>NC_090921.1:1140470705-1143289455 GCF_040938575.1 Ambystoma mexicanum | reverse complement strand
CACTCGCCCCGGGCTTCCGTGCGCACCGCAGCGGCCCTCCTACTCATCGCAGCTTAGCCCCCATGGCTCTCAGCACCAGCGATGGCCGGGTATAGGCCTGACGCTCCAGCGCCATCCAATTTCAGGGGTAGTTGATTTGGCAGGTGAGCTGTTACACACTCCTTAGTGAATTCCAACTTCCATGGCCACCGTCCTGCTGTCTATATCAGCCAACACCTTTTCTGGGGTCTGATGAGTGTCGGCATCGGGTGCCTTAACCCAGCATTTGGTTCATCCTGCAGCACCAGTTCTGCTTACCAAAAGTGGCCCGGTGGGCACTCGCATTCGATGCCCGGCTCCACACCAGCGAGCCGGGATTCTTACCCATTTCAAGTTTGAGAGTAGATTGAGATTGTTTAGGCCCCAAGACCTCTAATCATATGCTTTACCAGATAACACTGTGGTTTCTGAGTTCCAGCTATCCTGAAGGAAACTTCGGAGGGAACCAGCTACTATATGGTTCCATTAGTCTTTCGCCCATATACCCACGTTGGATGACCAATTTGCATGTCAGTACCGCTAGGGACCTCCACCAGAGTTCCTCTAGCTTCGCCCTGTCCAGGCATAGTTCACCATCTTTCGGGTCCTATCACACTCGCTCATGCTCCACCTCCCCGACAGAGTTGGCGAGATGGGGTGGCGGTGCGCCCGCTGCGATGCCGCGATGGGATCCCACCTCAGCCAGCGTGCACTTGCCTTCACGTTTCTTGCGCGAAAGGGTTTTGTTCGGCCCTCCGACTCGTGCACGTGTTAGACTCCTTGGTCCATGTTTCAAGACAGGTCAGGTGGGTAACCAACATCAACGCAGACCCCTGGCACCCTTCCTGGACCTCCCTGCCCAGCAGCATGATGCAGTCGGGACGCACTGAGGACATTCCACCCCAGTCAAGAGTGACACTGGGAGCAGGGGGCCCTGTACCCCGTTGCCACCCCAGCGACTGCTGAGAGGGCCCGGGATGGTTGCCGGGGAAGGGCACGGTGGCGTTCAATCTCCCTTGCCCCCGCGGACATGGCAAAACTGCTGCCAGGGGGCTGTAACACTCTCCACTGGAGCAGAGAGCCACCTGCCCACTCGGGCCTTCCCAGCCGACCCGGAGCCGGTTGCGATAAACCACCACAGAAGAAATGCACTATTACACGAGATGATCCACTGTTGCGGGTGACCGACCTGCCCGTCATGTTGAATCCTCCGGGCGGACTGTACGGACCCCACCCGTTTACCTCTCGACAGTTGCACGCCCTCTTAAACTCTCTTTTCAAAGTTCTTTTCAACTTTCCCTTACAGTACTTGTTGGCTATCAGTTTCGGGCCCCTATTTAGCCTTAGATGGAGTTTACCACCAGCTTTGGGCTGCATTCCCAAGCATGAACCCGACTCTGAGAAGACCTGATCCTGGTGCGCCGGGGACCACTACCGGCCTAACATCGTCTGTGGGTTTTTCGCCTCAATCAGAAGGATGTGGGCCCCCTGAGCAATACAGGGGAGTCGGTCTTCTGTACGCCACATTTCCCGTGCCCGCCACCAGATGGGCATTCAGCGCTGGGCTCTTCCCTCTTCACTTGCCATTACTGAGGGAATCCTGGCTAGTTTCCTTTCCTCCACTTAGTAATATGTTTAAATTCAGCGGGTTGCCACGTCTGATCTGAGGTCGTAGTTGAGGGAGCAGAAAATCTCTCTCGGCGGCCAGCCTCAGGCGCAGGGCCATACATGGGATGCCCCAGCCCTGCACCTCTGGCGCGGACCAGCATGCGCTGTCCTGATCCATGGTCAAAGCCCACATGGTTGCAAGGTCCGCGCTCAGGGGCCGTTATAGGCGCTGGCAGCCGTGGAACACCACAGACAGCCACAAACACCACGGCCCGGTGCCCTGGGGCAGAAGGGCGAAAGCTCGCTTGATCTAGATTTTCACTATGAATACAGACTGTGAAAGCAGGGCCTCACAATCCTTCTAACTTTTTGGGGTTTCAAGCAGGAGGTGTCAGGAAAGTGACAACTGGCTTGTGGTGGCCGAGCGTTAATAGCGACGTCGTTTTTTGATCCTTCGTTGTCGGATCTTCCTATCAATGTGAAGCAGAATTCAGCAAGCGTCAGATTCTGCACTCAGGCTGTTTCAGGGACCCCCTGCTACCTCCACTGCCGCTCCCGAAGTGCGCCGGGTGCCTGGCCCTCCTGAAGCCTGCGGGAGGCAGGGAGATGAGGGGAGGCCGGGATGTGCCGGCCACAACCCTGCGCTGCCAGGTCCAGGGATCCTGTGATGATGCTGATCGGAGTCTGAATTTAGGGGGACAAAGGGAATGCGGAAGCCTGTGGCGATTGACGTTCAAGCGACCCTTAGACAGGCGTAGCCCCGAGAGAAACCCGGGGCCGCAAGGTCAGTTCGAAGTGTTGATGGTCAATGTGTCCTGCAATTCACACTAATTCTCGAAGCTAGCTGTGTTCTTCATCGACGCGCAAGCCAAGTGATCCACCGCCAAAAGTAACAGGCAACTTTTTTTTCCAGATGTCAGCCCAAACCTGCCGGTGCAGGAGAAGATGGGGGGGTAGCAATGCCGCCTGTCCCGCACGCCGCAGTGAGACAGTCCAGCGCCCCATCCAACTTCCCCACTTGGGAGTCGGCCGAGACTATCAAGGTTTTAACACAAAACCAAGAGAAATCCAGGCGCTCATCCCAGGAGGCCTTCCTGCTGCCTGCAGCAGCACGGTGGCAGGGCTTCCCACGGTGATGGAGGCAGGCCGCTCTGCTGCTGGCCTGCCTGGCCTGATCCCACTCATCTGTCCACGACCCCCTCAGCTGCTCCCCTTTTGGGGGGCTGGATGGAGAGGCAGGCCAGAGACAGCACAGGCAGGGGGGTCAGGTGAACCCTCTAGAGTCTTCAAACCCCAGCCCAGCCACACGGGGCCAAGCTCCAGGTACCTGAGCAAGAGGGAAGGTCACCAGCGGGCCGGGCCATCGCTCGCCCATGGACGTGGGTGGCCGGTACCTCAACGCCTGCCCATCGAGTAAGCCTGGTGTGCCAGGCCTCTGTCTGCCTGGGGAGGTGTCCCTTGAGAATGGCCAGGCTTCCCTCGGCTCCCAGCTGCTTCCACTCAGGACTTCCCTGCCGACTGGGCTGCGCCCACCCACGTCGGCCCTCTGGTGGGTTGAGGTGGAGAACGCCACTGCCCGATGCAGCGGCTCAGGGGTCAGCTCAGTGAGGAGAGGATGGGGGCCACTCAGGGCTCCCTCTCTCTGATGGTGGGACATCCCCGGCAGGTTAACCCAACCCTGCCAGACGTTCTCGCCTGTCTTCCGGGTCGCAGAAGGAAATCCCGCTCCCCAGGTGCCTGGTCCCCCACATGCCCTGGCCATGGACCGCTCCGCTGGCCAGACCGTAGCATGAGCGGTGCCCCAGGCTGTAGGTGTGCGCGTCTGGGATGCAACCGAAGTCGGGTCGCGGCTCTCCCTCCGGCTGCTCTGCCATTAATAATCCTTCTGCAGGTTCACCTACATAAACCTTGTTACGACTTTTACTTCCTCTAGATAGTCGAGTTTGATCGTCTTCTCGGCGCTCCACCAGGGCCATTGCCGACCCCAGCAGGGCCGATCTGAGGATCTCACTAAACCATCCAATCAGTAGTAGCAACGGACGGTGTGTCTAATTGGCAGGGACTCAATCAATGCAAGCTTATGACCCGCACTTACTGGGAATTCCTCGTTCATGGGAAATAATTTCAATCCCCAGTCCCTATCACAAACTGTGTTCAGTAGGTAACCCGCATCTGTCGGCGAAGGGTAGACACACACTGATCCATTAATTGTAGCGTGCATGCAGCCCGGCCATCTAAGGGCATCACAGACCTGTTATTGCTCGATCTCTTGTGGCTGAACGCCACTTGTCCCTCTAAGAAGTTGACCGCTGGGGGTCGGTAACTAGTTAGCATGGAAGAGTCGTGTTCGTTTTTGGAATTAACCAGACAAATCGCTCCATCAACTAAGAACGGCCTTGCACCACCACCCACAGAATCGAGAAAGAGCTATCAATCTGACAATCCTTTCTGTGTCCGTGTCACGTGAGGTTTCCTGTGTTGAGTCAAATTAAGCCACAGGCTCCACTACTGGTTATGCCCTTCCATCAATTCCTTTAAGTTTCAGCTTTGCAACCATACTCCCCCCGGAACCCAAAGACTTTGTTTTCCTGGCATCTGCTCGGCGGGTCATGGGAATAACGCTGCCGGATCGCTAGTCCGCATCGTTTATGGTCAGAACTACGAATGTATCTGATTGACTTCGAACCTCCGACGTTCATTCTTGATTAATGAAAACATTCTTGGCAAATGCTTTCACTTTGGTTCATCTTGCACCAGTCCAAGATTCTTACCTCTATCGACACAATACGATTGCCCCCTGCCGTCCCTCTTTATCAAGGCCCCAGTTCTGAAAACCAACAAAATAGAACCAGAGTCCTATTCCATTATTCCTAGCTGAAGTATTCAGGCGACCGACCTACTTCGAACACGTTACATTTTTCTAAGTAAATGCTTTGGACACCCAGGACACTCAGTCAAGAGCATCAAGAGGATGCCGACAGGCAGGGGCTGGGGCAGGCGGTAGCTAGCCTCGCAGCGGACCGCCAGCTTCATCCCAAGATCCAATTACAAGCTTTTTAACTGCAGCAACTTTAATATACGCTATTGGAGCTGGAATTACCATGGCTGTTGGCACCAGACTTGCCCTCCAATGGATCCTCGTTAACCCCTAAAGTGCCAAGGATGAGCTATCTCATCCTTGACATAACATTTGTGTTGCCAAGGGCGAGATAGCTCATCCTTTTTTGCACTTCGCTTTGTGCGATCCCTGCAAAGCAGAAATCCAATCCCCAGGCTCTGTGAGGAGGAGGTTCCTCCTCATGGCCCGGGGGTTGGATTTCTTTCAGTTTCACATCAGCACGCATAATGCGTGCTGACATGAAGCTAAAAGTAAATTTCACAGCGGCAGCTATTTTCGGCTGCCGCTGTAAAATGAGAAGGTGAGTCTCCACCTTTATCTCCCTCTATTACGAGAGTATTGTGCCGTTCATATTGAGAGAGGTGTTGTTGGAAAGGGGAGACTCTCCCCTTTCCAACAACACCTTTTTTGACGCATTGCTGGACGCTGATCAGGCGTAGAGTGCTCAATCCGCGTCCAGCAATACCACTAGACCACCAGGGATCTGTTTGTTAAGTGGGGGGAGAGGAGGCTGCTTATAGTAAGCAGCCCTCTCGCCCCAGCCCCCAAAGGATAGAGCAGCATGTTTTGGCCTCCTGGGGGCGGATGGGCACAGTAATGTTCCCATCTACCCCTAGGCAAGGGACAAAAGAAATATATATAAAATAGAAATGTATGTTTTGGGTGGGGGTGGGGGCCACTAGACTACCAGGGATTGTGAAAGGGGGATGGCCCTCTCCCCCACCCTAAGTGGATGGGGGTGCACCTCATATTGCTCTCCCTGGGGGCAGATTTCTACCCCTAGGAAGGGTACATGAGAGGCCCCCTCATCCATTTGGGGTGGCGGGGAGGGGGCCACCAGAAATCTTGGTCCAGCCCCCACCAAGCATGGGGTAGTATGTTTTCCCACCCCGCTGGGGGCGGATGGGCACAGTAATATGGGGGCAAAAAAATGTAAACTCAGTTTTGGGTGAGGGTGGGGGGGCCCCTAGACCACCAGGCATTTTCCATAATGAAAGGGGGTGGCCCTCTGTCCCCCACCTCAAAAAAAAAATAAAACAAAAAAGTTGGGTGGGGGTGAGGGGGTGCTAAACAAGCATGAATGTTTTTAGTTGAAAGGGGGGGCGGCCCTCTCCCCACAACCCCAAATGGATGGGGGGCATCTCATGTAGCCCTCCCTGGGGGCAGATTGCTAGTGCACTCTGCCCCTGGGAAGGAGTATATGAAATACCCCCCATCCATTTGGGGTGGGGGTGGAGAAGGCCACCAGAAAACATTGGAATGGCCCCCCAAAGCATGGGGCAGTATGTTTTGCCCACCCTGGGGGCATATGGACACACTAATGTACATGAGTTAGTTGGGGGTTTGGAGGGGACACTAAACCACCACAGATGTTTGTAATGGAAAGGGGGGGTGGCCCTCCTCCCCACACCCAAAATGGAGGGAGGGTTCTCAGGTAGCCCTCCCTGGAGGCAGATTGCTAGTGAAATCTGGCAATCTGCCCCTAGGAAGGGGCACATGTATTTTTACTGGGAGATGAGGGTCAGTAGACCACCCGGGATGGCTTGAAAGAGGGGCCGTGATCAGAGAGTAGTAGTTATGATTTCATTTTGCTGGGCTGACCATAGGCAATGAATGTTTTTTGTTTCATTTACAGCTTTTTCAACATGTGCAGCTGCAAAGTTATGTCAGTACTGTTTTTTATTATTCCACGGTTAGGGCCCATTGTCAGTTAGGTGGGTGGGACTGGGGCTTGATTGTTGGTGTGGGTGGGAGTGGGCCGTCTGGGGAGATATTTTGGTTGACTCAGACACAATTGCAGGGACAGCCCACAAATAGGCCCCCATGCCAGCATAACATTGGTGTTTCCCTGGGAGTGGCTGTCTCCCATGTGGGTTCACCATCCGTAAACCCAGGCTGCACCTCTGGCTGTGCTGCATTACAGATTCCACCGCCGGGGATGAATGGGGATCCTGCCAGGGCTCCCCAGAACTGCCACTGGACTTGGGGACTGTTGACCCACATGGGAGACAGACACCCAAGGCCAGGGACATCACCCCCATCATTCTGGAGCTGTGGCTGGCCTGCGTTATAGCTTGCCTCTTTGGGAATGGACGCAGACCCTGCCGGGGATCCTTGCCAGAACTCCAGGACAATTAGGGGTGATGTCCCTCGCCTTGGGCATCCGTTTCCCATGTGGGTCTACCATCCCCAAGCACAGCGGCGGTCCCAGAGGGCTAGGGCAGGGTCCCCATCCCTTCCCGGGGGTAAATTCTGTAATGCCGCCCAGTCAGAGCTCCAGGATGGTCGGGGTGATGTCCCTGGCCTTGGAAACCCCTCTTCCATGTGGGTCAATCATCTCCAAACCCAGCCTGGAGCTCTGGCTGGTCTGCGTTGCAGCCTTACCCTCCTGGGGAAGAATGGGGACCCTGCTGGAACTGCGACAGGACTTGGGGGCTGTCGACCCACATGGGAGACAGCCACCCAAGGCCTGGGACATCACCCCCGACAAATCCTGGAGTGCTGGCTAACCTGTGTTATAAAATTTCCCTCTGGGAAGCAGTGGGGACCATGCCCGGGCTCCCTAGAACAGCTGCTGCACTTGGGGATGATTGCCCCATATGGGAGACAGCCACCCAAGCTTCTCCCTCCAGGAAAGATCAGGGACCCTGCCAGGTCTCCCTGGGACTGCTGCGGCACTTGGGGATGGTCAAACCACATGGGAGACAGCCGGCCAAGGCCAGGTACATTACCCCTGTCTTTCCTGGAGCTCTGGCTGGTCTGCGTTACAGCTTCTCACTCTGGGAAAGGTTGGGGACCCTGCTGGGTCTCCCTGGAACTGCTGCTGGGCTTGGGGATGGCCAAACCACATGGGAGACAGCTGCCCAAGGCCAGGGATATCACCCCGCCCATCCTTGAGCGCTGGCTGGGCTGCATTACAGAATGTCCCCCTGGGGAGGGAAGGGGACCCTGCCAGGGGCTCCCTGGCACTGCCACTGTGCTTGGGGACGGTACACCCACATGGGAAATGGATGCCCACGGCCGGGGACATCACCTCCAACTGTCCTGGAGTTCTTTCTGGCCTGTGTTACAGCTTTTCCCCACCAGGGTGTGCCAGCAGTGTGCCAATACCTCCCCGAAGGTAAACGCTGTAACGCAGCCCAGCCAGAACTCCAGGACGGTTGGAGGTGATGTCCCCGGCCTTGGACCATGGACTGTTTACCATGTGGCTGTCCCATCCCCAAGCAGAGCGGCAGCTCCAGGGACCACCGGCAGGGTCCCCTTCCGTCCCCCAAGGGAAATTCTGTAACACAGCCCAGCCAGCGCTCCAAGATGGTTGGGGCAATGTCCCTGGCCTTCAGCGGCAGTCTCCCATGTGGATTGACCATCCCCTAGCCCAGCAGTAGTTCCAGGGAGACCTGGCAGGGTCCCCTATCTTTCCCAGAGGAAGACGCTGTAACGCAGCCCAGCCAGAGCACCAGGCTGGGCTTGGGGATGATCGACCAACATGGGTGACGGGTGCCCAAGGCCTGTGACATCACCCCGACCATCCTTGAGCTATGGCTGGGTTGCGTTACACCTTCTCCCTCTGGGAAGGATGGGAACCACTGCTGGACTTGTGGATGGTCAACCCACATGAGGGAAAAGGAACCAAGGCCAAGAACAGGACCATCAACCCCAACCATTCTGGAGCTCTGGCTAGGCAGCAATACAGGGAATGGACAGGGACCCTCCTGGGGCTCCCTGGAACTGCTGTTGGACTTGACACTTTTTCTTTTCCGCCTTGATAAGTGCACCCACACGTGTGAGGTACTGTTTTCAGCTGGACACCTGTGGGAATGTGGGAAGGTAGGACATGTGTTGTTGGCAGTGTGTTTCAATATTTTCCAGGTGGGAAATGTCTGAAAATTTTGTTTTTTCCCTAAATTTGGGATTTTGCCTGGGCTTGTGGCTAATATATTCTGGGGCGATTCGTGCAAGTCAGACCTCTGTGGATTTCCACGCTGTCTTCTTTTCTGAAACGCATGGGGTTCCCTCTTATTCTTGGTGGCTGCAATAACCCGGGCCCAAATATGTAGGTTAGATCCCCAAACCCTATGGTGGATAGCAGTGGTTTAGTCTTTTCCCTTTGCGCCGAGTTGGGTGCACCACACATGTGAGGTACCATTTTTGTCAGGACTCCTGTGGGAATGGGGGAAGGTAGGACTTGTGTTGTTGGTGGCGTGTATCGGTGGGTGGGCAGTGGGAAATTTCTGAAAATGTTGTTTTTTTCGCCAAATTGTGGATTTTGCCAGGGATTGTGGGTAATAAATTGCAGGGAGGCGATTCGCGCAAGTCAGACCTCTGTGAATTCCCACGGGTGTATTCTTTTTGGAAATGCATGGGGTTCCCGGTTTTCCTTGGTGGCTTCGACACACTAGGCCCAAATCTGTAGGTTGTCCACATGAGCAAAATCCTGCAAAATCTGCTCTGCCGAAAGACATGGGGTTACCAGTGGTTCAGACTTTTCCCTTTGCGCCCAGGTTATATGCACCCACACATGTGAGGTACTGTTTTCATCAGGGCATGTGTGGGAACACGGAAAGGTAGGATATGTGTTGTTAGCAGTGTCTTTCGGTGGGTGGGCGAAGGGAAATTTCTGAAAAATATTGTTTTTTTCCCCACAGTTCTGACTTTGCCGGAGATTGTGGGTAATACATTCTGGGGAAATTCGTGCAAGTCAGACCTCTGTGGATTCCCATGGGTGTCTTCTTTTCAGAAATGCATGGGGTTCCCTGTTTTCCTTGGTGGCTTGAACTCCCTAGGCCCAAATCTGTAGGTTGTCCACAAAAGCAAAATCCCACAAAATCTGCTCTGCCGAAAGACTTGGGTTACCATTGGTTTAGCCTTTTCCCTTTGCACCCAGGTAGGATCACCCACACATGTGAGGTACCGTTTTCTTTAGGACACCTGTGGGAATGTGGGAAAGTAGGACATGTGTTGTTGGCGGTGTGTTTCGGTGGGTGGGCAGAGGGAAATGACTGAAAAGTGTGGTTTTTTTGCAAAATTTCTGACTTTGACGGGGATTGTGAGTAATACATTCTGGGGAAATTCACGCAAGTCAGAACTCTATGGATTCCCATGGGTGTCTTCTTTTCAGAAATGCATGGGGTTCCCTGTTTTCCTTGGTGGCTTCAACACCCTAGGCCTGAATCTGTAGGTTGTCCACAAGAGCAAAATCCCACAAAATCTGCTCTGTCGAAAAACTTGGATTACCAGTGGTTTAGCCTTTTCCCTTTGCACCCAGGTAGGATCACCCACACATGTGAGGTACTGTTTTTGTTGGGACACCTTTGGGAATGTGGGAAAGTAGGACATGTGTTTTTGGTGGTGTGTTTCTGTGGGTGGGCAGAGGGAACTGTCTGAAAATTGTATTTCTTTCGCCAAATTTCTGACTTTGCTGGGGATTGTGGGTAATACATTCTCTGGCGATTCACGCAAGCCAGACCTCTGTGGATTCCCACAGGTGTCTTCTTTTTGGAAATGCATGGGGTTCCCTGTTTTCTTTGGTGGCTTCGACACCCCAGGCCCAAATCTGTAGGTTGTCCACATGAGCAACATCCCACAAAATCTGTTCTGCCGAAAAACTTGGGGTTACCACTGGTTTAGGCTTTTCCTTTTGCGCCCAGGTTTGTGCACCAACTCATGTGAGGTCGCGTTTTCATTGTAACACATGTGAGAACCCGGGAAGGTAGGACATGTTTTGTTGGCGGCATGCTTCACTGGGTGGGCAGAGGGAAATGTCTGAAATTTTGTTTTTGTTGCCAAATTTCAGATTTTGCTGGGGATTGTGGGTAATAAATTCTGGGGCGATCCACTCAAGTCAGACCTCTGTGGATTTGCACAGGTATCTTCTTTTCAGAAATGCATGGAGTCCCAGTTTTCCTTGGTGGCTTTGACACCCTAGGCACAAATCTGTAGGTTGTCCACAAGAGCAAATTCATGCAGAATCTGCTCTGCCGAAAGACTTGGGTTTACCAGTGGATTAGCATTTTCCCTTCATGCCCATGTAGGTGCATCCACACATGTGAAGCACTGTTTCCATCGGGACATCTGTGGGGACACGAGAAGGGAGGACATGTGTTGTTGGCGGCATGTTTCTGTGGGTGTGCAGAGGAAAATGTCTGAAAATAAATTGTGTTTTTTTCACCAAATTTCAAACTTTGCCAGGGATTGTGGGTAATACATTCTGGGACGATTCACGCAAGTCAGACCTCTGTGGATTCCCACAAGTGTTTTCTTTTCAGAAATGCATGGGCTTCCCTGTTTTCCTTGGTGGCTTTAACACCCTAGGCCCGAATCTGTAGGCTGTCCACAAGAGCAAAATCCCACAAAATCTGCACTGCCGAAAGACTTGGGTTACCAGTGGTTTAGCTTTTTCCCTTTACACCCAGGTAGGTGCACCAACACATGTGAGGTACCATTTTCGTTGGGACACCTTTGGGAATGTGGGAAAGTAGGACATGTGTTTTTCGTGATGTGTTTCTGTGGGTGGGCAGAGGGGACTGTCTGAAAATTGTATTTTCTTTAGCCAAATTCCTGACTTTGCTGGGGATTGTGGGTAGTACATTCTCTGGTGATTCCCGCAAGTCAGACCTCTGTGGATTCCCACTGGTGTCATCTTTTCGGAAATGCATGGGGTTCCCTGTTTTATTTTGTGGCTTTGACACCCCAGGGCCAAATGTGTAGGTTGCCCACATGAGCAAAATCCCACAAAATCTCCTCTGCCGAATGACTTAGGGTTACCACTGGTTTAGGCTTTTTCTTTTGCGCCCAGGTTTGTTCACCCACTCATGCGAGGTACGGTTTTTATTGTAACACATGTGGGAACCCAGGAAGGTAGGACATGTTTTGTTGGCGGCATGTTTCACTGGGTGGGCAGAGGGAAATGTTTGAAAATGTTGGGTTTTTTTGCCAAATTTCACATTTTGCCGGGGATTGTGGGTAATAAATTCTGGGGTGATCCACGCACGTCAGACCTCTGTGGATTCGCACAGGTTTCTTCTGTTCAAGAAATGCATGGGGTCCCAGTTTTCCTTGGTGGTTTGACACCCTAGGCCCAAATCTGTAGGCTGTCCACAAGAGCAAAATCTGATCTGCCGAAAGACTTGGGGTTACCAGTGGTTTAGCATTTTCCCTTTAAGCCCATGTAGGTGCACCCACACATGTGAAGCACTGTTTTCATTGAAGATTGGCAGGGTAAGTCAAAGATATCCACAGCGCTTGTACAGTAAATTTGGAGTGAGCACCAGGTAGTGGGTGTCTTGTGAGGTGTGGGTAGACTGCCAATGTACTACCACAGAACAATTACAGAAAACAGAGGGTTCACAGACACACTGCGCCTAGAAAGTGCAAGCATTAACTGCGGTCTAGTATTTATTCAAAAAGGTCGGGACAGCCTGACACGTGTTTCGAGCTAAACCATAGCTCTTCATCCGAGGCTGATATGTTAGATACATATATCCAACACAATATTTCAATATTTCAATCATGCATGATCCAGGAATAGACAGGAGTAAAATTAGATCCAAACAGCACACCCATTTAGGTGGCAGTAAGAGGCAACAGGTTGAGTGAAATAAAAACGAATATAAAGGAAAGAATATGCATTCCGCTCATAACGTATAAAAATTAGATATTCATTCAACATGGTAATTCAATTGACAAATTAAAACAACATTGGGTTGGCGGAGAAGGAGATAGTGAGAGAGAAAATAGACAAAACAAATGAAAAAACAACCATTAGTCATGAGGATTAATGTAGCAGCGAGGTCAGAGACAATTCTTGCCAAATAACAAAAAGGTGAATAGGTACCTTGTGGTTGAATTGGGTAATTCAGAGCCCTTGATGGCATAAATTGCCTGAAATGGTGACAACTAACGTGTGGAAATAAATTAAAGAGCCAATGAGTAGAAAACCCAAGAAAAGAAAGTCCAGAGGTGAAAAATGTAGAGCGAAAGTAGAAATTACCTCTGATGCTTCGCGGATGCAGTATTTGTCTAGATGTAGAGAATTACACATTAGGAGAAATTAGCACTTGATAAAACTGACTTGTTAAGAAATGACCAAAGTTATCTATGTAAAGATAGTGCATTTGATCCTCAATGTAAAGGACTTGATAGAGCTGACTTGTTAAATTGTAATTGCATAGCTAATGGAAAGCAAGGTCACCTAACCATAATAATCCTTATATTGTTACACAAAAAGAGAGTACTCGAGTTTGCATAATTGACAGGCTGCATGTGAGCCTAAAGGTCCACGGTGCCAATTACGGCTATATCAAAGATTAATTACATCCACTGACAACTACAAATTCGAGCGGTTGACAGGGATCATATAAAAAGGGTCTTACCAGAAGAAGAGAAAAGAGTACTGATATAAACGGCTCAGGCACGGGACCGCGAGTGAACGGAGACATTTATAAACAGCCTTCCTTGTCTGCAATGAAGCTAGACAAGGGGCTGGCGTCTAAAGAAAGGACTAAGGTCACAGGCGCCATCTTGGTTGAGGGGATTTAAGTCAAATGAAAAAGGTACACAAAGGAGACCCTGTCCTTAGATGGAAAAGATCATTAACGAATGGTGAAAATGGACCAAGAAAGTTAATTTAAAAAAAACGAAAAGGGTCGGAAGGGAAGACAATTTAAGGACCATTAAATGAAAATTTTGAAAGAATTATTTTTAATGTATTATACATATTTTGTATAAAAAGGGTGGCGTCATCACTTGGGTGAAAATATAATAATTAAGGAGCGCTAGTAACCAAATCTAGTATAAACCGGAGCTATGCAATTCCACGATGAATTACAATCTTGTAAGCCGGCATTTCTTGATCAGGGAAAAAGGGAAGAATAAGGGCCTCATTACGAGTTTGGAGGCAGCCAGGGTGCTATTAGCACCCTGGCTGCCTCCAAACCGGGCTCCATTACCGGGTTCCTGCAATGGAGACTTACCGGTTCATTCCGACATAGGAGGACCCGGTAAGTCCTCCTTGCAGGAACCATTCCCCATTCCCATTTGAGCCCCCATAGGGCTCAATGGGAATGGGGAGTTAGGTAACAACGGACACATAACAAGTGTCCCGTTGTTACCTCCCTCTTCCCCTCGCGGGACCCGGAAAAGATGTCTGGTTTTACCAGATGTCTGATCCGGGTCCCGCAAAGGAAACCTCATAATAAGCCCTGATGGAATGAAGGGTGCCGGTCCTGTACCGGCACCCTTTATTCCGTCTGCGCCAGGGTCGTAATGAGGCCCTAAGTCTAAAAATGGAGCAAAAGATGGAATAAAATACATGTATTTGACATTAAATGTACAGAGAGCTTGCTGCCACAAAGGAGAGTTTTGTAATTGAAGCACATATTCAAATGCCCTATTATAAGCGCAATGGAGAACCAGGTGGTAGTTAGGGAACAAAAACAACCGATTTGCAACTGGACCAAGACAGGCCTCATTACACGGTAGGCGGTGAGCCATGGCGCTATTAGCGCCATGGCTCATGCCGGTAAAATACTGGCACCGCCTTGGCGGAAAGGGGATTTACCGCCCCATTCCAAGGTTGGAGGGGCGGTAAATCCCCTTTCCGCCATTGCCCTTCCCCATTCCCATTTCTGCCCTATAGGGCTCTATGGGAATGGGGAAGGCGCTAATTACGGCACCGCAATTTTGCGGTGCCGTAATTAGCTCCGAGGTCCCTTAGCGGGTTGGATTTTAACGCCTGCAAAAAGCAGGCGTTAAATCCCCCAACCCGCAAAGGGACCTCGTAGTAAGGCGGTAAGGATTTACCGGTACCGGTGTTTTACCGGTACCGGTAAGTCCTTACTGCCATCCGTGTAATAAGGCCCATATTTGTGATCAAATATACTGATGATTGAAATTTATAAAAACACTGCAAATTCATGGTCTGAATTAAGGCCACTACATACCATACAATATTTGCAAATAAGCCTTGCCTCAAGCTGGCGAAGTTTACATAGTAGATTACCTCCTCTGGGGGGGTAAAGACACTTTTGCCAGCCCCACAAATCTAATAAGGTCCTTGCTATCCAGTTGGTGCTGCACTTGCCAATGTAATGCCCATGGATATTTGGCTTCTTGGCTACCTATAGTCGCCAGGTGTTCCCTAATACGAATTTTGAGGGGTCTGATCATGCTACCAATGTATTTTAGTCTGCAGGTACAGAAAATGCAATATACCACAAATTTGGTATTACAGGTTATGAAAGAGTCCACATTATGGTTGCCAAGGGCTCCGAAGGAAACAACTTGTGTTTCAAATGCATGTTTGCACATATTGCAACAACCACACTTGTGGAAGCCTTGAGCCCTAGCTGGATGTAGCCAAGTAGTTTGTGGACTGAGAGGACCCATAAATGAAGGACAGAATTTATTTTTCAGGGTTTTACCTTTGCTGAAGGTGATAATGAGCTTAGGATCTAGCCAATTAGAAATGTAATCCAAGTACAATAGGTGCCAGTGTCTGTTCAATATATTATGAATCTTGTAACAATCTGTATTAAATCTAGTAATCAACCAAATTTTTTGACCGGCTGCTGTTATTGTGCGTTTTTTGGGAACTAGCAGCTCAGATCTATTCAACTGGTGTAGTGTCACCACTTTTTGATCGAGATTTTTAGTTGCATACCCTCTCTCTGTAAAACGGGATTTAATTAAATTACGTTCCACAATAAAGTCTTGTAAATCAGAGCAATTTCTCCTTGCCCGGATAAATTTACCTTTCGGGATGTTGCTGATCACATGTTTTTTGTGACAACTTGTTTCGGGTAAGGTAGCATTGATGGATGTGCTTTTCTGAAACATCTTTGTCGACAAGCCCTTGTCAGACAGTTGTATAGTGAGGTCAAGAAAATCAATCTTGGTTTGGCTGCTGGTAGATGTAAATTGAATCCCCCAATCATTATTATTCCAAAAAGACACAAATTGCTCAAGAATGTTAAAAGGACCAGTCCAAATCATAATAATGTCATCAATATAACGCTTCCAAAGGTGTGTATATTGGGAATAGATTGAATTAGTAAAAACAAATGTTTGTTCGAAATGCTTCATAAATGTGTTTGCAAGTGCTGGGGCAAAGCTAGCCCCCATCGCAATTCCAACCAATTGTTTAAAGAAAAAAATGTTAAACAAAAAAACGTTGTTTTGTAAAGTGAATAGGAGCAGTTCTTTAACCATTTTGATATTGTTCAAAATGAGAGGCAGAGGATAGGATTCCCTGAACAAATAATTGTGAACTATTTGTTCAGGGAATCCTCAAATTTCAGACTTTGATGGGGATTTTGGTTAATATATTGTGGGGAAATTCACACAAGACAGAACTCTGTGGATTCCCATGGGTATCTTCTTTTCAGAAATGCATGGGGTTCCCTGTTTTCCTTGGTGGCTTCAACACCCTAGGCCCGAATCTGTAGGTTGTCCACAAGAGCAAAATCCCACAAAATCTGCTCTGCCGAAAGACTTGGATTAGCAGTGGTTTAGCCTTTTCCCTTTGCACCCAGGTAGGATCACCCACACATGTGAGGTACTGTTTTTCGTTGGGACACCTTTGGGAATGTGGGAAAGTAGGACATGTGTTTTTGGTGGTGTGTTTCTGTGGGTGAGCAGAGGGAACTGTCTGAAAATTGCATTTCTTTCGCCAAATTTCTGACTTTGCTGGGGATTGTGGGTAATACATTCTCTGGCGATTCACGCAAGCCAGACCTCTGTGGATTCCCACCGGTCTCTTCTTTTTGGAAATGCATGGGGTTCCCTGTTTTCTTTGGTGGCTTCGACACCCCAGGCCAAAATCTGTAGGTTGTCCACATGAGCAAAATCCCACAAAATCTGTTCTGCCGAAAAACTTGGGGTTACCACTGGTTTATGCTTTTCCTTTTGCGCCCAGGTTTGTGCACCAACTCATGTGAGGTTGCGTTTTCATTGTAACTCATGTGGGAACCCGGGAAGGTAGGACATGTTTTGTTGGCGGCATGTTTCACTGGGTGGGCAGAGGGAAATGTCTGAAATTTTGTTTTTGTTGCCAAATTTCAGATTTTGCTGGGGATTGTGGGTAATAAATTCTGGGGCGATCCACGCAAGTCAGACCTCTGTGGATTTGCACAGGTATCTTCTTTTCAGAAATGCATGGAGTCCCAGTTTCCCTTGGTGGCTTTGACACCCTAGGCACAAATCTGTAGGTTGTCCACAAGAGCAAATTCATGCAGAATCTGCTCTGCCGAAAGACTTGGGTTTACCAGTGGATTAGCATTTTCCCTTCATGCCCATGTAGGTGCATCCACACATGTGAAGCACTGTTTCCATCGGGACATCTGTGGGGACACGAGAAGGGAGGACATGTGTTGTTGGCGGCATGTTTCTGTGGGTGTGCAGAGGAAAATGTCTGAAAATAAATTGTGTTTTTTTCACCAAATTTCAAACTTTGCCAGGGATTGTGGGTAATACATTCTGGGGCGATTCACGCAAGTCAGACTTCTGTGGATTCCCACAAGTGTTTTCTTTTCAGAAATGCATGGGCTTCCCTGTTTTCCTTGGTGGCTTCAACACCCTAGGCCCGAATCTGTAGGTTGTCCACAAGAGCAAAATCCCACAAAATGTGCACTGCCGAAAGACTTGGGTTACCAGTGGTTTAGCTTTTTCCCTTTACACCCAGGTAGGTGCACCAACACATGTGAGGTACCATTTTCGTTGGGAGACCTTTGGGAATGTGGAAAAGTAGGACATGTGTTTTTCGTGATGTGTTTCTGTGGGTGGGCAGAGGGGACTGTCTGAAAATTGTATTTTTTTTAGCCAAATTCCTGACTTTGCTGGGGATTGTGGGTAGTACATTCTCTGGCGATTCCCACAAGTCAGACCTCTGTGGATTCCCACTGGTGTCATCTTTTCGGAAATGCATGGGGTTCCCTGTTTTCTTTTGTGGCTTTGACACCCCAGGGCCAAATCTGTAGGTTGCCCACATGAGCAAAATCCCACAAAATCTCCTCTGCCGAAAGACTTGGGGTTACCACTGGTTTAGGCTTTTTCTTTTGCGCCCAGGTTTGTGCACCCACTCATGCGAGGTACCGTTTTTATTGTAACACATGTGGGAACCCAGGAAGGTAGGACATGTTTTGTTGGCGGCATGTTTCACTGGGTGGGCAGAGGGAAATGTTTGAAAATGTTGGTTTTTTTTGCCAAATTTCAGATTTTGCCGGGGATTGTGGGTAATAAATTCTGGGGTGATCCACGCAAGTCAGACCTCTGTGGATTCGCACAGGTTTCTTCTGTTCAAGAAATGCATGGAGTCCCAGTTTTCCTTGGTGGCTTTGACACCCTAGGCCCAAATCTGTAGGCTGTCCACAAGAGCAAAATCTGATCTGCCGAAAGACTTGGGGTTACCAGTGGTTTAGCATTTTCCCTTTAAGCCCATGTAGGTGCACTCACACATATGAAGCACTGTTTTCATTGAAGATTGGCAGGGTAAGTCAAAGATATCCACAGCGCTTGTACAGTAAATTTGGAGTGAGCACCAGGCAGTGGGTGTCTTGTGAGGTGTGGGTAGACTGCCAATGTACTACCACAGAACAATTACAAAAAACAGAGGGTTCACAGACACACTGCGCCAAGAAAGTGCAAGCATTAACTGCGGTCTAGTATTTATTCAAAAAGGTCGGGACAGCCTGACACGTGTTTCGAGCTAAACCATAGCTCTTCATCCGAGGCTGATATGTTAGATACATATATCCAACACAATATTTCAATATTTCAATCATGCATGATCCAGGAATAGACAGGAGTAAAATTAGATCCAAACAGCACACCCAGTTAGGTGGCAGTAAGAGGCAACAGGTTGAGTGAAAAAAAAACGAATATAAAGGAAAGAATATGCATTCCGCTCATAACGTATAAAAATTAGATATTCATTCAACATGGTAATTCAATTGACAAATTAAAACAACATTGGGTTGGTGGAGAAGGAGATAGTGAGAGAGAAAATAGACAAAACAAATGAAAAAACAACCATTAGTCATGAGGATTAATGTAGCAGCGAGGTCAGAGACAATTCTTGCCAAATAACAAAAAGGTGAATAGGTACCTTGTGGTTGAATTGGGTAATTCAGAGCCCTTGATGGCATAAATTGCCTGAAATGGTGACAACTAACGTGTGGAAATAAATTAAAGAGCCAATGAGTAGAAAACCCAAGAAAAGAAAGTCCAGAGGTGAAAAATGTAGAGCGAAAGTAGAAATTACCTCTGATGCTTCGCGGATGCAGTATTTGTCTAGATGTAGAGAATTACACATTAGGAGAAATTAGCACTTGATAAAACTGACTTGTTAAGAAATGACCAAAGTTATCTATGTAAAGATAGTGCATTTGATCCTCAATGTAAAGGACTTGATAGAGCTGACTTGTTAAATTGTAATTGCATAGCTAATGGAAAGCAAGGTCACCTAACCATAATAATCCTTATATTGTTACACAAAAAGAGAGTACTCGAGTTTGCATAATTGACAGGCTGCATGTGAGCCTAAAGGTCCACGGTGCCAATTACGGCTATATCAAAGATTAATTACATCCACTGACAACTACAAATTCGAGCGGTTGACAGGGATCATATAAAAAGGGTCTTACCAGAAGAAGAGAAAAGAGTACTGATATAAACGGCTCAGGCACGGGACCGCGAGTGAACGGAGACATTTATAAACAGCCTTCCTTGTCTGCAATGAAGCTAGACAAGGGGCTGGCGTCTAAAGAAAGGACTAAGGTCACAGGCGCCATCTTGGTTGAGGGGATTTAAGTCAAATGAAAAAGGTACACAAAGGAGACCCTGTCCTTAGATGGAAAAGATCATTAACGAATGGTGAAAATGGACCAAGAAAGTTAATTTAAAAAAAACGAAAAGGGTCGGAAGGGAAGACAATTTAAGGACCATTAAATGAAAATTTTGAAAGAATTATTTTTAATGTATTATACATATTTTGTATAAAAAGGGTGGCGTCATCACTTGGGTGAAAATATAATAATTAAGGAGCGCTAGTAACCAAATCTAGTATAAACCGGAGCTATGCAATTCCACGATGAATTACAATCTTGTAAGCCAGCATTTCTCGATCAGGGAAAAAGGGAAGAATAAGGGCCTCATTACGAGTTTGGAGGCAGCCAGGGTGCTATTAGCACCCTGGCTGCCTCCAAACCGGGCTCCATTACCGGGTTCCTGCAATGGAGACTTACCGGTTCATTCCGACATAGGAGGACCCGGTAAGTCCTCCTTGCAGGAACCATTCCCCATTCCCATTTGAGCCCCCATAGGGCTCAATGGGAATGGGGAGTTAGGTAACAACGGACACATAACAAGTGTCCCGTTGTTACCTCCCTCTTCCCCTCGCGGGACCCGGAAAAGATGTCTGGTTTTACCAGATGTCTGATCCGGGTCCCGCAAAGGAAACCTCATAATAAGCTCTGATGGAATGAAGGGTGCCGGTCCTGTACCGGCACCCTTTATTCCGTCTGCGCCAGGGTCGTAATGAGGCCCTAAGTCTAAAAATGGAGCAAAAGATGGAATAAAATACATGTATTTGACATTAAATGTACAGAGAGCTTGCTGCCACAAAGGAGAGTTTTGTAATTGAAGCACATATTCAAATGCCCTATTATAAGCGCAATGGAGAACCAGGTGGTAGTTAGGGAACAAAAACAACCGATTTGCAACTGGACCAAGACAGGCCTCATTACACGGTAGGTGGTGAGCCATGGCGCTATTAGCGCCATGGCTCATGCCGGTAAAATACTGGCACCGCCTTGGCGGAAAGGGGATTTACCGCCCCATTCCAAGGTTGGAGGGGCGGTAAATCCCCTTTCCGCCATTGCCCTTCCCCATTCCCATTTCTGCCCTATAGGGCTCTATGGGAATGGGCAAGGCGCTAATTACGGCACCGCAATTTTGTGGTGCCGTAATTAGCTCCGAGGTCCCTTAGCGGGTTGGATTTTAACGCCTGCAAAAAGCAGGCGTTAAATCCCCCAACCCGCAAAGGGACCTCGTAGTAAGGCGGTAAGGATTTACCGGTACCGGTGTTTTACCGGTACCGGTAAATCCTTACCGCCATCCGTGTAATAAGGCCCATATTTGTGATCAAATATACTGATGATTGAAATTTATAAAAACACTGCAAATTCATGGTCTGAATTAAGGCCACTACATACCATACAATATTTGCAAATAAGCCTTGCCTCAAGCTGGTGAAGTTTACATAGTAGATTACCTCCTCTGGGGGGGTAAAGACACTTTTGCCAGCCCCACAAATCTAATAAGGTCCTTGCTATCCAGTTGGTGCTGCACTTGCCAATGTAATGCCCATGGATATTTGGCTTCTTGGCTACCTATAGTCGCCAGGTGTTCCCTAATACGAATTTTGAGGGGTCTGATCATGCTAGCAATGTATTTTAGTCTGCAGGTACAGAAAATGCAATATACCACAAATTTGGTATTACAGGTTATGAAAGAGTCCACATTATGGTTGCCAAGGGCTCCGAAGGAAACAACTTGTGTTTCAAATGCATGTTTGCACATATTGCAACAACCACACTTGTGGAAGCCTTGAGCCCTAGCTGGATGTAGCCAAGTAGTTTGTGGACTGAGAGGACCCATAAATGAAGGACAGAATTTATTTTTCAGGGTTTTACCTTTGCTGAAGGTGATAATGAGCTTAGGATCTAGCCAATTAGAAATGTAATCCAAATACAATAGGTGCCAGTGTCTGTTCAATATATTATGAATCTTGTAACAATCTGTATTAAATCTAGTAATCAACCAAATTTTTTGACCGGCTGCTGTTATTGTGCGTTTTTTGGGAACTAGCAGCTCAGATCTATTCAACTGGTGTAGTGTCACCACTTTTTGATCGAGATTTTTAGTTGCATACCCTCTCTCTGTAAAACGGGATTTAATTAAATTACGTTCCACAATAAAGTCTTGTAAATCAGAGCAATTTCTCCTTGCCCGGATAAATTTACCTTTCGGGATGTTGCTGATCACATGTTTTTTGTGACAACTTGTTGCGGGTAAGGTAGCATTGATGGATGTGCTTTTCTGAAACATCTTTGTCGACAAGCCCTTGTCAGACAGTTGTATAGTGAGGTCAAGAAAATCAATCTTGGTTTGGCTGCTGGTAGATGTAAATTGAATCCCCCAATCATTATTATTCCAAAAAGACACAAATTGCTCAAGAATGTTAAAAGGACCAGTCCAAATCATAATAATGTCATCAATATAACGCTTCCAAAGGTGTGTATATTGGGAATAGATTGAATTAGTAAAAACAAATGTTTGTTCGAAATGCTTCATAAATGTGTTTGCAAGTGCTGGGGCAAAGCTAGCCCCCATCGCAATTCCAACCAATTGTTTAAAGAAAAAAATGTTAAACAAAAAAACGTTGTTTTGTAAAGTGAATAGGAGCAGTTCTTTAACCATTTTGATATTGTTCAAAATGAGAGGCAGAGGATAGGATTCCCTGAACAAATAATTGTGAACTATTTGTTCAGGGAATCCTCAAATTTCAGACTTTGATGGGGATTTTGGTTAATATATTGTGGGGAAATTCACACAAGACAGAACTCTGTGGATTCCCATGGGTATCTTCTTTTCAGAAATGCATGGGGTTCCCTGTTTTCCTTGGTGGCTTCAACACTCTAGTCCCGAATCTGTAGGTTTTCCACAAGAGCAAAATCCCACAAAATCTGCACTGCCAAAAGACTCGGGTTACCAGTGGTTTCGCCTTTTCCCTTTGCACCCACGTAGGTGCACCCACACATGTGAGGTACCGTTTTCGTTGGGACACCTTTGGGAACGTGGGAAAGTAGTGCATGTGTTGTTGGTGGTGTGTTACTGTGGGTGGGCAGAGGGAACTGTGTGAAAATTGTGTTTTTCTTCGCCAAATTTCTGACTTTGCTGGGGATTGTGGGTAATACATTCTCTGGCGATTCAGGCAAGTCAGACCTCTGTGGATTCCCACGGGTGTCTTCTTTTTGGAAATGCATGGGGTTCCCTGTTTTCCTTGGTGGCTTTGACTCCCAAGGCCCAAATCTATAGGTTGTCAACATGAGCAAAATCTCACAAAATCTGCTCTGCCCAAAGACTTGCGGTTACCACTGGTTAAGCCTTTTCCTTTTGCGGCCAGGTTTGTGCACCCACTCATGTGAGGTACAGTTTTCATTGTAACACATGTGGGAACCCGGGAAGGTAGGACATGATTTGTTGGCGGCATGTTTCACTGGGTGGGCAGAGGGAAATGTCTGAAAATGTGTTTTTTGGCCAAATTGCAGACTTTGCCAAGGATTGAGGGTAATAAATTCTGGGCTGATTCGCTCAAGGCAGACCTCTGTGGATTCCCACAGGTGTCTCCTTTTTGGAAATGCATGGGGTTTCCTGTTTTCCTTGGTGGCTTCGACACCCTCGGCCCAAATCTGTAGGTTGTCCACAAAAGCAAAATCCCTCAAAATCTGCTCTGCCAAAAGACTTGGCTTACCAGTGGTTTAGCCTTTTCCCTTTGCACCCAGGTATGTGCACCCACATATGTGAGGTACCTTTTTCGTCAGGACACCTGTGGGAACACAGAAAGGTAGGACATGTGTTGTTTGCGGCGTGTTTCGGTGGGTGGGAAAAGGGAAATTTCTGAAAATATTGTTTTTTCACCCACAGTTCTGACTTTGCCAGGGATTGTGGGCAATACATTCTGGGGCGATTCACACAAGTCAGACCACTGTGGATTTTCCCGTGGGTGTCTTCTTTTTGGAAATGAATGGGGTTCCCTGTTTTCCTTGGTGGCTTCCACACCCTTGGCCCATATCTGCAGGTTGTCCGCAAGAGCAAAATCCAGAAAAATCTGCTCTGCCGAAAAACTTGGGGTTACCAGTGGTTTAGTCTTTTCCCTTTGCGCCCAAGCAGGTGCACCCACACAAGTGAGGTAACATTTTCCTCAGGACACCCTTTGGAAAGCGGGAAGCTAGGACGTGTGTTGTTGACGGTGTGTTTCAGTGGGTGGGCAGAAGGAAATTGTGTGTTTTTCACCAAATGTCTGATTTTGCCAGGGATTGTGGGTAATTCATTCTCTGGCGATTCACACAAGTCAGACCTCTGTGGATTCCCACGGGTGTCTTCTTTTCAGAAATGCATGGGGTTTCCTGTTTTCCTTGGTGGCTTCGACACCGTAGGCCCAAATCTGTAGGTTGTCCCAAAGAGCTGAATCCCACAAAATCTGCTCTACTGAAAGACTTGGGGTTACCAGTGGTTTAGCCTTTTATCTTTGCGTCTAGGTAGGTGCACCTACACATGTGAGGTACCATTTTCGTTGGGACACCTGTGGAAACACGGGAAGGTAGGACATGTGTTGCTGGTGGCGTGTTTCGGTGGGTGGGCAGAGGGAAATGTCGGAAAATTGTGTTTTTTCACCAAATTTCTGACTTTTCTGAGGATTGTGGGTAATACATTCTGTGGCTATTTGTGCAAGTCAGACCTCTGTGGATTCCCACTGGTGTCTTCTTTTTGGAAATGCATGGGGTTCCCTGTTTTCAATGGCGGCTTCGAAACCATAGACCCAAAAATGTAGGTTGTCCGCATGAGCAAAATCCCGCAAAAATCTGCTCTGCCAAAAGACCTGGGGTTACCAGTGGTTTTGCCTTTTCCCTTTGCACCCAGGTAGGTGCACTCACACCTGTGAGGTGCCATTTTCATTGCGACACCTGTGGAAATACAGGAAGGTAGGACATGTGTTGTTGGCGGCATGTTCCGGTGGGTGGGCAGTGTAACGCTCACCTGACTCCCACAGAGGCGCTGGTCTAGTCTGGGTCGCTGTGGCCTCTTCGAGCGTGATGCGCAGAACTCGGAACACCGACTGAACAGGACCCTCAAATCTTGCTTGTCTGGCCCGTAGGAATATCCTTCTGCAGATGAGAAAGGGGATTAACAGTCTGCAGAATAGTGTGCTTGCTCCCCACTTCCCCCCTTCGTTCTTCTCTAACTTCCTCCGAAATCCCCGGTTTGAAAGGATGAACTCTCCATCCTGCTTTTGGTGCAGGGGCGCATGTTTGTCCAGTTACTTCACTGGTTTTCAGAATGGCGCTGGCAAAATCCACTTGACTTTTCCGAGCGGAACGCCGCAAGTATGAAGATTACAAAAGTTCAAGTGTTGAGCCTCCTTTTCTGTTGCCTTCCTAACCTGTGATCTGTCCTTTATTTCAGGTGCAGAATGAAGGCGATGCGTTGAGGGATTGAATTGCCGATGGTAAACTCAGGTGAGTTAGCGATGGGGGCGACCCCTCTTAATGTCTTTATATTCCTCCAGTAATGTCTTTTGCCCTTTCCCCATAGGGGCCGGGGTGCGGTACCTGCCAACGAAGCAGCGCCGACCCGAAATGAGGAATGGTCCACCAACAGAAGACCGGTAAGTGTTATGGTGGAAAATTAGTCTTTCCTCATATGTTCCTTCTGCTCACCTTTTGTCTCTTCTTCTCTCCCCTAGGCGCAGAGATGTGTCGACCGGAGCAGACAGTCGCGGTGGAGCCAGAAGAACTCCCGAGGACAGGTGAGTGAAGCGCGGCGCTGCAGCGAGCAACGCGGTGCTTTTAAATGAAAGTCTTTTCTCCCGAACGCTGGCGTGAAGGTTCCGGATGCAGGTAAGAAGTTTGATAAAATTCTTGGTTTTCACCTTTCTCTTCTCTTCTTTCCTTACAGGTGTTCCAGGATCAAGGTGGGTGTGGCTGGAGACCAGATGCAGGAGCAGACACGGTGAGCGTTCAGCTGCTTGGATGCAGAACAACGCGAAGCGTGAGCTACTGTCTGGGCGTGGCTTAAATAGCCCCCAAAGTAGTTCCAGGTAAGTATCCTTCCCTGGCCACGCCCGAGTGGCAAAATAGTCCCAATGAAAAAATAGTCCCTTTCAGGTCTCAAGGAGGCCTGAATCTTGCAGCATGGTCTGCGTCAGGTAAGTGCACAAAACACCTTCCTTTATGAGCCCGGCGCCTATGGCGCCAGGACTGATGTCCAACATGAGCCTGGCGCCAACGGCGCCAGGACAGAGTCCAAAGAGCCCCTATAAGCAGCCGCTGGGCTTTTACCCGGGGGCATGATGCCTGCTCCCGGGGGTGCTGGGCCTGGCCTGGTGCTCTGGGGGTAGGCATCATGACAGGCAGAGGGAAATGTCTGAAAATTGTGTTTTTTGGCCAAATTTTGGTCTTTGCCAGGGTTTGTGGGTAATAAATTCTGGCGTGATTTGCGCAAGTCAGACCTCTGTGGATTCCCCCAGGTGTCTACTTTTTGGAAATGCATGGAGTTCCTTATTTTCCTTGGTGGCTTTGATACCCTAGACCCAAATCTGTAGGATGTCCACAAGAGCAAAATCCCTCAAAATATTCTCCGCCAAAAGACTTGGGGTTAACAGGGTTTAA
The DNA here is from genome assembly GCF_040938575.1 of Ambystoma mexicanum. Taxonomy (NCBI): domain Eukaryota; kingdom Metazoa; phylum Chordata; class Amphibia; order Caudata; family Ambystomatidae; genus Ambystoma; species Ambystoma mexicanum. Next base: position 1,143,263,265 of record NC_090921.1, on the reverse strand, counting down.
CCTTTTCCCTTTGCACTGAGGTATGTGCACCCACACATGTGAGATACCGTTTTCATCGGTGCACCAGTGGGAACACGGAAAGGTAGGACATGTGTTGTTAATGCCATGTTTCGGTGGGTGGGCAAAAGGAAATGTCTAAAAATATTGTTTTTTCCCCACAGTTCTGAGTTTGCTGGGGATTGTGGGTAAGAAATTCCGGGGCGATTTACGCAAGTCATACCACTGTGGTTTCCCACAGGTGTCTTCTTTTCGGAAGTGCATGCGGTTCACTGTTTTCCTTGGTGGCTTCCGCACTCCCAAATCTGCAGGTTGTCCACAAGAGTAAAATCCCGCAAAATCTGCTCTGCCAAAAGACTTGGGGTTACCAGTGGTTTAGCCTTTTCCCTTTGCGCCCAAGAATGTACACCCACACATGTGAGGTACTTTTTTTGTCGGGACACCTGTGGGAACACAGAAAAGGAGGACATGTGTTGTTGGCAGTGTGCTTCGGTGGGTGGGCAAAGGGACATTTCTGAATACATTGTTTTATCCCGCACAGTTCTGAATTTGCCGGGATTGTGGGTAGTACATTCTGGGGCGATTCGCACAAGTCAGACCACAGTGGATTCCCACGGTTGTCTTCTTTTCAGAAATGCATGGGGTTCCCTGTTTTCCTTTGTGGCTTCCACACCCTAGGCCCATATCTGCAGTTTGTCCCCCAGAGCAAAATACAGCAAAATCTGCTCTGCCGAAAGACTTGGGGTTACCAGTGGTTTAGCCTTTTCCCTTTTCGCCCAAGTAGGTGCACCCACACATGTGAGGTACCGTATTCGTCAGGACACCTGTGAAAATGCGGGAAACTAGGACATGTGTTGTTGGCGGTGTGTTTCTCTGGGTGGGCAGAGGGAAATATCTGAAAATTGTTTTTTTTGCCAAATTTCTTACTTTGCTCTGGATTGTGGGTAATAAATTCTGGGGTGATTTGCGCAAGTCAGACCACTGTGGATTCCCACGGGTGTCTTCTTTTCAGATATGCATGGGGTTCCCTGTTTTCCTTGGTGACTTTGACACCCTTAGCCCAAATCTGTAGGTTGTCCACAAGAGCAAAATCACGCAGAATCTGCTCTGCCGAAAGACTTGGCGTTACCAGTGGTTTAGCCTTTTCCCTTTTTGCGCCCGGGTAGGTGCCCCCACACCTGTGAAGTACTGTTGTCGTCGGGACACCCGTGGAAACATGGGAAGGTAGAACATTTGTTGTTTTCACAACATTTTCTTAAATTTGCTGCTGCACTTTTTCACACAACTCAGGCACTATACGCTTTTGTAACCTGCACATGTCACCTACCCATCAAAAGGTCTGCCTGTTCTCTTTCAAAGAATGTATGCTTGCCTTTCCTCACCATTTGTTTTCCTTAATTCCACATGCTAAGTACGTCAGTTTAGGCCGTAAGCATACAAATCCTGTGTACCCTCGCCCAGTTTCTGGCTTGTGGTATTGCTTGTTTTGTGAAACACTATGAAAAATTTGTGATTTCCTAACTGGAAGAGTCGGGGGAATGTACCGGTGCATTGCTTTTCTCAAAATTCACAGAAGCCATTGCCTTGCCGAGCCAACCATATGTACCACATACCTTTTTTTCTGTCATTTTTCCAATTTTTCCCCAAACTATGGATTTTTTCCCTACATAGTTGTTGTCTGACCTGCGCAAATCACCTCTTCCTCAACTTGGAATTTTGTCTACTTTTCAGAAATGTATGCCTTTTTGTCTTCCCGTTCAGCTTTCCTACCCTCCTCTTCCATTCCATCCATGCATGTCCTAATGGAAAAAAAGGCCAAAATCGCCTACCTCTCACAAAACGGCTGTTAACCATATCAAAATATTTTTTGTGCTTCAACCTATTCTTGAAATCCTGGGAAATGGCGAATTCAGCACACCAAACCATTTGTTCCTAGCACTTGCAAGGAAAAACACAGACTTCTTTGTGCATCATTTTATTGCCATTTTCTGAAAAAAAACAAAATGTTCTCCCTTTTTGGTTATTTTCTCTCTCTCTCTCTTTCACCCCCTACAGCAAACTAGGATTCTTACATGTGGGAAGAAAAGGGGCTAAATATTGCCGAGATATCTTATGTGATAAAAAAGTTACAAGGGTTTGAATGGCGACATACCAAAATCACCAAAAAAGGCCTTGGCACTGGGGGGGGTGGTGGCTTGGCAGTTAAGGGGTTAAAGGATGGCAGCCCAAATGCTGCCTACCCACACTGTATGTTGCTATACTGCTCTCAGGCTAGGTTCATGCTTTGAACAATATATATATATATTTTTTTAACAGTAGGATACCATAAGCTGCCAGCACGGGCCAAGTAACTCTCAACTCCCATGCATTTCTATCTCTGTACATTAGCACCTAAGGGAGTGGAGTCAGATCATCTGGCGGCTTCAAACACTTCCCCACTCCCCTGAGCCACCATGTTTCATGTCTCAATCCAGTGCCCCATTTCCCCCCATCAACAGGGCAGCCAGGAGCATGCATCAATTAAGTCTGATTACAAGCAGAGACAACTTTATTGTTGTCTTGCAAGACTAGAACACTGCAGCCTATATCTCTTGTAATTGATCTCTCAAACCTGATCCACCTTCCAGACCCTTCACCCTTATAGATGACTAGTCACCAGACAGATTAAAAACTGAAGAACATTCTCGAGACCCTCACTAGGCTTTTCAGCAGAAATATCCTGGTTGCAGTCAACACCATACATCCTTAAATTCATGGTTAGCCATATCAACATGGGACCTGCCAAGGGGCATATTCAACCCTCCCACTGTGTCATTATTCACGCTCTCTGAGCAATCAGTTTGTCCGTACAAAACCTGACCAGTGTATGCAGTCACATAGGTCTAAAACACCATTGCTCCAATTTCTGCCAGACAACACTTTTCCAGTGCTACCTTTTCTGCATGCTTGAGAGTCAACGAGAAACAACGGTCAAAGGCCATCTATTAAAGTACATTATAATTCAATGAAATCTGCTACAAGAGAAAAGCAAAGAAACAAAGTGATTCAACAAAATAGATTAAGTGCTAAGGAAATGTTTACATTCCACAGACTACCTCCTGCTCCCCAGTTGTCCTAGAACTCCCTCCGTTTCTGCTGGAATGGAAACAATCTACACCAGGGCCTCTTATTTCTTTGTCCAGTGGCTCACCCAATGCTCGTTGGTGGAATGTTTTCTTTCCTCCATCGGACATCTTAGTTTGTAGTTTTAAAAAAATTCAAATCAGGCACCTGTGTTAGGCGTGTAACGTTTTTTTTAAAGAACAACTCTAATAACCCAAGATTGCTGCCTGAGGTGCTAATAGTATTAAGTACCTATTTGGCAGAAAAGCTTTGGTGGACACAGCCCTGAGGCCTTGCTGAAACCCTTGCTTTACTCTAGCCTACACACATTTGGACTGGTATGCCCCTACCACCAAGTGCTCGCGTTAAAAAGGTACTTAATGCTTATCTGATGAAAAAAGTGCACCCCTTGGGAAGTGGTGCCTGTGGGGCCCCAATGTGACAGTTTTTATTATATCCTGCATGTCAGAACCTAACCTCCACCCGAAGGGTTGTCTGAATGCCCTCCTGGGTCTATGGTAGGCTGTGAGGCCGATGAAAGTGCTGAACCCAACGCTTGGCACTGGAGAGAGTTGGATCTCTGTGCTTAGTGCAAGAGAAACCACTACCCCGGAGCACTTGACAGGCTTACTATTGAACAGCAATATTGTTGTGTATTTACCTCTATAGAATGTAGAAGTCATGTCTTATTACCCTTGTGTGTATGATAAACGTTCTGCTACCAATATCTTCCTTTTACAGTTCTATCTCTAAATCAACAAGTACGTACACTTTCAACATAGTGAGGGTCAATACAAGTTTGGGGGTAGCCATGGCGCTATTAGCGCCATGGCTGCTTCCAAACCCGGGTCTGGTGTCACTGAATGGGGACTTACCGGGCCATTCCAACCTTGGAGGACCTGGTAAGTCCCCATTAAGTAAACCATTCCCCATTCCCATTTGAGCCCCCATAGGGCTCAATGGGAATGGGGAAGGAGCTGGGGAGCTGGGGAGTTATTTGCTCCCTGGTCCCTTAACGGGTCCCGCTAAGGACGGCTGGTCAGACCAGCTGTTCCTGGTGGGACCCGCTAAGGGACCTCGGAATATGGTGGTAGGGTGTTAATGGCATCCTTACCGGTGCCGTTAACCCCCTACCGCCATACTCGTAAAGACCCCCCAGTGTCTTTATATTCCTAAATTGAAACATATTAACAATGCTAGCTCTCTCTCTCATTCTCTTGTATAGCATGCATGCATACTTGTTATCTTGTATAAGTACTACTAAAAAAAAGTATAGTCAAACAATATACAATTCCCAGTATTATCAATAAAGTAGTTAAATAGAGCCCCCATTCTACTTTTCTATTTGCTTCTAAAATGTTCAAGCCACCTACAACCAGTGTGTGTGTGTGTGTGTGTGTGTGTGTGTGTGTGTGTGTGTGTGTGTGTGTGTGTGTGTGTGTGTGTGTGTGTGTGTGTGTGTGTGTGTGTGTGTGTGTGTGTGTGTGTGTGTGTGTGTGTGTGTGTGTGTGTGTGTGTGTGTGTGTGTGTGTGTGTGTGTGTGTGTGTGTGTGTGTGTGTGTGTGTGTGTGTGTGTGTGTGTGTGTGTGTGTGTGTGTGTGTGTGTGTGTGTGTGTGTGTGTGTGTGTGTGTGTGTGTGTGTGTGTGTGTGTGTGTGTGTGTGTGTGTGTGTGTGTGTGTGTGTGTGTGTGTGTGTGTGTGTGTGTGTGTGTGTGTGTGTGTGTGTGTGTGTGTGTGTGTGTGTGTGTGAGTTTCCTGTGGCCACCATCCTCTTGCTTCCTGAAGGCACAGATAAACTCTCGGACAACGTTCAGTTTCAATATGTTGGGAGTGTTACCCCCTCAAGTGATGGCTTTTGGATAGCCAGTGGTGAATTACATTGCTTATAAGGGTTAATTGTAGAATCCCCATTCAGTTCCACAGCAGTTTCTTGGCACTATACACTGATAACGGATTATTTATTGTAACCAGCTCAGATATACTAATGTGATTGGGATTAACTGTATACACTGAGTCAGTGCTCTCTGAATACCGGCACAACCCAACGACTTTACATACTCCAACAGCCTGGAAAAAACACAATCTGTCAAAATGCTGGGGATTCTGTCTTCTCCAGAGGTGAAGACAGAGGGGCGGCTGAGAGGCGCACCATGGGAGAGCATCATTGTGGTTTGGGGTGGTGAGCACACGCTCACCACTCACGAAGATGAGCAAGCCAGGATGGAGTTGGAATGAGGTGGAGACAAGGGACAGAGACGTGGTTGGTTGTGGGTGGCTGGGGCCAGGAGGTGCATGGGGCGAAGCCCCCCATTCAGTGATCTGCAAAGGAGGGGGAAAGGGATTCTTATGGTGAAAAAAAGCGAAATGTAAAGGCTTATTGACATTTGAACCATTAACAAGCATTGCAAGCCAGCAACTTAGCTTTTGTTTAGGCATGCAATAGATATTTGCGAGGCACTTCCATGATTGAGCTAGCTGGCCATAAAATGGTAACAGCTGGCAAATGGTTTGCGTACCTGGGTATGTGATAGGAGTGACTGGCACATGACTAATACCTATGCACAAGCCAAAAACGTTGTTATTGCCAATGTTTTCTTTATACTGGTGCACACATGGCTCACCTTGGCGAGTCGCAAGCTAATTTTGCAGCCAGCCCTCCTGCCGATGTTGCCCTCTTCTCCCTCAAATGTTCCAGCTCATTACTTTCTTCCTAAAATCTCCCTGCAGCCCCAACATGAAGCTGCACGATCAACCATCATTCGAGATCCCTCACTCCAGCCCCAAAGAGAAATTCCTTCCCTTGCACATGGCTCCTGCACTCTGGGCATCATTTACCATTTCCCTACCTTCCTTCCTTCCCAACAGTCCAAGGGCAGCTGTACATGCGCTTGCTTTCCATGGCGACCCTCGAGACAATAACTCGGTGACCTTTAGGCGAGGCCTCTTTGCAATTGAATTTTGGTGCTCGAGGAAGCCGCCACGGCTGCCACAGAGATCATATATATCAAGTCTCTGTGGCTCAATGGATCAATTAATTTGTTACAGGAATCTGGAGGCGCCACCATGGCCCTGCAGGAGCAGCACCATTAGGGGCAGCCTCGTGGGCAATGCTGGGGGCCTCAGCTATGCTTAGGGACTTCCGGGAGGGCTAAGTGGGTGGGGGTACGCCGACGGGTGGGGGTAGGCTTACTTACTTAAGCAGGACAGCCCCAAGCATCCTCCTCTTTCGTTCTTGCCGTCGACCCATGCCTTTCCTGGATTTCAAAGTTAGCCTATCCACCCAACCCTCTTTTTCTGTGCTGGCATTTGTTGTTGGCAGAGTATTGTTTATGGACTGTCCGATTATTGGGTACCACAGTCTGCTAAGTGATGATATGTGTGTATTTAAAGTTGCATTTTATGGGTGCTGTTGACGGGGACCTACACAACTGATTATATAAAATGTTCGGACCGTGACCAGAAGGTAGAACTAACAGGAACTATGAATTTGCTACCCGGGTTGTGGGTTGAGGTGTCCACTCACGTCCAATAGGCCAAGCAGGCGAGGATGGCGGGGGAGGCCCCTCGGGTTGCCCATTGGGTAGAATTTTAGACCAGACTTGGGCGTTTGGACTGTCTGGCTGGACATTGGATATTCTGAAGTTAACCCTGGGCCAGCTCAGACAGCCAGTAGGTCAATCAGGCAACTGACAGGTCAGCAGGATTGCTAAGGATCAAGGGTAATGGTAACCAATGATGTACGATGTAAAAGAACAGTGTGTCCCCGTCATAAGGGTTTTCTGAATTTCTGTAATAAAATGCAGCCTTTTTACCTCCAAAAAATTGTGTCACATCATTAGTACATGTACATCGTGTGTTGTGTTCGGAAGCCAGGGGCGTACTACGAGTGCAACCCATGGGTTTGAACTCATGGTCACAAGTTCGACTTCCAACAGGTAGAGCCATTCCATCATCCTTCCCTGATTTGATGGATCTAAGTTCTTCCCCTGGAACACTTTTCTTCGATCCTTGTACTGGTGAATCACTCCCAGAGACCCTCCTAGGACAGCACCCTTCACCAAATCTCTTTCCCCGATTCGGCTACTCTGCCTCGTTTTGCCCTTTTCTCTCTTTGTCCTTCCATAACGGAGTGCTCTGCCTCCCATTACCCCCACCAATTACCACATCCGTCTCTCCTTTCCCCTTCCCTCGCAGATCACTCAATGGGTGGCACCCATACAACTCCTGGCCCCGGGCACCCACAACCAACCACCCCTGCAACCGTTATGCTGTGCACTCGTAGGCCACTCCCCCTAGAAAAAAAAACCCACCCATTGCATTCACATGCCACTTCAAGCACTGGTCAGCCCCAAGAAGAGCAACAGTGTTGACAATGTAAATATCTAAAGGTGTGCAGCATTTTAATTCTACTAACAGAAAGGTAAGGAAGTCAGATGTCTGTTTTACATGAGATTGTCAGATTCTCAAAGGTTGCTCCTCAGTTATTTTAATTACAACTATTTTCTCTGTAACTGACTTTTATAGCATAATCATTTGCATGAAAGTAGAATGTCCAGTTTGTCACTCATCGGGTTAGATTTACATTATGTTGGAAACAAGTAAGGTGGATATGTGTTTGGTTGGGCATGCATCAGGTTGGCAAGTGAGAGGTTGGGCAGGTGCAAAGGCGGTCAACAGGGTTATTAATCATGTTTGAGGATGGACATACATTAGGTAAGGTTGTGTACATTTGGGCCTGCATTAAGTTTGGCTTCCTTAGACGGTGCATCTATTAGGCTGGTTGTGCATGAGATTTAATTTATTTTAATGTAGTCATTTGTATAGCGCCTGTAACCATGGGTATGGTCCCAACACGCTGAAGGATGAAAGTTCTCGGAGGGACCGAAGTATGGGAAAGTTAAGACAGTGCTAGTATGCATGTGCACATAATGGTAATTAAAGGTTTTGAGGGCTTGGCCGAGTCCCTGGTAGGCACCCTAGTCGTATTAGCACCTCGGTGGGGGAGCCAGCCAATTAGACGACTGGGAACTGCCAGTACAAGCCCACGTTCCAAGCCACCTGACGGCCGGCTCCCTTGCTGCCATCTTCCCCCTACCCTATGTGACTCTATTCCTCCCTGGCGCCTCTCCCCCGATCCATCTACCTACCTGTTTTCGGTAGCGGGATCCGCTCCTTCCCCTCGCCACCCACTCGCTGCCATGGACAGGGAAGAGGGGCTCCTTACAGAGCCCCACCTTCGCTTTCCATGGCCGCCATCTTGTAAAAGGATTCTGCTTCCTACAACGGGACACCACGCACATCCCATTGTAGGAAGGGAAAAACTTTTTTTTTGCACCCCAGGTAACCGCTTTGGCACCCTGGGGTGCTAATGTCCTTCATCCCCCATTCCAGCCCCTGGAACGGAGGATGAACGTCACACTGACATATGTATTGCTGGAGAGATGTACACTAGGGTAATAAGTTGGGGGTGTGGGTAAGAGAATAGTCAGTTATATGCGTAGCTACAGTTCGAATTTATGTTGTTTAGGGTAGCTACATTCTTATGGCAGACCTGTTGATCATACGTGATGCTGGCCATAGCATAGGTGATGTTTGACATACATTCGTTTTGTTATTTGGTAGGCTTGGCATGTGTTAGGCTGCTACTCATGAGCGATGTTGATCACATAAAGGTTTGGGCATAGATTACGTTTTTTGTTCCTTAGATTGGTTATGTTTGAGTTTGGGCAGCAGTGAAGTTCCACAATTGTCAGGCTGGACATGCGTTAGGTTGGACCTATATTCATCTGGGCCTGATTAAGTTGGGAATACATTAGGTTAGATCTGTCTAGGCATAAGTTAAGGTGAGCTTGCTCTAAGATGTCCTTGCATTAGTTTAGGCGCTGTAAAGACTGGAGGGGGGTTATCTGTCCACTGCCCTCTATATGGCAGAGTAGAAGCACAGAGCACCCCAGCCAAGGTTCTCCATTGCAGTAGCAATGAACGAGCAACCAAGGCTTAAGCTTTTAGGAGGTGATTCAGGCTAGTTCTTAAGTGCAGTGTAGTCCCCAAGCCCCCCACAAAGGAATGTCCACACTCTATGTTATGTGCTAACACAGTTCTTTATATAAAAATAAGGTTCAAGATATACATAACAATTATTAACACACTTTGCACTATGGCAATTCTAATATGCCAAATATATACAATGTCTATGTGGTACCACACTTACCGATTGACTCCTTTAAAATGCATCAACTGCTGACAGTTTTAATGGCATACAAATAATATAACAATGTGTATCAGCATAGATCATGGGAAAGAAGACAAGTTAGGTTAAACAATGGCAGAATGGTACGTTAGCTACTAAGACACAGTTCGGTATCAGGATCTACCCACCTGAGCAACCTGTAATAAAGAGTATTTTCAAGCCCAGTCATTAATGTTTAAATAGTCTTGTATCCTGGTTACAATGTTCCACTACTCCAATATACCTGAGTTAGAAGAGTTTCTTTAATGGTTCATCAACAGATCCCTTGAGCGTGAACTCCCTTTAAAGCAGGAGCCACAGGGCGTCGAGATTCCTTGAAGAAATATGAACACTGGCGTCGCGACTGCAGCTTTGATCTTCACGGTGCTCGTAGACGATCCTTCGAGGACGTCCTGGTAAGATGAGGCATGCGGTGCACCTCGATGCAAAAAGTGTGGTGCGACAAAGAAGACTCAGTGAAGAACGTAGGCCCGGCAGCACGCCTCGGGTGTCAGCATTGGCGATCGGGACTCGGCTACAGTTGGATTGTGGCTCTCACTTATCAGCGTCTTCGTGGACTTTGGGTGGCAGGAAACCCACCGGCAGAGGTCGTCGACAACCTGAACTTTCTCCGGCGGGACAAAGTGGTCGACGGTGATGGCAAGGGAGCCCTTCGTTCAAAATGTTCTTAGGCAAAAGATGGAGTGTTGCGGCTCCGGTCGTCGAGCAGGACGGGTGTCAAGCTGTCTCCACTTCTTGGCAACACATCTCGATGGGCTTCCAGCAGTCAAAGAAATCCTCCGAACCCCGGTCGACGGCAATGGACTTCGAAGGCCTTTCTCAGGTCGACAGCCTTTGGGACTGGCTTCCTGTTACAATACGTGTCTGTTCCTTCCGACCCACTACCCTCCTCCGACTCCTCACCTGTAGAACTGGAATCCGTGGTATATTTTGGTGGCTCCCGATACTGGCAAGTGTTTGATGAAATAATCCCTCCTGGTGTGAAGCCACAGCGGCCACCTGTAAGCTGTGGCCACTGCAGCCTCATCACCAAAGACAGGCAAAGACAGGGGAAAAAGCTTCTGGCGTAAAAAAAACCTTTGTCAGAATGAGATCCGGTTTGGTGGAGTATCCGTGGAGTAGAAAGCACGAAGTTGCCTTCAAGCAGATCCAAGGTATCACTGGAGTCAGCAGCAAGAGGAATGGTAAACAAGGTAGGCGAAGGAGTTGTCGGGGAAATGCCAAGGCGAAGAGGAAAGCAGAATTGCTATGGAACACAGGAAGTAGCAACCGGAATGAAGCCGGTAGCAGAAAGGAAGGAAACTGTGGAACGAGAGGAGGACCGAAGTCTGGAAAAGAAAAGAGAACGGGAGGCGAGAGAGGCGGTGCCTCTGAAAGGAAAGGAGAAAGGGTAAGAGAAAGCACCCGAAGGAAATTGAAATGACCAGTGTTGTAGCAACACGGAAAAGCGCAAGCGTATTCCAAGACGTTGCAACGCGCAGGCAGCTGGAAACACCGGAAATAAATACTTCCCAGCTATCCGCAGACGCAATGTAGAAAAACGTAAAAAGACAAGACCGTCACCTGGAAAATAAGAAAGATGCGTGCTGGAACGCTAATGGCCGCTCCAACGAAACCAATGCCACTTCTTCCATGCGCCTGTGCGCATGACAGTATGCCCCCGTCTTAGGGCCGCCCACCCCGGTTTACCGGGATGAAACCTATGGAACCTTCTGAGTAAATTGGGAGAATGTATATGAACCAAGGGTTCCCATGAGTTCTCTGATCTGGGATACCCCTTCCATCCAATCAGATATTCCAGTCTGCCCTTGTGGTATCTGGAATCGTATATTCGAGACACCTCATACTCTTCTTCCTCAGAGTCGGCCCTTAGGTGTGCATAGTTCGAATTGGAGCGTCCATGAGACTGAGAAAAAGGTTTGAGTAAAGAAGCGTGAAACACCGGGTGAATACGTTTAAGATTGGGTGGAAGACGGACTCTATAAGATACAGGATTGATCTTGGCAAGTATAGAGAAAGGGCCTAGGTATTGGGGAGAAAGTTTGGATGGATGAGCCCACCGGGGAAGGTATTTAGTAGATAACCAGACCTTAGAACCCACAGTCGAATCCGGTCCCTGCTGACGGTGTGAATCTGCCTGCCTCTTGTTGTACAGTACTGTATCTTTGAAACTGGAGGAAGCATTCAATTGAGCCTCTTTAATTGCATTGAGACTGGTTTCAATAGCTGCTAATTGGGATTGTTCCATAGCTACTGGATTGATACCCTTCGGGTGTAGTCCGTAAGTGCAGTAGAATGGAGACATGTTGATGGCAATGTGCCTGGCATTATTATAAGAAAATTTCGCTGTGGGAAGTAGTGACACCCAATTGTCCTGTTGCTGATTACAGTAGCAGCGGAGGTATTGCTCCAATGTGGCGTTCACTCTCTCAGTTTGACCATTGGTCTGGGGATGGAATCCTGAAGAGAGAGCTCTTTCAATGCCTAAATGTTGACACATTGCCTTCCAGAACCTTGAGGTCCATTGCGACCCTCGATCAGAGATGATCTTGTCAGGTATACCGTGCAGGCAGAAAATATCGCGAAGAAAGACCTGGGACATTTCCTCGGCTGATGGAATTTTTTGTAAAGGGGAAAAGTGAGCCATCTTGGTGTAAGTGTCTATCGTTACTATGATCCAAGTGCAAAGCTGGAAGGTGGCAAATCAACAATGAAATCCGTGGTGATAGTACCCCATGGAAGGGTTGGAAGGACATGTTGTTCAAGTAGTCCTATGGGTTTGCCTGAGTGGTATTTGGCTTTAGCACATACAGAACAATTCTGAATGTTCTCAGTCACATCTTTGCGCATCTGAGGACACAAATACGAACGCCGGACAAGATCCAGAGTTCCGGTTACTCCCCGATGTCCGGCAGTGAGATTATCATGACATAACCGGAATACCTTCCTTCTAAAATCTTCCGTGGGAAGGTAGAGCAGTTGATCCTTAAACCAGAGTCCATCCCTTTCTGTTAATCCATTAGGCAGAAATGGCTGTTTTTGTTCTGTAGCTTGTCTGACTTGTTGTAGGAACGTGTTAACTGATGCAATGTGGAGATTGTTCGGGAACATGCAATCTGAACCAGTGACTGGAGTATCATCTCCGGAACTCTTTCTTGACAGAGCATCCGCCAATACGTTTTGACTTCCATGATGGTAAATAATGTGAAAGTCATACTGGGTGAAGAAGTGGGCCCATCGGGCTTGGCACGAGTTCACACACTCCATAGTTTCTAAGACTTTAAGGTTTTTGTGATCTGTACGAATTGTAAATGGTTGGGGTAAATGTCTCCATGTCTTGCAGGCTTGCGTCATTGCCAGTAATTCTCTCTCTAATACTGAATAATTCCTTTGGCTGGATGACAGAGTGTTAGAGAGATATGCGATTGGATGTTGTATCCCATCAAACATTTGGAGCAACACTGCTCCAATAGCTGCTGCAGAGGCGTCAGTCTCAATGGTAAAGAGCAGAGATTGATCAGGGTGCCGGAGAATGGGAGTGGAGCAGGAGAGAGACTTTAGATGGTGGAAACTCCTTTCGGCTTTGCCTGTCCATAGAAATGAAAGTGAACTTTTCTTTAAGAGAGAAGTGATGGGAAGAACCTCTTCCGAAAATTTGGGAATGAACCTGCGATAGTAATTCGCTAAACCCAGGAATCTTTGGATATCCTTCCCTAACTTGGGGGAAGCCAGTCCAAAATTGCTGTGACCTTTCTTTCATCCATAGATACGCCCTGTTGGGATAGAATGAACCCTAAATAGGGTATGAAAGTTACCCCAAAAACACACTTTTCTAGTTTGACTAGGAGATGATTCTCTTGGCGACGATTAATTATTCTGAGACATGATGTGTATGTTGGCTAGGTTCTTTGGAATAAATCAGTATGTCATCTAGGTATATGATGACAGTGATAAACATCAGATCGGAAAGCATGTGGTCCATTAACCTTTGGAAAATGGCTGGAGCGTTCACTAATCCAAAAGGCATCACCCTGTACTCATAGAGACCAAAAGGGGTGCGAAAAGCCGTCTTCCATTCGTCCCCTTTGCGTATGCGAAGGAGATGATAGGCACTGCGTAGGTCTAGTTTAGTGAACATTTTGGCCCCTTGTACTGCTTCCAAGATGTCCGATATGAGTGGCATCGGGTATCTGTTTCTGATAGTGACCTTGTTTAACCCCCGGAAATCGATACAAGGTCTCAGCTCAGTCGAGTCCCTTTTGGGAATAAAGAAGAGAGGAGCCCCCGCGGGGGACTTTGAAGGTTGAACAAGGCCGTTTTTTAAATTATTATCCAAATAGACCCGGAGAGCCTTCTTCTCTGCCTGTGAAAGTGAGAACATATGCCCAAATGGAACCAAAGCCCCTGGAGTCAGATCTATTGTGCAATCTTCGGGTCTATGAGGGGAAGTTCCATTTTAGTCTGGTCCGTGAAGACCTGTTTAAACTGGACATATTCTGCCGGTAAGGAATGGTTTCCGATGGAAGAACTCGATGTGGGGTTGGTTGCCTGGATCTGCACCGAACAAGTCAGAAGGTTACAATGTCTTTTACAGTATTCTGATTCGAAGGCCAACTGGTTTGAGTCCAATCTATTCGAGGATTATGTCATCGAAGCCAAGAAATCCCAAGGATGATAGGGAAATGGGTGGCTCTGATGATGTCGAAGGTTATTGTCTCCGAGTGTTGGAATATTGTTCTTTCTGTCAAATGCGTGATAAGGCCCAAAGATAAGGGTGTACCATTAACGCCTTCTACTTTCTGGTTTTCAAGTTTCTCGATCCGAGTGATTCCCATCTTGCTTGCCCAGTGAGTATCGACAAAATGTCCTGCGGCGCTGCAGTCAAGTAAAGCCAAGGCCTCAATCCATTTGTCTTTTACTTTAAGAAGTACAGAGATCACCATCAGTCGAGAATCTTCAGTGTTTGATTGCGAAGGTGAAGAGACTGATAAAGAAACTTAGGGACTGGAAGGGAATAGGGTTCCTCGGCAGTTCGTCCCTTTTAACTCTGAGGAGGTCCATTTCCCGACCAGAGTGTTGAAACCTCTTCACAATTGTTGATGCAATGCTTTTCTGATAGGCACACAATCCTTTTTCTCTGCGCCGGCGTCATTTTTCCATTGTGAGCGGGACGCGTGTTGTTCCTATCTGCATAGGTTCTTCTTTTGGGAGGGAGGAAGGAGGAGCAGGGGTACCCTGGGGAGATCCACTGAAAAAAGATCTGTTTCTGAACCTTCGACGTTCATTCTTCCTTTCAGCCAGACGATGTTCGATTTGAAGAACTGAAGAGAATAGATCCGAAAAGGAAGGAGGTCTTGGCATCCGGGCAAGTTCATCCTTAATTTCTTCTTTCAGACCTCTCCTAAAGATTGCATATTGCGCTTGTTCAGGCCAGCCTGCCTGAGCCGCTCATGACTTGAAACTTGAGATGTACGTTAATACTTCCATGGAGCCCTGGTGGGCATCCAACAGATCTTCACATGCCGAAAAATGGTTTCCGGTCGTTCAAAGGTCTGTTTAATTAAGGTACAGAACCCTTCATAATCTTGAAGAATTGGATCCTCTCCTGTCACCAGAGAAGTGACCCATGACAAAGCATTGCCCATCATATTAGATATCAGGAAGTCTACCCTTGCTTTGCTGGTGGTGAATAGGATAGGTCTATACTTGAAGTATATTTTGCAAGTATCTAGAAATTCTTTCACCTTCCTTGAGGACCCATCAAATTTACCTGAAGATAAGGGCATAGGTGGTAACTCAGGATTATGAGCATTTTCCCTCACTGTCATTAGTTGTTTGAGAACAATGGTTTCCGCCTTACGGGTCTGAACTTCTTGAGAGATCTGTTGAAGTGTCTGGTTTTCACCCTTCAGGGTTTGAACTTCTTGTGAAAGTTTCTGAATTGCCCCTACTAGTTTTTGTATTTGTTCCCGGGTAGCCATGGTTGGTGGGCGTTGCAAATATGTCACAATACGTGTCTGTTCCTTCCGACCCACTACCCTCCTCCGACTCCTCACCTGTAGAACTGGAATCCGTGGTGTACTTTGGTGGCTCCCAAAACTGGCAAGTGTTTGATGAAATAATCCCTCCTCGGTGTGAAGCCACAGTGGCCACCTGTAAACTGTGGCCACTGCGGCCTTGTCACCGCAGACATGCAAAGACAGGGGAAAAAGCCGCTGGCGTAAAAAACCCTTTGTCAGAATGAGATACGGTTTGGTGGAGTATCCATGGAGTAGAAAGCATGAAGTCACCTTCAAGCAGATCCAAGGTATCACTGGAGTCAGCAGCGAGAGGAATGGTAAACAAGGTAGACGAAGGAGTGGTTGGGAAAATGCCAAGGCAAAAAGGAAAGCAGAATTGCAATGGAACACAGGAAGTAGCAACCAGAATTGAGCCGGTAGCAGAGAGGAAGGAAACCATGGAACGAGAGGAGGAGCGAAGTCCGGAAAAGAAAAGAGAGCGGGAGGCGAGAGAGGCGGAGTCTCTGAGCAGAAAGGAGAAAGGGTAATAGAAAGCACCCAAAGGAAATTGAAATAACCAGCGTTGTAGCAACAGGGAAAAGCGTGAGCGTATTCCAAGACGTTGCAACACGCAGGTAGCTGGGAAGACCGGAAATAAATACTTCCCAGCTATCCACAGTCGCAAAGTAGAAAAATGTAAAAAGACTAGACCGTCACCTGGAAAATAAGAAAGATGCGTGCCGGAATGCTAATGGCCCCTCCAACGAAACTGTTGCCACTTCTTCCATGCGCCTGTGTGAATGGCTCTTCCAGAGTACCTTGATGAAGATCAGCTCCTGTACGATGTTCCCTCGTAGCTCGGGGACAGGTATCCTAGCCAGGTCCTCTCTCGGATCAGTCCTTAACAGACTCGACAGATTTTAGATTGGGTCGGAGGAAATCAGCAGAAATTCTTCTTCTTCCAGTTGGGCTTCAAGGATAAGCAGCTTCAAGTTTTGACTTTAGATTCTGAACAAATTGGGAAGTGAGAGGTCCCCTCCTTCACTCTGCTGAGCCAAGCTCAGTCAGCCAATCAGGCAGAAGGGCATTAATGTAGCCAGGCAGCCAATCAGGCTCACAGGCATTCAGACTATTCACTTCCAACCAGACACCCATAGCAAGGAATGTGGATTGGGGCAAGCACCCAGACTTTCAGTACAGCACACTGCATGCATGTCAGTTTCAGGCAGGACTGTCTCATTCATTGTGTTACACACACAGAAACCAGACACCCATAACATGGAATGTATATTGGTCACACACTCCATTCACACAAGTCCCACCAGAAGGGTCTACCCCAACATACAGTCACTGGGAAGGCTCCAGCCAGTCTTGCCTAGACTTCCCCATAATGCCATAGTTGGTTCTTCAACCCAACAGCCAGTCAGGGGAAAGAACAGTGTCAGGCTTCCCAGGTCTGTGGGAAAACAAGGTAACAGATAATAGAAACCAAGAGGTCACATGGGTCATCTTGCCTTCTATTGGGAATCCACTGATTCCCATGGTAGGGCCTTGGTATCCCAAAATGGAGGATACTCAGAGCACCTGTCAAATTCAGCATGGAGCTGCCACCAGCCCATACCCTGCTCTGTGGGCCACACACAGGTGCCCAAAAATATACACTAGGGTACCAGGTTGTACCCCCACCTATGGGTGCCATAAGGGTATCCCAAGAGTCTTGGTTCACCACAACCAAAAAGAGGAAGAGCTGCACTACCAGGAGTCCCAGATGGACTCCTGTGCAGAAAACAACACAGAACACACATGATAAGGGAGTACAGGACGAGGACATGGAGGCACTGTCCGTCCAATGCATTTCCAGCATCACAGGTGCACACTAGGCTCTGTCTGTATGCGTTTTCAGTTGACCTTGCATTAGGTTGCCTGATTGTCTTGGGAGGATAGCTCAGGGGCAACGTGCTCACCTTGGATGCAAGATGATACAGAGCAACACAGGTTGATGCAAGATGACACGGAGCAACACAGATTCAAACCCCGGGTCCGCGATTAGAAACCTCTAGGTATTAAGTGTGTTATAAATAACCAATTACAAAAATTACAATTGTGAGCATTGCACTCCAAATCCTGCATCAGAAGGTAAGCATCTCCCTCTGATGCATATCCATCTATATTTTGGAGGGGGATACTTCTGAGTTTGTTTCCTAGAAATGATGGTGCCCATTGTGAATTGGACTCAGGCAACCAACAAATTCCACAAACCTTTAACTGATAGAAGTCCAATACAAACACTCTTTGGCCCTTAGTGTTCCATTTCCAATGGTCAGCCAGGGGCATAGAGGCAAAATCATTGCGTCATTAGTGCACAGCTAATCTCCTAGTTATTGGCATATTCTTACTTGAGGCACCTGACAAGAAGTAGCAGCCGTAAGGGTTACAAGTCCGCAAGAGCCCCACGTTGGCAGGAATCGAGGGCACTATTATCCATTGGTCCATTATGGCAGAGACTAGGAACAGAGGTAGACTGGCAATATTGAGAAGCATCACCCCACATTTCAGGCGGCAGAACATGGTGGAATTCGGAGCTTCAGCTGGACCCTGAAAGCAATGAAGAAAGGCATGAAATGTCATTAAAAGTTGTTACACATTCACTGAAACAGTCTGTATCAATCAAGGCCACCATTTGACAATATATCCTTGCACTTTGAACTGATGCCTTATAAACCGCTTCCATATCTATTGCTTTCATCTAACTGCAGCCTGTCATCATAGGGGCTGTATTTTAACCAGTTTAATTACCTCTTCTACCTTTTACTTCATTCCCTTTTTTTCTTACTGTCTTTAGAGTTGTCATTTTGATGTCTTATGCAGTTTATCGTCTGCCATTTCTGGTGTATCCCAGTGCAGTTACTTCTAATTTGAAAGTTCTTGAAGTAGTATAAAATGGTATCTTAATTTATATTCACTCCTGGTCGTGATAATCTATGTGCGAGGTTTTGCATAATATACCAATATAGATTAACCCAGGCTCTAGCCATACTTTTATTATAGGATCAGGAAAAATGTGCAGAAACATAGATTGTACTCATAAAAGTGTTAACAAAAATGTATAAGTCAAAAATTCAATAATTTTGATATTTGGGGCCAGCTCAGTAAATATCTTTTCAACACTTTAGCCTTACTGATCTATCATATTTCTGATTTTGATGTTTCTGTATTCTCGTGTGCCACTAGGTCTCTCAGAATTGACAGAAATTAAGGGATAGGTTCTGCGTGCAGGCATGCACTCTTCAGTCTTTGTGCTTGAGCCACCATGTTGTTAATTAAAAATCCAGCCTGTAATTCTTTAACCACATACTCTGTTTCTTATATCTGTAGTACTTTTTTTATCTTTTCAAAGCAAGCTAGTAACTTTTGTTACACTCTGCCAAATGATGACATGTTAGATGTGTTGGTACCGTGCAAAATATTTTTTTAAAAAACTTTGGAAGAATCGATATTCCTATGACATTTTGCTACCCCAAAACTGGCAAGGGGTAACAAGTGACTAATTTAAGAGTTTTCGGGGCCTGTTTGCTACAAGGGTGTGCTTCGAATTAGCGTTAAGATCAACGCTATATAGTTTGCAAGTGGATCAGCGGTTCCCCTAAAAATTTAAATATTAAGATCTTTGTCTATGTTTTTCGGACATTTTCTTTATAACCTGAAAATCAGATTAGGAGGCACAATACAAAAGATGTTCTATCCAGTTGATAGGTTGTCTGTCATTATAAAAAGGCCTTCCAGATACGTAAACCTTTTATTTCATATTTGTTTGGGGTGGGGGGTTAATTCCCTAAGCAAAAACATAAACTTCAACATTTTAAGAAATACTTTTTTCAATAAACGAAATAAGTCCAAGAACAAAAAGAACAAGCAGACAAGAAACAGTAAGCAGAGAAAGAAAAATCGCATGACACTTGGCAAACAATTATGTAAACCCTAAATAGGTTGTTCGGTCAATAAAACATAAAGCTCAGCAATTACTATCTCAACCTCTCGTTCTTCCACACATAATTTACCCCTTCTAAAGTCAACTAATAGCCGCCAGGACTCCCCAGATTTCCCAGAGAGGGGCAATCGTGCCAGCGGGCTCTAATGTGACCTTCTCTTGCATAGAGTCCTCGGTCACTCAACGTAGCATTGCTTGGAAGGTGGTAGCATTCGGTGTTTCATGGAATAATTCACCTTGCTCTGAGAATACACTTTGAATGCAATGTTTTCCCCTTTAAGACATTCTCCAAGTAGGAAAGATAATATAATGTCTTTTGTTGTAAAGGAAATATAAATATTTTACATTGTAATTGATTATTTATAACACGCTTAATACCCAGAGTTTTCTAAGCACAGACCCAGGAATCAAACCTTTGTTGCTCTGCTTTCGTCTTGGTTTCAAGGTGAGCACGTTGCCCCTGAGCTATCCTCCCAAGACATTGTATTCATGGGTTCAGTAATCCCTGCCCGGAATGGCCTCAATTTGAGATATTCAGCCAGCAGTTGTAAAAGCTTCGCTGTCAAATCCAGATATCTGCGAGAGGCTCCAGTTGTGTTCAGATGCGATCTTTTGAACTTTGTGGGGGTAGCATAGCTGGTATAGCGCCATACCTTGATGCAGTTGAAAGATGTATATACAGCGACACCTTTAAACTTTATACTAATTTATACATAATCTACTGCCCTGGAAAAGTTGTACTCCACTTGTGCATCATTCATCTTCCTATCCACCAGGTTAAAAAATAAAACTATAGTATCTCACAATAGACTTGCCCCTGTTAGAGATCTTTTTGCCTATAGCTTGGTATTTCATGGTATTTTTGTGGTATAGTGGTATTTGTGGTATAATAGTATAGTGGTATTTTTTTATAGTGGTGAGCCTAACTTCAGAACACTGCCTAATAATAATGTTAACAGGGTCACTAATGGTAAGCAAGTACTGGACTTAGTACACTCTTACCTGCTCATGGTATCTTATGTACAATACCACAATATGCCTTTTGGCTGTGGTTCAAAATACATTTATCATGTCACATCACATTCAGACACACGCATAGCACTTCTGAAAACCTCCATTTGCAATAATCAATTCACCTTATATTTTACAATTTGTGGTAATGTGAACTACTGACTGCAGTAAGATGAGTTTACCACCTGTTGGACACCAGTCTATATGCTAACACAGTAACTAAGACACATAATGAGAACTCTGAAGCTAATTGTTCTTTCCTTTTGTGAATTTATGAAAGTTCAACATTCAGAAAAATGAATAAACAGATGCATTATACTGTGGTACTTTTTACAGTAATTTATATTTGAACACGGATAAAATGTGTTTAGTTAGAGAGCACACAACCAGCAAATAGCTTTTCTAGTATTAAGCTTCAACAACACATTTGGTCTGGCTACCGCACAGTTACGTTTAACCTTGAATGTTTTTTTCACTATCTTGGCAGCTATGAGCCTCTTGTTGTAGCCAAACCTGGCTTCATAAATGGGGAACCCACGTAAAATGTAGATAGTGAATTACTTTAAGTTAACAAACATATTTCTATCTGACAACAGCCTGTAAAATATATCTTTCATACATTACACGCTCCTCAATTGCTGCATAATTACCTAGATCTACTGGGGTCAGTGGATTCTCGGACCATAAGGTTAGGATAGACCTTCACTGCTTCAACTGGCGATATTCCCCTTTTCCGTCTACTGGACAGAACAAAACAGGAGAATTCTTATCACATCCACACCCTTTTCGCCTGGAAAGAACAAGCAGCCTTTCTGCTCCTGAGGTCAGCCAGATGAAAAGTGTACCTGGAACCAGCCCTCTACCAGTCTTTCTCCTCCTGATCCAGTGAGCAACTCAGCCCACAACTGTGGTATTGTGGAGCAAAGTAATTATTTTCTAGCATGTGTTCTGTGCATTCCCAATATTGGCATTTTTTAGATTCAGCCTGAGTCTCACACATGTGTCACACACATGAGTCTCACACCATTGGACCTAGTTAAAATTCACACCTTTACTAAAATGTGGATGATGAAATGTGGAGCTACCCTTGTTGAAATTCTGAAAAGGGAAACACATTTCCCTACACCCCTAATTATAGGTTTTAATAAATAGCTTCATTCAGGGTGTCGCTTCCTCCCGGACAAATCTCATTGAGATTAAGTAATTTTTCACATGTAGGTGTATATACAAATATTTCAAAACTCATTCTAAGGGTCAAAAATGGCATAATGGTCCCTCTTGAAAACAGATGCCCAAGAGTCTGAGTCCAGATCCTTCAGTGCTCTACTGACTACATTAAAAATAACTGCTAATGATAGGGATGTTCAGCAAGATATTATACCAGAGGATATGCAGAATATTATACTGCTTCATCATGCTAATCCAATTAAGAACATTGTTTTCTAAAGTTTGCAGACAGACTGGCTTGAAATATACCTGAGAAATGTCTCATAATTTTCAATTTTTTATCATCAGAAATAATCTCCGCCACAAGACATGAAGTGAAAAGGTTTTGGGGCTCATTCATGGAATTTGTGCGCCGAAAAACAGCGATTTGTGTGCCATTCGGCCTGCAAATCCCCATTTATTAAACAGGGATTTGCGGGTAGAATGGCGCACAAAATCGCCGTTTTTCGGCACACAAATTCCATGAATCAGCATGTTTATGTTGAAAAAATAAACTTTATCATTTACTATTACCACATAACAAATTGTTTCTTATACAGCACACAAAATTGTGATGCCAATTAACCTATACTAAAAAATACATTTTAATACACAGATATATTACACAGTTGAAAATCAACAACCATCGGATGAAAGAAATCAATCAATGGGGTGAAAAACGTTTTTTTGTTATGTTTTACTGTTGTCATTATTTTGAACACATATCTGACAATCCAGTGGAGCAAAATGCTATGCTTTTTTGGCAGTATTGAAATTGTTGATTTTAACATACAATACCATAATATAGCCCATTTTATTTGCAGAAATCTAATCTTCAATTTTTGGATTAGACAAACAAGACCTGTTCTATTTAATTCTTTAAGATAGTCAACATGTTTTGGCCACAATATTAATGGGACAGTATCTGTAGTGTCCTTTCCAAATGGTTCTGATGGCCTTCTTCAGGACTGGAACATTTCTTTTGTCATTACATCTGCAAAGTAACTATAACGCCATTTTAGCAAAGTTTTTGCACTGAATTCGGTAGGGTTTTCTTATGGAAACTGAACATTAACTTCCCTTTAACAATGTTTTTTCACTGAATTTGATAGGTTTTTAGGAGGCCAATTTAACTGTAACGTTCCTTCATTGTAGTTTTTTCAGTAAAGTGGTTTTTAGTAGCACACCTTAACCACAATGTCCCTTTCACAATGTTTTTTTCACTGAATTTCAATGGTTTGTACCAGAATACTCTTTGTTTGTATGGATGTACTGTACAGCATACTTAGCCAGCTGGCTCCATGTTAATGGCCACAGTGGTCGTGGACCATGCGTCTGTTGGCGAACATCGGGTGGCATCCAACGTGCCGAGAAACGCAGGGATGCGCTTACATAATGGTACCATGCACCAAAGACAAGGAACATATACAAACAGCACCATGTATGAGAAGTTGAAGGGAAAATGCAGTAGATCTGCAAATTGTGGGCTTTTGAAACAAACAAAGCAAATGCATACGGTATGTAGTATAATGGAATGCACCAACAAAAGAAGTAACGTCCGCCTTCTGCAAGCTTACCTGCTGCTGCTTTACATAGGAAAGAAGACCGAAGTACCAGAGTTAGGACTGCAAAGTACTCACTGCAACATGGTAAGTACACCAAAGTTTGTGTTATAATTGTACACTTTGTGCAGTGTATAAGAGTAGAAAAGCATGTTGTTTTTTTCTTTGTATGCAGCAATGCCAAGCACCGTAGAATGACTGGAAGAGAATTTCCCGCATGACGAAATGAGCAACGATAGTAACCCCATTGGTAGCCAATGAGGTGCGAAAAGTACAACAATTACAATATATTGCTTCATGTATACCAAACGCATTTGTTTTTCTTTCACAGAACATACAGCAAATGAAAGGAATGCAACACATGCAGCACCTCTTCCACAACATCATACAGGCACAGGAACTGAGAAAACACTTTAAATAGCAAACTGGACAGGCTGGATGCCAAAATGGAGGAATTGGTGAACAATTTTGGCGCCTTAAAAGATTTCGTACAAGGACATATTATGGAGAAAATAAAATACCACTGCCTGACCTGCACGTGTACCCCTTCCCCATTTCCCAGTCTGCCATTGAGCAAGTTCCGTGTCATGAGAGACGTTTTGATGAGACCTCAATCCCTTCCTCCCTTCAGAACCAACTTGTACAAATCCCCAATTCCCCTTTATAAGTATCCGTTTCTGCGACCTTTCCTAATAGTGTCTATGAATGTGTGGAAATAACGGTTCATATGTAAATTGTTGCTGAGTGTACATGTGGTTTTCCTTTCTTTTCAAAGTCCTGTTAAGACTCTAAAGGGCATAATACTGGTGGGGATGACCGCAAGTAAGCAGAATGGAGGTGTCCTATGGACACCGCAACTGGCCGGCCTATCCGCAATCACAATGAAGGCTTCCGTAGGAGGCCATTACGGGCCGCATGTCTGCATCTTGTGAACCACCTATAATTAGGTGTGGGTGCACACATTTGTCCGCTGCACAACTATGCGCATGAGTATCTCTTCCTCTGTGTCCTGGTAACACCGCCCCTGTGCAACATATCCAAATAAACGTGTGACGTACTTTTAGTAGTTCAAAGAGGCCACCCACATCCTGTGTGTAGCTGTGCACCTCAACATCCCACTTGCTGTACCCCACAAACACCCAGCTTGTTCCAAAATGTTTGGCACATGTGTGTAGCACTGTGAATTAGTCCAGAGATCCCAACGGTATCCGTAGGACACCTATGCACAAGCGCACAAAGTATTCCACCCAATACGCGTCCTGCGGACAGCCATACCTATAGAGAACATTTGCAAAAATCACCATGGGACCGCACCCATGCTGCGCGTGGGCCATTATTTGCCAGACACAATCCGAGCCCCTTCACATTGGAAAAGTACTGTTTTTTTAAATGTATGGAGTGAAACTATGAAAGTGCACCCGTACAGAGGTCCTACACTCTGCCCATGTACATCTAATTTTGTTTGGGAAAGATTTAGGGCCATGGTCCAGTTGCAAGTGTTGCACAGCAGCCCTATAAAAGGCCACACCCCAGAGGTCCAGTTCTCTGCATTCTGTGTTTGGCTTTCCGGAGCAGACCAGCGGTGCACATTGTTTCATGCTCAAATTGCTTTGTGAGCAAATCTGCTATGCTATATTACCTTTCCAACAAGGAGCAACCATGGCTGCTCCTATTGCCTCCAACGCTGCAGCACCCACACCCTCACCATCAACACCATCACCACCACCTCCTTCTGAGGGGCCTGGACAAGGGAACAGGAGCGATAATGTATATAGAGATCAACAGGAGAACGAGGATAAAGTAGAGGAATTTCCCATTGCCCACAGCGAGCGTGAGTCGTGGGTGCAGAAACCATTTACCACCGTAGGAGATGTCCCCAAATCTCTTGTGAACCAGGTGAAATGCACAGAGTACAATACAGTACTCAGTCATGGAAAACCTGGCTTGTACAGCTACGGCACCAACTCTATGCAATGGTACCTGAAAGGGAACCACAAGGCAGCAGTTCGGAGGGTTGTCCCCTTCCAACATGGCAGTAGGTTAATTTCCTCTACAACATTCTCTGCATCTGCTCCTGCCACCACTAGGGACTCTCCAGTGGGGCAGTAGATGCTTATACCAGTCTTGCAGGCCATACGCAACACAGCAGACCCATACCTTTCAAAGGTCACTGTATTGTGCATGTACTGCGACACAGAGCTGTGCAGGGGAGAGCAACTTCAAAGTGTTTTCGAGGCTTCGATCCGGGAGCATGAGAAGGAGTGCCCCAACCTAAGTAACAGCCACCCAACATCTTCCTGCCTCCACTTGCCCTTTCTTATCCCTGTTGTTGGTGCCCGTTCCCTTACCTCCCTTCCCTTTACTTCTGTATTGTGTGTTGGAAGAACAGGATAATTGCAAAAACAATGAAAAAAGGGAGAAGAAAGGCGATTTTCAGAGCCACCTTTCACAGTTCAAAAATAGAATGCCAATGAAACGATGCATGTTATCGCACACACTATAAGCTCAGTGGGCAGTGTGACAAAAAATGCGAAGCGTGGCTCGCATTCCCATAAGTAAGTGGTGGCTCTTAAAAGAGCCTTTTTGTGTTGTTTGTGGGTGGAAGGTTTAAAGTGGTGAGCACCTACTGGGGACATGTTTGGTTTACTCCTAAGAAGCGCTGCACTGCATTTTGGATGTTACACAGAAATAGCTGGTTGCCAGCATCAGTAAGATGGACTCCATCTGATCGAAAAATGTTGGTACAATAAAACGTAATGTTTTCATTGTGGAATGAGACCATGCCAACGTCATGCAAAAAGTTGCAAACAGCCTTGTTCACATTGTGCCTCGCTTTTTCCATTTGTGGGTCAAAAGAGGAAGAACGCAACCACACCTGTCTCTGGGTAATGCAAGAAAAAATTACTTGCGACTTAGGAAACATGACTTCTCTAAGTGTCTCCTTCATTGAAAACTGCTGTGAGATGACAGTGACACGTCCTAAACTAGTCCCACCACAAAGAATAATAATAATGTCTGGATGATTCTGAGTCACCAAACTGGCACAAAGAGGAACCACATGCAGCCACTGCATCCGACGGACTCCGTACCAGTGGACATCCACATTATGGAACCCAAGGTGTGGAGCCACTACACAGCATTCTGCATACACTTTTACCCAATGTATCCAAGAGTCGCCCAAAAGCCATACACTCTTCCTACTGCACGGCACAGCCATAACCATATCCATGTGCTCTCCTATTTGCAAACATACCTTCTGGCACAATCTGACTGTACACGCCACACGCAGGAAACCTTATTGACCAATCCCCACGCCTGCACAGTCCCATTTCTATGTCAACCAATCGTGAATAGACCCGCAAATGGCATGTGCGCACCTCCAAAGGCTGCAGTCTCCGCGGACAGATTGTCCTTTGATCGCAGGTGCGGGAACACATGTGAAGCTGGATAGAGGATCCCCTCTCTATTGGTGGCTCTGAATTGTTTTTTTTTGTGGTTTATTTGTTTTTTTGTAAAAGTGCTTCAAAACAAAAATAAATTCTATTTGTTGAGTATTGCTCTCTTCTCCTCCTCCTTAGATTGTTACACAAGCTTCTCCAAAATAGCTTGTAGATTCTGGAACACAACAGCATCTTCAATGGCGGACAAAAAGAAATGAACTCCACCAAAAACCTGACATTAAAAGCACTAAGGTTCTCATGGGCACAAACAAACATCCCTGTGTTGAACTGAAAAGCAGACAAGCCATGATTCACAAGACACCTTTCCTTCTCTACCTCAAAGGAAAGTACGTCCAGATTGTTCCATACTGGTCTTGGTGGTATGCATGAGAAAAGCAATGTTGCAGTGGGAAAAAGGCGCATCACTGCTTTCAGCACCTCCTTCAGTTCACCAAGCAAACTTGCAGAAGTGCGAAAAGCCACATGCAATGCTCCACAATGCAGAACTACTATGTCAACAGTACTCCAGGGTAGAGCCACACTGCACCACAAAGCGTGCACTCCTTCCACACCAACATGCTCATCAACATTGCTACCCCGGGCATATGTGTACAGGTCACCCATAAACGCATCGCCAATGATGTGCAATTTCACTCTCTGCATCTCTGCCATATTCACGGGAAAAAGCAATGAAAAAAAATGTTACCACCCCTTCCTGTTAACGACACCCTCAACAACTGAGTGGATAATCCGCAGTCCCTTTTACATACCAAGCATAGTAAGAAGGACAGCATATGGCAAATGCCCTTCAACAAATACCGCAAATGCCGTGCCCCAGTAAAGCAGAGGCAGCTCTACTTCCCTTTCTAGTACTCTTTTTCCAGCACTCCCTCATTGGGTACTGTTAAACAATCACACACACACATCCACCAATCACAGCCAAGACCTCTGCATCTAACAGTATCATCTCTGTGCAAGACTCCATACTAACCGTTAAACAATCAGAGTGCAAGTGTCCTGTGAATGAGGAGCAGCTCCACAGCAACGTACTATAATGCTATCTACAATTTCTGCACCCACATTCCTCCACATAGCCACCCATCACCACAACCTGAAGGTATCAATAGTAATATGTAATACATTTGCAACTATGTTATAAGTGTCTCACAAAAGGGTACCTGGCACTTAACCTCCATAACATACTGAAAAAGCATACTGTCATTTCTCCCATCATCAACCGGCATTTACCCGCTTCTGCCATTGTAAAATGCAAACGGTTACTCTCCTCTTTCTTTCTTTTGTTTTTTAGACCTTCTCCCCCAATAACGCACCTACCAAACTCATAAAAATCTCACAGAAAAGGATCCGTAAATATATCCTACCAAGCTAATCCAGGTAAATACATTGCATGCATAAAACAGGCTGTCTGCCACTAACCTAGCACACGTCACAGATTGCAATATTACTTGCAATATTACTTAAAAAACTAAAAATGTATGTCTGCTTTAAGAACAGTACCATTCATAAATGTGCATAACTAAATAAAACAAAAGAAACAATTTGCTGGACTCATATAGCAAGCATATATATATACAGAAAAGTAAAAGTAATTGCACACACGAAAACATTCTCATTTGAAATCTGTACATCTTCCCAAACCTTTTTCTCATCCATTTTGAAACTAAATAGTCTTACACCTACACAGACACTTGCTAAAGAGCATGTCATACAGCACACTTACAAATAACCCACTTATCCCCTTTCCAAAACATGATCATGTTCCCAAGTCCCCATTCAAATAGTAAGCCATCCATTTCTACACACACACACACACACACACACACACACACTACCAAATGCAATAACTGTGCCATTAACAAACATATTTTCTTATGATCCTCTTATACAGTTCCTGTACCCACCTCTATCCTGAAACCACTGGCGTGTGAATTTCAAAATACAACTTAGAATATATGTACTCTCAACAACCAACAAAGTACAGTACCATCATAGTATTTTACATCTTCCTAATAGAGTGCAGTGTTCTTGCATTGTACCCTGCACAAGTGTGTCAACCCACTTACTCATGTCACCTCTACAGTTCCGCACTGTATATTGTCATCACACCACCATAATACAAACCCCCAAATAGTAATACATTGTTCCCAACCGAACGTTAGAGCCCATTACACAGTGACACAATTCCATTTATATGCCTAGCCTTCTATTCAACCACTCATGCACATTGCACACACATACATTTCAAACTCTGCACACCCACACTTCCCTTTTTTTTCCAACAGCTACTACAGAATGCCTACCAAACAGCAGCTCTTTAGACAACAATGCAGAAATAGATCAGCGCAACATAAAATCAGAGAAAGGAGCCATCCACCCCTAGCAGAATTTGTACAGAAAGTTCAAACAGAAAAGCTAACATAGTCACTAACGAAAAGGGAATCACCTACCAGTAAGGAAACTGTAGTTCCTCTGTCAAAATTTAGACATGAAAAGAAATGCACTCAAAAGAGTGCATCATCAACTACTGCTAACAGAGCACATACAAATGGTAATTTCACCATAAGGAAGCATTCCCAAAAATTAATTTTACAAAAAATGTTCCACCACAGAGTCCTTCAGAACCTTCTAAGTAGAGGTGTGAAATCACGCTCAATCCTTAAAACGTACTGCAGAAAAGTAATCCTGGAAGCTCTTGTAGACAGTGCATTGGTCCTGAAACGGTTGTTTATATTACTTTTAAACTAAATGAAACAACTAACAAAATGAATTGGTAAACTACAGCCAGTACTTCGAAACCAACGCAATGTCAGCATAGATAACTTTGGCACCATCTGAGCACGTGAGTGGAGTCACACCACAAGCACAGAGCCATACTTCAATGAAGAATCATACAAACAAGAGCAAACAAACCAAATTGCCATACATAGCAGTGGACGAGGGTATGAAAAGGTACGCAATACCATATTGGAAGCAGAAACACTACTCTCACAAATATTCCCATCAAACTTAGATGCCACTGTCCATTCCACCAAACCAGTATGCCTCACGTACAAATGGCCTTGCACATCAATGTGTAATGTTCGCCAATACTCTATCAAAGATTTGCAGCAGTTCCTCAATCACTATGTGAAAGCCAACAACAAAGGCAAAATAAAAATACTACAAACTATGGACTCCTGTCTAGTGCGCAAACACACAGGACTACGGGGACATTCCTTAGCCTGTATTTCTGGACCTACTTGCAAAAGCACCTTCCACCATATGAAAATGTTAGCAACACCTCATTCCACTGCATGTGTGTGTTGTCGCAGAACTTTCTATGGAAACAGCACCAAAACAGTAGACATAATACACAAAATAGAACACAATGAGGAATCCCAATGGTTTCAATTAGCGCTGTACCTAATAGCGGAAAACAAATACAACATTACTAACACCTCCATACTGTGCACATAATACACTGCAAAACTTGACAATAACCAAATGCCTTCACGGGCAATCAGTAATCATTTGGAATTATTTCCACTGCCAAATGCACTCCAGCAGCTTAATTTGTATGAGAGCAATTATAATCCAAAAAGTGCACCCATTTCAAGCAATAGTATGACTTCAACCAAAAACTGCAAAATTGCCTACCACCAAATTACTAAGAGCCATTTGTGGGAAAGTAGTTTATTTACCATTAGATCTGAAACAAAATGTAGACACTCTACGAATGAAAAGGCCATTAGAACAATCTTTGATTAGCCTGGTAAATGGTGTACCTACAAAAGATTAAACAAACTGGCAGTGGACTTAAACAAAGTTAGGAAAGCCTTGCAGTACCTTAACGAAAACAATTAATACTACAAAGAAATAAAGATTGACAAAAACCTAAGTGAAAACACCAAAGTAATTCAGGACTCCTCAACAACTGGCCACTTTGAACTTTTAGATCCTACTGCAGCCTCCAATATTTTAGATCACTTCACAATTCACCCACTGCATTCCAAAGACACCGTAGACGATGCACTAGAAACATGTCAAATGCGGCAAGCCAAAGATTGCCAATTAGGATATGGGAAAAAAGTAGAGAAGCATGAGCCTTCCCTCTACTCTTCCCAACTGGAAAAGGTGGCAGATATGATGAAAGATGTACACAAATAACAGCATCAGAATACTGCTCTTTATGAATGTATTGTGAAGACCCTAGATTTAGACAAAACGTGGAATACATATTTCACCTCCGTTTTTTAAAGTGAGCTAGCAACGCTATGTGATGGAGTTGCACACACTTTGAAAACTGGTTCCCATTTTCAAAACTTGTCTGCTACACAGCTACTTCAAAAGGTGCAAGATAAGGACGAAGTTTTATAGTAAAGTATTACAAATCTTTTGCAAACATGTGCGGTACAAAAGAGTTCTGGTTCCGACAGCACGCAGATGTACGGTGTATACTAGGTAACATTGGCCCAACCACATGGTTTGTCATTTTAAATTGTGCAGATTATGCATGGGAAGACTTGCACACTTTCCAATGCATAGCAAACCAAACCAAAACAGGTGAAGACATAAAAACACCAGGAGAACTGTGTTCTCTAGATCCTCCAAATGTATCAAGGTACTTCCATCATCGCTTCATTGCTATGCTGCACTTCATTTGCAATAAAGCACATCCTCCCCTCAGAGAAGTGGAACACTTCTTTTGGAGAAAAGAATATCAAGCCAGAGGAGTGCCACACACCCACAGGCTTTTGTGTATTGAAAATGCTCCTAAATTTGGTGAGGTCAGTGATGCAACTGTTTTGCAGTTCATTCACAAATATGTTTCTTGCGAAATCCTTTCAGAAAGTACGCATAGTGACCTACATGCACAAATTTTGCAGTTTCAAAGACATATATATGGCAAGTATTTTTTTTTTTGTTTTTGATTTTGTAATTGCCTTTAATATTGTAGACAGCATTTAATCCCATTATATGTAAACAATTTAATTTTACACCTGCAAAAGAAGGAGTCAATTGAATATTTACAGCACAAGGTAAATAGAAAATAAAACATGGTGTAATTGTGTTACTGCATGTTGTTACAGTTAGCACCCTCCATCTGGCAAGTATTGTCGGTGCAAGTACAAGAGCAAAGGCAAATACTACACCAAATACTGTTTTGGTTTCCCTAGACCAGTTTCAGCAACAGGGTAAGTGAACCGCTTCATGTCTTTGGTTCGACACAGTGTGAAAGGTAAATCTCCTAAGAACACACACTGCATAAAAAGAACCGAAGCATCAAAGTACATGAATGATTACTATACAATAGTTGCCCTCATAAGGAATGCAAATATAGATGTCCAGTACATTGAAGACAATTCCACTGTAGTTGCATGATGTGTCACAGCCTACTTAACCAAAGCAGAGAAAACAGAGCTCAAAGACATCTGGGATGACATATCATCTGACAAAACACTGGCACAGAAATTGTACACCTTTGGCATAAAAATGCTGTCCCATAGAGAATGTGGCAGCTACGAAGCAGCAGACCATCTTATATGGAAAATCTGAAAACATAGTGTGGTTAAGCCTTGGTCTTGCTGCATCCAGAAAAAGAGTTCTGAAATCATACGAGCACATAGAAAGAATAGCCAAAAACGATCCCAACAGCAGGGCATTTTGAAAAAAAAAACTTATTAGACACATACTACCCAAACAGGAGTGTTACTTTAGAAACCATGTGCCTGTATCACATAGCCCAAAACTTCTCATAAAAAAATAACATTAAACCAGATGAGAAAAAAGGTAGATATGCAGTCGAAAGTTGTGAAGGCAGCCTGGTGAAACTTACCAAATGCAGCCTGATCAATCATAAGATATTATCATTGACAATTCCTCAACACAAAGAACTATACTACATGGAAAAACATGGTTGGGATAAAACATTTTTTGCAACAACTTTTGTTATTTTTGCTCCTTTGCTAGTGAAATGAAGTAGTTCAATCTTTTGCTTGTATAATCTGTTTATTGTTTAGAAATTGTCATTCAAATGTCTCTCATTGTCACTCAAATGTCTCTCAGATATCTCTCATTGTCATTCAAATGTCTCTCCACACATGTTTCACCATTCGAACTTGGTTTAGAATGGATCTTCAGGAGTAATTTTTTATACAAAGCATTAAATTCACTATGCCCTTAGAGGGCACTGCAAATCAGTGTTGTAAGTGAGCGGGAGTGGTCGGAATGGTGCTCCACTACTTTTTTAAATTAAGTTTTACTGTTCCTATACTTTTATTTGAACAATAAACCGTTCCAGAATGGTTTTGTTTTAACATAAAAGTGTAGGAAGAACTTGAAACGTGCACTTTCTGTGCACTGCCCAGAAAGTTCCCGTAAACAACTGGTGCATGTGTTTGGGGATTTGTTTTGTGTGTGAGAGGGGGTGTGTTGATGAGGTTTGTGGGGAATTGGTGCAGGACAGCAGGGAACATGCTTCCACTACTTCTTTTCGTACACTTTGTCCACTGCTTCAAGTGGGCCAGTCTGTTTTCAGTCTGTAAAATGGCATAGCTTTTGCTACTTGCTTACTTACATACAACTAAATATATGCACAAGTAAGTAAACAGCAAAGTCTTCGGATCTGTAAGAATGTCAGTGGTAGTTTGAAAGGTACTGCGGCCGCGTGGGGCTACCTGAATAATTATCTTCTTGCTCCAAGTAATAAAGCTGCGTATCTCATTGTTCAAAGCAACATTCTATTTCAGAATGTAGTCATCTCTGTGAATGATGGAGCTACGGCAAATGGTGTGCCAGCAAGTGACCATATTTTGCCTTCGATCCACATATTGCTATATTAGAAGACTTAAAATGATCAGTTTTTTGGCGTAACAGATGTCATACAGTATGCTTCAGTGCAATGTCTGCGAGAACCCGTTGGCCGTGTTCGCAGATGCAGACATATAGCAGCGCCACTGCACAAGTTCTTTGTGAATAGTGTATCAGACGTTGAATGTGTACATTGGATTTGGTATTGTACTGTTATTAGGAACCTGTTTCCGGTTGCCTTATTGACAGGCAAAAAGTAGCCAATAGAAAGGATATTGGGGAGAGGTAATCTCATGGGATTCCATTCCCAATGCGTGTCCAAATCCCTGCCCACACTTTGTCACACCTATTGTAATTGCCTGCTAGCAAAATTATGTACACCGCTATAATGCTGAATTTTTGACAAACTTTACATGCACTGTTCAATTTTGCAGGAGCGCCCAAAACGTGGAAAAAGTGAAATAGGAAAGCGTATATTTTGGGGCAGCTTTGTATAATTAACAGAGTGCTCTAAAATACATTGGACAAGTACATTTGGCTTCAGACGTGGAAAGCGATAGAACAATAGTACCACATACATTCATTTTTTTAACAAGTTTGAAAACATTCCAGGAACCTGGTTATGTAATATCAGACAGTACTTTTCTTTCAACTCCTCTTAGATTTTAATCACAACTTTGAGACCGATTCCTTGATATTTTGCACGGTTCAAAGTGATTTAGCACTGCTTAAAAATGACTTTCCACTTCCGACACTAACCCTGATCCATGGAACTGTGCAAAGTGTATTTTTGCAGTGTAAACTCAGAAGTCATTCAGTACAGCAAAAATAACCATGTGCACTGACGGTGAACTGTGCAAATATTCCATGATTCAAACCCTTGTTGTGTTGTAGTGTTTGTTTACTGTCACTCTCACTATTGTGACGCTTTCTGTGACACTTTTCCCATGCTCTGTCCTGGTCAGTTGCTCAGCAGGTAAGGGTTTGTACATGAGGGTGACATTACAGTGCACATGTTTTGTTTCCCTTTAAAAAAAACATAGACCACAAAAGTAAAATGACAACGGCAAACCAACAAAGCATGCTTTACTATGTGTTTTTTTAATCAATTTTCTTATGCTATGTATCCCAGCTCCAAGGCACACTAACAACGATTCTGTCTTGTAAATCAGTTTCTTAAAATTGTTACACATAGAATACAATGCCATGCAAGTGTGCAACATTTGGTGCTCCAGCTGTTTTGGACTCCAACACCCATATACCCTAGCTGTCACTGTCAATGCAAAGGCATAGAGGATTTTGTAGTCCAAAACATCTGGAGATCCAAAAGGTGAAAACTCCTGTAGTAGCTCTGGTCACAAACATCCTGTGCATCTCAGAGCTGCCTGTCCAAGCTCTTCCGTGCATACTGTATGTTCAGAACTCCGAACCAGTGATCTCGCTCAGTACAGCATCAGGGCCTTTCCACTCTTTCACTTGAAAGGAGCCCTGAGCCCGAGGGGGTGGGGTACAGCAACTGTCTCATGTACCATGCCAGCAGTCTCATAACACAGCAATATATTTCTCTCAAGATAACCTTCGTAGTAGGGCTTTAAATGTCCGGTTTGCAGCGCTCATCTTAGAAGCTGCATTTGAAGGAACCTTTGCAGCTGTCACTTCCTTTTGTGTATACAGAAGTGTTATCACCTCATTACCGTTTCACACTGCCATACTTTCCGAAAAGTATTTGGCAAGTGATGTCGAAAGGTAGGGACGGCATCAGGGCCTTTCCACTCTTTCAGTGGAAAGTGCCCATGAGGCAGTACGGGACCTCTCTGAGAATGTGCGGAAATTGAACATGTTCCTCTGTGTAAACAGAGGATCGCAATGGCAGCAGATGAACATCAATAGGAGCCAGAGAGGGATATTAGCTGGGATTGTTGTCCCATAAATAACACCTTCAATTATATGTGGCTAGCTATGTGCATTATCCATATTTTAAATGTGTGATGGTAAGGAACGCATTGGATATCACAGTATCTTACTGCACTCCCGGAGGCAATGCTGTCATCAGAGGTAAACTATACCAAATGCAAATGGTGTCACATCTCTCCGTAAAGGCCAACAAGTGCAATAAAGTGCAGCATATTCCAGTCCACACATTTCTGGTCGCTTGTGGTGCTCTGCAAAGTCTAAAATGTCCTCCACAACCATTCTGTAATAGTAACCACCAAAAGGAGAGATGCATATTTCAAAGGGTGTGCAAGGGAGCAATATATGCTTATAAGTGCTTACCGAAACCATCAAAGGAAAAGAAAATGCACTCCATAAACCGATTAGTGAGATCCATATTTCAGTTTCACAGTCTTGGCATACATGGCTGCATTGTGTTGTGGTGGGTGTGGCCGAGGCCTAGCCTCTTGAGTGCATGGCCGGAGTTTGTAGGCCTCCACATGCACCAAAGAGGCTAGGCCATGGCCACACCCACCACAATGCAATGCAGCCATACATGTGAACATGTGGCCACTTACCACACCCCGCAAACATCACACAGGCACAGACACCCCTACAAACCCCCCAAAACATTTTACAGCCATACATGCAAACATGTAGCCACTTAGTAAAACCCACAAACATAGCACAACTTCCAGCACCCCTACCCACTTACAATTAGATACTATTATTTTACTTGCAAGTAAACCACAAACTCTTGCAAACATTGCCCCTTAATCCCCGACCGTATTACATAGTGATAACCGATACATCATAATACAGTAAAGTACTCAGTCATCTGGCCAATGGGCAGAACCCAAACACATAATCCATCTACTGGAACCTTATCCACCTCTATACGAGTAGAGGGCTCGCTTTGACATCCGTGCAGAGCCTACTAACGCCGGTTCGGATCCCGGCGGGGCCAAACTCAGCCTTTCATCCTTCCGAGGTCGATAAATGAGCACCACACACCGTGGGTAATAATAAGCAGCGCTCAGATACCTGAGGGTTCGTAGCACTATATAAATGCCAAATTATTATTATTATTTTTATTTATACACACAGTATTGCACCACTTCACCCAGTAGACACACTAGAGTACTATTAACTCCCTCACCTCCAGCCATGGTCCGAAAACTGTAGGACGTGCTAACAATGACCACACTCATGCAATCAACAATGTGTACACTAGCCACAAACGACACACACAAGCCAACAGTGGGAAACATACTTGCCACCAGTGGGCATACTCTTAGCTGCAAGGGCTCTTCCCATGCACCGACGGCGCTCTGTGCTTTCCACAGTCAACACAGCACACTACACCCAATCCAAATATCCTGCTATCATCTTCAATGCACTCCCCAACCCCAATGCAGCCCCCCTGCAGTCACCACAGAAGCTAGTCGCCTGACGAGCTACCCGCCAAATGGTGAAGTACTCCCGACACTGCTCGCACGCAACAGTCTTCTTGCAGCTAAACAAATATATCATATGACCCGCTTTTTACTCTCCCACCCTTTTCATCATCTCTTCCCAGCACCAGATGCTGCAAACCATGTTTTCCAGCCCCTTTCAGCGCCACAGTATCCTCTGATACAACATGGCAATGTTTACCTAAATTGTGACGCACATCACGCTTCCCTCCAGCCAACCAGCGGGCGTGTCCAATGTTCACCAACATCACGCCACACTCCAGGCCAATGAGAATTTGGACCGCAGAGCGAACAGGGAAATGGGAAGGCGGAGCGGAGCCAGATGTCACTATTTTTTAGAGGCGTACATTTTAGCTGTTTTTTAAAAAAGTACTTGACGGATTTTCACCAAATTCACAGAAGCACGCTTACCGGACCAAGACACCACTCCTGCCGCAAATTTGGTGTAAATCCGTCCAGCTGTTTGCCCTGTAGGCCTGCACAATGTTCTTCTCCATTCAGTCTGACGGGCTGATACTCGTTGTGATGTATTGAGAGCCAGATAGCTATCTGTATTTCTGTTTCTTTGTAGACTGTACAGTAGAATTAAAGATCTGTGAATCTTTATAGCCAGTGTTTGGTGTATTTCCTTTTGTGGTTCTCAACCTCAATATTTCCTTGCTTTTACAGGCAGACACAGGTGACACATTTGTGGGGTAGCCTGCCTGGCAACCACCTGCTTGTGACTGGTCAGAGGGTCTTCTCTGCCTCTGGTGTGGTTGGTTAGCGGGAGGTGTATTTTAGGCTACCCAATTTCTAGGTCCAAAATGGGGGTAATCTTCACCTCCGCCACCTTGGCACCAGTGTGGATGTTGGTCTGTTTGGGATTTTTGGGGGAATTCTTATTTTCCACAGGCTTTTGGACATCATAGAACTGGGTAGCTTGCTCTATTACCCAGTCTAGGATCCTTTCCTCGTGGAAGTCCCCAAACCGTGGTGTCATTATGTACTAAGGGAGGGCATGGAAACAGGTGTTAATGAACTCCCTACTGTTTGTGCCCACCCGTCTAGCGGTTTGGGCAACTGCCCGCTTCAACTCTTGGACAAACTCTCTCGGTACCTCATCTTCTCCGCACTGCAGGTTTTAGGCCGTCTTGCGAGCCTCCTGGGGGTTCCGGTGCACGAAGTGCTTCAAGATTGCCGCCTTGTAGGTAGACCACCTTGACTGATTCTGAATCGCCAGCCCAGCAATGAAGCTGGAGGTTTCTGGGGAGAATGTCCACTTGGCAAACTCCATAGAATTCTGATTATTTTTTATGCCAAATGATATCATAATCTGGCTGTACAGCTCCAA
Source organism: Ambystoma mexicanum (assembly GCF_040938575.1). Taxonomy (NCBI): domain Eukaryota; kingdom Metazoa; phylum Chordata; class Amphibia; order Caudata; family Ambystomatidae; genus Ambystoma; species Ambystoma mexicanum. The sequence continues at coordinate 1,143,225,160 of NC_090921.1, read as the reverse complement.
ATGCTCCCAGACTGAGTATTTGGCATTTTTATTGCAAAGGGTCATGACATTTCTAATGGCTTTTATTTGTCCAATGGGGTCTTTTATCAAAGTTCTCTTTTGTTTGGCAGACTTTTTTTCCACTCCACCTGTGTCCATTCACCCTCAGACTCAAAGCTGCTGCTATTTGAGGTCCCGTCCCTATTGTCTAGGTGCTACCTGATTCTGTGAGATTGTGAGTCTCTCCTAGAATGACAGGGCCTAGTCTCTTCTCCCCTGTTGTATTGTAGGCTCTATCGGTCACTTCCAATGGATTCCCTATTTTGCACAGGGGAGTACTCATCCGACTCACCCTGCTTCCGCGGTTGGTGGAGAACTCCCCCACCTCCCTGGATGGGTGGAGATGTTCAGGATGCTCTTGGGGACTAAACTCAGACTCATCTTTATCCGCAAAGTCGACCAGATCATCCCTTTGTAGCTGATGTCTCTGCCAGTCTAACTCCCTGATTTTCTGTTCATAGGACTCCTCCTGGGCAGATAAATGTTCTGAAGTATTTTTGAACCTAAGCAGTGATGCATGTCCATCAATCTCTGATGGACGCTGGCCTGCCGGCTTAATCATGCTAGGCCTAATTGAGTGCAGCTGCCTCATGGTTCCCGGTTCTTGTGAACTGGTAGACATGAAGTTAGCGGCACCTTGCACATATAGGGTGGTGAGTTGGCTTGAGGCCCCAGGTACAGAGGACATCACACCAAGGTCAGGGGGTGCCCTTCCCTAACTGCGTGGGGTCCCTCAAGGCCTGATGAAACCTAGCACACTCCTTCTCTAATCTCTCCGATTTATCTTTCTCAGCCCGTATTTCTTGATAGTATTGAAAGGCCTGAGCTTTGTGCTCTGCTATCAGGGCTTGACTGGCTTCTATGACCTTACCTTGTGCTACTACTTGGCCATGGAGTCCCCTGTTCTCATCACAAAGGGCATCCTTTTCTTTCTGTGCTTCTTGTATTGTCTGGGAATACTCAGACCATTTCTGTTGCAGGAGACTAATCTTCTCACTCTGCTCATTTTTGGTCTTTTTTGTCTGCTCTAAGTCACATTCTATTTGTCTCATATGCCCCATTAATTTTTCATTCTGTAATTTTAGGTCAGTCTATTCCTGAAGACATGACTCACCTTTCTCCACGTCTTCCTTTAATTGGCCTATTTCCTGGCATAGGACAAATTTTTACTAGTGTGCTATTCTGTTCACTGGGGTTATCTCTCTGCTGTTTCATACCGCTCAACTTCCGGTGCTCCTGGTCAAATTCCTCTTGGGAATGGACCTCTTTAATAATTAACTTGCTATTCACCTCTTCCAATTGCTTGATATGATTTTGTAAAGTGCACATATCCTCTAAGCAGGCTCTAGTGTACGTCTCTTGTTGACTCAATTTTAATTGACTCTCGTTCAGGTTCTCAACCCCTTCTTGGCACTCCTCTTTTAGTGCAGAGAATTTGGACTGTCAGTCTGAATGAATTTGTTGCTGTGCTGCCAAATCATCATTTAGCTGCTGAATGCTGTTTCCCAATTGTAAGCTCTGTAGAACCTTCTCCTCTGCTTTCCTTAACTCAGCCTGTGTTTGATTTAAAAGCTCAGACTGATTTTGCACAGAGGATACACTATCCTGGTACCTTTCTTCCATAACTTTCATGTGGAAGTACATATATGCAGTGAGTTGGACCATTTTAATTTGCTCATCTTTGATGTTCTGTGTCATATACAACTCTGTCAGGGCTTGATGTAACAGACCACTGTCCTGCCACGCATCCATATTCATAGGGGTCACCTCTTGTATCATAGATTGCCAGGCTTCATGTTTTTGTTCTGCCCATTCCCCTCTGATGAACAATTTGGATAGGAGGTGCTGTCTAGCCATGTTAATTTCCATGGTGCTCATTGTGAAGTGTGTTCTACTGCTGGTCGGTTATCTATGCAAGGGGAACATTTCCACTCTGCTCCTGCCTAGTTTATGTTTGCAATATTTTATTTTGAGACACAGCCCTGATACCTAGGGTACACATTTTTGGATGGCGCCATTACAATCTAAATCAGCTTTCTATCCACTAAATGTAACAATACCTTCAATGGGTAGTCTACTGTGATGCACTGCCATGGGTGAAAACACTTTTCTCAATCACGGCGCAAGTCTCCAATTTGTCACAGTTTATTACACGGCACACGTCAGCTAGGGAACTACTTCCCCTACAATGGATGTGGCGCACAATAAAACACATTTTATTTTTGATATAATACGGGACAGCAGACAATGGTACTTTGGGCTGCTTACACTAGAAGGCAAATAGGGCTTCAACACAGACTAGCTAGCACAAATCGGATATAATATTTTTAATACAGGCAAAACATGAGAAAGAAAATAAAAAAATAAAAGGAATCCAATTCAAAATCAGTGATCAGGGTACAGTAGGGGAAGAGATTTGAACTAGGAACAACATGTTTTTGAAGGTTAAAAGTAATTTTTAGAAAAATGAAAAAGGCAAATCACAATAATTTTGCTGGGGCTGTGAAGTGACAGGCAAGCTATGAGCAGTGAAACTGAAGGAAATTGTACTCGAAAATCCGCACTCAGAATCTGATAGAGGAAGGGAAATACTCTAGGAAAAACACTTTTTAAAGGATGAAAAGAAATTTAAAAAAAAATGGGAATCACCTTAATTTTACTGGGGCTAGAAATGACACCCACGCTTTCATCAACGAGAAAGGCACATAGGAAAATCAGTTTTTAGTGAAAATGGCAGGGGCAGCTAACAGGTAGGATTTGGGCAAAGAGATTACTCACAATGGGAACAACGGTTAGGGTTTGAGAGGACAGATGCAAATAGGAATGACACTGGCAAATGAAAATGCGCTTAGCAGGGCATGATTTAGACACAGGGACAAATTTGGTTTTCAACTCACAATGGGAATACATTTTTTTTTTTTTATTTTTCGTTCAGTTTTTACAAACTTTTTGAAAACTTTTTAAACACTTTAACTTCTTTAAAAACACTTTTAAAATACATCAATTGAATCTAAAAGCAAATATAGGAAGTACAACTGGATGGCAAACTTTCTCTTGGCTTAGCGCAACTGGGCTTTGGTATATCTCCATTCGGGAGATTTCTCTAGTTCTCGTTTATTTCTGTACTCTTTACACCTTCCGTTTTCAGAACTATGCGTGTATAATAAGTGGCTTTCTTGATCAGTGTCTTCACTGTTCACCAAGTCAATCGTTTGCGATTGTCTTATCCTCACAGTGTGGAGAAGTCTCCCCCAACCGAATTTGCATTTGATCGAGGAATCGCATCATTGCAATCAGCAGGGATTTACTTTCGCCAATGTGGAGGTGTATCCACCATTCTTCCAGACCATACGACAGGACTCGACTCCTATCCTTCCTTAAGCAATTTTCTCGCTGGACTTTAAGTTCGGGGCAACGCAGGACCAGATGTTTTAAATTTTCATCTTCTTCTGCGCAGAACCTGCATTTCGAGTTTCTTGCCGCAATCTTCCTTCGATGGATTAGGATCTCTTTGGTTTCATAGATGTTTAGGCAAAATTTTAAGTATAGTCTTCGTAATCGTTTACACGGTGATAGCGTTAGGTATTTCGCGAGTGTGTTGCATCTTTTGGCTTCAGGTGGAGTGTTTAGCATACACTTGTGCGAAGATCTTTTTTCGTTGATTTCTATCCAGTCCCAGTCTAATAGTTTTCGTTTCACTAGATCTGGATTCTGCCATAAGGTGTCTTCGTCTGAACCCAATTGAGCTAGGATTTCTTTGCATTGGCGCTTCCACTCCCATAATGCTGATTTTCCTTGTCCTTTGTCTACTGTCAAGAATTTGACGGAGGGTAAGTTTGATACTTCATGAGTTTTCCTGAACAGAGCCAGTTTGTTCCAGGTGATTCTCGCATTGAGAGTGGAGAGACCTATCTCAAACAGTACACATGCTGTAGGTGTGCTTAGTGGGATCTGGAGAATCCTTTTCCAGAAGATGCTTTCGCAACGGGCCCATATTTTATAGTCACACCCAAACATATTCTCGGCACCATAGGTGAGAATTGGGCATACTTTACTTTGGTAAAATCTTCTTACCGCCTCATAAGAGAATTTGCCATATTTTTGCTGTAAAATGGTACCCTGTGCTGTTAATAATTTGCAGCTATTTAAGATTTTTTTTGTCATTGGGGTATCATTTATGCTGGAGTTAATCATGGTCCCTAAATATCTTGTGTGCGGCACCTTGTTTAATTTATTTGTTCCTATAGACCAGGTTGTTTTTTTTTTACTTGCAGTTCTTCCTCTTTGGTTTTCCAATACTAGAATCTCCGATTTGGCCACATTGATCTCAAGACCCAAGTCTTCAGCAAAAGTTCTTAGTGCTGTAAGTTTTCTTTGGAGCCCTATGGGGGTCTGGTCTATGATTACCATGTCATCCGCATACATGATGTGATTTATTGGGACTCCATTTATGAGTGGCGGAAATGAAACAACAGAAGACAGTGCTGTTCCAACTTCTGATACATAGAAGTTAAACAAGGTAGCTCCTAACAGGCACCCTTGTTTCACACCCCTCTCCGTTGGTATGGGATTGGTTAGATTTCCTTCACGATCTAGTCTCACCTGTATATAGGTGTCGGAGTATAGATCTTTAATGGCATGGATGAGGCTCGCGTTGCATCCTCTTTCTTTGAGTTTTTCCCATAAGGTTTCTCTGTCTACACCATCAAAGGCATTCGCCATGTCGATAAAGGCCAGGTATATTTTTCGTCCTGATCTGATGGCATCGATTTTTAACAGGTTCAATATCAACAAGTTTACACTACAGCCTATACCTTTGACAAAGCCCGACTGGCGTTCATCATATACTTTGTTTTGGTGGATCCACTTGGTCAGTTGAGCTAACAACATTGATGCAAACACTTTTCCCACTACATCGAGTAGGGCTATTGGGCAATAGTTCGCAGGGTCTGTGCGAACGCCCTTCTTGTAAATTGGAACGATAATCCCGGATTTCCATGTCCCAGGGATTTTCCCTTCCTTTTTTATTGCTTTGAAAAGTGTATGACAAAAATTTGACCATTCTTCGATATTTTCTTTTAGGTCTGCATTTGACAGGCCATCAGGTCCCGCCGCACGGGAGGCGTTACATCTCTTGATGGTCGCTCGGATGTCTTCTCTTTCCATGTCAATTTCCCACGGCTGTCTAGTGTCTTCATTTGATGTCTCAGACGTTTTTCTCCTTTTGAATAACATTGTGTAGTGCTTTACCCACTCTTTTTCGTGCACCATGCTTGATAGCAATGCCTTATCGGAGTTCTGTGTGTCATTAATAATATCCCAAAAGCCTCTGGTATTCTTTCGATTTAGCGCCTTCAGCATTGACTCTTCGTCTCTTTGTTCAGATATTGCTCTACGCTGTTTATACCAGTTGTTATACTGGTTTTTCACCTTTTTTATCTGTGTTTCCATGTCCACTGCGTGTAGGGCCCTAATTTTCCGTATTAGTTTCCTTAATTCTCTTTTTCTTCGTGCTACTTCCGGGTCATACTGGTGTTTTCTGTGCTCCGGTCTCGTCAAAGACGTTCTCTTTTTGACTTTATAGATCTCAAGGAGTTGTTGGTATTCTATTGACGTCGGGAAATTCTGTTCTTGAGATTTTTCTACTAATTCGGTGATTGACACAATGTCACGTTGTTTCAAACGCAGTCTCTTACGGCCAGGAACCACAGATGGATCTTGTCTCCATTGCCTACGCTCCACCGAGATGCTTTTATTCCATTCGGCTGCCACCATGTTGTGGTCGCTGTGGTTAGTCATAACCACGTGGAAGGAGTCGATTTCCTGGAATAGATTGTCAGAGACGAAAATGTAATCTAATATTGACTTTTGTGTTCCTCGTATCCAGGTTGGTTTGGCTGGAGTATCACCCTTTATCGCTCCATTCAGCATTACTCGGTTTCTTAGAGACATTTCATCAAGCCAGCGATCACAGTTTGTTTTTTCTCTGTGATTCGCTAATGCCTTAAGTTGAGAGATCTCAATCAGTTTCATATTAAGGTCTCCACACAGTATTATTAGTGCGTTTGGATCTCCTTCTAGTATGCTGTCGATTGCATCTAAGATGGCATCCTCAAATTTTAGATGTAATTTCGCTGTTGTATTCCAATACACATTTAAAATGTGGATGGTCTGATTGTTAGTTGTTGACGGACACACTGGTTCAATGCTAATCTTTTGTAGATGGGACGATAGATTCCAAGCTTCTTTAATTCTCAGACCACTTTTCCTTTTAATCAGGGTTAATTGTCCCGACATTGGGCGACCTTTTCCTTTGCTAATCGCCGGATTGAAAGCTACTTCATAGCCTTCTATACACGGTGTACAATGGGAATAATTATTTTGAGGCAACACTTTAATGACTATAACAATTAAATAAAAACACTAGACAAGGATGGTTGGTTTCGAATTTCAACAATTACGTTCTGCGAAATTCAATGGGGGAATTCATTGATTTACTTACACAAATCCTAAGGATTTACAGAGTCAACTGAAGGGTTTTTCAAAGGTGATATGCTAACATACACAGGTAGACAAGAGATTCTTCTATGGGGAGATGACTGAATTACACTGGCAATTTGGGGTTTTCAATAGGGAAATATAGGATGCACTGCTGCAAAAGTGAAGGGCTTATGCAATTTAGGGCTGGGTGTTTGCTACTTACATTGCAAGCCTTTGTTTAAGATTCAGGAAGGCCAGCTGCATCTTATGACACTCTGGAAAGAAAGGGCAAGGGTCTGGTCACTGCACCCTGAAAGCAGCCTTCTCTCCATCCTCCTTTTATGTCTCCTTGGTTTTTGTGTATCCTGAGTCCTAGTACAGTCCCCCTAATATAGCAGAAATGATGTCACTAATTTTACAATATAGTGGAAGTACCCTTCAATAATCTATGCCACCAGGAGTGGACAGTTTCTATTTCTCACTCTGCCCCCAGTCAGGATTGGATTAGTGATGGTGGAGCACCAGCTGTCTTTTCCCCTTTATTACCATCCTTTGTTCTCATTACACATTTTTGGCACCAACTAGTTATGTATCATAACTTCATAAGTGTACTCATAATTGTACTAGCCACTGCCATATGAAACATATACTCGGTTTTAGTTGATCATGGGGAATTAGATAAGGCGATCGCCAAATCTGTACAATGTACCATGGCCATCTGTCATATTTTTTTCATTTTCATAAACAGTACAACACTTATGACTATGTAAGTGATCAAGCATGTTCCTAATTCCATTTCCCACCTTTTCACCAACTGTCACATTTGTCACATGTTCAGATCAGCCAGAAACCTAATGTAACTGGCCATTATAGTTCCCAAAGTCACAGGTAAATGCAATTTATATCCCCAAAACTGCCTGGAAATTACATGAACAATGGCATAAAATTGAGATCATTCCTCAGTCTGATTGCTGCGCAAAATGCCTAAAAATAAAACAGTCTTTTATCCTAACGATGAATGTTTCTGTCAGAAAATGGGATGGACGCTTCATTCCTCACAGCCATCTGCTCCCGTGGGCTCAGCCTGTGACCAGAGATTTTTATGAGTCTCTTTGGAATTAGTGTGGGCTCTTTGAAGTGGGTGCAGCAAGGGATCAGACCTTTTTGTCATGCCTTAGTTTAGGATTGCCTTCTTTTGAAATCTCTGCTCTCCTATGGGCCAGTGTGCAGAATAGGGAAGTTTGACGCATCCAACAGCATCACATTTTATTGCAGGGTTGTTAGATGGGAGGTACGACATCCAGCTGGAAGCAGGGCATTTCATTGTGAAGTTTAAAACTCAGGAGTTCTGTGGGTGAAACATAATATACGTTTGCTTTGGTCAAGCTCACACATCAGGTTTTGCTTTCCTGACATTTTTCTGTGAGCATTGCTATCTTTTTCATTTGTGGCTTTTTAAATATGTTTTTATTTGCAAATACCTGTGCTTTTAATGTTTAAAAGTCCTGTTTTCCATGTCACGGGATTCTTTGATTCCTCCTTCTTGGGTGAATTACATTGCTGCTCGTCCATTGATAATGACATGTAGGCCCCTTTCTCCATAGTTCTTTAATTTTACCTGAACAAAAAAAAAACGCCAGGCCATGTTTTGTTGCAGTGTTTAAATGCTGTAGTTTAGGTGAAAGGGACTTCTATTTGGGGCCTTTAAATGCACCCCACTGGTAGGTCAGCCTTGATGACTGACAATTGTGCAGAAGTACCTGGTTAAATAAACTGACACAGCCTATTTCAATTGTACTGCTTGACCAGCCTTTTTCATATAACTGATTGTGTAAAACTGGTTCTCTTTATCACATGAGTAATTTTACACGACAGTGCACCTAAAGTGGAGTTCTTTCAGTTAATGCACCAAATAAATAATACATAAATGGCATTATTGCATTACCTTAGACAATAAATAATTGAATAGCATCCATTTAGTACTCTGGGAGGATGGGTGTTGAGCGCAAGTTCATTTACCTCTGACAATAAATAATTAAATAGCATCAATTCAGTACTATCGAAGGATGTGTGTTGGACACACGTTCATTTACTTCTGACAATAAATAATTAAATAGCATCAATTCAGTACTCCGGGAGGATGGGCTTTGGGCACAAGTTAATTTACCTCTGACAATAGTTAATTTAATAGCATCAATTTAGTACTCTGGGAGGATGGGTGCTGGGAACAAGTTCAATCACCTCTGACAATAAATAATTAAATAGCATAAATCCAGTATTCTTTAAGAGTACTGGCCACTTGTTGCCTTTGTATTAACCTGAGCCCACTCCAATATTCCTAAACCCCCTAGTAGCTGCAGACTACCACAAGACACACAACATCTAGGCCACAGACCAACATATACACAATCAAACTAAACAGTGAAATTCCCCCACTATTATCCCTTGACTGGTGAGGTGTGTAATCTGTCCAAAAAGGAGCATACCATTTCCCCATGGAAACCGCCTCTTATAAAGGGTCAGAGGACGGGTAGATCAATAACACCCTGCCTCCCTTAACACCATGAGGCGCCCAGGGTTATGTTAAATACTGAATGCCAGAATCGTACATGGCCAACCGTTCCTCTCTCTCACCACCTGTCTTCCTCTTAATGGTTCACTATGAAAGGCACTGGGTCAAAGAGCAACTGTGCACAATCTTGTGTAAGGTGTGGTAGAATTAATGGACCCAGCGGGCCGCACCTGTTAGCTCCTATACTGTTTCTCCGGCCCCAGCCACAACCACGCTTTGCCTTGAACAGTGGAGAAAAAAGAGAGATAACTGTGTGGAGGGGGACTCAACAACAAAACCCCCAGGCCAACACTGGCCTCTGAAGACAACATAGGTAAAGCACAGAAGGGGTCGGTGACCACCCCCTCTCCCTCTCTTCCCTTCTATTGATCCCCTTGGGCCTCCTACCACACCCCGGGCAGCGGTGAAATACTTCAGCCCCTGCCATGATCCCAGTCAGTGAGCACAGTTCCCATTCAGGCATTCAAGATAGGCAAGGAACATTAAATCAGTCAGCGGGTCAAAGGTGCTTGTTATACTGGCATATATGGCATTTGCACCATTCACAGCATATGTTTCCATAGACTCTCATAGTGTTAACATTGGTCTCATACTCGAAACATGGCCGCCGCAAGATCCATTTGTACCTTGCCGCATGTTCTATTGATATTGCAGAGGGAGCTACTTAAGCTCTGCCTCCGCTGGGACGCTCGCTTCGCGTCTGCTTCGCTGACATCGGGTAATGCTACCAGCATTTCTCCTCACAGAACCTGACAAAAGAGAAAATATAAAAAAAATAGCTTTACAGAAAAAGACAATAGAATACAATAGTGCATAGAAAAAACTTACCGAACCAAAATTATCTCTGAAGCAGTATTTTCAGTCAGCAGTGGTCGCTCGTTACCACAGCAGCTCCTGTCAGAAGTTTCTCTCACAGCCGCAGCATCTTCCAGCAGCAGTTTTCGCTCGTAGCCGCAGCATCTTCAGTCAGAAGTTTCTTCCGCAGCCTCTGCATCTTCCCAAGGTATTTTCCTCACTTTACCGAAAACCTGCAGACAAACAGAATTAACAAACTAACTGAATAGAAAATAACATAAGAAGTTTAAAATAAGTTTTACGTAACTGAAGGCTCTTCATGTTTTCACCTCACAGTTGTTTCCGCACTCTTCCTGAAGGCTGCAGTTACTCCATATAGACAAACTTACATTGTTTAACGTTTCCTCATCCTGGGTAACTTTGCAGTCTTCTGCAGCCATAAATCTTTTCCGAACTCCGAGAACCTGCAAGAAAATGTTAATTATTTAGAAAGAGTGATCTCTCCAACATAGGAATTATTTCAAGACATAAAAGAATAAAGTATTATCTCCAAGATACTTAACCCAAGGACTAATTCTGGAAAAGTATAGACATTATCAAGGCAAGAAACTATAGAGTACCTCAGCATTCCAAATTCCATTTGTATCTTCATCTCAACACACCCCTGTAGAAACCAGGATGTGGAGCTGACAGAAAATAAATACAGGTGAGAAGGGAGGATTACAAAAGTATACATTTAATGCAGAACCTTCTCGGTAAATAGATTTTATAGCAGTTCTATTGTTGTTATTATTGTTTATACAGAAAGGGAATCCAAAAAGTGCCCAAGTACAAGTTCACAGGCTGAGAAGGCATTAAGCTCCCGAGGTGTCCAGGTAAGCATTACAGAACGTAAAGCCATACTTAAAATACTCCACCTGAGCGTAATGGAGGACACAGGAATTGACAATTTATCCCAGATTTTAGGAGAGTTAAGGGCAAAAGTCCACGCAGCTATGTCAGAAGCCAATTCTCTCAGGAGAGAGTTGGTGGTTAACAGAGAACACACCGATGAATTGGGTCAGCAATTACTACAGTCCCATGTAGGACAAGCACCACTTCCTAGTGGGGTCCCACAGGTTCCAATGTCCACTCCCAGTCCTCCTCTACAGGTGGTTCTACCCAGAAATATTCCACTAGCAGCCCCAGAGAGATTTACAGGGGATCCAAGGTGTTTTGCCATTTTTAAGAACCAATGTAATTTACACTTTCTGTGTAGTCCCGGGGTCTTTCCTTCAGATCAGGCAAAAGTGGCATTTGTGTTATCATATCTAGGTGTACATGCTGCTGACTGGTCCATAACCTTAGTCAATCGAGATGACCCATTATTAAAAAATGTCCCTGGTTTTCGGCAGGAGTTAGAGTAACTCTTTGCCCATCCTGCTCAGGGACAGGCCTTGGAAATGAGCTGCTGTCTTTACGCCAAGGTAACTAAGAAATGTTAGCTTACATAGCTTCCTTTTATCGATTAGTAGCAGAGACTAATTGGCCTGAGGAGAAGAGAACAACACTCTTTTATCGAGGATTACGAGGAGAACTCAAAGACATACTAGCACAAGTAGTGAATCCTCTTACAGGCTGTGCCAAATTTATAGACCTAATTATACAGCTGGATCACCGACTGCAATACCGGCGCTCTGATCGGGCCAGATCAGAGCCTAGATCATTCTATGTTCATCAAAAGATTATGGAATTCGTCCAGTGACTGAAACTCACTCTGAGCCAATGCAGTTAGGAGGTGTTTGGGGTCCCATTTCTAAGGAAGAAAGAGACTAAAGAAGACAACAGAATGTATGCCTTTATGTTGGGATAGCAGGTTATCACTTGTGAAATTGTCCAGTGAAACCACTGTGGAAACAAGTGGGGGCAGTAGACAAGGCGGACAGGAATATCAAGGAAAATGAAATGATGGAAAACTTCAACGCCCGACAAGTGTAGAGGTCGACTTGTCGAGCCAGAAGAAGGAAATTCAGTTCTCTAATTTCATTGCTCCAGTTATCTTAAGCAGTTACCTTCAACCTTCAAAGATATATGCCCTGGAAGCATATGTGGACAGTGGTGCAATTGGGAACTACATGGATTATGAACTAGCAAGCAAGATGAGTATTGGTATGCACCCAAATACTGTGGTGGAAAATGTCACCTCAGTAGCTGGTATTCAACTGATATCCGGAGCAGTGACGAAGTGTACTGAAGTTTGCACCTTGCTTTGCCAGGAGGGACATTGAGAAAAGCTCTTGTTTGAGCTAATTAGTTCTCCACAGTTTAAAGTAATTTTAGGGATTCCATGGCTAGAGAAACATAATCCACAGATTGATTGGCGTGCCAGAACAAAAGTATTTACAGAAGAATGCAGACATTCCTGCTATGTTCAAGGCAGAACCTTTGGAAAAGAAGTTCAAGTATTTTCAAGAGAAGAACCCACTTTAGAATTAATAGGAACTTTTCCACCTGAGTACCAGGATTTTCAAGAAGTATTTGAACAGGCTAACGTGTTACCTCCTCATCGGCCATATGATTGTCAAATCAATTTGATCCCTGGTAAAAAAAAAAAAAACATACAGTAGAATTTATACCTTAACCAAACAAGAAAATATTCATTTGAAGATTTATTTGGATAACTACCTTGCTAATGGTTGTATTTGGCCCTCTAAGTCCCCTATGGCGTCTCCTCTGTTCTTCGTACCGAAGAAGGAAGGAGAGCTTCATTCTTGCATAGACTATCGTGCCCTAAACCAGATCACAGTAAAGAACCGGTACCCCCTTCCACTCATTCCAGTGTTAATGGAGCAAGTTAAGGATGCCAACATTTTCACCAAACTAGACCTTCGAAGAGCCTACCACTTAGTGAGAATCAAAGAACGAGATGAATGGAAATCTGCCTTCTGCACTGCAAATATGGTTTATACGAATACCAAGTCATGCCCTTTGGCTTATACAATGCCCCAGCAGCTTTCCAGAACTTTCTGAATGATGTTCTATGCAAAATTGCTAGATGTCGGTACCATAGTGTGCCTTGATGATATCCTAATTTATTTAAGCTTGGTTCAAGAGCACATAACCCATGTAAGAGTAGTACTTACTAAATTGAAACAGTTTTGTTAAAGGCCATATTGTTTTTGCGTATCCAATGCAACCACAAAAAGTTAGTAATTTGGTTTTAGTCAAATTTCTGATTTCAGTCACCCTCATGACACACTACATATCACAACATACCCTTGGTGGGAGAAGACTGAGCAACATATTAAGGTATGCCATTACAGACAATGAGCCTACATCCCTGGATGCACTGGTGGTAGGTGAAGGTGAAACATTGCACGCTTCACGTCTCAACATACCACAGGAAACTGTGAACTAGTTTATTAAGAATACACTTTTGTTTAAAATGTGTTATTTGCATAATAAACAAATGACAATCAGAAAATCGTAGTCCTTAACAATGTTAATTACATTTTCATGATGAAAATATATAAATGCATTGCAGTCCACCACAGTATTAATAAATACATTGTAGCCTACCAACATATTATTAATTAATTTGTAGTCCACCGTCTATATTATGCATACGTTTGCTCTTCTCTGAGACCCTGTTTGAGGATGGCATAGTCACATGGCCTCCTTCCTTTCATTAATCAGCACACACACACACATCCTATATGCTGGTCAAGAGGAGGAGGACAACACCTACATCAATCTGTTTGAGCCTGTAAGGTCCAAGGACACCACTCCTGTTCACACTGCACTCCTCTTCCACCTGACATGGCAGGCACCAACCGCAGTGCAGCTTAAAGCCCCTCCTTTCTAATCCCTGGCCACATTTCATCCCCCTAGACCCCTACCCATTTTTCTTCTCCAGAATATCCACTCTGTGCCTCACGCCAGTCCTTCACAAACTCCCTGCAAAAATCTGTCCCATCCTTGTAACCACGCTCATTCCTCTCTATGCCTTACCCAGTTCACATCCTCCTCCTCAATGCACCATTGAATGTCACCCTAGTCAATTCTCTCACACTACCAACCCCAACCTAGTTTACTCTATTGGCTAATTTTTAATACAGCTCCACTCACACCCCATCCTCAAGCTCTCCCACTGAACTCAACCTGGGGCTCTCTAAAGCCCAGTTTCTCTGTGATAAAACTTGCTTTCCCAATCCCACTTGACTCGCATGACCTCAAACTCTCTGTGAGGTTTTCGCCGAAACCATGAACCTCCCGCTTGACATAATCACTCTTGCTGCCCTCCACACCTAGTTTGATAACTTCTCTCACTCCCCGCGACTAGCATACAAATGCAATTGTTTTGATCTGGTCACCAAGACTAACAGACCATCAGACCCTCCTCCTTCTCCACTCTGACTTTAATCCCTTCTCCTTTAAACACATATTCTAAACTTCTTGCCGCCAACCTCTCACTATCCCATTCATCTACAGCCCACCTGAAACCTTCAATCTCAGATTGTCCGGCCGTGATGACTACCTGGCAGTCTTCAGGCTAATCTCTCAGCCGTCATTAAAGGTTACCTTTCCAACATGATGAAGGCTAATCCACTGCAGATGGGCTCCATTCCTTCTCACCACTCTGTGATCAACATGCACAACCAAGCCACCCACTCTTGCAGCAACTTGCTTGAACCTATGTATATATTGTCCACTCTTGTCTCCTCTGCTCATTTGCTACGTCAAACTCTGATGACTGACTCATCCACTTTAGCACTCTGATTCCCCCTCCTCTAAGGCTCCCCTCACCTTCATATATCACAAAAAGAAAATGTGAGCTTAATTCCATGGTACCCAATCTCGACCAAGTGAGGAGCTCCCTCCAAGCATTCGCTGGACAACTCACTCACTCTGTCCGACTCACCTTTTCTGTGCCCAGCACTGCACTAGCTACCACGCCCACTCCTCGCCTCATGCTGCCAATGCCCTCAGCATGGATTTCACCAACCACCCAACAGCAGGGGACAACTGTACATCTTCATCTATCTATATATGCTTCTGTTAAAAAGCTATCTCCCCTGTTCTCATCACTTTTTACAAGGTCTATATCCTTGCCCTCACTTCTGCTCTCAATTTTGCCAAATCTTCCCTGTATATAGATCCCATATCCTCTTCCTGATCAGACCCTCACAATCCCTTGATGACCGTTAGGTGATGCTGCCATCTCCAAAGCCTTGCTCCATGTTCTTTTGATGACTTTGCCTCCTACTTCCTCTAAAGGCATAACGGTACAAGACATCCTGTCCAACCTCTTATCCCTTCATCATCCTCTACTCCCCACAATGTTTCCTGTAGTTCACTCAAAGCCGTCACTCAAATCTGTCCTGTCTACTATTGATACTTTTAAGCACCAAATGATCACAAGAGCTTACAACTGTCAACTGCTCTCACCTCTCATCCTTCTTCTGTCTCTATCATCTGCCATATACCTTGCTTGCTAGAAGGTGTCCATGGTCATTCCCATCTTTAAAAAGTCCACAGCTAACCCTAACTCCTTCTACAAAACTGTCTATATTCCACCTCACCATTCTAAAATCCTTGGGCCTGTTCTCCTCAACCACATTATTAACTGCCTGGGCACTTACCTTCTTTGCAACCCCCTTCAATATGGATTCCAAGCCAGATACTCCACAGAAACTGCTGTGGTTCATGCCGCTAACTTTCTTACCAATGTTCACCACTCACACCTCTCCTATATCCTTATTTTACTGAATCTCTTACAACCTTTCACACTCTGGCTCTCCTTGCTTGGCTTCGAGGACAGTACATTCAAATGGCGGCCTTCTATTTCTGAATGCTCCTTCTACTTCCCCTGGAACTCTGCACTTCCTTCCCTATACCGCTTCCAATTGGTGTTTTAGTGGGAAAGTGCCAATCCCACTTCTGTTCACTCTTTACAACTTCTCAGTGCCCAAACTAATCCCCTTGTTCAGCTTCTCATTTCACCTCTTTGCAGATGGCATCCACATCGTCTTCTCCTTTTGCCTCTTTACCCTTTGTATCTCTGAGTGCATCAAGTGCATCATGAACTGCCACACCACCACCTGCCATTGGATGTTACTGCACTGCTTCATGCTTAACTCTTCTAAAATTCAAGTCATATTTCTCCTTGCCCCCACATCCAACCCCTCTCACCCATTACTATTCTCTATTCCTCCCAAACTCTTCACTCCATCTTTCAAGGCCCAAAACCTTTGGGTTATATTTGATATTGCACTGAAACTACATCACTTTGGCACTGCCACTATAGCCAGGATCAACCTTCTAAACATTAGTTAGATCTGCAAGCACCTCACCCAACACTGCCAAAACTCTAATCTTCATCAGGTCTGCAGCCCAAACATTTACTACTCCAGCCTA
Organism: Ambystoma mexicanum; assembly: GCF_040938575.1. Lineage (NCBI taxonomy): Eukaryota > Metazoa > Chordata > Amphibia > Caudata > Ambystomatidae > Ambystoma > Ambystoma mexicanum. The sequence goes on along the minus strand of NC_090921.1, from coordinate 1,143,208,878 downwards.
TTCCTCACCCTTTCCTTCTAATCTCACTCTCTCCCTGGATAATATATTCAACTTTGCTAAATGCGCACTCTAGAAACTACCTAGTCCTTAACCCAACTTGCCATACTTTCACCAAGCCATGTGGTTCTCTATGTAAATTTGCACCATCTACAAATCTTGACTTCTTCTTCTTGCTGTTAAATCTACCCCTTGCCTAGTGCAACCCCTCTGATCACTACCTGGCTGAAGCCATCTCCCTCTATTCTCTCACGCGATCTCTCTGCTCTCAAAACTTCAACATCCTGTCTGTCCCACACCCCCTTGCTTCTGCACCAACACACTTTGTCTTAACCTCCACTTTCTCATCAAAACCTGGATTTCCAGTACCGATATAATTACTCCATCTTCACTGAAAACTACTGCATCTTGTTTCTCTCACTCCCCTACTTTTTTACGCTCTCTACACTGCTCTTCCTCTACCTCTAGCCCTCCCACAATGTGTATCCTTTGAGTACTATTTCATTGAATACTTTGCACCCCCTCATATCTCTTTTCTTATTGTACATCGCCCACCTGGTGCTCTTTCTTATTTCCGTAATGCTCTTGAAGAATTTCACTCTTTTCTTCTCCATCTTACTTCTGACTTTTTTCCTTCTTGGTGACTTTAACCTCCATCTCTTAACCATCCATACCTCCTTTCCCTTTTTCTCCATACTGAATTGTTTTACCTTTCAGAATACCCTAAACCTCCTTCACACATGTCTGGTTCCTCTCTTGCTCTCATATTTTCTACTTCCTCTCCAACTTTTCCCTTCTCCTATAGTTCCTTTCATTTCTCTGACCACTGTTTCCTCTCTTTTCCATTCCTCCCCTCTCACCTTTCTGCCCCATTTCCTTCATCGTAATCTTAGAACCTTTGACTCTGCTGTCTTCCTACCTGCCCTTATTTCTTCTCTTCCCTTGTCTGTTGCCTTTGCATCTCTCTTTGCCAACTCAGCTCTTTCATCTCTCAATACCTCTCTCTTCAACTATTGACACTCTTCACCCGGCTCATGCCCATCCTACAAATCTTCCCAAACTTGGCTGATTCTCAATCTTCTTTCTCTATGCACTACACTTCATTGGACCGAACACTTTCCCTTGGACTTTCCCTTGGACCTAGCCACACTTTCCTCTGTGCACTCATCCTATGATTCTGCTTCAGTTGATAACAAAAATGTTTATTTCTCCAATCTTGTTCTTTCTTACTCCTATCACCCTTGTCATTTTTTTCAAATTACTTAATCGTATACTCTCCTCTCCCTCTCCTGATGCCTCTATCTCCTCTTCTCTCACTCCTCGCAAGGCTATCCAATCTTGGATGAACTCCCATTAGCTACATTTAAATACTTCTAAGACTGAAATTATTTTCTTTCCTGACTCATCGATCCCTCCTCCCCCCTCACCACTTAGGTGTCACCTTCAATTCCTCTCACTCCTTTACTCTTCACATTTTTAAAATTCCAACGTTCCTGTCTTTTCCATCTTTTAATATCCTTAAATTTCGCCCTTTTCACACTTTTCATGCAACAAAACTCCATATTACTGCCTTAGCTTTTTCCCGTCTCGGTTATTGCTCCTGCCTCCTTCTTGGTCTTCCTGCTTCTCATTTGGCTCCTCTTCGTTCTATTTTCAATTCTTCGATTCGCAATCTCTGTCGAATTTCTCCTCCGGTCACTATTATGTTCTCCTTACACTGCCTTCATTGGCTTTTATTTGAATCTCATCTTGGATTTCGCTTTCTCTGCATTACTTTTAAATGTTTTTGTGGACTTGCTCCTCCCTGTCTCTGCTTGCTGGTTTCCTCTTCTCATTCCCTTTGATCTCAATCTCTCTTTTTGTTAACACTTTGTGCCCAGACTTGACTTTGCTCATTCTGGTTCTTAGCCCCCAAGATCTAGAACTCTCTTCCTCTTCACATCAGGTTTATGCCCACATACTCTTTTGTTCGCACACAACTAAAAGCCCACTTACTTTCTAACATATCTTAGTTTTTCTTACTTTTGTTTTCATGCTAACTATTCATGTCATTTGTACTGATGATCTGTGCCTGGCGCTTTGGCCAAAGTGCCTACTACAATTAATAAATACAAATAATACTGCCCTAACTCCTTGCATCAAAGAAGCTTAACCTGTGAAGATTTTCTGAACCAGGCTCAATGTCCCCCTTCTGATCCGTGAAATGGTATCCTATAGTGCCCCTTCATTCCCTCCAGTCTGAACTCCTTCTCCGTCATTACTCCATACCTGCAACTGCTGGTATGTAAATATGTTCCTACTATGATCTAAATATACATCCAGTAAAACACGCATACTGCCTTCATTTTCTGTTTTTGGTCACTGAACAGCATTTCTGGTCTAAGTGCCAACACAATCCAGCAACTACATGCAAAAACAAATATATCTGTTATCAATCAATCAATTACTGTATTCGGCCATAAGGCCATCAAAGTACACCATACTTCATAACACATAAACACATAAAGGGTTACAATTGCTCACATTGCCATTAAATCTTCCTAGAGAAATTGGTGCAAAGTCAGCAGCCCCAGAGACTTTGCTAATATTGGCAACCCATGACTCAATTAATTCTGATCAGTTGGCCCAATATCCTGATAGCCAGGCTTTCCTAATCCATTTGCCCCAAGATCTTCTCCCCAATGGAATTGCATTAGATCCGAAGATCAATGGATTCTGTGCCCTGGAGCCCATGGGGTAAACATTATTGTAATGGGGAGAGGCACTGAATACAGTTGTGCTACCAGGTGGCATGCATCGTCTTCTTCCAATTCCCAAGATTCCATTGGCCACTCTTTGTTACCCTCAGGTCAATGTGTATGCTATAAAAGCACCCCCCATCATAATGTAGTCTCATACAATTTATAATGTCATCCTGAATTAAGGATGAGCAACCATATACCGTTCTGAACCAGTGGGTGCACTTATTGATTAGTGATTCCCACGTTTCTGGGTGGGCAGTGTGCACTTTGGGTGCTCTGTGCAGAAAAATGAATCCCCTCAATTTCCACCCCTTGCCTGTGCTGCAATCTGGGACTCCAGTGGTTGGTTTCATGGGGACTGGTTTAGATTCTACATAGGCTGCCCCTCTACATAGCTTTCCCTCGGATATAGGGTTCTGACCCCTCCCCCCCACCCCTCCCCCCTGGTCTGGCTGCCCACATATTACCTGCTGTGGTGACTGTACATTTTTATTTTGGTGGCTCGGAGTTAGCGTGCAGGTACCCACATTGGCTGGTAAAGAGTGCCCATCTCGAGCTGGGCATTTATATAACCTATCGTTTCACCAGTGGTATTAGACAATTATGGGCGGTGCACCAAGTCACCATGAGCTTTCTCCACTGGTGGTTGGGAACCCTTATGCAGCACCTCAAACTGGGTTGTCCCTCCCCAATGGATCCTTAATTTCTTCGATTTTCTAAAATAAGAAGAAGCAGTTTCTTTCGGACTGTTCATTCTGCTAGGATGAGGTCACATTTACATCCGGTCATTGACCCCTCGTCTGTTCCATCAATAATGGTGGTGCTGGGCATTCCAATAGGGTCAAGTGTGCAGGGGGAGATAACACAAGGCCCTCCCCTCATCACTGTTGACTCGTAATAGTGGTGAGGTGCAAGTCCCGGGTGTCAGCGTCCCCCTCCCTGCTCCCCTAATGGCAGGAGGCTATCACTGCATTCTGGGCCACGGTTTCTTCAGCTACATCAACCATGTCAGGGCCCAATGTGGTGGAATTTACAGCTGTGGAAATAACAGGGCCGTCAATACGTTTTGCGCAGTAACATTTTCTGTGGGGTTCTTTGAAGTTGTGGCTAAATGAGCGCATAGCATCAGCTCATTGCCACTTGGTTCTCCGTGCGCAGATAGAGCGAATCCTCAGACATGGCACTCAAAGTAATGGGGATCTCGGACCCTCTGCTCACTCGCTGTAGCTCACTGAGCTGGGGCCGCTCTCTCCACTACAATCTGTGATGCAGTTACTGAGTCAATTATCCTCTTTTTTCTTTTTAATGGCATTATCACCCGTGAAGTTTAGGTCACTCCTGAGGAACTGGTTTGTCTCTTTAATAAGTCTATAGGCTTCACCAGTGAATTTAATAGGGCTACGGAGGTTTACATTAGTACTGCCAGAAACGGTAACAGTGCCTGGCTCAGAAAGCATTTTCCGTCCAGGGGTGTTGCTAGGTCTGGAAAAGATCCAGGGCTATGCTAATTTTGGGACTGTCGGGACTGGGGGCTATCTAGCCTTTTTGGTTATAACCCCTGAGCTTCTATCCGGAGCTGCATCCAAAAGACCCAGGGCTATAGCCCCCTCAGCCCCCCCTTAGCAACGCCTCTGCGTTTCACCATCAATATTTGACGTTTTGGTTGGCCAAACATCAGGGAGCTGCATTGCAAAGCACAAGGTAAGCCAGGCAAGCCAGTATCCACCACAGGGGTTTATTTATTGATTTATTGGATATTTGTAAAATGCCTATTCAATGAATGGTGTTTCAAGGCGCCACAAGACAAAAAAGGGGGAGGCGAACAAGGGAGAAAGGTACACTAACGGTCGTACTAGGCCTTATCATATTCAGATTGTGCATGTGCAGAACAAGAAGTACGGGGCAGAGGGGGTAAAGTGGGGAGTGCCGGTCTGCACAAAATACAAGTGCTAATGTGGGAAGGGAAAAGGGTGAAGAGGCGAGGTGCAAGTGCTAAGGGGAGGCCAGAGGGCAAGTGCCAGGGAATGGGGGGCAGGGGGAGTGGAGTACTCAGAGGGAACCAGGCAGCCAGTCAATAGGGACAGAAGGTGTTAACAGTGGAGGGGGAGAGTGAAGGAGGAGACAAGGTGGGTCTTGCAGAGCTTCTCGAACTTTTTGGAGGTCCAGCTAAAGCCTGAGAGGGGCAGGGAGACCATTCCAGAGGGAGACTCCTGCGGAAGAGAGACATCTACCCCCAACTCTTTGCTTAGAGAAGCATCTGATTCGCAGAGAGTTGAAGCTAGCAGACTGAAGGGCTCTGCAGATGAATTTGAGGGAGCCAGTGGAGATAAATTAGGGCTGGAGAGATGTGGTCCTTGGACTTGAGGCCAACGATAAGTCTTGCAGTCCTATTCTGGATTAGTTGAAGGAGACGAAGGGAGGAAGAAGGAAGATTGAGGAAGAGGCTGTTGCAGTAGTCAAGCCTAGAGAGGACCAGAGTTCTGGAGATATTGAGTTTCTCAGGGAAGGTGAGGAAATGGAGAATAGCTCTGAGGAGGTGCAGCTGATAGTGGGCCTTCTTGGCAAGGTCTGCAATGAGAGGAGAGAAGGAAAGAGAGGCATAAAAGATGACACCAAGGCTTTTTGCCTCACAAGAGGGTGAAGGGAGGGAACCCATAGAGGGTGGGAAGGTGGGAGCTAGGGTCCCAATGAAAAGGATCTCAGCCTTAATGGCATTTAGGAAAAGATCATTGGCAGCACATCATAATTGAATAGCAGTCAGACAGCCAGAGATGAAAGAGGAGGAAGAGGAGGAGGAGGGAAACTTCAAGGAGAGCTGTGTGTCTGCATAACACTGGAGAGGAGAGAAATAAGAGATCAAGTGGGCCAAAGGGGCAAGATAGATGTTGAAAAGAAAGAGTGAGAAGATAGAGCCTTGAGGGACGCCACAGGTGGAGATTGTGATTTGGGAGAGAAAAGGGCCAAGTTGAACCTGGGAAGGTAAGTTGTAGACGAAGGCGGTCAACCAATCCAGTGCCAGGCCTCTGATGCCCAGGGTGTCAGTATGGCATGATTAACTGTGTCGGAGGCAGAGAAAAGATCCAGAAGGATAAGAACGGATGGAGAGTTAGAGTCCAGATTAAAGGCAAGTCATCCCAAGTGTTCAATGGAGCCGTTTCCATGTCTCTGGCAGCTCTGAAGCCAGGGTGGTGGTGGTGGAGACAGCTGACAGATTCAGTGTGTTTGGTCAGTTGGAAGATGGCCAGCTTCTCCAGGAGTTTGCCCAGGAAGGGGATGATGGAGATAGGGCGATAGTTACTAGGGTGGGAGGGGTCAGAAGAGGGCTTTTTAGGAGAGGATGCACAGGGGAGAGCTTGAGGGGATGAGGGAAAGAGCCGGTGGCAAAGGAGTCATTACGGAAATCAGCGAGGGAAGGCTCAAGGTAGGTAAAGGTTGGTACAGCTGCCATACTGGATTAACACAAAAGGGAGGGTGGAGAGTAACCGAGGGAAATAATTGGTAAATATCAGCTCAGTTTAGTTGAATCGGGTGCACCCCATCACTGCTTCTTACCTGGCAAATGCTCTGACTAATGTTCTCTGACTAATGTTCTCTTCTCTGATACGGCACCAAACATCCCACGGGAGCACAACACCCACACCCTTCCCCTGCAGGTTTCACCCTGCGGGTGGGCCTGCATCCATTTGAAGCTGGGAGCCATGGCCAATTACGGTGAGCAGCAAAGCCAGGGATCGCAACACCTCTGCCCTTGTCCAATGGACTATTATAGTGCAATTTGTGTGGTGCAAAACTACAAAAGTTGTAGAAATAAAGGGTTGTATTAACTATTTACTATTTGTCCCTGTTTCCTTGTGGCGCTGAGCACCCTCTGGCTGGTAAGGTGTGCCTGTACTTGGGTACCAACGCTGTTGCTGGGACGGTACTCTTGGAATACTGGGTGAATATGTTATTGTTGACCAGTGGCCGCACTGTGGGTGGTAATGATTGGTTCTTGAGTTGAGATATGTTTATTAGAAACTTGCATCTACTGCCAGGGGCCACAATGCACAACAGTATCACTGCCACCCAGTAATCACCTCCAATATGTGCTTGCCTGTAGAATCATATATACCCATTCATCCATCCACCCACACAACCAAATTCACCCACTCAAACAACCACAGTCACCCTTTCTTGCTTTGTATTTACCTCCACCGACCCCATTTAACTCTAGCTTCCTTTTTCTCTTTCTCTCTCATTCCTTATAATTGTGCCTTTCAGTTGTCCTCTCTTTTCTTCTATTTCTTATGTTCATCCTTCCTTCCTCTCTTTTCCTCTAATTCTTTCTTCCATGCTTTCCTCATTTAATTAATATTCACATTCTCTTTTATTCCCTCTCTTTCAATCCCACCTACCTCTCGCTATTTCACCCCTTTGGTATGCACTATGTGTATCACACTCTCTGCTACTGCCTTTCTCGTGCATTCCTTATCCATCACTCCCCTTTGCATGCACCCTCTCAATTGCATGGCTCTTTCTTTCCACGCATTTCAGTCTTATGCTCTCTCCTTGGCCCCCACTACTGGTTAACCACCAGGCTTTCTAATCATTTTCTCCTGCTCGCCATACTTCGTATGTGATGGGACTAGGGTTACTTAGGATTTGGGGATCGGGAGGCATGGGAAGGAGGGAATACTAGAGCATCCCAGCCTCCCAGTGCAGGGTCAATAATTGCTGGTTTACACTCCACGGTTTGCAATATTGATTAAATCACATCCCCTCTGAAAAGGGCGTGAGCAAAATTCTATCTTTCCGAATCCCTACTCTACACCATCACACATTTCTCTCTCTCTCTCTCTCCCCTCCCTCATATTTTCTTTCTGACCCTCTGGTTTATTTGTCTCTCCTCCCTCTGCCATCATTTCCCCCTTTCCCTCCCTCTCTCTCTTTCCCATGTGCATTATATTGTTTTAATATTCGGATTTACAGAGAAGTCTTTATGGGAGAGCAAACGGGGATCATGCTATAGGGCCACACCTTCTAGGGGCCCTACACAACTGCCTGATTCAGAGAAGTCAGGGTCCATTATTTGCAAAACATGCCATGATGTTTCATGGTGGGCTTCTGACGCTGCAATCCTGCTGCCTGGATGTTGTCCTCAAGTACATTCTGTTCTGATCAATTAATCGTGTCATCGTTTCTGGGCCAGAATCTCAAATAAAGTGTTGAAGCAAGAGTTGAGATGTGGAAGGGTTTGTGACCGGGGACAATAATAACTTTACACCCTGTTGATAGGCTTTTTCTTAGAATTAATGGATGTTCACATCCCAAGAACTGTGAACACTAAAAGAGGACTATGAACTGTACAGCATTGCACTGATAGTCCACTATGGAGCTACCAAGATGACAGAACACCGCAGCAGTTTTTCGGCACTTTCCGATGTTTTTCCTCATGTAGTGCGAGAACAGGAAACAGTCGTACGCTAACAGCCGGGGGATTACACTAACGTCGAGGAGAGAAGATCCTGACCGCGCATCACGCGATCGTGACACTGACTAAGGTAAGTGTGGCTCTGCAGATGCTCGGTGTGTTGCAGATGAGAGTGATGCCCTGTAAACAGAGAATACTTCCCAAGAGGGTTGTGATTGGTTTTCTGTTTTATCAGAGCATTGAATGGGGGCAGATGTAGTAATGATTGAGCTAACATGCAATATCTAGTGATAAGCGTTATGCTAACGAGGACCAGTATCCATACCCTCTAATCTGGATGCACAGATGAAGTGCCCCACCATATAATATAGAAGGTGGGAGTACTAGGTAGACATGTTACAAGATAAATGTGCACGGGTTGCATTTAGCTAAACAGCCCTCCCGGTTTTGTTTTTTTGTTTTCTTGTGGCTATTTTCTCCAGACAGTGTCGGGACCACACTCCACAACGTGGATCAGTAATATCAGGCCGGACGAACCCTATCAGTTGCAGATTAACCAGTTTATCCTACTAACATTATGGAGACCTACTAAGGAGCTCCAACCTTTTTCTGTAGAGGTAAGAAGCCTCTCTCCCATGATCCATAGATTCATGAGTAATACCCAGGGTCTAAATAACGTGGATGCATTTTTCAGCAGAATAGCCTTTTAAATTGACAATGTTTTATTGTCTCTATCTGATGATGGAGTGCGCATCATGTGAGGCATGGGTGCACCGATGTCCGTAGATTAATGGCCAATCTAACGACTCCCTCGTGTTATGAATTTGTTTGTAGGAGCCCGTGGAAGAAATGTAACCTTCCCATGTAAAATTGCCCATTGTTGTGGACTTTTTCTCCTTCGAGGGACCAACTACCCAAGAGAGTTCAGGTAATCTAGTTAACCGTGAGTTTACCCTGACACCTTTATTGTGTCCCAAGAATATGTGCTTAAGTGCTGGTTCTGTACTTCTGGTTTTTGTCAACAGTTACCTCCTAAGAACATTGAGTGAACCTTCAGTAAAAGAAGATTCTACATCAGTTTTGTACAAACTCTAATACTGCTAATGACCACTCCTGATGAAAGTCCAACTACCATTGAGAGGACTGAAACATGGTGAGTCTGTAATCTAGGAGTTATACCAGATTAGATAAAACTATTTGGAGATCTTGAGTGATCAGAAACCCTACTTAAAAGGATAGATTCCTGAGGTTTTATTATGAATTGATGTATTTTAACATTGGTGTTTTTTCTATTTTAAGAAATGTGTGTTATGTCATTGTTATATTTGTATATACTCTTAGAGTTTTTTGATGTTGTATTTCATGATTGAATATGGATTTTTTTCTCAATGAGATTTTTTACCTTGGAACCTTTAATAAAGTATATATTTTTTTGACTGATTGATTAGTTTTATTGCAAGGGAGTAACTGTTGACATTCTTTTTGCCTACCTTTTTTGTATAATTAAAATCCATTATTTACAAACCATGCCATGATGTTTCATGGCGGGCTTCGGAAGCTGCTTTCCTGCTGCCTGGATGTTGTCCTCAAGTACATTCTGTTCTGATCAATTAATCGTGTAATCGTTTCTGGGCCAGAATCTCAAATAAAGTGTTCACGCAAGAGTTGAGATGTGCTAGTGCATCTCACCACTTGTGCCATAAAAAAAGGAGTAGACCCATTCTCAGAGGTCACCTGAATGAGCGCCTCTTAGATGAGCTCACTCAGATGCACCCCTTTACCCCTTTGTGCATTTGTGCATATCAGGAGGGGTTTCTGGCCATTTGAAAGCAGATCTTGAATTCACAGCTGGGATGGGCTTTTAAATGTTCTGAAAGGATAGCCATCATACTGCACCTTTTGACAGAGGAGTTTATACCCCGGCGGTGACACTTGAATTTCCATCACCCAAAGAGGGATGAAAATGTTTTTTTTTCTCAAGCATTTGCATCATTACAACTGAGAACGATCAATAAAGTTAATATAAAATAGGCATCTACATTACACCAAAAAAAGTAGAACAAAACAAATATTGTTCTGTCAAGCTGTGGACATCTAGGAATCTTTCTATTCAAATGATAGCAAAGACCACCTACAAAAAGCACAAATATTAACAGCCTGGCTCTCTCGCAGCCTAATACATATACTGCAACTTTCTAGCAACTTGGCTCTCTTGAATCCAGCTGTCTAGCAGCCTCTGAATGATAATAAATGTGATGCAAATATACTACAATAAATACAATTTTGTTCTGCAAGATAGTTTTTCTATGTTGCAAAATGTTCAATGTCATGCCAGAATATCCTGCAGGATCTCTATAGCACAATTCCTTTAGCATTCTTACCTTCTATGGGGAATAAACTGATCAGGTGCAATGCTGAAAGTTGAAGGGCCTATTAATCAATTTGAAGGCCACGATTTTTCAGAAGATGTTGCAGTCTGTTAAGCACTCATTACAGAGATTTGCATTTGTATGCCAGATCCCAGTTCCAAAATCCAGCAATACAGACTCCTATGTCTGAGGTTGATAAAATTGCATGTATATATACTTTTGTGATAGTAATATCTGCTGAGTTGCAAAACAATGTACCTGCACCAGATAGTGCTAGCTGCAAAAAGTAACATAGCAAGAGTATGACGCAGGACTACAGCTTGTTTTCTCTAAACTAGGGTTCTAAAACTAGCAGCTAACATCAGTAACGAGCATAAAGGGATAGAAGTGATTAGGTAGTGTGAGAAACCTGAAGGTGTTTCATCTGCTAATCCCCATAGAGCTGTCATCCAGGTAGCCAGGACACACCCATCACTTTTGGATCCAGTTCCTGGGGGTGGGCCAGTGCGGGATGATCACCTGGATGGGAGGTCTTCGGGAAGTGGGAGTGGGACACCGGATGGTGAGACACAGTATCCCCTTCCATGTTACATGTTTTCCCATCCTACCAGGTAGCTACCAGGTAGGATACTTAGGAACTCAACCCCCCCCCCTTTCCCGACACAAACACTTTCTCACAGACAGCTCACTGTGAGAGAAAACCGACTAACACCCGAGCCATATACCTGACATGTCCCAACACAATGGTCAGGTAGAGTCAGGCAATTACTGATCATTACACACACACCTGACTCCCATCAGACTACCCCACATGGATAAAAGGCAGAGCATGAAAGCACACTCTGAGCAAGGCAAAGCAAGGCAAAGCACACGAGGAAGCAGCAGTTCCAAGAAGGCAGTTTAATACAAGGAGAAAGACGGCAAGACCAGAGATGGTTGCAAGGAGGGAAGTGCCCTTGATCTTCATCAGAGGTACCTGGGGCTCTCCCGTGTCGATAGCGAAGGCGGGTAGGAGCATTTGCCACTGTGGCACTCTCCTTGGCTCCTACAACAAATTAGTGCCAGTAAAGTCATCACAGTCGGTGAGTCGGGAAGACTGATAGCAGACCAGTATGTGTTAGAACCAAGGTTTCAAGCGGCAACATTGTATGGAGACCAGTGTGTGAAGCGTATGTGATGAGCGACAAAAATATAATTGAACAGCAAATGAGTGACTGAACTTTTGAAGCCAAGAAAGATACCATATACAGAGTGGTGAGGCACCACATCGGTGCTTATTCGAAGGTCTCTGTTAGGTAGGTATCCAACTGAGAGGTGGCAAATGTAAAAAGGAATTATGAAATCGAAGTGGTCCTGCAACGGGTCAAGCTAAACCCTGTGCACATTCGAAAGTCTTCAATAGTTAATACGAACTGAAATTGGTCCGAGCCCGGCTGAGGAATACCAATTGTATAAGAGGAAGGATCTGAGCCCGGATGAGGGGTATCCAGGGTGAACCGTGAGTCACCCGAGAAAGAATATTCTCTAAACATAAGAAAAGGGGATATGAGACCGGAAGAGGGGGATCCAAAGTAATGATCAGTGTATAAAAGGGTTCTGAGCCTGGCTGAGGGGGATCTAGGGTGAAAAGTGAATCACCTGAATTGAGTACTTGTAAGAGGAAACAAACTTTTAATTTGTTTTGATATATCAGGCCCTCTGAATCGAAAGACTTTGATAAGTAAAGAGACTTGGGCACAGAAGGCCCTGATGCTGACAATTGAACTGCATCCTCATGCCAAAGAAGCCAGAGAGTGTGCTATGCTCGAGTGTACTGCCTTGTCCCATCCTGAAAACATGGGGAAGGTAGGCAAACAGTCTGAACATCTTGACATATCATTTATGTGAACACTTCTTTCTTTTTCATAGGCACTACCCCACACTATCTGTATTTAGAGGTAAGGATTGGCAATAGTTTTATTTAGTAAAAGCCTTTTTATTTTGTAGAACTGAATTATTATGCTTTGATGGTCGTAGCTTGCTCCCATCTGTAGATTTAGGGTTAGATAGGCGTTCATCACACCCTTGTTGAAGTTCAATAAACACCCTTGGACTGTGGTCACTTGTCTCTGTCTTACTGTTTATACCATGCCTTTCTTACAGTAGACAAATTGAAGACTTGAACCAAAGTGTTGAGGCTCATATCCTGTCATTGCCAGCAGTCTATACAATGATCCTGGACAAATAATTTTTTCTCACTGTATAGTTCTCCGCTGCCTTCTGTGAGATGGTTTGCATTCTCATGTACTCGTGGCACTGCTTAGACCATTGCCTGATCTTCCTTTTTATGTATGCCATTTGAGTGAACGGGTACTAGCCAGAAGAGATCTGACCAAATGTCAAGGGCCTCTGTAGAGTATACTTTCAGGTGTGCTTATTTGGCACACATATGAAATAGGTTGCTTTTTTAATACAATTTCAAAGGTTCTTCTGTACATCATAAAGAGCAGCCAACAAGTATGTGTGTTGGGGGCATTTAAAGCTTTAAAATACAATAGCAAAACAAAAAAAAACAGATGAAATATTTTAAGCTCACATGAATTAACATTTTGCTACTTGTGTAGTTGCCTGGATGATGGAGAACATGTAGCTAGCATCATTCTCCGTTTGCATGACATACTTCTATAAAGTTTCATTTTTAAATATTGTCAAGATTGGTTATCATGTGATGTGTGTATTTTCCAAAGCTGTTCTACAATAAAGGGTATTATTTTAGTTCATGAAAATCAAACGATCACAAAAAATTGCACCTTTCTCTAGAATAAAAGCTGGGAACATGTTTGATCCTGAGTAGCTAATTTAATCTTGTTGTGCCTAACCTGTCAGAATTGCCATTCCCTAAAAATGTCCAAACTGTCAACCCCAAAGAGTGATTTAGTTCTCAGGCTGTGTATTATTTTTAAAAGTCACACTCATGGTTTAACTAGCTGTAGTGTTGCTTCATATATAATAATAGTGGCCTTGATAAATTGTGCATCACTAAGTCATTTGATTCTTCAATGACTAATATTAATACTGCTTGAAACCATAGCTCTTCTCTAATGCCAGTCTATTAGCATGCATGCACCTTTCTGGTATCTTCATTTATATACACCATCTTTTCTATGCAATGGTATGCATATCTTACTCGTTGCTTCCAACAGGTCTCCACGCTTGAGCACGTTTACATTCTGTGAGAACGTTTACAATGCCACGTGTTTATTATTTTGAGTCCAGCAAGTCTGAAAAAGGTAAGGGGACTGGAGGGAGTACCCATTTTTCTTTTTATTGTTGTAGGCAACATGTCAAGCTATGGATTATGATTGCATCGAAGGGACAGGACACACGGCCAGCGGTTCTGGATCCCTTCATTTCTTCGTTTCGGAGTGGAGGTCAACAGTGTCTGTGTCCCAGGCCCCAAAATCCCTTAAAATGCCACTGATTAGGGATTGCTCTAAAGGATCCATTACCATAGATGTCACTTCAATACTTCCATCTTGTGAGCCCCAGGCTTGTTTTTGCTGGGATGAAGCTGTTTTACCGTGCATGCGGCTCTTGCATTTTGGAAGGTAGCGGTTTTGTGCGTTCCACAAGGAAGTGAATGTCCAGTAACCTCCCTCCTAGCACCAGGCGGCTTCTCAATCAGAGTCCTGCAACCTAGCTAAGAGCTACAGTGCTGCCTCTTTTCTGGGCACAGCTGAGAGCAATCCCTTGAGTGCAAGTGTGTTCTGTGCTATCCAGCCTATCAGAGCAGATCCATTCTTATGCACCTACCCAAGGCAGGGTACTATCAATTCAAAGACAGGCCTGTATGTTTCTGCAATAATCTCTGCCACGTAGCCCAAGCCACTAAACAGTAGAGCTCCCACATCGAGGGGGAGCTCCTGGCCAAGGAGAACCAATGAGTCGTCATTGTTATCCCAGCACAAACAGGAAAGCGGGGTGATCCTGTTTCCTTAAGCCCAAGCCCTGCACACCCTACTTGTCGCAGAAGCTCCTTGAAGCCAAGCTTGCCCTAAAGTGAGAAAGTTAGGGGAGCCGTGGAAGCCTGCACGAGAAGTTGCTGGGAATGCAGTGGGAAACCTTTGCGGGGTCTCTAATGCGCATCAGGGGCTCTGAGCCCTATGACAATGTACCCAGATCTTGAGGGATGCCCATCCCCTCAGGCACGTGATGGCATCCAGGCTGTCATGTTAGGAAGGAAGAAACAAAACGATTTCAACATGTTACTGTGCATCTGAGAAGGTACCAGTGGGTGCGTCGGCCCTTGCCCTTTTTAGCCTTCTGACTGGCAAGGACATGGAGGCCGTGCTGTGTGCTGGAGGGAAGCATTCTCCAGTTGCAGACAGATGTGGACTGCACTACTGGGTTCATGTGGTGGTACTTGCCAAGATCCTGAAGATAGGCTCTGACTGTGACTCCTGCAAGGACCTGCACCCCTGAAGCGTTTGCATGACCTGTGGTTGGTGGCTGGGCAGTTTCCAGATTTGAGGGACTCCAGTAATTGAACATCTGGTAGTTATTCCTCAGAAGGCGCCCCAATCACGATAAGTCAGTTCTGTTGGATGCTGGTCCACCTACTGTGTCAGAAGTTACCACAAAGACAGACACCTGGGAAAAAAGGACCAGAATGAAAGATATGTTCTCACTTGTACAGTGTTTCTGTTCCTGGCAAAGAACGATGCTCTGATCAAACAGGAGAGATTAGTTTGACTCTGTGCCTCAGCGCAGGTTGGAGTTTATCTTACGGAAAAGAGCTGAAAATACTATTGCGTAAAACCCTGAAGTTACAGGAGGGACTACACCACACAGGAAACCCATGGAGCAAGACAGAGGGAGTCATTCCGAGTAGGGCGCAAAGGGATACCGGGCACCTTTAAGGACATCGGTGCCGGTAAACCCTTTGCGCCCTACTACGAGGTCCCTTTGCGGCCCGTCCTTAACGCTTGCTTTTACCAGGCGTTATGGACGGGATCCGCAAAGGGACTTTAGAGCAAATAACGGTACCGTAATTTACGGTACCATTATTAGCACCCTCCCCATTCCCGTTGATCCCTATTGGGGCTCAAATGTGAATGGGGATTGACATTTTCAATGGGGACTTACCGGTCCCGCAAAGGTCGGACTAGACCGGTAAGTCCCCATCGAACGAGGGCGGACACAGTACCGGTAATGGTGCTATTCATGGCACTAATAGCGCCATAACTAGCACCAACCTCGGAATGAGGGCCAGAGACTTCTGGACAAGTCATGCCAACTGTCCCATGTAATAATGTGGCAGCTTCAGCCAATCATAGCTTTTCAGTCAGTGTCGCTTTGCCTTCTCGGAGTTGAAGTGTGGGTTTTTTCTTCAAAGATATCTTCCCACATAACCCAGCATGCCAAGCGCTGTGTACCAATAAGCGAGGAGTTGTTGATGGTTTTACACATGGCATAGGTACATTTGGGTGGTTGGTCGTTCTTATAGTGGGTCTGGTCTCTGTGGGTTGAAACAGGGCTCTTCGTTTTTTGCCCCAGTGAGCATTTTTGATAGTGGCATGGTGGTCTAATTTATAGACAAAACCTTTTTTTTACTGTTTGCTAAAATCCAATTAAGAGGCAAGATATGCATCTAGTCAAGCATGATTTTGTGGAAGTGTAGAGCAGACTGGTCAACACAATTATGCATGTGTGCCAAACTATAGTGCATCAGAGTGTGGTGGGAGACGCAGTGGCACGCTCTCTGCTACACTCATGGAGTAGTCGGAGATGAGCATGGCAGTCCTACTCACTCGCTCTCCTCTCCCCTGCCGGTGAAGGGTTCTAGGATCCCTTCCTTGCCCCAGCGCTGGAGCAAGGAATTTTGCCACCCTAGGCAAACTGTCAGATTGGCGCCACCCAGAATCCAGATCCTAAGCGTTCTCAAACAACCGTCCTCATTTTGTTACTGACTGCCGCAAACCCCCTCCTACTCCATCATATACCTGTGCATGAGGGCTTGGTTCAGTGACCCAGTGCCGCAAAGTCCTCTTCCATCCAATGTGATGAGCTGTAGAAAAAACAGATGTGTGGCAGCTACCAATTTAACAAATAAGTTTTAAAAGTTACCTTACCACATTTCCTGGGCAGGCTATTGAATCCCCCAACCCCCTAGTTCCATCCAGAAGTCCTGAAGGCTTTTGGGGAATAGGCTTTTGGGATCAGTATTGAATAATAATCTACAGATCCCCCTAGAAATGCAACTAGAACACAGGAAAGTAAGCCATAAGATAGATAGTGGGTTGAGCGCTCACTGCTGCGATCTGTGTGTGATCTGCAGGTGCATGTTGGAATCCTGGCATGGCCAACTCAGCCTTTCATCCTTCTAAGGACGATAAATGAGCGCCAGCTTTAGTTGTTTGATCATTGTATCTAAAAATGTTTCATGTAGGTTTCAGGTTTATGCCCTCACAGTTTAGACACTTAGGTGGACTGAGCAACAGAGAGCAACTGTGATGTGCTCATGATTACACAATATTGTTAAAGTGGGTCATCCAGTATTCTGATTCAGTTTTCCTGTTGCCAAATTACATGCATTCACCTTCAAAAGTTTGGCACAAATATCCCATAGAGCCATACAAATTAGAGGCATTGTCTTTCGAAGACCAATTTACAGAAAGTCTCCCCCAACAAACATAGCAAAACATTTGGTTGGCTTTTCTGGGGAGCAATTGAGGCTCATATGTGAATCTGGCAACATACAATATAGAAGGTTATGGAAACATGTTATGCAAAACATGCCCAGTTCGCTTTTAGAGGAAAAATGACCACAGGAGGAAATGTATATCTTCTTACGCCGTAAATAACTCTACCAAGTGACGTGTCAAAAACGAGGAAGGACACATGCTGAGAATTAAAACTTGAGAAGTAGACAAACTTAATTAAACAAACCCCACTTCCACCCTTCAAAAAAGATTAACTGTTCATTTTTGTTTTAAAAGAGCTGAATCATGTAAAATCATGCTCCCAGGTTAAAGGGCTGAAGACAGCTCAGGACACTTCACTCCCATTGAATTGCCCCCCTCCTACCAACAACACCCTCGACAGCCTTGTGTTCATGAGGTGTGAATTGCCCTGCTGGAGGGGCTGACTTCTAGGCCACCATGCATAAAAAGAAATCAACAAACGAATGTGGGGTAGCTCAAAACAGCAGCTCCATGTGCCATGCCCGATATGGTGCCACACCACCAAAACAAAAGAAACAAGCATTGGCAATGCCAAAGGTTTGGGTCTTTTTGTAGACATGGGAAAGGCATTTACCAGGCACTGCCGTAGTGGTATTAACTGGCTATTGATGGTAGCAGGTGCAAATGGTATGAATACCTGGGCATATAACTGCAGTGCCTGGCAAATGCCTAATACCTATACACAAGTCAAAACTGTTGACGTTGCCAGTGCTTCTTTTTAACAGGACTTCATTGAAGGCGAGCATAGTGCTTATAAATTGAGAGGCTGTGGGTATGCCTGGTAAACCATTTCTATTATATCAGTAGCACAGGTCAGCTCAAATTAAGTGAATAACTCTCAGAAGACTGCTTTGGAAAAACATTGGCAGGCTCTACAAGTGAAAAGTTGTATGGTAAGGCTTGAGTAAAGCGAGCTCAAAAATATCCCAGGAGTGGATGCGTTTTGGCCCGGAAGAGGGTTGGTATGGCCATAGGTATTAGCATGGCCTTGGGAAGTCAATGGATGGGTCAATAAGCAAACAACACCGACAACCTGTGTGTCCCTCCTCATATGCCATTTCTCCGCACTCAGATGCAATAGTTTGGATTATAGGTGGTGCTTTCCAAAACAAAAAAAAAATGCTTTTATCACATGGACTGTGTGAAGTCCAGGACTGCAGTACAACTGCCCCTTCTGCCTGCCACCTCCATCACCATTGTGGCAGGCCTGGGCCAGACTGCATTCTATTCTTAATAAAATTGTAACCAAATCTACAGTTACCATAATCAGTTGACTGAAAGCCTGGGCCTAAAAAAAAAAGGGCAAATGGGCACGGACTGGCTCTTTGCATGGTGGGGCACGGGGGAGTTGTAAAAGTGTGCATCTTCTCAGCATCCCCCTGCACGGAATATTGTAGGTTTTCGTGGACTGTGGTGACCCTAAGATTTTCATATTTCTAAGCCACCTCTCTCCTTCCTTGTAGGCGGACAACAATTGCAGGGGACACTGGAATCTCAAATGGCCACACGTATCCCACGCAGGGAAATGGGGCCAACCGGCCCAGCCAGCATGACCATTGCGGAGGAGATTAGATTTACTGGGCATTGGATTATCGGATTAATAGGTGAGAGGGCAATGGGTCAAGACAGGGGGCATTGCTGTGAGATGTGGGAAGAAAACAGTGGGTACTTGACAGGAGGGCAAGAACAGGGAGAAAGAGAAAGGGGGGGCATTGGAAACATGAGGGGATCAGACAGAGACATACATCCAGACTAGAGCAGTGGTAATATGTGGATAGGGCATAGGGGCAGGTGAGTGGTGGCAGAAGGAAGAGGCTGGACAGAGGCGTTGACTGAAGGACACAGGTATGAAGAGTTGAGACAGAAGGGGATATAGACTAGAGAAATGGAGATGGCATCCCAAGCACAGTGTTGTGGACACACAGATGGGGTCAGGGAGCATGGCAGAAGGACGGATGGTGTTTGCTAATTGCATGCAGGGGACCACCAGTGCTTGCACTTACATGCTGCTGCTCCCCCACATGCAACTTTCCACACTCACAAATTGGAGTGTAATCGTGAAGAGTATATCAGGTGAGATCTCATTACTTTTCACTTTAACTCACCACTATGTGCGGGAAACAAAACGCTGCCTGCAAAGTGCACGTTGCCAGCGTGGTTTCCTAATGGATTCCGATGGAGTCTGCCTTGTCTTTAGCAGGTTCTAAACCCAGGCATATTTTATGACAATCCTTTGCTTTTAAACCTTCATGAAAATTGCATGCAGGCGTAAAACCGTGTGCTCTTCCAAGACCTGAAAACAAAGCAAAGGTGCAAACCCCACTCTCCGGCCCTCCCACACCATGAACAGCAGCAACATAAGATGGAGTGCAAAAGTAAAGCCTAGAAGCACTTGTACGCGTTCCCTTTGCACCACACCCATTTGCAAATGACCCCAATAGAGCAGTTAAGTGCTAAGCAAATGTATCAGGGAGTGTGCATGGCTGGAGGGAGAAAGGTGCTGAGCATTCGGAGTTATGGGGGTGTGCCCTCTTGATAGGGCTGCAGGTGTGAGAAGCCACAGGCTTTGACACATGTTGACCACTTATTAGTGGCATACGTGTTGACCTCTTATTATCAGATAATAATTCTTTCAGAATGATATATTCATCCCTATGTAAAAACAAATATAACAACTGAAACGAGGAAACACTGCAGAGCTGATTTACTGAAAACAGTTCAGCCTTTTATCAATGGAGGTGCTTCTAGGCCGCTCCATTGTCAGACTGTGATGCACGAAAAGGAATATCTGTGTTTGAAAAGAAATGTTAGTAATATTCACTTTCATACCTCTCTTCAACGCTGTGTGACTTTCCAAAAAGTGAATGACAGGGCCACTTGCCATTGCCAGCAGACCCCTCCATGCTATTTTGATTCGTTTCGTCGCATGATATAAACATAACATGGACATCAGGGCAACGCTGGGTGGGCATATGAGGGCTATAACTGGGACAAAAAGAATCACAAATGCTGCCTCCCTTGTCTGTGCCTGTCGGGAAAGATGCACATGGATGTCTATGGAACCCACTTGCTTTTTGCGGGTGTTAAAATCATGCAGATTTCAAATAAACCCAAAACATCTCAGACATAAAGTTTGCTTGCGTCCGATTTGAGAGGCGGAGCAGAACTCGTGGTGGAACTGCCCCAACTCTAGAAATCATTTTACACACTGTGGGGACCATCAACATAGAACAGTCTGAGCCCCACTCAGCACATTTTCAATTGCGAGGAGGAGATGCTTACATTTGCACTTATGTGCAAAGAGGTCCAGGCAATTGTCCTCATTTGCCCAGAATGCGTCTTTACAACGTCGCCTGCCATCTACGCAGGGCAGACAGCGTTTACAATAATTTCCTATGGAATTTATTAGTCCATAGAAAACATTGGTTTTACACCAGCATGAACAGCTCATGCTATCATAAAACCAAATTGTTTTTGACGGTGAGGGGAAAAGGAAGGCGGAAATGCAACTCTTGTTCGCGCCCCACCCACCGTCTTCAAAAACAATGACAATTCCCGAAAGATGAATGGAGGCATTAAAACAGCTGTAACTTAGATACGTCTGTCTAGAACACCCCCATGTTTGTTTTGGGCAAATCGAAAATGAGCTCCCATGTGTTTCACCAATCAACACAGAATTGTGGCAAAAAGTTCCCTGGAAATCCAATCTTCTACCTGAAAAGTAAGCCTGCTCCCCCACCTCAAACGCTTGGGACACACGTACACACACGGAAACACAAACTGAACATCTTTTCATCACTGCAACAAGGCTGCTATGGTACCCTCCTATCCCGATCGACCTCACTGCCCTCCTGCTGCACTACCCTCACGTCCCGCTCCTCCTCACTTTCCACAATATTATTTTCATCACCAAAGACTCAGGCCTGGCAAGTCCTGGCCATGGACCCAATATGCAGTCCCCACAAACCTTGACACCTGGAAACCGCTGCGGTGGTAGCTGGCACTATGCCCATTCCTACTTAGCTGCTGGCAATGTCAAGTTTGACTGGTATTGCCTTCAGATTGCCACATTTTGTTCCGTGTTCCGAGATTTATCTTGAAACAGATGTTAGTAAGAAAGGACCTGGGCACAAAGAAAGATATGTTCTTACCTGTACAGTGTTTCTGTTCCTGGCAAAGAACGACGCTCTGTTCAAACAGGAGAGATTAGTTTTACTCTGTGTCCTCGGCGCAGGTTGGAGTTCATTTTACGGAAAAAAGCAGAACATACAATTGCGTAAAACCCCTGCAGTTACAGGAGGGACTACACCGCACAGGAAAGCCATGAAGCAAGATTGAGACTTCCGGACAAGTCATGCCAACTGCCCCATGTAAAATTGTGGCAGATTCAGCCAATCATAGCTTTTCACTTTGCGTTCTCGGGTTTGAAGAGTGGGGTTTTCTTTCAAAGATATCTTCCCACAAACCCAGCATGCAAAGCGCTGTGTACCAATAAGCGAGGAGTTGTTGATGGTCTTACACATGGCATAGGTACATTTGGGTGGTTGGTCGTTCTTAAAGTGGGTATGGTCTCTCAGGGTTGACACCGGGCTGTTCGTTTTTTGCCCCAGTGAGCATTTTTGATAGTGGCATGGTGGTCTAATTTATAGACAAAACATTTGTTTACTGTTTGCTAAATTCCAATGAAGAGGCAAGATTTGCATCTAGTCAAGCATGATTTTGTGGAAGTGTAGAGCAGATTGGTCAACACAATTATGCATGTGTGCCAAACTATAGTGCATCAGAGTGTGGTGGGAGACGCAGTGGCATGCTCTCTGCTACACTCATGGAGTAGTCGGAGATGAGCATGGCAGTCCTACTCACTCGCTCTCCTCTCCCCTGCCGGTGAAGGGTTCTAGGATCCCTTCCTTGCCCCCTGACCCAATCCTAAAGTTAAAGGCAGGGAGGAGGGGGATAATGGCCTGGCTGGGGAGTGAAAGGAACGCTGTATTCCGCTCCTGAAGCCAGATGCTCCAGGAATGGTTCAGGGGATAGGAGTGTTTCATTGCTGCTCCCTCTCTTGCGAGGATCCCCAGCCTCTTGATGGCAACACCCGGAAATGCTGAAAGTGCCTGGGCATTCAATGCCAATACCTGGCAATGGCATGAATACACGCATGCGATTTGTGTAAGACAACACCTAGCGAAAGGGTGAGGTCCTGCTCATAGATCGATAACGTGACTCCCGTTCCCCTGGCCCACCCACTTCCCCAGCTCTCCTACCAAAGGCGACATGCCAGGATGGCAGGTGGGGCAGGAGGGAGTGCAGAGGTGCTTCACTTCTCTCCCAGGGCTGTCTCCTGCCGTGCTGGTGCACAGAAGAGGAGAGTG
This sequence comes from Ambystoma mexicanum, assembly GCF_040938575.1. NCBI lineage: Eukaryota > Metazoa > Chordata > Amphibia > Caudata > Ambystomatidae > Ambystoma > Ambystoma mexicanum. The sequence goes on along the minus strand of NC_090921.1, from coordinate 1,143,186,270 downwards.
GCATCAATGTGCCAGCTCCTTTGGGAGTACGTGGCCACCAGTAAAGGCTGCTCCTGAGCATGTCATGGAAATAATTGGCAACAAGATGAAGACAAAGCAAGAGCGTGAATATCTTTCAATGGGGTGAGTGCCAAGGCTGTTGAAGTGCTAACTGGTTAAGGCGGACCTGGGCAATTCATGGACATAATTGCCAGTGGTCCGCATGCATGGGGTTCAAGAAAGAAAATGTAACTATAGGGTTGGGATATGGGCATATGGCGCTGTGGTCCCCTGATACTTCTAAGACCTTAATATAAAAGGAGGGGGGGGGCAGGGCTGCCTGAGGCAGCACAGGGATGTGCTGGGCATTGCTCTTCTCTTGCCAAACTAGCTTTTACAGTGCCGATGCCCAGGAGAAATTGGGGATGCCTGGCATTTAGATAGAAATACCTACTAATACTGGGGTTTTTGAAGATGAGTAAATCAGTATAAATATGCAAGGAAATAATAAAGCCTGGAATACAGGCGCCACCTTCTCTGGGGCACCCACATTCCAAGCTCACGAGTTACCCTTTGTTCTATGCAATTCTGTACTTCATGGAGTAAGATCACCAGGCAGTACATTTTTAATAGAAACAAGCTCTCTCTCACATACAGTACTAATTTCCAGTTTAAACATTGTTTCTACCTAGTATACCAAATGTACACCTATAAAGACGCACAAGTGTGTTATTGCTCTAGTACTTGCCTAGGTAATGGCATTCTGCCCAATTAGGCACATAGCTGAGATTGGTGATCTGTGTAAAGCTTACTTTTGCTAAAGTAGACGAGGCAGGCATAGTTTTCTTTACAAAACTACTCCAACACAGCACCATCCCATGTCCTTGTTTTTGCCACTTCATCAGTGAACTTTGATTTCCTCCCCAAGTGCTGTATCCCCTACCCCTCGCTTATACTATTTCTAGGCATTGTCTGTCTTCTCTGCACACATCCAGTTCATCTTGTATTTCCTCTACTAAACTGTGTTGTTTCTGTAGTAGAACTTGCTTGTCATCCAGAGACTCATTCCACTGGTTGATTTCTTGTTCATCACTAGCTTGCTGGATGAGTATGGATTCTGCTGCAGTCTTTTGAGCATTTTCTGTTACTTGCACAATGAATGTACATTCTGAGCCAATCTGTCCTCCACCAGTTTAGGGTGGAAGAAGAGATTGGCAGAAAGATTCACAATCATACGTTTCTCCTCCCTGGCTGTAGAGGTTAGGTATACTTTTTGTAATGCTTCATCTAGCAGACCTTCTGGAGTCCAAATATCTATTCCTAACTTTTGCATTATTTCATTGATTTAGATTTATCAATGAGGCAATATCTTGCGTTGACCATTGTCCATGCAGGAAATATCGATGCAATGCATAGTCAAGAGCCAGGTTGAAATTAGCCTTGACGTCCTGTGATGACATGGGTATATTATATGCATGATCACAGATATATTTATAATTAACAATGCTGTGACCAAATCAAGAATCTACCTGAATTATTTTCTCACACTTTAATAAACACAATTTCTCAACCTACAATTCCACAATTCCAAAGTCATAATCACAACCTATATACTCTAATCGGACATGTAGTATGGCACATCTAATTCTATGCACTATTGCAACATCAGACACATTTGTGATCTTGTACTCATTTTGTGTTACTCAATACATGAGTGTGTCGACATCAGTGATGTCATTTACTTTGCATCCCAGACTAAGCTCCCATCTGTGTATTCACATTTGTTAATATGTCAGTGTTCTAAGCAGCAATCCCTCATCTAACATTCCCCAGCGTACAATCCCACGCCACAATTCTTAGATAAGAAACAGGCTGTTTATAATTAAAACTCAAATGTATTTAAATAAAAGGAAATCAAAGGTGTTCACCTTATTTTATGAAGGGAAGTCCCCACAATCAGATACATGAATGTTCAAAACGTATAAACACAATTAGAGTTGATCTACCTGTGACAGCCTCACTAAAGGTCATTGTCATGGGTTTTGACCCATGTTGAATCAATAGACTGGGTAGATGTGGGGATGAGCTGTCGCCGCCCATTATTCTATCCCAGAACAAACTAAATCAATAGACTGGGTGGATGTGGGGATGAGCTATCGCCGCCCACATTCATGCCAGAATAGGAGAACTGCGCAGTTGGCACGAGAACACTCCAAAGATACAACCTTCTTGTGGGGAATTCATTTTCTTAATCCCAAAAATGGTTGCATTACCAGTACTCACCACTATCAGAAAGCCGGCGTTTTAAAACCACCAGACTTTTGTGTAAAACTGAACAAATGAAACAAAACCAGACGAAGGAAAGACTTGCTAAGAGGTGGATACAATGTAAAACTATATTCTGAAATGACTTGAAGGAAGTAATTATTTAATGTATATGTAAAAATTGTCAGTTTGATTTGAATGTAGAAAACTGGGAACAAAAAGTGACATTTAGCTGAAACCTGGCTTAATGAAACTGAATTCTGCCTGACAACTACCCCCGACAGGAGTTGATACTGGATCAACAGCTGTGTTCCCAGGCCTGGCTGCCAGGCCTGGCTGCATCCTGAGGTCACATGGCCCTGTTGATTAGATTAGGGGTGGAGCAGCTGGGTACTACAGGGAGTTGAACAAAGGCCTGTCCTGGACTCAGGCAAATGTTATATTGGGGGGCCGTAAAGTGGCTTCCTCTTAGGGGAAACTGGGAGGGGCAGTGCCTCTGCTAGCAGCTGAGCTTGGGGGAAGTGGATAAACCAGTTATTTCACCCTGTGATGTGGGAAGCCACACCCCTTTTTGACCAGGGCATAATTTTAAAAAGATAGATAACTCAAAGTGCGGACTTGTCAGAATTATATAAGTAATATCATTATTTTTCTGATTTTTCTGTGAACATTTTGAGATCCGTTAGGACCCTGTGGTGTATTCTGGGGGGTTGCTAGCGGAAAATAGGGTCTCACTCCAAATGTCTGCATGTTAAAAATCTGACACTTCATCAATTAATGTCCATACTCCTTGCGCACATGTGTGTAAATTTGGGTAAATGTCCGATATTGCAAAACCAGTTAAAAAGCACAAAATGTTGTCATTTTTTAATGCAAGCCCCCAGGAAGATCAGAGGCGAACAAGCATGGACCATAAGAAATATATAATGTGCACATGTAATTTCAACAAATTGTATATCTGGCAAGGATGTACTTGAATCAAATATAGATTTGTGGGCAAACTGACCAGGGGAGGATCCTCTGACCCATAAACAGACTTCATCATGCTGACAATCCATTTCCTTCCCCCAATCATGGGAGAGGGGATAATTGGGCCAATGACAAGTAGAGAGGGGCAGGCTTAGCTAGGCCCAGGCACACACCCATTTTCAAAACACATAAAAAGACTGCTGGGACCGGTAGAGACATTCAATTCCATTTGCTGCGGAGCATGCTGACCGACGACTTCACATCCAGAGATCCAGACTTCAAATCCATCAATCTCCAAAGACCAGAACTTTACTTCAGAACTTAAAGCAAGGACCTAAACCCACAAACTGAGAACTCTTCTCAGCAGGCCTCAGCAACCTTAAAATCATTTGCGAACTATTCCACAGCCGGGCGAGCTGTTTGAATACTTTTGCCAAGAACAATTGCCAGAGACCAGACCAGAGATCCAGAGTGACCCAGACCGCTGTGAGCAGAACCAGAGAGCTGACCCAGATCACTGTGAAGTGCCGAGACCAGAACCGGAGTCCAGTCCAAAACCTGACCAGATCTGTGGCGAGGCCTATTTCAAATTTATATTGTGAGTACCTAGCAGAACCAATCTCTTAGTTAAAATAATCTAATCCAAACTATTTTAACCTAAGTAGAACAGGCTCCTAGAAATCATGTCATCTGTCATTTGTAAAGCTGCACAACTATCACCTGTCAATTCTGCAGCTGCAAGCTGTCACCTGCCATTTTGAGTTTACTTTAAATCCGAAAAACGACCTTTACAAAATCGTTCATATCTCTGGAACCGTTTGTCCTAGGAACTTGGTTTAACTTTCCTCTGAAAGCTTAGAATCTCAGCTTTCCTTATACTTTTGCCGCAATTACGATTCACGCACTCGCGAATTTACCGCGATTTGCGATTTTGGCTCAATTTCTCCACTTGTCAAAATAGCAGCTCCATTCTTTCTTTTGTTAAAATCCGTTTGCAACTTGGTAATAACTCATAGAGCATTGCTAAAGTAAGCCTGAACTAATACCCAAGTATCTCTCACTCACCAGAAACATCCTAAAGGGAATTAAAAGCATTTTCAGCATATTTCTCACTTCACTGCCACCACATTCAAAGCACTTGGGCCTGTGTTTTAAAACTCATACCTGTTTTCTCTAAGCTTGCTGGGGTGGGAATTGAATTTGGTATTGTATTTGATTGCATTCCTGAGAACTGTGTGCTCCTCTTTCCATCTCCTTCCATTTCTTACATTGCAGAGGGGACTGGGGTGAATTGCCAGAGCAAAAGTGATTATCTTATCTTTTGCTAAAATCATATCAAGTATTTCTGTACTGCATTTTATTCCTCATTGCTTTTCCCTTGAAATCATAAAAGTATTTTTGCTACTTTATCCATCCTATACTAACTCCTCATTGATTATAAAGAAGTGTGCTAGCGTCAGATTACCCATTGTTGATTAACATTATATTTATAAGGGCGATATCGATTATTAATTTATTATAAAAGCGTGGTATCTATATTTTGTTTTATTTCTCAATTAAACCTTTTAAACTTGCAAAACAGAACTACTTCTTGGCTCAGTGGGGTCAGGGGGATTCTAAGAGAGGGGTGTTATATAGGGGTAGTCATCCAGAACTCATGAACTGGACATAAAGATATATCAATAAGGGTTTCCATTCAGTATCCCAGACTAGCCATTGACTTAGCTGTAGTGTTGAATTGAATCCTCTTACAAATTAGGGGCTCGTAGCCGGAGATTCCGGATTAGATCTATCACTTGTGCAGATTAATACAGTGTGCTAACTGACAAGATACATACATCCGGTCGGATCACCACGCTGTGTTACGCTGTAAAGCACTCCTCAAAGGAACGCTCTAAGGAAACGGTCTGTTTTGCAAAAATAAAATACAAACTTCTGTAAGTCAGGAAGGAACTCAAATTCTAGAATGACGACACTGGTAGACATCAAAATAGCCAGAGAGCACTTCTTACATAAGCTATTTGTGAGAGGTGAGTGGACTCATCAGGACCAAACGGTCTGGTTGCAGGCAATCGCGCAACAGGTCACTGAAACAGGGTCAGATATATGGGGAGATCAGGGTCCCCTACATATGGCCCTGAGTGAACTATATATGGTCCCTAAAGCCAAAGATGAACATAATAAGATTGCCAGGATAGCGGCATATTTGTATCTATATATGGGAGCCATACAGGACAAATGTGCTGAAGGCCAAGATCTGGCAAATAGGCAACAGATGGCGTTAGAGAAGGCCCAATCTGATCTGGACTCTTCTGAGCAGAGGCTGCTCAGGAGTCAGAAAAGGACAGCAGACAGTACATCACTAAAATAAAGGAGGATATGGATGTGCTGCAACAGGAAAAGGCGGACCAGGATACCAGATTTCTGGCCTTGCAGAAGGAGTACCAAGAAGGTTTGGACTCCCTACTGCAGAGCCAGAAAAAGCTGGAGCAACAATTAGATTTCAATAGGGCATGTTCTGAGCAGGTAGTCACCCTGCAAAGCCACCTAGATAGGGAGAAGGCAGAGAGCAATAAACTGATTTTGAAAGACCTGGATACCCAGGCAGAGTTTGACCAGGAGCGCCAGAAAGCTGGTGCCTTCCAAAGGCAAAGGGACGACCTGGCGGCACAGATGCAGGCTCTTAGTCAGGAAAGGGATACCTTAGGCCATGAAGTCTGCCACTTAAAAAGCAAAATGGAAGAAAATCACCTGGCCCTCCAGGGACTGGGTGACCTCCAAAAAGAACACCAGAACTTGTTAGAGCACACCAGGAGGGTGGAGGATGCTCTGGCAAGAAAGGAGCAGGCCAATAGGGACACAGCTCAGGAGGTAACCCTCCTGCAGCAGAGACTGGCCCAGTACTCCAGGACCAATCAGGAGGCACAGAGAGAAAATGAGGCTCTCTGTCAGCACAATGATAGGCTCCAGCAACAAGTAGCGATGCAGGAGAGACTGATAGAGTCTAGTAAGGCCTTAACTGAGGAACTGAAAGTGCAGGCTCTTGCATTGCAACAGGGAGGAGGGGCTGATAGAGACGAGGTGTGCTGGTAAAGGGAAACGCCTGAGCATAACCTCAGGAGCCCTGGTACCAGAGGCCTTCATCTCTCCCAGTCCCTGGACTCTGCCACCCCCATGTCCCCTCGCGCACATGAGCCCAGGGCCACGGAGACGGCAGATTACTATCCAGCTAGAAGTATGGGGCTCATAGGCCAGTACCTCCCAGGAATGGATGGGCGGGCATCCGGGTATGGGCACCCAAGCACAGTGCAATTTAGTGGGGAACCCCAGGAGAGTAGGCCCATTAAGGGCATCCTGAAAACCTCTGCCCAGTTAGGTCAGTGGGGGGGGTACCCATCAAATCCTGGCAGCAAGGAGGGATCTGAAGACTCCTCTGAGCATTACAGGACACAGGAGACCAGGTCCCCACATTCTGCCAGCCATTCCCAGGCTCGCAGAATCCGGGAAAACCTGGAAGATCAGACGGGCACCTCTGGGAGCAGCGCTTCTGAGTCGGAGGATGAATGGACAAGGGTGCCCCGAACCAAAAAGGCCAATAAGGCAAAAAGGGCCTTGCTTAAGGACCCATTGAAACAAATAAAGGCAATAAGGAGTGTCATCACGCCTTATCATAAGAACGCCAAGTATTCTGTTTGGGAACACTTGGAGCTCTATGAGCAAATGATGGAGACGTTCCATTTGAAGGAAAGCCAAAGCTGTATTCAATATGTAAAGTGGACCTTCTCACCAGAATACTCCAGTTTCTTTGCGGGGCTGGAGGATCAAAACCATTCAAGGTGGTCCACATACATGGCGGCCATCTTGAAACATTTTTCTGTGCACAGAAATCCTCAAGAGGCTTGCAAGGCAGCCTACAATTTGCAATGTGGGGAGGATCAGGCCCCACAAGAGTTTGTGCAAGAATTAAAGCGTGCTTTTGCGCAGACCACCAGAAGGGTACGCACGGATAGCAGAGAATTTATCAATACGTTTTTCCATGCCTTACCCAAATACATAATGACCCAGCTCGTGAGAGATTTTCATGAGAAAAGATCTTTAGACTGGGTCATTGAACAGGCTACCCGGATCTATGAGGTGCAGAAGCCTATCGAAAATAAAAATAACGCGCTGAAAAACCCCAAAACCAACAGCACCCCTGCTGCTGCCAAGGTGGCAGAGGTAAAGGTTGCCCCCGTTTTAGATTTGGAGATGGGGGGGCCTAAAAACCTGCCTGCACCAATTAATTCACAGCCCAGAAGGCCCTCGGGCCAGTCACAGACAGGGAGTCGAGGAGGTAGTCCCACAAATGGGGTCCCCGCCCCCTGACTATGTAAGTCCCCGCTACAAGGGAAACCAATCAATCCTGGGTTATGTGTGGACTCCTCCAGCCCAAGGGGGGGGTCCAGCCAAGCACCTGACCCGGGGAACTTCCCTCCTAACTTCCCCCAGGAGGGCAGAAATTCACCAAATCCTGGGCAGAACTTTTTCCCCAGGTATCCACCCAATTTTCCGTCCCAAAATCATCCATCCTTCTTTCCCCAATTCCCTGAGCCCAGACAACCTAATCCGGGAGAGGGGAGGCCAAGGGTGGAGGGGTACCAAAATCTTCCCAACCAGTGGTACTACCAGAGAAGGGATAGCTACCCTTCCCGGGATCAGCCCAGGGGAGAAAATAGAGCCCCGTATCAGCCTGATCGGGTTTCCCAGTTAGAGCGCCAGGTCCAAAATATGGCACGGGATCTGGGTCACATACCGAGGGCTCAACAGAACCCTCAGATGAGCATGCCACCGCAGAATGCCCCAAACTCTGGACCTGGTGCTCCAGAACAATGACGAGGGCAGCACCCCGATAACCCACCGGTTCCCAGGGAGGAGGAAGGGGGGTGTAAAGCCTTGGAGGAAGCTTCCTTCCCAACTTGTAAACAGCCCCTGGAAAACCAGGAACCGGAAACAAAATCTCCTACCCCTGAAAGTCTGCCACCCAACAAGCAGAGATTAGGTAGGAGAAACAAAGGACCCAAACAGACCCACTTTGCGGAGGAGGTACAGGTCTTCCAATTTGAGGGGGGATCCTCAGAAGATCCTGGGAAAAGGATCTTCTCCTTCAGAGATGGGGGAACTCCTCCCATGGAAAAATGGGTCCCAAGGGATGTCAATTCAGACTGGGGAGATGTGGAGACTGAGCTACCGCCGCCCATCATCTCACCCCAGAATGACAATACCGAAATCCCCTGGTTCAAACCCATCCTGGTGACTGCCTCCAAAAAGAGGGGGGTGGCCCAGAACCGGAACCAGGGGAACCCACAATGGCTCTGATCTCCAGTTGCCAACTTTTTCTTTCAAATTCCCAAGACTCTCCACAGAATTCTGCCCAAATCTCTTCTCTAGCAATGTCCAAAACCAGAAAGTTAGCCCACCAGTTGTCCAAAAATGTGCATTATCTGTGCCCCCTTGTGAAGAAGGACGGAAGATACTATGCCCCGGTACAAGTACAGGGGCAGGGTACAATTTTGGCACTGGTGGACACTGGATCCCAAGCTACCCTTCTGTCCAAAAGGGCCTTTGAAGAACTAAATGCAGGAAGGGGGGAGAATTACCGAATTCCTCTCACCTCTCTTCCTGGACAACTGCAGAACTTTGACGGGAAGGAAATTCCTGTCGACGGGACTGCAGATCTGGACATCAAAATTGGGCGACACAAGGTGAAACACCCGGTCATAGTAGTGACTCCAGAGGGCACCCCTTGTTTACTAGGGAATCACCTCGTGAGAAGGTTGTCACCCCTAATAGATTGCGTAAACAAGATCCTCTGGACCCAGACTAGTCGACCAATAAAATTAAAACAGAGTGTCAACCATGTTAGTTTAAACGGCACCTGCCACATGGTTGAACAAAAATCTGATCAAGTAGAATTTCACTTCCAGAACAACCAGATTCCAGACGTGACAGTAATAGCAGTAGGACGACAGACTGGTGATGGGGGGTCCTCTCTATTTCTGAAAATCAACCTTCCTTCCAGTTTAAGGTGGTATTCCACACTGGAAGGAAACACTCTGAAATTCTATACCAATCCACAATCATACACTCCCACTCCTATAGTCCAGAAAGATGTGAAATCAGCTCAGAGCCTGGCTGATATTCAGCAATTTGGAGAGCAGTTGTTCATCCCTGTTCAGTTAAATGATGGGAAGGACTCTGTTCTCGCTCGAATGGGTGTGAACAACAGTAAGAGCTTCATCAGCGACGCCATGTTCTGCCAACTCCCAAAAGATCCAGCCATTCCCACATTCAAACTGATAGACAAATGGGAAATGGTCCTGGAAGCACCTAATTCCAAACATCTCCTGCCAAGCAGGTGTATGCTCAAAATCTCCATTGGCAACAAGAGCATAGTCCATAATTGTTGGGTCGTGCGAGACGTCACTGCCGCCTTTTACTTAGGCAGTGACATTCTCAATCGCTTTGCCATTAGTTTGGACCTAATAAACTTCAAAGCTTGGTCCCGATTAGCGGATAATCCCATGGGCTTTGATGATCCAGAAAAAGCATTTAGGTCAGCTCAATTGCTACCTTATGCAGTTGAAATTCAGATCAAAGAGGAAGTCACCATCCCAGAAAGGACCCGACAATTCTCCCTGGAAGTGAAAGTTAAAAGAGGACAAAAATTGCAAAACCCTGATGCTTATATACATCTAAATGCTTCTCTCCAACAGCAAGGGTTGGGGGTAAACCCAACTCCATTAGTCAACATAGAACATGACACCATTCCAATAGAGGTGGATAACAGCGACTTAAAGAGTATTACTCTAGCCACAGGCACCATTTTTGGAATGGCGGTTGATGACCGACATTTCTCCATTGATCTAGGAAATGAACTGTTAGGACCAATCCCCAAGGACTGTTTTGACAGTGACAGTGATGACAAAACAACACCAGACAGGATCTTCACCCGGCATGGGGGGAACTTCCTGGTGTACACTTCTTGCCCTTACGGTAAGGAAGATGTGACTAGTGACTTCAGGAGGGATGAGGTGATTTTCCAGGTCCATGAGGGCTGCCTTTCCCACCTGAAGCCTCCAGTCCAAATCAGCACTCTGACCAGGGACTTCTCCACACAGCTCGAGGAGGCCGCTGAGATAGCCAAACCAGAAGTTTTTCCAGGCTTCAGGCAGATGGTGGAAGAGAGAGTCAACCTAGCTGATGCCTGTGTGACTCTGGAACAGAAGCAAAATTTGAAACAAGTTTTCTTGGATTTCCAAGATCTCTTTGCGGTAGACTCATATGACTGTGGTCGCACCGACATCCACACCACAACAACTCCCACGGACCCTGGAATGACTCCAGTGTTTGTGAAGCAATATCGCTTGCCTCTCGCATCCATGGAGTCCCTTACTGAAATAATTAAGAACCTAGAGTCCCGGGGAATAATCCGTCCAGTCCACAGCACTTTCAATAATCCGGTGCTGGGAATATTGAAGCCAAACGGCCAGTGGAGACTCTGCGCCGACCTTAGGGAGCTCAACAAACGGGTCCATACTTCCCGATGACCTCTGCCCTACATTGACCAAGGGCTGGCCCAGATTCAGGGGTCACAGGTATTCACAGAAATAGACCTGACCAATGGATACTGGACCGTGCCTGTCAGTAGGGAGGACCAATACAAACTGGCTTTTACCTTTGGGGGCCAGCAGTACATATGGACCCGGACTCCCTTCGGATACCTCAACTCCGGCAATGAATTCAACATTTTCCTACATAAGGCCATGCCCGACCTGGGTGCGAGGGGTAACCTGGCTTATGTAGATGATGTCCTCATCAAAAGTTCATCTGTGGAGGAACACATAGCGGAGATCCGTTATGTTCTGACACAGTTGAGGGCCGCCGGAGCAAAACTTTCCTTTCAGAAAGCACAGTGGTGTAGAACCTGTGTTAATTTCTTGGGGCATGAGATTACTCCTCAGGGTCTCTGTCCCCAAGAAAAGAAAGTGGAAGCACTCCAGAAACTGAAAGACCCCACAACTCTGCGGGAACTAAGGAGCCTCCTTGGACTGACTAATTACAGCAGAAAGTTCATTGAAGGCTACGCAGAGATCACTAGACCCCTGATTCATCTCTTGAAGGGGGGGTCAAGTGGGAATGGGGTCCAGAACAATCCGAGGCGGTAAGACAACTCAAAAGAAGCCTCTCACAAGCGCCTTGCCTAGCTTACCCTGTCAGAAACAAGGAGTTCTTCCTGGAGACGGGGTTCTCTAATACGTGCTTGACGGCAGTATTATACCAAAAGCATGACAAGGTCAATAAAGTAATCTCCTATGCGAGCAAAACTTTATCCTCTGTGGAGGAAAAATTCAACGATTGTGAGAAGGCACTCCTGGCAACGGTGTGGGCATTGAAGAATTACCGCCCGTTTATCCAGGGGGAACACATCATAGTGGAGACTCCACAACAGCCTCTGCAATATCTCCAAAGTGACAGAATCCGGCCCAGAAATGTGAGTAATTCCCGAATTACTTCCTGGATTCTGTCAATGCAAGGCTTCCCTGTGGAGGTCAGATATGGCCAAAACAAGAAGAGTCCCCTCGCGCAAGGTCTGGCTGACTTGCATGATTGTGCCAGAGAAAACTGTCTCGAGGACGAAAGTCTAAAAATCAAGGACAATGGAGGCATACCTTAATTCCCCACACAAAGTCTTTAAAGAAGACAAGTGTGAGGGAATGCCCACTGTCTATGTGGATGGATGCTCTTACCATGTTGACAACGACGGGGAGAAAGAACTGGTGGCTGGCATAGGGAATGCATGGGTGAAGGAGTTCCCAGAACCCTCCGCTGGATACAAAATTGGTCCCCGAAGTAGTCAGGTGGCAGAATTGATGGCTGTGCATCAGGCCATCCTCACTGCTGTCCAACATCAACTCCACGAACTGGTCATAATCACAGATTCGGATTATGTACGGAACGGGTTCGTGGAGCTCCTGTTCAACTGGAAAACCAGAGGCATGTTATGCGCTAATAGCAAACCCCTGAAACATGGGAAGTTAATCCAAAACATTGATGATCTGGTCACCTCGAATGGGATGACCATCTACTGGAAGAAGATCAAGGGTCATTCCAAAGTAGAGGGACCAGACAAAACTGGAAATGACTTAGCTGATCAGCTGGCCAAAACCGGGGCCATCCAAGGGGATCTAATCGAAATAGAGTCCCTGTTGGGGGAAATCCAGGTCACCGCTATCACTAGGTCCCAGACAAATGCTCACAATGATCTTTCAACTGCACAATGGAGTAAGGAGACCCCTGATGCTGATTTAATTACAGCTCAGAAGGGGGATCCAATTATTGGTAAGTTTTACCAACACCTTGAGGACCCTGAGAACTTTCCCCTGACGGATACCGATTACATTGGGAAAGAGGACCTAAGAGTGTTGATGAAATGTCCAAAAATGTTCCGAATCCAAGACGGTTTGTTGGTAAGGAAATCCCAAGCTGGCCATGATCAGTGGGTGGTTCCTACCTCATTCCGAAGCCTGATGTTAAGTCACGCCCATAATGCGGCCACCGCCGGTCATAGGGGGTTTCACACAACACTGGAAATCTTAAGAGAGGTTGCATACTGGCCACACATGGGGCAGGACCTCGACCAATACTTGAAGGGGTGTCTTGTGTGTGCACAATTTTAGCCATCATCCCTCACACACCGTGCGCCTCTCCAAAAGAGTGGGGTGACACTGCCATGGTCAGATTTGCAAATCGACTTTGTAGGCCCTGTGATTCGCTCGTCTAGAGGAAACAAGTACATGTTGACCGTGACATGCTTGTTTACCAAGTGGGTGGAATGTCTCCCGGCACCAAACTGCAAGGCAGAAACAGCAGCTGCCCTGATGATTAACCACATCTTTTCCCGTTTTGGTCTACATCAAAGGATTGAGTCAGACAGGGGTAGCCACTTCACCAGTGAAGTAATGACAAAGATGTGGGAGATACTGGGGGTCAAAAGAAAGCTACATATTGCTTACCGGCCAGCTTCTTCTGGAGCAGTGGAGATATATAACCGAACCATTGTGAGCATCTTAAAAAAGTTTGTGGCAGATTCTGGGCCAAGTTGGGATATCCGATTACCTCTGGTCCTAATGGCCATCAGATCTACCCCTTCATCTGCAATCAAAATGTCACCATTTTAGTTGATGACTGGACGCAAGATGGTGCTTCCCCAGCATTTGCTCTACAGAACCCAAGAGCAAACGTTGATAAATGCCTCCACAACTCATGAGTATGTGGAGAATGTAAGGAAACACCTTCAGCATGCTTTTGCCTATGCTCAGCGGAATCTAGAAAGATCAGCCGAGAGCATGAAGACCCACTATGATTTAAAAACTACCCGAAAGGAATATAAGGTGGGTGATCGGGTCTATCTATACAATTTCCAATGGAACCAGGCCAAACAGCGAAAATGTTTGCCTACATCGAAGGGACCGTTTGAAATTATAGACAAAATCTCCCCTGTGGCCTACAAGATCTGCATCCCCAAAGGCGGTTTGGCAGAGGGGGAAGACAAGAGGGTACATATAAATCAGCTAAAGTGTTGCCATCCCAGGCACACTATGCAACAACTGGAGGAATCCACTGGAATCCTAGAGGGGACCGCTCCAGATTAATTCAGTTCCAACCCTAAAATATCCCACATATAATCTCTAAAATATTATACTCTTGTAAGCCACTGTCTTTGAATGATAACTTGTATCTCAAAAGTAAAATGTTAGGTATGGTAAAGTATAAAATGTATATGTCTGCCACACCATTAGTAGTGATGGAAAAATGTCTACGAATAGGTATTGCTGCTTTTCCTTTGTCGTCCTAGGAGAAAGAAAACCTGGAGACTGGCCAAGGAGGGCGATCCGGAGACCGGGAGCAGAGACCCAAGGGGCCCAGGGTACCGCCCAATCCTCCCATCAGGACCAGCAAGGAGAACTGATTGATCGACTGGAGGGAGGAAAAGATGCTGAACTGTGCCACCTACAGGATTGGAAGAAGATAATGGGGACATACCAGCGCAAGGGCTCAAAACCTCCTTTGCACCCAACTTCCCCTCGACTTGAATCAAAGCGCAGTCAGGCGAGGGGGTTTGTCATGGGTTTTGACCCATGTTGAATCAATAGACTGGGTAGATGTGGGGATGAGCTGTCGCCGCCCATTATTCTATCCCAGAACAAACTAAATCAATATACTGGGTGGATGTGGGGATGAGCTATCGCCGCCCACATTCACACCAGAATAGGAGAAATTGCGCAGTGGGCACGAGACCACTCCAAAGATACAACCTTATTTATTTATTTATTTATTTATTTATTTATTTATTGCATTTATTACTCGCCCAAACCCTTGGGTACCACGGCGATGTTACAGACAGCTTGGTTAAAACATTTCTTGGACTTTGCCAATCGGGCGCAGTGCATGTGAATACAAATAATCATACACGAAGACATTAAATGCAGGGTTTCAGTACAATGATATTTCCTGAAGCATGGAGGGGGATTTTTTAGTCTTGGTTAAATAGCCACGTTTTCAGGGATTTCTTGAAACCTGAGAATGTTTGCTCATTTTTGATGGGGAGGGGAAGAGTGTTCCAATATGTGGGTGCGAGGTATTGGAAACTACTGCCTCCTGCCTTGGTTGTCTTGTAGCGGGGGATAGCTAGGAGTAATTGACTGTTAGATCTGAGGGGCCTCTTAGATACTTTTCTGGTGATGGCGTGGTTGAGGTAGATGGGGACACAGGAGTGGATGCATCTGAATGTGACGCACAGAGCTTTGAATGTAACCCTGGCTTTGATGGGGAGCCAGTGATGGTTTCTTCTAATATTTGAGATATGATCTGACTTCCTTATTCCAAGGGCCGCCCGAAGGGCTTTATTTTGGATAAGCTGTAGTTTGTTTAGATTGGCTTTTGAGGTACCCAGGTAGAGTACGTTGCAGTAGTCGAGCCTGGATAAGATTAAAGCTCTTGCCAGCGTGATACAATTGGTGGGTGTCAAGAATTGGCGACTGAGAGCAATAAGTTTTGCGGTGTAGGATGTAGAGGAAGAGAGGGCGTTGATGTGCTTGGTCATGGTGAGGTTGGCATCAAGGTAGACACCTAGTGTTTTCACTTGTTTGAGTACTGATATGTTTGTGCCATCAATGTTGATGGATGAGTAATCAGGATGTAATGCTTCTATTTTGGATTGGGAGCCCACAATGAGAACCTCAGTCTTCTCATCATTGAGACAGAGGCTATTTAGTGCCATCCAATTTTGGATTATGGCATATATTTTGTTGATAGTGTCGGTGTCTTGAGTGTAGTCTCCCGATAAAGGGATGAGGATCTGGGTGTCATCTGCAAAGTTGGTGTAGATGACACCCATGTCGTCTAGCGCTGAGAAGAGAAGTTTAGTGTATGCATTGTATAATGTTGGTGAGAGACAGGAACCTTGGGGGACACCAATGGGTACTATGATGGGGTTGGCGGCTTGTTTACCTATGGCGGCCCTGGAGGTGCGGTCAGCAAGAAAGGATTTGATCCAGGTAGTAGCTTCGGTGGAGAAGTTGAAGTCTTTCGCTAGTGTGGCGCACAGTTTATTATGGTCTACTAAATCAAACGCTGCGGAGAGATCGAGTAGGAGGAGGATGCAGAGTTTCCCTGAGTCTCTGATGGTATCCATCTGGATTTTTAAGTCAAGGAGCGCAGTTTCTGTGCTATGGTTGGGGCGGAAGCCTGATTGCCTCGTGCCAAGGAGGTGGTTTTGTTCGAGGTGAGTTTGGACTTGGTTGTATGCTAATTTATCCAATATTTTGAGGAGAAATGGGACAGTTGTTATTGGCCTGTAATTAGTGGGCACAGTGGGGTCTAGGGTAGGTTTTTTCAGGAGAGGGGTGACCCAGGCTTCTTTAATGCTAGCTGGTACTAGGTTAGTATTGAAGGAAGCGTTGACGAAGTTGGTGATAATGGGGGTGAGGGTGTGAGCGCAGGATTTGACTACTGATGCGGGGACAGAATCGCCTTTGCAGTTGGAGGCTTTAAGTTTGGCGATGGTGTCAAACACTACATTTTGGGATACTGGTGTGAAATGGAATGGGGCGCTGGTGAATTCCTGATGTGGTCGATTTAGGTTAAGGAGGGCAGGTTTGTTGGCTAGTGATTGTTTTTTGGATGTGATTTTTATTTGGAGTAGTTCAATTTTGGCTGTTAGTGCGTCTTGTATAGTGGTGCACCATTCCTTGCTGGGGATGGTTGGGTTTATGGCTGGAGTGGGGTTTTCCAATTCTTTTAGAATGGCAAATAATTCCTTGGTATCTGAAGTAGCATTGCTGATCCTATTATTATACGCATTAGATTTGTAGGTAATAGTAGCTGTTTTATAGGTTTTGTTTATTTCTTGGTAGGCTTTTTCTGGGGAATTTTTGTGGGGAATTCATTTTCTTAATCTCAAAAATGGTTGCATTACCAGTACTCACCACTATCAGAAAGCCGGCGTTTTAAAACCACCAGACTTTTGTGTAAAACTGAACAAATGAAACAAAACCAGACAAAGGAAAGATTTGCTAAGAGGTGGATACAATGTAAAACTATATTCTGAAATGACTTGAAGGAAGTAATTATTTAATGTATATGTAAAAATTGTCAGTTTGATTTGAATGTAGAAAACTGGGAACAAAAAGTGACATTTAGCTGAAACCTGGCTTAATGAAACTGAATTCTGCCTGACAACTACCCCCGACAGGAGTTGATACTGGATCAACAGCTGTGTTCCCAGGCCTGGCTGCCAGGCCTAGCTGCATCCTGAGGTCACATGGCCCTGTTGATTAGATTAGGGGTGGAGCAGCTGGGGACTACAGGGAGTTGAACAAAGGCCTGTCCTGGACTCAGGCAAATGTTATATTGGGGGGCTGTAAAGTGGCTTCCTCTTAGGGGAAACTGGGAGGGGCAGTGCCTCTGCTAGCAGCTGAGCTTGGGGGAAGTGGATAAACCAGTTATTTCACCCTGTGATGTGGGAAGCCACACCCCTTTTTGACCAGGGCATAATTTTAAAAAGATAGATAACTCAAAGTGCGGACTTGTCAGAATTATATAAGTAATATCATTATTTTTGTGATTTTTCTGTGAACATTTTGAGATGCGTTAGTACCCTGTGGTGTATTCTGGGGGGTTGCTAGCGGAAAATAGGGTCTCACTCCAAATGTCTGCATGTTAAAAATCTGACACTTCATCAATTAATGTCCATACTCCTTGCGCACATGTGTGTAAATTTGGGTAAATGTCCATTATTGCAAAACCAGTTAAAAAGCGCAAAATGTTGTCATTTTTGAATGCAAGCCCCCAGGAAGATCAGAGGCGGACAAGCATGGACCATAAGGAATATAAAATGTGCACATGTAATTTCAACAAATTGTATATCTGGGAAGGATGTATTTGAATAAAATATAGATTTGTGGGCAAACTGACCAGGGGAGGATCCTCTGACCCATAAACAGACTTCATCATGCTGACAATCCATTTCCTTCCCCCAATCATGGGAGCGGGGAGAATTGGTCCAATGACAAGTAGAGAGGGGCAGGCTTAGCTAGGCCCAGGCACACACCCATTTTCAAAACACATAAAAAGAGACTGCTGGGACAGGTAGAGAAATTCAATTCCATTTGCTGCGGAGCATGCTGACCGACGACTTCACATCCAGAGATCCAGACTTCAAATCCATCAATCTCCAAAGACCAGAACTTTACTTCAGAACTTAAAGCAAGGGCCTAAACCCACAAACTGAGAACTCTTCTCAGCAGGCCTCAGCAACCTTAAAATCATTTGCGAACTATTCCACAGCCGGGCGAGCTGTTTGAATTCTTTTGCCAAGAACAATTGCCAGAGACCAGACCAGAGATCCAGAGTGACCCAGACCGCTGTGAGCAGAACCAGAGAGCTGACCCAGATCACTGTGAAGTGCCGAGACCAGAACCGGAGTCCAGTCCAAAAACTGACCAGATCTGTGGCGAGGCCTATTTCAAATTTATATTGTGAGTACCTAGCAGAACTGTGCACAACCAATCTCTTAGTTAAAATAATCTAATCCAAACTATTTTAACCTAAGTAGAACAGGCTCCTAGAAATCGTGTCATCTGTCATTTGTAAAGCTGCACAACTGTCACCTGTCAATTCTGCAGCTGCAAGCTGTCACCTGTCATTTTGAGTTTACTTTAAATCCGAAAAACGACCTTTACAAAATCGTTCATATCTCTGGAACCGTTTGTTCTAGGAACTTGGTTTAACTTTCCTCTGAAAGCTTAGAATCTCAGCTCTCCTTATACTTTTGCCGCAATTATGATTCACACACCCCCAAATTTACCGCGATTTGCGATTTTGGCTCAATTTCTCCACTTGTCAAAATAGCAGCTCCATTCTTTCTTTTGTTAAAATCCGTTTGCAACTTGGTAATAACTCATAGAGCATTCCTAAAGTGAGCCTGAACTAATACCCAAGTATCTCTCACTCACCAGAAACCTCCTAAAGGGAATTAAAAGCATTTTCAGCATATTTCTCACTTCACTGCCACCACATTCAAAGCACTTGGGCCTGTGTTTTAAAACTCATACCTGTTTTCTCTAAGCTTGCTGGGGTGGGAATTGAATTTCGTATTGTATTTGAGTGCATTCCTGAGAACTGTGTGCTCCTCTTTCCATCTCCTTCCATTTCTTACATTGCAGAGGGGAGTGGGGTGAATTGCCAGAGAAAAAGTGATTATCTTATCTTTTGCTCAAATCATATCAAGTATTTCTGTACTGCATTTTATTCCTCATTGCTTTTCCCTTGAAATCATAAAAGTATTTTTGCTACTTTATCCATCCTATACTAACTCCTCATTGATTATAAAGAAGTGTGCTAGCGTCAGATTACCCATTGTTGATTAACATTATATTTATAAGGGCGATATCGATTATTAATTTATTATAAAAGCGTGGTATCTATATTTTGTTTTATTTCTCAAATAAACCTTTTCAACTTGCAAAACAGAACTACTTCTTGGCTCAGTGGGGTCAGGGGGATTCTAAGAGAGGGGTGTTATATAGGGGTAGTCATCCAGAACTCATGAACTGGACATAAAGATATATCAATAAGGGTTTCCATTCAGTATCCCAGACTAGGCATTGACTTAGCTGTAGTGTTGAATTGAATCCTCTTACATCATACACACATACAGTCACACAACATAACTATTAATGGTATTTCTGATTCTAATCCTAAGAGAATCTAACACAATATTAGTCCATTACAATATTGCCACTTACCGGTCAGAATATTAAAACTCTCTTCATTTAACATGTACATAACATTTGTTTATTTATAGTCAATCAGCAAGTTTAGAACATTTTATTTTCTGCAGTATCAAAAACAAGTAATAGTATCAGAGAAAGGTTGCATGCCTATCAATGCTGTTCTCATTCAATAGGAATCACTTTCCCCATGTAAATACAGTGCTTCAAGTTACTAGTATGCCCATGCAAATTGAATGAAGACGATAATGAGTTTCAGCTAATTTTGCAGGTTTGGGTTAGGAAAACAAAAATCATTTTGGAACACAGAGGATATTGGTTCACCCACCCAGTGTAGGTGAATGATTTTATGATTTTCAAATTCATTGATGGGTACCCCTCCTCCTTCCTTTGGTGAATCGGGTCTCACTGGTGCATTGCCCATCCCCTAATGTCCAATATTGTGAGAGAGGAGACGATGTATTTAAATTAGTATCATTTTCCATGAGAATTAAATTAGGATGGGTAAACTCCCCTTTTCCTCCTCATTCACTTTTAAAATATCTATGGATTTCACAGATCACAAATTATCAAGCAGTTTTCTATTTAGGCTATTAATCATGGCCACCAATTCACAGCCTAAAGTGTGTGACTATTCCTGTGATTACCACATGATTCCATTTCATTTTAGCTACTGTTTACAAAATACTACACTGTCCAGTCGGATAAGTGTTCCCTTTTTTGCCCAGCACATACAGCACAGCAAATGCATTTTTGCTCTTAATAAAATGTAATCTCCCTCAGCCACAGTATGGTGAAAGTAGGATATAACACAGACTAGCGAACTATAATAAAATATTCTTATTCTGTTAATAATATTGTATCAGGTCCTGAATTATGTGCACAGAATAATGGTGTGTTTTCTACACAACGTCAAATTTCACTTGAATTTATATATAGTGAGAAAGTGATGTTGCATTTCATAGAAATGAAGTAAAATCCTATTTGACTTTAAATATAGTGAGAAAGTACTGTTGTATTTCACACAAAACAATCAAGATATTCTATTTGGAATATGCATCCCCTAGTGTATACCACCTTCCCAGGTCCCTCGCACTAGAGGAACGTAGAAGTGCAATGATCTGAGGGGACTCATCTAATTACATTTGGGGGAGTTTTTATACTTACTTTGAAATAATAATGAAAGGTGCTAAATCAGGATGAACCGTCATACGTTTTCAAGAAACACCCAGTCAGCCTCACCTGTCTCTTGACAAGCTTGTCTACTCCAGTAAAGAGTCTTCTTATGGATATGGCCCAATCCTGAATGGAATAGCCATGTTCAGCTCCCTTCCATTTGGAACAGGTGTTATCCCTTCTATTTAGCTTTTGATTCCAGAGTGAGTGGGAGAGACCCCATTATCTGTGCATTTCTGCTTTTGTCATGGGTGATATTCCCACATTTTGTAATGATTGTGCTACACTTTTTGATTGGTAAAGCTTTCCCTTGGCTTAAAAATCAGACAATCTCAAAGAATACACCCCTTATCTTATCTACCAGTCACATGGACTGGAGGCGGAGCCGGTGCAGAAAATCAAAGGCCCGCATCTAAGACCCTGTCTGCTCCCTTTCCGCTTCAGGTACCCACCTATGATACTGTGTGCCCCCAAATCACCCTGGTGTCATGACCACAGGGTTTCCCCCTAGAATTACCCCCAAGCTGTCTTAGTTAATTGCATATCATTCCTGAGTTAAGGGTAGATAGGACAATGTTAGGCTATCTAAGAATTAGGCACTTCCTCATAGCCCAACATTGCCACCGCGTTGTTTTCCCTGAAAGCGGCTTTGTGAGTCTAGTTGTTGTTGCTCATGGAGTATATAAACCCCTCCCCTTTGTTGTTCCGCGCTTCACGTCATTCTGCAGTTGCAGTGGACGCTTAACGCGGTTCAGCCCCCTGACAGGAATTCCACAGCACATTTTTTCCACAGTGTTTTCAAGTCTTAGCAGCCCCCGTTCCCTTTCTTTCCTCTTTGTAGCTTCACTGTTTACAGTTCCTGATTTGTTGGCCAAATTTTCCTGTCACTCCTGTCATGAAAGTCTGTGAGGAATTCTGGTGCTAGTCTGGCTGGGAGTTCGTCCTGACCTTGTTCCGACTCCTGTTTTCAGCACACCGCACGTATCACTGTTATAGTTAACGCGCGCGCCTGTGTTTTTCTGCACTTCACTGTGCCGCATGAGTTATCATTATAGTTTCCTCATGAGCGCATGTGTTCTTAAGGTACGCTCGTTTCAGTGCGCGTGTGTTTTGAAATTCCGTGTGATGTATTTAAACCACCGGCACTGAGAAAACTTTTACCATTTCATTTAGTTTACGTTGTTTTGAGGAATGTGAATGCGCATTTGTACATTTTCAGTGGTTAATGGAATAGCGCTTCAAGGCAGTTCTTGAGAGAAAAATTAGAAGGTTCACCAGGTCTTTAGTTGAGTTTTTTCCTATTGCAGCTCCACAGGTATTTTAGTATTATCCTCCAGTTGAGTGAGATAGTTCTTTGAGACACCTTCATTACCAAAGAAATATTCTTTCACATACATTTAACCTTCCACTTCTGGCGTCATTAGTTTACAGTTATGGTTCCAGATTTTCTTTCCTTGCTCCCAATTCTAACCACTTCCCTTTGCATACCATTCACGGTGGGTTGTCCCACTTGCAGTCTCCCTTCTACAGAACATGCGCCCCTGCGCAGAAGCAGGATGGAGAGCCCACCATAAAATAAGCAAAGGTAAAAACGGTGACAAATAGAGAGAAAAGGGGGTCAAGAAGGAATAGAAGTTCAATTCTCATGCTGTTATTTTAGAATTCTTTATTGAGAAGTTCCTTGTGTATTCTCAGATTCTTGGCGGCAGAGAAGGAAGAATCTTAGTAGCGAGATAGCAACGCACACCAAGAAGAGTCTTAGCTTGACTTCGGGAGTGGTGGCACTGCAGAGTTTTAAGGTAAGCGTTACACCTGGTCGCCTGTGATGCTGTTTGTGCCCCCAAACCCCTGGTCGCCTGTGATGATGTGTGTACCCTCCACCCTGGTCGCCTGTGATGCTCTGTGTGCCCCCACAGCCCCCCGGTTGCCTGTGATACTGTGTGTGCCCCCCACGCCCCAAGGTCACCTGTGATGATGTGTGCTCCCCACACCCCCTGGTCGCCTCTGATGCTGTGTGTGCCCCCCACCTATCCCACCGGTCACCCATGATGCTATGTGTGCCCCAATACTCTGTGTGCTACTTCCGCCATGCAACATGGGGTTAGGCACCATGTATCTGCTGCCTAATTGACTTTGCATTGGATTGCTGCTGCCGCCCTGCAACAAGGGGTTAAGCACCATGTATCTGCCGCCAAATTGACTTTTGCTCTTTCATGCTGCTGCCTCCCTGCAACAAGGGGTTAGGCACCATGTATGTTTCTTTAAGCACATATGTAACTAAGTAAGCCTTCTGTAACAGCGCCACGATGTGTGCTTTATAAATGCAATAATAATAAATAAATAAATAAATAAATGGTTGTTATACACACCATTGCAAGGTTCAGTTTACTGCTTTGTTCACTGTTTCTTTTCTGGGTAATGATTCATCATACAGTACAGCTGGTTTTAATGAGTGGAAGCATGCATCTTGCAGCTGGTCCTTGCATAAGAAATGTATGGCAATATAATGCAACTGTCAAGAGAAAACTGACCCCATTGGCTCAGAGGTAGCTGGACAGTTAAAAGGTGGTCAAACATACTGGAAGTATGTGTTAAAAAGAGTGGTAGTATTTGTAAAGTTCATGTCTTCTAGTGGTTTGGAATTTAAAGCAGATTATCAGATTAAAGGATCAAAGCACAATGGAAATGATTACACAATCTTGTAGCTAGCCAGCCAATTGTGTCCCTTCCTTTATGAACACATCCATAAATATTCCACTATCAACAAATATTTGTGAAGAATTTATAACACTGATGAGTAAAAAAACAAGAAAACGTTTTCTCTGAAATCATTTCAGGACTGAGACAAGCAAAATATTAATAACTTAGCAAGGACTCCACTCCAGATGTGTTTCGCATCAATCAGATGAATTTCTACAGTAAAATATGTAAAGGTTGAAGCAACAATGGAATGATTTTGAGTTATTCACAATTCATCAATATGGATCTAGTGCAATGCAGATACTGTAGACAAAGTCTTGCAAAGGGCGTAGAGTCCCTGATCAGATTGTCATGGTCATTCATATGATAATGCATCCACTATTGCAGGACAGTACTCAGGCTTGAAGCAAGACTAAATGAGATCAGTGCATTTGCTGTTTAGGCTCCCAGAACAGGACATTCCTAGAGCCTAGTCATTTTATAATGTTGCAGAATGCAGATAGTTTCTTATGTTGCCATTGCTCAACATTTGTACATGCTTTTGCTGCATCCACTCCTCTCAGGAATGTGTTGGGTTCATTTGTAGGCCCAGCTCACATGATTATGAAGCATTTACCTGGCAATAGATAGCCTGCTCATTTTGATGCTCCACGGAATTCAGCGGTGGGGACCCACAGCCAAATGTTCATCATTTGCACAGCGGAGTGCAATAAAGGAGGGTAAAAGGCAGAGTACACGCGTGTATGCTGAATTTTGCCTTCCCCTTTTGCACTCCACCATAAAAATGAAGTAAATGCTGCCTGCCACGTGTACATGGCAGGTAGAATTTCCAATGGATCCCCAGGGAGTCAGACTCCTTTTCTGCTGAAAAAAGCCGGCAGACTCCATAGGGATCCCCAGCATGTGTGTCTGCATGAAAATGCATACTGGCTCAATTGCTGGGGTATTTGTATGGTTGTAAGGAAAAGAGTGGCAGAAACAGATGTTTCATTGCACCTCTCCACCATACAAATTCATAAAAATGGGGCATGACAGGAATGAAGGTGTTAAAGCTTTATCCAAGGCTTTTACACCTTCAATTTTTGTCATGCCCCAATGCAAAATTAGCTCTTGTGTGTAATGGCTATGAAATAATTCAAGCTGCTCTGAAGTCCCCAAGCAATGATAACACACAATCAAAAGACACAACAAATCATGCTTTAAGTCTTCTTAAAAGAATGGAATCCATTTTTCTGATCATTGTTTGGAATGGCATTCTGACCAATTTCAATGAAACAAGCAAGGCTACAAAAAGAAGACGTCTATCTGTCTGTTGTGGTTAGCATCATCCAGTCGTTGAAGTCATATACACAAGAAAATAGACCAATTTGATTAATACGATGCCATGGCAATGGCAACATCGCCTGAAGCAAATTACAGTAAGCACGGTAAATGTATGAAATTGCAAAACTGTCAACCAACTAGCTTTGAAGGAGCTTCTAATGACACTGTCCTGCAAGGATGGCAGTATTTCCACATACAAGCATACTTACCAATCAAGCATACAAAACATGAACAATAGACATGGATGGAAAAGTATTGACTGAGCATTGTGAGCATCTAGCCTCTTGGTACCACTTAGAACTAAACAAAGATGACCTCATTTCTGAATGTCAGCATTTATAGCATAATTCATTTGAAAAAGGAAATCATATCCATTACATGGCTTTATAAGAAAAACAAAAATGTAAGCTTGTAATTAATTTCCAAATGTATAAATTACATTCATAAGGTTCCTTTGAAGGATTGTTAAAAATTGCATTGGGGAACATTCATTTTCGAAATCGTCTCAACTATACATTGAGCTACGAACTTGTACTCTTCATGCCTGATTGTATTATTTTGCTTTGTTAAATAATGAGTCTGAAATGGTTCAGGAGATTGAATTGCTTAGATAATTAATGATTTTGCAACGTGCAAATCTAGATGGAGATATATAGTTTAATGGCAGCATGTATGGTGGCTAATGGACCCTGCTTGAACTTGGACAAGACTGAGCTGCTCCTTGTAAGCTACCCTGAAACACTAAAAAACCTTGACTCACAGTACAGCCACTTCATTAGTGACTGCATCAGTATCCCAGTTGCCGACTCTGTAAAAACAATAGGAGTCTACCTAGACTCCAACCTATCGATGACTAGGCAAGTTAACGCCATCACCTCCTCAGCGGCATATCACGCCAAACTCTTGAACTCAGTAGGACCGTTCATCTCCGAAGCTAACTGCATTACCATGGCCAGAGCCATTACAGGATCGATACTGGATTGCTGCAATGCCTTCTTCCTGGGCACGTCAACAAAAATCATAACAAAACAAAACTACAAGTAATTCAAAACAATGCCCTGGGTGCAGCTGTTGGCATTCAGAAAAGAGAACACATCACTGCCACCAGGAAACAGGCCCACTGGTTCCCGGTCAAAGAGAAAGTTACCTTCAAGGCACTTGCCCTCACATATAAGTGTATACACCGAACTGCCCCTCCTTACCTCTCGAAAAGAATGCACCGCTTCTCCTCCTCTAGACAGATAAGAACTCCATACACTAACATGCTATCAGTACCTAAAATCAAAAGAGCATGAGCAGAAGGCGCAAGCTTCCCATTTCTAGCAACTATGCATTGGAACGCCTTGCCACCATCCCTGCGGGGAGAAAACTCTCATATGGCATTCCGCAAAGCGATCACAACACTTCTCTTCTCATAACCATGTAACACTCATCAGCAAGGATCTTCACGAGCTAAATATGTTGCAATTGTATCTTATGTATTTCAGTAAACATGTAAAATTATATTTTTTCTGTAACTAAGCCTCACACAAGTAACTGCGCTGCGATGCCCAAGGGCTGTATGAGAGCTATACAAATGTAAAAATTAATAAAAAATGAAGTGTCGGAGGTGATGGGCACATCTACCTTGGGCAGCAGAAAGCATATCCACACTGGGTAATGGAACGTGTTTCTCAGAACTCATATTGTCCATCCTATGGTTACTTGAACTTGTGTGCACTGACCGCCTAAACTGAAATGCTAACTGAATTTTGATAAAATGGCTGTCACATGTATTTTGTGTGCAAATTATGTTTTTCCTAATATTTACACTTTGGACATGTATAAAAAAGGTTTCAGGCTGAACTTTTAGATTGTCATTTTTTATGAATGAATACTTGTTTAAAATGTATCCTTAACTTTGTTTCAAAATTAATACATTATTTTAAAAACACTATAAAAATGTCTCCAATGAAGAATCCTCATGGGAGAAACACGTCACAGTTATGTGTAATATTTGCACGTTTGCAGACTAGACAATCCATTTACAGCAAATTATTCAATCCCTTCACTGCCTCCCTGAAGATTGTAAGAGACATGAAAGCGCTTGGAGGAGAACAGCAACTGAAATGCAGCAGGTATTGAAAGCTGGGAACTAGAGTGTGCGCCTCACCCTCCCTCTTTTTTCTACATATTGGTTCAAAAGTCATATGGCATGGATGGCATAATGACACAAGGCTCTCAACCTTTGCATTGACTTGTGGGAACCACACTCTGTGCCGTATCCGGACTTTGATCCTGACGAGCCCCTGATGCCCTTTGTGTGCCAGAGTGACAATTCTGTCATGTAGACTGATTGAGTTGAGGATGTGTGCGCCTCTCACTATCAACCCATAACTTATGACAGATAGTTCCTGACAGACTATGAATACCCCAACTAGGAAGCCTTTGGCTGCAGCTGTGCGGTTGTGGTTGTTGAGGCGGAATTAATTCCACTCACCTGCTAGTATTGTGGTCGCACACAGGTCAGCCAGCGGTGGTCACTTCAGCAATATCCACAATGCTGACTGCTTTGGGTTTCATGGTGCTCACGATCTGGCAGATGTGCCTTCTGTCTCTGTGGGCTCTTTAACCTCTGCTGCCGTTGCAGCCCACAGGTATCTCAATAGAAAATCAGCAGGGTTGTCTGCCCCCACATGGAAGAGCAAATCAAATTCATACTGTTAGAGGTGTAGCAATCACTTCTCAATTCTTGCTGGAGTGTGGGGGAAGAACCCATGCATATAGAAGTGGAGGTGAAAATGTGTGCACTCCCACAAAACCGCAAGGGCCTCTTTCTCAATGTGGAAGTATCGTTGCTATGTGGGCGTCAGTGCACAAGAGGCATATATGATTGGCTTTACTTAGCCGGTGGGGGAGGTTTGTAGTAAAATATTCCTTTCTGTAGCATGGCATCATAGTATACCATGGTCGTGTCAGCCAATGCATATGCACAACTTCCCTGGTTGTTTTGGCTATTTCGTGACAACCATAGGGGAGACACACAGCGTGGGCCCTGACACCTTTTCTATTATGCCTTCCTTCTCTAGTTCTTGCAATTCCTTTGTGGCCAGGTCTCACATGTGGAAAGGTGTCCTCCTGTGTCACACTGATTTCAGCTGTACCTTTGTGTTGATGTGTAGTTTGATGACCTTCCCTTTCAGGCATCCTATGCCATGGAGCAGGTTGGGGTGCTCTGCTAGTAGTTGTTGGATATAGTCCGTGACATCACAGATAAACTTGTCAGATGCAGGTCCTCTGCAGAGTTCCAGCTAAGTAAAAACTCTATGCTGGCATCAACGATTTAGATCTTTGATTGGATTTTTGTGTCTCCTCTGCCGAGTTTTGTCTGAAACCGTCCTACCACTGGTAGGGGTGTCTTATAGCCATACGCATACAATGTGTCCATGTTCTTCAGCTCCAGCAGAGGTTGCATCTGCTCAAAAATCCTCACAGGCATGACGTTTACTGAGGCTCCTGTATCGATGGTCATCACCGTCTCTTGTCCTTGTACATGTACAAGGCATCTGGGCCTCCCTTTCTTCCTCGACATCTTCTTCCTGTGTTCCAGTGCTGATATTAGGTGGTCCTTCCCTTTTCTTCTTGTGCATTCTGTCATGACCGTTGCCACCATTTTGTCTCTCTCGTCTTCCAATTAGTTGGAGGAGGAGTTGTCTTTAGCCTCAACGTGGCAAGCTTTGGTTTGCTTTTTTTCTTGATATTGGGTTCAAGGGTTCAGGATCTGGGGCCCAGTGCTACTCTTGGGTATTGGTCCTGGTGGCAACATGCACTACACTTGATCCTTTGTGCCTGGCAGTTCCTCTTTTCATGGCATTGCCCACCGCACAAACCACAGTCATTCTGTCCTGGCATTCATGGCTCCCACAGAGGGGTATTGTACAGTTCTTTGCTCCCTCCTCTTGGTTTTTAGTGATTGGTGATTTTAGCAACTGTAGTTGTTCGGGCAAGTTGTAGCTTCTGCAGGGTGGTACTCATGTGGGCCGCTGTGGTGTGCGAGAGCTCCCTTTGGTGTCTATATTCTAGTATTCTCGCTAGGGATATGCCCTTCTCACTCAGAATTATTCACTGCAACTTCTCAGACTGCATGCCTTTGATTATCTGGTGCCTGATCTGTCGACATCCTCAAAGTCGCACGATAGGGCCAAACGCCGTAGTCTGGTGTGACATGCGTCAAGGGTTTTGTCGGCAGTCTGCACTGTAGTGCAGAAGTTAAAGATCTTGTAGTCCAGACTTAATTTTTGCATGAAATGCGCTTTTAGGGTGTCTTTTGCCAACTTGTAGACGTCTGTGCATTAGCAGTGACTAGAGAGTTGAAGATGTACATCATCCCCTCCATTCAGCAGCAGGTGAAACCTCATCTTTCTGGGTGTAGTGACGTCTTTGCATTCCACCGCCATTTCAAAATTCTGGAGCCATATGACCCATCTGGGCCCCACCGACGATGGATCAGTGTATGGATCAAATGTGCCAATACTGTGTTCAAATCGCTTTAGCCTTGCATTGCAGAAGGTGTGATGAGCGTGGTTGCCATCCTTAATGGTGTGCCCGGTCTCGCTGTGGACATACCCTCTGCCATGTCTTAGTTAGTGTTTGACCTCTGTAGTACTGGCTGATGTGGTTACCTTTGTGATCTCCCTTGACTATCATTAGCATGGGGTGGCTTGGCGAGCTCCCTGTGTCCCCAAAGCTCTGAGAGGGTGCCAGTGAGCTGTCTTTGCCTGTGCACTGACCTCAGACCTGTGGGTGGCTGAAGTGGTGCTCGACGTGAGCAACACCTTTAGCCAGGCAGCTGGTGTAGTGTGCCACCAGCTGCCGAGGTGGGCCGCCCAGCCCGCTCGTCGCCACTGTTGGATTGCTATGTATGCAATCCCGAGTCCGCGCTGTGTGAAACCACCGCACTACACGGCAGACATGCACACAACCCCGGCACTGCTCTGCATTCACACAATTCCTACACTCCATGAATGTCCACTGTTCTGCACACATTTTCTCCAGCCCGGAGCTCACATAACCCCTGAAGTGCATTTATACACACAACCCAAACAATTCCTAGCACACACTGCCTCCAGCATGGTTCAATGTGATATTTTGCCATTTTGAAGGCAGAACACAAAAAAGACCGATTTATTTCGGCCGTTGTTGTGTGACCTTCAAAATGCCGAAAAATCACAATGTGACCTCCCACGCTGGTGGGATTCCTAATCAAACAGAGGGTGTCACCCTGTGAACTCCCTATTTACTCCATCGGCCTCGCCTCCCCGTCCCAACACAATGCAGTTCCACAATTAAAACACACAATTTTACCCGCACACCCTCCCACTCCCTTCTGCACTATGAACATCCCCTCATCTCCCATCCGGACAAACACACGCAAAAACACACACAAATACACTCACACTACTTACCAGATTAATGCGTTTTACCTCGTCTCGCTGCGCCTGTCAGCCCCTGGGTGCACTCTTGTGCGTCGCAGGGAGCAGCTGTCATCCAAAGATGGTGGGTGCACCCAGAGCTACAAAGGGTCGCAGAGGGCAAGATAAGTGAGGAGTTGGTGGAAGGTGGCACGAGGTGTGGTTATGCGCTGGGGAGATGGGTGAATGGCCTTTGCATGACTAACCGATTTTAATCAGTCTTTCTAAATCAATCATAAATGTAGTCAGGTAAATCAAAATGTACAAGTCACTTAGTACCCTCCAGCACTGCTCTGCACTACCACCATCCCTACACTGCATGCACAAAATCCCAACACGCATCTGCACACACTGCCTCTGGCACTTTACTGTACTTGGACCATCTCCACACTGCATGCAGACAACCGACCCAACACTGCTCTGCTCACATTGCATCCAGCACTGCAAACATACACATCATAAGCACTAAACTGCATACACACACCACCTCTTGCACTACACTATACACGCATGCATGCACAGACACACTCACAGATCACCTTGAGCTCCACACACATTGTCCTTGGCACTACATTGTACTGCACATACGTACTAATCCCAGCACATACTAATCCTAGCACTGCACACACATACTACCCCAGCACTGAGTACTTCCTGGAAATGGTGGGCCAATCGCAGATGGGGTGGGCAGGAGTGGGGCGGGGGATGGAAGAATGGAGGGGGAGGGAGTCAGTGAGAGCGCAATGACAGTGTAAACTACAGGAGCAAGCTGAGATGATATGGCAGTGGTTTACCTCAGGTGGATTGTGGCCAGGGAGGCTGCATTGCGAGGAGCTGCTCCATGAGGTGCAAGGCTCAGAAAGCATGGGCAAATGTGTAATAGGCAAATGCGTAATTGGATCTGGAGACCTATATGGTGGTCGTGATCTACATATATATGCCCCACTCCGCCTTTCAGAAGCTCCTCCACCCTGATCATTTTCTTTTACCACCACTCTTGAGGAGAAGAAAGGAGACTACTGCAGGCGATTTGAAGTACGTCCATCCTTTTATTCACGTTGATGCCATACATCTGTGGTGTCCTACACCCTCCAAAGCTGCTTCATTTAACGATCCTGCTCAAGCTCCACAACCCTTCAACCTCCATGTTCTCTGGACATGTGACCTACCAGTAACCTTTCCACCTCCCAAAGAAAGTTATAACTATATCCACTTCTTTATATTTATAATAATCGACCATAACATGGCATGGTAGCAACTACTTGCACAAATTACATACCATAGTCTAACATAACACATACGTTTCTTATCAAATACATTGAAAACATTCAACACATCACTGTCATCACCCACAGGCACATTGTACCCAAGTCTCCTTAATGCATTAAGTAGTCCTTGGCCCACACTAGTTGTTTGCGCACTCTCCTGCCTTTTGGCTCTCTCTTGAAAAACAAAACGCCTCTTCCCCTTGGGTCTCTTGTACTTCATCATTTTCAACATCCACCCCTCTTAACACTTCTTCCCCTCTTGGACTCTGTGACTCATGTTTCGGGTTCCCTCCTTTCCACCTTCCCACAGGTAGCACCTGTCTTTATATGCGCTCACACTGTTTCTCTTTCTAACGCAAGATTGCCCATGAGGACGTCAACCCTCCATTTAGCGATCCTGTTAAAATTCCATATCGATCCATCCCTGATTCGTCCATAATTTGAGAACACCTCTTTCACCCTGACTGGTTCTGAAAACTTAAACAATCCCTTTCTATACATCTGTCATTTCATTATTCTCACCCAGGTTGAAATTCCGTCTTCGCATCATCCATCTGTGCTGTAAACCATCCTACTTTGGAAGAGTGAGCTTCTCATTTGATGCCTTAGCACTTACCCAAGACAGTTTAAGTTTCATGTTAGGTACCGGAGAAAGGGGACAATTATGTTAACATGTTGGGAGACATCCTCACACGTCACTCACACGTCACTACCAGTCCTCCACAATTTTCCTGACTGCTAAACACTTAATTACAGCCGGCTCTATTGTCTCCACCATGACACGTCTATGCTTTTCTACAAACTCATTTATTTCTGGAGGGGACTTAGCTAAAAATGTCAATTTTATGCACACCTCTCTTGCATAGTCCATGAATGATCTTCCTTTAAAGCGAGCACCGTTAGGACTTATTATACCCTCCTTCCTGAAAGCTTGGTCTAAGAACTGTATCACCTCATGCATGTTCTCATTGCTCACCAACATCACCTCAGGCCATTACAAAAGAATCAACCGTCTCTAACAGGAACATCACCCCAGATTTCAAATTTGGATATGGACCTAATATGCCAATGCCCACTTGTCTACGTGATCACTGAGGAAGTCCCACAAGAGTGATCTCTTGCTTCCTCACCTTGCAGCTTTTGTCTAAATGTTGGCATGGCCAGCAATTTCGAACCCTCCTGTTTACACTGACATCAATTCTCAGCCACCAATACCTTGCACGAATGTTATGCGTAGTGGTGTTATTCCAGGGTTCCTTCGTAAAACAACCTTATCTATCTTTCCCTCAACGACATTGGAGGCACTAACGTTTGTCCTCGTGCTAACATTCCTCCTTCCGTTGACAACTCCTCTCTTACCTCCCAATATGGAATCAGGGCCTCCCTTAATCTCACATTCTTGTGCCAACCTCCTTCGAATTCATTCATAATCTGCAGCAACCACTTGTCTGAGATCATCATGACAGCGGTCACCCACCAAAATAGTTCACATCGCTGCCACTTGTAATCGTGCAAGTGCTCCTGACTATCACTAACACGACCAAAGGAGATACTTCTTCTCTACGCCGTTTCATATTTACAAATTGTATTTTCTTGAACACAGGTCTTTAAGAAAAACCGTTTCACTAAGGTATGAATCGGCCCTGTAAAAGTCCTACATCACCATTCTCATATTCCAATCAAATATTCACTTGTATAAGGATCACAGTTAATTTAGGATCTAACACTTAATTCACAAACATTTAATTTAATTTGCACTTTTAAATTTGGGAAGGTGCTTTGTAACTCCATCAATGCCTGCCTAACTTCACTGCAACAATTCGCACATCTTTCGTTAACACTAACATGATGATGCATAAATGAGAAAATTAACAAATGTATCTCGATGTTGTCACACACAACACTGCTAGCTCCCTACAATGTTAAAAACACCATATATAACACTTGCATATGGTAAATCATGCAATTTTTGACTATTTTGCTTCTCTCTTTGCCAGTGTTTCCTGTTATCGTATGTATTTTTACTTGTATTGTTTATTATATATTCATGTGATTATATTTTTGTGGTTTTGAATATTTAATATAACAGCCCTGATGAAGAGCGGTGTTCGAAACACATGTCAGCTGAACATACGTGAGCTTTTCATTTAAATAAGCTGAATATGATTTGTTTAACTGGATGCACTTATCAGCCTTCGATTTTTATATGATAAATATTGCTGAATACATGTGATCCATGCAGTTATTGGATACATTTTGGTCGTTCACATCATTTATTTGAACACAATGATGCTGAATAGACGTAAACTGGAATTGGATGAATATATGTGTCTTTTTTTTTATCACATTTGAATCCCAATCGGCTACATTTATGAGTCCTGTTTCTGGTAGAATAAATGTGTTTTCGGTATCTTACGAGCATCTATGAATATATGTGATTCCTTGCTAATGTTGGTTTTATGTTTTTGGTCCAACACCATATCAAACACAGTTCTAAAAACTTTTTAATCATAGATAGATGAGCTTTAGATTTTTTGAGTGAGGTGCACAGAGTGAGACCTTGTGCTTGGACATTTTTGGTTTAATGTTTAGAGGTGTGTCAGGGTAACACATCCAACTAGTCTCCAGCGCGACTCACGATTTCCAACTCAATACCCATCAGCAGCGCAGTAGTTTGGGCATTTCCCACTAGTTCAGGTTTATTGAAAATAGTGGTAAATAAAAAATAATTCTCCTCTGCAGTGCAGAAACTTCAAAATGGGAAATTGCTAAGGGCACCCTTGGTAAAATCAGAAAAACCTGGTTTCATCAGGGAGCGAGAAACCACAGCCCATATAATTGTCAATTATTCCTAGAATTTGTGACAGAGTCATGATTCTATAAATGGCAGAGTTGAATATTGTTCATCCTCTTTTCTTAGTTTGCTTCATATAGCATTAAGAATTTGGAAGAAATAACTACAGTCACCATAGATCGCGCATGACCAATCACTTTCACTATTCCAATGCCAACTTGCCAAGATCCATCCAACACCCCATGCAGGAGAAAGAGAAGAGCCACCAAAACTGACCACAATCAAGAAAAAAAGACCGGAACCAGCGGGTACCATCTCAGAGGAATGCCTGTATAGGCTAGAATACATCTGCCAAAGAACAAACAAGAGGACCTCAGGGAGGGCAAAAGCAGGAAGGCTAATACTCCATGCCCTTACTAGAATCACAACTCCATTGCAAATTCTAGGATTAAATGACTTTCTACGCAATGGCGTGGAGGCTTCCTATCATGCACTTTCAACGCCTTTCTGCACATCCTGAGCCAAGGACTCATTCATAAAAGAGACAAACTGTCCCAGCCAAACTGCATTTTCAAAAGCAGGTTCCTGCACTTCTTCGGGGATTTACACAATCAGTCTCTTCCTCTTCATTGTTCATCTTAATGACCCAGTCAATCAGCCCCTAAGCTACCAGATGCCAGCTCGCCATATCAAATAATGGTAAAACGCAAGGCCACAGCCAGAAGCATAACATCAATGAATAAGGCTCAGGCACGCATATGAAACCAGCTGAAATGGACAGACATAGGTTTGAGGTAGCAGTTTTTGTGTTTATACACCAGTCATACTCTACCCTCAGTAAGAGAGATGTCAATATCTCACCTTTCTCCATGATCCAAAGAATGGCCCATTTATAAGAAGGCTTCTAATTGCAAAAATTGAGCAGATTGTGCAACCGCGAATGTGATTGGAATAATTGTATTAAACATGATTCAGGAGGAAGAAAATGCAGTTGCAGGAAGACTAGCCATTCAAAGAGAAATGGTGTGGAAAATGAAAAGTTTTTCTAGACTCTTATGCCTGATATACATATGTATGTGCTTTCTCCTTTTCTTTCTGTATCTTACATTTAAAGGTCTTTATCACTCTGATGGTTTAATTGAAAACACGACAAAAGTGATCTTTCCCAGTATAAGTACCAATGATGATAATTTCTTTGACATATTTGGGCATGTCAAATGACATGAGAGGGATGAAGAAGAAGATAACCAGGGGATAAATTCCTATCTTGATAATTCGGCTCACTTGGGAACAATATGTTCTAACAACATATGAGAAAGGTGGGGGCGAGAGCATATGATGATAGCTGCTATGTATGTTCTCTCATCCCCTATGCCATGAGTACAGTAAGGACATTCATTTCAAAAGGGATGTCGGCACATGATGCAAAGTGCTTCAGCCATCTAGCAGCATGCACTACCAAGGTAGTTGGGCAACCCTGCAATGGGGATCAAGGCATTCATTCCCATACCAGGATGGTTATGTCAAGACAACACAAATGGAAAGACAAGATGCTTGTGTATCCGTCCATCAGACAAGACAAAGTAATAATTGAAGAAATGAAGAGGATGAATTGCTCTGACAAAACTGAAAAGACTGGAATGCCTGGATGCTGGGTGCACTCACAGCTGTTAATCCATGGATGAGTGATTATGACCAAAGGATGGGAAGATGGGATGATGTCCTGTGCAGCTCATCTACTAAGGAAGGAACCAGTGCACAAGGTGCAGAAAGTGAATGATGAGTGCCTACAGTCATGGGCCAAGAACTCTAAACTGCTGACATGGGTGGATGATGAATCAGGACCAATGGCTGATTAATGTGACAGTGTGCTTTTGAAGCAAAGGTAAAGTTCAAGTTGGGGAGCATGAAGGGTGCAAGAACATAATTGATATCCCAGGAATGAAGAGAGGGACTATTGCTTAATGAATCGATATTGGGCCTGTGGATCCAGAGCATGTATGCAGTTGCCCAGCAACTGGGGAGGAGTGTGTTCCATTATAATCATCCATGTTACAGCCTTGGTGATTCCCCAGAGTGACATGAAAATCAAATGATTTCCAAAATTGGATGAGTACTTGAGAAAAAGAATATCACTGCAGCAAATGAAGAGAGAGAATTATTTCTCATCGAAATCAATAAAGGCCTATGAAGACATTCCTGATGAGCACAGATTGTTCAGCAAGACTGCTATAATAATGACATCTATATTCATGCTGGACTCCAAACAGTAGTGAATGCCAAATGGCTGCAGATCACAAGATGGGAGCTGTTACAGACAGTCAATGCCACTATAAAAGAATTTAACGCCGTTAAGGAAGAATTGAGGGCCATAAGGTTAATGACCCTCTTGAACAGGTATGTCTTTGACATGATTACAGCAATGGAAGGAGGTGTTTGCGCCAAGGTCGGCTCTTCTTGCTGTACTTTCATACCATCTCATGACGGAGAGAACAGGAGTCTGATGGATGCTATAACCATGTTCACAGAATTGCACATGAACATGGAGGAGGAGACGGAGGCTATCAGAGATGATGATTGGTTCTCATACCTATTTGCATGGATTCCTGACTGGATAGTGAGTATATTCAAGTTCCTAGGAGCAATATTGGTGAATGATAATGTTTGGATTATCTGGAATGCCAGAAAACAGCAAAAATAGTAGTGCGAATGAAGATCATGATTGATGTGAGGGGTGAAACAGAAGACAACGGGCAGACTGAAAGTACCATTAGAGACTGCATAAAATCCAGTTTTGCAGCACCTGAGGGAACAAAGTTCTTGTATCCAAGAGATCCTACGAATTACATGGGACGTTGGGTCTTTTGTACCCCAAGTGGAGAATGTAATTACTGACCTGGAATGTGGATAAACACATTATAAATGCGGGCACCCTGAGGGGGGTGACGAAGATATGGATATCAAAGAAACCTTTCTTCAAGAGAAGATTCAAAGAAGCAGGAAAACTTGTCCTCGACCAGAGGGGGGAATGTAGAGGAGCAGATGTACATATCTGCAGGAGATCCTACCCCCCTACCTCCCCTGTATTGGACCCATGAGACTGTGCCCTTTCTAACACTAGCTATTGTACCAATGCCGCAGCGTTAGTATATGGAAGACGGTATCCATTAAGAGGACCATATCAACAGTACCCTCGAGTTGATGACATCCTACAGGAGGAACTCCCTGAAGGAATATGAGAAAGAGCTAAGAAAATAGACTGATGACATCATAAGAAAGAGTGCACGATGTCCTGAAATACTGAATGAACACGATGTATGGCTCCTAGGGGAGCAATAATGAAGTAAAGAATCAGGTGAACCATAATGTGAAAAAGGAGAAGATTAAATAGTAAA
The DNA here is from genome assembly GCF_040938575.1 of Ambystoma mexicanum. Lineage (NCBI taxonomy): Eukaryota > Metazoa > Chordata > Amphibia > Caudata > Ambystomatidae > Ambystoma > Ambystoma mexicanum. The sequence goes on along the minus strand of NC_090921.1, from coordinate 1,143,148,620 downwards.
AGGTGCCACAGAAATCAGAAGTATAAAGAATGTACATACTCTGAAACACAAGATAGATCAAGTCATCATAAAGGGCTAGTTATAAGTAGTGAATAGAATGCTGGCAGAGCCACCATTGTACAGACACTGGACTTTCGTATCATGAAATAATAAGCCAAAGAATCATGGGGAGAAAATGGAAGGTTGTGTCACAATAGAATAACAGGTTATTGGAGCTGCGTTGGGAGGATGTCTGGCCTGAAGTCAAGAACTGAGAAGTCAAGGTCAGCTATCTACGCTGAAGAGGAACATGTGTGTAGAGGATGAATCCTCTCATGTTACTGTGCAAAAAATAACACAAATGAGGCCAAGTCTTAATTCATGTAAAACATTTAAAAGCTTGCAGAATGAGCAGAATCGGAGTCTCCTGTTACATGACTTGAAGATGGAAATAGGGCTTGAACTTGGTGTTCCAGGTGCTATAGTGAATGCCCTCACTCCCTTTGCATTCCCAGGACAAGAATACTCTGCAAGGCCAAGTACAAAGAGAATGTCATGGCAGAAGGCATGGGTGATGAGAGCTGTTGGGCTAATTAGGTGGTAGAGCAGCCTCTTGTCCTAATTAATTGCACCTGGGTCTTGGCTTACATGCTGCTGATTGAACCAAATGTTCCAGACATGGCACAAGTGTGCCAAACCAATTGTATTAGTCTGTATAACGAAGGACCGTATAGCTTAAGAAACCAATGAAACACTGTGTAGCTGATTTTTCCTCAATGACACGTATGAAGAGGTAGGCATAAGTTGTCCACCTGATATCGAACAGCCAACAACAAACCTATCTCCTATATGATTGTATATCTAGATGTGTCCCTTAATCAATCCCAACCCTTGATAGGTTTTTCACTATTACAACGTAGCATGACGTCATTCGGACGCATAAAGAAGTATATCATTAAATTTTTTGTGGAAATCGCAGAGAATGAGCGTATGTCCATTGATGTTCATTGTAACTTCCCTGTTTTAGATAATTGCTAATACAACAGAAACTTGCCATCTTGTTGAGTTTGTCCGGTTATTTGGATTTAGAATTATTCTGGTGTAATCCCATCCAGTAATAGATATACTTTCCAAGAGCCATAAACTCAGCCGAGTGGCAGTTGCAGGGAAAAATGGAAGTGTTGGATGGAAGAAAGGGAAGTGGATGCCAATGTCACACAAAGGTCCGGGGATAACGTATTATGTGTCCTGGGCACAAATGGATACAAATAACTTGATCAAAGCACACCCACTCCTTACTGCTGGGACTGGGAAGTGGATTTATGCCAACGAGTAGCAGACAGCAGGTGTCCCTTTAACTGTGGGGGATATGAAAAGGTTGCTAGTGGCAATTGTTGGTGATTAGGCCGGGGACATATGGGTCAAGGCTGGATATCCGGGAGTGAAATTGGACAACGATGAACACAACGGGGCACCATTCAACAACCTTAGGTCACAAGTGTGGGATGCCCTACAGGTAACAAATCCCGGCATCCCAGACTTACAGTCTATTATGCAATACAATATGGGAGAGGACTAGGACCCCACGCAGTACATTATTAAACTTGAAGAGATGTGGAGGGCGGAGACGGGAGACCAGTGGGACCGATCAGTTTCTCTTTTTTTTGTTATAAAAAGGGGCTTACCCAAAGAGGTGCAGAAGGCAATCGACAAAATACTGGGTATTTAAGCGAACTGGTGAGCGGATATTCAGTCAATCATAATGCAACATTATAAAAGGATAAAAGAGCGCGAAGAGGAGGCAGACATTGGATATAGACAGAAGAAGCAAAACTAGTTCAGTGAAAGCTAGCTAAAATAGATGTAGAAGGGGCGACACCTGCATCTGCGCTGATAGAAACTACAGGGAGCACACAGGCACCCACAGAGGCAAGGATAGGTGCGTTCTTGCCAGGGGGAGGGGGACAACAATAGTGGGAAGGGGGGCATCAAAAACCCAGCTCAAGTGGCAGCACGGACGTCAGCAGTGGGAAGAGATGGGTTCAGAGGGACAGAGGGGGATTTGGGTTGTTTAGAGCAATGGGTCTCCGAGGTGGTGGTATGGAGCCCTCTCAATGATGGAGCTGTGGGAAATGGGGACATTTTGCAGTAGAATGTAGGAGCAGACAAGGAATTGGATATAACCAATATAGCATCTATTGTCCACAGCCCCAACCACAAGGACAGCTCCAAATACCAACTTCCATACTCTGTGAGATACATCAGGCATATACCCAGCTGCTCCCTCGACTCTCAGTTGCACAAATGTAAAATCCACAAGTAGCACTGCCACACTGGACCCAGCCCAATGCATTACATGGATGACACATGCCCACACCTGATGCTGTACATAATGGCACAGTTGCACCTTAATGGGGGTTCAGTGCCATGGACAGCAACCCTTCCCGCTATCGGGTGAAACTCTTGACACACAGGGCTTCTCTGGGGCTGTTGCCATGGTTCCATACACTAAAGAGGTTAACATTAAAATAGGTGGTAATGTGGTGCAGGCACCCCTGTTATACTGTGAAAATTCCCTGATAAACTTGTTGGGCCGTGGCTTGCTTATCAAATTGTCATGATTCCTGCCCCTCATCTCCCCAGCCCTCCAAGATGTCAGGCTGGAGCCAGGCCACGATCACCTACATGGCCCTCAAGGGCCTCTCCATCCCTCCAAAAACCCACTTGGAGTCAGACTTGGCGCTTGTGGCACCAGACTCACTCACTCCCATAGGATAACATTGGGGATTGGACTTGTAGTGCATTGATGGGGACAAGATGGATGCCCCCGCATATTTTGGTTCCCAGAACTGCATGTGCAGTCTAGTCTTTTGGGTGTGGTTCAGCCCAGAGACACATGGGATACCCAGAGACTATTTAAGCCATGCCCAGGCTGAGAAACATGCTTTGCGTTTTCTGCACCTGCAGCGTGACACTCACCGTGTTCGGATCGGTCTCCAAAAGGCCTGCATCTTTCTTCTGCGCTCAGCTCCTGCAAGAACAAGAACACTGTTAGGAACAGCCTTACCTTGTGGCACTTCTGCCCATCATTCATCGCTTCTTCTGTTCTGCAGGCATCTTCGGCGGTGTCATTCCCATCCCGGCACGCTGCTTCCTAAGGAAAAGGGAAAAGAACAGAAAAAAGGCATTAGTAAGCATTCAGCAAATCTTCGCTTATTTTTAAAGACTGTACGAGCTTCAAACGCTTACCTGAATCCCAGCCACTCTGGGGGAACTCTGTCTCCGAAACTTCTCATCCATCTGCAAGAGGGAAAAGACACTCCGGGTTAGCGTGGAAACATCTAGAGGCGCCGCATACCGCGCTTACTCACTGCATTTCTTCTTCATGACCGACATCCACACTGAAAACGTTGCGGCACCTAAAAGACACAGAAAAAGAACTCAGTTCAATACAAATATGAAAGTGTCGCATCGCGCATCGCGCTCTCACTCACCTTCAGCGCAATTCATCTCAACAGCACGTCGCCATGCCTGGACGCCGGCCATCATCTAAGGATGGAAAGGAACGAAGTTAGAGAACTGTTCAAAAGACTCATTATACTTACCTGTCAGACTCTTGCCAGAAACTAGGCAGAAACAAGCCCGCATCAATCAACACACCCCTGTGCTGAAAGCAGGACGGAGAGCACACTTTCCAAGAAAACAAGATGAGCTGTGGATCAAAGGGAAGGGTTGGACCCCGGGGAAGAAGGGGTTCAAACACACAGAGACAATAGGGAGTTAAACTCTACCAATCCTGTGTTTCAGGCCCAGTCTCCAGTCGAGTGGACTCCAGGGAAGGGTACGAGGTCGTAAGAGGTCAGAACAGGCTGAGTGACGTCCCCGTGGATACCAGGTGAGCGTTACACAAATTGAACATGACTATCTCCTTTACAGATAGCAGGATTGGTTGTACCACCACAGGAATGTGCGCGATAGGGCAATGGTTATCAAATATGCAAAAGAATATTTCACAGAATTCTTATGGACCCAGATATGTTTGTGTAGAGATTTACAGTGCTTCTTGAAGCGGTGCCCCCATATTGGCAAAGGTTGCTGGCAAATGCCAGCTGATTTCATTTTTTGCCCTGTAGTGACCCCCGAGTTAGCTGCAGGAACAATATTGTCCCTAGATATGCAAGGTCTGGTGGTTTCCGCAAAGCGAATTGCTGTTATAGGGTTTGACCATGATGGGTGCGAGTGGTGCACAGTGCTCTGTATTGATCTTACAGTATCTCCAAGGGAGGTAACCGATGTGGAACTGTTTGAAGACAAACCTAATGACAGTGAATCTGTATTGGCTATCTGTATCCCCAGTGAAATTATAGTACAGTACTGGAAAGTTCAGTTGTCCCCTCATGGCCCTTGCTGCCCTGCCCCACTTCACTGATGGAGACTTAGATCAGGTACCTGAGAGACTTGGGACCGTGAACACCCATGATGTAGGGCTGTTACAAGGAGTGACGCTTGTGCGAATAACACTGAATGCAGGTGCCATTCTGCCCCGAGTGAGACAGTACCCCCTACCAAGGGAGGCAGCGGGAGGGATTAGGAACACCATCAATGCCCTATTTAACCAGCCAATAATAGTGCCATGTAGGTAGGTACCCATGCAACACGGCTATCTATCCTATAAAAAAGGTGAAGTGCAGCAGTTGGAGGATGATCCATGACTTACACCCCCAAAATGACATTGTACAGGCCGAATTTCCTGTGGTTACAAACCATGCGACAATACTTTGTAACATCCCCAAGGCAGCAACCCACTTTACTGGGGTGGATCTCAAAAATAATTTATTTTCCATTCCACTGCATCCTGACTCTCAATACCTCACTACTTTTACACATGGGGTGAGGGGGGTGAGATTTGAGCATACAAGACACTGCCTCAATGGTACTGTGAGTCACTGAGTATTTTTAACAGAATTCTCCATGTAGACATAGGAAATATCCAGGTACCCAGCATGATCATCTAGTACATGGATGATCTGCTGGTGTACAGTGACAACCAACACCAATGTGGGAAAGATTCAATAACACTCTTACAGATTTTGGCCACCAAGTGTTACAAAGTTGACAAAAAACAAAATTACAGTATTGCCTGCAGGAAGTATTGTACTTGGGGTAATTAATATCTGTGAAGGGAATAAGAAAAATACCTCATCACGCCGCATCAGTGTGCACCACTCCACGGCCCACCACTGTGAAGGAAATGCAAATGTTCTTAGGTTTGTGTAACTACTGTAGGGCCTGGACACCTTACTGAGCATCCTACACTAGGCCCCTTTTGCAGGGCCTAAAGGTGGCACAAAAGACTGGTGACAAGATTGTATGGAGAGAAGATATGCTCGTCAATTTTGATGCCCTTAAGGCAGCAATATCTACTGCCCCAGTATAAGCAACCCCAGACTACACTCAGAAGTTTTACCTATTCTTTCACGCCAACGGCCCACTCATGACTGCAGTACTAGTGCAAAAAGCACAATGGGTCACAAACCGTTGGCTTATTACAGCGCCATGCTAGACTCAGTAATCCAGGGGCAATTTGCATGTGAACAGGTGCTTGCTGCTGCAGCATTTGCAGTTGAAAAAAGCTCCACTATATTAATGGGGTGCTCCATCACCTTGTACTTGGGGCACGCAGTGTTCGCTATCCTGGAAAGGTCAAAGTCCTTTCTAGCAACCCAGAGATCATCTGCCTATGAGATCATCATATCCAGCACAAATATACACATTGTAAAATGCAAACAGAAACCCTGCTACATTTATGACTGAAAAGTGCACAACAAAGACATGGCCGACATGATGGTTTGTCTTATGAGAGGGAGGAGAACGACATTCCCAAAGCAAAAGATAGCCCACTCGAGGGGTGGGAAGTGCTCTCCATTGATGGGCCAATGACAATTGACCAAGGCACGGGCTTGAGGCACACTGGGGCGGCTGTTGTGTACCTGGTGGACGGCGAATATGAAACATTAGTGCAAAAGCGATTGCCGATGCACTTTTCAGCTCAGGCAGCAGAATTCATAGCGCTCATAGAAGCGCTACAAGCATGAAAGGGGTGCCACGTGACCATCTATTCAGATTCAGCAAACGTCGCTACAACAGTGCATGCTGGTTTTGCATGGTGGAAGAGGAGGGGGTTCAGGAGGGCTGATGTGTCCCTGAATCAACATGCCACATTATTAGATAGGCTAAATGTCATGCTTTCACAGCCATCCACAGTGTCCGTCGTAAAAAGTGCCACGCACACCAATAACACAGACAAAATCTCCCTCAAAAAAAGGCCACATAACTTCCAGTAGTACCTCAACCAGCAGAATACCCTGTGTTAAAACCCAACATCAAGTAGCCCCCTGTCCTCTATAATGCACTGCCAACCACACATATAATTGACTTACAAGGACAAGCACCAAGGAGGAAAAGCAACTGTGGGTAAAAAGAGGGTGTTTACAGTCCCCAACTGATATATTATGGAGACAGGAGGTAACGTGGAAAGCAGTTATGCCATGCAAGTTATTAATAGTAGCATTTGACCAGCTTCATCGCCCATCCCATGTCTCTAAGCAGCACATTGCTGCAGACCTGCAGGATGCCTGGTTCATTCCAAATCTACAGGAGCATTTAGCAAATATGGTTATCCACTGTGTCACATGTCAGAATTACAGCACAGGAATGACACTGCGAATGATCATAGGCATTCTGCCCCACCCTACTTGGCCGTTCCGTGAATAGCATATTGACTAAGCTGATTTGGGCGAGAGGTGTGTGTTTTGGCAAAAATGTACCTTTTTCGTCTATGGGGAAATGAATATGAAGTAGGCCGCACTTTTGGAGAAAAAGAAAATGTTGACGCTTAATAACTTTTCATTTTTTTAACACATCTTTACAACATTACAACAATTTGCAGTTTGGTGAGGCCCGCAGACTTTTGATGACTTTTGGAATTTCAGGCAAATCCATTACTCAAATCGAATGTTATTCACAATAGTATTTTGAGGGGTTCCTATATCTATCAGACTCTCCTTAACTATAGGGCGCTATCGCCGCCCTATTATATATATTAAGATGACAAACGAAGCACTGGCACCCGCAAGGATTCACTGACATTGAGCTACAGAAGGAAATTCTGATTACCTGCCATAAATAATTTGTCAATTTTTTATAGTAGTTACCTTGTTCACAAGACTCTGTAAAATCTTATGTTTAGCATACAATGGTATGAATAATACTTATGTGGCATTGTTACATTGTGAGTGTTTATCGTGCAAGAGTGATATTTTCCAACATTCAAGGGTCTGGCGCCCCCACATGGTTTAACAGCCAGTCCTTCTGTACAAATTGGAACATAGGCGCCCGCGAGGTTCTTTTACTGCCCAAATTTCCCTGTATCGATATAGGCGACCGCAGGGGTAATTTACTGCCTACCTGTTCTTGCACTATCTCTGCAACATACATGGTGTGATCAATAGACACATTTTAAACAATGTTACATATGGCAAGTCAATGACATACCGATTTACAAGGAACCATGTCCATAAACCCATTTGTGCTGAATGCCATGATGAAATATTTTGTTAATGGCATGGAGTACGTTTATGTACCAACATATTTAAAAAGTATTTGCACAATGCACTTTAGCTGTAAACGATCCGATTGAGGAGTTTGCCTGTCAGCCAGCAAACATTTCAATATAAATATATCATATGGCAAGTGATCTGTAGCAATGTTCCATAGATTTTGAAAAGCATTTTATTCTATGTATACTTTAATAACAAGTGAGCAATGATTTAATGTCAAATGTTTTTATACTTTGTGTATTTTTCCTATGCCTAATAAGTACTGTGCAAAGTAATCTCACAAACTATACAAGTCAACTTTCTGCACGATATGAATATGTATGAATACCACAACAACGATATTCAGATATAGGAGCATCATTCCAACATGGAGATACTTATATATGGAGAGTCACTTGTTGTGATGTGTGTTATTTATCTGGTTGGAATCCTACTGTGGTAGGATTCCAACACTTCTTGTTTACTTACGTGAGGGTTCTGGGTTCCACAGAAGAGCAGTTGGGGAGGTGATGGCGGAGTCCTGCTGGGCTCAGGTTGGCTACAATAAAGCTGTTCTCTAACCCCTCCAGTGTGTCATCCTTATTATCACATCACTCTCCAAGCATGCTAGTCAATGGTTACGTCGGATTTATATTTATGTTTAAAGGTCAGACGAGATGTATTCTGCTTTGATTGGGTAATGATTTGTATGTGATAATTATAGAAAAGATATGCTTCAGGATCATTATCATGGTACAATCGATTTAGTTTAGTTGGCAGTTGCGCTAAGTTAATCGGATTCCATCTTAATCGATTTCATCCTGGATTTAATCTCAGGTCGTGGGTATAATGCTGTGTAGTTTGCATACCATGAGGTGTCCATTTCGCCTCAAGAAAATTATGATCACTGGCTTTAGTCTTTATTATTTGAAATGACGTGATTCTCCTGTTAGCCTGTGCTGATTTGAAAATATAATCTATTATCGATGATATATGTCCTTGGGACCAGGTTAAGGCTGGTGTTATATCACCTGTGGTTGAGCCATTCAGCATGATGAATTCTCTGGCTTCCATACGTTCGAGCCATGCAAATGCTCTTGATTTTAGTCTATCTGATTTTATAGGGAAGTAATTTAAATGGAAATCTCCAGCTATAATGGTTGTTTTGACCATATGATTCAGGAGAATTAGACCTAACAAGTTCTCTATTTTGTTCAAGAACTCTTGTTCATTAGATTTTATGGGATTCCAGTATATGGTGATTATAATAGTTCATGGATAGAAAGGATGTAGTATATTTGTGGTCGAGGCTTTTACTGCTTGGATACCTGGGTCGGGGTTTTGCCATTGTTCGATGTTTATCTGGGCACCAAGTTTGGTGGCTATTAGGAGTCCAGAAGCTGGATGGCCCTTTAGGGCTTTGGTTAGCTGGAACCCAAACTATCTGATGATTTGGCCATACTGGCATAGATGTCATCCAAGTTTCCTGTAGCAGAACTACATCATATTGGTTTAGAAAGTCAGCCGTTGCTGATAACAAATGCGAGAATCCTCTTGTATTCCAGGTAACCAAGGTACATTGGTGTAGAGATAGAGGATAATTTTCCTATTTTGTGATAGTTTTATTTCTTTGCAAATCAGATTTAACTATCCACAACCAACTGGATAATGGTTGTATGGGGTGAGGGGCCATGTTTTGACATTTGGAGCAGGTAGATCCTGGATGATCATTTGTAATTTGGGGTCCCTGTGTTTGAAACTGTGGTGACTCTATAGATTCTGGGGGCTGAGGGGGATTTATGGCTTCTAATAGTAGGCCTCTTTCTTTGAGTATGTGTCGCTCTCGCCATATGATTTTTTGTGTGTTTTTTTTAACTTTTATTTATTGGCAGAGAGCATACAGCAGCCACAGTAAGGCATGTCATGCGTTGCATACATACAGGGAGTTACAGTAGTTTATCTGGTGGGTGTTATCACATTTGTATACATTACAGTTTAGGCAGTATTCCTAGTAGAGCATGGTTTGTGTGAACCAGGGTTGCTATCAGATACGGTGGTTAACTAGGAGTGGAATCCAGTCCAATTTTTTTTCCGGATAAGTGTGAGAAGGCAGAGAGTTTATGTATTCCTCCTCGCATGTCTGAGTCCAGGTAAGTACGTTCAACCATATTGTAAAGGTTGGGGGAGGAGGAAGGCTTCCAGTGTTGGAGAATAGATTTTTTGGCCACCATACAGCTTACATTTAGGAAGGTTTGTGATTTCTTATTTCTTATTTCTGACATCCCCCCACAACCCAAACAGTACCCCGGCTGGTTCTGGGTTAATCATGGTTCCCACAATCTCGGAGAGTTCTTGTTGGATCTCCCTCCAGAAGTCCTGGAGTTTGTTGCAGGACCAGAACATGTGATCGGCCCTTTCATCCTGGCACCTTGGGCAGGCATGAGTTGATTGTTGGGCGAACCTAGTCTGACTCTGTGGGGGGTGTAGTATAACCTGTTCAAAAGTTTGTACTGCATGCAGCGGAACCGGAAATTGAGGGAGACCTTGCATGTGTGGGAGCACATATTTTCCCACATAGTGTCAGAGATTTCAAAATCTAGCTCACTTGCCCATGTGTTGCGCACTTTGGGTGGTCGATCCGGGGTTATCATTAATAGCATTCTGTATAAGGAAGAGTTAGCAATGTAGTGTATTTCGGGCCTGTTGGGGGGTTCATTTGGGTAGCACGGCTGCAGTGGTTGTAGTATTGGTCCCAAGCTTGCACTGTGGCAGCTGTGGGATCTAGTGAGGAGTCATCTTTATAGGTTTGATGAAGAATTAGTGTTTTGGGGTTTATTTCACTTGCTGCCAGCTGTTCCAGTTTAACATGTGGTGGTTACTCCGAATCAGTATACCAGTATGAGGCGTATTAGGCCTGTGCTGCTATGCAATATGATTTAGGATTCGGGGCGGTGAAGCCTCCTTTCTTGTATGGTAGAGACCTATGCATCCACTTTTTGCGTACCGCCCCGGAATGCCAGAGGAACTGTGCACAGATGCTGTGTAGTCCATCAAAATATAGTTTTACAGGCCAGACAAGAGCATTTCAGAAGACATACAGGAGTTTTGGGACCAGGAGCGTTTTCACCAATGACAATCTACCCGCCATGATGAGCGGGAAGGGACTCCATCTAGAAATCTTAGTTTCAGCATACCGTGCTGCAGTAATATAGTTGTCGGCTAGTAACGTTGGCCTAGTTCTGGATATTTGGACCCCTAGATATCGGATTCCATCTAGTGACCAGCAGAGAGGGTACTCACATGTGGGTTGTTGGGTCGCCGCAGTGAGTGGAAATATCTCAGATTTACTGTAGTTAATTGTAAATCCAGAGAAGGTGCCTATTCAGACCACGTCCCTCAATATTGGATCTAAATTCATGGACGGTTCTCTGATATACCGAAGCACGTTGTCCGTGTAGAGCGATATTACCTCCGGGTTGTCCTTCAGCCGTATTCCCTTCTGGGCGTGCCGTGCTGTAATGTAATCTGACATTGGTTTGATGATCAATGCGAAAAGGATAGGGCAAAATGGACAGCCTTGTCGGGTGCCTCTGCTCAGTGTGAAGGGGCAGACATCTGGCAGTTCACAAAGACACTCACTGTAGGGCATGTGTATAGTAATTTAATGTACCTGATAGCTTCAGCAACAATACCCATCTTTCCCAGGACCTCCCACATGTATTTCCACTAAACCATGTCGAAGGTTTTGTGCATCGAGTGTGACAGCCACTGCCTCCGTCTTTTGGCCTATCCTGGATATTACATTAAAGAGTCGTCTGATGTTTAGGGACATTGATCTTCCAGGGACAAATCATCCCTGGTCCTCGTGAATGCAATGGGGCATGAGTGGCAGAAACCTCTTTGCTAATGCTTTCGCAAAGATATTAGTATCTATATTTATAAGTGATAAGGTTCTGTACGATCCGCACTCAGTACTCGGTTTGCCAGGTTTCAGGAGGATAGTAATGGTCACTTCATGCAAAGAGGGAAGGATAATGGAGTTGCAAAGAGATTCGGTCCAAACTTCTAGTAATTGGGGGGTGAGAAGCACCACGTGTTCTTGGTAGAATTCTGGTGTGAGGCCATCCGGTCCAGGTGCCTTACTTTGGAAGCCCAGTTATAGCTACCACAAGTTCTTCAAGGGAAATCGGGCTATCAAGGTAATCTTTAGTTTGGGAGCTAATGGAGGTCATAGGGATTTGGTCGAGCAGAGCTTGGATAGTATGTACTTCGTGTGGTAGGCTCGATATGTACAGGGTATTGTAAAATTTTGTGAAAATATCAAGAATTTGATGATCCGCCTATTGTAGCTCGCCATGTTGGTTAGTGATACATTCTACCTGGGTCCGACCACCCTCCATTCTAGACAGTTTAGCCAGTGTCCTGCCCTGGTCTTTCTCCCTCCCGTATTTCTTCGAAATAGCGTATTTCCCTAAGGGCATGTGTTTCAAAGATCTCTAGTTCAGCTTGTATCTGTGCTAGCTTAGTGGGGTAAGCTGCAGTCGTGCATTCCTGTTCCAACTCCCTGAGTTTGGCCTCCAAGCATGTAAGGTCGTTCCTGATCACTTTTACTATGCCTGCCTCCCTGGATATCGACATACCCCATATGTACACCTTGAAGGCCTCCCATATCACCCCGGCGAACGTGTCATGTTGAGTGTTGAGTGTTTCATTCGAAGAATGTCTGGGTGTCAGCTCGGTGTCAGATCGGATCTCTGCTTTGAATACGATATCTGACAGGGGTTCTGATTTAAAGCGCCAGGCAGTGTGAGTTGGTGGCGCCGACCCCAGCACTATAGATAGTGTCACCTGGGAGTGGTACGATAGTGTGTAGGCAAGAATTTCAGTGTTCTCCACCTTGCCCATCAATGGGCCTGATGTTAAAAACATGTCCATTCGTGATGAGCTATCATGCACTAATGAGTAATACGAGAATTGTTTTTCTTGGGAATGTAATACCCTCCAGGTGTCTTGTAGGCTTAGCAATGTCATGTGGGAGAGCAGTCTGCCGGCCGCCCGTGATAGTGTCCTGGGTGTTGATCCTGTTCGGTCTAGGTTAGTATCCAGTATGTCAACATCGGGGCAGTACGTGTTTACTAGCAGGTATTCCCCATCTACGATCATACAGTGTAGGATTACATATCTGCCATTGGGGTCAATGTAGCTTTTCTTCAACGTGAATTTGATTGATTTATGAATTAGCATCAGTACCTTCTCCCCTGCATTAAGAAAGTGGTATAGAACCGATTCGGTCCCCAGGATGGTGCTAAACCAACCGGTATGTGTTTTGTAGCGTGTGTTTCTTGTAGTAGTAGTATCTTTACCCCATGTCTCTGTGCGCATGCAGTGATTCTGCGTGCCTTAGTGAAGTTACCCACACCCCTGATATTCCATGATAAAGGTTTGGTTGCCATTTCACAATTCAGGGGACATCCCAGGCATCCCACCTTAGTTTGTCAGATAGCTTGTCCGTGACAATTGAACTTTCGATACCCCACTTGTGTTCCGCTGTGGTGCCTCCGCCAGTTTTGTTTTTACTCATCCCAACTTGAAATCTCCCTCCCTCACTGACCTCCCCAACCAAGCAGTGCATTGGCCGCATGTCCTGGTTCTGCTTATGGTTAGCCTGCCCCAAATTGGCTTACTGCAACTAGAGGCCCAACGGGACCTATAAACATTTGAACCATTAGAACAATCATTGCACTCACAAGGGGTATGCTGTTGCTGCACAATCACTGGCAGGATCTAAGATGGTACATCCATCTCCGTAGTATGTAGGAGGCAGCTGTAGTTTCCATATGCTACTATCTACTCATAACCAGAGGAGGATAGAGGTCTTAAATGGGGATGTGTGGATTAAGTATTTTCAGCCAGCTTGGTTGTCTTCCATTTGGCCGTCGATGAGGTTGTTTAGCGTTATTTGCACTTCAATGAATTTCACTGCTTCGTCCATAACGGTGAAGAAGTAAAGTTTACCCCTGAACGTGAGCTTGAGGCGTGTCGGGAATAGCATGGCGTATTGGATGTTCTGCTCCCTGAGCATTTTTTTCACCCCGAGGAATTGGCAGCACTCTTGTTGCACTCCCATGGAGAAGTCGGGGAAGATCCTGATGGTTTGGGATCCCATTTTCAATTCTTTTTTCTCCCGGGCAAGCCAAAGTAAGGGATCCCTGTCGTGGAAGATGACAATCTTTCCAATGATGGGTCTGGGAAAGTCCCCTGGCCTGGGATGTGGGGCCAGTGTGCGATAAGCCTGCTCCACCACAAAGAAGCGGAAAGGTCAGGGTTTCCTAGGAGGTCTTTGAGTAAGTTCTCGGTTGCAAGTTCCATTTTCAGCGTTTGTGCGTCCTGCGGCACCCCGATTATCAGGATGTTGTTTCTACGTGATCTGAATTTGAGATCGTCGCACTTGAATTTAACAAATTTCATGTCTCGGGTTAGGGTAGCAACCGTGTCTTGAAGGGTATGTAGCCTATCCTCATTGGCTCCGATTCTAGTCTCAGCTTCAGTGATTTTGGCACCTTTGTGAGTGAGCAAATTGGGATTTGAGTGATGCCACATTTGCATTAATACCGTCCAGTCTTTTGTGTATGGCTGCAAAGTTTTTGGCCATTGCTTCCATCATGCTGGTTAGATCAGGGGTGAGTGTGGAGATGGGTGTGGGCGTCGCTGTGACTTGGCGCTGTTTACCCTTGTTCAGGTCTGGGCATTGATTTTGCAAATTTGTCCATGGCACAGATTTTCTTACCCCCTCTGGCGCCTCTGGTCATGGAAGGCGGACAGCCTTCCTTCACGCTCCTCATTTTAGAGCTCTGCTTCGAATTTTCTACCAGTTTTGATTTATGCTGAGCAATAAGGTGTCCCAAGCGGGGTGCCACGAAGATTGGAGGGCAGGAGGTTAACAGAGTGGCGTAAGAGTCGATTAGAATGTCCCTCGGGAGTGCCAAAGGTTTGGAGGTGTGTCTTGGCAGGGCAAAGTCAGTAGTTTTCCATGACAGGTTGCAGCCATGCAGCGCAGTTGGTTCCCCACTCAGGCCTGGGGGGTAGCGAGGCACAGGAAGGGCCGCTGGGTCAGCGCCCTTGAAGTTATGCCTCTCTGCAGGCATGTCTACCGTGGTGCAACACTGGTTAGGTTGGCAAATAATTAAACGTAGGTCCCCACATGGTGCTACGCAATCATGAATGTGCGTGGGCTTGGGTGGGAGCACAGCAGATATGCGGGTAGACATAGGCAAGTTGGCTGATAGCCCAGCAGGGGAAGAGCGTCATAGGATATCATGTCTGTATCCCTGCTCAGGTCGTATCCAGCGATGTCCCCACCTCGAGGCCTCACAGAGTTCAGCTCACAACACTTACTTAGATACGGTGGACTATAGTCCCGCCGCAGAGATTCCTGCTAAGCCACCTCAATGCAGCTAATTAGCATTGAAGTGCACACGTGTAGTAGAAGGAGCTTTGTGGCTGCAGCACCGGCCTGCGGTGATGGTGTGGATGTGGCAGTCACTGATGCGGCTTACGCCTCATGAGACATGCAGAATCCTACAGCATTGGTAGTGGTTGTGTCCCTATGGGAGCGCGCTATTTCAGTAGTGCTTAGTGGGATCTGATAGCAGGTGTCGCTGAAATATCCAGGTGTTTATGTCGGCGTTTGAGTAAGCCCTCTCTCCCGGTATTTAGAACATGTGGTGGAGGCCCCTGCGTAGCGGATGAAAGTGCCCAGCTCCCTGTCTCACCAGGGCCTCTACTGCAGGAGTATGCGGGTGGGGACAGCAGAGATGGTTAGAGCTCGGCTCCAGCCTGGTTGAGCTGTGATGGCAGTGAGACGGGCCCCCAGCAGACCGAACGGCAGGTCGCACGGCCGGCGTCGGTGATGTGCGGAGTGGTAGAGGAGGCCTGCAACCTGGCCACATGCAACTGCTAGCCGGTTGGGGGATAAGGCCAGGTGAGCAGGTTGCCTCCACTCAGCACCACCCTGATGTCCCCCAGCAGTCCACCAGTAGGTCGGGTGGCGTTGTCTCGGGTGTATGGCCCCAAGCCAGCCACGCACTGTCTCCGAGCTACGGGGTCTAGATCTTCACATCAGAGTGTTCGATCCTATCAGAGCCGAGTTCGGAGAGCCTCCTCACTTTCAGCATACCGTTGTAATAACTTGTAGGGTTAACAAATCCCTGGAACCGCCGCCTTATTTGGATATTATGCAATCGTGGTGCATAGCTGATGAGCTGGGCAGCCATTTTCCAGGCTGCTCAACAGCGCCCCCACCATATGATGTTTTTGATGATTTTTGATGGTATGCTTAGTTCCACTCGATCCACATTTGCTTGATCAGGCACAATATCATTCAAATCTATAAGTTTTGAAAGGTGTATAGGATGGTGTCCAGTCATACTTTTGGAAAAAAAGTTTCGACATACAAAAGTTCTGAATACAAAGTTTTGAATAAAAAAGTTTCGAATGCATTTTTTTCATGTTATGGTTTTATTTTTAGTTTCGTGTAGAAAAAAAAGTTTGTTTTAAAAAGAAAACAGGGGGTTAGAGGGGAACCCCCCCTTATAAAAAAAAAATAATAATGCATTCAAAACTTTTTTTTGAGGCTTTTGTATCGGAACTTGTGTATGTCGAAACTTTGACTGTCGTAAATATCACTATGAACCTATAAAATCTTAAGTAAAGTAGATCTGCAATGAAAGGGATATGACGGGATTCTCTCTAGCATAGTAACTGCCAAGCTGTCATCTCCAGCTGTCCCCTCCTCTCACTCCTTGGCTGCCTTGCCCACTTTTTCCTCCTCCTCTGCCACTCTTCAGGCTTCCTCCACAACTCTGCAGGGCATACCTCTGATTTGTACCCCTACATGGAAGGTCTTTAAGGCCGGCAACCTTCATCTTGCCACTCTCAACTCTCACTCTGTTGTCAGACACTCCTCTGACATCTGCCACCACCTGGAAGAACTGGACCTTGATGTCCTCAGTCTTACAGAGACAAGGTTCACGGCGAGCTCTGTCACAAGCTTTGACACTCTACTCCCTGATGGCTACAAGATCCTCTCCGAACCAAGATTCACTCGACCTGGAGGGGGCACAGCCCTGATATTTCCTGAATGGATTCCTGACAATATCATTCCCACTCAGATGTACTCCTCTTTTGAATGCCGTGTCTGCAGGCTCTCAATCTCTCCTAGCCACTCTCTCACTGTTGCTACTCTCTACCGGCCCCCCGGGCAAATCTCTTCTTTTCTCTCTGAGTGGGCTGACCTCTCCTCCTCCCTCCTAGCCTCAACCACAGAACTCCTCCTCCTTGGTGACTTCAAAATCCACCTCCCTGTCCCTCATCTCTGCTCTTTCACAACCTCTGTGATTCCCTCTCCCTCTCTATCCTCCCCTCTGGCCCGACGCACTCTGCAGGACACACACTTGATGTCTTGATCCCCCCTGGCCTCCCCCTCTATATCCCTCGTACCACTCCTCTCTGCTGGAGTGACCACTGCCTTCTCTCCTCCCATCTCTCACTCTCTTCCCCCCAAGCCAACCCCACCCCAACACTGCCCTTTACGTTCTCGGACATCCGACCTATGAAGCGTGTGTCAGGTGAGGCTTTCGCTGCCACCTTCTCTCCCCCTCCCCCTCCTCCTCTGGCTGACTCACATCCCTACACAACCCTGTCCCTTCTCTACTCTTCTATCTCTGATACTCTTGATGCTGTTGCCCCTGTCATGAGGATCCGCTTGAAGTCCAAAGCCAAGTGCAATTCCTGGTATGATTCCGACCTAGCTACACTCAAACGTAAGAGGAAATGGAAGGCTTTTTGCTCATCTTCTGACAAACTGGCCTGTCACCGGCTCCAAAGGCAACACCGACTCTCTGTCTGCACTAAGAAGAGAGCTCACATTCAAGCCTCTGTCTTGCGGCATCTAACAACTCGGTTGAACTCTTTAAAATCTGCAAGGAGCTTGCCAACCCTGTGGCAGTCTCCACCCCTCATCCTGCCTCCTAGGCTCTCTGCAATGCCCTTGCCTTGCACTTTATCTCAGAAACCCATGACTTCCTGTCAACCCTCTCCTCCCCTGCCCCTCCTATTCTCTCTCAGTCTGTGCTTGCAGACCCCCCTTAAACATCCCCCCACAGGCCTTCTCTTCCTTTCCTATTTTCTCCCTTGACGAGGTCGCTAGACAAATCTGATCTATGAAAGCCTCATCAAAACAGGTTCATCCCTGCTCCTCTAAAACAATCAAGGACCACATGGACACCCTCGCTCCGGCCCTTGCCGATTTTTGCAACCACTCCTTTGCCTTAGGATCCTTCCCTCCCCCTCTGAAACACTCCCTTGTGCACCCTCTTCTCAACAAACCCACAGCTGATCCTTCCTGTCCGGCTAACTATTACCCAATTTCCATTACCCTCTTTCTGGCAAACTCCTGGAAAAGGTGGCCATCTCTCAGCTTAACCTTCATTCAGATTCTGTTGGCTGTCTCCATGACCGCCAGTCTGGCTTCAGAGCAGCCAGAAGCACGGAAACTGCTCTCCTGAACATCTGTGAAGATCTGCTCTCTAACCTGGACTCTAACATTCCCTTTGTGCTCATCTTTCTTGATCTCTCTTCTGCCTTTGACACGGTCAACCACACCATCCTGCTCAACCGTCTCCATGATAACCTGGCTATCACTGATCAGGCTCTGGCCTGGCTGACCTCTTTCCTCTCTGATCGACCCTCCCAGGTCCAATTGGGGTCCTTCCTATCATCTTTCTTCCTCTCTACCTGTGGGGTTCCCCATGGGTCAACCTCTCACCCTGGCTCTTCAACCAATACCTGGCAAATCTCGCCCACTGCATTGCCATTTTCTGCTCAAATGTCCAGTGCTACACTGATGACATTCAAATCACTTTCTGACTGCCTTCAGCCACCTCCTCTCCCTCTCTCATCGCTGACTGCCTAACTGCCATTCAAGATTGGTGTGCCACCAATGATCTTTGTCTGAATGCCAGCAAGACTGATATCCTCCTCATCGGCACACCATCTCCATCCTTTTGCCTCAATCTCTGGCCGGCCACCCTGGGCACTCCTCCTACCCCTACATGCGAGGCTAAGAACCTCAGGGTCATCTTTGACTCCACACTTTCCTTCTCTGCCCATATCTCTGTGGTCTCTAAAAAATCAAACTTCCTACTACACCTCCTCAGAGGTACTCTGCCTTTCCTCTCCTTCCCTCAGAAGCTCACTGTCTCCCAAGCTCTGGTTCTTTCTAGGTTGGACTATTGGAACACCCTCTTTCTAAATCTACCTGTTTCTACTCGCCGCCTATGCAACTTATCCAGAACAGGACTGTGAGACTTGTCCTTGGCCTCAAGCCCTGGGATCGTATCTCTCCAGCCCTGAAATCTCTCCATTGGCTCCCAGTGGATGCAAGGATTAAATTCAAAGCCCTCGGCATTGTCCACAAGGCTTTCTGGGGCCTGGGTCCAAAATACCTTCAGCTATTCCTCCGCAAATACCTCCTCTACCTCTAACTCCCTCCGGGTCAATCGTTTTTTCAAAGAAACGAGCTGAGGGTAGATCTCTATCTTCGGCTGGGGCCTCCCTATGCAACAGCCTCCCTGACACTATAAAACTTGAGGAGAACGATCTCTGGTACCGGAAGCACCTCAAGACCTTCCTCTTTGCTTCTGCCTTTGCTCCCCCTCTCCCATGCTGATCTGCTCTCTCTTAGCACTGAGCACCTGGCCACCCTATATCTCCTGGGCCCAGGTACCTGCTCACCCTGCCACCCTCCTGCACTGCCTCCTGCCCACCCCTTGCACTGGGGACTGCATCTGTACCCATACAGCCCCCCCCCATTTACTCCTTTTTCTGCACATATCAGACATACCCATTCTGCTGCCTTAAACACAGCACTTGCCACTTGCTGGCTGCACTACCATTGTTTATTGCCTCCATTTTCTATTTATTTTATTTATTATTATCCATCTGCTCTTCTCTGCTCCGTACTTTCCACTCTCCCCCTTCCATGCACTTTTTTCCATTCTCCCTTTCCCATGCACTTGCACGTTCTCAATGTCACTGGGCCTAGTAAGATCGTTGTTGTGTTGTTTCTCCCCTGTTCCCCTCTCTTGCCTAGTCATATCATATCAGTTGGTTTTGAATGAAACGGTAATATAGGCAGATTCAGGAGTGCTTCTGGAATTTCTAGAATGCTTCGCGCTTGGGTTTTGCCAGGAAAGGTTGGGATATCAGCTGATATGTGTTGTACTACTTCTTGTTTTTGGATTGCTGCATCACGTTTTTGGAAAGGTGGTGGTTTAACATTCAGATTGACACAAAACACTTGTTTCACTTCGTTTGAAATATTTTGTTGCCCATGATATGATTAGGATATGACATCTTATTTATGACACTCTTAATATCCAGAGGTTTCTAAGCGCGGACCCAGGGATCGAACCTGTACTGCCCTGTTTCGTCTTCCTTCCAAGGTGAGCACGTTGCCCCAGAGCTATCCTTTTTAGGCATGCATACTCTGGTGTACAATCTCAATAACTGGCAAGGATGACAAGTAGGTCGATGACTGTTAAGATAGTACAGGGGAGGGAGTGGGAGGAAAAGACAAGAAGGGAGAAAGGAGGGACAGACAAGCTATTATCAGTGGTCACAGGGACAGATGATAAGAGTAAGTGCTGGGAAAAGGTTGGTGGGGGGGGAAGGCTGCAAACACAGGCGGCAACAGATTACTATGCAATTAGGGTACAGCCAGAATATGACAGAGGAGGGAGAAAGGGAAGGAGGGGAGGAAGGGGTGAGGGAGAAGGAAGAGAGGAGGAGGGACAGGGAGTAGAATGAAGTAGAGAGAGGGGGCAGGAGAAGATCAAGAGGGGGGTGAGGCTAAAACAAAGGCGGGGTCAAGGGTGTACGTGGACAACATGGACAAACAGGTAGGAGGTGTAAAGGGGAGGACATGGATACACAGGAGAGGGTCGGGAGGACAAGAAGACAATGGCAGGGGGTGGAGGACACAAAGACAGTGGCAGGGGTAGGAGGGGACATGAGGACAGTAGTGGGTTTATGGGGGGGTTAATGGCAACTGGCGAGGGTAAGGGGCACAGACAACACCAGGGGGGTCAGGGGGCACGCAGACACAACAGGCAGGTGTCAAAGAACTACAGTACGGGGGTCGGGGGCACAAAGATACAGTGGCGGGGGTAGGGGGGACAAGAGGTCAATGGAGAGGGTTAGGGGGGGCACGAGGATACAATAGTCTAGTCTGTATAAATCACTCAGGAGCCATTTATATATGCATCTCTCTTTATATAAAGTCAACATGAATACTGGCTACATTCCAGAACCTTCCCCAACCATTCCTTTACACATTCCATGGCCAGCATTCTATAATTTCCCTTAACCTAGCAACATACCATTATTAATCATGAATAACATTACACAACAACCCCCCCCTTACTTATCATCTTGTTTCATCTCGATAAGATAACAAGTAAATTTGTACTTACAGATTAGCAGGGTCACAATTACATCTGCTCAATTAAACGTGTTGGTCTCCGACTCACCCTACAGGGACGATTTCCTAAGACAACATCTTGTAATTCAGGACTTATATGACCAGTAGATTCATTTAACAAAGAATTTTCTAACACAGGATCAAAATCCATAGAGTCATCATCATCAAAAGGAAAACTGTCATCTTCAGGTCCATTAATCATGTATTCATCTGCAGCTTCATCATTTCCATCACGAAATAATTTTCTAAAAAATGAAGCATTCCTTGTTATCTCACATTCGTCCCCCATGGCAGTTACCATAGGGCCCTTGATCTCCACAATCCTCAACGGCAAAGGCCTATATCTAGAATCCAGTTTTCTACGTTGCCTTTGTTTCACTAAAACAGAATCTCCCACTTTTAGAGTATTTTCACGGGCATTTCTCTTGAGATCAGTCCATTCTTTAATTTTCTTCCTCTTTTTCTGGTCTCTTTCTCTGATTTCATCATCCTCAATAGGAGTGTAATCTTCTATTTGTGGAAGCCTGATACAAGGTTTATATTTAATCATTAAACTAGAAGGTGTATATCCAGTCATTTCATGAGGAGTATTACGATAGCTTCTCAACATCTGAGATATCGCTTGAGGCATCGACATATTATCCACTAATGCTTTCTGTCTATTTTTATTTAATGTATCCATGAATCTTTCAGCCATATCATTAGCTTGTGGCCATAATGGTTTAATTCTCTGATGCCTAAACCCAAGGTGAGCAGCAAATTTGTTGAATTCATGACTTTGAAATGGGGACCCATTATCAGTCTTGACAACATTCGGGACACCCCATTCACTAAACAACTCTTCTAGAACCACTGCAACATGGTGAAATGCAGTAGAAGCCAAATGCTTAACTAATGGAAAACGTGAATACTCATCTATCGCTACTAGAAGATATCCTCCTTCTTCAAGTGGACCGAAGAAATCAAGTGCCACTCTATTCCAAGGACCATCAGGCAACGGCACCACTCTAAGAGGTTCAGACTGCTGTCCAGACATAGTCACTTGACAAGCAACACAATGTTTTAAGATATCCTCAACAACGATATCCATATAAGGAAACCATACTTGATTTCTTAGAATTTTCTTGGTATTTGCAACTCCCCAATGTCCTTCATGGGCTAACATGACAAGTGCTTTCCGCAAGTTTTTTGGAGCCACCAATCGATTTCCTCTCATTAGTAACCCTTTGTCAGCCGACAATTCATTGCTTATTTTAGCTATCCTCTCTAGATCTCTTATGTCCACCCCCTCTTCAACTTGAATCTTCGTCCAGCACTTCCATTTACCATCATTGGTAATCTTAATGGCCATTTGAATAGTTGGATCTTCTTTACTTTTATCTAAGAATATCTCTTTAGTTATCGCCACCGGCAATGCATTAAATGATAAATATGATAGATATTCTTCTGCTTCCTTTTGCATTTCATTCTCAGACACATCTGTTGGATGTCTCGACAAGTAATCTGCAGGATTCGCTTCCTTTCCTGGCTTATGAATAATGTCATAATCATACTCTTGTAAACGAATTCCCCATCTCTCAATTCTTGGTGGCATCTTAACTCTAGGGTTACCAAACAGAGACAATAAAGCCTGATGATCTGTTATCAAGATGAACGGTCTCCCAATCACAAAATGATGAAATTTCTCACAAGCCCATACCGCTGCCAAACTTTCTCTTTCCGCTTGCGAGTACGCTTGTTCAACAGAACTCAAAGCACGACTTGCATAAGCCACAACATGTCGCATATTGTCTCTTCCTGGCTCTATCTGTGCTAATATAGCACCCAGACCCACCGGACTTGCGTCTACTGTGACTTCAGTCTCCCATCCAGGATTAAAATACTCCAGTTGCCGTTCCTTTGCTAACTCTTCTTTTATCAATTCAAAACTTGCTTTACACTCATCATTCCACTGAAACGGAACATCTTTCTTTAGCAACTGTCTCAAAGCATCAGTCATTGTTGCATAATTGGGTAAGTATCTCGCACAATACCCTGTCATCCCCAAAAATGACCTCACTTCAGCTACATCCTTAGGAGACTCTAGCGCTAGTATTGCTTTTACTTTTCCCGGATCTGCTTTGATACCATCTTCTGAGAATATGTGTCCAAAGAATTTTAAACTCCTTTTGTTTATCTCACATTTTGGACCATTTAATGTCAATCCATTCTCCTGAAGAATACTGCATATTTTCTCTAATGCCTCATCATGTTGACTCTGATCCATTCCATATACCAGGATGTCATCACTATAATTGAATGAGTTATTTACCGGAGCAATGACTCTTCTTATTGTCTCTTGAAATATCTCAGCTGCAGAAGAGATACCAAAACTCAATCTCTTATATCTAAACAGACCATCATGTGTCGTAAATGTAGTTATCGGTCTCGACTCTGGATCAATCATTAACTGATGATATCCTTGGTTCAAATCCAATTTCGTGAATCGGGTAGCCTTATTTAACCTAATCATCATGTCCTCAATATTGGGCCCTGGATGTCTCTCTCTTTGAATTGCTGTATTAGGAATTCTCATGTCTACACATAAGCGAAGACGACCATCCAGTTTAGGAACCACTACTAAGGGGGACACCCATGGAGTGGGACCACCCTCCACCCTTTCAATGATGTCATTATCCAGCAGCTGCTGTAGTTCCTTTGATACTTTGTCTTGCAAATGGAATCCAATCCTTCTAGGATGTTGAGGGACAGGACGTATGGTCGGATCAATATGCAATCGTATCATACTGTCTTTCAATTTTCCTACTCCTTCAAACAATTTTGGAAATCTTTCTTTTATTTTTTTCACATTCAACGGTTCATCTGTGAGGACACACACTTTGTGACATTTCGAAGGATATCCTTGTATCTTTTCTATCCGATCATATTTAATAGATATAAGTTGTAGTTCTGTAGCAGTCTTACAACTGATGAGACATCTTCCTACTACCGGTGTGTTTAGAACATGCATTGTGGCTGTCACACATTTTCCATTATGAATTAAATTACACTGAAATTGTCCTTTTGACATCAATGGTTGTTTAGCACCCCATTGAAATATGAGTGCCTTCGATGGTTTTAAAGAATACACCTTCTGCAATTGCTCTATATGCTTTGTCACTCATCACATTCACAGTTGCACCAGTGTCCACCAGAAATGGTATCTCTTGTCCATCCAACTTCACAGTGACCTTTATGGCTGTTTTTTCATTTCCATTATCATATACAAGTCTCACATACTCCTTACTGTATCTATCATATTCTTGATATTGACATTGACTTTGATCTTCACTATCCTCTTTTAGTGTCGGGTTCTCATAAGGATCTTCCACCTGCTTTCCTTCTTGATTTTGATTATGATACAACTCCATAGGCACTTCTTGTCCTCTGTATCTTTGTCCAGGCATATCTATTTGCAAATTGTCCATTGCTCTCACAAACCCTTGTCGTTGCATTGCATTAGACATTTCGGGTATACCACCTGACCGTGTTGTCTCCCTTTCTGGGAATTGTCTTATGCCCAAACCTCTTTGACCCTCATATTTACGGTTTGAATTCATCTGTGCATTCGCTCCATATGCTGGGTTTATTAGTCTTTCCCGGCACATTGTCTGAAAGTGATTTTCTTGTCCACATCGGATACACAATTGACCCATTGCAGGACATAGACCTTTGTGTGGGAATTCAAACCCACACCTATAACATTGTCTTTCCATTGTATTTCTTCCTCGCCAGGAGGGAGACATTGTTGTCCCCACATTGTTCGGATATTTTCTTTGCCATGGCACATTCTGCCCCATTGCAGCAACGGAGTCTATTTTCCTTGGGTTTTCAATATTTGCAGCTTGAGTGTCTACCCTTTCACATACTCTCGCCAACTCCAAGACTTCTTTCAGAGGAAGGGTTTTTTTTAGCAGATGTTTTCTGAACTGAGACGATAGGCATCCTTCAATTATTCTTAGCCTTATTGCTTCATTGTCATTATAGTTTGCAAAATCACAGTTCACTGCTTTGCGTTGTAGTCTAATGCAAATTGAGCAATGGATTCATTTAGACCTTGTGTGCATTGATTGAATATATACCTCCCATAGTCTTTGTTTGTCGGAATTATCAGTTTGTTATTGATGGCTGTTATTAACAGTTGATAGGTAGTTTTCTCTTCGGCAGGTATTGTTTTTATTATGGTATTCAGCTCATTTCCAACTATGTTTATAAATATGTCCAATTTATTTACAGCATTTTCATTTCCCACAGCCCTCATAAATCTCTCAAATTCATCCAGCCATTCCTGCCATCTCTGACCTTGATCCTCCTGTGGTTCCAAACTAAAAGGATTCGGGCGTC
Organism: Ambystoma mexicanum; assembly: GCF_040938575.1. Lineage (NCBI taxonomy): Eukaryota > Metazoa > Chordata > Amphibia > Caudata > Ambystomatidae > Ambystoma > Ambystoma mexicanum. Next base: position 1,143,123,120 of record NC_090921.1, on the reverse strand, counting down.
TCAAATAATTTAATGGATTCATGGTCAATAGTGTTCCTGCCGACACTTGAACAGAGTCTCCATTTGCATTCTCAAACGACATTTTGTCTAATGTTAATGTCAATATGCTAATACTATTTCTCACTATTTGATTTCTATGTTTGTTCCGTTTGTGCTTGTTTTGTTTGATCCGCTTTTGCCCTTGTTTCTATTCTTGCACGCTTGCTTCTTATTTTGTCGCAGATGTTCTTTCTCCTCTATGTGCAGGCAGTAACAGTTATATAGTATGCAAGTATCATTCACATATTTGCAATGGACATCTTCTTCTTGTATTATAACACAAATCCAGCAGGTGGCGCCAGAGCCTTATCTATCCTCCACCAAACACGGGCACAAGTGAAGAAAATCTTTATTTCACCAACGTAACGAAATGCTTTTGATGTGAAATCACTGCTTTATGCTATACAGTCTCTCCTCTCAAATGATACCAGTTTATATACGTTCGCTCTTGCGCAAAATTACTGCTTCATGTTTTTATTTCATAAATAATGTCATATTCCGCCTCTTCTCGTAATACAGTTCTCCATTGAACCTTGTTGCTATGCAACCCTTGGTTTATTCCAATATGGCTGCACGTATTTCCACGTACGACGGTCCTCTTTTCTAACTTCTAACGATGCTTCCGCATCAGTCACACCATCTCGAGCCTTCTGCCTCGCATCAGTGCCTGTGAGTACCGTTGTTCCATCTATTTAAATTTTCTCCTCGCTCTTTTTAAATAACAAATGTTTCTCTCCCCTCCTCACCAGCCACAATATCCCTTTTCAGAAGCTACCAAATGCATGCGCCTTACCGTCCTTTCTCTTCACTTTCCTTATTCTTTTTTCATTTCACGTCGCTCACTTCTTTGTTCCCTCTTTATACGTCCTCTTTTTTTTTTTTTTTTTTAAATCCTCCTTCGTTTCAATTTCTCTTCTTTTCTCTTTGTGATCCGTTTCCCCTCGTCGCCATTGTTTTAGTCTAGTCTGTATAAATCACTCAGGAGCCATTTATATATGCATCTCTCTTTATATAAAGTCAACATGAATACTGGCTACATTCCAGAACCTTCCCCAACCATTCCTTTACACATTCCATGGCCAGCATTCTATAATTTCCCTTAACCTAGCAACATACCATTATTAATCATGAATAACATTACACAACACACAGACAACACCAGGGGGATCAGGGGGCACGTAGACACAACAGGCAGGTGTCAAAGAACTACAGTACGGGGGTCGGGGGCACAAAGATACAGTGGCGGGGGTAGGGGGGACAAGAGGTCAATGGAGAGGGTTAAGGGGGGCACGAGGATACAATACGGGGGTCAGGGGGCACGAAGATACAGTGGCGGGGGTAGGCAGGACATGAGGACAATGGAGGGGAGTAGAGGGGCACGAGGATACAATACGGGGTCGCGGGGCACGAAGATACAGTGGTGGGGGATACGGGGGACAAGAGGACAATGGAGGGCGGGTTGGGGGGCACAAAGATACAGTGGTGGGGTAAGGGGGACAAGAGGACAATGGAGGGGGGTAGGGAGCACAAGGATAAAATACGGGGGTCAGGGGGCATGAAGATACAGTGGCAGGGGTAGGGGGACAAGAGGACAATGGAGGGGGTTCGGGGCAGGAGGATACAGTACGGGGGTCGGGGGGCATGATGATACAGTGGCAGGGGTAGGGGGGACAAGAGGACAATGGAGGGGGTAGGGGGCACGAGGATACAGTACGGGGGTCGTGGGGCACGAAGATACCGTGGCGGGGGAAGGGAGGACAAGAGGACAATGGAGGGGGGGTCGAGGGGCACGAGGATGCAGTATGGGGGTCAGAGGGCACAAGATATAGTGGCGGGGGTAGGGGGGACAAGAGGACAATGGAGGCGGGTAGGGGGCACGAGGATATAATACGGGGGTTGGGGGGCACAAGATACAGTGGTGGGGGTAGGGGGACATGGGGACATAGGGAGGGTGAAAGTACATACTCACAGTGTCCAGAGAGGAGAGGCTAGTGGCGTACCGTGGTGGACAGGGGTAGATGGGGCCAGGAGTAGCCTTTGTCAGGAGGACTACCCAAGCCTGCCGGCCTCCTCATTGGCCGAGATGAAGTGGGCCAGGACCAATCCCAGGCACCCAGCAGAGAGTGAGAAGGCACACCGGAGCATGAAACAAAGAACGAGGCCATCCTGGAAAGGGCTTGCCTCGTGTACAAGAAGAGTCCAACACAGCAACAACACAAAGCAACGCACGCATCTGCCAATAATAAATTAAGTGAAAAGATGGTCTTGGTATTGGTTTTGTAAAGGAAGCGACCATTGATGATTCGGATTCTGACACTGTTGTGTTGCAGTTGTCTGTCTGTGTTCGGGGGAGAAGATTGGTGAATGTGATAGCCTAGGCGTAACATGCTTGATAGCATGCTCAGTTTCTGCATTGCCTGTAGGCGGAATGCAGGTGACTGAGCATTGTTGTGTTAAGGGGTTTACTGTGGATAGATCGCCATTGCTTGATTTTGGGTCATCTTGTACCATGTTATTTTGCTCAATTTCCAGTGGACAGCCATTCAAAGGTGCAACAGTATTCCTAGTGTCAGCTTTCACTATTTGTGAATAAAGTGGAGGAATCTTCATTGAGTCTACTGCATGAACATTCGCTTGTACTTGCAAGTTGATAGGAGATTCGAATACATGGTTCGGGCTGTGGTATGTTTCCTGATCTTGGTCCTCTGTAATTGCGGGCACACGCTCTTGCATAGTACGATCTGATATTAGGCTCTGTGCGATGGATTCCATGATTTTTGTAACGTCTCCTTGGTGCTGCCAGAAGCCTACATTGGGTAAAATAAACATGGGGGTTTCAGCAGCGGTGGTAGGCTCACATTGGGGGTCATTACGAGGTTGGAGGTAACCATGGCATGGCTGCCTCCAAATCCTTACCAACTCCGCCCTGGTGAATGGAGCTATTACTGCCCCATTCCAAGGTTGGCGGGGCCGGTAATTCCCCATTCACCAGGGCCCTTCCCCATTCCCATTTCAGCCCACATAGGCCTCAATGGGAATGGGGAAGGCGCTAATAACGGTACCGCAAATTGCGGTACCGTTATTAGCTCCAAACTCCCTTTGCGGGTCCAGTCCTTAACGCCATAAGGGAGGACCCGCAAAGGGAACTCGTAGTAGGGTGGTAAGGGATTACCGACACCGGTGCCCTTACCGGTGCCGGTAATCCCTTACCGGCCACCTCGTAATGAGGCCCATTATGATTCAAGACTAAATAATTACGAATATCGAGATTAGACTTTCCGATTGTCGAGCTCGGTTTCGTATTCATTTTGTATTCATGGGTGAGCCTTGCGTTGCAAATGATGCAGGTGTTTTTCTTGTGGCATGTTTGTTTTTCGATTGGGATGTGTGTATTCAGGCATACTAGAGGTTAAGCAGATCATTACCCGCGTTTCTCTGTGTCAGTCGGTGCTAATTTCTCAGTGGAAGGCAGTATATATAATACTGCGAGAAATGTTCTTAGTGATTTTTGTACACGTGCAAGATGCTATGAGGGTTTGGATGCTACTTAGCTTGTGCTTGGCTTGTGCTTATCTCGAGCTAAATGCCGTAAAGTCGTTACGGCATGGGTGACTCTGCAACCGTGCGACCAGCGGTCAGCAGTCAGCCACTCTCCAGGCACTCATCGCAGGTGCGCGCGCGCGCTGGTGCACGCGCTCCAGTGTTTTTATGGACGCTGGGTAATAAGTGGGCGTGGCTTATCTAAAAGATAAGAAAATAGAGGCGTATAGATAATATTAACTGTTAATAGAATGGGTTAAAGTCTATAAAGTTCTTCCTCTATGTTCTTAAGGTCTTGTAAGTACCCAGCAATGTTTTTGAAGTGCCAAATCCAGGCACGTTGATTTCTTCACGGCGGATTGGAAGCGAGGCAGCAGGACAGTCAGTCGCATTCAGCCACTCTCAAGGCACTCTTCGCAGGTGCGCAACTCCATTTTTTCAGGCTGTTACACCATTTAGGGTTTACAGGACTATACACAGCAGTAACCAAAAGTTAATGCTACCAGATGCCATGTCAACAGGGACATCTCCATTGACATGTCCTGGGATTTGGTTTTACTTTAGTTCATTTTGTCCATTTGAAGTGACCCAAGACTACAACTTCCAGAATGCAAGTGATGGTGAAATCAAAGCCAAGTCCTGTGGCTGGGTGTCAAGTCATCTGGTGACCTTCCATACATTGCAATGGTTGAATATTTTGTCCTGCAGTTCACCATTTTGGAATGATTCCCTGCTTTTTCCCGATCACTAGACTGGACATAATTATTTATAAGTCTGCCCTGACCACTAAAAGAAATCTACCACTAAAAGAAATCTCTGGTTTAACCAAATGCAAGGTTAGATATTCTACTAAAATTATTTATTTTTGTTCACATAGATCCTACACAGATATTGTATCCAAATATATGGTGAATTGTCGTCAACTTATTAAAGCAATAAGATACGTATTTCAATGGACACCTCTCTTGCAAGGGACTGCTAAACACCTTTTAATTAATCGGTAGCATTTTGAAAAAAATGATATGACAACGGGCATAATTAACCCTTTGTAAGAGCCCAAAGCACGTGCACAGCAATCACCTTCTTTTTTTGTTTTGGTGTACATGCACAATGATTCTAATAGAAATGGCACAAGGGGAGCGTTGAGAAGCAGGATTATTTGGTTGGCATGGCAACTGACAACGTTTGTGGAATGCTTTGGCTGAAGTGCACTTTGTTTTCGGCCATGTCAGCCAATGGGGGATGCTGGGGCACAGTCAGGTAGTTATGTTGTCGGATGTGTCTTTGACGCCAAGCTGTATGGGTTTCACTCAAGATACAGTTGGGCCTCTCCTGGAGGAGTGTGCACATCACAGTGGTCCTGGGATTTCAGCTGGAAATCCTTTCCCGAGACTAAAATGGGCCCCAAAGGCCACTGTAACAGTCTGACTCCCCACTAAGCAACGTGGCTCAGCAATTTGCTGAGAACGTTTGGGGGATGGGGTTGCGGACATGACATTATAAATGAAAGGGGTCCCTGCCAAATGATTGGGGCAAAATGGTGTGCCACAAAAGTTGGGGGGGACAAACCCCCTTCTCCCCCCCTAAAATTACGCCAATGTTCCCTGGATACCTGACGCCTATGAATGCAATCTGCATCGAACATTTGCAAAAGTCAGAACTATTGTTCTGGCCAATGCTCGTTTGTGAATACAGGCAGATCAAATGTTTCTACCTCTAGCTGCACTTCATCAGGTTCCAAGGGAATTGGCCAATTGGATGGTATCCCAGCTGTAAGCCGCGTCCGATGTTTGAACAGCGGTGGGGGTGCACATGATGTGAAATGTGTTCATATACTTTCCTCTGTAGAAGTGCAGAACGCATCAAAGTAATGTCACTGTCTTCCCTTGCGGGGAACGTGCAAGTGCATTCACGGTGCTGTATACTCTTTTCTCGGGAGAAAGTGCAAGTACCTTATAAGTGTGAATCCCTAATTCTCTAAAGACGGTCTTGCCTTAGGGAGCGTTCACTTTTCCAAGTCCATGAGCTGACTTACCTAAAAGCCTCAGAGTCAATGTCCTGCTGAAACGGCAGGGGCACATGGCTCTCACTTCTCCTACTCATGATGCAACGGGTTCTGTGGTCTGGAATCAACTAAATTACAATTTGGGGCTATCTCTGCATTACATCCTTGGGGCAAAAGAAACATACATCTGAAACATGTGTGCAAAACAGTGCAATAATAATAATAATAATAATAATAATAATAATCTTTTTTACCAATCTTTTTTACCAATCAACGTTTATTGAGTTTAATAACAAGAACACAGACGGCTATCATACACCCATGCAGATGCCCATATTGTGCACAAACATAGCAGACAACATATACAGGTGAACCTCTCCCCTGCACCCCCAAATAATCCTCATGAAAATGGCAAAGACTAAACCTAACTCCAGTAAATGTCAGCATCACAACCTCCACCCCAAATAAAGCAGGGAGCCTTGAAAGGCTACACACAATGTTTTAATACTATTTATGTGCAATATTGAAGATTACCCCTGCTAGCTGCGCAGGAAGTATTCATTCTATTAAAGACTAGGAGGCGAGCACGCTATGGTTCACGTCCATAAACGTTAGTCAGTAACAAAAAGGACTAAAATAAATCCTAAAAGATAGAAACATTGCAACACTAAAATCGAACTATACTGGTCCTCGAATATGTTCTCTACTAAAATGAGACATGTTCAATTTGAAGATGCACAGAGTAATTCAACCGCAAAAATAAATTAATTTATTTTGCTTATTTTGTGACTGTGCTTATCATCAACTAATAAACCATGCTGGCTTGTCTTTTGCCCCTTCTTACTATAATTCAACCTTTAGAACATGACGTTATTTGCATCCAATCTTGCAAGGGGCCGTGATATTTGGCCCTGTACATTCTGGCCACAAGTCTTGAAGAAAGATGTTGCCTGTGCACACATATTCCTTAGATTGGGCCCCGTAGGGCTATATTGCTCTACACGGAAAAACCAGCGCACATTTTGACATCAAAGGACCAGGTAAGCAAAATGGGCCTAGAAAGTGAATTGAAAAAAAAGACATTCATAGAATACAAAATAAATATATACATTAGTAAAAGGAAACAGAGATAATATGACCATGGTAAAATGATTCAACAGCTGTCAGAAAACCGTTATTCAATCAACATGACCTACCAGTATTGGTGTATCCTAATATTCAGTTGCTAATTGGTCTACATTGATGCTATTTATTTCATTTTGGCAGTGTGACTGCATTAGCTAACATAAGAGGATATAATGAATACGACTATTCACCATGCATGTAGTGCACACAGCAATAGGTGGTAATGAAACGTAAAAGACTTCCTTGTAGGGCCCTCAGAAGGATGAATTGCTGATGTAAATTAACCTGAAGCCCGCAGGGTACACACAGATTGTATAGCCGAAGCCGCGGCAGCGCCCGCTGCAGAGCCATAAGGGCAGGATTGCTTAAAATCAAATTATGGTGTTACCAGTTCCTGATTTGGGGAAGGAATGCATTAGAAAGACTAATTCATTTGATTTTTAGATTACGTTTGTGCAGGTGCCAGGTGGTGGCCAGAGAAGAAGCCGTTTTGTGTCTGTCTGGGTTCGTTTATCCTTATGACACCTTATGGGGAAAGATGATCTGGCCACAATAATTACCCAACTAATTTAGTAATTTGAGGATAACTCAACAAGCACCAATGAATTAGCTTATTAAGACATACATTTAAAAATGTCATGTTAATAACAGTACGCACAAAATAATGACAGAGTAAAACGTTAATGCAGGGTTCTGCTTTCCTGACCTCCTTCCTTGAGCTTCTTACAGAATTGCTACGGGCAATGTAAACAATGTCAGCGTCATGGCGAGTGAAGAAACAGAAAAGGGACCAAACTCTGTAACATGAAGTAGAAAAATGATATCACATGATCATTCACGTGGCTGCAAGGATATGTCACGGTGCTTCAGGTCCCGCTGTGCCAAGGCGCAAACTATGGCGTATGATGCGACATCTTCAAGAGTGGCTTTGTGACACAGAAGGAGACACCTCCCGAACAGCTCTCCATAGCGGCTGAGCAGCCCCTTTGCTGAGACGGCCCTGGACTTTGAGCCAACAGCACTGTTTACTCTCGAACTTCTAGCTGCATTGCTCAGATTACGTGTATGGTTCCCCAGATTTCGGGATGCTAAATGTAGTTCTCGACACATGGCCATGGGGATACCGGGCAGTGGAACTTTTCAACTTGATAAGTGGATGCAAAAAGACCGGTTTAAGAAGCGGTGCTGGAAGACACAAAAGGTCCAGTAGTTGACTTCCTTTTCTCCTTTTCTTAAATCGTCGGCAGTGGTCTTTTCCAGAAAAGAACGCTGTAAATTACACCTGGAAGAAGAAAAATTAAAGGACATTAATCTTCCACTTTGCACGTTTTTGAGACAAGTGTTTCACAGTGGTGGATTACCATATAGACAGTTAAAACCTAGCATTGGCACTGTCTTTCAATTGTTGCACATGTCTGGTTCGACGCTTAACCGAAACAAAGAGCACAATCACAGTGTGGCCAGAATTTGGAAATTCTGTTTGAGTTCTCAGCAAAGAGGACAAGAACTGAATGGGGGAAATGTAGTCTAACATCCCTCCCTTTCCCAGTTTGGACCAGAGGGTGCCTAAAAAACGATGTGCAAAACTGATACTGGAGCTTTTCAGATTGTTGTTATATGGTTCCAATGTACTTGGAAAATTGTTACTGACGATTTGTCAAATGGTCCAATTGCAAGACGACAGCCACAAATCAAAATGCCCGCTCGATGCACACTCCATGCCACATGAAAAAACAAAATATCTAAAAGGAAAGACACAGAGACATGAACAATAGTGTTTCCTCAGCACCCTGCGATGCTTTCAAAGCCTTGTCTCCCAATGCAATTGAAAACGCACAATTGTACTAACTTCAGTCATCCAATTCATGACATGTTACTTTACAACAAGGATCAATGTCTTCGATTCCATATTGAGTTTAAAAAAACAAACAAGCGATGTGTTCACTTACATCAATTTTTCCCCAACGTATGAGGGTAACACGTTTCATGTCAATTTGTGTGTTGAAGGACTGTGAGCAGAGTTCAGACGCCTAATGTGACATGTGTAAAGAAGATAATGGCGGCTGAAGAGAGAAGAAAGTCAAAACCATTGTTCTAGGGTACAAAAAATGCCAGAACTATGCCTCTCGTCTCCCAGCCCCCAATGACAAACAATCACAAAACCCCAACCTACCATCCTCCTCTCCTTCACTCTACCTCTCCCAAACAAGCCACCTTTCCGGCAATCTGACTCTCCTCCACTACAACAGAAAACCCCTTTAGGAATGGGAGCCTAAACAAAACGTTGTGTTTTACAACTGTATTATCAAGAATGAAAGAAACTCAATGGAAAGTGTACCTGCTAGTTCCTCCCTCACCTTTTTAATCACCCATCCTTAGACTTTTTAAGGGACATGCCAAAGACCATAGCCACCCACCATTACTCAAACGCAGCTGTGCCTGCGGCAATCCAACGTTAATTATACTTAAATGCAGAATAAACATGTCATTCGTGCTCTTTAGCGTGTGAAACAGCTGATCGCGGTAGGTGCAGTGCTGTGTGGTGGCTCTTGGGAACGGGCTTAATGTTCCCAACTGGTAACTGAACAAAACTGAAGCAGAGCTTTGTCAGCAAGCTAGCTCGATGAGCTATGGTGCCACTGCATTACGTTCAGGACACAGGTTCAAATCGCTGCAGTGGACTGGCAAGAGACGAATGCGCCTAAAACCAACTCCGGGAACATTAGTCAAGATAATAAAAAGTAAGGCAGATGGCTTCAATCTTGGAAAGCTAGAGGGACATTTCACCCTTTAAATCCTGCCCACGTTGACCACCGGTCCAAACACTATGAACAATCACAACCAATGAACTTCCACTGAAAACATGCTAAGCACCATTCCACATGCAATGCCTCAAAAAATGCTGACGGATCAAAGCCTTCACACATGGGACATGAGGCTGGGTACATCGTGTCAAACAAGATACAGAAAAATACATTACTGTACGCGAGGAACATATAGGCACGTTTCTCTTTTTTCCTCGCCTGAAATTCCTGTTTCATCGACAAAGCACCACAGGCATGATCTGTCCACGAGGCACGCGGGCAGAGCGTTCTAGTAGCCAGAACCGCTACATGCAACTGTGGCACGTGATCACTTTCCGCGCGTTTGAATAGACAAAACTCCACAACAGGTCCCATTTATCCTCAATGACACAATATGATTAAGTGTTGTGCATGCATAAAACAAATCTAGTAATCCCTTGGGGGATGCTCTATACAACAACTGCACAATTGAGCATACTCCCAGGTAACCTCAAAGAAAACTATTTATGTCCCTGCACAATGAAATATGAAAACAAAGATATCAATATTCCTGTGGCAAATTCAGGTCTTGCAGAAAATTATTCAAAATCCTTATGAAAAAGATGTTTACACAGAATACACTTAAGGTAGAAAATGAAAGAAAGGGGAGTGCTGAAAAGGGAGGTGCTTTGCTTAACCAATGAATGACTATAAGAAAAAAAGAGGCATTCAGAGAGAGGAAGGAAAATATAGACAAATAGTTCAAAATGATTCACTCTTAAAATATCAGATCCCTTCTTTTTATACATTACTCTTCAAAGTTTTTTGAGACACATCATCTATATATTGTGTCATTGCTCTTCAACATTTAACCACAATTTCCACATTTACCACTGACATCATTTTGGTTTGGCTCCTGAGGCCCAGGATGGTTCATTGTTTGATCTCGTTCAGGGGTACCAAGTTATAATGCTACAAGCAAATTGGCCAGTTGAGCATATACCCTGCAAGGTGTTCTCCCTTTTCATCTGCCTGCGATTAGGCTGAAGAATAGGGGCAGACCATCTTGGGGCCTAGCCATCTATATAACTATTATAATGGGCTGAGACATTAAGGAAATCACTGTTTCAAATGAGAACATACCATTTTTAACTATTGATATCGGAGGTTATAAACCGCTGAGACTCATACATCTTTATAATAGAAATGGTTATAGGTCATCTGTGTCTAGAGCTTTGGTACTCTCTAGGCTAGACTACTGCAAAGGCCTCTTCCTTAACCTACCATCTTCCTCTCTGCGTCCCCTCCAGCTAATGAGGACAGGGCTGCAAGACCTATCCTTGGACACAAGCCCACAGACCCCATCTCTCCTGCCATAGAATCTCTCCACTGGCTCCTGGTTGCTGCAAAGATCAAATTCAAATCCCCCTGCATCATCGACAAGGCTGACTGGGGCAGAGGACCACGCTATCTACAACGTGCTTTCACCAAATACTCTCCCTCCAGATCTTTACGTCCCTCCAGCACCAACTCTCAGTGTGTCAAGCGCTTCGCTAAATAGCAAGCTGGTGGCCAATCTCTTTCCACGCCTGGCTCCCTCATATGGAACAGCCTCCCCCCTCCTCTTTATCTTGAGCCAGATCGCCTCAAATTGCGGAAGCGCCTCAAGAATTTCCTTTTCACCTCCTCCTTCCCCCCTCCCTACTTTGCTAAACCCCACGGTTGCTGGGATTGGTGACCTGGGCCCTTATGTGTCCACCTTGGTCTGGCCTCCCACCTCCAATCACCTTCAGCCTCCGCCCACTGCCAGCACTTGCCTTAGTGCCTACTGACCTGTGCTATCACAGGCCTGCACTCATCTATTGGCAGTTGATCACTCCTCCCAAGTGCTTTCTGCCAGTCACTTAACAGCTGCCTGCGACACATTCCCTAGGACTTCCCTCCATGGTACTCCTAGCACTTACCCCCTGCCCCTAATCCCCTCTCTCTCTCTGCATGTGCACATTCTTAATGCCTTAATGCTCACAAGGCCCAGTAGGACCGTCTCTCTTTCATTATTATATTTGCCTTTCATTCCCATGTTCCCTCCCCATTGCCCTGCAGGCGCTCTGAAACACAATTTACTTGATGTATAAGTGCCTTACAAATGCACAATAAATAAATAAATAAAACAATCTGTACGGCTAAGGATTTTAAAGGGACTAATGCAAAATGATGGTATCTAAAGACTTTGAACTGACTCTGATCATTTTTTGGGATTTCAATCTCAGATTGGGGGCAGGAGAGGATCTTTCTATATATAAAGAGGAGCACTTTACCCTTTCGGTCCATAATCCTTGCTTAATGGATACACTTACCTCTAATAGTGCCCTTATTTTGTGGGACATATTGCTAGAAACTCGTTACCGCGCCATTAATGGGAGGTTTGAGTCACCATCTGCAGGTAACTTCACGTTTAATAATGGCCAGTTCCATAGTATAATTCATTATATCCCGGGGACTGTATTAGTGACTTTGCAGTTCTGGATTCTGGAGCCAATGACCCTGTATCATTAACTAGGTGCTGGGGCCATCAACCAGTGGGCGCCAGTGATGTCTATACCTACCCATTACCACTGGAAATAATACCTAACAGAAGAGTTGTATCTTGTAGCGCTGATCAGGCAGAAGCTTTTTTGGTAAAAGAGGTTAACTTAATTAAGGATGAGCTCATGAAGTGTTTAAATATGAATAGCACTCCACACAAGCTGATTAGGGCCTTTTCCTCTCTTACAAAAAATGTGGGGACCTTTTTAAAATAAAGGGTGCCTCTACAAACGGAAAGGCCACGTGCTGGCTCTCAGAAAGTTGTAAGGAGAAAAGGAGGGCTCTTCTGGGCGTCCTTAATGCGGATGCTACGGATATTGATACTATTCGCCAATGTCGCAGAGACTATAGGCATGAATTATCAGCAAGGAAATGTGAGATCGCCTTTAGTCACCGGGAATCACTGTGCAAAGATGCCTTATCTAATGATAATAAGTATTTTGGGAAGATTGTCTCCACGAATTGCGCCGGGTTAGACCTTGGTCAGCAATACATGCCTGAAATGTTTGTCTTGGAACAAGATTAGGTCACACAGTTTAGTTCTCTCTATAGTGTGTACGACAAGGATGTTTTGGGTGGCAATAAGACAACATATTATTCTGGTGTTATGCAATTAGATACCTTTACTGTTAGGGAGCTTGAACAAGTTATTGGACAATAAAAAACAAATAAAGCTCCAGAGGCTGATGGAATTCCGAACAACCTTTTTTGCTCATGTGTTGAGCTGTGGGGCAGATTCCTGATACATGTTTTTAATGCCCTTCTGTTTACAGATACGATACTGACTAGTTGGAAGAATAGCACAATTGTGCCTATCTATAAGAAGGGCTCTAAATCATCCCTGTCATCCTATCACCCAATCAGCCTACTGGATGGAACACTAAAATTGTTCTCCAGAGAGATCATGAAAAGGCTTGAGGAATGGGTCCTGGGAAATAATGTCCTCTCAAATACCCAGCTAGCCTTTTGGCCTGGGCTGGGAACTGTTAATCAGTGTATACATCTGTGTCTGCTAGTTTCCAAGTATGTCCTCCTTGTAGGAGCCCCTATCTACATGGCCTTTATGGATTATAAGGGTGCAGAAGAAGGACTCTGACACAAAGAGCCATGTCTGGGCTAAAGACTTATTGAATAATAAAGCAAGAGAAAACCCATCTTTCCCTATTCCTAAGAGAGGTTTCCCTGCCTCAACTAAAGGGCTAAGGTGACTGTCAGGATGTCTGTTAAAGTAAAGGTGTCCATCGTCCTGGGTCAAGAAAATCTTACTTCTGTCCCTTACACTATAAACTATGGAATAAAGTAGTACTGTTCTGATATCAGGAGAATGTCTCCCTTTGCCTCGGTTATGGTCAAAGTTCCACTCAATGCTTTCTTGGTGGGCCAGGAGAATACCTCCCTTCTTCTGGTGTTCGGTCTCACATAGCCTGAGGGGATGACTCCCTTCCCCAGGTCACAAAGTTCCAAACAATGTTTACTTTGTAGGCTAGGAGAATGCCTCACCTCTTCTGGCGTTCAGTCTCACAAAGCCCAGGGGAATAACTCCCTTCCCCAGGCCGGTTTGGACCTTCCTCTGGGTCCAAGATACCAGGAGAATGACTCCTTTCTCCTGGTAATCATAAATGATCTCTTACAACCAGGGGGAACGGCTCTCTTCCCATGGGTCTCTCTTCACTAGGTTTCACACCTACAACACTCAACACTTCTCTGGTTTGGCCCACTTGGTCAACTTCCCTTTCAAGTACTGCCACAATGAAGATTACTTGTATCACTCTCTTGTTGAGTCCCTGACCCAGGTTTCTCTACTTCTTTGGTTAGGCCCAGTTGGTTCACTTCCCTGCCAAGTACTGCCACAAGGAGGATAGTCCTGCTTCTTATGTCCATACAGGGTTTTTGCCTCCTGTACTTTGAATCCTCATTGGATCCCTGCGCCTCTCCCGTTACCTTGCTTGTTCTCAGGATACGCGGTCAGTTCTCCCCGGGGTCTCTCTCCTACTCTGTGTGCTGCACGGGCATCTCCGTCTCTCAATGCCTTCACATTGAAGATCTCCTGCCTAGCACTTGGACCGACGGTATGGATGCTGCCTTTTGCGTTAACATTACCGTCTGCCAGCCTCCCATTACTGTCTGGACGCCATTGGGCAAGGGAGTCCTGTTGTCCTTGTGACTCAGAGACCGGCCTGCTCTTGGCTCTGTCCTAGCCTTCTCCACATCTCCTTCATACTTCCCGGGCTCCCGGTCTCTCTTCCTGGTTGGCTGTGTCTCCCCGATAGGTAGTCCTTCTTTGTTCACTATCGCATAGGAATCATGCCTCGCCACGCCAAGTCTATACCACTGCAGTTCCTTCTTTGTATTGCTCTTCATTGTTCCTGTGTCCCACCTCGTCCCAGCACTGGGGTTATCTATTTTCCTGAGGTTCCTGTTCATCTCAATACTTTACAGAACCTTGAGGTAGTCTACCTTACAACAATACATAGGTCTACGGTCTACAAAGAGGTTAGCAGAAGAAGGAGAGGCTAAAGTGTGTGGGGGTCTGATGCTGTCATAAGGGCTATAGCCTACATGGTCATGCTTCTCTCTAGGGCACAAGGGGCGAGAACCTCCCCATCAGATCCTACCACATTATACCACCCCCAGGAGGACTATCGGGTAGCGGCCTCACCTCCATGGCCTTATGGGAAAGGCCTCCCCTTGAGGAGAAGTGACGGCATCCTGTGATTTGTCACAGGATCTTAGCTCATCCTTTGATCACGTAGACACAGGACTCCTGTGTGGTGCAGATTAGACTTGTGATACGTAAGGCCAAACCCCTGCCTATTCCCAAGTGACACCGAATATATAGAATAAAGAAACTAGAATAAAAGTGCCATTTTGTTTATGCCGCCACCAGGTAGAATGGAAAAAAAGTAGGATAGAGTTAGCTTGCCACACTGTAGGAAGCTAGTTGTTATATTATAGCTTCATAGGGAGGGTTAGGTTGCTGAATACACAGAGAGGGGTTATAGTGAATGGCAGTATTTTTTATTAATTTGTATGTATTGGGTATTTATAATATGCCTATACACAATGTGTTTTGAGGTGCAACAAGACAAGGGGTTGTGGGGAGGGCAAAAACAAAAAAGCCCTGCTAGGCCATGTGACATTTGGAACTTGCAAGCGCGGTAACAAGAAGTGCAGGGGAGACGGGGGTCAGGGGTCGGGGTGCTGGTCAGGGCGCAAGGGCCTGTGAGAAAAAAGTGAGTGCCTGGGAAGGCCAGGTGGACAGAGCCATGGGAATGCAGAGAGTGCAGGGCAAGGAAGGTCAACAAGCTAAGTGCGAGGTAGGGTCTGGAAGGGCTCAAGGGTGCAAGCCCAGGCAGGCTTGGGCAGGGGTAGGGGCCCAGAAGGGCAAGTACAGGTTGTGAGGTGGGGGAGCAGGGGAGACCAAGTGCAGGGGAAGACTGGACGAGGGGGGCCTGGTGTACTGAAAGCATCTGAAGGAACTGGGCAGCCAGTCAAGAGGCAGACAGGGGCATTAGCAGGGGATGGGGAGAGGGAAGGAGGAAGAAAAAGGGAAGCTTCTGGAATTTAAGGCAATTCGGCTCAAGTCTGAGAGGGGCAGGGAGGCCATTCCAGAGGCAGGCATCTGCGGGGGAGAGAGAGATCTGCCCCCCCACTCTCTGCTTGGAAGTGCACAGTTAGGTAGGGTACATATAAGAAGTATGCAATATCTTCCCCTTGCAAGGCCCAGCACAGCGCATGGTCAGAAAGCACAGTATTGTATATAAAATAGCTTAATACAGATTTTTCTTGGTTCATGATGGTGTCCAGACAACTGAAAATGTCAAGGCTGAGAGAAAAGGGGGGGGATAGCAGAAACTGCATGAATAGGCTTTCCCCATGCTTCCAGCATAGGTAAGCAACAATTGAGTTTGTTTTGTGCTAAGCAGACAGGAATATATGCCAGGTGCACACAGTAATGTTGTGAGACAAGAGGGAACCCCTTAATTCAAGGTACTAGGGGTAGAACAACATTTAGTTACACAAATGCACCTCAACATATCAACAATTTCACAGTTTTTTGCATGACTAAATCCAAAACTCTTGACTCGCTCTTAGATCGTCAAACAACATACATTTATTGGTTAATACTTTACCATTTTACTTTATGTATCAACCATTTCATGCAAATATACATGTTTCACATATCATACTGATAAGAGCATATGTTTTACTCCTTATTTGTCCCTTGGTATTGATCATGTTTCATATCAGAGGGACAACCTTTGCATTTATGAGTATGCAAACAATTATTTTGTAAAACCTAAGTGCTTTTGCCACAGCCACCATCACTGCGTGAGCTAGAACCCCCTAGTGACCCAATATATCAATATATCAATAGTGTTGATACAAACACTATTGAATTGGAACCAGGTCGACATCCCGTATGGAAACATTTCTTGACTAGTCCTGTTCCTTTATCCATGGATTGACGTTTCGGTGGACTTATAATTGTACCACCTTCTTCAGGACTGTGCATTGTATGGGGGCCCTGGAAGGCAGCAACAGTTTTGTAAAAACCTACTGTGGTGTATTAAAAACATTTAAAATCTAGAACGACTAAAATGGTCACTGAGTCAGAGTTTTACATGTCTTGTGACCTAATCACTATAATACTAAGCTTGCTAGGTATGTGTAAACTCCTGTTCTCAAGTTGGTTTGGCTTGGTACTTCCTGCCTCTTGTATGTGACCTATTGACAATGATCATCATATAGAATTGGTTACTCTCCAGACTCTGTTATGTGCAAGTACAGTTAACCCATATAGTTCAACAACATTTCTTACCCCATCGTGAGTTCCTTGTGGGAAGTCGCTTTTGGTAGTGCAAGAGTCTTCAAAGTGGTGGAGAGGAGTTCCAATCTATATCCCCCATTTGCGTGGTTCAGCCTTTGCTGCTTAGCCTTCTATCCACAATATAGACATATATGTTTGATTTTTACTTTTTGACGCTAGATTTATATGATTATTTTGTTACCCCACACAAAATTCTGTTAAATCAGATTCTAAATCCCCTCAGCGAGTTCTGGTATATCTGACACACAAATAAATGATATAGTACCTGCTGCTTGAATGGTCCGTGGACCAGTGTACTTGGGTTTGTGTTACTCCGTTGATATTCCCCTCTTGTGATTTATTCTGCAACTGTATTTTAACTGCAGCTGGGTTAGATAAACACAAATAGATAGACCCTGTCTTTCAGTCAGCACATAGAGTGGCGAGGCAATGATGAAGACAGCAACAGAAGGACAGGATAGATAAAAGAGGACACATGAGGCCCTCTTGATGTCACCAGCATGATGTCATGCCGCTATTCCTTGAGTAAAACTCAATTTTAAGGAAACGGGCACCCAAGCTGAAGGCGAGAAAGACGGCGTGACACAACGGTCCGATTAAGGTCCAGTGACATATACATCTTTGTTTCAAGACCTAGTAGCAGATAACAGTATTGTGTATTTAATACATTGAGAAGAGGATGTGAACAATCGATTTCCATCTTCCGATATGCTGTTTGTCCCTATAATTCCAAGGAATAGCTGCACTACATCACACTGGTGACTCGACCTTTTCATATAACCCAGATAGGTGTATTAGAAAGGAAAATAAGATATTGTTTGGGAGCACATCATGTTCCTAGTATGCAACACATGTAATATGACCGCGTGATGAAAATAAAGAGTGTCCTGAAGACAGAACCTATGGGAAATGCAAAGAAAAATTAATCTGATTCTATTTCCAAATTACATATAGGTTCTAGAAACACATGTCTAGTGTTGACACACCTATTTCCCCCTTGAAAGGTAATTTTTCACTGAAAATACATGATTGATTTTGGGCATATGTTATGTCTTGATTGACCAATATGTCAAAATGTGTTTTGATGCTTACACACTGAAATGAAATGGTGTTCTCAGTGGAATGGTGCAGTTTTGTGAACCATTGGGGTTCTTTTTTTTAAAGAATTTGATCGTTTTATGATTGTGTTTTATGAATTTATAGACATTAAAATATGTATATTTTTTGGAAAAACCTTGTGTGCCCACCTAAATTCTAAAAGTGTTGGTTGGGTATGTGGCAGGTGGATACCAAGAACAAACTCATAGCTTAAAGGGAGGAAGCCATTTTGTGGGATTTGCTTTGCTTGATATAGTATAGTCCTCAGCCACACGGCCCCTAAAAAGAGGACAATGCAGCTCTGGATAGCTGATGCCAGGCAATGGGGAAAAAGGTAATGATTGCACCTACATGCATGACGCGGAGTACACAGCTTCCCCTGTTACAGAAGAGCCTGTGATTGACACAGTAAATCCTGAGGCCCCAAACAGATAAGGATAATTTAATGGCTAAATGGCTGTCCCCTTACAGCAGGGGCGGCCAAGTGGATTCATGAACTGGAAAAGAGAACAGCAGGAATAACATTGGCTCTGGGGGACACAAAGAGTTTATTTGCTTCGATTATGGGAGACCCAGCAGATGGCCTGTTGAGGAGGGCAGGATATGCAGTGGTAACACAGAACATTAATCATCATGATGGGTTCCCATGTAATAATTTCAGGGTGAATATGTGGAGGGCATTCAGAGTAATATACCCAGATAAATCCGACATGACCGGCATAAGGTTGAGGGAAATTATACCAGTTGAGGACCCCATGCAGTATATTCAGGAAATTAAAGAAATGTGGTGCTTAGCAACAAGAGAAAGGTGGTACAAGACTATTCCCATATTTTATCACAATGTATGTCAAAGTCTCCCTTAAAGCATGCAGGCTCAATTGCGAAAGATAGTAGGAACAG
Source organism: Ambystoma mexicanum (assembly GCF_040938575.1). NCBI lineage: Eukaryota > Metazoa > Chordata > Amphibia > Caudata > Ambystomatidae > Ambystoma > Ambystoma mexicanum. Next base: position 1,143,104,213 of record NC_090921.1, on the reverse strand, counting down.
AGATGAAAATGTGGCCCGAGATACAATTGCACATTGTTAATTTTCGTAGGTTGAAACAGGATAAGGAATAGAAGAAAGTAGAAGACAGTGTGAGCTAGGGTACAAAATTAGTGCAAAAGAAGTTGGCGAGAATAGCAATAGAAGGTGCAGTGATTACAAATACAGGAATACAGGAGAAGAACTATATCAGCAGAGTTTCCAGCAGGCACTACCAAAGGGGATTTAATGGAGGAAGGGGAGAGCAGATGTATTATCCCAGAGGTAGAGGGAACTCTCAAAGGCAATGGGAGGCAGATTTGGACACGCATATTGAGGAGGATTAGACATTAGACTGAGTTCTGGTGACAATGGGAATTTTGGAGGCTCATGTTGGACATGTGGGATGACAGGAAATTATGCTAGAGGATGTAGAAGTAGGGGGATGGTGCAGCATGGATTGGTGCCACAGGTACAGAGAGGAAGAGCAGCCCATTATGTACCCACGTACCCTACACAGCAGCAGACACAGTATTTTTATGAGGCATCACAAGCACCACAGATGCTATATGTCCTGACAAATAATTTAAATTATACACAGCAACAGACATAGCCCTAATTACAACAGCAGCAACCCAACGCTTTACAAGCACAAGCACAGCAGACAGCACAGCAGTGGGGCAAAAGATTGATACCAGCGGATGTTGTACTGCATTTTGGAGGAGCAGCAGTCACTGGAGGGAATCCCTTTTTACCCACAGGGGGCCCACATGCATGTACCCACAATAGGACAGCCCACAGGGGGCTCTGGTGTGTCCAGTACTATCAGTAACTCCAGACCCAGAAGAGGAACCAAGGGTGGGAATGGGGATAGGACATTCTCTTTTTTGGTAGACATAGGGGCGATTAGGTCCTGTGTCACAGAGGGGGATTTTCGTTGCCAGACATGATTATGGCCACACTGGGATTTTCTGGGGTTATGTTAACGTTTTTTTTTTTTGCAAAAGGTTTACCAGTTATAATTGGGTCACACACACTGTCAGTACCTTTATTATATTCAGGAAGCGCACCAGTGAATATTTTAGGTAGAGATTTGATGCACAAATTTAACATGACCCTTTTGTTTACAGAAAAGGGCATAGTTTGTTCCATGCAGGTATCCATTATGTGAACGTCAAAATACTAATTTGAGCATTTTGTGGCCAGAGAGTTATGAGAAGAGAGCCACTTAATGCCGTCTTGTTCTCCTATGGAGTTATTGGGATGGGTCCCCAGAATAAAGGACAAGGTTTGGCGGTTACCCACAGAGTACAGACATTAAGTGAGGGGCAGATATTATGGTGCATATAGAAGTAGCAGTGGTGAGGGAAGACAGAGTAATTTTGCACGCAATAAATGAAGAGGGTATTGACCGGTGCACAGTTTAAGCAATTGATCTAGCACTGCGACTGACCAACATTACTGACAAACAGTTGTTTCAAGATTAGGATGATGACAATGAGTTTATTTTCCAGACAAATATCCCATGACAACTGAAGATAGTGTATAGAGAGGTTCCCCAGGGGATATTATGGGCTAAAAAAGTATCACCATATTGCCATGAAGATTTTGAGAAAGGCCCCAAGGGATTATGAACCAGCAATCTCCAAGATGTAGGTTGCCTCAAGAGCATAAGAACAGTTCAAATTACATTGAAGCAGTGAGCAATATTATCTTGAGTGAAGCAATATTCCGTGTCAAGAGAAGCAGATGAAGTTTAGACAATACAATAGTTGCGATGCTACAGCAAGGCATAATCGTACCATCAGAATCCCCCTGGAACACAGCTGTGTATCCAGTGAAAAAAGCAAAGGGAGGCAAATGGAGATTCATAGAAGATTTGCACCGCTTGAGCAATATTGTGGAGGCCACTCCAATTGTCTCTAATCCAGCAACAATGTTATATAACATACCCACGAGTGCCACCGTTTTCACAGTTATGGATTTAAACAATGCCTTCTTTTCTGTTCCTTTGCATCCAGACCTAAATATCTCATCCCGTTTACCTATAGAGGGAAAACATTTCAGCATACAAAATTGGTGTGTTGTGAATCCCATAGTGTATTTAATAGAGTGTTACAGATGGCTTGGCAAACAGACAGACACTGAATACAGTGATACAATATGTTGATGATCTATTGGTGATTAGCACAAGAGAGAGGGTGGGTTCCCGTGAAACAAACCATTGAACGAATCAACGGAATAAATTGCTCACTGTGTAGGAGCTTAATGAGGGGATAGACCAGGTCAAGGAGAGTAAAAAATCAATCAATATTTAATAGACACATATTCAATTACATTACACATGGTGCTGAAATCACAATAAAAACAGCATAAAAACACACAATCAACACTGAAAATTTCCAGTTAAAGTGCATATTAGTCTAGTAAGCATCCTAAAGTGTAGAGTGGACACACTGTGCATAAGATAATTCGAAAACATATTGCATCAGAGGACAGCTTAAATCTCAAGTTAATGCCCAATCTGTATTCAGAATCAAAATTATATAACCAAAGTAAGGCAGAAAAAAGAGAAAAGAAATTAGAGAATTAGAAAAAAGTAAAAAGAAATAAACAAAAAATCATTATATATATGTAAATAAAGGGCACCATCCCACGCATGTCAAGACAGTCAATGTTTCCTGCGGCTTCTACCCTTGGCTTCTATCGCGACTCAACACTCTGCTTCACCAAACAAGTCAATATGCTGGCTTCCATTACCGGCAACACTTGTAAACTCATCAGAACTAGTAAACCCTTCCTCTCAAACAACAGCTGCATCTTGCTGGCCAGAGCCCTCATTCTGTCCAGGCTTGATTATTGCAACACCCTTTATATATGCTCAAACAAAGCAATTTTCAGGAAGATACAAACACTCCAAAACAATGACCTTAGAGTGGCCCTTTGAGTGGCTAGGAGAGACCATACTTCTGAGATTAGACGATTGGCTCTCGACTAACGACAAAATCAAACTGAAAATTGCGTCCCTCACTCACAAATCCCTGAACAACGCTGCCCCAGCTATCTGGCCGAGAGGTTCCATAAAAGGACCTCCATCAGACCCTCCATTTTAGCCCATAGCAACTCCCTCCTTGTCCCTAGATTCTAACTTTCTAAGGTAGGTGGTAACATCTTCCCCATTAAAGCAGCCCAGCTCTGGAACTCCATGCCTCCTGCTATCCGAGAAGATCAGCTGGCTCTTCAGATCTAAATGCACCAGCTGGCTCAAATCTTCCAATATCTAACAGCAGCTGTGAGCCCACTAGATTTAAACACCTTCAAGTGGACATTAACAATATAATGTATAACTTCAATGTCCACTATTATCTTGTAACTATTCTATGCATGTATGTACCTGTATTGCTAATTTATATATCTGTGTAACCAAGCTGAGAACCTTCCTGTAACTGTCGCGCCCTGATACCCTCGGGTCTGGAGCGCGTTACAAATGAATAAACAAACAAACATATAGGGCCTCATTACGACCTTGGCGCTAATGGGTTAACGGCGCCGTAAAAGGCTGTGGCGCCGTTAACCCATTAGCACCTGATTACGAGGTCTCTTTGCGGGACCCGACCTTAACGCCTGGTATACACCAGCCGTTAAAGTAGGGACCCGCAAAGGGACCTTGGTGCTAAGTAAGGTACCACAATTTGCGGTACCGTACTTCGCGCCTTCCCCATTCCCATAGAGCCCTATGGGGCAAAAATGGGAATGGGGAAGGGCCATGGTTCAATGGGGAATTACCGCCCCGCCAACCTTGGAATGGGGTGGTAATTCCCCATTGAACCATGGCGGACCCGTTACAACACCGGCACCAACCATGGTGCTAATAGCGCCATGGGATAGCGCCGGTGTTGTAATGAGGGCCATAGTGATGTATATGATGACATACCCCAAGTGAAGGAGAATGCACTTGATGGCAGAGAGATTGCATTTATTGATGGTTCATCGACTATCAATCACAACATGTGATTGAAGCACATGGACACATCAGTTGTACATAATGAGGATGGAGACCTCGAGGAAATAGCAAAGAAAAGATTGCCATTGCACTATTCTGTGCAATCAGCTGAACTAGTGGCATTAATAACAGCATTACAATTGCGTGCTGATGGAGAGGCGACAATCTACTCTGATTCAGCATATGTAACCTCCACTGAACATTCAAGATTATCCTGCTGGAAATGAAGGGGGTTCCAGCAATCAGACAGCTCATCAGGGCAGCATGCTGCATTGTTGTCCGAATTGACTGATGAGACTCCCACTGGTTACGCTAGTAGCAGTCGTAAAGGGCTCTGTTTATACTAATGGTACCGATTCGATATCACAGGGCAATGACACAGCAGACCAGGCAGCCAAAGAAGCAGCATATTTATCAGAAATTGTAGAGTTAGTTTTATCAACAAGCAATGAGAGGGTACATCAGAAGGGAATAGTAGAACCATATAGTGCAGTATCCCTGTCACAAATTAAAGAACTACAAGGACGTGCACCACATGAAGAGCAGGAACTGTGGATGGAGAGGGCTGCTCATTGTCCCCTGCAGACCTGATGTGGTGGCAGAATATCATGGGGAGGCCTGGAATGGTGCTGGAGTTATTGACAGTGGCATAGAACAGCTGAACTATCCCGTGCCTGCCTTTAGGGAATATATTGCCATGGAGTTGCATGACCAGTGGTTCACCCCCAACCTGCAAGAGCATGTTCAAAGTTTTATTGTTGACTGTGCAGTTTGTCAGCAATTTACTGTGGGCATACATTGAGGACAGTGAAGGCAATATTACCCCTCATGAATTTGATGCCCATGTGCAGATGAAGAAATCCCTCTTGAGGAAACAGAAGAAAGCAATAGCATGTTCTGATATTTATGAGAAATAAAAGCTATATGTGCTCTTAACAGCAAATACAAAAATTGGCTACACTCATATCGAGCTTAAATATTTCAAACTGACAGGGAAGCATGCTACAAGCAATAACTATAAAGAACACAGCACAAATCTGGGCTCTCATAAATATCGCTAATCATACTGCTCAAAAGCCTGTACAAGTCAATGGAGTGAACGAGAACGAATGGGTGACATATTTTACTAACATCTGTGCTAGGCCTTTTGGTAATGAAGACATGACTAGTTCACACTTGTCATGCTAAGAGGGATTGCACATCCGAGAGGAGGATGTTCTGTTTTACATACCCAACTTATTAACTCTCTGGCCCCAGGTCCAGACGGGCTTGATAACTTTCTGTTTAGACAGCATCCTATTCTCTGGGCTTGAATTCTGCATACTATCTTTAAACAGATCATAACATCAAATGTCATACCGCCGTCATGGTTGTTGTCTGTCATAGTGCCTATTTTCAAGAAGGGCGATTGATCATGTTCTAGTAACTATCGACCGATTGTGCTTCTTGAGGCACCAGGCAAAATATTCTCTAAATTCACCTTGAGAGATTTTAATAAGTGGACATCTGAACATTTAACAAAAGATCCATTTCAAACTAGCTTTATATCAGGTATGGGAACCAGCAGCGTCAATTAACTAACCCTCACATCTATTATAGCTCACCATACCATATTAAAGCAAGCTCTTTACCTAACTTTTGTCGATCTAAGAGCCGCATTCGACTCCGTATCAAGAGAACTTTTATTAAACAAATTGATTCTCCATGGGTGTCCAGCCCACATTGTCTCTCTGATTAGAGATCTACATACAGGTAACACCATCTGAGTGAAACTGGGACTGGATGGCAAATGGACCCTGCCAATCAAGACTTTCAGAGGGCTGAGGCAGGGTTGTACCCTAGCCTCAGCCCTCTTCAACGTTTTTATTTCAGACATAGGAATAGCTTTTATTAATATTATAGCTGACGCTCCCATATTGGCCAACAAAACAGTCTTATATTTATTGTATTCAGATGATTTGGTATTAGTCTCCAAAATGCACAGTGGGCTTCAGAGAGTACTACAACTCTGGCGAATTATGCTGATGAAAATCTATTAACTATATATTTGGATAAAACCAAAATCATAAAATGTATTCCATCGTGAAGATACAATAAGCAAAATCAAACTTGGACCTTGAAGGGGCATCAATTGCAATGTGTACAACATTACACCTATCTAGGTACAATCAATACGAGCCAGAGTGGCAGAGAATTATATAAACAAACATTAAAGGCCAAGTTAACAACTTCCATATATCAGGCTAATATCATACAAGCCAAATATGGAAAATTCATGGTTGCACCAGCCATGTCATATTACTGTCAAATGTTATTCCTATCCTCTTATATGCCTCAGAAAACAAGCCGATAATACCAGAGGAGGTATGGGCTTGTCTAGAGGGTAAATACTGGCGAAGAATTTTACATCCACCCTCGTGTACCCCAGTTGCTTGGATATTGAATGAGCTTGGCCTTATTTCTTTGTTTGCCCGTTACATGTGGCAGCTGGTAGCCTTATTTAGGAAATGTGTATTGGCCTTACATACCTCTACCGTTCTAGGAATCTTGTCTGATTATGTTTTCACTTCCAAAGATACATTTATTTCCATGGGGCGCAAATCAGTAACTCATGCTTTGTCACTGGCAGATGTTTCTTCATCAGATCTCATCCAAAATCCGATGACAGTGAAAACCAAACTATTTCAGAAAGATTGGAGCTTAACCAGAGAGAAATGTGAAGTACATCGAGACTTTAAAAACAATCCATTTACAATAAAAAAAATATAGCAATCCTGAACAATAGATTTTAAAATCTCCATCACAGTCGCATAGGAGTGATTTTATGCGATTGAGATTTAATCTCTGGTCCACTCGAGAGGTTTTAGCATGACATCGAATTATAAAACACTCTGAAAACTATTGTCGATTTTGTAAAAACCGTGCACAGATATAGACATTGAGACATCTGTTAGTAGAGTGCATTGAGAGGATGGATAAAAGAATAACATTTTTTAAAAGGGTTATGGAACCCTATTGAGATCCTTCTTCTGAATATTTGTGGAAACGTATTTCACTCTGGTTTTCTCACACACATATGAATAAGTGCCATTAGATTTTAAGTGAATTGAATTTGAAACAATCACATCAAGGTTAAGTTCATCATGAATGTTTTTATATGAGTGAGAACTGATAATAAGCTCGGGATACCTAAATCTTATTGGGCCTCATTACGACCCTGGCGCTAAGGGGTTAACGGCGCTGTTAAAGGGTGCGGAGCCGTTAACCCCTTAGCGCCTAATTACGAGGTCCCTTTGCGGCTCCCGACCTTAATGGCTGGTCTGGACCAGCCTTTAAAGTAGGGACCCGCAAAGGGACCTTGAAGGTAATTACGGTACCGCAATTTGCGGTACCGTAATTACCGCCTTCCCCATTCCCATTGAGTCCTATGGGGAAAAAATGGGAATGGGGAAGGGCCAATGGTGCATGGGGAATTACCGCCCCGCCAACCTTGGAATGGGGTGGTAATTCCCCATTGCACCATGGCAGACTCATTACAATACCGGCAGCTACCATGGTGCTAATAGTGCCATTGGTTACCGACGGTGTTGTAATGGGTTGTATACGAATTGTTCGTTTTACAACTGTTCGAATTACAATTGACCTTTTCACAATTGACCGAATTGTGAAGGTCAATTGTAACATATATGTGGGGGGAAACCCCCCACCTAACGCCAAACCCCCCAAAACCCCTATATATATAAATAAATATATATTACCAAACAGATATATATATATATATATATTTATATATATATATATATACAGTCAATTGTGAAAAGGTCAATTGTGACCCTTTAAATTCAGTCAATTGTTCATTCGAACAATTGTAAACGAACAATTTGGGTAATACCTTGTAATGAGGGCCATTGTCTTTTTTTCTGCTAAATGGATTGGAAAATGTATATATATGTGATGGTTTATACCAAATGAATGATTTTGTTTTATCTTTCCTTTGGTTGGTCAATACACAGAATGAATTGATTATTTTATAAATGGTAAAGTTGACTTATGCCAGCTAAATCATGACTGTTGGCCTGGCGCGCGCTACAAATAAATAAAATACAAATACAAATAAATCAATTTTTAAAAAAAATGCTTTAGCGAGGAAGGTCTTTATTGTGTAGTATAGTGCACCTACACATGACCTTACGGTCAATAATTAAGAGTCCCAGGGGGCTGGGACAAATATGACATGCTTTGGCGTATTGAAATATGACAGCATATAATTTCAAAAGGATGGGTGAGGAACTTGTATTTATGTGTGGCAGTAAGGAACACTCTGTTAGAGAACTAACTTGATGGCTCGTAAATGTACTTGGCTGTAAGGCAAGACAGCTTGAGTATATACGAAGGCTGGGGCTCAGCAGCGTGGGTGTTTTATATTCAAAGGAATAGAAATTAGCAACACATGTTTTGCTAGAACTAAGTGAGGATAAGTAAGGTAACGATGGCCACCGGGTGTTGCAGCGCTTCCGATGTCGGAAGCCAAGCGGAATCGGATGGGGCGTTAGGTGGCTGCGCAGCGACGTTCAAGGAGGGAAGTAACACTCCAAACCAGAGTACAAAATGATGGCTTTACAAGGTTCGATCATCAGAAGGAAAGACAGTGTGCATAGTTATTTTCCACAGAGAAAGTGAGGTCCACCCGGGGGTTGGCATGAGGGGGCATTGGATGTGGGACGATCACACGTCCGTCAAAGCAGTGTCTCCATTTCGATCTTTTACTCACAGCTTTCAGAGTGCAGACAGCATATACCATGTTTACAGGCTTGTTTATCATTAACGTGCAGTGGTCGAAGTGAGCGGGAACAGTCGTTAGAGGTGTTCCACTACTTTAAATTTTTGCTGTTAAAAGCTCCACTACTTTTGCAACCATTTTCACCATTCCAGAACTGTTCTTTATGAAGTTAAAGCACACTTCTCGACTTTACCATCTGATATCAGTGACTTGGTAAGACTTGGGTGGGTATAACGGTTTAGTGCTGCAGGTTACCATAGGCTCATTTGGAGACTTCTCCATCACGTTAGGGTCTATTTTGAGACACAGTTTCTAGAGTGTCTATGGGTTGTTGTTCTCTGGGGCGCCCAAAGAAACAGAAGCGCTTCTATATATTGAACTTGAGTATTTATCGGGGCGGTTAGCCTGCGCACGTTCGCACCTTTATGAATGCCCAGTGTTTTCTCTGAATGGGTAATTGAGGCATTGCTTGAGGCACAGGGGAAGTTTTTGGCAAATTTTTCCAGATTGGGATAGCTGTGGATGGTTCAGGTTTTTTGACCAGCGGCTGCCGAGACCGCATTTTGCGGGAATGTTTTCATTTCCCATGGTGATTGCTCCTTGTGGGCAACCATGTGCCCATGCAGTATTGGGGCCCGGTGTGGCCGTTTAGGCTGGGTGTTGTGACCAGGTTGGATAGCGACTTTTAAAAGCAAACATAGGGAGGGTTTTCACAGGGCTAGCAGCCGCTGGAAGGGCATACCGCCAGCATGTGGTTTTAATAGAGTGTTGGAACTCTGAGCAGGTCGGTAGGGCGTATAAACAGGAATAGTATTAATGGATTGGATTTGTAATGGGAAATGGGGGGCTGTGTTTTTCTGGCAGATGACGGGCACCAGCCGCTGTGGTGCAAAGGGAGGATTGCTCGGGTGCAATGTGCTCACCTTGGAAGCAAGGCAACACAAAGCAACACAGGTTTAGTCCCTGGTCTGCGCTTAGAAACCTCTGGGCATTAAGCCCATTATAAATAACCTATTGTATCAGGTCAATGCACCAAACGGTATAAAGCAGGTTAGGAGAGAATTGGGAGAACAGGCAAGGTGTATGAAGTGTCTGCTGGCACATGTAAGATACGGGCACAATCCTGACCCCTTAAATTTCAAGATGTTTTGAACAGAGCTACACTTATGTTAATGGAAAGGTGATTGGAGACCACCGGGCAAATTGGGGCACTTAACTGCATACAATTTTAAGGGGATTGGGTGGGCGCCCGGATTCAGGTTTACTCAGTTAACTTAAGAATATGGTGATTTTGCTTTGCATAGAGCCTTTGGCAACTCACTCTGGCGTTGTACAGAAGATTGATGTGAAGGTCAAGCTTCCATGGTAGCGGTTAATTTTCAGCCATTAAGGACAAGGTAATATGCTGCACTGCAGCACGAAAGTTAAGGGTGTGTAAGTGGGTTACCTCTATCCAGTACTGGGGTTACTCCTGTTCGGTTGCTTGTCTATGAACGGCCATATGCCTGGATGGGCTGCGCCCAACCCACGCACTGAAGCTAGGAGGGTGTGTCCCAGGAAGTGTGGAAGAAAGACTTAACAGGAATTTATTGGAAGTCTTACACTTGGGTTTAATGGTACTAATTTGTTAAGTATGGCATGGCTTAATTACTCCTATAAGGAATGCTGGACACAGGGATGGCTTTGCATCCTAGGTGAACTTCGGATGTGCGGAACACCATGTACTAGTGCAAAGTTCCTTGGTGGGCTCCCCTGTCACTGGAGTACTGGTAAAGTGAAATCAGACTAGCTTGAGGTATAACACCCAATATTGGTGCACATTTGAGGTGGGGGTCGCAAGGGATGTCAGCACGGTTGGAAGGGTGCAGAAAGAGGTCATTACAGTTTACAATATGCATAGATCTAAACTATTGTAGAAGGCAAGAGGTTATCAAGGGTGGACAAAGTGGGGGGTTGGAGTCATATGTGGAAATTTGATTTAGATAATTATATGTGAACATGGGCTACATAAAGCAGGAGGGCGCTGTAGAGGAACAGGTAGCAAGGTTGCAGCATTCACTGATGCTTTACTGCCTCCCGGGCACAAGGCAGCCTGCGAGTTTGTGGGGGCATGGATGTCTAAACCACTAATTTTTGGAATTTGTGTCACAGGATCAAAGGACCAGGCAGAAGGATGCCTGGAAAGAGATACAGTGTGGCAACAGCTCAGAGTGGTTGGTGGAGCAGCACTGGTAAAGTGGACTCATACAGGTGAGGTAGGAAACACGGTTTGAAGGGGAACTCCGGGAAAGGCAATCCATAGTGTCGTCGAGGCAGGGATCAGTCGAGGGGTGCTTGGACCCAACGCTCTGGCCGGTGCCAGGAGGGGGATCAGGTGTCAGCTGGAGTTGCATGATGTTCTAGGAGGAGGTGCCAAAAAGAAAACGACGGGTCACAACTGCCAATGGGCTGCTTGTGCGGATGAGCGGTAAGGGCACGTGGATACCCGAGATGCCCTGGAAAGGCCGTGGGTCACCCGGAAGTAAGGGTAAATATCTACGTACCAGTGGGCCACTCACCGAAGTGTAAGGTGACTCAGCACAGAGTTTACAAGTTATCTCCCAGATATATCAATGGGCCACCCAGTAGTGGAATAAAATGGAGCAACAGGTCCCTGGCGGTGGGATGGAGAGGCTGACGCGCTTGGAATGTTAGTTTGTCTCAGGAATAGGAGATTGGGCAAGGGGGATCCACTAGATCACATTAAGGTTGGGGTCTTGACAGGATGACAATGACAACTAGGGGTGGGGGCACCCGGAAGTAGGTAGGGGAGAATATATAAGTACCGGCTGAGAACTCTGGGCTAGGCTCATCGCAGGGTAGGTTCAGAGCTCTGAGGAGGAAAGTGGGTCATGATGCCTAAGGGAGCAGGGTGCTAGGTTCCTACTTCATGGTGGGGGCATTGGAGTTGCAGGGGGGCCACCCCAAAGTGTGGCAGAGTTACAAGGCCGGTCCCAGAGAAGGAGGCACGCTGCAGGGGTTTCCCGCGAGCTAAAACCACTGGCTGCTTCAGCCAGGATGGGGTGACACAGGTACTGATACCACTAGGGACGGTTGGTACTCCTCAACAACTGATGCAGTGGCCTTGGGTTCGATCAATTGTCCAAATGGGAGTGACTGAACTGGCAGTCGGATACCAGGGCGGGCAGTTCTCGCAAGAACGGAAGTGAGATGGCTCACAGGTTTTTTGGACATGGTACTTTGTAAAGCGGGATTGGACGGAGCTACCCGGAAAGGATTCGTAAGCAGGTCTTCCAGGCATTTGTAATACCTGAGCAGGGATGGGGCCGGGCGATAGGATGACTCTAATAATGCTTCCAATAAAGTGTGATATGTTTCCAACTTTTAGAAGGTCTCTGTCTCATATCATCGGGTGAGCAAAGTATGAGACATTGTGCATTACTGTTGCTATGTAGGGCGCCATGATAGGGGTTAGCCCTGCTATGCTTTGTTCTGCAACGGAGGAACCACACTCATTTCGACAACATACTCATTTAAACAACACAAAAAGGTTCTGTGCATCTCTTACTACTAATAATAGAAATAACAACACTACTAAAATCTGCAGTGCTTAAATGCAATCTTACCCTGCTTGTAACTCTGTCAACAAAGTCATGCCAAAGCCTTTTCCACAAACTCATGCACCCCCTCATATACAGGTTTCGGCCCCAAGGTCACATCACCTTCCTTCTCAAGGGCCACACTCAACCAGATGTACACTTACCTGTAATCAAAGACAGTGGCAGGGCACCCCAGCCCAGAGCGAAGCACCAGTCATAGCTCAAACCTGGAGTGGACCGCACCGTCTCAGATGTCCCACTAGTAAAAACCATCATAGCTATGATATCACAGACAGCTGCAATGATAAAGGGTTGTTTCAGTATCATTAGAATTCCTTCACTACCACTGTGCATACAGACACAACTATATAAGTGCACCATGATCACCATACTCATCACACTGCCACTACTATTTGGCCCCACCTTAATTGGTATCTGGCATACCCCATCTGAACCACAGGAACATCCCAAAATGTTCTCCACCAAAATCACAGACCCTTTCATTAAAGCAACATTGTTCCTACCAGCACTGAACAGCAACCTCTTGGTTGCCACACTAAAGCCAACAACATTATTACCCAAACTACACCTCAACACTCCCAGGAGCAATAAGGTGACAATGCCTAATCCCATGACAACCAGGAACACCACAAGTTGCACCACAGATTTATTGACCAACTGCCCAAACTTGAAGACTCTGCACTAGGCTACCATCACATTATCAGCCTGTACACATCAGAAATCATATCAAACTTTGCCCCAAAAATACAAGTTACCACCCAATGCGACACATTGCCACCAATCTTACCCACACCAGCCATAATGAGAACCAGAAACACCTCAAAGCTAGCATTATCACACCGGACAACCCTACACAGTCCATTAAAGGAGCCTTAATCAATGCAAGGTCTCTAGTAGCTCCTGCTACCGACATAGCAGACATCATATTATCTAATAACCTGGACCTCCTAGCAGTAACAGAATCCTGGGTGCATGCTGCAGCCGGACCATCACTTCTACTAGCAACCCCAGACAATTACTCTATCATTAGAGTTGACAGACCAATCTCCAGAGGCGGAGGTATTGCTCTAATCTTTAGAAACACGCTAGATTTGAGAACAGCCTCCGCACCATCACTGTCTTCATGTGAAATCCTTTCAGCTAAACTCTAAACCTTGCACAAAGCACCATTACTATCCACCTAGTCTACAGACCTACTGGGCCCATAGGCTCCTTCAAGGAGTACATTAAAACCCTACTCTCCGACAACATCAAAACCACCTTGCAATACTTAATCCTAAAAGACTTTAATTTAGGCTATAACGACCCTAATGACCTCCATGCAACCTCTCTCGCCAATGACCTAGCTGAACATGGATTTATTCAAAACATCACCCTACCCACGCTTGAGAAAGGTAGGACCCTTGACTGGATAGCAGATCTAAATTGCAACATTTCAGTAAACGAAATCCAACCGCAAACCTGGACTGACCACCACCTTATCTCCTTTCATTTCAACATTGACAACACATCCAACAAAACCTGCCCTATAGCACCTCCTTCCCCTACAAGAAACAAATGTAATATTACTGCAGAGGCAATTATGCCTCTTGTAATCCCCACACCAAACGCCCTCGTAGACATGAACAACCCTAACGCTCTAGCAGACGCCTATAACTCTTCCATGTCAATAGCACTAGACAATGTAGCACCTCTCAAAATGCACAAAGGGAAACCAAGAGCCCATATGAACTCATGGTTTACCCATGAGTTGAAAGCGCTCCGTGCTGAAAAAATAAAATGTGAAACCCTCTGGACACACACTTCCTCCTCGGAGAATAAAAATAACCTAGTTACTATATCCACTCAATACAAAGAAGAGATTATCCGCACAAGGCGTGAAACCTATAACAATAGAATAAATCAAGCAGGTTCCAGCACCAAAGAACTCTTCGTCATCCTGAGAGAAATGGAGTCGCCAAACCCTCCCATTGACTCATTCCTAAAAGACAAACTCTGGTGCACGAACATTCAAAATGCTCTCACCAATAAAATTGCTAGCCTACAAACTAAAATAGCAGACAAACGAAGACAACTTACCAACTCTGCCTCCACCAAACCCTCTCCTGAGATCCTCACCCCGAAGCCCCAAGGCTTTAAATTTACAAATGTATCGGTATCCGAAGTACAAAAAATCATAGCCTTTCTGAAACCCTCTAATTGCAAGGGCGATAGCCCAGCACAGATCATCAACGATGCGGCCAGAGACTTGGCCCCTTTCATCACCAAACTAATTAACGTATCATTCTCAAGTGGCATAGTACCCAGCAACCTGAAGGAATCATGGGTACTCCCACTACTCAAAAAACAAACACTAGACCCCTCGATCCCCACAAACTACAGACCCATCACCACAGTCCCATTCTTGCTAAAGATCTTAGACAGGGTTGCATACCTGCAAATCCAAGACTATCTTGAGTCCACCAAACTCCTGGGAACTCAGGAATCTGGATTTAGACCTCAACATGGGACAGAAACTGCCCTTATTGACCTAAAAAGCCAAATTGACGTTTTTAAAGATAAAGGTAGGCTTGCTATCCTGCTCCTCTTGGACTTGTCAGCGGCTTTTGACTTGGTCGATCATAAAGTTCTATGTGATCACCTTGCCTCTGCAACCCACTTCTCCAAGTCAGCCATCATGTGGATACAATCATTCCTAAATAATAGGACCATGCGAGTATTCTCGCCTGCTGCAGCAGCTGACCCCATACCCATCACCTGTGGCATGCCCCAAGGCTCATGCATCTCGCCAACTTTGTATAACATCTTTACAAAGCCTCTGTTTGATGAACTGGACCGTCTGGGTGTCACCTACATGAATTATGCAGATGACAACTAGATACTCCTACCCCTCACGGGCGTATATGACTTAGATGTTCAATGCGTGAACGAAATCTACACCATCATTCAGGCATGGATGGCCATCCATTGCCTGTGCGTGAATGATGATAAAATGGAACTCCTCCTAGTAGGCTCGCCAACTAACATAAGAAAAAATTAAGCCCCAAATACAACACATTCAACTTAGACGGGAACAACTTCCCAACTGCTAAATTAGTCAAAACACTTGGTTTGTACCTCGACGTCACCTCCAACCTAACTAAACAAGTGAATATGACCACCTCAGCTACTGCCTATATGGGCAAGTTGATAAGAGCATGCAGACCTTTGCTGTCTACAGAAAGCTGCCTCATATTATCCAGAGCCTTTATAGTGTCCAAACTGGACTACTGCAATGGCCTCTACATAGGCGCTAATAAGGCAATACTCAACAAACTTCAGATTATGCAGAACAATGCTCTCAGAGCTGCACTCAATATACAAAGAAGTGAGCACATCTCATCTACTAGAAAACAATGTAAATGGCTCTCTATAAAAGAAAAGATTGAACTTAAAACCATTTGTCTTACATTTAAAGTGCTGAACCACACAGCCATCCCCATATCTCACTGAAAAATTCACCTTGAGATCATCCACACATATCACCAGATCTTCTGACACCTCCTGCCTGGTGGTCACAAGATACAACTTAAAGTAATGGCGGCTCAATTATGGAACACCCTCCCATCTGACATCAAATCGTCCAATTATTCTCCAATTTCAGGAAAAGTGTCAGCTCTTGGTCACTCAGCAAGAACTATCAATCGCCTTTGAGTACATGCACATGTTACACTCTAACCCGCTTAGTCCAATCTGTCCATTCTCCAGCGACTTATATAAACTCTGTTTTGCCATTTATATCCTGCCTCTCCCCCAGCTATTTATAATAACCACTCTGGAGAACCTCATCATTACCTATGTTCGCTAATTGTTTACTTGTACTTATCTGTTATTTTGCTTATTACCTCGATGTATGCACAATCACATAACTGCATTTCCTCTGCATGCACACTCTCCAATCTATACTGTATTTCTTGTGTATATAACAACCTATGCTGTATTTCCTATGTACGTAACAACTTACTAAAAGCGCCCAGATAACTCTGCTCTGGGTCAGGTGCGCGATATAAATAAACAAACAAACAAACAAACAAACTTTGAACTAATTTAGCAATATAAAATGAAAGCAGGTGGATGCGTATATGCTGTGTTTACCATCATATGAACTGGTCATGCAACTTGGAAACCCATACATCAGTAGTTTACAAGGCAGTGAGAAAACGAAAATAAAGTCGTTTTTTAGAACTCTATATAATTTCGAAAATCATGCTGTGAAGTTTGCTCTTCTCTGATGTGCTATCTTTGCAATTTTGCAGATGGAGATTAGTATTTGCGCGTATGCAGGCCAGGCAAACTGAATGCTCCATACCCAGAGCTTCTTGTTTAAAGTCAACTTGAATGTTTTATGTTTCTGAGGTCTATCATTTTGTGCAGAAATACTCCACGTTTTGATATTACTGTAGCCAAGTTTTTTCTATGCTCCGATCAAATAGTTGGCTTTAATTATAATATGTTTTATGCATATCTCTTCATGTCTGACTCCCCCTGCTTCTAAGCACTGTACAAATAGGTATTATTACTGTGAAATGGAACAATACTTTATTTATCAACCTCAGAAGGACAAAGTGCTGAAATATAAACTTGGATAGTGCAGGCTGGGACACGCCAGAGTTGAGCTTGTAACTTGCTGAGTTATGCATTTTCGATACAGTGTGCCGTTTAATCAATTGTGCAGTTAAAAAGAAACATTTATTAGGATATCTACCCACCACTCTCTCCTGTCCCCCTGTATTACGTTGTAAAACACGATGTAACACTACTATTACTACTAGTGGGCCATGTCATATTCAGCTAGCTTCTGAGCACTGTAATAATAAGTGTTATGTTAATAAGAAAAGCCCCAGAGGCAATACATTAACAAATGATACGGTATTCACATGTAAGGAGAAATAGCTAGCATGGCAGTTCAGTGCTCACTGCTGGGATCTATGCGTGTTCTGCAGGTCGCATGTTTGAATCCTAGCAAGGTCTACTCAATCTTTAATTCTGCTGAGGTCGCCAATTGAGTAGTAATTTTCGGTAGCCATGTAACAATCATTTGATATGAGTATTTTATGTAAATTGCTTTAGCAAAAGCGCTATATAAGTAACAGATCATTATAAAGCTCTGAGTTTTAGCATCATTAAATCCATGCCTTGGTTCATAATAATGTCATGGGGGCCGATTCTCTGGCATATTTCATCACTTGTGCCAATAAAAGGAGCAGCCCGATCCACGAGAGACATCTGAAAGAGCGCATCTTGGATGCACACAATTATATGCCCTTTTTAAGACTTACTCTTCATTTGAATGCCTCATCTGCAGGCTTGGTGTCTCTCAAATCCTCTTGCTGAAACTTGCCACTATCTACAGGACCCCTGCTCCGGTCTCCCTTTTCCTTTCGGAGTGATCTCACCTCACATCTTCTCTCCTGGCCTCCACCTCCAAGCTTCTCTTCCTTGGAGACTTCAGTATTCACCTTGACTCTCCTGATGCAGCCTCTGGACTCTTCTGCAGCTCCTGTGACTCTCATTCCCTCACCATTCTTACCTCTGGTCCGATGCACTCAGCTGGACACAACTTGGATGCTCTCATCTCAGCAGACATCCCCATCTCCAACCCTCTCACTACACCCCTCTTCTGGTCTGACCATGTCCTCCTGTCCTCTCACCATGGATGTCATTTAGGGGTTGCCAGGGGTCGCAACTGTGACCCCTGAGGTCTCCCTTGCTACCCATGTGGTCTCACTTGCTACCCCTAAAAAATAGTTTAAAAAAATACTTTAAAAAAAATTATATTTTGTTTTTTTTACAATGAGGCTCCAGGGCTGTGGCCAGCAGCATGTGGCTCTTTGTTTCTGGAGTGGCTGGTTTTCTGATGGCTATAGCCAATTAGATAGTTCCGTGGGTTGAGCGCCCTGGCTGCTGCAATCTGTGTGTGATCTGCAAGTTGCAGGTTCTACTCCCAGCCAGGTCAACGCAGCCTTTCATACTGCTGAGGTTGATAAATGAGTACCAACACAGGTTGGGTGATATTGTATGTATATTTGTTCTATCTGAAGCGCTTAAGCATAAGTGCTATATAATAACGCATCATTATCCTTTGGCCTTGAACTTCTGCTTGCATTCACAGTGATTTGGTAATATGGGCCTATACACACTGATATTAACGATACATATGGTGATCCATTCTTGTATGAAATGTATATCACTTTACAGTGATATTCTAACCCTATTTTACGTAGTGTACTCAGAAACAATGCTATGTGATGCCACATCCTGTTTTTTCATGGGTTGAAAGGTTGTGTTCCATCGCTTCCCGTGATGTCACTTTGTGTGGGGTCAAATGACATCACTTCCTGTGATGTCATCAGAGGCCAATGGTCATGTGATGTCACTTCCACTACCCCTGGCATTTTGGTGAAATGACGTCCCTGCCTCTCACCTAGATCTCTTGGGCCCCCAGGCTAACCCTCTGCCCACAAAGCCAGTCTCCTTCTCCGTCATTCAACTGATGAAGCAAGTGTCAGTTGCTGCTTTTGCCGCCACTTTCATTCCCCCTCCCACTCCGGCCACTGACTCTGGCACTGACACAACCCTCGCTAACCTTCACCTCTCCATCTCCAACACTCTGGACATCCTTGTCCCTGTCATGAAGATCTGCATGAAGCCTGCCTCCAAGCGCAACACCTGGTATGATTCTGACCTACTTTCTCTGAAACACAAGTGCAGAGTTGCTATGCGGGAGTGGCAGCCATTGAGTACATCCTCTGACAGACTGGCCTGCCGCCTGCACCAAAGGTAATACAGACTCTCTATCCTCTTGGAGATGGCAGCCTATATCGAAGCCCACATCTCAGGGGCCACTAATAACATGGCTGAATTGTTCAAAATCTACAAGGAACTCGCCAATTATTCTGCAGTCTCCACCTCTCCTCTGCCATCCCTGGCCCTCTGCACTGCACGTACCTTTCACTTCATAACCACAACTCAGGACATCTTGTCCTCACTCACCTCTTCACCCCCCCTCTTCCTTACCCACTTTCAGCCCTCCCTTGTCCCACCTTTCCCCTTCCCTCCTACGCTCCTCTTTCTTGCCCATATCACAGATCTCTAGACAAGTACTCTCTGTCAAGGTCTCCTGCAAACAGGTGCTCCCCTGCTCCCTCAGAACTATCTTGGACAACATTGCATCCCTTGCTCTAGTCTTAGCTGATTTCTGCCATCACTCCTTTGCAACTACCTCCTTCCCCCTACCCCTCACGCACTCCCTTTGTGCACCCACCCCTCAAAAAAGCCTTCTGCTGACCCCTCCTGCTTGTCTAACTACTGCCCTATTTCCATTACCCCCTTCCTGGGCAAACTCTTGGAGAAGCTGGTCATCTCCCAGCTGATCCAGCACACTAAATCTGTTGGTTGTCTCCATGGCCACTAGTCTGGCTTCAGAGCAGCCAGAGGCACAGAAACTGCACTCCTGAACACCTGCGAAGACTTGCTCTCAAATCTCGATTCCAACTCTCGTTCCGTTCTCATCCTTCTTGAGCTTTCCTCTACCTTTGATATGGTTAATCATGTCACCCTTATAAATTGGCTCTGTGATACCCTTGGCATCACAGACCTGGCACTGGACTGGTTGACCCCTTTCCTCTCTGGCCAACTTCCCAGGTTAAACTCGGCCCTTTTATCTCTGCATCACACTCTCCACCAGCAGCAGCCCTCAGTGCTCTACCCTCTCGCCGTGGCTCTTCAACATCTACCTTGCCCCTCTAACCTATTTGATTTCTGCCTGGTCTCCTTACTTCCAGTGTTATGCAGACGACACACAGCTCTCCTTCAAGCTTCACTCCACTTCCCCCTTTTCCACTCTCATTCCTGACTATCTGACTGCTACTCAGGCATGGTGTGCTGCTAACAATCTCTGCTTAAATGCCAGTAAGACAGAGATCCTTCTCATTGGGGCCCCTGCTCCCTTCTTCCTTCATACTCTCTTGCGCCCCTACATGGACCCCCTATCCTCACCCTCTTGTGAGGCAAAAAACCTTGGTATCATCTTCAACTCCTCTTT
This sequence comes from Ambystoma mexicanum, assembly GCF_040938575.1. Lineage (NCBI taxonomy): Eukaryota > Metazoa > Chordata > Amphibia > Caudata > Ambystomatidae > Ambystoma > Ambystoma mexicanum. The sequence goes on along the minus strand of NC_090921.1, from coordinate 1,143,083,751 downwards.
CTCTCTCCTTCTCTCCTCACATCACAGACCTTGCAAAGAAGGCCCACTTTCAGCTGCTCCTCCTCAGTGGCATTCTCCCTTTCCTCACCGTCCCCCAGAAACTCATTGTCTCCAGAGCTCTGGTCCTCTCTAGGCTGGATTTCTGCAACAGTCTCTTCCCCAATCTGCCTAAATCCTCCCTTTGCCCCCCTTCAAATAACCCAGAATAGGACTGCAAGAGGTATCCTTGGCCTCAAGCCCAGGGACCTCATCTCTGCAAACCCTAAAATCTCTCCACTGGCTCCCGGTTGTTGTGAGGATCAAGTTCAAGACCCTCTGCATCATCCACAAGTCTTTCTGGGGCCTGGGACCCTGCTACCTCCAGATAGAGGGGGTAGATCGCTTCCTTCGGCAGGAGCCTCCGTCTGCAATGGACTCCTGCCCCTCTCAGGTTTGAGCCAGCTCTCCTTAAGTTCCCTGAAGTTTCTCAAAATCCTCCTTTTCTCTTCTTCCTTCACCTTCCCCGCCCCTGCTAATCTCCACCTCTGCCGCATTTGGACTGGCTTCCTGGTTCCTTCTGAGTCATTCAGGGCACCAGGCCCTCCTCACCCAGTTTACCCCAGCACTTTGTTTTCCCCTGCTCACCCCAAACCTACACTTGCCACACCAGGCTCCCTCCCCCGGGCGGGGCCTACAACCCTACTGAGTCTGATCCTTCCCCGTCCTTGCACTTATCATGTGGAACCTCTTTGTCTGCACACCCTGCTTTCCCCTGGCACGTGTCCACCTGACACTCGCCTAGCCCAGGGGCTCTTCATCCCCCTCGCCCCCCCCTACAACACTTGGTGGTAGGGAGGTGATCTCTATGTGCACAGAACAGCTGAGAAAGGGGCACAATGGAGTCATACTCCTTTTCTAGCCAGCCTGCACCCTGCTATTACACTGCTTTAGGGTTTGAAGAGGTGTTAATGGCCAAGGAGTGGTTATCAGTCTGTTAGTGACAGCATGCCCCACTCTGACATGCGTTCTAATACCCTCATACATTCAGAGGCAGGTGTTAATGAATGCACTCTGCCAGTGTTGTATGCGATCCTCCATCCCTGTGATACATTGCGTGACCAGATCTAAGATAACATGCAATGCTGGCAAGAAGGTGACAGCTATGTGATAGTAATTTGAGAAATTCTGATGGGGAAAAGTGGTGAAGAGGAGGAGAAAAGTGTAAGGGTAGATAATCGCTCTGTTTGAGGGGACGAGGTAGCATGGGGGATGAGATTTTAGACAGGATAGAAGTGTGTCTCTCTAGTGCTTTATTGCATAAGTGGTCAGGGATTGTATATAGTGGGGTGAGTTGGTGGGGCCTGCAGGGGAGTTAAATTCAGCAATGATCTTAAAGAGTTGCCTGGTTGGGTGTGGGGACTTGGAGATTATATTCCTGTTTGAGCTGAGAGGCATAGGAAAGTTTGTTGTGTGCAGATTGGTCTGAACGCCATCAACGCTGCAGGATATGGTTCAAGGTTTTCAGTTTGTTGAGTGCTGGTGAAAACCAGCTGGGTGAATGGCATTTACTGTTTGAGAAAGATCTAACGGGTGTCAGGGAGTTGAGTGCTTCGGAAAGCCAGTTATCAATGTAAAGACCGTGACCTGAGCCAGGGAAAGAGAAAGAGTGGTCTGAGAGACAAGTAGTATCTCTACCAGGTCAGGCATCACTCTGACTTCTTTCCAGATGTGGGATTGGGCTCCTGGTCCCGAGGCTACCAAATGGGAGGGAGAGTCCCAGGATGATAGGATGAAGAAGATGGCAGAATGGTCCGACCATGCGAGTCAGGCTGGTGGTAACGTGGTGAGGAAGTCAGGGGATCTGAAGATTGCAAATAAGGTGTGATAAGGTCGGGCTTAGATTATCTGTGTTGGTTGCAAAGTTTACAGGTTATCCAGAAGAGAGCGGGTCATTAGATTAAGCGGCATATCAAACCAAATGTTGAAGTCCCATTATATTGTTAAATGGGGGTGGGAGACCATGATGGGTGTGATGGTGTTGCTTAGGGATTCAGCAAAGATTATATTGTATCACAGGGGTTGGTATATAAGCACGAAGGAGTGTGTAGAGGTGGGGGAGAGCAGGAATTTGACTAGGAGGGATTTGTAAACTGGTTTTGTAGGCAAGTTGTCAAAATGAGAAGCAGAGAGAGAGACTTTGTGGAGGATGGCAATGCCACCTTCCCCGCTGGCCCGGTTTTGGATGATTTGTTTGTATGTCAGTGGGAAGGCCGTCTGTGCATTTGGGAGGAAAGCTTGGGAAAACCAGGTTTCGGTGATGAAAAGGATGTCAGGACACCACACTGTTATGATTAGATCATTTATATTATGATGATTTTTTTAGACAGATCTGGCATTAATGAGGATGCATTTGAAGAGAGTTTTTATTTGGTTGCGGCTGGGGCTGTAGGTGCTGGGTGGGAGCTTGGTGTGGTGGAAAGTTGCCTGCAGAGGGTTGGGGTTTGGATTGAAGTGGAAGGAGATGAAGGTGATGGCAGACATGGTGTTGGGGGTTGTGTGGAGAAGGTTAGGGTGGTTGGAGAGGTCGGGAGGTTGTTTGGTATGGTGTCTTGGAGACTTGATGGAGTATGTGAAGGGGGAGAGAGTTAGTGTTCAGGTTAACGTTGGTTTGAAGAGGGAGAGTATTTGGCGTTAGTGGTGGGGTAGAGGCTTCCAATGTCTGTGATCAAGTCAGGTGTGGAGAATCAGGAGACAATCTCCTCTTGGTGTTGGTGGTGAACTGATTGGGCTTGCAAGCTTTGGGGGGTGTTTAACAGGTCGGGCGGATTTCTCTGGATTTGGGGGTAGGGGAAAGAGAGTGGGTGACAGAAGCAACAGGATATAAAAAGCTGTGACTTATATATTTTTACTGTACATCGGCGGCTAATAACAGACACAAGATGTCAGTTTCCTCAAATAGAGGATACATTTTGTACTGAATAATGGCAGCACCTGGGGATGTGTGGCTTTGTTTAGCTCATGAATACTAGATTTGACATGTGCAGAGATAAGACGGCAGCAAATGGTCATATGAGGTTGTAGTGCCACACACATGGCAGCGCTCCTGACCTACGTTGATTGTACTATGCCTGCCCCTGTCATAACATGACCCACTCCATGGCATATCAATGCAACACCCTAAATAAAATGTGGTTGGTATCTAAAAATAAATGTATGGCTGCTTGTAATGGTTTGTTATTTTATGAAATGCAAGTTCGTGCGCCTGTTTTTATACTACTCAGTCACTTCAGATGATGTCATTGGGGTTAACTGTCAGGTGATGTCATTGCATGTGATGCATCACGGTAAAATGTAATATGACTTAACTTCTTTTGATGTCATCGGGTGTGTAATGTCACTTCCACGATGCCTGGATTGTTGGTGAACTGACATCCCTATTCTGCTGGCTCGTTCTCCCCGGGATTGCAGCCCATCCATGTTCAGTACTGTTAAACAAACTTGTCTTCATGTTTTGAACTCCCGCCCACCCCTCCGCCATTTAGTTTGCTATTCAGTTATTTTACTACATCATAACATTCCCTTCTGTTGCCCCCCTTCCTAGCCTTCCACTTGAAGTGTTCAGTGCACATAAAACTGCCCATTGGATAGAACAAATGATGGCGAGGCGAGGTCGGTAAAACACCGTTAAACCTCCCCTAGGCTCCATACACGTAGTCCCCAAAAGTATCCTGGTTATTTCTGAGCCGGTTGTTCTCGTGACGTTGGCAGAGCAGAAGGAACGACGGGCTCCCGCCCCCTACAAAGGAGGGCCCCTCGGCGGGGCCCTCCTTAGTGCCGACCTCCTCATGAGGCACGGTGGGATGGGAAGTCGGGAGGTGGGGGGCGTGGAGCCAAGCATCCCCCCAGCCAGGAGGGGGGTCGGGGGTGACGTCATCCCGAGCGCGCAGAGAGGCGCTATAAATACCTGGGAAAGCGTAGCTGGGTCTCTCTCTACCGACTCCCAGCGAAGGGGGTTGTTACGTTCCGCCCTGCGTCCCGCTGCGCGGTGACGCAGGGCGTCCTAATAAAAGCCCCGCCCCCGCGTTCGGGAGGCAGTTCCGGGGCAGACCCAACATCAGCGTGGGTGTGCATTCTTTCCAGCTCCTGCTGGAGCTGCGCCACAGGCCGCGCGGCCTCTTTGATCAACGCCAGCCCCCGCGCGTAGGCCGCGGCCCGCGAACATAACAATGGCGACGAGGAGAGACGAACCTCACGAAAGGCTCGGTGCTCGGAGAGCACAATAACGCCACACAGCCATCGGCTAAATTTTTGGACACCCGGTGGGGGTGCCATCACACACGTGACCCCCCCCCACCCAAAAAAAAAAAAAAAAAAAAAAAAAAAAAAATTTTTTTTTTTTTTGTCTACCTCATCCATTCATGCTCTCTGCCACCAAGTCCACTTTTCTTCACTCCAGAATCGAGAAAACCAGGTGGCATCGAACTTCCAACACAAGGGAGCAGCATCACGGCGGGTAGGGAAGGCCAGGCCCTGAGTCGTAACACGGTGCCTGGATACGGCGGCACCTCCAAGGTAGGCCCAACGTCGCTGCATGGGTGGCCGTCAGAGACAACTACGACAACACGGATCAGGTCCACGCCAACATGGCGGCCGGCGCATCCACGCCTGGGCCCTCCACGCCGTCCAGAATTGCAGCAAACCTGTCCATGACGCCACCTCCACCTCGAACACAAGGCACTTCGTCGACACTGGTCCAGCCGTTTGACCCTTTCACGGATCCGTCGTCATGCGGTCCCAGATGGCAGCTGTGGATCCAGAAGTTCGAGATGGCGATGGAGTGCAAAGAGATCACTGCGCCCAGGAAACTGAAGGCACACCTTCTACTCAGCGTGGGTGACGAGGTACTGCGCATTTTCAATTCCCTCAACGTTGATGATGGCCTGGATGGGTACCGAAGCGCGAAAGACGCCCTCACCGATCACTTCCTCCCTCAACTAAACCCAGACTATGAGACGTTTCTCTTCTGCACCACCTTACAGGCAGCGGAGGAAACCCTTGATGCATACCACACCCGCCTGAGAAAGTTAGCCATGTCCTGTGAATTCACGAACGTGGAGAAGGAAATCAGGAGGCAGATCATCAACGGGATTCATTCGGAAAAATTGAGGCGCCTGATACTTAGTGAGAAGGGTATTCCCCTACAGCGGATCCTTGAACTAGGACGTCAGAGGGAACTGGCACACACCAGAGCGGCCAACATGGAGGCCACACTACACAGGCTGCAACCTGCTCTGAACACAGCTATGGTGGCCCGCGTCACCAACAAACAACCCTCGAGAGATGACAACAGTGGTGGATACGGCCAAAACAGGTGGCAACCGCGCGGTCCGGGATCCACAGAGTGTGGCTGGTGCGGTGGCCCACGACATGGCCGTCGCAACTGTCCTGCTCAAGGCACCACATGTGGAGCATGTGGCCGGAAGGACCATTACGCGAAGGTATGCCGATCGACGGACACCCCCATACAGCCCCCGCAGAACCAGCCGGAGAAGGCTGCGACTAAGAAAAAGAAGCAAGCCAGTGCCAGAAGGGTCGCAGTGGCCAGCTCTTCCACGGAGGATGAAGGGGATGATATCTCGGCGATGCTGCAGGCCCCCTCCAAGGACACAGACAGGAAAGGAAGGAAGGTATACATGGTGTCTGCACTATGCCAAGACCGAGGACCTCGCAGAAAAGCCGCCCGAAGGCGCAAATGCATGGTATCCATCCAAAACCAGTGCATTCTGATGACCATCGACACAGGCGCTTCGGTGAACGTCATGCCTGAAAGCATTTTCCTGACCCTAAGTCCTACACCAGAGCTGAAAAGCACCGACACTCTGTTGTATGCATACGGCTGTCGAAAGCCCCTGCCGGTCATTGGCAGGTTCCGCACCACGCTGGAACACGGAAAAAACAGACTATGGTCCAAAGTCTATGTGGTGAAGGCAGGTGTTGAGAGCCTCCTGAGCGGGGACGCAGCGGAGGATCTGGGGGTGGTCCAATTCATCGGCCATGTCAACGATGAAAAGGAAGTGGAGCAGATGCTGAACCAGTACCCTGACCTGCAAGAAGGCATAGGCTGTCTGAAAGGCAAAACCATCAAACTTCATATTGATGAGACAGTGCAGCCGAAAGCCGTCCGGCACCGGAGAACGCCTTTCCACATGAGAGAACAAGTGGAGCAGGAACTCAAGGCCCTGGAAGAAGCAGGTATCATTGAGGAAGTCACAGGGCCCACACCCTGGGTCTCTCCCATGGTGGTAACACGGAAGCCCAAGCAGCCTGGAAAGGTACGGATCTGCATAGACATGCGCCTCCCCAACACCGCCATCAAAAGGGAACGCCACATAACCCCAACAATCGACGAGATTGTGGCTGACCTCACAGGGTCGAGCATATTTTCAAAGATTGATCTAAAGGCGGGGTATCACCAACTCAGACTCCACAGAGACTCTCGATACATAACAACGTTCTCTACACATTTGGGGCTACGGAGATACAAACGCCTGAGTTTTGGAATATCGTCTGCCGCGGAGGTGTTCCAGCAGACCATCCAAGAGGTCATCAGGGGCATCCCCGGTGTCCTCAACGTGAGCGATGATATTCTAATTCACGCCCCCGACAAAGAAACACACGTCAAGAGGCTTCACGCCCTACTGGGCCGACTACAAGAGGTTGGGCTCACAATACACCGGGAAAAGTGCGAGTTCCTCAAATCCGAGATCACTTTCTTCGGCTACAAGTTTGGCAGCACAGGCATCTCACCTGACCCGCAGAAGGTCGCAGACATCCAGGCGGCAAGCCCACCGATGACCCCCACGGAAGTGCGCAGTTTCTTAGGCATGGCCACCTACTGCGGGAGGTTCATCCGAAACCTGGCCACACTATCTGAGCCGCTGCGGGAACTCACGAAGGCCAACGTCAAGTGGGAATGGGGGCCAACATGCCAGGACGCGTTCGAGAGCATCAAGGACTCCCTCTCAGCTGACACCAAGATGGCCTACTACAACACTGAACTGCCCACAGAGCTATTCGTAGATGCCAGCCCCGTAGGGCTCGGAGCCATCTTAATGCAAGTCACGAGAGAAGGGGAGAAGAGACCGATTGCGTATGCGTCGAGAGCCCTCACAGAGACCGAACAAAGGTACTCACACATCGAAAAAGAGGCCATTGCCGTGCTGTGGGGGTGCCGACACTTTCACCTCTACCTCTATGGGCGTCATTTCACAACAATCACGGACCACAAGCCCCTGCTACCAATCTTCATGGGAACATCTGCACACCCTCCGGCCCGAATCACCAAGTGGTTACTGCACCTCCAGCAATATGACTTTAATCTCGTCTATCAACCAGGCAGTGGAAACCCAGCGGACTATCTCTCCAGGCCTCCGCGAGAGGCCACTCAACAAGAGATCCAAGTGGCGGCAGAAACAGAGGAACACATATGCCAAGTAGTGCGCGCAATGAGACCCAAGGCGGTGAGCATCGAGGAGATCGAGGCGGAAACGCACCAGGACCCGTGTTGTGACTTAGTGAAAAATGCCATCCTTTCCGGTGATTGGAAGACTTTCATGAGACACACACACAACAGAACAGCGGAAGCAAAAGGGTTTCTGTCCGGCATATTCACAGTGCGGCAAGACTTGTCAGTCACGGAAGGTGGACTGTTGCTACGGGGAAACCGCATAGTGATACCTCTCAAACTACAGGACAGGATAGTGGCCCTAGCACATGAAGGACACCAAGGACTGGTGAGGACGAAAGCCCGCATTCGGCACCGAGTATGGTTTCCCCAGATCGAGGAGCGGGTCGAGACACTCGTTGCCACATGCCTACCCTGTCAGATCACGGGGGCCCCGCCAGACCCGGAACCTATCATATCAGCAGAACGGGGCCGCTCTCGCTGGGAGGCCATCAGCATTGACTTCTGCAAGCTCCGAGAAGGCCTCCACCTGTTGGTGGCAGTCGATGATCACTCTCGATACCCGGAAGTCGAGGTAGTTGAGTCCACAGCAGCGGAAGTGGTAATTCCGGCACTAGAGAAAATGTTCGCGACTCACGGACTACCTATCTAAATCAAAAGCGACAATGGGCCGCCGTTTACAGGGGAGGATTTCAAAAAGTATCTACAGGAACTCAATGTGAAGTATCATCACATCACTCCAAGACACCCCCAGGCAAACGGGGATGTAGAGCGATTTATGAGGACTATCAATAAGGTGCTCAGAGTATCTAAGGCCAACGCCAGCCCCTGGAAGGTTGACCTCTTCCGATTCCTCCGAAATTACCGGGTCACGCCTCACAGCACAACCGGCATTCCGCCAGCGGACCTCATGTTCGGCACCGTCATCAGATCCTCAATCCCGCATCACCCAAGCAGAACCCCGGACACGGTGAACGAGGAACGCACAGAGAGAAGGAGAAGGGATGCCAACGAACACATGAGTGGCAAGCGGAGAGCGAGGCCGTCCCATCATCAAGTGGGTGACCAGGTCATCATGCTACGAAACCCCTCCAAGTCTAAACTGGACACCAGGTACGAGGAACTTCCATGGACCGTCAGCAACCGGCATGGAACCATGGTGACGGTAACACGGGGAAGCCGCCAAGTGACGAGGAATGCGTCATGGTTCAAGGCCGTACCACGTACACTGTGGACCGACAAGGAGGGCCACTGTGAAGGCGAGGACACTCCTCCCAGTGAAGAAGAGCCGGAGGCCATTCCTGAGGACAACGGAGCGAGGGATGGAGACTGGGAGCCGGTGAATGAACCCGGCCTCGAGGACCCGAACCGCGAAGATGGAACAGAGCCGGAAGCAAGGGGCGGTGACCCCCGCGAAGGACGATACAGACTGAGAACAACAACAAGACCGCCAGCTAAGCTAAGTGACTATGTGTGGTAGATGGTACACTGGTGCCCTGAACCCTACTAGCGGGGCGGCTGAGTGTTGAAGACGGACAGTTGTTGTTGGACCTCGCAGTTGTTTGGCAGTTATAGTTATGTGTGTTGTTTTGTTTTATAATAAAGGAGGAATGTTACGTTCCGCCCTGCGTCCCGCTGCGCGGTGACGCAGGGCGTCCTAATAAAAGCCCCGCCCCCGCGTTCGGGAGGCAGTTCCGGGGCAGACCCAACATCAGCGTGGGTGTGCATTCTTTCCAGCTCCTGCTGGAGCTGCGCCACAGGCCGCGCGGCCTCTTTGATCAACGCCAGCCCCCGCGCGTAGGCCGCGGCCCGCGAACATAACAGGGGTCAGGTACCGGAGTATAGCAACACCACGAGCCCGTGGAAGAAGTCTTGGTCCTGTCGAAGGCATTACTCTGAAACTGCAGCACATGTAACAAAAATCCGAGATAAAGAAGGGGGGCAGACGTACACCCTACAATTGGTGCAGCAGAGAAGCCCTCCGCCCCCTACAGGTCATTTGGAAAGTAAACTGGTACATGCCTGAAAAGAGAACCCAACCCTATTGCAACTGAGGCCCAGGCGATGCGATCGAAGGGATACAACGCTGACAACGGTATTCACAATTCCCCTCCAAGAGGCGCCCCCTGCAATTCACACCACCAGGTCGTACTTCACTTGACAGCATCTCCTCATCAGCTCCCCAAACATCAACCCAGACTACACGTGCTTCGGAGCTTGGCATCGTGGATAAAGTTATGTCTATTACCCATAGTTCCACATTAATTTATATACACTTCTTTAATAATAAAAATACATGTTAGCAATTAAATACAATTAAAACTTCAGCAACAGAAACGTAGTTCATCTTACTACATTTCCCATTATAAAAAAGATAGAAATTCATCTGTAGAATACAGAATTCAGCTAAACATTTATAACACGATTATTGTGTAATTGGCATTACTCTTTATACAAGGTAATTCATTCTGTTCATATTAACATACATTTGCATTACATTTTCAAACTTTTTCCAACATTCTGTTAACTCTTATTCACATTTCACTTCGCAATTAATTTCTAATCCGACCAAAATTAAGGCAACCGCTCCCCCTGTTGTCCATCACAAGAATTGTAACAAAAGGTTTTTTCCTGCTACACAAAAAATACCGATAATTTGGAAAGCTACGGGCAGTAGACAACGCCATTGGCTCCCAAACTGAAAAAATCCAGTTGGGGTTTTCAATTTCCGGTTGTGTTGGCAACTGTTTTAGGCACAGCGTGGAGAGTTGCAGTTTCCAGTTTTCTTGTTCCCTCTCCGGTTTGTGGGTGTACCAAACAGGGGTGGATTGGCCTAGTGGGCCTCTTTTGTGTGATATTTCCAAATGTTCTCATAAAAAGTGTTGGGCTTGCTGAAAATGTATAATATGGGGCCACTTTAAAAATGATTTCCAGGGCCTCTTTTGGTTCCCAGTAATTGTTTCCAGGGCCTCTTGCAAATGAGGGCCCATTTAAGAGACCATTGTTTTGGAAGAGATGTTCGTAACGTTTCTGTGTTCAGAAATGCAAATAGGCATTTTAATTCTGAAAGCACACTCAAAGCACCAGTTATCTGCGTAAATCTATGCAAGACATAGATTTAGGACATTTACAACATATAAAAAAACAGTTTTAAATTAGCTACATTATTTTCAGATGTTAATATTTAACGCATCGGTAGAATGTGATATTTTCATCACATATGAATCCTGCATTTTTCAAACACTGAAACACAATCAACAGGTAACCTTCTCACACATTACATGTTGTTATACGTCTTGAAAATACATTTTCAAAACCCAAAGGCCATTTTTTTGCATTTTGCTGAATTGGATAATATAATAATTCCACAATTGTACACTTTTTGCTTAACATATTTCTGTAGTGATTTATATTTATTTGAGTGGATACCTTACTATAGTATGTGTACCTTTCAGGTCATCTTTATAATGCAGAGTATTGTTGTAAGCCAGACATGGGATTGAGGATTGAATAGCGGGAATGATGAGAGGGCAAGCAATTCCTGAGTATTTGTACAGGATGTGGCAAGAGAGGTTGCAATCCTGGAGACTTGTGCAGCTATGTTTCCCTGATTGTGGCCATGTGCTGCTTTTCAGGGCACAAGTAAAGGATTCATGTGCATGGACAGCGTAACTTTTTTCAGAGGGCAGACGCAACCCCCTTGGGTGTTTTTGAGGTTGGCAAGCCTGCTCATGCATTTGGCTACCAGGATTTCACCCAAGTTGTCATGTTTTCAGTGCAGACACTCAGGGGGTAATCCATAGAATTCAGCTGACAAGTGGCGCACGCGGCTGGCGCACAGTGTGCGCGTGCGAATCCCTGCGCCATCCGCGTGCGCCAAAATACATTTCCGCGCACAGCGTATTCATGGATTCCAGCCACCAAAACCAGCCGTGGAGCACAGTGGCGCAGCGACCCTGCAGCAGCGCCAGTTACGCCCCCAAGAAGGCCCCTTGCGCAGGGAAAAGCCATCAAAATCCCCAATCCAGCGCAAAGGGCTGCGCTAACCCTGTACCAGGCTCCCACTCATGTCTCCCATCACCCCCACCCCCCAGCACTGTGGTGCACCCTCCACCAGGCCCCAACTCATGTTCCCCTGCACCCCCAGCCCCCAGCACTGTGGTGCACCCTCCACCAGGCTCCCACTCATGTCTCCCATCACACCCAGCACTGTGGTGCACCCTCCACCAGGCCCCAACTCATGTTCCCCTGCACCCCCACCGCCCAGCACTGTGGTGCACCATCCACCAGGCCCCAACTCATGTTCCCCTGCACCCCACCCCCCAGCACTGTGGGGCACCTACCAGCAGGCCCCCACTCATGTCCAACTCATATTCCCCTGCACCCCCACCCCCCAGCACTGTGGTGCACCCTCCACCAGGCTCCCACTCATGTCTCCCATCACCCCCACCCCCCAGCACTGTGGTGCACTCTCCACCAGGCTCCCACTCATGTCTCCCATCACCCCACCCCCCAGCACTGTGGTGTACCCTCCACCAGGCCCCAACTCATGTTCCCCTGCACCCCCACCCCCCAGCACTGTGGTGCACCCTCCACCAGGCTCCCACTCATGTCTCCCATCACCCCCACCCCCCAGCACTGTGGTGCACCCTCCACCAGGCCCCAACTCATGTTCCCCTGCACCCCCACCCCCCAGCACTGTGGTGCACCCTCCACCAGGCTCCCACGTATGTCTCCCATCACCCCCACCCCCCAGCACTGTGGTACACCCTCCACCAGGCCCCAACTCATGTTCCCCTGCACACCCACCCCCCAGCACTGTGGTGCACCCTCCACCAGGCTCCCACTCATGTCTCCCATCACCCCCAGCACTGTGGTGCACCCTCCACCAGGCCCCAACTCATGTTCCCCTGCACCCCCACCCCCCAGCACTATGGTGCACATCCACCAGGCCCCAACTCATGTTCCCCTGCACCCCCACCCCCCAGCACTGTGGGGCACCTGCCAGCAGGCCCCCACTCATGTCCAACTCATGTTCCCCTGCACCCCCACCCCCCAGCACTGTGGTGCACCCTCCACCAGGCTCCCACTCATGTCCCCCATCACCCCCACCCCCCAGCACTGTGGTGCACTCTCCACCAGGCTCCCACTCATGTCTCCCATCACCCCACCCCCCAGCACTGTGGTGTACCCTCCACCAGGCCCCAACTCATGTTCCCCTGCACCCCCAGCACTGTGGTGCACCCTCCACCAGGCTCCCACTCATGTCTCCCATCACCCCCACCCCCCAGCACTGTGGTGCACCCTCCACCAGGCCCCAACTCATGTTCCCCTGCACCCCCACCCCCCAGCACTGTGGTGCACCCTCCACCAGGCTCCCACGTATGTCTCCCATCACCCCCACCCCCCAGCACTGTGGTACACCCTCCACCAGGCCCCAACTCATGTTCCCCTGCACACCCACCCCCCAGCACTGTGGTGCACCCTCCACCAGGCTCCCACTCATGTCTCCCATCACCCCCAGCACTGTGGTGCACCCTCCACCAGGCCCCAACTCATGTTCCCCTGCACCCCCACCCCCCAGCACTGTGGTGCACCCTCCACCAGGCCCCAACTCATGTTCCCCTGCACCCCCACCCCCCAGCACTGTGGGGCACCTGCCAGCAGGCCCCCACTCATGTCCAACTCATGTTCCCCTGCACACCCACCCCCCAGCACTGTGGTGCACCCTCCACCAGGCTCCCACTCATGTCTCCCATCACCCCCACCCCCCAGCACTGTGGTGCACCCTCCACCAGGCCCCAACTCATGTTCCCCTGCACCCCCACCCCCCAGCACTGTGGTGCACCCTCCACCAGGCTCCCACTCATGTCTCCCATCACCCCCACCCCCCAGCACTGTGGTGCACCCTCCACCAGGCCCCAACTCATGTTCCCCTGCACCCCCAGCCCCCAGCACTGTGGTGCACCCTCCACCAGGCTCCCACTCATGTCTCCCATCACACCCAGCACTGTGGTGCACCCTCCACCAGGCCCCAACTCATGTTCCCCTGCACCCCCACCGCCCAGCACTGTGGTGCACCATCCACCAGGCCCCAACTCATGTTCCCCTGCACCCCCACCCCCCAGCACTGTGGGGCACCTGCCAGCAGGCCCCCACTCATGTCCAACTCATGTTCCCCTGCACCCCACCCCCCAGCACTGTGGGGCACCTGCCAGCAGGCCCCCACTCATGTCCAACTCATATTCCCCTGCACCCCCACCCCCAGCACTGTGGTGCACCCTCCACCAGGCTCCCACTCATGTCTCCCATCACCCCCACCCCCTCAGCACTGTGGTGCACTCTCCACCAGGCTCCCACTCATGTCTCCCATCACCCCACCCCCCAGCACTGTGGTGCACCCTCCACCAGGCTCCAACTCATGTTCCCCTGCACCCCCACCCCCCAGCACTGTGGTGCACCCTCCACCAGGCTCCCACTCATGTCTCCCATCACCCCCATCCCCCAGCACTGTGGTGCACCCTCCACCAGGCCCCAACTCATGTTCCCCTGCACCCCCACCCCCCAGCACTGTGGTGCACCCTCCACCAGGCTCCCACTCATGTCTCCCATCACCCCCACCCCCCAGCACTGTGGTGCACCCTCCACCAGGCCCCAACTCATGTTCCCCTGCACCCCCACCCCCCAGCACTGTGGTGCACCCTCCACCAGGCTCCCACGTATGTCTCCCATCACCCCCACCCCCCAGCACTGTGGTACACCCTCCACCAGGCCCCAACTCATGTTCCCCTGCACACCCACCCCCCAGCACTGTGGTGCACCCTCCACCAGGCTCCCACTCATGTCTCCCATCACCCCCACCCCTCAGCACTGTGGTGCACCCTCCACCAGGCCCTAACTCATGTTCCCCTGCACATCCACCCCCCAGCACTGTGGTGCACCCTCCACCAGGCTCCCACTCATGTCTATCGTCACCCCCACCCCCCAGCACTGTGGTGCACCCTCCACCAGGCCCCAGCTCATGTTCCCCTGCACCCCCACCCCCCAGCACTGTGGTGCACCATCCACCAGGCCCCAACTCATGTTCCCCTGCACCCCCACCCCCAGCACTGTGGGGCACCTGCCAGCAGGCCCCCACTCATGTCCAACTCATGTTCCCCTGCACCCCCACCCCCCCAGCACTGTGGTGCACCCTCCACCAGGCCCCAACTCATGTTCCCCTGCACCCCCACCCCCAGCACTGTGGTGCACCCTCCACCAGGCTCCCACTTATGTCTCCCATCACCCCCACCCCCCAGCACTGTGGTGCACCCTCCACCAGGCCCCAACTCATGTTCCCCTGCACCCCCACCCCCCAGCACTGTGGTGCACCCTCCACCAGGCCCCAACTCATGTTCCCCTGCACCCCCACCCCCCAGCAATGTGGTGCACCCTCCACCAGGCTCCCACTCATGTCTCCCATCACCCCCACCCCCCAGCACTGTGGTGCACCCTCCACCAGGCTCCCACTCATGTCTCCCATCACCCCCACCCCCCAGCACTGTGGTGCACCCTCCACCAGGCTCCAACTCATGTTCCCCTGCACCCCCAGCCCCCAGCACTGTGGTGCACCCTCCACCAGGCCCCAACTCATGTTCCCCTGCACCCCCACCCCCCAGCACTGTGGGGCACCTGCCAGCAGGCCCCCACTCATGTCCAACTCATGTTCCCCTGCACCCCCAGCCCCCAGCACTGTGGGGCACCTGCCAGCAGGCCCCCACTCATGTCCAACTCATGTTCCCCTGCACCCCACCCCCCAGCACTGTGGTGCACCCTCCACCAGGCTCCAACTCATGTGTCCCATCACCCCCACCCCCCAGCACTGTGGTGCACCCTCCACCGGGCTCCCACTCATGTCTCCCATCACCCCCACCCCCCAACACTGTGGTGCACCCTCCACCAGGCCCCAACTCATGTTCCCCGGCACCCCCACCCCCCAGCACTGTGGTGCACCCTCCACCAGGCTCCCACTCATGTCTCCCATCACCCCCACCCCCCAGCACTGTGGTGCACCCTCCACCAGGCCCCAACTCATGTTCCCCTGCACCCCCACCCCCCAGCACTCTGGTGCACCATCCACCAGGCCCCAACTCATGTTCCCCTGCACCCCCATCCCCAGCACTGTGGGGCACCTTCCAGCAGGCCCCCACTCATGTCCAACTCATGTTCCCCTGCACCCCCACCCCCCAGCACTGTGGTGCACCCTCCACCAGGCTCCCACTCATGTCTTCCATCACCCCCACCCCCCAGCACTGTGGTGCACCCTCCACCAGGCCCCAACTCATGTTCCCCAGCCAACATGTCATCACAATCTAGATCCCTGGTCCCTATGGTCAGCTTCCAAATGCAAAACACCCACCCGAGTATTGCATCCACCCACTTAGAAATGGCAATAACATGATAGAACACCAATTGCAAGTTTGGAAACTAACACATGTCCCTCACATACACCCAATGGGTGTCAGTGAATCTCAAAACCCATATCATGATATGCATGAAACCAATGAGATGATACTACACATTGAAGTTTGAACAAAAAATATGTATTAAAGGAAACATAAATTGAATCAAAAATAAACAAACAGAAATGGGAATGTAAAAAAATTAAAAGAAGCATGTCCGTGAAAAAATGCAAAACCAAAAATCATAATCCAAAGGAATGGTGTCCAAAGTCACAGTCCATAAAAGAAAATCCAATGGAAAATAATAATTGAAAGCCATTGCTCCATGGGTAAATTGTAAAATAAAAATACAATCCAACAGTCAACTATGTACAGATGAACAAGTCAGGGTCCATGATCCCAACAAAAGAAATGAAACCTATCTAACAACACTACCTAATAAAAAAAAACCATATACAAAAAAGTGGCCCATTGTCCAAAAGGTCCAAAAAAAATGCAAAAACAAAGGAAACCTAACACTAACTACAGAACTATGTACAAGGGCAGCGGGCTAGTCCGACGGCTCACTTTTGGATGTCCCGGGCCAGGGCATCATCGAACTCCTGCTCAATGTCCCGGAGGCGGTCCTCCTCCATGGCCCCAAGGGTCCGCAGGGCCGTCGACGTGTCCACCTCCAACCCCCTGCGGATTGCCTCGAGGCACTCGGCCCGCCTCAGGGCCCTCCGCATGGAGTTCTCTGCCCTGACCATCATGAGCCGTGCCTCTTCCGCCCGCTGCCGCTCTGCATCTATGGTGTGGCCCAACCGCTGCCACATGGAAGACACTTTCTGTCCTGGGTCCTCCTGCCCTCCGGCCGATGCCTGCCTCTCCGATGTCGAAGGCCCCGAGCCTTCATGGCTCCCACCACGTTGCTGCTGCTGCTGCTGTGCCTCTGCCCGTGCACTGCCTCCTGCTGCCCGCACATCCTCCACTGGCTGGGGTGCAGTCGTTGATGTGGCCACCCCTGCTGGACGTCCGACTCCCGACTGTGGCAGGGATGCCTCCTCCACCGGCCTGGCCGCACCGTCAGAGGAAGCTCCACAGGGCACCCAGGTGACTGATGGGTGAGAAGATGGCATGGAGGACGACTGGCGCATAGGGGGTTCAGTTGAGGAGGGGGTCGCAGCAAGCCCCATCAAACGGAGGAATCCGGCCTGGGTGACCTGTCCCAGTAGGCCGACGCGGTCAACGAGCCATTCGAGATGACGTGCAGTCTCCTCATGAAAAGACTGCAGGTCACCTCGCATGGCCCGTTGACACAACGCCACACCAGTCAGGACAGGCTCAACCCATACCCGGATAGCCACGTCCGCAGGCAGAGGAAGGCCAGTTGTCGTGAGCTCATCCCCTGCCTGAAAACAGGTCTGGACGTAGGCATCCCTGCTGGTGCAAGATGATGCAGGGACAGGATCAGAGACAGGATTGCACACAGGCACCTCCGCGGCGGCCTGTGCTGCCTCCTGTCCCTGGTCCTGCACTGCACCAGTGGAATCCCCACCTCCAGACCCTGTCTCTGTTGCTTGCACGGCCTCCTCCTCCACCAAACCCCCCTCCAACCTGGATGACTCCGTGCCATCTTCCCCCGTTGGGCCCTGTGGGGTCCCAGCTGCCCCTTCTGCTGCCGAGGAGTCCAACTCCAACCTCCGCCTCTTGGACCTCCCCCCGGCAGCTGCGGCCTGGGACGCGGCACCGGACACCTCACTCCCCGACAAGATCACAACCTGGGAGGGGAGCCGGGCCTTGCGTCTCCGGCTGGCGGTGGGATCCCCGCCGCTGTGCTCCACAGCACCTTTTACGCCCTCTTCATCAGTTGACGCTGCAGACAGGGAGAAATAAAACACAGGCATCAGGGCACTGTACAATGGACACATACACACATGACAGTTGTACATGAGTGGCATTGGCAAACCTCAGACATGCCATCACAATCCCCAACACACATGTCATTTCAACTCGCACACATGAGCCATACCACAGCCATATCGCAACTGCCAGCATCATCCATACACATACAACAGCATGAGCAGGCAAAGCTGAGCCAGACATCACATGCAACACAGGAAGTGCACTACACATGTACACACACCACCACACTTGCATGCATGTGTACACCTCTGCCAAGTGTCGCAGTGTTCAGATGGGCATCCATGTCACATCTGCCAATCAGGCTTCCACATCCCGCTGTCACATGCATCCATGTTGCATCACTGTTGCACCCTTGTCAAATACACACACATGCACATATACACAGTGCTGATACATGCAGCTGAAAACAACATACATGCGTGACATCACGAACATGTCTACTTACATACACATTCATCCAAACATGTGTGCCCACACAACTGCATTTGGCATGCAAGCCTACACACACAAGCACCATCCATGTCTCACACATTACAGCCCTCGCATGTGTTAGCCTCACGGCCCTGTACACCCCCACCCATACTCAACCCCATACAAACAGATGTGCAACGTGCACACTACTGAAACATCACCACACGCACAGCTCACAATCAGGATGCATGTACACTTACCGCTCGACTCCAGACGGGTCTGCCTCAAGGACCTGGACGTGGAGCGCTGGGGATATGCGTTCCAGGACCCTCATCTGATCTTCCGACAAGTGGCCCCAGCGCCCCTTAGCATCCGCTGCCCTCAAGAGGCGCCGGGCCTTGTTCAGGGTCCTGGACCTGAAGTCCTCCCAGCGCTTCTTGACATGTTGGATGTCGCAGACTGCCACCCCCTCCGCGTTGATGGCAGTCACGATGTCCGTCCAGATCCGGGTCCGTCCTTCCTTGTCGGCGCGGGAACTCCCGAAGAGGGCATCATACTGCCCCAGGACTTGCTCCACCAGGACACCAACTTCCCTGGCACTGAATCTGGTGCCCCTCTGCCTCTCTGGCCGGGGGTTGTCAGTGGTGCCAGATGTTGCAGTTCCCGACATGACAACCCCAGAAGCAGGAGTGGGTGGGCAACTGGGTCCTGGGGCTGGGCTGTGGAGCGATGGAATCCCAGTCGGGAGTCTTCGGTTCCAGCAGGGGTGGTCACAGCAACAGCACCCCTGGCTGATGTGCAGGCAGCAAATGACAGGGCACGTGGGCAGCAGGCAGTCAGGCAGCAGCAGGTGGGAGCGTGCTCGGGGCTCTGGGGGGCAGTAATTCGGCCTTCTGGGCAGGAGCGTGGTCTTCTGTGTGCTTACGCGTGGCCAGCTTGATACGGAGTGATTCTGCACGTCAGCGTGTAATTCGAGGAAAGGCCCTTAGCGCGTAAGCGCGTCTGCACGCATACGCAATTTCATTGGACAGAAGGCCCCTCAAGCGCAAGCGCCCCTGTGATGTGACGCGCGCAGGCGTGCATGGGCATTTCAGCGCGCGTGAAAAACTGCACGTCCACGTGTAATCCGAGGAAAGGGCCCATGCGTGTAAGTGACGTGATGCTCGCGGGCGTTTCCCTCAGCACGGGTTAAAGGTGAGCGGGCCCAGCAGTTCGCTGTATATGCCTTTCGTGGAGACCGACGTGTGTTGCTGCTTCCTGTTTCGCGTGCCATCACAACTTCACAGCTATCAAGGACGTATCTCTTCTTTTGGCGGGGGTATTGGCTGCGTGTGTTTTTCTGCATCGCGCTAGTCAGACGGTGAGTCGCACACGCTCTTTTTCCAACTGCGGGTGCCCCTGTGTATTGCACCCATTTTCGATGTCATAGTAGCCTGCGTGTCCCACGTGTATGCGTTATTCGTGTTACTGGGTGCCACCGCGTACTGCGGGAGGTTGAATCCACGCACGTAGGCTGCAGGGTTGCGTGCACGGTTTTACTGCAGTTTTGGGGTGCCTGAGCGTTGCGTGACCCGTCACTACATCACCGGGGTCACATACAGCCTTGCAGGTGCAGGGGGGCTGTTAACATCTTGCTTCCCACCCCCTTCACCCCAATTGCCCAGGTCAATTGTGGTGTACACCTCCCATTGGCACCACTCCATCTGTGCCGGCACTACTACATCTGTGCCATGGTTGGGAGGCCACCAAACGTGAGGGGCGCCTCAGCTGGGCGTACTCCTCGTGGCGGGCATGGTCGGGGACGTGGCCGTGGTGACCAGGGAGTAGGGGGACTCCAGGGTGTCCAGGGCAGCCACAGAGGGGGAAGAAGCAGGGGTGCGCACTTGAGCACAATGTTGTGCCATGTGTCGGTGCAGTCATGCCACCACGCCCTGTGGTTCCGGGGGATGCAGCTTCTGCATCTGGCACTGGCGCCCGTGTGACCCGGCAGTCTGTTCCATCGACTGCCACGGGCCCAAGGGTAGTGGTAGCTGCAGGTGCAGTTGTGGACACCGCCACCCAGGCTCAGGGTCTGCCAGCGCAGGCTGTGTTGGCACTTGAGGAGCCCTTGGTAGATCTCCAACAGGCCAGGAGGGAAACCATAGGGGCAAGCCAGGCTGCTCAGACCAAGACACGTGTCCCTGGGGCAGTCATGTCATCTGCTGCCCCGAACAGCCGGGTGTTGGCAAGTGCAGGGGCAGATGCACCCAACAACACCCCGGTTGTGAGTCTGCCAACCAGGACTGTTGCGGTCAATGACCCTGCCACAGCTGATGTTGCTGCGCAGGGTCCATTAGAGGGCACCCAGCTGCCACTGACGCAAGTCAGGCCTTTGGTCGTCCCTCCACCTGCCACTCCCTTGGCTCAATCCACCGAACCCACTGGCCATACTGGTCAGGGCGGCATTAGCCAGCCAGGGTCTGCGCCACAGTCCAAGAGGAGGAAGGTTGCACCTGCAGCACAGGCTGGGACCCCACACACAGCCACGACCTCCTGCACGTCGAGGAAGAAGCCTTTCTGCAAGCAGGAACTGGACTTCCTCGTGGACTACGTGCGGGGCCACAGCCGTGACATGCTAGTGGGTGCCAATAGTCAGACTACGGCTGCCCAACGTGACACCCACTGGAAGCATGTTGCGAAACATGTCAGTTCATTCGGCCATGAGGTGCGCACGGCGCAAGAGTGCAAAAAGCGTTGGAATGACATCAAACGCAGCACTAAGGCTAAGTGTGCCTCTAATTACAACTTGACTCTGGTGACTGGCGGTGGGCCTGCACCATAGGAGGAAGTGCTCACTCCGCATGAGGCACTCGTTCCGGAGTTCATACCACCTGAATTGGTCGAAGGAGTGGGAGAGATGCTGGACTTTGATGCCCAGTCCGGTGAGTGTTGATGCGTGTTTGTTGAGGACGTGTGTGTTTCACTTGTGGGATGTGTTGTGCATGATTGCCACTACATGTGACGTGTACATGGTTCTGATGTGTAAGTAATGCAATGCTTCCGTGATGCATGTCTCCTCTGCCTGCATGCGGGGACTCCATGTAGGCATGCTCCCTTGCCCCTCCTCCGCCACTCTGCACCCCAGTTCCACCTTTGCACTGGTCTGCTTCAATCTTGCCAATGTGTACTTTCTTGTTCATGTGTCCTGTGTAGATGCTAACTTCCAGCGTAGAATCTGCCAGACATATGCCGTGTGGTACAGCCTTAGTACTTGATGCAGGGTATCTCACTTGTACTGTGCATAGGTCAGATGTCCCGCAGGGACATGAGTGCCCATTCATGCTCCATGTGCATTGCAAGCATGCCCCTATGTGTCCTTGACTGGATGATCATTGTAATACAAGTCCTTGGTTACATACATTGCCTGGCATCTCATCAGCCTTCCCATGTCAACTGTGGCTCAGTCCTGCGTTGCACACATGTTTAGGGTCTGACAATCTGTGTGGCTCACAGGCCTCAGCCTGTTCAATGGCCAATGACTCTGTCCAACTGTTGTTGTGTCTTCTTCACACATGGGTGGCATCCAGAGTTTTCATCATGTGTCCTGCTTACTGTCCCAGCATCATTTGCAGTGTTGTCACTTGAATCACATTAAGCTGTTGATGCCAGTCAACACTGCCTGTCAATACACAGGTGTATGGTCATCCTTTTGATACCATGCTAGTCATCCCTGCTTTGGTACTGGGGTGGAGGGGTGCTTGGCTTCTAGATATGGTACACATTGAATGCACAATACACGTGATGTCTGAATTTGACATTGCACTGCCTTCACATTTCCTGGCACACACCATGGAGTCCTTGTACATGTAGGTAGTGAGTGGCGTACACATTTTCTGCACTGCATAGACCCACTTCCATGGAAACTGACACATTTCAACAGGTCTGATCACAGAAGCAATTCAAAGTTGACCCAGCATGCATGCCAGGTTATATGTTGTGTGTCACATGTCTGCCTGATGCGTTTGCTGTCGGTGTGTGTGTGTGTTGTGTGCTTCTGACATCTGTAGTGACCTTTTTTCTCTCTATTTTTCAGGTGATGATGCAATGGAGGCGGAGGATGGTGTTGTCATGCCAGACACAGGGTTGTTACCACTACATCAACCCGGCACTAGTGGGGGTCGTGGGGTGGTAGGCCACGAAAACCCCTAAGTGCTACTGTCCATCTTGTCTCTGTCTGCCTATGAGTCCAGCCTTGATGACGACACTGACGTCCATGTTGAGTTGGATGAGCATCAAGTCCATGTGTCAGGGGTGAGTGATTCTGATGTGGACACTCCTCTGTCCGCGACACCTGCACTGAGGGATCAGACAGTCTTGGTTCCTCCGCCTGTGGTGGATCGGGACGCAGGGTCACCCTCCACACCAGTCACTGATGTGCCTGGGATATCACGTCGACGGGGGCATGTAGTCGTGCAGCCGCGGGCGGTGCCAACACAGCGAGGACCCCCGGTCCTTGGGTCCCGCAGGGGTCAAGCCCGGCAACGCAGTTGCCGCGCGCAACCGCAGTATACTGAGTGGGAGCAAGACATGACTGCCAATTCAGAACGGCAGGGGGCAGCAATGGAGAACATCGCTGAGAGCATGGAGCGTGTGGCCCGATCTGTGCTCCCCCCTGCTAGGCAGGTGCTTCTCCAGCAGCAGGCGGCACGGTCCACGGCCCGCTTGCTCAGGCTGGGCATGGCGGCCTCAGACAGGGCACGCCAGGCTGAAATGTCGTCTCTGCATCAAGCAATTGCTGCTCACGCAGAGGCGCACATGGATGCCCTGAGGGAGGAGTATGCTTCCCTCAAATCCACTCTGGGTGTCCTTATGATGTCCCAGAGGCAGCGGGCAGAGGATAGATTTGCACAGCTTGAGCGTACCATCTCGGCTGAGCTACAGGCTTGCCGGGAGGTGCAGCGGTTGTCCAGCCAGGCCTTGCAGGAGGAACTCCGTGTTACACGTGCTACCTTGCAAGAGGAAGCACGTGTATCACGTGAGGTTCTGCATGCAGACCTACGTCACATCGCCACACAGAACCTGGCTCACTCGTCTGGCAGACTTGCTGCCGACGAGGGGCAAGCTGCGGCTAGGCGTGGCCAGGCTACTGTGCCACGTCCTCCTTTCCAGGATGAGCCAGACTCGGACGACCATCTATCTCCCACATGGGTCGGGCTGTGCAGGCGTTGAGCCCATGGAGGTTTGTTTTTTGGCTCAGCATCATCGCATGTGGATGTTGAGCAGCCCCCTGTACCTCACCCCTCCTGGGTGCCTCCCCTCCCCCCCCCGGGTCGTATGTGGCCATTTTTGATTTTTCTTTTAGTTTAGTTAGTTAAGTTTCTGTTTGATAGTTAGTTTAATTAGGTAATGTAGGTTTTCCATAGTTAGTGTAATTAGTTAATATAGTTTAAAATTGCTTGTCTATTGTGCTTTCATGTGACGGTGCGGTGCTTTGTGGCTTTTGAAGGCATCCACTGTCTGTTCCAGCTGGGCCCTTCAGGCTTGTCTTGTGTATGTGTTTGCTGCTTGGGGTCCTTGACTCACATATGCCACTCCTGCCTCCCTTATTTATGGGCTTGCAAGGATGGTTCGGTGTCACAACCTGTTACACAAGGGCTTTGGACTGTCATATCCGTGGCATGTCTGGTGCTGTGTGACTTGTGTTTACACCCCTAGTGGGGATGATTTTGGTGTTATTGTCCACTGTTCAGCTTTTGCTAGTTGGGGTGTTTCATGATTAATGTGCACATTCATTGCTATGCATTGTGTAGTATGTTTCTTATCTTTAATGTACACGTGCTTGTTGCAATTCATGCCGTAGATAGTGTTCCACACTTTGGATGTGAAAGACGGACTGATGGTGTGATTTATGATGTGACTCTCTGACATGGTCAAGTAATGAGATGCCTGAAGAGACTCACACAGATGACTTTGAAGCATTAATCATGTGTTTCATGCCCTTTCTGCAGGGGGATGAGCCTCCAGAGCACCTTTGCCAGCAGACATGGCCCATTGGATGACGGAATTCTGGACACGTTTGTTGGTGCCCACATGCACATGTGTGCACAAGCAGAGGCACAGGGATTGCAGACCGACATCCTAGAACTGCTTACGTGTTCCAAGGAACTTCAGGCAAGGGGCGCAGCACAGGGGGGCCACAACACAACAAAGCTTGCACCAGGCGAGTTGCACATGCAGGCTTAGTCACAGCACTGAGGGTGAGCTTGGAAGAATATTTGTGTTGAAGCACACAATGCAGCTCAGATGTGTTGGTGGACTGATGGCTGTTGATAGTAAGGTTGTCTGGGACACCTGCAGGGGCAGTGGCACATACCCTCCGGTACACCAAGGTCCATTGAGGCACTTGTATCAACCATGTAGCCTTCCGAGACATGGAAAGGGGCAGCTCACAGGGACATACAGCAAGGGACATACTCGGGTGCAGTGCATTTCATTTCCATGTACATTTTGATTAATGCACTGCCAACTTTGTTTCGGTCATGGTGGTACACAACTTGCTCCGAAGTCATGGCTTGCTATATGGGTATGTCTGCTTACCCAGGGAACATTGCATGTTGTGTGAATTGTGACAAATTGGTGTTCCATTTGGCACGCACCCACCGGCGGCTGACTTACTGCATTGACTGTGTATGGCCCATCACAGGGGTAATATTATATATGGGTACGAAGCATCTACACCAGATTGTCTGTTTGTAGAGTAGTTTGTTGCTTTGGGGCATGTTTGGTGGTGTGTTTTTGTGTAATTGGCACATACAGGTTGTTGACTGTGGCTCTCTTTGCAGCATTGCAGTGCTCCTGTAACCTGACCTGAGAGTGCGCAGGCAGGAGGCCAGCACTCAAAACCAGAGCTAAGTGTCTTGTTGTTTTTCTTTCAAACTGCTCTGCATAGGCTTGATGGGGGGTGCACTAATGCATGGATGAATGTGTAATTCAATTTGGTATGTTTTTTTCCCCCTAATCACCCGGAATCCTATGCAATTTTGAACCCTGTACCCTCTACCTGGTGTTCCTGCTTCCTGTACCTATCCAAGCAACGTTCCCTAACCCTCTATCCCCGCTGGGGTTGCGGATGCCTGTGTAAGCCCCAAATTTGCAGGCGCCAAAACCCTAGAGGGGGTGGTTGGTTCGTGCCAATCCTAAGCCTGGACTACACAAGGCCATGACAATGATGTCCAAGTTTGTTTGGATTGTGTATGTGTTCATGCAGGTAGTACATTTTCGTGCTTTCCCTACTTTCATGTGTCATTCCTCCTCCCCTCTCCTGCCACTCATTCCAGTTATCCAGTGTGCCAACACCGGTCCCGACTGCATATGCCTGACCCTCGTTCCCCACCAGGGTCTCAGGGGCCTGTGTGAGTTTCACCTTGCAGGCACCCGGGACACAGTGGGGGTGGTTGTTTCGTAACACTCCTGCGCCTGTACACGGGACCTGTGACAGTACACATCCGTTCATGGTGCATCATTCTATGTTATGTACCACACATGGTTCACATCCTGTTGTGACATTGTTTTACTGTGCTACCTTGGTTGTTGCATCATTGTGGTAGTACTTGGCCTTTGTGAGGTACTGCTACGTCAAGTCATCTACTGGAGGGTGTTCTGGTTCGTTTTTCTGCCTTGGATTTTGTGATTTTGGAAATGAGTGTGGATTCTGAGGGTGCAGGCACCTTTTTACACACAAGGTGGGAGATGGTGACAAAGGGGAAAGGTGATCCTGTGGCCAGGTGGAATTGAGGGTTGAAGGCTCCATGACCCAGGTGCAGTTGTTCAGTGGGTCATGGTCATTTGTGAGGGAGGGGGGGTTGTTGTTGATAGTTGCCTTGCCCTGCAGTGTGATGGGAACCCTGATATTGTAATGGTGGTATCCTATGTTCATGTTGTGTTCTGCTGATCAATGCCTGTTCATGTGTTGTGTTTACCTTTCAGGTGCGAGGGGATAGTTGTGGTTTGACATGCTGGGGTGTACACATGGTGAAAACACTGATGGTCACTTGATTGCACATGCATATGTTGAGTGCATGTCCTTGCTGACCCACACACTTGCACTCTGATGCACTACATGTACAACCACCCTTGCATATCCATGTGTACACTGTTTGCCTTCTGGTGCCCACTGTGTCCCTGCAGCACATGTTCTGTGACCAATTATGGATCCTGTACATGCCTAATTTGCTTTTTGATGTGGTCTGTCGCTTAGATGTGATGCTCAGGGTGTGCATCACACACAATGGCTGTTCACTGTGCTGTGCGCTGAGCAGTGTGTTGCAGGAGTAGGACACAGCACACAGAAGCTGCAGTGTTGATTTTGCAATGCACAATGTGCATGTAGACAGGCATTCATTGTTATGTTACGTCTACAACTCTTGTAATGCATTTGGAAATTACTTATTTTGGGTGGGAGGTTGTTGGTCAGTCATTTCATCTGATTCCAGGTCAGGCATCATTGTCTGATGCCACTGTACATTTTGGACATGGCAATGTGTACCTTATTGTTACTGTGTTGGTGTATGGGTATTGCTTGCCATGTCATGCTGTGGTTTGGGAGGGTTTGAGTGACATAACAGTGATGGCCATGGCCTGTTTCGCAGGTGTGTGTGATTCACACCTTGCATGTCAGGGTCATCCGCTTCTCAAAGCAACTAGCTGGGGGTAGATCTCTCTCCGCGGCAGGGCCCTCCCTCTGGAACAGCCTTCCTGCCTCACTGGAACTTGAGGAGAACCATCTCCGGTTCGGGAAGCACCTCAAGACCTTCCTCTTTGCTTCTGCTTTCTCTCTGCCTCTCCCTTGCTAAATTCTTCACTGGAACTGCACTGGATCTGCAACTGGGCCACTCTCACCGACCTCGGTCCCTGGCCCAGCCACTCCACTTGCACTGCTTCCCTGGCAACCCCTGCACTGCGGTACTGTCTCTCTATTCCTACAGTCCCCACTTCCCAGCACTTGTCTGCACTTACCTTTGCAGTTGCCACCAGCTGGCCTATGTACTTGTTTTTTGGTCTACTTACCCTGTACTGCACTCCCCCCTCTCCCCTTCCCCTTGCACTTTTCCCTTCCCCCTACCCCTGCACTTGCACAATCTAAACGACACCTGGCCTAGTAGTACTGTTGTCTGTCTTCCCTTGTTCCCCCCTCCCTGCCTCATCGCACCTTGAAATACTTGTGTATAGGCCATATCATGTCATGTCATATGTGTGCCTTTTGGTCACACAGGATAGCTTGTGTTTAAGTAGCTAGGGATGCAGACAATGTGGCACTTCCATGGCAACTATCTCAGGGTGGTAGGGTTGTGACAGTTGACTGTTTCTTTGTCATCATCGATTGTCACCTGGTATGTGCCAAGCCTGTGTGCACTCTGCAGGGGTGGGAGTTTAGGTGAAAAATGTGGCCACAAGCTGGGTCCGGGCTTCCTCGCCACGTGCCCTGTCCCCTCCCATGGGCAGTGCCTGTGCCTGTGGTTGGGGATGTGTGGGCACCACCATGTCCACCGGGACGCCCTGCCGTGTTGCAACATTGTGCAGGACACATGCTGCCACAATGATCCTGCGCACTACTGGTGGTGCATAGAGTAGCTGCCCGCCAGAGCGGTCAAGGGAGCGGAAACGTGACTTGAGCACTCCGAATGTGCGCTCCACTATGGCCCTGGTTGCAATATGGGCGGCGTTGTATCTTACCTGGGGTGGTGTGGTGGGGTTCCGGATTGGCGTCATCATGTGGTTGCTCAGAGGGTAGGCACTGTCCCCAGGGGAGGTGTAAATGGTTGTGATTATTGGGGTTTGTTTATTTGTGTGTGTGTGTGACATGGATGCATGTGCAAGGGCATTTGTACTCACCTAGGAGCCAGGTGTCGCCATGCTGCCCAGCTTCCAGGGCCCAGCTCAGGGCGGACATTCTGTATATGAAACTGTCATGGGTGGAGCCAGGGTAGTTTGCATAGACAGAGGTGATGATTCCCTTTGCATCGCATACCACCTGTACATTGATGGAATGCCAGTGCTTGCGGTTTCGGTAGATGTGCTCAGTGGCCCTAGGTGGACGTAGGGCCACATGGGTGCAATCTATGGCACCGAGCACTTTGGGGAAGTGTGCCACCCTGAAAAAATCCAGGACAACGGCCTGTCTTTCTGCGGGTGTTCTGGGCATGTATATGTGCCTGCGGACTGAGGGGCGCGCTGTCATGATTGCCAGTACCTGGTGTAGGCAGCGTGACTGCGTGGCCTGTGAGACCCCCCCCACTATGGCAGTAGTCCGCTGAAATGACCCAGTGGCCAAAAAATGCAGGACATTGAGCAGCTTCTCCAAGGGGCTCAATGCTTGGGAGCAAAGGGTGGGGGATGTAAGGTCATCTTGCCACTCCCTGACCAGGTCTAGGATGATGTGGGGTGGAAACCTATACCTGCCATAGACCTGGTCGTCAGGCATCCCAAAAAGGCTTGTCCGTGGTGCGAAAATGCGTGCCCTGGCTATTCTCCTCCTCCTGCGGTGTCCCACGATCAGTGCTGCGACATTTGGGGCATTCATTGTAGCTGTATATACGTGTTTGTTGTTTGCACGCACTTTTATACTGTGCGCGGGGACGCTTCCGCCTGCCTTCGTGTGGCGGACGCGTTGACGCCTGTGTGCGTCTTTTGCCGTGCGCCGGTTTCCTGTATTCGAATCCATGAATACGGGTTGTTCGCGTGCGTGTGGGCGTTCCGTGTAGTTCCCTGCAGTACTTCCCCAGTTACGCCTTCTTTTTCACGCGTTATTCCCCATTCCGCGTGTTACGCCCACTTTGGTTGTGTGCGCCGCTCTATGTGCACTTTTGCTGTGCGCGTAGTGCCCGCCGTGTATGCCTGTGTGCGCCATGGCTGGATTGGGCGCACGGACAGCGGGAAACACGCGCACCGTCTTCCTTGCATCGCACACGTGTGCGTGCGCTGCGTTTCTCGCACTTGCGCTACCTTGCGCCTGCTTGCGCTGGGATTTTTCGGCGCACGTTTGCTCCATGAATCGACCCCTCAAACACAAGACGCATACAATGATCATCAAAGCACATGCTTGTATTGGGCTTTTGTTTTCTAGGGAATATTTCACTACATATTATTTTTCTGTTGTTGATTGCTACTATTGAAAGGCCAATGCTCTTTTGTCTGCTGCACTTTGTTCTAAGGGCAAAGGTCAAGTGAACTATATATGTCATCTTTCACTTTAAGATATGTACACTTACTGTCCATATATTCTTGGGTGCCAGCTTTTGATTTTTGCTATTGCAGCAAAAGTTCCCACACTGAGTAAAGCGTGGTAGCTATACTCATCCTCATGTCAAAACACATTTACAGCGCATTTATTTATTTATTTTTACATTTGTAGAAAGTGCACAAAGGCCTTGGGCATCTAGGCGCTGTTGCAGCAAAAATAGAAAAAAAAGACTTATGATTATCAGGAAGTTCTAATCACAAAACATCTCAGCAACAATCCCCCAACCTGCTCATCTGCCTTTGCAGCTTTCTGCCATTGGATCCCCTGGTGTTCTACACAGGTTGAACAGTTTTGGACTGCTGTCCCCCTCCAATCAAGGCTCAGGAGGTACATTAATGAGGCTACCTTCTCATTTTGTAGTGAGCAGCACTTGATAAATGTAGTTATTGCTATTATTTTTTTGACAGTGAAAATAATCCTTATCTGTAGCTTCAGAAATAAAAGTATATTGCTAATTTGAATAATATACCCACATATACACACAATAAAAATAAAAACAATCTTGAAACTTCAGCAAAAACAGCAGTTAGTTTCAGTTATCAAAACACAATCACTATATTTCTGCAATGCCTTCAACAGATAGTGTTTTTAAACCAAAGTTTCAAAGACCTTTTGCAAACAGTATTTCTATCAATTACATCTGGGTTGAAATGTGTTTAAGTTCCTGACTTGCAGACTGCTCTTAAATCCAAATAACCAAAGTGAGTGCTCCTGCATCTTTTTATCACACTGCCTTATCTACCAAAATTAGAAGTCTGTACAAGGTATTCAAGGTACAAGGTATTCAGCTGTCTGCTACTTTCAAAAAATAGCTCCTGATATCATCACATAGGTAAATGCTAATACTGACAGTTCATATACTGGACGTCACAGTGTATTTGCCTTATCCCTTACACATGGCACCATAATTTAACTTCTCATGATACCTTTGCGTACTGAAGACTCATTCTGTGATATCACCAATGTCACTATTTATGCAAATTAGGGAGGCCCACACATCCTTTGCTGCCCAAGGCGCCCCTTAATCCTAGGACCGGCACAGTCTACTTCCTCTCATGAGAGCCCATCACTGGTTCTTTGCTTCCTTTCGGGTGAGAATACTGGCCTTTGCTGGGCCTGGGGCTCATTTTCGATTGTCACAGGGCTTGATTCTCTGGTTTCCACAGGTTTCTGGTGTATCTTCACCCACAGGCCTTTCTGATAGTCTTTCTAAAATGGGCTCTGCTATTCGGGGCTGGTCCGAAGGTAGGCTGTCGGGACCTCCTCTGCGACCTGGTCTTCTGACTGGCTGTACACTCCAGAGCTCCCTCTGCTCTTGGGTTCTTCGTCCTCAAAGCATGTTTAAGGCTCTCACCAACTCCCTTGTTTTCCGCCGTTCCCCTCTTTATTAGTCATGGATGGTGGTGTAGCTGCCAAAGGGCTGTGAACCATTGCTCCCAACTTGTCTGAAAGTTCCAGTTTCACCATCGAAGTCCCGGCTGAACCAGGGTGGTACATGGTCCAATGTGGATCATCTGGCTAGACCTTCCCTCTCTGCGGGCTCACGTGTACACTCCACTATCTGTAACCTTTTCCACTGGGTACTGGTGCTAAAGCTGCAGGAAGCCCAACACATCCCCTGGATGGATAGGAATCAGTGTCAGGGTTAAGTTTATCATGAGATGGGTTCGTTCTCCATGGTGGTTTTTTGGGCCCAGGACACTCGTGACAAGTATCTTCTTGGTTGGAATGGCTGAGTAAGGGACCTTTACTGTCCCGTTACAGCCTTTGGAAATATCTAAATGTATGGCAGTCTCTACCAAAAGAGCTTTTCGAATCCCAAGGGCTCCAATAGTCTCGCTGATGAACCAAAGATGTGGCACTCTGACTGGCCTGCATGAAATGTCAACTGGTCTTGGAATCATTGTTCTTCTAAAGTATGGGTCCAGTCCTCCACCTACTTATTACAGAGGAATAGAGCTCTAGAAGGAGGGTGGACTGGGTGGGTGGATCATTACCCTTACAACCTAGGTTATGTTTTTTGTGGGTTTGGGCTTCTCCCCAGCCTCCATCTCATAACACCTCCTTCCACTAACCCCAAAACCAGTTGTCAGGATTCTTGTTTGAGTTGCCTCTCTGAGATTTGAGAGAAACCATTATACTCTGGAACAGGAGGGTAGTGATCTGGCTGTGAAGGTCTGGGTCTTGACCACGGCATACTGTGTTGACCTACCAGTCTAGGCTTTCTTGATCCCTCTTCTGACACCATGGCACGTAGTACTCCTGGGATCAAGAAAATGCCAAGACCACATGTCACATTTCTTTTATTCTGGGATTATGTACACAGTCCAACTGAAACTAAACAGTACCAAAGTAAAGTGTCAGGGTGGCTCAACCACAACAAAGCTTTTAGAACAGAATTCCATATCTGGTCCCATTTTGTGGGACCAGTAAACCTTTTGCCTTTTCCCGGTTTGTTTTCTTGGATCTTTGACTTTATTTTGTGACCAGAGGGATGTCTACTGACTTCTCCATGCCACTATAACAATTTTTCCTATAATATCAAATGGTCCCATTTGGCGCTTAGGACAGGGGTGCTTTTTAAGCAACCCATGTTGGTCCTAGTGTGATCCTATCAATCTTCACTTGTACAGTGAAGTATGCTTGGGGCAGCTGTAATTTCACAAGGGCGGAACCCTCTGTTTTACCCCATTAGTAGTCCAATGTATCATCGTTCAGAACTTTCCAAAGGATGCAGTTAAAGGAAACCTCATCACTTTTGCTGCCATGTGGACACCTTGTAGAATGTCAACGTCCAGATCAGCGTACTCAACCACACCCTAAATGGGATCATCAACATCCATTCACCATTGAAACTTACACTCAAGCCCTCCACACTTTGATACAGACAGGAAGCCATCCACAGCAAGCACATCAAAGCAAAATAACACACAATAACATCCAGAAAACATCCAACAAGAGCAGAGGACTCTACCATCATGTCAAGCACTGCATCAACCTGCAGACAGACCACACAATACCACAATTCAATTATAAATGCACCACCAATAGTGTTTCACACTTGAGATAGACAAGATAAGGCATTGACAGATACAAACACACTATAGACATCCCAATGGTGCCAGGACCTAAAATATCAAGATGGACAATATCCAGGACAATTAATCTAGGAGACCTGCCGTACACTCTTGTAGCACTCAACCCCATCAACTACGAAGATGAAACTCTCCCCTTCTCCATTGTGAAGGTCATCAAAGGTGAAGCACTTACACTACTTCTCAACGCCATCAATGCATTCTTCACACAAAGCACCTTCACAGAGACACTGAAATTGGACAAATATGTTGCCTGCTGAGTAAACCCACACCTGGCCAACTACTGCCCCATCACACATCTACCCTTCCTTGGCAAAGTGACAGAGAATACAGTCAACATTTAGTCACATGAAAGGATCCCTCAGCACAAGCACCTAGAGGACTATGAATCCATTTATTGAGCAGCACAGACACCGCCATTATCCACCATGAAAATCCTTGCATCGTGGCCAAAGGGAACCCATACTTATTAATCATCCATGTCCTCCGAGCTGCCTTCGATACCATTGACCATGAAGCCCTCCTCAACATCCTCGCCATGGAAATAGGTCTCAATGCAACAGTGCTGCAGTGGTTTGCATCATACCTCTCAAACAGAGACCAACTCATCCACATAGACCAAAACAGATCCAGGAGCCACCCAGTAACCTACAGAGTTCCACAAGACCATATCCTCTCCGTGTAACCATCCACTTCTACATGGAAACTCTGGGCAACTCCTCGTCAACACCGACATCAAGGTACACAAGTATGCAGACGATGAAAAGCTTTACCTAATGATCAATCGCATCAACAACAACCATCAACTCAAGCACTGTCCCTCATCCAAGCCTGAAGCTCAACCCTACAAAGACCAAATTAATTCTCATAGGAAACCCCAGAAAGCATGCTTAAGTTGGGTGACTGGGTGACTGAAATGAAGCTCGATTGGATTCACACCTCAAGCTCTCACCCAGTGTAAAATCTCTCAACCTTTCTATCGACTGTGACCTTTCATTCAAAACACACACCACCAAGGAGATCCTAGTAGCATGGTACCAGCTTGCGTTCCTCCACAAAGACAAGTCTTTCAGCACTGCCCCCAGTTTCAGAACAGTTGTCAAAGCCCTGGTCATTACCCACCTGGTCAGTGACAAATCCCTACTCAGAGTCCCAGCTGCCACTATGGCCCATCCAAAAGACATCCAGAATGCCACAGCATGCCCCATCAAGGGATTAAGAAAATTCAACCACATCATACCCATTCTCACATAGCTGCATTGGCTTCCCCTTCAAGCATCCACCATGTTCCCTCTTCCCACCAGCACAGATGGGTTTCATATAATAATGTCCCCGCAAAAATGTCTCCTGACAAAATTGTCGCTGTTTTTGAGACATTATTACATTGAACATGAAGGGGACACCCACCCACCATTTCTTTTTTACAATGGGAGCAGGGGACATTCCTGCAACCCGTCCCCTCATACATAATGTCACTATATATAATGTCACCAATGGCTTTTCCCGGCAACATTATGTACGAGGACATTATGTATGGGGACATTATTACTTGATACCCACAGAAGGTGAAGCAGCAGAGAGCCTTCCTCTGAGGTATCTGGAGAGATTAGAAACAGCTAAGCAGCTGCTGTGGTAAAGGGCAGGGAACAAGTGTCCAAGGAAAGAGAACCAGAATACAGATAACGAGAGTAGGTACATAGCCAAGAAAACATGAGATGAAGATCAGCGTGAAGATGTTAGGAAACAGGGAGGGAGGGTAGGAAACTGAAATAAAGCAAGCTTGAGAAAAAGAGGGGGGTGAACAGTCAGAGAGACTGTAAGCAACAGAAAGGCTTTTTAAAATATAAAGTAAGGAGTGGAACATAAGGGAAGAAAAGAGGTGGAGACATGTAGTGTGATGTGTGACAGAGAAAGCACGAGAAAAAAATGGTGAGAGAAAGCTACAGCTGAACTGAGAAAGGAGGCATGCTCAATAAAAAACTGCCGCTGGGTTAGAGCGGGATAGTATACTGAGGAAATTAGTCTTCTAAAACACATTCTTCTTTAGCTTAGACTGGGTTAAAAATGGCATCCATGGCCAGAATCTCTAGACCGGGGGCTTAGAGAGTCACTTGTCAGTCACGTTAAGTAATCTTCTATTACAGTCCCAACACCAATGGCATAATTCTATCTATAGTATAATAACTAGGGGAAGTATATATTGAACAGACCACCAAATCTTGTTGAAGCCCTCAAAGAGCACATTAAGCATGCTTCTATTTGAGTGCTCTCAGAGCTTGATGACTTCCAGAACCCAAGCCTGTGGTAAAAATAGAAGTTATGTGCAGTTGGGTATATTGATATTGTGTGCCATGCACCGCATATAATACCTGCTAATGCCCCAGAAAGCCCTGCCTTGCCACTCTCATTGATGTATGATCTGCAAAATTCGACTTTATCCGATGCAATGGCAAGCACTCATGGGCTGCTTTTAACACCGAATCCAGTGAATCCAATGCAGTCTAAAATGGCTGCCATCCTTGCATGGCAACCACCATGCTTACCATCTGTGTCTGAAAGCCCGCCTCTGCGATGTGCGGATTGGCCCACAGTACAGCTATCTAATTCTGATCATTGCAGCCGGCAGATGAAGCTGGCCCCTTACAAAGCCCAATTACTAAGGCCTCTAGCTACCCTTGTCTGGCCCTGTCCTGCCATGAGTCCCCTTTGTGCCCCCCACTCTAATCAATGACTCATTGAAGTTAAGGCCTGCAGATCTGCCCTTCCAGCCCACAGTTGCGCTGCCATCACACCATGAAGATGAACCCAATGATAAAGGTAAAAGCAATCTTGCTCCTAGTTGTACATGCAATTGTATTACACACTGCTTTGTCACCTTTGTTACAGCTGAGTCCCTGTTGATCCCGAGGTTCTTCTTTCTGCCATTATGCTTTGCCTGCATTTGCACTCAGTCATCGTAAGTCTCCCCACATCAGGACCAGCCACCCCTGCATCTGCCATGTTGGATTGCCTGCCCACTGTCCCGTCAGCCACTCTTCACACCGCCTAGTAGCAACCAAGTAGCACCATCCCAGGCCACATTAGACAATACTAATCACTTTTCACGATCCAGTTCCCTGCACCACCTAACCAACACCTGCATCATGCACACGATCCTGTCAAGTATGAGAACTCACCCATCACTTTCTCTATGCCTGTCATGATCACACAAATGCCACCTGCCACCCTAAAAAAAATACAGCCTCCCTTGCCTAGGAGTACCCTGATAAGCTAGGCTCTGTGCTAGAACTGCTCCTCTAGTGCTCTGCAGTGCCAAGGTTATTACCCACCTACCAAGAATATCCAGACACGCAAAACCTATTCCACCTGCCACTGTAATCCATCAAGCGCCTCCACCTGCCACTGTAACCGCCTGGGCATCTCCGCCTGACTGTGTAACCAACCTGGTGCCTCCTTCTATCTGTGAAACCTTCCAGGCGTCTCTGTCTGATACTGTAACCCACCAGATGTCGCCACCGGCCTATAAAACCAACCTGTCAACTCTGCCTACCTGTGAAACCCTCCAGGTATCTTGGCCAGTCACTGTAACCCACCAAGTGCTTCTGCCCACCTGTGAAACCCAACAGGCGTCTCTGCCTGCCACTGTAACACACCAGGCGTTTCTGCCTGACTGTGAAACTGACCTGCCGCCTCTGCCTACCTGTGAAACCCTCTTGGCATCTTTGCCTGCCACTGTAGGCATCTCCTAGTTGAACCCACTAGGCTCAGCTTCCCCTCATACCTCAGTACCCAGCCACACCCTCACAGACGCTAACCTGTGTAAATGCTCATTTCCTAGGAGCTCATGCTACCGACATACATGGCGTACTCCTCGAACATCATCTCGACATACTTGCCATCACAGAATCCTGGCCCGCTCGTCTCCCTCGACATCCCTCCGGATTATACAATCTTCAGGGCAGACCGTCTAAATGCAACAGGAGGATTAGCCCTCATTGCCAAGACTTCCCTCTCCATCAGATCATCACCCATTCCTGACACACCAGGGTATGAAATGTTACTACCTAAGCTTCTACCAACCCCCATACCACCTACAACTGCCTCTTGCTTTAGCACTAGCCAAATGGGTCCACCCCCCTGACCTGGACATCTTCCTCCTGGTCACACCAATCATGAAACCCATAAACTCATCATCCTGGGTGACTTTAACCTCAGATTCAATGATGTCTCTGACCCCAAAGCTACTGCACTTGCTCTAGCTTTGCATGACATGACACTTACCCAATTGATTAAGGACCCCCTCCACTCCAAAAAGCGCATCCTTGAATGGATCCTCACTGCCAATACCACCATTGAGATCACCTCTATTGATATTATACCTTGGCTGAACCACCTACTCATCCACTTCAAGCTCTCAATTGCACCCACTCCCCCCCACAAAAACTACCCACCGGCAATGAACCCTGTTCTAGGAAGTAATACCCAGAAACGTACCCATGAACTCCTCAAGCCGACTATCTTAACCTCCCTAGAACTCTGCTCCTTGTCATGCATTAATGATCCCCATGAACTGGCAAATCATTACCACACCTGCCTTCTCCATACCATTGGCCAGCATGACCCTATCAAAGCCAAGATTCCAAAACCACGCAAACCAAACTCGACCTGGTTCTCAGAGGACCTTGTTAAACTACGCAGGAACAAAAGAGCCTGCAAACATCTGTGCAGAAGGCACCCTACAACAAATAACCAGGACACATTTACCGCTATCTCCCAATCCTACAAAAAAGCCATTGTCACGCATAGAGCAGAGCCATGCAACAGGAGAATTTTAACCGCCAGTTCTACCACCAACAAGCTCTTCTCTATCTTGAGAGAACTTGAGACTCCCACCCCCATTATCTCTGTGACCCCCAATGACAAAACATGGTGCACCACAATACACAATGCTTTCTCCTCTAAAATTCAATCACTGCATTTAAAAATCAATGCAAAAGGCTATCCTTGCTGCCAAGGCGCCTACACACAAGGCACTTACATCTACTAAAGTGACACACATTGACTCTCCCCTGCTTTTAAACTTCAAGGAAGTTACTCAAGAACAGATCCTATCTACCATTCTTGCCCTAAAACCCTACGACACAGAAGATAGTGGCAAGGGTGAGAGAGAGAATAGGAGAAATGCTAAGCTTGCAGACAAGACTTTCAAAAGAGGAGTAGGGCTGGGTGGATATGAGAGAGGTAGGGACCCATTCAGGGAAGATCAGGACTACTCCACCACCAAGTCTTGGCCCGAGCCTTGGAGAAGATCTTGTAGCCATTAAGGGGAAGAGAGTCAAAAGCAGTGACTGAGCTGGCATTGAACCAGGTCTCGTTGAGAGTGAGGATGTCCAGATTAAAGTCTTCAGGAATGCTGCAGATGTTGGCAGAATGTTTGACAGCAGATATAGCATTCAGAGTGGCTAAGTGAAGCCCATCACCACCTTTGAGGAGGGTTACAGGGGGTGGTATACCCGTCGGAGGTGGTGAAGGAGATGCAGAGAGAAAGGAAGGAGGAGTAGCAGGAGCAGATATAAAGTTGATGAGGGCCGGCAGGTGCCGGTCAAAGAGGAAAAGATTGGATTGAGGATCCTGGGCAATGACAGTGTTATTATGATAGATGTTAATGATACACTTGGAGGATAGAAGTGCGCCAAGAGTACTTCCCAGATAGTGCCGCCATTAATGGTTGAAGAGGAAAAAGGCCCGAGGGTAGAGATCAGATGAGAGGTCCAAAGGTATGAAGAAGGGACAGAGAGGAGGATATCAGTGATAGTATGTCTGGAAGTAGCACTAATGGAGGTGGCAGCGATAAGTAGGCCAGGATTAGAGACCAAGAGACCTTTTTTAATCTTTTTTCTTCCAGACTTCATGAGAGAGGAAGCGATAGGTGATAGAGTAACTGTTCGAATAGATGGGGGAAATAGTGAGTGCCATTCAAGTGGAAGAAAGGGGGACAGATGGAGAGGCTCCACAATGCACTAGCATAGTCACCAGGTGGCCTTGCAGCCGAGGGAGGCGGGGGATGCACAGATCTAAAGCACACCTATACTCGAATGTTTCCAAAAGCATAACAATGCAGCACAATAATGGAGGATGCGCAGATGTAAAGCACACGTAAATATGATGTTTACCAAGGCATTCAGCAACAGCAAAGCATTCCGTTTGAGCAATACAGCAAGAAACATAACGCAGAAATAGAAATTTAAAGTTAAGCTTGTGGGGGAAAAGAGGCATGAAACAACCAAGCAGTCAATGGTAGAGGGTCCAAGGGAGGTATGCAGGCCATATGAAAGCGAACCGGGTTGCTTACTGGTACATTGTGAAAGCAGGTGCTTCCATGGTCCGAGCAACTAGGGGACACTGCCAGTTTGTTGTTCAGAGCTTTGCTGTAGGCGGGATGATGAAGTAGCGGCATAGAGAGGAGCTCCCTCCAGCACCAGACAGGGGCATTAGTGTGGGCCTTAGCGAGGGGGCCGGCATTCGCCTGCCAGCTCCCTGGATTGGGCTAGATGAATGAAAGATGGCCCAATCGCAGATGAGGAAGAAGGGTGGTGCAGGCACTCCGGTGCTCGCATCAGGCGACGGCCATGTTGGAGGGGTGTGTCTGCCAACTGGGCTTTGCAGGAAAGATAAACACTCTGGCCATAATTCAGCAAGGCAAACGCTGCCGCGATGAAGAAAAGCAATGCAGGCAGAGATTAAAAGCATGCAGAGAACTCGCAGCTCCAAAACATCAAACAGTGCACTGTTCAGCACACAATGCCCATCAGGGCTTATCTCGGAGGGAGAAATGCAAGCGCTGCTCCTGCAGCCTCGTTAGATGGGAGTGCAGCACTGTTGATCCCACTGGCCTAGCACATGAAAGGCTTCATAAGAGGTAGGCACCACTACAAGGTCAGGCACCATCCTGGGGTCAGGTTCTATTTTGATCCCGTTCAATGCCCTCAATTTGGTACTTGGTATCCTCTGCATCTGTTGAGGACCTTCCTGTCCAGCTGTGCTATGAGGGACTTATATGTAAGTTTCTTGTTTTTTGTATTGGTTTTACACAGAAGAGGTTTTGCAGGCCTCCTGTGCTGGGGTATTGGCTGTGCTTTGGCCCCTCATCTCCAGTGAGGACCCAACGCTGGGTCTGATGTGGGATTTCTCAGACAGGGCAAGCTCTGAACTGGTCCTAGTATCCCAAATGTCCCCCCTGGGAGTTTGCAGTAATAGGGGCAAATAGAAAAGGGTGAGGGGATAAGGGAGAATTTCGCCTGAGAGTGAAAATGTCAACATTCTCTTTTGGCACACTTTGATACTCGTCTTTGCATCATTTTCTCTTTCAAACTATAGGGATGGGTAAAACGGCATTGATCATGACTTACCTGCGGCATAGCTTGAGATGGAAGCCACGAAGACCCCAGTTACTTGGCCACAGTAGCAATCATTAAGTGGGGACAACGAGGCAACTCCAGCAACCAAGCAGGCCACGGTGGCAAGGCTCATGAAGAATCTGGTGGCAAAGATGTACCCTGTGAGAGAAGAGGCATAATAAGGAACTATTAATAGAATGCTATTCATGACTGCATCATAGGTGATCTCTTCTGTGCATTGCCCTTGTGTATAATGCGGTTGTCTCCGGCAAGTCCTGATCATATCGTCCCAGGTCTCCAGAGATGCCCTCCTCCAGTATTCATTGATAATTTGTTATGCTGCTCACACTCCTTCGTGCTGACCTGCGCTGCTTCTCCAAGTGAGCTACAGGCAGACCACTATGACCTAATTTGCTTGTACTCAACTCCTGAAAGCAAAAGAAGTATTTATCCGAAAAAAGAAAATACTATAATTTTAGACTTCCCATAGCCAAACGTGTATGTGTGTTTTTCTGCTTTAAATGGCATGAACTTAGCGGTGAAACAGCAAAGCACTGCACAACAAGGGGACGCAGTGGCAGAACAATGTGAAAAATAGCATGACTAGAATATTAAGGGTACAATTAGAAGGATATGAAGGCAAGGGATGGAGAGAGCTGTTAAGTCCCTGAGTCTGCATCAACACTGTCCCTGCATTGCCTTCATTTTAAGTACACATTTGTTAAGGATGTACGTAGTAATATTGTATCCCAAAATATCGAATAACAGAGCTCTCATTTTGTAATTCTGTCTTTTGGGATTTGTCACTGTTTGTCCCTCGCACTGCCTATAATGTAACCCCAGCACCCCTGTCCGGCTTAGATTGTATCTACTATGAGGAATGCGCTCTAAACGTGCATTCAGCATTTTAGATGCAATCTTTTCATGCCATCCCATTTGTTAAACCCTTAATTCATTAAGTGCTACCTTATAGACTTAGCTACCTCAAAGTACTGCCTAGTGCCTTCTCCAATATTACACAAAGCTTGAATAGACTGAGTGCATGATGCAGTCCATTCTCAAACCTAAGCTTCATGGTGTCTGCAAACATCTAGAACTATAGAATGCTGGTTTGATGGCATTGATCAGTTTCACTGGATACAGATTTACAAACATGGGGACAGTGTGTTGCCTCTAGGCACTGCCATAAAGCTGTGTGTGTTTCACAAATAGGCTGAGCGCAACCGTTAGGTTAAAACAGATTGTATTTACGGTACAAAAGTTCTCTCATGGGTCAAACTGTCACATAATGTGGCAGGATAGTTTCTTCTGAACAGTTCCCAACAGTGACACTGTTTCCTGACAATTTTCGCAAGAATCCGGGTACCTCCATGTCATTCAGAGCCTCAAGGAGGCTCTCTCTGGTCTTCCTCTGATTTGTCTCTGGTTGTTGGGGTATACGACCACTTCAGTTTCCCCTGTGTAGTTCTGGAAGAATTTGCAGTGCCTCAGTAATGGGCTGTATCTAGTAGTCCAGCTTCCCTTTGACTTTAACTTGGATTGCCTTCTCCTGCAGTTTCCACAAGTGAGTTTATGAGAACTCCATTACTTCTTTTCCTAGGCTCCCAACTGGCCCCACCTCTCTTCACTATCATGTTACACCTGCTCTGGACTTGTTCCTATTCAACGCCATGCCATGTCATTCCTCCTCCCACCATAGGTGTGATCTCTTCAGACCAGATCCCAGCCCTGCTTTTTGCCAAGCACACCCTTTCATACCTTCTTGGTCTTGTTAGAAATGGCCTTACAAGCATCCTGGACCTCCCCCTGAGGTTTTGCTACAACCTCCTCCTGATATATCAAACCAGCCTTCTGATGTCTAAAACTAACCAGCCACTCTCCACCTATCTGTCCAAATAACCTGCCCCTGCCTTATCTCTCCCTCAAACTCCCCCTCTATCCATTCCACAAAAGTCCTTTCTTGCTCTCCAAGTCACTGCAAGTTACCGCCATCAAACCATACTTCAAACACCCTCAATGCCTCCCTGGGACAGCGAGATTGTATAGCCCCTCCCTTAGGGCTCTCATTCGTGCTAGGGTCTGCACCTGTGAATGTGAGTAGGTTATGGGTTGTGCTTGGTTGTACCAAATTGATTCACTTGGGTTTTCCTTGAAAATCTGGGGCCAGACCATGCCTTTTAAAGGCTGTGTTGCCATCACAGATTTTTCTTTCACTAATGCTGGCGGTGCCGCTTCCCCAGGCTTCGCAGAGCATTCCTTGGGTCTGCCAGCAATCAAGGCCCTGTGCTTGTACTCCACAGCAGACCCATCTGATGGTGAACAACGTAAAATCTATTTTGAAATTAGCAGCGTTTCCCTGCGTAAACTCACTGGGTTCGCTCTGCAGGGAAATAAACTCATTGCTGGTTCTGAAGCAGATGCATCATGAAATTGGTATAGGCAAGTGTGGCATGCCTCTGATGCCGGAGTGGACTCACAGAATGAGTGCCATAAGAAAATACAGTGGGCTTCTGATGTCTTAGTAGGTGTCCACTACCAGCGCCAAAATAATTTAATTCCTTCACTACAGAGTTTTCTTTGATTGTAGATGTTGGTTCTCTAAAGCCCATAAAGGGGCTTAAATGACCTCAAGTGATGGACCTGGGCTTTAGAGTGGGGAAGGAGTACGGGTGACCAGAGGACCAGAGGACCCTCCACCGACAACAGCTAGGCCCACCATATAATAGTTCAGGGAGGCACCAGGTCCCCTTGTTCACCACATTGGATGGCTTCAAATTTGGGCTGAGGAGTTCATCAAAGTATCCAACAAATTAGCAGTTTTATCACTGTGGAAACATCCTAGTTTCAATGTTTTTTGTCCTCTATGATAAATGAATAGCTTAGTTATAATAAATATCATAGGTTATTATCTAGTCATTTAACTACAAAGTTGTACTTTTTTACACAATTTAAGGTTTTTATATTTCTTAAAAAAGGCCCTGCCTCCATTCAGTGTGCTGCAGTGCAATGGCCCACAATGATCCTTTTACTAACCACTATGAATCAGACAGCAGTGCATTATCTAAAGGCTGCACGCTCAATCGGCAGTGGTGATAGGGAATACAGCAAAAGGGTTGTGCCCCAAATTAAGCTAGGACTCTGTTAAATAACATGTTATACCAAGGTACGGGCACGAACACTAGGCGCACCCAAATACTGATTGGATTGTGTGGCAAGCCAGAAGAAGGATTCAGACCAGAAGACATGCTAGTATATAGCTTTATTTAACTTAAAAGAAAACACATCCCTGATCCTACTATTAAAAGGGAATTCCCTTCCTAGCTAAACTAAGATGCTCGTCTATAGTCCAAATTAAATGTAGTCCTCGGTCCAAACCTATCCACTAAATGGGCCCTACCACGTAGCAAAATAGCAAAAACTTAAAACAAAATATGTGGAGAGTCATGCACTCTTGGTTCTTCCTAAAGGTGCCTCCGGTTGTCCCAGGAATCCCTCCTGGGTCTGAATCTAATGGTAAGAAGTAAGTAACAGTTCTACTAAAAGAAAACAGTTCTTGTCAGTCTATCAAAACTTCCAGCAAAGAGTCCCAAAGTTCGAACAAAAAGTCTTACGTTACTGAAATAACAAAATGTGCTTTAGGTGGAGGGATATTTGTCTGGTCCCTTTCCAACAGCTTGGACGATTTCTCTGCACTTCGACCAACTGTTGGGTGCCTCAGTGCTCCCATGATATATGCTTTTCACTTTGTCTAGTGTGCCTCTGTGGCTCCTTTGGGGTCCCCTGAGCCAATATCTCAGTTAATTCTTAACGGTTCCTATAACCCCTCTCTCCATCTGGCTCTTAGCTTTTTCGGATCTCTGGACTCTTCTCAAGGCCTTATGCTGCTCAGGTTTCTCAGGCTCCCTTCTCCCCGTCTCATACGCTCTCTTTTCTCAGGTCCATGCGACGCTTGGATGGGGGTAGGGTAGTCTTTCCCTTGTACCCTCTCATTCTCTTATCCTCCCTCCAACCTGGGCAACCCGCGTACCTGCTATGTTGCAGTGCTTGCCCCAGTGAGGTTCTGTCTCATAAGCGACAGCAGCATTCTCCTCTGCTTGCTGCTTTTCCACG
This sequence comes from Ambystoma mexicanum, assembly GCF_040938575.1. NCBI lineage: Eukaryota > Metazoa > Chordata > Amphibia > Caudata > Ambystomatidae > Ambystoma > Ambystoma mexicanum. The sequence continues at coordinate 1,143,039,670 of NC_090921.1, read as the reverse complement.
CTGGATGCTAGCGGTCTTTGCGTTCCGCTTATCTCAGGTCTCTCTAACTCTTGTTGGCGCTCAGTTTGAGAGTGAAGGACCCAGGCTTCCCTTCGTACCTGGACTCGGCAGCTGTTTGCAAGCTCTGGGCCCACCACTTCCTGTACGTAGTCACGCCTCCAGGTCTGATTCACTTCATTCGGCCTCTGCCTCTCAGGGTCCATGCGCTTCCTTGGCTGGCGAATGGTGACTCCCACACCCGCCCGCCTCCTTCCACGCAGCAGCCGGCTCCGATGGTCTGCTGCTGCACCGTCCTTCACTGATGTTCTCACGTCTGAGTCTCGCCTCAACGTTGGGTTTCCCCTCCTCCATTCAAGGGTTGTTGGCCCTACTCAAAAAGGGTGTATTGTTCATCATAGGTTGTCAAGCATGTTGAAAATTCAGCATTCCCTTGTGCCAAACACAGAGGTATTGTCAGTATTTCTTACTCCTATGTAGGTAGATAATACCTTAGGTACAGTAAATTCCTCACAGGAATGGGAGTCCTTGTCCCCTAAATGAGAGTCACTGAAAGTGAGGTCCCGCTTTCCCAAACACCTTAGGAGGGTTTTGCTGAGTGGGCTCACCTCCCTAGCCTCAAAGGGGGTGGTTCCCTAGGGAAGAATGAACGGAGTCTCCAGATTCGGCACAACTGGTGCATCTGGTGATGTTTTAACCTAACTGCGATCAAAACAATTTTACAGAGGGAAGAGAAGAAGTGAAGTAAAGTTGAAAAGCAGAATATTTGGCTACCATTTCAAATGGCTACACCTGTGGCATGTATTGGCTGCATTACATATTGTTAAAGTTTGTGGTTTCCACTGTATCCACTGTCACTAGGCCAGTACTATGGCCTTGCGAGGGGGGGCCTACCAAGAAGAAATCCAGGGCCATCCCTACCACTGAGGTGGATGGTGGGAGCTCAGTGGGCTCGAATTCCTGCCCTCCCCATTACCAGTATGTATCTAAGCAGTCCTCCTTTGTCCCAGGCCATGCCTCTGCAACAAGATACTTGTCAATTTTCTTTGATTTCTCCTATTGACATGAGAAACCAAATGGAAACAAGCAACATTGGAAGCAATATACAGCGCCTGACACAAAACGCCAGCAGATCATGACCCGAGCAAAGAAAGCAAACCCTGCAATATTCGTCATTCAGCTGAAACAGAAGGAAGACCAACAGAGATAAACACTGCATCTCCAATGTATTCCAGCTCTAGAAGCTGTGTGGTGCCACACTGGCAAGAACAGTGAGCTGCAGATAACAACTCTAGACCACCAGGAAATAAATACAGTGCCCCAGTCTTATCCAACACTGGGTCTCACCTGTGGCGTCAATAGAAGCAAGACCCTGAACACAAACGCAAGCCCTCAGCTTCCTGGACCATCATTGCTGTTCCACGGTAGACATGCACGGAAGAAGCGGGAGGTATTAAGTCCCCCATTTGTATATATGGCTGCATACAATCCATCCGTGGAGGAGGAAACAGGGCCAGATTGGCCAGAGGCCCCCTCCAGGCAGGAGGAGCTGTATAAAAGACTGCCACAGGAAGCAGAAAGTGTTGGTTATTCAAGTGACGTCATAGGAGGTGGATGATCAAGAGACCAGCAGGAGGGAGAAAGGCGCAGCACAGTGTGGAGGTGTGTTCTGGAGCAGGTGAGGTGAGTGAAATGGGTGCTGGAGAGAGAGAGAGAGAGAGAGAGAGAGAGAGAGAGAGAGAGAGAGAGAGAGAGAGAGAGAGAGAGAGAGAGAGAGAGAGAGAGAGAGAGAGAGAGAGAGAGAGAGAGAGAGAGAGTATGTATATGGCAGTGTGGCAAGTGTGATTAGGTGAGATACTGTAAGGAGTGACTGTGAAGAGTATGGTACTGTGTTAATGAAGAATGTCTGAGTCGTAGTAGTGTGGAGGAAGTGCTAGTATGGAGGCATGAGTAGTAGTGTAGATGAGAGAGCAGAGGAGGGAGTAGTAGTGGAGTAATGGAGAGTACTGAGAGTGGAGAATAGGTAGTTACATCAAAGGGCAGAGGTGAGACCTATAAGAAGTGAGAAACATCAGAGGGACATGAAGAGGAGGGAGGAGGAGTTGAAATGAGGAGAAGACAGGTGAGGAGAAGGAGAGGCGAGAGTGAGCGGCAAAGAAGAAGACCAAAATTAGGTGGATGTCTACATGGCATGAAGACCATATCCCTTTAGCTCACTAGAGACAGGCTAGAGTAGGGAAGGTTAGGGTGCCCCCAAGGGAGTCTACTGAGATAAGGCCAAGGGTCTATCTTGGAGAAGCAAGGGTAGGCTGAGGACAGCATGCTGGGGGAAGATTTTAGCTGTAATAACTAAGCAATAACATCAGATTGCCCAGCAAATTTGCAAACAAGGGCAATGGACAAAGATCTGTAAGGTTTGCCGTGACAGGAAATGAAATAGAACCGGTAATATAGCTCAGCAGGTTGATCGTTCCCTGCTGCGATCTGAGAGTGATCTGCAGGTCACAGGTTTGAATCCCGGCAAGCCCAATTCAGCCTTTCATCCTTCCGAGATTGATAAATGAGTACCAATTTCGGTTGGGTGATATTGTATGTAAATATGTGCTCTGTAAAGCACTTTGGATTAAGGCGCTGTATAAATAAACACATCATTATTATTAAATAGGGTAAAGGCTCCAAAGAACGGTGAGTGGTGGGCTGGAAATACTTTAAGCATAAGCCCCTTTAAAGATGGTCACTTTACTTGCTTGGTCTGGTAAAAGTGTTACTTGTGCAGTAGTCCATGCTCTGATGACAGTCCTCCATATATAATCTAGGCAGGGGACCAGATCACACTCCCAACTGGTCCTACTTGGATTGCAGTGCCCCTGAGTACTTTATATTCAACTTTCACCTGATGCCTCACAGGATGTGATTAGCACTGCCTCCACACTCTTGGGAACTTTCAACTCTGGTTTTGTCTAAACCCAAAAATAGAAAGGGCCAGAGAAAGTCACTGAGTCTTCCACTAGTAATTGCATGGTGTGAGGATGTGTTGTAATATTAAATAAACCCAGAGACTCTCTACAAGTGCGGAGAGCCCACAAAATGTTGAGACCCCGCTCCCTCGATCACCTCAGGATCAGAACCAGTACAAATGGCCTACAGAGAAGAACAGCCATTGTGCTTTACCAGTGTTAGGTCCATTTATAATGATTTCCATAGGAGCCACTGCTAGACCTGCAGACTGTCATGGAGGTTATACACACCCCTGCGTATACTAGCAGGGACTAATGCAACCCTAAAGGAGAAAAGGGACATGAGACAAAATAACTAAATTCAGATTTACTACTCTATGGATCGTCACATAATCTTTAGCACAAACACAAGATGGTGATGCTCTGGTTAATATCCTTCTCCTGCTTCCCCCTATCAATTCTTGATCATCTGGGACTCCTATGTACCTCGATAGCCTCTCTTAGTGCCCAAGGGTGATCTATCTTACGAAGCAGACTGTGCGAGTTGTCCTGACACTAAACCTCCTGTGCAGGTGTTATAACATCCTACGCTGGACCTTTCCAAAAACTTGCCTCTACATCCAGAAGGATGCTGTAGTCTACAAGTGATTGCAAAAACCTGATTTAAATATTTTAGTCTGTTCTTGGTTATTGCACAAAACTTATCTTAAAACTATGTGAACCTACACAACCCTAAGCCACCAACTAGCAAGGATGTGTGATAAACCTGAGGTTATTCTCCCTACTGAACCCCTTGGATCCTCTGCGCAGGTGGCCAGGGAAAGTCAATCGCTATTGGATCCTGACCCTGGGGGTGGAGAAGGGAGTGAGGATCACCTGGGTGGAGTATCTTAGGGAACAGGGAGCGGGGTTGCCTTGGGCGGGACATGGTATCCCCCTTTCTCTATTAAGGACCAACCCAACCCCTCCCCAACCTTCATAGGCTGTTATAAGCCAATGACCTTTCATTTCTCCACAATTGACACTTGACAGTACTGGTTCGAAGAAGAGGCAACTAAGAGCAATGAAGACTATGCTCTTTTACCACTCTGGTACTGGGACGAGGAATATGCCTGCTAAGAGCAGTGAAGGTCAGGCATGTACCTCTAATTGTGGTCCTCTATGGCTGATAGGAAATCCACATCGGCAGCCTGTCAGTGGGCTGCAGGTGTATACAAGAAGAACAGCCCAGCAGCAAAGAGAACAGCAGGAGAAGCAGCAAGAAGGCCTGTGCAAGCAGCTGGAGCAGGACACCTAGATGCTGGGAATCACGTAGAGAGACGGTCTATGGAAATGTGGCATAGGAGTTAGGACTCCCTGGAGCAGGCTAAAAAGGTGAAGGAAGCCATGTGGGAAGGATGGTCCTTTCCCTTTTACTCGAAGTGCTTGTTCCCCTGTGCTGGAGAATCAACACAGGAGTGTCTGAGGGGCAATAGCTGCAGCCCTGACACTAAAGTCAGAAAGCTGTGTGATGTGAGCAGCAGCAAGAACTGTGGGAGCGATCAGTGAGTTTCTATTGAATGGGAAACACGATGCACAAGTGTGGGGACTTTGTATCATAGTGGACGCATGCCTGGAATTAGCACATTTTTTAAAGTCTCCGATCCTTCATTGTCAATTATCGAAGAGCTGCGAGGAGTTGAAAATACGTTGTATTGGAGTGGATGCGTGTGTCAAAAAACATGTTTCCGAAGGTCTCTAAACAATGGGCAAGTCAATTAAAGTAAAACGAATGCGTATCTAGCAACAACATGCGAATGAGCGATAAGCACAGCTCACCTTCATTGAATACCAAACTGAATGAAAATTCTACCAGAAGCGTCCTTGAAAAACGGGTTGAAGTGAAAACTTGTAATGAGTGTCTAAAGGAGGAGCCAAGTACCCCCACCTAAACCATCTCCTAGGAGAATCCTGGAGGCTAGGTTCCCATTGAGAAAGCTATACCTGCATACAAGAAAGTATGATGGCCATTTGAATGAAATCCCAGAAGAAGCAGGACCAATGAATACAAGCGTAATGGTGATATCACACACAAAGATGAACTGACGTACATAGAGGAGATGCAGAGACAAGAGAATTCAAATATTCTTTAAGGCATCAAGAAAGTATTAAAGATAAGTGACATCTTGGGCTCAGGATGAAGAAACATATGCTACAGAAACGATGAAGATATCAAGTCATTTTACACATGTGCATATGCAATGAAACGCAAGCAGATGAAGTATTCTTGAGGTTAGCTACATAGTGAATAGATTGGGGCATGCGCCAATGGATACATATAGGCATAAACAAAGAATGGATGTTTTCCACGACATGTTGCTAGACCAAAAAAAAAAAGGCCTCTTTTCCAGTGTGTCGCAGTTGAAAAAGCAATTGAATTACAGAAGCAGATCTCAGAAAGGCGAGGTTGGATGGACACCAACAAGCCGAGGTCAGACTTGGATGAGCAGAAAGTAGTTACAAATTGTGTAAAAGAGCAAAACTCCTGTTCAGAAGGCATGGACAAAACAAGGAAGACGCCAGCGGTCTATTAAAAAATAGTATTTTAAATGCAATAGAGCTCGAACTTGTGGTCTTCATTCACGTGGAAGTATGAAGTTGGACAAACATAACGGTCGGCACCTATGCTTGAAGGCAGAGCATGCCTTCACTCCCCAGAAATCTCCAGTGCAAGGAACATTTCCAAGGACAAGTTCAAAGCCTTAATTGACAGCAGACCACTGAGGTGATGATAGATGATATGCTAATAATAAGCGTCCCCCTATAGTTATGACCAGCTCACCAGCACCTGAAAGTCTAGCCTGCGTGTTGCTAAACGTAGGTGGAAAAGTACTGACGAATGTAAGAGTGCCAAACAATTGTAGGGGGGCCACATGATTAAGAGCCCAATAGTGTGCATAACCAATGGGACGTTGTGTATTTAGTGACGTTCATAGTGACTTTGTTGAGGGGAGGGCTTAGTTGCACCACCTGATGTTAAGAAGCCTATCACTCTCTTAGACTAGTACGGAACGTATACCTTAATGTGCCCTCTGGGCCATCACATTTGCTACTAGGTTTTAGTAGTTTGCCACGTAGGATGTTAGTAAATACGTAGGTTCACGTCATCGATGAAGAGTATTTGCTCTATAACGCATGTTTTTTCTGAAGCAAATTGAGAGACCATGCTATGAGATGTCTGTTGATGTCAGACAGCCTCTCTGATGACGTGTATTGGCACAGAAACCGGTCGGAGGAGAAGACCAGTGGCTTGGAAGGTTGTACAGGGAACTGGATTGCGCCCCTTTCCTCGTTTTTGCCATTTTTCCAGGATCTTGAAGGGTGGAATCTTCAAGACCTGACAGGGTGCTGCACAAGGGTGATACATGCCCGGCTTTGGAGTGCCTCACTGTAGACTACTCCCTCCCTTTCTCCATTGTGAGATTGGGCGTGAGCTTTTTCCGTGCTAACCAGATGACTACATCTACCAGAAGCCCTTGCAGGAGATTATCATCACCTGCACTTGTTGTGAGCTGCAAGTTAAGACAGCCTCCCTGATGACGTGTATTGGCACAGAAACCGGTTGGAAGAGAACACCAGTGGCTTGGAAGGTTTTGCAGGGAACTGGAGTGTGCACCTTTCCTCGTTTTTGCCATTTTTCCAGGATCTTGAAGGGTGGAATCTTCAAGACCTGACAGGGTGCTGCACCAGGGTGATACATGCCCAGCTTTGGAGTGCCTCACTGTAGGCTACTCCCCCCCTTTCTCCATTGTGAGATTGCGCGTGAGCTTTTTCCCTGCTAACCTGATGACTACATCTACCAGAAGCCCTTGCAGGAGATTATCATCACCTGCACTTGTTGTGAGCTGCAAGTTAAGACAGCCTCCCTGATGACGTGTATTGTCACAGAAACCAGTCGGAGGAGAACACCAGTGGCTTGGAAGGTTGTGCAGGGAACTGGAGTGCGCCCCTTTCCTCATTTTTGCCATATATATATATATATATATATATATATAGTAGAAAAAGAAGGTCAGGCGCGCACTCTGGTTCCAAGTCATTTAATCCTGATGTAAGTAATAACAGGGTTGAATCCCAACACAGTTCAAAAAATAATAACGGGGCTGAATCCCAGATGCAAATAGTCCCAACAATGTTCAAAAATTACCAGGGTTAAATCCCAACTGCTACAGTTTCAAAGCACAATAGTTAGTTCTACTCCTCCAAGTACTTTCAAGTCTCAAACTCTCATCAGGAAGGCTGTGTTAGCTGTGTTCCTTTTCAGGTGTTGCTAATTACTTTTTTCAATTTCAGTCTCAAAGGATTCTGGTTATTGTAGTGATGGCACAAGTGTTTCATTCAGGAGACCAGGAACCAACTCCCCTCCAAACACAAATCTTACCCACAATTGGGGGAGGGGGGAAAACCATGAATATGGCTCTCCAAAGTGGGGGCATAATAGCCCCGGTGCTGCTGCCTCTGGAGCCTGGGTCTCCTGTAACATTAAGTAGAAAAAGAAGGTCAGGCGCGCACTCTGGTTCCAAGTCATTTAATCCTGATGTAAGTAAGAAGAGGGTTGAATCCCAACACAGTTAAAAAAATAATAACAGGGCTGAATCCCAGATGCAAATAGTCCCAACAATGTTCAAAAATTACCAGGGTTAAATCTCCTGAATGAAACACTTCTGCCATCACTACAATAACCAGAATCCTTTGAGACTGAAATTGAAAAAAGTAATTAGCAACACCTGAAAAGGAACACAGCTAACACAGCCTCCCTGATGAGAGTTTGAGACTTGAAAGTACTTGGAGGAGTAGAACTAACTATTGTGCTTTGGGACTGTAGCAGTTGGGATTTAACCCTGGTAATTTTTGAACATTGTTGGGACTATTTTCATCTGGGATTCAGCCCTGTTATTATTGTTTGAACTGTGTTGGGAATACAACCCTGTTATTACTTACATCAGGATTAAATGACTTGGAACCAGAGTGCGCGCCTGACCTTCCTTTTCATATATATATATATATATATATATATATATATATATATATATATCACCTATTGTCAAGTTTCAATAATGTAAATGGTGCTGCTAGTAACTATTATTCATTTTTCCCAGTTGGGGATTACAGGATTGGCGGATGACTACCTACCTGGGTTACCCACTTTGCCAACAGCATGTTATCCTGAAGTGTTGGAAGGGGGACAGGCCTGCACTGTTGATTGGAGCGATGATCACTCCAGCATATGCTAGGGATAGTTGGGGTCCTGTCACAGTCTATTTATATTCTATTATATTCTGGTGAAGCTTCAATGTTACAAGCAGTTAACTCTTCTTCGCATCTGAAACCACACACCTAAGGACTGCTGTGAGAATGAGCTGCATCCTTTCCCCCCTAGCCTTCCAATCACTCCCCTGACATGCAAGTACTAACCCCACATCACGATTTCAATTGCTTAAAAATAGGTGCATATGAATGCAGGTGCTAACAATGAAAACGACATTACATTCCCTATTTTGTGGGGGTTCTTAAAGCATTCTGTGCTTTTGGGAGTCTGCACTCTGATAAAAAAAAAACTCAGAAAGTAACACGTGATGGGGGAGGGCACAGATATTAAGCAGCTTACTGGTGCTTTGCATGTGTTTTCAAAATAAAAATAGCCCTTTGCATTGTCCAAAACAATGGTCTCTTAAATAGGCCATCAGCGGCTTTAAATGCTCTGGTTTAAGAAAAAGTGATCAGCAGTGCTTACAAGGCCAGAAGCATCTATTGTGCAGCAGGGAGGGGGGTATTTGTCTCTCAAGAGTCACAGTAGGAGGTTGAGATGTGACACATTGCCTCACAGGACAAACAAAAAGGGAGCTCAGCATCGAGGTAGAACAGTCGCATTTGAAAAAGATATTCCCCAACACCGGCAAGCTTCCCCATCATGCAAGTGTAGCTACTCTGAGCTCACGGCACACGCTGCAGCATGCAAAAAGGAGTGAACGGCGTCCTCTGCACGGGGCCCCATCAGCACGGCACCAAGTGCAGCCGCACATGCTGCACACGCCTAGTGCCGGCCCTGATTGCGGCAGCAAATCTTTTCTGCATGCTGCACAGATGATACACTAAGCATCGATTGGAGAAAACAAATGTCAAACTTACCCCTTGGCCACAAAATCCTGACACTCGTGGTATTACCACACTGCGGTTACCAGAACAGGTAGTGGTCACAGAGACTCGTCTACCTGCAGCCTGCCATCCACACATCCAAACACTAAACACACCGCCCGCACAAAGAGGGGAATCGCAACCTTTCAATTCTTCCGGTAAGAAAGCTAGCAGCAGGACGCTTCTCGTGTGAAGATTTCCTTGTGGCTGCAGCAATATTCCAAACCCCATCAACGAAAATACTCTTGTCAGTAATTCACAGCTGTAGTGTGCCAAACTGCACTTATCCAAAGTAGCTAAATAGCCCGTCAAGAAGGAAACTAGACAGGAGTCATAACCAAGACAAGTTGGGCAAGACAGTGTTGATCAATATCAATAAAGCACTGACCAGGGAGTTGGATCAAAGGCACTACGGCCCGCAGTCAGCTCCCACCGAATAGCTCCTTTTTGAAGTCCACAATTGACAGGAAGAGCAGCGGGTGCGCTGCGGTCTGTTCCCAGCCCCAGACGACCAATGTCCAGACAGCAGACACTTAATCACCCACAATTGTCACACACGCTTCGTGTGGGGATGGGGGGGTGGGGGGAGGGTGATAAGTAAGCTTGGCTGGAGTTAGAGGGTCAACAGTCTCAGCACAAGCAGCACCAGAAAGACAAAAGAGCTGCACGATATACTTCTTTCTGTCAGATCACACCAGACACTTATCGCCCATACTTCTGTGTCCTCCTACAGGGATCTTAAACACTGTAAAAAATGGTGCAAGTGGCCAGCCCAACACACCCCCTCACCCATGTATGGCGCTCAGCAATTGGTACTCTAGGTACATGTGTCAGCCTCAGGTGACATCCGCCAACACCCACCAGCTAGGGCACGTATTGGGGGGTGGAGGATGCAAGCACGAGGGGTAGATTCCTCCAGGCAATAGCAGGGTCTCAGAGTGCAGATCCTCAGCGCCGATACACTCATCACTACTTGGAGTCGTCCACACTTACCACTGAAGAGGCTAGAGGAAAGGCCCTCAGAACGAGACACAGTCGTCAAGTCGCAGCAACTCCCTGTGGCCGCTTCCGACAACCACTCCAACAAACCACCCTACATATGTAGTTTAATTGTAAGCCTGGTTCCAAGTGATTCATTCTCTTGTCAGAGTTTGTGGATTAGCCTGTCAGGGAGTGGCAGAGCCTTTCTTTGTTCATGCACGGGAAGGTTTGCCACCTTCCCACAGAACAGGATATGACCCCAGTGGTTGAGGAGTGGTCAGAGGATTAAAAGACAAGCTCTGCCAGCAATGGGAATACCATGCCACTGGGTAATTACTGGAGTTTCTGTTGATGTAGGACCGCCCGGCAGAGGAAGGAGTCAGATTACTCAAAAGAGAAGTGATAGTCCAAAGAAGGGTTCAAAGATACTGGATTTTGTTATGCCACTGACATTTCCTGTTCCAGTCCCACTTCCTGCAGACAAATCACTCTGGGACTGACATCATCAGGCAAACAACACTGATCACAGCAGGAATGGATTCCTAAAGAAGGCTTGAGATGGGCCAACCCGCTTTGACAGATTGACTATAAAAGGGAGGTGATACCATCTGTTAAGACGGATTTCTGAACTCTGTCCTGGTGGCGCAGAAGTTCAGAAGGCCAACCTAATTACTTGGAACAGGGTAACCTCTGGACGAGCCAGACCAATCAAGGTAGCGATCGCGGCGGTCAAGACTAGGTCTCAAGAGGGGTGAGGGTGACTGAAAGCCCGCAATGAGCACACAAAGCAAGGACCCTTACAAACTACTCCAAACAGTTGTTATATTAAAAATATATACACATTTATTTCAAGGCCTTTAAAACAATGACCGTAGCGAGAAAATCACAATATAACGATAGTAAACCAACACATACCATATAAACACAATATATATACAAATACAACAAGTCTCAAACGTTATATGCACGAAATGTGTAGTCCACCTAAAAGGGAAGGAAGACAGGGAGTGCGAAATAATGCTTAGACCCAGTTCGCCTTCAGAGGCACCTAACTAGATGGAAGTCCGAGCCCTGCGAAGAGTGGAGCCTTGTGCTCAAAAGTACCTGCACGCGCTGGTGCCAACGGGCAAAAGGAGAAGCTCTTCAAGGAAAATCAGGCAGTTCAGTTTAGTGCACAAAAGAAGAAGAACAAGTTCCGTGACTCAAGCGCAGCCTCCACAGTGGGCAGAAGCTGAGCGCGAGTACGGAAAAGGGTGCTGTTTGACACAGCGGGGAAAAGCAATGGGCTCCTGCAGGAGGGCGACCAGATCCTAGCTATGCTGCTCACCGGTCCCCGATGCAAGCAGACCCAGGCTTCTCTGCGTCAGTTTCAGCAGCTGGCAGGTTCAGAAGAGCAGGGAACGCCTCGTCGTCGTGTTGAGTAAAAAGACGTCCCAATCGAAGAAACCCGCACAGTTTGTTACCACAGCCGGGCAACGGAGCGGGCGTGTGTATCTGAGCCAAATGTACACTACTCACTTCAGACCTGGGAACGCCAAGTGTACGAAGCGTGTGAGAGTGACAAGGACTCGAAATACTACACAACCTGGCGGCGGTTACAGAGCAAGACTCCCGTGTAAGCTGGTCAGTCAGCTGGATGGCCCAGAGACGCTTCCAAAGGCTTACTGGCAGGAGATGGTGAAGATGCCGAGAATAGCTGTTCCCGCTATTCCAAGGGTCGAAGTACCAGTACAGGACTTCTGGTTCGATCAAAGGTGAAAAGGGTTTCACAAGGCGACAGCAGTGCAGAGGAGAAGTCCTTCAGCGGGTCACCAGCGATTCCTCGGTCCAGCCTCTTGGTTGCAGGATACTTGGCTCCTGTATTCCTTCGTTCGTGAGAACTCAGGAGATCGACATGGTAGTGGTGTTTCCAGCCCCCTCTTATCCACGGTTCCCTTCGCGCCAAAACGGAGGGGACCCAATGGGAGATCCACTCATCAACACTCACACCATTCGTGGACCAATCACGGACCACGGTGGTCCCAGGCATTCACACCACCCTAGACTCTCTGGCACCCAGGATGTGTATTGGGACCAGACATCCCAGCCCACATCCTGGAGGCACACACAAGACATGTAGAAGCCCGCGAAAGCATCTGTGTTTCGCTGGAAAGTACATGCCCAAATAAGGAAGGCCCCGGGTCGGCTCGACCTGGGGAAGGTGAAGGGAGCAAGACGGTCAGCGGACAGGACAAAGGAGCCTCGTGGTCTGGCCATTTTGGGAGCCAGGCCACCATTTTGGGTTAAGCGCGAGAAACGCGCTTAGAACGCCAAGAGGAGCTCAAAACACAAGAAACGATCGCTGTCACCATTCCCGTCCCTGAATCACTTGCACCGATCAGATACAATCCTAAACGAGTATCTAGGGCCTGTAGAAGGCTAGAGACCCAAGAGAGCTGTAACTTAGCTTACAGTGCCCTCTTGTGTCATGTTGCACGAAAGCCGCAACATGATAAAAGAAACTACGGGAAACAGCGTTCCCCGGTACTGACTGTCTTAAGGGCATGTCAGTTTCCCCGTAAGAAAGGAGCGAAAGCCCAGAGGAGTGCGGCAGAAGGCTGCACTTCTCTGGCAAAGTCGAGAACAAGGTGAAAAACAATAGCAAAAAGTTTAGGGGTTGCCACATGGAAGGAAAATTACCTACAATTACGAAATCTTTCCTAACACCGTCCCTTTAACTGAACAATCTTTGGACTACAGAGTAAGTGGATTTTATTGGAGCTCTACCTTTGTACATTCTTCCCAAATTCTGCCATAGAATAATGACAGAGGCCTCAAAGAATCCAGAAAGAGCCTTCCACTCTCCCATCTCAGAGCAACATTTGAATGATTTCATGTTGGACAAAGCCTTACTTCAAAAAGAACACGGGTACCGAGCGTCCTGCTCACTTGAGGTGGCAGACCCAGCAAGTGCTCTTTGGAAACCTTTCTTTCTGGGAGGGGCAGAGAACAAGGACTCATCTTATCCATTGAGACACTGGACTGCGTCTCACAGCAACCCAGAGACAAAAGAACACCTCTGGGATCTGGTTCCTGCCTCAAACCACTTATGAGCTTACTTACCAAGACATGGCCTCTGTCCCAAGCTTCTCCATGCCAATTGTTGTTGACGCTTGATGAACTGTACCACATGTTGGACCCAGTCAAGTCTGCTCATCAATCCAAAGCCGAATCGACACCTGAGAAATCTCCAAAATCTATGCTGTTGACCTTCAGAAACAAGCCTTTCAAGGTATCTGAAGTGGTTCTGTTCACTTGGCCTGCCTGAAGGGGCCATGGTGCCACTCATTGACCCCACTCTATAAATTAATAAAGACAACCTCATTGAACTTGAACATTGCTGCACATTATTGCCAGGCTACCCCCGTCATCAGATCCAGAGTGCATCCTTTCATTCAAAACTCTTCATTTCTGTGTCTTCTCTTAAAGGAGTGGGTTCTTAGATGTGTATATTTTTAGTTGAATTTGACTTTTTTTCTCTTTACAGAACCTCGGATGGACATTCTTTTATTTTGGTATTGTAGAACTGCATGCCCTCAGCCAATGCTACCATGAAGAGATGCAGGTGTACTGCCTGCTTCACCTTTATGATTGGGATTGCTGCTGGTTTAGAAGTAGTGTGGGGCTACGTAGAACTTGCATTGCCACTCATGCCTGAACTGCATAGTAGACGTCATTTGCTTATGCTTTCCTTGGGAAGCCTGGAGCATTCTAGAAGGTATCCTTTGGAAGAGAATTCTGGGACTCCCGAGACATTTTTTTTCAACATTATTAGGCATGAGCTAGGTCTAACGTCTATCTATGCTGTCATATTATGAAAATCTCTCTCCTTATTCAAAAAGCTGACTTTAAAGGACCAGCCAATCCAATTTAAAAATTCTTCAATAAACTGATGGACCCTCATAGGATTGGGTGCAAGATCTCTGGTCTAAAACATGTCTGGCAATTTTGGATGAAGCAGACATAAAGTTAGAAATGTTATTAACAAATCTGGATGCAGCGAAGAAAAAACTATGGTATTGGGACTTGATAAAAATGGAGACATCGAAAGCACAGTACAAACTTTGCGATCATCTTTGTAAAGATATTAAAGCCATGAATATATCTCCAAGATATTTGATTACATTTCCAAGCTCTCACCATCGCAGCCTTTTTCATGAGCTTTAGAATGAACTTACCACTAACCAATCAAGTTCTCAATTCAAGAAAGCAAAACGCTGACCGAACGGATGTCGGCAGATTGTGGCAAACCCTAGGCAAAACACTAAAACATTTGTCTCTCTGTTGTCTTGAATTGAGATCTTTAAGAACCAAATATCGTGGCTCTATTGAGGCTCCAACTGGAAGTATTGAAAACTGGTTGCAATACATGTGTCGGGGTGAAAACGTTAAAGCAATTCTTGCTATAACTAAGTATTTAAAACAGTCTCATTGCTCGAACATGAATGACATACTAACAACTGCTTCCCTTTTAATATGTTTGATGCTTTCTCATGCTGTTTTCTTACTTCTTTTATCTTTTATTTCTGTAGTTTACACTCGGGTTTCTTCCCCCCTTCTTTGTTCTTTTTACCTTTCTTTTTTCACTTTTGAAGACAAATGTTCAATGTCTTGATGATGAAATATGAACAAAAGAATTTTAATATTGAAATGTGTGTTTTTACTTTCTTAACTTTTCTACGACAATCGTGAATTTGCACATGTTTGAAATAACCCAAGTGCCTAAATATATTTTTTTTAAGTAGTCGTCATTTTGTCACAAAGACACTGCTGAACATAAATCACAGGTGATGTCTGAATGCTTTTGAGGAGAGGAACGGGATGGTCTCCTCTCGCCTGCGCACGTACCACCTGTGGTTTGAACCCAAACTGTAAAGGTGCGTAGGGGTCCAATCCTAGGAACGCCCTGGTTGACAGGATCAAATGTCCACACACTGGATGGTACAGCTATGGATCTATTCCTCCCTCCCCGCCCCCCGAAGACGATGGCCAGGCATCCCCGGAAATCCCTTGTGCTCCCCCAACATCCAAGTGCTTAAAAGAAACCCAGGCTGCACAGCACCACCATAGGCCCAAGCCAAACCAACCCAAACCAGAGTGATCCTGCCAGCATTTCTCTGAAGGAGGAGGATATGCCGGTGGAAGCTAACCCACCACTCCCTGGGGCTCCCACGGGACACCTGGAATACAGGGACTGTGAACCCATTGTGTACTAGTGCCCCCCTTTATGAAAATGTATTCCAGAATGACTCTCTACGGGCGATTGGGATTAGATGCTCAGGAAGAGGCAGCGGACTATTTCATTAATGCTCCCTCTTCCCGCGCATGTTCTTCATTCAAGGTCAGATTTAGCACAGTCAATGAGTTCTGGAAAACCTTGGCAGGGCCTTCCAAAGCAATCTACAAACTTCAGCAAGGCATTGTTAGCATGGGCAGGAATACTTTAAAGCAGTAATAGATTAATGCCATCACCATGCTCCGGACTATGCTGCTCATAGCAGTGTATTCACACTCTGGGAGTGTGGTTTTCCCTGCAGACGCTGTTTAGACGCTCTTTGCAGGGGGCAGTAGTGGTGAAACCCTCTTTTTGCAGATCATCTGAAGACTTCACAAGAAGTAGGAAAGAAGAACTCCACCCTTGCCCTGGCTGAAGGTAAATCTGCCTTACATCTCCCGCCTATGAAGGAAGACCAGGATATCGAAAGAGGGAAGCAAGATCCCTCGCTTAAATGGCTCTCAGAGAGCAGAGGGAGAAACAGAACTCATAGGACCCTCAAGCTGCTCCAGAACCGCTACCCAGCAAGCACACAGTGTGCCCCGCAATATGCTTTCTGGGCAGGTAGTGCCAGAAGGTTTCTTCACCTACAACCAAGGAAAAGGCAGCTGTCTGCAACACACTACTAAGCTTTGGGCCGTTTGCCTTAAAGGACGGCACAAGCCCATCTGGTAGAAGTACCTCGATGAGCATCTACCAACATTCGCATTAAAGGACATTTTCGAGCCAGCTGAGATCTTCGATCCGCAACCAACAACAATGCTGACCATTATCAAGCTGCTGCCGCTTAAAGACATCCAAGATGTCTCAACCAGTGCTTCAGAATGTCCGATCATCACTGAGACAATGATTCCAGACCTGTGCCGCTGTGTAGGCCAGTCTGCAGTCATTCATGCAGGTTCGCTCGCAAAACTGTCTTGCCCCCTGATACCCGCAGCTGACTCCAGTTTCAAAATCTCTCACAGAAGCCTGCAATGTACCCTGAAGACAGCTGGACCCTGTCAAGCACCAAGAACACCAACAGCACACGTTACCTTGTGGTTATGTCCTTTTGGTCCTTCCCAGAAGGCCCCCAGAGACATATTAAGATGCATTTCTCCCTTTGTGATGAAGCCAAGAAACCTTAAACTATTGTGTGGAACCATACCACCTACCCTCCTGTCAGTATCCAAAGTGCATCCGTTTTCCTTCTTTGAAACGGTCTGTCCTCTGCATTCCTTTACAGGGTGGGTTGTAGTTAGTAGTGTTGTTAGACTGTCTGTTGCGATTGATAAAGTAGTTATTCTTAATACAATCTTAACTAGACAGTCCCTTTTATCATTGGGTAATAATTCTATTTTCTCTGTGTTGCAACTAACCAGCGATCCACAACCTTTCGGAGATAAGCCTGCCGTTCCATCCACATTAATAAAATTGGACATGGAGGTTTATAATTTGATTGTTATTCCAATCTTTTCGGATTCCATCTGGTGTATTAGAGGTGTGAGCTGGTTGATGGTTTAGAAACCGATATTCAGCCCATGACCACTGGTACCCCAGAAGGTGATTCGTAACAAGGATCATCAATTGAATCACAGCCTTAGAAACAGCGCACCTAAATTAGGAGGCGATAGGATTCCACTCCTACCTTTCACGGACAATGCCATCCTGACATCCCTGAATCCAACTGGTATTAGGAAACAATGTATTGTCTTTAACAAGGAATGTACACGTAATGGCTTAACCACTAATATGGGTACGAGCAAGACCATGGTCTTTCACCCACCCCCAAAAAAACACATCGATTAGATATGACCTTAGGAGGCGGTAGCATAAAGCAGGTCTATAAATATCTGGTTGTTTGCTTTTCAGGTAATACTAAATGGACAGGGTAAGTGGAGAAAACAAATCTTACACTTGGAAGGAACAGCAGTGCAATTATTAAACACCCTAAAATCGCATGGGTTGATTACACCAGCACTGACCATGCATAATATAAAAGCTGTTCTAGTTCCCTTCCAGCATGGCTAATGCTATTCTACAGCCCGAGATCAATAAGTGACACCATTTCTTTTATGCTTGTTCTATATTGGGTAAGATTGTGGTCTACACCTTCCCTAGGGAAGTATAGAGATTCCATATGCAACCTCCTGTCAAAGGATGGAGGATGTGATGTGCCCTGGTGCATCCACGTTAGAGTCCTGTTCTTTTTACATTTGTGGCATAATCCTCACAACATGGCAGCTAAAATGAAGGCTACCTTTAATGCAGCACATTGCACTTTTTTGGAGGATAGGATTACCTTATTTGTGTGGTAAAACGAATTTGGATTTGAAGATTATTTAGATGAGATGGTCTCTGCTTATATGCATATGTTATTTTTGCAATTATGATATGATATCATCGTTTATCTATATAGCGCCTATAAACAATGTGTTTCAAAGTGCTTCAAGGCAAGGGAGGGAACAAGGGAAAATACAATGACATTCTTACAGGCCATGAACAGTAAGGATGTGAAATTAACTATCGTACTCTGCCTGACGACATTTCAGATAGTGCAAGAGCTAAGACATAGATTAGGAAGGGAGGGGGAGAGTGGGAAGGAAATGGAAACAGGCAGGCGTCTACCGTACTATGCCTGATGACATTTCTGGTAGAAAGACAGCGAAAAACAAAAGGTGAGGGAGAGGGGTGCAGAAAGGGTGGGGAGGAACAAAACAAGCGACTATCGTACTAGGCCTGATGACATTTCAGATAGTGCAAGAGCTAAGACATAGATTAGGAAGGGAGGGGGAGAGTGGGAAGGAAATGAAAACAGACAGGCGACTGACTACCTGTCTCGGTATTCTATCATTAGCGTATAATCAACAGGTGTGGAAGGTATGAGCAACTGATTTCGGTCCAGTATGTTTTTTGGAGAGAGAATCGGTTGAGCATTTCCTTTTCGTCTGCCCAAATTATATTCAGCTTTTATAATAATATATTAAAGCCAATATTAAGGGAGAACTCTGAGATGGGTTCATGATGCATAGACCTTTTTTTAAATTACCAATAAAAGGAATGTAGTTTTCGCAAAATGTCTGCATAAGACCTATCTTGTTTGGTCCAAATGAATTGATACCTAGACCTGAGGTCCTGAATTATTATGCACTTTAAAGTAGTTATGCACTTTAGACTTCAAGCAACGGCTAAGTTCCATATACCTAGTGGCACACGCTCCTCATGCAGCAAATCGTCCAACCGTCTTGAATCACAACTCGTCTGCAAAGGGAGGATCCGCAAACATTCCTTCTCTTGTCATGCACCCACCCTCTGGAACTCGATCCCAGTGTCAGCTCGGAATGCCCCCACAATTCTCCAATTTTGCCAATCTCTCGAAGCATGGCTCTTTCAAGAACACCTGACCAAGGACAAATTCCAATGGATGCACATAACGACACACAGACCTCAATGTACTGCGCTACTGTCCAAGGATGCCAGTACAAATGCCGACTACCCACAATCTGTGCAGTGCTCCGCTGCTCTCAAGCTAGGACCGTGCTTTAAACAATATAATTACAAATAAAATAAGTCTTTCTGCTTAAAATATGTTTAGGTCTTGGCTTACTTGGTTATAATGTGCTGGTATATGAACTCTTGGTTATTAGCCATTTTGTGTTTTACAGTTGTGATGCACCTTAAATTTAAAGTTTCCATATTATCATTATGTCATTTAGTAGCAATTCTTGCATTTCTAAGCTGTGTCCTTCCTATTAATTGTATGTTACTTATTTCAGCATAAATTATTAAAAAATGTACATCTATAATTGTATTTTTATGATCTGTGTTGATTATGTGCTTTGAACGTTTGACATAAACTATTATTTAAAAAAAAACGATTTTACACATGAAATGTTTCTAAACTTTGTACAAAACATTTGCTCTGATTGGGTGGGATGAAGCTATTTGGGATACTCTCTATACAAAATCCATGTTAACGAATTGCGTTTTCAGGGTATAGGTTTCTAAAAAAAATACAACTCTAATGTTAATGATTTTTTTTTTTTAAATAGGGGGTTGCCGGGGAAAGGTCTTGGGGGGATGGTGAAGAGGGCAGTGGTGGTGGGCTTCATATAGGTGAGGTTGACACAAGGGATGGACAAATCGTGAACCAGCAGTCGTTGAACTGGAAGTTGCCAAATTGGATGTTGAGTGCATGACATCGATTTTGCTATTTATCAATATTAATTGTTTGCCTTCTGCTCCTATGCTCATTACAAAGGACAGAGAAGGGCAGCTGTTTAGCCAAGTAGAACGCTCATTTTACCAAGAGTTTAGCGAACAAGGGTCGTCAGACCACCATTGAGTCCACATTTCCTTTGAATTGCCTCGGGCATAAAATCAGCGATAACCCTCCGAATTTATCAATTTGATAATCCAATTCTGCTTGAGAGAGATAATGGAAAAATTTACCAAGCATCTTTATGAAATCAGGGTCGGCTAGGTGACAATTTAAATCGCCCATATCCCAAGGCACACGTGACCCATTTTGAAGATGTGGTGTCCCCTGGATCTATTCAATGTATTCAGTCTATAAAAACACAATACTTAGTCAGCATGTGCATCTTGTTGACAAGTTTCATATTGGAAATATGAAAGAACATTTTGAAGGATTAGTAATTAGGAGCTGCCATGCTGCCCATGTTATGGAATCTCTGCCCATTCTCGGTGATCAGCAGACCCAATTGCAGTGCTTACTTCAGTGACAACTCAAGGCAAGCTATGAATTGCTATCTTTGCCGCCTCTTGTCTTTCACAACACTTTGGCGTGGGGTAGGCTAGCACTTCTGGGCCAAGAAACGTTGTTGCCACCTGCACAAGTCCTCACACCTAAACCAAGTCACTGAGCTTGCCCCTGGCAAGCAAGCTGCATTCCGCAAAAGGCCCGCCTAGTTCCAACAGCACTGAGCATCTCGAGAATACACTTAAATCTGGGGTATGACGCATGGCAGGAGGTCAGATGGCAAACTTTGGAAAAAGTTCCCATTTTGTGGGGCACGGGGGCTCGCTGTCAGGTGGGTTTTGGATATTTCCATTTCTGGTTAATGAAAAAGCGAGATCTAACCAAACATCTTCTTGGACTCAAAGAAAGTCATAGGACCTTGCTTAACAATATATGCCAGCATTGCCACTGTACAAAACATTTTTACCCTTGTTGTGCCCAATGCAGATCATGACGCCTCACAACACAACGTATCATAGCATAAAGTTGTATCTAGAAACAGTGTATTTATTATAGCATCATTCATAATGGCGATGCTCACAATATCACTATGTTGCATGTTGCCTTGTTCAACATATACAATACGGAGCACTTTACTCATTTTCTTACCCAACGAGTACCGTTTGCTTTAACAACAGTTGGCACTTCTCCCAAAACTCCCAAAAGCATGTGACGGACTGCTGGAATGAGGATCACAGGTATGGGTGGGCACATGAGTACTGCACTGCAGTACTGAGCCATGCACACATACCCCTTCTGCTGCCTGCATGGGGACAAGGCAGGTGGAGGGGATTGTGTAGTGGGAAAGAGGGACTCCTGATGATCTCCTCATGAAACACACAATGCTCAGTCTTGACAAAGTGGGAGAGAGCAGGATTTGGGGTGCTCCAGTGTGGAAGTAATCATTAATGTGTACTTTTAGTTGTTCTGATGTGCACTCTTTTGTACACTATTTTCACATTAGCTCTTTTTAGTTGACCTACTTGAATCTTATCCCAACACAATAACCCACGACTGCTTGGCTTGTTATGCTCACTGCACAGAAATAAGATCACGAAGCGTGTCAACGTTATTTGCCAGTGCTGCCCCCGTTTCATGATGCTTGCGCCAAAAGCAAATGATACCTGTCTCAACAACATATGTGAGCATTATCCCTGCAAATCACATTTTCATGATGCTGGTGATCAACGATACATGCCATCATTTCCACTGTAAAATACATGTTTAAGCTGCTAGTGCCCAAATATAATAGGAGTCCTATTTCCAGGACATAAGCCCATGCTTTCCCCACTCTTGCTGTCAGTGCCCACAGCAAATCATGCAGTCTGTCTTAACAATTTAAGACCAGAACTGCTCCTCCCATTTAATGCTGCAAAAGCCGAAATCAAAACATGCTTTCCGGCTAAACAATATATGCCCATGCCACTCTCCCCTTACAAGCTGCTGTGTCCAAATGAAATCATGCATTCTAGTTCAACGATATATCCTCCAGTAGCCCCACCTTCATGTTGATAGTGGCTAAGGCAAATCATGCAGTCCTTATCACCAATATGTGTGTGCTGCCCCAGGTCTGCCTCATGTGCCAAAAACTGGGGCAATGGTGCATTTCCGCCCCTCAAACATGTGAAGGGTTGCCACGCAAGGGTATAGAAGCCCCAGCCTTTTTTGATTTTTACTAACCATAAAATGATGCGGGTAATCCATTTCAGAAAGGGTGGTCTGATAACTGGACCCCCTTTCATAAAACACCTTGCCAAAAACATAGTATACACATGAGCCCTGCTGTGCCAGTCTCCTGTCATATCTACGGCATCTTCTCTTCAGTAGCACAAAGCAGGTTCAAAGGTCACAAATGCCTCTTCTACAGCTACTGGAGCACAAGCTCTCCTGCAAGCAGTGGCTGCATTAACTTCAGCACCTCTGATTCAAAACACAATAATAATTATGATAAACCATTGTCTTGTGGCAGGGTAATCTTGAAATATAAGCAATGCCTAGGTTTTCGTATGGTGGCTGATAGTTCACATAATTATTAATGTCACATCAAATTAGAATCATGCCAGTGTCAACTCTGTGGGCTCAGAACAGCTATTAGAGGCTATGTGGTTTCCAGGCAGCCTGACTAGACTGAGTCAAAACTGAGGATGCCTGCCTCTGTTGACTCTGGGAGGATTGGTAACTCCTCCCTTCAAGGCCTGGAATCTTCCATTAGGGGATCACCTGAGAGCCTGGATTCAAAGAAGCAATTTCATATCAAATACCTGTCACAAGGGGATGGCACACCAGAGAGTCTGTGCACCTGTAGGCTGAAAGAGGGCCAGGGTTTGGGCAGTCAGAACACAAGGGGGCCTTTCCACTGAGAAAGTCACTCTGTGTATGACATCAGGAGGCAAGGGTCAGTTGTCTCAAGAACAGGGATTGGACCCCTTAGCTTGCTTTCATCCAATCCCCTGTGATCTTTTACCTTTAAAAGAGGGGATGGGGGGTGCCTTCTCCTCCTTTTATTCACTTTTGGACTTTAAAGGACAGCAGGAATAATTATTCATCTGGACCGCTTTGGGAATACTGTGCTTTCCAAAGCTCTCAGCCAGAAGTGAAGACAGGCATTTCAAGGAAGAGGAACACTCTGATGATGATGATGATGATAGGTTATTTATGACGCGCTTAACACCCAGAGGTTTCTAAGCGCGGACCCGGGGATCAAACCTATGGTGCTGTATGTCTCTTGTTTCCAAGGCGAGCACGTTGCGCCTGAGCTATCCTCTGCTCCCTACCCATCCCCAGCGGACATTGATGTTGACTTTGCTGTGAACCAAGGTCTGCCACTCTGCTAGTAAACCTCCCTAGGCTGGGAGAGCAGAGACTGAAAAGGACTCACCTTGTCCTGGAGTCCCCTGCAGCAGGCCGTGCAGCATCCAGAGAAGATATGTCTCCAGTTTTCATTGCTCTAACCACTTCAAACAGAATTCGTACAGTGTGCAATGCTTTCAAACCACTGGGACCTGCAGTGCTGCCTGTAGCACTCTGCTTTATACTTTGAACTACTACTTGCATCCTTCAAAGCAGTTCAACGCTGCATCACTCTAGCAGAGCTGATCACCTGTCCTACTGGAACACTAGCAGACCCTGCAGACAAATTTGAACTGCTGTGTTTTTTAAATAAGCATTGAACCACCAGGTCTTTGCATCAAACCTGGGCTCGAACCGCTGGACCATTCATCCGAACCAGCGGTACTCATTCCAAACCACGCTATCATCAAACCATTCCCGGTGATTCATCGACCTGCATCACTCAGCACCGACTTCGAACCACACCAGGCAGCGCTTTCAGCCCATCTTAACACTGACTTGTGATCAAAGTGACTTGCTGCCTTTGAACCCCGTTTGACCCACATGCATTGCATCTCAAAGCCTGGTTCAACCCCATAAAACTGCTTATCAACTGGAATCAGGTACTATTGACCGCCCGTGTCCCCTTGGTCCATTTTTGGGGCCATTGTGACTGGTTAAAGCCTGTGTTGCTTCTTTTTCCTGAAGAACCTATCCTTTCAGTGACATTAGAGCAGCTGTTGCTTTTCTCTTCCCAGCTAAAGTATCCAAAATGCTTATGAATTCCTGTTCTGCATTGCCTGCCTTCTTCTACAGGGTTGGGGATGAAGAAAAGATGACTGCCCTGTAGGGTTATAGGGGTGAGTAGTGACTAAACCACTTACTCAGCCCTCACTCTTCTACAAACCAACAGTGTTCCCAAGTATGAAGATAAAACAGAACCAGTTACGAGATATTCCTACTTCGCCTTTTGTGTGAATGTGACTCTCTAGCACCCCAAACAGTAAAGTATAGCAGCCCAACATAAAGGGAATGGCCAATCAAGGTTCCATAAAAACAGATATGGTTTAATTAAGCACATTGTCTGTGAGAAAACCAAATAGAAAACTATACAAAATCCAGCCCTGTGGAAATAACAGAGAATATGCTAGAAAAGGGATAATGCAGAACTCTGGGCAATCAGAGGTGAACGTCCATTCAATAACCACAGTGTTGTTTTAAAAAAGATATGTCTTTCAAGAAAAAAGGTGCACAAGTGACCTATCCAGTCTCTAGGGCCCAGGACCAGGGGGGTAGTTATGGGTCAGTAGTACCTACTTGGTGGTTCGACTATGGAGAACCAGGATTCCAGGTGCTGTTCTAGACGGTCTGAGTGCAGCGGACATGTTATAATAGACTGAGAGCTGTGTCACTCAGGGGTCAAAGTTGAGCTCATTCAGTTCGAAAGGATGCTTGAGAGCAGATTGTGAGAACCACCAGGATCAGTTCAGTGGTGAAGATGCTAGTGACTGGATGCACAGTTCGAGTCAGGGTGTTCAATGCAGTGTTATATGGTTGAGGTTTGATGGGCCACCAGAGTTGGTTTGACTCGCAATGAAGATTACCAGCGTAGATGCTGGTGGGTCGAATAGCTGTTCGAAGGCGGAATATGCAACACATAGTGTTGGGTTTGAGACGGGGCAACAACCCACTCAGCTAGCACAGTAGGGCCGCTAACTGGTTTGAATGTGCAATTCAGCGTTTTTCAAAGCAGGTGAGTGTCAAAGGCAGCTACAGAGGGTGCTGATGGTTTGATGCAGTCAAACAGGTTCGAATTACAGTTGGCAGTATTTCAACAACAGGAAATGTAGGAATCCTGGATGTCTTGGCTGTAAGGTGCTAAGAATCCCACTAAGGGGTCTCACGGACAAGGGTAGTCCTTGTTATATGGCTCTCAATGTAAGGGAGGCTGGTTCATGCTTCCAGGAGTACTTCACCAAGATGAGGTCCTGGGAAGCAGTGTGACGGGAAGAGATGCAGGACTTCCTCCAGAAGCAGGTCCTCCCAATGTGCCCTGGCGATGGGTAGGAAACAGAGCTCGCCTCTATCTTGGACACTCAGTCTTCACTTCAGTGGTAAGGAGCTTTGGAAGTCAACTCTCCCTACAGAGGTCCAACGACATTCTTCCTGAAGTGTTTGTTTCAAAGTGAATCTGAGAAGGGGTGGGAGACCACTTCCTTTGAAGTCAAAAACCTACAGGTGATTGGGCAAAACCAACCCTGCATTAAGGGTCCAATCCCTGTCCTTGGAAAAAGTGGACTTTGCCTTCTGGCATCACACCCAAAGTGCTTGGTGTTAGAGAAAGTGGAGAGGGCAGGAATGGAGGTAAAGAGAAAAATCAATAGCATCAACTGTCCTTTTTGGTATACAGCACCCTGGTGTGAGGCTAGTCTTTTGAGGTGTTCCCTTTGATTCCTGTTCCCAGGATAACTTCCTGCAGAGTGACTGTCTTACTCGGGAGGGTGTTACCTGCCCTGCCAAATGATCAAAGAGAGGCAACCACCCAGGGATGCATTCTTGCTGGGAACAGCAGAGACAGCCTTGGCTGGGGGGAATACACATATCCTTCCGCAGCTGAGCTCGTCTCATAGGGCTGACACATGTGTGATACCAACTTGATGTGGCTGTAATAATTATCAGAAATACCATCCACCATAACCCTAACTCACATATGGTTTACATTAAAGATGAATATGCGACCAGGACAGTAGACTCATAATTATGGGGTTTTGGAACAGAGGTGCATATCTTAAATTCAGCCTTTAGGCTGCAGTGACTGAGCTGCCACTGCAGCTGTCAAGAGGGCACCAGTGCCCTTAATGTGCTCTGTGCTAAGGGAGACCAGGAGCTGCAGATCAGTATTCAGTCGGGCAGAGGTGTATACATTGCTTTTAGCATGGTGTTTGTGGAAAGGGGGTTCTCATCAGCAGACCACCCTTTTTGAGAGAGAGCATCATTTAATATTTAAATTTCAATTTAAAAAGCTAGGCATCCTACACTCTTACCAGTTGGCTATCCTTTATACTGGGTTTGAATAGTTGTAGGATTCATTAGTTTAATGAAAGCATATACATTTGAATAGAACCTTCTTCTTACCGTAGAACCTGCCCTCAGCCCACGTTACCACAAAATATGAAGGAGGTATATTTCTTGGTTTATGCCTGTTTTACATTCATGATTTGAATCATTGTTGGTTTGTAGAAGTGGGAGAGCTGAGGAGGCAGTTTGGCCACTGCCCATCCTTGTGTATACACACACACACATTTTGAATGTAACTTATTTCTTACCGGTACCTTAGCATGGAAATGGCCCAAAATGTCACCCTCACAATTGTGACGGCCGAAATGCCCGACTTTTTTATTTTTTTAAACACCACCTTTACACCACATATATATGTGGGGGGAATGGGATATTATCGAAATATGGGGGGGCCTGCGGGGAGTCTCCCCCCGCATATGCATGTGGTGTAAAGGGGGTTTAAGTAAAAGACACATTTTTAAAGTCGCCATTTTCGGCCGTCGCAATTATATGTGGTTGCAGTGATCACATAGATCCCCTTAGCACTGCTCTAACATATGCTAAAACTGGAGGTCCTGCCCCAAAGGTCATGAGTGATCAAATGTGCAGCTCCGGTGACAGTTCTTCTGTACATGCTGAGGCTCAAACAAAGGTACCCTCATGGCTTGCTAAGTACCGTGTAGGGCCTACAGGGACTGATGCCCCTCAAAGGCCCAAAAGCGTTCTAGAGGATAGCCGTTGCAAGGAGTAAACTTCACTGAGTCACAGTGAGAGCCACTATCTTCAATGGAATGTAAATATTACTGTTACTCCATTGAATGGTACTTCCACACCCATACAGGTTGCAACAATATCTCAGGAGACCTACGCATATGCCTACCGAACCTTAAGGGAGAAAGCCGTTTAAGTCACAGAGGTACATGTTTACACTTCCGTTTCACAACAGCAATCTGCATGCAGAGTAACCGCTCATTTTGATAATTCTACAGCCAACCGAAGTTAGTGCTGCAGTTCGAATACCCTTTTTCCCCCCTAACATCCGCAATTCATTCACAAATCGTGTTGCTGAAAACGATGTGGAAACCAAGCTCGAAAACATGTTTCGGTAAATCTTGGCGATTATAATATATGTTATTTTGCTTTCCTGTACATTATAAATGGTGGACTGCAAGTACCAGGATGCAAAATACGAGTGAAAAAGAGAGAGATGGGCGAGTAATTCAATTTTTCCCACGGCAAATTGAGATGTCCATAAACTGTTCTATAGGCCTTACATTGTCCAAGGTAAATGCATTCTAGAAAAGCTTTTATGAAAATCTCAACTGATTGTAGTTAATGTTTGACAAAGGCATGCCTCTTTTCGTCATGCTTAATGTGCACAACATTTACACATCAATCCGCGTATGAATGCTAGCATGCCCACACCTGGACAGATTTCTAAACACCAGCCTGCGCCGCACCTAGAAAAGTCTGTGAATGTTGGCATGCCCACATGCGAAGGCCAACAAGTGCCACACTTAGACGAAACTGTGAATGTTAGCATGCTAAAAGTCTTGTAACCCACTAACGATTATAGGCTCAAATTCTGCATACCTATCTCACTCAAAAAACTCACACAACCATCTCTCGCACAACAAGCCGCACGCACTTCACAACACTGCAACAACACATAAACTGGAGCAACAGCACACGCGGACTAACACCGATCCAATACCCGCACCAAAGCTCAGCACCCGGTGAACACCGAGTTGAAGCTGCCCTAACTGAGCTAGGGCATTTTTGTCATGCTAAGTAAATCAGAATATCATTTTGGTGTTCGCAGTTTTGCTCTTCATTTATCATTGCAGAGCTGTAAATGATCTAATGGAAAACAGGCAGATGGCCTGCATCTCCTATTCCCATGCGACATTGAGAAAACTTAAGTGTCCGAAGTCTGCTGTAGGTTGCTTGAATTTTTAGTAAACGATGCTCGCGTTGTTTCATTATATGAAACTGACATCCATCATATTGTTTTTCATAGATGTAAATAAAATATGCAGTTTTGGAATTTTGGACAAGAGTATTTTATTTTGCTTTCAATCAAGCAAGCAACTTTATAAATGTCTTAAAGTATACAGCTGACCTTTACTTTTACAAATAAACCAAATAACTGGCGAGACCTGTGGTTTTAAAACATATATGGGCCATCACTGCTCGAACATGAGCACTTTCAATGAAGAGTTGCAATTTTGCAAATGAAAGGTCACCGAAGATGAACTTGCCAATGACACATTTTCCATGTATTGCTCCCTATCGCGCAGCTCTTATCTGAGACAAGAGCAGACTTAAAATGTCATCAGGTGCCTGGGCGGAAGCCCAGTCATGGCCGCTCTGCTGACACACACCTTACAACCCCACAAGCCGCTATTGCTACACCCCTGGCTTCTGAGTGCTCCAACTCAGACTGCCATCCCACCAATGAGAACAAATCCAGACTTACTGACTGACAAACAGAGAACCAGACACAGCTCTAACAAGCATTGGCAAAGTCAATAGTTTTGGCGTCTGCAGTTGTTTATTGCATTTTACATTTAGCATGGAGAGAAGGAATGAGGAATAACAGCACAGGGACGAGGAAATGACAGCATGTGGGTTGAATGAAGGACACCACCAGGGGGTGAGGGAAGAACTGTCAGGGGAGAAATTAGAAATAAATGGCAACACGAGGAAGAATGAATATATGAAAGGAAGGCCAGCAACGGTACACAGGGGCATTGTACAGCATTTGAAGGAAGGAGTGACAGCGCAAATGGGTGGTGGGCAGAGTGACAGTGTAAAGGTGGGTGGAGTCACAGTGCTTGAGGGGGAAGGAGTGACAGCGCTATAGGGGGAAGAGGTGACAGCGCAAGCGGAATAGAGCGACAGCGCAAGGGAATAGTGAGACAGTGCAAGGGGAAAAGGAGCAACAACACAAGGGGGAAGGAGAGACAGCGCAAAGGGAAAGGAGTGACAGCGCAAGTGGAATAGAGCGACAGCGCAAGGGATGGAGAGACAGTGCAAGGGGGAAAGGAGCGATAACGCAAGGGGGAAGGAGAAGCAGCGCAAGAGGGAAGGAGCTACAGAGTAAGGCGGAAGGGGCGACAGCACAAGGGAGGATAGCTCAGGAGGGGAGGACCTGCGAAACAGGGTGAGGAGGGACAGTGCAAAAGCGCAAGGGGGAAAGGACAGCCAAAGGGGGAAAGGAGCAACATCGCAAGTGGGGAATAACACCTATTTGTTGTATGTATAAATTCAGCCTTTGGTCGTTGTTGTGCTATATTTTAGTTTGGATAACAATGTGATTTATTACACGGACACCTGCATGTTGTTAGTGGTACTGCACCTCTCCAAAAAATAATCGCTTGTATGGTAACAGTATCTAGAAAGAGAAATCTACATGCAGCCCAGCTGGGCCAGGAAAGTAGTCCAAATAGAGCACAACTCCCTCTGGCTGCAAAAAGAAAGATAACTACGTGGCCCCAGCTTTGAAAGTGACACAGCCACATGACTTGGTACAGTACTGCTGCTTGGAAGAAAATTAAACAAGCCACTATTTGATTACATCAGCGTAATAGAACAAGAAATAATATTTAGTGCATCAACCGATCATGCCACAGCATTATCAGTGGTCATGCCAACCACAAAGCCAGCTTTCTGGCACCCCTTTGCCCTCTCCTCTGTGGCAATGGTGTTGGCAATATTTTGGTATCTGTGCCCCCAAAAATACACTTAAACCCAAATTACAGTATGTCCAGACCAAATCCAGGCAGGTGGCAAATCTAGTCACAAAGAGCAAGAATCATAGTGAAAACCAATGGAGTCAAGTCAATAATGTGGAAGTGTACATGTATTATCTGAACGTGAAGTCATTCAAACAAATTCACCAATTGGCAGGACAACCAATTTCTTACCTGTTCCAGAAGCTATATTAAAATATGCATTCAGCTTGCAGCTGTGCCAGAGGCCGCAATGTCCTGACATTGTGCTGTCATGACTCACAATCCAGAAGTCATTGGATGTTGCTATCAGCAAGAGGATAACGCTGATCCAGGCAGACAGCATGCCGATGAGCTTAAGTTCCACAACTGTCTGTTTCACAGAGGACTGCGGGATGGGGTAGGCAAAACTGGACCACATGTCTAGGAAGTGAAAACAATTATACAAATGTAAGGCAACCAGACAACTTGTTAGGATAATGGTAAACTGTTATTGATTTAGTGCTTGATGCCATGTACCTGTAGCTTCTTGGGCTGTAAATATGTAAGAGCAACACACTTGGGGACAGCTCCAATATTTTGCTCTGTACTATCAACAATTTATATTGTACTACCCTCTCCATCTTTGCTCTCGTTCCATTAGGTATTCTTAGTTTATTTAATGCTAGATCGGTACCAGTGAACTTTGTGCTCGTAAGGGAGCTGTCCCTGCATTACTGGGTTTAGCACTCCACTGTAATAGGTCAATGGCTTGTGTCCCATGGTGCTCTTTTGAGTGAGTACTGTGGTCATCATTGTAAAGACTGGAGTGGGTATCTGTACTTCTGCCTTCTATATGGCAGAGCAGAGGCACAGAGCACCCCAGCCAAGGTTCTCTATTGTGGTAGCAATGGACGAACAACCAAGGCTTAAGCTCTCAGAAGGTGATACAGGCTGGTTCTTAAGTACAGTGTAGTCCCCAAACTCCCACAATGGAATGTCCACACACTATGTTATGTGCTAACACAGTTCTATATATTTAAAAATAAGGTTCACAATATATACACAATTAATAACACAGTTTGTATTCTGGCAATTCTAATATGGCAAATATATACAATGTCTACGTGGTACCACGCTTAGCTATTGATTCCTTTAAAATGCATCAACTGTTGACAGTTATAATGGCATACAAATCATGCAGCAATGTGTAACAGCATAGATCATAGCAGGTTCGGTTAAACAATGACAGAATGCTTCTTTTGCTACTAAGACATAATTCTGAGTGAGGATCCTCCCCAACTGGGCAACCTGTAATAGAAGTATTAGCAAGCCCAGTCCATAAATGTCTAATCAATCTTGTTTCCTCATCATAAAGTTCAACCACCCCAATGTACATGAGATAGAAGAGTTTAAAGCAGGAGCCATAGGGCATCAAGATTCCTCGAAGAAAAGTGAACATTTCCGTCAAGACTGCAGCTTCAACCTTCGCGGTCCTCTTCGACGATCCATCGTGGAAGTCCTGTGAAGATGAGGCGTGCGGTTCACCTTGGTGGAAAGAGTTTGGTGCCGCAAAGAAGACTCAGTGATGGATGTAGGCCCAGCAGTGGGCGTCAGGTGTCGGGAGATGCTTCAGCGGTCCTCTGGCCTGTCAGTGCTGCAGCCGCAGCATGTACCTTGGGATAGATTTGTCGATCAGGACTCGACCATGGGCTGGACTTCGGATTTTCACTTTGTCAGTGTCCTCGGGACGTCTTTGTCGGCTTCTGGTGGTGGGAAACCCACTGGCGTACTTTCCTCGGTAGCTAACAACCTTGTCTTTTTCCATGGCGGGACAAAGCGGTCGATAGTGATGGCAAGGGAGCTTTTCGTTCAAATGTTCTTAGGCAAAGGTGGAGCGTTGCGGCTCCGGTCGTCAAGCAGCACAGCATCAAGCTGTCCCCACTTCGGGCAAAACAACTTGACTGGCTTCCAGTGGTTATGGAAATCCTCCGAACCCTGGTCAATGGCAATGGACTTCAATGGCCTCGATGTACTGGTGTTTCACATCAAGATTCTCGGTGGACCCCTTCTCCGGTCAACAGCCTTTCGGGACTGGCTTCCAGGGTACCTCGATGAAGATCAGCGTTTGCACGATGTTCCCTCATAGCTCAGGGAGAGGCCTTCTAGCGAGGTCCTCTCTCGGATCAGTCCTCGACAGACTCGACAGCTTTTAGATTTTGTCAAAGGAAAGCAGCCTCAATTCTTCTTCTTCCAGCTGGGCTTCAAGGATAAGCAGCTTCAAGTTTCAACTTCAGCTTCTGAACAAATTAGGAAGTGAGAGGTCCCCAGATATACACATCCGTCCCTCATTCCCTCTGGCTGAGCCAGGCTCAGTCAGCCAATCACACAGAAGGGCATTTATGCAGGCAGGCAGCCAATCAGGCTCACAGGCATTCAGGCTATTCACTTCCACCCAGACACCCATAACAAGGAATGTGGATTGGGGCAAGCACCCAGCCTTTCAGCACACCACATTGCATTCATGTCAGTTTCAGGCAGGATTCTCATTCATTGTGTCACACACACAGAAGCCAGGCACCCATAACATAGAATGCATATTGGTCACACACTCTATTCACACAGGTCCCATCCCAAGGTTGTACCCACAATATACAGTCACTGGGAAGGCTTCAGCCAGTCTGACGTGGACTTCCCCACAATACCATATATGGTTCTTCCACCCAATAGCCAGTCTGGGGAACGGACAGAGCCCGGGCTTCCCAGGACTCTGGGAAAACAAGGCAGCAGGCAATAGAAACCAAGAGGCCACAGGGGCGATCTTGCCTTCTATCAGGAATCCACTAATTCTGTTGGTACGGCCTGGGTATTCCGAAATGGAGGATACTCAGAGCACCTCTCAAAGTCAGCAAGGAGCTGCCACCAGCCCATACCCTGCTCTGTTGGCAACACACAGGTGCCCAGAAACATACACTAGGGGTACAGGGTTGTACCTCCACCCATGGGTGCCATAAAGGTATCCCAAGGGTCTCTGTTCACCACAACCAAAAAGAGGATGAGCTGCACTGCCAGGAGTCCCAACTGGACTCCTGTGCAGTAAACATCACAGAACACACATGATTTGTTCTTGGGAGGATAGCTCTGCGGCAACATGCTCACCTTGGAAGCAAAATGCCACGAAGCAACACACGTTCGATCCCCGGGTCTGTGCTTAGAAACCTCTGGGTATTATGCATGTTATAAATAACCTATCATAAGAGAGTACAGGACAAGGATATGGAGGCCCTGCCCTCCAATGCATTTCCAGCATCACAATCATCTGACCATCAGAATGGGTGAACAAGTAAAACTCTTGAGTGCAGTCAGGATTTGCCAACACCGGGGCGGTAGAAATAACCTCTTTTAGTTAGGTAAAGCTTTTGAACATATCCTCTGTCCATGTTATCTTAGTGCCTGTCTTGTACGCTCCTTTAAAGCCTTGCAACAAGGGCCTGGTGCATGCAGCTTAATCTAGGATCCACGCTCTGCAGTAATTGCACAGCCCAAGGAACTTCTGCATTTCTTTGACAGTTTTTGGCTTGGGAGCATTGCGCACTGATGCAGAGTGTTCTGGTGTTATTTCCTTCCCACGGACAGACAGATATCAATTGGCCCAAGTAAAGAACGTCCTGGAGGCAGTACTGAAACTTAACCTTATCCACTTTGTACACCTTATGTGCTAACAGCTGTAACAGCGTGACAGAGTCTGTTTGCCACTATTGTTCATTATCACTGCATATTAACAAGTCATCCACATATTGAATGATAGTGCTGGGTACCTGTATGTTTACCAAATCTGCATGTAGTGTTCTATTAAAGATACTAGGGTATTCAGAATACCCCTGTGGTAATCTTGTGTGCTCGTACCGCTTTCCACTGTGCATAAACACGGTGCAATATAGAGAGTATGCGTGTAGGGGTATGGAAAAAAGGCATTCTTTAGGTCTACAACAGTGAAATGTGTTGCTTGTTTTGGAGTAAGCACAGAATGGCTGCAGGTTTAGGAACTAGCAGAAATTCCACCCGTACAATGTAATTGAAGGGGCTGAGATCTATCATTCTCCATCTTGACCCCTTCACCTTTTTTATCAGGTATATAGCTGTGTTGCATGGAGAGCTGGAGGGCACAATAATCCCTTGATTTAGGAGGGTGGAAATTGTGTCTTTTATCCCCTCTTCTGCTTCTTTGGACAGGGGATATTGTCTCACCCGTGGCAAAACTGCACCATGTTTAAGTGTGATTTGAACGGGTGCCACACCATGTAAAAGGCCTACTTGTGGGCACTGCTTGTCCATAACCTCTCAGGAACCTGTGCCAGGTCATTTTCAGTGAATGGGGTGCTTTTACAAGGGCCATCACGGGACACGGTACTCTACGGTATTGCACCATTATCTCACAGGGTATGCAAATAGCCAACACTATTTCTCCATCATCAACCCTGTCCTCAAACAATTCTGCATCTGTTACTTCTTTTAAGGGTACTGTTGGCTCAATGCACAATATGGTGAGCCACCCACACCCGTCTGAATCAGTCCCAATTACCACAATCCTCTGCTCTGATACCACCAATCCTTCCGAATCCAGTGCTGTCCCTGCCACAAGCTCCGGGGACACAACAGGTCTAAAAATAAAATCAGATGGTATCCGCTAACACACATTTCCGACCTGGGGCGCTGCATTAAGTAAGACTGTAATCTGATACACAAACATATCAGTGTGAACAGGAATGCCGCGAACCACCACCTCTCCTCCTATGGCATATGTTATCATCTTGCTGTCCCAGCACACATTCCCGGGGTAGCACATACTATTCATCGATCTGTAAAGGAGATGGTCATATTAAGTTTGCTCAAGATGTCATGCCCTAACAAATTTACTGAGGAGGTTTCTAATTATA
This sequence comes from Ambystoma mexicanum, assembly GCF_040938575.1. Classification (NCBI taxonomy): domain Eukaryota; kingdom Metazoa; phylum Chordata; class Amphibia; order Caudata; family Ambystomatidae; genus Ambystoma; species Ambystoma mexicanum. The sequence goes on along the minus strand of NC_090921.1, from coordinate 1,143,004,973 downwards.
ATAAAGGTGCACACACCACATTGACTCCTATTTTGATGGGTATTTCTTCTGTGAAAGGAACCGTTGCCACAGCCCCAGAGAAGTCTTGCACGTCGAGAGTTTCACCTGATAACAGGAAGTTTCCTTTACTAATGCATGATTTATTGGCACCCATGTCAACCATGAAGATGAATTGTTTATTTCCTATCTCAGCGCCCACCAAGCATTCCTCGTCTGGGAGGGTAGTCATGGACAGGAATGGGCATGCAAGAGTTTTCTGTGGGCTTTCCTAATCAGGATATATATTTGTACCTGGGAACGTGAAAGGGTTGCCTCCCTTGACACTTGCTCCTCGGTAATGCGTCACTGTCCCATTAGGAACAGCATTGCTACCGGGTATTTGGGCACGGTATGATTGGCCTGGTGGCGCTGCTTGTGTTGAGATGCTGGGCGGGGCAGGCAACTGTGCCAGAAGGGGCTATGGGGGCAACTGTGTATAAACTTGCTGCATCCCATATGGTATTGGCATGGGCATCGGGGGCACTGGGAAGTGTTGCTGCTGTGGTGTTGGGACCGTGGAAGCATACAAATTGTTTCCTGCCCCAATCCTGCTCCTGCACTCCTTCACAAAATGAAAAATGTTTCTGCATCCCCAATATTGAACTGGCCCTGCTCTCCCTCTCGGCCCCATTCCTCCAAATCCACCTTTGCCCCCACATTCTGCCTTGGAACCCTCCTCTTCCTCGCTGCTGACCGCGTTGGTACCACTCAAGGTACTGTGACTGAGTCCACCGTTCCATTGCCTTCTGTCGGGCCAGAATGCTGCTATTCTTGCTTCCGCTTAGGCCACTCACAACTCTGCTGTGTCCATTTGAGTCACTGCCATAACCGACCCTTCAACTGCTATTTGTGCTAACTTATGTACTGGTTTTGCTTCCTCCGCTGCAACCTCTTTGACTTTTTCTTCTCTCTTTCTTTGATCCGCTTGCAGTGATGTATAATTATAGTCTGTATTTCGGCCCACCCTTTCGCCACTATACACACTATCTTATTGAGAGCTTGTTGTCACACTGGGATTTACACAAATACACAAAGTAGAGAAAAAGACCAGCATCAATCAGCTCCTTTTTATGGGGCAAGTGAGGAGTGCCCTCATTGAAGGTCTTTAAAAATGGGTAACACTTCCTGGGAGTATAGGAAGAGTAAGTATGTGTCACATAAGTATGCTACTCACCAGTGAGTACCCACCACGAAAGGGTCAGAAACACAGCCTCTTTCTTGACATACCCTATATTCCTGTGTGTGCGTTTATTTAATATCAGAGATCACTGGCATGCCTCACTTAGCTGTATGAGTAACTGCTCTATCCCCCTTTGGCCTGGGGGATCAGGGTCATGTTCCAGGGACATGATTTCCATGCCCTTTCCACTACACAGACATCTGCCCAAGTCCCTATCAAGGTCAATTCCTTACAGTCCTGGGTAATTCTCTCACTGGGTGAAGCAGATCGCTTCTATACCCACTCACATACTGTCCTTATTTTCCTCTACCAAAAACAAGAAGTTCCTTTCTTTTTCAAGATATATCACATGCTTTCTTGCCTGTGAAGATCATAGTGAACACAGGACCCTTAGAGCCACACCGATAAACCAGGGATTTCTGGTCCGTACGCTGCACCAGCTCAAATCGGGATATCCCCTCCCAGACCAAAATGGCTGCTCTCTTTAGTAGCCGCCACGCAATACAAGGAAAATGTATATGTAGTGGTCTTTCTCTGGAGGTGCAAGTACTATGCATGGGGAATGTAGTGAGGTGCATTGGAATGTGGTGAGTTCATGGCAGAATGTTGTGTGTGGGTGACGGCTGGGGATTCTATGGGCCTCATTATAAGTATTGCGGAATGGGTTAACGGGCGCCGCTAATGGTGGCGGCGCCGTTAACACCATTCCGCAATATTACGAGGTTCCCTCGCGGGACCCGATGTGGACGTCTGGTTTTACCAGACATCCATAGCGGGTCCCGCGAGGGGACCAGGGAGCTAACAACAGGCCGGTCGTAATCGGCCCGTTGTTAGCTCCCGCACCCAGGTTCCTTGAAGGAGGAACTACCGGGCCCTCCATACTCAGAATGGCCCGGTAATTCCCATTCAGGGAACCCGGACCCGATTTTGGAGGCATGGCTGCCTCCAAAGTCGTAATGAGGCCCTATGTGTGGCATTTAAATCCTGGAGCTGGAAGGAGTGAATGTGCAAGTGTCTTATGTTCAGGAACCTACCTATGTGACTTACCTGATGTGTACCAGTGGACTAATAAACTTACCTTAAAGAGCTTGGGCCTCAGTGACGTCAAACCCAACGAACGTACAACATTTTGGTGACGAGGTGGTCTTCAAGAATGAGCTGGAGCAGGCGCTAGGGACTGGAGCTATGGTGAAGGGAGCAGCAACGGGACAGTCACTGCCCTCCAGGGGTTTTCATCCACACTGAAGGTGCCAGCAGGAGTTTGTTTCTGAGCAAGGAGAACCCCAGGGTTCCAGGGGGATTGCATGCAAAGTGGAGCAAGCGCCAGCAGCGAGGCTGGGTTGGCAGGTGAAGTGCACAGACACTGGAGCCTGCCGGCTGGGTAGGATCAGACTCCAGCATGTCAACAGACACCTGGCAGTAGATGCGATTGAGAGTGCCGGGCAGCGCAGGAGCAGAGGTGAGAGGAAAATAGTTGGAGGCTGGCAGATGACCATTCAGCACTTTTCCCAAGTAGCTTGAAAGCCAGGCGGTGCAGGAATCAAGAGGATTTGCATGTTGGGCTTTTTCATCGGCAAGGGGAGAGTTGGACGAGTTGTCATCCCTGCAGGGACGCAGAAGTTAACTCCGGCGGGAGGCAGTGTACAGCAATCAGAGGATCCGGCATCCCTGCCTTAGTGGGCTCACTACAAAGGAGCTCAACCTCCCAATAAATCCGGAAAGACCTAGGCACTTCACCTTGTGCCTGGGCCAGGGCCTGTTTCCTCAGACCCTCCAGAGAGTGGCACTTTCTCTGACCCTTACAGAAGTCGCTCCTAGAGGGCCTCCCTTCATCCAGCAGGCATTGAAGGTCGTGGTGATCTTCTGGGTTGAGCCCCTCTCCCACAGGAGGGTCTTCTGGCTCTTCTCCCTCAGGAGTTGAGTCTGGGTTTACCACTGGAACGAGCCCGACTGGAGGATGAAGCCCAGTGGGTGCTGCTGAAGCAGCAGGAAGAGAAGAAGCCCCCCTTCACAGAGGTGGCCTTCTTTCTCTTCCTTCTTGCCTTGGGTCTCCCCTTTGGCTTGGGTACCTGACTCAAAGTCAGACCTGGTACTACCTGTGACCTAGTGACTGCAGCAGCAGTCAAAGTGTTCTGTGGGATTGTAGCCAGTACTTCTGCATACTGGTCACAGGCCCTAAGGGACACTAGCGAAATCTCTGCAGGCGCACCGAATGTGATTCCTGCAGAGGAGGGGAGGACAGTGACCTCCACCTCAGGCATAAAGTAAGGGTATTGATATTGATATTTTATTTCTATCGCGCTCATACAGCCTGGACTCCAAGTGCCTTACCTTTACACTTGGGGTCACCCTTCTTGTGGTCAGAACCCCACAGTCCCAGCAAGTGCCAGGAATGTGGGGTACGGAACGGAAGCCACTGGGAGCCTGCTTTGCAGCACAAGGATTACTACTCTTACTCCCACCTACATAGGATTTATCCCCTCAGACTTCTGAGAGGCCCCCTTTTCTTTGTCCTTGTCCTTCCCACTGGGTTCCTTAGGGGACACCGGTGGGAGACCCACTTGTCAGCCAGCCTGGGCAGCTTAAAGGGATCTAAAATGTTCTAGTCAGCAACATACTGACACAGCTCTGGTGAACAGGCTTCTGAAAAATGTTCAAAAAAGAAAAGGTGGGACAATTCAACAAACGTTTTCATCTTGTAACCATCAATCCACCCCATTATGTTCCTATGTGCAGCACTCACCCAGTCAATCCAAGACATAGGGCCTCATTACGACCCTGGCGCTAATGGGTTAACGGCGCTGTAAAAGGCTGCGGCGCCGTTAACCCATTAGCGCCTAATTACGAGGTCCCTTTGCGGGACCCGACCTTAACGGCTGGTTTTACCAGCTGTTAAAGTAGGGACCCGCAAAGGGACCTTGGTGGTAAGTATGGTGCCGCACTTACCGCCTTCCCCATTCCCATTGAGACCTATGGGGCAAAAATGGGAATGGGGAAAGGCCATGGAGGAAGGGGGTATTACCGCCCACCAACCTTGTAATGGGGTGGTAATTCCCCCTTTCTCCATGGCGGAGTTGGTAAATTACCGGCATGGACCATGGTGCTAACAGCACCATGGTTTTCCGCCAGGGTCGTAATGAGGCCCATATTCTCTCTTTTCTTATATTCCCTGAACCTTCTAAGGTATTGGGTTGGTGTCTTGCCAAACTCGGCAATCAAAGCAGATTTCATGCACTCATACTGAACCCTTTCTTCCACATTCAGTTTCAGAATACAGTCATATCCAATCTGAGGCACTCTACTTAACAAACTCTTAGTCCAATCTGTTTTATCAACATCATGGATTCCACAAGCCATTTCAAATGCTTCAATCCACTGGAGGATATCAGAACCCTCCACATACACACCAACCAAATCTTTCATAAACTTCGTGGCAGGCGACCTGACACTCTCAACTGGTTTTGCTGAAGTCTCCAGCCTAGCTTTCTCTAGCTGGATTCTCTGACATTCAGTGTGCTTGTTTTTAAGTTCAGGATCCCTGTCTTTAAGTTCAAGATCCCTATTTTTGAGTATCACTTGCTGTGCCAACTCCTCCTTCTTAAGTTCAGCTTCTGTTTCCAACTTTTTATATTCAAAGGCCAATTTCATTCTCAATAATTCAAGTTCCAAGGGATTCCCTGAAGAAGCACTGCTAGGGCTCAGAATAGAGGCAGCAGGAGTGGTGGCACTCCAAGAAACGGATTTAGTAACAACCCCAGAGGCAGGTTCCTCAATGGTTGCACCGCCCCCCCCTTCATTAAGAGTTTCACAATCAATCTGGTAGTCCACCAGGGCAGCTATCAGCTCAGCCCTAGACGTATCTTCAAAGTCTAAGCCCCTGGCTTCACAAGCACTCTAGAGAGCCTCTAAGCCCATCCTAGTCAATTTACAATTTGCAATAGATTCCATTGCTTGTAATGTAGTTATCTAGTACACAACTAAACCTCAGTTTAACAAAGTGTGGATATTTTGTAAGTGGCAAGGTTACACACTGATTCTTAAAACCATTAGCATCCCAACACTGCCACCAGTGTAAAGACTAGAGGGGGGGTATCTGTACTCCTGCCCACTATGTGGCAGAGTAGAAGCACAGAGCACCCCAGCCAAGATTCTCTATTTGGTAAACATGGATGAGCAATCAAGGCTTAAGCTCTCAGGGGGTGATGCAGGCTGGTTCTTAAGTACAGTGTAGTCCCCAAACCCCCACAAAGGAATGTCCACACACTATGTTAGCGATAACACAGTTCTTTATATAAATAAGGTTGAAGTTATATACACACACAATAACACACTTTGTGCTCAGGCAATGCTATAATGATAAATGTACAATTTCCATGTGATACCACAATTACTCTTTTTTTGTGTAAATTTGGTTTTATTAGTTTTTACAGATACAAGTCATGCAAAGAAAAGATACATTTAAGTATACAATTAACTATCTCATAATGGGAAAGCGAACCCCTAAAATTTGGCGTATTTAGTGTCTGTCCTGCAAACACCTTCTTCATACATAGGGTTTGTGCACAAACATGACCTTGCCCCCCTTTTCCACCCCCCTCCCCCATGATCGGAACCTGTATTGCAGGTCGAGCAGCGTTCATCGTGTGGTGAGCAGCGTCAGTGTTAAATGTCAAAATTGCGTTGGTTATAAGAGTGTCAGTTGGAGAGTTCAACTCATACGTTGCCAAGGTCAATTCTTGTGCCTCCATCATCGTGGTAGGGGCATTGTTATGAGATAAGCCGGTGGGCAGGTATATACTTTTATATTCCATCCATAAGATTTCAGTCTGAGGTAGTTTTCCATGTAACAACGCTGACTCCATTAAAATGCACCAACTGCTGACAGTTTCAAATGACATACAAATCAATAGCAAAAGGTATCAACCATAGATTTAAGAGGAAAACAAGTTGGTCAAACAATTGGCAGAATACTTGGCCCCTATCACTAGATGGATCCTTCTTGAGTGAACTTCCTTTAAGGCAGGAGCCACGGATCGTCGAGATACCTCGAAGAAAAGGTGAACAATATTGTCGAGACGGCAGCTTCGGCCTTCGCGGTGCTCGTCGGCGATCGATCGTGGACGTCCTGTGAAGCTGAGGCATGCAGTCCACCTCGGCGACCATAGTTTGTTGCTGCAAAGAGTCCATGAGGAACGTAGGCCCAGCAAGGGCATCGGGTCGTCAGTGATTGGGACTCGACCACGGCTAGCTTTCATATCTTTGTCGGCGTCTTTGAGGACTTCGGGTGGAGGGAAACCCACCAGCGGCTTCTCCTCGTTTAGTCGGCGACCTTGACTTTCTCCGGCGGGACAAAAGCAGTCGACAGTGATAAGCAAGAGAATCCTTGATTCAATTGTCTTAGGCAATGGAGTGCTGCGGCTCCGGTCGGCGATGATGGTCGTCAACGGTGATGAACTTCAATGTCTTGGCGCTTCACTTCAGATTCTGCGTCGGTCCCCGTCTCCAGACGGCAGCCTTTTGATGACTGACATCCAGGGAGCCTTGGTGAAGGATAGCTGGTGCACGATGTTCCCTCGAAGCTCGGCAAGAGGTCTCCTAGCCAGGTCCTCTCTTGGATTAGTCCTCGAAGGCACGACAGCTTTCAGATTGCGTCAAAGGAAAGCAGCAGCAATTCTTCTTCTTCCGGCTCGGCTTCGAGAGTAAGCATCAAGTTTCGACTTCAGCTTCTGAACGATTTCCATCAGTGAGTGGTCCCCAGATATACTGTTCGGTCTTTCATTCACTCTGCTGAGTCACACTCAGGCAACCAATCATTCAGAAGAGCATCCAGGCAGGCAGGCAGGCAGCCAATCAGGCTCATAGTGCATTCTGGCCATTCTTCTTCATCCAGACACTCACAACAAGGAATATGGATTGGGACAAGCACCCAGCAATTCAGCACTCCACACTGCATTCATACCAGTTTCGGGCAGGGCTGTCTCATTCATTGTGTCACATACTAGAAACCACACACCCATAACACAAAGTGTATATTGGTCACACACTCCATTCACCCCAGTCCCACCCCACGGGCATACCCACAACATACAGTCATTGCGAAGGCTCCAGCCAGTCTGACCTAGACTTCCCCACAATACCATATATGGAACTACCACTCAACAGCCAGTCATGGGAAAGGACAGAGTCAGGGCTTCCCAGGACTTTGGGAGAACAAGGTAACAGGCAATAGAAAGCAAGAGGCCACGGGGGCCATCGTGTCTCCTATCAGGAATCACTGATTCCAATGGCAGGGCATGGGTTCCCAGAGCACCTGTCAAATTCAGCATGGAGCTGCCACCTGCCATACGCTGCTCTGTGGGCCACACACAGGCAGCCAAAAACATACACTAGGGGTACAGGGTTGTACCCCCACCCAGGGGTGCCATAAGGGTATCACAAGGATCTATTCTCCAGGACCAAAAAGAGGAAGAGCTGCACTGCCACGAGTCCTGAATGGACTCCTGTGCAGAAAATAACACAGAACACACATGATAAAAGGACTACAGGACAAGGACATGGTGGCCCTGTCCCTCCAATGTATTAAGAAGTCACACTACCAGCTGCACTTCCTCAGAGGTATTCTTCCTTTCCTCTCCTTCCCCCAGGAGCTCACCGTCTCCAGAACCCTGGTTCTCTCTAGGCTGGACTATTGTAACAGCCTCTATCTAAATCTGCCTGCCTCTACTCTGCGCCCTCTGCAACTTATCCAGAACAGGACTGCGAGACTTGTCCTTGGCCTCCAGCCCAGGAATCATATCACTTCAGGACTGAAATCTGTGCACTGGCTGTGCAGTGGCTGCGAGGATTATGTTCAAAACCCTCTGCATTGTCCAGAAGGCCTTCCGGGGCCTGGGGCCGCAATACCTTCAACTCTCTCTTCCCAAATATCTTCCTTCTCGAGCTCTTCGCTCACCCGCCTCCAACTCCCTCAGTATCAGTCGCTTCTCCAAGCAACGAGTTGGTGGTAGATCTCTCTCTTCGGCAGGGGCCTCCCTCTGAAAACAGCCGTCCTGCCTCCCTGAAACTTGAGGAGACTTGAGGAGAACCATCTCCGGTTCCGGAAGCACCTCAAAACCTTCCTCTTTGCCTCTGCTTTCTCTCCCCCTCTCCCCTGCTGAATTCCTGGCTGAAACTGCACTGGTTACCTGGCCACCCTTTCTGATATCAGGCCCCTGCCAATTGCACACCTGCACTGCCTCCCTGGCAACCCCCGCACCTGGGAACTGTTTTCTGTATCACTACAGTCCCCCTACCAGCACTTATGTTCTGCTCTTACCTTGCACTTGCCACCATCGGGCCATTTCTATTTATCTTATTTATTCTACTATCCCATGTACCACACTTTCCCCTCTCCCTTCCCCCACACACTTTTCCCTTTCTCCCTTACCATGCACTTGCACGATCTGATTGACACCTGGCCTAGTAAGATCGCTGTCTGTCTTCCCTCTGTTCCCCCTCCCTTGCCTTGTTGAGCCTTCAACACTTGTGTATAGGCACGTTATAAATGCCACATCATATCATTGCATCACAATAGACGCCTCTACTTTGTGGGGGTGGTCCTCTCCACCTCTTGTGCACTGGAGTGGGTGCCTGTGTCCTGTGCTGAGTTTGTTTGCTTTGGCGTAGTGGTAGCTGAAGGGTGCACTGCACATCAGTGCACCTTAGTGGTTCGTGGTAAGATGCTTGTGGGTCTTGGTTTGAGATTTTGTGGCATGGTGGAGTGTTGTTGTGTCAGGGCTGGTTCCCTTGTTAGAGTGTCTGTTGTAGGCCAGACTTTGAGGGTATTGTGTGTTTCGTTGGCTTCACTGTAGGTCGTTGAGGGGGCGAGGTAGGTGGGAGCATGGCTCTGTGTTCTTCGGAATGGAGTGAGTGGGAATTGGATTGGAGTTTGGATTTGGAGATTGGATGTAGCTAGAGTGTTGTTGGTTTTATGCTTTGGTCGCATTACCTTGTGGTTTCCCTTGTGCTCCTTCCATATGCTGTAGCTTGGTTTCTGTTGAGGAGGGAGATATGTTATGCCTTGTGTTTCCCTGCCTTGAACCTGCATGAATGCTTGCTTGATAGAATGCCTGGTGGAATTTATACCTGGGGAAGGTTATGGTGTGAGTGCCCCTGTAAGTTCCATGAATGTCAGTTGGAGTGAAGCAGCTTGTAAGAGTGAAGGGTGGTGGGTGTCTCTCATATACCTTCCTACTTACTTACCCTTGGACCTGCCTGTTGTATATACTTTGTCACCTGGAACTTAGTAAAGGAGATCACATTCCCACCTGGCTGTTCGGACTTTCATTTTACACCATAGCACTCTTTTCCCAAACAGCATCGGCATCATTTTACTTTGCTTTACCTTGAACCACAACACTGCAGTTGCAACAGTCAGTTGTATGCTTTCCCCATGCCTATGGCTGATTCTGTGGAAACAATTCACCAGGAGGAGAATGCTACCGGTCTCCCCTTAGTAGTGTCCTAACTTCTCGGGCAGAGACACCACCTAGAGAAAGCACCTCATGCCTTCCTCCCTACTAGTGACCCAGCCCTAACCTTCCTGTATATGAGCGGAGCCAGAGTAATTGAGCAGATGCAGTATGTTCTCCATTAAATAATTAATCACACTATCCCTTGAGTGATCACACATCCTCTCATATCTGTCTGTCAGCAACAATTAATTGTTTCAATGCCGCAGAATTCTAGGCCCAGCAACCTTCTGACCATTTTATTCTGGAAACCATTGGGTCGAAACACCCTCCCTCCACCTTGTAGCAACAATCTTGCAGGCTCTCAGAGGGGATTTCCAAGCTTCTGGCACAACTCTAGGCCCGCCAATGTCTGCCATGGAGGGGAACCTTTCACATGTTGCTGATTAAGCTCTGCCCTTTTAACTGTTTTCTGGAGGAAAGGAAATGTTTTAACTAGGCATTTTAAGATATGGGATGTATATACCTCAAATGTTCAAAGGGGCGGGACAGATACAAGTTTGAAAATGGTTCCTGTGATCACTGGCATAGCAGGGTCCCTGGAAACCTCTGGGGAAAGAGCATGGGGGCCTTGACGTTGGCCAGTGGCAGTGAACCAAAAAATAGAAGTGTGGGAATGTGGACTGCATGCAAAGCCAGCCCTACGCCTATTGGTTGCTACGTAACCATCTGGATCCTAACTTGTTCCTGAGTGCAGTATTCCCCTGCCAGAACAAGAGAAGTTTCCCTTAGTAGCAGTGTGTGAACTCGAAGGTAAGCAAAACAAAAAAAAAGAAGGGATTTTATATGTGCGTGTTTGAATGCTCTACAATGTATAAGTATGTGCAAGATGTTGAATGTTTGTGTGCCTTGTGGCGGATCAGAAGGACACTGATTCTTGATAGACATTTCGAGGATGTTTTTGAAGAACAAAAATATAAAGCCTAACTCTCCCTGTCTCTATGGGGTTCCCTACCTATCAAAACTAATTAAGGTGCTTGTCAGTCGTCTGTGAATATTCAAAAGGAAAAGTGTCCACAGTCCAGACTAACCTCCACTGACCCTATCACTTATTCTAAGAACAGGAGAATGACTCTCTTCTCCTGGATTTTTCTTCTGGCAAGTTTCCATCTTTTATACTCCTCTTAATATGATATTTTCAAATAGTCTCTGTGACCTCTTTAACCCGTTCCTTTCATTCATTTAAGGCTATGTGAAAGAGTCTCTTGTTTCTTCTCGGGTGTGCTTTTCCTGAATCTTGATCAACAACCAATATCATATAGGATGGCTTTTCCCCTTTGCCATGGTACAGATCTACACTTTTTTCTCTTTAGTTCATATTCTCTTTTACTCCGTTTCTTGGCCTTTTAAAAAATACCTTACTTTGCCTTTTCTTCAGGCTTTGTACTCTCATTCTTAATGTCTCTTACAATTTTGATTATATCCGTTATTCTCATATTAAGCACTTCGCTTTTCTTAATTTCTCGAAGGGATATTCTGCTTTGCCTCTCCCTTCAGGTGTTATTCTCTCACTCTTAATATTTGTTGCCATTCATTTTGCGTACTGGTTTCTTTGATCCTCCTTATTCCATTCTCTTACTTTCTCATATACGTGAATGGGGCGAATATGAGCAGTTCTTTGATCTATATGACTGGGACGAGTATGAATAGCACCATAACAGATCCCCTTGTCCAAGTACCTGAACTTGACTGGGATAACATTGCCGGAGCCTTTGCAGGTTCAGGGTTGTCTGCTTTTCTCCATCTCTCATTCTCAATTTGGTCCTCTGTATCCCCTCTCCTGGTGGAATGAGAGCTTCTCTGGTAAGTGGCTGATAGGCAGACAGGGCCATGTAGTGGTCTTGGCATTGTTCGAGGAACTGCTGTTCCACCACAGGATCTCTGTGGTCACAATACAACCATGACCGTCTTCCTGGTCATTCCTGAAGGACGCACCGTGCCCCATGCCCTGTTGTCAGCTTCACAGCAGGTTTCAAACTCACAAGTTTTCTCGTCACCCGAGTCTCCGCCCCTCTGAGGAGTTAGGAAGCTGTCTGGCTTCCTATGTTGGCGTACACATCTCTCTGAGTACGCTGACTGTGCCGTCTCCTTTCTCATCAGCTTCTTCATCCCATTTAAATGTGAATTTGTATTTAAAGAGACAATAACAAATGTCAATTTCTTCTTCATCCCAGTTATTATATTATTGTTAGGAAGAATCCTGTGCAGTGCCCTTAGGGACCACTACACACAATTAAGACTACATGTGGCAACACAAGTTTTACCTTTGGTACAAGCCTGTACTACTATGTCAGAGTGGTAGCAGTGGCGGAGCAGCCAGGCTTATCTCAAGAGTATATGAGCAGTAGCAGAGATTACACAAAGGGACACAATTACTGTGACTCAAGCAAACACTGACTCAAGGTTTCAGGTAGAAAAATATAAGTACATTTATTTTTAAACCATCGTTATAAACACAACACTTCTATTAAACTTAAACAAAAACCACGTTAAATATACTACAACTAACCAATTCACTTTGTACAGTATGTCTCAAGGTAAGTACCCTGTGTTTGAATGAACCGGTGTTAGGTATAAAACATGTTACCGCGAACACAATTGCGATCACTTTTTGACAGTTCGGTCTACTAAATAAACGCGTATCCGTGACATGAAATGCTACCGGGGCAAAAACACACTTACCACCTGAGATACCAAGAGGGAGTTGGAGGAAAAAATCATAGGCAATATGTTGGTTAGGCAGACAGAATCGAGAAACACTCAGAGACAGGAGTTCAAAAGTCAAAGGGCCAGAGCCAGGATCGAAAGACACCGGGGCCTGTTGCCGAAGATCACACAGTCAGACAGTTCACGATTCAACGTAGCCAAAAGTACTTCGATATTGTCAATGTTCGGAAGCAAAAGTTATAAGAAGGAGGGACGACAAGGGCAAGCCTTGGCAATGAAGAAAAAGGGATTCACCCAGTTTCTTCAGCAGAACACAGTACCTTGTTCCAATGGTGTAGCTGGTGCCCTGACAGTTGTTCCTGTTGGTTTCCCGCAGACCCACGATTCCTGGAGCTTCGTTGTGAAGGAGGACATCTGAGGGGGTCTGCACCACACAGGGATGAATCCGGCAGCAGCGACAAGGAAAAAGAAGGTGCGCTCCTTAAAAATAGGATAGGCTCTTCAGGTGGCTATCCGGACCACTACAGCAGCGTGCAGCTATTTCGTCCAAGGAAGAGGATCCTATGGCTGTAGAAGATGAGCTGGTTATCCCCACCAAGCTCAAGGGAAGAAGACTCCGGACTGGATCTTCTCTAAGTCGTTGAAGGGCAGATAGCTCAGGACTGCAGCAGGGCTTCACCGGGACGGGGTAGTTCCAGCAGCCGTTGTTCTCTCCGCTTCTCTTCGGTTCCTTGTAGTTCCAGTGGCGACTCTCTGACTTCTAGCCCAAGAGACCTGCCTTTTATGCGAAAACCCCCCATTCACACAGCCTGGCTGTCAATCACCCAGCAGGGGGGTTGTCCAGCCCGGACAACTAACCTGGCCAATCATGACAAAGTGCGACCTGGGTTTCCTAGGATACCCTGTGCATATGGTGACTACACCCCTCCCTCACATTCAGCCCACCTAGACACCCAGGCGCCTTGAGGAGGGCTTCTGAGCAGAAGCCCGCCAAAAGACAGCGAACAAAGAAGGTGAACCTAGTTTGCCCTGCAAAGTAAAACACAAGAAGGACTTTAACAAAAATAAATGGCGAATAAACCCAACCGGAGCCAAAAGAAAGACGATTTGGTCAAGTGGGTTTATGTTCAAGGCTAATATAATAGCCAAGAACAGTACCACGTTTATCTAATATAATTGCGGTAGGAAAGTTAGGGTAGATACCACTGCCACCAGCCAAGTCTAAATGTTAAAACAGCGAAACAATGCTCTGGGAGGTACAGATAAAAAGGGATATGAATTAACTCTTTCCAGTACTCCATGGAAGATGGGGTGTACTGGATCTGTGGTAGATTGACTAAGTAAAGTTAATGGTAACTTCACCCTTTTCTGGGGGACGGTATTCGCCTCAGAAATGGAGTCGATGGAAGTCTCAAAGACAACCCTGTGCCACGGCACTGAAGGTGCTGTGTTACACACAAAAAGAAGGGGGCTACTGAAGTGGTGTACTTCAGAGTCCACAATCACAAAAACAGATAAAAACACATAGCAAAACACAGGTAAGAGTGGGGGAAAAGTTCTCACTCTTACCAAGTGGAAAAAAAATAAACTCCAGAAGTCCAGCAAAGCTGCAGGGGGACTCACTAGGTGAGGGAAATTAGCCATAGATGAGAATTCTCCCTAACAATTATATGGGCCTCATTACGACCCTGGCGCTAATGGGTTAACGGCGCCGTAAAAGGCAGCAGCGCCGTTAACCCATTAGCGCCTAATTACGAGGTCCCTTTGCGGCTCGCGACCTTAACGGCTGGTTTTACCAGCCATTAAAGTAGGGACCCGCAAAGGGACCTTGGTGGTAAGTACGGTGCTGCAATTTGTGGCACCGTACTTACCGCCTTTCCCATTCCCATTGAGCCCTATGGGGCAAAAATGGGAATGGGGAAGGGCCATGGAGGAAGGGGGAATTACCGCCCTGCCAACCTTGTAATGGGGTGGTAATTCCCCCTTTCTCCATGGCGGAGTCGGTAAGTTACCGTCATGGACCATGGTGCTAATAGCACCATGGTTTTCCGCCAGGGTCGTAATGAGGCCCTATGTCTTTTATGCTGTTGGATATTCCCAAACAGGCTATTTTGGACTTTTCCTTAGGGAGTTGCTCCTGGGAATGGGGGTCCTTGTCCCCAAAGGGGGAGTCTCTCCCAGTGAGGTCCCGCTTGCCTATATCCCTAGGGAGAGTATTGCGGAGCGGAGTACAGTTTCGTGAGGGTTCCCCCTTGGGTAGAAGGGACAAATTCCATTGCTTCGTCACAGCGTGTATATGTTTGTGTGAGTGAGTCTATGTGCATGTACAAGAGTGAATTCTGCATGTGTTTAGAAGAGGAAGGCTGCATAAATGTGATGAAAGTGCTATATTTGGAATTCTGGCAATAGATTGTGGTTACATCCAAATTAACGTGATTTACGTGGATCATATTGACTTAGATTGTGGCCACAATATCAAAGTGATTTTGATGCAAAATCACTGGCATATATTATGCGTGCAGCTGGCATATATTATGGGTACAGCTTCATTAAGTGATTTACCGCAGCAATGGTGGCATATTTCATGGACACAGTTGCATGACAATGCCTTACAATAGCAATGCTGGCATATGATGTGGACCGGTGCACCATGAAAACGTTGTTAAATGATAGGAACATGACATCTATTGTTTCCTCCCCCCATGTGTTATCCTACGAATTGTAAATTCAATGACTTTTTATCCCATTTTCCCCTAAAATTGTGCTCTAAAATGTATAATTTGAACACATTCTTTAAAAAATATTCTCGGTTGGAGAGAACCCTCCTAAACCTCCCTACATTGCTTGGCGCTTCTTCAGAATGCTTTGTCACTCATGCCAATATGTGCTACATGTTAATGCCCTCCACTAATTTATCTACCTGCCACCACAGACCTTCAATCTCTTACAATGCCAGTGACCCTCAGGAACTGTCCCCAAGACACCCATGGGAACAAAAGCTGCCTCTGATACTGGCATACACATAATATTGTTTGTGGCTGTGCAAGCATGTTAGACATCAGGCAGCAGGTACCACCCACCCCCTGTTTCTTCGCTAAGTGGAACATGGAAGGTCTGATTAAAAAAAATACTTCCAACTTTTACCCAGGGCGGCGTGACCTTGCAGCAAGCATGATCGTCATGCACATTGTGCATGTGTGGTGGCCCAGGTTGCCTTGGAGTCTGTGGTGCAAATTGTGATTCTTTGAGGAGCTTTGGGTTGGCAGTGCTCACAGAGGGATGCAGCATTTTGTTTTACACCACTGAGTGTGTTGGGGAGAAAACCCGCAAAAGTAAATACTCGGAAAGAAAGAAATGGAGGTAATAGAACTGCTGAGAAGTTTTGGTAAACATTACAATCACTGTAGAGGAAGTGCACACAATTATGTTGCTATTTACACACTTGTTCAACTGCTAAAAGTATTATGGTATTGCACATACTTTACGGTACCCACAAGTAAGCAGAATAACGAGTGTGATGAATAACCCATATTCACTGCAACATAAGTAAGAGTGTGTTGTGTGTGTGTGTAGTAGCACAGAGTGTCTGCAAGAAAGATTGTATTACTTACTTGTAATCTTCATTACTCATGCCATCATCTTCCTCGTAACAGTACTTACCTATGCAGCACCATCCTCTATGACAAGATCTTACTCAAATTAAAATCTTTTCATTCCCCATCTCCCTGAATGTATGTCATCCCCAAGGGCCCACACAATCTGCAATGCATTGGACATGTCCCACTAATAAGATCAGGCAGGGACAGGCACTTGATCTTAATTACAAACACCTGGTACCTATTAGCTCTCCCCATACGGTTGGAATGTGGAACACTGAGACACACTCGGAGCGATGCAATGCACGAGAAGGAGCAGTTCTTCCAGGGTGATGGCGAACCAGGTGGAGCAGAGTGACAGGCTGAGGGACGGACTCAAGGTACGGAGAAACCTTGGACACCCCGGTGAGAGATCGTTACCTTCAAAGGGCCTTGAAGGCCCTGCAATGAAGCCCAGCCAGAGAGAACAGACAAACCTCTTTTGTGTTTCAAGGATACCAGTCACCCTCCCGGGTAAACGGCAGAGTTGGGGAGGTTCAGCATCAGTTGTGGTAGCAGCCTTGACTTCAGGATCACAGTTGAGAAAGACGAAAATGAATTAACACAGCAGGTGAGTTGATGAAAGCAATGAAAGTCCGATCTGTGTTAAATGAAACTTGGCGGCAACTGTATCTGATGAATGAAGGTTGTGCATGTGCTGATAAAACGCAAGAGAAATTAACTCATTTTAAAGAACTGTAAATTATAGATGCAAAGTAACAGAGTGGTCAGCCAAAAGAAGATTGCCCAATCGAAAGTCTCTGTGAAATGTCTGATGCCGTAGAAGTGAGGGGAAGAGAAAGAAAATTAAATGCAAGATTTGGACTGTTGTTAGGTTTGGTCCTGGCAGAGGGAAACCTGGATGTGAAAGAAGTCTTTGAAATGTTAGATTTGATCCTGGCAGAGGGACACCTTGATGTGAGAGATATATTTGAACTTTGAAATAAGTGCTGTGCTCGAAACCTCATTTACCAAGAGGCCTTGGTGTAGGAGAGGAAAAATGATGTTTGAGAAAAGATAATTGAAGTGGTCATGCCGAGGTAATAGCCAGAGACTTGCAGTTTCAAAAGTCTTCGACAGAGTAAGGAAAGTGAAAGGATGCTTGAGCCCAATGGAGGAAAGCCTATGACGGTGTGATTGAATCTTGGGGAAGGGAACCCCCACAAATTGTGAGTGAAAGGTTTGAGCCCGCCAGAGGGAAACCTCTACTGAATTGTGGTAACCAGAAAGAAACAAACTTTTGTTGAACTTTTGTTTTACAAGCCAAAAGGTGACCTGGGCCGAAGTGAGAGAAAGCCGATAGGTCCAGCGGATAGACTAGTGACTTTTCGTGGAAGGCCACGTGGGACCTGGTCCACAAAACAAACTGCATCCTTGTGTCCGAAGCCAGAGTGTGTTGCAAGGTCCAAGTGTGCCACCTTACCCTGTGCCCCACAATGTGTGGAAGGGAGTTTACTCAGCTATACTGCTTCTTTCAAACACTGATTTTCCTTTTTGCATTACACATTGCCTTTACACATTTATTGTATTAGTAAGAGGGCAGGTATTAGGTTGATTAGTATAGGGGTCATATCCCAGTTCCGCTGACATTTATTCCTGCATCGCTGGAAGAGGGTTGGTGCACTACTTCCTGGTTCCTACAACATGGCTGCTGAAGTGCAGCGCAACGGTCTAGTGGTCCAGAAGGAGGAATGTTGGTGCGCGGATTTGGCAGCCCCGGAATCAGTCTGCAGTGGGAAAGTCCTCAAGTACAGGAAAGACCGAAGACGAGGCGCGTTGCTATGATTCCGCATAATGCTTGTAAGTTTGTTTTCCTTCTCTGCTTAACTTCTGTGTTACTTTTAACTATCCTTGCTACTATCCTCCCTATTTCCGCTCACTATCCCTTTCTTGTTCATAGAACTCTGTGCAGTTGAACTCCTCGCTTTGAAACCCCCCGACTCTCCCTGTCCTCTGTCTCCTTGATTCCTGTTTAAGGCAATCCCCATTTTGTATTAAAAACGGTCCGGACGGATTGCATTGCAGTCCAGACCTTTCATCCTGCCTTCTGTATTCGCAGCCCGCATTACCCATCGGCTGCTAGCCTGCTGTTCACCTCGGCACAGTACAGGGGAAGGCTTCCTGGAGGCTCTGGGAACAATGCAATCAAAGATGAGACACAGGTTTGTTTCCCACTTAAGGGTTTCCCTGCTGTTTCTGCAAACCAACTTATCACAGGGGTCAGCAGAGGCGGTAGGGGGATTCTTGCATACATCACGGTTGGCCGCATCTGAACAGGTTAGTCCATTGCATATACCTGGGTTAGAATCCTGTTGTGCTAGTTTCTTAACAATAGGCCATTTTATTTTGACTAAGGACTGACTAGGACTGTATTTTCTTTTCGTTTGATGGCCGAGAATACTCACATCTTAGTTATAGGGCAAGATAGGAGTTTTCCAACTCCTTTTAAACCATCAGTAAATGTTTTGAAACTTGCAGATCTTGTGTCAGTGTCTACTTGTGATACAATGCCTCCCTCACATTTGCTTGTCTTGACCGAGAGTGCTCTGAAGCATCCTCTAGATGGCACTTGGACTGAAGAAATGACAGTTGTCACAGCCAAATAATCCTCATGTCTAAGGTCTGAGATTGTTCGAATGAGTATATATGGCTCATGGGTACACACATTTAATATTTGTGTGACTGCTTTGAAAAATTAAATGAACGCCAACCATAGCAGTCATTATGTACTTAGTGGTTCAGCACACAACCCTATTATCACAGACATATTTATCAAACATAAAGATAAGTGGTCATTCTTATGCCCCCCAAAATGTGCAATGATTTTATGCAAAGCAGCCAGAAACTTTCCTTATTGGTGTTTGACAGCCTTCCCCTAGTTCATGGGGCTATTTGGAACTAGCAGTTTGTTATAAAATAGCAGTATAACAGATTTCCAATAAAAAAAATAGCCTATTATGAGAACATAATTTACATTGTTATTGTAGGTTTTGATAATGTGCTTTGCTCATTAAAACAGTATAATTGTTACTTTGACTACAATGTTTTTTTTAAAAATGTATTAGTGTTTTTAGTATACAAGATACCTTACACAAAATATGAAATACAAACCTTGACAAAAACAGGAAAAATATAAAAATATCAATAACTTCATCTGAACACATTTCTATTTCATTTCATAACTGTTATACATTTCCTTTATATTAACAATTTCAGCCCTAAAACACCTCATAGGAACAGAAGCTTACTAAAACCTAATAAAACATAATTCAAATTATCTAAAATGTTTAACATATCATCTAAAAGCAAATCTAATATTTCAATTAAGTGCATTATGCGTCACTCTAATAATGAGCTGTTCGCCCTGATCTACAATACGTTGAAGTTCGGTGAATATTTTCATCAAGAATCTTACTAATGCCAATAAAATAACTAAATGACTACACTTCGTTAGTCTCATCCACAAGCCCTTTAATATAACTGCTGATGCAGCATGTAGAAAGGCTCCCAGTATTGTAAGCCTTAATGAAACGGTTTAAGAACATTCTAAAACAAAATTATATAATGTCTCTTGGAAGCCTGATTTGCAGAGTCTACACTTTCGAAGTTCTTGTGGAATTCCAAGTCTTGGACCAATTACCTCCAATGTGGGCAAACAATTAAGTCGAAGCCTAAAACACAAGTCTCGATAACTCTGTGAGGGAAACTTACAAAGATACAATTTAATATGTTTCATAGGAACATAGAAAATACCTCTGTTTCTGTATAATGTAAGTCTATCCAGATCATCCATGTCTGTTATCCTGTCCCAGCTGTGAAACGCCTGAGGGTATTTCCCTTCCCATTCCCAGGGCAGGGACGTCATTTCACCAAAATGCCAGGGGTAGCGGAAGTGACATCACATGACCCTTGACCCCCTGAAGACATCACAGGAAGTGATGTCTTTTGACCCCACCGCAAAGTGATATCGGGGGAAGGGATGGAACACGACCTTTCACCTGTTGACAAAACAGGAAGTGGCATCACATAGCATTGTACACTACGAAAAATATGGTTACGATATCACTATAATTTGATGTACATTTCATACAAGAATGGATTGCCATATGTATCATTAAGATCAGTGTGTATAGGCCCATATTACCAAATTACTGTGAATACAAGCAGACGTCCATGACCAAATGATAATGACGTGTTATTATATGGCACTTACGCTTAAGCGCTTTATATAGAAATAATATACACCCAATATCACCCAACCTGTTATTGACCTCAGAAAGATGAAAGGCTAAGTTGAGGAGTTTAATAACAGACTAAATCAGTGACTCACCTCCTGAAGTGTGCCTGAAATAAACCTTTAATGAGCCTAGCAATTATTGCATAGAATTCCAGAAAGAAACATATTTTGGTATTCCTATTCTTTCTTATTTAGGGTCAGTGCTGAAAGTGTTAGACTTGTGGCACTCCTGTTCTTATTTTTCTTATATTTAAAGGGCCTGAACAAGAAAGCCAGCCACTCCAGAAGTAAAGAGCCACATGGAGCTGGCCACAGCCCAGGAGCTTGCATTAAAAACAAAAAAAAAAGAAATATATATATTTTTTGGTTTTATTTTTTAAAGGTCGCAAGGGAGACAACAGAGGTCGCAAGGGAGACCTCAGAGGTCGCATTTGCGACCTCTGGCGACCCCTAAATGACGTCCCTGTCCCAGGGTACCTTCCAAACAGGTGACCAGGGGAGGGCCATTGCTTTTGGATCCCGATCCTGGGGTCGGACTAGCGAGGGAGGATCCCCTGGGAGGAGGGTCCCTTGGGATTGGGGAGGGATTACCCAAGGGTGAGACATGGTATCCCCATTTTCAAATAACACCCTACCCGACATCCCCTAAGCCTACTGTCAGCCAGACCCCTGGTTTCTCAAGAGCCCTCAATGCGTCTCCCTTCTTAATAACATCAAAAAAGAACACCTACACTGAAAATAACTTTTCTCTTTCTATGAATGTTTCTCTTATGAGGCCCGGCAAAGTCAGGCACTAAATTACGATCACAAACACCTAAATACAAATGAGAACCGAACTAAGTATAAACGGTGGAACACAGATTCACAAATGGAGCATGGAAAGCGAGGAAGGGTGAGTTCATGAAGGAGAACAGGCGAGATGGTGAGCAGCTGAGCGTAGGATATTGAGAACCAGGCTTGGGAGAGCAGGATGCCAAGACTCTACAAGGCTGCTGGTTGAAGCAGGAGAAAGCATGGTGAGGGAGCCGTGTCTCCAAGAAGCCAAAAGGGTTTGTTAAAGGAAGCCAGGAAGCTGGTTCATCTCCCCAAACTGTGTGCCAAGAGAGGATGCCCGGGATGGTCTGAGAGGTAGGAGGGGAGAGACCCTGACCTCAGATAAAAGAATTGTGAAGGACGCGTTGTTGAAGTACAACTGGTGAGTTCAAAGTGATGAGAGAGCCTGGTCTATAAAGACGCAAATGATTACCAAGTTGCAAACAAGGTTACACGTAAGACGTGTTGAAACAAAGCTTCAATTGTATTGAACTGTGATGAAATATAGTAACAGAGTGGTCCTGTGGAATGCTGCATTGATGAAAGTTTCTGTGAAATGTGAAAGTTAACTAAGTATCCCTGAGGTGAAAAGCGAGTTGAATAAAGTTAATGGAAGTGAAAGCCGGTGGGAAATGCTACGGAAGAGAATATTGAGTGAAACAAGATCCCAAGGAGGGTCCGATGAAACGGAACTGAATGATTAAATGAATTAACAAGAACGTGGAACTTGTCGGAGTGCTAAGGAGCATGTTTGAGATGGAGACAAGAAAGTAGAACTTGTCATTGTGCTAGAGGGCATGCTTGAGGAAAGACCAACAAAGTATAAAGAATGCAATATCCAGAGCGCATGTGGATGGGTAAAGCTATGCCATTTCGAAAGTCTTCAATATAAGCCACATGATGAAAGCAGGAAGATTGGGGAAGGTAACCCTGTGTATCAAGATGATGAAATGTTGTAATGTAAAATACTAAAGAGTTGAAAGTAACAAGTAAAGAGGCTCTAAGCTCCGGTGAGGAAAGCCTGAAAGATCCACCCAGAAACATTGTTAAAGCAGAACTGTGTTATGCTAGAAAGCATTGAATCAGGTGAGGGAAGCATGAGAAAGAGAACATTGTTAATGCAGAACTGTGTTATACTAGAGAGCATTGAAACAGGCGAGGGACGCCTGAGAGAAGTACATGAACTGTGCCGAATAAGAAAACTATTGAACTGCCTTTTTGTGAACTGTTTGGAACAAACTGAACGTTTGGAGATCCC
Source organism: Ambystoma mexicanum (assembly GCF_040938575.1). Taxonomy (NCBI): domain Eukaryota; kingdom Metazoa; phylum Chordata; class Amphibia; order Caudata; family Ambystomatidae; genus Ambystoma; species Ambystoma mexicanum. Next base: position 1,142,982,634 of record NC_090921.1, on the reverse strand, counting down.
AAGTCACTTAAGCGTGGGGAAGGGTGTTGAGAAAAAACTCCATGATCAGCCTGATATTCTTTCTAGACACTTATATACTTTATTCAATACCCTAACCATTGCTAAGTCAGAGAGTGAGGGCAAACATAGGTTTGACACAGATTCTTTCATTTTGAAAGACAGACTTTTGGATTATTCTTTCTTCTTTATCTTAATGATCAAGACTACTCCCATTTAGAAATAGGGTAAGTTAGACATTCTTAAAACCCCATTTCTATAAGTAAAGGTTTTGTTTTTGAAACTTGTATCCTTGTGTCTGTGTCTACCTCTGAGCACCATGACTTTCTCACAGAGAGTTCCATTTTATTTTTGATGGCCCACTGAGAGTCTCTATCTTTCTTATGACTAACACATTGCTTTTTCAACCTAACAGGAAATGGGTTTGATTCCCTCTTTAAAAGTCCACCCAGATACGGACCTAAACTAGGTTTATCCATGTTCACAAACTTCAGGTAAAAAAAATATAGTTTTCTTTATATATCGAGCCCACCTGAATTGTAAGCCAAGTTCTAGTCTAACAGCGCTTATGGGTACTGATTTTCATAAACTCAAAACATGCTTCAAAATATTGCTCTCAAGAGAATCTAAATATTTTCTATTGGAGATGTTTGTCAGCTCTCTTCCACATAACACCATAGGTGAAACCTTCAAGCGAAAAACGTCTATGATGGGATCCAGAGAGAGAAAGCACATAATCTGTTTTTATCAACTTCATTAGAGTTGTGCATGATCTTACCTTCTCCTCCATTTGATTTTTGTATCTTACTAACACTTTTTGCGAGGAAATAACCAGGCCCAAGTAGCTCAGTGGTTCTACCTCTACACCTTTAGTCTATTTATTGGCCACACATACCTCTTCCTTTTACCTCTTCCACTTATTGTCATAGTGTATGTTTTGGCAGGGTTTATTATCAACTTATGATCACCAAAGTACGACTCAACGCCATTCAGGGTTCGCTGAAACCCCGACGATGTGAAGTCTAAAAAAATAAGTCGTTGGCATATGTGATAACATTAATTTGTAGATCTACACATTGTGGTGGTAACCCGCCCCAACCACTGCCTACCTCCCATAAATCAGCCAGATTAAACAGTGTTGGGGCGAGTACACAACCCGGCCTGACCCCTTTCTCCATTGGTATGCACATGGACAAATCTCCATCAGTGTTTAGCTAGACTCTAGCAACGTTATTGAATATGCAACTGTAGCATTCGTAGTAGGCCAATACAATGCCCCACTTTATTAGCTTACCTTGATATATCTACATTATTGAAAGCAGAGGAAATATCTAGGGCTCCCACATACAGCGTTCCTCCTGTTCTTCCCCTACTAATGACATACCCGCAGACCCTAGGCAATGAAATCTTGATGTTTTTAGATTTCTTTTTGCTGTCGCCATTTTTGGTATTCTTATCGACCTCAAGAAAATCGCAAATCACACTCTGCTGTCCCTTTCTCAAAATACATCGGTTCTTCTCAATTATATTTGTCTCCCTTTTTTGCTAGTAAATTTTCTCCTGGGTTTTTACCTGATCATCCATTAATAGCCATGCGTTAATTTAATTCATGATGCAGGAATTAGCTCTCTCTTCAAGAACTACTGTGTCGTAGAGAGGTATGAATGATTGTAGTACCATATTTAAGGCAGCTAAAGGGCTAGTTCCACACTCAGAAGAGTCTCTACTAAACATCTCATCACCTTGAAACGGGAGTGAGGATCAATCTCCGATACTAAGATGTTCATTCATATGTTTGACTACAATATGTAATGGAAGGTTTATAGCGACTTTTGTGACAGTCACTATTTCGAAATACCAATATGTCCAACCAAAAGTGCAGAATTTTTTTTTTTCGAATGCTTTTTTTTAAAAAAAAATGTTTGGGGGATCCCCCCACCCCCGTCTTTTTTTTAAAAAAAACATCTCTTTTTTGCTAACTAAACAAAACTAAACCCTATAAAATAAAAATAAAAAAATGTGAAAAAAAAAATTCGGCACTTTTGTTTCGACATATTGGTATGTCGAAAAAAAAATTTCGACATATTGACTGGATACCGTAATGGAAGTGATCATTAGAGATAGATATTTTTCATTTTTTTTTGTTGTTGCATTTTTGTTCATTAAAACGTTTAGGAAAATGTTCCACACACTTCCTTTTTACTATCCAGTCCTTTAAATAAAGTCCAAATGTATCGTTAAAAATGTGCCTGGACCTTGTTCTCCAGGCATTCTTTTAAATAGTTAATTGAAGTAATCACCATGGAGGATTTCTCCCCCTCATCAGTTGCTTCCACCAGCCCTCAGCAGAGAGTGTACATGTGTCTTTCAAAAAACGAGAGAAAAATCTTGTCCTTATCTCGTGAAGAAGTTGCAGGTTTTCCAGTGAGCCCTCACATTTACAGAATCTACACGTAATGTTTCTAGGGACCTTTCTGTTTCTCACTGCTAGGACCTCCTTCGTTTTGTGCATGTTCAATCATAACCTCATAAATGGTGTCCTAAAATAAGGGTCTGGGCATTTTCATATGTAGCATGGTATGTTTCCCAAGGCTCTACTTTCAGTTGCTAGATTCCGAAACTTCTTAAACTGGTCCGCTTCATCACAAGTTTGTAACCAGTCACACTCTTGCAATTTCTTTTTTACTTTGTTTGGATTGTTTGTGAAGGTCGTCTAGTGTAACATTAGCCTGTTCTAATAAGAATCTGCAACCCGTTGGCCATTTTTGCACTGCCTTTTCGGGTCCCAGATCCAGTTCTGTTTTATTATTGCCAGGATTGGAGCCCCGTCGTCTTTCATACATTTCTCATAAAACGTCGCCGCGGAGCTAGTCGCTGAGGTAGGAGCAGTCAGTGCAGTCGCTACCTCCTCGAGCTCCTGTTCTCCAGTTATCTGCCTGGAAGTCTGTCTACCAGATCTAATGTTTTCTGCTGTGGGCGGATCCTTGAAAAACCTACCCCAGGACGTGGAGCGGCCGCGGACCTAGTCGCTGAGGTAGGAGCAGTCAGTGCAGTCGCTACCTCCTCGAGCTCCTGTTCTCCAGTTATCTGCCTGGAAGTCTGTCTACCAGATCTACTGTTTTCTGCTGTGGGCAGATCCTTGAAAAACCCACCCCAGGCCGCGGAGCGGCCGCGGAGCGGCCGCGGAGCGGCCGCGGAGCTAGTCGCTGAGGTAGGAGCGGTCAGTGCAGTCGCTACCTCCTCGAGCTCCTGTTCTCCAGTTATCTGCCTGGAAGTCTGTCTACCAGATCTACTGTTTTCTGCTGTGGGCGGATCCTTGAAAAACCCACCCCAGGCCGTGGAGCGACCGCGGAGCTAGTCGCTGAGGTAGGAGCAGTCAGTGCAGTCCGTGTCAGGACTTGCCAGACATGCCTCCCCCATCGGCGCCTCCCGGGCTCAAATTACTGACACCGACTGAGCTGCAAATTGAAGAAGCAGATTGTGAAAGAGCCAAACGAATTCTCCATAGCTCTAAACCGAATCAAAACAGAACTGACCTACACCCAATCTGTTCCCCTCAGCGAAGCCGCTTGCAGTCGGCACCATCAAAACTTTGCAAGCAGTCTAAATCACAGCGCGAAAATGAGAGGACTTCTCTGGCTACTCCCGCGTGCTCGGAGGCCGCGGTAGCACCAGTAACACCAGAGAAATAAATCCACCTCTCTACGCAGAGCCTAGAAGATCATATGGACTCCACCGACGATCAAGGTGCAAACGAGTCACCACACCATGCAGAAACCCGATCAAAACTCAACAGTGCTGCGGGTTCCCCTCGCCCTAAGCCAGACGTTCAGCTGGCTCAGACATCTTCGGCCCCGAGGACCGGAGGGTCTTCGGTGCCGGAGCCTTTGTCAGCCGCTGTGCAACACCTAGAAACCACAGAAACTTCAGAGCCGCATATCAGCCCGGTCTCGGGCTTGGAAAACAGTGACGACGCTCGAGTTGCACTGCGGGAGTCACCCAGTGGAAATCCAACAACATTACCGGCGAGTACTTCCATCCTGGTGACCCCGCAGTTATCCGCGATCAACCCGGAATCATCAACGGATCTACTAGCCCTAAGGGAATCCCCCCGGGTCTTCTTACCTTGTGGCCCTCGGATCGGTGAGGATGGTCCCCAATCCGGTGATTTCCCAGCCGCAGGATCTGAGATCGCTGCGTGCTCCCCGAGGGAGGCGCAGTGCCTGCAGGAAGGCCGTTCCGCGGAAACAGATGCGTGAGCAAGGCGGACTCGTTGATTGTAGAGATGCTTCTGCCGCCTGGCGATGGCTCAACGAGCAAAACTGTTTCTCTGGTTTCCCATCTCAATCTTTCTCCGCAGGAACGCCAGACCATACGGAACGACCAGCGGATTCAAGGAAATGGAGAAAAGAGTCCTTTCGGCGGAGACCAAAACTCAGCCACCTACAATCCAAAAAAGACACAAGAAAAAAGAGTGCCGAGCCCCGAAGCGGGCCTGCTAAAGCCATTATGTCAACGGAAAATCATTGCAGTTCAAAAGAGAGGAATGAGCAGGAAAAAGGCCCTAATTAACAAACAGAAGAAAACCTTTGCGAAAATGGTCCAACTGAACTCATTGAAAGACTTTTTCATAAAACAAGGCAAAAGAAACCACGATCAAATGGACGAGCTCTCTGATGCCGAGATTTTAGAGGCCACAAAGGAGCCTCCTCCGGCCATAAAAATAAGGAAAACTAACAACAGCACAGCCTTTCTAACATCAATGGGCCTGGCAGAGCCCGCTGGGAAGTACCTGGAAACAAAGGACTTAAACAATAAACCTCCTGCAGCATCAGCAGCCCAGACCTGCGAAATCGAAATGTACACTGCCCCGCCTCAGGTCCACTCTTCTAAAAACTCTGAAGAAACTCACGAACCTGCAAAATTGGCTGAAATTCGGGGTTCAACCCCTCCGGCGGAACCCTTGGGGGAACTGGACCTGTCAGCTGGGAAAGCCTGTGATCAGCCTTTACCGATTGACAGGCCCTCAAGCCCTGCTCCAGTGGGCACCCCTAATCACCATCATGCTTCGAATTCTCGGCAAACGAAGCCTCATAAGTCTCTCAATCAGCAGGACGTGGGCTCGGGAAAAGACTGTGAACAACCATTTTTGGGTAGACCTGAAAGACATTCAACACCTCAATTGTTTCCAGCCCATGCTCTCAATCTTTCTTCCCCGCCGAGTACGGCCCAGAGACGTCAGAGCCTGGGAAATCAACTGCCGCCTGCCCTCAAAGAAACCCCATCGAAGTCAAAAGATTTGTCAACCATTATGTCAGCCCTTACCATCCGTTGAGCCTATTCTGTAAGCTTTACGAAGCTCTATATGATAGTCAAAGAGACCAAACAACTTTAATAGCGATGATGCACACGAAACTCATCTATTTAGAAGGTTTCATCCAAGCGACGGAAAAAAGGCAAGCCAGTTCTACTACTCCAACTACCAATTCTCAGTCCATGCACAATGAATCAGAAAATTCACGAACTAATACAGACCAAGCCATATCGAAAAAAAAGAGCTTCACAATGAAATCTCAAAGCACTCAAACAGATCAGAAAAAAACACTCCCAGTGACTAAAAAGAATCTACACTGGGACAACTTTAGCATTTTCAATTCCTCAAGTGGCCCAAAGTCCCCCAAAAGTGCAAACCTGCCGGAGGTCTTCTTTTTCAAGGAAAGCTCGCCAAGAAAAGTCCAAACTGACATTAACACCTCAGCAGGAGCCTCCAACAAGAAACAAATGGCGAGGGTTCCGCAGGAGACCAAGAGCTCGCTGGAACATACTCCTAATGCTCAGAGATCGCCAAAAAAAAACAAGCCCTTCTGACATTAAATGATCCATCGGACCAGCCAAAGCAGTCGGCCAATCAGGCTGGCCAAAGCCAGTCGCCAGACTATCCCAGAAAATCGAAGCCCTTGTCGGGAAAAAAAATACCAGAAACTGTTCTGGCGACGCCAAAAAGGTGCGCAACTCTGCGTGAGTCCAACATGCAATCCCCTAAGACAACTGAAGACTTTCTCGCAGACTCATTTCTAATGAATCTCTCACAGCACTTGAACAACACTGTGCTAGGTGAGGATGGAAGAACTCAAAGGACTCCGCCGACTGCCAGATCCACCCAAAGACACCAGACAGCAACGGAGCAAACACCTAAACTGCATACTGGAGAGCGACAAAGATACCCGCAGGAAGCAGTGCAGCGCAGCACTAAGAGGTTGGAAGAGTTAGAATACAGTAGAGCCAAAGGAGCATCATTGAAAAGTCCTCCTAAAAACCATCGCCGAGAGAATAAAGCCTCACCCTCAAAGCATAAAAGTGCAGTGAATTCATCAGATGCAGAATCGGCACTCAGAAACAGCCCTCGCAAACTTTCGCGAAGGGGAAGGTCTGAGGAAAAGAGAAAGACAGCACTTTCCGACACTCGGGAAAGGAGAGGCCGCTCACCATCGATCTTAACCCTGAAGTTAGAACAATCAACTAGGAACAAAGACGACATGGTGCTAAACCGTAGAATGGTGAGATATATCTTCAGCAAAATCTCGGCACTTAAACACCTGGAAACGGAAGACTACCTGAGGATTGAACCTTACCATAGGGGAAAAACAGCAAAAGCCTACATCCATATAAGAACAACTGCATTCAATGAATAAAGCCCTGGACGAGCTAACCTCACGGGTTTTCACCTTTCAATACTAACTACATCTCTAACAACTTCCGCAGACCCTAACCACAAGCTAAAACAATCGCCAAGTAGAACTTACCACAAGTCCACAATAAGAGACTCCACCAAAGCGGGAAGACCGATGAGTGGCAAGGCCAATCCAATGGTGCAGCGGCAACCTAGTCATAGTAGAATCACCAATGCGACAGAGTTTGGTCCAAAAATGGACCAACTGCCCAGATTCAAGCCTGGGGCTGACGAAAACAATAAAAAAATCAACCAAACTAAGCTAATTGGAACTCAAAGCAAATCCAGTACCTCGTCGCTCACAGCACCCAGCGAGAAGCTGGACAGGTCTGCAATCAAATCCAACAACGTGAAAGGAAGCAAATCGCTAACTGCACCCCTGGAACAACTGTGGCCGTGGCTCCCTAAACAGCTGTCAATCAGAAGCCACAAATAACAGTTTGCTACCGACGGATTCGCGACACAACCGTCGGGTAAGCTAGGAAAACCAGTCCTATCGTCAACAGTCTTAACAATGGGATCTTGGAACACACGTGGGTTCCGGCACCTGATGCAAAGAGGGGATGTCAATCTAAACGATTACGATATTTTGGCTTTGAAAGAGACCTGGTTATCAGAAACTCCATACCTCGACGGATTCACCATAGTGGACTCGCCAGCCAAAAAAAACGTCCTGGGCCGTCCGTCAGCAGGAATTCTCCTTGCAGTTCAATCAGGCAGAGGAATCACACTTGAGCAGACCGTATCAGTTTCCAGAACTCATCTTGCAATTCTTACCAGCTGGATACTGCCGGATCCTCCAAAAAAAGGAATTACTATGAAACTCCAGATTGCAATTATTGCAGTCTACTGGAACCCTCAAATTATAGAGGACGACGCCTTTCTCAACTCCATTGAAGCGACTATCGACTAGCTGTACACAGAAAAAGAAGTGTCCGCCTTGATAATCTGCAGAGACTTAAATGCGAGATGCCCCTCGACCCCGAGTGACATCAAACATGGCACTACATCAGCGGAAAACCGCGGTAAACAATGGGTGGAGCTGATGAAGTCGAGAGGATGTGCAAATCTCGCCCTAGCATTTCCCAATCCTAATCGATGTCCAACATGGGAAAATCACATTTCAAACGCCACCATAGATTATATCTTCACATGCAACCATATGCTCAACCTGGCTACCTCGTTTGAAGTCGTAAAAACGATCGCAAGCGATCACAACCTGCTTAAAGCTACCTGGACTGTGTCCCCCCCGGAAGCTATGTGGACTGAACCCCAAACTGAGTGCAACCAACAGAGGTCCCGATTGAAATTAACGGAGCACAGAATAAAAGAACTAACAGTTAGATACAACAACAGTTTGGACAACAAATCCACTCAAGGGCTTTCTGAACCGGACTATCAGCCCTTGTTGAGCCCTTACAAATTAAGGACAAAAAACAAATTTCCTACGAGCGACCAGTTCGCGCATCAATATGATAAACAACTAGTGGCGAAAAGAGCTGCAATAAGGCCTAAAGAGAAAGGCTAGAATTGCAAACACAGAAGCCGCCCTTCTGGAATGGCAAAAAGAGACAACACTATACAAAGCCTGGTTAAGAAATCAACGGCTGTCCCTCTACCAAAAAGACTCAGAAGCAATGCTTGCAAAAATGGGGGGGAAAGAACGTAAGAGCCTTTTGGTCACTGATCAAATCCTCGGGGGCCCACGCTGAGCCTTCTCTGACCAACAGAGTGAGTGAATCCTGCTGGATGGCCCACTTCAACAAAGTTTTTGGAGGCCCCATTGTAATCTCTGAATGCGGGATTTCCGATACAAGCGAGGAATGTGTAGACGTGGCAGACAGAGAGTCCATCTTAACTGCCATAAGCAAACTAAAAAATTCAAGGGCCCCGGGCCCCGACGGGGTGACAAACGTAGCCTTGAAAAACTTTCCAGAAGAATGGTCCATCTTTCTCTCTAAAGTCTTCGAAACCTGCGCAAAGAGCCGCCTGCTCCCGAGATCATGGACAACAGCTGTGGTAGCCCCGATTTTTAAAAAAGGCAACAGGACAAACCCTCAAAACTACGGACCAATTGCACTTCTTGATGCAATAGGGAAAGTGTTCGCCTCTCTCCTGCTACGCGAATTTCAACTCTGGTTCAAGAAAACGAGCCTTAACGATCCGTTTCAGGCAGGATTCCGGAAAAACTCAGGAACCATTGTTAACATCATGCTGCTCAGTACTCTCAAAAGCAAATCACAAGATGGAGCCGTACAGCTGTTCCTCGCATTCGTAGACCTCTCACAGGCCTTCGATATGGTGGACCGACCACTATTGTGGAACAAACTGGCAGCCGCAAATTGTCCTAAGGCGATACTGAATCCAATAAAGGCCCTCCATACGAGTACATCAATGCGAGTAAAGCTGAACACTAAAGGCCTATTGTCAGAGGAAATTCCAACATCCAGGGGTGTAAAACAGGGCTGCCCCCTCGCCCCGGCCTTATTTACTGCTTTTCTAGGAGACTTCAATGTCACTGCAGAAATGGCGAAAAGTTTTCCTCCGAAAATAGGTGAAGTGGCAATCGGAAGACTACTTTGTGTGGATGACATAACCCTGGCCGACCAAACCCCCATCAGCCTGCAAAGACAACTAACCAATCTAGCAAGCTACATCAAATCGAACAAACTGCAAATCAATGTCAAGAAAACAAAGATAATGATTTTGGGAAAAAATCCAAGAAACAAAACCAGCTCTAATTCGAAGTGCCGGTCATGGCAATTAGAAAGCATTCCTATTGAACTTGTGAAGGAATTCAAATACCTGAGGGTCATGCTGGACAACTCACGTTCAGAAACCTGCATGCAGCGCTTCATATGGTCGAAAGCAAGTTCTTCAGCAACCCAAGCACGAATGCTAGACAATAAATTCGGCAGGTTCTCCTTGATTCCGCTGCTAACCTACTACAAGTCAAAAGTGGTTCCCAGTTTATTGTACGGAGCAGAAGCCATGCCAGCTCTTCCAGATGAGATTTGGGTAAAGATCGAAGGATTCTTCTGGAGATCAGTTCTCTCTCTACCGAACTCCACATCCATGTCGGCCATCAGGAGAGAGCTAGGCCTAATTTCCTTGGAGGCCCGGGCTGAAAACAACAGCATGTCTCTCTACAGAAACATCTTGCTCCCGGAAGCTTTGCCTTTGTATATCCTGCTCCAAAAAGAACTCAAGTCAGGCAGATCAAAAATGCTTACTGCCTGGGCTTCAAGGAGAAAATCCAAGCTGGAATACGTTGCATGTTCAGAGACTGAACTGCTGCAGAACCCACTGAGAATAAAAAAAAAACTTGAAGAACTAGACTGGATCAAGACTCAAGAAAATGCGGCAAAGAATAAGCTACTAAGGCATCTGCCACCCTTTACAAGGAAAATCAATGATCCAGCGGAAATTTACAAAAAATTCCCAAGCAAAAAACTTCGAAATCTTTTTATCAGAGTAAGACTGAACCTATTGCCAACGAATGAAATCTGCTTCATCAGAGGATTGGCAATCACGAATACTTGCAGACTATGCAAGGAGGAGGCCGAATCAGAATCAATCCGCCATTTAGTAACTTCATGCACGGCACTTCAATCAATACAAGAAAGCTATCTAAAATCGGTCTTAGAGCCTTAACAGGTCCCTGAAGAATCGAGCTGGTGGCCGCGTATGATCAGTGGCCAAAGAACTGCTTGGACCATTGCCACTACCAAAATCCTACAGTCAGCGTTGGAAAAAATTGACTCAGAGACCAAGAGTGGGAATGATAGATAAATAAGCAACCAAGAATAGCAGGAGAAATGCAACAGTACAAATACACAAAGCAGGAAAGGAAAAGAAACGAAAAGATGGATCGAAAGGAGCTGCATCAGTTTTTGTAAAAACAATTAATTTTGTTAACACAAATATAAAAAATAAAAAAAAAATAAAAAAACCTCAAGGTCTTCCAATTGGCCATTGCTTTTAGCGACGTGAGTCCCAGCTCTCTTCTAATTATTTGAATAGGAGTCGATTTTGACAGACTTAACACCCTTTTCCAGAACATGCCTTCTAGGATTGACCACTGATTCTTTGGAAACTGTACCTGATTGTCTGCACCATATATCGTGATTGCCCCTAACTTGCCTTTGTAGAATGTCAGCAATGGGAGTAACGAGTAACAGCAGTATTTCCGCTTCAACATGAGGGATGGGTTAGCCAACATCTTCATAGTAGATCTTAAAACTAGGATGTTTTGTGTTTCCACTTAGATTTTACTGATGATCATCCCTAGATTTTTAAACGATTCTACCTTTTCCTAAAAAATTATGTCCCTTTTATCAATGGCTCTCTTTGCAGCCTATCCTTAGGTAAAATAGCTGGGAACTGCCCCCTTTTTCCTCACTGCATAACTCTTTTTCTATTTCTTTTGCACCCCTCTTCTATTCTAACCGTGAGGCATTTGGAATGGCATCTGAACACTGTGTTCACCAACCAAAGAGTGTTTTTAGCTCCCGCTACATTTTCATTTGAGAGTGTTATTGTTAGAAAAAATATGCAGCACCAAGAGTGCCCTTCATTTACATAATAGGTAACATAGCCATGGGACAAGAAACGTTAATTCCTGTTCATAATATGGCTTTCTACGTTATTGTCTCCTTATTCGAGCTCTTAACTAGCGAGCTATTCACCCAGGTATTTGGTGTACAGCCATATCTTTTCAAACCTGGGGCTGATTCACAAAGAACAGCAGAACAAGCCAAGAAAGACTAAGATGAACCACAAAGAAGGTCAGTCCTGCAAATCATCCAACGCTCCTTTCAGATGGCAAAACTCTGCTGGTGTCTGTGGACACCAACATTCTTTAGCAACAGGAGCACCAGTGCTTCAGCTCTTCAGACCCCCCCCCCCTTCACCCCTTGACCAGTCAAGTTGTAAGCCCTCAAGACTCCCTTCACTGAGATGTCTGGCTGTGATCCTTGTGTGGATACTGACCATAGAAAGGAGGAACAATTGACAACTGTGTAGGTGCCCTGTGCCGTGAACTCTTCAAGAAGCTGCTCAAGTCACTCTGCATTGTGACAGGAGCATATGCCAGCTTTTGCTGCATGCCAGAGGACGTTTTGCCGATGTTCTGCAACCAGGGAACCATCAAAGCACTACATTAGCCATCATGACCACGAGGAACACTTCAAATGCTTCACTAGTAACACTTTGCGATCACAATGACAAGAACTGGCTAAATACCAAAACTGATCAGTGAACAGATGAAAACTCAACTATCAGCAGGATTGCTGGTGAGATAGCTCAATAGGTTGAGCACTTGCTGCTATGGTCTGTGTGTGAGCTGCAGGCCGCAGGTTTGAATCCCAGTAAAGTCAACTCAGTCTTTCATTGTTCCAATGTTGAAAAATAAGTTCCACTAATTGTTTGTGAATGCTCTATGTACAGTGCTCTGCTGAAAGTGCTATGTAAATCACAAATTCGTATTCAGTCAGTCAATAACTTTATTTCGGACATAAGGCCATACAAGTACTTTGTAACAAATACAATAATACAAATGAATATACAACCATCCATAGTGCAATAAAGCAAAATTACTATGACCCCCGAACCCAACTGTTGGCCAGCAGACTCAAATCACAATTAAGTTCTCTTCAAATCGGCCGGAAGGGCAAATTCCTCTGTTCCAATGAAATTACTCAGGGTCCTTTTCCCCAATGGCAAAGTATTAGAACCTGAGAGCACAGGATATTGTGATCTAGTTTCCGAGGGGACTAGTCATTGTTGTGCTGGAAGTTGGCTCTGATTTCGATTGTGCTATTTTGTGGGGGACATCATCTCATAAAAACCTGGCTTTTTAATAGATTCTAATCTGACTAGTTAGATTGGCACACAACCCCGGGTCTTCTGTGAGTGAATCTGTTGTACAAATAAATAAGCTTGTCAATTGTGACTGTAGGGCCTCTGTAACTCACCCTCATTGTACTATATTTTGGTGTCACCGGATGATATTCTTGTAAATACGAGGCCACTGTTGCCATCATGTCCTCTGTCTTCTCATGGTGTATTTTGTTTTACCTCTCTGTAACTAGCAAGTCTTTTTTCATCCCTTTGTAACCTACGACGTAATACCTCCTGGTTTGGGCGTACTAACAAATACAATAAATAAAAATAAATAAATAAATGTCCAGTATACCATTAGCCACTTTCTGCTCCCTGAATTCGATCCGTAGACAATAAAGGCACTCACCCCTTGATAGTGCAATCTGGTGCAATTTAGGATATCCTCACAGATTACAGATAAGTAGCCATGTGCAGCACGGACCCAGTGGGTACATTTATTTATAAGTACTTCCCTGGTTTCTATGTGATTGTAGGCCAGTTTGGGGGAACTTGTGCAAATATACTACCCCCCATGCAGCTCCCTCTCACCTTGCTGGTATTCATAACCTGCCCAGACTGTTGTCTACAGGCCCTGGGGCAAACACCACAGAGGGAAAGATTGGGTGCCGCATTGCCACCCCTAATAGCTTGCTTAACAGCAGTGGGGTTAGTGCTGAGTTCACGGTCTGCCCGCCAGATGGAGATCGGCTGGGATGATTGAACTGCATGATTTAAAGGTCTTAGGATGGTGACAGGGGAGTCAAAATGGCAAGAGGCCTTTTCATAAATGTACCCTGTCCCAATCCGACTGGTACTTATCATGGTTGTAGCGACATCGGAATCATGGAGATCTACCACCTCCTATGGTTTTGGCACCCTCAAAATGTCCTCCAATCTGGTTGGTAACCTCCCCCCGTAGCTCTCCCTGTTCCTTGGGCTTCCAGAAGAGCCAAAAGTAGACTCTTTAAGTCTGCTAGCTCAGACAGCATAAGAATGAATTTGCAACCACAGGTGCCCCCTTGGCAAGTGAACCATGCATGTGCACAATCAGAGGCGATGCTAGGAGGGGTGTGCGGGGGTCTATAGCCCCTGGTCTTTTGATTGTAGCCCCGGATAGAAGCTCAGGGTCTACAAACAAATGCTAGCTAGCCCTGTATACTGACAGTCCCGGCATTAGCGTAGCCCCAGATCTCTTCCAGACCTAGCAACACCCCTGTGCACAATAGATGGACGGGGATGGTTGGAGGGCTGGGGGGAAGAGTAGACAATAAAAGGCCACTCTCAATCCACATGACAGACCCCTTCATGTTTAGAGCCGGACCTGTGCAAGAGGGGCTAGAATCGTTGACAATACACAGATTATCTTCAATACCCTTATCATCCACATTTTCCCTGGGTGCAGCGATGCTTTTGGGGGGTGGGGAGAGTACCAATGTTGCAAAATTAGAGTAAAGTCCCTGCATGATGATAAACGCATCATCTTTGTTGTCACTATTTGGACTTTTCCTGGTCAGCAAGCCCCCACCCCTGTAATCAATTTCGTGGCGCACTGTTCTCTGGGTGTAGGCCTAGACTTGCCATCATAGCCGCTATTTCGACTACACCCACAACAGTTCTGGTTGAGGGGGTGGCAGGAGTGTCGGGGCTGGTAACTGGGTACTTGTTGAAAATCAAAACTTCAGTAAGTGAGATAGTTAAGGTAGTGACCTCATCACCCCTGCACAATGATTAAATCCTATTAACTGTAGGGACAGCCCTAGGTATGTCAGGGCTATGGGCTGGATAAAGCTAGAGACACAAGGGGGTTGCCCTAATGTCTGGAATCAAGGGTTTACCTGTTAGTTTCTGTAAACACACTATTATTCTGTCATGTTCAACACAATCCAACTTATTCTGTGTGCGAGAGAACTCAAGTAAACAGACAATAATATGGAGCAGAATCAGCATTTAATTATTTGGCTGTTCATTTGCTTTTTTGATATACATACTTCTGTATCGTCTTATTTTCTTATTTCTTCAATTATTAAAACATTTTTAAACACATTATTTTTTGTGAAAGAAACATCATCAAAACTCTTTGACTTTTCTTTAAATATTTACACAATGGTGCAGTGAAATTTGTGCGCTATCACCACCTATAGTGACTTGTGATAAAACATATACAAATTTCATCCGTAAAGAGCAGCTAGTAGTAACAAGCTAGATTGCCATGCCAGGCATGAGGGTGACCTTCTACAGTATCCCTGACACCTGGGTCATCGGTGTCACCTGATGTTGGGGCACTCCGACTTAAGGGATTTGGAATGGAGATTTAAAGAGAACAGCGAGCAGAGCAGGAGCTCCCTCCCGCCCCCATGATATGGATATGTACAAAATGGGTTTGGAAAATTGCAAAGTGGCTAAACAAGAGAAGGACTGGATTTGACAGGGGGAGCGCAAGAAACTTGAGTTCGGGGGTGGAGAACCACTGCATCACCGTCAAGGACAAGCAATGGGCCAGGCTCTTCTCCCTGTCTCCCCCTACCACAAGCTTTGGTAAAAGTCCATGTAGTTGGTACTGACATGGTTTGTCATGCACTGTGCACAAATTGAATGAGTAACATTATTCACCTTGTTTACTCAGCTTCCTGTCTCAGAGTTGAAGTCAAACAATATATAAGCTGAGTGACAGGGAACCATGAAAATATGGTGGCATGAGGAAGGCATTTGTGCAAAAGTTTGGGAAAACCCAAACTGAGTACTTAAGTAGGTTTGGAGATTTCTGCAAGAAAGAGAATCTGTTTTGGGAAAACTTGATCCCTTGTGTTCTGAGGAATTGGGTATGTATGATGGGCGGTGAACTTTCATCAGGATAAAGGACATTCTGGATGTCTTTGTTGCGAGTGAATAAGGGAAGAGTCCCTTTAAGGAGAAGAGAACATAGGACAGTGGGAGGGAGCGGGAAGAGGGAGGAAGGGGAGGAGCAGGAGAGAGGAATAAAGAGAAGTAGGCGGAAGAGCCGGCCAGCATCAAAGGCCACTCTAAGGCCCTGTTTGCCCCTCTGCATTCAGTCACATCGGCCCAGGTGGCAAGGGCAGGAGCCCCCACCCTCCCCAGCCCAGGATCAACCCATCGGAGCTGCTGCACCGTGCCACGAGGCACGAAGAGGATCGCCTCCCAGACAGGCCCCCTGCCATCACGAGCATCCACCCCTGTGCTGCCCACCCCTCCAAGAGCGCCAATCTGCCGCACTGCCGCCCACCCCTCACCCAGAAGTGGCCCGGGTCGCGCTCCTGCATCCGTGCCGACATCAACATAGAAACAAAATGTCGGGCGCGATGCGGCGCCAGAGCGAGGCTCAGCATCGTGGTTGCTAAGCAACCGTGCTTAATAGCACCCAGCATCCGCCGGCAGGCGGAAGAGCCGGCCAGCATCAAAGGCCACTCTAAGGCCCTGTTTGCCCCTGTTCGCCGTGTTCGGCGCGTGGCGAGTCGCCTAGGATGATCATAAACAACTCTGGCCCATCATGGACAAAAAACGCTGTGAGTACCATCATGCCCTTCTATGATGCACTACACTGCATACATATGCGCATCCAAATGTACGCAGCACCTTAGCGTGACACTTGTACAACCGATTGACTCAGCGCAGGCGCCACTCCTAGAATGTAAGTGAATTGCTGCATTGTGCCTGTGCCTTACACTGCTAGTGAACTGCTGTATTGTGCCTGTGCCTTACACTGCTAGTGAACTGCTGCATTGTTCCTGTGCCTTACACTGCTAGTCAACTGCTGCATTGTGCCTGTGCCTTACACTGCTCGTGAACTGCCTCGATTGTGCCCAAACTCCTGTGCCCTGCACTGCTAGTGAACTGCTGCATTGTACATGTGCCTTACATTGCTAGTGAACTGCTGCATTGTGCCTGTGCCTTACACAGTTAGTGAACTGCCTCAATTGTGCCCAAACTCCTGTGCCCTACACTGCTAATGAACTGCTGCATTGTGCCTGTGCCTTACACTGCTAGTGAACTGCTGCATTGTGCCTGTGCCTTACACTTCTAGTGAACTGCTGCATTGTGCCTGTGCCTTACACTGTTAGTGAACTGCCTCAATTGTGCCCAAACCTCTGTTACCTGATTGCCACACTCTGCCTTAACGGACTGCACCTACAGATGATTGCTACCCTGTGCTCATCCATCATGGCCAACATCACACCCCCACCATCTGCACTCATCCCCCCTACGCCTTTCCTCCCTTCTTTTTTCACCAAACCCACAGAACACAAACCCAACCAACTCTCAACGCGCCCCAGAACCACGAACTCTAGAAATCAAAAATTAGGCCTCCGCTCCACACACTCGCAGCAAACCCCTCTAAGCAGAATTGAAAACAAAATAACCCCTGAACGCAAGAAACCGACCACTCCCAAGAAGGTAGCCAAAAGGCCCAATACCACTCCCACACCTCACCCAGACATACAGTGTGCATTAATTAATGGCAGATCCCTCCCCGCCCACGCCACCGAAATCCATAACCTTCTCACCAACCTTGACCTCGACATTCTCGCCATCACCGAAACCTGGCTACACAAAGCCGCCGGCCCAGCCATCTCACTAGCTATCCCACCAGGATACTCCATCCTCAGACAGGACAGAACACTATCCACAGGTGGAGGAGTGGCACTCATAGTCAAAGACCACCTTGAATTAAGACAAACTCCCACCAAACTAGGGGATAACATTGACTCACTATCAGCCAAGATCGCACTAACACCACTATCACTCTTAATCTAGTATATCGCCCACCAGGCCTGATACTGGACTTCCAGGACAACCTCACACCCCTACTAGGTGAAAACCTCAAAAGCACTACCAAGACCATTCTCCTAGGAGACCTTAACTTGGGGCTCCACGACCAGAAAGATAAACCATCCACCAAGCTAGCACAAGCTCTCCAAGAAATGGGCTTTGTACAAAATGTTCTCCATCCTACCCACAGTAAAGGGCGCACTCTTGACTGGGTAGCTGACCACAACTGCGGCATCGACATCAGCTCCACTACGCCTACCCCTTGGTCTGACCACTTTCTCATTCACTTCTTCATCCCCTTATCTAACAACTCGGAAAAAAAACTCAAGCCCACACCCCCAGCCATGGCCAGGAGCGCCAAGAACCTCACCAAAGAAAACATCTCACCCTACCTAGTCCCCCCTCACGAACAACCTCCCTGCCTCATCTGACCCAGCTGCACTGGCAGATATCTACAATACTACTATTAGCACTGCCATAGACATCATCGCCCCCCTACAAAAGAAATAATTCCAAAACTCCAAACACTCCAATACTTGGTTCTCAGCAGAACTAAAAGAACTACGAACCAAAAAACGTAAAGCCGTAAACTTATGGCAAAAAGCGCCCAACGCTTCCTCACTATCACCCTACAAATCACTGGCCTCTGGGGGATGACGTGGAGGCCACAGTAAACATCAGCAACAGGCAACGGTACCAAACAAGAGAGGAAGCATACCCCCTGGACAAATCTCAATCCTGCGCAGTCCAATGGCGAACAGCACAGCCGGTGCAGCCAAAAGGGCAGTCACGCTGTGGCCCAACACAGGGAGACCGTAGAATTCCCACCGCCATCCACATGATACCAAATCCTGCCATAGGGAACAGCTGTCTCAGCCATCGGACAGCACTACAGCGCGCCCTCATCAACATCCACTATAGATCATTCGAAGTTACCCAGATGAAGGACCACACACCTGCATCATATAATGAAAGAATCTCCAACGCCACCTCAGAATCCAAAGAGCTCTTCGCCATCTTCAAAGAACTCTCCACACCGGCCACTAAGTCCCAAGAAATTGTCAAGGACCAAGCCTGGTGTAACACCATACAATCCGCCCTTCTAAAAAAAATCGAACTCCTCCAAGCTAAAATCCTAAACCAGCACAAAAATCTCACTCAGGAAATCTTAGCTGCATCCCATAAGGAAACAGTGACTGAGAACAAAAAGATAAGTCACATTACACCTTTTAAATTTAGAGAAATCTCAGAAAAAGAGGTAATCGATATTGTCAACAGAATCAAACCCTCCATTGTAAAGGCGACGCCTGCCCCGCCAAACTAATCAAAGACTGCGTTGAAACACTAGCACCATTCCTCAAATCCTTCATCAATGCATCCTTCAACTCAAACTCAGTCCCAACCAGCCTAAAAGAAGCTTGGGTGCGCCCTCTTCTCAAGAAACCCACTCTAGATCCAGAAATCGCCAACAACTATAGACCCATCACAACCTTTCCCTTCCTGCTCAAGATCCGCAACAAAGTCGCCTACTCACAAATACAGCACTACCTCGAAGAAAATTGCATCTTAGGCAAAAGGCAATCGGGCTTCCGCCCGGGCCATGGGACCGAATCGGCCCTATTAGACCTTAAAATTCAACTTAATGACATCCTGGACAAAGGCAAACCGGCACTCCTCCTACTATTAGACCTATCTGCTGCCTTCGACCTGGTCATAAATGACATTCTAGGCACGCAACTCAAAAATGAAGCTCACTTCTCGCCTGAAGCTGTCGCCTGGGTCAAATCCTTCCTCGAGGGTCGACTTATGAAAGTCTTTTCTGAATCTGCAAAGCTACCCCAACCACCATCCATTGTGGTGTCCCACAAGGATCCTGCACTGCACCCACCTTATACAACATTTTCACCCTCCCACTGTTCAATGAGATCGACCAACGTCACATAGCTTACACCAACTATGCTGACGACACACAAGTCCTGCTCCCCCTACAAATCCAAATTAATAAATAAACAAATAAAATACGTAATGAAGAAGCTGGCTCCGGTGTGGTTATTAAGGGGGCCCGTCATATGGTCTGTAAAGGGTTCCAACAACTGGCGACAAAGGGAATGTGCAGAGTGAGACTACCTACACACCCTGCATGCCAACCTACACCACCACCGAGCCTGATCAGACAACCTGTACAATCAAGAGGGCCCCACGATCGGCCAATGCACTGGAAGATCCAGGTATCACCGCCCCAAGTAAGATATCCGATACCACCGATAGCACGGCTGGACGTCAAGAAGACCATCGAGGTCATGGACATCTACACACCCGGACCGTGCAGGTATGGACACCCAATCTACCCAGAATCAAGTTGCCCATGGAGATACGGAACGGGGCAGGAAGACAGCACACAACCCGCACCTGTCCCGCAAGATGATCGCGAGTCATGCAAACACCCGGGACCCTACGAGATGTCGTACTGGGGGGGACGACGTGGAGGCCACAGTAAACATCAGCAACAGGCAACGGTACCAAACAAGAGAGGAAGCATACCCCCTGGACAAATCTCAATCCTGCGCAGTCCAATGGCGAACAGCACAGCCGGTGCAGCCAAAAGGGCAGTCACGCTGTGGCCCAACACAGGGAGACCGTAGAATTCCCACCGCCATCCACATGATACCAAATCCTGCCATAGGGAACAGCTGTCTCAGCCATCGGACAGCACTACAGCGCGCCCTCATAAACATCCACTATATATCATTCAAAGTTACCCAGATGAAGGACCACACACCTCAGCAAGACATGGGAGAGACAAGGAAAGCCAAATAAAGGACAAACCGAGCAGGTCCCCTCCTAGCCACAGGGGACAAAAAACAAGTGCTAACAACGATAAAGGGCCACAGCGAGAGGATGCCAAAAGCCTCCCTTCTCCAAGAATAACACCTGGAGGAACCTGAACAAACAAAAGGGGGATCGATCGAGATGGAAGGAGCAGAGAGCAGAGAGACATACGAAGCACTGCAACGAGAAAATGCGGGAGAGACCCGTGAGCTGGCGAACAGACCTCATCGAACAATAAAGAGACCCCAAAAGCTGATCGAGCAGATGTAGCCTGGGAAGTCTCATGTTAAGTCGGGGGGGGGGGATGTTGCGAGTGAATAAGGGCAGAGCGCCTTTAAGGAGAAGAGAACAGGAGAGAGGAATAAGAGAAGTAATGAAGAAGCTGGCTCTGGTGTGGTTATTGGGGCCCGTCATATGTCTGTAAAGGGGCCAACAGTCTTCCCGACATTTTCTGCATCAGCATATGCCTCCAGTGTGGTTGACCCTCTAGTGTGGTTGACAGGAAGCGGCTAGGTGTGGCTGTAGGTCAGTAGATTGGCCACTATGTGAACCACGTGAGCGAGCCTATTGTAAATAGTTGTCACAACCTCAATAGGAAAAACTTGTATCAATAAACATTGTCTAGATCTTTAAGGCTGTCAGGACGACCTTATCTCTGAACTTGTAAATCACTGCTCTTCAGGACTTGTTACTAGGAAGCTTCAGGTCTTCGCCTCCAGTACATTGGGCCTCATTACGAGGTGGGCGCAAAGGGATACCGGGCAGCCTTAAGGACATCGGTGCCGGTAATCCCTTTGGGCCCTATTCCGAGGTCCCTTAGCGGGTCCCTTCCTTAACACCTGGTTTTACCAGGCATTATGGACGGGGCCCGTTAAGGGACTTTCAGAGGTAATAATGGTACAGAAATTTGCATTTCTTTCTACAGTTCTTTCATATGCTTAGGGACCTTTTTTCCTGGTCCCTACCTTCAGAACTCCAAAATGTTTGTATACTTGACTTAATGAATTTTCTCTCCCGATCCCTTTATGTAAATGATTTGCACAATATAATTTCTAGAATCTCCAGCACGCCTGTACTTCAATATCCCAGTCCCCTGGATCATAGGGCCTCATTACGAGTTTGGAGGTAGCCTCGAAACCGGGCTCCATTACCGGGTTCCTGCAATGAGGAATAACCGGGCCATTCCGACATAGGAGGACCCAGTAATTCCTCCTTGCAGGAACCATTCCCCATTTCCATTTGAGCCCGTATAGGGCTCAATTGGAATGGGGAGGGAGGTAATAACGGGCACATTACGAATGGCCCGTTATTACCTCCCTCTTCCCCTCGCGGGACTCAGAAAAGACATCTGGTTTTACCAGACATCTGGTCCTGGTCCAGCAAAGGGAACCTCGTAATCGGCGCTCACGTAATGAAGGGTGCCGGTCCCGTACCGGCACCCTTCATTACGTGAGCGCCAGGGTCGTAATGAGACTGTCTTCAATTCCTAGCAAGCACACCTTATTTTCAGCATCAGCATCAGAATTCTTGCTGCTTTCCCCTCGTTGTCACTCACCCTGACACGTGCTCACTTTTCACTCAACCTTTACCTTTTTTACGCAGAATCAATCACCTGCTGGTGAAGCAGGAGAAAAGGCTCAAAGGGACCAGATGTTTTTGGCACTTTGCCCCAGTGCTGGTTTTCATGGGTGTCTGGAAACATCACCAAGAGGTACTGGAGGATATTCCAGGGAACACTCTTAGTCAGGGTCGGACTGGGACAAGAAATAGGCCTGGACACAAACAAAAAGTGCCCCACGCCTCGCTTCAAAAAAGTGGCCCACCCTTCGCCTAAAAAAAGTGGGCCACCCCTCGCCTCACAACCCTTAACATCTGATCACATCACCAGAAGTGATGTCATTTGATCCCAGCCCAAAGGGACATCCCGGGAAGCGATGAGACACGACCTTTCACCCCTTGACAAAACAGGAAGTGGCATCAAATTGCATTGTTCCTAAGTACACTGCGAAAAATATGGTTATGATTTCACTAACGTGATTAACATTTCATACAAGAATGGATCTCCATATGTTTCATTAATATCCATATTGTCAAATTACTCTGAATGCAAGCAGACGTCCAAGGCCAAATGATAATATGTTATTGTATAGCACTTACGCTTAAGATCTTTTTATAAAACAAATATGCATACAATATCACCCAACCTGTTTTGGTACTCATTTATCGACTTAAGAAGGATGAAAGGCTGAGATGGCCTTGCTGGGATTCGAACCTGCAGATCACACACACATCGCAGCAGTGAGGGCTCAACCCACTGAGCTATCATATCGCTTATAGTAAAATGAGCAATTATTATGTAGTTGATACCATTAAAGTGGTAACTGAGATTTAACAGCAGACCAGTTAAGTTTATCTGGTGCAAAGTTGCCCGCATGTAATGCCTGCATGCTTCTACTTTCGGGCTTCAAAGGTTGGCAAAATAGGGAAAGCAGTACACTCACAGGGACATCCCATATTCTGAGCACTTGTTACCTCATACATGCAAACAAACATCCTGAACAGCATGCCAGGGAGATGGGAAAGATAGACACATTACAACAAAACATTCATTGTGGCACAATGAAGCCAATGGCCACTTGATGTGCTATGGTCAAATATTTCTACACTGTACAGAAGCTTTTAGGCACAAGGATTTTGTCAAGTGACTGAGGACACCGAGATGAAATGTCTTGTGATGATCGTAACAGAGACAACAGCAGAAGAAAAAAAACATGCTATTACTGAAACTTGCGAAAGGCAAAATACATAGTCTGAAATGGATGCTTATTCTACTCTAAAATTGGTCGTTTATCACTAATATCACTAATACATATTTATCACTAATACAACAGCACAGCCACTCCAAGGGTCACCGTGCCCCCTGGAGTGACGGCACAGTGACAGCCGCCGGCCTGACAGTGGCCCCGGCCCCTCAACTTTGCATGCTGCAGCAGCATGTGAATGATGCATGCATGAGAATTTATGATGCACACATCATGCATGCACATCAATTATCAAAGCAAGGTAACATGTGTTACCTTGCTTTGATGAATTATGCCATTGCAGGTGTTTTTTTTCTTCAAAAATGTTTTTAAAAAATCGATTTGTTTTTTGTTTTCATAATTTCTTTTTTTTCAAACCAGCCCAGGCCTGGGCAGAAACCAGCCCCACTCCCCGGGGACGATTTTGGCCCGGCCACGGGCTGAGAGGCAGAGGGTCCAATCCGACCCTGCTCTTAGATACATGATGAGCATCTTCACCAATGACCAAGAGACGTCTGCCTCGAGAGACATGGGAGCCAGCCTCACTGTTGGGAATGGGATGCACTTACAGAGAAATTATAAGAGATAGGGTACCTCTGTGCAGACTAGGCGAGCAAGTGGGGTACCTTGATGATTTCATACTAAGATTCAAACCATCCAAATAGGTGATAGATTAGCACAGCACCCTGTCAGTGGACAGGACATTGGGTCTCATTATGAGTTTGGCGGTGCAGTAAACAAGTAGTGGTAGTTCTGCTTTCGCAATGCCGAATTTGGAGTTTGGAGGAAAAGTGGAGGAATCACCTCCAGCAAAATGCGTATGGTGAAGGTGAATTCTCCACTTTACCTAGAAGAAACAGCAGATTTACCGTGCAGTATTACTGCTCATGGCGAATCTGCCAAAATTCCCCTTGTAGTCCTATGGATGCCACAAATGGGGATTTATAAACCAGACCACCACCCATAGTCCAGTGGTAATGCCATTGGACTCACTGGGGCTAATGGAAACAAGCTGGGCAATCTCCCAATATACCGCCAAACTCATAAATCACTTTAAAGATACTGTTAGGAAATGAGCTGGTTTCCATAGTCTGGGTGTCTGAGTGCCCCCTCTTGTCAGGGAATGTGATCACAAAGGCATAAGCCAGAAAGGGACAGCCTGCTAAGGAGTGCTCTCCTACAGCTGAGAGGCCATCTAAAGGAAAGAGCAGAAGCCATGTTATGCCTACCCTTTAGCAGTCCAACCTAGAATATTTAGAAACCACTTATCAGGTCCCTTGGATCACTGAGAACGCTGAGGTATCTGACATGCAGGTCCTGCCCAAGCTCGACAAATTGACCAGATGGGTCAAAAAATATGTCTTCATCTCGAGGGTCTTTGTAGACAAATGCTTTTGAAGCGAAAAGTGAAAAAACATTTGTCAAAGACAGAATGTACTATGATGATAGGCTCCTGTACAGTGAGCTGGTAGACCCTGACCCAGGTGCACATTAGAGGCTGGTGATGCATATGAGGTACCTTGTAACGGCACCTGAGAGTGAAGCAAACTATGCAGAGATTTTTTCTTGTAATGGTTTATCGAGAGGCCACCCTCAACACAGGGAGTTCCCTCCCTGCCCAATCAAGGTGTAACATAACAAACTGTTTAATGGATTCTTTGCTCAGCCCTATTTCAGACTCATTTCGTGCCACCAATGAGCCAAGTACCAGTCCGGTGTACAGAAAATATATTTATTTGAATTATAGGCAATGGAGATCGCACTAAAATTACACATGCCACCTTCGCTGTGGCTCACATTTAAACTTCATGCAGATTTCAATCTAAAGAATAGTCAACACTGGTTAATAAACAAAATCAATTTACTTATGCAGTGCTGTGCAATTTCGATTTTTCCTGCACGCAGAAAAGGGCTAGCAATTTGGTTTACAGATTTGTACAAATGCATATGGCAATTATTATTTCACCCAAAAGTTTGCTTCAAAATAAACACAGGCAAAGATAGACATACATCACATTTTCACTGTTGGATACATGAGTTCTCACTTTTGCCAAGCACTTCTCCCCCAGCCCCAAAAACCCAAGCATGAATTACATGCAGCACCCTTCTATTCAAAGGCCAGGACTAGGGAGTGTGGACAGTTTAGAAGTTTGTTTTTCAGACCCCTGGAACAGTAAACTGAGGATTAGTAGGAATTTTGGTTTTTCAGAACCCCCTTTCACTTAAAGGCCCGTGTTGGGGATTTTGAACAAAAAAATCGGGGTGATTGGGAATTTGGGATTTTTAGACCCCCCCTTCACTTAAAGGCCAGTGTTGGGGAAGTTGGACAGAAAAATTGGGATGATTAGGAATTTGGGATTTTCAAACCCCTCTTTACTTAAAGGCCTGTGTTGGGGAAGTTGGACAGAAAGATGGGAATGAATAGGAATTTGGGATTTTCAGACCCCCCTCGAGTTAAAGGCCAGTGTTAGGGGATGTACACAGTTTAGGGAATTTTAGCTGAGGGACAAGGACACCCCTCTTTCTTAAAGAAGTTGGGGTCAACAGGAACAACAGAATTAGTCTATTACATTACAGGCTATAGATTTAGTGTATACTTGGAATGAGCTTTGTTATTTTCAAATGTTAACACAAATTGCCCTGTGGTGTTTTGCTAAAGGGAAATGAATTAAGTTAATATTCAGTCAAATATGCTAAGGATCTATAGAGTTGTTCACCCCCAACCACTAATGAAAAAGAACACACCAATGAAAGACAATGGGTTGATTAAATAGATCCCCATGCTGACCTTTTGTTGGACAATTTACTTACTTTTTGAAATCTCTGGGCTTGGCACTAAGGGATTGAGCAGAGCTTTGATTGTACCGAAAAACAGGATTTTAGCCAGCACATCAGTCAATTGGATCCCAAAGGACTTCTCTCTCTGGCTCCAGTGAATAATCACAGTCTCTGCTTTCCAGTCTCCCCAGCAATAGAAATCTTCAGCACTGTTCCAATATTTCCCTCAGATGAAATTTCAGTAGATCTCCTTTGATGTTTTTTGGCAGCTGTCCCCTCTCTCATAGTGCGTCCACCTTACATACTAGTGATGACAAAATCAAGATTTCAATATTGGTCAGTGCCCTGCAAGAATTCTCAAACATTTGATTGGCCCTTCACTCATCTCCCCACCCTAGAAGTCAAACCTCTCTCTAAGGTTTGGTTTAGGAGTCTAGAACAGAACTTTTATAGCTCCCATTTGTAATTTCCTTTTTTTCTCATGTCCACCTTTTGGCAAAAAGTACCTGTACAGCAAAACTTTGTCATTTACAAATTGATGCCATGATATATTTATATATATATTCTGCTTCAGCTATTCATGGGGGATTTAATAAAACGACAGCCGTGTCCACACGATTTTGCAAAGGCGTGTGACAATGTATTGCCATTCATACAAAAAGTATAATAGTTATAAACATGCAATTTACTCTCCAGGTTCCTAATTACACACTCTGTCAACTCGCTAATTCTTACATTCTGGACATTTTCAGGGCATCCAGAAAAACATTTTAGCTTTGCTATTGCAATTCCATACATCACATGTGGATAACCTTTATTATCTTTAAAATGACATCTTCCACAAGTCTGTAACTATAACCAGTCATCAATTATTAAATAAAATCAGATGTCCAATGTAAGTCTATGGTCACACCATTAACATATATAATATTTAGTTTCACATCACAGCTCTCATTCTTCTTCAAGCAGGTGACCAGAATGTTTTTCTAATGCCGGAGTAAGAGCCATTAGTCTCTTTGTTCTTAAAAGTTGATCGGTTGAGGGGATCCTTATCAGGCAACAGACTGTTCACCTCTGCCCTGTAATGCCATTAGGCCATACTGACATCTGGCACTGGGTCCTGTTATCTGAAGGTGATCACAATTTTGTTCTCAAAACTATGTATTTCTTTGTGTTTTTCCCCATTGAGGGCTGGGTCTGTGTTGATCTGTCCCTGTCGTAAATACTTGGGAGTGTACATCAGCTTTGAGATTTCCCTTCCAGATGAAGAGCCAGGCCAGCAATTAAGAATCTGCCCAACAACAAGAAGTACATTTGTCTGTGTTTAAGGAGATTCACATATTGTATCTGCAACAAAACAACCTTTTCAATTGAGGCCACCTGTTCTGAATAAAGCATCTTACTTACTAAAGCAGTTTGCATCTTTCTGTTATGGTGAAATTTATTTTTGAATCCAGGTATTTTCTTTTTCTTGCACTTCCAGTATTTTTCTTACTGTGGCAAAAATGAAAGTAAAATGCTTCTGTATTGGAAGGTGGGCCTTATTTGCTTTAAATGAAAATGTTACTTAGCTTTCACTCTCATATGCGAGGCCCAGTTTCTCTTACTTTTCAGTGTACACAGCATTGCCATGTGTGGCAGTGTCAGTGAAAATGCTGCATTTATCTCTCAGTCAGCAATGTGATGTGCCTTTCTAATCCGCACTTTTGTTCAGCTTTCTCTAGATTTCAACTGCAGAAAGACACCCTTTCCTTAATCCACTGTTTCTTGTGTCATCTTCGGCAAGAGGTTCATTCACCAGGCCCTTTCACTGTATTACAGCTTTATCTTAGGCCTGTCATTTTCTTTAGTGTGCCTTGCCATTAGATGCAATGTCTCTCACAGCAGAGGCCTAGTTGGACCTTCAGTTCAAGTCATGTGAGGCTGTCATTTAACCCCACATATCCCCCCTGTTCCTTTCCCTGGTGAGTCATGGGAAAGTACAGTGGGGGGCTGAGGATTTTCTCTGAAGTCTTTTTTTTCATTGGAGCCCATCCGGCTCATTTTCTTTCCTTAGGAAGTGGGCGCTTGGATTTCAGGGTATGGTCATGGAACCCCTCCCTCTCTTTTCCTTCTTTGGGCCTTCCCTGACTCCACTCTTGCCCCCAGGCTGGAAGTGAAGGAAGTTAGTTGTTCAGGGGATAGGAACAAAAAGAGAAGTTAAGTATTTTATGCACTACATATTTACCCGGATTACTTACAGAGAATTGACAAAAGCAACAACAACATACAATTATAACACAAGGCATTTACACCATTTCACAAAGCCTTATTTAGTTTCTTCCTCTTTACAATGAGCATTAATTAAATTACTCCCTGTATATATATATATATATATATGTATATATATATATATATATATATATACATATATATATCTTAGTTTCCATCAGAGTTTTTCATTGTTCCTTTTCATTCCTCAGATGGTCCCTCCGCTCGACCTTCATTGGATTTGTCAATCAGTCATAAAGCTTGTCTGGGATGACAGCTTTTCAACTGATTGATGTGAGCCCATTTCTCCTCCGTTTGTTCTCCTTTGGGATGCAGATCTTGTAGGCAACAGGTGATATTTTATATACACTTTCAAAGTCGCCATGCCAAGACGGAAAGAAACTGCCATTCCTTGGTCTGGTTCCTCTGAAAATTGTACAGGTGAACTCTGTCACCTACTTCATACTCTTACTTGGTGGCCTTTAGATGATAATAGGTCTTCATTCCTGCAGCAAACTTTACTAAATTGCGCTGAGCATAAGCAAAAGCGTGCTGCAGGTGCTTCCTTAAATTTTCAATGTACTCATGAGTGGTGGACGCATTCATCAGTGTCTGCTCCTGAGTTCAGTAAAGCAGATGCTGAGGTAGCAACATTTGCTGTCTGGTCATAAGCTCAAATGGAGACATCTTTGTTGCAGAAGATGGTGTAGACCTAATAGCCATCAGGACTTGAGGTAATCGGATGTCCCAACCGGGTTCAGAGTCTGCCACAAACTTCTTTAAGATACTCACAATTGTCTTTTTGTATCTCTCTGCCACTGGGTGGTAGGCAATATGGAGTTTTCGTTTTACCCCTAGAATCTCCCACATTTTTTACATCACCTCACTGATAAAATATCTTCCTCGATCTTACTCAATCCTTTGGTGGAGGCCAAAAAGAGAAGATGTTGGAGTTGTCCGGCAAGTGGTGTGAGGGGAATTTGGTGACCCACCCCCTGTCCTGAGTTTAGTTGGTCAAAGGCCTTTTTGGACAGGAGGGTGGCTTGGGATCCAGTGTCCACCAGAGCAGATAATTCACACTGACCCTGCACACTGACCGGTGCATAGAATTGGCCTTCTTTCACCTCCAGGGTTCAAAGAAAGTGTGAGTTATTTGCCAGCCCGGTGGTCATTTTCTCAAAATTGAACTCTGACACTGTGTGATCTTGGGTGATTTTCTGTGTCGGAGATCGGGAATCAGTAAAGAACATTTTGCAACTAAAAAGGGTGGATTTGAGGAATCCTCTCTCTCCCTCAATTCTTTGCAGTGCCCTTTACCTAGAGGTAATTCTCAGAACCTTTTTGCTGAGAATAAACCTACATGTCTATTGTGTCTAGCTCACATTTCTGGGGTACAATAATTTCTTGATCTGGGTCAGTCTCCATACTTACCCTGTCCCACTCAGGGTCTTTTGGGACCCATTTTTCTTTGGGAGGGATCCCCCCATTTCTGAAAGAGGTTTTCTTACCTGAATCCTCTGGGGCTCTTCTCTTTCAAAGGGGATAATCTTGAGCTCCTCCACAAAGTGGGTTCTTCTTTTGCCTCTTCTACTTACCCTTTGCTCTTTGGGTTTTAACTAACCGGGGGTAGAACAGCAACTTTCAGGCTTGGATGTTTCTAGGGGTTCTGTCTGGATGATAAAGGAAGCTTCCTCTAGGGCTTGGCATCTCGCATCCACCCTGGCCTCCTCCTCTTGCACCTGTGGTTTGTTGGATGTTTTATTCCCATCATTCCCCCTGCGCCCGAGGCATCAGCCCTGGGTGTGGGGGAATTCTGGGAAGCAGGGTTAGGTTGAGAGGTGGACTGAGCCATCAGCATACACCCTAGATCATCGTCCAGTTGCTGGACCTGTCGCTCCAGCTGTAACACATTTTCTGGTTTGTAAGGAGGTCTTGAGTCATACCTCTGCTGCTCCTGAGAAGGGTAACTGTCCCTTCTCCCGGGATAGCCTGGGTATTGGGCATTTCCCCCATAATTTTCCATCCTAAACCTCCCTTCTCCCAGGTTCAGGGATCAATCGTTCTGGAATCGGGAAGAGAAAGGAGGTTTATTTTGTAAGTTCTGGTTCGGGAGTATCTGGGAAAAAAGTTCAAATTGGGAGGTGGAGTGACACTTCTCTCCTAAGGGAAGTTTGCATCGATGTTTCCTGGGGCATTACTTACCTGATTGGTCCCACCCTGGGCCAGGGGAGTGTATACATTTCCCAGGATTGGCTTGGTACCCTTGCACCTTGGGCTTACATAGGTGGCAGGGTCTGAGGGATCATTGTTCTATTCCCCTGCCTGTCAAACATTAGATTGGGCCGTGGTGGGGGTTCCCTTCTGCCTTCCATGTTTCTTGTTGGCAGGAGGGATCGTTTTAGGCCCCTCCATCTCCGCTTCCAAAGGAGGGGTAGTTCTCACCTCTGCCACGTTTGCAGCAGCAGGTGTGTTAGCAGGCTTAGGGGGTTTTGGGCTGTTTTTATTCTCAGTGGGCTTCTGGACCTCATAGCTACTGGTGGCTTGTTAAATTACCCAATCCATGGTCCTTTGTTCATGGAAATTGCGCACCACCTGAGTAAATATGTATTTGGGAAGTACATACTATGTGTGTTCACTCGCTAGGAAGTCTGAGCAAGAGCGCGCTTTAGCTCGTGCACAAACATCCCAGGTGCCTGCTACTCCCCACATTGCAAATTATATGCAGCCTTACGGGCCTCTTGTGTATTTCTCTGTGAGGAGAACTGTTTTAAAATGGCGGCCTTATAGGATGACCATTTATAATGATCCAGGTCTTCCAGTCGTGCAAAGAAACTGGAGTACTCAGTGAGAATGACCATTTCGTAAATGCATTGCTATTCACATCGTTTCTGATCTGGAATGAGGCTAGCATCTGCTCATAAAGTTCCAGGTGCTCCCGTACTGAATACTTGGCATTCTTGTGGTATGGGGCTAGGAAGCTCTTTATGGCCTTGATTTGTCTTATTGGGTCTTTAACTAAAAATGTGCTCTGCTTCCCTGTCTTTTTCTTCCTCTGTGCCTCGGTCCATTCACCTTCTGACTCTGAGCTGCTACTGGTACTCCATTGCCTGTCGTCTATGCGCTCCCTATCTCTATGAGACTGGGAATACCTTCCAGAAACACAGCGTCTCGACTTCTCTTGCCTGTGCCACCATGAATTCTCAGTGTAATTACCCCTGTAGTCACCTTTGGCACA
Source organism: Ambystoma mexicanum (assembly GCF_040938575.1). Lineage (NCBI taxonomy): Eukaryota > Metazoa > Chordata > Amphibia > Caudata > Ambystomatidae > Ambystoma > Ambystoma mexicanum. The sequence continues at coordinate 1,142,951,346 of NC_090921.1, read as the reverse complement.
GGATAATACTCAGTCTCTTCCTAAAACAGACTCGAATGTGTGGCCTCCCTCCTTCCAGGTAGTCTGGTGAATGTCACTGCTTCCCTTGAATGTATGGAGGTTTTTAATATGCCCCTCCTAGGCTAATGCTTTCAATGGTCCTTTTCAGCGAAGCTAGCTAGGTGGTCTCTCTGTTTTCTCATCTTTAGTAAGTCCAACTCTCTGATTTTCTCATCATAGGAGTTTTCTGGGTCAGAATTACTCACAGTATTATGTTTAATCTCCCAGGACACGCTGGTCTGACCCCCTTCACTTCTGTCTGGTAGATTTGATATTCATCACTATCAGATGAGGACTGGCCTTCTGGATCAGTTTGGCTAAGCTTGAGTAAGTCCAACTGCCTCATGTCCCTCTGTTCTCTAATGGGGGTCTTTATGAGGTCAGTTCCCCTTTGTGTATGGGAGATTTTAGATACCTGGCCTGAGGTCACTGATGGGACGGGTGTCTGTCCTTGATCAGAAGTCCCTACCCCATACCCTGACTGATCGGGTCATCTCAATGCCTGTTTATTTCTCCTAATTCCCTTGTGTACTTTTTCACTCTTGCTCTTCTCTGTCCAGATTTCCTTCTGGTACCACGAGAGCTGAACTTTTAGCTCTGACGCTGATGCTTGGCTAGCTTCAAGTGCACTGCTTTGCTCCACCAATCTATTCCTCAGTGCCTGAACCTATTCCTGGAGGGATTAATTTTCCCTCTGAGCTTGTGAAATGTGCGCCTACTCACGGCACTTCTCTGTGAGACTGACCACTTCTTTCTCCTAAGCCTATCTATCATTGGCTGCTTAGAATAGGTCAGTGTCTGCATGCCTCAAATGCCCTAGAAGCTCTGTATTTTCTTCACTCACTTTGGTGAGTTCCTGGAACCCAGGAGAAAAGGAGACCTAGGCTTATAGCGTTCGGGGTGGGGTGCACACCCTTAATTCCCACTGGGGGTTTGTATAATTCTTAGAAATACTTTAAAGTTCTTAGATCATTCAATATTCACTTTACTCGTTGGTAGTTTTTTTCAAAAACAATGTTCAATTTATGAATATGGTTACATTCAGCATATTGTAAATATCCAAAGAATGTTTTTCAAGCTAACATATACATTGGCCAATGCATTTCGGATGCTCGATCCTTCCTCAGGGCCTTATCTAATAATTTTTCCACTGCATTTCATTTACAACAAAATCATGTATAATATTACATTGGAGTTACAACAGGGTACCCACAAGTGACAGACAACATGTAGAGAAACATATAGGGAAAGTAACAGTACATTGCATCTGTTAGTCAACTGATAAGGTTGCATATCATTATAGGTATTCTCAGAGTATTCGATCATGCACACTACTCCCATTGTGCTTATTTCACCTTTATTATAAATGTCACCAGAAGTCTGTGTTCATTCACAAATAGTATATTGTGATAAGCCAACTGTGAAAAATCATTCAGTGTGTCTGATTCATTTTCCTTAGCATACACCCTTTGTTAGGTATGTCGTTGACCATGAACGACTAGACAGATTGTGACAACTATCAGCCAGTCGGGCAGTGATTACACAGATAAATGTGTGATGAAAACCCAGTGAGCGTGTGTATTCTATCGCCGTATTATAAGTCTGACCTGTATCCAGCATGCTTCTGGTGAGCAACGCATAGCGAGGCTCTCGTAGTCTATCCTAAAGGTGATAGGTAAACGTACCATCCAACAACTCGGCCGAACTCTTGAAAATCTGCACTGCAAAGAGCTGGCCAACCCTGCTGCAGTCTCCACCCCTACTCTTGCCTCCCAGGGTCTTTGCAATCAATGCCCTTGCCTCTCACTCCAATTCCAAAACCCAGGACATCCTGTCCACCCTCTCCTCCCCCTCCTCCTCTCCCCTCTCTGACCTGGCTTGTTGACCCTCCTTCAGCCATCCCCCTCCCTCTTTTTCCTCCTTTCCTCTTTTCTCCCCGGATGAGGTTGCTAGACAAGTCCAATCTATGAAAGCCTCATCAAAACAGGTCCATCCCTGGTCCTCTAAAACCATTAAGGCCCACATCAATACCCTCACTCCGGCCCTTGCAGATTTCTGTAACCATTCTTTTGCCTCTGGCTCTTTCCCCTCCCCTCTGAAGCACTCCTTTGTGCTTCCTCTCCCCAAGAAACCCACAGCTGATCCCTCTTGTCCGGCAAACTATCGCCCAATTTCCATTACTCCCTTTTTGGGGAAGCTCCTGGAAAAGCTGGGCATCTCCCAGCATAAACTCCATTCTGATTCTGTTGGATCTCTCCATGGCCACCAATCTGGATCCAGAGCTGCCAGAAGCACGGAAACTGCTCTTCGGAGCATCCGGGAAGACCTGCTTTCCAACATTGACTCCAACATTCTCTCCGTCCTCATCCTACTTGATCTCTCCTCTGCTTTCGACACGGTCAACCATTCCATCCTGCTCAATCATCTCCGTGACAACCTGAGTATCACCGATCAGGCTCCGGCCTGGCTGATCTCTTTCCTTTCTGATTGATCCTCCAAGGTATAATTTGGTCCTTCCTATCAACCATCTCCCTCTCTACCTGTGGTGTTCCTCAGGGGTTTAACCTCTCGCCATGGCTTTTCAACCAATATCTGGCAACTAGAAATTAGGAAATCAGGTCCTAACTATAAATGATTCATTATTGATGACTGTTACATTGAGGTTATGAGCAAGGTGAAAACCTTGGGCATTTACTTGGACAAAAACCTTAACATGAACGCCCAAGTGAACAACTTGGTCTCCTCTGCCTCATATTTTCTCAAATTGTTTCGTTGTTTGAGACCCTTCATATCAGAATCCAATGCGGAAACATTGGCAAGGGCCATAATCGGCTCTAAGATTGACTATTGCTGCAACCTACTCATAGGGTTGCCGGTTTCTGACATCCACCGGTTGCAAGTTATTCAGAATGGAGCAGTCAGGGTTGTGAAAGGCTTATCAAAAAGAGACCATGTGTCGGAGGCCCGACGTAGCCTCCATTGGTTACCGGTAAAAGCGAGGATTATGTTTAGATTGCTTCTTATCATCCAGAAATGCATACATGGAGTTATGCCACTTTATCTAAAAGAACTAGGGCCTCATTACACGGTAGGCGGTAGGGATTTACCGGCACCGGTAAAATACCGGTACCGGTAAATCCCTGCCGCCTTACTACGAGGTCCTTTAGCGGGTTGGAGTTTTAACGCCTGCTTTTTGCAGGCGTTAAATACCAACCCGCTAAGGGACCTCGGAGCTAATTACGGCACCGCAAAATTGCGGTGCCGTAATTAGCGCCTTCCCCATTCCCATAGAGCCCTATGGGGCAGAAATGGGAATGGGGAAGGGCAATGGCGGAAGGGGGATTTACCGCCCCGCCAACCTTGGGATGGGGCAGTAAATCCCCTTACCGCCAAGGCGGTGCCGGTATTTTACCGGCATGAGCCATGGCGCTAATAGCGCCATGGATCACCGCCTACCGTGTAATGAGGCCCCTAGTCTTAGTAAAAAATAACATCAGCTCCCTGCGTTCCAATGAAACAAACACTCTGTCCATGCCACATGTAAAAACCAAAAAATCCAGAGACGCAGCCTTCGTCTCAGCAGCCCCTCTCAATTGGAACTCATTGTCTGTTACATTGAGGACTATTACCTCCGTAGAAATCTTTAAAAAAGGGCTGAAAACTGCTCTCTTTTCGTAGGTTGGATTCTCATCTGGGTTTTCTCTATGCATACAAACCCTTTGCTTCTATTTGGGTTTTACCCGCCTGTCCGTTTGTGTATTGTGAATGTTTCGTTTCAAAGCGCCCTTAAGCCCTAGGGTACCAGGTGCGCTATATAAATGTTAAACATAAACATAAACATAAACTCTTGCCTACTGCATTTCCATTTTCTGCTCAAACTTCCAGTGCTATGCTGATGACACCTTCTCTCCTTCCCTCATCTCTGATTGCATAATCGCCATTCAAAATTGGTGTGCCGCCAAAGATCTTTGTCTAAATGCCAACAAGACTATGATCCTCCTCATTGGCACACTGTCACCATCCTTTCCCCTCACTCTCTGGCCCTTGGTCCTCCTCCTACCCCAACCTGCAAGGCTAAAAATCTCAGGGTCATCTTTGATTCCACACTTTCCTTCAACGCACACATCATTGCCATCTCTAAAAAGTCAAACTTCTTACTGCACCTCCTTAGAGGTACTCTGCCTTTCCGCTGCTTCCTTCAGAACTCACTGTCTCCCAAGCTCTGGTTCTCTCTATGTTGGACTACTGTAACAGCCTCTTTCTAAATCTACCTGCCCCCACTCTTCGCCCTTTACAACTAATCCAGAACAGGACTGCAAGACTTGTCCTTGGCCTCAAGCCCTGGGATCGTATTTCTCCAGCTCTGAACTCCCTACATTGGCTCTCAGTGGGTGCAAGGATTACATTTAAAACCCTCTGCATTGTCCACAAGGCTTTCTGGGGCCAGGGTCCAAAATACCTTCAACTATCCCTCCGTAAATACCTCCCCTCTCGAGGTCTTCGCTCATCCACTTCTAACTCCCTCAGGGTCAGTCGTTTTTCAAAGGAACAAGCTGGGGCAGATCTCTGTCTTCAGCTGGGGCTTCCTTTTGGAACAGCCTCCCAGCCACCTTGAAACTTGAGGAGAACCATTTTCAGTTCCAGAAGCACCTCAAGACCTTCCTCTTCGCTTCTGCCTTTGCCCCTCTTCTCCCCTGTTGATCTGTTTTCCTCTCTTGTCACCGCGCACCTGGCCACCCTCTGTTCTTCGGCCCAGGTACCTGCTCACCCTGCAATGCCTCCGGGCCACCCCTTCACTGGGATCTGTATCTGTACCCATACAGTCCCCTATTCTTCTTCTGCACTTATCAGATATACCCTATCTGACTAATCACGCACTTTCCACTGCTGGCTGCACTACCAATTTTCACTGCCTTTAATTATTTATTTATTGCACTTATTTTATTTATTTTCTGCTCTCCTCTGTTCCGAACTTCCCACTTCTCCCCCTTCCACGCACTTTGCCCCTTTTTCCCTTTTCCGTGCACTTGTGTGTTCTTAAAGTCACTGGTCCTAGTAAGCCGGTCAAGTGGCACAGCGAGTAGCTCAATCCGCGCAGAGCCTGCTAACGCAGGTTCGAATCCCAGCAGGGCCAAACTCAGCCTTTCATCCTTCCGAGGTCAATAAATGAGCACCACACACCGTGGGTAATAATAAGCAGAGCTCAGATACCTGAGGGTTTGTAGCACTATATAAAAATTAAATTATTATTATTAAGATTGCTGTTTTTGTTCTTCCTTGTTCCCCTCCCTTTGCTTGGTCGCGCTCTGAAACACTTGTGTATGAGCGTGATATAAATGAAATATTATATCATATCATGAGGTATGACTCAATCCAGACACACGAGGCAGGAAATAGTCCTGCAAAAATGATCATTATTTGTTGGTCTGTCCACTCTTTCATCATCTGCCGAGTATTCGATGCTGCTGCATATTGACAATATTGTTTTCAGGTTCTCTGAGAGGTAACATCCCGACATCCTCTGTGCCCTTATGATATCCTACTTTCTCTGGGTGTACCTGACCACAGGGAAGAATCACAATGATTGGCTACTCATAGAATGTAATAATAGGATAGGTTGGGCCCTAGTGGCAAAGCCCCTTCATGGCATGGTTTGCTTTGGTGGAACGGGGCAAAAATGTTGTGTATGTTGATGCTTTTAATAATATAATTGCAGCTATCTTTCTCTTTTCCAATAAAGACATTATTCAACCATTAATTCATGCACAGTTGGAGAAGTTAAACATTCAAAGGATATAGTATTGTTATTTATTTGAAGAATTTGACAGCACATACATGTTGCCCAGAGAGGCAGATGGTGCCCCGTACAAAATATCCTAAACCGGTGATTCAGTAACACCATCGCAGCATGACAACAATGGATTCATTAGGCATGCAGAACAGTACAGATCTCTAGAGCACTCTTTCGTAAAATTACAATTTCCTCATTATTTTACGAAAATGCTGCCAAGAGTTTGCAATCCGTCCGTTCTCCACAGAAACAGGCAGATTGCAAGCAGTGCACTGTTGTGCACTGCGATGATGCCTGTCCCACTTGAGAATAATAGTGGTGCCTGGGCGTCAAGAAAAGGCCCAGTGAAGCATGCTGTTTAGCATGCTCACTGCATGTCCATGTGGACATGTAAGTGAACAAAAACAAGTGGCACATATATGTGATGTCATCAGTGATGTCATCAATGGCATTTGTGATGTCATCTTTCATGTCCTGGGTGTTAGTCGTAGAAGTACATGGTGGTGGCGCGAGTTATGGTTGCTTCGCTCACCATAACTGGCGAATTTCAAGAGTTTTTCAGTTTTACTTGTAACCATAATGTCCTTTTAACAACGTTTTTACACTGAATTTAATAGGTTTGTATTAGTGCAACTTATCCATAATGTCCCTTTAACTACGTTATATATCCACTCCATCTGAAGAGTACAACAGGAGAATGGTCATTTAGCACTCAGAGAGATATAAAAGAGCCCGGGCACTCATAGCAAGGTGCAAAAAACAATGGGCCTCATTACACGGTAGGCGGTGGACCAAGGTGCTATTAGCACCTTGGTCCATGCCGGTAAAATACCGGCACCGCCTTGGCGGAAAGGGGATTTACCGCCCCATTCCAAGGTTGGAGGGGCGGTAAATCCCCTTTCCGCCATTGCCCTTCCCCATTCCCATTTCTGCCCCATAGGGCTCTATGGGAATGGGGAAGGCGCTAATTACGGCACCGCAATTTTGCGGTGCCGTAATTAGCTCCGAGGTCCCTTAGCGGGTTGGATATTAACGCCTGCAAGAAGCAGGCGTTAAATCCTCCAACCCGCAAAGGGACCTCGTAGTACGGCGGTAAGGGTTAACGGTCACCGTTGCCATTAACGGTGACCGTTAACCCTTACCGCCGTCCGTGTAATGAGGCCCAATGTATTTAACATATAAGTTACAAATCACAATGCATAAAAACAATTGGCAAAACATAATGCACAATCTGGACGGATCAGCTAAAGTAAACACACTCACCCACTCGGGTGAAAAACGCCACATGTTGCATCCATTACAAGGACTTTATCAGGCTTATGTCGACAGTTTTCAAATGCAGCTTTCTCTTAATTTAAAACAGGCTGAGTCATTCCAATCTCATTGCCATCATGTGACTGCCATAGAGAAAATGCTCATAAGCGCATCTCGCCATCTTGGAACAGTGTAAGAAAATGTGCAAGAAACATGGTTTCACAACTATATATACATTTATAAACGCTTAGGTATGTTTCAGTAGTCATCTGATGCAATTTATAAGTGTTAGGTTGCCCTCTGTTGTCCAAATAGCAAAGTGCACATCTGTGTGCCCTTCCACTTCAACCACAGCTATTATTTTAACAAATAACTAATGCAATTGATCACTGTTAGGTTGCCCTCTGCTGTTCAAATGGCATAGTGCACCTCAGTGTGCCCTTCCACTTCAACAACAGCTATCATTTTGACAAACAGAATGAGCATGGTTCTATGCAGTCACCTTCACCTTCCACTTCCACCTCCACTTATCTTCACAAAGGGCACAATGGTTCGGTTCCAGTGTCAATTAATAGTTAATTATTGGCTCAACATTTCAGTCTCTAAAGAGCGAAACGCTGTATGACAAATGCCTCCTCACAAATTGAAACTGAAAGTAGGTGCTGTCATTGTGCACTGTAATTATGCTACTACCCAACCTTATGCCATCACAGGAACTCTGCAATGGAACAAGGTTGACAATTACGCGTCTACAAAGACACATCATAGAGGCCCATGTAATCGATTAATTACACTTAGATACTGTTCTTACACCACACATACCATCTGATACAAATATGCCTTTCAAATTCAAAAGACACAGGGACAGACTTTTGACAGAATCTGCTATACTTTCTTAAACCTGTATTCAGTCACAGGCAACTATATGTTGCTCTCTCAAAGGTTCGATAATATGGCTCAGTAAGAGTTGTGTCTGAGAAGAACGAGATTGTTAATTGTGTTTACAATTAAATATATGAGTAAGTGAATAAATAAGAGTGCAATCATATTCAATTAAAAACCTTTAAGATATGCTAGAACGGTGTATGTTACGCTGGGTAGAGCCAGTTAATAATTGAATTCCTGCGTCCGTCCTATAAATTAATCTAATCTCATCCATACTAATATGATGAAATTGAAACACGGGGTGACCCAACCTTAATACCTTTAATCGCAGCTGAATAAGAAAGCTTAATTCGCTAGTGCAGTAGCCTGTGATAAACTGCCAGGTGCAAGGAATAAAATATACTCTCAGTCCCAGCGTACCCCACATGGAATGGTGCTTTCAATAGGCAAGGGCAGCAGCAACGCCCTTAAACAAACATTGTTAAAGCAAATATGAGTGACATTCTCAACCCTTTCAAATGCAGTAACATTATCTGAAAATGCAACACACTAAACCTCGCAGATAGAATGGCACTCCCAGATGTGTGTATATACAATGTCTGTGCATTTTAGTATTTTGGCTACTCCCATTCATGGACTTATTTACTAAAAGTATCTCTTAATGAGTCCTGTATATGCATTAATACTTAAAAGCATATGATTGGAATATTGCGTGTAGTATAAGCATTCCATGAATATAATGCAAGTGCAATTTCACGTGTATCAAAATCCCACATTAGTTGTAAAATGATTGACAACCTTGTTGGGAAAGTACATGTGCTTATGTGCAAAATGCAAAACTCCTGCTTATGGCCATAATGACCGATCGATTGAAGTGCAAAACAGTATGCAGATGCATCTCATCTCATGTCAAATAAAGTGCAAATGCATTTTGACTAAGAATGTAAACATAGCTGAAGGTGCCAGATGCATGTATACATTGTATAGTGAATTGCAACAGATGAATGATTGAACTTTGAAGCCAAGATACGATATCTTAAACAGAGTGGTCCGGCATGGCGTGTGTGCTCATTCAAAAGTCTCTGTAAGGTATTCAATTGAAAGGTGGCAAAAGAATGACAAAGAATTGTGAATCAAAGTGGACCTGCAACGGGTCAAGCAAAACCATGTGCACATTCAAAAGTATTCAATGTTAATAGCGTAAAGAAAGTTGATGACAAAGTAAATTGAAGTTGGTCCGAGAACGGCAGAGGGAGATCAGCTGAGAGCTTCTTGGTTAAAGCAAGTTTATGTTGAAAAGTTAAATTGGTATTAGTCCGAGCCCAGAGAAGGGAGACTAATTGAACATTGTGTTGAAAAAGATCCGAGCCCAGCTGAGGGGGATCCGAGGTGAAGCATGAGTCTCCAGAGAAAGAGCATCCTAAGAGAAATTGGATGCATGCATATCCTCCAAACATTATATTGAGAGGATCTGAGCCCGGCTGAGGGGGATTTGAGGTGAATAGTTAATTGCCTGAGAAATTGGATACTTGTGAAATATCAATAGGAAAATAACTTACTGTTTGTTTGTCGCATCAGGCCCTCTGAAAGAAGAGACTTTGAAAGGCAAAGAAACTTGGGCACGGAAGGCCCTGATGCTAGTGATTGCACTGTATCTTTGTGCTAGAGAAGCCAGAGACTGTGGTAAGCTCGAGTGTAAAGCCTTGGCCCGTGCTGAAATGTGGGGATTGGAGGCCAATGGCCTGAACATCCTGACATATAATTTTATTACACTTCTCCTTTTCCGTAACACTGTTTCCCACACTATTTGTTTTAGAGGTAAGGATTTGCAACAGGTTTATTAGTATAGGCCCTTTTATTTTGACAAGACACCACTAGGTTTGCGTTATTATTATTTGATGGTCGTAACTTGCTGCCATCTGTAGATTTAGGATTAGATAGGCATTTATCAAACCCTTTTAGAAGTTCAATAAACACTCTTGAACTGTGGTCACTTGTGTCTGTCTTACTGTTGATACCATGCCTTCCTTACAGTATACATAGAGTCAATTTAGAAATACATACATTTCTGAATCACATTTAACCCAGACGGTTTTAAAGTATCCAATTTACATAACAATGTGGCTTTCAGTTGATGTAACTTTAGTTCTCTATTCCCTTTTCTCTTGTGTTCAGGGATATGAGCGAGACCCACACATTTCATACATTCCACTGTGTTTGTCTATGAAATGTGTCAAAATATAGCTAGTATCAGCATTTTTGATGACCTTGTAGTGTTGTAATATACACATCTTTAAAGGTCCTATCATGGATCCTATGGATTATAAATCACAGCTACATATGATTTATAGACAACAAACTTAGTTAAACATGTTAGTCTATATCTGAAAAGCCACAGTTGACCACCCTGAATTAAAAACACTTCCTTTGACACAAAATCACACATTTTACATGTGTGGCACTTATAAAAACCAGTGGTGTTACGTGCATGAGGAAGCCAATTAGAAAGTGGTTTCTCTATATCAACAGAACAGAGAGACAGAATATTACTTAAAGAGGGTGTGCTAGAAAAATGTAATTGAGCAGATTCCCCTAAGACTCTCTTAAGATCTCTATCATTGGCCAAAATGTGCCAGTGTTTGGTTAGTATTGTCTTCTTATTCTTTATGTTTGGTCTTCAAAACATTTGTTCTAGCTCTAGATTTAGTTTTGTTGAATGAATTGGTGATAACAAAATGTAGATAGCCTCTCTTAATAAAGCAGGCGCCAATTTAATTTGCCTCACTTAGATAATTAATCAGTCTCTGGTACATATTCGTTTGGCTCTCAAAACTTCCCCATAATCAAAGGAGTTAATGAGAGCTTGGGGGTGGTAATTCTTGGCATGTAAGGTAGAATTAGAGCTGGTACCTTTCTACAAAGAGTAGACATCAGCTCATTGTTAATCACTTGAAATGTAACATCGAGGAAGACTAGCTCATGTTCGCTGCTATTGATGGTCAACCTTAGATTCATGTTGTTATCATTAAGTTTGTCAACATAAGTAAATAGTTATTCTTCTGTATCATCCCATATTAGAAATAGATTGTCTATAACATGATACCAGACAATTGTATGATGTGTATATTCTTCCAACGTATGAAAAATGGCCTTTGCCAGTGGTAGTTAATTACCTACAATGAGACTGCAAAGTTATTTTGTGTGATCATCTTCACTGTATGAGAGAAATAAAATGTGTGCTTCGTGAAATGTAATAATAACAAATGACTAAATTCCTGGAATTGTACGTTTAATATGAGGGTGTTACACAATATAGTAGTGTATATAAATGGGCAGCTACATAGATGGTATGCTAACATATGTTAGATCAATACCAGGGTAAATATATATTGATTTAATTGAAATGTATTCTTAGGCTACCGCTCATGCAATAATAATACGAGACCAATGAGACTTAAGGGGCAAAACGGCATGAATGGGAATGTTGAATGTTTCACAATGTGATCTTTGTAACAGATTTATTTTCTGGTTTTGATTAGTTTCTTTTAGCTATCAAACTAGTACTAAGAAAGGATGGTCAATGTATTGATTTGACTTGACTTGAAAAAGTGCCTGTGGAATGAAACATGAGTTGGCATCAAGCATGGCCAAAAACGTATACTAATTGAAGGTGAAAATACAAAAACGTCTTATTGGATATCAAAATATATGCTTTTGGCATCATTTCTCTGATTAATCTCAGTGCCTTGACCAATTTCTTGTAGTACAAATTGTATTGTGCATGGGTATAAGTAAGTACTACAGCACGTACAATCCATACATTGTTTACATGCTGTTTACATGCTTGGAGTGTGTCATTACAGAAACTAAAAACTATGTTTAGCAACTCTCCTCCATCAGTGAAGAAGTGCTTGTCTTGAGACTGTGTCCAACAAATAATCTAATTCCTGGTCACCTACCTAAGAGCATCCTGAAACCATTCCCCCCAAAAATAGTGAATAATAATGCAATATTTCATCATATATAGCTCTTTAAGAAATGTTGTCTGATGTTTTCAACCTTATACTGGGGCAAATCAAAATTGCCCTACTGCCCTATAAAAGCACTTTAAAATATGTGTAAAGGTATGCCAGAGGACCGAGGTTCATGCTACACAGTCACGCTTCAGCAGAGTGCCCTGGGCACAACAGGCCCTCCTCGGGCAATGATGCAGGACTCAGCCAAGGGCAAGTTAGAACTGTCCTTTATTTTCCCAAAAAAACAGGGATCATACAGGAAAAACACATTCTCCAGCAATCACATCTCCTGAGCCTGTGTCACAAGTTTGTATTACACAATGGCGTCACAACAGCTAACCTTACCCCAAAAAACTAAGAGTCCATTCTATTGGATGGTTCGGGTGGTATTACCTATTGAGGTCACCTATATGAGTGGTCCTTCCATGTCAGTTGGTCTAGCCTGAGGCTTCCAGAAAAACTATCAATTACATTGATGCAGGGTGACATGACTACCATTGGCCCTTGCCCATTAAACACCACCCCAGGATTTTCCCTCCCTGATTGGCTGGCGCGAGTCCCCCCATGCCTGGGACCCTGCTCTGTTCACAAAGCTCAGTGTACCTTTTCAAGGCAATGAGAAAGACTGCTTGTCCCAATTGTTACCACTGGTATAGCCACCTAGCCTGAGAGAGTGTCTGCGGATTGCAATGATTGTTGGGCAACACAGATATCAGTTCTTGTCTGCTTTGCTGGGAACAGCTCCTCTTTCCACCACCGATAATAGTTACTGTTCGGCTTGGCCGAGTCACTTGGGTGAGGAACGCAAAACTGAGCTTCCTGGTCTACAATTATTGAGGATTTATTCTGTTATTTTGCAGGTGGCTCCTTGTCCCTGGAGTCAGGAATGTTCCACCCACCCTTGTCCTTGGCTTCGAGCACTGGCACTTTGCTTCGTGCTGCAGAATCTGCTTCTCTTAGCCCCTTATTCTGGGGCCTGTGGCATCATGCAATAACACTACAGTCATTCTATGGTTTTCCTACATAGATATAAGCACTGCCTTTGATAAAGTAGATAGAGCTAAGCTCTGGGCAGTGCTTGGGTCCTTAGGGTGCCCAGGGGAAATTCTACAGGCTCCGGTTGACCTCCATACGGATAACGAGGCCTGTGTTCGCAGTGGCTCTGGGGGGCACTGCACGGCTTGCTTTCAGGTGGGGTGGGGTGTGAGGCAGGGTTGTGTACTGGCCCCCATTTGCTTCTGCCTCTATATTAATGGCCTCTCACAGGACCTGATTGGTGTATTGGCTGATTTTCTAGTTTTGGGAGGTAGGGGGTTTCCAGTATTGACCTATGCTGACGACACTGTCCTTCTTGCAAGAACACCTAGGGCCCTACAGGTATTGATCAATGCCTATTCAACTTTCATGGACAATTTGGGCCTAAAAATAAATTCTAAGAAATCTGCAGTAATGGCGTGCGTGGGTAGAAAACGTCCTGTGCCCATGAAACCCATGCTATGTGCAGGTGAAATCATCCCCAGAGTTAAGACCTTTGACTACCTTGGAATATGTTTTTCGCAGGCCTTAAATGGCAAATACCATGGGGCCAAACAATCTGTTAAGATGAGTCAACAGATAGGTGGAATCTTTCGGTTTATGTCGAAGTGTAGGGGCCGGCCTTTGGATGTGACCCTTAAGCCGTCCACAGGGAGCTGGGTGTGGAGTTTTGGGAAGATCAGTGGGCGCTGGCCCCTCTTTTATTCTGGGTCAGGCTGTGGGCTAATGAGCATGCTTCCCTGTGTCATACCAGTATACGCACTGTGCAGGGCAAATGTGGCTGGAAAAAAATCCCCTGGCTAGCGTATGTCTTTTCAACTCTGGGTGAAGCCAACTTAGGTGCCCTTTTTCCGCCTGATACTCTCTTGTCTAAGAGTGAGGGGACTGTCTACAAAGCTAAGTTGGGTGAAACCATAGTAAGAAAAAGAATTTTGCTAGAGAATGGCCATAGAAATGGCGAATCTCACTCAAGCATTAGCTGCTTAACTGGAATCCAACCTTACCTGCTTTGGAGCACGTTAAAAAAGGACAGGTGGTTGATCACGAGGGCACGGTTTGATTGCCTTCGGCTGCAAGGTAACACTCATAAGTGGAATGGTTTTCCCGACAAAGCGGGCTGCCCGGTTTGTGGACACTGTAGAGAGGATATCTCTCATTTGTTATTCTTCTGTACGAGGTATGTTGGTATACGTAAAGCGACCCTGATTCCTGCCCTTAAGAAGACGATGATCTGCACACATAGGGCTGCTCTTGTGTTTCTTTTGAGTGCCGAAACAGTTTACACTGCATGGGCTCTTTTGACGTTCTTGAAAAGGGTGATGTATTTCAGAAATAGCATTCTGAAACTGCAAGGTGGTGAAGGTCTGTAATAAAGCATAATAGCACCCGTAATGGGTTAAAGGTTTTTGTACTGCTTTTTGTATGACCCCTCACTAAACTATCTTTTAATGTAGCCCACGATGAGGTAACCATTCGACTGTTAATTGTACTTGTATGCTGCCTTTGGAAATGTTTATCGATTCTATTTTTATGGAAATGTAATTTTAAGAATTTGTAATTTGGATTTTTGCAATAATGTGTTTATTTGTTCTTTGATGGTTGTTTTTATACATCCGAATAAACTTGTTTGACCTTGACATAGATATATACTGTAGTATTCTCCTTAGGGGTTAGTAGTATTTGGCTCTTACAGGTTCCTTATACGTCCCCGAAGGTCCATATGGTTAGTTGCTCTGTGTGACTCTTGCTTTCTTGCGTTTCTGCATTTCTGCTTTTGGTTATGAAAGAAAAAGGCTTCTGACAGTATGTACATCTTCTGTCTTTGTGTGTGTGTGCACATGTATGTCTGTGTAACTTCATGCAGAGATGCAAGTTTGCTTTGAGACTGGATGTTTATCATTAGTCAACCTTTTGCAATGATGTGGCACCTGTATCCGCAAAGACATCAGCTGGATAGGGTTTGAACGGGTGTCTAAGAGAATATCTGCTCACATACGTAGAATGTACTGGCCCTCCTGGGGGCTGGCCAAACAGTGACTGGCATCTCTCGTTTCTCAGTCTTCAGGCTGTCATGCATATAGGGGACACAAAGGGCATTCCAGGGTCCCTCTCTTCATATGTAATTATGTTGCAAAATGCGATTTGGATAATGTCGCTTTTACATCGTGATGAGCATGAACAACACAGATAATCATAAAACATAGCTACATTTTGTTTTACTTGTTCTATACATTGTTTATTGCCCAATTTTGGGTTTTAAACAGAAAGAGTCTAAAGACAATAATTATTATATTGACAAAGAAAGAATCAAATGACCATAAGATGTACCTATCCTGATTCAACTTGTAATACTCTTTTGTGGGCCAGGGGAAAGAAATTACAACATGGAGGACACAATTACCCATACTTCCTGTTAGGAAAGATTTCCATTTAATGTGTAATTTTCCCTCCAGTTGTGTACCCCCCAAAATGTTGCTTTGTTTAAACACCATAGTCTGAGTTTACCAGAGGAGCACCGCCCTCTGCTGCACTCCCCTGGGCTTTTCACTCACTTTGTTATATGGAAACTGCCATGCCCTTATAGACAGTCAGTACTGGGGGAATATTGTTTCCCTTAGTCCGTGCCAATCTTGCAACTTTTCTGCACCATTTAACAAGTGTACAATGCACCTTACAGTACAGCGCACTTGGGTCTAATAGTCATTTCCAAAGGCACTAGTAACTCTCAAAGGTTTTTTTAGGAGAAGTGCCTATGTGTCTCGGACAGGGCTGGTGGCAGCTTATCTTTTCATGTAATTTTAACCCTTTCCTGCCAGGTAAACCACATTAACTGAGTTTAGCACAAATAGGTGGCCTGGCTCCAAAATGGCCATGCCACAAGGTTCTTTATCCTGTCCTTTGGCCATCTTGCCCCTTCACCTTCTCCAGGTCGAGCCGACCCGGGTCAGTCCTTATTTGGGCATGCATTCTCCCATGAAACACCAAGCTTTTGCGGGCTTCTACATCCCTTGTGTGTGTGCCTCCAGGATGTGGGCTGGAACGTCTGGTTCCAATACACATCCTGGGTGTCAGAGAGTCTGAGGTGCTGTGAATGCCTGGGACCATCGTGGTCCATGATTGGTCCATGTATGGTATGCCTGTATGTGAGCAAATCTCCTATTGGGTCCTCTTCATTTTGGCGCAAAATAAATTTTGGATAAAAGAAGGCTCTAAACACTCATACCATGTCGATCTCTAGAGTTCTCACTGAACGAAGGATAGGATCCATGCATCCTAAAACTAAGAAGCCGAGTTGAGGAACCGCTGGTGACCCGCTGGAAGGTTTGGCACCCTGAGCCCGCTGTCGTCCCGCTGGACTCCTCCGCATCTGATCATCCTAGAAGGTCTGCGAAGACGCTTCGACCCAATGGAATAGTGGGACCAACTATTCTCGGCACCTTCATCAAACCCTGCAAGTAAGCCTTCTCGGAAGTGTCCCTGGGCCAACCAGTGTGGTGACCAGCTTACACAGGACCTTTGCCCTGATACTGCCACTGTTTCGAGGAGACACTCAAAACTTGGTACGTCACTAGCTATGTGTTCTGTACACTTGGCATTCCCAGGTCTAGAGTAAAGTGAGTGCCCTCGAACCGAGCACACGTGGTTACCGTGTCGTCCAGCTCTGGTGACAAACTTTGCAGGTGCGCTGCTTTTGTGCCCCTCTTGCCCTTGAAGCCTGCTGCAGTGAAATTGGCCTGATCCATCCACCAGGAGCAGAGAAATCACCAGTGTCCTGTTTGGGAATCAACGCTGTATCTTCGTCGCTGAAAGCCGCAGAGCCACCAAATTGCCGCACTTCAACCTGCAGCTGAAGTGGACTCGACTGCCGAAGTTCGGTATGGAGTGCACTGGGGGTCGGTGAGTAATTGCAACCCTAACCGCCCCTAGAGCCTCCATCCATTTTTACGCACGAGTGGCCCCTGAGGTCCTCTCTCCTTTACCCTACTAGTGCGAACTATCAAACTATTCCTGAACTCTGGAACCTGTTCTGCCCTGTTGCGGAGACCCTCCACGAATAGTGAGAACTTATTCTTCATCACCTCACCCACCTTCCTGAGCTGCTACAGACCCTTGAAGAGACCCCGTTTTGCCCATCTGCATTATCGCGTGCGCCAGCATTGCAAGTACATTTGAGCAATAGGCTCCACTCTCTTTAGGGATTGGACTGCCTCTCAGTTAGGATTGTGTTTGATGCAGAAAGGACCTAAAGACTATTTGCACTGCCTGCTTCCTTTCCCTTTTAGGTTCTGGACCCATTTTGTGCATTAACCCTTTAGATTCCCTGGTCTTGTAGATATGTATTTTGATAGGATTGTATTGATCTAAAAGTATTACTGTGATGGTTATTGTGTGGTGAACTTTCAAAGGCCTTGAAATGAATGTATTTGTATTTTTTTTATATATATATATATATATATATATATATATATACCTGACTGGGAGTGATTTGTAAGTGTCCTTTACTCTGTATGCTCATTGAGTTCTTTCAGGCACCCTCAACCCTCTTTACACCCATGACATCAAGGATGACATCACAAATTTCATTGATGACATCACTGAGGACATCACATGTCTGGCTCCCTCTTTTTTCGTTTAGTGACACATGTACACCAGATGCTTTTCTTCACTGACAGTGAGAAACTAAAAAAGGAAAAAGTACTATATTTGTGGTCCTTACCCTTCTGATATGGTCTTAGACTACTTTCCTTATGGTTCAGTCGCATCATATGGAAGAATCATCATCATCATCATCATCATCATCATCATCATCATCATGGGGAGGAGGGAAGCCTGAAACACAGCAATCCTTTCTGTTCATAAAGCTAATCAGTGTGGTTGTGAACACTTTCTGGTAGTACTGCTATTGTTTTGATTACTTTAGTTTCTCTGTATATGCTCATATGTGTATGCGTTGTGGTCTCTTTATGTCTTGTGTATATCAGTACAATTATGTAGTAAGTGAGGCATTCTTAGGTGCTTATTACATGTTTTACAGAATACAACAATCTGAAATGAAAGCATTCATCACTGTACTATCAAACGTGGGAGGATTTTGAATATTGCACCTCTATGATGCATGCTGTAAACAATGCATTTGTTTCTGCATGAGTGCGTTCATGTACTGGAAAGAACTCTATAATACATTGGTGTTTATAGCAATGCAATGTTTAATGAACAATTTATCTAATGATAGTTATTCCAATCATCTCTGATAGTTTTCTGCCAACATTACAATGATAATCCCTTGTGGAGGCTTGTCATGAAAAGTAAATACACATGTGATGTCATCAGTGATGTCATCATTGACAATTGTGATGTCATCCTTGATGTCATGGGTGTTAGTCATTGCAGTGCACAGTGGTAGCGCGAGTTATGGTTGCATAGCTTACCATAACTGCTGAATTTCTGGGGTTTTTCAATTTTACCTGTAACCATAACGTGCCTGTAACAACATTTTGCCATTGAACGTCATATGGTTGTTCTAGTGCAACTTAACCATAATGTCCTTTTAACAACGTTTTCTCAGTGAAATTCACAGCTTTTAGCCAGGATACCCTTAGTTTGTAAAGATTTACTGTACAACATACTGAACCCGCTGGCAATATGTTCATATGCACAGTAGTCACCAACTATGCATCTAGTCCCAGAGATCGGGTGGCATCCAACCTGCTGAGAAATGCACAGGCCCTCTTACATAGTGCTACCATTCAGCAAACACAAGTAACATATACAAACAGCACCATGTACATGATATCCAACTGAAAATAGAGTAAGTCTGTAAACTGTGTACTTATGAAACAAACAGCACAAAGGCAAAGGGAGGGCACCACAACGAAGTGCACCAACAAGAGAGGGGATGTCTGCCTTCAACAATCTTACCGCACTGCTACTTTACATTGGAAGAAAGAACGAATGGGCAAAGTAGGGACTTGAAAGTAGTAAGAACAGAACATCAGTACAACACACTAAGCACACTAAAGCTTGAGTGATAGTTGGTGCAGTACACAACAGTAAATAAGCATAGCGTTGCTTTCTTTACGCAGCAATGTAAAGCACCTTACAGTGACTGGAAGAGAATTTCCCTCATAACATTGTGACTTACCATAGTTACCCCATTCGTACACACAGCAGTCGGAAATGTAACATATTTTATCTCTATTGCTTCATGTACAGGTAACACATTTTTTATTGTGTAAGACAAGATATTGGAAAGGAAAGCAAGGCAGCACAAGTGGCACCCCTTCCACAACAGCATACAGGCAGAGGAAAGGAAAGAAACTCTATAAATAGCTAAGGGTAGAGCCTGGAAGGTGAAATGGAAGAATTGGTAAACAATTTTGCTGCTTTCAAATATTACATACAAGGACATATTATGGACAAAATAAAACACCTCTGCCTGACCTGCACATGTACCCCTTCCCCATTTCAGGGCCCGACATCCCCTCAAAATCGGTGTCATCAGCAACCGTACAATGATACCTCAATCCCTTCCTCCCCTCTCGACCAACTTGTACTAACCCCCACTTCCCCACAAGAAGTATTCACTTCTGCTACCCTTTCTCATTCCGAACGTATGTATGAATGTGTGGTAGTGAACGTTCATACTTAAGTTGTTGTTCAGTGAGCATGTAGCTTTTTCTTTGTTTTTAAAATGCCGTTATGACTGAGCGGAGCACAGCACTGCTGGGATTGGCTGCAATTAAGGAAAAAGGAGGTGTCCTACTGACACTGCACCTGGTCAGCCTACTCGTAATGACAATGGAGGCATCCGCAGGATGCCAGTATGATCTGCAGGTCAGCATCTTGTGAACCACCTACAATTAGTTGTGGGAGTGGACGTTTGTCCGTTGCACAAATACACGCATGCGTATCTCTTCCTCTGTCTCCTGGTAACACTGCCCCTGCCCAGCATATGCGAACAAAGTGATAACAACCTTTAATTATTTTGAGCCATCCAATCGTGCCCTACACGTAACTACACACATGAATATGCCACCTGCTATACCCTATAAACACCCAGCTTGTCCCAAAATGGTTGGCGCATGTGTGTGGCAATATTAATCAGACCAGAGAACCCAACGATGTGCATACGACACCTATGCACATGCGCACAAACTACTCCACTCAAAACGCATCCTGCGCACAGCCCTACCAATAGACAACATTTGCGACATCACCATGCCACTGCACCCACGCTACGCGTTGGCCCTTCTTTCGCGGACACAATCCGCACCATCTGACAGCAGAAAAGAACAATATTGTACTATCTACGGAATGTTATTGGGAAAGTACATGCTTACAAACACCATTGCACATGTATGTATTTGTTTGAACGATGTAACCCAGTTTTCTGGGTGCCCGGTCTCTAGAGCAGCCCTATAAAAGACCACACCCCAGAGCAGCTGTGCAATCTGTTTGTAGCTTTTCAACGCAGAATAGGTGGCCACATAGCTTTCAGCTGTAATTGATGCCGGACCAAATGTACTGCGGTACATTACCTTTTCAAGTAATGGCAACCATTTCAGCCCAGTTTACTACACACACTAATGAAGAAAGGTATTAATGCCCCTTCCTGTCAACTGCACCCTCAGTACCGATAATCCCCACTGTCCCATTCCCATGCGCAGCATGCTGACAACGGTAGTATGTGGCACATGTGGTTCCCCAAGTACCGCGAGAGCCGTGCCCCACCAAAGCACAAACAGTCCTTCTTCCCTTTCTGCTATGTTCTTTGTAGCATACCCTCATTGGGTACTGTTAATTATTCACACATGCATCCACCAATCATATTGCAGTGCTCTCCCTTTAATACTATCAGTTCTGTACAACAGTCCTCTGCGTACACACCACACCCAGAAACGTTATTGTGCAATCCCTTAGCCTCCACAGTCTCATTTCCCCATGGCCGCCATCCCCAAAAGCCCAGGATGTGGCTTTTGTGCTGTTTGCAGGCGTGGGGGAATAAATTGCAACCCGGGTAGGGTATTTCATGTACAATGGCGGCTCTGAAAAGAGCCTTTTTTTAGGTGCTTTTAGAGAAACAGCTTCTTGTGTGGTTTTATGTGATTTTGTCTTTTCTACTCCTCACATTCTTACAGTACACTCTTCAACGCATCCTGTAGATGGGCAAAGAAAACAGCATTACCAATGGGTGACAAAGAAATTCCATTTACATGGAAAAACTCTGCATTTCGACAACTAATGATGTCATTGTTGCAGAAGAACATCCTACGAGCAGACAAAAAGTCACACATGCTTCTGTTGATGAGAGACCTTCCAACCTCTGGCTGGGAACAACATGCATTAGCATTGTCCCATACTCTTCGTGGTGGCATGGATGAGAAAAGCACCTGGGCGGTGGGAAAAATCCTCTTCACTCCATTCAGCAACCTCTTGAGGTCAAGGAACAAACAAGAACAAGCCGCGTAACCCAATGCATGCCCCCGTAATGGATGACGACTACATGCACAGTAGCGAAACTGGCAATTTTTCGGCAGAGGTGAATGAAAATGCTGAAACGACGGACATGGACAGTGGACCACACTGTGTCCTCTCCATCCAAACCGAAATCGCCATCAAAGTGTCTTTCCTGGGCATACTTGTGCAGATCTATCACAAAGGGATCACACAAAATCAACACAATCCGCTTCTCCATGTCAGCTCTCCTCAGTACGCAGAGTAATGAGAAACAGTCTTACCGCCTCTTCTTTTGAACCACACCCTGAGTACCTGATTGGATAATCCCCACAGTCCCATTTCCATTGGCCAACATGGTGAGAAGGGCAGAATGTGGCACTTGCGCTTCCCCAATTACTGCGAGGGACGCACCCCAGTAAAGGAGGATCATTCCTTCTTCCCTTTCGACTGATCTTTGTGCAACCCTACCTCGATGGATAATATTAAAAAGTGACACACGCATCCACCAATCACATCCAAGACGTCCGCATATAACACTGTCAGTTCTGTACAACACTTCATGCCCACTGTTACAAAATCGGAGTAAAAGTGGCATCTAATTCCTCCAGCAGAAAGTTCCATAAAACTATCCAAAATGTCTTCATTTGCATTCATGCAAATGGGGACCCATCAGCACAAAGTACAGATACAAAAATGTTGTGTGCACTATTGTTACAACTGTGTTTCAAGTGCCTCTGAGCAGGCTGTCTACCACTGAACATCTACAACGTATGTAAAAGACGTCGTTTTTTTCTCCCATCACCTACCATCAAGTGCCACTGCAATGCAGTAAGCTTTCAATGTATTAATTTACCCATGTCGCCCATTTCAACATCAAAATGGGAACACTCTTCTTTCCTTCGGACACTGCCGCAAATGTTGTGCCTCACTTACCCATCTTGTACAAAATTCGTAAAAATATAGCACAAAAGGAGCAATGCATGTATCTTAGCAACATACACAAAGTACATACAGTGAATGGATACAAACAGGATGCCTGCCATTTACCTTGGACACTTCAACAATAGGCTTCTGGATGTGTCTGTAGAAATGTACCTTTTGCCACAGTTTTTGCCGTACACACAATAACCACAAACTTGATTGAGCTGTACCTCTGCCACCACCCTCCCATTTCCATGACTGCCATCCTGGAAAGGGCTGCATGTGGCACGAGCAATGCTGACAGTACCGTGGACTCTGCAAAGATATTGTGCTAGGAACGAGAGCGGGGGAATACATTTGCAACTGGGTGGAGGATGTCCTTTGTACTGGCACCTTTTAAAAGAGCCTTTTTTTTAAATGTTGTTTAATTTTTTCTTTTGTGGTGCTTGCAGAGAACCTTGTGTGTCTTTGCTCTTCCTCTCAGTTTCTATTATCGTTTCCTCCTTACAGTTTTGCAGGATTCTCTTCGATGCTTCTTGCACATTGTAAAACCAAACAGCATTGCCAATGGCGATGAAAGAAATGCCATTTCAATCGAACTTTGTTTGATTTTGCTCTTTATCTCACTGTCTGGTATGTTTTCCTCCTTACATTTGTACAGTATTCTTTTCAACGCTTCTTGCACAGTGTAAACCAAAACAGTATTGCCAATGGGAGTGAAAGAAATACCATTTCCATGGAACCAGTGCATATTTCGCTCATTAATGATGTCATAGTCTTTGGCGAACATCCCAGCACTGCACATAAATTGACACATGCTTCTGTTTATAAAACACCTTCCGACCTCTGGCTGGGGACAAATTACTTGAGAAAACCACCTTGGCAGTGGGAAAAATCTGCATCAGTCCTTCCATCAACTTCTTTAGGCAACGGAGCAAACGTCGACACGACATGTACCCCAAATGTAGAGCTCCATAGTGCACGACAACAACAACAGTCCCCACAGAGGCCACACATCTGCAAACGTCAACCATAGCACCGAAACTACCCTCATACACAGTGCCCCAGAAAGGCTCCACTCCTTCCAACTCGAAATTAGCAGCCATGCCTTTGTGCTCGGCATACCTGTGCAGATCTCCCACAAAAGTATCACCCACTATCAGCACTCTCGGTCTCTCCTTCTCTGCCGACCTCAGTCTACAAAGTATTGGGAATAAATACTGCCGGGCCTCCTGTGAAGCACACCGTCGACACCTGATTGGATAATCCTCACAGTTGCTTTTCCATTTCCACCATACTCAGAAGGGCAGGATGTGGCACATGCTCTTTCTCAGCTACAGCAAGGGCTGTGCCCCAGTAAAGCTGGGACAGTCCTTCTTCCATTTCCACTATTCTTTTTGTAGCACTCCCACATTACGTACTATTAAATAATGACAGAGGCATTCACCAATAACATCCAAAACCTCTGCATTCAACACTATCATTTCTGTACAGCACTCCATATGTGGAGTGCTGTACCTTTACACACACAACTTACAGGTCTCTTGTGATTTCAAAGCTCCTCCAGTAACAAGTTCTCCAAAAGTATCCATGCTTTCAGCATCGAGAGTCACCCAGAGCAGGACTCATCACCACAAACTACAGGTAGCAATATTTATTTTTCTCGCAGCACTCTACTAAATGCAAACAACCAATACTTCCAAGTGCACTACAGTAGTCAGTAATCTGCGCAATGCACACTACCCAAGCACATAAAATATCCAGTTGTACCCTGTGCACTTCTATACACAGAGTATTTGAACACAGCACCCAGTGCACACACTGCAGGAGTGTTCACTCCATCAGCTCCAGGCATGGACTACAAACTATAGCATGTGCTAACAATCACCCCACCCATGAATCCAGCAATGTATGCAATGTTCACAAAACACACACAGAAGGAAACAATGTAAAACCTACATGCAAGCAGGCCACATAGTTTCCGTTGCAAGGCGTGCTGCCATGCCCCCAAGGCACTAGGACCTCACCACACACAACACACTAGAGTGTACCCTACCTTTAAATACTCATACCATGTTCACTACACTCCCCATCGGCAACTCAGTCCGCCATCTTTCACCCTGTCCACATGTTTGCATGCATGGCTGCATGACGTTGCATTCAGTGTGGTGAACGGTATTTGGGTGGCTGTGTACATTGTCCATATTTTGCATGTGTCTTGCTGCGGAATTCCTTTCATGACGCAATCGCATCTGGTGGCATATGTTGTGGTGGCTGTGGTCAAGGCCTAGTTTAATGCATGACGTTGCATTGGGTGTGGTGAATGGTATGTGGGTGGCTGTGTACATTGTCCATATTTTCCATGTGTCTTGCTGCGGAATTCCTTTCATGACGCAATATCGTCTGGCTGCATTATGTTGTGGAGACTGTGGTCAAGGCCTAGGCTTTTGGGTGCATGGCCTACGGCCTACGGCCTTTAGCCATGCACCCAACAGTCTAGGCCTTGCCCACACCCAGCACAACATAACAGAGCCATGCAGGCGACCATTTGGCCAGATACCACAATGCACACATTTTTCATAGGCAGCAGCACTTCTACCCAACCCCTACACCATAATAGAATGATGCATCCAAACAAGTAGCAATTACCAGAATCTACCAACATAGCACAGTGTCCGGCAACCCTACCTCCTTCCATTCAAATAGCATTGTATTATTGGCAACCAAATGACAAAACCTTAACAACAGTGGCCGTGCTCCCAGCACTCTATTAAGTGCACAAAATCAATACTGCGCAGTACAGTACTCACCGCTCCGCCCAAGTGACACGACCCAAGACAATCAAATATGCACTTCAACCCTATCCACTTCTATGCACAGAGTACTTCAACACTGCACTCAGTGCACACACTGCAGGACTGTTCACTCCAATAGCTGCAGCCAACGACTAAACACTGTAGGATGTGCTTACTATCACCACACCCATGGAACCACAAATGTATGCAATGCTGATGAACCACACACATGAGGCTACAATGTCACAGCTACTTGTAACCAAGGGACACAGTTGTCAGAGCAAAGCCTCCACTCATTCATCGAGTGGGCTACGGCCTTACCATGCGCAGCACACCGTACTAGATGCTATGTTACAATTTATTTTCATGTCATGTGCAATGGACTCCCATTCTGCAATTCAGCTGCCAGCAGTCACCATGGTAAGAGGTCACCGCACATCCTATTGTGCCGTAACGAAGGATGCCTGCATTCACCACACATGGTAGTCGCCTGTGGAGGAACCCGCAAATCAGCGCTATACACACGGATACTGCAGGCACACCACCGTCTTCTTCCACCTAAATATGACATACCTCACATATACTACATCCTACTCCCCCACCCTTTCTGTCCCTTCTTTTCACCACCATGGTGTTAAGTATGTTTGCCAGGCCCTTTCGGGGCCGCATTATCCTCCGATACACCATGGTGGCGTTTCCCAAAAATGTTGACGCACAGCACGCTCCCCTCCAGCTGACCACCGGCCGCATCCAATGTTCCGCGGACATCACGGCGTACTGCAAGCCAATGAGACTTTTGTCCACGGAGCAAACAGGGAAAGGGGTCCGCGGAGCAGAGCCACATATCACTAATTGTTTTAGATGTACATTTCAGATCTTTGTAACAAAAGTACTCCTCAGATTTCCACCAAACACACAAAAGCATGTTTTCGGGACCAAGCCCCCGCTCCTGCTCCTGCCACAAATTTGGTTACAATCCAACCAGCCGTTTGGGCCGTGCGCAAAGTTTTTTCCCGTTCTGTCTATGGAAGAAAAAAAAGAATTTGGGACCCCCATCTAACTTTGCCCACCCTTGAATAAACCTCACCAAACCTCCCCAAAGAATTCAGAGGGGGCCATATACTTTTATTGCAAATTTGGTGAGGATTCCTCCAGGGGAAGCAAAGTTATAAGCCGCCCAAAAAGAGGTCTTCCTATGGGTTTAGCAACTTAACCATAACTACATGGCCTCTACCGCGGGCCTTGTAATACACAAATAGTGCAAAGGCTTGCAGGTTGGGCTTAGGTAAAGCTGTGGTTATACAATCAAAATGTATTCTTGTTGTTGACCTTGTAGGTTCTCCACGCATTTCCTGACTTGTTCCCCTAGAATCCCATCTTCAGGGATCACTAAACTCGAATATTACACTGGAATACCCTATGATGCACCATCAACTTGTGACACCTTTTACCTATTTTACTGCTGATCAAGCCTAGTGTCCACCAACCCTATGTGTGACAGTCATCCTTAGAACAAATGACTTGAAAGGGTTCTGCTGTACAGCACCTAGAAGTAGATACAGTAAATGTCAGCTACACACATTCCATTTTCACCAGTTTCTGTAAGTATAATGCTGGCAAAACTGATAGCTGAAGGGTGATTTTTCTGCAAAGCATGCACTCCCCTTGGACATCTTCCGGTCTTTGCTACTACTCCCTCACTTGCTCGCTCTCTGCATGTTGCTCTCTCCCCATGTGCATTGTCACTCCCTCTCCCTGTGTCGTTCTCTGTCTCTCTCTCCCCGCATGCACTGTTGCTCTCTCTCCCCGCATGCGCTGTCGCTATATCTCTCTCTCTCTTCGCACATGCTGTAGCTCTCTCTCTGGCATTCTTGAAGATAATCCCTAATTCCATCTTCTCCCTCTCATCTTTGTTCTCAGCTCTTACTTTTTCTCTCATCCTTCCTCCCAAACTCAATTTTCTCTTACTTTCTCGCCCTTTCTCGTTCTTATGTCCTGTTGTTCATCATCAGCACCCACTATCAATTGCTTCCTCCATTGCTCTATTCCCCTTCTCATTCCAAGGCACAGATGCACCCCTTACCACATCCTCTGTGACCCTGGTGCATATAGATGAAAAATGCAAAGAACAACAGTAAACACCCAAACTATTGGCATTGCCAATGCTTGTTTCTGTGTATCGCTGCTCAACACATTCCACGTGCCACCTATAGAACCAGAGCAACCTGTTAGCAATGATGATGTGTTTAAAGAAACACCTAAATATGTATCTTATGTCAAGACAACCAGTATGTTATTTCATGTTCTGTTGGTTAGTATCTGTACATCCATAGCCGGGCATCCATCATCTTCAATGGGCCAGCAGGCACACGATCACTAAACTGTGTTCACACTTAAACAGCTGTAGGGGAAACCAACAGTGGGCGTGGAGCTCCCCATCACAATGTGTCACAGGTATGCTAGAAAATATGTGAGTCCCGGCACTTTGTTTTTACATATAAAGCAAAGAAACCGCGTGCACATTAAATGACCTACTCATATCAGGCAGTGCTCTTAAGATTGCCCCGCCCCCACCTTTTGAAGATGTGTTAACCGCCCCATCCCCCGCCAGGTTTTGGTCTACTTGCACCTCCCATAGCACAAGTAGAAGTGAGTACACCAAAGTGCGTGTATTTCTGTGCAAACCAAGCAACGCGCAGTGGGTTCATGGTGCTGGGTGCGCGCGCGCACAAACACATCTGTGCTCAGAAACATAAATGTGGATGCACCAACATAACAGTGCCCCCTAGTGAAATGCAACGGGTTGCATCACCAGGGAGTCATGATGCCACCAAGTCGGGAGCACCAACCAATACACTCATTGCCATGCAATATTAAAAATCATATGCACAACAACTTTAAGAACCACCACTTTAGAAAAAGAACATTAACCTGTTTTAAAAACCCTCCTTGCGCCCGTTAAACTGCATGGTGGCATGGTGCCAGCGTACCTGCTGCTTGTGGCTGCTTCCACTTCTGTCCTGCAGTATTAAATGATGACCTATCGCTGCCTTGCGAGGGATTGCTCTCTGCCTAACATCTGATCCTCCCAACCCTCGTGTTCTGATAATGAAAGTGAAAGTGCCGAATGTTTATATGAAATCAGCTGCTCGCAGAGTGGAAATGAACGTGTCTTCTTCAGCGTGACTGCAGTAAACAAACTCCCAGTGACGCGCTATGCTCGTTTCCCTTTCCTGCATGTGTTTTAAAGAGAATGCAAGGCATCGTTTTAACTTTCATGTCCAACAGGTTCAAAGCTGCGGTTGCTGAATGAACGAGCCGTGTTTTGGTATGAGGTTCAAATCGTGCCCTCCTCAGACACTTGGAAGAAAGCAGGCAGTGCTTAACAGACAAAAGCACGCCGAGCTCGAGAGCTGCTGTCAGCAACTTTAAGTCAAAGGGCAGCTCACCAGAGCCAACTGCTTTGACTGGCAAGAACTTTTTGTATAAGACACGTGCTTTCCCCGAATTATGTCCGCCTGCAAAAACCCTTAGCTCTCTCGCAGATCTGTTGCTGATGTCTATGTTAAAGGGATGCGATCCGGGTGAATAGGCTCGATCCCAAGTTGGGCGTAATGCCTGCAGCCTTCTAATTGCCTGCTGAGAAATGATTTTCATTTCCCCAGTAAAATACGGATTTACCAATCTCAGCATGTAATATACATCTTCTATACTGCGCCTGTTATCACTGTAGTGGCCTGCCACGCCAATGCTTGTCTGCAGGTTAGGGAGCCGAGTTGTGCACCGACCTGGGATATCCAGGCTAGGTAGGGCAGGCCCCCTCCCCACAATTCTGAAGCTTTTGATTTGGTCCCTTCACCTTTTACCTCCGTCTCAAGGCAAACCTTCAGCAGATTTAAATATTGAAAAACATCAGAATGATGGAGTGCGCGATTAGCACGCTGACAGTTCTGTGATGTTTAAGCAGCACTTTCTTCCTTTGGCAACAGGCATAAAAGGCTTTCATGTATTGTCACGAATAGGTGGATTGACATAACCTGGGCTCCTGTCCACTTACTAGACCAATTCCATAGGTGCATGTCTCCATTTCTGTACCACTGTACTCCCTCAGTTGCCACATAACTGCTAGAGCCGGTTGTTTCTCTGAGGCATAAAAAGGCTGCGGGTTTATTATAACAATCCACATCACTCATCTATTTCAAAACACTGCATGATTATCATCACAGTAACACCCTCTGGCGAATTGTTCTCCTGGTGTGGCGGCCAGCCGAATAACTCACCCCTTTCTTGCTTCCCCCCATCTTTTCAACCAACTCCACTTTAGGCCAAAGCTCTCCCAACCACCTCTGTCCGTGATCCACCTTCCCCTGCAGGCGATGGGCTGGAGGAGTGCCATTTATGACAGGGGAAGCTGAGCTCTCTTACATTCCTCAAGTGCCCTCGCCGCTGGGCCTCAGAGGGGCGATGATCCCAGGAGGAGCGAAAACGTCTCCTGATTTCCTAACCTCGTTGGAGGTTCTTACAGTGCCACTGAAAGCTCACACACTGCCACGCCTCTGATGGGTCCACGCCCATCTGTGGATCCCCCAGTTGTGGCCTCATAGCTCCAATAGTTGTGTGCATACGTTCCAGAAAAAAAGATCCATCCTGGTTTTTGATAAGTGCACCCCAACCCCTGCGTAGTACTTGGGTGACTTCAAGTTCTCCTAGACTTTTCTATTGCTGAATGTGATTCTGCTCCCCTCCATGTTTCTCTTGGTTCAATCTCTGACAACATGATCTGTGGCTCCCAAGCGAGCTGCCATTTTTTGCAGGGTGCTCATCATCTGTCTCACCAATACCCCTCTGTCCATGCTTGTGAGATCGTTTACACCCACGTGTACCAGTTGAGTGTCGGGTTTGGGGTACCTTGCCAGCAGCTCTTGCACATGATCTTCCAATTGACCCCATCTCATCCCCGGGATTCCAGGCCATTCAATCTTGAAATGTCTTGCTGTCATCTTTTCCCTCTGCGGTGTCCATCTTGATTTAGCCCTTGTCACAAAAAAGTGACCCACTACCCATACTGTTCTTCTGCTCCTTCTAGTTGCTGTTTGGTGGGGAGAGATGTGGAGTGGGGGATGATTATTGCTACATTTTATCTGTCTTTATGTATCTTTTAAAACTGTCTGACCTTCAACCCTCTATCTTTTTAATAGATTCAGGAGTCATACCTACCCATGCAGCTGAGGTGGCTGCTCCAATCCTGAAGGAGTGAGTTCTGAAAACCCCCTCCATTTCCTCTATGTATTTTAATGCCCTGTTCATAACGCTTTTAAACTCAAACCTGCTTAACTGCGTGTAGGAAGAGCGGGGGCCTCGCCCTTCCCAGTGGCCTTAAGGCTAGATATGTCAATAGGCCCTTAACTGGGAAGCATGGGCTTCCCTTGATGCTGTGTAGTGTAAATAATCTTCCTTTTACACTCTGGTCAGTCTTAGACCTTCTTAGGTGCAGCTGTGCCACCTCTTCTGACCCTGTGACATTTTCAATCCTTAAAAGAAAACTTCCCCCTCCTCCTTTGTGGTCTGGTACCAGCTGACTGAGCCTGAAGCAAGAGAGATAGGAGGAGAGCCAGAATTCTAGTCGAGGCCACAGATACAAATATATGGACAAGTATACACAAACGACCGCTGGCACGACGGAGTAGTGGGGAGTAAGGCACTAACAATAGCAAAGGCAGCAGTGAGCAAGGTACAAGAGGAAAACAACAAGTGCCTCAAGGAATGGGACAGGAGCGAAAAGTTAGTAACATGGGTAGACAACGAAGCTGGACCAATGCCAATAATTCCCCTTACTACCCCATCACTATGCTACCAGCACAATGGTGCAGAAGAGGTAGGAGAAAACGTCGGATGCAAAAGAATAGAAGTAATATCAGGAATGGGAGCAGGGACCGCAGTATTAATGGACCATTACTGGGCCTGTGGAGCAAAGGCATATGATAAGCTGCCATATAACTGGGGAGGGATATGCTCCCTAACACATGTGAACATACCCTCCTTAGCAGTACATAAAAAGGACGTCAAGCTCAACGAATTCAGCAAGATGCAAACTAACAGAAGGAAGAAGAGGTCCTTAGAGACTGCAGCAGCTATCCAACTGACAACTTCCAACCAACACAAGGAACTGAGGTGAGAAGGAAACTAATTGTAGGGACTATCTGAAGAATAACTGGATGAAGTACACCTGTCTCACAGATTGTTTAGCAGGACACAAATATTGTTTTTAGCACTAATATCCCCAGGATTGCAAGCATATGCAAATGCTAAGTGGCTCCAGATCACCCGTTGAGGGTTGATGGTAACAATAAATTAAATGGTAAACGGGTTCAATGCAATAAAGGAAGAGCTCAGAGCCGTAAGGCTGGTGGCACTACAGAATGGATATGTTCCGGACCTCCTCACAGCAATGGAAGGAGGAGTTTGCACAAAAATAGGGAGTTCATACTGCACCTTCATAACTGGCAATGACGAAGACAACAGGACACCCTCAGACGCGGTAGAACAATTGGCCCAGATGCACGCAAAGATGGAAGTAGAATTGAAGGGAACAGCAAAGGACCAGAGCTGGTTCGCCTATCTGTGGTCATGGATGCCCTCATTGCTGGTCGACAGCCTAAAGGTGATAGTGGGAGGACTGATCATAGGGACAGCATCCTTTGTGGAATAAAGATATGTGTTGGGAAATGCAAGAAGACAATGGAAGAGGTGATTGAAATGCAGCTGCTCATGGACCTGGAAAATGATGGAGCAATGGATGAGATTTTGAAGGAAAGAGAAAGACTAAGACAGAAGATAGCAGAATCAGACATGTTCTCACGTGGAACAAAGGTAGAAAACCCATGAAACCCAAAGATGTAGGGAAATGGGTATATTGCAAGCCTGAAGGTGGGTGCGTCTACATGTACTGGTCCTTTGAAGATCATATCCGCTAATACGGGCACCTGGCAGTAATAACTAAGGTATGGTGCCTAATAGACGATGGGAGAAACAATGGTGGTGTGGTCGGCAAGTTGACCAAATGGAGGACTGAAGAGGGAAGGTCAGAATAAACCTTCCATCCTGGAAGTCCCCCAAACAGGAAGAGGTACCAAAAGCAATATGGCCACCGAGCATACAAACTAACTTCAATACCCACTGCTCCCACAATGAAGATCTACCATGAACGATACCCGCTCAGCAGACCCTACAACCCTGCAGCAGTACAAACTCCACCCATGGTGGAGGAAGACAACAAAGACAGAGATGGAGAAAGCAGCATGGACAGCATCGACTAACGCCATGTCACCAGTCATTTGAGACATCATGATGACATATCTGCATTAGACAGGAAGCACATGTGCCGTCTGCACATTTCCGGACAGTCACACACCCAACTGCATGAAGAATACTTGTATACAGTTCTATTAGTTAGAGGACAGTGACATGTACATGTTGTCTGCATGTTTATTATTTTGTCATTAGGCTCGCTACAGCAACACAGAAACGCAAGAAGCAAGAAGAGCTTGTGTAAATGCATGCAGATGCTTACATGCAAATAACCCCATGGTATGACAGGAGCCCTCGAGGGACCTGACAGCCATTACACTAAAATAGAAGACACATACAACAGGAGCCAGACTATGGCTTGAGAAATGTATTAGGCCCAATGGTCTCAGAAAACCTCATGCCTCAAGCCCTGAAGCCCACAGACTGTCGCGTAAGCGTAAGCAGAATCGCTGCAGCAAGGGACACAGCCGCTGCCAAGGTCGCAGTGTTGCAAGTGACATTCCACACTCTGAACCCAAGTAACACTGTGCGGAGAGGCCCGCGGAGAGGCCTGCTTTCAGCAAAATACAGGATAATTCAGAGCACCAGAACTCACATATGTGTTCATCCAAACAAGTGATCTTGCCAGGCTGATTAAGTGCCAAAATTGGTAGCAGGGAAGAGCACATCCTCTCTTGGTCCATACGTTGGTCACAGCTGTAATTGATGTGGAGTGCTGTACCTTTACACACACAACTTACAGGTCTCTTGTGATTTCAAAGCTCCTCCAGTAACAAGTTCTCCAAAAGTATCCATGCTTTCAGCATCGAGAGTCACCCAGAGCAGGACTCATCACCACAAACTACAGGTAGCAATATTTCTTTTTCTCGCAGCACTCTACTAAATGCAAACAACCAATACTTCAAAGTGCACTACAGTAGTCAGTAATCTGCACAATGCACACTACCCAAGCACATAAAATATCCAGTTGTACCCTGTGCACTTCTATACACAGAGTATTTGAACACAGCACCCAGTGCACACACTGCAAGAGTGTTCACTCCATCAGCTCCAGGCATGGACTACAAACTATAGCATGTGCTAACAATCACCCCACCCATGAATCCAGCAATGTATGCAATGTTCACAAAACACACACAGAAGGAAACAATGTGAAACCTACTTGCAAGCAGGCCACATAGTTTACGTTGCAAGGCGTGCTGCCATGCCCCCAAGGCACTAGGACCTCACCACACACAACACACCACAGTGTACCCTACCTTTAAATACTCATACCATGTTCACTACACTCCCCATCGGCAACTCAGTCTGCCATCTTTCACCCTGCCCACATGTTTGCATGCATGGCTGCATGACGTTGCATTCAGTGTGGTGAACGGTATTTGGGTGGCTGTGTACATTGTCCATATTTTGCATGTGTCTTGCTGCAGAATTCCTTTCATGACGCAATGTCATCTGGCTGCATATGTTGTGGTGGCTGTGGTCAAGGCCTAGTTTAATGCATGCCGTTGCATTGGGTGTGGTGAATGGTATGTGGGTGGCTGTGTACATTGTCCATATTTTCCATGTGTCTTGCTGCGGAATTCCTTTCATGACGCAATATCGTCTGGCTGCATTATGTTGTGGAGACTGTGGTCAAGGCCTAGGCTTTTGGGTGCATGGCCTACGGCCTACGGCCTTTGGCCATGCACCCAACAGTCTAGGCCTTGCCCACACCCAGCACAACATAACAGAGCCATGCAGGCGACCATTTGGCCAGATACCACAATGCACACGTTTTTCATAGGCAGCGGCACTTCTACCCAACCCCTACACCATAATAGAATGATGCATCCAAACAAGTAGCAATTGCCAGAATCTACCAACATAGCACAGTGTCCGGCAACCCTACCTCCTTCCATTCAAATAGCATTGTATTATTGGCAACCAAATGACAAAACCTTAACAACAGTGGCCGTGCTCCCAGCACTCTATTAAGTCCACAAAATCAATACTGCACAGTGCAGTACAGTACTCACCGCTCCGCCCAAGTGACACGACCCAAGACAATCAAATATGCACTTCAACCCTATCCACTTCTATGCACACAGTACTTCAACACTGCACTCAGTTCACACACTGCAGGACTGTTCACTCCAATAGCTGCAGCCATGGACTAAACACTGTAGGATGTGCTTACTATCACCACACCCATGGAACCACAAATGTATGCAATGCTGATGAACCACACACACGAGGCTACAATGTCACAGCTACTTGTAACCACGGCACACAGTTGTCAGAGCAAAGCCTCCACTCATTCATCGAGTGGGCTACGGCCTTACCACGCGCAGCACACCGTACTAGATGCTATGTTACAATTTTCAGGTCATGTGCAATGGACTCCCCTTCTGCAATTCAGCTGCCAGCAGTCACCATGGTAAGAGGTCACCGCACAACCTATCGTGCCGTAACGAAGGATGCCTGCATTCACCACACATGGTAGTCGCCTGTGGAGGAACCCGCAAATCAGCGCTATACACACGGATACTGCAGGCACACCACCGTCTTCTTC
Source organism: Ambystoma mexicanum (assembly GCF_040938575.1). NCBI lineage: Eukaryota > Metazoa > Chordata > Amphibia > Caudata > Ambystomatidae > Ambystoma > Ambystoma mexicanum. The sequence goes on along the minus strand of NC_090921.1, from coordinate 1,142,916,291 downwards.
CACCTAAATATGACATACCTCACATAAACTACTTCTCACTCCCCCACCCTTTCTGTCCCTTCTTCTCACCACCATGGTGTTAAGTATGTTTGCCAGGCCCTTTCGGGGCCGCATTATCCTCCGATACACCATGGTGGCGTTTCCCAAAAATGTTGACGCACAGCACGCTCCCCTCCAGCCGACCACTGGCCGCGTCCAATGTTCGCCGACATCACGGCGTATTGCAAGCCAATGAGACTTTTGTCCACGGAGCAAACAGGGAAAGGGGTCCGCGAAGCAGAGCCACATATCACTAATTTTTTTAGATGTACATTTCAGATCTTTGTAACAAAAGTACTGCTCAGATTTCCACCAAACACACAAAAGCATGCTTTCGGGACCAAGCCCCCGCTCCTGCCACAAATTTGGTTAAAATCCATCCAGCCGTTCTGGCTGTAGCCGTGCGCAAAGTTTTTTCCCGTTCAGTCTATGGAAGAAAAAAAAGAATTTGGGACCCCCATCTAACTTTGCCCACCCTTGAATAAACCTCACCAAACTTCCCCAAAAAATTCAGAGGGGGCCATATACTTTTATTGCAAATTTGGTGAGGATTCCTACAGGGGAAGCCAAGTTATAAGCCGCCCAAAAAGAGGTCTTCCTATGGGTTTAGCAACTTAACCATAACTACATGGCCTCTACCGCGGGCCGTGTAATACACAAATAGTGCAAAGGCTTGCAGGTTGGGCTTAGGTGAAGCTGTGGTTATACAATCAAAATGTATTCTTGTTGTTGACCTTGTAGGTTCTCCACGCATTTCCTGACTTGTTCCCCTAGAATCCCATCTTCAGGGATCACTAAACTCGAATGTTACACTGGAATACCCTATGATGCACCATCAACTTGTGACATCTGTTACCTATTTTACTGCTGATCAAGCCTAGTGTCCACCAACCCTATGTGTGACAGTCATCCTTAGAACAAATGACTTGAAAGGGTTCTCCTGTATAGCACCTAGAAGTAGATACAGTAAATGTCAGCTACACACATTCCATTTTCACCAGTTTCTGTAAGTATAATGCTGGCAAAACTGATAGCTGAAGGGTGATTTTTTTGCAAAGCATGCACTCCCCTTGGACATCTTCCGGTCTTTGCTACTACTCCCTCACTTGCTCGCTCTCTGCATGTTGCTCTCTCCCCATGTGCATTGTCACTCCCTCTCCCTGTGTCGTTCTCTGTCTCTCTCTCTCCCGGCATGCACTGTTGCTCTCTCTCCCCGCGTGCGCTGTCGCTATCTCTCTCTCTCCCTCCGCACATGCTGTAGCTCTCTCTCTGGCATTCTTGAAGATATTCCCTTATTCCATCTTCTCCCTCTCACCTTTGCTCTCAGCTCTTACTTTTTCTCTCATCCTTCCTCCCACACTCAATTTTCTCTTACTTTCTCGCCCTTTCTCGTTCTTATGTCCTGTTGTTCATCATCAGCACCCACTATCAATTGCTTCCTCCATTGCTCTATTCCCCTTCTCATTCCAAGGCACAGATGCACCCCTTACCACATCCTCTGTGCACCCTGGTGCATATAGATGAAAAATGCAAAGAACAACAGTAAACACCCAAACTATTGGCATTGCCAATGCTTGTTTCTGTGTATCGATGCTCAACACATTCCACGTGCCACCTATAGAACCAGAGCAACCTGTTAGCAATGATGATGTGTTTAAAGAAACACCTAAATATGTATCTTATGTCCAGACAACCAGTATGTTATTTTATGTTCTGTTGGTTAGTATCTGTACATCGCACATCTGCCATAGCCGGGCATCCATCATCTTCAATGGGCCAGCAGGCACACGATCACTAACCTGTGTTCACCCTTAAACAGCTGTAGGGGAATCCAACAGTGGGCGGGGAGCTCCCCACCACAATGTGTCACAGGTATGCTAGAAAATATGTGGGTCCCGGCACTTTGTTTTTACATATAAAGCAAAGAAACCGTGTGTATATTAAATGACCTAGTCATATCAGGCAGTGCTCTTAAGATTGCCCCGCCCCCACCATTTGAAGATGTGTTAACCGCCCCATCCCCCAAGTTTTGGTCTACTTGCACCTCCCATAGCACAAGTAGAAGTGAGTACACCAAAGTGCGTGTATTTCTGTGCAAACCAAGCAACGCTCAGTGGGTTCATGGTGCTGGGTGCGCGCGCGCACAAACACATCTGTGCTCAGAAACATAAATGTGGATGCACCAACATAACAGCGCCCCCTAGTGAAATGCAACGGGTTGCATCACCAGGGAGTCATGATGCCACCAAGTCGGGAGCACCAACCAATACACTCATTGCCATGCAATATTAAAAATCATATGCAAAACAACTTTAAGAACCACCACTTTAGAAAAAGAACATTAACCTGTTTTAAAAACCCTCCTTGCGCCCGTTAAACTGCATGGTGGCATGGTGCCAGCGTACCTGCTGCTTGTGGCTGCTTCCACTTCTGTCCTGCAGTATTAAATGATGACCTATCGCTGCCTGGCGAGGGACTGCTCTCTGCCTAACATCTGATCCTCCCAACCCTCGTGTTCTCATAATGAAAGTGAAAGTGCCGAATGTTTATATGAAATCAGCTGCTCGCAGAGTGGAAATGAACTTGCTTCTTCAGCGTGACAGCAGTAAACAAACTCCTAGCGACGCGCTATGCTCGTTTCCCTTTCCTGCATGTGTTTTAAAGAGAATGCAAGGCATCGTTTTAACTTTCATGTCCAACGGGTTTAAAGCTGCGGTTGCTGAATGAACGAGCCGTGTTTTGGTATGAGGTTCAAATCGTGCCCTCCTCAGACACTTGGACGAAAGCAGGCAGTGCTTAACAGACAAAAGCACGCCGAGCTCGAGAGCTGCTGTCAGCAACTTTAAGTCAAAGGGCAGCTCACCAGAGCCAACTGCTTTGACTGGCAAGAACTTTTTGTATAAGACACGTGCTTTCCCCGAATTATGTCCGCCTGCAAAAACCCTTATCTCTCTCGCAGATCTGTTGCTGATGTTTATGTTAAAGGGATGCGATCCGGCTGAATAGGCTCGATCCCAAGTTGGGCGTAATGCCTGCAGCCATCTAATTGCCTGCTGAGAAATGATTTTCATTTCCCCAGTAAAATACGGATTTACCAATCTCAGCATGTAATATACATCTTCTATACTGCGCCTGTTATCACTGTAGTGGCCTGCCACGCCAATGCTTGTCTGCAGGTTAGGGAGCCGAGTTGTGCACCGACCTGGGATATCCAGGCTAGGTAGGGCAGGCCCCCTCCCCACAATTCTGAAGCTTTTGATTTGGTCCCTTCACCTTTTACCTCCGTCTCAAGGCAAACCTTCAGCAGATTTAAATATTGAAAAACATCAGAATGATGGAGTGCGCGATTAGCACGCTGACAGTTCTGTGATGTTTAAGCAGCACTTTCTTCCTTTGGCAACAGGCATAAAAGGCTTTCATGTATTGTCACGAATAGGTGGATTGACATAACCTGGGCTCCTGTCCACTTACTAGACCAATTCCATAGGTGCATGTCTCCATTTCTATACCACTGTACTCCCTCAGGTGCCACATAACTGCTAGAGCCGGTTGTTTCTCTGAGGCATAAAAAGGCTGCGGGTTTATTATAACAATCCACATCACTCATCTATTTCAAAACACTGCATGATTATCATCACAGTAACACCCTCTGGCGAATTGTTCTCCTGGTGTGGCGGCCAGCCGAATAACTCACCCCTTTCTTGCTTCCCCCCATCTTTTCAACCAACTCCACTTTAGGCCAAAGCTCTCCCAACCACCTCTGTCCGTGATCCACCTGCCCCTGCAGGCGATGGGCTGGATGAGTGCCGTTTATGACAGGGGAAGCTGAGCTCTCTTACATTCCTCAAGTGCCCTCGCCGCTGGGCCTCAGAGGGGCGATGATCCCAGGAGGAGCGAAAACGTCTCCTGATTTCCTAACCTCGTTTGAGGTTCTTACAGTGCCACTGAAAGCTCACACACTGCCACGCCTCTGATGGGTCCACGCCCATCTGTGGCTCCCCCTGTTGTGGCCTCATAGCTCCAATAGTTGTGTGCATAGGTTCCAGAAGAAAAGATCCATCCCGGGTTTTGATAAGTGCACCCCATCCCCCTGCAGGCGATGGGCTGGAGGAGTGCCTTTTACACTGGGGGAAGCTGGGCTCTCTTCCATTCCCCAAGCGCCCTCACCGCTGGGCCTCAGAGGGGCGATTATCACGGGAGGAGCAAAGATGCCTCTTGATTTTCCAAGCTCATTTGTAGTTCTTACAGTGCCAATGGTCGCTCACACACTGCCACGCCTCTAATGGGTCCACGCCCATCTGTGGATCCCCCAGTTGTGGCCTCATAGCTCCAATAGTTGTGTGCATACGTTCCAGAAAAAAAGATCCATCCTGGTTTTTGATAAGTGCACCCCAACCCCTACGTAGTACTTGGGTGACTTCAAGTTCTCCTAGACTTTTCTATTGCTGAATGTGATTCTGCTCCCCTCCATGTTTCTCTTGGTTCAATCTCTGACAACATGATCTGTGGCTCACAAGCGAGCTGCCATTTCTTGCAGGGTGCTCCTCATCTGTCTCACCAATACCCCTCTGTCTATGCTTGTGAGATAGTTTACACCCACGTGTACCAGTTGAATGTCGGGTTTGGGGTACCTTGCCAGCAGCTCTTGCACATGATCTTCCAACTGACCCCATCTCATCCCCGGGATTCCAGGCCATTCAATCTTGAAATGTCTTGCTGTCATCTTTTCCCTCTGCGGTGTCCATCTTGCTTTAGCCCTTGTCACAAAAAAGTGACCCACTACCCATACTGTTCTTCTGCTCCTTCTAGTTGCTGTTTGGTGGGGAGAGATGTGGAGTGGGGAATGATTATTGCTACCTTTTATCTGTCTTTATGTATCTTTTAAAACTGTCTGACCTTCAACCCTCTATCTTTTTAATAGATTCAGGAGTCATACCTACCCATGCAGCTGAGGTGGCTGCTCCAATCCTGAAGGAGTGAGTTCTGAAAACCCCCTCCATTTCCTCTATGTATTTTAATGCCCTGTTCATAACGCTTTTAAACTCAAACCTGCTTAACTGCGTGTAGGAAGAGCGGGGGCCTCGCCCTTCCCAGTGGCCTTAAGGCTAGATATGTCAATAGGCCCTTAACTGGGAAGCATGGGCTTCCCTTGATGCTGTGTAGGGTAAATAATCTTCCTTTTACACTCTGGTCAGTCTTAGACCTTCTTAGGTGCAGCTGTGCCACCTCTTCTGACCCTGTGACATCTTCAATCCTTAAAAGAAAACTCCTTTGTGGTCTGGTACCAGCTGACTGAGCCTGAAGCAAGAGAGATAGGAGGAGAGCCAGAATTCTAGTCGAGGCCACAGATACAAATATATGGACAAGTATACACAAACGACGGCTGGCACGACGGAGTAGTGGGGAGTAAGGCACTAACACTAGCAAAGGCAGCAGTGAGCAAGGTACAAGAGGAAAACGACAAGTGCCTCAAGGAATGGGACAGGAGCGAAAAGTTAGTAACATGGGTAGACAACGAAGCTGGACCAATGCCAATAATTCCCCTTACTACCCCATCACTATGCTACCAGCACAATGGTGCAGAAGAGGTAGGAGAAAACATTGGATGCAAAAGAATAGAAGTAATATCAGGAATGGGAGCAGGGACCGCAGTATTAATGGACCATTACTGGGCCTGTGGAGCAAAGGCATATGATAAGCTGCCATATAACTGGGGAGGGATATGCTCCCTAACACATGTGAACATACCCTCCTTAGTAGTACATAAAAAGGACGTCAAGCTCAACGAATTCAGCAAGATGCAAACTAACAGAAGGAAGAAGAGGTCCTTAGAGACTGCAGCAGCTATCCAACTGACAACTTCCAACCAACACAAGGAACTGAGGAGAGAAGGAAACTAATTGTAGGGACGATCTGAAGAATAACTGGATGAAGTACACCTGTCTCACAGATTGTTTAGCAGGACACAAATATTGTTTTTAGCACTAATATCCCCAGGATTGCAAGCATATGCAAATGCTAAGTGGCTCCAGATCACCCGTTGAGAGTTGATGGTAACAATAAATTAAATGGTAAACGGGTTCAATGCAATAAAGGAAGAGCTCAGAGCCGTAAGGCTGGTGGCACTACAGAATGGATATGTTCCGGACCTCCTCACAGCAATGGAAGGAGGAGTTTGCACAAAAATAGGGAGTTCATACTGCACCTTCATAACTGGCAATGACGAAGACAACAGGACACCCTCAGACGCGGTAGAACAATTGGCCCAGATGCACGCAAAGATGGAAGTAGAATTGAAGGGAACAGCAAAGGACCAGAGCTGGTTCGCCTATCTGTGGTCATGGATGACCTCATTGCTGGTCGACAGCCTAAAGGTGATAGTGGGAGGACTGATCATAGGGACAGCATCCTTATGTGGAATAAAGATATGTGTTGGGAAATGCAAGAAGACAATGGAAGAGGTGATTGAAATGCAGCTGCTCATGGACCTGGAAAATGATGGAGCAATGGATGAGATTTTGAAGGAAAGAGAAAGACTAAGACAGAAGATAGCAGAATCAGACATGTTCTCACGTGGAACAAAGGTAGAAAACCCATGAAACCCAAAGATGTAGGGAAATGGGTATATTGCAAGCCTGAAGGTGGGTGCGTCTACATGTACTGGTCCTTTGAAGATCATGTCCGCTAATACGGGCACCTGGCAGTAATAACTAAGGTATGGTGCCTAATAGACGATCGGAGAAACAATGGTGGTGTGGTCGGCAAGTTGACCAAATGGAGGACTGAAGAGGGAAGGTCAGAATAAACCTTCCATCCTGGAAGTCCCCCAAACAGGAAGAGGTACCAAAAGCAATATGGACACCGAGCATACAAACTAACTTCAATTCCCACTGCTCCCACAATGAAGATCTACCATGAACGATACCCGCTCAGCAGACCCTACAACCCTGCAGCAGTACAAACTCCACCCATGGTGGAGGAAGACAACAAAGACAAAGATGGAGAAAGCAGCATGGACAGCATCGACTAACGCCATGTCACCAGTCATTTGAGACATCATGATGACATATCTGCATTAGACAGGAAGCACATGTGCCGTCTGCACATTTCCGGACAGTCACACACCCAACTGCATGAAGAATACTTGTATACAGTTCTATTAGTTAGAGGACAGTGACATGTACATGCTGTCTGCATGTTTATTATTTTGTCATTAGGCTCGCTACAGCAACACAGAAACGCAAGAAGCAAGAAGAGCTCGTGTAAATGCATGCAGATGCTTACATGCAAATAACCCCATGGTATGACAGGAGCCCTCGAGGGACCTGACAGCCATTACACTAACATATGGACACTATAGAAGACACATACAACAGGAGCCAGACTATGGCTTGAGAAATGTATTAGGCCCAATGGTCTCAGAAAACCTCAAGCCTCAAGCCCTGAAGCCCACAGACTGTCGCGTAAGCGTAAGCAGAATCGCTGCAGCAAGGGACACAGCCGCTGCCAAGGTCGCAGTGTTGCAAGTGACATTCCACACTTTAAACCCAAGTAACACTGTGCAGAGAGGCCCGCAGAGAGGCCCGCTTTCAGCAAAATACAGGATAATTCAGAGCAACAGAGCTCACATATGTGTTCATCCAAACACGTGATCTGGCCGGGCTGATTAAGTGCCAACATTGGTAGCAGGGAAGAGCACATCCTCTCTTGGTCCATACGTTGGTCACAGCTGTAATTGATGTGGAGTGCTGTACCTTTACACACACAACTTACAGGTCTCTTGTGATTTCAAAGCTCCTCCAGTAACAAGTTCTCCAAAAGTATCCATGCTTTCAGCATCGAGAGTCACCCAGAGCAGGACTCATCACCACAAACTACAGGTAGCAATATTTCTTTTTCTCGCAGCACTCTACTAAATACAAACAACCAATACTTCAAAGTGCACTACAGTAGTCAGTAATCTGCGCAATGCACACTACCCAAGCACATAAAATATCCAGTTGTACCCTGTGCACTTCTATACACAGAGTATTTGAACACAGCACCCAGTGCGCACACTGCAGGAGTGTTCACTCCATCAGCTCCAGGCATGGACTACAAACTATAGCATGTGCTAACAATCACCCCACCCATGAATCCAGCAATGTATGCAATGTTCACAAAACACACACAGAAGGAAACAATATGAAACCTACTTGCAAGCAGGCCACATAGTTTCCGTTGCAAGGCGTGCTGCCATGCCCCCAAGGCACTAGGACCTCACCACACACAACACACCACAGTGTACCCTACCTTTAAATACTCATACCATGTTCACTACACTCCCCATCGGCAACTCAGTCTGCCATCTTTCACCCTGCCCACATGTTTGCATGCATGGCTGCATGACGTTGCATTCATTGTGGTGAACGGTATTTGGGTGGCTGTGTACATTGTCCATATTTTGCATGTGTCTTGCTGCAGAATTTCTTTCATGACGCAATGTCATCTGGTTGCATATGTTGTGGTGGCTGTGGTCAAGGCCTAGGCTTTTGGGTGCATGGCCTAAGGCCTAAGGCCTATGGCCTTAGGCCATGCACCCAACAGTCTAGGCCTTGCCCACACCCAGCACAACATAACAAAGCCATGCAGGTGAGCATTTGGCCAGATACCACAATGCACACGTTTTTCATAGGCAGCGGCACTTCTACCCAACCCCTACACCATAATAGAATGATGCATCCAAACAAGTAGCAATTACCAGAACCTACCAACATAGCACAGTGTCCAGCAACCCTACCTCCTTCCATTCAAATAGCATTGTATTATTGGCAACCAAATGACAAAACCTTAACAACAGTGGCCGTGCTCCCAGCACTCTATTAAGTGCACAAAATCAATACTGCACAGTGCAGTACAGTACTCACCGCTCCGCCCAAGTGACACGATCCAAGACAATCAAATATGCACTTCAACCCTATCCACTTCTATGCACACAGTACTTCAACACTGCACTCAGTGCACACACTGCAGGACTGTTCACTCCAATAGCTGCAGCCATGGACTAAACACTGTAGGATGTGCTTACTATCACCACACCCATGGAACCACAAATGTATGCAATGCTGATGAACCACACACACGAGGCTACAATGTCACCGCTACTTGTAACCACGGCACACAGTTGTCAGAGCAAAGCCTCCACTCATTCATCGAGTGGGCTACGGCCTTACCACGCGCAGCACACCGTACTAGATGCTATGTTACAATTTTCATGTGATGTGCAATGGACTCCCCTTCTGCAATTCAGCTGCCAGCAGTCACCATGGTAAGAGGTCACCGCACAACCTATCGTGCCGTAACGAAGGATGCCTGCATTCACCACACATGGTAGTCGCCTGTGGAGGAACCCGCGAATCAGCGCTATACACATGAATACTGCAGGCACACCACTGTCTTCTTCCACCTAAATATGACATACCTCACATAAACCACTTCTCACTCCCCCACCCTTTCTGTCCCTTCTTCTCACCACCATGGTGTTAAGTATGTTTGCCAGGCCCTTTCGGGGCCGCATTATCCTCCGATACACCATGGTGGCGTTTCCCAAAAATGTTGACGCAGAGCACGCTCTCCTCCAGCCGACCACCGGCCGCGTCCAATGTTCGCCGACATCACGGCGTACTGCAAGCCAATGAGACTTTTGTCCATGGAGCAAACAGGGAAAGGGGTCCGCGAAGCAGAGCCACATATCACTAATTTTTTTAGATGTACATTTCAGATCTTTGTAACAGAAGTACTGCTCAGATTTCCACCAAACACACAAAAGCATGCTTTCGGGACCAAGCCCCCGCTCCTGCCACAAATTTGGTTAAAATCCATCCAGCCGTTTGGGCTGTAGCCGTGCACAAAGTTTCTTCCCGTTCAGTCTATGGAAGAAAAAAAAGAATTTGGGACCCCCATCTAACTTTGCCCACCCTTGAATAAACCTCACCAAACTTCCCCAAAGAATTCAGAGGGGGCCATATACTTTTATTGCAAATTTGGTGAGGATTCCTCCAGGGGAAGCAAAGTTATAAGCCGCCCAAAAAGAGGTCTTCCTATGGGTTTAGCAACTTAACCATAACTACATGGCCTCTACCGCGGGCCGTGTAATACACAAATAGTGCAAAGGCTTGCAGGTTGGGCTTAGGTGAAGCTGTGGTTATACAATCAAAATGTATTCTTGTTGTTGACCTTGTAGGTTCTCCACGCATTTCCTGACTTGTTCCCCTAGAATCCCATCTTCAGGGATCACTAAACTCGAATGTTACACTGGAATACCCTATGATGCACCATCAACTTGTGACATCTGTTACCTATTTTACTGCTGATCAAGCCTAGTGTCCACCAACCCTATGTGTGACAGTCATCCTTAGAACAAATGACTTGAAAGGGTTCTGCTGTATAGCACCTAGAAGTAGATACAGTAAATGTCAGCTACACACATTCCATTTTCACCAGTTTCTGTAAGTATAATGCTGGCAAAACTGATAGCTGAAGGGTGATTTTTCTGCAAAGCATGCACTCCCCTTGGACATCTTCCGGTCTTTGCCACTACTCCCTCACTTGCTCGCTCTCTGCATGTTGCTCTCTCCCCATGTGCATTGTCACTCCCTCTCCCTGTGTCGTTCTCTGTCTCTCTCTCTCCCCGCATGCACTGTTGCTCTCTCACCCGTGTGCGCTGTCGCTATCTCTCTCTCTCTCTCTCCGCACATGCTGTAGCTCTCTCTCTGGCATTCTTGAAGATATTCCCTTATTCCATCTTCTCCCTCTCACCTTTGCTCTCAGCTCTTACTTTTTCTCTCATCCTTCCTCCCACACTCAATTTTCTCTTACTTTCTCTTACTTTCTCGTTCTTATGTCCTGTTGTTCATCATCAGCACCCACTATCAATTGCTTCCTCCATTGCTCTATTCCCCTTCTCATTCCAAGGCACAGATGCACCCCTTACCACATCCTCTGTGCACCCTGGTGCATATAGATGAAAAATGCAAAGAACAACAGTAAACGCCCAAACTATTGTCATTGCCAATGCTTGTTTCTGTGTATCGATGCTCAACACATTCCACGTGCCACCTATAGAACCAGAGCAACCTGTTAGCAATGATGATGTGTTTAAAGAAACACCTAAATATGTATCTTATGCAGGGTCGGATTGGCACTATCGGTCTTTCGGTCCGTGGCCGAAGGATCTTGAGGACTTGGGCCGGTTTTATGGGCTGGGCTGGGCCGGTTTTATTATGACACATCTATGTTTACTTTCACTGTAAACTCTGAATCGTGTGTCGGCGGCCCACATTGTGCCTTTTATTGATGTTTATTTGTTTCTGTTTGTTTCCAATAAAGGCTTGCCTTTGCCACCAGCAGTCATGCTCACGGGGGTGGGTGCTGCCCGGGGCCGCTTGCAGGTTAAGATTCTCTGGAGTGGAGAGTGGGCTGGGCCTCAGGGCCTGGCTGGCTGGCCCCTTGCCTCTGGATGATTCATCAACCGTGTGCTCTGCAGGGGGAGGGGTTGGGCTGGCTGGGGTCAGGGCAGCATAATCAAAGCAAGGTAACACTTATTGTTACTTGCTTTGATTTGCATGCATGCATGATGTGTAGAGTGCATCATAAATTATGATGCATGCACCAACATGCATGCAATTATGGTTATGCAATGCAAACAAAGTAGAGGGGCGGTCCGGACTGTGCTCGGGCCCGGCTCAGACAGTGTGGTGTTTGTTTGCAATGTGTAGTGTGAGAAGTCACACCTGGCTGAGACAGCAGTGCAAGCTGCTGGAGGAGCCTGGAGCCATGCCTGAAGGGCTGGGCTGGGCAAGGTGCATGAAGCGCGCACATTAACGTTGCTTTCAACTTTGCAGGAAGCAATCAACTAATTTGTTGCGCGCCACTTTGCAAAGTTGAAAGCAACTATTATGTCAATGAAAATGCAGCGAGATTCCGTGCCGCCACCAGTCCTCACTGGCCGCCCCCTACTGACTATATTTTGTTTGGGACCTGCAGCCTCTCTCTGACACTGCGGTCGACTGGGTTGAGATGAAAAGCCAGCCCTGACTGACACAGACTCACAGCGAGTGTGGAGAGGTCGTGCTGCAGCTTGTAGAGCTCCTTCGGTTCAGCCACTCACGCACAGACAGAATGGAGGACCACTGTCCAGTCCACTGCTAGGGCCCAGGAGTCCAGGACTCAAGAGTACCAGAGCAGCTCCCCTACCCCACAGCCCACTCATCATCACACATGCGCGCACCTGAGGCTGAGGCTGCCTGCCTGCGGATGCTGGCAGCAGAGAGACAGAGAGACGCAAACAGCCGGGGCCCTGAGCTGAGGTAAGAGACATGCCCCCCTGATACTAGCCAGCAGCAGCACCAAATGGGAAAGGCCAGTTAAAAGGCCACGGTAGTGAAGTGCTTGTGTTGAGACTGAGAGCTGACTGATACCAAAACATCTTGCTGCATAGTTTGGCAGGTGTGGCCATCCGTTCTGTATTGATTTTGTCTGCATTTTTCTGTCACTTTGAATTTACCATCGGAAGAAGCGCTTTCACTCTATTTTCTGTGCATAGATGCTCATCATGCCCCACGTAACTAGTATGTTATATCATTTTTTATGTTGATTGGTCTTTGTTAATTATACCTCTGCCATGACCCATGGTAGTGCATCAGCCCTAATGTGCTGGCCTGGCGGAAGTGTCATCTGCAACCCCAGATATGTTGATAATGTTGGGGGCTACAGTGTGTGGTGTGCTGCTGGCTCGACACGGCACAGGTGTGTTAGGAAATAGTTGTGCCTTGGCTATTATTTATTTATTCTTTAACATATCCAAACACTGTCTGTACTTACTATCATTGTACACAAATTGTAAAAGAAGACCACTGAGGTCAGTGGCAAATGGCGGTAATGTTGCTAGTTTTAAAGTTTGAATGCAGTGAATTACACTTTGAAAGATTTCCAACAACCTTTTTCCCATTGAGGGATATTACATTATAATTGGCCGAGAAAGAGCTTTTTTTTGGCATCTGAAAAACAATGCTTTGGTAAGATTTATGCTCCTGGTGAAGTACACACAGACCGCTCTAAACGTGGGTGCTTGAAACACTGGGACACACGGACAGCTGTTAGCGATAGTGCGACACTCCTAGAAAGCCTGAAAAGTAAATGCACGCAGGCTTGAAATGCGGCCAAATACGCACCAGATTAGCAGCGCACGTTTCATGTCCTGATTTAAAGAACATTTTGCTATGTCGGAACACAGCCAACACGGGCACAGCTGCTTGCCCCACCCTCCCTCCCGATGTTCAGTGCCCATGTCAACAAAAAAGTTGAAAGGCCGTGATTCCGTACCCGTGGATACTCTGTGTTGCTTATTCATCTGGACCAGCATCTCAGCACACACACTTGCATCTATGGAAAGCAGATTTAACAATTCACAATAATGCCCAAATCTCACGCCCAGGGGCCAGACATGGATGCAAATGACCAATCTTTACCATCTACAAAGAAATTCAGCAGCATTTTAATACCTCCTCTTCTGCTCCATGCAGACACCACTCAGCTAAAACACACCCAGCTGAGGTCCCCCATCATTTTATACAGCAGCTTCCCAAGCCCACTTGGCACTCTTATCTGCTCTGTCATCCCAACCATGTTACACCCCCATACGTAAGTTGAATCGCGTTCGTAACCTGGGTCCATTTGGCAACACAAACCTTTACCCAATTCACCTAGAATCTCAACAGCACACAGCGCGCAGTTCTGAATCTGCACGCACAAACATATCACTGTTTCCACATTACCTGCTCCCACTACCATCCCCCTTTTCAGAACCAAGCACCAAGAAGCCACAATAATGGCAGATGCTGCTATTCGAGGCTGTACCATTACAAACATATGTCTGAGCTCCGGGAATGTTACTTGGTGGTGGCCATCCAGGAGCTGGTGTTCGAAGAACAGCAGCTTTAACAAAGGGGATGCTCTCATCACAGGAAGTTCAGGTGGCTGGCGCTATAACACGGTCTCTTAGATGTTATGTTAAAGGATATTTGTATCACACACCAAATGGTCCCCTTGCGCTCTAGCGGATCTGAAAAGGAAAGGGGGGGTCGGGTGAGTTAGTGGGACCGAGCAGGAGTGCAATAGAGCAATGATGTGCTGTTGGCAGCCTCAGTTCAGTGTACAATGTTCAATGAGCTTGGGTGTGGTTTTTCAATGTGGAATGTTCTTATTACAAGAGCCCATAGGAAATGGGGCTCTTAAAAAGCATGTAAGTATGGAAAGGGATCTTGGGGTAATTTTAAGATAAGAGGGGTAGGTGAATATCGGCCTTGGATTACATATATCTAGATCAATATATGATGTCCATAGCTAGTGATTGCCAAATAATCAACAGAATTTAACTGGTCTGCTGTTAAATCTCACTTACCAGTTTAATTGTATCCCATACATAATAATTGCTCATTTTACTATAGCCGATATGATAGCTCAGTGGGTTGAGTGCTCGCTGCTGCGATGTGTGTGTGATCTGCAGGTAACAGGTTTGAATCCCAGCAAGGCCATCTCAGCCTTTCATCCTTCTGAGGTTGATAAATGAGTACCAACACAGGTTGGGTGCTATTGTATGCATATTTGTTCCATAAAAAAGAGCGTATGCGCTATACAATAACATTATCATTTGCCCTTGGACGTCTGCTTGCATTCACAGTAATTTGACAATATGGATCTAAACACACAGATATTAATGACACATATGGTGATCCATTCTTGTATGCAAAGTTATGTTATTTTATGAGTTGTGTTGTAATGTAACAGACACATGAACCCTCCATAAATAGCATTTTCTGTAAAGTCGTGAATTGACACGATTCACGGATGATGGTTTGAGGACCACTTTTTTTTTAGGTGATGGGTGGGCCACTTTTTTGAGGCGATGGGGTGGGCCACTTTTTTTGGGGTGTCCGGGCCTATTTCTTGTCCCAGTCCGACCCTGTCTACTTGCACCTCCCATAGCACAAGTAGAAGTGAGTACACCAAAGTGCGTGTATTTCTGTGCAAACCAAGCAACGCGCAGTGGGTTCATGGTGCTGGGTGCGCGCGCGCACAAACACATCTGTGCTCAGAAACATAAATGTGGATGCACCAACATAACAGCGCCCCCTAGTGAAATGCAACGGGTTGCATCACCAGGGAGTCATGATGCCACCAAGTCTGGAGCACCAACCAATACACTCATTGGCATGCAATATTAAAAATCATATGCAAAACAACTTTAAGAACCACCACTTTAGAAAAAGAACATTAACTTGTTTTAAAAACCCTCCTTGCGCCCGTTAAACTGCATGGTGGCATGGTGCCAGCGTACCTGCTGCTTGTGGCTGCTTCCACTTCTGTCCTGCAGTATTAAATGATGACCTATCGCTGCCTGGCGAGGGACTGCTCTCTGCCTAACATCTGATCCTCCCAACCCTCGTGTTCTTATAATGAAAGTGAAAGTGCCGAATGTTTATATGAAATCAGCTGCTCGCAGAGTGGAAATGAACGTGTCTTCTTCAGCGTGACTGCAGTAAACAAACTCCTAGCGACGCGCTATGCTCGTTTCCCTTTCCTGCATGTGTTTTAAAGAGGATGCGAGGCATCGTTTTAACTTTCATGTCCAACGGGTTTAAAGCTGCGGTTGCTGAATGAACGAGCCGTGTTTTGGTATGAGGTTCAAATCGTGCCCTCCTCAGACACTTGGAAGAAAGCAGGCAGTGCTTAACAGACAAAAGCACGCCGAGCTCGAGAGCTGCTGTCAGCAACTTTAAGTCAAAGGGCAGCTCACCAGAGCCAACTGCTTTGACTGGCAAGAACTTTTTGTATAAGACACGTGCTTTCCCCGAATTATGTCCGCCTGCAAAAACCCTTATCTCTCTCGCAGATCTGTTGCTGATGTCTATGTTAAAGGGATGCGATCCGGCTGAATAGGCTCGATCCCAAGTTGGGCGTAATGCCTGCAGCCATCTAATTGCCTGCTGAGAAATGATTTTCATTTCCCCAGTAAAATACGGATTTACCAATCTCAGCATGTAATATACATCTTCTATACTGCGCCTGTTATCACTGTAGTGGCCTGCCACGCCAATGCTTGTCTGCAGGTTAGGGAGCCGAGTTGTGCACCGACCTGGGATATCCAGGCTAGGTAGGGCAGGCCCCCTCCCCACAAATCTGAAGCTTTTGATTTGGTCCCTTCACCTTTTACCTCCGTCTCAAGGCAAACCTTCAGCAGATTTAAATATTGAAAAACATCAGAATGATGGAGTGCGCGATTAGCACGCTGACAGTTCTGTGATGTTTAAGCAGCACTTTCTTCCTTTGCCAACAGGCATAAAAGGCTTTCATGTATTGTCACGAATAGGTGGATTGACATAACCTGGGCTCCTGTCCACTTACTAGACCAATTCCATAGGTGCATGTCTCCATTTCTGTACCACTGTACTCCCTCAGGTGCCACATAACTGCTAGAGCCGGTTGTTTCTCTGAGGCATAAAAAGGCTGCAGGTTTATTATAACAATCCACATCACTCATCTATTTCAAAACACTGCATGATTATCATCACAGTAACACCCTCTGGCGAATTGTTCTCCTGGTGTGGCGGCCAGCCGAATAACTCACCCCTTTCTTGCTTCCCCCCATCTTTTCAACCAACTCCACTTTAGGCCAAAGCTCTCCCAACCACCTCTGTCCGTGATCCACCTTCCCCTGCAGGCGATGGGCTGGAGGAGTGCCATTTATGACAGGGGAAGCTGAGCTCTCTTACATTCCTCAAGTGCACTCGCCGCTGGGCCTCAGAGGGGCGATGATCCCAGGAGGAGCGAAAACGTCTCCTGATTTCCTAACCTCGTTTGAGGTTCTTACAGTGCCACTGAAAGCTCACACACTGCCACGCCTCTGATGGGTCCACGCCCATCTGTGGCTCCCCCTGTTGTGGCCTCATAGCTCCAATAGTTGTGTGCATAGGTTCCAGAAGAAAAGATCCATCCCGGGTTTTGATAAGTGCACCCCATCCCCCTGCAGGCGATGGGCTGGAGAAGTGCCTTTTACACTGGGGGAAGCTGGGCTCTCTTCCATTCCCCAAGCGCCCTCACCGCTGGGCCTCAGAGGGGCGATTATCACGGGAGGAGCAAAGATGCCTCTTGATTTTCCAAGCTCATTTGTAGTTCTTACAGTGCCAATGGTCGCTCACACACTGCCACGCCTCTAATGGGTCCACCCCCATCTGTGGATCCCCCAGTTGTGGCCTCATAGCTCCAATAGTTGTGTGCATACGTTCCAGAAAAAAAGATCCATCCTGGTTTTTGATAAGTGCACCCCAACCCCTACGTAGTACTTGGGTGACTTCAAGTTCTCCTAGACTTTTCTATTGCTGAATGTGATTCTGCTCCCCTCCATGTTTCTCTTGGTTCAATCTCTGACAACATGATCTGTGGCTCACAAGCGAGCTGCCATTTTTTGCAGGGTGCTCCTCATCTGTCTCACCAATACCCCTCTGTCTATGCTTGTGAGATCGTTTACACCCACGTGTACCAGTTGAATGTCGGGTTTGGGGTACCTTGCCAGCAGCTCTTGCACATGATCTTCCAACTGACCCCATCTCATCCCCGGGATTCCAGGCCATTCAATCTTGAAATGTCTTGCTGTCATCTTTTCCCTCTGCGGTGTCCATCTTGCTTTAGCCCTTGTCACAAAAAAGTGACCCACTACCCATACTGTTCTTCTGCTCCTTCTAGTTGCTGTTTGGTGGGGAGAGATGTGGAGTGGGGAATGATTATTGCTACATTTTATCTGTCTTTATGTATCTTTTAAAACTGTCTGACCTTCAACCCTCTATCTTTTTAATAGATTCAGGAGTCATACCTACCCAGCAGCTGAGGTGGCTGCTCCAATCCTGAAGGAGTGAGTTCTGAAAACCCCCTCCATTTCCTCTATGTATTTTAATGCCCTGTTCATAACGCTTTTAAAATCAAACCTGCTTAACTGCGTGTAGGAAGAGCGGGGGCCTCGCCCTTCCCAGTGGCCTTAAGGCTAGATATGTCAATAGGCCCTTAACTGGGAAGCATGGGCTTCCCTTGATGCTGTGTAGGGTAAATAATCTTCCTTTTACACTCTGGTCAGTCTTAGACCTTCTTAGGTGCAGCTGTGCCACCTCTTCTGACCCTGTGACATCTTCAATCCTTAAAAGAAAACTCCTTTGTGGTCTGGTACCAGCTGACTGAGCCTGAAGCAAGAGAGATAGGAGGAGAGCCAGAATTCTAGTCGAGGCCACAGATACAAATATATGGACAAGTATACACAAACGACGGCTGGCACGACGGAGTAGTGGGGAGTAAGGCACTAACACTAGCAAAGGCAGCAGTGAGCAAGGTACAAGAGGAAAACGACAAGTGCCTCAAGGAATGGGACAGGAGCGAAAAGTTAGTAACATGGGTAGACAACGAAGCTGGACCAATGCCAATAATTCCCCTTACTACCCCATCACTATGCTACCAGCACAATGGTGCAGAAGAGGTAGGAGAAAACATTGGATGCAAAAGAATAGAAGTAATATCAGGAATGGGAGCAGGGACCGCAGTATTAATGGACCATTACTGGGCCTGTGGAGCAAAGGCATATGATAAGCTGCCATATAACTGGGGAGGGATATGCTCCCTAACACATGTGAACATACCCTCCTTAGTAGTACATAAAAAGGACGTCAAGCTCAACGAATTCAGCAAGATGCAAACTAACAGAAGGAAGAAGAGGTCCTTAGAGACTGCAGCAGCTATCCAACTGACAACTTCCAACCAACACAAGGAACTGAGGAGAGAAGGAAACTAATTGTAGGGACGATCTGAAGAATAACTGGATGAAGTACACCTGTCTCACAGATTGTTTAGCAGGACACAAATATTGTTTTTAGCACTAATATCCCCAGGATTGCAAGCATATGCAAATGCTAAGTGGCTCCAGATCACCCGTTGAGAGTTGATGGTAACAATAAATTAAATGGTAAACGGGTTCAATGCAATAAAGGAAGAGCTCAGAGCCGTAAGGCTGGTGGCACTACAGAATGGATATGTTCCGGACCTCCTCACAGCAATGGAAGGAGGAGTTTGCACAAAAATAGGGAGTTCATACTGCACCTTCATAACTGGCAATGACGAAGACAACAGGACACCCTCAGACGCGGTAGAACAATTGGCCCAGATGCACGCAAAGATGGAAGTAGAATTGACGGGAACAGCAAAGGACCAGAGCTGGTTCGCCTATCTGTGGTCATGGATGACCTCATTGCTGGTCGACAGCCTAAAGGTGATAGTGGGAGGACTGATCATAGGGACAGCATCCTTATGTGGAATAAAGATATGTGTTGGGAAATGCAAGAAGACAATGGAAGAGGTGATTGAAATGCAGCTGCTCATGGACCTGGAAAATGATGGAGCAATGGATGAGATTTTGAAGGAAAGAGAAAGACTAAGACAGAAGATAGCAGAATCAGACATGTTCTCACGTGGAACAAAGGTAGAAAACCCATGAAACCCAAAGATGTAGGGAAATGGGTATATTGCAAGCCTGAAGGTGGGTGCGTCTACATGTACTGGTCCTTTGAAGATCATGTCCGCTAATACGGGCACCTGGCAGTAATAACTAAGGTATGGTGCCTAATAGACGATCGGAGAAACAATGGTGGTGTGGTCGGCAAGTTGACCAAATGGAGGACTGAAGAGGGAAGGTCAGAATAAACCTTCCATCCTGGAAGTCCCCCAAACAGGAAGAGGTACCAAAAGCAATATGGACACCGAGCATACAAACTAACTTCAATTCCCACTGCTCCCACAATGAAGATCTACCATGAACGATACCCGCTCAGCAGACCCTACAACCCTGCAGCAGTACAAACTCCACCCATGGTGGAGGAAGACAACAAAGACAAAGATGGAGAAAGCAGCATGGACAGCATCGACTAACGCCATGTCACCAGTCATTTGAGACATCATGATGACATATCTGCATTAGACAGGAAGCACATGTGCCGTCTGCACATTTCCGGACAGTCACACACCCAACTGCATGAAGAATACTTGTATACAGTTCTATTAGTTAGAGGACAGTGACATGTACATGCTGTCTGCATGTTTATTATTTTGTCATTAGGCTCGCTACAGCAACACAGAAACGCAAGAAGCAAGAAGAGCTTGTGTAAATGCATGCAGATGCTTACATGCAAATAACCCCATGGTATGACAGGAGCCCTCGAGGGACCTGACAGCCATTACACTAACATATGGACACTATAGAAGACACATACAACAGGAGCCAGACTATGGCTTGAGAAATGTATTAGGCCCAATGGTCTCAGAAAACCTCAAGCCTCAAGCCCTGAAGCCCACAGACTGTCGCGTAAGCGTAAGCAGAATCGCTGCAGCAAGGGACACAGCCGCTGCCAAGGTCGCAGTGTTGCAAGTGACATTCCACACTCTAAACCCAAGTAACACTGTGCTGAGAGGCCCACAGAGAGGCCCGCTTTCAGCAAAATACAGGATAATTCAGAGCACCAGAGCTCACAAATGTGTTCATCCAAACACGTGATCTGGCCGGGCTGATTAAGTGCCAACATTGGTAGCAGGGAAGAGCACATCCTCTCTTGGTCCATACGTTGGTCACAGCTGTAATTGATGTGGAGTGCTGTACCTTTACACACACAACTTACAGGTCTCTTGTGATTTCAAAGCTCCTCCAGTAACAAGTTCTCCAAAAGTATCCATGCTTTCAGCATCGAGAGTCACCCAGAGCAGGACTCATCACCACAAACTACATGTAGCAATATTTATTTTTCTCGCAGCACTCTACTAAATACAAACAACCAATACTTCAAAGTGCACTACAGTAGTCAGTAATCTGCGCAATGCACACTACCCAAGCACATAAAATATCCAGTTGTACCCTGTGCACTTCTATACACAGAGTATTTGAACACAGCACCCAGTGCACACACTGCAGGAGTGTTCACTCCATCAGCTCCAGGCATGGACTACAAACTACAGCATGTGCTAACAATCACCCCACCCATGAATCCAGCAATGTATGCAATGTTCACAAAACACACACAGAAGGAAACAATATGAAACCTACTTGCAAGCAGGCCACATAGTTTCCGTTGCAAGGCGTGCTGCCATGCCCCCAAGGCACTAGGACCTCACCACACACAACACACCACAGTGTACCCTACCTTTAAATACTCATACCATGTTCACTACACTCCCCATCGGCAACTCAGTCTGCCATCTTTCACCCTGCCCACATGTTTGCATGCATGGCTCCATGACGTTGCATTCATTGTGGTGAACGGTATTTGGGTGGCTGTGTACATTGTCCATATTTTGCATGTGTCTTGCTGCAGAATTCCTTTCATGACGCAATGTCATCTGGTTGCATATGTTGTGGTGGCTGTGGTCAAGGCCTAGTTTAATGCATGACGTTGCATTCGGTGTGGTGAATGGTATGTGGGTGGCTGTGTACATTGTCCGTATTTTCCATGTGTCTTGCTGCGGAATTCCTTTTATGACGCAATATCGTTTGGCTGCATTATGTTGTGGAGACTGTGGTCAAGGCCTAGGCTTTTGGGTGCATGGCCTAAGGCCTATGGCCTTTGGCCATGCACCCAACAGTCTAGGCCTTGCCCACACCCAGCACAACATAACAAAGCCATGCAGGTGAGCATTTGGCCAGATACCACAATGCACACTTTTTTCATAGGCAGCGGCACTTCTACCCAACCCGTACACCATAATAGAATGATGCATCCAAACAAGTAGCAATTACCAGAATCTACCAACATAGCACAGTGTCCAGCAACCCTACCTCCTTCCATTCAAATAGCATTGTATTATTGGCAACCAAATGACAAAACCTTAACAACAGTGGCCGTGCTCCCAGCACTCTATTAAGTGCACAAAATCAATACTGCACAGTGCAGTACAGTACTCACCGCTCCGCCCAAGTGACACGATCCAAGACAATCAAATATGCACTTCAACCCTATCCACTTCTATGCACACAGTACTTCAACACTGCACTCAGTGCACACACTGCAGGACTGTTCACTCCAATAGCTGCAGCCATGGACTAAACACTGTAGGATGTGCTTACTATCACCACACCCATGGAACCACAAATGTATGCAATGCTGATGAACCACACACACGAGGCTACAATGTCACCGCTACTTGTAACCACGGCACACAGTTGTCAGAGCAAAGCCTCCACTCATTCATCGAGTGGGCTACGGCCTTACCACGCGCAGCACACCGTACTAGATGCTATGTTACAATTTTCATGTGATGTGCAATGGACTCCCCTTCTGCAATTCAGCTGCCAGCAGTCACCATGGTAAGAGGTCACCGCACAACCTATCGTGCCGTAACGAAGGATGCCTGCATTCACCACACATGGTAGTCGCCTGTGGAGGAACCCGCGAATCAGCGCTATACACATGAATACTGCAGGCACACCACTGTCTTCTTCCACCTAAATATGACATACCTCACATAAACCACTTCTCACTCCCCCACCCTTTCTGTCCCTTCTTCTCACCACCATGGTGTTAAGTATGTTTGCCAGGCCCTTTCGGGGCCGCATTATCCTCCGATACACCATGGTGGCGTTTCCCAAAAATGTTGACGCAGAGCACGCTCTCCTCCAGCCGACCACCGGCCGCGTCCAATGTTCGCCGACATCACGGCGTACTGCAAGCCAATGAGACTTTTGTCCATGGAGCAAACAGGGAAAGGGGTCCGCGAAGCAGAGCCACATATCACTAATTTTTTTAGATGTACATTTCAGATCTTTGTAACAGAAGTACTGCTCAGATTTCCACCAAACACACAAAAGCATGCTTTCGGGACCAAGCCCCCGCTCCTGCCACAAATTTGGTTAAAATCCATCCAGCCGTTTGGGCTGTAGCCGTGCACAAAGTTTCTTCCCGTTCAGTCTATGGAAGAAAAAAAAGAATTTGGGACCCCCATCTAACTTTGCCCACCCTTGAATAAACCTCACCAAACTTCCCCAAAGAATTCAGAGGGGGCCATATACTTTTATTGCAAATTTGGTGAGGATTCCTCCAGGGGAAGCAAAGTTATAAGCCGCCCAAAAAGAGGTCTTCCTATGGGTTTAGCAACTTAACCATAACTACATGGCCTCTACCGCGGGCCGTGTAATACACAAATAGTGCAAAGGCTTGCAGGTTGGGCTTAGGTGAAGCTGTGGTTATACAATCAAAATGTATTCTTGTTGTTGACCTTGTAGGTTCTCCACGCATTTCCTGACTTGTTCCCCTAGAATCCCATCTTCAGGGATCACTAAACTCGAATGTTACACTGGAATACCCTATGATGCACCATCAACTTGTGACATCTGTTACCTATTTTACTGCTGATCAAGCCTAGTGTCCACCAACCCTATGTGTGACAGTCATCCTTAGAACAAATGACTTGAAAGGGTTCTGCTGTATAGCACCTAGAAGTAGATACAGTAAATGTCAGCTACACACATTCCATTTTCACCAGTTTCTGTAAGTATAATGCTGGCAAAACTGATAGCTGAAGGGTGATTTTTCTGCAAAGCATGCACTCCCCTTGGACATCTTCCGGTCTTTGCCACTACTCCCTCACTTGCTCGCTCTCTGCATGTTGCTCTCTCCCCATGTGCATTGTCACTCCCTCTCCCTGTGTCGTTCTCTGTCTCTCTCTCTCCCCGCATGCACTGTTGCTCTCTCACCCGTGTGCGCTGTCGCTATCTCTCTCTCTCTCTCTCCGCACATGCTGTAGCTCTCTCTCTGGCATTCTTGAAGATATTCCCTTATTCCATCTTCTCCCTCTCACCTTTGCTCTCAGCTCTTACTTTTTCTCTCATCCTTCCTCCCACACTCAATTTTCTCTTACTTTCTCTTACTTTCTCGTTCTTATGTCCTGTTGTTCATCATCAGCACCCACTATCAATTGCTTCCTCCATTGCTCTATTCCCCTTCTCATTCCAAGGCACAGATGCACCCCTTACCACATCCTCTGTGCACCCTGGTGCATATAGATGAAAAATGCAAAGAACAACAGTAAACGCCCAAACTATTGTCATTGCCAATGCTTGTTTCTGTGTATCGATGCTCAACACATTCCACGTGCCACCTATAGAACCAGAGCAACCTGTTAGCAATGATGATGTGTTTAAAGAAACACCTAAATATGTATCTTATGCAGGGTCGGATTGGCACTATCGGTCTTTCGGTCCGTGGCCGAAGGATCTTGAGGACTTGGGCCGGTTTTATGGGCTGGGCTGGGCCGGTTTTATTATGACACATCTATGTTTACTTTCACTGTAAACTCTGAATCGTGTGTCGGCGGCCCACATTGTGCCTTTTATTGATGTTTATTTGTTTCTGTTTGTTTCCAATAAAGGCTTGCCTTTGCCACCAGCAGTCATGCTCACGGGGGTGGGTGCTGCCCGGGGCCGCTTGCAGGTTAAGATTCTCTGGAGTGGAGAGTGGGCTGGGCCTCAGGGCCTGGCTGGCTGGCCCCTTGCCTCTGGATGATTCATCAACCGTGTGCTCTGCAGGGGGAGGGGTTGGGCTGGCTGGGGTCAGGGCAGCATAATCAAAGCAAGGTAACACTTATTGTTACTTGCTTTGATTTGCATGCATGCATGATGTGTAGAGTGCATCATAAATTATGATGCATGCACCAACATGCATGCAATTATGGTTATGCAATGCAAACAAAGTAGAGGGGCGGTCCGGACTGTGCTCGGGCCCGGCTCAGACAGTGTGGTGTTTGTTTGCAATGTGTAGTGTGAGAAGTCACACCTGGCTGAGACAGCAGTGCAAGCTGCTGGAGGAGCCTGGAGCCATGCCTGAAGGGCTGGGCTGGGCAAGGTGCATGAAGCGCGCACATTAACGTTGCTTTCAACTTTGCAGGAAGCAATCAACTAATTTGTTGCGCGCCACTTTGCAAAGTTGAAAGCAACTATTATGTCAATGAAAATGCAGCGAGATTCCGTGCCGCCACCAGTCCTCACTGGCCGCCCCCTACTGACTATATTTTGTTTGGGACCTGCAGCCTCTCTCTGACACTGCGGTCGACTGGGTTGAGATGAAAAGCCAGCCCTGACTGACACAGACTCACAGCGAGTGTGGAGAGGTCGTGCTGCAGCTTGTAGAGCTCCTTCGGTTCAGCCACTCACGCACAGACAGAATGGAGGACCACTGTCCAGTCCACTGCTAGGGCCCAGGAGTCCAGGACTCAAGAGTACCAGAGCAGCTCCCCTACCCCACAGCCCACTCATCATCACACATGCGCGCACCTGAGGCTGAGGCTGCCTGCCTGCGGATGCTGGCAGCAGAGAGACAGAGAGACGCAAACAGCCGGGGCCCTGAGCTGAGGTAAGAGACATGCCCCCCTGATACTAGCCAGCAGCAGCACCAAATGGGAAAGGCCAGTTAAAAGGCCACGGTAGTGAAGTGCTTGTGTTGAGACTGAGAGCTGACTGATACCAAAACATCTTGCTGCATAGTTTGGCAGGTGTGGCCATCCGTTCTGTATTGATTTTGTCTGCATTTTTCTGTCACTTTGAATTTACCATCGGAAGAAGCGCTTTCACTCTATTTTCTGTGCATAGATGCTCATCATGCCCCACGTAACTAGTATGTTATATCATTTTTTATGTTGATTGGTCTTTGTTAATTATACCTCTGCCATGACCCATGGTAGTGCATCAGCCCTAATGTGCTGGCCTGGCGGAAGTGTCATCTGCAACCCCAGATATGTTGATAATGTTGGGGGCTACAGTGTGTGGTGTGCTGCTGGCTCGACACGGCACAGGTGTGTTAGGAAATAGTTGTGCCTTGGCTATTATTTATTTATTCTTTAACATATCCAAACACTGTCTGTACTTACTATCATTGTACACAAATTGTAAAAGAAGACCACTGAGGTCAGTGGCAAATGGCGGTAATGTTGCTAGTTTTAAAGTTTGAATGCAGTGAATTACACTTTGAAAGATTTCCAACAACCTTTTTCCCATTGAGGGATATTACATTATAATTGGCCGAGAAAGAGCTTTTTTTTGGCATCTGAAAAACAATGCTTTGGTAAGATTTATGCTCCTGGTGAAGTACACACAGACCGCTCTAAACGTGGGTGCTTGAAACACTGGGACACACGGACAGCTGTTAGCGATAGTGCGACACTCCTAGAAAGCCTGAAAAGTAAATGCACGCAGGCTTGAAATGCGGCCAAATACGCACCAGACTAGCAGCGCACGTTTCATGTCCTGATTTAAAGAACATTTTGCTATGTCGGAACACAGCCAACACGGGCACAGCTGTTTGCCCCACCCTCCCTCCCGATGTTCAGTGCCCATGTCAACAAAAAAGTTGAAAGGCCGTGATTCCGTACCCGTGGATACTCTGTGTTGCTTATTCATCTGGACCAGCATCTCAGCACACACACTTGCATCTATGGAAAGCAGATTTAACAATTCACAATAATGCCCAAATCTCACGCCCAGGGGCCAGACATGGACGCAAATGACCAATCTTTACCATCTACAAAGAAATTCAGCAGCATTTTAATACCTCCTCTTCTGCTCCATGCAGACACCACTCAGCTAAAACACACCCAGCAGAGGTCCCCCATCATTTTATACAGCAGCTTCCCAAGCCCACTTGGCACTCTTATCTGCTCTGTCATCCCAACCATGTTACACCCCCATACGTAAGTTGAATCGCGTTCGTACCCTGGGTCCATTTGGCAACACAAACCTTTACCCAATTCACCTAGAATCTCAACAGCACACAGCGCGCAGTTCTGAATCTGCACGCACAAACATATCACTGTTTCCACATTACCTGCTCCCACTACCATCCCCCTTTTCAGAACCAAACACCAAGAAGCCACAATAATGGCAGAAGCTGCTATTCGAGGCTGTACCATTACAAATATATGTCTGAGCTCCGGGAATGTTACTTGGTGGTGGCCATCCAGGAGCTGGTGTTCGAAGAACAGCAGCTTTAACAAAGGGAATGCTCTCATCACAGGAAGTTCAGGTGGCTGGCGCTATAACACGGTCTCTTAGATGTTATGTTAAAGGATATTTGTATCACACACTAAATGGTCCCCTTGCGCTGTAGCGGATCTGAAAAGGAAAGGGGGGGTCGGGTGAGTTAGTGGGACCGAGCAGGAGTGCAATAGAGCAATGATGTGCTGTTGGCAGCCTCAGTTCAGTGTACAATGTTCAATGAGCTTGGGTGTGGTTTTTCAATGTGGAATGTTCTTATTACAAGAGCCCATAGGAAATGGGGCTCTTAAAAAGCATGTTAGTATGGAAAGGGATCTTGGGGTAATTTTAAGATAAGAGGGGTAGGTGAATATCGGCCTTGGATTACATATATCTAGATCAATATATGATGTCCATAGCTAGTGATTGCCAAATAATCAACAGAATTTAACTGGTCTGCTGTTAAATCTCACTTACCAGTTTAATTGTATCCCATACATAATAATTGCTCATTTTACTATGGCCGATATGATAGCTCAGTGGGTTGAGTGCTCGCTGCTGCGATGTGTGTGTGATCTGCAGGTAACAGGTTTGAATCCCAGCAAGGCCATCTCAGCCTTTCATCCTTCTGAGGTTGATAAATGAGTACCAACACAGGTTTGGTGCTATTGTATGCATATTTGTTCCATAAAAAAGAGCGTATGCGCTATACAATAACATATTATCATTTGCCCTTGGACGTCTGCTTGCATTCACAGTAATTTGACAATATGGATCTAAACACACAGATATTAATGACACATATGGTGATCCATTCTTGTATGCAAAGTTATGTTATTTTATGAGTTGTGTTGTAATGTAACAGACACATGAACCCTCCATAAATAGCATTTTCTGTAAAGTCGTGAATTGACGCGATTCACGGATGATGGTTTGAGGACCACTTTTTTTTTAGGTGATGGGTGGGCCACTTTTTTGAGGCGATGGGGTGGGCCACTTTTTTTGGGGTGTCCGGGCCTATTTCTTGTCCCAGTCCGACCCTGATCTTATGTCAAGACACCAGTATGTTATTTTATGTTCTGTTGGTTAGTATCTGTACATCGCACATCTGCCATAGCCGGGCATCCATCATCTTCAATGGGCCAGCAGGCACACGATCACTAACCTGTGTTCACACTTAAACAGCTGTAGGGGAATCCAACAGTGGGCGGGGAGCTTCCCATCACAATGTGTCACAGGTATGCTAGAAAATATGTGGGTCCCGGCACTTTGTTTTAACATATAAAGCAAAGAAACCGTGTGTACATTAAATGACCTAGTCATATCAGGCAGTGCTCTTAAGATTGCCCCGCCCCCACCATTTGAAGATGTGTTAACCGCCCCATCCCCCGCCAAGTTTTGGTCTACTTGCACCTCCCATAGCACAAGTAGAAGTGAGTACACCAAATTGCGTGTATTTCTGTGCAAACCAAGCAACGCGCAGTGGGTTCATGGTGCTGGGTGCGCGCGCGCACAAACACATCTGTGCTCAGAAACATAAATGTGGATGCACCAACATAACAGCGCCCCCTAGTGAAATGCAACGGGTTGCATCACCAGGGAGTCATGATGCCACCAAGTCTGGAGCACCAACCAATACACTCATTGCCATGCAATATTAAAAATCACATGCACAACAACTTTAAGAACCACCACTTTAGAAAAAGAACATTAACTTGTTTTTAAAACCCTCCTTGCGCCCGTTAAACTGCATGGTGGCATGGTGCCAGCGTACCTGCTGCTTGTGGCTGCTTCCACTTCTGTCCTGCAGTATTAAATGATGACCTATCGCTGCCTGGCGAGGGACTGCTCTCTGCCTAACATCTGATCCTCCCAACCCTCGTGTTCTTATAATGAAAGTGAAAGTGCCGAATGTTTATATGAAATCAGCTGCTCGCAGAGTGGAAATGAACGCGTCTTCTTCAGCGTGACTGCAGTAAACACACTCCCAGTGACGCGCTATGCTCGTTTCCCTTTCCTGCATGTGTTTTAAAGAGAATGCGAGGCATCGTTTTAACTTTCATGTCCAACGGGTTTAAAGCTGCGGTTGCTGAATGAACGAGCCGTGTTTTGGGATGAGGTTCAAATCGTGCCCTCCTCAGACACTTGGACTAAAGCAGGCAGTGTTTAACAGACAAAAGCACGCCGAGCTCGAGAGTTGCTGTCAGCAACTTTAAGTCAAAAGGCAGCTCACCAGAGCCAACTGCTTTGACTGGCAAGAACTTTTTGAATAAGACACGTGCTTTCCCCGAATTATGTCCGCCTGCAAAAACCCTTATCTCTCTCGCAGATCTGTTGCTGATGTCTATGTTAAAGGAATGCGATCCGGCTGAATAGGCTCGATCCCAAGTTGGGCGTAATGCCTGCAGCCATCTCATTGCCTGCTGAGAAATGATTTTCATTTCCCCAGTAAAATACGGATTTAGCAATCTCAGCATGTAATATACATCTTCTATACTGCGCCTGTTATCACTGTAGTGGCCTGCCACGCCAATGCTTGTCTGCAGGTTAGGGAGCCGAGTTGTGCACCGACCTGGGATATAGGGCAGGCCCCCTCCCCACAATTCTGAAGCTTTTGATTTGGTCCCTTCACCTTTTACCTCCGTCTCAAGGCAAACCTTCAGCAGATTTAAATATTGAAAAACATCAGAATGATGGAGTGCGCGATTAGCACGCTGACAGTTCTGTGATGTTTAAGCAGCACTTTCTTCCTTTGGCAACAGGCATAAAAGGCTTTCATGTATTGTCACGAATAGGTGGATTGACATAACCTGGGCTCCTGTCCACTTACTAGACCAATTCCATAGGTGCATGTCTCCATTTCTGTACCACTGTACTCCCTCAGGTGCCACATAACTGCTAGAGCCGGTTGTTTCTCTGAGGCATAAAAAGGCTGCAGGTTTATTATAACAATCCACATCACTCATCTATTTCAAAACACTGCATGATTATCATCACAGTAACACCCTCTGGCGAATTGTTCTCCTGATGTGGCGGCCAGCCGAATAACTCACCCCTTTCTTGCTTCCCCCCATCTTTTCAACCAACTCCACTTTAGGCCAAAGCTCTCCCAACCACCTCTGTCCGTGATCCACCTGCCCCTGCAGGCGATGGGCTGGAGGAGTGCCATTTATGACAGGGGAAGCTGAGCTCTCTTACATTCCTCAAGTGCCCTCGCCGCTGGGCCTCTGAGGGGCGATGATCCCAGGAGGAGCGAAAACGTCTCCTGATTTCCTAACCTCGTTTGAGGTTCTTACAGTGCCACTGAAAGCTCACACACTGCCACGCCTCTGATGGGTCCACGCCCATCTGTGGCTCCCCCAGTTGTGGCCTCATAGCTCCAATAGTTGTGTGCATACGTTCCAGAAAAAAAGATCCATCCTGGTTTTTGATAAGTGCACCCCAACCCCTACGTAGTACTCGGGTGACTTCAAGTTCTCCTAGATTTTCTATTGCTGAATGTGATTCTGCTCCCCTCCATGTTTCTCTTGGTTCGATCTCTGACAACATGATCTGTGGCACCCAAGCGAGCTGCCATTTTTTGCAGGGAGCTCCTCATCTGTCTCACCAATTCCCCTCTGTCTATGCTTGTGAGATCGTTTACACCCACGTGTACCAGTTGAATGTCGGGTTTGGGGTACCTTGCCAGCAGCTCTTGCACATGATCTTCCAACTGACCCCATCTCACCCCCGGGATTCCAGGCCATTCAATCTTGAAATGTCTTGCTGTCATCTTTTCCCTCTGCGGTGTCCATCTTGCTTTAGCCCTTGTCACAAAAAAGTGACCCACTACCCATACTGTTCT
Organism: Ambystoma mexicanum; assembly: GCF_040938575.1. Classification (NCBI taxonomy): domain Eukaryota; kingdom Metazoa; phylum Chordata; class Amphibia; order Caudata; family Ambystomatidae; genus Ambystoma; species Ambystoma mexicanum. Next base: position 1,142,885,329 of record NC_090921.1, on the reverse strand, counting down.
TCTGCTCTTTCTAGTTGCTGTTTAGTGGGGAGAGATGTGGAGTGGGGAATGATTATTGCTACATTTTATCCGTCTTTATGTATCTTTTAAAACTGTCTGACCTTCAACCCTCTATCTTTTTAATAGATTCAGGAGTCATACCTACCCATGCAGCTGAGGTGGCTGCTCCAATCCTGAAAGAGTGAGTTCCGAAAACCCCCTCCATTTCCTCTATGTATTTTAATGCCCTGTTCATAACGCTTTTAAACTCAAACCTGCATAACTGCGTGTAGGAAGAGCGGGGGCCTCGCCCTTCCCAGTGGCCTTAAGGCTAGATATGTCAATAGGCCCTTAACTGGGAAGCATGGGCTTCCCCTGATGCTGTGTAGGGTAAATAATCTTCATTTTACACTCTGGTCAGTCTTAGACCTTCTTAGGTGCAGCTCTGCCACCTCTTCTGACACTGTGACATCTTCAATCCTTAAAAAAAAAACTTCCCCCTCCTCCTTTGTGGTCAGGTACCAGCTGACTGAGCCTGAAGCAAGAGAGATAGGAGGAGAGCTAGAATGCTAGTTGAGGCCACAGATACAAATATATGGACAAGTATACACAAACGACGGCTGGCACGACGGAGTAGTGGGGAGTAAGGCACTAACACTAGCAAAGGCAGCAGTGAGCAAGGTACAAGAGGAAAACGACAAGTGCCTCAAGGAATGGGACAGGAGCGAAAAGTTAGTAACATGGGTAGACAACGAAGCTGGACCAATGCCAATAATTCCCCTTACTACCCCATCACTATGCTACCAGCACAATGGTGCAGAAGAGGTAGGAGAAAACGTCGGATGCAAGAGAATAGAAGTAATATCAGAAATGGGAGCAGGGACGGCAGTATTAATGGACCATTACTGGGCCTGTGGAGCAAAGGCATATGATAAGCTGCCATATAACTGGGGAGGGATATGCTCCCTAACACATGTGAACATACCCTCCTTAGTAGTACATAAAAAGGACGTCAAGTTCAACGAATTCAGCAAGATGTAAAATAACAGAAGGAAGAAGAGGTCCTTAGAGACTGCAGCAACTATCCAACTGACAACTTCCAACCAACACAAGGAACTGAGGAGAGAAGGAAACTAATTGTAGGGACGATCTGAAGAATCACTGGATGAAGTAAACCTGTCTCACAGATTGTTTAGCAGGATACAAATGTTGTTTTTAGCACTAATATCCCCAGGATTGCAAGCATATGCAAATACTAAGTGGCTCCAGATCACCCGTTGGGAGTTGATGGTAACAATAAATTAAATGGTAAACGGGTTCAATCCAATAAAGGAAGAGCTCAGAGCCGTAAGGCTAGTGGCACTACAGAATGGATATGTTCCGGACCTCCTCACAGCAATGGAAGGAGGAGTTTGCACAAAAATAGGGAGCTCATACTGCACCTTCATAACTGCCAATGACGAAGACAACAGGACACCCTCAGACGCGGTAGAACAATTGGCCCAGATGCATGCAAAGATGGAAGTAGAATTGAAGGGAACAGCAAAGGACCAGAGCTGGTTGCCTATCTGTGGTCATGGATGCCTCATTGCTGGTCGACGGCCTGAAGGTGATAGTGGGAGGACTGATCATAGAGACAGCATCCTTATGTGGAATAAAGATATGTGTTGGGAAATGCAAGAAGACAATGGAAGAGGTGATTGAAATGCAGCTGCTCATGGACCTGGAAAATGATGGAGCAATGGATGAGATTTTGAAGGAAAGAGAAAGACTAACACAGAAGATAGCAGAATCAGACATGTTCTCACGTGGAACAAAGGTAGAAAACCCATGAAACCCAAAGATGTAGGGAAATGGGTATATTGCAAGCCTGAAGGTGGGTGCGTCTACATGTACTGGTCCTTCGAAGATCATGTCCACTAATACGGGCACCTGGCAGTAATAACTAAGGTATGGTGACTAATAGACGATGGGAGAAACAATGGTGGTGTGGTCGGCAAGTTGACCAAATGGAGGACTGAAGAGGGAATGTCAGAATCAACCTTCCATCCTGGAAGTCCCCCAAACAGGAAGAGGTACCAAAAGCAATATGGCCACTGAGCATACAAACTAACTTCAATTCCCACTGCTCCCAAAATGAAGATCTACCATGAACACTACCCGCTCAGCAGACCCTACAACCCTGCAGCAGTACAAACTCTACCCATGGTGGAGGAAGACAACAAAGACAGAGATGGAGAAAGCTGCATGGACAGCATCGACTAACGCCATGTCACCAGTCATTTGAGACATCATGACGACATATCTGCATTAGACAGGAAGCACATGTGCCGTCTGCACAATTCCGGACAGTCACACACCCAACTGCATGAAGAATACTTGTATACAGTTCTATTAGTTAGAGGACAGTGACATATACATGCTGTCTGCATGTTTATTATTTTGTCATTAGGCTCGCTACAGCAACACAGAAACGCAAGAAGCAAGAAGAGCTCATGTAAATGCATGCAGATGCTTACATGCAAATAACCCCATGGTATGACAGGAGCCCTCGAGGCACCTGACAGCCATGACACTAACATATGGACACTATAGAAGACACATACAACAGGAGCCAGACTATGGCTTGAGAAATGTATTAGGCCCAATGGTCTCAGAAAACCTCAAGCCTCAAGCCCTGAAGCCCACAGACTGTCGCGTAAGCGTAAGCAGAATCACTGCAGCAAGGGACACAGCCGCTGCCAAGGTCGCAGTGTTGCAAGTGACATTCCACACTCTGAACCCAAGTAACACTGTGCGGAGAGGCCCGCTGAGAGGCCCGCTTTCAGCAAAATACAGGATAATTCAGAGCACCAGAGCTCACATATGTGTTCATCCAAACACGTGATCTGGCCGGGCTGATTAAGTGCCAAAATTGGTAGCCGGGAAGAGCACATCCTCTCTTGGTCCATACGTTGGTCACAACAATATTGTTACACCCAAGCTACAGTTCTGCACTGGGAATGGAGTCCGCTCACGGCAGCAATAGTCTACAAACCGTTATGGCACTGATACAGAAATTATATCCAGCAGGCACATGCACCGTTCACAGGTGTCTTGCGGGCTGGGAATAGAGTTTGTCCCAGGCTTGGGGGCCCGCACCTCAACTAATCACACTCCAGGGTCCTAGGGGTAGACAGTGGGTGTCACTGACCAATCACAGGGTCTGTCACTGTAACTAATTTAGAGTAACAATTTTAGGGAACAGTCCAAGTCTGGCACCTGACATTGTGTAGCCCATCACGTAGCATCTATAGGGGACTGTGTAGGTGAGCTACCAATCCTCAGCCTATCCGGAATGGAGATATGTTTTTGGAGAGGGGCCTGTAGAGTGACGCAAATAGTGACGTCACAAGCCATCAAAACTGGCCTGTCAGCCAGTGTTCATCGAGATGTGCCTGGACCTCCCTCCGCGCATATCACCCCATTGGTTTGTTGGCTTTGAATAAACCTCTGTAAAGCTTTGTTACTTGCTTGTACCCTGAGTTCTTTTGGGCTAAGGGGAAGGAGTAAGGCTTTCCACAAGTTCGGCATCCGCTGACGCCTAGCACGGCCCTGCCTGCCTGGGGGTGAGCAACAACAAAAATACACACATAGATCCCACGTTTCCCATTGCTCTGTGTGAGAAGCCACCCACTCCTGTTTCCCACCCCTTTTGGATTCTGGGATTGGTGTTTTTTTTGTTTCCCAATTGTCATGTACGTAAACTACAAGTCCCAGAATTTCAAGCAAAACAGCACTGTATGGCCTGTTCACACATGGCCAGAGGAAACTTGCCAGCTCTGCATACGCCACATTTTGCACAGTCTCTTGACCTGCTACTCCCTCCAAACAATTGGGATATCCTCCCAACAAAGGGGATATGACTGCCTCTTAAATAATATTTGGAAAAGTGATGCAAAATTGGTTTCACATTAAAGCAGCTACAACAAAGCACAAAAACACAAATAACGCCATCAATACTAACAAGTATTTTGAATCTGGCAAAGTGTCAGTTGGAAGTCTAGCAGAGAGATGGACAAGAGGACCAACAGCCAGAGATGGGCAAACTGGGAAACATCCCAGGGCACAGATAGGGGAATGGGTGGAGCAGAGACACCCTGTACATCGGCCCCTTGGGAGAATAGTGGGCGTTTGCAATTTAACATCAGTAATAGACAGCAGCAATACGTAGAGAGAGATACTGTGCAATAGCCTACCCTGCCCATATCCATCTACCCCGCTCCCCCACGATGCAGCCAAAGGCTTAACCCTTTGCTGATTGTTTAGGTAAAGGGGACAGGAGTTGGAAAAATTGGAGGGCAATGGCGTAAAGCTTAAGGGAACAGCTGCCTTTGCTTAGTGTCGTATACATCCATGACCAATTTCTAGTGTGTGTGTGTGAGAGATTTACTGTGAAAAAACAGTATAAGCAAAGACAGAAGACAAGCATAAACAAAGCAAATACTTTTGACTTGTGTGTAATGAACATGTTTTCTTTCTTACTATTGTCGGCAGTAACATCACATGCTCATGTAGCCTCATGGATTGCACAGAGTTACAATTGCATGTCCAAGTTACCATCATTTACTAGGTATTTTATGGGTATGTTCATATACTCGGAACATATTAAAAGTTTTGTCAACATACAGTCACGTTCTCTACCTCACAGCCAAACAGAGTATCTCTTCCTTTACCCCTCTTCTTCTCTTCTCTCCTCAGGCTCGGACTGGGCAATAGGGCAATGCCCAAACCCAAACCACAAAATGCTAGTGTGGGCCAGTCTTTTGGGTCAAAGTGGACCACTTTTTTTTGGCCCATGTGGCCCGGTTTGATAAGTTAATTCACCATGCGACTCGTAGTTTTGACCAGTGTAACTGAATAAATATTCTTTAAAATGCACAATTTGCATCACGCTTAATCAAAAACCTCCCGCTTGGGTACTACTCGAACAGTCTATCACCAAAGTAATGAATTGCCATTTGCAACTGCGGGCCACTTTTTTATTGGTGCCCACAACCATTTTATTCCCCAATCTGTCCCTGTCACTCCTGACTACCTTCCTTACTCTGCATCTGCTCACAGCTTCTCACTTGTCATCTCCAAATCTGCCACAGCAGCCAGGCTCAACCTACACAATGGCCCTCATTAGGACTCCGGCGCTAAACCATGGTGCTTTTAGCACCATGGTCCATGCCGGAGTCTGCCAGGGAGAAAGGGGGAATTACCACCCCATTCCAAGGTTGGCGGCGCGGTAATTCCCCCTTTCTCCATTGCCCTTCCCCATTCCCATTTTTGCCCCATAGGGCTCAATGGGAATGGGGAAGGCAGCAATTACGGTACCGCAAATCGTGGTACCGTAATTGCCATCAAGGTTCCTTTGCGGGTCCCTACTTTAACGGCTGGTCCAGACCAGCCGTTCAGGTCGGGAGCCGCAAAGGGACCTCGTAGTAAGGCGTTAAGGGGTTAACGGCGCCGCAGCCTTTTGCGGCGCCGTTAACCCCTTAAGGCCTGGGTCGTAATGAGGCCCAATATCAGAAAACTCAGTCATCTTCTTCCTTTCAATACTGCTAAACAGCTAATCTCCTCTGCTGCACCCCTTTTAACCTTTCTCGCTTAACGGTTTACTCCTCTGTCATTCGCAGGGACATCATTTGGGGGTTGTCAGGGGTCGCAACTGTGACCCCTGGTGGCTCCAGTTGCAACCCCTGGGGCTTCCATTGAGACCCCAACTTTTTTTCCCCCAAAAACAAAATCGTTTTTGTTTAGAAAAAAAAAAAGAAAACGGAATCTCCTGCTGCAGTGTGCAGCCCCACCACATGAGATCTGGTAGGTTTCCGGCCCAGTCCTCAGCCATCAGTGTGAAGGCTGGGCCGGGAAGGTGTTCAGTAAGGGTTGGAACTGGCTGTGACATGTGGCACATGTTGCATGCCACGTTCAGCACCAACCCCTTCACCCTTAACTTCCTCACAGCTGCTCTTGCAGCTTCCTGGTTCCTGTTTGTGAGCAGCACAGAGTAGCCGGGGGTTACCTGGAAGAATGGACCAAAGCTGCAAATAAAAGTAAGAAGGCATTTTAAAAATGAAATATAATGTGTATTTTGTGTGTGTGAAGTGTGTGTCAGATGTATGTATGTGATTAGTGGGTTAATGAGAAGTGGTGTGATGTGTGTTTGTGAATGTTCTGGGTGGGTGTGTGTGTGCCTGTGTAGAGAATGCAATGAGTGGATGTAAGAGAAGGTGTGATTGACTGGTGGGTGAATGAGACGTGATGTGATGTATGTTTTGAATGTTCTGGGTAGGTGGGTGTGTGCCTCTGTGGAGAATGTATGAGTGGATGTAAGATAAGGTATGGGTGAATGGTGGGTGAATGAGAAGTCATGTGATAGGATGTGTTTTTCTAATGTTCTCGGTGTGTGTTCGCCTGTGTAGAGAATGCAACGAGTGGATGTAAGAGAAGGTGTGAGTGACTGGTGGGTGAATGAGAAGTGATGTGATGTGATGTGTGTTTTTGAATGTTATGGGTGGGTGAGTGTGTTCTTGTGTAGAGAATACAATGAGTGGATGTAATAGAAGGTGTGAGTGGCTGGTGGGTGAATGAGAAGTGATGTGATGTGTGATGTTGAATGGTATGGGTGGGTGGGTGGGTGTGGGCTTGTGTAGAGAATGCAATTAGTGGATGTGATAGAAGGTGTGAGTGACTGGTGGGTCAATGAGAAAGAAGTAATATGATGTGTGTTTCTGAATGTTATGGGTTGGTGGGTGTGTGCCTGTGTAGAGAATGCAATGAGTGGATGTAAGAGATGGTGTGAGTGATTGGTGGATGAATGAGAAGTGATGTGATGTCATGCGTGTTTTTGAATGTTCTGTCTGTGTGTGTGTGCGTGTGTGTGTGTAGAGAGAGAGAGATAATGCAATGAGTGGATGTAAGAGAAGGTGCCAATGACTGGTGGGTGAATGACAAGTGACATGTGTTTTTGAATGTTTTGGGTGTGTGTGTGCCTGTGTAGAGAATGCAATGAGTGGATGGGTGTGTTCCTATGTACTGAATGGAATGAGTGGATGTAAGAGAAGGTGTGAGTGACTGGTGGGTGAATCAGTATGAATTTGATGGTGTGTTTTTGAATCTTCTGGGAAGGTGGGTGTGTGCCTTTGTAGAGAATGCAATGAGTGGATGTAAGAAAAGGTGTGAGTGAGTGACTGGTGGGTGAATGAGTATGAATGTGGCACTGTGTGTTTGAATGTTCTGCGTGGGGTTACGTTGTCAGCCTGTACGGTGAATCCAGTGTGAGTGAATGTGAGAGGGATGTATGGGTGAGTGACCGGTGGGTGAAAGGGGATGCATGTGTGTGTAGGGCATTGGGAGATTGGGGATCACTGGAGCATTTTTGCCACATCCTTTATTGGACTTTGCATGTTTTACTGGTATTTTCGGGCAGAACCAAGTTCATGTCGGTCATTACCTGGCTAGACTGGCCTTTTAGGGCAGTCAGTGTAGCCATTGCTTACTGTGTCATGGCATTTATTACCCAGCATCTTTAAAAAAGCAAGCATGAGAAGTAGTGTTACCTCGCTAGACTGATGTTTTGGTGTAGCGGCAAGCATATTTTTTTTTACTGTAGCATGACCATTTATTAACTGAGCATCTATGATGAATCAAGCATGATAAGTGCTATTATAGGTATTCATTGGCTTACATTGGAACCAGTTTGGACAGGTTTTCTTATTGTGACATGTCACTTTAAATGGCCAAACCAACAGGAGTATGTTCTTACATAGGAGTACTGGCAGATATTGTGCAGAGCCAGTTTTGTGCCCAGTGCCAATAATGATACTATAAAAAAAAATCTTAAAGCAAACATGACTATGGTTTTATGTGACAATACTAGCATATCATAGTGGAGTCACATGGAAATATATGGGCACAGCCAGCATGAAAATGTTTTTATACTGGCATATATTGTAGGAACCAGCATGATAATACATTGGGAAATGCCCTGTGCACTTTTGGTAACTTGCATCTATTGTTCTTTTTTTCATTATCTACCCTACACCCAACAAAACCGATTGTTGGCCTTTTACACAAATTGTAGGCTGTTCTACACACATTTTCACAGAAGGTGTGCTGTGCAATGCAGCATTATTCAAAACATGTTCTCGCGGGAGGGACAAGAATCCCTCCTGACCCCCCTAACCCCAAAACCATTTTCGTTAGTTTGGTTTCCTTCGATACGTTTGGTCACAATCACATACTTGTGGCAAATATTTACACCCTTCGAAAAAACATCTCACAAACTGTCACTGTTGGCTGGTATATTTGCGGACCAGGCACTGCCCCTTTCTTTCTATGTTATGTAAAATATTTAAGCTTCAATTGAAAACATATTTACTGCAGCGGCATAATCATCATGGACATTACGCACAAGTGGGTGTCCGGACCGGCCCGGGGTGTGGCGTGCCCTGTGCTTTGTTAAGGAGCTTGGAGGAGGGGGCCACAGTGTTGTCTCGCAGGGGAGCCGCCAAATTGTGTGCTATGCCATTGGGCACCACTGGGTCTGAGAAAGGGGTAGTGAGCAATGCGCACCCTGAAGTCTGCCAATTAGTCCCTGGGTGAGAAGCAACTTGTGGGTGTTTTCAATTTAAAATAACTGTTGTGAGAAACCTGAGGGTATTCGCTCAAGTAAGCCTTGCAAATCCCTTATTCAGGTGGCCAGAGGAGAGCTGGTGCTCTCAGATCCCAATACTGGGGGTGTATGAGCGAGGGAGGATAACCTGGCTAGGAGAGCCCGGGGTTATGCTCGGGAAGTGCCCCAGGTTAGACGCAGTTCTATACAGCGGAAGAAGGAGAGGCGGACGAAGACCCAGAGATTTTCTTCGGTTATTACACATCTACCTCTTTCCACACAAAGAAGCTCCCTTAATAAAATCCTACCACCCCTACAACTCTGATAAACCAACTAGGAACCCAAACCCTGTTACCCTCAAAAATCGCAACTCCCAGAATCCTTGTTTTCCTGTTTTCCACCAAAATACTCCCCATTCATTGTCTCCACGTCCCTCTGGTTATTCCTTGCTGAGCACCCAGTCTACTCAGACAATACACTACCATTCCCACAATCCCCCTTGTTTATTTCACGATAGTAATCCCAATCATTCCCGTTTACTTCACAAAAATACCAATCACGCCCTTCTGAATTTACCACCACCCCCAGGACGAAGAATATAATTCCTCATGACAAACCACCCACTTTTGACACAAACACTTTCTTACCCCATGGAAGACAACAGACTAACTCTAGAGCTGTTTGCTTGACATGTCCCAACACCAGGGTCAGGCAGAGTCAGGCAATTGACCCGAATCACACATACCTGAAGACCCTTTCCTTTCCCCACAGGGATAAAAGGTGGAGCACAAGAGCACAGTACAAGCAAGGCAGACTGCACGATGAGGACGAGAGAGCTATCCAAGCACGGCAGTTCAAGAGGAGGAGAAAGGCGCCGAGTATCAAAGGGACGACAAGGAAAGAAACAACCTTGCCCTTTCCGACCCAGACCAGCGTAGCTTCCGCAGATGGAAAGATAAGATTGCGAACAATAGCCTAAGTGTGTTGCAGCAAATGTCAATGGTACACAGAGCATGCCTACGCTGATAAGCAGGACAGAGGGCAATGCCTGATACCGTGGTACCGGCCTTGAGTACAGATGGAGTGAAAAGCCAAGTGGTTCATCATAGCCGGTGAGTCGAAGGGGAACTGATAAAGAAACCAAACTGTGTTGAATGAACATCTCAAAGTGGTACATTGAGTAAAGTTCAAAGAACTGTAAATTGTTTAGGAAAGACCAGCTGCAGAGGAGTCCAGCACCACGTGGGTGCTGACGCGAGAGAGTCTGATTGATCCTGTGTTGGAAGGCAACTACCGATACCAGGAGGACTAGAAGAGCTGCAAAATTAGGTCAAAGTGGTCATACAGGGGTCATGCAAAATCCCCATACAGTCGAAAGTCTTTGACCGACAATTGAGAATGCAGGGGAAGTGAATCGTGCATCAGAAGAAAGTAAAGGGAATTGTGAAATGGCAAGAGGGGCGAAGTCTAAAGTCCCAAGAAAAAGTGTGTTGACAAAAGTGAACCCGGCAGAGGGATGTCCACGGAGATCTGTTTAAAAAGACATTAAGACTTATTAACGCCAAGGAATAAATATCTTTACAAAAGGCAGAGTGAACACGACAGAGTGAAGCAAATGTTTGAAAAGGGGCTGAGTCCAGAAGAGGGTGATCCAAGGGTGAAAAGTCACCCAAAGAACAGTGAAAGCAAAAGAAGAAAGCCTGCAAATGAGAGCCAGAGTGAACCATATGGAGGGAGGCCAATATTCAAGAAGGGTCTGAGCCTGGCAGAGGGGGATCCAGGGAGTGGAAAACCATCACCCCATCACATCAAAGAGTCTGAGCCCGGCAGAGGGGGATCTAAGGGGTAGAAAACCATTATCCCATCGACGCATGAAAACAAAAATTAGAAATATTTAGAAATAAGCGAGAGTGAACCCGACAGAAGGGAGGCTGACATTCGAGAGGGGTCTGCCCTCGCAAGAGGAGGACTTAGGGGTGAAGAATCATCACCTCATGCGCAATTCAAAAGAACGTTTTGTTTGTTATTTGAACCTATCAGATCCTCTGAAGCAGGAGAGAAAACCTCAGAAGATCTTGATATTGATAAGGACTGTTTGAGGGGTTTGCACCCAGAAGAGGGGGACCCAGGGGTGAAACCTTCACCCAGCGTGATGGTTTCACCCAACGTCCTGGTCTTCTGATCCTACACTGCACTATTGTATCACTATGTAAATATTATCCGATCTTTTATGTATTACTCATTTGTAATCATTGTAACTTGTTCAACTGTTGTATTGCCTGTAACCTAAGCTTAATGTGTACTTTTAACCCTGTGCGATTGCGCCCTGATACCTTTGTGTTTCACGTGCAATATAAATTAATAAACAAACAAACAAACAAACAAACAAACAAATTTACAGTTGGAACAGAACTTAATTTGTTTATTTTTGGGAGGCATCAGGTCCTTGGTGGAAAGAGACTTTTTGTAGAAAAGAAACTTAACCACGAAGGTCCTGATACTTGAAGTGGTGCTGCTGTCTCGTGCTGGGAAAGCTTGAGAGCGCGCTGTGCTCAGGAGTCCCCCCTTGTCCCGTGCTCAGAACGTGGGGAAGGGAGACCCCTGGCTAACACATCCTGCCTTATCATTTATGAACACTTCTTTCTTTCTTGTGAACCCTTTCCCACACTCTTTTGTATTTTAGAGTAATGGTTGGCAATAGGTTTTTCTTAGTATAGGCCTTTTTATTTGCCACAACGCCACTAGGACTGCCTTCTTATTATTTGATGGTCGTAGCTTGTTCCCATCTTAGATTTAGGTTTAGAGTAGGCGTTTTTCCAACCTACCTATGCAGTTATAAAAACACCCTTGAACTATGATCACTTGTGTCTGTCTATTCTTGATACCATGTCATCCTTACACTGTGTGGTGCCATGGATTTATGTTTGCAACAATTATATTACATTAAATGGTGTTTTTTTAAAGTCCGCCTGCAGCCGGTTTTACGCTTAGATAATAAAAAACTGTAGGGGGACTTGGGTATATTGAAAGAACCTTTCCCATTTATTATACTCCAGCAAAGATAACATTATCAGGCACACTCCCCTGTGTGCATGCAGACCAGTCTAATAGGTTTCTTCCATCGTAGTGGTAGCTGTCTCATAGATACGGTTATAACCAGGGAATTTTGTTGATACTAAATCCTGGTCAATGATTTAATTTTCAGGCCTTGCTCGTGCAGCCTATTTCCCCTGGGTAAACAACAGTGCATGCCTCCCTAGGTCAGTCTTTTTTGGCTTCTTTAACATGCCACAGATAATGCATACTTCTGTGCCTACTGATCTATCAATGTTTCATACACTAGCTTTAGCCTGCGTTAGAGAGTTAGGTTACCCTGTTACAAATACTGAATTATGTATGTTTTACATATAGACCCCACGTCGAACCTGTAAAATGACATTCCCCCAATGTGTGATAATGGACAAGTCATGCCTCCCTCTGTGTCTCGATTATTATATCTGGTAGAAATTAGAGTGCCTAGAAAGACAGGTGCTAGACGTATCTGAACAATCTGAAAGTCATTTGCCATCACTTCCTGTGATGTCACTTGTGGCAGGGTCAAATGACATCACTTCATGTGATGTCATCAGAAGGTCAAGGGTCATATGATATAATTTCTGCTACCCCTTGCAATTTGGTGAAATGACATCCTTTGCCTGTCGCCAAATTGGCTGTGTATATATGAAAAAAAGAGCTAAGTTTAAACTTCTTCTCATCTTCAAAAGTATCCACGGACTTACACCACCTTACCTACCTGATCATCTCACTTCCTACTTCCCCCTTTCATGTTACGATCATCCTTGGCTCACCTCAGTGCCACTACTCAAACCCCCTGTGCTCCCTTTAGTTTCTCTTCTCATATCTGAAGAACCTGTTTCCTACCACACTATGTTAATTCATCACACTGCTTTCCTCTCTCTCTACCCCCATGGACAACCCTACAGTACTTTGCCGTCACTCCAAGATACTTAATTTAGCACTTCCTCCACTATACCATTCCTCTGTTATTTTGTCCTGTCCTCATTCCTGGTTTATGTTTCCACCATCCCCTGCCACATCTTGTCTTCAAGACATATTCTCTTACCCCATTGTAAAGGAGCCATATCTTTCGCTACCATTATCAATGTTATATTTTGTAATTGTTTTTGTGCCAAAAATGCATTACATTCCTGTGATTTATATCAATGAATAAATACAAATACGTGCATCGTTACCAGGTACTCACAAAATGTGCTGTTTGTTTCAGTATGTTAGTCTTATACCTGCATCATGTAATAATAATTAGCAGATGTTTACAGGCTTTCATTTAGGTGGATCTCTGCTAAGCTTGGTAATAATCAGTGTAATTACCCACAGATGGTACCTGATTCGTCCCCCACAGAAGGATGAAAGGCCTAGTCTGCCCATCCAGGGATTCAAACTTGTCGCATCGCATCATCCCATTCCTGAAATGAGCCTGTTGCACATAAGATGTCCATCTGGTGCAACTATTTGTCAGAAGTTATTACTATAAGTGCAAATACTCACACAATTGGCAGATATTCCCATCACATGCCTGCATAATCATACCATTTTCTATATATTGCCATCCTCTACTCAGTCAGATTTAATTTACTTATTTATTGTGAACTGGTTTTAGAAAAGGAAACCATAAACAATTATCTTGTATACATGGCAGATGTTGCCATTAAATACCCATGCACTCAAACTAGTTGGTTGTTACTGTATCATTTGGATCTATGTGCTCACATCATATGGCAACATGACTGGTTCACCTCATAGCATACCGACTTTGTGTGAAAAACCAGAGGGTGTATCACTGCTTAAGCCCCGGGATCCCTTACTGAGGTGGCCAGGGCACGGCCATCGCCTTTGGATCCAGACTCTTGGGGTGGACGGGTGTGGGAGGATTACCTGGGTGAGGGGTCCTCGGGGAGTGCAGGAGGAACGTCCAGTGGCAAGACATGGTATCCCCCATTTCCAAATATGCCTGTCCCATCCTATTTTTAGGATTGTATAGGAGGAACCAAGTACCCCATCAAAAGCTCTGCCCCCATGTTGCCTATATGTAGGGAACCAGAAATGGCTAAACAATCAATACTAATGAGGATTCCTGTACAACAAAGAATCTTCGAGACAAACCCTACATACATGCATGAAGAAATAGTGCTTTTCTGGCTGGGGTGTCAGAAGAAGTGTGCATTTGAACAAGAAAGGCGACTGGTGACGTTATGCGAAGAAAGAACTGACGCACCTTGAATAGACACGCAAGATGAGGAGACATAGATACTCTATAGAAGATGAAGATGAAGTATCGAAGTTAAGCAACATTTCGGGATCGAAATTAAGATGCTCTTGCACAGAAGCACTGAAGAAAATGCAAAGTCATTTTACACCTGTACAGATGCAGAAACGCAAGTAGAGCAAAGTAATTATAAAGGCTGGTTACGTAGTGAATTATATTGCGGTGACACGCCAATGTATACATATTGGAATGTACAGAACCTGGATATTCCACGATGCACTTTAGCAAGGCTTGAAAACCTATGATTGGAAAAGATTTTAGTGTGGCGCAGTTGGAAATAACTGATGCAGAAGGATAATTTCGAGAAAGGCTTGGCTGGCCCAGCACCAAGAAGTCGAGGCCACACTAAGTTGGGCACCTGTCAAAAAGGCTTCAACGAATGTGAGAAAAGAACAAACTTCTGTTTGAAGCAGAACGAAAAAACACTGAAGGCGTCAAGAGTTCATCATTTAATAGTATTAAATGCAGCAAAAGGCTCAAAAGAATGGTCTCCAGTCACATGATCAAGATCAAAAATAGCCTGGGTCAAGCTACACCGAAACCAGAAGACAGAACGATGCCACACTCCCTTTATTTCTCAGGCACAGACAGCTTTTGCAAAGCCAAGTTGAAAGCCTTAATTGACTGGCAGACTGTAGGAGTGATGATAGATGTTGGGCTAATTGGTGGGGAGGCAAGACCACGCCAACCCACCATTCACCTGGGATGGTAGCCTGCAGCTGCTAGCATGTGGAGTATTCCAGAAGGGTACAAACGTGCCAATCAATTGTAGAGGTATACGTATCAAAGAACCCTATATTTGGTGTAACCAATTAATTGTCGTGTATTTAGTGACAATGAAAATGACTGTTTACTTGGGATTTGCTTAGTTGCCCACTGGACTTTAGATACCCAATCATAACTCCCGACTATATAGAATGTATACTTAGATGTTCACTGAGAGCCAATCACTTTCACAGATACGTTTTCTTAGTTTGCCACATAGTATGACTTCAGTGATGACGAATCTTGACTATAAAAAGTTATGTTTTTTATAATATGTGTTGAGATTGTGCTGTGCAACGTCAGATGATGCATGTGTACTCTGTTTCAGACAATTGATATTAAAACAGAACCAAGAATTTGCCAACTTCCTGAGTCGTTTTGATTATTGATGTTTGAGTAACTTCTGCATCTCCATCCACCTCTAGGTATTGCTGCCTCATCTTCAAGGACTCTAGGTCAATGGGTTCAAGTGGTAGCAGAGATGATGGTTAAAGTCCCCGTCGGCCCAGTAAGCTTTTAAGGGTCTCAGACTATAGGGCGTTCTCTGCCCTCTTGCTGGAGGACCGTGATTCTCCCTGTGGATAGCGTCAGTAGTAAAAAACTTGCATGTCACTAAAAATAGGTGGGCGGCCCCTCATTCACGGAATCCCCTCCCAGTTTCTACAGGCAGCTGAGCGTACCAAAGGCTACAGTGGACGGTTAAAGAGGAGACAATCCCAAGGGTAAGGAACTGAAAATGAATGGTGAGTAGATTGAGAAATGTAGCAAAGGTACATTGCATGGGGAGAGTGATAATGGGGAGAAGTAAGGGATGGTTGGTTGGGTATTAGGTTGATGATAAGGAGTGTCGAGTAAGAGAATATGGACGAGGAGTGATCCATAAAATACGCCCAGAGTCCTGCTTTCAACAATCTAAACTCCCTGTCAGGAGTCACTTTAGGGCCAAAAGTGTGGCAATGAGGAGGGTGGCAGAAATATATGTGGGCCAGCCACTTGGTCTGTGTGTATTGTATGTTATTTATTTTATGAGTAAAGGAAAAAGTTAAATGTCAAAGAGCGACAAGTAGCAGATAGTGTTTAAAGAGATGAGAGTAAACAATGATTTATTTATTTAGTCATTGAGAGTATTGATTGAGTAGGTAGATTGAAGTAAAGTGAAATATAGCAGTTTGGAATGGAGATGATTGGTGCTCGCTCATATTGTATTGTTTTTCTGAAAAGCATTTTTCTGTGAAAAGACCGGTAAGTATTGACAGTTGATTAAGATTTGCCAAGATTGAGGATGTTACTTCACTCATACACTTGTGAAAAGAGTTGCCAACGCACTAAGCTTAAGCAGTACAGTGCAGAATGGGTTAAGGGCACAGCAGATAAAATGTTCATGCCATGGCCACAAGGGGATCACTGTCAAAGGCAGTTTTGCAACACATGACGACATATTTGCACGCTGCATACACAGGAAAAAAATTGTAAAAAAGTTTAGCTATCTTAGAGCTTTGGAAGATGTATCAAGAGGAAAGGGAAGATGCACCTCCTGAAGACTGGATGCTTAACCAGTGTAAAGAGGATGGTGTTGAGCCTTCTGCTCCTCCCACCGTGCCTGAAGTAAATGGCGATAGTATAAAAGATGAAGGAGTATATCCATTAAAAGAGGTTTAAGCAGCGGCAGGATATAGCAACCCAACATATGAACTGCCTGCTTATAGCAGTGACGAGAGTCCAGAGAAAGCTCTGGAAAAAGATGTGATCTCTAAAGTCCCACGGGACTATGAGAAAAGTGAGCAACCAAGTGTGACTATGGATATAGAAAGAGAAATTAAGAGATGGAAATGAGAGAAAGATAAAACTGATGAGATGGCGCTCATACAGAACAAGTGGATGGGTGGTCAGACATTGCTCAAACTTGATGGAAAGATAATAGAGGAAGTGTGTCCTTTACTCTGTGTGCTCAATGAAGTCTTTCAGTCGAATACAATACTAACTGAAAGGCAGTCCAGTCCCTAAGATGAGAGGAGCCTATTGCTCAAATGTACTAGCAATGCTAGCGCATGCAGTAGTGCAGATGGGTGAAAACGGGGTCTCTTCGGGGGCTGTAGCAGAATAAGAATAAGTTCCCACTATTCGGGGAGGGTCTCCCCAACAGGGCAGAGCAGATTCCAAGACTTGCGAATAGTTTGCTAGTTCGCAATAGCAGGGTAAAGCAGAGGGACCCTCAGGGACCACTCATGTGTAAAAAGGGTTGGATGCGCTAGGTGCCACTGGTAAGGGCTGTTGTTACTTACTACCCCTATGCGCACTCCGGACCAAACTTCGGCAGTTGAGTCCACTTCAGTCGCAGTTTCAAATGTGACCATTTCTGCGGCTCTGCGGCTTTCAACAGCAAAGATACAGTGGTGATTCCCAAACAGGACAGTGGCGATTTCTCTGCTTTTGGTGGATGGATCAGGCCAGTTTCACTGCAGCAGGCTTCAGGGCCAAGAGGGGCACAAATGCAGCACACCTGCAAAGTTTGTCACCACGGCTGGGCGACACGGTAACCGCGTTCACTCCGGTTCAGGCTCTTGCTCTTTACTCCAGACCTGGGAATGCCAAGTGTACAACATTCGGTGTGAGAGTGCCGCAAATACTACTAGCAACGTTTCAAGTTTCAAGGGTTTCCTTGAAACAGCGGCAGATTCAGGGCAAAAGTCCTGCACAAGCTGGTCAGCCCACTGGTTGGCCCAGGGACACTTCTGAGAAGGCTTACTTGCGGGGTTTGTTGAAGGTGCCAAGAATAGTCAGTCCCACTATTCCAATGGGTCGAAGCGACTTCACAGACCTTCTAGTTTCATCAAATGCAAAGCAGGACGACAGCAGGCTCAGGGTGTTAAGCCTTCCAGCGGGTCACCAGCGGGTCACCAGCGGTTCCTCGACTCGGCTTCTTGGTTTCAGGTACTTGGATCCTATCCTTCATTCAGTGAGAACTCCAGAGATCGACAGGGTATCGCTGTTTGGGTGCCTCTCTTATCCAAAGTCCCCTTCCTGCCAAAATGAAGGTGACCCTATGGGAGATCTGCTCACACACAGGCATACCATACGTGGACCAATCATGGACCACAGTGGTCCCAGGCATTCACCACACTCTAGAGCTCTGGCACCCAGGATGTGCATTGGACTCAGACAGTCCAGCCCACATCCTGGAAGCACACACACAAGGCATGCAGAAGCCCATGAAAGCTTGGCGTTTCGTGGGAGAATGCATGCCCAAATAAGGACTGACCTGGGTCAACTCGACCTGGGGAAAGTGAAGGGGCAAGATGGCCAAAGGACAGGACAAAGAACCTTGTGGCATGGCCATTTTGGAGCCAGGCCACCCTTCTGTGCCAAACGCAGTTAACGCAGTTTGCAGGGCAAGAAAGAGTTAAAAATACATGAAAAGATAAGCTGCTCCCAGCCCTGTCCACTCATATCTGCACATCTCCTAAACAATCCTTCAAGAGTATCTAGGGCCTTTGGAAATGACTAGGGACCCCAAGTGCACTGTACTGTACGGTGCTTGGTACACTTGTAACATGTTGCTAAAAAGTTGCAACATTGACAAGGACTAAGGGAAACAAAGTCTCCCAGTACTGACTGTCTTTAAGGGCATGTCAGTTTCCCCATAACAAAGTGAGCAAAAAGCCTAGGGGAGTGCAGCATAAGGCTGGACTCCTCTGGCAAAGTCATACTATGGTGTTCAAATCAAAGCAAAAAGTTTGGGGGTTCACAATTGGAGGGAAAAATTACACATGAGATGTAAATCTTTCCTAACAGCGATTCCTCGCCTCTCCTGAGAACTAGTCTTGACCGTCGCCAATGTTACCTTGATTGGTCTGGCTTGTTCAGAAGATTACCCTGTTCCAAGAAACTAGCCTGGCCTTCTGAACCTCTGCCCACCAGGTCAGAGTTCAGAAATTCATCTTAACAAATTGGTGCACAGCGGTGTGATAGGACTGAAGGTATCCAGTGTTGCACACTAGTGAAGGCATTTCAGATTACTCCTACCCAGGACACATAGTGACTTGATAAGTGATAATGTAAAGGCCATAGACCTATCTAATATAATGGAAACAAGTACCTTTATTACCTTAAATGGTTCTAGGCCAGACACATTGAGAAAGATGTGTGCTGAGAGAAGTTTACTTACTCAAGGCACAACAGTGGAAATGATTCAGAGAATCATGGAATGGCAAGTCTTGCAAATCAGTGTCATAGCTTCTGATGTAGGTGCAGAAGGAGTTGGAGCTGATTCCACTGGCAGAACTGACAATTCTCTCACTACCCTCATCAATAGTGCCCATGAGGATAGGGAGGATGCTATGTTTAATGTTTCCTCTGCCAGCTCTGATGCTGAGGCCATGTTGGAATTTGAGAAGCAAGAGCTGCTGTTTAAGCAGAAGGAGCTTGTGTTTCACATGGCTAAACTGAAGATAGAGCAGGCAGAAAAACAGAAAGACGGGGATCACCAGTTGGAACTGGCCAAGCTTCAGGTTTCAAATGGATCCAAGGGATCTGGGCATGGGTCTGGATCCTCCTCTCATCCAAGGTTTCCTAAAGATCTGCTCAATGTGTATGATGAGGAAAATGACATTATGGACTGGTTGAATGCATTTGAGTATGCATGTGAAGTTCAACAGTTGTGAATGCTGATAAGATTGCCTGGTTACTCAGCATACTACCCCATTCTGACTGCAGTGCCATTATGTAAATGTCAAAAGCTGAAAGAGTTGATTTTGCAATGTTGAAGCAAACTCTCATTTTGAAATTTGGGAAGACTCCTGCCCAATACCTTAAAAGGTTCAGAGAGTATAAAAAGCAAGAAGGAAGTACTTGGGTGTCATATGTGACTGATTCATCAAAGAACTTGACTGGCTGGGTTGAAGGCTATAAGGTCTCCACCTTTGAGGGTATGATATGTTTTTCATGCTTGAACATATGTTTGCATCTTGTTCCCCTGAGCCTAAGCAGCATTTGGCAGATTCAAAGGAATTAGATCCTAAGAAACTGGCCATAGCAGCAGGTATGTGGGTTTCACATAGAGTGTCCCATAAGGACAAGACTCATCCTGGTAAGCAGGAGGAGGGGAAAAAGTCAAAAGATAAGGAGGGTGGTGGGTCTGATAAATCTTCCTCCAAAAGAGCCACAAAAAGAAAAGTAAGGGTAAGTATAAAGAGAACACACAGGGTAGTGGAGGTTATCATTCAAAACAGAGCTCTGGTTACAGTAAGCCTCCCTATGTCCCAATACCCAGTGGATCCTGTGTGGCTTGTGGAACAAGTGATCATATGAAGGGGGCCCAGATGTAAGTTCAAAACCTTGGGAGTCCACTCTGCTAATCTGGCCTTCTCCTCCTATGAGGAAGAAGAGATTACAGGGGCGTCCATCTCCTCAGACTCCTTCCCCAGTGGGATAGATTCTGAGGTAGTTGAGTTTCCCTGGGTTCCTGGGAGCCTAAAGTCTCAGAGGCTTATGCTAGGATTCCTGATAATACCAAGCACTACTTTGAGGACAGTGCGCTGCTCAATGGAGTCAATACTCCAGCTCTTAGCGATAGTGGATGCAGCGAACTGTGGCGGATTCTACCTTGGTAGACCAAGAGGAAGCTTGCAGAGCTCCTCTGTCCACCTCTAAATTAGCTGATGGCCCACCTCTCAAGTTCCCAGTTATGCCTGTAAATCTTATTCTACATGGTACAGTGGTCAGGTTCCAGTGAGCATTCAGAGAGGAGAGGTCTTGCTTGGGAATGATCTCAGAGCTTTAGGGCTTGTGGGAGACACAGCAGAGAGAGCCTGCACAAGGTCACAAACAAGGGCTGCACTGGCCATGTCCAATGCCCAGCCCCAGCCAAAGGGGAAACCCAAGGCGAAAGGAGTCAAGAAAAACAAAGAGGGAAAGTAAATATTCCCCCTAACTCGCCTACCACTGAGGTGGAGGTAGTTGGTCAAACCACTGCACCTGATGAGGAAGAGGGGTTACCTGAAATCTTTGATCCTAATGACCATCCTGAACTACAAAGTTTTCTAGTGGAAGGTGGTCCTGACAGGATGGAGTTCAGCATGGGCCAACGTGAGTGCCCAAAGCTGAAGGCCTAAGGAGACAGGCCTGCTCCCAGCTTGAGGGTGAAGCTCCAGGGAAGCACAGGATTTATTGGGAAGGTGGGCTCCTCTACAGTGAGCCCATAGAGTCTACAGAAGGAGACCATAGGAGGTTGGTGGTTCCCCTTGCTATAAGACCTTTCCTCTTGCAGCTGGCACATGAAGTGCCCCTTGCTGGTCACCTTGGTATCAAGAGAACCAAGCAAAGGTTATCCATGCACTTCTACTGGCCCAAGATGGTGGTGCAAGTAGAAAGTCACTGCAGGAGTTGTGCCACCTGCCAGTTATCTGGGAAAAGTGGCACAACAATCCAAGCTCCACTGGTACCACTCCCAGTTGTTGGGGTACCATTTGAGAGGGTAGGGATTGACATTGTTGGTTCCCTTGACCCCCAACCATCCTCAGGCAATAGGTTTATCCTGCCTCTGGTCAACCATGCTACCAGTTATCCTGAGGCCATCCCATTGAAGACTGTGACTGCCAAATCAGTTGCAAAAGCTTTACTTGGCATCTTTACTAGGGTTGGCTTCCCTAAAAAAGATGTGTCTGGCAGAAGCAGCAACTTTATGTCCAAGTATATGCAGGCCATGTGGAAGGAATGTGGTGTCGCTTACAAGTTTCAACCATATGACACCCACAAACCAAAGGTCTAGTAGAGAGGTTTAACGGAACCTTAAAAGGCATGATTGGGGCTCTGGAAGAACCCCAAAGAAGAAAATGGGATCTTCTGTTGTCATGCTTACTGTTTGCCTACAGAGAAGTTCCTCAGGAGGGTGTTGGCTTCAGCCCCTTCAAGCTTCTGTTTAGTCACCCTGTAAGGGGACCCTTAGCCATAGTCAAGGAAGGATGGGAGATGCCCTCTCCTCCTATAACTACGGTGCTAGGACTCAGAAAAAGTATGGTACTCCTGATGGGTCTGGCTAGTGAGAAATTGAAGGCAGGACAAGCCCTGGTGAAACACTAGTATGACCAGAAGGCTGCCCTCATCAATTTCACACCAGGTCAGCAAATCCTGATCATGAATCCTATAAGGCCTAGAGCCTTACAGGATAATGGTCAGGCCCTTACTCAGTGGTGGAGTCACTGGATGAGGTCATCTATTTGGTGTATCTTGGAAGGGCTGGTCAGGCTCCAAAAGTGTTCCATGTAAATAGGCTGAAGGCTTTCATCGCAAGAGTTGAAATAGATGCACTGCTGCTGCCTTCAGATGTTGAGGAAGAGGAGTCAGAACCTTTCACTGACCTGTTCCAGGGCAGTCCTTCAGATAGCTCCATTGAGGGTCTCAAAGTGGCACCTCACCTGGCTTCTGATCAACAAGCTGAGGTAAAAAGTTTGCTGAGGCAATTATTCCCCTTGTTCTCGCAATCCCTGGTTTGACACCTTGGTGCAAACATGATACTAACACAGGAGATAGTGTACCTACCAAAAGTATGGGATACAGAATGTCAGACAAAGTAAGGTCTTACATTAAGACAGAGGTCAACAAAATGTTGGATCTTAGGGTGATTGAACCCTCTGGTAGTTCTTGGTCTAGCCCTGTGGTTTTAGTACCAAAGGCATGTCCCTCTGAGTTGAGGTTCTGTGTGGATTACAGGGCTCTGAATGCTGTCACCAAGACAGATGCACACTCCTTGCCTAGAACCGATGAGCTGGTGGATACTTTGGGTGCTTCCAAATATTTCAGCACATTTGACCTCACTGCAGGTTATTGACAAATAGCCCTTGCAGAACATGCCAAGGAAAATACAGCTTTCTCAGCACCAGAGGGTCTTTACCAGTTCGGGGTAATGCCTTTGGGTTGAAGTATGCACGTGCTACTTTCCAGAGGCTTGTGAATCATATCCTTAATGGGTTGGATGAATTCTGTCTTGCGTATCTGGATGATAGAGCAATTTTCAGTGCTACCTGGGAGGATCATGTGAAACACCTTAGGATTGTGTTGCAGACTCCTCACAAGGCCCACTTGACCATAAAGGCCAGTAAGTGCCAGATTGGACAAGGATCTGCGGTCCACCTTGGACATGAAGTAGGTGGAGGGAGGATACATCCTCTACCCTGTAAAGTACAAGCAGTACAAGACTGGCCTACCCCACTACTCAAAACCCAAGTGAGAGCCTTTTAGGACTCACTTGGTACTACAGGAATTTCATGGCAGAATATGGCACCATTCCTGTCCGTCTGACTGCTTTCACAACTCCTAAGAAACCCAAGAAAGTAACTTGGTCTGAGGAGTGTGGGAAGGCCTTCAATGGCTTATGGCTTAAAATACTCCTTTTTCCAGGTCCCTGTCCTCAGGGCCCCTGATTATCGAAGACATTTTATTGTACTCTGACACTGGGATAGGAGCTGTACTATCACAAGTAGATGAGAAGGGTAAGGAACACCCTATTGGCTTCATTAGTCGCCAGCTTAAGAACAGAGAGCTCAGATAGTCCACAGTAGAGAAGGAATGTTTCTCTGTGGTGTGGGCCCTAAGGAAGCTGAGGCCCTACCTATACGGACCCACTTCACTGTGCAAACTGACCATTATCCCTTAAAGTGGCTAATGAACATGAAGGGAGAGAATCCAAAGTTGCTCAGGTGGTCCATAAATATGCAAGGTTTTGACATTACTATTGAGCATAGAGCTGGTGTCCAATATCGCAATGCTGATGGGTTGTCCAGAATTTTAACCGACCTGAACATGAGACTCAGCCAGGGGTGGATTAATTTTCCCTGTCCTTAGTCTGGGAGGGGCGAGTGTTAGGAAAGATTTCCATTTCATGTGTAATTTTCCCTCCAGTTGTGAACCTCCCAACTTTTCGATTTGATTTGAACACCATAGTCTGAATTTGACAGAGGAGTCCAGCCTTATCCTGACTCACCTGGGCTTTTTGCTCACTTTGTTATGGGGAAACCGACATGCCCTTAAAGACAGTCAGTACTGGGAGACTTTGTTCCCTTAGTCCTTGTCAATGTTGTAACTTTTTAGCAACATGTTACAAGTGCACCAAGTACCTTACAGTACAGTGCACTTGGGGTCCCTAGTCATTTCCAAAGGCCCTAGATACTCTCGAAGGACTTTTTAGGAGAAGTTCAGATGTGCTATGGACAGGGCTGGTGGCAACTTATCTTTTCATGTATTTGTAACCCCTTCTTGCTATGCAAACCATGTTAACTGCATTTGGCACAGGAGGGTGGCCTGGCTCCAAAATGGCCATGTCACAAGGTTCTTTGTCTTGCCCTTCAGCCATCTTGCCCCTTCACCTTTCCCAGGTCGAGTCGACCCTGGTCAGTCCTTATTTGGGCATGCATTCTCCCATGAAACGCCAAGCTTTCGTGGGCTTCTGCATGCCTTGTGTGTGTGCTTCCAGGAGGTGGGCTGGACTGTCTGAGTCCAATACACATCCTGGGTGCCAGAGAGTCTAGAGTGTGGTGAAGGCCTGGGGCCACTGTGGTCCGTGATTGGTCCACGTATGGTATGCCTGTGTGTGAGCAGATCTCCCATAGGGTCACCTTCATTTTGGCATGAAAGGGACTTTGGAGAAGAGAGGCCCCCAAACAGCCATACCATGACGATTTCTGGAGTTCTCACTGAATGAAGCCGAGTTGAAGAACCGCTAGTGACCCGCTGAAAGGTTTGACACCCTGAGCCTGCTGTTGTCCTGCTGGACCCCGTTGCATCTGATCGAACTAGAAGGTCTGCGAAGACGCTTCGACCCATTGGAATACTGGGACTAACTATTCTTGGCACCTTCATCAAACCCTGCAAGTAAGCCTTCTCGGAAAGTGTCCCTGAGCCAACCAGTGGGCTGACCATCTTACACAGGACTTTTGCCCTGATACCGCCGCCGCTTCAAGAAGACCCTTGAAACTTGGTTCGTTGCTAGCTCTGTATTCATGGCACTCTCACACTCATACACTTGGCATTCCTAGGTCTGGAGTAAAGAGCGAGAGCCTGAACCGGAGTGAATGCAGTTACTGTGTCGCCCAGCCGTGGTGACGAACTTTGCAGGTGTGCTGCATTTGTGCCCTTCTTAGCCTTGAAGCCTGCTGCAGTGAAACTGGTCTGATCCATCCACCAGGAGCGGATAAATCGCCACTGTCCAATTTGGAAATCATCACTGTATCTTCACCGCAGAAAGCCACAGAGCCACAGAAATTGTTGCATTTGAACCTGCAACTGAAGTGGACTCGACTGCCGAAGTTTGGTCCGGAGTGCTCCTAGGGGTGGTAAGTAACAACAGCCCTTACTGGTGGCCCCTACGGCATCCAACCCTTTTTACACATGAGTGGCCCCTGAGGGTCCCTCTCCTTTCCTCTGATAGTGCGAACTAGCAAACTATTCCCAAGTCAAGGAACCTGCTCTGCCCTGTTGGGGAGACCCTCCGCGAATAGTGGGAACTTATTCTTCGTCACCTCACCTGCCTTCCTGAGCTGCTATAGCCCCCTGAAGAGACCCCATTTTCACCCCATCTGCAGTACCGCATGCACCAGCATTGGAAGCACATTTGAGCAATAGGCTCCCCCTCATTTTAGGAACTGGACTGCCTTTCAGTTAGGATTGTATTTGATGTAGAATTGCCTAAAGACTCTTTGAACTACCTTCTTCCTACCCCTTTTAGGTTGTGAAACCATTCAGTGCTTTAACCCTTTAGGCCACTTGGTCTTGTATATATGTATTTAGATAGGATTGTATTGATCTAAAAGTATTACTGTGATTATTATTGTGTGGTTAACTTTCAAAGGCCTTGAAATAAATGTACATATACATTTTGTATATACACCTGACAGGGAGTGATTTGTAATTGTCCTTTACTCTGTGTGCTCATTGAGGTCTTTCAGTCACCCTCACCCCTCCTGAGACCTAGTCTAGACCACCCCATGACCCCATGAACACCTTGATGGTTCTGGCTTGTCAGAAGGTTACCCTGTTCCAAGAAACTAGGCTGGCCTTCTTAACCTCTGTCCAACAGGTCAGAGTTCAGAAATCCGTCTTAACAATCGGCACCATACGTGAGCAGATCAAGGTAATTTCCTGGTAGAAAGTGATCAGGAACCATTGTCTCTACTATGGATAGGCAGACAATGGGAGCCGATTGCGATTTTGGGATTTCACAATTCCCTTTGTTAGAGAAAGAGGGAGCCAGACCGCAGTATATACTGTGGCCCCAAATAGATAAAGACAATCTGAGGTGCAAGTTGCCCAGTCTAACATCGGGTGTGGGAAAATTGATATATTAATTAGAAAAGATGACCACAGGGAATAATCTGGCCACAGGGGACATTAAGGGACTCCTAGCAGCTATCCTTGGGGAAAGGGCTGATGACATTTGGATGAGAGCAGGATACTCAGGTGTCACTGCACAGAACACAGCACACGACAGTGCACCATTTAATAATTGCAGAGTGGGTGTCTGGAAAACGCTTAGAGTACAGTATCCTGATACGTCAGATATGGGAGCAATTATGGCATGTAAAACGCAGGATGGTGAAGATTTGCTTGCTTACATTCAGAATTTTCAAGAGCAGTGGTCCCTGAAACCCGAGAACCATGGGGAAAATCGATACCAGTATTTTATCATATTCTATGGCAGGGATTGCCAGAACAAGTACAGAGACAGTTTAAGAAGCTGGTGGGTATGGAAGCGAAGCCATGGCCAGAAATACAGCTGACCATTGTGCACCATTGCTGATTGTTGCAAGAGAAAAATCGGAAGAAAGAGGACACTACGAAGATTGAGGACGCTAAATTAGTAAAGAAGAAACTGTCCAAATATGCTCTAAAAGGGGCAATGTTGACTAGTTGAGAAGGGTCAGGATCACAATAGACAGCAGGTATGCCACAGGTGAATAACCAACGGTAGTCAGATCAAGGAGGAAATGTGTTCATGCCGAGAGGCAGAGGAACAGGTTTCAGGGGAAGGGGAGGCTTCCAGTATAATCAGGGAGGCTTTCAGAATAACCAAGGTGGTTTTCAAAATGTACAAAATGATAACCAAGGCATGCATGGAGGACAGGTTAGGAGATTCCCTCCTGTATGTTGGACATGTGGAAAGACAGGACATATAGCGCGAACATGTGGGAGCCAAGGGTATGTGCAAAATGGACAATTCTCAAGACGGGGGCAGCTTATCCTTCAGCATATAGTCCACAAAGCAGGGATGGGTTCGCCCAAGATCAGACAGTTTATCAGATGCAAACACTGTGAACATAACAGGCTTTGCAATCACAGAAAGCACCATTGAATCTGCAGCAAGGGCAGTCACAGCATGCACCTATGCAGATACAGCAGAGTGCAAACAGAGGGCAGTTATTGACCCCTAGAATAGGAGGTGTCACCGTTGAGGATGGGAATCCTTTCACAGGTATGAGAATAAGTATGTACCCACAATAGGACAGCTCCCAGGGTGACTTGATGTGTTCAGTACTGTCTGTAATGCCAAATCCTCACGAGGAACCAAGGGTTGATGTTACGATAGGAGGCAAATCCTTTTGTTTTTTAGTAGACACTGGAGCAACTCGCTCATGTATACGAGAGGGAAAATGTTCATTGGCGGGAAATGCCATGAATGCTCAAGGGTTCTCTGGAGCTACAAGTTGAGTTCCTTTTACTGAGAAATTGACAGTCTCTATAGGAGAAGTATTGTATTCGAGACAGACTCCAGTTAATATACCAGGTCGAGATTTAATGACGAAGTTAAACATGACAACCTCTTTCACTGATGAAGGCATAGTGTGTTTTGCACCGGGAATACATTATTTAAATGTAAGTGAATTCATCATGGCATTCAGAGGGCAAATAGCTTTGCGAGGGAAGCCACTAGAGCCTGAGGTTTTTTATTATGGGGTATGCATTTTGTTAACATGGTTATCTGGTTTAGTGGGTAAGGTTATGAGAATACCTGATGAATTTTTGTTCAGGCCACAGATACCTATGGATGAAGAGGGGGGCACATGTTTTTCCCTTGGAATTACAAGCAGCCACAATGCGAGGGGAATTGGCCATGCTCGAAGGATGGGATAAGGGCAGGCCATGGAGAACAGTGATCGCCATTGCAGAGGGATAGAGATTGACTGATCTCACTGACGAGGATATGTTTAGAGACTACCTGTCAGATGATGAAGTGGTGTTTGAGATGAGCATCACTTATTGGATGAGGACAGAAAAATTAAAAATCCCACAGAGAATGGTGTTAGTGCGGCAGCCTCCCACATTTTTTGATGAGGACATGGAGAAGGTACCGATCTCATTATGGACTATGGGCCCCTATGACATAGTCCTGTTGAAGGGGGTGGGAGAAGTCAAGATTAAGCTGAAGCCAGAAGCAATTTTACCACGAGCAAGACATTATCTTATACCTCAAGAGGAAGTCAAGGGTTTTTTAAGACTGTATCGGCTATGACGGATCATGATGGATCAAGGCATCTTAGTGACATCAGAGTCGCCATGCAATACCGCTGTGTATCCGATCAAAAAATCAAAGGGCAGAAGCATGAAGTTTCACAGTGATTGACTTGAAAAATGCATTTTTCTTGATCTTGTTGCAGAAATACTCCCAAGATCTTAAATCATTTACGCCATTTACCTTTCGTTAGATGAAGCTGAAAAGCACACCTTTACCTCAGGGGTATTGTGAGTCACAATCGATTTTCAATAGGGTCATGCAGATGGACCTGAGCAATAATGATTTTCCAAGTGTTGTGTTGCAATACGGAGATGACATTTTAGTTTGCAGCACGACAGAGAAAGAGTGTAGATGAGACTTGATCCGTTAATGATTATCCTAGCAGACAAAGGATATAAAGTGGACAAAGAGAAATTGCAGCATTGCTAGAAAGATGTGTTGTATATAGGACAGTTAATCTCGCATGAAGGGAAGGAGGTTACACCTGAAAGTGCTGAGGCGATTATGAAAATGTCAAAACCACACACGATTAAGCAAATGCAACAGTTTCTGCGATTGTGTGATTATGTGAGAGCATGGGTATTTGATTATAGTTCATACACAAGACCCTTGTTGCAAGCCCTAAATAAGGCACAGGGGAATAAGGAAAAGATTGAATGGACTGAAGAGATGGAGGAGGGGTTTGATGAGTTGAAAAAAGCAATTTGCACAGCTCGAGTTTTAGGAATTCCCAATTATTCTGAGGAGTCCTTTCTGTTTTCGAACAAAAATGTAACAGTCATGACAGCAGTACTCACACAGAGAACTACACTGAGGTACAAGCCCTTAGCATATTATTAGACCCAGTAATGAGGGTTCACTTCCCTTGTGAACAATCGCTGGCAACAGCCACGTTCGCCATTGAGAAATCTACAAGCATAGTAATGGGATGCTCCATGGGATTGTTTGCTGAGCATGCATTGTTTGCTGTTTTGATGAAACCTAAGGGTACACTGACATTCCAAATTGTGGCTGTAGTAATGAAAGAAGGTGCTAACCATTTGCCAAAGACTCATTTGATGGAAATTCAAGGTGGAGCCCCACGGGAAGAGAAAGACTTATGGACATGGAGGGTGTGTTCTTTATCCTGCCACCAAAGCACTTGGGCGACAAGACAGCACTGGTAAACAATTGATGCCTGTACCCTTATTAAGAGTAGCGTTAGAACAGCTACACTACCCTGTGCATGTCACTAGGGAAAGCCTTGCACCAATTAGACAGTGTGGCCAAACAACATTGAACATCCTCCAAAGCTTCAATCTGTTCCATTCGGCATCTAGATATTGTGTCCAAACAACATTGAACATAATCCAAAGTTTCACTGTGCTGAATCCTGCATCCAGATATTATGGTCAAGCGCTATTGAGTGTGCCCTAAAGCTTCACTGTGTTGCATTCTGCATCTTAAAACTGTATCACCTCTAGATAGTATGGCAAAGCGACTATGAATTTGCACTAGAAGTCTGTATCTCTCTGCACCTGTTCCCCGTGTTGTTGCCATATATCTGGATCCCCCTTTATGTTCTATATATCTGTATATCTGTATCCCTATTTATACCTGTACTGACCCCTGTCGCTATTTATTCCTATGTCGCTATGTACGTCCCCACCATCCTGTTCACGTACCTGTTCTCAGGTGCTTTACAGATAACCACCTTATCAAACCACTACGCATACTCTCTACTAAACATCATCATTGAACTAGAACACAGCTATACCCCTGATAACTCGGCCTAGCTGTTCACATACGAATACGACCCCATGAACACCTCATCACCATAATAAAACGCAGCTAGCCGAGCACATTCTGGCCTAGCTGCTCACATAGATGTTCCTAAGGCATAACGCAGCCAGAACCCAGTCTGGGTGTCCACCCACCAGACTGCACACATCCAACTGATATCCTCAGCACCACACCTATTGCTAGGAAGCAGCTATCATCCGACAACCAAACCAGCTGCACACATATCCGGTGCACCCACGCACCATACGACACTATGGGCCTCATTACACTGTAGGCGGTAAGGGATTACCGGCAGTGGTAAGGGCACCGGTGCCGGTAATCCCTTACCGCCCTACTACGAGGTCCCTTAGCGGGTCCCTCCATAATGGCTGGTTTTACGCAAATTGCGGTACCGTTATTAGCTCATTCCCCATTCCCATTGAGCCCTATGGGGGCTCAATGGGAATGGGGAATGGTTCCCGGAATGGGGACTTACCGGGTCCTCCAGGGTCGGAATGACCCGGTAATTCCCTATTCCGGGAACACGGACCCGGAATGCGGTAAGGTGGTAGCTATGGCGCTAAAATCGCCATGGCTACCGCCTATCGTGTAATGAGGCCCTATCTCTGTCTTCTGACCTGAACTATGGTTCCCCAGGGCGTTCAACCTACCAGCGCTTTGAGGTCATACCAATGATATATAAGGCACTATATAAATGCCAAGTAACATAACATAACCATTGCAGAAGATTGGTTCATACCGAACCTTTTAGAACACGTTGCTTTTTATGTAGCAAACTGCATCGTATGTCAAATGTTTACTGCTGGGCACACGCTGTCAACAGTTAGAGGAGTTATTCCTCGACCAAATGGTCCATTTCAGCATTTACATATTGACTATGTTGATATGCTGCAGGGCTGTAATGATTATAGGTATATGATAGTGGTAGTGTGCCCCTTCTCAAGGTGGATCGAGGCTGGTCCATGCACACACCCAGATGCCACTTGTGCTGCAAAGTTGTTGGTACGAGAAGTATTTCCTAGATGGGGAGAATGTGAGGTGCTGAGATCGGATAATGGCCCCCATTTTGTGAACAAGGTATTTGAGCAAATTAGTCTATTGTTTTGTATAAAACACAATTTTCTTCTGCTTATAACCTGCAAGTGAATTGGATATGTGAGAGACTCAACGGTCTCCTCAAAGAGAGAATAGGTAAATTGAAATTAACCCTGAAGAAGGGGTATCTGCATTGCCTGCCCCTTGCAGTATATGCATTAAGAAATCAGCCTGGCTCAGATCACCACCTCACACCCCACAAACTAGTCACAGGGAGGCGAATGAGAATGCCTCTAACTCCTCCATCGAGGACTAGGAGTGATGACCAGACAACTGCAGAATTGTTAGGAACTGAGCTACGTGTCTACTGTCATGCCTGCGCCATGGGCACATCCATTTATGCTCCATTTGGACTTTGCTGCTTAATGATTATTGTCAACTAACTACGCATACCATAATGCACCTGGCCGCAAGCATTGTTTCCTGGCCGTTCCTATTGGTTTCCTATGGAACTACACCCCCCAGAAGCCTTAGAGTCTGGTCCTGCTTCCACCAGCCCAGGAACAGAAAGGGAGGTGACCGATTGCCTGCAGGTGTGATTCGCCAGGTGAAACCAATTAGCCTGCCTCTGTGCTGGGCTAGGCAGTATAAAGGCTGCTGCCTGCAGTGGCTCAGCCTCTTGCATCTAAGAGTCCTTCCTCCACCTTTTGCGTCTGTCTTCGGATCCTTGTATGCTGTTTACCATCACTCCTGCTTGGACCCTGCCTTGCAGCTTGCTACACCCTGCTGCCTACAGCCCTAGCCTTTTGGGCTCCTGCTACAGTCCAGCTCCTCTGGGCTCCCTGCCTTGTTGCTTGCTCCACCCTGCTGCCTCCAGCCTTAGCATTCCAGGCTCCCTTCCTCACCGCCCTTGCCCTGCCGGGCTCTCCACCTTGCAGCGGATCACGCTCTGCTGTCTTCCAGTCTCCGCCCTTGCCCTGCCGGGCTCTCCACATTGCAGCGGATCACGCTCTGCTGCCTTCCAGTCTCCGCCCTTGCCCTGCCGGGCTCTCCACATTGCAGCGGATCTCGCTCTGCTGCCTTCCAGCCTCCGCCCTTGCCCTGCGGGCTCTCCACATTGCAGCTGATCTCGCTCTGCTGCTTTCCAGCCTCAGCCCTTGTCCTCTGGACTTCCTGCTCGGCAGCCTGCCTCACTCCGGCTGCCTTAGCCCTTGTCCTCTGGGCTCCCTGCTCTACAGCCTACCTCTCTCCGGCTGTCTTAGCCCTTGTCCTCTGGGCTCCCTGCTCTACAGCCTGCCTCACTCCGGCTGCCTTAGCCCTTGTCCTCTGGGCTTCCTGCTCTACAGCCTACCTCTCTCCGGCTGTCTTAGCCCTTGTCCTCTGGGCTCCCTGCTCTACAGCCTGCCTCACTACGGCTGCCTTAGCCCTTGTCCTCTGGGCTCCCTGCTCTACAGCCTGCCTCATTCCGGCTGCCTTAGCCCTTGTCCTCTGGGCTCCCTGCTCTACAGCCTACCTCTCTCCGGCTGCCCTAAACCCTTTTCCTCTGGCTTTCTACCTTACCGTCCTACTCCTGTGGACTTACTCACTACTTCCCTGCTCCTCGGAGCTCTCTACCTTGTACCTTACTGTCCTCTGCTATCCTTTCCTGTTACTCGACTTTCCCTTCTATACCTTCTGCTAGTTTGCTATCTCCTCCTTTCCTAGATTTGTCTGTAGTAACATCTCTTGTACTGTTTGTTGACCCTTTTGTTCAGAGCTTGTCTGTTGGTTCCCATCAGTCAACCTCTGCCCCTTCCTTTGTCTTGTTTCTACATTACAGACACCCATAGCTGCTGTTCCAAGTCATGAGCAAACAGCGTGGGACTCTGTTATAGCAAACTGTGCAGAAGGCTAGAGTATTTCCAAGGTTCGTGGAATACTCTTTTCCTATTCTGCATACACCCCAAGAGGGTATTCACTCTGTACCTTTTCCCTTGCTACTCTTCCCTATTCTTCGTTCTCTTTCCGTTCTGCAGTGTGTGTACTTGTCTGTCCACTTTATTTCAGCACCCAAACTCTTGTGGGTGTCTTGTGCCACTCTTATTAGAGTGCCATCCTTGACATCTACTTAACATGTATG
Organism: Ambystoma mexicanum; assembly: GCF_040938575.1. NCBI lineage: Eukaryota > Metazoa > Chordata > Amphibia > Caudata > Ambystomatidae > Ambystoma > Ambystoma mexicanum. The sequence goes on along the minus strand of NC_090921.1, from coordinate 1,142,852,163 downwards.
ACGGCTAGTATCTCTGTCATTTCAGATCAAATCAAGTGGATGGGGTGTCAGTCTCAGAACACAGACCACACAGCAACCAGAGGACACGAATTTCCTATACCTAGACTCTTTCCAGGAGATTTAATATTAATTAGAAACTTCACCAGGAAGTGGCACGAGCCTAGATTTGGCAGCCCTTTCATTGTAGAGGACGTCACTCCATCAGCAGTCAAATTCCAAGGAAGACTAGCTTGGATTTACCAAGGTGATGTGAAAGTCTATGCTGGAGTGACCAACAAACCCCCAACCCATTCGGAAGCAAGTCAAGGAGATGAAGTTCAGCACATGCAGACATGGGTGTAATTTTAGGGGGGACGGGGGTGTTTATCCCCCCACCTTTCATGGCACACCATTTTGTCACCATTCATTTGGCTGGGGCACCTTGTCTTCAGATGACATGTCCCCCCCCCAACATTTTCAGCAAAGTTACTCCACTGTGTGCAGACTAGATCGATGACAAGGATAAAGGACACAGAGGCTATCCAATAGATAGACAAAGAGTACTTTGGACTGTGGCTCCTTCATGGGCACTGTTATAGCTACTTAGTAGGAGTGCAAACCAGCAATTGTTCTTGAGCCACAGAAATTCCGTGACATTGGACTGTGGCTTCCCTGAAAACACTCTTTTTAACTGCTACAGAAAGGAGTGAAAAAAGTTACTGTTCTTAAGCCACAGAAGTGTGTTCACATTAGACTTTGGAGTGTGAAAGTAAAGCTAAGGATGCCAGATTTAGACTTCCTGTTCAATGACTGGAAGAGGGAGCAGTTTCCAGACTCATTTCAAACTGAGTTTCTTTTTGGTGGGCTAATGGTGCTCACTGATGGCGACATACACAGACTACTTCTAGCTGTCTTCATTTTTATACTCGGAGCTTACCCTGCTCTTGTTGGGTGTCACGTTGATGTGCGCACTTTCGCCCAAGATCCCAAGGATGGCCCAGCGATAAAACATCTTCTGGCAGCAATTCTAGACCAGATTAGACAATTACCTGAACATTATTTTGAGCAAACAAATGGTTCTTTTTATCGACGATGTTCACAATGTACTTGCCATAATATTTTATTATTTGGTTAAAGTTCATCCTAATCTTGTTTGGTGCGAAAATAATACCTATGTGTTCACACAAAGTCCTATCAAATGTTCTGCAATGAGTCAGCTACTTGTGGAGATTGTGGAACAATTTCAACGGCTACCTCAGTATATCCTGAGATTGCCTGAATAAAAAGAGTTTTTCTTTCCTTAAAAATAATCACAGGCAATTAAGTGGTCCATAAACCACCTAGCTATTCCAACCAGTGAGCAAAGACAATGTGAAATGGAGACGCCGCCATAAGATATGATATGATATGATATGATATGACAAAGCATTTATAACGCGCATGTACCCAAGTGTTACTAGGTGTGACAAGACAAGGAGGGGGAATAAGGGAAGGCAAAATAACGATCTTACTAGGCCTTGTGTCATTTAGATTGCGCAAGTGCGGGGAAGAGGGAAGGGGAGAAGTGCCATGGAGTAGGGGAAGGGGGAAGTGCAGTTAACTCACAAGAGCAGCCAGCGGGCGGCTAATAAGTGCAGAGAGAAGGGACTCTAGGGTTTCAGATACAGACCCTTAAGTGCTGAGAAGCCCGGAGGCTGTGCAAGGGCAACTTGACATGCAGGATCCTGGGCCTGAGTTCAGAGGGTAGCCAGGTGACCAGTGCGCAGAGCAATCAGGTGCATCAGCAGGGGAGAGAAGGAGAAAAAGCGGAAGCGAGAAGGAAGTTCTTGAGTTGCTTCTGGAACCGGAGGTGGTTCTGCTCAAGTTTGGAGAGGCAGGCAGGCTGTTTCAGAGGAAGGCCCTGTAAAGGACCGTAGGGGGGGGTCTGTAATTGCGCTCTCTATATGGTAGAGGAGAGGCACAGAGGACCCCAGCCAAGATTCTCTATTGTGGTAGCAATGGACGAGCAATCAAGGCCTAGCTTCTCAGGAGGTGATGCAGGCTGGTTCTTAGGTACAGTGTAGTCCCCAAGCCCCCACAAAGCAATGTCCACACACTGTATTAGTTAAAACACAGTCTTTATATAATTAATATTCAAGGTTATGTACACTATCACAATAACTCACTTTGTGCTCAGAAAATCAACAAAGGTAAATATATACAGTTCTAAAGTGGTACCACAAATATTATCAGATCTCATTAAAGTGCATCAACTATACTGTCAAAATGCCACACAGATCAATAAAGAGGAAACCAGCAGTAGAGAGGGGAAGGAAAGCAATATGGTTGAACAGTTGGCAGAATACTGGCCTTTACCAACTAGGCACAATTCTGTGTGGAGATCCCCCGACCTGGGCAACCTGTAAAGCAACGATGTATCACAAGCCCAGTCCATATATTGTTCTACGAGTCTTATTTCCCTCTACAATAGTTCTGCAGCCCCAATGTACCTGGAATTGTAGCGTTCGCCGATGGGAAATCAATGGTCCTTCTTGAGTGCCCTCCCTTTAAGGCAGGAGTCACGGGTCGTCGAACATCCAACAGAGAACAGGGTGAACTATGGCGGTGAAGTGGCAGCTTCGTTCGTAGCATTGCTCGTCGACGACGGAGCGTTGGCGTCCTGCAAGGAAGAGGCTTGCGGGGCATCTCGGGGACAGTAGTTCTGGACTGCAAAGAGATGTTGAAGAACTGTAGCCCAGCAAGGGCGTTGAGTCGTCCGCGTCTCTGTGGTCTTTAGGTGGCGGGAAACCCACCGTCGGATGGTCCTTGGTGCGTCGACGGTCAGGCCTTCTCCAGCAGGATAAAGCAGGCAGCGATGCAGACGAGAGCGTCCTTGGCTCAAATTAAGTTCTTAGGCAAACGGGAGCATGGCGACTCCAGTCGACGACGGCGGTTGTTGACAGTGGCGGACAACAGTCCGGGCGCCTCTCTTTGGGATTCCACAGCAGTCCCTGTCTCTGGTCGGCAGCCTGTAGTATGTCTGTCTACCAAGGAGCTTTGGCAAAGATCAGCTAGTGCACGATGGTGCCTCGTAGCGCGGGAAGAGGGCGCCTTACCAGGTCCTCTCTGGGTCAGTTCTTGGAGACACAGCTGCTTTCAGATTGTGAAGGAGGGCAACAGCAATTCTTCTCTTCCAGCAGGGCTTCAAGGTTAAGCTTCACTTTCACTCATTACACTTCAGATTCTGAACACAAATTCTAGCAGTGAGTGGCCCCCAGATATACTAGTTGATTTCCCATTCATTCTGCTGGGTCACACTCAGGCAACCAATCGGTCAAAAGGGCATTCATGCAGGCAGGCAGCCAATCAGGTGCATAGTGCATTCAGGCCATTCAGTTCTCTCCAGACACTCACAACAAGTTATGTGTATTGGTACAAGTACCCAGCCATTCAACACTCCACATTGCATTCATACCAGTTTCGGGCAGGGCTGTCTCCGTCATTGTGTGAAACACCAGATACTAGACACCCACAACACAGAATGCATATTCGTCACGCACTCCATTCACCCAGGTCCCACCCACAGGCGTACCCACAACATATAGTCATTGGGAAGGCTCCAGCCAGTCTGGTCAGCACTTCACAACAACACCATATATGGAACTTCCACCAAACAGCCGGTCAGGGGGAAGGGACAGAGTCAGGGCTTCCCAGGACTTTGGGAAAACAAGGTAACAGGCAATAGAAAGCAAGAGGCCACAGGGGCCATCTTGTTTCCTATCAGGAATCAACTGATTCCAATGGCAGGGCCTGGGTATCCCAAAATGGAGTATACTCAGAGCACCTGTCAAATTCAGCATGGAGCTGCCACCAGCCCATACCCTGCTCCGTGGGCCACACACAGGTGCCCAAAAACATATACTAGGGGCACAGGGTTGTACCCCCACCCATGGGTACCATAAGGGTCCATGGGTGCCATGGGTCTCTTCACCAAAACCAAAAGAGAGAGCTGCACCGCCAGGAGTCCCACATGAACTCCTGCATGGAAAACACAACAGAACACACGATGAAAGGCAGTAAAGGACAAGGATACGGAGGCCCTGTCCATCCGATGCATTTCCAGCATCACAGGCCCCAGTCAAGGAGATAGATCTGCCCCCAACTCTCGGCTTGACGAAGTGTCTGCCCCTCAGAGAGTTGGAGGTGGATGAGCAGAGAGCTTGAGAAGTAAGATGTTTCGGAAGAGAATGTAGGAGGTTGAACAGCTCAGGCCCCAGACAGCCTTGTGGACAATGCAAAGGGTCTTGAAGTTGATTATGGCAGCCGCAGCCACAGGAAGCTAGTGAAGAGATTTCGGAGCCAGAGAGATACAATCTCTGTGCTTGAGGCCCAGGACAAGTCTCGCAGTCCTGTTCTGGATAAGTTATAAAGGTTGAAAATTAGAGGCAGGAAGATTTAGCAAGAGGCTATTGTAATAGTCCAGCCTAGAGAGGACCAGACCACTAGAGACAGTGAGCTTCTGGGGGAAAGTGACAAAACAATGAATACCTCTGAGGAGGTGCAGCTGATAGTTTGCTCATAGCCTTCTTTGCTCTTTTCCTCACTGTTTGTGGCTCTGTAGCTGGTTATAGTCTGAACCACGATTCCCAATTCTGCCTAGTGTCATTTGATGTTGTCAGCACTTCTGCTCTGAACTTCTGGAATAAAAGAGGTACACCTCCCTGTATGCAACTCTTCTCTAGTTCACTTAGTGTTGTCAGCACCCCTGCACTTGGGCTGGGGAGGGTTATAATCAGAACTACCTACAGGCAATTCGACTCTGGCTCCTTGGGCTTTGTCAGCACCACTGCACCAGGTTTTTGGAGTAGGAGAATCACAACTCCCAACATGTAATTTTTCTCCTCTTCCCTTGACTTTGTTAGAGCCTCTGCACCCGGCCTTCCGACTCTTGGAACCATAACTTTCAAAACGCAATTCCTCTCTGGTTCCCTTAATTTTTATCAGCATCAGTGTGGTAGGCTTTAGGAGTGATGGAATCACAACTCCCAAAATCCAATTCTTCAGTAGTTGATTTGGTTTTGTCAACACAACTGCAGTAGGCATTTAGAGTTATGGACCCACAACTTCCAAAATGCAATTCTTTTAGGTTTCCCCCTTATGGTCCCTCTACTGTTGGTTGATGGTGGAGCATAATGTATTTGTGCATAATATATGCTTGCTCGATGTTTACTGTTGTTTTCCTGATTTTGCTAATTCATGCTTTGTATGTTGTTGGCCCAAAGATGGGAAGAGTTCCTTCGATTCTTCCCACTCCAGTAACCAATGCAGAGCTAGATATTGTAAGACAGCCTAGGCCCTATGTGATTGTCCCTACATCAGGGGTGCATGAGAAAGCACCTAGTTCGGTGACAAATGAGTCTGAGCTTTCCTTTGGAGGGAGATCCACTTTGGACATTTTTCATGATCTTTGGTTACCCACTGATTGTATAAGAAAGAGACCAAAGAAAAGTGCAAGGGAGGACGATTAGGAATTTACTAATTATCTAGACAGTACAGCACATTTGGGGAATAACATGTGGTATCAACATATGTAAGAGGTGGTAAAATGAACTTCTGAAGAGGAATGCTATGTCTGTGCACTTCTGTCTTATGCTATGGGATAATCTAAGGCATTCATAGCTATTGAAATAGATGTCCAAACAGCTCATTGCCTACCTCACGTAGCACTCTGCCTGGCAAGATGTCAGTTTATGGGTCGAACAGCATCATTGTTATGGGCCACAGACTGGTCAAGCTCAGATGAAGATGATTATGTTCAAGACTTAAAGACAAGAGCAAGGGCATTTACCAGGAATCATGTGATAAAATATGACCAGCCTGGAGTGAAAGGAGCTGGAATCAGATGTTAAGCAAATAGAAGATTTGACAGCTCAGGAAAAAATGCAGAAGAAATTTGAAGATGGAAGGAAAGAGGACAGATGCAGATCTGGGGAGCAGTGCTTTCTCCGGATGGCTGGCAGAAATGTTTGGTTATATACAGAGCCTGGGTAGTAATTGGTTACCGCGAGCCAAGTATCGACATAGTAGAAAATGAATGCAGACCTTTATGGCGAAACTTGCAAAACTACTGACATGGGTCGAAGACAAAGGAGGTCCTTCACAGATAGTGCTCCTGGACAGTGCAAAGCTGTGCTTCAGAAACAATGGCACAAGAAATTTTGGAGACAATCATAATTGTGGTTGTATCTTTGATGAGCCAGGAATGGAGGTTGGGATAGCAGTGATAATGGATTACTACTGTACCTGTGGACCCAGAGCTTATATGAAGCTGCCCAAAGATTGGGGAGGACTAAGTTCTTTAGTAATTGTCCATGTTCCAGCATTGGTGATTCCAATGAGTGACCTGAACATTGGTGGGTTCCCAAAAGCAGATGCTCACCAGAGGAAGAAAAGATCTACTGAACTTTTGAATCGAATGAAGAGAGAAATTATTTCTCAGCCAAATCAATAGAAGCTTTCAATGAAATTCGATATGAACACAGACTGTTCAGCCAGATGTCAGCAGTTTTTTCTGTTATCTTCATGGCTGGAGTGCAGACAATGGCAAATACCAAATGGTTACAAATAACCAGATAGGAGCTCCTGTAGACGATGAACACTACCATAAAGTGATTTAATGCTATCAAAGAAGAGCTGAGAGCCATACAACTAATGACACTCCAGAACAGATATGTCCTTGACATGATCACCACTATGGATGGAGGTGTTTGTGCCAAAATCGGGGAATCATGTTGCACATTCATATCTTCTCAAGACGCCGAGAATGGCACCTTGAAAGAGGCCATAACGATGCTGACAAACCTGCACGTCAACATGGTAGATGAAGTAGAAGTTGTTGCTGATGACAGTTGGCTTGGATCAATTTTCCCATGTGTTCCGCAATGGATGAAGACCATTTTCAAGTTCCTTGGAGCCCTGTTTGTGATGATCATGCTTGGATTCTGTGTGATCAGGATAATAATTGCACAATGCAAGAAAACTGCAAAGAAAGCAGTAGGAATGAAGGTTGTGATTGATGTTGAATTAGGAGTTGAGCCCAAAGAACAAACTGATGAAGAAATCAGAGACTATGTGAAGGCCTTTATTCACGCACCTGAGGGAACAAAGTACCTGTGCACAAGACACCAAAATAAGTATGTGGGAAGGTAGATCTACTGCAGTCCTTGTGGACAATGCAGTCTTATGACTTGTAGTGTTGATGAACATGTGAAATCAGCTGGATGCCTGAAAGGAGTCGTGAAGATCTGGGTCCTAAAGAAGCATTTCTTCAGACAAGTATGTGAAGAAGGATGACAGAGTGGTCGATGAATCGCCCGGATGGGGGAGTGTAGAGGAGGATGCAAATACCCACATCAAAAGCTCTGCCCCCATGTTGCTTATATGCTGGGAACCGGAAATGGCTACACAAGCAATACCAGTGAGGATGCCTGTACCAAAAATAATCTTCGAGACAAGGTATCCATTGAGAAAAACCCTACATACATGCACGAAGAAATAGTGGTTTTCTGGCTGAGGTGCTGGAGGAAGTGTGCATTTGAGCAAGAAAGGAGACTGGTGATGTCATGCAAAGTAAGAACTGACACACCTAGAAAAGACACGCAAGATGAGGAGATATAGATACTCTATAGAAGAGGAAGATGAAGTATTGAAGTTAAACAACATTTCGGGATTGAAATGAACATGCTTATGCACAGAAGAACTGAAGAAAATGCAAAGTAATTTTACACCTGTACAGATGCAGAAACGCAAGTAGGGCAAAGTAATCATAAATGCTGGCTATGTAGTGAATTAGAATGCAGTAACATGCCAATGTTTACATATAGGAATGGACAGAACCTGTATATTCCACGATGCACTTTAGCAAGGTTTGAAAACCTATGATTGGAAAAGATTTTAGTGTGGCGCAGTTGGAAATAACTGATGGAGAAGAAGAATTTTGAGAAAGACTTGGCTTGCCAGGCACTAAGAAGTCGAGGCCACAGTGGGTTGGGCGCCTGTCAAAAAGGCTACAATGAACATGAGAAAAGAACAAGCTTCTGTTTGAAGCAGAATGAAAAAACACTGAAGGCGTCAAGAGTCCATCATTTAATAGAATTAAATGCAGCAAAAGGCTCAAAAGAATGGTCTCCAGTCACATGATCAAGATCAAAAATAGCTTGGGTCAAGCTACACCGAAATCAGTAGACAGAACAATGCCACACTCACTTTATTTCTCAGGCACAGACAGCTTCTGCAAGGCAAAGTTCAAAGCCGTAATTGACTGGCAGACTGTAGGAGTGATGATCGATGTTGGGTTAATTGGTGGGAAGACAAGACCATGCCAACCCTCCAGACACCTGGTTTGGTAGCCTGCATGCTGCTAGCGTGTGGAATATTCCAGAAGGGTACAAGCGTGCCAACCAATTGTAGAGGGCTACGTATCAAAGAACTCTATAATTAATCGTTGTGTATTTAGTGACGATGAAGATGACTGTTAACTTGGGATGGGCTTAGTTGCCCACCTGACTTTAGATATCCAATCATAACTCCCGGCTATATAGAATGTATACCTAGATGTTCACTGAGCGCCAATCACTTTCCCAGATAGGTGTTTTTAGTTTGCCACGTAGTATGATGTCAGTGATGACGAATTTTGCCTATAAAAGTAATGTTTTTTATAATATGTGTTGAGATCAAGTAAGCTTGTGGTGGGGTACCTGGTGAGAAGTGTGCTAGTTAAAACTCATTAAGTAGATGTGATAAGTAGATTTGGAAGATTCCTGTTGAGCTGCAATGGAGGTAGAATGGTGGTTAACCCCTACCCACCCTTAAGAAATGGAAGATACTGATTTTCCTCCTCTGTCGCACTCAAACACTTTGCAAATTAAATGGATTCAATAATACATCTCTACACTTCAAATAACATGTGATCAGTGCTCAATTTAATGAACATTTTTTGATCAAAGGTCATAGTAACACTGTCTAAAAGCATATGTGAATCACAAAAGCATTATATCACTGTCTCAAAACAGATACAGAAAGTGGTTCAAAAAGGCAACCTGTTATGGTCATGTGTCAATCACAACTAACATCAGATTATAAGGTAAGGTGAGTGCAAACTGCAAATATAGAGCCTGTCATGGATGCCTAAAGCCGACACGTGTTTCGACCCATAGGGGTCATCAACAGGGCTGTTTGGTCACACTTGTACTCAATACAGTTCTATATAAGAAACAGACAACTTTGAGAAGCTTTCTTTGTGTATTGTGGTATTGAAATATGCCTGTAGGGAGAGAGGAAGAGTGAAAATGGAGTTGTTTAGAGTATTGTATTAACTCCAATTATGTTAATTAAATATAGTACATCTATCACACAGTGGTTTTGTTACATTGGGCTGACTAGTATACCCTCTCTTTTGTGATGCCATAGTTATGATTTATATGTTTTGAACCAATGTAATGTAAATACCTTGTGGGACCTGCCCTTGCAATACTTTTAAATGTATTTCTATGTACTGTTGTAAGCATACAGCCATGCCCAAGAAGATCATACTCCAAAAAGTCACTGAATCATGCTGAAAGCCATAAACCACATATTCCAAAATTACCTCTAGACTAGTTATCCATGGCCGTCATAAAAGTACTTGGCTGTTTTCATTCTGGGACATCCAAACGGAAAAGCTGAAATAGTGGATCAAAGTTGAAGCAGAATGCTAATTATGTACCCTGTTGAGCAGAAAAGTGCCTGTTTAGGTCTTTGCTATATATAGCTGGGTTTTCTTTAACTTAGTATGGCAGAACAAATAGCCCCACACCAAAATCACTTTATAAAGCAATAGTCAAGAGAATTGTCAGCCATTATTGCAAAATTACCTCTAGACTAATTTTCCATGGCCGACAATTCTCTTGTCTATTGCCTTATAAAGTAATTTTGGGGTGGTACTATGTGACAAGTCCAATGTTGTGTGTTTTTAATATGTTTTTTACTGCGATGTCCACAGACACCGGCCGCTGTCTGGAAATCCACCATGGCAGATGTTTCCAAAATTCTGACGCACCTCATGTTTTTTATTGACCAATCAATGGGCATGCCCGATGTCCGCGGACCTCATGCCAGCCTCTGGACCAATCGGATGACCGTATGCGGACCGAATAGGGAAGTGAGTATGCAGACCAAACCCAGATATCACTCGTTTTTTGTACCTAATTGTTTGGTCGTTTAAAAAAAAAAACTACTGGACGGATTCACACCAAATTTACAAAGCACGCTTTCGGGACCAAGCCGCTACTCTTGCCCCAAATTTGGTGAAAATCCGTCCAGCGGTTTGGGCTGTAGACATGAGCACATTTTGTTTTCCCTTTGCGTCTATGGGTAAAAACACATTTTGGGCCCCACTATAACTTTGTCCCCCCCTGACGGAACCTCACCAAATTTTGCAGGGTCAATCTGATGGGGCCGTATACTTTTCCTGCGTGAGGATTCGTTCAGTAGGGCAAAGGTATAAGCCACCCAAAAAGTGCTCTTCCTACGAGTTGAGCAACTTAACCATAACTACAGGGACGCTACCGCAAGCCCTGTAATATACAACGGGGAAAGACAGTGCACGACACACTGCATTTGGGAAACAGAAAGGAAGGAAAATGAAACTGAACAGAAGCTGCAGCGTGATACAACACGAGAACTTGGTCTTAAGTGATTACAGTAGTATGAAAGAAGAGAACAATAAATATATGCTATCTGAAAGTGTTACACGCAAGCCGACTGTATCGTTTTAAAGCAAGAATGAAATATAGAGGCACTAAACTTGAGGTTGCAGCAGCAAAGCAGAGGACCGGTGGTGGCAGCACAAACTATACTTTGCTAATTATGATATGATACACCAGAGACCACATTGGTCACACTCGGGGGGGGGGGTCATTACGAGTTGGACGGTAAAGTTTAACGGTCACCAGTAATGATGCCGGTGCCGGTAAACCGTTACCGCCCTATTCCGAGGTCCCTATGAGGGTCCCAGCAGGAACGGCTGGTCTGACAGCCGTTCTCTGCGGGTCCCGTTAAGGGACCTTGGAGCTAATAACGGGCCCGCAATTTGTGGGCCGTTATTAGCGCCTTCCCCATTCCCATTGAGCCCTATGGGGGCTCAAATGGGAATGGGGAATGGTCAACTGAATGGGCATTTACCGGGTCCACATAGGTCGGAATGTCCCGGTAAGTCCCCATTCAGCCAGACCGCACCAGACCCGGGTTTGGAGGCAGCCATGGTGCTAATAGCGCCATGGCTACCTCCAAACTTGTAATGACCTCCAGAGTGCTTTACAATGGTTTTTCCTTTCAAAGTTAACCTGTTAATTCTTTGCTGCTGGCAGTCCAGTAAAGGAGCTTATTGCAAAATTGCAGCATCAATGTCTTGACCTAAAATTGGGATTGGAGTGGACGCATTCTTGCTGACATGCTTCAAAGGTAATTTGCATCTGCTTGAGATTGATGGGGTAATTCATAGAATTCGGTGCACAAGTGGCGCACGCAGCTGGTGCACAGTGTACGCGTGCGGCAGTCTGCGCCAGCAGTGTGTGCCAAAACCCATTTCAGCACACATGGTATTCATGGATTTTAACATCCATAACCAGCCGTGGCGCAGAGTGGTGCAGCGACCCTGCAGCAGCGCCGGTTACGCCCCCAACCCCGCCCCGTGTGCCATGAACAGCACATAAATCCAGTACATGGCGCAAAGGCAAGTGGACCAGCATACAGCCCCCCAACCACAAAAACGTGTTTAAAACTCCCCGCCCACCCCTCAGAATACACATACCCCTCTCGTGCTAGTGAAATCGGGTGTAAAACTCCCTGTGCACCCCTCTGAATACACGTACCCCTCTAAGCTAGCAAAATCATGTGTAAAACTCCCCACGCACCCCTCAGAATACACGCATGCAGCCCATCAACCCTCTCCATCCCCACAGGCAGCACATCCCCCCAGTGCATGCCCCACAGGCAACCCATCACCCCAGAACATGCCCCACAGGCAGCCCACACCACAGGGGTGACTATTCCCATGCGATTTCAGTAGCGCGAGAGGGGTACGTGTATTCTGAGGGGTGTGTGGGGAGTTTTACACGCAACAGGCCCTGTGCGAGCGGGGTACGTGTATTTGTGGGGTACGCAGTGAGTTTCTCACGCGATAGGCCCCTGCGAGCGGGGTACATGTATTTGTGGGGTACACAGGGAGTTTCACACGTGATTTCGGTAGTGCGAGAGGGGTACGTGTATTTTGAGAGGTGCGCGGGGAGTTTAACACGTGATTTCGCTAGCGTGAGAGGGGTACGTGTATTCTGAAGGGTGCATGGGAAGATTTACGTGCGATAGGCCCTGAGCGAGTGGGGTACCTGTATTTGTGGTGTACACGGGGAGTTTCACACGCGATAGGCCCTGTGCGAGCGGGGTACGTGCATTTGTGGTATACGTGGGGAGTTTCACACGCGATAGGCCCCGTGCGAGCGGGGTATGTGTATTTTAGGGGTACGTGGGGAGTTTCACACGCGATTTCGCTAGTGCGGGAGGAGTACGTGTAATCTCAGGGGTGCGCGAGGAGTTTTACACGTGATAGGCCCTGTGCGAGCGGGGTAAGTGTATTTGTGGGGTACGCCAGGAGTTTCACACGCGATAGGCCCCGTGCGAGTGGGGTATGTGTATTTGTGGGATAAGTGGGGAGTTTCACATGCGATTTCGCTAGTGCGAGTGGGGTACGTATATTCTGAGGGGTGCGCAGGGAGTTTTACACGCGATAGGCCCTGTGCGAGCGGGGTACGTGTATTCCGAGGGGTGTGCAGGGAGTCCTACATGCGATTTTCGCTAGCGCGAGAGGGGTACGTGTATTCTGATGGGTGCGCAGGGAGTTTTACATGCGATTTGGCATTGTGTGCCCTCCCGGGTGTGTGGTTTACCCCCTCCCCATGCCCTGCAGGCAGCACACACCACAGGGTACTACCCTACAACCCTCACCATGCCCTGCAGTCAGCCCACATGGCACCATGCATTTGTGAGCACACTTGTGAGCCCCGACTCATTTCCCCCACCCATCCACCCACCCCCAGTGACGGGCACCTGGCAGCAGGCCCCGACTCATGTCCCCCTGCACCCCCACCCACCCAGCATTGACAGGCAGCTGTCAGCAGGCCCCGACTCATGTCCCAAAGCACCCCACCCACCCAGCATTGACGGGCACCTGCCAGCAGGCCCTGACTCATGTCCCCCTGCACCCCCACCCACCCAGCATTGACGGGCACCTGGCAGCAGGCCCCGACTCATGTCCCCCTGCACACCCACCCACCCACCCAGCATTGACGGGCACGTGCCAGCAGGCGCTGACCCATGTCCACCTGCACCCGCACCCACCCAGCATTGACGGGCACCTGCCAGCAGGCCCCGACTCATGTCCCCCTGCTCACCCATCCACCCAGCATTGACGGGCACCTGCCAGCAGGCCCCGACTCATGTGCCCCCCATCACATCATCACGATCCACACACATGGCCCTTATGGCCACCCAAATCCCACCCCACGCCACCCCAATCCAAACACCCAACCAAGTATTCCATCCACCCCACATTGAAATCCCCATTACATGATACATCCCAAATGGCAAGTATGCACATCAATACATGTCCGTCACACACACCCAATGGGTGCAAGTGAATGAGAAACCCACATCGTGACATGCATGAAACCAATGAAAGAATACCACAAAAATGAAGTATGAAACCAAAATGTATTGAAAATAAAACCAAGGTAATGAAAGAAAATCACTCAATAATAGAAATAATAAACAAAAGGCTGCATGTCCAAAATAAATTAAATAAAATATATGAATGCTGCATCAAAATAAATCCAAATGAAAATGTCTCCAAAGGGTTTGTCCATCAAACAAAACCAAATGAAAAAATAATCCATTGCTCCATGGTAAAAAATGAAAAAAATGAAGTCCAATCCAGTCTTCAACTATATACAATTTCCATGGTCCAAGAGCCCCACAATCCAAATGAAACCTACAAAAAACCCTACCTAATAAACAACTATATACAAAAAGGTGGGGCATAGTCCATGCACCCCAAATGAAATGAAACTATAAATGAAACCTAACACTAATTAACTATATACAATGGCGGCGGGCAAGTCCTATGACTCACTTGTTGATTTCCCGGGCCAGGGCATCATCGAACTCCTGTTCAACGTCCTGGAGGCGGGCCTGTTCCCTGGCCCCGAGGTCTCACAGGGATAACTCCATGTCCACCTCCAACTCCCTGCGAATTTCCTCAAGGGACTCAACCCGCCTCAGCGCCCTGTGCATGGAGTTCTCTGCCCTGACCATAGTAAGCCGTGCCTCTTCCGCCCGCCGCCGCTCCGCATCTATTTGCTGGCCCAACCGCTGCCACACGGAAGACACTCCCAATCCAAGGTCCTCCTGCCCTCCGGCTGATGCCTGCCCCTCTGATGTTGATGGCCCCGAGCCATCATTGCTCCCACCTTGAGCCTGCTGCTGCTGTGCATGTGCCCTGCCTGTTGATGCCTGCACGTCCTCCTCGTGCTGGGGTGCAGTTGTTGGGGTGGCCACCCCTGATGGACCTCCGACTCCCGACTGTGGCAGGGATGTGTCCTCCACCAGCCTGGCCACTGGGTCAGAGGCAGCTCCACAGGGTACCCAGGTGATACTTGGGCCAGAAGATGGCACGGAGGACAACTGGCACATAGGGGGTTCAGTTAAGGAGGGGGTGGTACAAGGTCCAGCAGACGGAGGAACCCAGCACTGGTGACCCGTCCTAGTAGGTCGACGTGGTCAATGAGGCATCCCAAATAACGTACAGAGTCCTCACGAAAACCCTGCACGTCATCCCGGATGCCCCGTTGACGCAACACCACCCCAGCCAGGACAGGCTTAACACGGTCCTGGATTGCCACGTCCGCAGGGAGAGGAAGGCCAGTTGTGGTTCGCGCATCCCCTCCCTGCAAATGGGTCTGGACGAAGGCATCCCTACTGGTGCGGGATCATGCAGTCACAGGATCAGGGACAGGATTACACACAGGCACCTCTGCGGCAGACTGTGCTGCCTCCTGTCCCTGCCCTTGGACTGCACCACTAGCACCAGTGGAATCCCCCTCCTCCAGACCCGTTTGTGTCCCTTCCACGGCCTCCTCCTCAACCAAAGCCACCACCAACCTGGATGACTCTGTGCCATCTTCCTCCATCGGACCATGTGGGGTCTCAGCTGCCCCTTCTGCTGCCGAGGAGTCCACATCCGACCTCCGCCTTTTGGACCGACCCTCAGCAGCTGCGACCACGGACGCGGCACCAGACTCCTCACTCCCCGACGAGATGACAACATGAGAGGGGAGCTAGGCCTTGCGTCTTCGGCTGGCGGCGGGATCCCTGCCGCTGTGCTCCACAGCACCGTCTCCACCCTCTTCATCAGTTGACGCTAGAGACAGGGAGAGACAGAACACAGCCATCAGGGCACTGTACAATGGTCTGATACACAAATGACAGTTGTAGATGAGTGAAAGTCTCAAACTTCACACATGGCATCACACTCCCCAACACACATATCATTTCAACCCACACACATGTGCAAATGAACAGGAATGTTGCAACAGGCAGCACCATCCATACACATACAACAGCATGAGCATCCGAAGGTTAGCCTGACATCACATGCAACATGGGGAGTGCCAAACAAATGCACACACGCCACCAGACATACATGCATCTGCACATCTCCACCACCTGTCACAGTTAAATCATCGGCATCCATGTCACATCGGCCAATCAGCCTCCTACATGTCGGTGTCACATGCATCCATGGTGTATCACAGTGGCACACATGTCAAATACACACACATGTACATTGTGCACATACATGAAGGTGGAACCAGCATCCATGTGTCATACCACAACTGTCAGTCTAGAAAAATGGATACCTCTCATGGTTGACGGCAAACGTATTTTTGTGGCCGTGGGCCAACCGTCTCATGCATGATATGATAGACATATAGGTTTCCGAGTTTACCAATGAACAACCATTTTGATGTAACAAGGATCGCCATTTTGTTTTCTTACAATTGCTCATTGCTTTCTGTTCTTATTGCTTCGCAGCGCATTTTCTGCTTACACTGCTCGACTGTTAAACATTGTTGACTGAACGTGAAAGGACAAGGCCGCAGGGCCGCGAGGCTAACAAGAGTTTGTTGAAACACAACGTAGGCAGCGCCAGGAAGGAATGCCCGGCTCCCTCCCGAATGTAGCCTTGAAGCAGAGCTGCAGGGCATTTAATCATTTCACAGCTGCCAACCAGTCTCGTTATATGGTAGAATATGTTAGAATAAAGCAGCTAAAAGCTTGGATTATGCTCTTCTTACGGCCCCCCTTTTCTGAGCCCTGTAGAGTGTGTTGGCTCCCAGGACACGAATAGCACCTCATAGAGAGCAAGGTCTGGAATGTGACTCTTCCCCCGTTTGTAGCTCGCTTCCAAGAACAGAAGCACTGTGTTCTGTTCAACAACTAAAAGATGCCTCCGCACTTGCAAATTGCATATTGTTACTAGAATAGATATTTGAAGGTGTCATAATTGTCGGAAGTGTCCATCATCACACCGAGTTCAAAGAAACCCAATAAAGGGGGGTGTTAAACATGTCATAGCTGTTTGTATGATATGCATTTTGTATATATGTATCTGATGTACGTAATTCACTCTCTTGCGTCCCTCGAGGTATAGAGATACACGTTGCGGGGCGTGAGACCGAATTGGCCAACTGAGACTATTTGCTTTGCAATAAACCCTAGCTTTGGGAATACAACCTTGTGTCTGGCGTATCTATCGTGTATGGTGACTTGCCTTGTTTCCATAGACGTAAGGGACCCCTAGGGGCCCCTTTCAAGATGGCGCCCGAATAGGGACCCTCCCCCACTTGTTCCATTGCATACGTTGTAATTGAGTCAAGGCAGAGAACGGCGAGGACGGGACGATCCAGCCGGGATCAAGAGATGTTCGGGGCGCCCTGTAGAAGTGATGAGAGATTCCTTTGCAGATCTGCACACATCTGATCCCTGATCGACGTACTCGGCTAGAGAACAAGGAGGCGAGGGTCCCGAAACGAGGCGGTATACAAACAACTTGTGTCCGGAAGGACAATTTGATTTATCAGGTGAGTCATTCCCCCATTCATAGTAATCCTGATATTGGTTGAGAGTTGACTTTGCAAAATCAAACGCCCTAGGTAAGGTTGATTAACCAGGGGGAAGGTTGAAACATGCCTGGGGTATTGTCCACCGTAGCGGGGTTTTTCCGCTGTGGTAGACAATCTTTGGAAGATGGCCAAATTGCACCACCTGGGGGAACGCCGGCATATGAGATGTATGTGAGGTATGGAGTGGGTGCAATAATATTCTGTGAGACTTGGCAAAGGCAAACCAGAAAGCAACAAGATCATCAGTGGCCGATTAATGGTAGTTTTGAGATAGCGAGAATAGATAACTTGGAAAGGTTGTTGATATGAAAGAAAGCGCGTCCTGCAGCATTTGATATCGTTAAGGACTGGAGAAGGGAAGCAATGCTCCGATTTAGAAGTAGAGCGAAGCAAGCGCGCAGGCATAAATCGAAAGGTGAAGTAGCGGAAGAAAAGGAAGAGGAGGAGTGGACTGAGAGTCTAAGGAGGGCAGGTAGACGTGACCAGTTGAATATAGAAAAAATATACCCACAACGAGAATTACACATAGCAGATGAATTGATAGAAAACATATTGATCCATACAAAACAAGGCCCAAGATCAGAAGCGAGGCCAAACATGTCAGTAACTATTGCCCAAACCCTGCCCGGAGCTCAAACACTCCCTCCTGTAGCTCAAGCCCTCCCACAGCCACAGACCACGCACGTAACACTTCCTATTAGCCAACCAGGCCCACAGCAGACACTCCCCGCTTCTGTTGTCCCATCCGCACCTCCCGCCTTAGATACAGACTCGGTACCGTCCGTCCCTCCCGGGGGTGAAATTGAAACCACGGGGGTGAGAGGCGGGACAGAACAAAGTAGATGCACGAGGATAACTCGCAGTGCGATCAGCAAAGAAAAGAAGGTGGAATTACAGCAACAGGCAGAAATGTATATAGACGGGAATGATGAGATGACAACATTGGCTTCGATATATGATTTCCGAAGAAGCAACGAAAGACAGGTAGTGTTGGAATGCATGGGTGAATATTTGGTGGAGAGATGGAAACAGTTAATTGGGAAATTACCACTGCAGCGATTGTTGGATTTGAATGCATTAGCATGCTGTAGAGAGAGGGATGAAGAAGTAAGAGAACATTTATATGGACTTTTTGAACTTAAAAATGAATTAGATAATGATTATGCCGAAATGTTTACTGCACCTGGGTACAGGGGTAAGGATATCGGGAGACATAGGAAGGGAATGCAAGGGTCACATAATGAACGGCAGCAGCTACCATCGCCGGGGCAGAAGGCGATGGTGGACGGATTATCGTTGTTAAAACAGGTGGGGGAAGACTTGAAGGAATGCCTACTGAAAACACAGGTGCTACTGCAGCAAGTAGCAGGACATAATAGAGGGAGAGGGAATGCACAAGGAAGGAGTAATTTGAATATGCATGGGGGGGCCAGTGGGACCAAATCAGTGTGCGTATTGTAAGGAGGAAGGACACTGGCGAGCGCAATGTCCACATCTGCAGAATAGAAATGGGTCTGGTCAGAGGAGACAGCACCGAGGGCACCAAGGAGCGAATGGACAAATAGGAATAGTATGCAGCAGCACCACAATAATGGAGGTAATCAAAACCAAGGCCAAAACCAAAGTGCCCCTAACCAGAGTCAGGGACAGCAAAACCAACAGTATGGAAACCAGAGTGGGGGAAATAGAGGGAAGAGTGGGAACATTTTTGATACACAGCCAAACACGTATTACAGTAATAGCAATGATTACACATCGGACGATGTGTTATTTCCCCAATAGGACAGCCCAGGACAGGGGTCGGAACCAGTGTCTATTCCCGTGAATCAGAGAGGACCCTACGTAGAAATGAGAGTCGGGAATGAGGAGCACTGCTTCCTTGTAGATACAGGAGCGCAAAAGTGTTCAATAGACCATCACTTGGTTCCGAATATACCACTGTCAGGGCAAAATAATGTTTCCGTAGTGTTCGCAGGTACACCAGTCATAAACCCAGAGTCCCAACCAGTCCCAGTTACTATAGGACCATTGACTGAACATTGTCCTTTCCTTTTAACAGAAAATTGTGGGGAGAACCTGTTGGGATTAAATTTGTTGAAAAAAATAGGTGCCATTATACATTGCACAGCAGAAGAGGTGTTCCTAATGATTTGGCCACAAGATGCCCCTGTCTCAGAATTCATGTCTGAAACTTTACCAGGAGAACTAAGTAAAGTGCCAACCTGTATATGGGCAATGCATGATAATGATGTAGGATGCTTGAAAATAGAGCCAGTAAAGATCATTTTGAAAGAGGGTGTTACACTACCGCGAATTCCCCAATACAGAATTTCAGCTGAAGATGAAAAAGGATTGAAGAGTATTGTTACAGATTTGGTGAAATTAGGGGTGTTTGAAGAAATTACAGGCAGTACATGCAACAGCCCGATTCTTCCAGTTTATAAAAAGGGAGGCAATGAAGTACCATACCTTTTCATAATTGATTTGTGCGCGCTAAACAAAGTAGTAGATCCACAATTTCCTTTAGTGCCAGATGTCACTACAATATTGACAATGATACCTGTCTCAGCAGAATACTTTAGTGTAGTTGATCTAAAAAATGTGTTCTTTAGCATTCCGGTGGACAAGGACAGCAGATATTTGTTCACGTTCACATTAAGAGGACGATCATTTACATTCACACGGATTCCTCAAGGTTACACGGAAAGTCTGAGTATTTACAGTAGAGAATTGAAAGAGCAGCTAGACATGCTAGAATTACCAGTGGGTTGCGTACTCTTGCAATACATAGACTATCTATTGTTAGCTGCTGACACAGAGGAGATTTGTAAAGAAAGCACTGTATTACTACTTTCACACCTAGCGGCACATGGCCATAAAGCTAGTTTGAAGTAGTTTCAATATAATCGAAAGGAGGTAGCTTATTTGGGCTACCTACTTTCGAAAGAGGGGAGAAGGCTAATGCCAGAACGAATAGAAAGTATTTCTTGTATGCCTATTCCAAAGACACAGAAAGGAGTCAGAGACATAATAGGCATGGCTTCATATTGCCAACAATGGATCAGTAATTTTGCGTTAAATTTTGAAACCTATGGTGAATTTGACTAAGAAGGATGCGGTTATGCCTTTACAGTGGGATGAAGAATGTCAGAGAGCGTTTGATTAATTTATGAAAAGGTTTTTAGACTGTTTGTGTGTGAAAGTGAAGGATGTGCATTGGCGGTTTTGACACAGGAACAAGGTGGAAGAAATAGGACGTGCGGTTATTTTTCTTCTGCGCTGGACCCTGTAGCGTGCACACTACCACAATGTTTGCGATCTGTCGCGGAGGCTGCTGCGTCGGTGAAACAAACGGAAGGGATGGTATTGGGGCATACTTTAATTCTGATGGTGCCACATGCCATAGACGTTCTATTAAATAGGACACAGACGCAACAACTCACCTCTGCTAGATTGATAAGATATGAGATTATCTTGTTCGCGCCCCATGTCCAAATTATGAAGTGTAGCGCTTTGAATCCTGCAGAATTAATGCCACTGCCCATAAAAGAAATTGGTGACAATGAATCACCCCCCCCATGATTGCTTAATGGTCACTGAGCAAGAAACAAAGGGGAGAACTGATTTAAGTGATACCCCACAGAAAGAGCCAGATGGAGAGTTATTTTGTGACGGCTCTTGTTTTAAATTACCTGATGGCACGATAACTGCCGCCTACGCTATCACTACCCTAGAGAGCATTGTAGAAAGCAAAAGAATCCCCTACAACTCGGCACAAGCCGCAGAGATAATAGCATTGACCAGAGCCTGCGAGATTTCTGAAAATTTGAATGTGAATATATATACTGATAGTCAGTATGCTTCAGGGTGGTTCATAACTTTGGTCGACTCTGGGCTGAGAGAGGTTTTTTGACATCACATGGTGCCAGAATTCAACATGGCCCTTTGATTGTATGATTGCTGTCTGCACTCACGTTTCCAAAATGCCTAGCAATAGTGAAATGCGAGGCACACAAGAAGGTGACATGCAAAGTAGGAGAGGGGAACGCGTTTGCAGACAGAATTGCAAAACAAACTGCCACTGATTTAAATACTAAAATGATGACAGTTCAGACTGAGGAAGTAACCTTTATGATAGAAAATGGAATTGCCACTGTCAAAGAAATGCAGGCCGAAGCCAGGCCAATGAAATACAAGGGTGGTCAGAGGGCTCTGCTGAGTTAGATCTGGAGGGTTGTTGGGTGGACAAGGGAACTAGAAACTGGATGTTGCCAAATTCTTATGTGACTGCAATGGTCACAATGGCCCACAGCCCTACTCACATCTGTGTGAAAAAGATAATACAGCACCTATCCACAGTGTGGCAGAATGTAAACATGAAGAATGCAGAGAGGTTGGTGCAGAACTGTATCACGTGTTTACAACACAATGTAGGAAAGGGAACAGTGACTCCGGTAGGCAGTTTTGGCCAGCCCTCTATGCCTTTTGAGGTAATCCATTTTGATTTTATAGAGATGGAGAGATGCCAAAACTTGAAATATGTCTTAGTGGTGATTTGTGCATTCAGCAAGTGGGTGGAGGCATATCCCTGAAAAGACTGCACAGCAATGAGCACGGCAAAAGTAATGCTTAAAGAATACTTTTCCGTTTTGGCCTGCCCCGTGTCCTATGGTCAGATAATGGTCCACATTTTGTGGGCGCATTGGTGTTACAGATATGTGCGGGTCTTCAGATTGATAAGAGATTTCATAGTTCAAGGCATCCGAGTTCGGCCGGTCTTGTGGAGAGGCACAACGGGATCCTCAAGTCAAAAATAAGCAAGATATGTGCAGGAAGCAAGTTGAGTTGGGTGGATGCATTACCAATAACGTTATTATGCATGCGTACGTCTGTACAGGCTAGAACTGGGCTCTCCCCGTACAAAATCGTAATGGGGAGGCCGGCAAATGTTTGGTGCGCACCTCAGCCAAAACGTCTTAGGGAGGTAGAACATCCCGTGCTTAGTACTCATTGTGGCCTTTTAATGCAGAAATTGTGTTTGATTCATCAGCAGGTGCAGGAGGCTTTACCAGTGAGATATACCGGTCCGGGGCACGCGCTGGAGCCAGGGGACTGGGTGCTGCTAAACATTTTTGAAAGAAAGTCATCGTTAGCACCCAGGTGGCACGGCCCCTATCAAGTACCCTTGGCAACGCAGACGGCGATACGGGTGGATGGGCGGAAGTTGTGGATCCATGCCACCCATGCCAAAAAGATTCCAACTTCACTGAAAGACTTGCCTGACCCAGACGACTGGAAAGAGACAGAGGTACCAGAAACGAAAGAAACTGTTGCCAGTAAGCCGCCACCAAATCTGCCCGAGCGAGAAGTGAAACTCAAAACAAAGCCTGAGACGATTGCCAAAAAGGGGCAAGGGCAAAGAGTGCCCCACCGTGGCCCAGCAGAATCTACATCACTGTTGGCTGACACAAAATCTTCGTTGCAAATACCGGCAGACACTAAACGTATACCCCTTTGGCGCCCACCAGCACTTGCCAGCACGCCAAAGACTGAATCTGCATCACTGGCGCGGTGCACACCAGCACCTGCAGTAGCGCCACAGGCTGACTTTGAGCCTGGATCTGGAAGTGCACCAGCACTGTTCACGGATCACACAATACCAGGAGTGAGGCGATATGATTTGCGGCCTCGAAAGACAAAGTGATCCACAGTTCTTTGGTGTTTATGTCAACCTCTGGTTCTGCTCATGGACGGAGAAGGAACTAGAGGTGTAGAGGAGAGAAGCATGAGAATTGTGCAGGTCGGACAATTCAAGACTCGCAGCTCCTCTGTGCGATCATAAAAAGTACATGTGTCTGGAACCAGAGCGGACAAGCTGGGCGCACATGCTACTAAGGCAATAGATAACTGATCAAAAGTCCTCTCAGCAGTATGAGAAAGGACAAGTGATCTTGCCAAAAAAACAAGTAAGCAAATCCAGGCTATAAAGGACTGGCAGAACTGAACTGTGACAATTCCGTTGAACTTATTGACATCAGAGCAAGTGCAACGAAGAGAGATATCCACGACGAACTCTAATAAGGAAGAAGAAGGACGATGTGAAACATATCGGGACCGGTTTCAACCTCCTCCTGCACCCCTGCTGAGAATGAGTTAATTGTAAAGACTGTAAGCTTAAGAAAAACGCATGGTAAAAAGAGTTGTATGTTGGCACTGACAATAATTATGTGCTTTATGAGTGTGGTAGCACCAATAACAACAGCCCTAGTATTATGGTATGTGGAATCGATACACCCATTAGGAATGTTTTTACCAATAGTTAATATATCCACTACTGAAAGCCCGGTTCAGGTGATTACTTATACCTTGTCCCCAAAGGAAGAAAGACACAGGGAAGGGTGTGGAAACAATACGTTGTTATTGATCATGAATATGACACATGCAATTCTAAAGAAAACAAATTGCTTGGTATGTGCCCATTTACTGCAGCATGCTTGGAAAGGAATAGGTTGGTATGTACAGCCATTACCATTAAGTTCTGCATGTAGTGCATCTTTAAGTGCAATGTTTTATGGGAAATGGAATAAGAGTGGTACGGGTCAATTAGACAGATCAAACATGAATGAGTTTGAGGAAATAAGCACAAGTGATGACCCCAGAGCCTACGAAGTAAAGTACGTGAATAATAACACGACAAAATAGACAAGATAGATTGTCCCCACCAGTTAAAACATCTGTGATGACGTTTCGTGTAAGAACAGACGGGAACAAAGATGAATTACACAGTGAATTATAACCCAAGAACTGTCCCTTTTTGTCTAAAAAAGAAAGGCTCCTATTCAGTCGGAACATTCATTGGATGCATGAATACAGTGGCATTAAAATGGTAAATAGAACCAGTATATGTGGGAGATCCAGTTTATTTTATATGTGGAGAGAAAGCATATCCTTGGTTGCCCAGAAACTGGGGAGGTACATGTTACCTAGGTCTACTGTTCCCAGGAGTATTCCTCTGAGAAACAGCAGACATGGCCAGACTATCCAGATCTAGAGCCAAAAGGAGTAGCAAAGGTGTTTTGATAGCGACTGACGTAGCAAAAACATTAATTCCATTTTTGTCCCAAATAGTGAACTCCTACAACATAAGGCAGCTGTCCAGAATACTAAAAAATACCATAAACACGACAGATATACTATTTAACATGACGTTGGAAGAAAAAGGAATCAAGTTAATGACGCTGCAAAATAGAATGGCTCTCGATGTGATCCTGGTTGATCGTGGGGGAATTTGCAAGATTGTGGGATCAGCGTGTTGTGTATTTGTAGATGACTATTCCCCTACGATTTTTGAAGCGATAAAGAAAATGCATGTCCTAAGCTCCGAACTCCCTACTGGAGAAGGAGGCTGGGGAATAGAGTCCTGGTTTTGGGGAATATTGCATTCTTGGGGATGGAAGTTGATCTCGATATTAGTAATGGTGTTTGGAATATTCATAACGTGCTGTTGTTGCATACACTGCCTACTGTTAGTTTGCACTGAGGTAACTGAGGGATGTATGCATATGATGACAAGAAGAAAACAAACTTATGGTCGGGCTAACCAAGACACACATGAGATGCAAACAGTGAAAGAATTAATGGCTATAGATATTAATGAAGATGATGACGCTTACGATAGCATGAAAAATTCAGACATAAGTACTTCAGACTTATCGTCATCAGAGGAGGATACAATGAATGAATGAGACGTTTGGCATACGGCCAAAGGAGGGTTTGTCAGTCTAGAAAAATTGATACCTCTCATGATTGACGGTTGGCCGTGGGCCAACCGTCTCATGCACGATATGATAGAAAATAGGTTTCAGAGTTTACCAATGAACGACCATTTTGATGTAACAAGGATCGCCATTTTGTTTTCTAACAATTGCTCATTGCTTTCTTTTCTTATTGCTTCGTAGCACATTTTCTGCTTACACTGCTCGACTGTTAAACATTGTTGACTGAACGTGAAAGGACAAGGCCGCAGGGCCGCGAGGCTAACAAGAGTTCGTTGAAAAACAACGCAGGCAGCGCAAGGAAGGAATGCCCGGCTCCCTCCCGAATATAGCCTTGAAGCGGAGCTGCAGGGCATTTAATCATTTCACAGCTGCCAGCCAGTCTCGTTATATGGTAGAATATTAGAATAAAGCAGCTAAAAGCTTGTATTATGCTCTTCTTACGGCCCCCTTTTCTGAGCCCTGTAGAACGTGTCAGCTCCCAGGACACGAATAGCACCTCAAAGATATCAAGGTCTGGAATGTGACTCTTCCCCTGTATGTAGCTCACTTCCAAGAACAGAAGCACTGTGTTCTGTTCAACAACTAAAAGATGCCTCCGCACTTGCAAATTGCATATTGTTACTAGAATAGATATTTGAAGGTGTCATAATTGTCGGAAGTGTCCATCATCACACCGAGTTCAAAGAAACCCAATAAAGGGGAGTGTTAAACATGTCATAGCTGATTGTATGATATGCATTTTGTATACATGTAACTGATGTACGTAATTCACTCTCTTGCGTCCCTCGAGGTATAGAGATACACGTCGCAGGGCGTGACTGAGACTATTTGCTTTGCAATAAACACTAGCTTTGGGAATACAACCTCGTGTGTGGCGTATCTATCGTGTATGGTGACTTGCCTTGTTTCCATAGACGTAAGGGACCCCTAGGGGCCCCTTTCACAACCATGCCACAGTACATCCACATGATTCAAAACATGTGTGTACCGACACATGCATTTGGGCACCATGCATTTGAACACACACCATTGATGTGCCTCACACATGACTGGACTCACATGCCGCAGGCTCATGTCCCTGTACATACACATCCATACATGGGCCTTCCAAGACATATGTCCAACCTGCACACTCATGCCACACCTCGACATGCACAGCGTCCAATCAGTAGGCATGGTCACTTACCGCTCGACTCCAGACGGGCCTGCCTCTGAAGGATCTGGTGGTGGAGCGCTGGGTTTATGCATTCCAGGACCCTCATCTGGATGTTGCTAAGGTGGGCCCAGCACCCCTCTGCATGCTTTCCCTTCAAGAGGCGCTGGGCCTTGCTGAGCGTCCTGGACCTGAAGTCCTCCCAGCGGTTCCGGACGTGTTGCAAGTCGCGGGCTGCAACCCCCTCCTCGTTGATGGCAGCCACGATGTCCATCCAGATCCTTTTCCGTCCTTCATTGTTGGCGCATGAACTTCCAAAGAGGGCATCGTAATGCCCCAGGACTTGCTCCACCAGGATACCAACTTCTGTGGCACTGAAGCTGGTAGCCCTCTGCCTCTCTGGCAGGGGGTTGCCAGTGGTCTCCGATGGTGATTCCCCCGTCATGGCAACCCCCGAGGCAGGTGTGGGTGGGCAACTGGGTCCTGGGGCTGGGCTGTGGAGGATGGAATACCAGTCGGGAGTCTTCTGTTCCAGCAGGGGTGGTCACAGCAACTGGACCCCTGCAGAGGGCTGACGTGCAGGCACCAAATACCAGGCACGTGGCCAGCAGGCAGGCAGGCAGCAGCAGATGGCAGGTGGGAGCGTGCTCGGGGCTCTAGGGGGGAGGAAAATGGCCTTCAGGGCAGGAGCGTGGTCTTCCGTGTGTTGTTGTGTGGCAAGCTTGATACGGAGTGATTTGGCATGTGAAAAAACTGCACGTCAGCGTGTAATTCGAGGAAAGGCTCTTAGCGCGTAAGCGCGTCTGTGACGTTATGCGTGCGGGTGTTTCCCTCCTGACGGGTCCATAGTGATTCAGCACGTGAAAAAACAGCACGTCCGCGTGTTAATGCATGTAATCCGAGGAAAGGGCCTAAGCGCGTAAGTGACGTGACACGCACGGGTGTTTCCCTCAGCACGGGTTAAAGGTGAGCGGGGCCAGCAGTTCGCTGTACGTGCCTTTCGTGGAGACCGATGTGTGTGTTGCTACTTCGTGTTGTTTTGCGCGCCATCACAACTTCACAGTGGATCAAGGACGTATCTCTTCTTTTGGCAGGGGTATTGGCTACGCGTGTTTTTCATTATCACGCTAGTTGAGTTGCGCACACTATTTTTCCCACTGCGGGTGCCCCTGTGTATCGCGTACCTGTTTTCGAGGTCATAGTAGCCTGCGTGTCCCATGCGTATGTGTTTTTTGTGTCCCTGGGTGCCACCGCATACTGCGGGAGGTTAATTCCACACATGTGGGTTACCGGGGGTTGCATGCACGGTTTACTGCAGTTTTGGGGTGCTTGAGCGTTGCGTGACCTGTCACTTTATCACCGGGGTCACATACAGTCTTGCAGTTGCAGGGGTGCTGTTAACATGTTGTATCCCACCCCCTTCACCTCAATTCCCCAGGACAATTCTCATTTACACCTCCCATTGGAACTACCACATCTGTGCCGGCACTACTCCATCTGTGCCATGGCTGGGAGGCCACGAAAGGTGAGGGGTGCCTCAGCTGGGCATACTCCATGTGGCAGGCGTGGTCAGGAACGTGGCCGGGGTGACCAGGGAGTAGGGGGACTCCAGGGTGTCCAGGGTGGCTGCAGAGGGGGAAGAGGCAGGGGTGCGCCAGCTCGGCACAATGTTGTGCCATGTGTTGGTGCAGCCATGCCTCCACCCCCTGCGGCTCCAGGAGATGCAGTTCTTGCATCTGGCACTGGCACCCATGTGACCCGGCAGTCCGTTTCATCGACTGCCACGGGCCCAAGGGTAGTGGTAGCTGCAGGTGCAGCTGTGGACACCACCACCCAGGCTCAGGGTCTGCCAGCGCAGGCTGCGTTGGCACTTGAAGAGTCCATGGAAGATTTCCAGGAAGTCAGGAGGCACACCGTAGGTGCACGCAGGGCTGCCCTGACCGAGGCACATGTCCCTGGGGGAGTAATGTAATCTGCTGCCCCGACCAGCCGGGTGTTGGCAAGTGCATGGGCAGATGCAGCCGACACCACCCCGGTTGTGAGTCTACCAACCAGGACAGTCCCGGTCAATGACCCTGGCACAGCGGATGATGCTGTGCAGGGTCCATTCCAGGGCACCCAGTAGCCACTGACGCAAGTCAGGGCTTCCACCCATGTTCCACCTGCCACCCCCTCGGCTCATTCCACCAGCGCCACTGTCCATACTGATCAGGGCGGCATTTGCCAGCCAGGATCCGGACCAGCATCCAAGAGGAGGAAGGTTGCAACTGCAGTAGAGGCTGGGACCCCAGACACAGCTACGGCCTCCGGCACGTCGAGGAAGAAGCCTTTCTGCGTGTAGGAACTGGACTTCCTTGTGAACTATGTGTGGGAACACAACCATGACATGCTAGTGGGGCAGAATTGTCAAACTACGGCTGCCCATCGTATGTCCCACTGGAAGCAAGTTACGGATCGTGTGAGTGCATTCGGCCATGAGGTGCGCCCAGCTCAAGAGTGCAAAAAGCGTTGGGATGACCTCAAACGCAGCACTAAGGCGAAGCGTGCCTCTAATTACAACATGACTCTGGTGACTGGCAGTGGGCCACCACCTGAGGAGGAAGACCTCACTCCGCACGAGTCAGTCGTTGCAGAGTTCATACCGACAGGAGTGGGAGAGATGCTGGACTTTGATGCCCCGTCCAGTGAGTGTTGTTGCATGTTTGTCAAGGCCATGTGTGTTTTGCTTGTGTGATGTGTTGTGCTTGACTGCGACTACATGTCATGTGTACATGGTTCTCATGTGCAAGTCATGAAATGCTTCACTGATGCATGCCTGCTGTGCAGGATAGTGGACATGCAGAGCAGACCGGGACTGTCCTCATCACCACACTTGCACCCTACTCACATGCTAGTCACCCGGCTGCCCCTCTGGTCCATGTTCCAGCTCACTGGCCCTTCTGCATGTAGCCTGGGACTATGTCATTGCATCACTGACGTGCATGTGTCCTCTGCCTGCATGACTCTGTTCAACTGGTGTAGTGGCTTCTGCACACATGGGTGTACTACTGAGGGTTCAACATGTGTCCTGCTTACTGTCACATCATCATCTGCTGTGTTG
Source organism: Ambystoma mexicanum (assembly GCF_040938575.1). Taxonomy (NCBI): domain Eukaryota; kingdom Metazoa; phylum Chordata; class Amphibia; order Caudata; family Ambystomatidae; genus Ambystoma; species Ambystoma mexicanum. The sequence goes on along the minus strand of NC_090921.1, from coordinate 1,142,822,901 downwards.
TCAGTTGACTCAGATGATGCAATTGATGGTAGTCAACACTGTCTGGCAATACACAGGTCTCAGGTCACCCTTTCGCTGCCATGCAATGCCTCCCAGCATTTTCACTTAGGTGGGTGGGGGGTTTGCCTGTAGCCATGCAACCAATTGCATGCACATTGCACGTGATGCCTGAACTTGCCCTTGCACTGCCTACACGTGTATTGGTAGACTTCATAATGTACTTGTTCATGTAGATAGTGGGTCACGTACACATGTTCTGCACTGCATCAACCCACTTCTGACCCGGGTTACACCCTTCTACATGACTACTCACTGATGCTATGTCAAAGTCACCTGGCATGTATGGACTGTTTTTCATCCCTTCTCTGTCATTTATCTGACGGGCACAGGTGCATCCTGTGACACGTGTACTCAGTGTTAAGACTACCTAGTGGTTGTTTAGATGAGTTTATTGGTGAATGTGTGGCCTATTCAAACTGGCATAGGGCACTGATTGGATGTAGCCTGCCAATTGGGTTGTGATGACTGTGGTGCATCCTCCACGTGTGTATGTGTGCACATACATCAAAACAAGCAGCGTTATAGCTGCTTGCTTTGGTGTATTGGATGCTGGTCATGTTCACAATACAGGTGTATGGGGGAATGGGTGTTTTTGAATGCTTTCACATGCACATATGCAAGCAGTTTCAACGTTGTGTGGTGCAACATTGCGAGTACTCACTCATGTGTTTGTGAAAGTGTCCTTTTACACATGTGTCTTCCACAGCTTTATTGTTGACAGAGTAATATGTGGTTGATAGATGTTTCTGCTGGTGAGATTTCTGCTTTGCGCACGTTATGTGGAACTGGCATGATCCCAAAGGTTCACTGGTGTGCAGTATGTGTATGCCCAGGCCCACCTAGCTACTATGGTGGTTCCTGGGCGTGTAGATTTCCACAGGGAATGATGTAAGAAGGCACATTCATAGCCCAATGTGGACAATCAGGACCTGAGGGGTGTTGTGGAGGCCTCATGTCTTGCAGCTCGGACAGTACAAGGCGTTATGGTCCCTCATGCCTGGTTGCAGGCCCTTGCTTTGCTTGTGACATTCACTATTTCTACATAGCCCATGCCACCCGGTACAGTGCGAGCTGCAGATGGATGTAGCTATATTGATGATGATGCTTCAGTGATGCATGGTTACATGCATGTTACCTTTGTCATTGTGTGTTTGGATTCACTTGCAGCAGTGGTCAATTTGCAGTTAAGGCATGCTTATGGTGTGTTGCATCTCTTAGTTGCATCTGTCTTTTCTGCCTGTGACATGTGCCGGACAGAGGTGGTGTCTGATGGAGTTCATATACTACATTGTGTAATAGTGTAGGCTTTGCTATTTACACACATCCATTTCTGCTTTTGGGATGTGTTTGCATATCAAGGCCACTGGATGCATGCCAGGTTCTCATTTGTGTGTGACATGTCTGCTTCATGTGTTGGCTGTGTATGTGATGTCTATGTGTGTGTGTTTCATGTGCTTCTGACATGTGTACTAATGTTAATCTTTTCTCCCCTTTCCAGATGATGATGCAATGGAGCCAGAGGATGGTGTTGTCATGCCAGACACAGGGTTGCTATCACACCAGCAATCCGGCACAAGTGGGGGTCGTGGGGTGGTAGGCCACAAGAACCCCCTTGTGTTGCAGACCATCTTGTCTAGGGCTGGCAATGAGTCTAGCTCGGATGATCACTCTGACGACAATGTCGAGTTGGATGTGCATCGGGTCCATTCGTCAGGGGTGAGTGATTCTGATGTGGACGCTCATCCGTCCGCAACACCAGTGGTGGGAACTCCGCCTGTGGTGGATCGGGATGCAGGGTCACCCTCCACTCAAGTTGCTGATGTGCCTGGGGCATCAGGTCGATGCAGGAATGTAGTCCTGCATGTCATGATGCCTACCCCCGGGGACCCAGACCAAGTCCAGCAACCCCGGAAGCAGGCATAAAGTTATCCGAAGCAAGCCCAACAACCCCTGCTAGGGGCTATTTGGGTCCAGTCCTGGTGCCTATGGCGCCAAGCTCATATGGAGAGTCAGTCCCAGTTCCATAGGTGCCAGGCTCATAGATTAAAACCTACCTGATGTAGACCATGCTGCAAACTTACCTGATGCAGACCATGCTGCAAGAGCTCCAAGCCAAAAGAGGCTTGGAAGGGACTACTTTACTTAGGGACTATTTTTTACTCAGGCGGGGCTGGGGAGGAATACTTACCTGGGACTACTTTGGGGGCTATTTAAACCACGCCCGAAGAGCAGCACATGCTTCGCGTTATTCTGCATCCAGCAGCGTAACGCTCACTGTGCCTGCAAGTCTGCATCCAGCCTTCTGCCACGCCCGCCTCGAGTTTGGCGCTCCTAGAAAAAGGGAGAAAGAAGGAGAAAAGGTTAGAACAAGAGCAATACCTTTGATCCTTACCTGAATTCCCGATCCATCGTGCCTTTGAGCTGGAAGAAAGAATCTATTTATGCACGTCGCCTCGCCTGCTGCAGCACCGCGCTGAACTCCCCGGCCTTCGCAGCATCTTCACATTCCACCGCATCCTCCTGCATGTTCCCGCCGCACTCCGGCACCTAAGGAGAAGACAAGAACAGCAAGGTGAGCCAAGGGAATACACAGAGGAATATTAGTTACCCTCCCATAGACTTACCTGATTTTACCACTGGGGGTACTATTCCTATTCACGGGTCGGCGCAGCTTCCACTGCATCCTCGCCGAACCCCGGCCCCTAAGGGGAAACAAAAGGACAGCAAGGTGAATTAAAGGGACTAACAAGGGGAACCCTCCTCACCACAATAAACTTACCTGATTTTACCGCCGGAGGTATTATTCCCCGAGACTTCATACTTTCTCTCAGCGCCTTAATAAGGGAGAAAGGAACAGGTATTGGAAAATACAAATCCTTACCAGAATACTACCGGTTGCCACGAGGAACTCTTCATTAGGGTCAAGCTGCAACCTGCAAGGAATCGGACAAAAGTGAAAGTCAGGCATTTGAACTCTTACGAACTTTATACTTAAGGCGTCTTGCCGGGAATCTCGGAGTCAATATTGTTCTGGAACTCACCAATTCCTTCAAGCCAGTGAAGCAACTGGTTATCAACGCTCCCCTAACCTCAATGCAGGATGGACAGCTCATCTTTTCAAACCATCAGCTGAGACTATAAGAGGGGACATCAAAGGTGATCTGTGAGGAGAACAGCGGGGGTGGGGGGATTTACACTCAACTCCACGGGTGGTTAATTCTACGCGTCACATTGGTGGAGACCGCAGCTGTCCAGTTCCGATCGACGCCTCTCTGGGTGAGCGTAACACTGCAGACGCGGGTGGTGCAAACCCAACAAGGACGTCGGCTCCTTGGGCCCCGCAGGTGTCAAGCCCAGCAACGCGGTTGATGCATGCCACTGGGGTATACTGAGTGGGAGCAAGCCATGGTTGCCAATTCAGAACACCAGGGGGCAGCAATTGATAACATCGCTGAGAGCATGGCGCATGTGGCCCAATCCGTGCTACCCCCTGCTAGGCAGGTGGAACTCCAGCAGCGGGTGGCACAGTCCACAGCCTGCTCACTCAGGCTGGGCATGGCAGCCTCAGACAGGGCACGCCGGGCTGAAATGGTGTCTTTGCATCAAGCAATTGCTGCTCACGCACAGGCACACATGGATGCCATGAGGGTTGAGTATGATTCCCTCAGATCTACTCTGGGTGTGCTCTTGATGTCCCAGAGGAAGCGGTCAAAGTAGAGGTTGGAGCAGCTAGAGACTACCATCTCGGCTGAGCTACATGCTTGCCGGGAGGTATATCAGGTGTCCAGCCAGGCCATGCAGGAAGAACTCTGTGTTACACGTGCTAACTTGCAAGAGAAAGCATGCGTATCACACGAGGTTCAACATGCTGACCTACGTGTCATCGCCGCACAGAACCAGGCTCACCCATCCTGCAGACTTGCTGCCGACGAGGGGCAAGCTGCGCCTAGGCATGGTCAGGGTACTGTGCCACATCAACCTTTTCAGCCAGAGGGTGATTCGGACAACGAGATATCTCCCACACAGGTCGAGCTGTGCAGGCGTTGAACCCATGGAGGATTTTTTTTTTGTCTCAACATCATTGCATGTGGTTGTTGAGGTGCACCCTGTACCTCCCCCCTCCTGGGTGCCTTCCCCCCGGGTCGTATGTGGCCATTTTTGATTTTTCCTCTTAGTTTAGTTAGTCAATATGGTTTTTGATAGTTAGTTTAATTAGGTAATTTAGGTTTTTTTATAGTTAGTTTAATTAGTTAATATAGTTTAAAATTGCTTGTCTATTGTGCATTCATGTGACGGTGTGGTGCTTTATGGTTTTTGAAAGCATCCACTGTCTGTTCCAGCTGGGCCCTTCAAGCTTGACTCGTGTATGTGTTTGCAGCTTGGGGTCCTGACTCACATAGGCCACTCCAGCTTCCCTTACCCATGGGCTCGCAAGGATGGTTCGGTGTAACAAACATTTACACAAGGGCTTTGGACTGTCATATGTGTGGCCTGTCTGCTGCTGTACTACTTGTGTTAACACCCCTAGTGGGGATTGTGGGGGTTTTATCCACGGCATGTCTGTGATCAATTTGCATGGGTTCATGATTGATGTGTCCATTAATTGATCTAGATTGTGATGTATGTTATTTTCTTTCCTGTATATGTGCTTGATGCACTTCATGCTGTAGACAGTAGCCTGCACCCTTTGCCTGTCAAAGTCAAACTGATGGTGGGAGGAGTTCTGATGTAGGTCTCTAACATGGCCCAGTGACAACCAGCATAAAGACACACACACAGGGAACTTTCAAGCGTTATTTATATGTTTTATGCCCTTTCTGCAGGACAATGAGCCTCCATACCACCTTTGCCAGCAGACACAGGGCGAAGCACTACAGAAACCTGGCTACGTTTGGTGGTGCAGACATGCGAATGTGTGCGCAAGCAGTACCACAAGGCTTGTGCTCAGACGTCCATCAGAAGCAGACGTGTTTCCAGGAGCTCCAAGCAAGGAGAGCAGCACAAGGGGGCCACACCGCAGCCAACCTTCCACCAGGCCACATGCATGCTAAGTAGCGCCACTGATGAGGAGCTTGGCCAGATATTGTTGTAGAAGCACACAGTACAGCTAAGATGCGTTGAGGGACAAATGCCAAGTAGCTTTACAAGTTGTCTGGGGCACACACAGGGGCCATCACACATATCCTCCAGTCCCCACTAATCCATAGAAGCTGAGTTATTAGCGCAGTAGCGTTCCGAGCCAGAAACATATACAGCGCACAGGGACACCCAGCGAGGCACAGACTTGTGTGCAGTGCATATCATTTGCATGTGCAAATTGCCACTTGCACTACCTATTGTAATCCACGGCTGCCAGAACACGACTTGTACTGAAGTCGCATCTCGCTATACATGTCTAGCAGGTCACCCAGGGACCATTCTATCATGTGTGATTCTTGACGCATTGGTCTTCCATTTACTGTGCGCCCACATGCACCTGCCTTACTGCATTGACAGTGTATGAACCATCACAGGGGCAAGCTACCATATACATACATAGCAGCAGACAAGGGTGTTTGTTTGTGGAGAAGTCACTTACTTTGGGACAGGAATGTTGTTGTGTGTGTGTTGTAAACACACACAGATTAGTAACTCACACTCTCTTTGCAGCATTGAACTGTTCCTGTTACCAGACCTGAGAGTGCGCAGGCAGGAGGCCAGCACTCACCCCAGAGATAAGTGTCTCTTTGTCTTGCATTTCACTCATTTTGTACTATGTGCATGTAGAACATGGTTTCTCTGATTGAGTATGTGTTATTGTCAATCGTTGTATTTTGTAGTTTGCCTACTTTCCCTTGAAAATCCAACTCCCCTCTCCTGCCCGTCTTTCCGGTTATCCTGAATAGCAATGCCTTGTCCAACCAACAGATCCCTGACCTTCTTTTCCCGCCGCGGTCTCGGAGGCCTGTGTAATTTTTACCTTTCAGGCGCCCAGAACATGGAGGGGGTGGTTGGTATGTGCCACTCCTGCACCTGGAGACCGGAGCTGTGACACTACCCATCAGTTGTTGCATCCTCATTGTATGTTGTTTCCGTAAAAAGGTACCCTTCCTGTTGAACCATAGTTGTACTGTGCTACCTTGGTAGTTCAATCATTCTGCTTGTACATGTGCCAGGACTTTTGTTTTGCACTTCGAGTAATCTACTGGAGACTCTTCCAGGGTTTTTTTGTGCCAAGAGGCTTTTTCCCTGGTTTGGGGGTTTGGCTCCTTGGAGTTCTCTGTGATTTGGTATTTTTACCAGTCAAGGCGGCCTCTGAGGGGGCTGGACCTTATTTACACGCAAGGTGGAACATGAAGACCAAGGGGTAGGGGGATCCTGTAGCCAGGTAGACTAAAAGGGAGAAGGCTACATACCCCAGACACAGTTTTTCAGAAGGTCATGGTGATGTGTAAATGAGGGAGGGCCTTTTGTTGTTGGACAGTAAGCCTGGGCTACAGTGTTTGGGCACTCTCTGACAATGTTATTGCGGGGTACTATGTACTTGATGTGTTCTGCTGGTCAATGGCTGTTCCTGTGTTGTATTTACTTTTCAGGTGTCAGGGGATTTTTGTGGGTTGACATGCTGGGGTGTACACATGGCTATGTTCGCATGCAATGTGTATAGGACACTGAGGGTCACTTGATTTGACATGCATATGTTGAGTGCATGACCCTACTGATACACACAGTTGCACAATGCTCCACCACACGTACAACCACCCTTCCATGCCCACAGGTGCACACATATTACTTTCTCGGGCACGCTGTGTCCCTGCAGCGCATGATCAATTACCATTTGGGGATCCTGGACATGTGTCAATGGGAACATTTGTTATTTTGTCCTTTTGATGTGATACTCAAGGTGTATCCCCAACACAATGGCTGTTCACTGTGCTCTGTGCTGAGCAGTGTGTAGCAGGAGACACACACAGCACACGGGTTTGGGAGTGGCGATTTTGACTTGCCCAATGTGCATGTGAACAGGCATTCAGTGCTGTGTTGAAGCTACCACTGGTGTACAGCATTTGTGTATTACTTGGTATCTGTGGGAGGTTGTTGTCAGTCATTTCATCTGATTCCATGTCAGGCATCATTGTCTCTGGCCACTTTCCATTCATCACATGTCACTTCGTATGTTATTGGTCATGAGTTGGCCTTTTGCTGTTGCATGCCATGTCATGCGTGGAAGACAAGGGTGATGTGGTTTGGGAGGGTTTGGGTGACATACCAGGGATTGTCATGGCCTTTTTTGTGGGGGGTGTGATACACACCTTGCATGTGTTCCTTTTGGTCACACAGGATTGGTTATGTTTAAGTAGCTAGGTATGCACACAATGTAGCACTCCCATGGCAAAATCCTCAGGGTGGTAAGGTTGTGACAGTTGACTGTCTCTTTGTCATCATCGATTGTCACCTGTTATGTGCCAGGCCTGTGTGCACTCCGCAAATGTGTTGGGAGTTTAGGTGAAAAATGTGGCCACAAGCTGGGTCCGGGCTGCCTCGCCACTTGCCCTTTCCCCTCCCATGGGCAGCGCCTGTGCCTGTGGTAGAGGATGTGCGGGCACCACCATGTCCACCGGTACGCCCTGCCGTGTTGCAACATTGTGCAGGACACATGCTGCCACAATGATCCTGCACACTACTGGGGGTACATATAGTATCTGGCCGCCAGAGCGGTCAAGCGTGACTTGAGCACTCTGAATGTGTGCTCCACTATGCCCCTGGTTGCAATATGGACAGCGTTGTATCTTACCTGGGGTGGTGTGGTGGGGTTCCGGATTGGCGTCATCATATGGTTGCTCAGACGGTAGGCACTGTCCCCTGGGGAGGTCGTAATGGTTGTGATTAGTTGGGCTTGTGTATTTGTCTGTGTGTGACATGCATGCACGTGCACAGGCATTTGTGCTCACCTAGGAGCCATGTGTCACCATGCTTCCCAGCTTCCAGGGCCCGGCTCAGGGCGGACATTCTGTATATGAAACTGTCATGAGTTGATCCAGGCTAGTTTGCATAGACAGAGGTGATGATTCCCTTTGCATTGCATACAACCTGCACGTTGATGGAATGCCATTGCTTGCGGTTTCGATAGATGTGCTCAGTGGCCCTAGGTGGACGTAGTGCTACATGGGTGCAATCTATGGCACCAAGCACTTTGGGGAAGTGTGCCGCCCTGTAGAAGTCCTGGATCACGGCCTGCCTTTCTGCTTGTTTTGTGGGCATGTATATGTCCCTGCAGACTGGGGGGCGCGCAGTCACGATTGCCAACACCTGGTGTAGGCAGTGTGACTGCGTTGCCTGTGAGACCCCCCCACTATGGCAGTTGTCCGCTGAAATGACCCAGTGGTCAAAAAATGCAGGACATTGAGTACCTTCTCCAAGGGGCTCAATGCTTGGGAGCACAGGGTGGGGGATGTAATTTCATCTTCCCACTCCCTGACCAGGTTTAGGATGATATGAGGTGGAAACTTATACCTGCCATAGACCTGGTTGACAGGCATCCCAAAAAGGCTGGTCCGGGGGCATCCCAAAAAGGCTGGTCCGGGACAGAGAAATTTTGGGCCTGGCTAGTCTCCTCCTCCTGCGGTGTCCCACGATCAGTGCTGCGCCAAATGGGGCATTCATCATAGCTGTATATACGTGTTGGTTGTTGCGTGCACTTTTGTACTGTGCGCGGGGACGCTTCTGCCTGCCTTCGTGTGGTGGACGTGTTGACGCCTGTGTGCATCTTTTCGCGTGCGCGGGTTTCCCATATTCGATTCCATGAATGCATGTTGTTCGCGTGCGTGTGGGCGTTCCGTGTATTTCCCTGCAGTACTTCCCCAGTTATGCCTTCTTTTTCACACGTTGTTCCCCATTCTGCATGTTACGCCCCGTGTCCCGCCCCCTTTTTGGTGTGTGCACCGACGTTGTGCGCTATCGCTGTGCCTGTCGCGCACAGCGTTCGGGATGTTGGAATGACGTGTGCGCCCGTGTGTGCCACGCAAGGATTTGGCACACATCCCGCAGTAAACACACGCAGGCACTTCCATGAATCGCACGTGTGCACATGTGCTTGCTTTTTTACGCTTGCGCCAGCGTGCGCCAAGATTTTCAGCACACATTTGTTGCATGAATCGGCCCCTGAAAGTAGTATTTCATTATGGGATAGGATTCCACTAAAATAAGGAGTACTTTTGAAAATGAATTCAAGCAACACCAAACAAGATGCCGGCATGTAAAGAGCCTGCCCGTAGGGAGCAAGCTCTGACATTATTTAATGAGCAGCAAAAGGCCGGAATCAAAACAACAAAATCGGAGCCAAAGAAGGATATTGCAGAAAACATATAAAGCCAGCTTCTAAAAGAAATTGAAAAACACCAGAGGAGAGAGAGAAAAGATAAAGATGGGAAGTTCACTCTTGACCTAGATGTGGGAAGGATTCCTCGAGGACTGTGGATATTAACCATCCATTAGTTCCAGGAACAGGATCCCAATGTTACAAGCGTGAGGACAAACCACAAATGAATGTTCAGCAAAAGTTTTCACCCTTTTAGTCAAATATGCCTGAATTGAAAGAACCAAATCATTGGGTTTATCGAAGAGATGTAAACTAAATTTTAAAACATACCCCAAACTGAGGAAGTGAAGCAGCTTTGCAAGAACATTTAAACTAATTTCGTATCTTTTGAAGAACCTATCAAATTGGAACCAACAGAAGTTTCTATGAGATAAAAATTACTGTGAAACTGGGAGAATTTACACTTTTACACCGAGATTTGACAATTTATGCAAAGGATTCAGAAAACGAGAGGAGGAAGCAAAGTGTCATAGCATCCACCTCGGAATCCTATTTCTAATACAGTGAATGAAATCCACAGAGAGGATGCATTTTTTACAGGAAATTAGGCTACTTGCCAAGATGGCAAAGCAAGCAAATAAGGAAAAGGTGGAAGAGGCAGAGGACAGGGCAGGCTAGAAAGAGAAAAATAAGGGGGGAGGGGGCAAATGAACAGTCAACATCAGAGATCAAGGCGTTATAGAACCCGGACAGTGACCAAGCAATAAAAATGAATTCTGTGTAAGTGATTAATTTATTGATCATGTTTTCACTGAACATTAGATGAGGATATTACAACTTAGAATTAACTTTTGTACTACACAACATTTTGAATATGTCCAGACACTCATTGATTTTGACAAGTTCATGTGTAAAATCAAATTTAAGAAATGTTTTGCTGTCAATCCCATGAAACTCTCTAAACTAGTGATGCACAACATGAGGCCTGTCGGCCAAATGTGGCCGTTTAGGAAATTGTCGCTGGCCCTCCAAGTCAGTCAGTCACTAAGTCAGTCATATCAGGTGTGTCAAGCCTCTGTGATACCGTTTTTGTCTTTGCATCACGATATGTGCAGTTTGAAAAAGGCTAGGCATAACGCCTCACAGTACAAAAGTAATAAATAAGAATTACACCTTTAAGAACATGTTTTTAACTCAAGTTTGTGAACCAATGCCCTTACCACCGGCACATTCACTTTGATAGTTGGGCCCACTGTGTGGTGCTTATGTGGTACATTCGAACTAAACAAGTTGTGCAGCCATGCTCTAAACCTCTGATGAGAGAAGGCAGGACAAACTTAAGCACCAATGATCGACCAGCGTGCGCTAATTCGATCATCTTGATCAGTGATTAGGTAATGAGAGTATCTTGGAAAATGTAGATCTGGTTGACTTTAACATTGACACTGCAGGGCTTTTTAAGATCTGGTGATCTGAAGATCATAAGGCACTGCTCCAACAAGAATTCTGAAAATGTTTCAAGACTTGATCATAAAAGTTTGCAGGACATACAAAGAATACCATACATAATCACAAGACCATCAGACACGGGCTCGAAAATTGTCGTTATGAACTTACCAGGCTATGCCCAAGAAGCACTAAGACAATTAAAGGACCCCAAATGTTATTGTAAATTACCAGGGAATCCATCAGAATGCATGAAAGTTCAACCACATGCATTCCTGAATAAGTGATCTTCTGTGGGTCCCCTTGATGAAGAGGAAGTGAAATTGTTGGCACCGGAACACCCTCTTATGCTCGCTATTGTCAGAAGTAAAGCGGGCACTGACCTGTAACAGTGGTAGTGTGAGCCCTGGCCATAGTTGACAGTCTCTGGTGGCAGATGTGAGTGGAAGTTTCCCTAAGAGAATCCAACCCCTGAATTGGAACGGGAGGTTGTGTAAACTCAGGGGAAAAAAACACGAGGGGAAAAAACTTTGTAGGCTGCAGGTGACAGTGGTGGCCTGGCTGGATGCAGAACACAGAATTTGAGAGTGGGAAGAGAGGGTCCTATCCGTATCAGCGATGAGCCAAAGAATTGAGCCGGATAACTTTCAAAGGAATGGCAGTGCTTTAAAGGAAGCAAAGGACAAAGCAGTTGGAGACGGCGAGAGACTGGGAGGCAAGGAGCGATAACGAAGCATGTATAAGAAGCAAAGGATCACAGGAAAAGGGGAAAAAACAGGAGCATCAGGATCAAGAGAGAAGCGATGCAAGATGCTTACCACCCTGGCTGCTTAAGTGCGCCATTCACAGCCACACGTCCCCCATTGGTCGCTCTCGGACCATCAAGCACCATGCTGGGAATCACCACAGCGCGGCAATAAAAACGAGTTTGGAGTGCCTCTGTGGTGCCATCTTGGGAAGGGCTTTACCTGCCGTATTCCCGTCTGTTTCTACCTATGCCAGACGGACCAGGTAGTTTTTTTTTTGCTGACAGCTATATGCTTCAATAAAAGCCTACACAGGTCCCCAGGTCGACCTATTGTGACCCTTGTGGGATCGTTATTGGAAAACATGTCCAATTATGTGGATGAAGTGCTCTTGCCATTTGTAGCAGCTTTGCCCTCCTATACACATGACATGAAGGATTTCCTTCGGAGGATTAATACCATTCCATGGTAAGAAGGCTACTTGTTGCCCATTTTGGACGTTGTTTCATTATATACGTCCATTGATTACCATATTTGTCTTGAGCCACGTAAACATTTCCTTTCTACTCGATCTTTGAATTTCCTTAAACACACAGAAATGGTGATTGAAAAGATACACATTTGTATCACCAACAACATTTTTCATTTTGATGAGGTTTAATACAGGCAACTCCAAGGCACTACCATGGGCACAGTGTTGATCCGGCTTATGCTAACTTGACCATGGGCTGATGGGAGGAAGTGTATCTATACTCTCATGCGAATACCCACTATATTGAAAAAGCAGTCATTTGGTTAAGCTACATAGATGATTTGTTCATTATTTGAAATGGCAGTGAGAAAGATCAGCTTGAATTTGTCAAGTACCTTGAACCTATCAGTGACAGAATCCCACAGTAGGGTACTATTGCATTTTTAGATGTCACAGTAAAACATGAAAGAGGAGAGCTTCATTCAGAACTATGTAGGAAACCTACTAGTTCTAACTCCATATTATATGCCAGAGGTAGTCATACCTATTAAACAGAAGTGGAGCATCCCTTTATGACAAGTTTATCAGGGTCCATAGGAAGTGTTCGGATCCTGGAGCTTTCCACCACGAGAGTAAAACCACAGCTAAGAACTTTAGCGACCGAGGATACCTAAAAAGGGTGATTCAACGTGCATGCTCTTTTAATAGAGATCAGTTCCTCAATATCACAACCTACTAACATTTCAATACTCAGGGCAACATGTGGACACCAGGCTCATTCTAACATTCAATGCCAAATCTAAAGAAATCAGTTGGATTTTTCAAAAACATTGGCAAATTCTGAAGGCTGACAAAAATCTAACATCTTTTCTAAGTAATTGTCCTAGCATTACATATTGTAAGTCTATTCCCATTAAAGACACAGTGGTCTCAAGATGCTTTCAGAAAGAGAAACTGGGAGCTTCCTCTGATACTGGGCCTCATTATGAGGTCAGCGGTAACCCACTGGTGCTACTGGTGGGTTGCTGCCGACCTTGTAACACTGTTTCCACCACCTGATATCCCGGTGCCACTGGGATATTCCAGGTGGCGATGTGCCGGGATGTAAGGCGGCGGAAACTGTTAGTCCCCATTGCCGGTGGCACAGTAGCACTGCGTTAAGTATTTCAATCAGGAGATACACCCTGGTCTCAGCCTAGTATGCAGCACACAGCTGAAATGCTTATTTTATTTTATATATATATATATATAAATATATAGAGGTTCAATATTTTGAGTGATATACCACTCATATCACACCCCTTATTCAAATACCCCGGGTCACAATGGACCAGGAATCAGGCTGGTTGGTAAAGGTAATATTTATTTATTTATTTAAAATTCAAATCAAACATATAGTTTGAATAGGAAGCAGCAATCACCAATGTGGTGACAATAACAGATAGGAAGGTATGTAATGCACTTAAATTCACCCTTGAGCAACACAAAATATAAAACTCCAGAGAAAAGAACACTTTTGGCTTGTTTGGAAAGATAGCCCTTAAATTGGGATTTCCCCCTGCAATATTTCTCAACCCACAAATAAACAATTCTAAATAGATATAAGGAAGCAGCAGTAAATCAGGAATAAGGAATAGAAAACAGAATTCGAATCCAACCTTCCCTCCCCCAAACAAGAGAGAAAAACAGATTTGAAATCTTACACTGTTTAAAATGACATTTGGAAATGGCTGAGTAAAACAATTAATGTGTGCAAATATCCCTAAATCAGTACAAATTTCTATGGGAGCATGTTAAGTAGTCAGCTGGATACAAACAAGGTTTTCTTTCACAGTGGTTTATTGCACAACAAATACTGGTCACAGATCAATAAATTCAGCCAACTGATGACGGTTCTTTTCTCCTCATAGGCACAGGCGTTCTGCCTTACTTTACTTGCAAGAGCCGCTGCTGGCCTTAATTAGTTCCAAGATAACAGCCAGGCGATTACAGGCTTTTCACCCTTCAACCTGTCCGCCGGCCATGAAAACGAAATTAACAAAATGTCAATAGTACACACTTCCCCACTCCGAATCCTTCTTCTTAGGCGGCCGTTTCTCTCCACTGGAAGGTCTTGAGCCTTGGACCGGGTACGGTGTCAATCTGTGAACTTTCCGCTTACTACTAGTAAGCCCACTCGTATTCTTGGCTGGTCTCACTCCACTCGGGTGCGGCGTCTCTCGCCACACGCTGCTCCTGAAAAATAAGACGCCTCCTGAGTCTCTTGGAGTTGCATTTAACCCTTGTCCGGCCCCTCCACCATAATCAGCCCCATGTGTTCTCAGCAACGGTTTTAACACACCTGATTCAGATTCCCCCCCTCCTCCCTGCTCTGTCCACTGTGGGCTAACCCTGTACTTTGTTTGTGTTCGGGCGGTTTTAACATAAGGAAACCCGGTTCTCCCTTTCCTTTTTTTCCTTTCTTTACCCATCGGTGTGCCTCCCCCCTGATGCAGTATTTCGTAGGGCATTTTGGGATCTGTAGTTTGTCTCTTTTCATTGATGGCCAGCACTTGATGGGACTCTTCCTCAACCCCCTCCTTTCTCCCAGTATCCAGGGCGGCTGCCACTGCTTCCACCTCGCATACTCCCCCCAAGGACCTATGCCGTTCGGGCAGGTCCATGGCACGTGACAAGTAATCAGCCACCATCTGATATTTTTCTGGTTTATGTACAGTCACGAACTGGTAAGGCTGTAGCATCAAAAACCATCTCAGAACCCTATGGTTGAGTCTTTTTGTGTAGCCAACCATTTTAGTGGTGCATGATCGGTAAAAATGGTAAACTGTCTACCCAGTAGGTAATATCGAAGAGACTCAACAGCCCATTTTATGGCCAGGCATTCTTTCTCCAGCGTTGAGTACGGAATCTCGTGTGGAAGCAACTTCCTACTGATGAAGGCTATTGAGCAAAGGTTTTGCTCAGTCCCCTGGGACAGCACTGCTCCTAAACCACATCCCGAGGCATCCGCCTGCAAATAGAATTCTTTTCAAAAGTCAGGACAATGGAGAACAGGTTTTGTGGAAATCATCTGGATCAGCTTCTGGAATGCTTGCACTGCCTCCGGGGTGATCTGTAGGGGACGGTTGGTTTTCAGCGCATCTGTAAGCGGTGCAGCTATGGTAGAGAAGTGTGGCAAGAATCTCCTATAGTACCCCACAAACCCCAAGAAGGCTCGAATTTCTTTCCTAGTTTCGGGAGGCCTGAGCTTATGGAAGCATTGAATCTTGTCCAAAAGGGGGGTTATCACCCCTCCCCCCACTGCATACCCCAAGTATTTGGTTGTGTGTGCTGCCAGTTTAGTCTTTTTTGGGTTAATGTGCAGACCAGCCTCTTTTAATGATTGTATTACTTGGGTCAAATGTGCCAGGTGTTCATTCCACGTATGGCTGAAGATCACTATGTCATCCAAGTAAACCGCAGCATATTCTTCGTGTGGTCTCAAGATTTTATCCATTAATGCCTGGAATGTGGCCGGTGCCCCATGCAAACCAAAGGGTAGGACAGTGAACTGAAATAAGCCTTGAGGTGTCGAAAAGGCGGCTTTCTCCTGATCTGATTGGTTGAGGGGTATCTGCCAATACCCTTTGGTTAAATCCAGGGTGCTCAGGAATGAGGCTCAACCCAGTTTTCCTATCAGTTCATCAATTCTGGGCATCAGGTAGGCTTCATAGTGGGATATTGCATTCAACTGCCGAAAGTCCATACAAAACCTAGTAGTACCATCAGGTTTGGGTACTAGGACCACTGGTGAGCACCATGCGCTTTTAGATGGCACAATGGTCCCCAATTCGAGCATGTTATCTATTTCCTTGGCCATTTCCCCACGTTTTGACACCGGAATTCGATAAGGCCTGAGCCTTACAATTTTTCCTTCTTCCATGGGTATAGAGTGGGTAGCCATATGTGTTCTTCCTGGTATTCCTGAAAAAATCCCAGCCACCTGTTTCAAGGTATCCAATAATTCGTTCTTTTGGGATTCACTCAACTGTTCCCCCATTTCCACATCTTGAAGACTACTATGGCTATTAGGGACCATTTGCTCTGAGACTGACATGTCTGAGAGGGTTGAACATAATATGTCCGTTGTTCCTTCTTTCCATAGCTTGAGCAAGTTAATGTGATAATTCTGAAATTTATTTTTCCGTTCAGGTTGTTCCACCTCATAGTTTACAGGTCCCAATATTTTTGTTATCTGATACGGGCCCTTCCACTGAGCCAACATTTTGTTAGTGTGGCTAGGCAGCAAAACCAATACCTTATCTCCTACCTTCAAAGTTCGAGGTCGGCTCCCTTGATCATAATACTTCTCTTGTCTGTCTTGGGCCCTCCCCAGGTTTTCTTGAGCAAAGTCGCTCAGTTTACCTAGATGTTCTTTTAGGTCATTAACATATTCGGTGAGTGAGGTTTCCCCCTGTTGTTCCCAGGTGTCTTTTAGTAAGCCCAGTATGGACTTGGGCTGTCTTCCGAATAACAATTCAAAAGGGGAGTATCCGGTTGAGGATTGCGGGGTATCCCTTAGTACCATCAACACCCAAGGTAGAACCCGATCCCATCCCAACCCTGTGGGGCTGGTGGCTCTTCTTATCATCTGTTTAATAGTTTTGATATATCGTTCCACCAACCCATCCGTTTGGGGATGGTACACTGAGGTTTTCAAGTGTTGAATTCCTAAGGTCTTACACACCTCCTTCATAACCACTGACATGAAGTTACTCCCCTGGTCTGTCACTATCTCCAGGGGAATTCCCACTCGAGCAAAGAACGGCATAAGCACATTGCATACCTGTCTTGCTGAGATTCCCCTTAAAGGGAAAGCTTCGGGATAGCGAGTGGCATAGTCCACAATCACTAAGAGAAACCGGAACCCTCTACTGGTGGGCTCCAATGGCCCTACAATGTCCATCCCTATTCTCTGGAAGGGTTCCCTAATCAGGGGCATTCTTTGTAGAGGTGCTCTAGCCGGTATATGATGACTAGTTTTTTGACATATGGCACACTCTTGACAATATCTGGCTATTTCCGCATATACTCCAGGCCAGTAGAAATTCTGCAACACCCTTTTCACTGTCATGTTTTCCACTAAGTGCCCCCCTGTTGTGTGGTCATGGGCCAGTTGGATCAGAGTTTTCCGGTATGACTGGGGAACCAGCAATTGCTCCCTCTCCTGATTATCGGAACCTCTGGTCACCCTATATAATAGCCCTTGGTTTTCCTTGAAGTATGGAGTAGTAACTGGGGTCCCTCTCATTGCTTGTGCTTGTTCCCTGGCCCTTTTTAGGGTTTCATCCAGTCCGGCTTCAGTCCGGAACGAGGGAAGATGTTCTCCCAATCGCCAGTCTATGAGGGCAATTTCCATTCCTTGTCCCCTGTTCTCTTCCATATTTTTTCTCTGGCTTTTTGTGAGTTTCCCCCTTCTTATTGGTACCCCGATCTCTGCTTTGGCAAATGGAGCTTCCTTTAACCATTTATCGAATTCTGGAATATCTGTCCTTATTAGTACCGGGGCTGATATGGCCGGAATAATGGCTACTTTAACTGGTATCTCTTGTCCCTGTAGCCCCAACACAACGTCTTTCGTAGGATACCTTTTTACGTCCCCATGCACACATTTAATGTCGATGGTTCTCACCTTTCCTGGATCTTGCTCACTCACATGCGGTTGTATGGCCGTATTTCTGCTACCGCTGTCCATCATGGCTTGTTGGGGACGTCCATCCACCGTTACCTCTATCACATAGGGCAGTTTCTTCCAATATCCTGGAGCTTGTAGTGTTCCAATGTCCATTGGTTCTGCCTTGGTTTTTCTGGCACAGAACCCGGCTATATGGCCCCATTCCCCACATTCGAAGAATTGGGGTGCCTGTCCCTTTAGGACACTGGTTCCGTTGTTGGGTTTAGGGTCTGGCCTATTCCTGGGTTCTTGGATTGCTCCCCTGTAATTGCTGCGCATAATAGGAGTTTCGTTGGGGGTCCTCGCTGGTAGTGTTGTGAATGTGCGTGGTGTTCCGGCTTTTTGATAGGCAGTGGCCACATCTATGGCTTCCGACAGAGTAAGGTGGTGATGTTGCCTTACCCACCTTTGTATGGGACTAGGCAGGGCGTCAATGAATTGTTCCAACATTACCTTTTCCTTAATCTGTCCAATCATGGCTGTGTTGGGTTGTAGCCATTTTTCCGCTAAATCCAGTACGCGGTAGAACAGTTGCCTGTGGCTCCCTCCGGGTTTCAGTTTGGTTTCACGAAACTGGAGCCTATAGGACTCCTCATCCATCCCTAGCCTTTCCAACACTGATTTCTTGATGTCCACATATGGGGTGTCCCCTGTGGGATTGGCAGCCTGATAGACTCCCTGCATTACTCCAGTAAGCAGGGGCGCCAAAAAGAAAGCCCATCTGGCCTGTGGCCATTGTGCTGCTCTGGCTATTCTTTCAAAGTTTACAAAGAAATAACTAGGGTCATCCCCTGCCCGGTATTTTTGAAGTACGGTAGGGGGAATAGCTGGATGTGCCCGTTGGTTAGCCATTGATTCACCCAGAATCCTCAATGCTTCTCTTCCCTGTTCTTGAGCTGCTGTTTGCACTTGTAGAGCCTGTTGTGGGGCCTGCCGGTCCGCCTGGGCTTGATGTCCTTGTACTTGCACCAACTGCTGTAGTTGCTGTTGGCCTTCAGCCAATGCTTTTAACACGGCTTCCATGCTGCTGGTGATTTTGCGTTCCTCTGCAATCCCACCTCTGCCACCACTGTTAAGTAGTCTGCTGGATACAAACGAGGTTTTCTTTCACAGTGGTTTATTGCACAACAAAAACTGGTCACAGATCAATAAATTCAGCCAACTGATGACGGTTCTTTTCACCTCATAGGCACAGGCGTTCTGCCTTACTTTACTTGCAACTGCCGCTGCTGGCCTTAATTAGTTCCAAGATAACAGCCAGGCGATTACAGGCTTTTCACCCTTCAACCTGTCCGCCAGCCATGAAAACGAAATTAACAAAATGTCAATAGTACACACTTCACCACTCCGAATCCTTCTTCTTAGGCGGCCGTTTCTCTCCACTGGAAGGTCTTGAGCCTTGGACTGGGTACGGTGTCAATCTGTTAACTTTCCGCTTACTACTAGTAAGCCCACTCGTATTCTTGGCTGGTCTCACTCCACTCGGTACGGCGTCTCTCGCCACGCGCTGCTCCTGAAAAATAAGACGCCTCCTGAGTCTCTTGGAGTTGCATTTAACCCTTGTCCGGCGCCTCCCCCGTAATCAGCCCCATGTGTTCTCAGCAACGGTTTTAACACACCTGATTCAGATTCCCCACCTCCTCCCTGCTCCGTCCACTGTGGGCTAACCCTGTACTTTGTTTGTGTTCGGGCGGTTTTAACATAAGGAAACCCGGTTCTCCCTTTCCTTTTTTTCCTTTCTTTACCCATCGGTGTGCCTCCCCCCTGATGCAGTATTTCGTGGGGCATTTTGGGATCTGTAGTTTGTCTCTTTTCATTGATGGCCAGCACTTGACGCGACCCTTCCTCAACCCCCTCCTTTCTCCCAGTATCCAGGGCGGCTGCCACTGCTTCCACCTCACAGAGCAACATTGGAAAGATACTAACAATCCTGAGCTATAGTTTGAGCAAAAGTAAACACTTTGAATCTGTTGGAAGATTGAAAATAATTTAGAATAAAAATCACACATGTAAAACTTTGAAAATGTTGATTCCTGCCTAAAATTAACCAACCGTGTTTTTAAGAAAAAACGGGTGAAATTCTGGGTGATTTTGAGTGTGGGTTGGGATATAGCTATAGGTCTTAGGTATAATCCAGAGTTGAAATGAAGTCTCTAGCTATTAAACTGAGGGAGATATGCAATGTTGAATACGAGTCGTATTTAGAAAAATCGGGTGGTGAAAACAGAAAAGAAACTCAGTTTGGACAATAAAATATGTACTATAATTTTACTCTATGCTAGAGCATTCCAGCCAGAATACCAAGAAGGGATACCGTAAACTCTAGAGTTGATTCATGACTTCAACACCAGATCCCCAGCGCCCGACATGGCGGAACCACTCAGATCACTCGAAGTAGGATTGATAGTTTAAGATTTACACAAGATAAAAATGACTAAAGAAATGGTGCTTAGCAAGATAAATCAAATACAGGATTGCAATAAGGATTCTGACAATGTTACAAGTTGTTAAGGTAAGGATAGGATGGTTTAGAGATTGGGATGAGACAAGGCAAGGCAAGGTATGCTATGGTTTTCTATGATTCCTACTAATACTTACAGTCCATTTTAATTTAGGATTTTGGACCATCAAGGGTTCTGGTCATCACACGGATCGGGTCTAACCAAGGACAGCTGGGCAAATCTAGTGGGACAGGATCATCTAGGCCGTTCTGGTCACCAAAGTGCACTGGACTGGTCCTTCTGGTTGCTGGAGACTGGAGATCAGTGTGATGGTGAGTCTGCAGGCATGCATCTAGTAGTAGCAAGCCAGACTGGATCTGGATGCTTCCCTTGGGTTTTAGGGATTTTTTTAATTTGAGGCCTAGCTGAAAAGGGTTCAGCAATGCAAAGACCTTGGCTTTGCAATGAAATCTGGAATCAGGATCAAGCAGGATGAAGAAATCAGGACCAGGACGCCACGCAGGAAATCATGAAGAATGTCAGGAATCAGTTTGTGTCTGCTGCCAGGTTCCCTTATTTATCATGTCAAATGACATCACTATAGTATATGGCAGGGGAAGGCTTACTACCTACACCCATTATGCGAGGATTAGGCAAGAGCATAGTTTCTGCCTTGCTCTTCACTGATTGGATCACAGAAAAGGATGTCATGTTTATGGGATGATTTTTACAATGACTAGAAACCTCCCCTAGCTACTGGAACCAAAATCTAATTTTACCACAAATACTTATTTATACAGTTATAACCTCTGAGAAAATCAGATACACAGGTTACATTTTTTGTGGGTCATATTTCAATCCAAACCCCAAGTCTGTGGGACCTGGTTTTGCCTTTCTGCTACATTTTGGCAATTTTAACCATGAAAGATTTGGCCTAAAATTTCCCAACTTTGTACGCAGATGCGCATTTACCCCTGGGATGTGTGTACAAAATGTTGTGTTCGTAATATCAATACTTTCCCCACAATCTGTTATTCTTTACATCTTCTGTTCCTTATGCAGTAATGAGTTCTACCAAGTTTTCAAAAAAAGAGCATAAAATTAGATTTAAAACTACAAACTTTTCATATTTTTCCTCATTCTTGCTGCAAAGTTAAATGTCTTGAAGTTCAGTTCAGTTACAAAATAGGCTTTTTAAAACCAAAAGAAAGTGTATTGTTACTTAATAATTTTCTTTGCTTTTCTCCAACTGCAAGCAAATGTCAATTCCTTTGAAGCAGGATAAGGGGCCTCTGTCTTGATTGAAGTTTACTGCCCCTCACACTTGACAGGTGAGAGTCTCAGCCTGCTATTGTCCCAGCCTGGAGCAAAGATGAATGTCTGATGAGACTTGTGAAGTCCCTTTGTCCTGGTGTATTCAAAGCCTCCAAGCTAGCAATCAGAGCTTCCCTGTGCCAGAAGTGTATGAGGTGTCACAATTTCTTAGGGCTAGCAACTGGCATAGCAAGTTTTTTTATATATATAGTTTGCCAACTCAGCCTGGGTTTTAGCTTTTATTTGCTCCTTTTAAATCTTGACTTTAAACCTATGCAATTAAAACAGTTTATAGGTGTATGCTTACCAGCAACAAATCCTTTTACATTTCAAAGTAAGCAGGCCTTTACACAACAATGTACTTTTAAATAGGCGATCGTCCCCCTTCAGTCATGAAACTGCACATTTTACTATTTCTTTAAATTCGGTTTTCATCTCCAGCAAATATACATTTTCTGCAGCTATAGTTCTTTTCTTGAGTGCTGGAGTTGTTTTGCAGCATGGATACAGTTACAGGCATCTATTTAGAGTCTTTCTCTGGACAGCTGATCCCTGATATTTTTGTAAAGAAATAGACGTGTTTCCTGTGTAAAATGAAAACAAAGCCCCTAGTTGATTCTTCATAGATACATTTGACGGGAGCTGTCATTCAAATGAGGCCTGGTTCCTCTGAGACACAGTGAATGATCCTGGGCATTGCAGGGCCGTTTTAATCACAGTGGTTCATCATGAGAAATTGATGAATTTAGCGCCAAGCAGCACTTTTAAGGTTGAGAAAGTGTCATTTTAAAGAGGCATTTTGCGTTTTCAACAAAATAATGCTGCCTCTTTCACTTCACTTCATGTTAAATGTTGCAGAGCACACTGGCACATTCCTGCAGTGAGTACTCTGTTCCACCCCACCTGAAATGTGTGTGGCAGGGTAGTGCAGCCATTTTCTGGTTGTTACAAAACGCAGTTTAGAGATCTTGGTGCGCACAGGAGTCAGCGCGGCCATGTTGCTGTTTCTTTACCAATGCAGCAAAGTGATGTAGTTTGGCACATCTGAGTGGGTCAAAATATCCCTCAACCGGCACTGTTGTTAACAGTGCTGATGCTTCTGTGAGAACCATGCCTGCAGGGGCCGGTGCTCCCAACAGGTCGGACCTGCCAGGAGATCAGGCCCATGCAGGAATTCTCATAGCCTGGTGGTCTAGAAATGGTGCTGGTACGTTGCTACTGGCACCCTTATTTCCGGACTGCCAGACTTGAAATGAGGCCAACAGAGTATGCCAGGCTAAGACATTCTACGAATGGCTTTCATAAATCCACCTAGTGTAACATTTTGTCAATATGGCTCATCTGGTACATCACACATCCTATTTTAGGGACAGAAATACCTATAAAACTGAAAATATCATGCAACACAGACCATGTGGAATATATATTGACCTGCATTTGCAATACATGGTTTGTGGGGAGTGCAGTGTGGAGGCTCAAAAGGTACATTCTGCAACATGTAAAAGCTATAAAAATGCATATTTCCCATATCCCATAAGTGAGGCAAGCATGGTATCAAGAGAGACACAGGCTCAAAAGTAACAGTTTGAAAGCCTTTATTATAAAACTGTTTAGGGTTGGTGTAATGCCTAACTGGCCCTAGCTCTAATGAAATTGTTCCCTCAACTGATGCTTCTAAGGGCCGCCGATGTCCATAAGTCCAAAACCTGTGTGTCACAACCTATGCATGCCCTCACTCTTAAAACAAATGTGATGTTAGGTCTTCTTAAAGTAAAATGGTGGTTCAAAAGAACCAAAGCTGGTTTCAGGTAGAAACAGGGATGCCCATGGGACATTCCAGGTAGGGCTCTTGCAGCAGGACAACACAGTTTACAATGTCTCTGGTGCTCTTCTTCTGATGCTTAAGTGCGAAGCCACTGCGAAGAAATATATAGAAACTGAATTTTACATCATTACCATACGGCAAAAGGCCAATTGATATACCCCGGAACAGAAGAGCACTTAAGCCTCAGAAAAAGAGCAGTGGCTCGAAACACGTGTTAGCCTGATCATTATTGGACTAAATTACATGCAACCACGCATGGAATACATGGACAATGTGCGCAGAGTGATTGTATCTGTCTTTAAGTGCATCTTATCCTTTGTGGAGTATTAGGCAATATACCCACGCCATGCACTCACCTGATGCCATCCTACTGTTATAAACTTGTGTGCAAGCGCTTGGGTTTCTCAGTCTTTTATGCCAGAATCGTTTTCTTATATTATATGTAATGAACATTACATATTGAGTGGGATTTGATGAATCAGTTGTTGTATTACATATTTTTTTATATTAGTTGTTCCGCTGTGACTTGTTTTTTTCATTTGTTTCTTGAGGGAGTTTTTTGTTATGTGAGGTAGTTCAGTCGACTCTACTGTGATAATGTATTACATTTTTTTAATTGGGCATGTCAGCAAACCCAGGTACAGGTCTTTGCCGTGATTACACGCGTAAGCATTTTCCACTGACAAGGTTGTTGAAGTGACCATGTGTTGCATTTCAACAGTTCTGTGCTCTCTTATTGACATCTCCAATAGCAATACGTGATAAAGCATGTGTATGATTTCAATTGGCTTTGACTGCACTTTGAAAGCACTTTTTTAAAATTGCATTGCCTTTTAGGACTGATTTTAATCATGATATATATTGTGCTTAGATCTCAGAGCTGATGTTATCATCAATCCCCATGTCATCTGATTGGTAATAGCATTTCCGAATGCACTGTTCTAACTAGCACTATATGCAGTTTTGTATGATGATGGCAACCGTACACTGGGGCAAATCGACACTACTGCTACACAAGCACTTTAAAATAACGTGTAATTATGTTGCAACATGTTTTTTGGATGATGTCACTTTTACGTCCTGATGAGCCTGAACAATGCAAATAAGCACAAAAACGTAACTACATTTGTTGTATTTGTTATATGTATGTTTCATTTTCCCAGTTTGGGTTTTAAAAAGTAGAGTCCAAATACAATGATTATTATATTGACAAAGAAAGAATCAAATGACCCCTAGATGTGCCTATCCTGATTCAACTTGTAATACTCCTTTTGTGGGCCAGTAACAGAAATGACAACATGGCGGCCACACAAGACACAATTAGCCCTGACTTGCTTCCTGAATAGTAACAAAGAAAGAAGGACTCCTATTTTGTCACGTGGGGTGGCATGTTTTTAAGGTGCTCTCTGCATTGATGTACTTTCAGTGTGATCAAGCACTGTGTTTGGTGCGAAACATGTCATCGCGTGTGCCTCTTTTTATGCCTTGATTAAATAAAGTATGTATTTTGTAACTCCAACCATCTGCCTCACTGGGAGTTTTCTTGGAATCTGTGGTGCTATCCTGGGCATGTTCGTGCCTTCATTTGTTTGAAATATATGATACATTTACCTCTGGCTTTACAAACCTCACTCCTAACTAACCCTGCCTCTCTAGCTACCCAAATACAGTGTGTTTGGCTGACTGTCGCAGATTCTTGATGCCCTGACAGGAGAGTAGAGTTCCACATGCAAAGGTATTTTTTAAAATACTTGCTAGTTTTGAATGTCACACATTGGGTGTGCGTGGGAAAGAGAGAGGGTCCGCATGTGTGAGTGAGTGAATCTGTGTGCCTGCGTGTACGAGTGTTAGTGTGACTGACTGCATAAGTGAGTGTGTGTGCACATGCGCATGTGTTTGATGAATGGAAGGCCAGGGCGCCACCCTGCCACCAGCGCCATCAGTGTGATAATAGTTGCATGGCAAGCATGTGTTGCATGCAAAAACATATATGTGATTTAAAATGGAATGCTGGCTTATTTTGTGGGCGCAACATCATGAAAATGATGCATAATGCGAATGCTATCATATGTGGCGTAGAATCATGAAAGTTGTTTAGTGTACTGTCAAGGGGGCATTCATTGTGGGAATGAGGTTGGGGCAGTGGAGGGGGAGATGTAGGCTTGAGTGGAAAGACTAGCAATTGACGAGTTGTTCTTTGAAGAATCGTGTCTCCAGGTGCTTTTTGAAGTATGGGCGAGATACCTAGTCTTACCTTTGATGGTAAGTAGTTCCTGGGACAGGGTGCTTAGCGGTATCATTTAATTGTGTTATGCAGCAACAAAAGAATCTGCTAAAAGCAAACAGCTGCAAGTGGCAGAAGAGTACAAATTTGGGTCTTTTTAAGTTGTTAAGGATTTTAATCAGGCACACACCCAGGTCTTGCCTAGCATGTAGTGCGCAATGAAATACTTATTTGTGTCTATAGGTTCAATATTCTGAATGATATACCACTCATATCACACCCATCTAAAAAAAAACAAGTCACACTGGACCAGAAATCAGGCTAGTTTGTAAAGATAAATATGTATTTATTCATTTAATATTCAAATCACACATAAGTTTCTATATATATATATATATATATATATATGGGGCAGCAATCACCAATTGATGACAATACAATTCAAAAATAAGCAAAGCAATTGAATTCACTTATAGTAATGCAGAATAGAAAACACAGGAAAAAGAACAGTTTTGGTTTGTGAACAGATAGTGTTTAAGTTAATATTTCCCCCAGCAAAGTTCTTAAGGTACAAATGGGCAATCCTACACAAATGTAAGTAATCAGCAGTTATTCAGGAATGAAAGACAATGGGGGTCATTACGAGATGGGCGGTAGTACCAAGGCTGCCTCCCATACCGTGACCGAGTCCGGTGTTGTTCAATGGGGACATACCGGTGTAGTCCGACCCGGGCGGGACCGGTAAGTCCCCATTGCACAAACCACTCCCCATTTGAGCCCCCATAGGGCTCAATGGAAATGGGGAGGGTGCTAATAACGGGCTCGCAACTTGCAAGCCCGTTATTAGCGCCCTGGTCCCTTAGTGGGACCCGGAATGGAAGTGTGGTCAGACCACACGTTCCTTACGGTCCCCGCCAAGAGACCTTGGAATAGGGCAGTAAGGGATTACCGGCACCGCCCCCTTGTAATCACCCCCAATGTCTAGAGTTTGAAGGCAATCTTCCCTCCCCAAACAAGAGAGAAAACCGTTTTTGGAAATTGACACTTTTAAAATGACAGGTAAAAATGGCTTTGTGACACAATGCAAAAGGGTGCAAAAATGCTTAAATTGATAATAAAAATTCTCTGGAAAGCAACACTAAACAGGTCCTAACACACATGAGCTACAAGATAAACAACAGTACACACTTTAGATCAGAATGGGAGAGAAGAAACACTTTGGATGGGAAAAAGACACGTGTAAAACTTTGATGAAATGTAAATTTGCGGTAAAATTTCACTATGCAATTTTTGATAGAAACAGGTCAAGAACACTGTTCTGTGATATCTTACTGCCTCGGATGTAGCTAAGGCTCTTAGGTATCAGTGAGAGTTGAAATTTCATTTCTATCTAGAAAAATGAAGAAGTTATGGAGGTTTTAGTGAGAGGTGTTTTTGAAAAATAGGCGCGAAAATGAAAACAGAAATATGCCTTTAAAAATGACAGATTGGTTTTATTACACTATATTAATGACTAGAAAAAAGAGAATGCTACCCATGAATCTCCACAATTACTCAAGGCCGCTCGTAACTCTTCACATGTGATACTCTAGTTTCCGTTTTGTATGGGAATTACTTTAATTAATCCAAATCACTAATCACTAATGGGTTATGGTTTAATAACACAGACAAGAGAAAAATCAGCGCAAGAATGGTTCTGACAATATTACGGTTCTGAAGTTAATTATGGGATGGGTTGAGATTGGGATAGGACAATGCAAATATACTATAGGTCACTGTTATTCCTGTTGATACTTACAGTCCCTTGTAATTAAAATTGGACCGTCAGAGTTCTGGTCATTGGATCGGGTCAGGTCTACGGGCAGGAGGGCACTCCTGGAGGGATCAGTCAGCTGGGTGGTACCTCTACTGGATTTGGAATGGATTGGACCTTTTGGTCACTGGACACGGCAGATTAGCAGGATGCGAGTTTCAGCAGTCAAGCCTTAATGGTAGCCATCAGGACTGAATCAGAATTACATTCTCTTGAATTTGGGATGGTTGAATTTGGGCCTAGCTAACAAGAGTTCAGCAAATTCTAAGGCCTGGATTCTGCAAAGAAGTCTGGAATCAGCTACAAGTTGAAGAGTTCTGGAGCAAAGCGCTGCACGGAAATCTGGATATGTTCAGGAAGCAGTCTGTCTATGTGTGGTGAAGCTCCTATATTTATCCTACCAAGTGACATCACACAGTTTATGGTGTGGGCAGAATTTCAAAACACACCCCCACGGCTGTGAGTGGCCAAAGACACTTGCCTTGTTCTGGTTGGCAGTCAGAACAGAGCTGCCATCTTTATGATGGGATTTAGGAACTTCCACATTGATTTAGACCAAAATGTAACTTTTGCACAAATCTGTATTTCTAAAATTATGTCCCCTACTAAAATCGGACACAAACATTGCATATTTGATGGGTTATTTTCACATTCAACCCTCATCTCTGTGAGAGCTGACTTTGTCATTCTATAGAATTTTATCAAATTTAATCGTAACAGTTTAGACTAATAATTTCAAATTCAGTACATATCTGGGTGATTATCACTGGAGCATGAATATACAATCTTAGACTTGCAGCATTAATAGTTTTGCTACAATTTAGGTTTTCCTCTAACTTTGGTTCCTCAGGTGGTGCAGGGTTCATTAATGTCAAAGCAAGAGCCTAAAATTAGGTTAACATCTACCAAGTTTTAGATCTATCCTCCTTCAGGTTGCACTGTTAAAGAGTTTCAAACTTAATCACAAATAAGAATGTAAACATCAAAAGGTTCCAGCAGTTTTTTTTCTCTCTTTGTAACTTCCTTTTTAACAGGCAACAGCTGTCACATTCCTTTTGATCAGGGAGGTGTGTCCTCCTCCTTGAGAGGGAAGCTTCACTGTAGAGATCAGTAGGCAGCTTGCCATTGTTCTTGGCTCAGCCAAAGGCAAATGTCTAATGAGTTATCATTGTTGTCAATATGTGGGAACCATTAAGGCTTCCTGTAGCAAGGGAGTGTCAATTGAAGTGTCATCTTTCCCAGGCTGGCACTGTCAGGTCAGAATTAAGTATTTACTTAACTCCAATACTGGGTTGCTTTAATTCACTTTACAGTCTTTCATTTAACACATATAAAAATAAGGACAGTTTACAAGGGATTTGACCATTACAAAGAATTAAGCCCTTCACAAACATGCTTTAAATAGGTGTATTTTGCAATTCCTTCAGGTAAAAGAAACACGTTTAAAATGGTTTTTTTGCATCTTATTTTCTTATGCAGCACACACATTCACTCTGCATTATTCTGTCTTTTAGTGCTGGAAATTGTCTGCAATCTGGAAGTAAGTATTCAGCTCATGCTTGGAAGCCTTCTGCACAGCTGAAATTGATATGTTGCCACTTTTATCCGCATTTTTCCTGTGTGTTTTTGGAAACAAATTGTTGCTGGACTGGTGTGTCATAAAGACATTCTTAGCTGCTGTCAGTCAGTGAGGCCCAATTTTCTATGAGCCACCTGGAGAATCTGTGATTTCAGCACACTTTTCATTTCAATGATTCCCTTGGAAAATGACAGAATTTAGTGCCAAAACAGCACTTTGAAGGTTGCAATCGATTGGGAAAACTGCATTTTAAAGGCATTTTCAGATTTTGGCCCACTTCAGTGGCCTTGCTTCATGTGACAGGTAACAGCACCCACTGACATTCTCCTGCAGGGAGTTTTGTTTTGACATCAACTTTGACTGTGTGTGGCAGGGTGTGCAGCCTTTTGTGATTTATGAACCATGTGCCGTTTTGAAGATTTGGCACACACAGGCTTTAGCACATCAATTTTTGGCTGTTTCTTTCCCCCATTGGCAAAGCGGTGTAGTGGGGTGCATTGGCATGGGTAAAAATATCCCAGAAATCCCCCACCCCGGCTTCAGCATGACTTCCAGTCGTGGGGGAGTCGGGCACGTGGGATTTTTTTCTTTCTTTGGTCCATGTGAAGAAATCCGGTTGCTTCTCCCATCAGCGATGGATGTGACACGCTCTCCTCACTGGTTCTGGTTGGAAGTGTGGAGCGACACTCTTGGGTTTTTCCTCCCTGTCCCCGAGGAGGCCCTCCTTGGTGAATAGGTGGATTTAGTTCCAGTACTAGAAAACAGAACATAGCACGGATATGAAAATGTTCCCACTACTGTTCCCCGGGGGACTTCAGCAGTGGGACAGATGCATGCATTTAATAACAATTGACAATATTCCCAACATATCTTAAATGATAATTTACCAATTTCCTCGCATGTAATCAAGGAACATTTAATAATTTTTCAGACGTCCGGATTTCCCCCTCTGGGTTTCTGGTAGGCTCTTCTATTTGCTGCAAAGTATGCCTGGGATTGGAACTTTTTAGCTGGTTTATGTGGACCCTCTTGTCTTCCCCTTCTGTCAAATTTCCCTTGGGGATGCAGATTCAGTAGGCGACTGGGGAGATTATGTCCACAATTTCAAAAAGGACCCTGCCAACTTGGGAGAAATTTGCGAGCCTTGGCTTGGTTCCTTTGGAAATTGTACAAGTAGACCCTGTCTCCTACTTGATATTCCTTTTTGGTTGTCTTAAGGTCATAGTAGGTCTTCATACTGTCTGCAGATCTATCTAGATTCCACTGAGCATACGCAAAAGCATGTTGAAGGTGTTTTCTCGGATTCTTAACATACTCATGAGTTGTGGAGGCCTTTATCAAGGTCTGCTCTTGGGTTCTGTAGAGCAGATGGTGGGGTAGCACCATCCTTCGTCCAGTTATCAGCTCAAATGGAGACATTTTTGTTGCAGAAGAAGGGGTAGATCTGATGGCCATCAGGACAAGGGGTAATCGAATATCCCAACTTCGCCCAGAGTCAGTCGCAAACCTTTTTAATATGCTCACAATAGTTGTATTGTACCTCTCAACTCCACCACTAGAGGACTCCAGTATGCAATATGTAATTTCATTTGTACCCCAAGTATCTCCCACATCTTTGTCATCACTTCGCTGGTGAAGTGACTACCTCAGTCTGACTCAATTCTTTTGGGTAGTCCAAAACACGAGAAGATGTGGTTGATCATCAGGGCAGCTGCTGTTTCTGCCTTGCAATTTGGGGCCAGGAGACATTCCACCCAATTAGTAAACAAGCATGTTACGGTTAACATGTACTTGTTCCCCCTAGAGGAGCGAATCATGGGCCTGATGAAATCGACTAGCAAATCTGACCAAGGTAGGGTCATCCCCCTCTTTTGGAGGGGAGCACGATGTGTGAGTGAGATTGGCTGAAACTGTGCACACACAAGACACTCCTTCAAGTATTGGTCGAGGTCCTGCCCCATGTGTGGCCAGTATGCAACCTTTCCCAAGTTTTCTAATGTATGAAACCCTCAAATACCAGCTGTGGCCGCATCATGGGTGTGACTTAGCATCAGGCTCCAGAATGAGGTAGGGACCACCCACTGGTTACAGCCAGATATGGATTCCTCACCAACAAACATCTTGGCTTCTGAACATTTGTGGACATTTCCTTAGCACTCTGAGGTCCTCTTTGCCAATGCAATCGGCATCTGTCAGGGGAAAGTTCTCAGGGTCCTCAATGTGTTCATACAACTTACCAATTATTGGATCCCCTTTTCGAGCCTTGAGTAAATCAGCATCTGGGGTCTCCTTACTCCACTGGGCAGTTGAGAGTTCATTGTGAGCATTTGTCTGGGACCTAGTGATAGCAGTGACCTAGATTTCCCCAACAGGGACTCGATCTCAAGTAGATCCCCTTGGATGGCTCCGGTTTTGGCCAGCTGATCAGCTAAGTCATTTCCAGTTTTGTCTGGTCCCTCTACCTTAGAATGACCCTTGATCTTTTTCCAGTAGATGGTTATCCCACTCGAGGTTACTAGATCATCAATATTCTGTATTAGTTTACCATGTTTTAGTGGTTTATTGGTAGCACATAGCATGCTTCTGGTTTTCCAATTAACCAGGTGCTCCACAATCCCGTTCCAGACACAATCTGAATCAGTGATTATGACCAGTTCGTGGAGTTGGCGTTGGACAGCAGTGAGGATGGCTTGATGCACAGCCATCAGCTCTGCCACTTGACTACTACGGGGACTGATTTTGTACCCAGCGGAGGGTTCTGGGGCATCATTCACCCAGGCATTCCCCACGCCGGCCACTAGTTTCTTTTCCCCATTGTTGACAACATGGTAGGAACACCCATCCACATAGACAGTGGGCATTCCCTCACACGTGTCTTCTTCATAGACTTTGTGTGGGGAATTGAGGTACGCCTCCATGTTGTCCTTGATTTTTAGATTTTCGTCCTCAAGACAGTTTTCTCTGGCATAATCATGCAAATCAGCCAGACCTTGCGCGAGGGTACTCTTCTTATTTTGGCCATATCTGACCTCCACAGGAAAGCCTTGCATTGACAGAATCCAGGAAGTAATTCGGGGATTACTCACATTTCTGGCACAGATTCTGTCACTTTGAAGATATTGCAGAGGCTGGTGTGGAGTCTCCACTATGATGTGTTCCCCGTGGATGAACGGGCGGTAATTCTTCAATGTCCACACCGTTGCCAGGAGTGCAATCTCACAATCATTGAATTTTTCCTCCACAGAGTATAAAGTCTTACTCGCATAGGAGATGACTTTATTGACCTTGTCATGCTTTTGGTATAATACTGCTGTCAAGCATGTAGTTGAGAGCCCTGTCTCCAAGAAGAACTCCTTGTTTTTGACAGGGTAAGCTAGGCAAGTGTCATGCCTGTGCCATGGGCGCATCCATTTACGCTCAATTTGGACTATATGTTTATCATTTATTTACAACAGACTCTTGGATCCATCTATATTTACTTTGGGAACTTTATTTCCCATTTGCGAGACTTTGGTGCTTTATTATTATTTACAACAAACTACGCATACCATAATGCACCTGGCTACAAGCATCGATTCCTGGCTGTTCCTATTGGTTATCAAAGGAACTACACCCCCCAGAAGCCCTAGAGACTTGCCCTGCTTCCACCAGCCCAGGAACAGAAAGGGAGGTGGCCGATTGCCTGCAGGTGTGCTTAGCCAGGTGCAACCAATTAGCCTGCCTCTGTGCTGGGCTAGGCAGTATAAAGGCTGCTGCCTGCAGTGGCTCAGCCTCTTGCATCTGAGAGACCTTCCTCCACCTTTCGTGTCTTTCTACGGATCTTTGTATGCTGTTTACCATCACTCCTGCTTGGACCCTGCCTTGCAGCTTGCTACACCCTGCTGCCTACAGCCCTAGCCTTCTGGGCTCCCTGCCTCAGTCCAGCTCCTCTGGGCTTCCTGCCTTGCTGCCTGTTACTCTTCGCTGCCTACAGCCATAGCTTCCAGGCTCTCTTCCTCACAGCCCTGCTCCCACGGGCTCTCCACATTGCAGCCGATCATGCTCTGCTGCCTTCCAGCCTCCGCCCTTGCCCTACCGGGCTTTCTACATTGCAGCTGATCACGCTCTGCTGCCTTCCAGCCTCCGCCCTTGCCCTGCCGGGCTCTCCACATTGCAGCCGATCTCGCTCTGCTGCCTTCCAGCCTCCGCCCTTGCCCTGCTGGGCTCTCCACATTGCAGCCGATCACGCTCTGCTGCCTTCCAGCCTCCGCCCTTGCCCTGCGTACCCTCTACATTGCAGCTGATCACGCTCTGCTGCTTTCCTGCCTCAGCCCTTGTCCTCTGGGCTCTCTGCCCTGCAGCCTGCCTCACTCCGGCTGCCTTCAGCCCTTGTCCTCTGGGGCTCCCTGCTCTGCAGCCTACCTCTCTCTGGCAACCTACAGCCCTTGTCCTCTGGGCCTTCCTACTTGCAGCTTATCCCGCTTCGCTGCCTACTACCTACCTTTTCCGCTGGGTTCTCGGCCTAGCAGCTCTCTACAGTCCTCTGCTACCTTCTACGTTCATCGGCCCTGTCCCTCAGGGTTCACTCCTTACTGCCCGGCCCTTATGTGATCCTTGCCGTGCAGTCTGCTTTACTCTGCTGCCCTAAGCCCTTTTCCTCTGGGCGTTCTACCTTACAGTCCTACCCCTGTGGGCTTACTCATTGCTTTCCTGCTCCTCTGAGCTCTCAACCTTGTTCCTTACTGTCCTCTGCTATCCTATCCTGTTGCACGACTTTCCTTTCATTTCCTTCTGCTAGTTTGCTATCACCTCATTTACTGGATTTGTCTGTAGTATCTTCTCTTGTACTGTTTGTAGACCCTTTTGTACAGAGCTTGTCTGTTGGTTCCCATCAGTCAACCTCTGCCCCTTCCCTTGTCCTGTTTCTACATTACAGACACCCATAGCTGCTGTTCCAAGTCATGAGCAATCAGCGTGGGCCTCTGTTATAGCAAACTGTGCAGAAGGCTAGAGTATTTCCAAGGTTCGTGGAATACTCTTTTCCTATATCTGCATACACCCCAAGAGGGTATTCATTCTGTATCTTTTCCCTTGCTACTCTTGCTTACTCTTCGTTCTCTTTCCTTTCCGCTGTGTGTGTTCTTATCTGTCCACTTTATTTGGCACAACCACCCAAACCCTTTCTGGGTGTCCTGTGCCACTCTTAATAGAGTACCACTCCTGACAGAATGCAAGAGCCAAAAATGTCTTGTTCCATAGGCCGGAAAGGCACACACAGACCAAAGATGCTTTCCTTTCGGGTTAAGAAACCTTTGCATAAACCTATGGTTTCCCTAAAGACAGCAAACAAGAACCTTAGTCTAAAGGACAGTCTCGCCTTAGTAAACAAAGATTTACAAGCACGGTACTATACTCACTGGCTAGCTGACCCTTCTTCCATGTACAATTATTATGACATTTGCGACTATGACCCGCAGTCCTTATCTGTTGCAGAGCTACAGCAAGATAATGAATTCTTACAGATCTTGTTATACCAAACAGTGAAAAACACTCCTGCGTCTTCTGACAAGCCTTCTACCACCGCAACAGCCAATGATATAGCACTCATTGTGGGAGACTCTAAACCAGAATACGCTGTTGCCAGAGTGATATGCGCAAGATCAGCTTGGCAAGCTCCCCAGAATGCTGGAAACCCTTATTTGACAGGACAAGGCAGTCATTATCCTGAGGTTTGTGCATCTGGCCCTGGGTACAAAAGACCTATACTAACCATCGGTTGTCTTAATGCTTCCACGGTATCTACTAACCACAATAACCCTAAGGTCAGTCTTCCCATTGCTACAACCGAATTCTCTGCCACACCAGCTTCTGAAGCTTTAGATCAAACTAATGATACTTACCTGCTACACGAACAACTCCTACGCCTTAAAAGAAAGACCGAAGACCTCTATGATGACTTTGTTTATTTGTATTATAAGAATCTTATGAAGAGGCACAAGTCACCAGACCATCTGACACTATGTCCAACACCTGACATCTTATCTTTAGAGATCGACATGATAAGGCCTGGAATTTCCATACAGAAAAGTATACAGACTTATACCAAGCAGATGGAAGACCTAAATATAGCATATGTATCCCTTCTAAAGACTGACACAGCTCCTTCACCTTCCAGCCACAGAAACTCAGGTTGTTGTACTGACAGAAAAGAATTAACTCCTCCGGTGGGTCAAATCACGCACACACAGCCATTACACCACAAAACAAGGGTGGTCTTCTGATTGGAAATCCCTCTGAGTCAAAGGATGGTTCCGCCCTCACCCTTGCCTATTGTCCAGTACTCACACTTACAACCTCTTCTGAAATAACAATGGCAGCTGATTAGACTGGCGCAGTTCACACCGAGCATGCTGAAGTGGCAAGTGGGGCTTGCCAAAGTGTGGCTCTGCTATCAGACAACACTCTTGAGAAATCAACATCTTCAGTTTCTTCGATACCCTCTGAATCGCCAGTGGTTGTGGTACCCGATCTACCAGTAGTTGCAACACCTGGACTGTCTGTAGCTGCTACAGCACCCGAACTTCCAACTGCAATTCATGATCTTCCTGCTGCTGTGGTTCCTAAACTCCCTGCCACATTTGAGACTCCTCAAGTCTCTGCTGCAAATCTTGAGGTTGCTATAGCTACTGTGATTCCTGAAGCTACTGCTAATTCTGATGCTCCCGATGCCCAGATTTCTACTTCCTTCGCAGCTGTGCTCGCTGCAGCAGAATCCTCTGCTACACAACCTGATCCCTCAGCCCCTTCTCTTCCTGATCCTACATCCGCCATGCTAACTGTTGCAAAGTCAGCAAAGGGTTTTTCTGTTAAGACTACTGCTCCAGTTGTTCCTGCTGGTGTAGCTATAGCACTAAGACTGCCAGACTCTACTCTACCAGTCTCAGGTGCGTTCCAGCCCGCTGGCTCTCTCATGACACCCACACACCCAGTTGCTACAGCCTTGATACTCTCTACAGCCATTCAAGATCTCACTGCTGCTGTTACCTCTGAACTGTCTACTAATCATGGGAAAACCGCCGCTGTGACTCCTGAACTCCCTGCGGCTAACCCTAACGTTGTCATTGCTGCTCCGGATGTCTTGGAAAGCCTTCCTAAAGCTACCAACTCTGCTGTACCTATGGCTCCACTTTCCAGCACCATATTGTTGCCCATCAAAGCAAAATCTATCATGGATCCTGCAGCAGTTTTTCGCAGTTCCTCTCTTCATGCACACACAGTTGGGGTCTGTGTTCCAAAGACTTTGTCTATTCTGATTTCTACATCAAAAGTTCAGAACTTTGGTACTATCTCCGTCATTCAAGACTCTCACCTTGCAACCCGTTTCTGGTGCTTCATGATGTGCCTTTTTGGAGTAAGACTCTTGTACAGTGTGACAGACATTCTTCCTATAGGTCGGTCTTCAGGGAGCCTGGAGAGGGGCGGGGCCTGGAGAGGGGCATACTGTCATGCCTGCGCCATGGGCGCATCCATTTACGCTCAATTTGGACTATATGTTTATCATTTATTTACAACAGACTCTTGGATCCATCTATATTTACTTTGGGAACTTTATTTCCCATTTGCGAGACTTTGGTGCTTTATTATTATTTACAACAAACTACGCATACCATAATGCACCTGGCTACAAGCATCGATTCCTGGCTGTTCCTATTGGTTATCAAAGGAACTACACCCCCCAGAAGCCCTAGAGACTTGCCCTGCTTCCACCAGCCCAGGAACAGAAAGGGAGGTGGCCGATTGCCTGCAGGTGTGCTTAGCCAGGTGCAACCAATTAGCCTGCCTCTGTGCTGGGCTAG
The DNA here is from genome assembly GCF_040938575.1 of Ambystoma mexicanum. Lineage (NCBI taxonomy): Eukaryota > Metazoa > Chordata > Amphibia > Caudata > Ambystomatidae > Ambystoma > Ambystoma mexicanum. The sequence goes on along the minus strand of NC_090921.1, from coordinate 1,142,786,135 downwards.
GCAGTATAAAGGCTGCTGCCTGCAGTGGCTCAGCCTCTTGCATCTGAGAGACCTTCCTCCACCTTTCGTGTCTTTCTACGGATCTTTGTATGCTGTTTACCATCACTCCTGCTTGGACCCTGCCTTGCAGCTTGCTACACCCTGCTGCCTACAGCCCTAGCCTTCTGGGCTCCCTGCCTCAGTCCAGCTCCTCTGGGCTTCCTGCCTTGCTGCTTGTTACTCTTCGCTGCCTGCAGCCATAGCCTTCCAGGCTCTCTTCCTCACAGCCCTGCTCACCCGGGCTCTCCACATTGCAGCCGATCACGCTCTGCTGCCTTCCAGCCTCCGCCCTTGCCCTACCGGGCTTTCTACATTGCAGCTGATCACGCTCTGCTGCCTTCCAGCCTCCGCCCTTGCCCTGCCGGGCTCTCCACATTGCAGCCGATCTCGCTCTGCTGCCTTCCAGCCTCCGCCCTTGCCCTGCTGGGCTCTCCACATTGCAGCCGATCACGCTCTGCTGCCTTCCAGCCTCCGCCCTTGCCCTGCGTACCCTCTACATTGCAGCTGATCACGCTCTGCTGCTTTCCTGCCTCAGCCCTTGTCCTCTGGGCTCTCTGCCCTGCAGCCTGGCTCACTCCGGCTGCCTTCAGCCCTTGTCCTCTGGGGCTCCCTGCTCTGCAGCCTACCTCTCTCTGGCAACCTACAGCCCTTGTCCTCTGGGCCTTCCTACTTGCAGCTTATCCCGCTTCGCTGCCTACTACCTACCTTTTCCGCTGGGTTCTCGGCCTAGCAGCTCTCTACAGTCCTCTGCTACCTTCTACGTTCATCGGCCCTGTCCCTCAGGGTTCACTCCTTACTGCCCGGCCCTTACGTGATCCTTGCCGTGCAGTCTGCTTTACTCTGCTGCCCTAAGCCCTTTTCCTCTGGGCGTTCTACCTTACAGTCCTACCCCTGTGGGCTTACTCATTGCTTTCCTGCTCCTCTGAGCTCTCAACCTTGTTCCTTACTGTCCTCTGCTATCCTATCCTGTTGCACGACTTTCCTTTCATTTCCTTCTGCTAGTTTGCTATCACCTCATTTACTGGATTTGTCTGTAGTATCTTCTCTTGTACTGTTTGTAGACCCTTTTGTACAGAGCTTGTCTGTTGGTTCCCATCAGTCAACCTCTGCCCCTTCCCTTGTCCTGTTTCTACATTACAGACACCCAGAGCTGCTGTTCCAAGTCATGAGCAATCAGCGTGGGCCTCTGTTATAGCAAACTGTGCAGAAGGCTAGAGTATTTCCAAGGTTCGTGGAATACTCTTTTCCTATATCTGCATACACCCCAAGAGGGTATTCATTCTGTATCTTTTCCCTTGCTACTCTTGCTTACTCTTCGTTCTCTTTCCTTTCCGCTGTGTGTGTTCTTATCTGTCCACTTTATTTGGCACAACCACCCAAACCCTTTCTGGGTGTCCTGTGCCACTCTTAATAGAGTACCACTCCTGACAGAATGCAAGAGCCAAAAATGTCTTGTTCCATAGGCCGGAAAGGCACACACAGACCAAAGATGCTTTCCTTTCGGGTTAAGAAACCTTTGCATAAACCTATGGTTTCCCTAAAGACAGCAAACAAGAACCTTAGTCTAAAGGACAGTCTCGCCTTAGTAAACAAAGATTTACAAGCACGGTACTATACTCACTGGCTAGCTGACCCTTCTTCCATGTACAATTATTATGACATTTGCGACTATGACCCGCAGTCCTTATCTGTTGCAGAGCTACAGCAAGATAATGAATTCTTACAGATCTTGTTATACCAAACAGTGAAAAACACTCCTGCGTCTTCTGACAAGCCTTCTACCACCGCAACAGCCAATGATATAGCACTCATTGTGGGAGACTCTAAACCAGAATACGCTGTTGCCAGAGTGATATGCGCAAGATCAGCTTGGCAAGCTCCCCAGAATGCTGGAAACCCTTATTTGACAGGACAAGGCAGTCATTATCCTGAGGTTTGTGCATCTGGCCCTGGGTACAAAAGACCTATACTAACCATCGGTTGTCTTAATGCTTCCACGGTATCTACTAACCACAATAACCCTAAGGTCAGTCTTCCCATTGCTACAACCGAATTCTCTGCCACACCAGCTTCTGAAGCTTTAGATCAAACTAATGATACTTACCTGCTACACGAACAACTCCTACGCCTTAAAAGAAAGACCGAAGACCTCTATGATGACTTTGTTTATTTGTATTATAAGAATCTTATGAAGAGGCACAAGTCACCAGACCATCTGACACTATGTCCAACACCTGACATCTTATCTTTAGAGATCGACATGATAAGGCCTGGAATTTCCATACAGAAAAGTATACAGACTTATACCAAGCAGATGGAAGACCTAAATATAGCATATGTATCCCTTCTAAAGACTGACACAGCTCCTTCACCTTCCAGCCACAGAAACTCAGGTTGTTGTACTGACAGAAAAGAATTAACTCCTCCGGTGGGTCAAATCACGCACACACAGCCATTACACCACAAAACAAGGGTGGTCTTCTGATTGGAAATCCCTCTGAGTCAAAGGATGGTTCCACCCTCACCCTTGCCTATTGTCCAGTACTCACACTTACAACCTCTTCTGAAATAACAATGGCAGCTGATTAGACTGGCGCAGTTCACACCGAGCATGCTGAAGTGGCAAGTGGGGCTTGCCAAAGTGTGGCTCTGCTATCAGACAACACTCTTGAGAAATCAACATCTTCAGTTTCTTCGATACCCTCTGAATCGCCAGTGGTTGTGGTACCCGATCTACCAGTAGTTGCAACACCTGGACTGTCTGTAGCTGCTACAGCACCCGAACTTCCAACTGCAATTCATGATCTTCCTGCTGCTGTGGTTCCTAAACTCCCTGCCACATTTGAGACTCCTCAAGTCTCTGCTGCAAATCTTGAGGTTGCTATAGCTACTGTGATTCCTGAAGCTACTGCTAATTCTGATGCTCCCGATGCCCAGATTTCTACTTCCTTCGCAGCTGTGCTCGCTGCAGCAGAATCCTCTGCTACACAACCTGATCCCTCAGCCCCTTCTCTTCCTGATCCTACATCCGCCATGCTAACTGTTGCAAAGTCAGCAAAGGGTTTTTCTGTTAAGACTACTGCTCCAGTTGTTCCTGCTGGTGTAGCTATAGCACTAAGACTGCCAGACTCTACTCTACCAGTCTCAGGTGCGTTCCAGCCCGCTGGCTCTCTCATGACACCCACACACCCAGTTGCTACAGCCTTGATACTCTCTACAGCCATTCAAGATCTCACTGCTGCTGTTACCTCTGAACTGTCTACTAATCATGGGAAAACCGCCGCTGTGACTCCTGAACTCCCTGCGGCTAACCCTAACGTTGTCATTGCTGCTCCGGATGTCTTGGAAAGCCTTCCTAAAGCTACCAACTCTGCTGTACCTATGGCTCCACTTTCCAGCACCATATTGTTGCCCATCAAAGCAAAATCTATCATGGATCCTGCAGCAGTTTTTCGCAGTTCCTCTCTTCATGCACACACAGTTGGGGTCTGTGTTCCAAAGACTTTGTCTATTCTGATTTCTACATCAAAAGTTCAGAACTTTGGTACTATCTCCGTCATTCAAGACTCTCACCTTGCAACCCGTTTCTGGTGCTTCATGATGTGCCTTTTTGGAGTAAGACTCTTGTACAGTGTGACAGACATTCTTCCTATAGGTCGGTCTTCAGGGAGCCTGGAGAGGGGCGGGGCCTGGAGAGGGGCATACTGTCATGCCTGCGCCATGGGCGCATCCATTTACGCTCAATTTGGACTATATGTTTATCATTTATTTACAACAGACTCTTGGATCCATCTATATTTACTTTGGGAACTTTATTTCCCATTTGCGAGACTTTGGTGCTTTATTATTATTTACAACAAACTACGCATACCATAATGCACCTGGCTACAAGCATCAATTCCTGGCTGTTCCTATTGGTTATCAAAGGAACTACACCCCCCAGAAGCCCTAGAGACTTGCCCTGCTTCCACCAGCCCAGGAACAGAAAGGGAGGTGGCCGATTGCCTGCAGGTGTGCTTAGCCAGGTGCAACCAATTAGCCTGCCTCTGTGCTGGGCTAGGCAGTATAAAGGCTGCTGCCTGCAGTGGCTCAGCCTCTTGCATCTGAGAGACCTTCCTCCACCTTTCGTGTCTTTCTACGGATCTTTGTATGCTGTTTACCATCACTCCTGCTTGGACCCTGCCTTGCAGCTTGCTACACCCTGCTGCCTACAGCCCTAGCCTTCTGGGCTCCCTGCCTCAGTCCAGCTCCTCTGGGCTTCCTGCCTTGCTGCTTGTTACTCTTCGCTGCCTGCAGCCATAGCCTTCCAGGCTCTCTTCCTCACAGCCCTGCTCCCCCGGGCTCTCCACATTGCAGCCGATCACGCTCTGCTGCCTTCCAGCCTCCGCCCTTGCCCTACCGGGCTTTCTACATTGCAGCTGATCACGCTCTGCTGCCTTCCAGCCTCCGCCCTTGCCCTGCTGGGCTCTCCACATTGCAGCCGATCACGCTCTGCTGCCTTCCAGCCTCCGCCCTTGCCCTGCGTACCCTCTACATTGCAGCTGATCACGCTCTGCTGCTTTCCTGCCTCAGCCCTTGTCCTCTGGGCTCCCTGCCCTGCAGCCTGCCTCACTCCGGCTGCCTTCAGCCCTTGTCCTCTGGGGCTCCCTGCTCTGCAGCCTACCTCTCTCTGGCAACCTACAGCCCTTGTCCTCTGGGCCTTCCTACTTGCAGCTTATCCCGCTTCGCTGCCTACTACCTACCTTTTCCGCTGGGTTCTCGGCCTAGCAGCTCTCTACAGTCCTCTGCTACCTTCTACGTTCATTGGCCCTGTCCCTCAGGGTTCACTCCTTACTGCCCGGCCCTTACGTGATCCTTGCCGTGCAGTCTGCTTTACTCTGCTGCCCTAAGCCCTTTTCCTCTGGGCGTTCTACCTTACAGTCCTACCCCTGTGGGCTTACTCATTGCTTTCCTGCTCCTCTGAGCTCTCAACCTTGTTCCTTACTGTCCTCTGCTATCCTATCCTGTTACACGACTTTCCTTTCATTTCCTTCTGCTAGTTTGCTATCACCTCATTTACTGGATTTGTCTGTAGTATCTTCTCTTGTACTGTTTGTAGACCCTTTTGTACAGAGCTTGTCTGTTGGTTCCCATCAGTCAACCTCTGCCCCTTCCCTTGTCCTGTTTCTACATTACAGACACCCAGAGCTGCTGTTCCAAGTCATGAGCAATCAGCGTGGGCCTCTGTTATAGCAAACTGTGCAGAAGGCTAGAGTATTTCCAAGGTTCGTGGAATACTCTTTTCCTATATCTGCATACACCCCAAGAGGGTATTCATTCTGTATCTTTTCCCTTGCTACTCTTGCTTACTCTTCGTTCTCTTTCCTTTCCGCTGTGTGTGTTCTTATCTGTCCACTTTATTTGGCACAACCACCCAAACCCTTTCTGGGTGTCCTGTGCCACTCTTAATAGAGTGCCACTCCTGACAGCAAGGCACTTGCGAGAGGCTTATTTTGAGTTGCCTTACTGTCTCGGCTTGTTCTGGACAACACTCCCACTTGACCTACCCTTTAACAGATGGATCAGGGGTTTTGTGATCTCTGCGTAATCCTCAATTAACTTTCTACTGTAATTAGTCAGTCCAATGAGGCTCCTTAGCTCACCCAGAGTTGTGGGGTCTTTTGTTTCAGGTGTGCTTCTACTTTCTTTTCCTGGGGACAGAGACCCTCGGGAGTTATCTCATGGCCCAAGAAATTGACACGGGTTCTACACCACTGTGCTTTTTGGAAAGATAGTTTTGCTCTGGCAGCCCTCAACTGTGTCAGAACATAACAGATCTCCGCTATGTGTTCCTCCACAGTTGAGCTTTTGATCAGAACATCATCTACATAGGCTAGGTTACCCCTTTCACCCAAGTCGGGCATGTCCTTATGCAAGAAGATATTAAATTAATTGCCGGAGTTGATGTATCCAAAGGGAGTCCGGGTCCAAGTGTACTGCTGCCCCTGAAGGTAAAGGCCAGCTTGTATTGGTCCTCCCTACTATTTCTCTGAAAGGTACAGGAAACCCCACTCTCTGGAAGAGGGTATTAATGATAAAGACTAGTCTCGGAAAAACACATCCAGAGAATATCATTTAAATTTCTCGTATTAAGGATTTAATTAAACCTAATACATTACTTGTTATGTGAATTTAATCACAAATTTATTTTGCACTCAAAAATTTTTATTTAATTAAACATGGTAGCAGAACACTTTTGTTTAAAAACTCATCATAATTTCATAAAATTCATACTCTAAACTCATTCACACATTTATTTTCAGCCATACACCATACAGTAACTCATTCATACACAACATCAATAAGTACAAGTAAAAACCACATGTAAAACATCAAAATTCATTCACAATCCGATTATTTATACAAAAAAATTATTATATGTTGTAAGAAACAACAACAAACAAAATAACCACAATAATTCTTGAGAGTGGTCAATGGTTCGGATAGGCAAAGAATAGAGGGTCTTCTCAAATAGCCTTATCCACACTTTCTCTACCGGTTTCGACGTGTTAACATTTTTTGTGTTACGTCTTCATCAGGAGATGTTGATATATTCTAAAAAATGAGAGTCATAATTAGTTTCCCTAAACAAATATATATACATAATAAGAAGGCGCTAATATGTGAATACACCGTGCTCCAGTAAAAAGAGGAGGAATCTGCTCCTGTCCTGCTAATAACCCTAAATGTGAGTATACATAAAGGGTAAACAGAAGGCGTCATGTAAGGAGTGCCACCAAACAGAATCAGTGTCCCCAGGCTCAGCAGGACTAGATCAGGACTCAAAACACACTAGATTTGATACATGAATTACGGCATGCAAAGGAGGGAGACGGCATTCAGAAAGACATGCAAAAAAGGCTTCCCATTTAAGAATGTTTAGGTATAAAGTAGCCCAACTACTAACCTTAAGACCATAATCCAGAGTAAATCTGTGATGTATTATCGCTGTAACTGGGATTTTTCAACCAACGGAGCGAGGATCCCGTTGATTTTGATAAAATGTACTTAGAACTTCCATCTAAGGGATTAGAATAGATTGAGAGAATCAGGCAAGCCCTCTAGTAAAAGGCGGAGGTACCTGGACCCAAACAGTGGTCAATATATTATTCTTACCCCAACGGGTCAGATCGCAGTAGACCTATTGGTGGTGCTAGTAGTGCCTCTAGCTAGATATTTATTCAAAAGGAACTGCTGCAGTTACCAGGAGATTGAAACCTAAAATATGATATATAAGCAGAAGGAAAGATGTTAATAATTATGTGATATCATAGTTACACTATCTACCTATTGTTTCAGCTGACAGACTCATAACATAATTTAGAGTCATCAATTTAGGTCACGTAATTATATCCTACTAATGTATGAGCAGCTTAAAGCTAGTAAATTTATAAAACCAACCATAAAGTATGCAGTTGGGTTGACTAATAAATGCTAGTTCGAACTAGGTAAACAAAATCCCGCATTAAAGCGGAAGTGTGGATCTAGTTTACCTGAAGCTGGCAGCCCACGTAATGCTGAACCTGTTCTCAATTCAGGTCTCGCACGCTCACTTTTCCCGACCTTCAATGCAGACCGTAGAATCGCATCTGGGAGGCGGCGCTCGTTGGGCGTTTAAATAGTTTTAACTCCTCACGTGATCGTATTATCCGTTGCGTGATTACGTGGTTACGTGCTTGCACGCAATGTACAGCGTGTCAAAAAGAACGGAAGAGACGACGGGAAAAAACGCTCTAAATGCAATCATTAGAGTATTTGAAAGAATTAGCAGTACACCTCAACCAACCCACAAAGTTAAGTAAATAACTATAACCACAAAGACTATTACCTAAAGATAAATGCTAGTTAGAACTAGGTAAACAAAATCCCGCATTAAAACGGAAGTGTGGATCTAGTTTACCTGAAGCTGGCAGCCCACGTAATGCTGAACCTATTCTCAGTTCAGGTCTCGCACGCTCACTTTCCCCGACTTTCAATGCAAACCGTAGAATCGCATCTGGGAGGCGGCGCTCGTTGGGCGTTTAAATAATCAGTTTGAACTCCTCACGTGATCGTATTATCCGTTACATGAATACGTGGTTACGTGCTTGCACGCAATGTACAGCGTGTCAAAAAGAACGGGAGAAACGGCGGGAAAACGCTCCAAATGTAATCATTAGAGTATTTGTAAGAATTAGCAGTACACCTCAACCAACCCACAGAGTTAAGTAAGTAACTATAAACACAAAGACCATTACCTAAAGTTCAGGAAGTTAATCTTGAATGCCGCGACATTCTTGTTTAACCTGAAGTATGCGAATATTAACTGTCTGAATGCCAGGGTTCTATAGTGTTTAGCCCCTCTGTCAGTGTTTTTAAATTGAAAATCCATAATTGTTCTTTATAAGTTAGATTTTTCGCAAGCTGTATCGAATTTTGACCAAATACCTTTTCTATACAGAACCATTCCATCTGGTCTGCTTTATGGCCCATTTCCACATAATGGATGACCATCGGGGCATTTAAGTTACGTGTTTTTATCTTGGAACGATGTTCATTGATGCGGGTACTCACTTCTCGAGCAGTTTTTCCTATGTACATTTTTTTACACGGACAAGTAATTGCATAAATTACGTTTTTACTTTTACATGTTGTGAAGGTACGAAGATCCCAATTTTTATTTTCCTTAAAAAAGTGAGTAGTCTTTTTTGAAAATTTGCATGCTATACAAGTGGTGCATGGAAAATGACCAATGACTGGATTTTGATTCAAATCGCGCACGTTTGATAGTTTCGCGTGATCTCTGCTGGCCCGGGTAATTTGCTGTTTAAGATTCTTACTCTTTTTGAATGCAAAAAGAGGTTTTTTCAGTGCAATACCCGATACATTTAAGATGCGCCAATTTTTTAGTATAATACCTTTAATGCTTTCACTGTGTTGACAAAAGGTTGATACACAAACTAGTTCCTCTTTTTTCTTTACTTGGGTTTTAGGTTGCAATAATGCCTCTCGGTTTGTGAAACGAGCTCTTTTTCTAGATTGCTTTATGAGCTTTCTTGGATATCCTCGTTCCAAAAGTCTTTTTTCTAAAATCAGAGCATGTTTGGTGTAGTTGTTAATATCAGTACAGTTACGACGAAGCCGCAAAAACATGCCGTACGGTAGGTTCCGCAGAAGACTAGCCGGATGTTGGCTCTCATATTTTAGAGTAGTGTTTCTTTCTGTTGCCTTTCTATGTAATTCCGTATGGAGAATCCCCTCTTCCACAAAAATGGACAAATCGAGAAAGGCTAATCTCGAGGTAGAGTATTCAAAAGTAAAGTGAATATCAACATCTACTTGATTTAGCCATTCTACAAAGGACAGCAGTGACTGCAATGATCCTTCCCAAATCATAAATATATCGTCGATATATCGCCGATATATCATGATTTTTTCTCTATATGGGTTGGTAACATGTAGAATTTTCTCTTCCTCGAGCAGTGCCATAAAAAGTATAGCCAAATTGGGGGCAAAAGTACAGCCCATAGCCGTTCCCTTGCTTTGTAGAAAGTAATCTTCCTTAAATTTAAAGAAGCTGTTATTAAGAACCAATTGAGCTGCTTTACATAAGAATTCTGTGGGAACAGAATGTGGAGGTGGTCGCTTATCCAAAAACGTCCTCAGACTTACAATGGCCCTGTCTTGTGGTATATTGGTATATAGAGCCTCTATATCCAGGGAAACCAATATTTGTGTGGATGGATTAAATGGTTTTAATTCAACAAGATTAATTACATCCCGTGAGTCCAATAGAAAAGTCGGGGTTGCCATGGCCAATGGTTTTATGAAAAAATCAATATATTTAGATATAGGCTCCAATAACGAACCACACCCAGAAACTATTGGTCGACCTGGTGGATTTTCCATATTTTTATGTATTTTTGGCATGATGTAAAAGAGGGGCATTCTTGCTTCTGAGAAGTTGATGTACTCAGTTTCCTTTTTTGAAAGGAACCCTGCATGATTGCCTTCTTCAGTAAGGGCCAAAATCTTAGCCTTCACTAGTTTAGATGGGTCGTTAGTGATTTTGGTATAGTGTCCTGGGATGGACAAAAGTCTAAGCACTTCTTGGTCATATTTAAAGGCATCCCAGACCACTATACCCCCTCCCTTGTCAGCAGCTTTTATCACTATCGAGCGATCCTCAACTAATGTCTGAATTGCCTGAAATTCCTGTAATTTCAGATTGGGACCAAATTGGGTCCTTGAGTGACGAATTACTTGTTCAATTTCTTTAAGAACCATTTTTTCAAAAATAATCACCTCTGGGGGAAGATCATTAGAATTAGGGGTGAAGGTAGAGGGTCTAGACAGACCAGAGATATTAGGTTCTCTAGGAATATCATTGTTCAAGAAATAGAAGCGCAGTCTCAGTTTTCTTAAGAAGCCTTTTATTTCATTAATTATAGACATAGCACTGGGGTTCTGAGTTGGAACAAAAGAAAGCCCACGTTCTAGGAGCGAGATCTCTGCTGGTGTTAAAACCCGCGAAGAGAGATTGAAAATGGGTAGAATATGACTAGCGATACTCTGTGGTTGATTTTGATTTACCACCTGTATGCACGGTTGCGAGTCTGGAAATCGCGGTGCATCATACCCTGTCCTGGGGTATTCTGCAGGGACATTTTGTGATTCATTCGGCCTCGGGGGGCATTTCTGCGGCCTCTTCGGCCGCCCCTTCCTCGAAAAGGGTTTTCACCCAGGGATTGGTTGTTGAAATCATCATTGCTTGAATTGCTCGAAGATGTATCTGAAAAAGTCACCCATCTTTTTTTATTATTATCATTCACATTTGGTCCTCCCCCATTCCAGTTGGCATTACTCTTCCATGCAGTTTGGGGATTAAAATCATCCACCAGGTATGGATAGACCTGTTCTTTCTTAAAGAGGGAGACATCTTTCTTTAATTTTGCAGTCTTTTTTTCAATGGTTAAAGTTCTAAACTCTTGGAAGGATTTTTCTATCTGTTCCAATTTTTGTTTAGCCTCAGTAATTAAACTGTTTGTCAGAAAGATTTTTTCTTTTTCAGATAATGTTTCCAAAATCATAGAGCTGACTCTTTGGGCAGTTGTGATAGTTAGAACTAGTAGATCGCGGCTACACTTTGTGGCCACTTGACTAAATGCTATTTTATAGTCTTTATCGTCTAAAAAGAGGCAGGGAATAATTTTCACTTGCAATCCCTGAGGGATGATGTTAGATCTTAAATATTCTTTTAGTATATGCCCATGCATTTCAGTGCGGAACTGTTTCTTTTTTAACCTTAAAAGTGCTTCACCTGTAGCTTCTTGACTCTGTATGGGAAGTTGTAGATTTTCAAAAAAGGAAGGTCCTTCTATGAGTTCTGAGATTTGAGCTTCCGTAAAGGAAATAGTATCTATTTCTGCCATGATCTAGAACCACCAGCCTAAGATACACCAAGAGACACCCAAAGTGCAATAAATGGAAAAGAAAAGGAATATAAATTACAAGTAGTAATAACAATACCCTGAATCGGGTATAAGCATAGTCATAATGTATAACCTGCACAGCCAAGGGCTGAATTAATATTTCTCTGAAAGGTACAGGAAACCCCACTCTCTGGAAGAGGGTATTAATGATAAAGACTAGTCTCGGAAAAACACATCCAGAGAATATCATTTAAATTTCTCGTATTAAGGATTTAATTAAACCTAATACATTACTTGTTATGTGAATTTAATCACAAATTTATTTTGCACTCAAAAATTTTTATTTAATTAAACATGGTAGCAGAACACTTTTGTTTAAAAACTCATCATAATTTCATAAAATTCATACTCTAAACTCATTCACACATTTATTTTCAGCCATACACCATACAGTAACTCATTCATACACAACATCAATAAGTACAAGTAAAAACCACATGTAAAACATCAAAATTCATTCACAATCCGATTATTTATACAAAAAAATTATTATATGTTGTAAGAAACAACAACAAACAAAATAACCACAATAATTCTTGAGAGTGGTCAATGGTTCGGATAGGCAAAGAATAGAGGGTCTTCTCAAATAGCCTTATCCACACTTTCTCTACCGGTTTCGACGTGTTAACATTTTTTGTGTTACGTCTTCATCAGGAGATGTTGATATATTCTAAAAAATGAGAGTCATAATTAGTTTCCCTAAACAAATATATATACATAATAAGAAGGCGCTAATATGTGAATACACCGTGCTCCAGTAAAAAGAGGAGGAATCTGCTCCTGTCCTGCTAATAACCCTAAATGTGAGTATACATAAAGGGTAAACAGAAGGCGTCATGTAAGGAGTGCCACCAAACAGAATCAGTGTCCCCAGGCTCAGCAGGACTAGATCAGGACTCAAAACACACTAGATTTGATACATGAATTACGGCATGCAAAGGAGGGAGACGGCATTCAGAAAGACATGCAAAAAAGGCTTCCCATTTAAGAATGTTTAGGTATAAAGTAGCCCAACTACTAACCTTAAGACCATAATCCAGAGTAAATCTGTGATGTATTATCGCTGTAACTGGGATTTTTCAACCAACGGAGCGAGGATCCCGTTGATTTTGATAAAATGTACTTAGAACTTCCATCTAAGGGATTAGAATAGATTGAGAGAATCAGGCAAGCCCTCTAGTAAAAGGCGGAGGTACCTGGACCCAAACAGTGGTCAATATATTATTCTTACCCCAACGGGTCAGATCGCAGTAGACCTATTGGTGGTGCTAGTAGTGCCTCTAGCTAGATATTTATTCAAAAGGAACTGCTGCAGTTACCAGGAGATTGAAACCTAAAATATGATATATAAGCAGAAGGAAAGATGTTAATAATTATGTGATATCATAGTTACACTATCTACCTATTGTTTCAGCTGACAGACTCATAACATAATTTAGAGTCATCAATTTAGGTCACGTAATTATATCCTACTAATGTATGAGCAGCTTAAAGCTAGTAAATTTATAAAACCAACCATAAAGTATGCAGTTGGGTTGACTAATAAATGCTAGTTCGAACTAGGTAAACAAAATCCCGCATTAAAGCGGAAGTGTGGATCTAGTTTACCTGAAGCTGGCAGCCCACGTAATGCTGAACCTGTTCTCAATTCAGGTCTCGCACGCTCACTTTTCCCGACCTTCAATGCAGACCTCCCTACTGACAGGTACGGTCCAGTACCCATTGGCCAGGTCAATAGCAGTGTATACCTTTAACCCCTGGATCTGGGCCAGCCCTTGTTCAATGTAGGGAAGAGGCCATCGTGAAGTGTGGACCAGTTTGTTTAGCTCCCTCAGGTCAGCACAGAGTCTCCACTGGCTGCTTGGTTTCAAAATCCCCAGTACCGGATTATTGAAGGTGCTGTGGACTGGACAAATTATCCCACGGGACTCAAGGTTTCTAATTATTTCTACGAGAGACTCGATGGATGCGAGAGGAAAGCGGTATTGCTTCACAAACACTGGAGTCATATCAGGGTCTGCGGGAATTGTTGTTGTATGGATTTTGGTGCGGCCACAGTCATATGAGTACACCACAAAGAGATCCTGAAAATCTAAGAAAACTTGTTTCAATTTTTGCTTTTGCTCCACAGTCTCACAGGCATCAGCTAGGTTGACTCTCCCTTCAACCATTTGCTTGAAGCCCGGAAAGACTTCTGGTTTCGCTATCTCAGCGGCCTCCTCCATTTGGGTGGAGAAGTCCCTAGTTACAGTGCTGACTTGGACTGATGGCTTCATGTGGGGAAGGCAGTCCTGGTGGACTTGAAAAATCACCTCATCCCTCCTGAAATCACAGGTCACCTCTTCCTTACCATAAGGGCAGGAAGAGTACACCAGGAAATTCCCCCCATGCCGGGTGAAGATCCTTCTGGTGTTGTGTCATTGTCGCTATCACTGTCAAAACAGTCATTGGGTATTGGTCCTATCAGTTCATTACCTAAATCTATGGAAAAATGTCGGTCATCAACAACCATTCCAATAATGGTGCATGTGCCCAGAGTGATACTTCTAAGTTTGCTGTTATCCACCACTATGTATATCAATATGTATTGACTAGTGGTGTTGGGTTTAACCCCAACCCTTGCTGTTGGAGATGAGCATTGAGGTGAACATATGCGCCAGGATTTTGCAGTTTCTGTCCTCTTTCAATTTTTACTTCAAGTGGGAATAGTCGGGTCTGTTCTGGGATGGTGACTTCCTCTCCAATTTGAACTTCAACTGCATATGGCAGCAGTAGAACTGACCGAAATGCTTTCTCTGGATCATCAAGTCCATGGGATACCCGCTAATCGGGACCAGGCTTTGAAGTTTATTAGGTCCAAACTAATGGCAAAGCAATTGAGAATGTCACTTCCTAAATGAAATGCGGCAGGGACATCTCGCACGACCCAACAATTATGGACTATGCTAGGCAGGAGATGTTTGGAATTGGGAGTTTCCAGGTCCATTTCCCATTTATCTATCAATTTAAAGGAGGGAATGGCTGGATCATTTGGGAGTTTTTGGAACATGGCTTCGCTGATGAAGCTCTTACCGCTGTTCACGCACACTCGGGCGATAACAGAGTCCTTCCCCTCATTTAACTGAATAGGGATGAACAACTGTTCTCCAATTTTCTGAATGTCAGCCAGACTTTGAGCTGGTTTCTCATCATTTTGGACTATGGAAGTAGGACTTTCTGATAGTAAATTGGTATAGAACTTCAGAGTATTTCCTTCCAGTGTGGAATGCCACTTGAGACTCAAAGGAAGGTTGATTTTCAGAAATAGACAGGATTTCCCATCACCAGTTTGTTGTCCTACAGCAATTACTGTCACGTCAGGGATTTTGTTGTTTTGAAAGTGGAATTCAATTTGGGCAGGTTTTTGTTCAACCATGTGGCATGTGCCATTCAAACTAACATGGATGACACTATGTTTTAATTTTATTGGTCGGTTAGTCTGAGTTCAGAGGACCTTATTTTCACAATCTGTTAGGGGAGACAATCTACGCAGGATGTCATTCCCCAGTAAACAGGGTGTGCCCTCTGGAGTCACAACTATGACCAGGTGTTTCACCTAGTGTCAACCAATTTTAATCTCCAAATCCGCAGTCCCCTCGACAGGAATTTCATTCCCATCGAAGTTCTGAAGTTGTCCAGGAAGAAGGGTGAGAGGGATCTGGTATCTCTCCCCCCTTCCTGAATTCAGCTGATCAAAGGTCCTTTTTGACAGAAGGGTGGCTTGGTATCCAGTGTCCACCAGTGCCAAAAATTGACATTGCCCTTGTATCTGGACTGGGGCATACAATCTTCCCTCCTTCTCCTCAAGGGGGCAAAGATAATGTGCATTTTGGGCCAATTGATGGGTTAATTTCTTTATTCTTGATTCTGACACAGGGGTATTTTGGGCAGGATTCTGTGTGAGCGCTTGGGGATCTGTAAGAAAAATATGGCAGTTGGATATTGGGAGAGTTTTGGGCTACCCTGGTTCTGATTCTGGGCCACCACACCCTTTTTGGTGGCAGTCACCAGAATATTTTTGGGCAAGTAATTTTCTGGCTAATCATTCTGGGGTGCAATGTTGGGCGGTTCAAACTCAGTCCCCACATTTACCCAGTCTCTATTAGGATCTCTCGGAACCCATTTTTCTTTGGGAGGAGTTCCCCCATCCCCGAAGGAGAAGATCCTTTTCCCAGAGTCCTCTGAGGACCCCTCTCCTTCAAATTGGAAGACAGTAACCTCCTCCACGAAATGGGTTTTTAGGTCCTTTATTTCTCCTACCCGCCCTCTGTTCCTTGGGTTGCAGACTTTCGAGGGCAGGAGATTTTGGTTCTGGTTCCTGGGTTTCCAGGGGATTTTCACAAGTGGGGAAGGAAGCTTCCTCTAAGGCTTTACACCCCCCTTCCACCCGTGCCTCCTCCTTTGGAACCAGTGAGTTGTCAGGGTTCTTTCCCCGTCATTGCTCTAGAATACCAGATCCTTGGTTTGTGGAGTTCTGGGCCGCCATGTTCATCTGAGGGTTCTGCTGATCCCTCAACATGCGACCCAGATCCTGTGAAAAGTTCTGGACCTGGCGCTCCACTTGGGACACCCGCTCTGGCTTGTACGGGGGTCTCTGGTCCATCCTAGGTGGACCACGGGAAGGGTACCTGTCCCTTCTCCCATAATACCATTGGTTGAGATAGTTCTGGTAAACCTCCACTCTTGGCCTCCCCTCTCCTGGATTGGGCTGTCTGGGCTCAGGAAAATGGGAAAAGAAAGGAGGGTTGTTTTGCAGGTTGATGTTTTGCGGGTACTGGAGAAAGAAGCTTAACCCGGCATTTGGGGGATTACTACCCTCCCGGGGAAAGTTAGGAGGGATGTTTCCTGGGTTGGTAGCTACCTGGTTGGATCCCCCCCTTGGGCTGGGGGAATCCACACATACCCCAGGATGGGTTTGTTGCCCTTGTAACAGGGACTGATATAATCAGGGGAGTTAGGGGTCCCATTTGTAGGATTAACTCCCTGACTACCTGTTTAGGATTGGCCCGAGGGCCTTCTGGTTCTTTGGTTAGAAGATGGATTCTGTACAGGAATATTTCCAGATCTAAAATGGGGGCAACCTTCACCTCTGCCACCTTAGCAGCAGCAGGGGTGTTGGCTGGTTTGGAGTTTTTATTTGTATTTTTATTCTCTACCGGTTTCTGCACTTCAGAAATACGGGTCGCCTGTTCAATGACCCAGTCTAGTGATCTCTTCTCGTGAAAGTCCCTCACCAGCTGGGTCATGATGTATTTAGGGAGTGCATGAAAGAAAGTATTAATGAACTCCCTACTGTCTGTGCACACCCTCCTGGTGGTCTGCGCAAAGGCACGTTTTAGTTCTTGTGGGGCCTGATCTTCCGCACACTGCAGATTGTAGGCCGCCTTGCAGGCCTCTTGAGGGTTCCTATGTACAGAAAAATGTTTTAGGATATCTGCCCTGTAGGTGAACCTTCTTGAATGGTTCTGATCCTCCAGCCCTGTTAAGAAGCTGGAGTACTCGGGGGAAAATGTCCATTTGACATATTGGATGCAACTCTGGCTATCTTTCAGATGGAAAGTATCCATCATCTGCTCGTATAACTCAAGGTGCTCCCAGACTGAACACTTGGCATTTTTGTGATAGGGCGTTATGACACTCCTAATGGCCTTGATCTGTTTCAGGGGATCTTTTAGTAGAGCCCCCTTAATTTTGTTGGCCTTTTTGGTCTTAGTCACCTGGGTCCACTCATCCTCTGAGTCAGATGCACTGCTACAGGAGGTGGCTATCTGATCCTCTAGGCTCTCCCTGATTCTGTGAGCTTGAGAGTGGCTTCCAGAATGTGGGGGCCTAGTTTCCTGGTGCCTGTGGCACTCAGAAGAGTCTTCTGACTCTCATTTGCTCCCAGGATTGGCTGAGTCCCCCCGCCCCTCCACTGCCCTAGCTGGGAAGAGGTCTTTAGGATACTCTTAGTGGGCCTGCTTTCCTGGAGTTCCCCACCAAATTTTGGTCCTTTGGTAGGCGGTATTTTTGAGGATCCAATTCCCTGATTCTCCCCTCACAGGAGTCTTCCTGATCAGAGAGGCTAGCCCTAACATTTGGGAATCTGTACAGAGACGCCCATCCATCCATTTCTGGGAGGCTCTGATCTGTCAGTCCCATGTTGCCAATTCTGCTGAAGTCTACCATCCCCATGGCCCCTGGTTCTTATGAGCCAGTGGACATGAAGGCAGCAGAGTCCATGGTACTGAAGGGGTTAGAGTCCCTGATTACAGGGTTCCTGATGTTATGCTCAGGGGTTTCTCTGTCCCTTCCTACCTCTTCCCTTTCAGCCCCTATTCCCTGGTGACATGCCAAAATCTGACTCTTTTGCTCCTCTATTAAGGCCTTACTGGTCTCAATGATTTGCTCTTGCATGGCTATCTGTTTGTGGAGCCTATCATTCTTTTCACAGAGAGCATCATTGTCTCTCTGTGCTTCCTGCCTGGATTGTAAATATTGGGCCAATTTCTGCTGCAGGAGGCTCACATCCTGAGTTTTATCATTATTTATATGAGTGTTCTTTTCCAGAGCATCCTCCACTCTCCTGGTGTGCTCTAGTAGCTCTCGTATTCGGTTTTAACTTCACTAAGCTCCTGGAGGGTCAACTTTCTTTCCTCTAACTTAGTTTTTAATTGGCTGACTTCCTGGCCTAAGCCTCTCCTGACTTAGAGTGCCCCTCTGTTCAGCCAAGTCGTCCCGTTGTTTTTTAAATGCACTAGATTTCTGGTGCTCCTCATCAAATTCCTCTTGTGAGTGGATGACTTTAATAATTAATTTATTGTTTTTTTCTTTTAATTGGTCTATCTGGTCTTGTAGGATGACCATCTGTTCTGCGCAGAAAGTTAATTGTTGTGCCAGCTTTTGTTGACTCTGTTGTAAAGAGTTGTAAAGAGTCAACCCTTTCCTGACACTCCTTTCGCAGTGTCTGTAATTGGGCATCTTGCTCTGCCTTCTCTTGCTGTAAGAGGGCCAGATCTTCTTTTAATTGGGTAATATATTGCCTAGCTTCTGTCTCTAATTCTTGGCTCTTCTGTAGCCTTTTCTCTGAAGAGTCCAGATTATTTTGGATTTTCTCTAGAGTTTCCACTTGCTCCTTTCACAATTACGGAAAGAAGCAGAAAAACGCTGAACTCTGGACCAGAGTATTATTATAAATCGCAAATCTGAAAAAATTGTCCAGAGGGTGAATTGTTAATTACCACAAAGGTTTATCAAATTTTATTAGACATGATACAAAAAATTCAAAATAGTCAATTAATGACATATTATTATACAATTCATTATTATATCACATAACAGAACAGCAAGGGTATACATAAAAATTGGCTAAAACTAGTCCACCACAATGAACATTCATAGTGCAGCATTCAAACCACACACAACAATCAGTGACATTCAAACATACAACAATTACTAAAAAACAAGGCAAAATTGATTGACAGTAGGAGGTCGGGTGTACAAACTTTCCCCACATCCAGTATAATTATATTTCTTTTTTAGATGTTTTCAAACTAGCAATAAAGGTGAGTAAAACAAGCAATCACAAGGGCGGATCTAAAGAGAGGAAATATATGTAGATCACATCCCTAAAGAATTAGCTCAACCGGTTTCGACGTAGAATGTGCTTTGCACAACGTCTTCATCAGGAGAAGGATAACATAAAGCTGCAAGGCAAGAGCAAAACTGCATGAGTGTGCGACAGTGCCCTGCCCCAGACTTAACTATAGCAATAATGTGTACACCACGTGCCACCTATCCAGTGACTACAAATTGTTAAAATGTTTTACATTTTAAATTTAAAATAGGGAATCTAAGAAAACCAATCAAAGACAACCCTAGTCCATAGGGTTTTAGAAGCAGAGCAAGAAGCACCGTGATTGTGGTGACAGGTGAATACCACCATAAATGACCTACGTGGCAAAGGAAGTTGATTTTAAAAGATTAGAAGCCCCACACCAAAGGTGACTGCCGAAAGTAAAACGACACAACTCTGCAACCGAACTGACCCCGTGTGTGTAAGCCTACACAACCAGATTAGAAGTAGGATGGAGTAACTGCTGCCTGGCCCCAATTGGTCCGCTAGAATCTTGAGTGGGGAAACATACGAAGGAAAAAGGGGGAGGGGGGAAAGAACAAGTAGGCATAAAAATAGCCACATGATGCAGCCCAGGACCAGAATTTTGGGTGTCATGTATTACAAAAATACTCACCCGAACCCTGGGCCCGCTGCTCTGGGTGATGCCCTCCAATTGTGGGTGTCCGACACTGTCCACTTAATAAGTTGTATAGCACAGCTTGCCAGCATAATATAAACTGGTATACTGCAAGACAAAATTAATCAATTACCCATACCATATATAAGCAAGAGAGTTAATGCTAGTCAGCTGACGTCCACTAGTACCTCAAAACCCTGCTCAAATATAGGGTTGCTGCCCCGTTGGCTGGTTAGGTACCGAATGGACCACTGCACATATCAAATGCTATGCCAAATAGATCCCAAATGTCCTAGGCTGGTCGGCATCAAGCCCATCAGATGGTAAAGGGTGATAAAGTACACAGACCAGAGGAGCTAAATATTGGGTCATTTTAATCCTGGGCTTCTTTGCCAGAACTATGTTTTCTGCATGCTTTTCCTGTATTATTCCTATGTGGAGGTACAGGTAGGCCGCTATTTTGACAATTTTACATTGCTCCTCTTTTATTTTTGGGGCCATGTACAGTTCACTAAGCGCTTGGTGTAATGGGCTCTTGTCCTGCCATGTATCTAGGTCTATGGCAGTGACCTGTTCTTTGATTTCCTGCAGCCATACCTGTCCATTCTGTTCGGGCCACACACCCCTGACAAACAGTTTGTGCAGGAGGTGTTCCCTAGCCATATTAATCTCTACTGGGATCGCCATTTTGGAAATATCAATTTCCTTATGAATTATTTCAGGGTTATTTTACTTTTACAAATAGGCCTGATTTTTGGAGTATTTATTTTGAGAGGTGCTTGTACAGTGTAGCACAGTACACCAACCCAGAAAGGTGTCTCTACCCTGCAGGCTAGTATGCTGTGTTAGACTGTATCGGGTGGTATCTCGAACTCAGAATCACGGCATGAGCCCCCAAAATCTGTTAAGGATTTCAATCAGGCACACACCCAGGTCTCGCCGAGCATGTTATGTGCAATGAAATACTTATTTATTTGTGTCTATAAGTTCAATATTCTGAATGATATACCACTCATATCACACCCATCTCAAAATCCCCGCCAGGTTACATTGGACCAGAAATCAGGCTAGTTTGTAAAGGTAAATATGTATTTATTTATTTAATATTCAAATCACACATAAGTTTTAATATATATATATATATATATATATATATATATATATATATATATATATATATATATATATATATATATATATTGCATGGCCACGGTAGTGGCCATGTAGTTATGGTTCAGTTGCTGTTTCCATAGGAAGAGCACTTTTTGGGCGGCTTATAACTTCGCTCTCCCTGGACGGATCCTCACCAACTTTGCAAAAAAAAGTATTTGGGTCACTCTGAATTTTTTTGCAAAGTTTGGTGAGGATTCGTCCAGGGGTGGCAAAGTTATAGGGGGGGTCCCAAAACTTTTTTTTTCCCATAGACTGAATGGGAAACATTTTTTGCTCGCGTCTACAGCCCAAACTACTGGCGGATTTTCACCAAATTTGGACCAGGAGCAGCGGCTTGGTCCCAAAAGCATGCTTTTGCAAATTTGGTGAAAATCCGTCCAGTAGTTTTTTTTAAAATGACCAAAAAGTAGGTAAAAAAAAATTAGTGACATCTGTGTTCGGTCCGCGGACAGACTTCCCTGTTCGCTCCGTGGACAGTGTCCTGATTGGCCAATCGGCTTGTGTGATGTTCGCGGACATGCAACGTGTTCGCTGATTGGACGGCGTGGAGCGTGAAGTGCGTCAGATTTTCGGTAGCGCCCGCCATCTTGGATTCGCAGTCGTCCGCGGACAGCGCGGTGAAACTTTGTTCAAAATTTGTATTTAGTAGAGTGTGTTGGTGTATAGGAGTGTTTGGGGAGGGTGGGAGTGTATGAGATAGGATGAAAGTTGTGTTTTTTATGTGTTAGATGTTCTTTTTGTGTTCGATTTGTCTGCGGACATCATGGGTGTTCTGAAATGTTCTAAATAAACTGAATGGGAGGTGTTCTGAGGACTCAATATGTGTCCGTTTTGTTCGCAAGCAAACTGAAACTGTTCTAGGAACACTCGCAGTGTCCTGAAATGTTCACAAATAAACAAAATGGGGGTGTCCTGAGGACGCTGTCCGTATTGTTCGTTGTCAAGTTGAATATGTTCTAAGAACACTCGCAATGTCCTGAATTGTTCACAAATACACAAAATGGGGGTGTTCTGAAGACGTTGTCGAACACTCGCTGTGTCCTGAAATGTTCGCAAATATGAATGGGGGTTGTGGCTGACAAGTTGAATGTGTTCTAAGAACACTCGCGGTGTCCTGAAATGTTTGCAAATAAACAAAATGGGGGTGTCCTGAGGACGCTGTCCGTATTGTTCATTGTCAAGTTGAATGTGTTCTAAGAACACTCGCGGTGTCCTGAAATGTTCACAAATAAACAAGATCGTGGTGTTCTGAAGACGTTTCTAAGAACACTCCCGGTGTCCTGGAATGTTCATAGGGGGTGTCCTGAAGGCGTAGTCCGTATTGTTCGCTGGCAAGTTGAATGTGTTCTAAGAACACTCGCAGTGTCCTGAAATGTTTGCAAATAAACAAAATGGGGGTGTCCTGAGGACGCTGTCCGTATTGTTCTCTGTCAAGTTGAATGTGTTCTTAGAACACTCACGGTGTCCTGAAATGTTCGCAAATAAACGAAATGGGGGTGTTCTGAGGACACTGTCCGTATTGTTCGTTGTCAAGTTGAATGTGTTCTAAACACACTCGCGGTGTCCTGAAATGTTCGCAAATAAACAAGATGGTGGTGTTCTGAAGACGCTTCTAAGAACACTCGCGGTGTCCGGGGAATGTTCGTAGGGGGTATCCTGAGGACGCTGTCCGTATTGTTCTCTGTCAAGTTAAATGTGTTCTAAGAACACTTGCGGTGTCCTGAAATGATCGCAAATAAACAAAATGGGGGTGTTCTGAAGACGTTTCTAAGAACACTCCCGGTGTCCTGGAATGTTCATAGGGGGTGTCCTGAAGGCGTAGTCCGTATTGTTCGCTGGCAAGTTGAATGTGTTCTAAGAACACTCGCAGTGTTCTGAAATGTTCGCAAATAACCAAAATGGGGGTGTCCTGAGGACGCTGGCAATATTGTTCTCTGTCAAGTTGAATGTGTTCTTAGAACACTCATGGTGTCCTGAAATGTTCGCAAATAAACGAAATGGGGGTGTTCTGAGGACACTGTCCGTATTGTTCGTTGTCAAGTTGAATGTGTTCTAAGAACACTCGCGGTGTCCTGAAATGTTCGCAAATAAACAACATGGGGGTGTTCTGAAGACGTTTCTAAGAACACTTGGGGTGTCCTGGAATGTTCGTAGGGGGTGTCCTGAAGGCGTGGTCCGTGTTGTTCACTGGCAAGTTGAATGTGTTCTAAGAACACTTGCAGTGTCCTGAAATGTTCGCAAATAAACAAAATGGGGGTGTCCTGAGGACACTGTCCGTATTGTTCGCTGTCAAGTTGAAAGTGTTCTAAGAACTATTGCGTTGTTCTGAAATGTTCGATAGGGGTGTCCTGAAAACGCTGTCCGTATTGTTCGCTGGCAAGTTGAAAGTGTTCTAAGAACACTCATAATGTCCGCGGACATTAAAAGATTCCATAGACCATAGTTGAAATGTTTGACTCTATGGTTGTGATATGCTGCGGTGGTTGTTGCCAGGGCATAGAGTCTTGGGTGCATGGCCATTTGGCCATGCACCCAAGACTCTATGCCCTGGCAACAACCACCGCAGCATATCACATTCATATTTGCTTATAACTTTGGGTGAAAAACAAATGTATAAGGAACAAAGGTATTAGATACTATGGATGTGATATGCTGCTATGGTTCTCCTTATTATTGTATACTTACGGTTTGGTCTAGTAATGGGAGTCCATGTTTTTCTTGTTCATTTCTGTGATAAAAGAAAATAGCATGTTAGTATTAGTATTTTGTAATGACTTATTACATTGTATAATCAATATACTTTTTTTTTTTGGACCCTCATATTTAGTAGATTACAAATCAGAGTACTGTGCAATTTGCTCAGTTTCTGTATTTGTTGCTAAAATCATTGGGTCTGTGGGAGAAATAAAAATCCATGTTGGATTAAAAAAACCCTTTTTCTGTTATGCTACAGTTTATTTGTTTGTTTGTTTTCAGTGTTCACTTGTTGTTTCTGGCTAATGCTTTATACTTTGGCTTGTTGTATTTTTTTGGAGCAGTAACATATTACTTATTTGTTTTGATATTATAACATTTTGGAGCAGTTAGATACCAATTGGCATATTCTAACTGTCTATTTTTTTGATAAATTTTAGTGGTATTGATTTATCTATTTGGATATTGTTAAATTTTGGGACAGTTAGATACCAATTGGCGTATTCTAACTGTGTATTTTTTGGTCTAATTTAGTGGTATTCATTTATCTGATTAGTTGTTGTAGAATCCTTGAGCAGTTAGATAGCTTTTGGAGTATTTTAACAGTTTATATTTTTTTAACACAAGTTTACTTAGGGTTTAAATACAGTTTAGTTATCAAATTTTGGTTTTAAGAACATCAAATAAGCGTTTGTAAGATTTCCTGGTAATCTCTGCTTTAGAGTAATGGTACTATCATTACATTCAAACCATCCACATTTCTTTTTTATATATGCAGTGTAGTGCCCTGAATTGGTTGTGGCTCCTGCGTGGTAGATTATACCTATTGTTGTGAAGGTTTTCTTACCAAGTGATATTTGACCATGTGTGAATCCAGTCAGCTTGCAGTTGTTTTTGGTACCATCTGCATTGTAACGTAGAAGCATTAGTATTATGTATTTACTGTGTGTTTGTATTACTAACGTGGAGCGATTATCTGATTTGCAGGTAGAGCATAATCTACCATGGTTTGCATTTTGTACAAGTCGCTGAAATGGAATGGATTCACAATTTGGTATTGATATATATATGAAACGTTCATTGGGGATTTCTTCTTGTGTCACATTGTTGCAGAGAGTGCATGTATGTTTCCACATGTATGAAATCTAAAAGATTTCATTTATAGGTATGTTTTTGTTTTCCATTACTTGTAGTAAGTACATTAGAAATTCTTGTGGATCTTCCTGTGAATTTATAGTGAATTTCACCATTCCAGCACAGTAGTCCAATTGTTGTCTTATTCCAAAAACACTATACGTGTTGTCAGGATTGTTTGATGCATTTCTGTGAAGTACTAACATTTGCAAACACAATGGGTCTGTACTGTGTAAGTAAATGTTGTCAACAATTGGTGGTAATTGAAATAGAATATTCATTGCTACATTTGCGTAGCAACTTACACCAACTATATTTGAGAATTTAAATGGTCCAGGTAGTTCTGTATCTAACTGCTTTTTTTGGAGTTTGTCTTCCTTCTTTAAATAAGTACTTGGTTTACTTTCCCTAATTGATTCTTTTTTGCTTGTGGTACTTGATGAAGTATTAGTTTCTTTTACTCTCTTTGAAGGATTTGCAGTGACATCCTGTTGCATTTCTGTTTGATTTATTTTTCTTTTATAACGTTTTACTTTTTGTGGAACAGAATATGTGTTTAGGTGGGGGGTGTATAGTGAGCGAAGTCTCTTGTATTCTAAAATGCAAGGAATATCAGTGTTTATTTTACTTGCATCAAAGTTGATTAGAAATAGACCGTCAAGTGTACGTAAGCGTGATAGTGCTACAGAGCTCATGCCTTCTTTAAAGACTGTGTTACCAATATCATTGCTTTGTCTAGGGTAAGACCTTGTGATTTATGAATCGTGACTGAAAATTGTTCTCTGCGTACATACATATCTTTGAAGAGAAGGAATCTAGCTGTTGAGCGTCCTATCCTTTTTACTTCTGAAAGTTTGTCAAAGAGTATATTGACAAACTGAATTTTGTTGTCGCGTGGGTATGTTTGAAAGCCAACAACTGTACCCAGTGCTCCATTAACTAGTCCTTGGTCCACGTCAAGGTTACGTTTAAGCATTACTCTGCAATTTAAGGATAATTTTAATATCTTTTCTAAGCCTGCTGTGTTTGAGATTGATTTTTTTTCTAAACTATTTAGTCTTGTTGTGGCTTGGTCACACATGGGTAGTGTCATACCATGTACATCTAGTTTGTCTGTGGCGCTAATTTCCATGATTGGTTGCATTTCTTTACTTAGCATGATTTCATTGAATTTGAAACAGCTTGCAAGAGTTGGCATTAAAGCCATACAATTGACATTTTTGTGGGCTAATTGTTCCATAACATCTGTAGCACATGCATTATCGCCATAAAGTGCATTAATGTGCCGGGTTTTCAATATTGCTTCCGCTTCTTTAAAAAGTATACCAACTCTGATACTTTTTAAAATGTTGGCATAAGTGAGATCTGCAGATTGCCGCATGTTTTCTGTTAATTCTCTATACTGGAAATGTTGCCAAAGGTTGACATTTCCAATGCTGCCAACAGTTTTACGGCAGAGTTTGTGTCCTAATGTTTTAAAAATAGGCTCACCTTTTACTGGTGTTAATTGAAGCAGATCTCCAAAAACAATAATGTGTTTTCCTGCAAAGAGCTCTTCATAGTCTGTTTTGAGTACTTCTTGTAATCTGAGGTGAATCAAAGCTAACATCAGGTTGGAGACCATGCTCACTTCATCTATTAGTACCATTTTCATTTGTTTCAATACTCTGCGTAATTCCATTGCAGCTTCTGCAGAAAGTTTGTAATAGTCTAATTTGTTCTGGTGTTCTACTGGTAATAGTAGTAATCGGTGTAATGTAACACCACCTATGTTGTAGGCAGCTAAACCTGTGGGGGCAGTGACAACAGCTGACAGTTTGTTGTTTGTCAACTGTTGAAGGAACTTACTAATGATTTTGATTAGGAATGTTTTGCCAGAACCAGCTTCACCACTGACGTACAGTAGTATAGGTTTATAATTATGGCAGGAACATTCTTTATTTTCATGGTTTATACCATGTGCAATTTGTTTTGTTACATCTTGAAAAATGCTACTTTGCTCATTGTTTAGTTTTGATTGTAGTATAATTAAGTCTTCCTTATCTTCATAATGACACATGGTGTTTTCTACTTCTATCATAGCTAATTCTGCCTCATTTATTATTAGTGGTTCTCCCAGTGCTTCTTGGCTTCCTGTTACAGAAGGTTGACTACTGTCAGGAGTGTCCTTATCTAGTTGAGCTTGGAGTTCTTCTTCGTGTTGCTGTTCATTGTGCAACATTGTTTTGTACTGTGTAAAGTTTACATCAGTTATAGTGCTTTCATTTGCTTTGAAAGCATCCTCATATGAGTCATAGTTATCTAGTAATTGTTCTTCTTTTCTCCATGGTTTGAAGAGTTGTAGCAGGGACATGTAATATACTTCTTTATGTTGAGGAGTCTTTAATGACAATTTGATATGATTAATTAAATTTGGTTTAGTGAGTTTAACTAAGCTGCCTTCACAGTTTGTCACTCTATATTTACCTTTTTTTTCATCAGGTTTCATATTATTTTTGTATGTGTAGTTTTGGGCTATGTGGTATAGATACATGTTTTCCAACGTATTACTTCTGTTTGGGTAGTATGTGTCCAATAAATTGTTTTTTAAAATGTCTTGGCTGTTGGGATCATGTTTGGCTATTGTTTCTATATCTTCATATGATTTTAGAACTCTTTTTCTAGATTTAGCTGGACCAAGATTAGCCATACTATATTTTCAGATTTACCATACAATGCAGTACCAGTTAAACGATCAGCTGCTTCATATGATCCGCATTCTCTATGGGTGAGCATTTTTATGCCCAAGCTGTATAATTTCTGAGATACTGTTTTATCTGATGACAGTTCATTCCAGAGGTCTTGGAGCTCTGTCTTTTCTGCTTTAGTTAAGTATGCTGTGACATATCGTGCAACTGCAGTAGAATTGTCTGCAATGTACTGCACATCTATGTTTGCATTCCATAAGTGGGCAATGATTGCATTATTATCATTGATATATTTTTCTTCTTCTTTTCTTTTTATGTAATATGTATTTTTAGGTGACTTACCTTTAACACTATGTCTAACTGAAGACATGAGGTTGTTCACTTGACCTTTATTTGTAACTGGTCTAGGGAATCCAAATCAGCATTTGGTGTAGTATTTCCCTTTGTTTTTGTATTTGCGACGACAATATTTTCCACATTTGTGTCTTTCAAATTGTAAAATTTGTGCATGAAGATCACTATTTGTGGCTTCTGATGGAATTTCACAAGTGACATATTTTTCAATAAACTGTAAAACAGTAGTATCACTGTCTTGACCAAATTTAGGAGCATCTTTAATCCATAAAAGCATGTGGATATGTGGTGCTCCTCTGGCTTGGTATTCTTTTGTCCAAAAGAAGTGTTGCACTTCTCCAAGGGGAGGAACAGTTTAATTACAAATAAAATGTAGCATAGCAATGAAGCGATGGTGAAAATATCTTGAAACATTAACAGGATCCAAAGAACAAAGTTCTCCAGGTGTTAGTATATCTATGTTTGTTTTGTTTTTATTTGATATGCGTAGGAAATCATGTAAATCTTCCCATGCATATTCTGCACAACTTAATGTAACAAACCAAGTGGGTGGGCCAAGGTTTCTGATGATACAACGTACATCTCCATGACATCGAAACCAGTACTCTTTAGTACCACACATATTTGCTAATAGATTTGTAATAATTGATTGTAAAACCTCATCCTTTTGTTGCACTTTTTCTAATAATTGTGTAGCTGTCATATTTTGAAAGTGTGATCCTGATTTTAATATGTGTGCAACTCCGTAACATAAAGTTGCTAGTTCATTTTCAAAGAGTAGGTGGAATATGTATT
Source organism: Ambystoma mexicanum (assembly GCF_040938575.1). Classification (NCBI taxonomy): domain Eukaryota; kingdom Metazoa; phylum Chordata; class Amphibia; order Caudata; family Ambystomatidae; genus Ambystoma; species Ambystoma mexicanum. The sequence continues at coordinate 1,142,757,476 of NC_090921.1, read as the reverse complement.
CCAGATTTTGTCTAAATCTGGGATCTTCAGAATACATCCGTAATGAGCGGTATTCTGAAGCTGATATTTGAATAGGTCTATCATCATACCTTCCTCCTTTGCCAGTAGGAAAGAGTAGAGGAAAAGCACGTGCTTCTATACTTTTTTCCCATATGCTGATTGGCGATCCTTTTGTTTGACGCATTTGGTAAGTTTCCAGTACATCTTCTACGGTGTCATTACAGTGCAAAGGGTGAATTGTATAATGGTCTAAAGTATTTGATATTGTAGCAGGATCTAGTAGCTCAAATTGACCAGCTTCTTGTGTTTCTTGAATTATTTCAGTTGTATCTTTCAAGTTTTCTTCACTATTAATTTCTTTGTAATATTCATTATTCTCTTTAAGATATTGGAAGGCTTGTCTAACTTTCAATAAATCTACCAGCTGTTGCCATATTATTTTGTCTTTTGTAGGTACTCCATTTACTAAGATAATTAAAGATTGCTGCATTGGACGTTGCACTCCTATAGTATGCACATTTTCTTTTAGATCTAATGGTAAATAAACTACATTTCCACGAATGCCTTTTACCAATTCAGAGGGAGGTAATTTTGCTGTTTTTGATTAAAGGCGTATTATTGCTTGAAATGGGTGTACTGTTTGAATTATGATGCTCTCATATAAATTAAGTTGTTGTAGGGGTTTGGTACTGGGTATAATTCCAAATTATTTGTGATAGCACGTGAAGGAGTTTGGTTGTTGTCAAGTTTTGTAGTGCAGTAACTGCAAAGTATTAAGGGCTCAGTTATTTCGTATTTGTTTTCTGCTGCAAGGTAGAGAGCTAATTCAAACCATTTAGAATCTTCATTGTCTTCTATTTTGTATGATAGGGCTACAGTTTTTGTGTTACTTTTATAAAATGTTCTACGGCAAAATACACATACATGGTTTGGTACTTCAGCTGATGTACTTTTAAATTTTAGTATTTCTTTTTTGTATGTGTTTAACAAAAGGTTGCCATGTGTAGAATTGTTGCTTAATTGGTTTAAAGCTATTTCATTCTGTAAATGGCTTTCACTTCCAAAATATTTTTTCTGGATATAGTGAATTTCTTCAAGTAGGTCTTTTGCTGTACCATGTAGAAGGATGTTATTTAACTTTGCTAGTGCTAAAGCACGACTTTTAGCATAGTACAGTTTATAGACTAGATTTCTTATAGTTGAATGATGTGTTGATATCCTTTTGATATCATGGAAAGTGGTTTTACAAGAGGGTCCTGTAATGCAGGCCAATGAATGTCCTTGTAGTCCTGTGTACTTGCGCACTGGACAGGTATCCATATTTTGCAGTAATTTAATTTTGATTTTGTCTTTGCTTTTTACATATTTATTGAGGAATTGACGTAAAGATTTGAAACATTGTTTGGGAATGTTACACATTGACGTGCATGGCCATTTGTACACTAGACGTTCTGATTCAGTTGAATGGAGGGGTAATTCTAAGTTTTCAGGGCATATTTTTGTAAGGAGTACTTCTTGTTCCATTATGGTATTATTCACTTTTTCATAACCTCGACCACTGCTATGTATGGCAATTGTATTTTTTTGCTTTTGTTTGTACGCTTCTTCATTAAAATATGGTTCTGTGCTAGTAGTATGATTCCATTCACCTCCGCAGATACTTAAGAAGTTCTTTCTGTTGACATTTCGCTTATTGAGAAGTCTTTTTTGTAATTTAGTTATTAGTTTTGTTAGTGGTTTCATTTTGTTTAACAGTAAAATAAATAACTTTCTTTTCAGAAGAATTGCACTGTCCATCAACGCTTCTAAGATTAATTTCCTATGATAGGTTTTAAGCATTGAACCTGATTTCTCTCCTGTTTTTATAAGATTTTGAAGGACTTTGTGACGGTACATTTTGGCTAAAATACTTTTCTTGGTATGCTTACTTTGCACTATATTAAAATTTGAAGAAGTAGTTTTATCTGTAGTGATAGCTGATTTTCTGTTAATTGTTTTTTGGTTTGTTTTACATTTTGATAGAGGAGGCAAAGTTTTTGTACTTGAAACTTCTTGTGTTTCACTAAATGACTATTAGCTGTTTTGTTTCAACTTTTTTTACAAATTCTGCTAGAGATGGATGCTTATGTTGGACACTTTTATTTTCATTTGCTCTACTTTTGGGTTGCTTTCTACGGACTTGACTTTTCGTAGGCATTCTTTAGGGTCTGTTGAAAAAATAAAGAAGATATGGGTTGGGGTGTTCTGGAATGTATGTGTGCTGTGTGCATGAGTGTTTGAGTAAGATGACAAAGATGTATGTAATGGTGTGTGATTGTGCATTGGGAACTACAACTAGTAGGGATAGGTATTCTTGAATGTATGTGTTACTAAACTGGGGTTCAGATGACAAAAAAAAAGTAAGCTAGTGGTGTGGAAAAGTACAAATAGTAAATCTAATGTATACAATTAAAACAGTTGTTTGTTCTATAATATGAAAATTGTAGCGGTTTAGTTGGGTAATTTGTGTGTCCAAAAATAGGAATTTGTGGGCCATTGTGGCTGTAAATCGCTGTTTAAGACATGGAGATTTTTGGACAAAATGGTACACAATCTCTATTTTTAGGCACCAAAATAGCTTGTATTAACGTTGTAGTATGTTTGATTAATAATACAAATATTATGGTGATATTCTATTTACTTTTTTTCTTAAATTAACAGGTAACTTCTTAGTTCTTCTTTGTTCTTTGAATTCGGCTGCTTCTTTTCAGGAGACTGGTCTTCACTGCAATTGTAAAAGCTTTAAATTAGTAACTTTGTTTGTATATAGCGCTGTTTTTAATTTAGATATTGATTTTTTTAATTGAAATCCTCAGTGCCTTCTTTAAAACCATTAAACTAATTTATTTACATAAGATACATTGCATCAGTTCAGTACATATGATATGTTCTTAATGAACAAATTGTATTGAATGACTAACTGTAGCAAAAAAAAAATATCTTTACTATGTCTTGTGAAATTTATAATATACCAGTGAATACCACTATTTCTGTAAGTAAGCTGTTCTAGGTAATAGCGCCTCAATGTCATGTCTAAATTAAAGTAATTAAGTAAATAAATAAATATAAACAAAAAATATGAAATTTTATAAGTATTTTTTTAAAGATTTAAACATAGATTGTGCTTGCATGCAATTTTGTTTGAATATATGTAGTCTATATATTTCATTTAAAATGTTTTAGTTTAACATGATTTGAGTGTGTGTGTATAAAGAAAGTAACTAGTATAAAGGTTTATAAGTGATAGTTGATTTTAGGAAATTGAAAAAAATACAGTAAATTCATTTTACAGATTACACAAGCTAAAAGTCTGTTTGAAAATGTGTTCATCTACTGTACAGAAATATGCATACCTGAAGTTTGTGTTCATGCATATGGATATGCATGGAGCTGCAAGTAGAAATCTTGGAGACCTGTACAGAATTTCTGGTAGATGGTGCTTGCCAATGATATGACACTTGTACTCAGAGAGATTCACAGTATATTTGCAGTGCTGATCTATGATGATGCAGTTAGATCTAGGGGTATTGAATGTGATTGGTGCATGGTCATGTGATTTTTTAGCTACATCCAATGAGGGAATGGCAGAGAGAGTGAAGTGGAAATGGTAGAAGGGCTGTTCATGTTACGATATGTCCGCGGACATGGCGGTAGTTCGCGGACATCGGGAGTTACATCCAGGGATTTTTGGGTTCAGAAGTCATGCAAATGAGAATAAGCACTGAAAGGGATTGGTCAGGAAAGTTTAGTGGGCGTGTTGTGCCAAGAGAGAGTTTCTCAGATACTCTTTTTGCTGAGAAAACAAAAGATAGCTATGGCTGTGTATTTCAGAAAACAGATTGTGTGGATTTTGGGAGATTCGTGGATACATTGGTTGAAGATGCATGCAGAAAGCTGTGGAGTAGCTGTAGATCTTGGATTCCCACATGTGGAAGTACACTGGCATGGAGTACGCGGAATGAAGTGGTTGGACTTGCTACCTCTCTGTGCTACTTTGGAGACAGAGCAACATCCAGACATAATTGTAATTCATTGTGGAGGGAACAGTTTAGGACATGTGACTGGAATTTTTTTGCAATTTGCTATGAAAGAAGGACTTGGGAAGGTTATGGAAATGTTTCCTAATTCTCAAGTGATATTTTCACGGATTGCGCAGAGACAAATGTGGCTTTGTTCGTCTTCATTTGGTCCACAAATGGAAAAAGCAAGGCGCAATGTTAATAAGGCTGTTTGTGCCTTCCTAAGAGATTTTGGCATGTCCTCTTTTCACAATGAAAATATTATGTTTCGTAGTACATACATTTTTGCAGAGATGGAGTCCATCTTACTTATGCTGGCAATCAGATTTTTCTGAGAAATGTACAAAATGCATTGCGAACTTTTTTGGAATTACAACAACCATTTTGAAGTAGGTGTTAAGCATTTATAATTTTTGACTTACAAACACCACCAAAAGGCTCTTTTCAGAGCCATCACTTCTTCCCAGAGAAAATTGCAATGTTTGTGATGGGGTAGCAACCCAAATTTTTAAATGTTTGCGAACTGTCCGCGGACTTCTAAAAAATACAAAGGGCCCTGTTTCATTTATTTTCACTTCTATTTTTTAACTGTGAAAGGCGGCTCTGAAAAGAGCCTTATTTTTTTTTTTATTTTTGATATTTTGTATTTTTTTTGGTTTTTTATACACGACACACTAGGAGAGGAGGGGAAAGGAAGGTAAAGGGGGGGACACCAACCACAGGGATAAGAAAGGGCAAGCTGAGAGAGGAAGATGTAGAGTGGGTTTTAATTGGGTAGTGAGCATATCTTCTCGTGCTCTGAGACGATAGTCTCAAAAGCACTACAAAGTCGCTCCCCCCTGCAGAGTACTGTGTCACAGTACATACATACAACTGTGACCCTCGAAAGGTAAGGGTCATCAGCATTCTGTATGGCCTGTGAGGCAGCTTGAGGAAGATGCTGTCCCACAGAGGTGGTCCTTGTGGTGACAGGATCAGAAACAGAGGATGAAGTAGAGGAAATCAACCTGCTACGTTCTTCGCAAGGTACAACCCTGCGAATAGCCCCAGAGTGAAATGACCTCAGGTGTCGCTTCATAGTAGTGGTCCCAAAGCTGTACTTACCGGGCTTCCCACGACTGAGTATCATTTTGCACTCATTGCAGGTAACACGGTTCGCAAGAGCCTTAGGAACATTACCATGAATGGTAAATAACCGCCACACCCAAGACTCACGCCTAGTGCGGGTAGTAGGGTTTTCCTCTACCTCATTCTCATCATCCTCTTCTTCCTCCTCCGCATCCTCACTCCTGTTCCCCTCTTCAGGCCCTTGGGGAGGTGGTGGTGGTGGAGGGGGTGGTGCTGAAGCAGGTGCAGCACCAGGTGGCAGTTCTGCAGCCAGGGATGCCATCTCGATGGTGTAATCAGCAAGTTGCAGGAGAAATAGCTGTGCTCTGAAGAATAGCCAGAAACACAATGAAAATAAGCTCTAGGGCGTGGTGTTTTATAGGGGTGCTTGTGCGCAGTTCGCGGACATGCGCACTGTCCGCGGACAGATCGAACACAAAAAAAAGTTTGAAAAGTTTCAAAAGGTATGTAGAAACTCAGGATTACTATGTGGGACTTGTGCCATGGTGAGATTGTATTGAAAAATATTATGGATTAATTGAAAATGTACTTTTAATTTGTTCGGGGACCCGAACAGTGTCCGTATTGAGAACACGCGATCAGCGTGGGTGCGGTCATATGATCCGTTCGCGAACAAGTCCGCGAAGGAAGCGCATGTCCGCAGGACACCAAATGCACGGAGATTGGCTAGCGCATGCGCGTTGATGTTCTACGGACACTGTTTGGGTCCTGAACTAATTAAAATTGCGTCACACGTGAAACAAACATTTCAAGACACTGCGTGTGTTCTTAGAACAGTTTAAATTTGCTAGCGAACAGTAAGGACAGATATGGAGTTCTTCAGGACACGTTCAATTTCGTTTATGTACGAACATTTCAGGACACCAATTGTGTTCTTAGAACATTTTCAACTTGCTAGCGAACAGTACGGACAGGTATAGTGTTCTTTAAGACACCTCCATTTTCGTTTAATTACGAACAATTCAGGACACTGCGTGTGTTCTTAGAACAGTTTGAACTTGCTAGCGAACACTACGGACAGATATAGTGTTCTTTAGGACACTTTAATTTTTTTTTTTTACGAACATTTCAGGACACCGCGTGTGTTCTTAGAATAGTTTCATCTTGCTAGCGAACAGTACGAACAGGTATAGTGTTCTTCAGGACACCTCCATTTTCGTTTATTTACGAACATTTCAGAACACCTGCACTGTCCGCGGACACCTACATTGTTTTTTTTAAAAAAAACGAAACTATTTATAACACAATATAAAAATTAAACTTTATTTAACATATATTAATAATTTATGACAGAGAAGGTGAGGCAGAAACAGAAACAAAAACAGGAGAATTAGGGGTTTCATCATGATTGTTATTAGGTGAAGAAGGAATGGAAGTCTCATCAAAACGTTTTGGGTTATGGAGAGGGTTTGGGGATAATTGACTGCGATATGGTGAGGAGGGACAAGTACATGTGGGGCAATGGTATGAGGTTTTTGGTTTAAAATGATCTTCCACAAAAGTTTTCAAATTATTAAAATTAGTCAACAATAAATCAATTTTTTCTTCTATACTGTGAAAAGTGTTATCCATAACAGGTTTATCTGAAGTATTTTCTATTTTGGTATGCTCTGTACAAAAAAAAAATATATATATGTTAAATGTATACAAAATAATAATAATTAAATGGTTTATATTATAAAGTGTTTACCATTAGTTTCACTATCTTGTGACATTTCTTCATGTGGGAAATGTTCCTCTAGCCATTCCAGAGTACTAGACATTTCTGTGAGAGAAAAAAAAAAAGATAATACATCTTTTTATCTAATACAGAAAGTTTATAAATATATGAATAAAATGAAGTACACTTACTATTTCAGGTAAGATATGTCCTATGTACTCAGTGGGTCTGTTCTTGTTCTCAGTTCTGTTGTGTTTGTGAGGTAATTATGTTGGAAGCCAATTTATTTTCTTGTGGTATATTCAATTTTAGAACATAGTGCATTTAAATGAATGGTTAGTGTGTTGTATATATGGGTTACATTTCTTATGTATTAGTACATATAATGTGTTTGTGTGCTTTTTTAAAATGTGTTAAATGTTCCTATGTTATGATATAACAATCAAACATACCCCCCAAGAGTTTTTTAGGTAGTGGTATTGTTCTTCGAACATGTCCGTGAACATTAAATGAGTTCGCGAACATCAAGTTTAGTAGAAGAGATTCAGTCAGTTCCATATGATATGTATATAAAGGGAAAATCATTATTGTTAAGTTGCGCTACTAAAAACCTACGAAATTCAGTAAAAAAACTTTGTTAAAGGGACGTTATGGTTAAGTTGTGCTACTAAAAACCTATGAAATTCAGTGAAAAAACTTTGTTAAAGGGACGTTATGGTTAAGTTACGCTACTAAAAACCTATGAAATTCAGTGAAAAAACTTTGTTAAAGGGACATTATGGTCCAAGTAAAACCGAAAAACCCTTGAAATTCGCCAGTTATGGTAAGCTAAGCAACCATAACTCGCGCCACCACCGTGCACTGCTAAGACTAACACCCAGGACATCAAAGATGACATCACAAATGTCATTGATGACATCACTGATGACATCACATGTCTGGCTCACTCTTTTTTCTTTTGCTGACATATCTAGGCCGCATGGTTTTCTTCAGTAACAGTCAGAAACTAAAAATTTTATTTTATTTGTAGATTCTTACAGTAATTCCCTTAGAGTCCAGTCACATCATATGAAACATATACATACGGGAAGACACAAGCTTGAAAGACAGCTATCCTTTTTGTGCATAAATATAATCAAAAGACTTCTATTTTTTTTTATGGCTGTACTTCCCCTGTATATGGTCATATTTGTATACATTGTACTCACACTACTTTCCTTAGGGTCCAATTACATCAAGTGATACATATACATAGGGTAAATAGCAGCTTTGAAACAGAGCAATCATTTATTTGCATGAAAATAATCAGTTAAGTTATGAATTGTTTCTGCTACTACTTGTGCTTTTTTGCTAACTTCACTTTCCCTGTATATACCCATATTGGTATGTGTTCTTGTGTCTTTGTGTTTTGTCTATAGTAATGCAATTATGTAATACATGTGTTTTATTAGCTACTTATTACATATTTCACAGTACACAAAAATCTATTAAGAAAACAATTATCATTTCATTATTCAACATATTAACATTACGAATATTATACCTTCATCCTGTACGCTGCACACAATGTTATGTTTCTGTATGAGTAGCTTAGTATACTAGGTAGAACCCCATAATAGAATGCTATTTATATCAATGCATCGTTCAATGCACTAATTAGGGTATGATATTTATTGCAATGATCCTTGACACATTTTTTTGCAACATTATAATAAGAATCCCTTGTACACATATTTCATGAAAACTACATACAATTGTGATGTCATCAGTGATGTCATCAATGACATTTGCGATGTCATCTTTGATGTCCTGGGTGTTAGTCTTAGCAGTGCACGGTGGTGGCGCGAGTTATGGTTGCTTAGCTTACCATAACTGGCGAATTTCAAGGGTTTTTCGGTTTTACTTGGAACCATAATGTCCCTTTAACAAAGTTTTTTCACTGTTTTTCATAGGTTTTTAGTAGCGTAACTTAACCATAACGTCCCTTTAACAAAGTCTTTTCACTGAATATATAATACATTCAAAAATAAATAAATTGAATTCACTTATAGTAATGCAGAATAGAAAACACAGGAAAAAGAACAATTTTGGTTTGTGAACAGATAGCGTTTAGGTTACTATTTCTCCCTGCAAAGTTCTTAAGGTACAAATGGGCAATCCTACACAAATGTAAGTAATCAGCAGGTATTCAGGAATGAAAGACAATGGGCCTCATCACGAGTTTGGCGGTAACCCTTAAATCCGGCGGTTGCGCTATTACTGCCAGATTTAAGGGTCCGCCAAATCAGGGCTTCGGCGGATTTCTCCCCAGCTCTGAGCTGGGGGGAAATCCGCTGAAAATTCATGCTATTACCGACGGCGGTAAATCCGCCGGCGGTAGGAGCATGAAAATTCCCCATTGAGGCCAATGAGGAATGGGGCATTCCCAAATGGGCTCAGTGGGGAATAGGGAATTCCATTACTGCCAAACCCGTGATCCAGTGCTAGGGTTTGGCGGTAGGGCTAATACCGCCGGCGGTATTACCGCCCAACTCGTGATGATGCCCTATGTCTAGAGTTTGAAGGCAATCTTCCCTCCCCAAACAAGAGAGAAAACGGTTTTTCAAAATTGACACTTTTAAAATAACAGGTGAAAATGGCTTTGTGACACAATGCAAAAGGGTGTAAAAATGCTTAAATTGATAAAAATTCTTAGGAAAGCAACACTAAACAGGTCCTAACACACATGAGCTACAAGATAAACAACAGTACACACTTTAGATCAGAATGGGAGAGAAGAAACACTTTGGATGGGAAAAAGACACGTGTAAACCTTTGGTGAAATGTAAAATTTCACTATGCAGTTTTGATAAAAACGGGTCAAATACACTGTTCCGCCGTTTTTTAATTGTGGGTGTAGCTAAGGGTCATAGGTATCAGTGAGAGTTGAGATTTCGTTTCTATCTATAAAATTGAAGAAGTTATGGAGGTTTTAGTTAGAGGCGTTTTTGAAAAATAGGCGCGAAAATGAAAACAGAAATTCGGTTTTAAAAATGACAGATTGGTTTTATTACAGTATATTAATGACTATGAGAAAGAGAATGCCACCCATGAATCTCTACAGTTACTCACGGCCACTCGTAACCCTTCACGTGTGATACTCTAGTTTCCGTTTTTTAATGGGAATTACTTTACTTAAACCAAATCACTAATGGGTTATGGTTTAATAACATAGATAAGAGAAAAATCAGTGCAAGAATGGTTCTGACAATATTAGGGTTCTGATGTTAAAGATGGGATGGGTTGCGATTGGGATAGGACAATGCAAATATACTATGGGTCACTGTTATTCCTGTTGATGCTTACAGTCCCTTGTAATTAAAATTCGACCATCAGAGTTCTTGTCATTAGACTGGGTCAGGTCTACGGACAGGAGGGCACTTCTGGAGTGATCAGTCAGCTGGGTGGTTCTGGTAAATTTGGATGGCACCTCAACTGGATTTGGAATGGATTGGCCCTTCTGGTCACTGGACATGGCAGATTAGCAGGATGCAAGTTTCAGCAGGCAAGCCTTAATAGTAGCAAGCCACACTGGATCCGAATTAAATTCTCTTGAGTTTGGGATGGTTGAATTTGGGCCTAGCTAACATGAGTTATGCAAATGCTAAGGCCTCGATTATGCAAAGAAGTCTGGAATCAGCTGCAAAGTGTAGAGTTCTGTTGCAAAGCGCTGCGTGGAAATCTGGATGTGTTCAGGAAGCAGTCTGTCTATGTGTGGTGAAATTCCTTTATTTATCCTACCAAGTGACATCACAAAGTTTATGGTGTAGGCAAAATTTCAAAACACACCCCCACGGCTGTGAGTGGCCAAAGACACTTGCCTTGTTCTGGTTGCCAGTCAGAACAGAGCTGTCATCTTTATGATGGGATTTAGGAACTCCCACATTGATTTAGACCAAAACGTAACTTTTGCACAAATGTACATTTCTACAATGATGTCCCCTTATAAAATCGGACACATACATTGCATATTTGATGGGTTATTTTCACATTCAATAATCATCTCTGTGAGAGCTGTCTTTGTGATTCTATAGAATTTTATCAAATTTAATCATACCAGTTTAGACTAATAATTTCTAATTCAGTACATATCTGGGTGATTATCACTGGAGCATGAATATACAATCCTAGACTTGCAGCAGTAATAGTTTTGCTACAATTTGGGTTTTCCTGTAACTTTGGTTCCTCAGGTGGTACAGGGTTCATTAATGTCTTCGAAGCAAGTGCCTAAAATTAAGTTAACATCTACCAATTTTTAGATTTATCCTCCTTCAGGTTGCACAGTTAAAGAGTTTCAAACTTAATCTTTGTAACTTCCTTTCAACAGGGAAAAGCTGTCACATTCCCTTTGATCAGATAGGTGTGTCCTCCTCCTTAAGAAGGAAGCTCCCCTGTAGAGATCAGTAGGCAGCTTGCCATTGTTATTGGCTCAGCCAGAGACGAATGTCTAATGAGGTCTCATTGTTGTCAATATGTGGGAACCATTAAGGCTTCCTGTAGCAAGGGAGTGTCAATTGAAGTTTCATCGTTCCCAGGCTGGCACTGTCAGGTCAGAATGAGGTATTTACTTAACTCCAATACTGGGTTGCTTTAATTCACTTTACAGTCTTTCATTTAACACATATAAAAATAAGCACAGTTTATAAGGGATTTGACCATTAAAAAGAATTAAGCTCTTCACAAACATGCTTTAAATAGGTAATTTTGCAATTCCTTCAGGAAAAAGAAACACATTTAAAATGGGTTTTTTGCATCTTATTTTCTTATGCAGCACACACATTCACTCAGCATTATTCTGTCTTTGAGGGCTGGAAATTGTCTGCAATCTGGAAGTAAGTATTCAGCTTATGCTTCTAGCCTTCTGCACAGCTGAAATTGATATGTTGCCACTTTTATCTGCATTTTTCCTGTGTGTTTTTGGAAACAAATTGTTGCTGGACTGGTGTTTCATAAAGACATTTCTTAGCTGCTGTCAGTCAGTGAGGCCCGGTTTTCTATGAGCCACCTGGAGAATCTGTGATTTCAGCACACTTTTCATTTCAATGGTTCCCTTAGAAAATGACTGAATTTAGCACCAAAACAGAACTTTGAAGGTTGCAATTGATTGTGAAAACTGCATTTTAAAGACATTTTCGTATTTTAGCCCACTTCAGTGGCCTTGCTTCATGTGATAGGTAAGAGCACCCACTGACATTCTCCTGCAGGGAGTTTTGGTTTTACATCAACTTTGACTGTGTGTGGCAGGGTGTGCAGCCTTTTGTGATTTATGTGCCATGCGCAGTTTTGCAGATTTGGCGTGCACAGGGTTTAGCACATCCATTTTTGGCTGTTTCTTTCCCCAATTGGCAAAGGGGTGTAGTGGGGCGCATTGGCGTGGGTAAAAATATCCCACAAAGTTAACCTTGGGGCTATTTGGGTCCAAATGTTCTATATGCTTCTCCTTAGGCAGGCCTTAGAAGGTGAAGATGCTAATTGAAATGCACAAAGGGGAGGAGGATGCCTTGGAAATGGCCGCTTATGTGGCAAAGGAAGCTTTTTTCTTCTCAGGCCGAATCATGGTATTAATGAGCGCTGAAATTTTCAGCGAAAGCGTGCGAATCACAGTGCCAGTGCGAAAATCGCAGCGAAACCCGCGCACAGCGATTCATGGAAGTCCGTGCACGTGGAAATCCATGGATGTGCGCTGAAATCCTGTTCGACGCACGCTGGTGCACACGCCTTCAAACAGCGTGCGCTAAGCGCACAGCGAAAGCGCACATAGCACGGTGCACACAACAAAAGTAGGCGTAACACGGGGTGTGACACGCGGAATAGGGAACAATGCGTGAAAATGTGGGCGTCACGGGGGAAGTACAGGAGGCAAGTGCGCGGAACGCCCACACGCTCGCCTACAACACGTATTCATGGAATCGAATTGGGCAAACCATCGCACGGGCAAAGACACGCACAGGCCTAAACACGTCCGCCACACAAAGGCAGGCGGTAGCGTCCCTGCGCATGAAAAAAATGTACGCTAACAAAAAGCACATACATACAGCTATGATGAATGTCCCATACTGTGTCCCTCTAGGACAAATGACGTGCAAAGGGGTACGCAACAAACACGGACACCCGCTGTGTGAAAAATAGCGTGTGCGTGTATTTCGGGGGTGCGTGGGAAGTTTCACACGCGATAGGCCTTGGGCGAGCGGGGTACTTGTATAAAAGGGGTTTGCGTGAAGTCTCACACGCGATTAGATCCGGGTACGTGTATTTCTGGGGTTCGCGTGAAGTTTCACACGCGATTGGCCCTGTGCAAGTGGGGAACTTGTATTTCTGGGGTGCGCGGGATGTTTTACACGCGAAAGGGCCTGTGCGAGTGGAGTACGTGTATTTCTGAGGTGCGCGTGGAGTTTCATACGCGATTGGCCTTGGGCGAGTGGGGTACATGTATAACTGGGGTTCGCGTGGAGTTTCATACGCGATTGGATCCGGGTACGTGTATTTCTGGGGTGCGCGGGATGTTACACACGCGATAGGCCCTGTGAGAGTGGGGTACGTGTAAAACTGGGGTTCGCGTGGAGTTTCATACGCGATTGGCCCTGTGCGAGTGGGGTACTTGTATTCCTGGGGTTCGCAGGAAGTCTCACACGCGATTTCAGCAGGGTACGTGTATTTCGGGGGTGCCGGGGAGTCCTACATGTGAATTGGCAGTGTGGGTCCTCCCAGGTGTTCCCTCTATACCCTCCATGGCCCCTGCAGGCAGCCCACACCACAGGGGACTACCCTGCACCCCTGGTCATGTCCCGCAGGCAGCCCATCCACCATGGGCAGGCCCCCCAGCCAAGTAACATTTCACCTTGCACTACTGATCACCAACGCATGACTCCCTGCACCCCCACCCCCCAGCAGTCAGGGGCACCTGCCATCAGGCCCCCACTCATGTCCCCCAGCACCCCCACCCCCCAGCAGTCAGGGGCACCTGCCAGCAGGCCCCACTTATGTCCCACTCATGTCCCCCAGCATCCCCACCCCGCAGCAGTCAAGGGCACCTGCCAGCAGGCCCCACACATGTCCCCCAGCACCCCCACCCCCCAGCAGTGCAGGGCACCTGCCAGCAGGCCCCCACACATGTCCCCCAGCACCCCCACCCCCCCAGCAGTGCAGGGCACCTGCCAGCAGGCCCCCACACATGTCCCCCAGCACCCCCACCCCCACCCCCAGCAGTGCAGGGCACCTGCCAGCAGGCCCCCACTCATGACCCACTCATGTCCCCCAGCACCCCTACCCCCCAGCAGTGCAGGGCACCTGCCAGCAGGCCCCCACTCATGTCCTCCAGCACCCCCACCCCCCAGCAGTCAGGGGCACCTGCCAGCAGGCCCCCACCCATGTCCCACACATGTCCCCCAGCACCCCCACCCCCCAGCAGTCAAGGGCACTTGCCAGCAGGCCCCCCACACATGTCCCCCAGCACCCCCACCCCCCAGCAGTGCAGGGCACCTGCCAGCAGGCCCCCATACATGTCCCCCAGCACCCCCACCCCTCAGCAGTGCAGGGCACCTGCCAGCAGGCCCCCACACATGTCCCCCAGCACCCCCACCCCCCAGCAGTGCAGGGCACCTGCCAGCAGGCCCCCACTCATGTCCCACTCATGTCCCCCAGCACCCCCACCCCCCAGCAGAACAGGGCACCTGCCAGCAGGCCCCCACACATGTGACCCAGCACCCCCACCCCCCAGCAGAGCAGGGCACCTGCCAGCAGGCCCCCACACATGTCCCCCAGCACCCCACCCCCCAGCAGTGCAGGGCACCTGCCAGCAGGCCCCCACTCATGTCCCACTCATGTCCCCCAGCACCCCCACCCGCCAGCAGTCAGGGGCACCTGCCAGCAGGCCCCCACTCATGTCCCACTCATGTCCCCAGCACCCCCACCCCCCAGCAGTCAAGGGCACCTGCCAGCAGGCCCCCCACACATGTCCCCCAGCACCCCCACCCCCCAGCAGTGCAGGGCACCTGCCAGCAGGCCCCCACACATGTCTCCCAGCACCCCCACACCCCAGCAGTGCAGGGCACCTGCCAGCAGGCCCCCACTCATGTCCCATTCATGTCCCCCAGCACCCCCACCCCCCAGCAGTCAGGGGCACCTGCCAGCAGGCCTCCCACACATGTCCCCCTGCACCCCCACCCCCCAGCAGTGCAGGGCACCTGCCAGCAGGCCCCCACACATGTCCCCCAGCACCCCCCAGCAGTGCAGGGCACCTGCCAGCAGGCCCCCACTCATGTCCCACTCATGTCCCCCAGCACCCCCCAGCAGTGCAGGGCACCTGCCAGCAGGCCCCCACACATGTCCCCCAGCACCCCTACCCCCCCAGCAGTGCAGGGCACTTGCCAGCAGACCCCCACACATGTCCCCCAGCACCCCTACCCCCCAGCAGTGCAGGGCACCTGCCAGCAGGCCCCCACACATGTAACCCATCACCCCCAACCCCCAGCAGTGCAGGGCACCTGTCAGCAGGCCCCCACACATGTCCCCCAGCACCCCCACCCCCCAGCAGTGCAGGACACCTGCCAGCAGGCCTCCACACATGTCCCCCAGCACCCCCACCCCCAGCAGTGCAGGGCACCTGCCAGCAGGCCCCCACTCATGTCCCACTCATGTCCTCCTGCACCCCCACCCCCCAGCAGTGCAGGGCACCTGCCAGCAGGCCCCCACACATGCCCCCCAGCACCCCACCCCCCAGCAGTGCAGGGCACCTGCCAGCAGGCCCCCACTCATGTCCCACTCATGTCCCCCAGCACCCCCACTCCCCAGCAGTCAGGGGCACCTTCCAGCAGGCCCCCACTCATGTCCCACTCATGTCCCCCAGCACCCGCACCCCCCAGCAGTCAAGGGCACCTGCCAGCAGGCCCCCCATACATGTCCCCCAGCACCCCCACCCCCCAGCAGTGCAGGGCACCTGCCAGCAGGCCACCACACATGTCCCCCTGCACCCCCACTCCCCAGCAGTGCTAGGCACCTGCCAGCAGTCCCCCACTCATGTCCCACTCATGTCCCCCAGCACCCCCACCCCCCAGCTGTGCAGGGCACCTGCCAGCAGGCCCCCACACATGTCCCCCAGCACCCCCACCCCCCAGCAGTGCAGGGCACCTGCCAGCAGGCCCCCACACATGTTCCACTCATGTCCTCCAACACCCCCACCCCCAGCAGTGCAGGGCACCTGCCAGCAGGCCCCCACACATGTCCCCCAGCACCCCTACCCCCCAGCAGTGCAGGACACCTGCCAGGAGGCCCCCACTCATGTCCCACTCATGTCCCCCAGCACCCCCACCCCTCAGCAGTGCAGGGCACCTGCCAGCAGGCCCCCACACATGTCCCCCTGCACTCCCACCCCACAGCAGTCAGGGGTACCTGCCAGCAGGCCCCCACACATGCCCCCCCAACAGGTCTTCACACTCCAGACCCATGCCCCTCATGGCCACCCAAATCCCAACCCAGTCCAAACACCCCACATTGAATTCCCAAAGTCATGATAGAAAATACATAACCAGCATGGCCATGAATCAATGTCCCACAGACCCACGCAATGGTGACACATGACTGTGAAAAGATCAACCTTGTGAGATGCACAAAACAAATGATATAAGACCACATCAGTAAAGTATATAATAAATGTGTATTCAATAATTAACCAAATGAATAAAACAAAATCACACAATAATGGAAATTATGAAGAAAAATCTGCATGTCCGAAATATTCCAAAAAAATGTGTGAAAGCAGAATCCAAATCAATCCAAAAGCAAATGGGTCCAAAGAGTCTCTCCGTCCAACCAAATCCAAAGTGTAAAAATAAGACACATCCATTGATCCAAGGTAAAAAAGAAACTTAAATGAAGTGAAATCCAGTGTTGAACTATATACAAAGTCCAAATCCAGGGTCCATGAGCCCAACCATTGAAAGGAAACCTACAAAAACCCTACCTAATGAACAACTATATACAAAAAGGTGGGGCATTGTCCAAGCGCCCCAAATGAAATGAAAACCAAAAGGAAACCTAACACTAATTAACTATATACAATGGCAGCGGGCTAGTCCGACGGCTCACTTCATGATTTCCCGGGCCAGGGCATCATCGAACTCCTGCTCGATGTCCCGGAGGCGGTCCTCTTCCATGGTGCTGAGGGTTCGCAGGGACGATGACATCCGAACCTCCAGGTCCCTGCGAATTGCCTCGAGGCACTCGGCCCACCTCAGAGCCCTTTGCATGGAGTTCTCCGTCCTGACCATCGTGAGCCGTGCCTCTTCCGCCCGCTGCTGCTCCGCATCTATAGCATGGCCTAACCGCTGCCACACGGAAGACACTTCCCGTCCTGGGTCCTCCTGCCCTCCGGCCGATGCCTGCCCCTCCGATGTCGAAGGCCCCGAGCCATCATGGCTCCCACCTTGTTGCTGCTGCTGCTGTGCCTGTGCCCGTGCCCTGGCTCCCGCTGCCTGCACATCCTCCTCCGGCTGGGGTGCAGTTGTTGAGGTGGCCACCCCTGCTGGACGTCCGACTCCCGACTCTAGCAGGGATGGGTCCTCCACCAGCCTGGCCGCACGGTCAGAGGCAGCTCCACAGGGTACCCAGGTGATACATGGGTGGGAAGATGGCACGGAGGACGACTGGCGCATAGGGGGTTCAGGTGTGGAGGGGATCTAAGCAACTTTCAGCAAACGGAGGAATTCGGCCTGGGTGACCTGTCTCAGTAGGCTGATGTGGTCAACGAGCCATTCGAGATGACGTGCAGTCTCCCCATGAAAAGACTGCAGGTCACCTTGCATGGCCCGTTGATGCAACGCCACCCCACCCAGGACAGGCTCAACCCGGTCCCAGATAGCCACGTCCGCAGGGAGAGGATCGCCAGTTGTAAGCGGATCCCCTCCCTGAAAACGGGTCTGGACGTAGGCATCTCTGCTGGTGCGGGATGATGCAGTCACAGGATCAGGGACAAGATTACACACAGGCACCTCCGCGGCGGCCTGTGCTGCCTCCTGTCCCTGCCCCTGCACTGCACCACTGGCACCAGTGGTACCACCCCCACCAGGCCCCATGTGCGGCTCAGTAGCAGCCTCCTCCTCCTCTGTGGAAACCACCAACCTGGATGGCTCCACACCATTTTCTGCCGTTGCAAGCCCCTGTGGGGTCTCACCCACCCCTTCCGCTGCAGCCTTAGTGGCAGATGCAGAACCAGTCCCCTCACTCCCGGACGATGGTAAATTCTGGGAGGGTGACTGGGCCTTGCGTCGCCGGCCGGTGGGGGCATCCCCGCCGCTTTGCTCCACAGCGCCGTCTCTGCCCTCTTCATCACTTGCCGCTGTGTAGAGGGAGACATAGAACACAAGCATCACAGTACTGTACAATGGTCCCCTAGACAGGAAGCAATAGCAGATGAGTGGCACTGTCAAACATCACTTCCATCATGTCCCTCCACAACACATGCCTTCCCTGACCCTGTGACTGCACCACCATGCACCAGCAGGGATGCCCCATCCCAGGCCCGTCGGCAGGTAGGGGGGATGTCCATGTCATCTGACACTCCTCTACCTGCGGACGAGGGGACCCCTGGCCGTATGGAGAAGGTCCTGATTGGTGTCGGGTTGCGCACGCGTGACATTCGTCATGATGTGCGTGCTTCCCGGGGGGAGCACGTACGTCATCACGAAGAGCAGCGTGCCAACGTGGCCCAGTTGGGAGTGTCCATGGTTGGGGGTTTTGTACATGTGTCGGCCACTCTGGCGGCCCTCTCCTCCTCTGTGGAGACTATGCGCCAGTCGTTCTCCATGCCGTCATCCGGCCCGATGCCACCAGGGCCCCCTGTGGACCTGCCCTGACCAACGCAGCCAGCTCGGTGGGGATCCCATCCCTGCCACAGTCGGGAGTCAGAGGTCCAGCAGGGGTGGACACCACAGCAACTGGACCCCAGCAGATGGAGGATGTGCCGACATCATCGAGCAGGGCACGTGCACAACGGCGTCGGTGGATTCCATCAGCCTGGATGCCGCCGTGCTGGCAGAGGCAGTTGCGTCAGAGGCAGCGGCAGGCTCAACGTGGGAGGCATCATGGCTCGAGGCCATCTACATCAGAGGGGCAGGCATCGGCCGGAGGGCAGGAGGACCATGGAATGGGAGTGTCTTAGGTGTGGCAGCAGTTGGGCCAGCAGATAGGTGCGGAGCGGCGGCGGGCGGAGGAGGCACGGCTCACAATGGTCAGGGCGGAGAACTCCATGCGCAGGGCACTGAGGCGGGCTGAGTGCCTCGAGGGAATTCGCAGGGAGTTGGAGGTGGACATGGCGTTATTCCTGCGAGACCTCGGGGCCAGAGAACAGGCCCGCCTCCAAGTCATTGAACATGAGTTTGATGATGCCCTGGCCCATGACATCAACAAGTGAGCCGTTGGACTTGCCCGCCGCCATTGTATATAGTTCATTGGTGTTAAGTTTCATTTCTTTTTTCTTTCATTTGGGGCGCATGGACTATGCCCCACATTTTTGTATATAGTTAGTAATTTGGTAGGTTTCATTGTAGGTTTCATTTATGTCGTTGGGCTCATGGACCCTGGATTTGCTATTTGTACATAGTTTTACAGTGGATTTTTCTCCTTCATCTTTATTTTTCTTCACCATGGAGCAATGGATATGACGCTTTTCTTTCCCTTTGGATTTGATTTGTTGGACAGTGACTTTGGACACATTTTCATTTGGATTAATTTGGATTCTCTTTTTTTTTATTTATCATGTTTTGGGACATGCTGCATTTTGATTATTATTGGCATTATTGTGTGTTTTTATTTCATTCCCTTCATTTTGACTTGAATACATTTTTGTTTCTTACTTCAATGTGTGGACTTCTCTCATTGGTTTCATGCCTGTCACAATGTGGGCTTTCACAGTCATGTGTTGCCATTGTGTGGGTCTGACAGACTTGTGCTCATGCGCATACTGCTTATTTGTGATCTATTATGTAATGGTGATTTCAATTTGGAGTGGATGTAAAGCTTGGTTGGGTGTTTGGACTGGGGTGCTGTGGGGTGGGATTTGTGTGGCCATAAGAGCCAGGGATCTGGATTGTGATGACGTGTTGGCTGGGGGACATGTGTCGGGGCCTGCTGGCAGGTGCCTGTCAATGATGGGGGGGTGGGGGTGCAGGGGGTCATGAGTGGGACATGAGTGGGGGCCTGCTGGCAGGTGCCCTGCACTGCTGGGGGGTGGTGGTGCAGGGGATCATGAGTGGGACATGAGTGGGGGCCTGCTGGCAGGTGCCCTACACTGCTGGGGAGTGGGGGTGCAGGGGGTCATGAGTGGGACATGAGTGGGGGCCTGCTGGCTGGTGCCCTGCACTGCTGGGGGGTGGGGGTGCAGGGGGTAATGAGTGGGACATGAGTGGGGGCCTGCTGGCAGGTGCCCCTGACTGCTGTGGGGTGGGGTGCAGGGGGACATGTGTGGGGGCCTGCTGGCAGGTGCCCCTGACTGCTGGGGGATGGGAGTGCACGGGGGACATGTGTGGGACATGAGTGGGGGCCTGCTGGCAGGTGCCCCTGACTGCTGGGGGTGGAGGTGCTGGGGGACATGTGTGGGGAGCTGCTGGCAGGTGCCCCTGACTGCTGGGGGGTGGGGGTGCAGGGGGACATGTGTGGGGGCCTGCTGGCAGGTGCCCCTGACTGCTGGGGGGTGGGGGTGCAGGGGGACATGTGTGGGACATGAGTGGGGGCCTGCTGGCAGGTGCCCCTGACTGCTGGGGGGTGGGGGTGCATGGTGGACATGTGTGGGGGCCTGCTGGCAGGTGCCCCTGACTGCTGGGGGGTGGGGGTGCAGGGGGACATGTGTGGGGGCCTGCTGGCAGGTGCCCCTGACTGCTGGAGGGTGGGGGTGCTGGGGGACATTCCCGTGCACCCCTGAAATACACGTACCCAGGCCAATCGCGTGTGAAACTTCCCGCGCACCCCTGAAATACACGTACCCAGCCCAATCGCGTGCAAAACTTCCAGCGCAACCCCGAAATACACGTACCCAGGCCAATCGCATGCAAAACTTCTCGCGCACCCTCGAAATACACGTACCCAGGCCAATCGCGTGTGAAACTTCCCGCGCACCCCCGAAACACATGTACCCATATCAATCGCGTGTGAATCTTCCCGCACACCCCCGAAATACACGTACCCAGGCCAATCGCGTGTGAAACTTCCCGCGCACCACCGAAATACACGTACCCAGGCCAATCGCGTGTGAAACTTCCCGTGCACCCCTGAAATACATGTACCCAGCCCAATTGCGTGTGAAACTTCCTGCGCACCCCTGAAATACACGTACCCAGGCCAATCGCGTGTAAAACTTCCCGCGCACCCCCGAAATACACGTACCCAGCCCAATCGGATGTGAAAGTTTCCACGCACCCCCGAAATACACGTACCCAGGCCAATCGCATGTGAAACTTCCCGCGCACCCCTGAAATACACATACCCAGCCCAATCGCGTGTGAAACTTCCCGCGCACCCGTGAAATATATGTACCCAGCCCAATCGTGTGTGAAACTTCCCGCGCATCCCTGAAATACATGTACCCAGGCCAATCATGTGTGAAACTTCCCGCGCACCCCCGTAATACACGTACCCCACTCGCACAGGCCCTTTCGCGTGTGAAAGTTCCTGCGAACCCCGTAATACACGTACCCTGCTGAAATCGCGTGTGAAACTTCCCGCGCACCCCTGAAATACACGTACCCAGCCCAATCGCGTGCGAAACTTCCAGCGCAACCCCGAAATACACGTACCCAGGCCAATCGCGTGCAAAACTTCTCGCGTACCCCCGAAATACACGTACCCAGGCCAATCGCGTGTGAAACTTCCCGCGCACCACCGAAATACACGTACCCAGGCCAATCGCGTGTGAAACTTCCCGCGCACCCCTGAAATACATGTACCCAGCCCAATTGCGTGTGAAACTTCCCGCGCACCCCTGAAATACACGTACCCAGGCCAATCGCGTGTGAAACTTCCCACGCACCCCCGAAATACACGTACCCAGCCCAATCGCATGTGAAAGTTTCCACGCACCCCCGAAATACACGTACCCAGGCCAATCGCATGTGAAACTTCCCGCGCACCCCTGAAATACACATACCCAGCCCAATCGCGTGTGAAACTTCCCGCGCACCCGTGAAATACATGTACCCAGCCCAATCGTGTGTGAAACTTCCCGCGCACCCCTGAAATACACATACCCAGGCCAATCGTGTGTGAAACTTCCCGCGCACCCCCGTAATACACGTACCCCACTCGCACAGGCCCTTTCGCGTGTGAAAGTTCCTGCGAACCCCGTAATACACGTACCCTGCTGAAATCGCATGTGAAACTTCCCGGGAACCCCAGTAATACACGTTCCCCGCTTGGCGTTTGCTATTTGGCAGCCTTGTAAACTGGTCCAGGGTTAGCGCAGCCCTTTGCGCTGAATTGGGAATTTTGATGGCTTTTCCTTGCGCGAGGGCGTTCTTGGGGGCGTAACTGACGCTGCTGCAGGGTCGCTGCGCCACTCTGCCCCACGGCTGGTTTTGGAGGCTAAAATCCATGAATACGCTGTGCAAGGAAATCGATTTTAGCGAAGCGGCTGGCGCAGACATTCGCACTCGCACACTGTGCGCCAACCGCGTGCGCCACTTTTGTGCGAAATTCTATGAATTACCCTGTAAAGCAGGAGGCTGTGTAGGCTTGGCAGTGGTTCTTGGTGATTCTTGCAGACAGTAAAATGCCTGACACCGGATCATGACGTCTTGTTGCTCTCATATCAACCTGTTTTGTGAATATTTTTCCTGGGTGGAATTTCCAGTCAACCAAGTGCAAATAGTTTTTACTCGATCCATTTCGTGGCATGTGGGTTTGTAATCACGTGCACTACCATAGAGAGACACAGGGCCTGATTCACGACGTGTTTTTCAGCCCATTGAAAAATGCTTTGTGAATCAGACCCAAAGAGGCGATTCCATTTCCACCTAGGAACTGGTAATTGGTGGCTTTTCTATGTATTTAGTAGCCCGTCCTCTGAAAATTGACTTAAACGTCCTAACAACAACCCCAATTCCAGTTCCTTCGTCCATAATCTCAAAGAAGAGTTGTTGTGTCTCCTGTTGGTTGTGCTGTGCTGGCCCAGTGCAAAAAAGGCGTAAAGAGGCATTAACACTTTTTTTGGCTCCAGGCCTCCCCAAATCCTGCGACAACCTTGTCTCCAATAGGCCTTCAGACGGCCATCTTCTGCTGGTGAGATATTTGCTGAAGCGGAAGGTGTGAGCTCTCCATTCGGAAGCGCACAGATTTCTGTGTGTGCACAGTTAGTCGGATAGCCACTGAGTGCATTTTATAGTCAGAGGGAGGGGTGCAATGCTTAGAAATGGTGAGGGTGTGGGGCCGCGAGGCTAGAGAAACTCGAACCTGCGATGTTTAGGAGGTGTTGGGGATATTACAGGAGCTTGAAGATAAGGAAGGTGTCCAATGCGCTTACATTTGAAAGGGGAACCAGGAGGGGCTGTTTGGAAGTTTGGTGGAGAAGGGATTGAAACCTTGTAGGGAAGATAGGTTAGTGGCTTGAGTGGTGGATGCCACATTCTTTTTGTGTGAGCTTAAATGAATGCAGCCTTTTACTCCTTGAGGCCCCATTAAAGGAGTGGTATAGGGTTGGGTAATACTGTCACCTCTTATTTAGGTGCTAATAGCAGTTCATTTTGTGATGTGACTAATAAGAGTGGTCAATATTATGTTTTCTATAGAGCAAGATTACGTGTTGTAGCATTTTAATCCCATGAAAAAGCACACAGCGACCGCTAGGGCAAATGCCTTTTCTTCAAGGAGGAATTAGAATATTCATACGTGGTTAAAAAATAATGACATTCCAACGGACTTCATATGCACGGGTGCATATCTGGAGCACAAAGCATTCACCTAGGGAACAGGACTGGGTGCATCATGCGTTCAATAACACGGCCGGCCTTCTCATTACTATCTATCTATTTATCTATCTATCTATTCACAGCAGCAGTTTTTGTCTGTAAAACTGCATATTGTCCACAAGATGGCAGTCGTGATTCACCGAGGCCTGACTCTGAGTTTCCCGCAGAAACAGGAAACTGTTCTAAATGAAGGATTGACACTTTTCTTAATAGCACCATATCCTGTCAAAGTGAAACTGTAACAGCCTGGTATCAAAACATTGACGTTTGCACGTGCGTGATGTATGGCTTGGCAGCCCTAGCAACCACCAGTAATGCAGGGCAGACACAGGGAGGGATTCTCCGTCCCAAAGCCCTGTTTTTTGCACATCAGAAAAGGAGTTAAAATTCCATTCCCGAGACCACAGCACCACTTTCCTAATTTACTGAAAGGTGAAGAAAGCTTTCCTAAATTAGAAAAGTGGCAGTCTTATAAGAAATGCAGTGCCACGGGCGCACATGTGTCTATCAAAAGGATAAATGTAAGCAGCTTTTGTTACTGGAAAGCACATCTCCCCTCCAATTCTTCCACCCGCCTCAGAATAGTGGTGCTGGAACCTGCAGGGCAGAATGTATGCTTTCTTCACTACTTTAATCATGAGCTCAGAATGGGGCCCTGAGACTCTTGCCCACACTCCCAACAATCACCATCCGTGTTCAAAAGCTTTAGCCAAGGGTGTTCCAGAAAATAGCAGAATGAAGCAATGTTGCAGAAATGCCGCGCAATGAAGCTAAGCTACCAGGCTGGAGCAGAAGGAAAGAAGAACCGCAGATAGCGGGGTAGAAATCCAAGACTGTTACACAGAAACTGCAGAAGCCCACACTGAGGCTAGACACAATCCCCTAGGTCATGTTATGTGATATTTGAGTAGCGCCTAATTTTCGTTGTCATGGCATCAAAATAGTTCACATTGCCTGGGAGATTGCAAACGATAGTCTGAACATAAGCAGAAAAAAGCCTGTGTCATGTTTTCTGTCTCGTAGTTCTTTGTTTTCAGACTGGTGGTGTTGCAGCTTCTGGCGATGGACTGGCCTCCAGAAGACAGTGGTGTTGTGGCTTCTGGTGATGCACTGGCCTCCAGAAGACTGGTGGTGTTGTGACTTCTGGCGATGGACTGGCCTCCAGAAGACTGGTGCTGTTGTGACTTCTGGTGATGCACTGGCCTCCAGAGGACTGGTGGTGTTGTGGCTTCTGGTGATGCACTGGCCTCCAGAAGACTGGTGGTGTTGTGGCTTGTGGTGATGCACTGGCTGCCAGAGGACTGGTGGTGTTGTGACTTCTGGTGATGCACTGGCCCCCAGAAGACTGGTGGTTTTGTGGCTTCTGGTGATGCACTGGCCTCCAGAGAATAATGGTTTCTCGAGCAAGCAGAGAGCTGTTTTGGTTGAGACAGCTGTGTAGGTGATATATGTAGTCTTGAACATGATGTGTGCATGGAGTGGTAGCCAGTGCAGCTCTGAAAAGAAGGGCGCCATGTGGTTGCATTAATTTAGTCCTGTGATGAGGTGTGCGTCAGTATGCTAGATGGCTTTCAGAGGAGCCAAAATGACATCTGGGAGAGTAGAGCATTGCCACCAAAGATGAAGAGGGATTGGACAACTGTTATGAAACTTGGGGCATAGATGAAAAGCTTGACTTGCAGAGGAGCGCAAACTGGTATCCGCTTCGTTCTTCAAGGAGATGTGTGTTCTGAATGAGAGAAAAGCCAAGAGATTTTGCACTGGGTGTGAAAACCCTTTTGGGGTGGGACCAAGCCTGATTTGCATATGGTCTTAACCCCTTTTTAATAATTTGGCAGGCAAAGAATAATGGTCTGGAGGGTTGCCAGAGTGGCAGAGGTTATGATTAATTTGAAACCTTCCAGCCATCACCTCTTTTATTTTGCTATTGTCATGCCGAGTGTGACGGGTATGCCTAGAGGTGGGCCCTGTGCCTGCTGAGCCTAGAGACTCAAGCAACGCCTCACTAATGACACCCAATGAGTTTGAAACATGTCTGGGGATACTTGTGGTCTGGTGCAGAAGGGATGTGACCTAGGAGTTCAGGCTGGACTGCCCATTTTGGGATGGTACCAAGCCTGATTTGCATATGGTCGTTCCCCTTTTGTAATGTCTTGGCAGGCGAAGAACAATGGTCTGGAGGATTTCCCAGAGCTATGCCAGAGGTTAAGATTAATTCCGAACCTTCCAGCAGCAGATATGCGGCATGCTACATCTGTATTTGGTATTTCTAAATCTCACAATTTTACCAACATCCTGTAATGTAGTCAATAAGTTATGCAGCAACAATTCATGTGCCAGCTCATCCTCAACACATGCTAACATGTGATCTGGGAAGCATGTGTTTCTCTTCATACCATCAAACAACGTTAAATGACTTGTTGGAACACTGCTGAGGTCCAGACAGCACCAAAAGTCACATTTTTATCCATGTCAACTCGCAGGGTTGTCATAAAACATCTCAGTGGTCTGAAACTCCTGTGTAACTATGTGACGGTATATTGATAGCAAATGCAGCATTGTACATTCTTTAGCATGGCCAACAGCATTAAATGAACCACTCATGATTACCAATGGTCATCTTTAAATTCATATAGGCTGGCTGAGATCTACACATTTCCTGATCTTTCCATCTCCCAACTGCATGACTACAATATTTAGAAGCCACACACCATATTTTTGGGGTGTGATGATACCTTCCTTGCTTGATCGCCTAAGTTTACTTCTTAACTTCTCCTTGCAGCAACCAGGTTCATTCTCACTTTATGAAGATGCAGCTTTGAACAAACTTTTAGTGCTATTTGGTATTGGAAAACTTTCAGGCTCCAAATCATTTTAGAAGATACATTTTGGAACATGGTCCCAAGCGTATTCTCGCTTGCACACACAAACTGCATTGTTCAGACTCTGGGTTTCATTCAGAAACTAGTTCAGCTATGTTTCTATCCCAAAAGACATTCACCTTTCTTTAAAATATAACCTATGATGAAGCTTGGTAGTGGTTATAAGAAAAAGAACAAACGCTTCTATGGACTAGACTCGAACGTGTACCGCAACTCAGATCAGTAGCGTTTCTGTCTGTCAGAATCCAAGGGGCAAGAGAAAGGCAAAAGGGGCGCTTGATGAGAAAGGGTCTGCAGAGAGGCTGGAAAATCTGGCCAAAATGGAGATTGAGTACAAAGGCAGTAAGGTGAACAAGGGGAAATGCTTAATTAGGTTCTGGTTTCTGTATGCTTGTATATCCGTCATGATTCCAAGATGGTCCCCAGGTTAGACTGGTAGCAGAAGCATAAACAGAGGACTAGCCGGCTTAGGGACTGGATGTGATTATAAATAACCAGGACTAGCATTAGAGAGTTACTTGGCAATGTTCTTCAGTGGATCTTTCCTGTGGTTGTGTTCCAGCCCCTGGAATATACTTTGACAGTTACTCGCCCGCCTTGTTTGGGGGTGCACACTAACCGAACGATCCCATTGCAAGGTCAGAGTCTTGTTTTGGTTTTCCCACTCTTTTCCCCTCATTCTTCAAACTGTGCTTTTTCCCACTTCCCTGATCCCTGCACCTTTCACTCCACTCTCCTTCTCATTCCACCTCCCACCCTGCCTTTGCAGCCTCCACACTCCTTTCTCTGCATGCTCTCCCCGTTCACCCACTGTTGGGTCACTTTAGCCTTGCTGTATTGATCCTTGAGTGCCTTCATCCCTCCGTTGTGCATTCATTATTTGTACAGCAGTTTTTGCCTCCACCCACAGGGTATTTCTTTGCCATTCCGCAAGACTAGGGGCGACAAGCAGGGAAAGATCGGTGTTGGTGTGCCGTCCACTTGGCTACATCCTCAAATGCAGTGACTTTTTTGTTGGCCCTTGATGATTGATGTTAACACATAATGTGTGTCATTTTATGCTCCAGAGGGATCATGTGAAGATTCTGCTAATTACCTTCCCTTGTTTTGTCTCCCTACCTTCCCCTGGACACAGTGGCGTAACACAAAATGTGGGGGCCCCCCTGCGAGCCATGCTGAGGGGGCCCCCCAACTCGGCAACAAATCACGGGTTGCGCCACACTCTGGGCCGGCCTAGACTGTCACGCTTGCAAAATACGCATGAACGTGCTGCTGAAGGGGTATGCCGCACACTGCACTAGGAAAAAGATATAAATATGTGTTTTAATGCAATATACAGCACACTTTCTGAGATAAATTGGCTATAAAGCCAGAGTGTTTGCAATTGTTTTGTAGGGTAACACAATCCAATACATGCAAGTCACCAACAGTGCACAGGAACATTAATGCTTCCAACTGGCTGCACAATGTAGACCAGTGTAAACACGTAATAACATTATAGTACAGAATGCCAGGCCACATTTAGACATACCTAGACTGTTTTCAGCAAAATGCCAGTCAAAGCAATAACACTCATCAAGAAGAGAGCACACAATAAAGCATGTGTCTCCATGGCCTCGAACAACACGGCCAAACTCTTTAAAATCTGCAAGGCACTGGTCAATCCTGTTGTGGTCTATACCTCTTCTGTTCCCTCCCATGCCCTCTGTACAGCTCTGGCCTCTCATTTCTCTGCTAAATCTCAGGACATCCTGTCCTCTATGTCCTCTTCCTCTCTCGGCCCATTTTGGCCATCTCTTCTCTCCTCCTCCTTTTTCCTCTTTCTCTCTGACAACACCTGACGAGGTTTCTAGACAAGTCCGATCTATGAAAGTGTCGTCCAAACAGGTGCTCCGCTGCTCCTCCAGAACCATCAAAGCCCATATTGACACCCTCACTCCAGCCTTGGCCGATTTCTGTAATCACTCTTTCGCCACTGCAATGTTCCCCTCTCCCTTTGAGCACTCCCTTGTGCACCCACTCCTCAAGAAGCAGTCTGCTGATCCTACCTGCTGGAAAACTATCGCTCAATCTCCACCTTTCCTGAGCAAACTCTTGGAAAAGCTTGCCATCTCCCAGCTTACTCTCCACACTGAATCTGTTGGTTGTCTCCATGACCATCAGTCTGGCTTCAGAGCTGCCAGAGGCATGGAAACTGCTCTCCTTAACACCTGTGCTGCTCTCTAACCTTGATTCCAGCATTCCTTCTATTCTCATCCTTCATCTTTCCTCTGCTTTCGACAGGGTCAACATCGCCATCCTGATCAATCGACTCTGTGAGAACCTGGGCATCACAGATCAGACCCTAGAGTGACTGACCTACTTCCACTTGGACCGCCACTCCGCTCCCAGGTCGATCGTGGTCCCATTCTCTCCGCCACCTCTCTCTACCTGTGGCATTCCCCAGGGCTCTATCCTCTCACGCTGGTTTTTCAACCTCTACTTGGCCACTTTGGCCTCCCTGATCTCTACCTTATCCTCTAACTTTCAGTGTTGTGCAGATGACTCAGCTTTCCTTCAGGCTCCCCTCATCCTCCTCTCCTCTCTTGCTCATTCCTGACTGTCTATCCACGATTCAGGATTGGTGCGCCTCCAACAATCTCTGCCTTAATGCCAGTAAGACAGAGATCCTTCTCATTGGGACCCTTGCCACTGTGTTTCCTCTCTCACTATAGCAGACCACCTTGGGCCCTCTTCCTTTGCCTTCCTGCGAGGCAAAAAACCTTGGTGTCATCTTCAACGCCACACTCTCTTTCTCTCCTAACATCTCGGACATCACCAAGAAGTCCCACTACCAGCTGCTCCTCCTCAAATGGACTCTTCCCTTTCTCACTCTCCACCAGAAGCTCACTGTCTCTAAGCTGGACTACTGCAACAGCCACTTTCTCAATCTGTCTTCCTCTAGTCTCCGTCATCTGCAAATAATCCAGAACAGGACTGCAAGACTTAGCCTTGGCCTCAAGCCCTGGGATTGTATTTCTCCAGCCCTGAAATCTCTCCACTGGCTGCAAGGATCAAGTTCAAGAACCTTTGCATTGCCCACAAGGCTTTCTGGGGCCAGTGCCAACACTAAATCCAATGCTCTCTTCCAAAATACCTTCTTTCTCTAACCCTTCACTCAGCTACCTCCAACTCTCTAAGGCTTAGACATTTCTCCAGGCAGAGAGTGGGGGTAGACCTCTCTCCTCTGCTGGTGCCTCCAACTGGAATGGCCTCCCTGCCCCTCTCAAACTTGAGGCGGACAACCTGAAGTTTCGGAAGCAGCTAAAAGCTTTCCTCTTCTCTGCTGCTTTCGCTCTCTCTCCCCCCCTGCTGACCTACCTGACCTACCTGTCTGCTGTACTGACTGGCTGCTTGGCTACCCTCAGAGTCTCTCTGAGTCCAGGCTCTTTCTTGATTGGTCACCCTTGCACTGCCTCCGGGCCTACCATGCACTTAGGGGCTGTAACTGTAACCCTGCAGTCCATTGTTCTCCTTGCACAACCAATAGCTGCTCTGCCCTGGCTGCACTTACTGAGAGCATTGCTGCCCTGTTTTCCCCTCCCCTCTCACTTGCACTTCCCTGCTCCCTTTTCCCTTGCACTTCTCGTTCTCACAATGACACAAGGCCTAGTGAGATTGTTTGTCTTGTCCTCCCTCTATCATCCCTCCCTTGTGTACACTTGTGTACAGGCGCATTATAAATGACTTGAATCACATCATATCATTTTATCACAGATGCCCAAAAAAATATACAATGCCGCAGTAAGAAATGGCTAGACTGGCAGCACCCAAATGCCAATCTAGCCAGGTAATTAAAGTTAGCAGGACTACTTTATCAGAAATGTCCAGTTAAAAGAAAGTCATACCAAACTGAGGAATGACTAGACTGGCTAAATCAAAATGCCTCTCTAGCCACTAATACCACATATCATGCCTGCTTAGCCTGGACATGGACAACCATTATGATTTATCACACAATCCTGCCCCCCCACACATCCACTCTCCCTCCCACCCACCACCCCAACCTCCACAATCAGCTCCTTGGCCCAGAATTACCTCTGCGTCCCTCTTCCTTGTCCCAGAGCTTTCGTATGAGGCTCCTTGCCTCATAGGTAAGTACTGGGATGAGGAACAGTGAGACTAGGAGTGAGGAAGATTACAGGTAGCTAAATCAAGAATTACCTCCATGTACCTCTACCTCTTCCCAGTACTTTTGTATGAGGCAGAGTGCCTCAAACACACGTACTGCCTCGTATATAAGTACTGGGACGAGGAAGAATAGGACAGGAGTAAGCAAGGCATTAAACACAAGTAGTAGCGCAACACCATTGAGTTGACTGGGCTTCAGAACTACCCCCCCTGACAATTTGGGCTATATTGACTCAACTTGGCTAACCTTTAGAGCAGTTGCCAGACGGAATAGGACACAGATTTTAAACGGCACCTGCTTTTTGCTGTTAACAAGAACCCAGCAATTACCAACGTAAAGCCTTTCACTGTTAGTACCTGCATTCAAATGCCACATTGTTTAGGCGATTGAAATCGTGATGTGGGTTTAGTACTTGCATGCCAGGGGAGTGATTGGAAGGGTAGAGAGGGAACAGGAGACTTATAGGAGAGAGTTAACGGCTTGTAACATTGAATCTGCACTAGAATAGTCTCATTAAAATGCGTAAATAATTTGGATGCGCCCACACAAATAAGTTTCCCCCTCCCCACTGCATGTGAAGTTAGCGCCTCTCCCAACATTTGAAGGGTTAGCCCCCCGAAATGAAGGTTTTCTTGTGCCCCTGTACACAAGCACACACACCATTCACCTTATACACACCCAGTCATCCACACATTTAAGTGTGCACCCTTTCACCATACACTCACACAGGTAGCCACCTATACATTTATGTGTGCACCCTTTCACCATGCAGGCACACCCCCACAGCCACCCATACATTTAAGTGTGCACCCTTTCACCATACACACACAGGCAGCCGGCTATACATTTGAGTGTGCACCCTTTCACCATAGACTCATACACGCACACCTCATGGAGTTGAGGGGGGGCCCTATTACTTAAAAAAGAAATTGGGGCTCATTACGGGTCCAGCGGTAACCGTGCCGGTGTTACCGGCGGGTTGCCGCCAGACCCATAAAAAATTACTATGGCCTGACTTCCCGGTGCCACCGTGCTATTTCAAGTCCGGCGGCTGGGAAATCAGGTGCCGGTAATTTTGTTAAACCCCAGACTCCACGGGAATGGGGACACAGAAGCACCTGCACCATTGTTAACGGTGCCGGTGCTTCCGTGACAGATCTGCCTACCGTGGCTGCTGTGCCTGGCAGGGTCAGACCTGTCGGGCACGGCAGCCCCACCAGGCAGACCTGTAATATGCCGGTCCGGAAACAACAGTGCCTGTAAGCTTACCAGCACCGTTGTTTCCGGACCGGCATGGTCAGAATGAGCCCCATTGTTTCTTTTTTAAGTCACTATAACTTCATTAAGAAATTATTTCAGTTAAGGACCGAACCATAATCAAAATAATTTCTTTATGATGGCTGAGTGGCTTCAAAAACAAACAATTTCTTTTTGAAGGCATAGGGTTCCCCACCCCCCCCACCCCATGACATGATGACATGGAGGCCTCCAGCCCAGGGTCTTCCATGTCATGGGGTACGGGGCCCTCAGACTTCAAAAAGAAAGTTTCTTTTTGTAGTCACTCTGCCTTCATAAAGAAATTATTTCTGTTACAGAAATGTTCTTTCTGAATGCAGAGTGAATTTCAAAAGAAACTTTTTTTTTAAATATATATATATTTTTTTTTTACTGGGGCCCCCTCCCAGCCATGTGCTGGTGGGGCCCCCCACACCGCGGGCCCCCCCGCACCGCGGGGGCTGCGGGGGCCCCTGTTACGCCAGTGCCTGGACAGTGGAGCCCTGTGATGTAGTGTTAATGGGGGAGGAGGGATCTAGTGTCCAACAGGAAAAGGGGGGTTGGCGTACAATCCTGAGGAAACTATATGGCAAATGTGACAGATTGCCAAGACTTTCAAAAATTAACTTGGATGTAAACCCACTGGTGGGATGTGTAAGGAAGGCATGGTATCAACAGTAAGACAGACACAAGTGACCACAATTCAAGGGTGTTTATTGAACTTCCGTTGGGTTTGAAAAACACCTATATAAATCTAAATCTAAAGATTGAAGCAAGCTACGACCATCAAATAATAATAACGCCGTCCTAGTTGTGTCTTGTCAAAATAAAAGGGCCTATACTAATAAACCTATTGCCAATTCTTACCTCTAAATACAAATAGTGTGGGAAATGATGTTATGTAAAAGAAAAGTATTCAAGAAATCATATGTCAGGATACTAAAGCCACAGGCTTCGCTTCCCCATGTTTTAGCATGGGACAAGGTGGCACACTCAAGCTTAGCACAGTCTCAGGCTTCTCTAGCACGAGGGTGGAGTTCAAAACTTTAACATCATGGCCTTCTGTGGCAAAGTCTTTTTGCCATTCAAAGGGCCTCATTACACTGATGGCGGTAAGGATTTACCGGTACCGGTAACATACCGGTACCGGTAAATCCTTACCGCCTTACTACGAGGTCCCTTTGCGGGTTGGGGGATTTAATGCCTGCTTTTTGCAGGCGTTAAAAACCAACCCACAAAGGGACCCAGGGAGCTAATTACGGTACTGCAATTTGCGGTACCGTAATTAGCGCCTTCCCCATTCCCGTTGAGCCCTATGGGGCAAAAATGGGAATGGGGAAGGGCAATGGTGGAAGGGGGAATTACTGCCCTGCCAACCTTGGAATGGGGCGGTAATTCCCCTTTCCGCCAAGGCGGTGATGGTGCTAATAGCGCCATGGTTCTCCGCCATCCGTGTAATGAGGCCCAAAGTCTCTTCTTTCAGAGGGCCTGATGCAACAAAAAACAATAAAGTTCCTTTCCTTTTGTATTTCACATCTACAAAATGGTTTTAGGTGTTTTACTATCCACCTCGAATCCCCCTCAGCTGGGCTCATACCCACTTTAAACAATTGTTTTAGGATTTTCACATATCCAATGTCTTGGGTGATCCACTATTCACCCCGGAAACCCCTCTGCCGGACTCAGAACCATTTTGACATCAAACCATCAATCAGTCTACCTCTGTCAGGCTCAGACCAATAACTCACACTTGCTTTAACCCAAAGCTTTCAATTGATCTTCTTCTGCCGGGCTCGGACCAAACTTTATATACTTTGCCATAAACTTTCTTTATCAACATCGAAGACTTTCGACTGTGTGCTGGATTTTGCTTGACCTGTCGCAGGACCACTTCGATTCACAATTCTTTGCTAGTCTTTCACTTTTGTTAACTCTCAGCTGGTTACCTTACAGAGACCTTTCATTGAGCACACACGCGCTGCCTGACCACTCTGTCAAAGGTATTGTATCTTGGTTTCAGAGTTCAATCACTCATCTGCCATTCAACTTCACTCGCGTTGGTTATCACACGCATTTCAATCAATGTTCCTTTCAGTGCTCGCCATACAATGTTGCCACTTGCAACCTTGGCTTCAACACACACCAGTGCTATATCGGTCTCCCCATCTCACCGGCTGTGTTGATTTCACTGATGCTGCTTTGTTGTTTGAACCAAGGACAGTACCGTGGCAGCTGGCGATTCCACCGCCTTGATTATTAATGCAGGAGAGGCCCGGGTACCTCGAACACACATGATTCTTCAGCAGGGTTTCATGGTCTTACGTTTTCTATTCCTGAGGTTTCATGAAAGTAATTGTTCCTTGTTGAAAGGGTCAAGGGAACTTCCCTCCTTGCAATCCCTTGCTGTTTCACTGTCTTTGTCCTCTTGTTAAACTGCCATCTTGGAACTGCTGTTTCCTTGTATGCTTTGCCTCGCTCAGTGTGTGCTATCATGATCCACCTTTTATCCTTGTGGGGAAGTGTAATGGAAGTCAGGTGTGTGATAGTCAGTAATTGTCTGACCTTGCCTGACCTTGCCTGACCATTGTATTGGGACACATCTGATATACGGCTAGGGCGTTAGTCTGTTTTCTCTCATAGTGGGTTGTCCATGAGAAAGGGTTTGTGTTGTAAAAGAGGGGGAGGGGTTGAGTTCCTAAATATCCTACCTGATCGGATGGAGTAAAGGTGTTTACAGGGAAGGGGATATCATGCCTCGCCCTCCGGTGTCCCACTCCCACTTCTTGAAGACCCCTCACCCAGGTGATCCTCCAGCACTGGTCCACCCCCCAGGAACTGAATCCAAAAGCGATGGCTGTGTTCTGGCCACCTGGATGACAGATCCCTGGGGACCAGTGGGTGAGACGCCTGCTGGTATCTCACATGCTCTTCCCCTATGCAAGGTGGATGCACTTGGTCTTTATCTAGCTTCTTCAGTTTGAAGACCCTGGAAAGAACAAGAATGAGATATATTCATATTCAAGGACTCTTGCATATTTCATCAGTTTCTTTTCCTCTGTTCTAACAGAGATGAGTTATTTCTATGTGTTTCTCGAAGGTATCCCAGAAACTGGCTTTGAAGGGGGGACCCTGGCTTTATGTGTTCCTTATGTCTTGTGGAAGGTTCTTGGTATTCTGTCTCCATCCAATCCCATATTGGAGAGGTTTGGGAGTAACAGTTAGAGTGCCAGTAGTCGTGAGGCATGCATTCCCTAGGGGGAGCTGGGGATTCCTGTAAAAGAGTGGAGAATGCAGGGAAGTCTCTTACCAAAATGACTTCTTCAGGGAGCCTAGGAAAGATAGCTGATGATATCAGATATGACTCATCCCTGATGCTAATGTACACGAGTATGTTAGGGTATATTTTGCTATCCCCATGTACACATGTAACTCTAATTAGGGAGGCATTCTCGAGGTCTGTTGTGTCCAAATCGGCTCTGATGGCGGGTTGTTTGCTACCTGAGTCAATTAATGCTTTGACTTGTTTCCCATTTATCCAGGCCTTTTCATATGTGAAGTCAGCGGAGGACTGTCACAAACATATGCTAAAGGTTTCCAGATCTTCTTCGGGTTATTCCCACTCTTCCCCTTTTAGACAGCCTATTTCCATGTGTTCTTCCTTTAGGTTTTTCAGACAGTGTGTAGGCAAATGGCCAGTTTCTCTACATGAAAGGCAGACAGGGGGAGATGGTTTATTTCCCGTAGGTTCTTCTCTTTTACTTTCCTCTCTGCTTCTAGGGCCAGGTCTTTTAACTTCCATTGTTTCTTTAGATTTCCATTCTTTGGTTTAATAAGATCCTCCTCCCCAATCTAATACCTGGGGTTGGGCCGGTGAGTAGGTTTGTGATCTTTTCGCACCTCAGTTCTGTGTACTGAGTGGAAGTTTTTGTTTGGCTGCATCTGAGTGGTTTTGAGCAGTCTCAATAGCCAGGGCTGGGGTAGGTCGATTTAGTTCTTATACTGCCTTTTGCAAAAAGGGGGTAAATAATTGGTGAATTGCTCTAAAGTAATAATTTCTACCAATTCTTCCATTGTTTAGTTGTTAATCCAAAGAGCGATTGTGTTTTTAATTAGTTCTCCCATTTCAAGGTGGGTTTTCCCGGGGTTGAGTCTAATGGCCCTTAATTGTTGCTGATAGAAGTTACATGTTTGGCCTACCCTTTTTAAAAGCCCCTCTTTCATGGATATATATATAGCTCCTTGGCCAAGATTAAGTAGCTGGTAAGCGGTCTGTAGTTCACCTTTCATCAGAGGTCCTAGATAACACTTTTTTAGATTTTCTTCCCATCCTAACTGGCCAGCTAGTCACTCGAAATTCAGAAAGAAATTCCCTAGATCTTCGCTCTCTAGGTATGACTGGAGTATGCCTTGCAGTAGCAGGGGTCTTGCCTGTAACTCAGCTAATTTCGTTAAATTCTCTTGAAGCCTAGTTTCGGCCTGAATTTGATGGGCGGCCAACCGTGCCATGATAGCTGCCAAGTCGGTCATTTCTTCTGGAAGGATAAGGGTTCCTTCTGTGGTTTTGTTTCTGAATCGAAAAAGAAACAGGTCTCAACTCCCTCTGATAGGGTTTTGAAGTCATCTGACTCTTCAAAGTCTAATTCCACCGAAGGGAAAGATCTAGCTAGAGTGGTTTCTAAACCTGATGGACGATGAGCCCAAAGTTAATTTGGTACCAGAAAAAAAAGGTTTGGGACAAGGGGGATTTAGAGGATTAGGTCTAATGAAGGTGTAAGCTAGACATTTTTTGAGATTATTCGATCCCACTGTTGGATGTTATAGGGGGACAGTGCAAGAGTATCTAATAAAAACTGAGTTTTAAAAAACAAATCTTGTTGACCAGTTGCGACGTGCTGTTGGGAGCACTAAACCTCTTTAAGAGTGGATACACGGTCAGAGTCAAGGACCTCAACGATTCTATTTCCCCTTCTAGTGGTACAATGATTATCTGCTCAAATTCTCAATTTTTATCAATTAAATCACATCCCACTCCTGACACCACATGTAAGGAAGGCATGGTATCAACAATCAGACAAACACAAGTGACCACAGCTCAAGGGTGTTTATTGAACATCCGTTGGGTTTAAAAAACACCTATCTAATCCTAAATCTAAAGATGGGAGCAAGCTGCGACCATCAAATAATAACTCAGTCCTAGTGGTGTCTTGTCAAAATAAATGGGCCTAAACTAATACATCTATAGCCAAGCCTTACCTCTAAATACAACAATGTTATGTAAAAGTAAAAGTGTTCAAGAAATCATAGGTCAGGATATTCAAGCCATAGGCTTCCCTTCTCCATGTTTTTAACACGGGACAAGGCTGCACACTTGAGCTTAGCACAGTTTCTGGCTTCTCTAGCACATGGATGCAGTTTAAAACTAAACTTTAACTTCATGGCCTTCTGTGCTAAAGTCTTTTTGCCATTCAAAATCTCTTCTTTAAGAGGGCCTGATGCAACAAAAAACAATAAAGTTCCTTTCCTTTTGTACTTCACATATACACAATTTCCTTACGTGTTTTAATATCCACCTCCGATCCCCCTTCGCTGGGCTCAGATCCACTTTAAACAATTTTCTTAGGATTTTCACGTATCCAATTTCTTTGGTGATTCACTGTTCACCCCGGACCCGCCTCTGCCGGGCTCACAACCACTATGACATCAAACCATCAGTCTCCCTCTGACGGGCTCAGACCAATAACACACACTTGCTTTAACCCAAAGCTTTCAATTGATCTCCTTCTGCTGAGCTCGGACCATCTTTATCTACTTTGCCATACCATTTCTTTATCAACAACTAAGACTTTCGACTGTACGCAAGATTTTGCTTGACCCATTGCAGGACCACTTCGATTCACAATCCTTTGCCAGTCTTTAACTTTTGCTAATTCTCAGCTGGATACCTTACAGAGACCTTCGATTGAGCTCACACGCGGTGCTGTCTAAGGTATCGTATTTTGGTTTCAGAGTTCAATCACTCATCTGCCATTCAGCTTCACTCGTGTTCGTTAGCACATGCGTTTCAAACAATGTTCCTTTCAGCGCTCGGCATACAATGTTTCCACTTGCAACCTTGGCTTCAACACAGACCGGTCCTATATCGGTCTCCCCAACTCCCCGGCTGTGTTGAATTCACTGATGCTGAACCAAAGAAAGTACCATGGCAGATGGTGATTCTCCCCGCCATGATTAGTGATGCGGGAGAGCCCTCGGTACCTCTGACACACAATACAGGATTCTTCAGCAGGGTTTCATGGTCTTATGTTTTCTATTCTTGAGGTTTCATTAAAGTAAGGGTTCCTTGACGAAAGGTTCAAGGGACCTTCCCTCCTTGGAATCCCCTTATGTTTCGCTGTCTTTCTCCTCTTTTTAAACTGCCGTCTTGGAACTGCTGTTTCCTCGTGTACTTTGCCTTGCTCAGAGTTTGCTCTTGTGCTCCGCCTTTTATCCATGTGGGGAAGTGTAATGGAAGTCATGTTTGTGTGATAGTCAGTAATTGCCTGACCTTGCCTGACCATTGTATTGGGATACATCATGTATACGGCTCGGGTCCATTTTCTCTCATAGCGGGCTGTCCATGAGAAAGAATTTGTGTTGTAAAAGGGGGGAGGAGGTCGTTGATTTTTCTAAATATCCTACCTGATAGGATGGGGTAAAGGTCTTACAGGGAAGGAGATACAACATCTCACCATCCGGTGCCCCACTCCCACTCCCCAAAGACCCCTCACCCAGGCGATCCTCCCGGACTGGTCCACCCCCAGGACCTGGATCCAAAAGTGATGGACGTGTCCTGGCCTCCGGATGACAGATCCCCCCGAGACCAGTGGGTGAGACACCTTCTGGCTTATCACAGATGGCACAAGTTAGTGCAGGTTATTCCAAGAGAAAAACACACAGAAATACAGTATTAATATGTGCTATGGTAGGCAGGTAAACTGAAAATTGTATCACAGAAGGCATTGAAAAAATAGACACTAGATGACTGAAAAATTAAGACACAAAATGAAAATGTTTATTTTAAAAGCTTTTGGTTAAAGTAGGAAAAGGGGAGCTAACTAGTCACAAGGGCACAGGGTAAAGGCAGGTGGTCCGGGTATTTAACAATGCCTCAGAAGGGGCACCTAGTCTATGAGTTCAATACCACAGTCTCTTAAGCAAGCTCAGTAGTGTCAAGCAGGCTTCTTGGCGCTTCTCTTTCCAGCAGCAGAAGCTAAATATTTCTTACAGGCATTTTGATGTGGTGAACAGCTTGGTCCCAGAAGTCAGCCAGGTGCATGTAGAATCTGGTTGGTCAAGCAGGGTTCTGCGTGTGTCTCGCTGTCTCAAAACAGGATCAAATTAACCTTGATGAAATGTTGAAATTCTAAGCAATAGAAAATGCCTGGGGTAATGTATTTTGTCTTTTAAACACTATGAGGCTGATTCATGGAATTAATGCGCACCGCGCCCGGGTGCGAAAGCGTGCGAATCGCAGCGCAAGCGTGAAAATTGCAGCGCAAGCGTGCAAAAGCCACGCACATCGATTCATGGAAGTCCGTGCATGTGTAAATCCTGGGATGTGCGCTAAAATCCTGCGTGGCGCACGCAGGCGCACACATCATCAAATGGCGTGCACTATGCGCACAGCAAAAGCACACATAGTGCGGAACACGGGGCGTAACATGCAGAATGGGGTACAACGCGTGAAAATGTGGGCGTTACGGGGGAAGTACAGGAGGCAAATGCGCGGAACACCCACACACGCGCCTACAACACGTATTCATGAAATCGAACAGGGGAAATGTGTGTGCCAAAAAAGACACGCTAATCCGGAAACACGTACACCAGCAGGAAGCAAGTGTATGCGGCCCCGCGCAGCATAAAAGTGCGCGCAAACAACAAACAAGCTCAGACGCTACGATTAATATACCATTCCTCGCGGCAGTGGTCGTGGGACACCGCAGGAGGAGGAGGATAGCCAGGCCCAGAATTTTTACACCCAGGACCAGCCTTTTTGGATGCCTGATGACCAGGTGTATGGGAGGTACAGGTTCCCACCACACATAATACTCGACCTGGTGAGTGAGTGGGAGGATGACCTCACATCACCTACCCTGTGCTCCCAAGCACTGAGCCCATTGGAAAAGGTGCTCAATGTACTGCACTTCTTGGCCACTGGTTCATTTCAGCGGACAAGTGCCATAATGGGGGGGTCTCACAGGCCACGCAGTCACGCTGCCTACACCTGGTGTTGGCCATCATGACTGCACGCTCTTCAGTCCGCAGGCACATATACATGCCCAGAACACCTGCAGAAAGGCAGGCTGCCATCCAGGACTTTTACGGGGTGGCACACTTCCCCAAAGTGCTAGGTGCCATTGATTGCACCCATGTGACTTTACATCCTCCCAGGGCAACTGAGCATATCTATAGAAACCGCGAGCACTGGCATTCCAACAACGTGCAGGTAGTATGTGATGCCAAGGAAATCATAACCTCAGTATATGCCAACTATCCAGGGTCCACCCATGACAGTTTCATTTTCAGAATGTCACCCCTAAACCGGGACCTAGAAGCTGGGCGGCATGGCGATACATGGCTGCTTGGTGAGTATAAATGCCTCTGTACATGCATGCATGTCAGATACTGAGTAATGTCACAACCCCACTAATGATACCCATAATCACCTCCCCAGGGGACAGTGCATACCCTCTGAGCACCCACATGATGACGCCAATTTCGGAACCCCACCACACCACCCGAGGTAAGATACAACACAGCCCATATTGCAACCCGGGGCATAGTGGAGAGCACATTCGGAGTGCTCAAGTCATGCTTTTGCTCCCTTGACCGCTCTGGTGGGCAGCTGCTATATGCGCCCCCAGTAGTGTGCAGGATCAGAGTGGCAGCATGTGTTCTGCACAACGTCGCAACACGCCGGGGCCTGCGGGTGGACATGGTGGTGCCCCCACATCCCCAACCACATGCACGGCCGCTGCGCATGGGAGGGGAAAGGGCACGTGGTGAGGCAGCCCGTACACAGCTGGTGGCTAATTACTTCACCTAAAATCACACCCCTATGGAGTGCACACAGCCCTGGCACATACCAGCTGACAATCAATGATGATGACATGAGGGACAGTCAACTGTCACAACCATACCAGCCTGAGATTGGTCACCTGGAAGTGTTACATTGTGTGCATCCCTACCTACTGAAAGACAACCAATGCTGTGTCACAAAAAGGCACACATTTATGCTGCATGAATGACTACCCCCTTGCAAAATAAAACATGAAAATAGTGCCATGTCACCCAACCCCTCCCATCTCAGCTACCCAACACACCATGGCATGTCATGCAATGTGAAACCAAACAAATGAATGCACAACACATGACACAAGCGTCACAAAGTGCACTGTCCCAAATGGAAACAGGCCACAGACAATATGCTCCCAGTAATCAATAACAAACAGCACACATGAACAAAAACTTACCAGCAACACAATACAGCAACACAGGATGAAACAGGGCCAAAATATGACAGTACAAAATCAAAGTAGTGCAAGACTTACAACCTGAATAAGCCAGCACATCGACCCCTTCCAACTGCAGAGGGTTGCTGTCAAGCAAATGTGTCAGCGTACTGCATACAACATGAACTGCTTCTGCAAAGGAGAAGAAGGTACCTGTGAATAAGGAGGAAGACATGGATGCACAAGCACATATCAATACACCATGCAGTGTTCAATACAACAACAATCCCCACTAGGGATGTCCACACAGTTTTTACCACAGACTGCCCACAGAGTTCATGGGAGCCCAATGTCACTGTGTAAGTCACTGTCACTTGGTCTCACCCTTTGCAAGCCCATGGAAAGGGGAAGCAGGAGGGGTGCGTGTGTCAGGAACCCAAGCATCTAACCCAAACACAGGACAAGCTTGCATATGCCCAGCTGGAATACACAGTGGATGCCCACGGGAGCCACACAAGGCAACACACTGTAAAAAAAAATAAAAACAAAATTAAATCAAAAATGGCCATGTGTGGGCCGGGGGGTGGCCACCCAGGAGGTTTGAGGACAGGGTGCACACCAACACCCACCTGCGTGGATGTTGCGGAAAAAAAATACCTCCATGGGCTCAAGGCCTGCACGGCTACGCCAATGTGGGAGAACTGCTGTCGCTCTCTTCACCCTCTGCTGCTACATCAGGAGGTGGCGGTGCTATGGGAGGCAGCTCACTCAAACCCCTGGTATGGTCCTCCATGGCAGCAAGCATGCAGGTGTGTAAGGTCTCGCTCTGGAGGATGATAGTACGGAGATCCCCATGCAGCACCTCACGGGTTGCCTGCATTTCTGCACGCATGGCCTCGTGTGATGCCCGGTTCTACTCACAAGTTTCCTGCAGCTCAGCTGAGAGCGAACGTGTGAGCTGCTCCAGCTGCTGTTCTGCCCTAAAATTTCAGGAAGCCTCAAGTTCAACCAGATTCTCCATGAGGAAATGAAGTTCTAACCTCAGGGCTTCCCGGTGGCCCTGGGACTCTACAGATATGGCTTCGTGCAGAGTCTCCAGTGCCGTCCGTCGGTCCCTGTTGGACGCCAACATGTCCTCCCTGTGTGATTGGCAAATGACTCTGTTGCTTGCTGTTGAAACTCCATCTGCCTTTCAGGGGGGAGAATGGAAGTGGCCACCCTCTCCATTGCCTGAGCCATCATTTCCCTGTTGTGCTGCTAGACCGTACATGGAGTTTTCCCATACAGTATTGCCTGGTGGCGCACGGCCACCGTGTCGGCAGGCACCACACCTGTTTGGGGCAAGGCGATCTGCACCTTGCTGTGCTGGCACTGCCTGAGGCTGCAGGACTGCATTCCCCCTCTGATCTATCTGCTGGCCCAGGAACAGGATTAGATGTTGTGGAGTGTGACCCTGCATCCGTAACCACCAAAGGCAGAGTTACCAACACTGACATCCCCATAGAGGGGTCTACCCCTGGTGCAGGTGGGTTGGACAGAACAGCATCCCTGCCAGAAACACTCACCTGCGACAGCACATAAGTCTCATCATCCGATTCAGCACCTGAATCATAGAGGTCTGGGGTGGTGCACCCAGAGACACCCCTGGACAGTATGGTCTGCAGGAGGATTGGGTTTTCACCCACCACCACACCACATCCTCCACTGGTGCCCGGTCATGGCTGAGATTCCTCCTGGGTCTGCACCATCTCCTCCACCTCTACAGCATCAATTGCGTCATCACCTGCAAAAACATGAAAGACAACAAATGGAAACAGGCATGAGCACCATAGCACACACATAGGCTGGACAAGCCAGAGATCCAGTACAAGAACAACACATGTCCCACATGACCATAACCTTGGCATGCATGCACTGTCAATGATTTGGAAGGGGAGGCAAAAAGCAGACACTGAGGA
The DNA here is from genome assembly GCF_040938575.1 of Ambystoma mexicanum. Classification (NCBI taxonomy): domain Eukaryota; kingdom Metazoa; phylum Chordata; class Amphibia; order Caudata; family Ambystomatidae; genus Ambystoma; species Ambystoma mexicanum. Next base: position 1,142,713,865 of record NC_090921.1, on the reverse strand, counting down.
CTCCAAGATGGAAAATGAACACATGTGCTGCATGCTGGATAGCACTGTCATCACATATTAGCCTGTGAGTCGCATGGTCAATCCACATACATGGCACATGCCAGCACACAGATGGAACGTAGCATAGCCATGGTACATTTGACAAGTACAGCCATATGTCAGTGAATGAGTACTGTCACCCATCCAGGTGAGATGGACATGATGAGATAAAAAATGCAAAATAGTGTGACAAAATACGCATGTGCCACACACTGCAACACATCCAGTGTGCAATAATACATTGATGGCAGGCAGATAGATACATCAATGGTTGGTCACTTCAAAATGACAGAACACAACAGTCATGTTCAACATTCAAACAGGGCCCAAAAATTAATGTGAGCAGCCCTTACTCAATCCGCCTGAATGGTCAAATCATTCCCATAACATTCCCATAACAAGGTAATAAATGTGGGCCAATGTGGGTTGTAATCTATGACAGAAGCATGTCACATATCTGGCATTAGGGCAGAAAAATGCGTTGCAAAAATGGGAGGATTGAAACAATGAGGCTGAATGAACACTGAAAAATCAGAACAATGTTGTTGCAAGATGGCAGTTCAAGGGCAACTGCAGTAATGTGGCGCTAATTGGCTACTGTGGTCAGAAGGGATACTGTCATACCCTAACCCAAGCCTGGTGAATGGTTTGGAGGAAGCACATGGGTGACCCATACCACTCAGGAGTACACACCCTCACCTGGCACTCAATCATTACACATCACCCAAGAAATATACACATGGATTACACACACTTGCATGGGCACTCACCGGACAATGCCTCATAATCTGGTAGGTCTCCCACGCCTTGGATCTGTTCCTCTATGACGAAGGTTCCAGCAACAGACTCATGCTCAGTGAGTTGGTCATCCTCTGGTGGAGACCCACCGCCAGTCACCAGAGTAGAGGCATGATTGGAAGCCAGCTTGTTCTTTGCTCTGCGTTTCAGGTCATTCCACCGCTTGTAGCAATCATCAGCTGTGCGCCTCACAAATCTAAGAGCACTAATGTGGTCCGTGATGGTCTGCCAGTGGGCCCTACATTGAGCAGGCGTAGTCTTACAGCCTGCAGTCACCAACATTCCGCAGCTATGTGCCGACACATAGGCCACAAGTGCATCAAGTTCGGCGTCATTGAAGCTAGGCCTCCTTGACATGCCTGAGTGTGCAGCCGTGTATGGGGTCTCAGCCTGTAGTGCAAGAGCACCCTTCTTCTTCTTCTTGTAAGGTGGTGCGGATCATGAGTGGCTTACGCCGCTCTGGTCAGTAGGGGCAGAAGCGCAGGTGGACTGGGTACTAGAAGCCTGTAAAGGCACAATGACCATAGGTCTTGGTCTAGGCATTGGCTGCAGGGTGATGTCAGCAGGGCCAACGTCGGTGTGATGGACCTGGACCGACACTGTCCTGGCTGGGAGACTCGGAGCTGGGGTGGATTGAGCTGCAGCTGCCCCTGCATGACATTGCTGCCCCAGATCCACATGGCCTGGTGACAGCAACTTCCACCGCCACACGTGGATTAGACTTGCTGACCTGGAAGTCAGCCTGGGAGAGATCCTGTGCCGGTTCAGGTGACAAAATGGGCCGGTCCAACAAGGGCTGAGCTGGGATGGTGTCAGCTACGTTTCCCACAACCATTGGGGGGGGCATAGGTGTCCCCGATTGGTCCTCCACACACAGGGCTCTAAGGGGCACCCTGCAAATCCGGGCCACGTCCCCTACCGTGCCCACCACGCCCACCTTTTGAAGGTCAGCTACCTTTGCCTCCCTTACTGCTTGGTCGCCTCCCAACCATGGCACTGATGTTGTTGTGCGTATGGGAGTTGCAGTAAACAATTGTCCTGGGCAATTGGGGTGAAAGGGGTAGGGTACTAGATGGAATTCGTACCCTAGTGCTCTAGCAAGGCTGGGTGTGACCCTTGGGGGAAGATGACGAGTCACACAATGCACAGGCACCCCAAAAACAAAAGTACACATGCACGCAACCCCTGGTAGACCACATGCATGGAAAAATGAACCCGCACTACGCTGTGGCACCCAGAAACACAAAAATAAGCATACGCGTGTTACACGCAGCCTGGGGTACGCGACACACAGGGGCAACCACAGTTGGAAAATACGTGCGCAACTCACTGTCTGCCTTGAAAAAGAACGTGAAAAAGACACGCGTGTGCACGTTGGCAACACCCCTGCCAAAAGTAGAAACGAACGCAGTCTGAGGAAACAGGGAGTACGAACTGGAAACGTTGTGAAGTAATCGCGTGTGAACCGACAAGAAGTACAAGAAACACCCACTCGCTCTCCACAAAAAGCACGTACAAGAAAATAGCGTGATACTCATATCTTTTAAGCCAGCCCACACATGCAACGCGCTAAGGCCCTTTCCTCCAATAGCACGGGTGACGTGCAGTTTTCTCACGTGCTGAATCACAATACACCCGTGTTGTGGGGAACGCCCACGCACGTAACGTCACCTACGCGCTTACGCGCTAAGGGCCTTTCCTCTGATTTCACGCTGACGTGCACTTTTTTCACGTGCCAAATCACCCCGTATCAAGCTGGCCACGCGAAAACACACGGAAGACCACGGTCCTGCCCAAAAGGCCATTTTCCTGCCCCCAAGAGCCCCGAGCACGCTCCCACCAGCCATCTGCTGCTGCCCACGTGCGCTGCTATTTGGTGCCTGCACGTCAGCCATCTGCAGGGGTCCAGTTGCTGTGTCCACCCCTGCGGGAACAGAAGACCCCGACTGGGAACCCTCGCTCCACAGCCCAGCCCCAGGACCCAGTTGCCCACCCACGCCTGCCTCGGGGGTCGCCATGTCGGGGCAAACACCATCTGAGACCACTAATGACCCCCAGCCAGAGAGGCAGAGGTCCACCAGCTTCAGTGAGAAGGAAGTTGGTGTCCTGGCGGAGCATGTCATGGAGCATTATGATGCCCTCTTCGGAACATCACACGCCAACAAGGAAGGACGGAAGCGGATCTGGGAGGACGCAGTGGTTGCCATCAACACGGAGGGGGTGACAACCCATGACATCAAGCACGTCCGGAAGCGCTGGGAGGACTTCAGATCCAGAACCCTCTACAAGGCCCGGCGCATCGCGGAGGGGGGCCGGGTCAGCATGAGCAACATCCAGATGAGGGTCCTGGAGCGTGTAGGCCCAGCGCTCCACGGCCAGATCCTTCAGGGGCAGACCCGTCTGGAGTTGAGCGGTAAGTGGCCAAGCATTGCTGTGTGAGACAGGGCATGTTGCAGTGTGCTGGTAGTCTGATACGTGCCTGTATGTGTGACATAGGCCATGTATGGATGTGTGTGTGCAGGGACATCATGGTCATGCATGTGAGACCAGTAATGTGTGAACCACATGGATGGTGCATGTGTTCCAATGCAACATGGGGAGGTGTATGCGGAATGCACACATGAATTCATGTCTGTCTCTGTTCTTGGACATGGAGGGGAGGTGAGGGATAGGTGCTGCTCTCATGTACATGTATGATGCACATGTGTGTGTGTCTGAAAAGTGTGTGTGTGACTTTGAAACGCCATGGATGCAGGACACATGTCCGTGATGATGTGTAGATTCACTCATGCAGTGCCGTCACCGTTGTATCCACTGTTTCTTTCCACTGTGTCTGTGGTGTACAAGCCATGATGCATGACCCTCCGGTGATGTGTGTGCATGGGATCAGTGTGAGCCATGATGCATGTGAGTTTGAAGGCAACTTTTTGGTTAAAAGAGGCCCTTGTACATGGAAGCGGATGTTGATTGCAGGTGCCGTGCCTGTTTGTGCATGTGTGTTGCGTGCATTCACCCATGTATTGTGGAGGGACAGGATGGAAGTGACATTTGACAGTGTCACTCATGTCTTATTACTTCCTGTCTAGGGGAATATTGTACTGTACCCTGATGCTTGTGTTCTATGTCTCTCTCTACGCAGCGTCAAGTGAAGAAGAGGGCGGAGACAGCTCTGTGGAGCCAAGCAGCGGGGATACCTCCACCGGGCGGCGACGCAAGGCCCAGCCACCCTCCCAGGAATTGCGATCATCTGGGAGCGAGGTGACTGGTGCCGCGTCTGCCACTACAGCTGTAGCGGAAGGGCCGGGTGAGCTCCCACAGGGGCTTGCAATGGCGGAAGACGGTGCAGAGACATCCAGGTTGGTGGTCTCCACAGAGGAGGAGGAGCCCGGTACTGAGCCACACATGGGGCCTGGTGGGGGTAGTACCACTGGTGCAAGTGGTGCAGTCCAGGGCCAGGGTCAGGAGGCAGCACAAGTCACTGGGGAGGGACCTGTGCATGTCGCTGTCCTTGACCCTCTGACTGCACCACCATGCACCAGCAGGGATGCCCCGTCCCAGGCCCGTCCACAGGTAGGGGGGAGTGCCACATCATCTGCCTCTCCACTACCTGTGGACGAGGGGTCCCACGACCGTATGGGCTCCGTCCTGGTTGGTGTCGTGTGACATTCGTGATGACGTGCGTGCTTCCTGGGCGGAGCACACACGCCATCACAAAGAGCAGCGTCGCGACGTGGCACTGTTGGGAGGGGCCCTGGTCAGTGGGTTCCTACATGTGTCGCACACTCTGGTGGACCTCTCCTCCTTTGTGGAGACTATGCGCCAGTCGTTCTCCCTGCCGTCTTCCAGCCCAGATTCCACCAGGGCCCCCTGTGGACCTGGCCCGACCAACACAGCCAGCTTGGTGGAGATCCCATCCCTGCCACAGTCGGGAGTCGGCGGTCCAGCAGGGGTGGACACCCCAACAACTGGAGACCAGCAGATGGAGGATGTGCAGGCATCATCGGACAGGGCACATGGACAGCATCAACATCAGCAGGCTCTAGGTGGGAGCAATGATGGCTCGGGGCCATCACCATCAGAGAGGCAAGCATCGGCCAGAGGGCAGGAGGACCCTGGAATGGGTGTGTCTTCTGTGTGGCTGTGGTTGGGCCAGTGTATAGATGCGAAGCGGCGGCGGGCAGAAGAGGCGCGGCTCACCATGGTCAGGGCGGAGTTCTCCATGTGTCGGGTGTTGAGGCGGGCAGAGTGCCTCGAGGCAACTCGCAGGGAGTTGGAACAGGCCATGAGTGGATCCCTGCGAGACATCGGGGCCAGGGTAGAGTCCCGCCTCCGGGACATCGACATGGAGTTCGATGATGCCCTGGCCCGGGACATCACAGAGTGAGCCACAGGACTTGCCCGCCGCCATTGTATATAGTTAGATAGTGTTAGGTTTCCTTTCTGTTATTATTTATTTTGGGGCGCTTGGACAATGCCCCACGTTTTTGTATATAGTTCTTCATTAGGTAGGGTTTTTTCTAGTTTTCAGCTGAAAGGTTGGGCTCATGGACCCTGGATTTGTACTTTGTAAATAGTTCAACACTGGATTTCACTTTTTATTTTGATTTTTTTTTTCATGGATCAATGGTTTTGTCTTGGTTTATCACTTGGATTTGTTTTGCCGGACAGTCACTTTGGACCCATGTGCATTTGGATTGATTTTGATTCTCTGTTCACTCATTTTCTTTTTATATTTTGGACATGCAGCTTTTTCTTCATAATTTCCATTCTTGTGTGTTTCATTTCATTCCCTTGCTTTTGTTTTTAATACATTTTAATTTCCTACTTCAATGTGTGGTATTTTCTCTTTGGTTACATGCATGTCAGGATGTGTGTTTTCTCAATCTCATGCACGCATTGTGTGGGTGTAACAGAACCGTGTTGATGTGCATACTTGCCATTTGTGTTGTGTCATGTGATAGGGATTACATTGTGGGGTGGATGTGATACCTGGTTGTGTGTTTGGACTGGGGTAGCATGGGGTGTGATGTGGGTGGCCATAAGGCCCATGATTGAGGATCATCATGATGTGGGGGCAGGGGGACATGAGTCGGGGCCTGCTGGCAGGTACCCGTCAATGCTGGGTGGGTGGGGGTCCTGGGGGACATGAGTCGGGGCCTGCTGGCAGGTGCCCCTCACTGCTGGGGGGTGGGGGTGCTGGGGGACATGAGTCAGGGACTGCTGGCAGGTGCCCGTCAATGATGGGTGGGTGGGGGTGCTGGGGGACAGGAGTCAGCGCCTGCTGGCAGGTGCCCCTGACTGCTGGGGGGTGAGGGTGCTGGGGGACATGAGTCGGGGCCTGCTGGCAGGTGCCCCTCACTGCTGGGGGGTAGGGGTGCTGGAGGACATGAGTCGGGGCCTGCTGGCAGGTGCCCGTCAATGCTGGCTGGGTGGGGGTGCTGGGGAACATGAGTCGGGGCCTGCTGGCAGGTGCCCATCAATGCTGGGTGGGTGGGGGTGCTGGGCGACATGAGTCGGTGCCTGCTGGCAGGTGCCCATCAATGCTGGGGGGTGGGGGTGCTGGGGGACATGAGTCGGGGCCTGCTGGCTGGTGCCCCTCACTGCTGGGGGGTGGGGGTGCTGGGGGACATGAGTCGGGGCCTGCTGGCAGGTGCCCGTCAATGCTGGGTGGGTGGGGGTGCAGGGGGACATGAGTTGGTGATCACTAGTGCAAGGTGACATGTGGGCTGGCTGGGGGGCATGCCCATGGTGGATGGGCTGCCTGCGGGACATGACCAGGGGTGCAGGGTAGTCCCCTGTGGTGTGGGTTGCCTGCAGGGGCCGTGGAGCCGGTAGAGGGCACACCTGGGAGGACCCACACTGCCAATTCACGTGTGGGACTCCCCGCGCACCCCACTGGATACACGTACCCTGCTCTGACAGCGAAATCGCTGGTAAACTTCCCGCGCACCCCAGTAATACACGTACCCTGCTCGCACAGGTCCAATCGCGTGTGAATCTTCCTGCGCACCCCAGTAATACACGTACCCCGCTCGCACAGAGCCAATCGTGTGAAACTCCCAGCGCACCCCTCTAATACACATACCCCGCTCGCACAGGGCCAATCGCGTGTGGAACTCCCCGCGCACCCCAGTAATACACGTACCCCGCTCGCACAGGGCCAATCGCATGTGAAACTTCCCACGCACCCCCGAAATACATGTACCCTGCTCGCACAGGACCAATCACGTGTGAAACTCCCTGCGCACCCCCGAAATACACGTACCCCACTCGCACAGGGCCAATCGCGTGTGGAACTCCCTGCGCACCCCAGTAATACACGTACCCCGCTCGCACAGGGCCAATCGCGTGTGAAACTTCCCGTGCACCCCCAAAATACACGTACCCTGCTCGCACAGGCCAATCGCATGTGAAACTTCCAGCGCACCCCAGTAATACACGTACCCCGCTCGCACAGGGCCAATCGCATGTGAAACTTCCTCCGCACCCCCGAAATACACGTACCGCGCTCGCACAGGGCCAATCGCGTGTGAAACTTCCCACACACCCCCGAAATACACGTACCCCGCTCGCACAGGGACAATCGCGTGTGAAACTTCCGACGCACCCCCGAAATACACGTACCCCGCTCGAACAGGCCCAATCGAGTGTGAATCTTCCCACGTACCTCCAAAATACACGTACCCCACTCGCACAGGGCCAATCGCGTGTGGAACTCCGCGCGCACCCCAGTAATACACGTACCCCGCTCACACAGGCCCAATCGCGTGTGATTCTCCCCGCGCAGGGGTGTATGTGTGTTCGGAGGGGTGCGCGGGGAGTTTTATAGGCGTTTTAGTGGTTGGGGGCCTGTATGCTGGTCCACTGGCCTGTGCGCTGTGTACGGAATTTGTGCGCTGTGCATGGCGCACGGGGAGGGGTTGGGAGCGTAACTGGCGCTGCTGCAGGGTAGCTGCGCCACTCTGCGCCACGGCTGGTAATGGATGTTAAAATCCATGAATACGCTGTGTGCTGAAAAGGATTTTGGCGCACGCGGCTGGTGCAGGCTGTCGCACACGCACACTGTGCGCCAGCCGCGTGCGCCACTTGTGCGCTGAATTCTATGAATTACCCCCTATGGGTTCCAAAACAGGTTCCCTACAGGAATTCTGGCCAATGTCTCCTCTTCCCAAGCCAGGGAAGTTTCTCACAGTCAAATGCAAGACCTTTTGCCCTTAATATTATTTTTGGTGTCATGGTGTGCTGTCCAACCTTACTTTTCTTCTAGCAAGTAGTCTCTTCGTCTCGCAGAGCCCATTGAGGAATGGAACTTTAATCCCTACTGAAAACCTACCTCATCCTATCCAATGACCAATGACCTGTGAACTATCAACAACTCTAACCACTTCATACATCGCAACATTTTACCAGGCAATTACTGCGTTTTAAAACCCATTTATTGAAGTGTATTTCCTATGTTATCGTTATACTTTGAGGACTGATCCTGCAGAATCTTATGTGAAATAGGAGGATGTAATGCAAAGGCCATCCAAGGAGGCAGGAGGCCTTCCTTCTGTGTAACTCGCTTCTCTGCTTCTCTTAACCAACCCCATGTCCTGTCTCCTGTAGTTCAAAGCGTCTAAGCAGCAATATCTTCATTTTGCACGCCCTCTCCCTGCATGCAGGCTTTTGAGATTAGCATGGCTCGGCAGCCCCCCCCCCCCCCATAGCGCCTGCAGTGGTCCTTTCTCACCTGGAGCTGCAAAGGATTTCGTGGGTGTAGTTGAACCATACGCTTTTGAGTCTTTAAGGGAAATGCATTCAGCAGATCTATCTCTCATCCAAGATTGCCCATAACCTTAATTCTCAACATATGATAGTACCACACTACCCATGTTATGTAGGGTATAGCTTTATCATTACCTTGATAGAACTTACAGGAGGATAGTATCCTGCTACAAGACGTGAGTCTCAGATTATTAACCCAGTTTTAGTTACCATGAAGGCACATTATTTTATATATAGTTCCATGGCTGATAAGGTCAATTTAGCTTTTGAAAACTATGGAAATCATATCATACTTTCTCTCCCTGTTAGAAGTTTAGTTTATAGAACGAGATATGCCAATAGACAGCTATATGATATTACCTTGCTACAATTGGGCTTGTGGGCTTTTCAAAGCAGTAAGCAGCAAAAATGGGTTCAGTTTGTATTTGCATTTTGTTTTTAAAAAGTTAAATGCAAATTGACCATAACCTTTTTCCTGTGTATACTGCTGATTTTTATTTTTATTTATTGATTTTTTGGTCATTTGTAATACACCTATTTCCAAATGTTTCGAAGAGCATCAAGGCAAGAGGGAGGGGGGAGAGCGAGGACAAAAGTACCGATCCTAATAGGCCTTTCGACATTCAAATCGTGCAAGTGCAGTAACGAGAAGTGCAAGTGTGGAGGGGATTGGGGAAAGTGCAGGACAGGGTGGAGAGCCCTAGAGAGGAGAGTGCCATGGGAGGCCAGGTGGACAGGAGCAGGGGAGGCAGATAGTACATGGGAAGGGGGGTCCACAAGCAAGTGCGAGGTAAGAGGCTAGGATGTCTCTAAGAGTGTAGACCAGCCAACAACTGCAGGAGGGGTGGCCTGTGAGGGCAAGTGCAGGATGACGGGAGTGGTTCAGGTGAGATCAAGTGCATGGGTATACTAGGCAGGGGGGCCTGAATCAGTGTCTAAAGAGGCAGATGTACACGTCATCTATAGAGGCCACCCTCTCACCACCGTCATGTTGGAAGAACAGCAAGAGAACACTGTCCATGACACCTGGTATCATCTCAATAACACATCAAAGGTATGAAAGACGTTATGCGCTCAGACAACCGTGCCGAATTTACCCTCGAACTAAGGTGGTAGACATTAGCCTGCAGACACCACTGGATATAGAAGAACTATAAGTAAAGTCAGGCAGAAGAGAAGTGATGTCATAAAGAGAGAAGATACATAGGCACATTAAACCTGATGTATGGATGTCTGGAGAATGAAAATGTAACAAAGTAAAAATATATGCAAATATGAAGAAAACCATATACACGTAGAAGATAAGTGACAAGAGATGCAGATATATGTATTCAGAATTGCAAGGTAGATAAGATAACGTAGAAGCTTGCTAAAGTAGGAAATATAATGCGAGTAAAGCAGCTATGTTGAGAAAATGGATGTCGGCATTGTATAATAGTAAGCAAGAAATCTTGGTGAGAGAGACCAAGGCTGCAGAGCTGACAGGCGCTGGAATACAGCTTTGTGCAAGAACAAAGGGTTTTTGCTTGCATGAGGATCAAGGATGCTACAACAAGAAGCAACTGCAAGGAACAAAAGGAGTCGGAGAGTATGAGCCATGTACGTAAGACATATTTTCTCTCAGATTAAGTAAAGGAGTGAATATATTTTATTTATTTTAATTCTTATATTGCGCAACACACCCGTGGGCCTCAATGCGCATGTTAGGGAGAATTCTCCAGAGTGGCTAATTTCCCTTACCTACAGAGTCCCTCAGGAGCTTTGCTGGATTTCTAGAATTTATTTTTTTCAACTGGTAAGAGTGTGAGCCTTTTTTCCCACTCTTACATGTGTTTTGCTGTGTTTAACATTTTTTGCGTTCATAGACTGTGGAGGCTCACCTACTCCATAGGCATCATCTTTTTACTCTGTGTCACACAGCACCTTAAGTGCAGTGACACAGGGCTGTCTTTTTCAGACTTCCCACTTTAAACTCCATATTCTGGGACTGATTACTGTCTCTCAGAACATGTAAAGTTGCCATTGACTTTATTAGTATTTTTAAATTCACAGACCCAGTACAAACTATCCTTCATAGAGTACTGGAAAGGGTTAGTAATTATCCATTTTTGTCTGTCTCTCATGGAACATTATTTTGTTCCCCTTTACATTAAGATTTGACTGGTGGCAGTGGTTTCTACCCTATTTTTCCCACCGTGGTCTAGTTAAATAGCCTTGTTACTGTTTTAGGCTAAGATAGTAGCCTCGAACTTAAATCCGCTGGGACCCATTCACTTTTTTTTGGTTCTGACTGGGTTTATTCACCATTTCTTTTTGTAAAGGTCTTTCTCATGTTTTACTATGCACACCAAACCAGGTTTGGTTCCTTTGTTCGCCGTCCTTTGGCGGGCTCCTGCACAGAAGCCCTCCTTAGGCGCCTGAATGTCTGAGGGGGACAGGATGTGAGGGAGGGGTTTGAGACTCCCTGCACAGGGTCTCCTTAGAGACCCATATCGAACTATGATTGGCTGTGGTGACTATCCCGCCAGGATAGCCACCCTGCTGCGTGATTGACAGCCAGGCTCTGTGAATGGGGGAAAGCTGCATAAAAAGCAGGTCTCTGGGACTTGGAAGGCAGAGTCGCCACTGGATCGAGAGAACCGAAGAGATGCTGGAAGAAGAGGACCACTACCACGACTGAACCTCCCGGTGAAGCCCTGCTGTGGGTCTGAATCTCCAAACTTCAACGACAGAGAAGATCTGCAAGAAATCTTCTTCCCTTGAGCTGGTGGGACCAACCAGTTCCCCCAAACACCAAGCAAGGCCTCCCTCGCCTGGTTGAATTTGCTCTGCACAGCTGCAGTGAACCAGATAGCGAGGAGGACCGGACACTGTTTGGGTTTTAAGGAGCGCACCTTTTATTTGTTGCTTTGCTCTGCTGCTGGTTTCTTCCCTGGGCAGTGCAGGACCCTCCAGTCTTCCTACTTCGTGTCAGTCTGACAGTCGCTTCAGGAACCGTGAGCCTGCAGGATCTGCCAGGAATGTCTGCCTCAGCTACAGCCTTCTTCTTCATTTAAGGTACTGTTCAAACCCGGTTGTTCGTTCCATCCGACTGCGGTGAAAGTGTTTGGAATCTTTCGCCAATCCGATGTCTTGTCCTTCTCTACTCTTTTAAGTAACTTTTCTTCCGACCAACTTCGTTTCGAACTCTTGGCAAAGACTTAACCGCAAACTAGTCTGAACTGTGTGATCCTCTGCAAATACTCTTTACCATTAACATTGGCCCAGGCCTATTGATTTGAATCCTCATTGTAGCAAGCCTTTTCTAGATTGCCCTGCCTACTTATTGTTGGTGCTGCTTAATTGTGTATAACCTTGTCTTTCCCTCCCTTTTAAATTGCTGGAGTTCCATTTTGCTCACACTTCATTTTGAGCTTAACTTGTCCAGAATTCATCAGGTGTTGTGTGGTATATTAAGAGTGTGATTTTTCTGCTGCTTCACTTAGTGAATTGTTTTACAAACTGATGTGTAAATAAATGTATATTCTTTTACTCAGAAACCTTGAGTCAGTGTTTGTTTGAATCATAGTAATTGTTGTCCTTTGTGTAATTATTGATACTGCTCACTTTACTCTTGAGATAAGTCTGGCTGCTCAGCCATCGCTACCACTTTACTGTGTAGTACGGGCGTGTACCAAAGGTGAATTTGTACTGTCACTTGTAGTCTTAATTGTGTGTGGTGTTCCCAAAGGGTACTGCATATGATTCTGCCTAACACTGGTGTACAGTGGTGAGACTCAAGTATATTGATTACACTTAGAGTGCTGCTATTACCTTGGTGTTAGGCAGAATCATATGCAGTACCCTTTGGGAAAACCACACCCAACTAAGACTACCTTTGGTACAAGCCTGTACTACACAGTAAAGTGGTAGTGATGGCTGAGCAGCCAGACTTATCTCAAGAGTAAAGTGAGCAGCATCAATAGTTACACAAAGGACAACAATTACTATGATTCAAACAAACACTGACTCAAGGTTTCTGAGTAAAAGAATATACATTTATTTACACATCAGTTGTAAAAGAATTCACTAAGTGAAGCAGCAGAAAAATCACACTCTTAAAAAAGTAATTATCCACGGTCCTCTATCAATTTCAAATCAGAAGGTAAATTGGAGAAATGTTTACAATTTGCCAGAAAAAAAAGGGAAATTACTGTGGCCAATAATTATTGTGAATACCAAGCATTGAACAATTAAAGATGCAGAAAGCATATGTAGGATGGAGCAACCAAGTCTCCATGGCCAATAGGAGCAATAGCACCCACTATAATTGAATCAAATTGCATTAAATAGAAGAACATAATGGACATCATGGTCTCCTCACAAGTGCTATAAGTCCAGAAAACAAGCCCTATTCATAAAGCTCCAAATGAAGATAGCAATGTACCTTGACTCCCTTTAAAGTTCAGAGGAAGAGAACGGCCAGCAAGGTCAACTACAAAGAAGAAGCCTGGGCTTAGGGCCTAACTGATTAGAGATGGTAGGCTAATAAGCTAAGAAAGGCAGTTGTCTGACATTGTTCCCTTGCACCTGGGTTTCGTTGCTTACATGCTGCTAACGAGCCGAATGTCCAAGGTTGGAAGAGAGTGCCAACCAATCATGAGGGCCTATGTCATGGTGGAGTATACATTGTTGCAGAAGCCTATCCGCTGCTGTTGTTATGCTATTATTAGTATTTTACGTAGTTAGAGGGTGTTTAAGGCATGTCTACCAGATAAGGCGCAGCCAATGATGCTACTAACCCTTATATGAACTATAGCTATATATGTTCCCTTAACCAATCCCTCCACCCCACAGGTTTTTACTGTTTGCCATGTAGGATCACATCATAGCTGATGCACATAGTGAGCTACAATCTGTTCACCTGGTTTCCCTACTTTATTGAACTGATAATAAAGTAGTATTTTGCCATATTCTTTGAGTCTGTCCAGTTATTTAGGCCTGACATCATTTGTTTGGTAATCCCATTCGGCACTTGGAATGCTCCAGGTGTAACTGCACACCTGTGTTACTCTGAGGGAAGCAGGCCAGGGATATAAGCAAGAAACGGGGAGGAGGAAGGAAGAAGAGAAAAGGAAGGTCTCGAGGAGCTTCCAGAACATAAGGAGGTCCGGCTAAAGTCTGACAAGTGCAGGGAGGCCATTCCAGAGGAAGGCACCTGCAGAGGAAAGATATCTACCCTCTAACCTCCACTATCTGCTTGGCAAAGTGTCTAATCTGAAAATGGGTTAGAGCTTGACGAGTGAAGGACTCTAGCAGGGAGTTATTTAGGGAGAAAGAGTTGGATGTAGCGGGGTCCCAGGCCCCAGAAACCTTGTGGATGATGCAGAGGTTCTTGAACTCGATACTCACAGAAACCGGGAGCCAGTGGAGAGAATTGAGGGCTGGAGAGATGTGGTCCCTGGGCTTGAGGCCAAGGATAAATCTTGCAGTCCTATTCTGGATTAGTTGAAAAGGACGAAGTGAGGAGCTAGGCAGATGAGAAAGAGGTTGTTGCAGTAGTCCAGCCTTGAAAGAACCAGAGCTCGGAGACAATGAGTTTCCGGTGGAATATGAGGAAAGGGAGAATGCCTCTGAGGCATCTATTTTATAGTGCCAGAAACTACCCTTCAAGTAAATGGCTGGTAGAAAATAGCTTGTATGCCAGCCAAAATGACAAAATGACATGGCAATGTTTTATTACCTAATGGTGTTGCATTTTTAAATGACATCCATTCGGCTTAGCATGGTTTGGGTTTAGCAGTCATTTCAAGTAAATAATAAGCTCTCCCTAGATAGTCAATTTGGTGCTTTCACATAAGAGGGGCCAACGGACAAATGTATGTTATTATGCTTAGTATCTAAAACCAGGATACATTTTAAAGGATCGTTAGAGGAATGCCACTTACAGCATTCATGTGAACATTCATTCTCTAGCTGTAGAAAGCTTCCCTTTTAGGAAGTCATGCATTTTAGTTGCTGCTGTTGTGTTAAATATGTAGTGCAGATCAGAAAGTGTGCATAGGTGCCTTTTATATACAGATGTTAGGGATCAGTTACACACTCTAGGGTCTGTCAGCACTCTCTGGAAAGAAACCACTATTACCACTTTTTAAGGCACAGAGACCTTTATGAAAGTGGGGACGATTAGCACACCTGACTTTTGTGCACAGTCCATTCACTTGAGTTCTGTACGTTTTCAAACAACTATGGAGGTTTTCCCTAACAGATTGAAATATGTCATATTAACATTTCGTTGTCATACACTTTATCTCTATATATTCTATATTGATTGTCTGTTTTTATGCTGTTTTATGATGGATTCAGTACCATATGTTATGTGATTTGATATGTAAACAATAAAGATTAATTGATTTTACTATCCCTGACCTGGCCTATCCCCTCATTTGGGCTCCCATACGATGGTTACTTATTTTGCTTGAGTCTCTCAGCAATTTGTCCCGCGTTACCCACATCTCCTTGTCTATTTGCTCATACTAACATTTCGAAGCATAAGAAAGTCCTTGGCACAAATATTTGTTCCTGGTATAGTCCCAACTAATTACTGGAACACCACCATGCAAATGTGGAATATTGTTTTGGGAGAGCAAATATTTCCACTGTCCTACTAGTCTTTCCTCAATTGCATGTTTAGAAACATTACCACACCTATGGAATGTTCCATTTGGCCCAGCCAATCAGGTATGAGAATTCCAAGCAATATCATGGCATTTTGAGCTGGTATAAGCTTGGAATTTGTATTCTTGATTAGCGTGGCCAAGCAGAAAGCACCCTCTGGGTGGTGCACCACCATGCAGAATGTGACCGTGTACCCCACGTCATCCCTCTCGGCTGTCCAATACCTGCTACTGTGTAACAGCTCTCTCTACGTCTGTACACTTTTCTTGTTTGCTCTTGACCTTGGGGAACCATTGCAGATACACCCTTCCTCTGACTCAGTGAGTGTCCCGGCATAAGATGGTCACCCCTTTCCGCCTAAAGGGCTTTCATGTGTGCAGCGCACATGTAATCCTCCTTGCTTATTTAAAAAAATATATTTGTGCTCAACTTACCCCAGAAGTTCCTATTCATTAATCACACCACAGCATCTTCACGTTACCTAATCAAACAATGTCATATCCCAGGACTACAGTTTATTTCCCCTTTTTTTATTGTGTTTATAGTACCCATAGTACCTTGCACAAAGAAAAAATGTGCCCACCTTGAATGGAAGAGTACAATGAACCCTGTGGAGGAAAAATGTAGTTGTGTATAATGATGGTTTAAAAGAATGTAGATTGAAATCCATTGTGAGTGAATTCAAAAGGAAAAGGAGACAAAAATACTGATTTAAGAGAACTAGGCCTTATATTCAATGCACCTGTCTGCAGGTAGTTACAGATACTCCATTATACATTATATATGGTTGCTGTCAAAAGTGAAGTATCAGACCTGGGCTCACTGAAGTGGTTTTCACTTGTTTGCTTAATACTGCGTCAGCATACATGTATGTAACCTTGCTTGCCTTGCCAGGAGGATGTTTATATATAGACTGAACGTCTTCAAACAACTAGTGATGAAAGAGTGGGTACTTTCATTGAATAATGAACATGTATCTGCTCTGGTATCTGTTGAAGGGGACAGCTGTGAGATAGGAAGACTTAGGCTTGCCCGTCTCCTCATAGAGTTCCATTGTACTAAATGGAAGGAGTAAAATCCTCCTTAATGGAGCGATAAAATATTCCTTTGATTTAATTGGAATCAATGTGTTAGGAAACCTATATAAATTGTTTTACTGGTTGTGAGTGGTGAAACTACTTCGGGATTGTTTGGAGATTGTGTGCTGTCTGTTTCTGTGTTCGCCAGCAGTGCTGTTATTAAAGATTTACCAAACTAACTTTACTAAAGATTCAAATTCAAAGATTTGTTTCCTCTACACAGTAATTAAAAAATATTCCCAGAGCTGATGGGGCATTACCAAGTCAGGTAATGCCCTGGGGTCCACAGTTACAGACCTGAGCATAGCGAGGGCCTTAACGAAGGCCCAGGGGCCTTACCCGACTCGTCAATGCCCCCCTCCCCCATCGAGGGGATTATTGCTATTAGTACCTTGGCACAGGAAGTCTGAAATGCATTTGGTGCCCGCTGTGATACACTCTCTCGTATGACATTGGCAACAAACTTTGTTTTGCTTACATGGCTAATTCCTGGCCGCCTTCCATGGGTGCTTATAGCCTCAGTACCTGTGAAGCCAGGATTTACAGTCATTAGTTGCCTACATCCATCCTTAATGCCCCTAGCTTTGCTCATGATTATTAAATTGGAATTCCGGGCACCTCTTAGCTATGAATCCCGCCTCCTGGGGGGCACTAAAGGCTAAAATAGTTAATGGTGAACCTAAATCCAGCAACACTCTGACCTCTGCTTTGCAAAGTTACCATAGATACCAAAGTGTTCATAATTCCCTTCCTCAATTTATAACACTACTTGACAACAATCTTGTTTTCTCTTTGTCCACTAACACATTACTCATAGGCATCTTCATCACATCCTACGCACCCTGTTTAGTTACCCTTTTACACTTTGCTATGCCTTAATCCCAAATCCGAAGAGGCTCGTGCTGTAGCTATATGTGCATTGAATGCGCATCTATAACACATGGTATTTTTGGCGCCTGCAGCATTAGCATTCCTTCCTATATCGCCGACAATGTAGACATGCCCATAGTATTTTTCACCTTGCCTCTTTTGTGCTTTACTTACATTTCCATTCTCACTGTCATCATGTGCCTTTGCATTTACATTCTTCACACACTTAGCAATTCATTTAATTACCCTCTCAACTGCCAGTGCATCTTACAATGACGGATTCTTGGCCTGTAATAAATATGAGTTGGTCTGTGTATGACTTGTACACATGATGTTCTCTAACATACTCTCCTTCAACAGCGACATTATCCGGGCTCTCATTTTGTTTATGCATCATGGTAAAAAATGTGTATTTTTCTAATAAAGTAATGTTCTTTTTTTTGCACAAAAAGATCTAGGAATAAGGTGATTCCACACACATGTACACATATGTACTCCTTTGTCTTTTACTTCGGAGTGCAAATTACTAACATTGCATGCATGGGGCCTTTTAAGCATAACAGGTCCCTTATGTGCAATTTATATGTTTAAATGTATATGCGCGTTATACACACTTGTGTATATGTGCTTTATAAATGCCATATGATATCAAATAAGAGTATTCTCCGTGCTGAAAGCACAGTGCTGTGCAATAGGAGATTTTTCAGGCTTTCCTTATTTTGCATCGTAGGACTTGTAGTTTTCCATTCAGGATGTGAAAAATAAATGCATAATTATATTCCTTTGGCTTAAAGGTTTCTATACATATTTGCATATTGTCTGGCTGCTTTACTATGGGATTTGTATAATTTTCAAGTAAACATTATAGGAAAGTATTATTGTAGTGCTTAAAAGCCAAAACTTAAATATTTACACCAAGTAGAGCGCAGAAGGTGTGTAGTCAAGTGTCTAAATTGCAGAGTGGTTACAATTCCTGGTTCACTGCTTAACCGAAGTGTGTGATCATGGACACATTATTGAATCTCACTTTGACTTAAGTGCAAAACAAATGTGTTTTTAGAAGTGATTAAGTTCACACTATTTGAAAAAAAAGACTGCCTTCCAATGGGGCAGATTTAATGATTTTAGGGACAAAAAATGTCTCCTTATGCTCCTATATTATTGCCCCCTGTAACCAACCCCTATACTGCTGCATTGACCCCCCTCCCTCAGTTCCCATATCACTTAATGGTTCTATGTGATTTTTCAGAATATTAAAGTCTGCTCTCAAAAAAAGACTGTTTTTCTTTTCCAGCCGATTTGGTGCAGAATTCAATACTGGGACTTATCACTATTTTGAGTAGTGGGGGTTGAACCCCCCAGACCCCAAATCCCCTATCCATTGATCCACCACCGGCCCTTACTTTCTCCACCCGAACTCCCACATTCACCAGCCCACCCCATCCCTGACAATAAAATGTATAGTTATCGCCCCCATTGCTCTTCTCGACTCTTGTAGAAAAATCTTTGCCAACCTGGTTTAACAAGATCTAGACAAATGTGCTACTGAGGCCAATATTATCCCGAAACACCAGCAAGGCTTCAGGTTAGGATTGGGTTGCTCTTTAAATGCTATGATTGTCAATTCGGTACCACAAAATGCTTATCGCGATTCAGGCAGGATTTTATATAGGGCATGTGTTGACCTCACAGCTGAGTTTGATTATGTTGACTGTTCTAAGTTATGGAATAAGTTGCTCAGGTAGGGTATACCCAATGGCCTACTGAACACTTTAATTCTGTTGCATTGGGATACTACAATCTAACTACGCTGAAAATGTTAGGTAATTTTACACGAGAGGTGCAACAACACTAGGACTAAGGCAAGGATGTGTCCTTGCGCCTTGCCTCTTTAATTTATACATGTCCGATTTAGCACTGTCAAGGATTGGTTATATTAAAGCTGGTGCATTCGTTTTTGCCAATGACATTATGTTATTTGATAGAACCCCCACCAGATTATCAAGATCCCTCTTTGTACTTGACAAATACGTAGCCAATAATGGTTTAAAAATAAACGCTCTTAAGTCATCCATTATGGTATGCAGAAGAGGGTAAAAGAAAATCAAATACAAATGGTACCGTGCGGTGGTGCTCGTAAAAGCTCTTGAGCACCTTGTCTACTTGGGAATCCCACTTTATGCAACTAAAAAACCCAGTAGAAAAGCTGATACACTTGGCTGTGCAAATGCACAACATAAACATTAAGTATTGTGCCTATACCTTGCGCCCATTTCTGGACTATTATAGTGGCAAACCTGTTCCAACCGCGACCTATGGCCTGGAAATATTCCCAAGAAATACACTTTAGACAGACTGGAGGGTTATGTATGGCAGCACAAACTTTGGCTTCCTGGACCCATGCCAATAGCATTCTTGAGGTTAGAGCTAGGGTTGCAATCTTGGGACTCAATTGTCAGCTACAAGAAGCTGATGTTATTAAATAAGATGCCGTGTCCCGTTAGGGATTCATTATTTGAGGATATTAGCAGAATTTGCCAGGTGGGTACATCGCATTCCATAAGCAATTTTTTCTTAAAATACTTTTTGCCATTGGGGAATGCAGGCTCTACTGTTGATGAGTTGTTAACAAACCACAATCAGGTTAAAAGGAAACTCCAAATGTGGGATTGGTCCTACCAGTGTGACAGTCTACGGGATACAAGGTTTACGAGCATTATGAGCAAGCTATTCCAAAATGTAAGACGTTGCAGGGTGATTTGCTGCTGTTCTCGGATCCCAGGATAAGAGAAATCTATAGGACATTTTGCTTTAGTATTCTGTGTAACTTAGATGTTGTGGGGCCAATAAGTGTGTAGTATCGGGGATGGTAAGAAGACATCTGGATTCAGGTAAGGCACAGGAGACTTGAGTATATAAAAAGGAGTATGTTTATTTGTAGTTACAGAGTTACAGGGCTAGTTATATAGAAAGGGGCAGGGAGCTAAACAGATGGCATCCTTCCATGTAAGGTTCTCCCATCCTGTGTCCCAACTGTAACACTTGGAATGATCAGGTCCCTTCACATTCTATATGACATAGCTGCACTCCACCAGCAGCGCTGTGTGCACCCAGTGCAGATATAAAAGTACAATACTACAAAGTGGGATTCCGTGCGTCGAGTTGTGGTGTTGTGTGCCGGTGTGACATTGAGTCTTGGAAACAATTATGGAATGACATAAAGTAAGCTTGCTTGGAGATAGATGGCTTAAACTCTTGGTCATGCATACAACAGTTGGCCGAGTAGAAACAATATGGGTATTGTTGTATGTAGGGAACAAAAAGCATGTCATTATAGCACTAGTACACTTTATTAGGGGAATATTCCAATTACTAAGTGAACAATTCGATTGATTGGTATCGGATTGGTTTCGAAACATTGTAAATAGCTGTCTTGATGATGTGGGGAATTTTAGCGTTATGTTTGTAATCTAAGAATTTGAATGGAAATTTGTAACATGTCTTATGTACACTGATGGGTAAGGATGAATTAGGTCGGATTGTAAATATTGTCAACAGTTAAGAAATATTAGAATAATCTTATGTTTAACAAAGACCTATCAAAAAATGAAATGTAAAGGTTGTATACTAGTTTTAATGTATGACGGTTTGTTATAAACCATATAAACAATAAATAAATACATTTAAAAAAGGTATATTCCAAGCCCCCGCCTTTCCCTCACAGACACAGAAACCAACAAAACACACACACTTACTCCCCCACCTACCATCTCTGTTCCACGCAAAAAAGACCTCTCAAGCACCATACACACCTACTGATACACTGACACTTCCCTTCTCACCACCACTCCCCCTGCCATCCACCTACAAATATGTCACACACACACAGACACACACAAAGACACTTACCTTCATCACACGTGGCTCCCGTCTTCCGGCCCAGCTGTGGTGTGAGCCCCTGCGTGCACTCGTGTGCGGCAGGGGCGTGACAGTAATATGTAGAAAGACTGCTCTGAGTGGTCATAGAGTTGTCTTTCTAAATCGAACGTTTTCATTTTTGATAAAATGAAAAAGACCTTTTCACTCCACACCCACATTTGACAGGCAGATATATAGTCTCACCAGCCATTCACTGCACTAGAGATTATAGCATAGCAGACTGACATTAATTTCCTGCCCTGTTGTTGCCAGTCACCAAAGTTGCCTGGGCTATTCTGGGTACTATCTCAAATGAAAATGAGTGACACTCTTTGCTATACCCAGTTCTGTTATGTTATTGCGTCCTGCATAGTACACATTCTCCTGTTGTCATGGTTTCTTGGAGCTTCAACGTATGTAAGCGGTCTGCTACGTAGGGCAAGGATGCTATGTTGCAATGTTGATGTTTGCAGACCAGAAAAGATAAGGCTGTCTGTAGTGTGTAGTTAGATATTTTGTGACTTTTCTACAGCAGTGGTTAATGTGTGCTTCAGGTTTCTAATGTAAATTGTTTGCGTGGTTGTTGGTAGTGTCTGTCAGAGTGGCATTTAAGGAGTGTGTGAGAGTTGTGTTGGAGTATCTGCGGTGGGTTAGTGTAATGTTTAGGGACATTTTGTGTAGATATTTGTCTGCAGTTGCTAGGTACCATTCAAATGTGCATTTTCTATTAAAAACCTATCATATTTTTGGCAATGTCACTGGCCCAATGTGCATTAAACCGCACCATTGGCTCCAATTGTCACACTAGTTCATACAAACATTCCTTTGGAAAAACGGGAGTGGGGCACTATACAAGTAAATTTGCCCTGCCCACATAAAGTCTCTGAAAGTAGCCCCTGCCCTACCATTTGATGTGTTAGTTCCCCCGTGCATCCCACCTTCGAAAGTTCTGGTCTAGTGGTACCCCTGTCTCCCAGTAATTTGTCCTGATGTTCTCCCTCGGTACCTATTTATCAACTCTCTCCTCCCTTTCTTTGGCCAACAGTAGAGTAAATTGCTGCTTTTCTCTCATCTGAAAACTTCTTCCTTTCCTCACATGCAAGTAAGTACACATACCAACGTCATTGGGAGGTGCGCTACTAAAGAAGGATCCGGAAGGAGGTCCCGTCGGAGACCCAGAAAAATACTGGGACAGATGACTCAGAGAGAGAGAATTTTGGGTTGCCAAGCCACAAGGCTGTGCGAGTTGGCAAGGCCGAGCGGAGCCCATGGAGAGGGAAGGTGTGATAATGCAGAGGACATGGTAGCCCAAGAAACAATGCCGAATCCACAGAGCGGGAAGTGAACGAGCACCCCGCTCTCACCGCGAGAAGCAAGAGAGAGAGGAATAAGATGGCTGGCAAAGAAACTCTGGCTGGCGCCCCATAGAGAATGCTGAGGAACCGCAGAGAATGCCAGCGTCAATAGACCACAGCCACCTAGCGGAAGCAAGACCTGCTATAGAGACAGTACGGAGGCTCCTGCCAGTCGAGAGGAGCATAGAGAACAAACCCTGAACAAGTGAAAAATAACAAACAGTATAAAACTCTGTGAGGGGCAACCCGGCCCAGAAAGGGAAGCAGAGACATATCATAAGAGCAGTTATGAAAACTCAAAGCCTTGGAAGCAGGAAAATGGCTTAAAGACACTGACAGAAACCAGGGGAGAGATACCCTGAGAGGGGATACACATATCCCTGTGAAGGGAGTGATAAGCTGGGAACAAGAGAGCCAAGGGAATCAGAAGGGCCCTATAAAGAAAAGCAAGAATCAGAGAAAGGAGAAATCATCATCAAACAAGATTGGACTCTGGTGGGGAAAGACCCAGGTAGTTGGTGGGGGAAGATTAAAGAAACAGCCCGTCATCTACAGACTTCGAGGGAATTGACTTTCTTCAGAACTTGAGAATTTAAGAAAGTTGAATCTGAGGAAAATACAGCTTTCTTTATTTCTTGAAACCTGACAAAGCAGACATGAGCTGAGAAACCCTAGAAAACCTATCCCTGTACAAAGAAGCCTAAAAGCACTAGGAGAAGGCAAAGCAAAGAAAACCGGGGCAACTGTATTGCCCACTTTACTTTTTTAGTTATTTTCCTAAATGGTAGGGCCAGTTTAGAAATTAGGATTTGGACAGAAGGCAAGCTTTATTATTTTAACTCACATTGACAAGCGCATTTAATTTAATTTGATAGGTAGGGAACTTCCCCCGCTAGCACTAGTGTCAGCAAGGAATTTTCTTTAAGTTAAATAAAAAAGGACTGTAAACCAACTATGTCTTCTGGTCGGAGTCTTTCTTCTGATACGCCACAATATATTTTATTCCGAAATATACACACTGTACACTGAGATGCTTACATTCTATACTGGGAGGTATATACTGTATATTGGGATGCATACATTATATATTGAAATAGATACACTGCATGCTGAGATGCATTCATTGTATACTGAGAATTTATACTGTATATCGAACTTCATATATGATCTATTCTAGTATGTATGCATATGCACTGTACACTGAGGCATACAATAGGTCAAACCCTTACTTTTTTGTTATTGAGGGGTCTGTGATATAACAGGGTAATAACAATATAAAATACAGGAATCACAGACTACCCCCTTCTCCTGTTTTTAGTAGGTTTAATCCAATGTTAGCTTGTATTTGCTGACACTTATATTCACACAAAATCAACAATCCCAGACCCTGATGTTTTTTACATGCAAAACATATCACGTATTTATAAATTACATAGACACCTCCTGTGTGGAGAGTGTCATTTTCCTAAAAACATTTAACACATAAAACATGGCACTGTAAAGTGCATAATCTCATTACATCAATCACGGGTTAGCGTAAGGTACCCTCCTTTCTCTTGTACCAAAGATTTCATCTATTAACCAGAACCAATTATTACAGATGTTCAATTAATTCATGAACTTCTATTGTCAGAGACATCAAAAGCAAGAAAATAAAAAGATCACAGTAATGTTTCCTCTGTTCCCTCACAGTCTGAGATGGTATATGTCTATAACATAATTCTGCTGGTATAGGTTCTTGTTGTAAACAGAACCTTATCCTGTCCTTTGTGTCAATCTTTTTTGCTTATCTTAATCTCTGTGGGATTCTTAATGTCCATTTTCCCAATGACATTTTACCAAAGGATGTACAAATGTACAGATGACAGGATAAGTACCTTTTACTGGGAATTGGACCAGTGCTATTGTCAAGCTCTGCAGTACCTCCCTGTTCTCTCTCCTCACCTGAGTCTTCAATTGTATCTTCCAAGCTCTCAGACTCCTTTCTTCTTCTTGGTCTCCTTAGGCTTTTTTTCCTCTTGTACGTGCAAATAAGGGCGAGCTCCCTCAGAGGCCACCGTGACCTGCAGGGGAACAGGATCCAGGGGAACCCCAAGGAGCAAGCTCCCAAAATGTCCAGGGAAAAACCCAGCTGTGGCAGAAAAAACCCTGATGAGATGTGATGGACAAGATCCGGACTTGCAGAGGCAGAAGGTGTATAACGCAAAACAGGGAGGATCAATCGGTGCTGGATAGATCCTGTGTTGAACTGGAAAAAAGCAGTAGAACGAAGACAGGAATCCTTTATCCTTAAAGGCTGTAAACTGCAATCCTCAAGCGAGTCAAAGGTGGGGCTGTACAAATGTTCCAGATGACCCCGAAATCAACTCGAGAAATATGGAGGTTGAATAGAGCAGGTACAAAAGGAAACTCTCGTACAGAGAGAAAGAAAAGTTCAAAGGAATCCAAAGAGAATAGAACATATAAAGGAGAACCCAAACAGGTGCGGGGGAAAAGGACACCTAGAAAGGGTAACCAGATAAGGTAAACAAATGACAGGTGAGTCAGACTGGAAGACTGATAAAGAATAGAATAAATCCGGGGGGCGCTGTTGCGCGCATCGAGTATGGCTGCCTGAAAAGTGAGCTCTGGCTCAAATGAAATCCTACTTTAAATTAATCCGTCCAGCGCCGTTCCAGATGCTTTAGGAAGGAAGACTCCTGTGACAGAGGGCCACCTGAATAGACCCTGAAACATTTGGGCATATATGTGGAGGAAGTGCCGAAATATCCTGCCTGAGACAATTTGGCAGCCGGGAAGCATTGGGTCAGCGCCCTGCGCCTCCACGGGGCACTGACTGTGTGCCGAAGGCGCATAGAAGAAATGCAAGCCGCATTGGGGGAGGGGCGACCCCGCGATCACAACACACGCAGCCAGAGAAGAGGAACGCCGAGCGATCGCCCCTGGCCTGGTGCATTTTATCTCCGCCAGTTCACACCCCACACATCCGGAACCGCAAGAGCAAGGGGAGGCAGGAGCGGAAGCCGGCGGCGACGCCAGAAGGTCTCTGTTCCTCTCCTGCTGGGCACGCGGTGTGTGGCGCCGCAGCCACCGCCAGGGCCTGGCCTCCGCTTCCCCATTTGGAGACGCGCTGCCTGCGGCCCCCTGGAGCAACGGGAGACGGAACGAAGGCACGCAGGGTGGGCAAACTCACAGCCCTCGCATCAAGTAAGTGGAGCGGGGTGGGGAGGGAGCCCCTGCCAGTATCTGAGCGCCAGGGTGAATAACGCCCAATACATGGACCGTTGTGGGGTCACTGGGGGAGCTCCTGAACAAACATCATAAGCAAGGATTGGCACTCTTGAGGAGGCACGGGGGACTGCACCCCCCCACATCCAGGGGAGAACAACAATTGGAGCAATATAAAACCCTAAAGGGGGGATAGCTGCCTGTAACTTCAGGCCACCCTGAACACAGTGGGCGAAGCTAGGTGACCCCCCCAGACAATATTCCCACCACTCCAGAAACGTTCAGAGTACATTCTACTAAGAAACTTATCAAGGCTACATCCGGATCAGACTTTGCGTGTGCACCTGGGGGAGATGTAAGCACCATAGAAGGAACAAAACAGGCAGGGAATAACACCCTGTGCGGGGAGAGGGTGCCGACAGAGCGCGTCCTTACTTTCCTCTCTCTTTCTACTGGACAATATAACGGTTGACATTGTTAAGTGGGAGAACACAGTCCATCCCCAAACCATAAACTACAACATATGGGCCGCACTGAGAAGAAGGGCACAGGAGGGAAAAAGACCGGCCCAATTGACTCCTTTGCCAGCTCACAACCCCTTGGGGCGGCCGGGGGGGGGGGGCGCTGCAGGCACCTGACAGACAGGAGGAAGATCCTCTAGATCGCCTAGCAACTCTGGTACAGAATGGATTCATGGCAGTCAATGTCAAATTAGATGACATAGTGGCAACAATCGGATCCCTGAAAGCCCGAGTGCAGAAGGAGAGCACGCGCATTACGGAAGCGGAGAATAGGATAAGTACTAATGTATGGGAGGACAGGCCCCCCTCCCCGACATGCCCCACCTACGTGAGGTCTATGACTCGTCAGAGGCCCCCATGCACTTATACTCAGGTGACAGGGTGGCTGCTGATCGACACACAGGGCCAAGCGAATTGTACTGTAACAGACCATGGACTTCATTTTGAAAGTGTCAAGACTCCATTTTAGATAGAAGCGACTAAAACCCCAATGAGACGGCCTGCCTGTGAAAGCTGCAGCTCGACCCCTGTTTGCTGCGCGCAGGGAGCCATGCACTCCGTCTGCGCCTCCACCCCAGGGCAGATCTGCTGGAGGCCCGTTCTCACGAGCCACCAGACACGAGCAAATATCAGAACAAACACTGTATCATTTACCTTCCGCAGTACATCACTATCCCCGTAGTGACCTGACTCGCAGTTTAAGTCTGGAAAGTAACAAAAACCATCCCAATTGAACAGGCCTCAACCCAGCACCTAACCCCTAAAATTTAAAATATATGGTGTCAATGCCCTCCGTGTATGAAACCCTGCCTATATTCCCCGAATGAAGTGTTAACCGCATCTCAGAGCTTAACGATTCACAAAGTATGTATAAGTTATAACACAGGTTTTGGAAAAGGGATAAAAGCTTACAGTACTGATAAAGCAAGAATGACCCCAGCCCATCGAAAGACATTAACACAGCCCACCTAGTGCTAACTAATGATTGCTGCTAATGTACAAGGGAAGGCGAAAAAGCATTACTGAAAATACTTGTGTGTCATTCAGTGGGACACGTTTAAATGTATGACAAGAATGTAAATGTACAATCACAAATGAACGTACTGCTTCTATGCTCCTGAGTACACAACCCAAACCCGATGCTACCTCATGTGTTTTCTATCCATCTGTTGCCTTATGTAATTGCTAAAATGTATTCAACTAAATGTTATGTGATATATGTGATATGTTATGTGATATATGTAAACACTGCCAGACTCTCATAGTCACATATGGAGTAGTACATGAATGTATAAACACTAGAACTAGAACACTAGAAATGTGTAATCATCCTAAATTTATTAACGGTACTAACCATCCCGCTATATGGTATTATTGGTATTGAGTGCAGCCCAGGCACAGAGAATTGCATATAACCACAAGGCCATCTCCCCCCTCCTCCCACCAAGGCCCACCAGGGCTTGCCGGTGCGCAAGCAGCATGACTTCACCTCCCCTCATTCAGTTGGACCCGCTTCAAGTATTCACCTCCCCCATGTCCAAGGCCGCCATGGTTGGCTAAATTAATTATTTACAACCTGGTCCTAAACCCCACCGCCTCAAGGGGCCAGAGGTGCACCCTCGCTGATCCACTAGTACTCCAGTTCACCCCAAGTTAATGGGCCTTGGAGATAGGTATTCAACCCTGTACTAACATATCATAAAGTAATCCTTCACTACATCTAACAAGAACGGAATGACAGGACAGCTCACCTCGTGCCCTCAGACCAAACACCCAAGTTTATGACACCCGGTCAGCAGGTTGAAAGTAACAGTGCACTGATATATTGGTGAAGCTTTACATTGCATGTTGTTCCTCCGGTCTGCTGTTATTTCTTAGAGTAACAAATTGTAGGATTTACAGGACAACTGGAATCGTCTAACGGATGAGTGTTTGTGTGTGTGTGGCCACAAGGGCAGAAGGTTAGTGCAGCCATCTATCAACGACACTGGCCGCGCCTGGCCTGGCAGATCTACCCCGATGAGCCCAGCTGACCCATCCATGCCACGTTGGCACCACGCAGATGTCCACCAATCCTGGAGCAGCTCATCGCTGGTTCACCTATAGTTAGTCAATGCCACCCAATCCCTGAGACTATGTGCCCCCTATAGTAATAAATGAGACTGTCTTTGCTATTGTAAGACAGAGCGCTCTCAGAGCTTGCAGAGTCCTTTGCATGCCCTATTTTTGATTAGATAAAACTCTTTACATTCACCCGCACTTGGTCGTGGTCTCATTCCCTCCTGGGGTGTGTCCTTATTGCCTCTCATTGCGGGGAGGGTACTGCCTTCGGGGGACGCTTGCTTTCATTGGTGACCCCGAAAGCATGATTTTACCTTTTAACTTTTCATCCGTCCCCACTGGCAGGAGACGTTCCGGGAGGCAGTGGAGACGCACAGTGCGTCCGCTCAAGAGAGCTGCCCGCCTACAGCAACTAGTATGCTTAGACGTGTGCACGGAATAGGCCAAAGGGTACGGGTCCCGTTCCAAAAAGCCCTTTCTAGTACCGCTCGCCGGGGGCGGCCATTGAGTGTGAGACAGTGCCGCCTGGACGGACCCAGTCCGGAGAAT
Source organism: Ambystoma mexicanum (assembly GCF_040938575.1). Classification (NCBI taxonomy): domain Eukaryota; kingdom Metazoa; phylum Chordata; class Amphibia; order Caudata; family Ambystomatidae; genus Ambystoma; species Ambystoma mexicanum. Next base: position 1,142,685,023 of record NC_090921.1, on the reverse strand, counting down.
CTCGAATCAAGACGGGCATGTGAGTATTAAGTGCAAGTTATTATAAACAGTGAAGGGAAGGGAGACAGATTATACAAGGACATTTAAGGGGTACCTTCAACTCTCAATGCTATCTATATTTACTTTTACTTTCTCTGCATATGGCCATTGGGACAAAAAGGTGATATAAGGGAAGATAAAGACGGGAACCTAGCTGTGCAAGGGGGTAGAAGGCGGCGCCGCATAGTGCTATCACAACTATTACTGGGAATAAGTGAACAGTGGAGAATAAAATAAAGGTGTCTGAGAATAGGGAGACATGGTGTATACATTAGAAATCGCTATTTTTCCTTCTTCTTCAACTTTAGCCTGGGTACCTCAGTGGTGAACAAGGGTTAAAAAACTCTTAAAAGGTTTAGGGACAAATGATGCTTTAAAGGAGGGGGGCCTTATCAGGGAGACAAGTATAGGGCAGGAAAAAAAAGTGGAAGGGGTGAATGTTATGTGTCGTATGTTAAAAGTATGTTAAATGTCTGTCCTATGTTGCACATGCTAAGTTAACAATGTTTCAAAGAGTTGTCAAGAGATAATGCTGAATTGGTGACATTGCCTAGCTCTGTGGTATGGTCATTGTAAGTGTGACCCGGTAAGATTTGAAGGTAGTAATATTGTGAGCAAGCATTCTTTGTATATGTTCAAAAATCTGTCGAAGACAAGGGACACACACACACACATATAAGTGACATAGTTACATACAAAATAGTACAGAAAGATAAACACTGAAAGTGTAATATGGGGGCCCCCCCGGCCCACATTTGTAAAAATGTACCTGGTTATGCAGAACGTAGAAAAAAGTACCACGATCAGTGGGTAACAGAATTAAAGGGAGAAGGATTACCCCAGGTATGGCCAGAAGGGGGATCGTTTGATAAAAGTGTCCTAGATATGGTAGCCACATGTATATTCATGAAATACAAAGGAAAACAGTTTTATAATAGAAGAGAAATATTAGATTTATGGAGGTTATTTGAAGAAGTGCCCCCACTCAAAAAGAAAGAGTCAGTACCTAACCTGCCCTCCACTGTTGACACTCCCCTCACCACACATGAAAATGAAAGGGATGATACAGCAAAAGAAGGATCAGTAGAGGTAACGCGATTATACCCCCTCCTAAACAAACCAGTGCCGGCAGAAGGATATAGTGATCCCACATATGTGCCCACTGCAGCCCCCACAGCCACCCCATGACCAACTGCACCGCCCCCATATGAGTGCCCCAGACAGCGCGGACAGGTAAGCACCCCAGCAGTGGATATTGAAAAATTAACAGAGGACCTAGATTCTAGGCTCTCAATGGCAAGAGATGAGCTATCTAGAATAAGAAATATATGTGAACAGAGTGGAACAAGTGCTGCGAGAACAGAACAAACACCTAGGGCACAGGCACCCGACAGATCATCTGAAGAAGGGTGGGAGAAGGGGGAAATACTGTTTCGGATTCAGGAAGAACCAACTCGAATAATAGAACTAGGGACACAGGACATGGAAGAAAACACAGGTGAAGAGGGAATGGCTACCGGGGGGATGGAAGAACTGTGGTGCGATGTTGAGGATGAGGAACAGGAAAGTGGGAGGTTGGATGTGGCGATGGGAGGAAGATCAGGTAGAGGAGAAGAGACACCCAGGGGAAGGACAATGGAAGAGGAATGGACAGGAAGATTAAGAAATAGAATGGCAAGAATGGCAACGTTGGGAAAGAAAGGGTTGAAGGTGAGTACCGGCAGAATGACAAGGAGCAAACTACAACTCCCGTTAATACACAGGGGAGGTGGGAGGCCAAATTACATTCCTTGGGCCCATATGGATAAAGCCAATTTGTTAAAATCATTGCCCCCGCTATCAGGAGGGGCAAGTAAATGGATATATGCATTTGAGAAGCATACTGCGGGAGTGCCATTAGCAGTGGGTGATGTCAAAAGTTTGCTAGTGTCGGCAGTGGGTGACCAGGCAGACAGAGTGTGGGCAAAAAACGGTTTCCCGGGAGTAACATTGGATAGTGATCGCCATGATGGAGCATCCTTTAACACAGTACGCGCAGGGTATGGGATGCACTAAGGGAAACATTTCCAGACACACCAGATTTACAGTCCGTAATGCAATGCACAATGAATGATGGATTTCATTTTTCGGGTGCAGGAGATGTGGAGAGCCGAGACGGGCACGCCCTGGGACCAGTCAACCTCCCTATTTTACTTTATAATAAAGAGAGGGCTCCCGAAAGAGGTGCAGAAAGCGCTCGACAAAATAGCAGGGATCGAAGCAAAAGGATGGCCAGAAATACAAAGCATAATAGTGCATCACTGCAAAAGAATAAAAGGGAGAAAGAAATCGCCCAAAAAAGGTTGGCAAATGAAGCAAAATTAGTACAAACGAAACTGGTGAAGGTCGCTGCAGCTGTAGCAGCACTCCCCCAAGACAGGGAGGGGGAAGAGGAGGAGGGGCTGGTAGCAATACAAGGGAGGATGGCAGCAAATTGGGCAGGCAATGGGCAGGCACAGTGGAATGGACAGGAGCAGTACGGAGGACCACAGTGGCAAGTGTGGGCCCCCTGCGGAGGACGAGGTGGGTACAGAGGCCGCAGAGGGGGTGGTCAAGGGTATGGCGGAAATGGCCGGTATGGAGGACAAGGTCCAAGGGGGGGACAAGGGAACTGTTGGAATTGTGGTAGGTGGTGACATTTCTCATGAGAATACAGAAGCAGACCAAATAATGTGTATCCAGACAATCAACCATATGGTCATCCTCACCAAGGAAGCCCCTATGGGTTACCCATGGGAGGGGCGCAAGGGCAGCCAGAGCAGGGATATGTAGAACAGCGGAGAGAACTACCTCATATTGTACAACAGCATCCACAAAACCGTGAGCACATGCAATATACACAGGGCAACCTTTTCGTCACAACTGCTAACGATGCACCTGCACCGTACGGCGGAGTGGCAGTGGTATCAGGGAATGTCTTCAGTCAAGGGGGAAACACGAGACATCCAGCATAGGACAGCCCACAGGGAGTACTTGCGTGTCCTGTGCTATCTATGACCTACAATAAAGCAGAGGAACCATTGATAGGGGCGCAGATAGGGAATAAACAGTTCATATTTATGGTGGACTCGGGAGCTGAAAAATCATGTTTACGTGAAAGCCGGTTTCCGCTATCTAATCGTAAATTTGAGATGCAGGGGTTCTCTGGGGCTGTTGTCGAAGTTTAGATGTCACTGTGGGGGCTAAGACAGTGAGGGCACCCGTACTGTATTACAAACAGTCCCCGATTAACTTACTGGGAAGGGATCTCCTCAGTAAACTCAATATGACTATCTCCTTTACGGAGAGAGGGATAGTTTGCTCAACTCCAGGGATCTGCCCCATGCGTGTAATGCTGGTAGTGCATGCACGAGCAACAGCACCAGAAGTGCAAGGCATTCCGGTGGATCCTGATGTATTCATTCAAGGGCTAAAAACATTGGTCCCAGAGTTGAAAAAGTTAGAATGGCGAGTACCCGCGGAGTTCATCTTCCGACCAATAGCCCGCCCAGAGATTGGGCCCGGGACAGTGATGTCCTTAGATTTGCATGCAGTTCAAATCTCAGCTAAAAGAATAGCCGTCATTGCAATGGATATACATGACTGCGAGTGCCGCACAGTGTTGTGCATCAATGCCGATATTGCACTGCGAGACCTATCAGACGAGGACCTGTTCTCAGATTCAGAAAGTGACGGTGAGATAATAATGGAGATAGCAATACCCTGTGACATAATGATACAGGAAAGACAGGTGTCAGTGCAACTAATGGCAGTGGTGGGGGCACCGCCTTCCTTCTTTGATGATGATATGAAATCAGTGCCCAGTGTTTTTTGGACCACAGGCCCCCATGACGTGGGACTATTGCATGGAGTCACGCCAGTTAAAATAAAACTCAAACCTGTGGCTATTTTGCAAAGGGTAAAGCAATACCCCCTGTCCCGAGAATCAGAAGAAGGGATAAAAGAGACAATCAGCACATTACTAGCCCAAGGAATAATAGTACCCTCAAACTCGCCATGTAACACTTGCATTTACCCAATCAAAAAAGCAAAAGTTGGGGTGTGGAGGATGATCCAAGACCTACGCCCCCTTAATGACATCTTCCAGAAAGAATTTCCTTTGGTCCCTAATCCTGCATCCATACTGTGCAGCATCCCCAAGAATGCATCACACTTCACAGTAGTGGATTTGAAAAATGCCTTCTTCTCCATCCCATTGGCAGATGAGTGCAGGTAACTAACAGCCTTCACACTGGGGGGAAAGAGATGCAAGCATTGTAGGTTACCCCATGGGTACTGTGAGAGCCCCAGCATATTCAACCGCATCCTCCATGAAGATCTGGGACACATGACAGCAGAGAGCACAATTATTCAATACGTAGATGATTTACTCATATGCGCAAAGAATGAGGAAGCATGTAGAAAAGATTCTATTGCTCTCTTGACATTGCTGGCCACAAAGGCTACAAGGTCGACAGAGGAAAACTACAGTACTGCCAACGAGAAGTGTTGTACCTGGGACAGCTAATTTCACAAGATGGCAAGAAGATAATACCAGACAGGGTAGCTGCCATTACAGCAGTAAGACGGCCCAACACAGTGAAAGATATGCAAAAATATCTCTGCATGTGTAACTACTGCCGAGCATGGATACTAGATTACGCAGCATACACAAGACCGCTATTGCAGGCACTCAAGGAGGCCCAACGAGAGAACACAGAAATTCAATTGTCAGCAGAAATGGGTGACGGATTTACCTCACTCAAGGAACTGATCTCGAGCGCGCCAGTGCTCACGAACCCTGATTACGAACGCACATTTTACCTACTCTCCCACTGAAAGGGGATCCTCATGACAGCAATACTGACACAAAAAAACATCCCTGGGGCACAAACCACTTGCTTACTACAGTGGCACGTTAGACGCAGTAATGCAATTACATTTCGCTTGCGAGCAATCTCTCGCAGCCGGAGCGTTCGCCATTGAGAAAAGTGCAACGATAGTGATGGGATGCTCTGTGACACTATTTGTGGAACACTCCCTATTCGCTATATTGGAAAGATCCAAAAGCACACTGACAACTCAAAGAGCAAATGCTTATGAAATAATCTTGTCCAGTGCAAACATACACATCGTCCGATGTAAAACAGTAAATCCAGCAAGATTCTTTACAGAACCATGCACATTAGAAGACATGCAGGAACACGGCTGAACTACTTACAAGGGGGAGGAAGGAGAAGGCCCGGTTATAAGCGAAAATGCCCTAAACGAAGGAAAAGTTTTCTTCATAGATGGGTCAGCATCAATAAACCCAGACACGGGGGAAAAACATGTGGGGGTGGCAGTTGTGAGATTGGAAGTAGGTGAGTAAGAAGTGATAGTACAGCATCGCCTGCCATCTCATTACTCAGCCCAAGCAGCAGAGCTTATAGCACTCATTGAAGCATTACGTACAGCGAGAAGGTGCGCAGTCACTGTTTACACAGACTCATCTTATATGACCACTACAGTACACAGCGGGTTGGCGAGGTGGGGACGGAGAGGGTTCCACAGAGCAGATGGGTCCCCAGTACAACATGCAGAGCTCCTTAAAGAACTTATTGAGGCATTGAAAGAAACTACCATGGTAGCCATAGTGAAGTGCCAGGCCCATACGTCCAATACGAACGTTATCTCTTTTGGAAACGCAGCAGTGGACGCTGCCGCCAAGGAAGCCTCCTACTTAGTGAAAGAACAAACAGGTGAGTACCTAATGCATCAACGTGTAGGGGAAGAGCTACCAGATGGATACAACACCATGCCCATGCCACAAATACTGGAGCTACAAGAAGGGGCAAGTGAGGAAGAAAAAGGGCTGTGGGAAAAGAAAGGTTGTAGCCAATCAGCAACAGATCTTTTGTGGCGTCAGAATAACACTGGGAAGGTGGTAATGCCACTTAAACTCTTAGAAATAGCGTTCCAGCAACTACACCTCCCAGCCCACAATGCTAAACAGCATATAGCAGCAGAGATTCAAGAGGACTGGTTTGTGCCAGGCCTCCAGGAACATATATCAAAGCTGGCAATGGAATGCACAACATGTCAAATATACAATTCAGGAATGACTCTAAGGACACTGCGGGGAACAATACCCAAACCCGTAGGGCCCTTCAGAGAACTGCATATTGATTATGCAGATATGGGAGAAAGGTGTAATGGTGCATGATACATGATAGTGGTAGTTTGTTCATTCTCCAGGTGGGTTGAAGCAGGACGTGTGCACGACTAGATGCCAAATGCGCTGCATAGTTCTTAGTGAGGGAAGTATTCTCACGCTGGGGAATTTGCGACGTGATTCACTCGGATAATGGCACACATTTTGTCAATGACCTCTTCAAAGAAGTAACAGCTCTGTTAGGAATTAAACATAAACTGTGCTCGATTTATCATCCGCAAAGCAATGGCGTGGTTGAGAAGATCAATGGCCTTCTGAAGGGAAAGCTGTCAAAACTGTGTTTTTCCCTCAATAAGAACTGGGTGCATTGTCTGCCCCTGGCCTTGTTCGAGCTACGAAATCAACCTAGTAAGATCCACCATTTGTCACCGCACGAGATTGTGACTGGAAGACGCATGCACACAGCACATTCCCCGCTCCGCAGACATTCAGATGCACACAAGAGCGCCACAATATTAGGAGAGGAATTTAATGACTATCTGACAAAACTCACCAGAGCAGCCCGCATGATATAGAGACAGCTTGCCCCACCATTTACACGAGAAGAAGGGAATGAGGCAGTAACATTTGTCGAGGAAATCCCACAAGGACAGTTAATGCCAGGAGATATGATTTATGTGAGAAGTTTCGTACGTAGGTGGAATGCCCCAAGATTTCATGGCCCTTATGAAGTAATATTTTGTACGCCGACTGCAGTAAAAGTAAAGGACTTGAGATATTGGATACATTTAACAGACGTGCGCAAAGCATATGACGTGTCAGAGAGGAAAGAGAAGAAGAAGTGTAAACAACAGCAGATGTCCCACAATAAAAAGAAAAAGTGAGAACATGAATATTTAAGAGTAATTCAAAGTAAAATATTAACAGCAGAAAATTGTACATTGATGAAAATTGTTTCAGTGCCAAAGAAAAAAAAATGTAAATAAATTTGAATGGCCATTATACAATGTCTCTCTCTCTGTTTCTCTATCTCTCTATCTCACGCCCCTCTCCTCTTCTTATATCTCTCTCTCTTATTGTTGAAGTTAAATGAAGATTTCAACTGTTTAAGTATGCTTAATGCACTTTTATGTCTTGACATATAGGAGTAACATGGCAACGAACAGGCAGCCCGCAATGGATACCATTAGGGCAGTTAGAAATGTACACAATGCATTGAACTTACGTAGATATTCATACGAATGTGGCCTGTTTGTGTCTTATTCTTTGCAATGATGTTTGGTCTTATTACTTATTGGTTTATTTCATTCATCTCTATCGAGATGAATGAGGGGGGAGGAAATGGAACCAACAAGGGCAATGGAACCAGGATGGGTAAGGAAGGTGATTACTTAATATGGAACGGATTCCATCTTGTATGGGGCTATGGTACAGTCCCACCCAATACACAGCCGTCAAACGATATCAACAGCAGCCCGAGTATAAGTATAGCTCCACCCGCAAATGTCTCAGAATATAATTTTATAGTTTAAATGATTGCAACCCTTCTGTCATATCATGGTTGTACGACACTACTGCCACAATGTCATCACCAGAAGTTACCCCAACTGCAGAAACTAGACCACCTGCAGGCAGAAAGGAAGAGAATGAAGAAATGGCAGAGATGTTTATGGCTTTATATGATGAATGGGAAAGGGGGGTGCCGGGAAAGGGGGACCAATACAACATATAGCCCGAGAAGCAAAGAGCTACTTGCGAAGCAGTAAAAGGAAGAGGGAGGTGGGGAGGCGAAAATATGACGAATATTCTGGCCTGGGTTTAGACACAATAGAAGACCCCAGACATCCACATCAGTCAAATAAATGGTATGCAGACATGAGTTCCACTGCCAGGCAGACAACCAACAAGAGTTGTTATGTCTGTTCCCTGATCCCACACGCCTCGGGTACACCTAAAGTTCTGTTGACCAAAGAATTGCCTCTTGCAGATGCCCAGTGTCTCCTTCATCTGTGCAGAATCAAAAACACCTTTCAGGCACACAAAGTATCTTTTGAAATGCTGCAAAATGAGAAAACCTGTTACTCAAGAGCCAAAGGAGTGATATGTTTGAAAGAACATTTTTTCTTGATTAAAGGGACATTGTTTTTGGACAATAAATGGAAAGATGAAGTACTATCATGCAAAGCTGAAGCACTGCGAGGACTCACGGCATAAAAATTACAGTGGATCGAAAAAACATGCACGCCAATTTGGAAGGAGCACATCACGAAACTGACCTGGGTGACCGCCATAGAAAAAACATTCAAACTGAAAAAAGAAATATCCTATGATCTGTGCTTCGATGGGGAAGGGAAAACCCCAATGGGTGTGAACAAGAACTGTAATCGGACACTCGTCATCCCAGAAATGAAGAAAGGAACAGCAGCACTTATGGATACTTACTGGGTCTGCGGAAAACAGGCGTACTTGCACCTCCCACAGTCCTGGAGGGTCACATGTTCCTTGGCAACACTGCATTCAGCACTGATGGTGATTTAAGAGCCATATTAATGGGGAAAAAGGAGTGGCAGATGCCGATCGTGAGCAAAAACCCCAGCCAACAGAAGAACCACCGCTGTACGCCCTGTCCCCAAGAAATGTGCAAGAGGTGTTATCAAGGCGGCGAAGATCATCCAATTATATATCCAAAGCCTCTTCTGAACTATTGGCACAGATTCCAGACAAGTACCGACTGTTCAATTCTGCAGAAACATTCTTCGCCTCCCTCGTTCCAAGGATCCAGGCGCGGGCAAACGCAAAATGGCTCCATATCACACACTGGGAGCTGATTCAGCTCGCTAACGACACCGAAGAAGGGTTTAACGTGATCAAGGAGGAGCTAAGAGCGCTGCGGTTAATGACCATGCAGAACAGGTATGTCCTAGACCTGTTAACAGCGATGGACGGCGGTGTTTGCCAAAAAAACGGGAGTGCATGTTGCACATTTGTACCCTCTGAAGACGCAGATAATGGTACGCTGTCACATGTTATCACAGCAGTGCACAACCTGGGGGAACGAATGAAAAATTAAGGTGGAGCAGACGCCAGCACCTGGTTCCACAGCCTTTTCTCCTGGGTACCATCATGGCTTGGATTGATGGTCAAAATGCTGATGCCTGTCGTGGCATTTTTACTTTTGGTTTTTTGCGTGTGCCAGCTGGGTCTTCGGTGTTGTGCAAATGCAGTGCCTAATGGCGCAATGATGATGGTGACAATGGGCAACACTAGAGGAGTGGCACATATCATGCAAGAGGCTCAAGTACAAACAGGTGAGGATCCAGAACCAAAGTACAGAATGGTGCCTTTATATTATGATGGGGACATAGTAGATAGGTTATATCACACCAAAATAAAGGAGCCTGAAGAACGGGAGTGGTATACAGAAATATGGGTGGACTTGGAAGGAGACGGGGGATGTATATACAAGACCTGCACACCAGATGAATATGCTAGGAGGGGGGAGAGCCTGCGGGGGGTGTGTAGAGCATGGATGCCAATAAAAGGCACTCCAGCATGGGAGGAAGCAGTTGCAAATGAGAAAGAACGGCAGAGGTTGGGCGAGTTACAGTATTCGTTACTTAAGTAACGAAAGGGGGGAAATGTATGAGAGGACAGGTCTACGGGACCCCCTCCCCGACATGCCCCACCTACGTGAGGTCTATGACTCGTCAGAGGCCCCCATGCACTTATGTTCAGGTGACAGGGTGGCTGCTGATCGACACACAGGGCCAAGCGAATTGTACTGTAACAGACCATGGACTCCATTTTGAAAGTGTCAAGACTCCATTTTAGATAGAAGCGACTAAAACCCCAATGAGACGGCCTGCCTGTGAAAGCTGCAGCTCGGCCCCCGCTCGCTGCGCGCAGGGAGCCATGCATTCCCCAGCGCCTCCACCCCATGGCAGATCCGGTGGAGGCACGTTCTCACGAGCCACCAGACACAAGCAAATATCAGAACAAACACTATATCATTTACATTCTGCAGTACATCACTGTCCCCGTAGTGACCTGACTCGCAGTTTAAGTCTGGAAAATAACAAAAACCATCCCATCCCAAAAGAACAAGCCTCAACCCAGCACCTAACCCCTAACATTTAAAATATATGGTGTCAATGCCCTCTGTGTATGAACCCCTGCCTATGTTCCCCAAATGAAGTGTTAACCGCATCTCAGAGCTTAACGATTCACAAAGTATGTATAAGTTATAACACGGGTGTTGGAAAAGGGATAAAAGCTTACAGTACTGATAAAGCAAGAATGACCCCAGCCCGTCGCAAGACATTATGTGCCTTGAAGATTCAATGGAAGGGCTTAACACAGCCCACTTAGTGTTAACTAACGATTGCTGCTAATGTACAAGGAAAGGCGAAAAAGCATTACTGAAAGTACTCGTGTGTAATACAGTGGGACACATTTAAATGTATGACAAGAATGTAAATGTACAATCACAAATTAACGTACTGCTTCTATGCTCCTGAGTACACAACCCAAACCTGATGCTACCTCATGTGTTATCTATCCATCTGTTGCCTTATGGAATTGCTAAAATGTATTCAACTAAATGTTATGTGATATATGTAAACACTGCCAGACTCTCATAGTCACATATGGAGTAGTACATGAATGTATAAACACTAGAAATGTGTACTCATCCGAAATTTATTAACAATACTAACCATCCCGTCGAATGGTATTGTTGGTATTGAGTGCAGCCCAGGCACAGAGAATTGCATAAAACCACAAGGCCACCCCCCCCTCCTCCTACCAAAGCCCGCTAGGGCTTGCCGGTGCGCGAGCAGCACGGCCACACCTCCCCTCATTCAGTTGGACCCACTTCAAGTATTCACCTCCCCCATGTCCAAGGTCGCCATGGTTGGCCAAATGAATTATTTACAACCTGGTCCTAAACCCCACCGCCTCAAGGGGCCAGAGGTGCACCCTCGCTGATCCAGTAGTACTCCAGTTCACCCCAAGTTAATGGCCCTTGGAGATAGGTATTCAACCCTGTACTAACATATCATAAAGTAATCCTTCACTACATCTAACAAGAATGGAATGACAGGACAGCTCACCTCGTGCCCTCAGACCAAACACCCAAGTTTATGACACCCGGTCAGCAGGTCGAAAGTAACAGTGCACTGATATATTGGTGAAGCTTCACACTGCATGTTGTTCCTCCGGTCTCCTGTTATTTCTTAGAGTAACAAATTGTAGGATTTACAGGACAACTGGAATCGTCTAACGAATGAGTGTTTGTGTGGCCACAAGGTCAGAAGGTTAGTGCAGCCATCTATCAACGACACTAACAGCGGCTGGCCTGCTAGCTCCACCCTGATGAGCCCAGCTGACCCATCCCCCCCCTCTTGGCACCACGCAGATGTCCACCAATCCTGGAGTGTCTCATCGCTGGTTCACCTATAGTTAGTCGACGCCACCCAATCTCTGGGACTATGTGCCCTCTATAGTGTGTAGGACGTGTGACGTGGTTTTGTAATAAATGAGACTGTCTTTGCTATTGTCAGACAGCGCTCTCGGAGCTTGCCGAGTCCTTTGCATGCCCTATTTTTGATTAGATAAAACTCTTTACATTCACCCGCGCTTGGTCGTGGTCCCATTCCCTCCTGAATTACACAAAACCAAAAGTAAGTGCGAAGATCTAGAATAGAGAGCGCGAAGGAATAACATCCGGATTGTCGGAGTTGCGGAAACCTTTGGCAAGGGCACCATGGATAGACAAGTGGAAAACCTTTTGAAAGATATTCTTGGTGCAGAATCCTTTTCGGAGCACTTCCTCGTCGAGAGAGCCCACCGCACTCTAGCACCACCTCCAAAGCCAGGGGCTCCACCTCGCACCATAATTGTGTGTCTCCTTAACTACAGGGACAGAGATGCTATACTCCGACTGTCCAGAGAGAAAGGGACTTTACATTATGAGCAAAATAGAATTCACATCTACCCAGGCTTCCCAGCTAGCATACAAACGCAGAGACGGTCTTACGAATTGGTGAAAAAACTGCTGCGGATGCGCAACGTGTCATATGCCCTCATCTTCCCAGCAAAGACGAGAATCCAACATGGTGGAAGAGCCCACTTCTTTGAAAATTCTGCAGAAACCATGGCATATATTGAGGCCTCCATCCCGTTGCCTCCCAGAGATCGGGCGGTCGATCAAAACGCTAGACCACGGCCGGGAGAGGAGAGGCGAGCCCCGGCAGACTGACAGAGGCATTTCGACTGCCCGCTGTCACATGGATAAAGAGACACCAACAAGGAAGGCCTGGGCACAGGTTTATTGTAAATTGAGCCGTGAGCCCCTGACAGGGTCAGCCGGATGGCCACAGCAGGCGACCCTCAGAAAAACTCCACCAGGTTAAGGGAATGTCCAAGGGGAAAGTTTCAAGAGTTAACGGGCATCATCGTCAAGTTGGGGGAGATGATGCGTGTGGGGGGTCAAAAAGCCATATGAGGCTTAGCCAGGTTGAGCTGTATGGGAATTGGGAAGGGGAGGTGGGGTTTTGGGACCCAGTTGAAGGGGTCCTACAAGTTAAAATTTGTGGTCGCACCATTACACATGACACACTACCAGGAAATATTGAGACACGGAACATAGTAAAGGCATACCAACATGGCGCACACTAGGGCGATGGCTCAGGGGCTGAAGCTAAAACTCCTTACGCGGAATGTTCGAGGACTGAACAACCGCACTAAGTCAAGCAAAGTGGGAGCCTATGTTACTAGACACCACCCTCAGGTGGTTATGCTGCAAGAAACACATGCATCCCGGAAGGTAAACACAGATTTTTTTAAGAACTGGGGGCAACACAGGTATTACACTGAATATTCCACACAGGCAAGAGGTGTCCTTACCCTGATCCATCCCTCTGCAGGCTTGCGATTCGGTAAAAGCAAAATAGACGCTCAGGGCCGCTATGCCATAGTATGGGGCAGCATTGCGGGAAGAGAGATGGTGTTAGTAAATACTTATGGGCCAAACCTGGATGACCCTGATTTTTACAGAGGTGGTGCAGGAAATAGGCTACACTGGGAGTGAGCAGATACTGTGGGGGGGGGGGGACTTCAATACCATCTTGGATATCACGCTAGACCACTCCACTACCAAACACTGAAACCCCTGCAAAACAGCCGCCATGCTACAACAAATCCTACTACAATTGACAATGGTTGGCGCCTGGAGAACACTACACCCACACAAGAGACAATACTCATTCTACTCCTCGGTGCATGACACTGAGTCCAGGATAGATTATTGGCTTGTTTCCACACCCCTCATGTACCAGATTAATAACGCACCCTGTCGGACCACTCCCCCATCATAGTGGATATGACACTAGAAAATGTAAAACCCCCGGTTAGGAGATGGAGGATGTCACCCAACATCCTTAAGGACCCTACAGTAGCTGATGCATTGAACATAGAGGTGGAACATTTCCTTGAACCAATAGGGGATCAGTTGACAGGAACGCAACCCTTTGGGAAACCTTTAAGGTGTGGGTGAGAGGGATCCTCATTTCTAAATCCACGGGTCTGTTGAAGTCAGTCAGGGTAGAAATGGCGGAGGTGGAGAAACGTTTGGGAGACCTAGAAGCGCGGTATACAGTCACACATGAAGATAAAACCCTCTGAGACATTAACAGCAGTCTGCAAAAGTTTAATAAACTAGCAACGAGGGAACTACTATATATGGCAACTCCGCTTAGAGCACGCAGGTACGGTGAAGGGAACAGAGCAGGTCATAACTTAGCAAACCTGTTGAAAGCCGAGAGGCATCATACACCGATCTCCAGCATATTAGCAGATGACGGCACAGTGACCACCAGTGAAGAGGGAATAAATAGAGAGTTCACCCGGTTTTACTCAGAACTGTATACCAATCATGATTTGAAATCGGCCAGTGATATAAGAAAGTACCTAGATAATATTACGCTCCCGAAACTACCCATAGAATATAAACTTGCGCTTGACCAGGACCTGACGACCGACGAGATCATAGAATCAATAAAATCATTGGCCAACGGAAAAGCACCAGGCTCGGATGGACTGGGAGCTGAGTTGTATAAGGAACTCAATGAGGAACTGGCCCCAGTGCTACTGTCGGTGTGGGAGGAAGCTATAGAATTGGGAACCCTGCCGACATCCATGAGGGAGGCCATAATAACAGTGCTTTTGAAGGCTAGGCGTCCACCTAACGAGATGTCCTCCTATCGGCCCCTGTCTCTAATAAATTGTGATGCTAAAATATTTGCTAAAATCCTGGCCACTAGACTCCTACCCAATATGCCCACACTGGTACACCCGGATCAGTGCGGCTTTATCCCCACCAGGTCAACGGCACTGAATCTCCAGAGACTGTTTGGAGTCATGGCTCAGATAAAACCTGAAGCGCAAGCGGTAGCCGTATCTCTCGACGCTGAAAAGGCATTTGATTCAGTGTCGTCGATATATCTATTTACAGTACTTGAGAAATTCCGCATTGGCCCATACTTTCTAAGATGCGTCAGGCTACTATACTCTGATCCCGGAGCTAGAGTACTGACTAACCGTACATTGTCTGACTGGTTTGGGTTGGTCAGGGGCATGAGACAGGGATGCCCATTCTCTCCCATGCTGTTCACCCTCACAATGGAACCAGTCGCAGCAGCCATTAGGAAACATCAAGGGCAGAGGGGTATAAAGATGGCCGGACTAACTCTGTCAATATCGTTATATGCAGACGACACATTGCTGTATGTCCTAGAACCAGATACACACCAGGGGCCAGCAATGGAAATCATAAATGAGTTTGCTGAATAATCAGGTTATAGAACCAACAGATCCAAATCTGAAATCTTTCCCCTGACCTCTGCCACTAGGTGCCCAACCAACACACAAGGGCTGCAATGGTCTCCCATTAAAATAAGATACCTGGGAATTATCGTGTCGAGGGATAAAGCCTCCCTATACTCTCATGAATTACAATCACAGACAATCATGAACTCCTATTAAGCACAATCTCCACCAAACTCCGTCTATGGGCAAAACTCCCTATTTCACATATGGGCCTGGTGGCCATACTAAAAATGGTTATTCTACTGAAACTATTATATATTTTCACTAACATTCCGATATGGCCTGGCAGACAATTTTTCGAGGCCCTCCGATCTATTGTTGTAGAGTTTGTGTGGTGCGGGGGGGGGGGGGGGCAGCCAGAAAGAAATGGGAAAAAATGGTGGAACCATACAACAAAGGGGGCATAGCAGCCCCAGATTTCGAATTATATTACCTGGTAGCACAGGCCCAGTTTGTCAGATACTGGTATGATGATCTAAACACCTCGCCACACATCTGCATAGAGAAACATGCAGCACATCCAACTGACTTACGATCCATCATCTTTAAAGTAAAACATAAAGATGACTGCCCATTCGACCCGGTCAGTACAACAGTACATGCATGGTCTAAGATCTTTCGTAGGCTCAAACTGGAAACCCCATACTATTCAAAAGCCCCCTTCTGGAACTTTCCCGGCATCGCACCATCTTATGATCCCCATGTTCAGAAGACATGGGACCTAGAGAGGGAATTTAAACTTAGAAACATTTTCCCCAATGGTAAATTTATAACACTGGAAGAATTTAAGGTTGGGATGGGGAGGGATCAGTTGAAGATACTACAACATCACAGGATGCGAATGGCCTTCAAGGCTAGATGGCCACAGTTCCCAGACGAGCCCCCTCCACACCCATGCCTCGTGGCTCTGTCCACCCCGTCGTAAACCAGTGTTTCTGGGCTCTACACGGCTGTACATGCAAACACGTCGACAGTAAATACGATTAAAGTCTCCTGGGAAACTGACCTTGGGACAACCATAACAGATAAGTCCTGGGCGAGATACTGTGAACTGACCAAGAGGGTATCCATCAATGTAGGCCTCTGCCTGATCCAATTCAAAGTACTGAATAAACTGCATTACACGTCCGAGAAAATAGCTAAATTTACACAGAACAGCCCTGATAGCTGCCAGAAATGCGGGAGCGAACATGCCAACTCATTTCACATGTACTGGAGCTGCCCACTCATTTACGGGTTCTGGGGAGAAGTGACGAACATTCGGGAAGAAATCACACAAGTGCCAACAGACCTAACGCCCCAAAAATACCTGTTCGGAGACATAGGGAAGACATAGGGAAGACGTCTGAAGTGACAAGAATACTATTTAACATTGCATGTCTAGTGGCCAAAAAGTGTATATTGCAGAACTGGCCACACATAAACCACTTTCTCAAAGAACTGGCGTATGTCAATGAGTGTGAGGAACAGTATGTAATGTCACTCCCGAAGACAAGTAAACCGAAAGACATTTGGGCCCCGTTCAGAGTGTATTTATGTGAATTGGGTTCTGCTCGTAATAGCCCGCCAGGGCCCTGAAATGCGCCAGCTTTGAAAATATCATATGTCTTGCTGTAATTTTGAACTTGACATCCCAATTATAGAAATGTATAGAATGTTGTATTGTTGAGGTGCCATGTACCACAATCAATAAACAAAGGTTTAAAAAAAAAGAATAGAATTAATCCAATATACAATAGAGAAAACCGTGTCGGCTGAGAGGTCTGATGCCCTAAAGAAAAAGGAAATGCAGAACACAGAACGAAGGTAGACAAAAGCAGAAAGAGAGAGAGAAAGCGAAAAAGACAGAATCCCAGTGTAGCAAAGGAGAGATCCAAAACCGAAAGTAAAGAAGTACTCTGTGAGGGCGGAAAGCAGGAGGAAATGTGAAATACGTAAACAACGAACCAAGAGACAGAAAGCCGGATGAAAGTCAGTGGAGCAAGGATGAAAGACAGAAGAGAGAAAAAGAGCAATAACACGAGCAGAAAGTAACGCTAGTACCGAGGAGCATAGTACCAGCAAGCGCAGGTACTAAGACGGATAGAACGCACCGTGTATCTGGAAATGGCCGCCTATACTACTGTGGTGCCCATCTTGGGGGTAGACTAGACCGTTGAATACGGTTTGAATGAACAAAGCTTCCCAACCTCCACCGATTCCAGCATTTCCAGGAGCGGGGCATGACAGCTATATCACAGGAAGAGATCAGTCTCAAGCTTGGAATCTCCTGAAACAGCGCCAAGATTTAAGGTCGATTTAGCAGAAGTGAATCTCTGTAAGAGAACACCTCAGTCAAAATATATGTATGGTCTTCCTGTCAGTTGTTTCTTGTCACTTCATCTCTATTATTTTCTCCATTGGGATTACATTTCTGTTCCGTCCCTGGTCGTGTATGTAAATATTCATCTCCCCCTTTCTCCTTTGCACCGTTATAGGAGGTGTTTACCATACCCAAATGGTTTGATTGTTCTGAATGGCAATACGGGAAGACAACAGGAGCTCCTTTCCCTTTTGGAGGTGGCTTTGACAGGTTGTGCCCTCTGCCAGGGAATTTATCCCAAAATGTGTCCTTCTTATTTATTGGGCACACTTTTTGCCTCCTCTCTTTGAATGTCAAAAAGGGGGTACGCCGCTTGTGCTTTTGATTGCCCACTCGCTGCTCCCTTTGGTGGGCTTGTTTCCAGTGGCAATTTAGGCCCAAGACCCCATGTTTGGAGTAATGGCACTGGTTTCTGAGCCCTCTTTTGCAGTCTATTTTGAACTTCCAAAGTGTTCGCCAACTGCTGCATCTCCATTGAGGGCAAGACATTTACCAAAGTGGAAGTTGGTGAGAAGTCCTCCATTCATGCCAGATTTAAGTCAACTGGTTCGCCTACACTCTCCATATCCAAATACACCACCATAATAGTCTGAACCAAACTTTTGACAGGTTTTGCAGTTGGTTTTACAAACATGTCAATTGGACCCTTAGCCCTTCCACTGAGCTCTTGGCCTGTTTGTTCAGTTTCTTCTTTGACTTTCCGGAAGGACATAATGGTTCTTTGCTTAAGGTCTTTGCAGAGATTGGGTTTTCTGGACTTGCACTAACAACCTCCTCCTCAATTGTAGGGAAAAAGCTTTGGTTGCACCATAAATTCCTCATAAACCTACGAGAGTCACTTTGCTCTCATGCTGAGGGGATCTTCTAGTTTTTAGTTTTCTTTAGTTTTATAGTATCTCAAGGCGTTTCCTTCCCCCACACTATTTGTTGCCTTATCCCCCATTTTGCACTGTGCCTCTCTTCCGATTTCTTTTTGGTTCTGAGATGGAGGATCAGAGCCAAAAGTACAGCAGGCTTCAGATCCCCCCTCCTCCGGACTGTAGTAGACCAGCTTGTCTGGAGCGTTCTACCAGGCTCTGGACCCTCCCATGAATAAAACCCTCCAAAAACACCTGTTTGTATGACATTGTGATTAGGTGGAACCGCTGTTTATGAAACTCCTCTGAAATTAAATCATAAGAATTCCCCATCCGGGAAAGAGTAAAGTTAAAAGTGTGCAGTTTAGAGCCAGGTGTGAGGGCACATCATGTATAGTTGTCTGCATATGAATGCATCCCTATTCTTCTTGTGAGAGATCTTGCAATAAAAGGTCCAGTGGTGAAGGCATTTGCTTAGAGTTTAAAGGTTCAGAAGTAAACAACGTCGGAGATTGGGACAGATTTTCATCTGTCACAGATTGGAATCCTGGAGAAAAAGAGATTCGCCATACTTCTGAATTTGTCTCTAATTGATGTGGCAGGGTATTTCTCAAAGAAGTCACTTCTTGAACTGACTCTATAGAAGTATCAATCATGATTTTATTTGTGTTTAGGCAGGATAACTGTAAAAGCGCAGTGTTGGTCAATGGTAGGAGCGCTGTATCGATAAAGGGAGAGTGGAGACTTTTGATGTGAAGTTGCCAATTGCTCGCTATTTGCCGACTTGGGCCGCCAGGTTTTCAATATGCAAAAGCTTTGCCCTGCTCCTTAGAGAATAAATACTAATTTGTACATGTCTGGACAGGTGAAGCAGCTCGTTTGGGAGAGCGGAGAAAAAAATGAATGTTCCCTTCTGTTCACAACCTTTATGTTTGTTGGTAAAAACACACGCTTTATCAAGTATGCAAAGACATTTACACAGTCACAGCATTGATGTGCATACACCTGTGACTCACCTTAGTTCACAAAGCCTCACCTCGCCCTCATCATCTTCATCCTTTTAAAGGTAGATCATGTTGATAGCTCCTGTATAAATTTGCGAGATGTCCCAAAGTGATGTAACTTGACCTTAAGAGTAACCTCAAGAAACAAATCTCAGAAATAGCAAGAAATAACAGGAAACACACTCGCAGCACTGCGCTTGACTTTGGCTGCAGGTTTGAAGGTGTAGCTCCAACTTCAGGATAATAGAAGTGGTAAAAAGACTCTAGTCCACTCGAGTCTGCTACTGCCAATAACTCCTTTCTAGCAACAGTGTGTGGTATTGCCATATGGCAAGGTTGCAAAGCCCTGGCTTTTTAGTTTTTTATTAATACATACATGGATGCGTGTTATTACATCTCCAAAAAGGTAATCTGCCAACCAGATTCCCCTTTTTTTCAACTATGTGCCAAAAGCATAGTGTACTTGTGCCCTGCTGCATCAGCAGCACCTGCTTTGTTCATGGCGTAGAGCAGATTCAAAGGTCACAAGATGCCCACCGAACAACCGCAGAGACAGCCAAGTTTCGGCAGCATGGGTGTGGCTTTAAGATATGCCGCCTGTACAAAAACTACGATGATCATGAGTAACCAATGCTGGTGGCAGTGTAAACTCTAAATAAAACTGTACCTGAGTTTAGGCATGGTGCATGGTACTACTTTTGATCATGGCCGACACATTCCAATTCATATTGCACTTGTGTCAGCTGTTATGAGATAGCTCTGCTGTGGAGAGTGATGTGTTTTCTGGTCAGCTGGGTGGAGACTGCCAAATGGCAGGACAGAAATCTGGAGGACCGGATCTCTTCTTTGATCGCATTGTGAGGGCAGATAACACCCTCTGCCAGAGGCAGCTCTCTTGGGCCCGGGCATCAAAGGAGAACACCCATTCAAAAGGAGTAGCCTCACACCAGGGTGCTGCAGCTCTATGGGCCATTGTTCTTAGTGGAAAAGGAAGGGCAGGATTAGAGTAGGCAGGAGATCCTGGTCAATGGAAGGAGTCTTCCACCATTTTGGTTCTCTCTGTCTCTTGTTCTCTTTCCTGTCCCCTCCACTTCCTCTGAAGCAAATTACTTTGGGTGTGACATCAGACAGGTAAAGACTACTCCATTCAAGAACAGGGATTGGACCACTAAGTCAGGCTAGCTTTAGTCAAATCACCTGGGGAATTTTGCCTTTAAAAGAAGGGATCTCCCACCCCTTCTATAGATTCTCTCATATCCTCTTGAATCCTCTCAAGAAACAAAGCTTCACCTGAGTAGAACTCACTGAACTTCATTTGGTAAAGTTATGCTTTCAAAACCTTCAGCCTGAGGTGAAGAAGGAGCCTCCAAGGTGAACTTTGCTGTGGACCAGGACCTCCTGATGTGGCAGAATGTCCTGATGCTGCGAGAGCAGCCCCTGAACGTAACCATCATGTCCTTGAGACCACCTGAGTGGGCTTCACAGCAGCCAGAGGGCCTGACCAGCCAAAGCGATCTATTCTACCAAACCGGTAGTGCCGTGTTCATCGCACCATCAATGAGAGGGAAGGCGCCGGTAGGCTTTTTCACTCATCCATCAGGTCAAACTATTGCTTGCAATTTTGAAATTTGAAACAGCTTGACGCTGCCTCGTGCCCCAGCTAAGTCTTTTGCTGCTATGCACAGATCGATTCCTCGATGCCAGGACCTGAACTGAATCACTGGTGAATCTGACCAGGGGTTACAACCTCATCGACCAGCACATCGACACCCCCAACGACTCCACTTTGAGGACTGTTGCCTGTCCACTTGAATTGTCATGGAGAGCCTCTCTTCTGCTGCACAGAGCGACCACATTCGCCCCTACTCGGTGCCCACCAAGAACTGAATCCACGTCCTGGTGACCATGAACTGCCCTCTCGGTCCACTTGTGCTCTAGAGACTGGTTAGGGTATGATCTCTCCTGTTTTCAACATCCACATATCCTTATAAGATGACTGTGAAGCTAAGAAGCCTACTAAATATTAGGACATCTTTGGGAACATTGGGATTAACATAGTGGGATCTTGAATCACATAGAGTCACCTACTGCTTACACTGTTAGTGCATGTATCCTATGTTGTTTATATTGGAGTTTCAGTGGCCCATTCCATTTTTCTACATGAAAGTGTCAAAACCGAAAAAGATAAAGAGTGATTTAAGTGAAAATAGGAACATCCTTTGAGCAAAAAAGAGCAGTGTTTCATCCAGGCAATAGCCCTGAAGCTCAATCTCTCTTCTTGCAAAGGCATTGAAAACCAAAGATTTTGTTTCAGATGCAAGTATAGTCAGGTCACGCTGATTAAAAGCCCAAAAAGAGATTCATTTAGCCGTTCCAAAACTAAATTAAGATGCCATCTTTCTGTCCCTATGAATAGCATTTCTGATCGAAGCACTCACTTTATGGCTTCTTGTTTAATAAATACAAATACAAACATACATATATGATAGCTAACATTGTTCAAATCCAGACTGAGACACTAAGCACTTCAAGGATTTTGAGACAGAAATTGGGAGAGTTCTAGTATACAGATTCCGCACATATATATTTAAATATGCAAAAGATGTCATCATTGTGGTCATAGGCTGCTCAACAGGGGGTGCAAAGTTAAGGTGGCTTTAGCTGAATTTCAGGGGTTTTGTTGCGTTAAGTTCTCACCTTAACGTCCCTGCAACTTAAGTGTTTCCAATAATTTTAAAGGTTTTATTACAATGTATTGCTCACCTTAAAGTCCCTGCAACTAAAGTGTTTCCAATAATTTCAAAGGATTTGTTAAATGTGTTGCTCACCTTAACGTTCCTGCAAGTTTTTTCATTGAATTTCAAGGGTTTTGTTATTCCATAGATTTTTAAAATCTAGCATGGTCTTCGGCAATGGTCAGTGGGCATAGCCTTTGGCTGTGCCTACTGTCCATTTTAAAATGCTACCATGGCCTTCGAGTTGCAGGCTTTGAGAACTCACAATGTTTTTAGGCAATGCGCAGTGAGATTACATTATTTGCAATGGTTCGGCAATGGTCAGTGGGCATAGCCTTTGGCTGTGCCTACTGTCCATTTTAAAATGCTACCATGGCCTTCGAGTTGCAGGCTTTGAGAACTCACAATGTTTTTAGGCAATGCGCAGTGAGATTACATTATTTGCCATCAAGCACACACTTTGGTTAAGCAGCGTGCTCCAAGTGGTACACTCCTTTTCGGCACCATCAATTTGGCACTGGACAATTTTGCACGGCAATTCCGCCACAGTGCCCATTTGAGCGTGCCCTTTTTGGCACAAAAGCCATTCTGTTGCTGTTATTTTGAAGCAAGGGATATTTGGACGTGGCTGACATTGCAGCCACGTCTAAACGCCCTCATGCCAAATAGGATCACAGGACTGCACAGCAGCAAACCTCGCCACCTACCAATTGAGTTGCTTTTCTTTTAATTAAATCAAATTTTTAAAAAAACCTATAGCCTCGAACCATGATCTGCCAGAGTTTAGGGCTAGCATTTAACCATTAGACTACAATGGCTTGGTGCTTCAGAGGGCATACATTTCATATTTAACCTATAATTTAATATGTTAAATGTTGAAAGGCTAGGTATGAAACTTGTCAGAATCCAAGCAATAACATCATTGTAGCATAATAGTTAAGAGCTGCATCTCAAACTCCTTCAGGCCAGTGTTCTCCGATTTCAGCATGAATGTGATTTCTTTTTTTCTGTTTTATAATGTTGCCCAGAGATGGTGTAATCCTCTTTTTGAATATAAGTTCAGTGTGAGGGGGAATGTGTGATGTGAGGGTGTGCATGTCATCTGAGAGGGTGTGCATGCAATGTGTGTGTGTTTGATGTAAGCGTGTGGGTGTGTGTGTATGTGTGTGTGTGTGTGTACATGGTGTGAAGCTGTTTGTGAGGGATTGTGCGTGCAGTGTGCATTTGCTCCTTGAAGGCGAGTGTTAGTGTATGTGCACATGTGTGCACCCATGTATTTATGTGAGCATTGTGACACATTGAGTATGAGCTTTCAGTGTCAGCGTGTGTGTGTGTGTGCGTGCGTGTGTGTGTGTGCATGTCTCCATGTAATTCAGAAGATGCCCATCCAGTTCTTGTTTTTTTGCTGTAGTTTTGTTTTGTTTTGTCCATCAAGTGTCCTGTACTACAAGTCCCAAAATGCAAAGTAAAAAGGAAATCAGAATGATCATCTTACAAATTACAAGGGACGTGTGGCTTATAACAATATATACAAGACATGTAAAGACTATATTCATGATTTCTCCTGCACCTCTATTTGTTTGGGTTGAATGGCAGTAAGTTATTGAAGGACGTAAGTAGTGTAGAATCAGAGGGGGAAAAAGTAAAATATGTTTTGTTCAGCTGGAGAAAGTGAGAATAATGGGCTGGAGAGGAGTGATGTCTACTTGCCCCCGCCATTTTCAAGTCTAAAAGTAGCGCAATGTATTAAGGGAATAATGGGACTGTGTGGCAAGCCCCTCCCTTGAGCTGCAAACAAAGTCTTGTTTGCGCTGGCTCACGTGCAATGGAAGAGGCGCAACTATTATTAACCCATTGGTAGTGCAGCTCAAAAGACCTTCTTAAAATCTTGCAGTGATTGGGTCAATATTTCCACAAAGGAAGCCACATGGATCAAAGGCATGCCTGTTAGACTACATCGTCCAGAATACAGAGTGTTTACCAAAATATACTGTTTTAAATAAAACATTAAAAAAAGACTTGCCAGAGTTCAAGGACCAGCATTCAACCACTACGCCACACTGGCTTAGTTCTTCAAGGTGCATACATTTCATACTTAGCCTACAATTTAATTTGTCCAATTGTAAAAGGCTAAGTATAAAACTGTGAGAATTCAAACAATAATGTAATTGAGATTCCAAGATGTAGTTGTGCAGACGGCGCTTCCAGGACCCGGTTTGATGCGTGGTGCCCACCGCCCCATCAATAGATGACAACTTTGGCTGGGGAGGACTCCCGGCGGACAGGAGGAGTTGGGGAGCTGCTTGACGGGGGCTCGTGACCGGGACTGCATTCGGTGATCGGTGCTGTGGAGACGGAGGCAGCGACGCGGACGCGGTCGGCGGCAGGGGCGGACATGGAGGTGCCCCGGTGACGAGAGGAGCCGGGTCCAAAGCCATTGGTTGCAGGGGGGCCAGAGTGGAGAGCCGGTGCGACCCCCGGTGCACAGGGAGTGGATCACCAGTGCGGAGGTGTTCTGGCAGCCCGCGCCCCCTTCGGCTGCAGAGAAGCACCACAGGGACGCGAAGGAGTCCTCGGGGCGGAGGCGGCCGTGGCCTGGAGGGGTGAGCAGGCGAGGAAAGAGCCGCGGAGACAAGCCCGCTCCCCGGCCTGGCGGCTCTCCTTGCTGGGGAAATGGACGTGGTTGGCCCCCCAGCTGTATCGGGATAAGGGAGTGGAGACGGAGCAGGAGGCAGCTGGAGATGTGAGAGAGCCTGCCTGAGACGGTGCTAAAGCCCGTGGGTTTAGGGCGAAAACAGAACGGTGCCGAGGCTGTGGGGTAGATTCACCCCTTTTCTGCCCCCTCCGTGGAGTCAGGAACACTAAGGAGATTTGTGGCGGTTGCAGGGGTTCGGTGCCGCTCGGGGGGACTGATTGGCACTACGATTTCACAGGGCTCCTGAGTAGAGACTCGGGTGGGCCCCCCGGCTCCTCTTTGAAGTTGAGAGGATCCCGGCGGAGAGGAGGCGGGGATGGGAGAAATCCCCTATGAGTATCAAGGAGACGACACGGCACAGCGAGTGGAAGGGTCTGGTGTTTTTCCTAAAGGCCAGTTGAGGAGGATAAGAGGAGCAGCATTCCATGGTTTTTTCTGCTGGAGAGGGCAGCAGTGACTCTTAGCATATTCTGTTGGTGGCGATTTCCTTCTGCCCTATCAGCGGGAGTGGGGAGGCAGTTGACTGGACCTTATATTCGACCCCCCTTTCAGGGCGGATACAAAGGAGTGGTCATTAGGGCACTAAGCAACATGTCCTCTAAATCCAAAGGCAAAGGGGTTAAGGGGTCTCAAGCTACCGGCGATGCGGTTGGCACATTGCCTGCAATTTGGCCAATATACACTTCAGGGGAAGACCCCGGGTCGGCTCGTGAGAACCCTGGGACAGACTCCGGTCAGAGAACATCTTCAGAGCAGGCTGGGATATCCAAACAGGAATTCAGGGGGAGTTGCAGGCCCTCCAGTTGACCCTGGCCAAGACCTTCCAGGACCAATTTCAAATCATGAGAGCAGATTTGAATGAGGCCCTTGGGGAGATAAGGCAAGAAATGCGGCAATTGGAGGAGAGGACTGATACTCTCGAAAAAGGCCTCCAATAGGTAGAGGTTGAAACCACAGCCAATAGTGAGGCCATTGAGAGGCTGGATGTCGCTACAAGAAACCTTGAAGTCCAACTGGAAGATTTGGAAAACAGATCCAGAAGGATCAACATTAGAGTGCTAAACTGCTGCCGGAGTCAGTGGCCGATAGGGAATTGAAGGCGGTGCTTCCGAGCATTTTTGCCGACATCCTGGGTGAGGAGAATCCGGAGAAAAGTGAACTGGACCGAGTGCACAGGGCTGGGCGGTTGCTCAAGGGTAAGACTGCGAGGCCCAGGGATGTCCTTGCGGCTTTTGCTAGATATGCTCAAAAGGAAGCAGTTCTTCGAGAAGCTCGGCAGCGGGAACCCATAATGTATAAGGGACAGCAGATCGCGTTGTTCCAGGACTTGGCAAGTAGCACCCTCATGAAGAGGAGACAGATGGGTCCACTGTTGAAAGTCTTGAATGAAAAGGACATACGCTATAGATGGACCTTCCCATTTGGCCTTCTCTTTGAATGGGAGGGAGCTCAGAAGCGGGTTACATCTTTGCAGGAAGGAGCCGATATTCTCGGCATTGAATGTGAGGAACCCCCCCTGAGTTTCGGGTCACGAGGCGCGGGAGAGCGCACCAAGCCAAAACCGTGGAGTTGGATGACAGTGGGAGAGAAGAGTAAGAAAAGTGGCAAGGATAGTAGGCAGCAACGAAAGGAGTCTGCGGGTGAAGAGAGGAATGAGTTATCTGTTTGCTCTTGAATTCTACGGGTGTTATAGGGGTGGTGGGCCTCTAAAGGGGGTATTTTAGCTTTGGGCCTCTGGAGGAGCAACCATCTTGGGTACAGAAAGGGCGGGAATGCCCGAGTTAGGAGTGGTGAGCAAGCGGGAAGGGGATGTCCTTCCAGGGAGGGAGGGGGGGGGGGAAGAGGTGGGAGGTTGGGTCAGGGGGAGGGGGGTGATGAGTCATTCAAGGGGAGGAGGGAGGAGAGTGTGGTGGCTCATGGGTAGGCTTATGTTCTAGTCTCTGTCTCCTTAAGTGCGTAACACATAATGTGAGAGGGCTGAATTCCCCACCAAGGATGAAAAAATTGGAGCATTTTGTGAGGAAGGAGAAACCCGATATTATGGGCCTCCAGGAAACGCATCTGTTATCCAGAGATCAGGGAAGGTTGCGGTTGAGGGGCTTTGATCAGATTCTTCATTCTTCAGGACCAAACAAAACGAAGGGGATGTAGCGTTAGCTATTAGAAATACTGTTGACTTCAGAGTTGAAGCAGTAACGAGAGAGGAGGAGGGGAGATATATAGTGGTTAGAGGAAAACTTCAAGACGCCCCGTTCACTTTTGAGGTGGTATATGGCCCTAACTCGGGTCAGGAACAGTTTTTGCTGCGTACGCTGACTATGTTAGAGGAGTAGTCCTGGGGGCAAATTGTTCTACTGGGAGACTTAAACATTGCGTGGGACAGGGAGAGGGACAGGAATGGCAAGAGGGTGAGGGGTGGTGGCGCAGTGATGTCGGTGGAATTGAAGGAAAAGATTGGCAGGCTGGGGTTGAGGGATGACCCGGAAGTTCAGGCTAACATCGAATAGAAGATCAAAGTTTTCTTTGAAAGAAGACACAGGGGAGGCGGTTTGGTGGGATGCTTTTAAGGCTACTATCAGGGGAGACCTCATAGCAGCGACCGCTTTTTGGTTGAAACAACTACAGGCTTTGGAGGTTCAACTAGAGGCTGAGGTAGAAGCAGCTAGGCAGGCAACTGGTGGGACCCCATCCCAGAGGGCCCTGCGGGAATACAGGAAGACGTTGGGCCAATTAGAACTCTTACGCACCAAGAAAGCAGAAGGGGCACTTCTCCCAGTGAGACAAACATTTTACGCAAAGGCTAACAAAGCTGATACGCTATTGGCACGACTGCTCAGAGGGACGAGGGTGGAAAATGTCATCACAGCATTAAAGTTGGGCACAGGGGAAAGGATCACAAAATGGGAAGAACTGCAGGAGGCTATAGCAGGATTCTACGACTCCCTTTATGCATCCCAAAACCCCCTTAGCGAGGTACAGGACAGGTTCCTGCAATCGGTGCAGCTACGGGAAATCAACAGGGAGACGAGGAACGCCTTAAATCGGGAAATCACAGAAGAGGAGGTAAGGGGGGTGATTAGAGCCCTACCAGTGAACAAAGCCCCGGGTCCCGATGGGTACACTGCGGCCTTTTATAAATTGTTTATCACACAGCTGGCCCCACACTTGACTTCCCTATTTAACACATTTCGGCGGACAGGCAAAATGGAGGAGGCTAAGGTGACTCTTGTCCTCAAACCTCACAAGGACCCAGAGGAGAGAGCGGCCTTTCGCCCCATTGCCCTGATTAATATCGATGCTAAGACATACACCAGGATCTTGGCGAATAGGTTAGATCCTATTCTCCCCCATTTAATACACCCGACCAGACAGGCTTTGTTAAAGGCCGGCAAACTGCTGATAATATTAGGCGGGTGGCCCATCTAGTTGAAAAGGTTCAGAGAATGTCCACTCCTGCGGTCTTGGTAGCTCTCGATGTGGAAAAAGCTGTTGACCGCGTGGAGTGGTCATTCCTGTTTCGAGTGATGGAAAGGATGGGCATAAGGGGAATTTTTGACGATGGTCCGGGCCAATTACCAAGCCTCGTCAATTAGAATAATGGTCAATTGGATGGCCACTAGGAGGATTGAATTACAGAGGGGAACCAAACAAGGCTGCCCATTATCTCCCATTCTTTACGCGATATATTTGGAACCGCTGCTGCAAGCGATTAGGGAGTTGCCGGACATTAGGGGCATTCAGTTTGGGGGGGAACAACAGAAGGTCACAGCTTTTGCTGGCGATATGTTACTCATGCTGTCGGCACCAAGAGAATCGATCCAGGCTAGTTTGTCCCTGCTGGGTGAGTTTGGGGAAGCCTCGGGGCTGAAAGTTAACACTGAGAAGTCTGAAGTACTAAACTTAACGCTTAGGGGAAGGGAACGGGATGAATTAAGGGATTGCACTCCACTATTATGGAGCCCGGGAGGGATTAGATATTTAGGAGTGCGCCTCACGTCAACACTTGCTGGGTGGTACTCGGCGAATTTCCCTCCTCTGCTCAAAGCGATCAAAGGGGATTTCCAAAAATGGAGAGGGCTTAAAGTATCTTGGTTGGGGCAGATCGCAGCAGTGAAGATGGTTACACTCCCGCGCTTGTTATATTTATTCCAGGCGATCCCGCAGCCTGTTCCCTCGAGCTTCTTTAAAGACCTGGGGACCTTAACTAAGGAATTTGTGTGGGAAGGGAAGAGATCAAGGGTTAGTGGGAGTATATTGATGGCTCCCAAGGGGGAAGGGGGCCTGGCCCTACCTAATTTTCGGCAGTACTACGAAGCTGCCCAGCTGCAATCATTAGGGAATGAGTGAAGGGGGAGGAAAGCCGACAGGAGAAAATCTGGGTGAGAATGGATAGGGCGGTGGCACACCGCGATCTTTCGGAGGTCCTTTGGCTTCCTAAGGAGCATAGACCTCGACACCTTTATGAAAGCACCATAACTAAATTAATGGCAGATAATTGGGATAAGTTGGTGCGGACTAGGGCTATCACTACATACCCTTCCCCATTTTCACCGCTTTTTGGTAACAGAGACTTTACCCCGGGACTGGAGAAGGGGGCCTTTGAGGGGTGGCAGGAGGGAGGGTGTAGAAATCTGTGTGACATGTTCCAACATGGGGGAAGTCCTGTCGTTCAGGGATTGTAAACGCCTCTTTGCGATACAAGAGAAGGAAAGGCTGAGATATGCTCAGATAAGACATTGGGTACTTCACTCGGGAGTCAGGATGACGGCAACTAGGGAACCTACACGGTTTGAAAAATTTCTATTAACCAATGATGGTACAAAAGGCCTCATCTCCAATATTTATACGATTTTGAATTCTTCGCCTTCGGAGCCCCAGTGGGCTTACATGCAGAAATGGGAAAAGGTGCTAGGGAGAGAAATCAGTAGGACAGAGTGGTAAAGATTGTGGAGAAAGATACCCAAACTGGCTAAAGCATCTCAGCTCCAGGAAGCATGGTATAAGCTGCTTTTTGGGTGGCACTATACTCCGGCCCGGATCCATAAGATGTTTCCCACGAGATCGGGCAATTGTTGGAGGGGATGTGGTATGCCCGGCACGGCTGACCATGTGTGGTGGAAGCGCCCCAAGATCGTGCCTTTCTGGGCGGTTGTACTAAGGGCACAGGAACGGGCCTTTGGCCTGGGGGAGACTCAGTCTCCAATGCAGACCCTCTTGGGCATCAGTGGGGACTCAAGTGAGGGGGGAATGAGAGGGAGGGAGAAAGCAAGAGTAATCCTGACCCTAGCGGCTATGCTATTGATAGCTCAGAAGTGGAAGAGTCCCGAGATCCCCTTGGAACAGGATTGGCTACGGAAAGTGTGGGACATAGCGGCCTTGGAGTGGGCAACTTACGCCATGGAGAATAAAGTGCAAAGTTTTGCTGCGGATTGGGGGGAGGTTATGACTTTCCTTAAAGATGACTATAATGTGATATGGTGCCCACAGCGCCTGAGACTGCTTGAGTTACAATAGGAAGGAGGAACTGTTGGCAACGAGGTGGATGTGGACTTTGAATGCTCGTCACTTTGGGTTGGGGGGTTGGGAGGGAATGTTTTCTCGGTTTTCTCTGTTTTGTTCTGTTGTTCAATGCAGTAAAACTCAATTAAAAAAAGTTAAAAAAAAATAATAATGTACTTGGGCCTCATTACGAGTTTGGCGGTAGCCGTGCCGGCAATACTGGAAAACCACAAAAAAGGTTCCTTTATTGTACAGTTAAAAGATAGTATAAAAGATAGCAATTCCAGACGAGGGGTGGGGGAATGGAAATCATTTTAATTGTTTTTCAAGCAAATATGATGGCTCTTCAAAGAACCTTTTTTGTCTTTTTGACTTTTATATATTTTTCCAATATTTTCATTTAATTTACTTAAGTAAAGAAATTATAGAGAATGTTAATATTTTGTATAACCTTTGCAGAAACTATTTCTAATTTATTTTTGCCTATTTTGCAATTGTGTTGAACACAACCTATAAATAATACTTTGCATTCACAGAAACTGCTTAAGTGCATTTTGAATGTTTTCCAGAAAAATCTGATTGCCCACATCAGTTAGATGCACTCCATCTCTTCGTAAAATGTTGACAATATCAAATGTAATGTATTAATTATGAAAAGATGTCATGCCAACATCTTGCAAAAAAGCACACACATATTTTGCGCCTTGGTTTTTCCATTTGCCAACAAAATAAATTCGTACACATCAACATTTGTCTCTGAGCAATCCGGGAAACATTTGTGTAGAGGAGGTCCCAGATATGACCTGCACCCCTGCCCACCAGTGCGAGTTGCCAGTAAGGTACTCGCCGTGGTATGTGATGTACGAGGAACAGCTGAACCAACAAAGGGCGGCAAGGGGCGCTGCCCTGTGTACATTAGAAGATCAATACCTGTTGAAATGCCCATAACCAGGCAACCCTGGGCAGCACTGTACCCAATCAGACAACGGTACCTGCCATTGGTATGAAACGACGAGTATTTACAGACTGTCCACAAGGAGACCCCGAAGGCCTTAATGGAAGGCCAATGGAAATAGACTAAGGGCCTAGGCAGCCCCGAGAACAACCAAAAGTGGCTACTGAAAGCTATGCATGACAGTATCGACAATTGCGAGGAGAATTGTAATGGACGAAGGGGAGAGACACTGTGAAAACGTATTAGAATGGTGCCATGAGACAAGACGGAAGCAACCGCCTTATTGAACATGTGTAAATAAGCTTGAAACGCAAGATGCTAAGTAATCGATACTGCCTGCAATGCTTAAGTAGAATAATAGAGCGGCATGCACCAACTATATATGTCTACCTCAATACAGCACAATGTACACGTGCGACTCCATTTTGTTTGAGCAGAAGAAAGCCCAGGTGGACCAAGCCCAACTGGCTGGGTTTCACATCTAGGTCCAAGCTGAGGAAAAGAGCGGGATTGAAACTTAACAAAGGATGGCTCATGCCGGGGAAATCGAGGTCAACCAGAGAAGGGGAGGTGAGCATGAGCTCACGAGGCTCCAACTTCAGAGCACGCCAGCACGCCGGTGAAGGTCAAGATAAGAGAGGCCCATGCAGGTGGCCAAGCGAACACAGAATCAAATGCACGAAAAGACTGAGAACTGAAGCATATTCACAGTGGACCAACACGTGACCAGACGGGCGCAAAGATGTACCACTGCCTGATGTCATTCAGAACCAGAGGGTGCCATAACTTTTCCTGATAAGAGACTACAGATCTGAGGCCATACCCAGCCAACAAATTGACACATAGCTCTAAACCACCGATTGATGGAAGGGAGGCAGGGTGAATCTTGTGACACCAGGCACCAGGGTGTCTATTCTGCATGCTACTAATTAAAAGTGGAGATTTATGTTTAGGGGTGTAACTCGCCCAATCACAAGGGACCATGTAATCTAGGGTCCTATAGACATTGTAACCAATGAGACGTCGTACTTGTAGTGACGTCAATCACGTGTGGTGTAGAGGGATGGGCATAGACGCCCACCCGATAAGAGTTATCCAATCCGTATGCCTTATTTTCATATACAGGTATAACACCTATACTTAAGTTACCTTTCCCAACCAATTATATTGCATGATGATTTTTTATAGAGGTGTACGTCATTGATGACGAAGTTTGCCCATAGAAGAGGCTGTTGTACTGAAGTTCGAGGAAGTCGGGGCAAGACAGGTGTTCGCAATGCTGCTGATTTCCATAAGATGATGTATGTATCATTAAACGGACTTCCCTTTGCCAACTTACTGAGTCCCTAGTATTGATTTGTGCTGGAGTATGTAAGTCCTGCACCATGTCCTCATACGGTGCAGCTATCTTGTATTACAAGTTTTCGAGGGTGAGTGCTGACCAATGAGCCCGTCAGTAGTTACCTCTCCTCGTCAACATTTGGTTTTTAAATTAGGAAACAGTTCCATAAACTTTCCAAATGTGTATCTCATTGCAAACTGCAACGGAATTCCAGTAACGTGACCCAAACTATTCCCTCCACAATGAACAACAATAATATCAGGATGTTTCAAGTGAACCACATTTTTACAAAACTGGAGGAAATCCCATCCATACCATGACACTTCATATTCATTAAATCCAAGATGTTCAGCCAATCCACGGTGCACAAAATAGACCTTCAGCCAATGGATCAAAGAGATCCCCCAAAATCCATACACTCAGCCTCCTCAAAGACATGGCCATAGCCATCTTCTGTGCTTTCACCAAACAAAACTCCTGCTACCCTCTCTTCCTATACATCACACCCAGGAAACATGATTGGCTGATCCCCCCGATGCCTACAGACATCCACGAATGTCTGTGGTCCACACAGTCCCCGTTTCATGCCAGGTGCCCTCAAAAGACCTGTATGTGGCACGTGCCATTCATGGACTACCAATTGAAGGGGGTGGGAAGGTTTAAACTCAATGTTAATCATTTATTCTGCAATGGTGGCTCTCTAGTTTTTTGGGGTTGTTTCAGTTTGTTAACAAACACCTTTTTTTTAACTTATTTTGATTGTATGTACAGTAGTACTGTACACTTTACACCTTCCCTTCCAATTTTCTTACAGGAACTGTTTCAATGCATTCCTAACATTGTAAAGAAAAATCGCATTTCTGACATCTGTGAAATGAACTCCATCTTCACAAAAAAGATTCACACCATCAGACCTTATATTGTCATTCTCACAAGATTCCTGCAGCATAAAAAAGCAGATAGAGCTTTATTCACAAGCTGCCTCGATTCTTCCATCTGTGGACTGAAAACATTTGAACATCTCCATGTTTGCCTCTGGTTCATTTCAGAACAAATAATCTTTGCAGCAGGAAACAGTTCCATTAGGCATTTGAAAAAATCCTTCAGGTCAAACTGCAAATACATTGCAGTCACATACCCCAAACCCTTCCCTCCACAATGCACAATTATAATGTCTGGACATTTAAAGTGAGCCATGCTCTCACAGAATGAGAACAAGCTTGCCAAGTTAACCCACAAACCGCATGCCACAAAGCGTCCACTTCTTCCAATACAATAGTTCCAGAGATACCATGATTTTCAGCATAAACCTTCAATGAGTGGATTGATAAATATCCCAAAATCCAAACACTCTGCTTCCTCAAAACCTTAGCCATGGCCATCTTAACTGCACACAACAAACAAAACTCTTCCTATCCTCTCTTCCTTTACCCTATACCCAGGAAACCTTATTGGCTAATCCCCACAGTTCCCTTTCTATGCTAGGCATTCTTACAAAACCCAGATGGCATGCCCGGGGTCCGCAGACTACTGCAGTGTCCGCGGACGATGTAACACAGAGGCAGCCCTTCTACCCTTTCCATTTTCTTGTTTCTAACAATCTCTTATTGGCTGCTTGCAAAAAGTAACACATAAATCAACCAATCACATCCACAAACTCTAAACCTAGCTGTGTCATCTCAGTTCAACACTTCAGATGTACACTTGAACTCTGAGAGTATATATCTCCTGTTAATCACAGCCGTCTGCATTACAAACTACTGTGAAACTCTCCAATTCTATTTCCAGATTCAAGAACATCTGCATCTAACAATACAGAGTACAGGTATGCTTATATTTTTTCAAGTATTTTCTGCAACTCTTTATGATCAGAGGGTGAACCCACCTGGGGGCTCTCATATAAATAAATACTAAGAAGATAAGCAAATCAAGTTGTGTCGGCAATGCATTATTTAATTGGTGACGAGGATTACCCGCTACGGAGGAAGAGAGTCCCCAGCAAGGAATCTATTTGGTGGTGAATCTACATGTGTTTCCCCACCCTGAGTATTGAAGAAATGCTTCTGGGAGAGCGGGATAACCAATAGTTGCGGACGGTGAACAGTTATTGGTTTAATTAACGGCACCAAAAACTCTAGAAAGGTACTGTGAGTGATTGATTATATTATTAGTGAAAGATTCTAACCGGCGCATACCCGCATTTTAGGAAGACCGTAGTCGCGCACTGGCAACGGCATTCACAAAGCATAGAGGAAAGAACCTTAGGAAACGTCCTCTACGTGGCAGCCATATTGTAAACAATTGAGGGTTGCCATGGCAACCACACGCAATGGCTTATAGGCAGATTAACAATATACGGAGAGTCGCGTATCAAATGTGAACGGCACTCCATGTCTACATGATACAGTGACAAGTAATGAATAAGAACGTGTGGTCTTTGTGTATCAAAGTATACATTCTGGGAAACAAATTGCACAAATTCAATTAACACAGTGGTAGCACATGCATGAGAACAATACATGGGGATAAAGGAGTGAAGATATTCATCCATAGTTTTTGAACAACAAGGAGTACAACAAGAACAAATTGAGTAAAGATAAAGTAATGAAAGAAGAGATAATTATCAAAGAACAAGACTGTGTAATTAATCTGCACATGACAGTAATATAAAGACTCCAGAGTCATCGATAAAAAGACATGACTGTGTGATCACTCATCATGCAAAACACTGCAGCACCAGTTCAATTTTTTTCCAAATCCGGGAAACCCTATCAGTATGTGGGAACAATGGATATATGGATTTCAAGTATACCTAAGAGCAATAGGTGGTGCCAAATTTAACGATGATTTAAAAAAAGCTACCTTGTTGAATTGCATAGGTACAGAGGCTCTTCGAATATTCTGCACACTGCTGGATCAGTATGATACAGATGATGGGTCAGGAGATTTGTCTGGTTCAAGCAGCAATAGAAGATATGAAAGTGCTTTAGCCAAACTATCCAAACATTTTGGAAACAAAACCAGCATTGTCCTTGAGAAATACAATTTTTTCTCCAGACGCCAAAACAAAGGAGAATCTGTAGATGCCTACATTGCCGTATTGAGAGGTCTAATTTCAACATGCAGATTCACGGGAGTTACTGATGAATACCTGAGGGACCAATTAGTATTACATTTTGCGGATCCCTGCATACAACAGAGGTTGTTGCAAGCAAAAGACCCGACTTTGGAACAGGCGATCGAAATAGCTAGGATGATGGAACTAGGTGAGAAATGTATGAGAGAAATGCAGAGTAAAGCAGAGAGTAAAGAAATTAAATCTCTTCAAAATGAAAGAGAAGAGAACAATGAGGAGACACTTATAGCGTTAGTAAAGAAAATGATAATGAACAATTTCAAACCGAATCCCAGAAGAGAGAAGGAGCCTGTCAACAAAATGCAGGGTTGGTGTTACAAATGGGGTATGGGCAGACACATGAATATAGAGAAAGAATGCCCAGCATACTCTGCTGAATGTTTCAAGTGTGGCTACACAGGTAATTTTGGCAAAGTTTGTCAGAATGATAGATGAAGAGGCAGATTTGGGTTACATCCTAACAACAGAATACAGAATGAAGGAAGTCGTTTTACATGTACAAACAGCACAAGCATCAAAGCATTGGAAAAAATTGGTGGCCCGAGTAGTTTACTATCGATCACAGATGAGATAGAGGAGGAGAGTGCCATTGCAAGTCATGGTGGATACAGGATCACCATATACCATGGTAGATGTAGAGACTTCTGTTAAGGAGTTGAAAGGAAAGTAGGAAGATTTGCAAATCACAAGAGTGAGGGCCACGTGTTATGGCAAGACTCCCATTAACATTGATGGATATACGTGGGTACACCTATGTTTTAAGGAAAGGGAAATATACTGCAAGCTGTATGTTGCGGAAAATGAATCATCTGTCGTAGGATGGTGGGAACAAGCCACATTACAAATCCAAATACATCCTGGAGAGAATATCCCCATTTTGAGCATATATGAAGACAGTTGTGACAATGGAGAGAATCTAGCAAAGAGTCTTCTCAGAGTGTTTAACGAGATCATTGGTGTATTAAAAGGCTTCAAGCTCAGGATCATATTGAAAAAAGGTGCCAAGCCAGTTGCACTTAGACTTAGAATAAGAAATATTCCGATAGGCACTAGAGAAGCATTACAGAAAGAAATTACAAAGGACTGTGTGAACAAGATATCATTGAACTTATTGAAAGTTCAGAGTGGCTTTCCCCGATTGTGATTCCAATAGAATGTGCGTGGATTGAAGAGCGTTAAATGCGAACATTTGGGTGGACAGACACCCTCTAGCTAACATCGGAGAGATGTTGACAACAATGAAACCAGCAAACTTTTTCACGACTCTTGATTTATCCTCGGCTTATCATCAGGTTATTTTAGATGAGGAATCGAGACATCGCACATCATTTGTTACACCTCTGGGGGCCTTCAGATACAAAAGGATGCCTTTTGGTTTAGCTTCAGCGGCGGCTGTATTTCAAAGACTAACTAATGCATCATTTGTTTGGTGGTCTTAATGATGTCTATTATTTTCAAGATGATATTTTGATCTCAGTGTTGGCAGAAGAGGAACACAATGCAAATTTATTAGGAGTGCTGCAAGTAATACAAGAGAGAGGACTCACTCTGAGGATAGAAATATGCAAGATTAGAAAGAATGAAGTGACATATTTGGGACACCGCATTAATTCTGAGGGGATTAGACCAAAGAAAGATCTAGTAGACACCATTTTGAACATTCCTGAACCAACATGTAAAGATCAGTTACAAAGTTTCCTGGGGTTAACTGAATATTATTTGAAATGTATATCTCACTACACAGATAAAACAAAACACATGAGAGAACTGATGAGAAAATCTGCGAGATTTACATGGTCAGATGACTGCAGGCATGAGTTTGAACAAATAGAGATTTGTGTAAATAAAGCACCGACATTGAAGATGTTTGATTGCAATGATCGAAATGTAGTTTCTGTGGACGCCAGTAACATTGGTTTGGGAGGTGTCCTAGAACAAATCCAGGAGGGCAGAATGGTGCCAATTGCATTTGCATCAGGAATACTAAGGGGGGGGGGGCAGAAAATAACTATTCCACTATTGAAAGAGAGGCACTTGGAGTGAGGTGGATAATAGAACATTTTAGGAGTCTTATTTGGGGTTTGCCTATTTAGTTAAGAACAGATCATAAACCATTGATCCAGGTACTAAACTCCAAGAGCCCACATCTGGTGTCGCCCCGGA
Organism: Ambystoma mexicanum; assembly: GCF_040938575.1. Taxonomy (NCBI): domain Eukaryota; kingdom Metazoa; phylum Chordata; class Amphibia; order Caudata; family Ambystomatidae; genus Ambystoma; species Ambystoma mexicanum. The sequence continues at coordinate 1,142,647,178 of NC_090921.1, read as the reverse complement.
TCCGGAGGTGGATATTAGACACTATGCAGTACAATGTAAGTGTGAGAAACACTCCAGGTAAATCCAATGGTGTGGCGGACTGCTTTTCAAGATTACCCTGGGACTGCTGTGAATGCAATGAGGAGTTTGAGGTGTTCTATGATGAACATAGTTGCTGAGTGTATCATTGCACACATAAATCCAAGCATATCCAGAGACAAATGGACCAAAGCAGTGGCTGAAGATCGTGAACAAGAGTATTTGAGATAAGCTATTCAAGGTGATTGGAAGGAAGTTGATCAGAGTGTTAAGATGTACATTCAAATAAAAAATGAAATTTCAAGTGATGCCACATGTGTCTATAGAGGGGATCATATCATTCCATCAGGGGCATGGAGAAGAAGAATGACAGATCTTACACATGAAGGTTATTTGGGAAGGAGTCTCACTATGAGGATAGTGAGAGAAAACTATTGGTGGCCAGGCATGTGGAGTGAGATGGAAGAATTGGTTAAAGAGTGCACAGCATGTGCTGTCAGTCACAAAGGAAAAAGGGTGAGGTTTATGCCCTTACAGCCGGTCGAAATGCCACATTCAGTCTGGACTAAATTAGCCATAGACATCATGGGACCTTATGAAACTCTGGAGGCCCAGAACATTTATATTACTGTGCTGTTAGACTACACATCCAAATGGGTGAACTGGGGTATTGTAGAAGGTGCTGTTACTGCAAGAAAGATAGTAAGGTTTATGGAAGATGTGTTCAATTGGCAGGGGGACCCGTTAGAAATACTATTGGACAATGGTGTTCAGTTTATGTCAACAGAGGTACAGACTTTTATGAAAGAGAGAGCAATTGAGCACAAAACAACTTCATTATATCACCCAATGGCAAATGGCCTAGTCAAGAGGATGAATGGCTTTCTGAAGAGCATCATACAGTTGGCAATTGTGAATGCACTAACGTGGAAACACACATTAAAATAGGCCTTGAATACTTACAGGATGACTCCACACTCGGTCACCGAGGAGGAACATTTCACAATGATGAGAGGGAGGAGAAAATCCAATAAACTTAGACCTGCTTGGTTGGTATCAAGAGGTCACAAACAAATTGATATAGAGGAAGTAGTAAAACAAGTGAGATTAAAGAAGGTGACCGGATTCGCGTGAGAGAGAGCAAGAAAGTGCTGAAAGGTCAATCTAAAGTTAAGGCTCCTCAAAGAGTTGTGAAGTCGTCAAGAAAATCTGTGACATTAGAAGATGGCAAGAGGTGGTCATGTGATTACGTGGTACCATCGGAGAAGAACATGACATCAGATGAAGATTGTATTGTGGAAAGATCGCCGGTTGTTATAAATTCCAGAGACCCCTGTGAGAGAGGTGGCATGTCATCTAAAAACAGAAGAATCAAACAGAACTTCAAGAAGGACTTTATTTACTATTAGATATTACATTTGGTTCTTCAGCCATGATGATGTTCCAACTCAACACCTGCTGTTCCTGCGGCGCAGATTGTGGTTCCATGATTCATATCCTTTATGAAATGTACGTTTTGTAATATTTATGGAGGTGTATACTTCCTGTGTCTCAGTTACTATGTTCCTTTTTTGTTTTTCTCCTTTTTCCCACTTCTCCCCACCCTTTCCCCTTGTATCATATCTCCCTCTTTCTGTTGGGTGTTGTGTAGGGGGGGTTGTTATGTTTGATGGTATCTGGGTTATGATGTTATGGTGATTTAGTATTGGGTTAGCATAGTTCTGGAATGATTATGCTTCCAAAACTTTGAGAATGGAGAGCTGATGTGATCATAGGGTGCACCCATCTGGTGGCTCTCATATAAATCAATACTAAGAAGATAAGCAAATCAAGTTGTGTCAGCAATGCATTATTTATGACAGAAACCCCCAGTACAATTGTATCAGATTTGCTATGCGTCCTTCCAGGGCAGCTTTTGTGTTTCTCCATTTGTCACAATAATTGCATTGATCTGGTGCCGATTGATTATGAGCTGTGAAAAAAGATCTTCATTTCAAATTTTGCAGGCCTTGTTCTAGAAAAAGAAGACGTAACCCTGGACTTCTGTGCTTAAATATCCCGACAACAATGAGCAATTGCCATCCCTTCCAAATATTTTTTCGACAAAACCACAGTGCAGGCTCTGAGAAATCGCCACGTTTCAGACGGGTGTTGCAAGAATTGCATATGTCAAAGGAGCCTACTCCATAGCGTGCCTGCTTAAAATGCAATACACATACCTACGACACTCATTAAGGGGGTAATTCATAGAATTTAGTGCACAAGTGGCACACGCGGCTGGCGCACAGTGTGCGTGTGCGAATCTCTGCACTAGCCGCGTGCGCTAAAATCCATTTACGCGCACAGCTTATTCATGGATTTTAGCTACCAAAACCAGCCGTGGAGCACAGTGGCGCAGCGACCCTGCAGCAGCACCAATTACGCCCCTAAGAACGCCCCTCGCGCAGGGAAAAGCCATCAAAATCCCCAATCCAGCGCAAAGGGCTGTGCTAAACCTGTACCAGTGTACATGGCCGCCACACAGCACACGTCAAGCGGGGTACGTGTATTACTGGGGTTCGCGGGAAGTTTCACACGCGATAAGCCCTGTGCGAGTGGGGTACGTGTGTTACTGGGGTTCGCGGGAAGTTTCACACGCGAAAGGGCCTGTGCGAGTGGGGTACGTGTATTACTGGGGTTTGCGGGAAGTTTCACACACGATTGGCCCTGTGCGAGTGGGGTACGTGTATTACTGGGGTTCGCGGGAAGTTTCACACGCGATTGGCCCTGTGCGAGCAGGGTATGTGTATTACTGGGGTTTGCAGGAAGTTTCACACGCGATTGGCCCTGTGCGAGTGGGGTACATGTATTACTGGGGTTCGCATGTAGTTTCACACGCAAATGGCCCTGTGCGAGTGGGTATGTGTATTACTGGGGTTTGCGGGAAGTTTCACACGCGATAGGCCCTGTGCGAGTGGGGTACGTGTGTTACTGGGGTTTGCGGGAAGTTTCACACGCGAAAGGGCCTGTGCGAGTGGGGTACGTGTATTACTGGGGTTCGCGGGAAGTTTCACACGCGATTGGCCCTGTGCGAGTGGGGTACGTGTATTACTGGGGTTCGCGGGAAGTTTCACACGCGATTGCCCTGTGCAAGCGGGGTATGTCTATTACTGGGGTTCTCGGGAAGTTTCACACGCGATTGGCCCTGTGCGAGTGGGGTACATGTATTACTGGGGTTCGCGGGAAGTTTCACACGCGAATGGCCCTGTGCGAGTGGGGTACGTGTATTACAGGGGACTACCTTGCACCCCTGGCCATGCCCCCCAGCCAGCACACATGTCACCTTCCACTAGTGATCACCAACTCATGTCCCCCTGCACCCCCACCACCCATCAGTCAGGGGCACCTGCCAGCAGGCCCCCAACCATGTTCCACCCATGTCCCCCTGCACCCCCAACCCCCAGCAGTCAGGGGCACCTGCCAGCAGGCCCCCACTCATGTCCCCCTGCAACTCCAACCCCCAGCAGTCAGGGGCACCTGCCAGCAAGCCCCCAATCATGACCCCCTGTGCCCCCACCCCCCAGCAGTCAGGGGCACCTGCCAGCAGGCCCCCACTCATGTCCCACTCATGTCCCCCTGCACCCCCACCCCCCAGCAGTCAGGGGCACCTGCCAGCAGGCCCCCACTCATGTCCCCCTGTGCCCCCATCCCCCAGCAGTCAGGGGCACCTGCTAGCAGGCCCCCACTCATGTCCTCCCCTACACAAAATAAAGAAGCACAATCATGGCCCACTTCTGCACCAAAAAACCACATCACGCCACCCCATTCTTGAGACGCAATGATTTCCCAATCCACCCCACACTGACATGCCTATCTCAAGACACAAACCAAAAGTCAACTATGTACATCAACACATGTCCGTCACACAGATACACTGGTTGGCATTGATTGTGTAAACCCACATTTTCACATGCATCAACCCAATGAGCAAATCCCACACATGGAAATAAAATATGGAAATGTATTATGTACAAAAATAAATAAATGAAATGAAATCACACAAAAATACCAAACATGAAATGAAAAGCATGTGCAACAGATGAGTGAATGAAAATTATAACCAATCCAAACTCTCCCTCCACCAACGCAAATCCAAAGGAAATGTAAAAAAAGAAAATCCATTGCTTCGTGTCCATGAGGAAAAAAAAAAATCAAATTAATTCATGATCAAACTATTCACAATCCATTGTCCAAAAGAAAATTCCATGATTCCATGTGCAAAATCAAAAAAACATATCAAATCAATCCATTGGCCAACTATGTAAAGGGTCCATGAGCCCAACCAAACAAATGAAACCTACTTAAGAAACTACCTAAAAATAGAACTATATACAAATGTGTGTGGCATTGTCCATTGACCACAAATAAAAGGAAAAGGAAAAGGAAACCTAACTCTAAAAACTATTTACAATGGCAGCGGGCTAGTCCGACGGCTCACTTCCTGATTTCCCGGGCCAGGGCATCATCAAACTCCTGCTCGATGTCCCGGAGGCGGTCCTCTTCCATAGCCCTGAGGGTTCGCAGGGACGATGACATGTAGACCTCCAGGTCCCTGCGAATTGCCTCGAGGCACTCGGCCCGCCTCAGAGCCCTACGCATGGAGTTCTCCGCCCTGACCATCGCGAGCCGTGCCTCTTCTGCCTCTTCTGCCCGCTGCCACTCCGCATCTATAGCATGGCCTAACCGCTGCCACACGGAAGACACTTCCAGTCCTGGGTCCTCCTGCCTTCTGGCCGATGCCTGCCCCTCCGATGTTGAAGGCCCGAGCCATCATAACTCCCACCTTGATGCTGCTGCTGCTGAGGCACCTGAGATGACGTGCAGTCTTTTCACGAAAAGACAGCACGTCAGCTTGCATGCCCCGTTGACGCAACGCTATCCCGGCCAGGACAGGCTCAACATGGTCCCGGATATCCACGTCCGCAGGGAGAGGAAGGCCAGTTGTTGTGCGCTCATCCCCTCCCTGAAAACGGGTCTGGACGTAAGCATCCCTGCTGGTGCCAGATGATGCAGTGACATGATCAGGGACAGGATTGCACACAGGCACCTCCGCGGCGGCCTGTGCTCCCTCCTGTCCCTGGTCCTGCACTGCACCACTAGCACCAGTGGAATCCCCACCTCCAGACCCTGTGTGTGTCCTTTCCACGGCCTCCTCCTCCACCAAACCCCCCACCAACCTGGATGACTCCATGCCATCTTCCTCCGTTGGACCCTGTGGGGTCTCAGCTGCCCCTTCCGCTGCTGAGGAGTCCACCTCCAACCTCCGCCTCTTGGACCTACCCTCGGCAGCTGCGGCCTGGGACACGGCACCAGACTCCTCACTCCCCGTGAGATGACAATCTGGGAGGGGAGCTGGGCCTTGCGTCTCCGCTGGTGGTGCGATCCCTGCCGCTGTGCTCCACAGCACCCTGTCCGCCCTCTTCATCAGTGGACACTGCAGACAGGGAGAGATAAAACACAGGCATCAGGGCACAGTACATTGTGTGTGTGTGTGTTGTGTGCTTCTAACATGTGTAGTGACTTTTTTTCTCTCTATTTTTCAGATGATGACGCAATGGAGCCGGAGGATGGTGTTGTCATGCCAGGCACAGGGTTGTTATCACTACATCAACCCAGCAAGTGGGGGTAGTGGGGTGGTAGGCCACGAAAACCCCCAAGTGCTACAGTCCATCTTGTCTCTGGCTGCCTATGAGTCCAGCCATGAAGAGCACTCTGACAACCATGTCGAGTTGGATGAGCATCAGGTCCATATGTCAGGGGTGAGTGATTCTGATGTGGACACTCCTATGTCCGCGGCACCTGCACTGAGGGGCAGACAGTCTTGGAACCTCCGCCCGTGGTGGATCGGGACACAGGATCACCCTCCACACCAGTCACTGATGTGCCTGGGACATCACGTCGACGGGGGCATGTAGTCGTGCAGCCGCGGGCGGTGCCAACACAATGAGGACACCCGGTCCTTGGGTCCCACAGGGGTCAAGCCCAGCAACGTGGTAGCCGCGCGCAACCACAGTATACTGAGTGGGAGCAAGACATGACTGCCAAATCTGAATGGCAGGGGGCAGCAATGGAGAACATCGCTGAGAGCATGGAGTGTGTGGCCCAATCTGTGCTCCCTCCTGCTAGGCAGGTGCTTCTCCAGACGCAGGCGGCACGGTCCAAGCCCGCTCGCTCAGGCTGGGAATGGCGGCCTCAGACAGGGCACGCCAGGCTGAAATGTTGTCTCTGCGTCAAGCAATTGCTGCTCACGCAGAGGCTCACATGAAGGCCCTGAGGGAGGAGCATGCTTCCCTCAGATCCACTCTGGGTGTCCTTCTGATGTCCTAGAGGGAGCGGGCAGAGGAGAGGTTTGCACAGCTTGAGCGTACCATCTCGGCTGAGCTACATGCTTTCCAGGAGGTGCAGCGGTTGTCAAGCCAGGCCTTGCAGGCGGAACTCTGTGTTACAAGAGGAAGCACGTGTATCACGGGAGGTTCTGCATGCAGACCTACATGTCATCACCACACAGAACCAGGCTCTCCCGTCCGGCATACCTGCTGCCGACGAGGGGCAAGCTGCGGCTAGGCGTGGTCATGCTCCTGTGCCACGTCCTCCTTTCCAGGAAGAGCCAGACTCGGACGACAATCTATCTCCCACATAGGTCGAGCTGTGCAGGCGTTGAGCCCATGGAGGTTTTTTTTTCCTCAGCATCATCGCATGTAGGTGTTGATCAGCACCCTGTACCTCCCCCCTCCTGGCTGCCCCCCCCGGGTCGTATGTGGCCATTTTTGATTTTTCTTTTAGTTTAGTTAGTGTCACAGTTTAGACAAACTTTATAAAAGGATACAGTCGTGTAAAGGATACAGTCAGCATCCACTCTCGGGAAGCCCTTCCGCTCTGGGGTAGCTTGAACGTGCAGTGAACCAGATTCTTCCGGGACACCTTGCGCGTGATGCTAAACAAGACTTCCCCCCCAAGAGCATAGCCTGTAGGAATTTAATAATAACTAACAGGCCAGGGGCTTGAGTGAAAAGGCAGGAGCAGCGACAACAGAGCTAAGGGAGCAAACAAAACAATGATTCAATAGGATAACTAAGGTTACCCAAAATGCAGCGACCAGTCACCCACAATATCCCTCTCTTACCTGCTTAGCCAGAAAGATATCCCACAACCTTATGTGAGTTCAAACACACCACGGAAACCGGGTGATGCAGGAAGAAGGTCCCAGTTGGTCGAAGTTAGTGCAGAGATTCACCTAACCCAAACGGCACGCCGCTAATGTCCAAAACGAAATCCCTTGTTCAATTCAGCAAAGCGTCCCTGAAGTGATGGTAAGCAATCCAGGTAGTGACCAGTAGAATCAGGAAAGCGTCCATATAGCCACGTTGATGCGTAGAGTGATGTGTCTTGTGACAAAATGAAAAGTACCATTAAACAATCCAGAATGCGTTGAATATTGGAGGGGAATTAGGAAGTCCGTGGAGATAGCAGCCAGAGATAAACAAAGCTTAATTGGAAGTTCAGTGATGAGGAAGCAAATCCGAAAGCGTCACAACAAACAGGAGCAGGAGAGAGCAATCCGTATACAAAGCCAGGGGTTCGGTTACCAAAGGGAAAACAGTCGAGGGTTTTAGCGCCAGAAATGGTAAGGGAGGAGACGTATGGAATAGTCCTTAAAGCAAGAGCCGGGTCCAGGAGATTTAGAAAACAGGATAGAATCGGGCACTTCAACTAACTGCTTAGTTTTAGGAGCACCCGTTGCATGGACAATCTGAGTTAAATACGAGTTTCTTTCCCAGGACGTGAGACGCGTTGTCGGCGTGTCATGTGACCGCAAAAAGGGGGAATGCTGGGAAATGTAGTGCGGCGTGTCCCGCGGCTTGGAAATAGTCGCCAAGGCAACTTCCACATGGAAACGGATGACCTCAGTCGTCCGTGTGCAGGAACGTGGGGCATGACAGTACCCCTCCGCAAAGAGCGACTACCCCTGCGGGCACGCAATCTTTCCAAAAAGAAGGCACGCAAAAGCCGGGGTGCATGCACATTCGAGGCAGGTTCCCAAGTTCTATCTTCGGGGCCGTAACCTTTCCAATCAATCAGGTAAGATCGCACTCCGTGACGCAGACGAGTGTCCAGTATAGCATGCACTTCGTATTCGTCTTCCCCCTGCACATCGATGGGAGCGGGAGCAACAGAAAGACGGGTACCAGGTACAAAGGGGCGGAGGAGGGAAACATGGAAAACAGGGTGAATCCGCCAATGAGATGGAATGTCCAAACGGATTGCCGCAGGATTGAGACAATGCAGTACCTTATAAGGACCTACATAGCGAGGCAAAAGCTTTTGTTTACCCCGAATGTTGAGATGCTTGGTCGAGAGCCAGGCACGATCACCCGGTGCATAAGAGGGGGCAGGTGAACGATGCCTATCCGCTTGTTCTTTTGTCCGAGACTGCGCAGCCAGTAGATGAGACATAATCGAATCGCGGATAGCAACCAATGTGTCTCTTGTAGATTTTGCAGCAGGGATCTGGTCCAATGAAGGTAGGACATGCGGAAGAATCCTTGGGTGTAGACCATACAAAGCGTAAAACGGGGAACAACCTGTTGAAGAGTGCCGAGAGTTATTATAAGCAAATTCTGCGGTTCCCAGAACAGACAACCAGTCGGTCTGATGTTGCAAGCACAGACAGCGAAGGTACTGCTCCATGGTGCCATTGGTGCGTTCGGTTTGTCCGTCCGTTTGAGGGTGGTAGGATGATGAAAGCCGTGCATCTATGCCCAAGGAATGGGTAAGGGCTCTCCAGAACCGTGAGGTAAACTGGGTGCCCCGATCGGAAATCATGATTGTAGGAAGACCAAAAGAACGTACCACATGATCCAAGAATAGTTTAGCCAGCAATGGAGCAGTAGGTAGACCAGAACATGGTATAAACCGTGCCATCTTTGTGAAAACATCCACTACTACAAGCACAGTTGACATCCCCCTGACCAAGGGGAGTTCCACCACGAAATCTAGAGTAACCGTATGCCACGGATGTGGTGGGAGAGGCATCTTCATCAATAGACCGAAAGGTTTCCCAGGTTGTCTCTTGCATTGAATACACACCGCACATTTGGATACGTATGAATCAGAATCTTTCCTCATGCCCGGCCACCAGCACCATCGATGTAACAGGTCATATGTTTTAAGCTGACCCGGGTGCACAGCCAACGGGGTATCATGTTCCCATTCCAAGGCCTTCCGTCTGGTTTGGTCATCAGGTAAATACAAAAGCCCATGAACATAAGGAAGACCCGTAACGATTCGGGCATCCAAAGTATTGAGAAAAGAAGCATGATCTTTGGTCCACTGTCGTACTCGGTCAAGGAGTGAGGCGGAGACCGAACAGACACATACTACAGAACCCGAGGGCAATATAGGCGACACCGAGTCCTGGGTAATAAAATCGGTACCGACACGGGATAGGGCATCCGCCTTCCCATGTAGAAGGCCAGGGCGATATGTAACCGTGAAATCGAACAGTGTGAAGAACAAATGCCAACGTATTTGGCGGGCATTAGTGCATTTTGCATGTGAAAGAGCTTGGAGGTTCCGATGGTCAGAGTACACCGTTATGGTGTGTCGAGCACCCAGGAGATGGTGCCTCCACTCCTTGAAAGCCGCTCGAATTGCCAGAAACTCTCTCTCCATAACGGTATAGTTGCGTTCAGCCGGGGACAGTTTTCGGGAGAAATAGGCCACCGGGTGCAACCGCTGCGTAGCAGGGCAGGTCTGAGACAGGATGGCCCCCACCGCTATTGCGGAGGCATCAGCCTCCACTATAAAAGGGAGAGAGGAGTTTGGGTGTTGTAGAACAGGAGCTGTGGTGAAGGCCTTTTTTAATGCCTCAAAGGCCGACTGGGCTTCATTGTCCCAAACAAAGGGGACCTTGGGACTAGTGAGACGAGTAAGAGGTGCCACTATCTCAGAGAAGGAGGCAATAAAGCGTCTGTAGAAATTTGAAAAACCCAGAAAAGACTGGAGCGCTTTTACAGAGTCCGGAACCGGCCAGTCCATCACAGCTTTGACTTTGGAAGTGCACATGAGCACCCCTTCAGCTGATATTTGGAACCCTAAGAACTCAACTGAGGCGGCGTGGAACACACATTTCTCTAGCTTAGCATAGAGGGAGTGAGTACGTAAACGCCGCAGCACGGAGCGGACATGCTGGATGTGTTGAGTGAGTGAATCCGAGAATATCAGGATGTCGTCTAAGTAGATCACTACATAACAATCCAGCATGTCTCCAAAGATGTCGTTAACGAAGTGCTGAAAAGTGGCGGGGGCGTTACAAAGCCCAAAAGGCATGACACAGTATTCGTAGAGCCCAAACTTCGTCTTAAATGCGGTTTTCCATTCATCACCACTTCGCATTCTAACCAAATTATATGCCCCTCTGAGATCTAATTTGGTATAAATGGTGGAAGATGTCATCTTGTCAAGTAGTTCCGTTATGAGGGGTAGTGGGTACTGGTTTTTTATAGTTATCTTGTTCAAGGCCCTATAATCTACGCAAGGGCGTAGGTCCCCCTCCTTTTTTGGCACAAAAAAATATGGGAGAGGCAGCAGGGGACCGGGAAGGTCGAATATGTCCCAGACGCAATGCTTTATCCACATACTCCTTTAGGTGAACCTCTTCTTGGACAGTTAAGGAGTAGACACGACCGTGGGGCACCACTGCCCCAGGCACTAAGTCGATGGGGCAGTCGTAACAACGGTGTGGAGGGAGTTTCTCTGATAGTCCCTTGTCAAAGACATCAGAAAAGTCCTTGTATACCGTCGGCAGTTCGGACGTTGGATCACTCCGCGTGGCATTAATGGAGGGGACATTAGCCACCAAAGCCAAACAAGGAGAAACAGACGTCGTATCCGGGTTTTGAAGACAATGTTGGGTACAAAACACAGAAGAAAAACGCACCGTCTGTTGGATCCAGTCGATTTCAGGGTTGTGAGTCTGAAGCCAGGGGAGACCGAGAATGATCCCAAACTGAGGGGCCGAAATAAGGTCAAATACTATATATTCAATGTGGCCTTCTGTGGTGGACATGCAAAGCGGGGTTGTCTGTTCCGTTACCCATCCGGATACCAGACGAGAACCGTCTACAGCATGCACCTCCTCAGGTCTAACCTTAGGAACTACCATTAAACCATGGCACCGAGCCAACTGTATATCCATAAAGTTACCGTTAGCCCCCGAATCAATCATGACTGGATTGGTGAAAGGCTCCACACCAGGGATCACAAAATTCATAGCCAGGTAGATGTGTGAGGAGGGGGAACGTTGTTCCGAGCCATCCGTGTGGTGACTCATCCTTAGGGCTCGGCTTAAGGACGAGTCTTGGCGTTTCCCGCCATCTTGACAGGTCGCCTAGGGCATACACGGATATAGTGGCCTGACTGGCCGCAATAGAAACATAGATTGTTAACCATACGCCGTTCCCGTTCGGCTTTGGTTAATGGGCCTCTGACAGCTCCTATTTGCATCGGTTCGACCTCTCCTGGAGAGGCAGAAGAGGAGGTTTCTGACTTGGCTGGAAGACGAAGATCAGGGATACGTCGTTCGCCACGTCTCTGTCGTAACCTAGCATCGACCTGTAAAACCAAGTCTACCAGTTCCGGAAAACTGGGCGGTAGAGCCGGTACCACTGATAGAGCGTCTTTTAACTCTTCCGAAAGTCCTTTATAGAAGACGGCTGCTTTCTTCTGTTCGGGCCATGTAGTTTCCACTGCTAACTGATTAAAGCGGGCAAGGTAAGATAAAAGGTCCGTTTTGCCCTGGCTGATAGCAAGGAACTCGAGGTCGGAAGTTTGTGCCTTGTAACGCATGTCGAATACTCTATTCATGGATTGAATAAGGGTATCAAAATCATACAAGGCTGGGTCGTTGGCTTCGAGTAACGGGTTAGCCCAAGCCGCTGCTGTTCCTCCCAAATGGGAAAGAAGGAACGCTGCTTTAGTAACAGCATCAGGAAATGCCAGTGGCCGACACAGAAAATGCAGACGGCACTGATTGATGAAGGTCCGATATGTTTTGGATCTCCAAAAAAGCGTTCCGGAGGGGCCAAGGGAAAAGGTCCAGGAAGTACAATGGGGGCTGAAGCAGGAGGTTGAACTTGGGGTGTAGGAGGAGCTGCCGCTGCAACAGCATCATCAAACTCCTCATCGGGTGGTAGTGGCTGCACGAAACTCTGTAGTACATCCATGCGCTGATGGAGGGTCGCATGTGCTGATGCCATGTCGGTACGCAAAGCCGCAAAGGCTTGCATCAAAGTAGCCATTTGATCAGCTCCGGTGTCCATGACCGACAGGCAATAGAATAGGCTCCTAAATCTGTCACAGTTTAGACAAACTTTATAAAAGGATACAGTCGTGTAAAGGATACAGTCAGCATCCACTCTCGGGAAGCCCTTCCGCTCTGGGGTAGCTTGAACGTGCAGTGAACCAGATTCTTCTGGGACACCTTGCGCGTGATGCTAAACAAGACTTCCCCCCCAAGAGCATAGCCTGTAGGAATTTAATAATAACTAACAGGCCAGGGGCTTGAGTGAAAAGGCAGGAGCAGCGACAACAGAGCTAAGGGAGCAAACAAAACAATGATTCAATAGGATAACTAAGGTTACCCAAAATGCAGCGACCAGTCACCCACAATATCCCTCTCTTACCTGCTTAGCCAGAAAGATATCCCACAACCTTATGTGAGTTCAAACACACCACGGAAACCGGGTGATGCAGGAAGAAGGTCCCAGTTGGTCGAAGTTAGTGCAGAGATTCACCTAACCCAAACGGCACGCCGCTAATGTCCAAAACGAAATCCCTTGTTCAATTCAGCAAAGCGTCCCTGAAGTGATGGTAAGCAATCCAGGTAGTGACCAGTAGAATCAGGAAAGCGTCCATATAGCCACGTTGATGCGTAGAGTGATGTGTCTTGTGACAAAATGAAAAGTACCATTAAACAATCCAGAATGCGTTGAATATTGGAGGGGAATTAGGAAGTCCGTGGAGATAGCAGCCAGAGATAAACAAAGCTTAATTGGAAGTTCAGTGATGAGGAAGCAAATCCGAAAGCGTCACAACAAACAGGAGCAGGAGAGAGCAATCCGTATACAAAGCCAGGGGTTCGGTTACCAAAGGGAAAACAGTCGAGGGTTTTAGCGCCAGAAATGGTAAGGGAGGAGACGTATGGAATAGTCCTTAAAGCAAGAGCCGGGTCCAGGAGATTTAGAAAACAGGATAGAATCGGGCACTTCAACTAACTGCTTAGTTTTAGGAGCACCCGTTGCATGGACAATCTGAGTTAAATACGAGTTTCTTTCCCAGGACGTGAGACGCGTTGTCGGCGTGTCATGTGACCGCAAAAAGGGGGAATGCTGGGAAATGTAGTGCGGCGTGTCCCGCGGCTTGGAAATAGTCGCCAAGGCAACTTCCACATGGAAACGGATGACCTCAGTCGTCCGTGTGCAGGAACGTGGGGCATGACAGTTAGTTAAGTTTCTGTTTGATAGTTAGTTTAAATAGGTACAGTAGGTTTTTCATAGTTAGTGTAATTAGTTAATATAGTTTAAAATTGCTAGTCTATTGTGCTTTCATGTGACGGTGTGGTACTTTGTGGCCTTTGAAAGGATCCACTGTCTGTTCCAGCTGGGCCCTTCAAGCTTGTCTTGTATGTGTTTGCTGCTTGGGGTCCTTGACTCACATATGCCACTCCTGCTTCACTTATCCATGGGCTTGCAAGGATAGTTCGGTGTAACAGCCTATTACACAAGGGCAATGGACTGTCATATCTGTGGCATGTCTGCTGCTGTGGAACTTGTGTTAACACCCCTAGTGGGGATGATTGGGGTGTAATTGTCCACTGTTCTTCTTTTGCTAGATGGGGTGTTTAATGAATCATGTGTACATTCATTGCTATGCATTGTGTAGTATGTTTTTTATCTTTAATGAACATGTGCGTGTTGCAAATCATGCCGTAGATAGTGTGTTCCACACTGTTGCTGTGAAAGACGGACTGATGGTGTGATTTCTGATGTACGTCTCTGACATGGTCCAGTCATGTAATGCCTGAAGAGACACACACAGATGAATATTAAGCATTAATCATGTGTTTCATGCACTTTCTGCAGGGAGATGAGCCTCAAGACCACCTTTGCCAGCAGACATGGGCCATTGGACGTCTGGAATTAGGACACGTTTGGTGCTGCCGACATGTGCATGTGTGCGCAAGCAGAGGCACAGGGATTGTGATCATACATCCGAAAATCGATGACGTGTTTCAAGGGACTCCAGGCAAGGTGAGCAGCACAGGGGGGTCACAACAAAGCAAACCTTCCACCTGGCCAGTTGAACATGCATGCTTAGTAGCAGCACTGACGGTGAACTTGGACAAATATTGGTGTAGAAGCGCACAATACAGCTCAGATGTGTTAATGGACTGATGGGCTAGTTGATGTGAAAGTTGTCTGGGGCACCTGCAGGGGCAGTGGCACATACGCTCCGGTCCACCATGGTCCATTGAGGCACTTGTATTAGCCATTTAGCGTTCCAAGACATGGAATGAAGCAGCTCACAGGGACAGACAGCAAGGGACAGACTCAGGTGCAGTGCATTTAATTTCCAAGTAGAAATTGATACATGCACTGGCTACTTTATTTTGGTCATGGTGGTACAGGACTTGTTCTGAAGTCAGACCTTGCTATATGCGTCTGTCTGCTTACACTGGGAACATTGCATGTTGTGTGAATCGTGACACATTGGTGTTCCATTTGCCACGCACCCACCGGTGCCTGACTTACTGCATTGACTGTGTATGAACCATCAGAGGGGTAATGTTACGTATGGGTATGAAGCATCCACACAAGTTTGTCTGTTTGTAGTGTATTTTGTTACTTTGGGGCATATTTGGTGGTGTGTTTGTGTGTTTTGGGCACGCACAGATTATTAACTGTGGCTCTCTTTGCAGCATTGAAATGCTCCTGTTACTGGACCTGAGAGTGCGCAGGCAGGAGGCCAGCACTCACCGCAGAGATAAGTTTCTCTTTGACTTACATTTGAGTAATTTGGTGCTATGTGCATGTGAACAGGTTTGATCTAATTGTGTATCTGTTAATGTGTGTACTACATTTTGGTGCATTCCCTACTTTCCCGTGTCAATCCTACTCCCCTCTCCTGCCCCTCATTCCGGTTATCCAGTATGCCAATGCCTGTCCTGACTGCATATCCCTGACCCTCCTTCCCCACCAGGGTCTCAGAGGCCTGTGTGAGTTAGACCTTGCAGGCACCCAGACCACGATGGGGGTGGCTGTTTCGTGCCACTCCTGTGCCTGTACATGGGAGCTGTGACAGTAGACATCCGTTCGTGGTGCATCATTCTATGTTATGTGCCACACATGGTTCAGATCCTGTTGTGACATTGTTTTACTGTGCTACCTTGGTTGTTAACATCATTGTGGTAGTACTTGGCCTTTGTGGCGTACTGCTACTTCAAGTCATCTACTGGAGGCTGTTCTGGTTGTTTTTACTGCCTGCAGGCTATTTGCTTGGCTTCTGTGTTGTCCTGCTTTGGGTTCTGTTGGATTTTGTGCTTTTGCAAATCTAGGTGGACTCTGAGGGTGCTGGCAACTTTTTACACACAAGGTGGGAGATGGTGACAAAGGGGAAGGGTGATCCTGTGGCCAGGTGGAATTCAAGGATGTCGGATGAATAACCCAGATGCAGTTGTTCAGTGGGTCGTGGTGATTTGTGAGGGAGGGGGGGTGTTTTGTTGTTGATAGTTGCCTTGCCCTGCAGTGTGATGGGCACCCTGAAATTGTAATTGTGCTTTCCTATTTACATGATGTATTCTGCTGATCAATGCCTGTTCATGTGTTGTGTTTACCTTTCAGGTGTGAGGGGATAGTTGTGGCTTGACATGCTGGGGTATACACATGGTGAATGTTCAAATGTGATGTGTAGAGGACACTGATGGTCACTTGATTTCACATGCATATGTTGAGTGCATGTCCCTACTGACCCACACACTTGCACTATGATCCACTACATGTACAACCACCGTTCCATGTCCACGTGTACACTCTGTTTGCCTTCTGTTGCCAACTGTGTCCCTGCAGCACATGTTCTATGACCATTTGTGGATCCTGTACATGCCTATTTTGGGTTTTTTATGTAGTTTGTCGCTTAGATGTGATGCTCAGGGTGTGCATCACACACAATGGCTGTTCACTGTGCTGTGCGCTGAGCAGTGTGTTGCAGGAGGTGGACACGGCACACGGTAGCTGCAGTGTTGATTTTGCAATGCACATTGTGCATGCGGACAGGCATTCATTGTAAGGTTTAAAATACAACTTTTGGAATGCATTTGGGTATGACTTATTTTGGGTGGGAGGTTTTTGGTCAGTCATTTCATCTGATTCCATGTCAGGCATCATTGTCTGATGCCCATTTACATTTTTCACATGGCAATGTGTACCTTTTTGGTACTGTGTTGGTGTATGGCTATTGCTTGCCATGTCATGTTGTGGTTTGGGAGGGTTTGAGTGACATACCAGTGATAGTCATGTCCTGTTTTGCAGGTCTGTGTGATTCACACCTTGCATGTGTGCCTTTTGGTCACACAGGATTGCTTGTGTTTAAGTAGCTAGGGATGCACACAATGTGGCAATTCCATGGCAACAATCTCAGGGTGGTAAGGTTGTGACAGTTGACTGTCTCTTTGTCATCATCGATTGTCTCCTGGTATGTGCCAGGCCTGTGTGCACTCTGCAGGGTTGGGAGTTTAGGTGAAAAATCTGGCCACAAGCTGGGTCCGGGCTTCCTCGCCACGTACCCTATCCCCTCCCATGGGCAGTGCCTGTGCCTGTGGTTGGGGATGTGGGGGCACCACCATGTCCACCGCTACACCCTGCCGTGTTGCAACATTGTGCAGGACACATGCTGCCACAATGATCCTGCACACTACTGGGGGTGCATAGAGTAGCTGCCCGCCAGAGCTATCAAGGGAGCGGAAGCGTGACTTGAGCACTCCGAATGTGCGCTCCACTATGGTCCTGGTTGCAATATGGGCCGCATTGTATCTTAACTGGGGTTCCGGATTGGCGTCATTATGTGGTTGCTCAGAGGGTAGGCACTGTCCCCTGGAGAGGTGATAATGGTTGTGATTATTGGGGTTTGTATATTTGTGTGTGTGTGTGACATGCATGCATGTGCACGGGCATTTGTACTCACCTAGGAGCCATGTGTCGCCATGCTGCCCAGGTTACAGGGCCCGGCTCAGGGCGGACATTCTGTATATGAAACTGTCATGGGTGGAGCCAGGGTAGTTTGCATAGACAGAGGTGATGATTCCCTTTGCATCGCATACTACCTGTACATTGATGGAATGCCAGTGCTTGCGGTTTCGGTAGATGTGCTTAGTGGCCCTAGGTGGACGTAGGGCCACATGGGTACAATCTATGGCACCGAGCACTTTGGGGAAGTGTGCCACCCTGTAAAAGTCCTGGACAACGGCCTGCCTTTCTGCGGGTGTTCTGGGCATGTATATGTGCCTGCGGACTGAGGGGCGCGCTGTCATGATTGCCAATACCTGGTGTAGGCAGCGTGACTGCGTGGCCTGTGAGACCCCCCCCGCTATGGCAGTAGTCTGCTGAAAAGACCCAGTGGCCAAAAAATGCAGGACATTGAGCACCTTCTCCAAGGGGCTCAATGCTTGGGAGCAGAGGGTGGGGGATGTTAGGTCATCTTCCCACTCCCTGACCAGGTCTAGGATGATATGGGGTGGAAACCTATACCTGCCATAGACCTGGTCGTCAGGCATCCCAAAAAGGCTTGTCCGTGGTGAAAAAATGTGTGCCCTGGCTATTCTCCTCCTCCTGCGGTGTCCCACGATCAGTGCTGCGACAAATGGGGCATTCATCGTAGCTGTATATACGTGTTTGTTGTTTGCGCGCACTTTTATGCTGTGCGCGGGGACGCTTCCGCCTGCCTTCGTGTGGCGGACGCGTTGACACCTGTGTGCGTCTTTTGCCGTGCGCAGGTTTCCTGTATTCGAATCCATGAATACGGGTTGTTCGCGTGCGTGTGGGCATTCCGTATAGTTCCCTGCAGTACTTCGACAGTTACGCCTTCTTTTTCACGCGTTATGTCCCATTCCGCGTGTTACGCCCACTGTTCCGCCCACTTTTGTTGTGTGCGATGCGCTATGTGCGCTTTCGCTGTGCGCTTAGCGCATGCTGTTTGGAGACTTGTGCGCCAGCGTGCGCCATGCACGGATTTGGCGCACAACCAGTGGGAAAGTAGCGCAGCGCCTTCCTTGAATCGCACGCGTGCGTGTGCGCTTGCTTTCTCCCACTTGCGCCTGCTTGCGCTGGGATTTTCGGCGCACGTTTGTTCCATGAATCGGTCCCTAAATGTCTTTCCTCCGAGACATTGTGGATTGGCATGCGTGTTACCTGCTCTTCTGTAATGGACGTTTCGTTATTTGAACCCAACGTAGTTCCACGGGATAATTAAATCCCATCCCAGTTTCTCTTCCCTGCGGAAATATATTGGTGTTTGGTGACCTTGCCCAGATAAAAATGTAGAGCTTCTACTGTTGAAGGGCTATAGTCAGTGGGCGTAAAACACACTATAAAAATACCTCGAGTTTATGGCAGGCTGGCCCCACCTCGCGTAGCTCTAACATCTGCGACAAACAGAAACTCAGACACGTTACAATCCGTCCCACACAGCCCCGTATCCGGCTATACCCCTTTTCTCGGAACTCTCCAGCGTGTTACCCCACAGTGTAGAAACCGCGGTGGGTGCGCCAAAGCACAGCTCGCTCGCGTGCACTCAGAGCCCGTTGGGGGAAGTTTGAGTGCAAAGGGTGCTAATATAGGGTTGTGTGAACTTACGCAGGCAGTTCCTGTGGGTTTAGTTATCTGCAAAAGTGTCAGATTCTGTAGAAAGGAAATTGTTATAACCCATCGGTCAGAAACCGTTGCCAATGCCCAGTCTCGGACTGGCCTATAGGGCAACAGGGCAATGACCGAAACAAAAATACAAAATGCTACTGTGGGCCAGTTTTTTGGGTCAGAGTGGGCCAGTGTTTTGGCCCATGTGGGCCAGTTTGATAAGTTACTTCACCATGCGGCTAGTAGTTTTGATCAGTGTTACTGAATACCTATTCTTTAAAAATCAAAAACCTCCCCCTTGTGTACTATTCAGTCTGTCTCAAAAGGAATGTACTGCCATTTGCAACTGCGGCCCACTTTTTCATGGGTGCACGAGATAATTGTATGTCCCAGTCCGACCCTGTTTCTGCAACCCCTCCTGCATGACAGCACAGTGCAGCAGTTGGGCTACCTTCCCTCACATACAGTTCACAGATGCAGCACGGTCAACACCAAGGGGAAGTTTTGTGTACAGCACGCACAGAACATGCACACTGAAATGGCCTGGGTGGGGCATGTTTCCTTCCAGCAGAATCTGCCAGCGAGATTTTGCTATGTCTCGATTTCGAGTGCTCAGATATATCGCTTTATTTGGCTCACAGGGTGTTTGCATAATGCATTCCCGATTTTCCAAGTGATAGAAGGATCAGAGCAGCCAAGGCAACTCTTCAGAAGGAGAGAACTGGTGTAAAAGTACAGCAGATAACTTTGCTTATCACAAAATGAGGGAGCGTTCACTCTATGGGCCTAATTGACAGTGTTTTTTCAATTGGATTTTCCCTTTGAAATACGCTATGTAAATCAGGCCCTATATATCTGTCAAAATATATTCTTTATATATTTATTTATTTTATATTTATTTATTTGTTTGTACATGTATTAAGCGCACAAAACCCCAGGGCATCGATGTGCTATTACAATCAGGTACTTTTGCATTGTGGAGACAGGAAAACAAACAAGTAATCGCAGGTGCAGTGACTTAGGAACTAAATGAAGAGCCAGGGTGTCAAGGCTTTTCTGAAGGCCCAATATGATTGTTCCTTCCTCAGGTGCGGTGGGAGTAGGTTCCATTAGTGGGCGGCTTCGGCAGGGATGCTGGTGCCTCCCCTTTTGGCTCGCTTAGATGTAGGCAGGACAAGTCTGCGGACGTAGGGTCTTCTGGTGGGTCTGGAGGATTGCATTTTGGTGAAACTTTGGGAAAGGTAGGGAGGTGCCGAGAGAGATAGGTATCTGTGTGCGATTGAGATATGATATGATACATGTCATTTATAACGCGCCTGTACACAAATGTTACTAGGTGTGACAAGACAAGAAGGGGAGACAGAGGTGGAACAGGAGAAATGATCTTACTAGGTCTTGTGACATTCAAATCATGCAAGTGCAACAGCGTAAAAGTGCAGGGGGAAGGGAGAGGGGTAACTGCCAGGTAGAGGAAAGGGGAAAGTGCAATCAGGGCAGCATTGCTCTGAGTGAGTGCAGCCAGGGCAGCGTGGTCCTGGGTAAGTGCAAGGAGGCAGGGGGCTGTAAAGGTTACAGTTACAACCCCTAAGGGCGCGGTAGGCCCGAGGGCAGTGCAGGGAAGACTGATCATGGAGGAGCCTGGTACCCAGTGAAACTCAGGGGGCAGCCCAACAACCAGTCGGCACAGCAGACAGGTAGGTCATCAGGGGGGAGAGAGAGAGAGAAAGTAGAGGAGAAAAGGAATGTCGTGAGCAGCTTCCGGAACTTCAGGTGGTCCGGCTCAAGTTTGAGAGGGGCAGGGTGAAATGGTCCTTTCCATGACAGGTAGCCAGTGGACATATTGTCTTGCCTCAGAAATGTGCTCTCTACTGGGGATATTGAGAGCAGCACTGATGGTGATATTCTGGATCACTTGTAGTTTGTGAATGTTATGCGAGGATGTGCAAGTAAAGATGACCTTGCAGTAGTCCTATCTCGCTCTGATGATGGTTCTCGCAATGTTAAGACAATTAGCGCGGGCAAGGAATGGTCTAGCGACATTGATAAGCTTAGTCGTATAGGCCGCTCATGTCACTATGGTCGTTGACCTTGCGTGTTAGGGAGAGTGAGGAGTGCAGGTAGACACTTAGGGTCTTTACTGAAGTGGAGACTGGTATCAGGAGATTGTCAATATTGAAAGTAGCATTTTTGGGACAGGGTTTTTTTAAGACTGATGGAGGCCCAACCATCAGAAACTCTATCTTTTCATTGTTTAAGCAGAAGCCATTGGCTACCATCCAAGCCTGGATAGCTCAGTAGATTTAATTGAGGGTGTGGGAGTCTTCTGTGTAGTGCCAGTGAGGGGGAGCAGAATTTGACTGTCATCAGCATAGTTAGTGTAGGGGATGTCGATGGAATGCAGGAGGTGGAAGTGAATGTTGTAAATTGTTCTGGAGATACAAGTGCCTTGGGGAACACCGCATGAGATGGATGGGGGGGGTCACAGGCAACTTCTGAGAAGACTCTTATTGTTCTATCAGCCAGAAATGAAGCTACCCAGGCCTTAGCTTCTTTTTCGAAGTTGTCCGCTGAGGTGAGATGCTGGCAGAGGATGTTGTGGTCAACTAGGTTGAAGGTGGCAGAGAGATATAACAAGCTTACCTTCATCTCTGAAGGAGTACAGTTAATTTTTGAGGTCCAGCAGAGCTGATTCCATTCCATGACCTGGTCTGAATCCTGATTGATGCAGACCTAGGATTTGGTTGGCTTCAAGGTGGTGCTGGATTTGTAAGTATGCAGCTCTATCTCAAATGTTCAGGAGGAAGGGGACTGTTGTGATGGTCGATAGTTGCTGCGCGTGTCAGGGTCTAAAAAGGGTCAAAAGGGGGTCCAAGCTTCCTTCAGTGAGGAAGGAACCGTTCAAGAGGAGAAGGAGGCATTGATGAAGCTAGTGATCAAGTGGATCAGAGCTTCTGCACATTATTTAACAGGTGTCCCCTTTACTTCTGGAGGGTTCTTGATTTTTCAGGATGGAGTCCATTATGTTTCTGAGACCATACGGAAACAGAAGGGGGTGTGGTCTAGGTGGGTAGGTTGTGGCGGTGAAGAGGGGTTTTAATGGCAGATTGCTTAGCAAAAAATGTTTTCTGAAGGGAGGCAACTTACTTTAGTGGGGCCTCTTGAATATTCGCACACCAGGTTTCATCTTTGATAATGCCTGGGGGGATGGTGCCGGTGTTTCCAATTCCGTAAGGATGGGAAAAAGCTCCTTCGTCTGTAAGGATGGTAAAAAGCTCCTTTGTGTTAGACTTTGCTTCAGCAATTCTAGCATTGTAGGAGTTGGCCTTAGTGATAGCTAATTTGTATGTCCTGGCTGTAGACTTGAACAGGGCCTAATGGGTATCCGTTTGGTGTTTTTTCCAAGATGGGGGTACCGGTCTGTCAGTTGTTCTGGGGAAGAGGGATGTCAAAGTTAATAATGAAGTGGTCGGACCAGGGGCAGGGGAAGACATCTGTGATGTTGACTTCACAGTTAAGGTCTCCCAACCAGCCCAGAGTACGACCTTTGGCGTTGGTGGGGGTGTTTATGCAGAGTGTGAAACCTAGAGCCTTTAGTGCAGTAGTCAGAGAGGTGGTGGTGCGGAATATAATAATGTTTTACATAGACTTTAACTACAATGTCTACAAGTAAGTGCACATTTAAAATTATGTTGCAGAATATGATTAAAAATAGAGAAGCTGGTGAAACATGACCATAAATGTTTAATCAGTTCACAGATTTTCAGCTGTTTGTTTTGTAACATTATTATGAACTATGCATTGACATCACCCCATGCTTAGTTCCAGAGGGGATAACCGCTGCATTTGGGTTTTTACCCCATTTTATGTCAATACATGGAAATTTGTATTTGTGCAAGTCAACACTTGAGCGTGACTCCAGATGTAAACTCTAATGGGAGTGTTGTAGTGGTTGTTGCTTTTAGTCTTACTTTCTTCACCACCTTTCCTTTCATCAATACAGTGTTGGGCATGTTCCTAGTGTGTATTGCCTTCTGTAGAAACAGTGGAGCGCGTCTTTTTCTTTCCCTACTTGCACACTTTTGATCTTGTGTTCTTCCAAAAGATCTATAGCACAAACTACATGTTGTTTTCTTTGGCAGCTTATGCTAGGTTTTTGTGAATATTTTTCTCATGCAAATCCCTATTTGTGAATAAACTTTGTATTTACTTTTTCATGAATCCAATTCAGTTGCTGAGAAGTGCTTTGCAAGCCTTCCATACCAGATTATATGTCATATCCACGGCAGGAATACAGGACCTTGTTCTTCTTTTGTAGGTGCTTTTTGATCCCACTATTCCAGGGCCTTTAACCAAACAACATATGTGGGTTTGCCTCAGTTTGTTGCTCCTGAAGAAAGTATCCAGTACTCGCCATTGGGTAAGGGCAAAAGAGCGACAGACACAGTTTCTTCAGTCGGTAGTGAGACAGTGGTTAATCGTTAGATTTTCATGCTCCCAAAAGATGCTAGTGCAGAACTTCCACAGGCATCCTTGGATCAGTCGTACCTCTTGGATGCTTCAGGATCGACTTCTAGTAGTTGACAAATTCCTGGTGAGGAGTGTCAGATCTTACATGTGGGGCAATGAGTAATCCTAAACCATTATTTGTGGTTTAGGATTACTCATTGGTTAGTCGAACCGTGAGTGCCAAACTACAACTGTTGGCCCACTGGACACTCAAACCTTCCCAGACAATCTCCTGTGTAAATCCAGGGTATGTGGAGGCCAGACGAATCCCAGACAGCCAGCACCTCCACATCACTCCAGGTACCCGACATATTCCTTTGTTTGCTCCTGACAAGACCTCACAAAAGTGAAATGGCATAACATAGTCATTCCCCGTCTCCACTCAATCACACACAAGGCAGCAACACACATTTGCCTGGCTACTGGAGTTGATAACAGTAGGTGAAACTACAGGAAGAAAAGGTGTGCTGTGAGCCAAAATGGCTACAACCTGGCAGCCACCATTTTAAGGAACACCTCCACTAACTGGAACAACTACAACTCTGTGGGTCAAGGTACTGACTCAGGGAGACTAAGGGGCACCTTGGCCATTGCCTTTAGTCCACAAGGGTCCCCAAAAGGCCACATGCATGTGATTGTTTTATTTTACTGTTGTTTTTTTTTTTGCTGTGATTATATTGACTTTCAGCCAGAAATAAATAATTTCTTGGCATGTAAGAGTTGCATCCCCAGTGAGACCTGAATAGCTTTCCTTAGGGAAACATGGTCAGGAAACCATTAAAGATAAGGCATGACCCCTGGAAAACGATATTGCCCGCAGAAGCACAATCGATAACTATGCCCTGCTTAATCCACCAAGGAGGGTCCTTGGTGCCAGTCCTGTTAACCCCAACAAGAAGTCCTCATTGGCACATAATAGTTTCAACAGTTCAGAAATGTACAGCTACACGACAGGGAGCAGGTATTTTACCCAATCTAAAGAGGAGAGTGTGTATATGTGTGGTGTCCCAAAATAAAAAAAATGGCCAGTTTGAAGATGTGGATTTGCTTAGTTACAAGGCTATTCATTGTATAAGAAATGTCAGAGGTTGCACCTCTGTGATAAGGGACGATCTCATCCACTGTATTAGGGCCAGTTGCCAATGGGAAAGGCAGACTATTCATTTGATCCTGCAAAACAAAATGCTGGCTAATTGGCTTTTGTCCATCAAAGCCCACTCATATCCCCCAACTGGGTCATTAATAAGCCTTAGATCAAGCACTCACAGTGATGGGAGGCACCTGGGTGGGGACTGGTCTCAACTATCAGAACCCATCCCGGCAAAGCAAGATCATGGCTTGGACGATATAGATTGACTATCGATTTCACTGAACAAGCCAAACCTAGGATCATCCCAGGAAGCAAACTCTGCCCAACCCCAGGATGTAAAGATACTCTCATGGACCATTGCTGGCCTAGAAAAACACATAGAAGATCCTGTCTGGTGCATATTCATCGAACGGTTTGACCTTATATGTCTCCAAGAGACCTGTGAGATAGAGACTTGTAACATCCATGGATATCCTACTTATGTGACTCCAGCCACAAAGGGCAAGAGAGGCAGACCAATGGGAGGCCTGTTGACATGGGTGAGGTTACAACTCAATTGGTCAGCAACACAGCAGGACACCAAAAACCCAGACCTTCAATTTTTGAATATCGTAACTGGAAGGGGCTCCAACCTCAATTTATTTAACATTTATAACAGGTCTACAGGGGAGTTTCCGCTGGGTAGCATAATAACAATGAAATATTTGATGTGATGCAAATGAGCTTACTCCAGAACCCTCCAGACAATCTTACTTTGGCAATGGGGGATTTCAACTTACAATATGAGCCGTTAAGGATCCTGGATAATATTTGGAATGATCAAGAAGCAGCCTGGGGATACCGCAACTTTCAAGTGACTACCCTGAAAAGATCCATCGTTTAGCGATTAAGACAACAGGAATCATGCAGAACAACAACTTAATGACCTGTAATAGT
This sequence comes from Ambystoma mexicanum, assembly GCF_040938575.1. Lineage (NCBI taxonomy): Eukaryota > Metazoa > Chordata > Amphibia > Caudata > Ambystomatidae > Ambystoma > Ambystoma mexicanum. Next base: position 1,142,621,684 of record NC_090921.1, on the reverse strand, counting down.
CAATTTTCCAACAACCAACCAGCTAAGCGTACATTCTATGGGCATAATGGTAAAAGCAATATTGACTATATCTCGATCAATACAGCATGTTGGAATCGGCTGCAATCTTTTGAAGTACTGGATCCTTATGAGAGCGACCACAAACCTCTAGCATGTGCAGTATCTGCTCGAAGGCCTGGACTGTACGAGGAGAGAGTGATACAGCATCACACAGATATAAAAACACTAGGCCAATCAAGGCAGGTGGTGAAGTGGTCAAGGATTATAGATCATAATCTGAAACCTGAACTCTATCAGGCTGCGGTTGACCACGTTGCTCTGATCTGTGACCCCCAGAATGATGCTGCCATGGTATTGGTAGAATTCCCATTCATAAAGCATAGCTTGAAACCCTTGCTGATCAAAAGAAAGAAAAAGCATATGCGGTTCCACAACCAAGGCAGCCCTGGTTCGATGAGGAGTGTAGAAATTGTAGAACAGCCCTAACTTGCTGCCTGAAAGAGAAGCCTGTTGCAGACAAAGTCCACCTGAAAAATCCTATAGAGGCTTATAAATTAACTATAAGAAATAAGAAGAAGATCTTTGTGGAGAAAAGCTGGGAAACCTTAACCGAGCCATGGAGAAAAAAGAATTCTAATACTTTTTGGAAGCATGTGGCTGGGGATATCTCTAGCCGTACAGGTGAACTACAGTGTAGTATTGCCCTTGATACCTGGTAGAGCCATTTCTCGACCCTATATTATGTAGAAGAGAGTGGAACTGCTACAGTGTTGGAATCTGCGACTGCAGTCTCATTAGTCAGGGGTTTTAGAGTCCAACTCGAAGAGTGAACAGAGCAATCAGAGGCATGGAAGGTGAGAAATCCCCTGGCCCAGATTGTATAAGTATTGACATGTATAAGGATGAGTTACCAGTCTGAGACCCTGTACTAACTAGAGTGTTTAATGCTGCCAACGAACTGGGCATAGTTCCACCGACATGACAAGACGTTGTAATAATACCCATCTATAAAAAGAAGGGAAGGAGTTGCCTGGAAACTATTGACCCATCTCCCTCCTCGATGGAGCCGGGAAAATCTATGCAACGTTCACATTGGATCACTTGCAAAGTTGGACCATCTAAGAAGGTATTTTGAACTGGCTGAAAGTTGGTTTCCAGGAAGGTATGGGAACAGTGGAACAATGTCTCTGGTTGAACATTCTGGTGAAAAAATATAAATTATATTATATGCCATCTTTGTGGACCTCCGCACCGCTTTCGACTCAGTCCCACGGAGTAAACTATGGTCTGTTCCGGTAGCTTATAAAATCCCACCAGCGCTACTTAGCTTAATACGAGCCTTATATAAGGACAACAAGGCCGTTATCCGCTGGGGTCTAAAAGGTGAATGCACCGAGTCATTTGCTATTCAGCGGAGTGTTAGGGATGCGTTTTGGCTCCACTACTTTTCTGTCTCTACATCAATGGTCTTATTGAAGAGCTGGTGGCTAATGGTCTGGATGCACCAAGGATGGTCAATTCAGGCTACCCAGCGCTATTCTTCACAGGTGATGCTGTGCTGCTTGCAACCAGTCCCAACTCATTAAGCTTACAATGAGAACCTTTTCAGAAAAGTGCGAAAAATGATGCCTGGATATAAACACAGCTAAAACCAAGATGTTGATTTTCAGGCACAGATTATGTAAGAAAATCAACATCCATATTGAAGTAAATCCGGTAAAGCTGGAGCAAGTGCCAGTGTATGATTATCTGGGTCTCTGATTCGCTGAGAATGGCCTCTGGTCCGAGCATGTGGTGAAAACGAATCTGAAGCTCGTGATGTATGGAGGAAGAATAAGACCGTTTTTTGCATCGCATGGTGGTGGCGCATTATCCCCAGCTCTACAACTTTAGAGGTTGCAAGCTGTGCAAGCTGCAGTATATGGGGCTGAAATCTGGGGGCACGCTAATTCTGTTGATTTGAGCGCCTCAGAGAAAAACGTTCTAAAATGTTTGCTTATACAGCCTAAAGGAACCCCTAATGCGATTTTGCATCTGTAATGAGTTATTCGTCCCATTGAAGAATCTGTAATGATAAAGCTGTTGCTTTTCTGGGTCCATCTCTGGACGTCTTCTGCCCTAACAGACTTTAGGTCAATGTTAACTGAGTTTAAATCACTGGAAGGCAGTGGTGCGACTCCGTGGCTTGTTTAATGTGCAGGGCCCCAGTGGATCTGATTTCTCACTTCTTGTTACGTCTTGAGTATGCTGTATTAAGATCACAGTACCCATTACACATGTTCATATTGCATAACATTTGCAAGGCTGTGGATGCACTTTATTTCTACACTATCTGTATCTGTACAGGTCCTGGCTAAAGAGATTGAGAGTTTTCAATGAATCAGATAAAACAATCTAGTTCCCTATCAATTTGTTCCTATCTTTTAAATAACATTTTTAACATTTTTAATGTGCTGAATTGTTTTATGGTTTACATTTTATAATGATGATTGATATTTATTTTGTAATAAGTGCTTTGATGGATTTTATATCCGAATAAAGCTTGTTTGATTTATGATTATGATGATGATGATGATTAAAGACAAGCCAGAATTAGTGATAGCCCCCAAAAAGTGTTTGAAATTGGGCTTCTTCTGTACACCCCAGTCCCAAATATAAAGGTAAAAGAATGATTAATCCCCCACAGGAGTCTCAACCTTTACTAGTAGGTTGAACTTCCTAGAAAGCCAATTTGTGTTCTTATGGCTAGCCACACCTCTATCCTCTATGGTAAAGGCAATCCCTTGTAGGCTTGCCTTAAGTAGCACATTAAGAGCTTTGGATTGTACCCCTTCCTGTTCATAAACCACTTCAATGAACTATGATTGCTCTGGCCTCTGAAGGTAGACCAAGTGAGGTAGGGTCCAAAAACATCAGAGACCACACAATTGTAAAACACTCTTTCCCAATAGTGGACCTCTTAAAATGCCTACTGTTAAGATGTCTTCTGATGAATATCTGATGATTGTCCCTAGCTTTGTTACCTGAGCTAAGATGTCACCTATCCCTGATTCAAAAGCTTCTGTCTGAACTAGGAAAGGTTTACTGTAATCCAATGCCATAAAACAGGAGCTTTGCCGAGGTTATCTTTCAACCATTGGAAGGCCCTCTGGCTTTCCCGTCCAAACTAATATCTGAGGAAGTTTGCTAGAGGTTATTTCTGTACGTTGGGCTGCTATGGTTCCATTGTTAGTCAAAAAGTTCCTGTGGTGCCTGGTGATGCCTAAAAAGTCTCCAATTCAGCTTTCACTGATTAATTTAATGGAAAATGAGACAGATTAGCTCTCAGAGAGTGAACAGGCAAAGAGGAATTAGTATTGCATTCTTGCAAGAAAGATCAGCAGCATCCCATCCTAACCCCGCAAATGCAACTAATCCACTCCGCCTTCAGTTTGGCTGCACTTATACCCCTCAAGACGTTCAACCCCATATCTACAACAACACCTACATATGCCCACTGGCACACTACTCCTGTCTCCCAAGAACAAGGAACAATGTTGTATTGTCATAGAAGTCCATCATTTATCTTAGTACCCGTAAGAAGTCACATGATGAAGCACTTCCGACTCAGCTCGGCTGGCACATTGCATTCCGGCTCCTTCCTCGTCAGTCAAGGGGCATATGTCATCCACCTCCTGATGTGCTTTCTGTCCCCAATAAGGGGCTCATTGTCTTAGCTGGTTAAAACTGGTGTATTCCAAACATGGTGGTTAAACACTACCTCTAACACCTTCAGACATTTCTGTATATCATTTATCTCCCGAACACCTGAATTCCAATGTTTATCTCTTCAAACCTTCTATGTACCAATTTGGCGAATTCCTTAAAAAATTCTATACAAAACCTGACTGATCTCCTCTCCACCCCCACCCAAAACCAAATGAAGTGTCTAATTTCTATATGAACTAGAAAGTGAACATCTGTCTCTGATACTGAAACAAGCTCTGCACGTTTATCTTTGCCTCAAAACAACATCCTGCCTGTCAAAGTGAACTCAGATGCCTCTACTTCCCAACATATTCTATTCCATACCAACAATATTGGCCCAGTTCTAACCTATTCAAACGTTGCAATTGGGATGGCAGCAGAAACCACAATTTTCATATTGAGCCAATTCCAACCCACACATCTGGGGTTATCCTTGGTGCAGGCATGAGGTACCTGGCAGCACTAGCAGGCAGTTATACTTACCACACTTCTTGGTGTGTCATTCAGTCCCAATTGCATCCTCCCCAAAGAATGGGCAGAATCCTGCTGGCAGGGCCCCATAGACCTTTGATTGGGTCATTGACTGTGAAGCAGTCTTTCAGTCCTCAGAAACAATTGCTGCACTGTTAAAGGTTTATCCAGGGCAACAGGTACTCTGGCACTCCTGAGACGTTTCCCAGTATTCACAGCTGTTGTGTTCAATATCTTCTTGAATGGTGAACAGCTCAGAATTCAGTCAGTATTGTACCTCTTCACACAGCATAACCTCCATCTCTTTCCCATCCATCATAACACTCTGAATCAGTTGGGTAAAGCACTTTGAGTCAGCTTACTGAGGGTCCCAATGACATGAAGTATTGGTTTTGGAGACTTCTGCCCCAGATATAAGCCAGGTACCTTATTTTAAATGATCGAGATGATCATCTGGATGTTACCCCTTATAGATACCCCAATCTTCAAGTATAGTATTTGCCACATTCCACATCTTTTCAACTACTTCCCTTTTTTTGTCCTCCTTTAATTTCCTCATTCTACTGTTGGAGGCAAATAGCTGCCCCCTTGGTACGATCGTGAAAATGCGCAGTGACCTAAAATGCAGACAGGGACACATTAAACATTGTGGCTAACGTATCATTCAAAACCAAGTATCTATACCCTGATCTCGATTAGTCACTGTATCGTACCAATGAGTCTAACTATGCACTTGAGTGTTCTTTATACATTCCCTAATCTTGACTTCTAGAGACATGAGATGCTGAATCATCGTACAAGTCCTATTGTCGAAGTCGCTAGTAAACTGACAGACAGCATTCACTGAATGTAAACACATATTCATCATCTGGCTATCATTCTTGGAGCCTAGTTCCGTCAACAGATAGAACTCTAACTGCAAAGAGCACCCAGAAATCTTCCTTAAGAACCTATTGGGATATTCAATCTTATGCTATCCTGGCGCTTTAACGCTGTGCATCCTTAGGGTCAAGTTTACTGCATATGCAGACCCACTTCCATCACCACCTCGCATCTTTCTTGTCACCACCATAGTGCCTGGTACCTGGGTATGCCAATAGATGATTTTGGAGATCATTTGATTCCTTCTCCTAGTAATAACAATAATGGATCGGGTCAGAATAATTAGGTGGTTCTGGGTACATCTCAGATGTTTCAAATTCCTCTGTTGAAACAGTTATGCCAAACTTACAAAATACTGTGAGTAATGGGGTTACTGCTGAGATCTGTGCTGCAGCATTTAATGCATGGAGGTATTTCTCATCTGATAAGCAAGTAGGAAGGGCTTCACATGGATAACAACCAACTCCATATGGGTACTCAGCTGGCTGTCGAATAAACTCTAACAATAATTTGACCACAGATTGGCAGGCCCTTCCTAATCCACAATTACCCCCTTGCCAGTGGACGATGTAGCACCTTCCATACCACAGCAAGCTCTGGACCACAGAGGTAGTAACTATATCAGTTAAGTTATATTTCTTCACAGGCTCTACAGTAGAATCATTAGATACAGTAGAAACCAGAATGTAATATAACAATACCAGAAGACCGAATACAAACTTCTGATACTTCACTCTACCGGGGCTACACCCCTTTGGCAGTGGGACACATGGACCCATGTTAGATGTCCCTAAAGCTTAACAGCTGAGTTTGATGTCAGGAGGACAAATAGGGCCCTTTCCAACTGGGGTCCAAAGCAGACTCCTCCTGATGGACCATATTCAGACTTGGTCTCCGGGCGGTAAGGATTGGCCAGGGCATGTGGTTCTCTTGGCAGTGCAGCTTTGACCCGATCGGGGGTGAGACTAAGAGAGGAGATTAAGAACTTCACATACTCTGATAGTTTGCTGTCTGCCAGATGCAAGTCATTAGATATTCCTTTAATAGGTTGACATACAGGTAATCACGTAGGGCGTCCATATAGGACTTCCTAGGGACTGAGCCCTATTTTTCTGTTTGGGGTACTTCAAATAATTAACAACAACAGTGGCAATGCCTTAGGCCAAATTAAACCAGTCTCTTGACCCGAACTTGGCTAATTTATACTTCATCGCCCAACGTGGGTGGCCTGGTCACTATTGATACTGATGGGCACTCCGTATCTATGCACAAAGCCCTTTTCCAAAATGTTCACAACCGTTATTGCTTCCACCCACCCACGAAACACATCCATGACAACAAGAAAATACAGCCAATTATTACAGTGTAGAAGTTGCAGGAAGTCAATTTAGAGACCCATAAAGGAGTGTCAGAAATCCGCGGGACACTTGACAACGTAGTGTAGCCGAAGAATTCTTCCCAACAATATCACTAACTGGCTGTACAATTACACAGGCAGCGAATGGTATTCCTTGAAAGATGGAAATCCAAGAAAACACCAGGAGGAACGTCCACAATGGCGGAGTCGACGGAAAACCAGGCACCTAGAATCAAGAGGCTTGGTTATAGTCTAGCACAGATAAACAAAATGGTTCAACACTAATTACTGGGTATTGCACTAACCTTAGTGAGCAAGAAAAAACTGCCTGGAACACTTGGTGGTGATGTGTAGTTTGTAGCTGCCTATGCCGTAACTCTCATTCTATACATGAAATATATGTAATCGGATATTAAATGAATGATAACCAGGGAATAATATGATTAGGAACAGTGTGTGCGTGTGTGTGAATCTTACTGTGAGTTCCAAATGACCAGCGTAGCAGAAGTGGTACAACTCAAAACCAGTGAAGCAACCAGCCAACCTATTCCCGACGGAACAAGGACACCTACAAGAAGACTCTAGTCCAGACGGGAATACCCGATGAAATGAGGATGAACAACTCCACGCACACTAAAGGCAGTCTCTAGTCCATGTGCTGCAGAGCAGAACGAGTTGGGCGGTTGCTTCAAAGTGGTCAAGAGAGGTTTCCCAGGCAAAGGTGGGTGACCAAGGCACGAGGTAAATCACAGCTCCGTAGAAGCAGCAAGAAGTGATCCAGGAGTTTCAAAGACTTGATGGCATGGAGAATGCAGACGAAACAGGCAAGGATTAGGCAAAGAGTTCCATATAACCAATCCGAATTCAAATACCGTGGAGTCAAATATAGACAGAGCGACGTAGCAGACGAAGAGCAGGAAAAATACAATTCCAGTTGAGTAATTCTGAAGTCAAAGAAACCAGGATACAAGGGCAAGACGAAGAATCACAAGACGTAGAACACTTCACAAATTCAGAAGCATCGTAACCATGGTTATGCGACACTAAATAGGCCGTGAAAAGGTCACATGATAGTGTCAGCGTCACAACTTATCGCGTCCGCCAATCACGGCAGCCACAGTTTCCAAGGTCATTTACATGTACGGCCGTAACGTCCTGGGCGCATAGCCCTCTGCAATGTGTAGTTTGAAGAATGCAACAAAATGAATTGGCATAAGTTCTTGTGTATGGAGAGATAACGGGATTGTGACTGAGGTGAGAGTGATGTGACATTGCATTTATCTGATAAGCGTGATGTTGTGAGCACTTTAGGCGAGGCGGATAAACCCTGCTTGTGTGGCCTGAGCATCCTGGTGGATCGAATCCTAACAAGGGGCAATATGGAGGAGGATGTGCACCCGGGGAGTACAGCTTTTCCTACATTATTCTGCAAAAAGATGATACACCGCTGACAGTATTCCGGTTCCATTTGGTTAAATACGGGGGAAAACCATGAATGATTGAGAGTCATGACCCTCCCATCTCGTCTCAGATGTGCCTGACCATGATACAATCTGACAAGGTGAGATACTAGAATCATGGGAGCCACTAATCAATCTTGGTCAGCTTTCCACTGAAAGTCATCATGCAACTGACACAGTAGGGAGATCTATACTGAAGAAACGTATGCAAAGATAGAAAAGCGGCAGTTTAAAAACAAACATGTGAACTGCAGCCTGTGCACAGCATTTGAAAAAAACACTTGCGAGGGAATGTGCAATGTTTGCAGCCCAGCTAAAACAGACACAAAAATAAATATTTTCAGTTACATGGAAGAATCCAGCAATCTTTAGTTGAATGGAAAAACAGTCCAATCTTGGATGAAAAGCACAACAGTTTATAGGAAAATGAAAAAGAAAATTAGGCCTTGCATTGTGTATATTTTTCTTTGCCTTGCTAGAAAGAAACATACAGAAATATCAAAAATATAAGGCTTGGGCAGGACTTTGAATGCAAAGAAAAAGTTATAATGTTGCTCTGTTTAAGGTGACTGTTGCAATGGAGAAAGAAAAGGAAGGCTGCAGTTCAAATCCAGGGAGCAGTTTTGGGCTGTGACAGCCAAATGGCCTTCCTTCCCCAACTACAGCAACAGTTCAATAGGAAAGGCGATCACTGGCTTTCCCATGAGAAAAGTGTGAACACTGGCTTTTGAAGCTCAATATAAAAGTGTATGACTTTGCCTGGAGTAGATTCTCAGCCAGGCCTTGCAACAAAAGGAAATGCCCCCCCATTTACAACGTTCCTCTGTCTCTGAGCTCGGGCTAAAATCCGTAAATATGCACTGCAACCTCACTTCAAAGAATGTGTACCATGACAACAACATTCACAGGAGTCATAAATTCCCCATGCTTTGTGCTGAAATGAATTGATACCAGATGTTCTGTTACTTGGCAGATTAACTTGAGATGCCATATAATATTTTGGAAATAAGGAAAAAATGCCCTTTGAATTTTATATTTGGGATCGTATTGTCGCTTGGAACTTTTTAATGAAAGGTCCAAGAGAGTTCTTTTTTTTAACAGGTCAGTGGTAAAAGCTATATTAGTTGGATATAAAATGATATTTTTGTGATATTATGTTCATTATGTAAATTAGGCCAACGTATCTTCACACAGAAATGGCACCCAACAATGAGTGATATATCCTAGCTTTCATGCCAGTGGGACAGTTATTCTGAGATGGCAATGGATTTTTTGTATAACAATGTCAGAAGGAAAAATTAAAAAATCCACCAAATGCCGTGCCAAAATGAAAATCAAATGTTTTGGTACGGGTAAGTAAGAGTAATCTGATGAACCAATAATTAATATGATCACATTTATTTATTTTAATTCTTAATAACGCGCAAAATCGCCCATAGGCCTCACAGCGCACACGAAAACCATACAAGACATAGAAAAATCATGTGTAGAATATGCTGTTTTAGAAATTAGCAAATGTTTAATGTAGAAATCCCCAAGTTGACATCACATCAAATGGGAGGGAAACTGGGTTGGATGTAGAATTCACTCCCATAAAACTGCCCTGTTCACTTATACACCCAATGAGTGTGGATGGGTTGGCTTAGTGTGATGTCACTGTCGTAACTGTCCAATCTCGTTCATTGACCACTTCAATTAGAAAAATATTACAAACATTTAAGTGGAGTGGTTTCTGCTCTATAAACTCATAGATTCTGGGGACATTCACTTGCTCACACATGAACTAGCTCTCTGATTGATGGGAAGAAGGAAAGAAAGGAGAATTGAAAACAACAGAAAGGAGACTGGAAAAGAGGTTTCCTGTGGACCCATTTTGGATTATTAGCAGAGCTCTATAATTGAGCCTGCCTGGCGTTTATACCCCAAGCCTTCTTCAGTGGAAGAGGCAGCAGAGAGGCCCAATACAGAAAGAGGGAAACAAGGCTGTGGAGGGATGCTGACCCCATCTTGCTGACTGATACCCACCTGTTACCAGAGGGGGAGAATTGAATTGAACCAGACCTTAATAGGGTGTCCACATGTCTGTTAAACAGCCAAAAAGAAACATTCCTATATAAGTATAATGTTAAGGGGAAATAATCATATGGTGAGTGATACTCTTAAGGGGAAGAGATTAAATCACAGCCCGTTTTATTGGTGAAAATACTGAGGGGTGAGGGTAGATAAATTGATTATACATCCTGAGAAATTAACAAATATTTCAAAAGCGTATGTGCTCTTGAAATTAAATATTTTATAGAATAGGTCTGATGGTGTATATACTGGGAGATCCCCTTCCTCCTCTGTGAAATGATCAAACACAGAGAAGTATCCTGGGAGTCAAAAGGATATCTCACTGTGTGCATACCTAGAAAAATAATGCAAATTGAAGTCATTTCCTGGTTACATCACCAAGCAGAGTTCTGTTACTAATGCTGAACTATTCACGACACATGCGAAGGGGTAATTAACCGCTACCCCTTTTCCCAGCTGTAAGTTGTCAATAGAAAATGAGAACAGTACACTTTTACACAGTAATGCAATAGAAGCGCCATTGAAGGGCATCTAGTGAATAGGCATGTTAAACTGACATTTTACATGCAGTAATGTCAGGTAGCAGATATTTCAATTGTGTTTTCTAAAACGCTGTTTGAAATTCTTACATGTCCACTGAGTAAGTGGGTAGGTATCTATTTTCAATAAAGGGGAAGTTGAGAGACCTAGATAGGCAGGAATATTCTGATTCAATTTTGTTTTATCAAATGAAAGCTTTATTCAGAGTTCTCAATTATTTGACAATCTATAGTTAAAGTGCACATAGGATAAACAAAATGTATATATGATGATGTGTGTATTTTCAAACGTTTTTTCAAGTAAATTTAACATAGAAAAGTGATGTAACCACTGTATTTATCATTCTTTATTGAAGTTGGAGTTCCATAGATGCATAATTTGTGTATGTTTAAATTGATTCATTTATTTATATTTGTTGATGTAGACCATCTGTGCAACCCTGTGTGTTTCTTGTCCCAAAAAGGATGGGGGAGGATGTAGGAAATTAATATTGCTAAATTAGGGATCCTAGGTGCATAAAAAGAACTCTATTGAATAAATGAAAATTGGGCTCACCTGAATCAGGTTGGGTGGAAAACTCCCCTGAACTAGTTGTTACCCTATTAAAGCGGCCATCAAAACTGAGATATGATTTCTGGGATTACTAGTGTCATTGCAACCGAAACTCTTTTGACTTTATTTGTGCAGAGTCCGTTAATTTGCATAGAAGCTTTGTGTTGCATTGAATTACATGGTGCTGTTGCCTCCGCTTCAAATAGAACTACCATGGTGTGCACAGAAGTTTATGAGTTTCGAATTTGGAGTTGTAATTGACTTAATGACAGTGTTAAAAAAGGAGTAAGAAAGGTTTGCTCTTTTTCTGTTTAGGGATAATTGTGGAGGTAGATTGCTACATTTTAAACAGAGAGATATTTGACATACAAATACCTACAGTTAAAGCCTGTGCTCTTTCAAAAAGATATATGAAGGGGGACTGGGCAGCCATAAATATTGACATATGGAAGACAGAAATGATGGAAAGAATTGCGTCTTTGGGTTATATGTGATGTGTATTTTCACCTCCAAATGGTTAGTTGACAGAGAAGCTCAGATTAAACAGTGCTAAGAAACAGCACAGAAACATTCTGAGGAGCTGCTGTGCGTCAAGCAATTATGTAAAGACAAACTTGAAGACATTTTGAGGTTTTAAGAAACAGTGAAAGAAAGCCAGGTTTCTGCATTCCTACAGCAAAATGTCATTGAACAAATACAAGTTGAAATCAAAACATATCGTGATGAGCTGCAGATCTAGGTAATGCAGTTTTTCAGTCTCTGGCACACTTATAATCAGTCTACAGACTTCAAAGACATGCTACAAGAAATATATTCTGACCAGTATGCTTGTAATAATGGCCTGTTAGACATCATTGTTACTCTGAAATTACAAATTACAGAATTAAAACAAGAGAATAGTGAATGACATCTCAAAGAAGTTGAGTACCAAAAGAAACAGATCAAATTAATCATAATTCAAGGGTCACAAAACGACACAGAGATCAGCCTGCACAACATGCTCTAATTCATGAGAAATAGCAGCTGATTCAATAAGAAAATTAGGCACAAGAAAATGAGGGGTTGAGTTTAGTCCCGTCCCAAGAACTAGCCAAAGTAAAGTATGTAAATTTGTGCCTACATGACCAATTGGAACCAATAGAGAATGACCTGGAATAGGCAGTCTTTCGAAGAAAGAAATGTTGCACTGGTGAGAGAAAAACAATGAAAGGTCTGTAATTCAAAATTGACAGCAACACAATTAATTTTTACAACAGCAACTGCAAGCTAAAAAGGACTTGTTTACTTCCGATAGCAAAACGCAGGAAGCGAATCAGGCCAGTATGTGTGATATGAGAGAACAATTAGTCCATTATAAGCATAAAATGATTACTGAAATGGTAAAAATTATGTCATGAAGTAAGGGACCATGAAATGGCCATAGAACCACAGAGCAGACAACCACAAGAGACAAGTGCTTTGGTCATGGAGCATCATTCCACCTACCTAAAACATCCAATATGCATGCTGAGGGAAGTAAAATGTCTGTCCCCTCTAGAGAACAAGGAGTTGAGTAGTGTCTAAAATACCCTCTCCCAAATATTTCTGATCAGGATTGAGAGCATTCCTTATCCGAAATAGATGGATTATCGCAAAATACATCATGGCCTGAGAAAAAAATACCAAGAAGGAATGAGACACCTAGAACCGCTGAAAATGATCCTGCAGAGAAATCATCTAGCCCACTTGGCAGAGATAGAAAGACAAACTCTTCAGCCCAGGAAGCGCATTTTAAAAGTGTATTCCCATCAGGGAGACTGGGAGTATTCTTCTATGCCATCTAGGGGAAGAGACACATTTGTTTTCTACCCTCGGAGGAAGAAACCCACTATTAGCTGACCTCTAAGAAGGGATCCAGAGAAAAGAACAAAGGGAGGAGCTTGTGTTCTGTGCATCTAGAAGGCATTCCCGAAATCAGACAGTAGGGATGGCCTGGATGCCAGCTGGGACTGGGGTTCCAGCAGTAGCTCTGGCTCTAAGGGAGAATGGACTCAGGTACCAAAACAGTTTAGGGTAGGTCAGGAGGTAGACTGGTAATGGCCATTCCAACAAGTATTTATCAGAAATAATAAGAAAATGCCTTGCTTTCCCTAATCTATGGCGATGCCTACCTAACACACCTAATCTAGGGGGCTCATTGTCAGTGATAAAGTCCACAACAAAAGTTTGTCCTCAGTCCAAAGTCTAAGCTATTTTTGACCCTACCACATTATTCCAAAACACCTCCTAGGGTGTTTTTTTCCAGCTTTAGGTGGATTTAAATATACTATCTTCAGGTGGCCCTTGATCGTATCTTGCATTAGTACATTCAGTTAATTCAGGGGACTCTTCAAGCCTCCTGGCTTCCCCTTCTCCTGGCGTTGAAGGATCCTGGTATTTGAGATTCTTTGCCTTTCTCTTTGGCTCCTTTGACCCTCCTCTGATGGGTTACAAAGTCTCTCTTTCTCTCTCTCTCTCTCTCTCTCTCTTTGATGGTGATTATCTCTAAACTACCATACAGCAGAATGACTCCCTTATCCCGATGTATCTTTCTACTGGCTCAAGTACGATAAACAATTTGTTGAGTTTCATTCTGTGTCTCACTTGTTTCCACTTGGGATAAATATAATGCACCTAGTACTGGTAGGTAATTTTCTCAGTGAGATCCACAAGGATATCTCATTCTCTTAAACCCTTCATCTTTCATTGAACCAAACATATTAGTGATTCACGTTCTTTTATCTTCTCCCTCCCTCTCTCGGGAATAAGAGTAATGACCCTGGTAACAACTCGCTTTTCTTGATTTTCTCCTCTCTCACTGAGATGAGTGTGATAGCCACAGTACTGATTTCCAATCCCTTGAATCCTCACTCTCTCACTGGGACTAGTGTGATGGCCCCAATACTGCTTCACCATTTCTTAATTCCCCACTCTCTCACTGGGACTAGTAGAATGATCCCTATAATGATTCACAGTCTCTGGTTCAGCTTCTCTCTCAATGGGGCAAGTGAGATGGTCCCAATAATAATATACAGTCTCTTGATTACTTATGGTCCTGCTGGGACAAGTATCATAAGGACTGTAGTGGTTTTCTCTCTTAAGATTCTTTTGTTCCCAATTGTGAGGAGGGAGATCACTCCAATCTTCACATTAGTTTCTACTAAAACAAGTATTATTAGTCTCATAGTGGTCCTTTTTTTAAATATTTTTGTGTTCCCTACTGTGACGAGAAAGATCACTGCAATCATTATATTTGTGCTTTCGTATTACTTGAATATACTCGTCCTGCATGCTGTGAGACAGGCATGGTGACAAGAGAGACACAGACTCAGAAAGTAACATTTCAAAACCGTTATTTAAAGTTTCTGGGTTGGTGTAATACCTAACTAGACCTAACTCTAAAGGGATGTTTCCCTGAAATTATGCTTCTGGGGCCCATCGATGTCTGAAAGTCCAATGAAAAAGTCTGTCTGAGTCTAAACCTATGCTTGCCCTCACTCTAAACATAAAATGTGTTAGGGGTTTTTTGTCAAAAATGAAAAGTAGTGGTTCAATAGAAAAATAAGAGAACCTGGTTTGGTTTCCGGTGGCTTTCTTGCCAGGCGTGGTCTTAATCTTACCAAAACGAGTTCAATCAAATAGGGCTGTTTGCAAGACCTTCGCCACAGGGTCCTTGCAGTGAATTCCAAAACCTTCCGTGTCTTTGATTTCATTGTGGTTCCCTTCCCCAAGCTTCAGTCTTTTCAACACTATAAAGCAAACCAATAAGTTTCCAACTTGGCCGAGCCTCTTAGAGTTCCCTTCCCCAAGCACAGGCCTCTTCCAACTTTCAACACAAAAACAAAATATATCACAGTTCCTTTTAGGTTTCTCAGGGGACCTTCCCCAAGCTTAGGCCTCTTTAATTCCAAACCCAAATTCAGCTGGATAGGATATGCCCTTTCCTTATTTACAGCTTTTCTTACATACAACCTTCTCATGAGGTCGAATCAGAGGCTTTCGAAAACGTCAGACTCTTTGCTTTTCCTTTAGCGCGATCACTCTGATCCTTTGCCCCTTCTCTTGATTTCTTACTTGCACTTTCCTTGGTACCTTTGATCTTCAGGTGTTTATTGTCCACACTTGCATTGTCTTTTACTCCTTTAATTTTGTGGTGCAAACTCACACTGTTCTTTTCCAGTATATATTACTTATGTGCCTCTTGCACCTTCCTGCTTTATTGATCTTCTCGCAGCCTTCTGTTTCACTCACTTCTGTCTTTGGCCATACACACTTGTACTTCTTTTCCTTTGCTGTGCGTCCTTGCACCTTTAAACTGCCACTTTACTTCTCTATGCTCACTCACACCTTTTCCTTACTTTCCTTTCAGGCCGCTTGCCCTCTCTTAGCTTTCTTGTGCACCCTTGCACTTTCATCTTACTTTGCTTCTGTCCTCTTTTAACTTTATATCCGGCCACTTGCCCTTTCTTTCAAATCTATTTACTTTCTGTCCTCTTATTTCTGCGCCGCTCGCACGCCCCGTTTCTCATCTGTTACTTTCTTTCACTTGCTTTCTCTCTTTCTATTTTTGGCTTCTTTGTGCTGTTTTACCAATCTTCTTTTTCTTCTCTATCCCGCTCCAAACACCTGCCCGCTCCCGAGTTTCTCTTTCTGTCATGCGAAACTCTCTGGGATGCTTTGGGTCGAGGTCTGAGGGCCTGCCCCTCAGACATCCTTGGGCCCAGCACACGGCCCAAGGTAACAAGCAATTGCACAGACTCTGCCAGCAGGGTCCCAGCTGCCTCGACATGGCTCTTAGGAGACATGGCTCCCCAGCCATACTACAGCCCTCCTCACACCGGACCAGCATCGCAGCACACCGCTCTTCTATGGATCCTCTTTCTTGAAGCTCCCAGCTTCGTGGCTTCTCTGGTCCAAAATGCTTCTCCAGCTCTCTCATCCATCTGTGTAAAACCACACCTTTTATAGTGAAAAAAACAGTCAAGTGGAGTCAGGTGTAAATGGTCACTATTTACTGCCGGACCATGCCTGACTCTATTAGTGGGACAACTCGAGTTCTTTCTAGGGTGGATTGTCCTTACTTTCCCCGTGTTATTCCTATGGGAAATATTTAATGATCTTAGTTGCCTCTTCCTCGCATGGACGTCATTTAGGGGTCGCCAGGGGTAGTAACTGTGACCCCTGAGGTCTCCCTTGTTACAGCTGTGGTCTCCCTTGTTACCCCTAAAAAAAAAGAAAAAAACATTTTTTTTTAAAATGGGTCTCATGGGCTGTGGCCAGCAGCATGTGGCTGTTTGTTTCTGGAGTGGCTGGTTTGCTAAAAGCTATAGCTGGTAAGATAGCTCAGTAGGTTGAGCGCTGGCTGCTGCAATGGGTGTGTGATCTGCAGGTTACAGATTCGACTCCCGGCAAGGTCAACTCAGCATTTGATCCTGCTGAGGTTGATAAATGTGTACCAACACAGGTAAGTGCTATATAATAACACATCATATTGTTTGGACTTGGACGTCTGCTTGCATTCACAGTAATTTGGCAATATGGGCCTATAAGCATATGTTAACGAGACATATAGTGATCCATTCTTGTAGGAAATTTTTATCACTGTAAAGTTTGTTTGTTTTGATTGTTTGTTTGTTTATTTTATTTATATAACGCTGCAGACCAGGGAGTAAAAGGGTGCTTAAGGACAGGTTACAAGGCACAATATATATAGAATTTGCAGTAATACATTTGTAAAGTTATGTATAGTATATACAGTCAGAGGTAGTTAAAAGTTACAGTTGAAGCATTGTTGAGGCATGTACAATATATACAATTTGTAGTGGGCTAAGTCTAACTTAAGGTTGGTTTTTATTCAGTAACCAACAAATGAGAAGTTTCCTGAATAATTGGAAGGATTTGGTCGATTTAATGTTCAGAGGCAGTGTGTTCCAGAGTTGAGAGGCGAGGACCGTGAAACTCGAACCGCCAGCTCTTTTAGAGGTGAATCTGGGCACCGTGAGGCATAGAGTGTTGGAGGATCTGGTAATTCTAGTGGCTGGCTTCATGGTGAATTTGTTAGTGAGGTAGGTCGAGGCTAGGTGGTTAAGGGCTTTGTAGGTGAGGCAAAGGGGTTTTAAGTCAATTTTTTGTTGTATGGTATTCTGGTGGCGGATATATGCTCACGCCCAGGAATGTTTAATGCTGCTCGTAGAGCATTATTTTGGAGAACCTGTAGTTTATTGATTATAGATTGGTTGGCACCTAGGTAAAGGCTGTTGCAATAGTCTAACTTAGATTGTATAAGAGCCCTGGCCAGCATGAGGCAGCGATTAGTGGATAAAAAACGTCTGCACGCTCTAATTAGTTTCCCCTTGTAGGCGGTAGCTGGCGGTAGGTGAAGCGGTCGTGTTAACTTGTTTAGTGAGGTTGGTATTGGCGTCAAGATAAAAGCAGAGGGTTTTCACATTTTTAGCGATGGGGATGGTGTTACCATCGATGATGATGTTGGAGTAGTCAGGGCTAAAAATTATTAGGTGATCCGACAAGAGAAGTTCAGTCTTCTCATCATTCAGGCAGAGGCCATGTGTGGCCATCCATGCCTGAATGATGGAGAAGATTTTATTAATCGTGGTGACATCACACTGTAGTTGCCAGTGATGGTGAGGAGTAGCTGGGTGTCATCCGCGTAGTTGGTGTAGGTGACACCCAGATGGTCCAGTTTTTCAAAGAGAGACTTTGTAAAGATGTTATATAAGGTGGGGGAAACACAGGATCCTTGTGGGACACCACAGGTGATGGGGATAGGGTCTGCTGTTGCCGCGGAAGAAAAAACCCTCATGGTTCAGTTGGCCAAGAAGGATTATATCCACGTGACAGCAGAGGAGGAGAAATGGGCAGCAGAAGAGAGGTGGTTACAGATTATTTTATGGTCGACCAGGTCGAAGGCTGCTGAGAGGTCTAGAAGGAGTAGGATGGCAGCCGTGCCTTTGTCTTTGTCTTTAATGTCATCAATCTGACTTTTGAGGTCAACAAGGGCAGTTTCTGTTCCATGTTGAGGTCGAAAGCCAGATTGACGCAATCCTAACAGTTGGTTGGTGTCTAAGTAATCCTGAATTTGCAGGTAGGCAACTCTATCAAGGATTTTTAGCAGGAAAGGAACTGTGGTGATAGGCCTGTAATTGGTGGGAATGGCTGGGTCTAGAGATTGTTTTTTTAGAAGAGGGAGAACCCATGATTGTTTCAGGTTGTTGGGTACTGAGTTGGTGGAGAATGATAGGTTTATTAGCTTGCAGATGAAGGGGGATAGGTCTCTTGCTGCATCTTTGATGATCTGTGCGGGACAGCTGTCCCCTTTGCAATTTGACGGTTTGAGGGATGTGATGATTTTTTGGACTTCTGGTATAGTTACCTTTTTGAATGTGAAGCCAGAGGTGGTATTAGTGGTAGTAGGAATTCTAGGGGTGGAGGAGTTACTGTTGGAAAGTTGTAGTCTCTTGACCTCAATTTTCATTTGGAGGCCAGTGATTTTGTTAGCAAGGGGATTTTGGATGCTTGTGCACCAAAGTTTGTCTTTCACAGACGTGTCCCTCGGTGGGTTAGGGTTTTCTAGCTCCTTTAGGATGGTGAAGAGTTCTTTAGCGCAGGATCCTGCATTATTTATTCTGACGTTGTAGGCTTCCTTCTTAGTGCGGATTATCTCCTTTTTGTAAAGGGAGGAGATATTCGTGAGATTGGTTTTATTTTCAGCTCATGGAGTCATTTTCCATAAGGTTTCCATCTTGGCTTTCTTTTTTCTAAGTATTTTGAGTTCAGGTGTACACCAAGAGTTCAGATGAGCTCTAGGTTTGCCTTTGCGTAGCTTTAGTGGGGCAACGGCGTCAATGGCTTTGGTCATGGCGTCATTGTAGGTACTGACTAGTAGGTTGAGGTCAGCGGTGGCAGGGAGCGTATTTAGGATGGGAAGAACCAGTGGTGTAAGGGTTTCCGCAGTAATGTTACGCTTGTTTCTGGTCAGACAGGCTGGTGCGAGGGGCACTGTTTGGGGTTCTGGTTGTTAATGCTAATGTAAAATGATATGAGGAGATGGTCAGTCCATACGAGAGGTTGGGGGGCTTTGCAGGTGATATTGCAATTGTGGGCAGCAAGCCAATCAATGGTTCTGCCTTTCTGATGGGTGGGTAGAATGTTGAATTGAGTATAGTCGTGTTCAGAAAGGGCGTTAGCAAGGGAGGACGCAGGAATGTCGTTAGGGTCGTTGTACCGCAGGTTAAAGTCACCTAGAATGATATTTTATGAGAGTGGCTTAGAGTTCTCAGCTATAAGAGAGGTAATGTCTTCCTCGAAGGTACCTGAGGGACCTGGGGGTCTTTATATTAGTTCCAGATTGATAGTCTTCTTAGGGGTGGTTTGTATTTTAATGGTGAGGTGTTCGCATGATTTCAGTGGAAGGGAGGCAACAGATCTAATGTTGAGCGAGGATTTAAATATGATAGCTACACCTCCTCCACGAGCATTAGGTCTGTCGGCCCTGAGGATGGAGTATTTGTCTGGAACCGCAAGGGTTAGATAGGGACCTGCTGCATCCTGTAGCCATGTTTCTGTAGTGACAAGGAAGTCAAGATCTGCTGAGAGGATGATGTCAGCGATTTCGGTGGGATGAGCAACAAGGGATCTGACATTGAGTAGAGCACCTTTTAACGAAGCGATGTTAGCAGCGTTGGTGGTGTTCTTATTGATGGCCTTAGTCATAGATGTTGCAGGCAATTTACTAGGTAAGGTGTGGAGTCTGGAGCCTAGTCTATTGTTGCGGGTAGTAAGGTTAGGGTTGGCTGTGGGCCGGTATTCTGGTAGCTTGGGGGGGTTCGGGTTGTTATCGGTGTAGTCATCTTTAGTGGGGTTGGGAGTGTTGAGCAGAGGGTTGTCTAAAGTGACACTGACTTTAACGGTGTGGTATGAGTGGGTACTGTGGAGAAATGGTGGCATAGTGGTCAGGAAAGGTGTGGGACAGGGGATGGGGTGATGTCTTGGGCAGCCGAGTTTGGCTAGTCCATTGCTAAGCGATATGTAGCTGTTTCTGCTGCATGGCGTATTGTTGTGCATGACACAAAAAGGGAACATGATGAGGATGAGCCAGACGGGCATAATTGTGAATGCAATGTAGGTTGGGCTGTAGAGCTATGGGGGTGCTAAGTGCTGTGGGCTGGACACATGCAGGTAAGCACAATGGGCAATTACAGGAGTATGGGCGTATGCAGGTACGATTTAGTCTGTATTTTAACAAAGTGGGTAGATTCAATTATGCTAGTGGTCTAACAAGTAGGCTGCTTCAGTTGTACAGGTGGCATGCAAAGATAGGCAGATTCAATTTTGCTAATGCAGTGCAAAAACAGGCTAAATTCAACTTTGCTAGTCTAGTGCAACAATAGGCTAGTTTGATTTTGCTGATAGAATGCAAAGATAGGCAGATTCAATTTTGCTAGTATAGTGCAACAATAGGCTAGTTCGATTTTACTGATAAAATGCACAAATAGGCAGATTCAATTATGCTAATGCAGTGAAAAAGTAGGCTAATTCGACATTGCTAATGTAATCCGAGAATAGGCTAATACGATTATGCTAATGAAATGCAGGAGTAGGTTAGTTTGATTTTGCTAATACAGTGCAGAAGTGGGCACGTTCAGTTTTGCGGAAGGAATACAAGAAGCATTGGGTATTCATATAATTCATGCAATAGATACCATTTGAAGCATAAAGTGTGCGTAGACACTGTAGGACAGTTGCAGGCACAATAATTCGAGACTCGGGAGCAAAAACAGCAGTGCGCTTAGGGTTATAGTGATCACTAGAAGTGATAGTAGAGGGGGCTGTGCACACACATTTGGCAATGAGTGGGGGTGTATTGTGTAAGGGTGATGGAGCGCATGTCTCGAGGCTGGAAAATTGGTAGGAACAATCAGGCAGCATAGACTAGAGTTTCTTGTGACAATCGGTTGCGCATATATACACAGATCAATAGGTCAGATATGCGAGTTAGTCAGCTTTGGGTCGGGCAGTAGCAATGCAGTGGCTGGGGAGGGTTGGAAATGTTACCTTTTAAAAGAGAGCCAGAGGGTCTGGCAAACGGCAGTCACGGCATCAACAAGTGTTATCGTAACCATATTTTCGTAGTGTACTAAGAAACAATGTATTGTGATGCCACTTCCTGTTTTGTCAAGGGGTGAAAGGTCATGTTCCATCGCTTCCTGTGATGTCACTTTGGGGTGGGGTCAAATGACATCACTTCCTGTGATGTCATCACCGGTCAAGGGTCATGTGATGTCACCCCTGCCATTTTGGAGAAATGACGTCCCTGCTTCCTCATATCAGTATTTGTTGGAAATGGGGAGGGGAGATGGGGTGAGATTGGAGATACCCCTTAAAGGCTGAGGGAGAGTAGGTTGGGGTATTTTTGGGATTGGGGGAATACCACGTCTAGCCATTCGGTATCCTCCTCTCAATCCCTCATAACCCTCCGCTCAGGTGATCCTTTCTCACTTGTCCAACCCCACGGTTAGGATCCAAACGTCATGGGCCTTCCCAGGCCACCTGAATAGAAGATCCCGAGGGAGTGGGTGGGAGAACACCATCAAGTTTCTCACAATGCCCTCTCCCCCCGGGCCTCCCGCTCTCCCCATTACCTTTGCTCTACTGGGGCTGCGTCACCGGGTCGGCCTTTGGGTCTCTTCCTTCTTCGGTCAGGACAGCACTTCTGCCCGCTATGTCATCTTCATTTTACACCGCTAGGTGTCGGTATGTGGTATAGGCGACAACAGGTGTTGTCTCTTTCTGCCCTCCCAAGCCACGACTTTGTTCTCTCTCTCTCCTCCCAGTTTTCCGGGTCCATCTCCACTGTGCTCTTGCTCAAGCATGCTTGTGTTGGGGCTTCTCTTCAGCCCTTCTCAAATGTCCCTCCTGGGACCAGCAGCTGAGGGATAGACTTTCCCTAGATGGTCTGCCGCTCCATGCATTTCTGACACTTCTCCTCGCATGCTGCCGGTATACCGGTAAAGCAGCATTCTTCCTGAGTCACCAGCTTCCCTGCTCCAGCTGGTTTGTAACTCTCAGGTTTCTCTCTCTCATTCTCATGCTCCTCCCATTTCTATCATGCAATGCTTGGGCTTCACCAGTTTCTCATGATAATCCTTTCTTTGTGTTGGAGCTATACTCTTCATAACTCCTGTAAGTTTCTTCGTCCCAGTATTTAACATACATGCATTCTTCATTCCTCATATGTTCTTACTCTTCACAGTACCAGACAGGTACTAATATTCTCCAACCACACTACAATGCAGATGTAAGAGAAGCCAAGTTGTGTGTCAACTGGTAGGGTTGGACTGGATTTTTAAGCATAAGTTCCGCATTGTAAAGGGAGTCCTTGTCCCCAGCCCTAGGGGGCATGTTGCGTCGCAGGCTCACCTCCCTAGCCTCACACAGAAAGTCTCCCCCCTGGGGACAAGTGACTGAATCCTTCAATTCATCACAGACCATATAAAACAAATAAAAGACATTACAAATGTTATGACCCGTTATCACAAAAATGCAAAATATTCTGTGTGGCAACTTCTAGAATTGTATGAACAAATGATGTCCTCATTTGGAATAAAGAATGATTTCAATAACATGGAGTATGCAAACTGAATGTTCTCTCCTGAGCTTTCCAGCTTCTTTGCAGAGCTGGAGGGCCAAAGCCACCATAAATGGTCTACCTATAAGACATCCATTTTAAAACACTTTTCTACTCACAGAATCCCCCAAGAGGTCCACAAAACTACATACAATATGGTGTATGGTGAGGACCAGTCTCCAAGAGAATTTGTCCATGTGTTGAAGTGTGTATCCGCACAGACTTCTTGGCACTGAATACCAACAATAGGGAGTTCATTACCACATTTTTTCATGCCATTCCAAAATACATAGTCACCTAATTAGTGAGGGACTTCGATGATTTGCAAACTCTCGAATGGGTGATTTCTCAAGCTACAAGGATTTATGAGGTACAAAAAGCTTACAGAATGTAAAAGCAATCCCAAAACTTCCAAACAATTGACAATACCTACCACCGTGAAAGTGGGTGAGGTGAAGAGTGCTCATCATTTGGATGGTTAGCCATGGGGGATCAAACAATGATCCTCTGACTACAAACATAATGACCAAAAGAGGAGGCCTCCTGCTCAGTCCCAATCGAGATGTGCTCACCCTGTGTTCCAAAATTCAGACCCATCTGCACCAGTATTTTTTTTTTCATTTGTTTATTGGTTTAATAACATGAGGTAAACAAAAAAAACAATATCATTAGCGATTGGTCAAGCATATCAAGGAAATATCCAAAACCCCATCCCACCCTCCTCCCCCCACAAGACCACGGTTAGTTCACTGTTCCTCTCTAGTCCGTGCCCTCGTCCGGGCAACTCTCTCCACTCCGCTCCATATCATCTGCCTCAGGGTGGAGCAAGGGCACCGTCAGGGCCACCCAACGGTGTAGTTCCTCGCTGGAATCTAGTCTTTGCACATGGATAGCCGTTTCCCACGCAGCGGTTTCAGCTATAATCCACTTCGTAAGGTCTTCGCACCATGGGGGCATATGTGGACCTCTGGGGCTTTTCCACCCCATGGCAATACGTCTATTGGCTGTTATGTATATAAGATCTGTGAGCTTGGTTAGGGGTTTGTTCTTCCTGTTTCGCCTATATCTGCCCAGGATACAGGCCGTAGGCTCGTCCACCTCAACTTCGATGTCTGCGCCGGCCACTCTGTCCTTCACTTGTGACCAGAACTCCCTGATCACTGGGCAGCCCCAGAACATGTGAGTCATTCCTGCCCTGGGTTCACTGCATTTGGGGCATAATTGGGTTCCAGCACCTGTGAATCTTGATATGGCTTCAGGTGTGAAGTACGCTCTATTGGTGATGTACAGCTGGATATGCTGCAAGCAGGCGTTCCTGGAAACTTTCTTATGGTAGTGGGTTATGTCACCCCAATCTTTGTCTTCAAAAACAAGGCTCAGTTCAGTTTCCCACTTACTCCTGCATTTAAGGTTTTCCCTGGTCGGACCCCACAACAGGGCCTCGTAGATTCGTGAGGTTTCATCAACGGAGTTCAGTATTGTTTCGATGCATTCATTTTCCTCAGTCAAGTCGGCAGCGACCGGCCATCTCTTGTACAAGGCATGTACGACCACCCTGTGCAAAAGGAACTGGCCCGTGGCCTCACAGAGTTCCGAGAAAGTTAGGATTTCCTGTTCTTGAATCAAGTCCCCAAGTGTGGCCCCCCCCCGAGGGGCTCCCATTGTGTGCGTGTTTCAAGTTGCCCCCAAGAGTGATTAACCATAAGTGCAGCAATGGGGATCTGTGGGGAGAACGGGTCGTCCGACCCAACCAGCTTGCAGGCCCTTTTCCAAAGCCGGATCCCGAGCTTGGCGAGGTAAGGGCAGTGTCTCGTAGCACCCTCCCCGGCCCAAAGTATGCCTCTTAGTAACAACCGGGGGAGGGCCGTTTGGAGGAGGCGAGTGTCCGTCGTGCTCTCATCGGCCATCCATTGAGTGACATGTCTCAGCTGGATGGCAAGGAAGTACAGCTCAAAGTTGGGGATCTTAAGTCCGCCCCTCTCGTATGGTCTTTGGAGAGTCTCCAACGCCACCCTATGCCTACGTCCCTGCCAGAGGAAGCCCCTACAGAGTTTTTTGAGATCTTTGAAGAATAAGAGGGGGATGTTGAAGGGGACGTTAGTGAAGTTATGTAGTAGGCGGGGAAGGACGACCATTTTAAGGAGACCAGCCATCCCGGCCATCGAAAGCGGGAGCCGACCCCAGAATTCCATGCATTTCGTGAGAGAGTCTTTGGCCCTTACGGTATTAAGGATGTGTTCTGTGCCGGGGTTGCGGTGTATGGTTATCTCCAACTATTTGAAAGATGATGTCTGCCATTCGAGATCTAGAGGGGGGAGGGATCTGTATTCATCAGTGTAAAGTGCTGCAAGGGGGTAAAGGCAAGATTTGCTCCTATTAATCTGGATCTCCGTGAGCTTGTGGAAGCAGTCCAGGGTTTCCAAGAGGTAGGGTAGGAGGTGATCAGGGTCTTAAAGGTACAAAAGGGTGTCGTCAGCATACATAGAGATGAGGTGGGTCACCCCGTCTATCTTAATGCCTCCATCCCCATATTCCTGTCTCAGGTAGGCCGTCACTGGTTCTGCGGCAAGAATGTATAACATGGGGGACAGAGGGCACCCCTGGCGGGTGCCCCTGTGTAGGGACCATTTAGCGGAATAGGTTTTGTTGGTGTGTACTCTCGTGGTGGGGTTAGCATAAACTAGCTGGGTCCACTTTAGGAATACAGGGCCTATTCCCATTTTGGCCATGGTGGCATACAACCAGTCCCACCTCACAGAATCAAAAGCTTTGGTGGCATCTAGTGACACCATTGCAAGTTTCTACGGCCTTCCCTCAGTGCTATAAATGACATGATGTAACCTGCGCAGGTTCTCAGTGATGGAGCGCCCCGGGGCGTATCCAGTTTGGTCCTGATGGATCAACAGAGGGATTACTCTGCGCAGTCTATTCGCAAGCAGGGCAGTAAGGATCTTGCAGTCTACGTTAAGCATAGAGAGGGGCCTGTATGAACCACAATCTGCCCCGTCCCACCCTGGTTTAAGTAAGGGTATAATCACGGCCTCACTCATGAAGTCTGGGAGGGTACCACGCTCGAAGGCCTCATTAAAAACCTGGGCCAATATTGGGGCGAGTGTTTCCTCATAGGTCTTGTAAGATTCCCCCGGGAGACCATCCGAACCCGGGGTTTTCCCAGCTGGTAGCAATCTAATTACCACCTTGACCTCGTCGGGGGTGACAGGCTCGTGAAGGGTCTCAGCCAATTGCGAGTCTAATTTAGGTAGGTCAATGACGTCAAGGGCGTCTTCGATCCTGGTGTCAGAGGGGGCGGGGCTTCAGAGTACAGGCTACGGTAGAAGTCGGTAAAAACCGAATTGATTTCTTGTTGGGTATGCACGGCGGTGCCGTCAGGTGTGAGTATGTGGCAGATGGGTGGCCTGGGGGTCTCCCTCTTATAGAGCCAAGCTAAGAGTTTCCCCGGCTTGTCTCCCAGAGCATGGATTCTCTCTGTGTGCTTGGCGTAACTCAGTTTACTGAGGGATTCCCAATGAGTTAGGCAGGTTTGTCTAAGTTCGGCCATTTTTTGTAATTGGTCAGGGGATGGGGCAGCCCTGCCTTCGAGCATACTCAGGTCCCTCTCTGCGCGCTCAAGTAAGGATGTAATGGATCTCTGAGCTCCCCCCACTGCTGAAATCATATCGCCCCTCATGACCACCTTGTATGCCTCCCAAGTTGTGCTCAAGTATCTAACGCTATGCAAGTTATTTTGCCAATATTCCTCAGTACTATCTTTTATGCATTCCTTGAATGCAGTGTCAAGTAGGGCCTCAGCCCTCAGCCTCCATGTGGGTACAGGGGATTTAGGTGGGAACACCTCCCAGGTTACCAATAGGGGAGAGTGATCAGACAGCACCCTAGGCAGGTAGCGCGCATCAACAAATATGGACTGTTGTGTTAGGCTGAGAAAAATGTAGTCCAGCCTGGTGTGTACGGCGTGAGGTGGGGAGTAGAAGGAATACTCACGTTGTTCCGGGTGCTGGACCCTCCATAGGTCACTGAGTTGCAACTGTTGGATTAGTTTGGAAAGTATTTTGGCTGGAGGGGAGGGGTGATCGTGCTTATTATCTGATCTGTCCAGTAGAGGGTCAAGGGTACAGTTGTGGTCACCCCCCCATATCATAATTCTGTCCACATACGGGCTGATCGTCGCGTATAAAGGGAATGGAAGAAGGCAGTCGCGCCATGGTTGGGTGCGTAAGTGCTGACCAGGCATACCTCTTTGCCCTCGATGGAGCCGCACACCACCACCATCCTACCTTTGTTGTCTGTTTTAGTGCCAGTGAGTTTAAAATGAACAGTGGGGGCAATCCAAATCAGAACCCCTCTGGCGTAGGAGGAGTAAGCCGAACCTATTAATGTACCACGCCAAGTTTTGGCCAGGGCTTCCAGTTTCTTGGCAGTTAAGTGAGTCTCTTGCAGCATGGCGATTCTGACCTTGCATCTTTTCAGGTAGGTTTGGACACGCTGTTGTTTAACGAAGCTGTTCAGGCCTCTGACGTTCCAAGTAACGACCCTTATTGTGTCAGCCATAGGCGTAGTGTGGTTTATTGTATGTAACAGGTGGACCTCGAGGTCTTGAAGGTGCTGCGTTGCGTGTGAATTGTACCCGTGGTCTCGATATATCCCAGTGTATGTCCCCAACTTGAGCAAAAACTCCCCTATTCCCACCACCACCCCTTAACTGTGAAAACTCCAAACATAGAACTGGTCCAGCAAGGTTACCCTCGTTATGACTGTCCCGTTTCTGCTCCGTCGGACCGTGCATTGGTCTCCAGGTGCCCTACGGGCGGATATATATACCCAAAAGGAAGAAACATTCAGGGGTTGGAGTGAACTTGGACTCCGGGTCTCCGCAAGGAGGATCCATTCAGCTGTGTAGAGGTTCAAACAAAAGTATAGTTCCCACCAGGATGTCAGGAGGATTGTTATCTCGGTCTCCGCTTCCTTTCCTCAATATCAGGGATCTGTAAACCGCCCATCCAGTCCCTGGCCTGAGCCGGAGTGTCGAACAGGTACGCCTTATTGTTATGCAGCACTTTAAGCCTAGAAGGATACAGGAGCATATAACGCAGCCCGGCGGCTTTCAATCTGGCCTTCGTGTATATGAACTGTGCTCTGTTCATTTGGACCTGAAAGGTGTAATCGGGGTATATGGCGATTTTAGCAGAGTTCCTTTGGATTTGGCCACCTGCTCGGGAAAAGGCCAGAATAACTTCTCGATCCCTGTAGTTGAGAACTTTCGCTATCACTGGCCTGGATGGGGCCCCCGGCGGTGGTTTCTCATCCAGGGATCTGTGGGCCCTCTCGATGGTGAAGCCCTGGGAGAGTTTGCCAGCTCCCACCTCGTGTAGCAAGAGGTTCTCTATGTAGTTAGTGGGGTCGGAGCCTTCGGAACCCTCTGGCAGCCCGAGGAGACGTATATTGTTCCAGTGAGCCCTCCCTTCCGCCTCCTCGGCTCTGTCCTCCAAGTTTTTGACCCTTTGCTGAAACTCATCGATGTCTCGAAGGAGGTGAGTTTTGGATTCTGTGTTTTCCCGGACTTGCATTTCAAGCACCTCGGTTCTGCCGGCCAGGGAACGGACGTCTTGACGCAGGAGGCCCAGGTCTGTGGCAACGGCGTCGATTTTGTTTTCCATCGTTGCCTGGAAAATCTTGATGGCTTTGAGTATCTGGGTGTTACTAGGCTCTGTAGCCGCAACTGCCGTGGGGTTAGATTGAGCGTCCGAGGCTGCCTTGTTTGTGCCCTTGGAATTTGGGGATTTAGAGGCTGCGAAGGTGTCCATCCTGGTCTGGCACTGCTTGGGCCTGCCGTTTCTGCCAGACATATCGTCAATGCAGGGCCTTACCGCACCGAGAGTGCCGGGAGCACAATCGGGAGGCTGCCAGCAGCAGCTGCGGAGGGGAGACTCTCGTTACCACCGTAGGACCGACAGGGCAATGATATGAAGCAAAGGGTATCTCAGTTCCAGCGGGCGCGCTGTGCGCCGGACGGCCCCCCCAGTTGTCAGCTGTGGAGTGGTGGGGGAGCACGGGGACTACCCTAAGAGTGGGCCTCACGGTCCGCCAGAGCGTCAGTCTGCAGGCAGGGGCCAGGTGTTTTCACCCACACCTCCCCCCAATGAAGGTTCATGCAGGCGGGGGAATAGACAGCCAGGGTCTCAGCGCCTCGGGGAGACAAACCCAAGTTCTTGTGTTGCCACCAGCGGCGAAGTCAGGTGCAGGGGGGTAGAGTAATGCGCGGCCACGGGCCCACACACCCAGCCGCCAATGTGGATGTCCGGGCTGGTCTTCCGCCGCGCCGGCCTACTTCCGCAGCACCGGTCGGCCACCGCTCACGCCGGGGGCCCTCGCGACTATCCAGGGCACACCTCAGCCCAGTCACGCGCCGCAGGCAGGGTGCAGTCCGGCAGGGGCGTCAGGGTCGGTCCTCTCAATCGATGAGTGCAGCTGTTCAGCCCCCTCCTCCAGGCCCGGCACAGGTCGGCAGCCCAGGATCCTCTTCCCCCACCGGCGGGCAGCGTCGTTAGTGGTGATAATGCGCTCCGGTCTTCAGGGCGCGGGGCCGCCATTTTGGATCTGTTCACCGACACTTTTCACACGCCGGGTAGAGGTGTTAGCCGTCTCTTCTCCGCCTGGGAGACGGTACGAAAGTTGCTGAAGAGGTTCTGCGGCAAATGGTGAAACTTGTAGAGTTCCGGAGCACTTTAAAGTCACTTAAAACAGCTTATCATGGCACATCAGCACGGAGCTCTCAGGAGACACGTCCACTCTACATGGCGGTTAGCCATGCCCCCACCCATCTGCACCAGTATATATATTAAGTCCATGGTATACCAGTTCTAAACCCATCATGGGTGACAAAGATCTCTGCATTAGAGTGACAAGTCCTGCAATTGACAGAGAACGTTAACAGGTGTTGAGGGCCCAACAGAACCCTCAGACTGTCAGTGTTCACCAAAATGCCCCAACATCTGGGTTCAGTGTCAAGAAATAAGCATAAAAAATAAGCAGGATCATGGAGCTGCAAGACGAAGCTGTCTGGCCTTGAGTGAAGACTGAAGCAGCCAAGGTGAGATGTCTATTCTGGAAAGGAGGGAACGTGCGAAGAATGAATCATCCCTTATTATGATGCAAAGAAAGAACACCAAGAGTGCCAAGTTTAATTCATTTAAAGCATTTAAAAACATGCAAAACGGACCAAATTGTGGTCTCCTGTCACGTGAGCCAAGGATGAAAATAGAGTTCGGACTTGAGCTCTCACTCCCAGTATTCTAAAGACAAGGATACTTTTGAAAGGCCAAGTTCAAAGACAATCTTGATGGCAGAAAGTATGGATGTTGGGTGATGCTGGGCTAATTGTGTGGGAAGGAAGTATCATGCCCCATCTCCTTGCACCTGGGTCTGGGCTTACATGCTGCTAAGTGAACCGAATGTTCCAGACCTGACACAAGAGTGCCAACCAATTGTAGTGGTTCATATAACAAAGGACCTTATAGTTTGAAAACCAATGAGAAAATGTATATCTAATGTTTCTGAAGATGACATGTCCTAGGGGTAGACAGTTTTATTAGATAACCTCGGTTTTTAGCAACTCGTAAAAACACCTACTCATATTAAAGGGAATACACTAGATTGGGTTGCTGTGCACAATATTAAAACAACAGATCTAGTTGTCTCTCCCTGCCCATGGTCAGATCACTTTTGTGTGCATTTAATAATAGTTCTGGAGAAACCAATAAGGATGAGGGTAAGGAAAAAAACTAGTTTCACAGTAAAGAATCCAAAAAAAAACTAACACCAGAAGCGATGGCGCTGTGTCTACTGTACACATATACAATTGAAAGAATGAGGGGAATTTTTTACCGGCCCCGAGTTTCGTCCCCCCCTATTTAACTGGCGAATGCTTCTGGACTAAAGAATCTCGTTGCCTTTATGCTGTACTCTATGAGAGGGAAGAGAAACACTATTGTATATATATACCCACAACCATTTCTAAAATTCCACTCGACCACTTTAATACAAAATGTTTTTTTTATTTTATTAAGACAATATGTTAAAAATGTATTAAACAGTCATCAATAAAAAGACTCTATGCAGACTGAATGCTGCCTCCAATTCATACTTTTGTTCTATAAACACACAAAGTGCAGTAGTGCCTCCTTTGAAACAATTAACCATGTATCCACTAGCTGACTCACACTCTATTCACCATACTCAGCTGCCCATACAAATGTTGAATACAGAAAACAGAAAGCTCTCAAACTGTGAGTTGCTCCCTCCAGACCCTTGGTGTCCTTATTAGGTGAATCCTTGCTAAACAAGGTTCTAGTTAACTTAATAATTGCTTAATAAATGCTGCCAAGGAATGCAACATCAATAACGCCCAACATGTTTCGTTCTCTTTATAACATTATGTTAGAACAATAATAGAACTTCTTCAGAGGAAATTTGACATGCTGGTTTTCTTTCTCTTTCACACTCCGTGTAATAATGTTCATCTGTGACCCTACAGGGAACAGCATAAAATACAGCCATAAGTATTGCTGTTACTAAATTAAACATCTAACCAACAATGGAGCTAATAGTCTCCTGTGGTAGACTTACCATGGTAGCTTTAATGAATAATGCTGTCCACAGCGTAGCAGGTGCGTCTTCCAAGTAAGCTGCCCTCTGTTGTGGTGAACACCACTTACAATTTTTGACCGCTGAGTTACAACTCTGCAAAAACAATTTTTTCTTTATATATATATATATATATATATACCAATGAACATATGCACTAATTACATACTAAAACTTTACTCTGATCTTATCCTCTCTCTATGTCATACAGGTCCCATGCACAATAGTAGCTTATTGTCTCACTGAACTGAGTACATATGCGACTCGAGCCATTCCTGGCTTGTGGAGGAATCGTGTGTAGATATAAAAATGGATATTTATCCACAATGTTCAACAGCACTCCTCCTAATTTTTATAAAAATTTGTATAATGTCTTATGATGCCATCCTTCAAATTACTAGTGCAATGCACCAAAATATATATATATATATATATACACAGCGCACTTTTAGTGCACAACTTTTACTAACATCGATGCACTTGAATACAGTGACTCACTCACTTGTATCCTTAACGTCGATCCGTTCGTGATCGTCTTCTACTTGTTTCAAACCATTCCTGGTGCAGATACACACGTTACTCCCAACTGCTAGGTTTCTTCATTACCCATAAGCAACTGCGCTTGATCTTCCCGTGAATTACGGTGGCTGGATTACAAAAAAGGAAAGTGTTTTTAGGAAAATATTGAGTGGGGATTGATGATACATGCTACTTTAGCAGTCCCCTATCTCTCTTCCCACGAGCGTTGCTTTCTAATTCACCCCAAAACTACATATACGAGCGGCTAGTGTCCACGCACTTTCTCCCGTGCATAGCCTAAGACACTTACTTCAATCATATTCCGCGTCTGGCGTCACTTCTGTCGTGGTCGTATGCACGTATCGTACGTCACCTGATTCTAACAGTTACGTCTCCATACTCTCTTTTTAAAGGTAATGAAACAGCGTTGCTGTGGTGAATTACCCTAATTGCTTCTAATGGAATAACAGCCGTAACCAGTCATTCGGTGTTACGTATGGTGAAGGTGTATCGCCTGTGAGTACCGAAAAACCCCCATTACCAGTATACTTTTGTACACCGTATTTTTGGTCGATCGCTCAAATTACACAACATAAACAGTGTAATTATGACCCATTGTGCATGCCTCTACTGCTGGTTGTTAAGTACGCACTTATATATAGTCCACCTCTACTTATATGGAATGTAGAAAAATACGAACGTGGAAGGACATACACTATAACATCAGCGTCTTTCAAGATGGGCATGGTTTACTGACTGCTCCTTCATCAAGATTTAAAGAAAACCACAATGCCGGGGGATTCCCTTTACCCCAAACAGTTCCAATCTACAGCCTCATTAAGCCCGATTACCGCTGATTTACATGAAAAAAATCAGCCATTGCTCTTTCGCCTACAGCCTTTTAGTTGTTTCTGCACCGTTGATGGGTGGAATATGCAGTAGTACCGTCCATTTCAGATCATCCATCCCATGGTCCATCATTAGAAAAGGATTGAACATCGGGGCTCTGGAGACCTTGTTCTTAATAAAACTCCTGTGTTTAGTAATTCTCACTCTGATCTTCCTTTTAGTCATCCCTATATAGAGTTTCCCACACGGGCACCATATAGCGCAAATAACATTACTGGTGTTACAGTTTGTAAACGTCACTTGTGACCAAGTTTTAGCCAAACCAAGGTCAACTTGTGTAGTCCAGCTAGTTAAGTGACAATTAACACAGTGTCTGCATGGGGCATGTCCTGCTGTTTTTGGTAACCCCTATATTTCAGTGACACTTCTCTGTTTGTTGATCCCTTTAGTGATGTTATTTTTAGTAAGCAGGTCTTTTAGATGTGGACCTCTTCTGAAGGCACATAGCTGGATATTGAGGGGACATTCACCACCCATCAGAACATGCCGGTTTTTCTTAATGATCTTGTTGACTTGATTAGTTTGGGGGGTGTACATGCTCACAAATACTATTCCTTCTTTGTCTTTTGTTCTTTCGTTATATTCTAACAGTCCCTCACGATCATTATTCTTTGATCTTTTAAGTGCTTGTCGCATTATCTTGCTTGGATACTTTCTTGCGACTAATTTAGAACTGAAAGTGTTAGCTTCTGTCAGAAAAATCTTTTTGTGGAGCTATTTCATTTGAGCCGCAAGAACTGGCCAAACGGATGATTCTCCATTGTGTGGCGTGGGTGGCAAATGTCAAACTCTAAAAGGGAGTTGCAGTCAGTTGTTTTATGGTATGGTTTAACCTGAAGAATATTACGACTGACATCGACCCAGATTGTGATATCCAGGAAATTGATTTCTAGCTCGCTTTGTGTGGAAGTAAACTTCAAAAAAAGGCTTTGGCAATTAATCCATGTCATGAATTCATTAAACAGCTCTACCGAACCATCCCACACAATCAAAATGTCATCTATGTAGAGGTGCCACAAACCCAACTTTGAAAAGTAAGGGTTAGTGGGGCTATAGATGGTCTGGCGTTCAAAACTTTCGACAAATAAATTTGCTGCCGAAGGGGCTACTGATGAGCCCATTGCTGTCCCGTGGGTCTGATGATATAACTGTCCATTAAAGCTGAAATAATTCTCCCTACGTGCCATTTCTGCACACCAAAGAGTAAAACTATTTGGTGTGTTGCCCTCTGTTCTTTTGGTGAAGGGTATCTCATCCAACACTTGTAAAGTCTCATGTGGTGGAATACAGGTATAGAGTGATACTATATCCAAGCTTACAAGCAATTGTTTAGTTGGATCAAATTGCATCTCTTCCACTATGTTGATAATTTCAGTGGTATCCTGTACAAAAGAGTGCATAGTATGTACAAAAGGTTTGAGATACCTATCTGTAAATTTAGACAATGGTTCAAATAGAGAACCAGTTCCTGAGACAATCGGGCAGCCCAGAGGGTTCACAAATGTTTTATGAATTTTAGGAAGGATGTCAAATTTTGGTATTGTGGGATTCTTGACTACTAGGTACTCACTTTCTTGTGGGAAAATCCAACCTCTGCACAGGCTTTTTCAACTTTATGGTTAATCAATATTGCAAGTCTTGTGGTGGGGTCTTCCTTAATGGGTTGATAAAACTCTGTCTTCCAATTGGCAGTTGCATTCTGTAATATACGCCTTACGGTTGAGCAGTTGCCGTAGCAGTTGGCTACTGTCTCTGGTTCAGGAGGCTGTTAAATTGGAGGCGCCAGAGGATATTGCCAAATTCTATGCACAGTCTATGCAGGAGGCCACAAACACCTTGGCACCTATTAAAATTAAGTCTGTCACTGAGAAAAAAGGCAATGACTGGCTTACTGCCGATTTACAAAAGCTGAAAGTGATCACAATGAAATGCTTCTAACCATGGAGATCCTCTCAGGATACTCCTAGCAAGGAAGTATATAAGGTGGTGGCGAATGATTTTAAAGCAGCAGTGATTGCAGCGAAATAAAGCATGTTCAACGATAGGATAGTTAATTAACACTCAGAGGCTCAAGAACTTTTAAAAATCTTGAGGGAACTTGAAACCCCACACCAGAAGAGTCCCAATATATTGGTAAACGACACAGTTTGGTGTACATTGATCCAAGATGCTATGTGCGAGAAACTGGTCCAGATAAAAAAAAGAATATTGAGGCCAACAAGATGAGTATTAATTTGGGGTTGAATATAGATGAATTGGTGGTACCTACTCAAAAAATGCAAGGTATCCAGTGTAATTTTACTGCTATATCGGAAAGCGAACTGGCGAAGATTATTGATCAGCTTAAACCGACTAGTTGTAAAGGAGATCCTTGCCCAGCAATGATTATAAAGTCATGCTCTCCCATTCTGATCAGTACGTTATGTAAATTTCTGAATGCTTCCATTGCAGAAAACTCTATTCCAGAAGGGGTCAAGACTGCATGGATTACACCACTCTTAAAGAAGCCGGGTTTATGCCCGGATATTGCTGCTAATTACCAGCCGATTACTAATAGCCCATTTCTTTTAAAAATGTTAGATTGTGTGGCTTATATTCAAATATCTGCACATTTGAATAAACTTACAATTTTGAATAAATGGCAGTCTGGTTTTAGGGCCGAACATAGGACGGAAACAGCATTCCTTGATCTGAAGTCTACATTGTTACAGTCTATGGATAAAGGTCAAACTGCCATGCTTATGCTGCTGGATTTAAATTTGATCTTATCCTAGTATTCAGCCCACTTACTCGAGTATTCTCTCCACAGAATACAACACACCATCTAGTCTGTAGACACAGGACGGTAGCACAGGAAGAGTCCCGTCTTTCTGTCCTGAGCAGCGTTCAGAAGATATTAGTTACTTCAAGACTGTTCATCAGCACCTTAAAGCAACAGGGAACCCTTGTCCTTCTTTAACATTCCAGCCCAGTACTATGTACATTAAAATCATAAAGATAAAGCAGTGGTCAGTAGGAACTTAAAAAAACATATTTTCTTACATTACAGAACTGAGGAAGACCAGCCCTGAAGTAGTCAATGTTTCATCAAAATTAGGCAACACTCAGAATCAAGAGTCTAGTCTGATCTGAGCGTAGTCGCCTATGTTTTAATCAGTTTAGCTAGTAGGCGCTTTGCATTTTTTTCAACAGCACTTTGCATTTTTTCTGGACCACAGATATTCCAGCAATTGGTCCTGTTGCGCTGTGATATCAACTCCCTATGGTAGGATATTTTTGGATAGCACTTTATCGAGTTGTGCTGAGCATGCGCATGTTTAGATACGCAACCACATAGTAAGAAAGCTAAACAGCAAGAATGTCGCAGCCAGACCCTAGTTTCCTGCGTTTTGATACAAGAAGTTGTGTTCCAGATCCTTGTGTTTTCTTAGCATTGAATGAATTGTATTAATGTTTTAATTATGTTGTAGCGGCATTGGTATGTTGTCTGTCTAACGTGTGAACTATGGTTTTGTACAAGCACTTTATTTGCTAACTATCTAATAAATTATTCGACATACTACTTTGTTTTTCACTTCCGTGGGAACACAGACATTTACTGGACTGGGCACTAGAGATTACTAATAGGCATTTTTGGAATATGTTTTGCACCCGCACTGAGGGAAATAAAAGAAGTTTAACCAAAATATGGATTATATCAATTGAACTTAAAAGGTTCACCCATACACAGTTACAGTGTGGTTTCTATCACAAATATTATAAACGGCAAGACCAGTTACAGATGTTACAACAAACACTAACAGATTTGCAAATGTGCCTCGCACAAAGGTAGATATTACTTTCATTACAAAATGCTTTCTTGTGCCTGCTTGTCCACTAATATATAACAGTGTAGGTTTAAAGTTTCAAAAATCAAAAAACTTTAGTTCATGTAATAATTTGTAGATGTTTCTAAAAAAATCTTTAAATCCAGATTTTTGTTCAGAATTTCATTGGACAACTAGTTCTTCTAAATTCGTTTTTTTTTTATTACGAGTATTTAATCACCAAAGTGATTTTTACAAGAAGATGAACAGAAAACTTCAATTGTTTCTAAAAACTTCACAAAATGTTTGTCCAAAAATCAAAGCAAAAGTCATGGCTAATAGAAGAAGAGATGTGAAGATTCAAGGTGAAGGCAAAGGTGAAGGTGAAGGCAAAGGTGAAGGTGAAATCACTCCCAACCAACTTGGTAATTGCACCGACCCACACACCACCAAGAGGTGTCACCCCTTGTGCCTGGCTTTACATGAGCCTGCTTTGCCGAGTCTCTGAAGCTGTATGTGCGAAGATTTGGTCCAGGATTTTAGTGGCTGGTATAGTGCAAGAGGGTCTCAAGCCTCCTATTAGACGCTCCCACCAAACTGCTTCGTCAATCAGGTAAGCATTCTTTAAGTGATGCAGTATGTACGGCTATCTGAATTTGTCTGTTCCTGGACACAGTAATAAAAGGTGCCGTAATGTTTTGCTTTGTTTGGTGTCGTTACAAAAGCGGCAGGTATTAGATGGAGAGAGGCCTCTTATGTGCATGATTTCATTCGTGGGTAACAAATTCAACCTCGCACGCAGAAGAGTGTTCCGAGTTTTTCTGCTTGGGTGTTTTAACAGAAATGGTTGGACTGTATTCAGTTTTCTGCATGTTGGAGGTAGGTGGCTAGTCAGCTTGTACTCAGATACCTTGTCCAATGTACTTATCCAGTCCATTTCCTCAATACGGGATTTGGTTTTTGTTGGATTACCCAAAAGTTCTTCCATGGACCTGCCGCAAATTTCAAGTTGCTGTAAACACATTAGCTCCCATTTGGACAGTAGTATGCTTTTGCTTCAGTACATCTCCGCCTATACCATCGAAAAAATTGACGGTGAAAAAGGATCTTTGATCTTCTGATATAGCATGACAGAAGCCCTTTTAACTGTTGACTCTAAAGATGAAAGAGAGAGTTCACGTCTTATCAAGGCTATCGGAGTAGAAGATGGTAAATTCAAAACTAAATGCCAGAAGAGACTCTCAAGTCTGGCCCACAGAGAGTTGGGTAGACATGGCATGGCGTCAGCTCCATCGGTAATAGCTGGGATAACTTTGCACCGATAGAATTTGAGTAGGGCATCAATGAAAAGCGCCCATATTTTTTGTCCAATATTTTTGCTTGCGAGACAAGAGTTTTCATTTTTTCTAAAAGGTGGTGTTGCATCGCTGAGTCTTTAGGTGTGGAGTCAATGAGGACTCCAAGGTATTTGAATTCTGCCACTTGTTCGATTTTATTTCCAGTCAGGAACCATGAGTTGTTCTTTTTCCTTTTGTGACTTTTTTCAAACACCACGATCTTTGTTTTTTGTTTATTTACTTCTAAATCGTTAGCAGCTGTGTATGTGGTCAATGCAGACAACTGACGTTGTAGGCCAATTGGGGTCTGATCAAGTTGAATGAGGTCGTCCGCATACAAGAGTCTTGGAATCTTCTCCTTGCCCAATTCTGGGGGGAATGCTCGTGTCCTGATTGAGATTTCTTTGTAGTCCCCAAAGTATGAGAGAAAAAGGGCTGGAGCTAATGGACAGCCTTGTTTGACCCCTCTGTCGGTGTTTATAGTTGATGAAAGCAGACCACTGGTATTCAATCGCACCTGCACCGAGGAGAAGCATGAAGAGCTTTAATAGGATTCAAGATCTCCTGTGGACAATCCCAGTTGTTGAGTTTTTCCCAAAGTTTCCTACGATTGACTAAGTCAAAGGCCTGGGTAAGGTCTATGAATGCCAGGTATAGGTTCCGATTTGTTTCACAGGCTTTTGCTTTTAATAGACTGAGAATGAAGATGTTAATGCTAGTTCCTACTCCCTTTTTAAACCCAGATTGAAGAGTGTCGTTACAGGGTGCACTTTTTGCCCATTGATTGAAGTGATCCAACAAAAGGGACCCATAGACCTTCCCTATGATGTCAAAGAGAGCCACTGGGCGAAAATTCCTAGGGTCATCCTTCCTTCCTTTTTTAAATATGGGGATGATGACCGCTGAGGTCCAAGAAGGCGGGTTTGTGCTGAAGATTGTGCATTTATGGAAGATTAGACTCAGCAGATTTGTCCAGTCTTCTGGGGTAGATTTCAAATTCTCGTTAGACAGACCATCAGGCCCTGGTGCCCTTGATTTCTTTAACTTGGATATTTTATCAAAAATTTCAATTTTGTCAGAGAGATCAACCCAGGGTGCTGACGTCTGCGGTGGTAAAGGCCCCTCAGCAGAGTCTGGAGATCTGAACAGTGTTGAGTAGAACCCAATCCATGTTGCTTCCGAGATGCTATTCAGCATCATTGTGGTTGCTTCGTTAGCCCGTGGATTGACCAAACTCCAAAACTCTCTAGAATTGGATTTTTGGATTTGTTCCAACATGGCTTCGGAGTCCTGTTGATGTAATGTTAGACGATGGCACCGTAGGCAGCTTTTGTAGGCTCTTGTTGTCTCAATTACATGGGCTCTATTGGAGGGCGTGTTGTTTCTTGAAGCTGTCCTTTTTGCTCTACGGAGGATGTTTTGCTGTGCCACCAAGAGGGCGTTGAAATTGTGAGGGTGGTATGTTTGCTTTGGGTTTATCCCCTTCGAGCTTTTCGTCTTGGCTCTGTAAGGTTCCAGTAGTGGTCTGTAATCAACCTCCGAGACAGACTGCCTGCTTCCATATGACGAAGTAATTGCTCGGATATTTGCTCGTGTGACCCTTACCCGGTTGCCTTTACCTTCCTGTTCGATTCTTCCAGAGTAGTGGGCTGGTGCTGGTTTTGTAGAGGCCCATTTGATGGCCAGAAGATTGTGGTCGCTTTGGTTTAACTGATGAACACTGAATTCTGTCAGCCGAGCTAGAAGAAATTCAGAAACAAAGATGTAGTCTATTGTTGAATGGGCCATGCCTCGCTTCCATGATGGTAAAATGATGGAATCAGGAAGTATGGATGCAGTGTTAAAAAGTTGCCTGGCCGTCATCAGTTTGTGCCAAGCTGTACTTTGTTTGCAGGGTTTACTCTGTGAGGGATCTGTGGCAACAGAGCTAACCGTTGGACATTTGATGTTTAGGTCTCTGCATACAATGACCTCACATGACCCGAACTCCAGGTATATCGAATCTAGTGTAGAAATAATTATGTCTAACATTGAGGTCTTTTGAATCGCTTTGTGGTTCCAGTAGATGGACAGCACCAGCAAGAAGGTGCGTGTGTACTGGTCGTCCGCGGACTCCTTTCGCAGCCAAGAGATTAGTACCGCAATGACATAAGGGGACTTCAGAATGATTTTAATTATTTCTAGTCCCACGCTCATCCGGACTGCAACAATTAGTCCTGAAGATGGCCTTCCTTTGTTTCCTGCTAATGCTTCTGAGAAGGCGATCTCGAAACCATCCAGTGTTGGTTTAGATTTTAACCAGACCTCTTGAAGACATAGAATATCGTATTCCCCTAAGTTGATGTCACCAGGTATTGTTAAGTCTAGAAACCCTCTTGTGTTCCAGCTCGCCAGAGAGAGTGATTGTTGCTCTTTGTCAGTTTTGGTAAGAGCTGGTGGCTATTTGTGGAGACGTGTAGCCAGAGCTTTAGGTAACCAGGCCCATGTAGAGGAATTGAAGTTCAGTCTGGCCTGAGTCACCTTTTGATTCTCCTCTAGTAATGTGTTCACCTTTGTATTAAGTGGTTTGCGAGGGGAGATATCTTGCCCATGCAGTGACGATTGAACCGTGTCCGACCGGAGGGTTACTGATGATTTCATTGGCAGATCGTCGCTTGAGCTAGTGTGCTGGTGTTCTTCATTTGTAGGTCTATCCTCCGTTGTACGGTCCTTTATCTTCTCATAGTCTGTTTTAAGTGGCCTGAGTAAAGTTAGCTCAAACCCTTGTTTGTATAGTACCTCCGCTGCTGCTGCCAACAAAGTGATCACACTGACTGATGATATGTAAAACAAACAAGTGGCTTTGTGACCCTCATGAGAAGGTTCCACCGTTTTGAGATCTTCTGATTTTAAGTTCCTTAAGGTGGAGATACTGTGAAGCAGCCTCATCACCGTGCGTCTATTTAAGACCAAGTATTTTTGGTTGCCAGATCGTTGTCGTATTTTGACAGAGGGGTTCAACTTTTGACTTTTTGTGTCTTGGTACAACTTCTTCTGGAGGTGAGAATTATAGGTTGCTCTCTCTTGTTGTTTATGGTCCTGGAGTCCTTTTCTCTGCTGTGAATACTTAATATCCTTAGTCTTGTCCAATAAGTCAGCTTTTGTTTGGATATGGACTCTCGAACTGTATTTCGCCTGTGACCGATGAGGAGGTGAGTCTGAGTGAGGGTTTTGTTCTGTGCGCTTTTTAGTGGGCTTGATGGTGTGATCGCATTTGTTGCTTCGTAAAGATTTGAAACGATCATCTAATGAGGTGAAGCCTGAAAGATCCCTAATAACTGTCTGGTGGCTGGGTGACAGCTTGGTAAAATGAGAGTTTGCACCATTCTGTTGGCTGTCAACACTGACATCAAGATCTTGGCTTAAATCCATCAAGTCTTTGTGAGTGAGAAAATCGTCTACTGATTTTGGTGACTGAGAAAGAACTTCTGATGGTTTATCAGTATTTAAGATGTTTACTGGAGCTGATTTCTTCCCTCCCAGATTTTGATTGTTCTTTAGTAGAGATTCCTTTTGTCGGAGTTCGGGTTGCTGAGTCACAGGGGTTGGCTTAAACAGAGGTGCTGTTTTTAGGCATACTTGGGAGCTGGGAAGTTGTTGTTTGGTTCTCGTGTCTAAGGTCCCGTCGAGGGTCTACCCTGAGCCCGATGATTTTTGGCTTAGCCCCTGACTCAGTTTCAATCTTGACTGATCTTTATGTGGGAGGGTGTCATCTAAACACATCACATCATTGTCTCCTGGCTTATTAAGTATCGAGTCTGGTCTAATCGGCGATGAGCTGTGGATGCCTGGCAAATTGCTGGAAACAGATTTTGACCGCGTCCCACAATCCATGTAAGTGGCCTCACGGCGCAGAGGGTCTTGTGCTGTTGTTTGAGAGCTTGCATCCATCCTTGGCCTGTCTTTGTTGTTTTTTCTTGACACTGTTGAAGATTCCAACAGCTCAGATTGTTGGAGATGGGAGATACCTGCTGAATCATTTTTCCTTCTCTCCAGGGCGTTAATGTAGCCTTCTAGATATATGAGCTTTAAGTTCATCATCGCGAAGATAGATGTATGATCTTTCAAGGAATCGTTGATTGCCTCGTATAGCTTACAGAATGGTGCAAGTGCTATTGTTACGGCAGACATAATGTACATAAAATCTGCTTTTTTTGATGGAGTCTCCTTTGGGATACTGTAGGATGACTCACTTGATCTTCTATTGGTTGAAGAGCTCACTGGTGATGAAGGCGGCCACAACCGCGGCAATTCCTTGGATTTGTGTTGAGGGGTGAGGAACCTCGGAAGAGAACTCTCTCGGGGATCTGGTAAAGCCTCCTTACTTCTGTTTCCCCCGTGTGCCTCAGTATCGAGGAGGACTGCCGGGTCGATGGGCTTGTTCGTCAAGTTCCTTTTCTTGAAAGTTTGAGGCGATGGACTTTCGTTGTCGTATGAGCCCAAGCTATTTTTTTCCAATGACACTGGTAAGGCGGTTAGCGGGCCTATACAGTCTAACTGAGGATTAGATTTTGAACTTCCCAGTAAAGGTTGGATTATCTGGTCATGCTCCAGAGAGTTTGGATCTTCCCTGTGAGACTCATTATGAGCTGGCAAGGGTGGTAAGGTTAGAATTTCCTCTGGCCGGTTTTCTTGTATTTCCACAATAATTGGTAGAACTGTGGGCCCGGGATTGAAAATGTCTTTAGCTTGCTCTTTTTGTTGTGGTGTCGGTACTTGGATCCCACTACCAGGGATGTTCTTCTGAGAGCCAGATGATGCTATGAGTAAAGGTTCGAAGAGTGCTTCTAGCAAGTCTGCGTCTGAAATTTCCCAAGCTCTGAATGGTGAAATTTCTTTTTTGCTTGTCTTTGGAAAAGCGTTTTCAGGGAATTTTCCAGGCGTGAACTTGCCGATGGCGTTGCCGAAATACTAGATCTTGAGGGCTTTTTTGCTGCTGTTCGCTTGTTAGACATAGGGAGATCAAAGTTTTTCTTTGTTAGCAGCCTAAATGGAATTCCATGAGGATGTCGATTGATTGCCCCTTGTTTGATGCCCTCTCTCAGATCTCTAGGCTTGGCAAGCTCAATTTCAGTGCTCTCAAAGTGCAAGGGGCCCGAAGAGGAAGATGGTGGTGCGGGAGACATTGTAATAGGCTCATCAGGACATCCCGCCATCTTAGGGTCGATGGCAAAGCCAAAGTATTGTGTATTTGTGCCTTTATTATTTTTATAGAAGGAATCGCTGTGATAGCGTCTGTGGCCACCAGATGGCGCTGTGGGACGGCTGTACCAGGAGTCGTCGAGTTAAAGGCCTTCTCTGCCCCAGGATCTCTGGTTTGCTCAAAAGAATACTGAGTAGGATGCCAGCCCTCGCTGCTCCTCTCTTCCGTCAGAGGGTGGTGGTCTTCCAAGGGTGCAGCGGAGCTAGCGGTGCCCAGCCGCGGCCCCCCCAGGATTCCGACCCGGGTGGCCCCCCTCCTTCGAGGGATGGTTCCTCCACGTCTTCCACCAGGTGCAGGGACCG
This sequence comes from Ambystoma mexicanum, assembly GCF_040938575.1. NCBI lineage: Eukaryota > Metazoa > Chordata > Amphibia > Caudata > Ambystomatidae > Ambystoma > Ambystoma mexicanum. The sequence continues at coordinate 1,142,578,164 of NC_090921.1, read as the reverse complement.
GGACCAAGGCCGCACGGCTCCGCTGGATTCACCCACACAGTCGGCTTTGTCCTCAGAATGCTGCCGTGGTGATGCTTCTCTGCTGCTCCGCTGTCCCATAGGGCTGCAGTTAGCCTCAGTTGATGACTCGGCACACGCGAAGCCCGTCCCGAGCTCCTCCCAGCTTCTGACACAGGTTGCCACCCCTCCTTCGAGGGGGGCCCCCCGCGCTGTCCAACGTCAGAGACTGGGACCAGGGCGCCGAAGCTCCCCTGTTGTTGCAGCCAGCCTCCGACTCGAGAGCACCAAACTCCTCCGTTTGCTTTCTTTTTGTTAACAGCCTCCCCAGTCGAAGTAGGTCCGGACATGGGCTCGAACCACCCCGCCGGTAAGAATTTTTGTTTTTGTTTCTGAGCAAAATGATTGCTTTTCGCAGTGTGTTGTTGTGCTGTTAATTTAGTCATTTTTTTTGATGGAATATTTTGTAGTTTGCCTCCTGGCCGCTTTAGGGAGCCTGCACATGATAGGTTATTAATTTGTAGAGTTGAAAGAGCATCATTGGAGAGTGAGGAAGCTAGCAAGAGGGTAGACGGGCTGTTGGCACTCCGCAGCCTTCGCGGTTCATCTCCGCCTCCAGAGGTGTTGAGTCTCAAGTCCAGAGAGACTCTCCCGTCCGCCCCAGCTGCCATTAGACTGCCACAGACTGCCCACTCTCACACCACTCCGCTCCGCTCTTGGTTGTAGCTTTTGTAGAAAATGGTGCCAAAACAGAAGTGGCCAGTGAGAAAAGACTGTAGACTGCCACAGACTGCCCACTCTCACACCACTCCGCTCCTGGTTGTAGCTTTTGTAGAAAATGGCGCCAAAACAGAAGTGGCCAGTGAGAAAAGACTGTAGACTGCCACAGACTGCCCACTCTCACACCACTCCGCTCCGCTTCGCTCCTGGTTGTAGCTTTTGTAGAAAATGGCGCCAAAACAGAAGTGGCCAGTGAGAAAAGACTGTAGACTGCCACAGACTGCCCACTCTCACACCACTCCTCTAAATTAGTTTTTGTGATCTCGTTGCAGTGCAGGAAGTATATTCTGCATTGCACATTTTGGTTCATTTTTTTGTAGTGGATCTCCGAGTAGGACAACTATATTTGAACTTGAATGTATAGTTGCCTCTTTTGCATCTTTTCTTGCTGTGTTACTTAATCTGGCATTTCAGTCTATTTAATTAAAACGGGGCTTGAAATGTAATTCTTTTTATAAGTGAATGTAGCTCCTAAATTTGGAAAACTTCCTTGAAATTCAGTTTTACCATGCCATGGAAAAAGATCTAAAGTAAACAATAATAGTATTTCAATTCTGATGTAGCAGGTGTACATTCTTAGTGATTAGCTAAACTAGATTGTCTTACTAAGCAACCATTTGTAGATATACTTTGAAAACATCCGTTTTCAAGGTTTCCATGAATATCCTCTCCATTTTTTTAATGCTGTAGAATTTCATATAAACATAATTGTTCCAAATGGTGTTCTATTCCTAGGTGTTATTTTTACAACGTCCTCAGTGCTTGGATTAATTACTGCCAACAGTTCGATTTTAATGATGTTTTATTTAGATAGCGCTTTTGACAAGGTGCTTTACATAGAATAATTTTACATATTATATCACCCAACCAAAGTTGGTACTCATTTATTGACCTCGGAAGGATGTAAGGCTGAGTTGGCCTGCCGGGATTTGAATCTGCGATCTGCAAATCACATGCAGATCACAACAGTGAGCACTCAACCAGCTGAGCTACATTACCTGATAGTAAGGCTTTAACACTTTTTTTATTTCGTCATTGTATCCTAAAGTCATACACTTTATGTCTACTCTGTTAGTGTTACCATAAAAGTGTGTTCTTGTTAAAATACGTGCACATCGTGAAAGACGCCCGACAAAGGATAGTTGGCATAAAAGTCAATGCGCACAAAAACAAATTCATAAAAAGCCTGCACGATCAAACAACGCACGTATATAGCTACGATGAATGTACCATTTGTCGCAGCTGTGATCGTAGGACACCGCAGGAGGAGGGTGGCCAGGGCCCGGGTTTTTCTACCTAAGACCAGCCTTTTTGGGATGCCTAATGACCAGGTCTATGGCAGGTATAGGTTTCCACCTCATATTATATTAGACCTGGTCACGGAGTGGGAAGATGACCTTACATCACCCCCCCCTGTGCTCCCAAGCACCGAGCCCCTTGGAAAAGGTGCTCTATGTACTGCATTTTTTGGCCACTGGGTCATTTCAGCAGACAACTGCCATAGTTGGGGGCATTTCACAGCCCACGCAGTCATGCTGCCTACACCAGGTGTTGGCAGTAATGACTGCACGCCCCTCAGTCCGCATGCACATCTATATGCCCAGAACACCTGCAGAAAGGCAGGCCGTGGTCCAGGACTTTTATGGGGTGGCACACTTCCCTAGAGTGCTTGGTGCCATCGATTGCACCCATGTGGCTCTACGTCCACCTAGGGCTACAGAGCACATATATCACAATCGCAAGAACTGGCATTCCATCAACGTGCAGGTTGTATGTGATGCCAAGGGCATCATTACTTCTGTATATGCGAACTATCCAGGGTCCTCCCATGGTAGTTTCATATTCAGAATTTCACCCTTACACTGGGCCTTGGAAGCTGGGAGGCATGGGTACGCACGACTCATTGGTGAGTATAAATTCCCCTGCACATACATGCATGCATGTCACACGCAGAAAAATACACACCAATGCCAAACTTTTCCACCTCTACAGGGGACAGTGCCTACCCTCTGAGCACCTACATGATGACGCCAATACGGAACCCTGCACACCGTCCCAGATAAGATACAACAGAGCCAATATTGCAACTCGGGACATAGTGGAGCGCACATTCGGAGTGCTTAAGTCACGTTTCCGCTCTCTTGACCACTCTCGTGGTGAGTTGCTATATGCACTACCACTATTGTTCATGATCATTGTGGCATACCTGTAGATATGGTGGTGCCCCCACATCCCCAACCACATGCACGCTGTTTGTGCATGGCAGATCAAAGGGCACGTGGCAAGGCTGCCCGTACCCAGCTTGTGGCTACATTTTCCACCTAAAATCCAACCCCTGTGGAGAGCACACAGCCCTGGCACATTCCAGGTGCCATTCAGTGGTGACAAAGGGCCAATCATCTGTGCCCATCAAACCACCCTGAGAATGTGTCCCGGGAAGTGCAAAATTGTGTGCATCCCTTAGAACTGAAACTAATTTAATGTTGTGTTCCCAAAAGAAACACATAGAAGAGGGAGTATGCCACTACAACCATGCCAAACGAGACATCAAATCGTCTGTGTGTCACATAAACCATCCCATGTGTCATGTAAAATCATCACCAGAGAGTGCTATAGTTTGTAATGTCAAAGGAGATAGCTAAATGGCCAATACATAATACAAGTAGCACTTAACCATGTATAGAACAAGTACAAAAATAACACCAGCACATCAAAATCCATAATATTCTGGACAGGAACAGTAATTGCATACTATACTATACTATCAACAGTGGATGTAACAATTTATCTGTCACACAGTGATTCATCATATTTTCACACGTGCATCAATGTGCCATAATGCAGGGACCGAGGACAGGGTGGAACAGACAGACACCGTACCTGTATGGTGCAATCAGAGGGAGCAAGTGCACAGATGTTCAGAGGGGTGTGGTATTCGGAGGGTGGTAACAAGTTCAGGGGTGGTCCAAGTGCAATCAGTCAGTGGATGCTTGGGTAAGTGCAGAGAGATGCAACTCTCTCTGGTCATTCACCAAGTGCAGTGATGATGACACCAGTCCAAGTCACGGGAGCAACTGCCCCACAAATTGCTGGGGTTGACAGGGGCATGTGAGACCTTGAGGCACGTCAAGCAGACAGTCATCAAGCAGCAAGGGCAAAAGGAATGGAGAGTGTGTGAGAGCAGAAGGATTGCTTAGCAGGGAAGAGGGAGAGAGCAGGAAGAGTAGAAGAAACAAATGGGTAGTTCATGGAAAGTAAGGAAATGAGTCCCCAAACAGAGGGCGGCAGGATGGGCATCCCAGAGGTTGGCCTTGCTGATGATAAATATCTCCTGGAACAAATCTCTATCAATAACTGGCTCACCTGAAGAAGGTCAGAATAACATGATGAAATGGCTCTGGAGGAACAGCATTGAGGAATGAACATTAGCAGATAGGGAGTAAGCAGTCCTCACAAATCGCAGTGCACAATGCATACTTCCTATGAATTGACGCTGTCTGTCATGGCTAGCCAGTGGAGGATAATCAGTGGCAGACAGAAGTGGTCCCTGGCCTTGACGTCAAGCATAATACTTGCGCTCTTGTCCAGAAATAATTACACAGGGTGTGGATTAGAAACATGGAGTTGGTTCAATAGGCAGTAGCAATAGCGTAGCCTGGAGAGTAACACAGCACGTGTAACATTGCACCTCTGCGTGATGTTGTGGAAGTGTACATTAACTGTGTGCATCAAGACCTGCAAGTCGAACTCCTCCACAATCACATGAATATGTGGCAGTAATGTAAGTGGGTAGTTGAACATTAAGGCAACATTTCTGCCTTGGAATGAGTGTGCAGGGAGTGAGAACATGTAGGAAGGGCTGAGTCAATGGCACAAGTAGGTTGCAGTGGAGTCAATAGGGACATGCGATTTTGTAAATGGCGCACAAACCAAGGCCATTTTGAGGTCACCAGCCCAGGACGGCTGTGTGGCGGACATGGTGTGTCTCTAGAAACAGTGTTGTAGAGTACAGTGTCCTCATCATAGCACATTCATCATAATGAACATTTTCCAAATATGTGTAGCAGCAGACAAATGTATATGTCAAAGATGCATGGTAAAGGAATGGACACCTGCATATGATGCCACAGGTGGCAGCTGAAGTAGGGCAGAAGAAAGGACACAGTATGGTGCTTACATGGAATATATTTTCAGGAATGACATTAGCAAGTCCGCTGTCCGTTCATGGATCATCAAAATGAGGATGGAAAGCATCACTGTGTGAAAAGCAAATGACAGCAAGGATGATGAGGACAGCAGGACATTATGAATGGAGGGATGTCACCATTCATCATGTGACCCTAGTGACTTTTGCTCCGGACTTTCACAATGCACACTGGTGTTCACGTACATCCACAAGAATGCCCCAATGGGCGTACATTTGTATGGGGATCAAATTTGCTAGCAGTTTCTCCCGTAAGGCTATCAAGCTATTCACCAGTATGTTGGTGGTCAGGAAGGCTGTGCATATGTCATATTAGCAATGTTGTGCAGAAGTGAGTGTCTGATGGAGGATTGAAGCTAAACACTAGTAAAGGACAGTATTCATAGATCAACAAGAGCATTAGACCTAGAGGATAAGTTTGCAATGATTTCTGTAGGAGCAGCTGTACACCAATAGGGAAGACACCTTCATGTACTTGTCATCTTGGTTGAGTATTTCAGGGGAGACCTGAGTGAATGAGGAGAATGAATAATGATGATGGTGAGTGTCAGGGTGTGTCGAGGTGTGGAGAGTTGTGTATGAAGTGTCTCTCAGTAGTTGGTTAATTCAGTCTTGTGTATTATCAAGACATATGTGGTGCAAGGGCATAACAAAGGTACTGTCAAGGTGGCCTAGGAGAATATACAGTGGATGTCTTCACAATAAATAAGCCACTCACCTCTTGCTCCTCCTCCAGAACCCTGCTTGATGGCACACAGTACTCCTGCACACAGATGGAGCATCAAGGGAAGACATAAACCAACAAATGCAAGCAAACATATAAAAACCTAAACATTCAAATAATGGTAAAAGTAGACTGTAAACCACCAGAACATGGTCAATGCAGACTTCATTGTCACTGCATACCTATGGTGTAAAGCTGCATCTATTCCAATGCCTCACCACCATGCACCCAGATGCGTTGCACTGGAAACTGCACACAACATGTTGCCACATGCCTGAGAAAAGAAAGAAACCCCACTAATACAAAACCTGATGTGCTGTAAAACCAAATAGCCCACATACCAGCAGACATAGCAACATGTTTGTGGATTCACAATGCTGTAGCACACACTAATAGATGAACCATAAATTCTGATAGGGATCAGATGTGCCACTCATTAGACCTGATAAAAATTGAATGAGGCACACCTCAGATCAAACATCTGCCCCTGCCACAGTCCACAAACTGTTGACCATGCTACACACTCACAAACAACCATGAAAGCCAAACACACAGTTAGAAAGCACAGTTATCATAATCAGTGAACAGTGGCCCCAGCAATGCATCAGATTAACAAGACCATAACCATCGTTGGAATCACCCCAGGGTGAGTAATACAACCCTCGAGCAATAGTGATAGAGCTAAAGGTTAGTAAATCCAGAGTGAACACACACAGTGCCCTGCTCCCATGCAAACACCACCGAAGTGTCAGCAAATGCCTTGCACTCACCTGTCCGTGGAACTCACCTGCCTTGCATACGATGCACACCATCGGGAGACGCTATACCGAAATGGAATGCGATGCAGAGTAACAGCACAAAGTACATGCACATACATGATCACAGTTGATAACAGAAATATGCATACAACACAGAGTGCAGGAGCAACACAGGGTGACACAGGGTGAATGGCCATTGATATTGATTTGTACAGAAGTACAGTGTACCACACAGTGGTCGAAGTGTACAAAAAAAAAGTAGTGGACCTATGTTCCCTGCTGGTCTGCCCAACTCCCCACAAACCACATCCCTGCACCCCTCCCACACACAATCCAAACACCCAAACAAGCACACCTGCTATTTATGGGAATGTGCAGTGCAGTGCACTGAAATGTAAGCTTCAACTTCTTCCTACACTTTTATTTTAAAACTAAACAATTCCAGAACGGTTTCTTTTTAAAATAAAAGTATAGGAACTGTGAAACTTAAAAATAAAAAGTATGGGAGCACCGCTCCCACCCGCTCCTGTCCACCTTGACCTCTGGTACCACACCAGAGAGAGGTAGAGAGAAAGTGGCACAGAGAGTGAATAACAAGGAAATGACAGATCAAGGAGGCCATGGTTGGTGTACCGATGTACAATGACATGCTGCACAGCACAGTCGGTGCGCTCATTGAGGTATCCACATAGGTAGCTTACACAGTGACATGAGCTCTAATCGAATTACCACAACGCCATGTGAGCATGCAAAGGACGCATAAGACAACCGACACATGCAGCAAAGATTCCCAACAATGAAGCATGCCCAACATGCAAGACAGTGCAAACGCTTACCAAATAACGATGTGTGCATGTTGTAAATCCAACAGGACCTTCAAAGTGTGTTTCCTAATTCATCAAAGGAAGGACAGTGGCTGGTGGAGGGCATGGTGGAGGGCATGAGGAGTGTGGACTTCGAATGGTGCAGGATATCTCAACCGGGACAGCAGTCACCGCCACATCACAGATTACTGGAACAACATGGTAGAACATATTAAAACACCCATTGTGCAGTATCATTGACAGAGCACATACGTGCCATGGAACAACAAACCTATAATTACCGGCACATGCCATCCTGTGCACCCCGATACAAACATGCTAGATGACTTAACTAGGCATGCCTGCACGTACACCACTGCACATGTATAGTCCATGAGGAGTTAATGGCACACCTCAAGGGCAATCAATACAAAAATTAACAAAGACCACAACCAGAAAAGGGCAAAACCAAATATGACATGCCAACATCTGGCCAGGAGGGTGGAAAAAAAGAAAACAATGTCCATCTTGTACCAGGGGTTTGGGGGGTCCACCCATAAAGGGGGAGGGGCATGGTGCATGTCAACACCCACATGGGTGAATGTTGAAATAAACAAATCCCTCCATGGGTTAATGGACCGCACGGCTATCTTGGATTGGGAGGGCTGTCGCCACCTTCCTGTCATGACCCTTACCCCTGGCCCTCACTGGCAAGTCAGCCTTCCAGTTAGGGCCAGGTCAAAGGCCTTAAAACCTCATCCAAGACTCTCTTGGAGTCAGTCCTGGCACCTTTGGCGCCAGGTTCATAACCATCATGAAGACCAACATTAGAATGGGACTATTTACTTGGGACAATTTAACTTGGGGGGTTCAGCCAACATGAAGGCACACACATAGCTCAATTACAAGGAACTGAGCTATGCGGTCTAGTCTTTTGGGTGTGGCAGGCCTGGGACTACTTTACCTGGACTACTTTGGGTGTGGCAGGTCTGGGACTATTTTACCTGGACTACTTTACCTGAGACTATTTAAACCACACCCAAACAGCAGAACATGCTTCGTGTTATTCTGCTGTGGGCAGCGTAATGCTCACCGTGTCCAGTTCTTTGATGCCAGCTTACCTGAAACCAAGAACCTGCAGAGAGAGAAAGAACACTACGAAACTTACCTGGAACAGTATCCTGTCTTCAATCCATTGCCGACTTCAGTTCCACTCACCTGAAGGTACGAACTCCATCATCCGGCACCGCATGCATCCTGGAATACCATAACCTGGAAAGAGGAGAAAGAAAGACAGCATTAGTAAGCGTTTACTCACGTTTACTCCCAATCGAAGAAAGCCACACATTTCTTACCTGGGTAGTCATCTCCTGATTAGTATCATCGCTGGAACATTACGGCAGTCAGCGAGGAACATTGCGACCTGCAAGGAGAGAAAAGACACAGGTTAGCAATATAAAAGACAAAACAGCGCCACGCATCGCGCATTACTCACCGGACAGTATCGTGCACACTGCGCTTTCGCCTACCGGCCCATGCTCATCTTCAAACTGCATGACAACACCAAAATACCTTTCCATACCTAAAAGGAAAGAAGCAAGACATTATTATTTGAACTAAGAGGAACATAAGAACTGCATATAAAGACTGTAAAGCAGCAAACCTATGGAGTCGCAGCAGGCCTGGATTCCCACAGGGGAGCTTGCACCAGTGAAGTAACTTGGTCGCTGCTCGACCCCCACATCTACGCGCCCCTGCCACGAGGAGCAAGACGGAGAATTCACCTCTTACAATAGTAAGGTGAGGAGAAGGCCCAAGGGGGAGGAAGGAGTTGAGGCTAAGGGAGGTGGGAAAACATAAAGACAATCTGGTATTGAATCCAGCTCTCCTATATTGCAGACCCATCTTTAACCAGAGGCCTTACCAAGGGACCGGAAGAGGGTTCGAGAGTGCAAATCATCCAACCAGGGCTGGGTGGCGTCCCAGTGGATACCAGGTGAGCGTAACAGAACGCGAAGACTCAATAATATTATCCACCTGGAAGTCATGGAGACTTCAGAGATTGACAAGATAGCTCAGTTGTTGGGCCAGTTACGCGCTGAAGTATATTCAGCCAGGCAAGAAACCAATGCTCTTAGGAGGGATTTGATTGTTACTAAGGATCGTACCGACTAAATAAGTAGACAATTGCTCCAATCACAGGCAGGACAGACCCCATTGCCTGGTAAGATTCCGCCAGCACCTGTAAAACCTCTACCAATTCAGTACAAATAACCCTTCCTGGGGCAGTTCCTTTAGCTCCACCTGAAAAATTTACAGGGGACCCCAAGAAGTACACAATGTTCATGAACCAGTGTCGTCTTCATTTCCTTTGCAGACCTGGGGCTTTTCCTAACGACCAAGCGCGGGTTGCTTTTGTTTTGTCATATCTGAGCGGCAGTGCTGCAAATTGGTTGGTACCATTGGTAAGTCAGGAAGACCTGTTGTTACGTGACTTTGGGGGTTTCCAGATGGAAATGGAAAAACTCTTTGCTCGTCATACCCAAGGCCAAGCATTAGACAACAAACTTTTGTCACTCCGTCAAGGAAGTCAAGACTTGCTTACATTTATAGTAACATTTAATGGACTAGTCGTTGAAGCTGGGTGGCATGAGGAAAAAAGGACCACACTATTTCATCGGGGTCTACGAGGGGAACTAAAGGATGTCCTTGCTCAAGTGGTTAACCACCTAAAGACTGTGGAGAATTCATCAACCTTGTTGTGCAATTAGATGACAGATTACAAGACCGAAAAGGGGACCGGATAAGGTTAGACACTCGAGCTGTGTATGTCCGGCCAAAGGATAATGTTCCACGTACATTGGAAAACACGGTAGAACCCATGCAAATCTGAGGTGTACGGCCCCCTTTAACTAAAGCTGAAAGAGACAAGAGAAGGCAACAGCAAGTATGCTTATATTGCAGAAAATCAGGCCACTTCCTCAAAGAATGTCCTGTGAAACCACCAAGGAGAACTGTTGGAGCCACAGAGAAGGAAGATAATAACAAGGAGTCAGAAAACTACCAAGCCCAGCAAGGGTATAGGTCCGCTTGTCGAGCGAGAAGGATGAGCTGCAGACCTCACACTTTGCATTACCAGTAATTTTTATCACTCACCAACAACCGTCTCAGATGCATGCTGTCGAAGCATACATAGACAGCAGAGCAGTTGGGAATTATGTAGACCAAGATCTGGCAGCAGAGATGGGGCTTCCCTTATGCTCTAAGTCAACTACTGAAACAGTTACTACTGTTGATGGGACAGAAATAGCTTCTGGACCAGTAACCCAATGTACAGCAGCACAAACCCTACTGTGCCATGATGGACACCGAGAATCTATTGCATTCGATATCATCAAAGCTCCTCAGTTTCGACTAATCTTAGGGATGCCATGGTTGGTAGCTCACAACCCTCTAATAGATTGGCGTGCCAAGAAGTTGGCCTTTTCCGATGATTGTGCTTGTACCTGTTATTACCAAGAAAAGGGGAAAACAGACTTATGTACATCTGCTACTCCCAGTACGGCGGCGATTGTGCTATGTGTGACTAGTACTCTACCAAATGAATACCAAGATGTTCAAGACGTGTTCCAGAAAGAACAAGCCAATACTCTACCACCACACAGGCCCTATAATTGTCAGATTGACCTCATACCTGATGCGCAAATTACTTGTATCCAAATCTATGCACTTATTGAACCAGAAAACCTCCATTTGAAATCTTATCTTGATCAGTACCTGGCAAATGGATTTATCCGCCCGTCTAAATCACCGGCAGCCAGTCCCTGATTCTTCGTAGTTAAGAAGGAAGGAGATTTGAGTACTTGTATCGACTATCGCAAATTAAACCAGATCACAGTTAAAAACCGTTATCCACTGCCCCTTATTCCCGAATTATTGGATCAAGTCAAAGACGTCCAAATCTATACCAAACTGGACCTTAGAGGGGCATACCATCTTGTTCAAGTGAAGAAAGGAGACGAATGGAAAACCGCCTTTCGTACCAAATACGGCTTGTATGAATACCAGGTAATGCCTTTTGGACTTTACAGCACTCCTGCTGCATTCCAGTATTTTATGAATGAAGTTTTGCGGGAGTTCATCGACGTTTGCGCCCTGGTTTACATTGTTGACATCTTAGTGTATTCTGCTACAAAAGAAGACCATGTCAGGCATGTCCGCTCTGTCCTTACTAAACTCCGCCAACATAAACTGTATGCTAAACTCGAAAAATGCTTGTTTCATGTCACCGAAGTGGAATTACTTGGTTTTATCCTCACGCCAAAAGGTATCAGAATGGATAGGCACAAGGTAGATGCCATTCTTAACTGGCCGTCACCAACTTTATTTAAAGGAATCCAGAGTATGTTGGGCTTTGCAAACTTTTACCGCCTATTCATCCCAGATTTTTCCCAAATAGTGCATCCAATTACATCACTATTGAGAAAAAACAATAAATAAGTTCCATTGGACCAAAGAAGCAGAAAAGGCCTTTCAAGAACTTAAGAAAAAATTCACTTCTGCTCCAGTTCTACGGCATCCTCGCCCAGACCTCCCTTATATAGTTGAAACAGATGCCTCTAGCATGGCTATGGGAGCTGTTCTCTCGCAACGGGACCCAGGAAATGGCCAGTTACACCCTGTGGCCTTCTGGTCACGAAAACTCTCGCCTCCCGAACTCAACTATGCTATCACAGACAAAGAACTCTTGGCTATAAAATCAGCTTTCAAGGCATGGCGACACTATCTCTTTGGTGCTAGACATACTGTCACGGTCATAACTGATCATCGAAACCTGCAATACCTAAAAACAGCAAAGGCTCAATCATCCCGTCAACTGCAGTGGGCTCTTTTCTTCGCTGAATATGACTATGTGATCACCTACCGGCCAGGAGTCTGAAACGGAAAGGCAGAAGCCTTGTTCGGAATGGGTGTTGATGAAAAGGTATACATAGCTCCAGATCCAGCCATCATTCCAGAAGACAAACTCCTGGGTTTTACAACAACATTGACACAGGGTGAACTCCAAAACAAGATCCAACTCTTAATGGATCCCACTCTCTCACAAGAGTGGTGTACTCAAGGAGAACATTACACCATTAAAGACCAGTTACCATATTTTAGGAACCGTCTATACCTGCCAAGTAAAGATGTACAAGAGCAGGTTATTTCGGGTTATCACGACTCCCTGATTGAAGGTCATCCTGGAATTGCCAAACCTCTAGCTAAAGTAAAACGAAACTATTGGTGGCCCACATGGCGTAAAGACATCATCCAATGTATCCAATCTTGCGGTGTGTGTGCACAAAACAAGTCCCAAAACCAGAAACCAGCTGGTCTTCTCCAACCATTGGAAATTCCTCCCTCACTGTCCCTTGATTTCATTACAGATCTACCTCCCAGTCAAGGATTCAACACCATCTTAATAATTGTAGACTTGTTCTCTAAAATGGCACACTTTATTCCTTTCAGGGGTATTCCAAATGCATCCAGTTTAGCAAAAGTATTCCTGGAGGAAATCGTACGGCTACATGGCTTTCCATTGGTCTTGATCTCAGATTGAGATAGTCAGTTCATATCCAACTTCTGGAGGAAATGCTGTTCAATGTCCCAAAGTGACATTCGACTATCCACAAGTCACCATCCTCAAGCAGATGGCCAAACAGAAAGAAGAAACCAAACCCTTGAGCAATACTTATGTTGCATGTTACATCAAGTGGAAAGAAATTGGAAGGACTTGTTATGGATAGCTGAATATGCCTATAATAATTCATCACACAACAGCACTGGACAAACCCCTTTCTACACTATATATGGTAGACATCCACATACTTCAGAATTGGATCTCGCAACCCCTTTGGAAATGCCAGCGGTTAAAACCCTACATACGACTATTTCCCAGGCCTTCAAAGAAGTAGCAGAACATTTACTCCAAGCCAAGAACAGACAAAAGAAATTCACTGACCAACATCGTAGTAAAGCCCCCGACTATCAACTTGGAGGCAAGGTCTGGTTAGCATCAAAATATGTTCCCATAAAAGGGACTCGGACCTTTCGTCCCCGATATCTGGGAGCTTATTCTATTGAATCCATAATAAATCCAGTGGCAGTTAAATTAGCCCTACCACCCACTATGCAGATTCATCCTGTGTTTCACGTATCACTCCTGAAACGGGTACAACCTGGTACTCGGGTTACAACACCACCAAAAGCATTATTAGTTGACGGAGAACCAGAGTTTGAAGTAAAGGATATCCTAGACTTAAAATACACCAGATCCAAACTATACTACTTAGCTGATTGGAAGGGATATGGCCCTCAAGACAGATCATGGGAACCTACTGAATACAGCCATGTACCTCACTTAATTAAAAGGTTCCATCAGAATTCCCAGCCAAACCAGGACCAGGTAGAAGTGCCACCGTGAGAGGGGCCTTGGGGGGGGGAGTGCTGTCATGACCCTTACCCCTGGCCCTCACTGGCAAGTCAGCCTTCCAGTTAGGGCCAGGTCAAAGGCCTTAAAACCTCATCCAAGACTCTCTTGGAGTCAGTCCTGGTGCCTTTGGCGCCAGGCTCAAAACCATCATGAAGACCAACATTAGAATGGGACTATTTAATTGGGACTATTTAACTTGGGGGGGTTCAGCCAACATGGAGGCACACACATAGCTCAGTTACAAGGAACTGAGCTATGCGGTCTAGTCTTTTGGATGTGGCAGGCCTGGGACTACTTTACCTGGACTACTTTGGGTGTGGCAGGCCTGGGACTGTTTTACCTGGACTACTTTACCTGAGACTATTTAAACCGCACCCAAACAGCAGAACATGCTTTGCGTTATTCTGCTATGGGCAGCGTAATGCTCACTGTGTCCAGTTCTTTGATGCCAGCTTACCTGAAATGAAGGACCTGCAGAGAGAGAAAGAACACTACGAAACTTACCTGGAACAGTATCCTGTCTTCAATCCATCACCGACTTCAGTTCCACTCACATGAAGGTACGAAGTCCATCATCTGGCACCGCATGCATCCTGGAATACCATAACCTGGAAAGAGGAGAAAAAAAGACAGCATTAGTAAGCGTTTACTCACATTTCCTCCCGATCGAAGAAAGCCACACAATTCTTACCTGGGTAGTCATCTCCTGATCAGTATCATCGCTGGAACATTACGGCACTTGGCGAGGAGCATTGCGACCTGCAAGGAGAGAAAAGACACAGGTTAGCAATATAAAAGGCGAAACAGCACTGCGCATCGCGCCTTACTAACTGGACAGCATCGTGCACGCCGCGCTTTTGCCTACCGGCCCATGCTCATCTTCAAACTGCATGACAACACCAAAATACCTTTCCATACCTAAAAGGAAAGAAGCAAGACATTATTATTGGAACTAAGAGGAACATAAGAACTGCATATAAAGACTGTAAAGCAGCAAACCTACAGAGTCGCAGCAGGCCTGGATTCCCACAGGGGGACTTGTACCAGTGAAGTAACTCGGTCGCTGCTCGCCCCCCACAACTGCGCGCCCCTGCCATGAGGAGCAGGACGGAGAATCCACCTCTTACAATATTAAGGTGAGGAGAAGGCCCAAGGGGGAGGAAGGAGTTGAGGCCAAGGGAGGTTGGAAAACATAAAGACAATCTGGTATTGAATCCAGCTCTCCTATATTGCAGACCCATCTTTAACCAGAGGGCTTACCAAGGGACCGGGAGAGGGTTCGAGAGTGCAAATCATCCAACCAGGGCTGGGTGGCGTCCCCGTGGATACCAGGTGAACATAACATTTCCTGTGTATAATCCGAAGGTGGTAGTGGTAAGCGAGGTGGACCACGTAGAGCCCTGGCCTGGTCCTCCATGACAGCAACAAAGCGGGATTCAGATGAATGTGTCTGCAACATGAAGCTTTGGAGATCCACATGCAACACCTCACGGGATGCACAGAGTTCCTCTGAAATGGTATGACTCAACAGCCTCATCTGCTGTTGGTAAAATGTACTGTACTGTAAGTGTACTCTAGCACTTCCATTGAAGCTCTGAGGGTCAGAAACTCTTGCCTCAGGGCTTCCGTGTGTGCCCAACACTCTGCAAGCAGGGATGCCTGCAGGGATATCAGTTTGGCCCGTCGGCTCCTTTTGCTGGCCTCCATGTGCAGCCTGTGTGAGCGGCATGTGGACCGCAATGCCTGCAGCTTGTGCTCTACCTGTGTTGCTGGGGGGATCATGGAATTGGCCACCCTATCCATGCCCTAAGCCAACATTTTATAGGAAGCACCTCTTGTTGTGCAATACTATACATGGACTGCTCCCACACTGTCTCCCCTGCCGTCACACGTCCACCACATGTTCCGGCCCCACGCCTGCCTGACCCAAGGGAGCATGGCCCTCCATGTGATGCCGCTGTCTGTGGCTGCAGGACTGCATCTCTCCCTTGATCATCTGTGCCAGGACCAAAAACCAATCCTGTGGAGCATGACCCTGCAGCCGTAACCACCACAGACAGACATGACAACATTGACTGGCCCTGTGAGGAGACGTGACCACCTGCAGATGCACGGGCTACAACAGCTCCAACACTTGATGAACTCACCTCCGACAGCATAGAGGAATTGACATCCGGTTCTCCACCAAAGCTACTGGTTTCATTGGAGTCGGACTCATACTGAGTCATGCCCCGGATTGCCTGTAGCACCAGTCGATTTTAATGGGCTGCCACAACACATCCTCCACTGCTGCTCTGTGCTGGCTCAGGATCCCGTTCCTCCTCAACCTCCTCCCCTGCATCTGGTGGCTCATCCCCTGCACATGGACACATAGATTCATGTAAATTGCATCGCCTAAATACATAGATATCACAATGCTGTCCTGAAACACATTGCCATGCATGTTACCATGCCATTATTTGCACACACAAACTATGTACAAAAAGCTCACAGATCATGGCCCATGCAGACTTGCCACTACATCCCATGTCCGTGACCATGTAAGCACTGCACACATTGTCAACACACATGTATCTGTGTATGCAAATCCTGTCCCATGGCAAAGCAATAGACTGAAATATGCTAATTCTGACTCAAAAAGTGGATGTGCAACATGCCATTAGGGTACATGAGAACATGGCCACACATGATCACAGCTAAGTCCACTACAATTACATCTAACACCAGTGTACACTCGCACAGGGAGTGCACACAATGTGGAAATGCCCCGAGTGTGGTGTCCCAGGTGTGTGATGTGGAGAGATTGATGACGTGCTGGGAGATAGGAAGAGGAGACAGTGACACACAAGAGGGACATAGCCATGCACCCATGGGGGTGCATTGAGTGTGGCAGGTCAACATGGATGACTCCAGACAAATATTTTACAAGGGGGTCAGTGCCACAACTACGGCTGGGATTTGCACAGTGTAGTAAAATGCTATGTCACTCATGGCACAATGTCCCACCCGCTGCCAGTGTTCATGGAAGGTATGGGTAGCATGAAACCACCCATGGACATGTGTGGATGGGCTTTCTACTACATGCAGAGCATGATGTGTAGCACGTGCTTCAGTCATAAGCACTTCATTGCCATAGCTGAGTCACTAATATCACTGATGTAAATGCCCAGATGCTACATTGTGTTGGCATGCTGGAAGTGTCTTTTAGCATATGACGGTTGTTGATGACTACTGTCCCAAAGCCATGTTCAAGCGATGTGCAGCACATGGGTTGCATGCATTCTGCAGTACACTAAGAACGGGTCAGTACACCATGACATGGTTCACCCATGGCAATCATACAAATGCAGGCACGAGTGGTACACAATCATACACATTTATCTTATCTACATACACATATTCAGGGTGCACACGCTACATCACTCACCAGACGTTTCCTCGTAATCTGCAGGCCTCCGACGTCTTGCAGCTGATCCACATGAATCAACTCGCTCATGGCCTCTTCATGTGGTGTGAGCTCCTGCTCCTGTGGTGACCCACCTCCAGTCACCAGAGCAGATGCGAGGTTAGCACCCAGCTTCGATTTGGTTTGATGGTGGAGGTCATTCCACCGCTTCATGACCTCACGAGCGTTGCACCTCTCATTCCCCAAGGCGCTGATGCCATCCATGACTCGCTGCCAGTGGACCATACGCTGAGCAGGCATATGTGTGCTCCCTGGCTGCATGCACATGTCACGGTGGTGTTCGCACACGTAGTCCACAAGTTTCTGTAGTTCGTCACATTGAAGCTCCTCTTCCTCGACGTGGCGGTGTCCTTTGCCATGCTTTGGGATTGAGCCTTTCCCTGTTCTGCACACTTTTGTTTCTTGGCATGTGGTACAGAACCTGTGTGGCTGGGACCACTCAGGGTAGTAGAGGCTGGACCACTAGTGGCCTGGGCCATGCCATCATGCACTGCTGTTGGGTCAGTATCTGGTCCTGCAGGTCCCTCAACATGGGAGCTGGGTCGAGGGCCTTTAACTGTGTGTCCCTTCCATTTGGAGGCACAGACATCAGCTGCCCCTGCATGTCCATGTACCTGGGGGGGGAGGACAACAGCTACTGCTGTAGCTCCCTGACCCTGGGTGTTGTGGAAAGCAGCTGCATCTGCAGGTGCCTGAACCTGGCTGCTGGGTCCAGGGCCTTTAACTGTACGTCCCTTCCCCTTGGACGCACAGACATCAGATTCCCCTGCATGTCCGTTTACCTGGGGTGGGGGGGACAACAGCTAATGCTGTAACTCCTTGACCCTGGGTGTTGGTGACAGCAGCTGACCCTGAATCTCCCTCACACTGGGTGCTGGGGACAGGTGTTTTGCGTGGACGTCCCCTCACCTTTGAGGGATGGACAGCATCTGCCCCTGCGTGTCCGTGTACCTGGGGGGGGGGAACAGCTACTGCTGTAGCTCCCTGACCCTGGGTGTTGGGGACAGCTGCTCAATCTGCAGGTGCCTGACCCTGGGTCGTGGGGAGAGCAGATGACTCTGCAGCTCCCTGACCCTAGGTGTTGGGGACTGCAGCTGACCCTGAATCTCCCTGACCCTGGGTGCTGGCGACAGGTGTTTTGTGTGGACGTTGCCTCACCTTTGAGTGATGGCTAGCATCTGCCCCTGTGTGTCCGTGTACCTGGGGTAAGGGGGGGGGCAACAGCTACTGCTGTAGCTCCCTGACCCTGAGTGTTGGGGACAGCAGCTGAATCTGCAGGTGCCTGACCCTGGGTAGTGGGGAGAGCAGATGACCCTGCAGATCCCTGTTGGGTTTGGGGCACAGCTCTCTCTGCACGTCCCTGAAGCCGGCCACCTCTGCCACCTTTCCCTCTTCTGGCCTTCCAACTCATGGTACAGATGTATTTGTGCAATGGAAGACACACCAAGCAATTGTTCTGGGCAATCGGAGTGAGGGGGCAGGGTACATGATGTAAAATGTACTAGTGTGGTCCAGCAAGGCTCAATATTACCCCTGGTAAAAACATTAACAGAACGCGTAACGCACAGGCACCCCAAATATCAAAAATGCATCTACGCGATCCCTCTGTAGCTCCTGTGAAAAGAAAAAGCATTACACGTTACGCTGTGGCACCCAGTAACACAAAAAATGTGTACGCGAAGCCCAGGAAAGCTACTGTCATGTTAATAATGGGGGTTTGTGATACACAGGGGTACCCAGAGTATGAAAAATGTGTACTCGACTCACTGTTAGCCTCAGAAAAAAGAAAAGTAAACACGCGTGTGTGCGCAGAGGCAAATCCCCCAACAAAATAAGAAGTTTGCACTGTCACAGTAGTTAACAAATTGTGAGGCACCCTGAAAATCTCCAAAGTCCACTCGTCCATCCACTCCAATTCGCACGTGCGGCTCAATGTTCTCCTACACACTCCTTTATCCTGATTCTGAATGCCAACGCCCAGCGTGTGTCACGTAACTTACGCAATGCGGCCTTTCCTATGATTTCACGTGTACACGCTAATTTCGGCTGCCCATGCGAGAGACTATGAGCCTTTTTTTCTGCCTCCTATTGCCCTGAGCTTCCTCCTACGAGCCATCTGTTGCTGCCTGCCCACTGCGTGTGCCTGCTGCCCTGCAATTTGAGTGCCTGCTGTCCAGTCATTGCCAGTGCTCCTGTCCTTGGCCCGGTGACCACCTTGGGTGATTCCGAAGACTCCCAACATGCCATTCCATCACCACTGCTCCACAGCCCAGCCCCAGGAACACCTTGCCCACCAAATCCTGCCTCGGGGGTTGCCATGTCTCAACCAACATCTTCAGAGGTAAGGGGCAACCCCGCGGCAGCTGGCAGAGGGCTGTCAACTTCACTGCCAGGGAAGTTGACATCCTGGTGGAGCATGTCCTGGGGCATTATGATGCTCTCTTGACCGCCCCACCGCAAGTCAGCAAGTAAGGACGGAAGCAGATCTGGGACGGGATCGTGGATGCCATCAACACCGAGGGGGTGGCATCCTGTGACTACCACCCCATGCACAATTGTTCGGAGGACCTGAAATCCAGCACCCACAGCAAGGCCCTGTGCTTCCTCCAGGCTGGTGCCAACCAAGGGGGCGCAGGGACCGGATGAACACCACCGACATGCGGGTCCTGGAGATGTTCTACCCAGCGCTGAATGCCCAGGTCAGCGATTTGCAGCAACTTCTGGAGTCGTCAGGTGAGTGGCCATGTATTGCTGGGCTCCACACAGCATTTGCATATTCACGTATGGTGGGAGTGTGCACTTTGGCCTTACAGCAAGTATGCCTCTTGTACGGATGTCTGTGTTCATGTCCCAGACAGTGCTCTACATGTGTTCAGTGAACCATGAGTGATTTCAATGGTCTTACATTTGCATTGTGTGTTGTACTGAAGCATTTCACTATGTGCACGTGGTTTGTTACATGTGTCTGAGACGTGCCCATGTGAGAAGTGTGACAGATGAGGTGGTGTTGGCAACCACATGTGCATGGATGGTGTTCATGTGTATGTGTCTAAGATGTGAGTGACTGGTCATCACTCCTGGATAGATGTAACAGGTGCTTTTCAATGTGTGACCTAGTCATGTTGCGTGATTGCTATTGAGGGAACTCTGATGTGATTGCTCAGTGCACTGCTTGAGGACTTTCAGGTGATGTGTGTGCATGACATGTGTATGAGCCCATGATGCATGTGTGTGTAGCATGTGCCATTGATAGGTTGTGACAGTGCCATGTCCCCGGATGTGATTGTCTGGTGTTAAGGACCGACATGTATGTGTATGTATGTACATTGCATGTACCTGTGTTGTGGAGGGTAATGATGGTTGTACCCTTTAGCAGTGTACTTCTTGTGAAAATATTTTGTGCCAAGCACACATCAGTGCAGTACCCTGATGTTTGTGTTCTATGTCTCCTTATCGGCAGTTGCGTTGGAAGAAGAGGGCAGAGACGGTGCTGTGGAGTAAGGCAGCAGGGATGGCTCCACCAGGCATTGGCAAAAGTCCTGTCACGTTCCCTGGACACAACATCATCGGGGAACGAGGAGACTGGTGCCGTGACTGGATCATCGGCCAAAGCTGCTGAGGGGAAGTCCAAGAGGGCAAAGGTGGACGTGGGCTCCTTGGCAGCAGGGGGACAGGTGAGCAGACACAGGGGCCTTCCACTGCGGAAGACGCTCGGGAGGCATCCAGGATGATGGTGTAGGAGGAGAGGGGGGGGCATAGTAACCCAGTCCATGGGGTCAGGCAGGGGTGGTGAGGTGGGTGTGACTGCTGCAGTCCTGACCCAGGGGCATGAGGCTGTGCAGGTCACTGTGGAGGTGCCTGTGCAAAATTGTGTCCCTGTGTCAGCGCCTGCAGCAGTATGCACCTGCCGGCATGCCCCAGGCCGAACCCATCCGCAGGTGTCAGATGTTTCCACCCAGACTGACACCCCTATGCCTGCGAATGTGGCCATTCGAGACAGAATGGTACCCCTCCTAGTCGGCATCATGAAGCGTACTGGCGTCATTCGTGATGTGCAGGCTTGCACTCGTGTGCTTGCACATCATCACAATGAGGTCTGGTGTCTCCTGAACTGGCTAGCAGCCTTCCTGGTCTTTAGTGTGCTGCATGGGCTGACCACTATTGTGACCCCCTCCTCGTCTTGCTCCTCTGTGCTCCAGTTGTCCTCCCAGGTGCCTTCCAGCCCAGATACCACCAGGGCCCCCTGTGCACCAGTCCCACTCATGTTGGCCCGTCTGGTGGGGCAAACATCCCTGCATGAGATGGGAGTCGACAGTGGATCAGCTCAGGTGGTCACCATGCCGATCCAGGCAACGACAGGAGCAATGGCAACGGAGGGAGAGCAAGCACCCAGGAGCAGGGCATGGGCCAGAAACCCCCGGCTAGTGTTATCAGGCCGCAGGGTGTCCATATGAAGCAGGCACCAGGTGTTATGGCAGTAGCAGGCTCTGAGGAGGAGGCTTATGTACTCAGGGCATAGCACCCAAGGGGGCAGGCATCAGGCAGGATGCAAATGTGGACCTCAGATCGATGATGTCTACCGTGTTTGTGCGATACGGGCAGTGAATGGGGACAGAGAGGCAGCAGGCTCGGAAGGCGAGAGTCACCATGGCTTGGCCGGAGATTGCACTGCGTCGGGCAAGGAGGTAGGCTACCATTCTCGATGATACTTGCAGGGAGTGGGAGGGGATGGAGAAGTCCATGCTGGTGACCCTGCAAGCCCTCGAGGAGAGTACGGAGGCCCGCCTGGGGGAAGTGGATGCAGTGTTCGATGATACCCTGGCCCAGACATTGAGTGAGATTGGTGACGAGGAGGACTAGCCCGCTGCCTGTGTACATAGTTTTGTGGATATAAGTTTCCTTTTATTTTTCCTTATTATTTGGAGCTTGGATCATGGCCATTACTCAATTTTCTTTGTACATAGTTCTGTCGGTGTAAGTTTCGTTTTATTTATGTTTTTATTTGGAGTGGACTATCCTCCATGTTTTTTGTACATAGTTTTTTAATGTGTTTTGAGGGTTTCGGGTAACCATGTTCAATTTGTATTTTTTGTGATTTATTATTGTAAATATTTTTATACACATGGACATTTTTCTTTTTCTATTTTTACATGGACATCTTTTATGATTTTATTTACAGTATGTATTCTGAAAATAAAATTGCTGAATATATTTATTTTTAACCCTCATAGTCATTGTTTGTCACAGTTATTTTTGCAGTGTGCCTGTTTGGTACTGCATTTAGTAGCCCTGATCCTGCCCATTGTTAGTCATGTGTGTGGTTGCTTACTTGCAGGTGTAAAGTTCAGGGTTTATTTGCGGGGTGAGTATACAAATGGGGCGGACCGGTGGTGGTGTGTGAAGTGGGATTTTGTGTGTACACGGGCAAATGGCATTTCTTTTCACATATGCAGCATCACTGTGCAGTTGCCCTCACTGTGTTTGTGAGTGAGGTGGGTGGGGTGACGGTGGGAGTGTTACATGTTCAGGACATTTGTACATGAATTGCTTGATACTGTGTAACACACAGGTGGTGCTTTCCCCTTCACCAGCATGTGTTTGTACAGTTATAATCAACCTCTTGCACTGGGATACACTATTGGCATTTCTTTGTATTTACACATTGGGCCTCATTACGATTATGGCGGTAGCCATGGTGCTATTAGCGCCATGGCTGCCTCCATACCGTAATCCGGGCCCGGGTTCCTCGAATGAGGAATTACTGGGCCATCGCAACCTTGGCGGACCCGGTAATTCCCCGTCTGAGGAACCCGGACCCGGTCCATCCCCATTCCCATTCGAGCCCCCATAGGGCTCAGTGGGAATGGGGATGGAGCTAACAACGGGCCCGTTAATGACGGGCCCGTTGTTAGCTCCCAGGTCCCCTCGCGGGACCCGGTAAGGACGCCTGGTTTTTGCAGGTGCCCATTGCGGATCCCGCGAGTAGACCTCGTAATAGGGCGGAACGGGTTTACCGGCACTGGCACCTTTACCGGTGCCGGTAAACCCGTTCCGCCAACCTTATAGTGAGGGCCATTGTCTCAGTATGTGGTGCACTGTATGATTGCCATGTCCTTCACACATGGGCGAACCAGTGATGTTTTTATTAGGGATTCTCTTCTAGAAATAGCAGCTCAATGAGGCTCAGGCTTTGAGACACCTGGCAGTCTTTGTTCATGTGGCACACATTGAGGGTGGTTTTGATTCTGTCATTGGTGAACAATTTGTCCCTGGGGATTGATGCCATGACATTGTCAGATGGCCTGCAGGGCCTTACTTCGACATTAACTTGTTACATGTGTATGATGGGAGATGGCTGCAGACAGCAATTCTGTTTGGCCAGCTGCCACACTCATGGATGTGGCCTGGGTGAATGCATTCATTTTGGTTTGCAGGATACATGTTCTGATGGATATTTCCGGCTGGTGTCACAACACGGCAGTCAAGGTGCACGACACACAATCGATGGAGTGATGATGTCTATCTATCTATCTATCTATCTAAGTTCTTGTATTGCGCCACAAACCCGAGGGCCTCAGGTCGCACACAGGAGAAGGAAGGAGACAGACAACAGGCAACAAGAACAAACAAAGAAACAAAAAACACAATAGTGTGTCACTATTCCAGGGTACATCATGCAGGTGATGCCCCATGTGGAGGGGGCTGCCTGCAGTGTGGGGTCACGAGTGATGGGGGTTGGGTGGGGGTGTCCCATGTGGAGGGGGCTGCCTGCAGGGTGTGGTCACGGGTGATGGGGGCTGGGGTATCCCATGCAGAGGGGGCTGCCTGCAGGGTGGGGTCATGGGTGATGGGGGCTGGGGTGGGGGTGTCCCATGTGGAGGGGGCTGCCTGCAGGGTATGGTCATGGGTGATGGGGCCTGGGGTATCCCATGTGGAGGGGGCTGCCTGCAGGGTGGGGTCATGGGTGATGGGGGCTGGGGTGGGGGTGTCTCATGTGGAGGGGGCTGCCTACAGGGTGAGGTCACGAGTGATTGGGGCTGGAGTATCCCATGTGGAGGGTGCTCCCTGCAGGGTGGGGTCACGGGTGATGGGGGTTGGTGTGGGGGTATCCTATGTGGAGGGGCTGTCTCCAGGGTGGGGTCACAGGTGATGGGGCTGGGGTATCCCATGTGGATGGGGCTGCCTGCAGGGTGGGGTCATGGGAGATGGGGGTTGGGGTATCCCATGTGGAGAGGGCTACCTGCAGGGTGGGGTCACGGGTGATAGGGGTTGGGGTGGGGGTGTCCCATGTGGAGAGTGCTGCCTGCAGGATGTGGTCAAGGGTAATGGGGCTGGGGTATCTCATGTGCAGGGGGCTGCCTGCAGGGTGTGGTTACGAGTGATGGGGTATCCCATTTGGAGGGGGCTGTCTGGAAGGTGGGGTCACAGGTGATGGGGACTGAGGTGGGGGTATCCAATGTGGAGGGGGCTGCCTGCAGGGTGTGGTCATGTTGATGGGGCTGGGGTATCCCATGTGGTGGGGGCTGCCTGCAGGGTGGGGTCACAGGTGATGGGGGCTGCGGTATCCCATGTGGAGGGGGCTGCCTGCAGGGTGGGGTTACAGATGATGGGGGCAGGGGTGGGGGTATCCCATGTGGAGGGGGATGCCTGCAGGGTGGGGTCACGGGTGATGGGGGCTGGGGTATCCCATATGGAGGGGGGTCACGGGTGATTGGGGTTGGGGGTGGAGGTATCCCATGTGGAGGGGGCTGCCTGCAGTGTGGGGTCACGAGTGATGGGGGTTGGGTGGGGGTGTCCCATGTGGAGGGGGCTGCCTGCAGGGTGTGGTCACGGGTGATGGGGGCTGGGGTATCCCATGCAGAGGGGGCTGCCTGCAGGGTGGGGTCATGGGTGATGGGGGCTGGGGTGGGGGTGTCCCATGTGGAGGGGGCTGCCTGCAGGGTATGGTCATGGGTGATGGGGCCTGGGGTATCCCATGTGGAGGGGGCTGCCTGCAGGGTGGGGTCATGGGTGATGGGGGCTGGGGTGGGGGTGTCTCATGTGGAGGGGGCTGCCTACAGGGTGAGGTCACGAGTGATTGGGGCTGGAGTATCCCATGTGGAGGGGGCTCCCTGCAGGGTGGGGTCACGGGTGATGGGGGTTGGTGTGGGGGTATCCTATGTGGAGGGGCTGTCTCCAGGGTCGGGTCACAGGTGATGGGGCTGGGGTATCCCATGTGGATGGGGCTGCCTGCAGGGTGGGGTCATGGGAGATGGGGGTTGGGGTATCCCATGTGGAGAGGGCTACCTGCAGGGTGGGGTCACGGGTCATAGGGATTGGGGTGGGGGTGTCCCATGTGGAGAGGGCTGCCTGCAGGATGTGGTCAAGGGTAATGGGGCTGGGGTATCTCATGTGCAGGGGGCTGCCTGCAGGGTGTGGTTACGAGTGATGGGGTATCCCATTTGGAGGGGGCTGTCTGGAAGGTGGGGTCACAGGTGATGGGGACTGAGGTGGGGGTATCCAATGTGGAGGAGGCTGCCTGCAGGGTGTGGTCATGTTGATGGGGCTGGGGTATCCCATGTGGCGGGGGCTGCCTGCAGGGTGGGGTCACAGGTGATGGGGCCTGCGGTATCCCATGTGGAGGGGGCTGCCTGCAGGGTGGGGTTACAGATGATGGGGGCAGGGGTGGGGGTATCCCATGTGGAGGGGGATGCCTGCAGGGTGGGGTCACAGGTGATGGGGGTTGGGGTGGAGGTATCCCATTTGGAGGGGGCTGCCTGCGGGTGGGGTCACAGGTGATGGGGGTTGGTGTGGGGGTGTCCCATGTGGAGGGGGCTGTCTGCAGGGTGCGGTCATGGGTGATGGGGGCTGGGGTGTCCCATGTGGAGGCTGCTGCCTGCAGGGTGTGGTCACAGGTGATGGGGGCTGGGGTATCCCATGTGGATGTCACGACCCTCAGCCCTGATCCTCACTGGCACGCCCATTGGCCAGGTGGAATCAGACTTCGGATCGCAAATAAGGCCTGGCATCCGCTTCACAGGCCCTCTTGGGGCCAGTCCTGGCGCCTTTGGCGCCAGGCTCATTAATAGGGAAAGACATCAGTTAAGGGAACTTCTTTATTCAGGCTTTCAGCCAACATGGAGGCATCCACATAGCTTGATTCCTAGAACCAAGCTATGCGGTATAGTGTTTTGGGGGTGGTGGCCTAGGGACTACTTTACCTGGACTACTTTGCAGAGACTATTTAAACCACACCCGAACAAGACAACACGCTTCGCGTTACTTTGCTACTAGCAACGTGACGCTCACCGTGTCCAGCTTCTCACAAGCCTGGCAAGATCCGGACCTGCAGAAAACAACAAAGAACATCGTTAGCAGCAGAATCTTACTTGAAATCTACATCCTTCACTGTTCACAGCTCCTGGGCAGCTTCGTGTGGATGGTTCGCCACCCGGATCGAAGGACCTGAGAAAGGAAGAAAGACATCATTAAAGAAGGTAGTAGAGACATTTCAAACACAAATTGCTTTGAGACTTACCTGGCTGGTTATTCGACCGTTATAGCTCCGGAACTCCATCTGCGCTGGGAGCACACCGTGACCTATGAAAAAGAGAAAACACAGGTCAGTGAAGACAAGACTTTGCCGCGCTGCGCAAAGCACCTACTTACCGCATCACAGCGCTATTGTGCGCCATCATTTACCGGCGAGAACCAGCCTACCCAGTTCGCCAAGCGGACGTCCCGTGCACCTAAGGAAGATAAAAAGAGACATTATCAAACAGAGAAAAGGCATGCAAGAATAACAACTCCATAAACCGCAATAAGACCTGCCTGAAAGACTTTACTTGGGCCGCTGTCAGTGAAGTAACTGGACCACACGTGCCCACGAAAGACAAAGTGCCCCCGCCCAGAAAGCAGGACGGAGAGCCCACCAACTTCAATAACAAGGTGAGAAGAGAACCCAGAGGGGCTGAGATTGCAAGGAGGTGAGAAGGCTTACCTTGGCTGTCCAGTCCTAAACATAGGGCCTCATTACAAGGTATGCCGGTAAGGCAAAAACGATGCCAGTGTGGTAATACAGGCATCGTTTACTGTCCCGTTGCATTCTGACCCGCAAACCCGGTATTAGCGGCACACTAAACAACGGTGCCACTAGTAGCGGCATAGGCGCATAATAGGGGGTCATTCCAACCCACGCATACATGCAAATACCGGCATCGCGAAGCCGGTAATCACGGCCTGCACGATGCCGGCCATACAGGCATCTCAGACCACCCGCAAACAGCAAGCAGGATACAAGGCAGCTGCCACAGGTGCACACAATCCCCACAGGTGGAGTCAATGGAGGCTGTGCCATTATAAACTGAGCACACCCACACACCACAACCCCCCCACAGGTGTAGGCAATGTAGAGTGGCTCACACCCCTTCCTACACCAAAATGCTAACACTAGCAATTGCAATCCTGGCACTGGAGGACATGCCTATACTGCTACAACTACAGCAACAACAGCAACAACAACAACTACAGCAGCAACAACAACAACTACAGAAACAACAACAGGCAGCACAGAGGAGACGCAGGAGGAAAAGGAGGGTGAGACAGGGCCAGCAATTACCACCAGCGCAGCCACCAGTGCCTCGTAGGCAGCCACCAATCCCTCGCACCAGACCCAGCCCATTCAACCTAACCCCTGAGCACATCCACAACCTGTACCGGTTGGACCGTGACACCATCACCACCATAGTGGACATGATACAGAACGACATTGCCAGCCACATAGGAATACGCACTGCCATCCTCCCACTACTAAAGTTGGTGTCTGTGCTACACTTCCTGGCCACAGGCACCTACCAACACACAGTGGGCCAGCTGCATGGCATTTCACGCATGCTGAACCAAGTGCTGGATGCCCTCCTGGAGCACGCAAGCACCCTTATATCCTTACCACAGACTGCCCAGGAGATGGCCGAAACCAAAGTAGGCTTCCATGCACTGGCAGGCATGCCCAATTGTGTCGGTGCCATCAACTGCACCCATGTGGAATTGGTAGTCCCCCATGCCATAGAGGCGGTGTACCGCAATCGCAAGCAATACCACTCCATCAATGTGCAAATGGTATGTGACTCCAGGAAGATCATCACCCATTGCTACGCCCGATTTCCTGGATCAACACATGATGCCATGTTACTGGGTAATTTCACGCTACCCCATCACATGGAGCGACATGCCGGACCACGTGCCTGGCTGCTTGGTGAGTTGCACAACCGTCCCATGGCAGTGCTTTGGGGTACTGATGTGTGGGGATGCATAAGGGGGGGAATACTGCACCTGGGTGGGAATAGCCGGTGGTTGGAGAATGCATGCAGAGCCAAAGACTCCTGACCTGAACCAGTCAAACGGTGCATGACACTTCACTGGGCCACATATCACAAATAATGCATATCGATGAGAACAAGTAAGAGGCACAACCAGGCCACCATGGTGATGGCAAGCAATGCATGAATGAACAGGATGGCAAGTGTGGCAATGTGGGCAGTGTGACCATGCATAGTAAGTAATGAACAGCATGAATTGGAGTCAGAACATTGTTGCACTACCACAGCATATCGGCCTCAGCATGCATGATTACACCCTGCATCATCTATTGAACGCCATGCAGACTACCACACCTCATGACAGTTTAGATTGCACCTAGATAACATTTTTTCATGCTTACAGGGACATATGCATGGCCACACCAAATAGCTGCCGCCATGACTGTGCTCCCTAAATGTGGCAGTTCAGAGTGACGCACACCTATTTGAGTCTGCTTGCAGGTGATGGAGGATATCCCTTCAGGCCGTGGCTACTCACCCCTGTGCGTAACCCGCAGAACAGCCATGAGGAGGAGTACAATCGTGTGCACACCCGTACCCGTGTTGTGATTGAGCAAACCTTTGGCCTGTTGAAGGGGCGGTTCCGCTGCCTCAGCAGGTCTGGTGGGGCACTCCTATATAGGCCTGAGAAGGTGGCAAAGATCACCATGGCCTGTGTCATGCTGCACAACATGTGCGTCCGGAGAAATGTACCACTGCCACCTGACATTGACATGCATGGGGTGGGTGAGGATGATGAGGATGGAGACAGAGGTGAAGTAGCCCCCCTGCCAGTACGTGATGCACGGGATGGCCATGCTGTACGCCAAGCACTAATTCACAAATACTTCTGAAACACAGGGACTATGAAAGACTTGTGTCAGTCAGACACTGGGCCAATGTGGACATGCACACAGGGAATGTTGGGAGTTGGGCACTGAACACTGTACCACATTAAATGGATGCACAGAAAAATAACAATGTCCAGCCATAGATTTTTCTTATCACAACGTGTGTATTATTTACAACAGCAAAAATGTGCCCACTCCCACCTCCCAGACTCCCCCAACAAACTCCCTGACCCCCTCCACCAAACTCCCTGACCCCCTCCAACAAACACCAACACCCCCAAAAGACTCCACAAGATGCACCCCTTCACCCCCAACCTTGTGTCCCACTACCATTGTCCCCCCACACTACTTCCGGGACTTCTTCCTGTCCAGAGGCGGCATTTCAGTGTGCCTTGCACTCCTAGTGTGTGGCGCACTGGGCTGGTGGGGACAGATGAAGCTGGTGTGGGGGTAGTAGGTAATTCGCTGGCAGGTTCCACACCTCCTGCAAGCCGTGGCCGTGGCATATGAAGCAGCATTGAGGTCAGCACCTGTGTCACTGCCCCCAGGCAGTCCCTCATTATCCGAGCCGATGCATTGACAGCGGCTGTGTTTGCTTCGATAGCCACTGTGGTCCCTGCAATTGCTGTGGCAATACCCCGCCTGGTTTCCTCCCCGTCCACTATGTACTGGCGGAGTAGGTCTAACATGGCCTCCTGTTGGGCCTCCACCATCGACAATCGTGTCTCCAGGGTTCTGGAGGGGGCTGGAGTGGTGGGTTGTGCAGTCACGTGGATGGCATTTTCAGGACTGGACTCCTCAGAGGTGGGTAGGTCACAGCCACCGAGGCAGGGATCAACTTCACTGCAGGTGAGTGACTGCAGGTGTTGGGGTGAGGGGGTGGGCATGGGGTTCGGGGTGGCCGGGCATGTCACCTCGGTGTCTCCCTCAGGCTCCACACTGTCATCAAGTTCTTCCCCAGTGGAGGCTGGTGCTTCCAGGGACTCCCCTTGGACAGGTGTGGGTGTGGCCTGCTTGTCTCCAGCGGAGGTGGTGGTGGTGGTTGCCCTCTTCTTACGGTGTGAGGTGGATGCCCTCGCAGTTGTCTCTTGGGTTGCTTCTTCCTCATTAGTGCCTGGGGGGTAGAAGAGATGCAGGGCATCAGTGATGGTGTGACATGGCAGTGGCGGTGCTGTTCATTATTCATTTGATCATGCTTTCATGTCTTACAGGTGTGTCACGCAGGGTATTCAGAGAGGGCATGTAAACATTCACTGCATGGCA
Organism: Ambystoma mexicanum; assembly: GCF_040938575.1. Classification (NCBI taxonomy): domain Eukaryota; kingdom Metazoa; phylum Chordata; class Amphibia; order Caudata; family Ambystomatidae; genus Ambystoma; species Ambystoma mexicanum. The sequence continues at coordinate 1,142,547,507 of NC_090921.1, read as the reverse complement.
TGTGGCATGCCGTTGATTTTGGGTTTGTGTGAAGTATCACATGGGCAAGCTCCAGGTGTGTTGGCTGTGTGTTGGTTAAGGGATGGGCACTCAGCATGCATTTCAGTGTGGCAGCGTTTGGCCTGCCATCTGTATTTGGGTATGGTCATGTGGGTGTTGGGACATGCATTGCCTTGCCTAGACTCTCTACCACTTCACTTGTGCTACTTCATGGTCTCCCCTACAGGGATCTGCAGGGTCACTCACCTCCTTCCACGTTTGATGCTGCACCCGTCTCCATCTCGCATAATCCCTCGATGGACTCAGGACTGATGAATCTGCTGGCCGTGCTCCTCCCAGGGCATCAATTTGGCAGGGGGGTGGGAATCCCCACCTGTGGCCATGGCCTCCCTCCGATTGGTGGCCATGATATTGCGTACCCTCACCGGAGGTCATCCCACCGCTTCCTGCAGTCCCTCACACTGCGCGGGGTGGGACCTACGGCTGATACCCTGCGGGCTACCTCCTGCCAGATTTGCCTCTTTTGTTGCTGCACCTCCCGCTTCTTGTCGTGGGATTGTATTGTGTCTGCATTTGCAGCTAGAGTGTCTGCTAATATGTTGAGCTCTGCGTCTGAGTAACGCTGTTTACGCAGCCGGGGGGTGGTCTTCCTGGTAGCCTTTGACATCCTCTATGGATTTCCACTGTGCTCTCCGAGTATCGGCTGGTGGTTATGGAGGATGGCAATGGATTGTGTTTTTAAAGATGGCCGCCGGCCCATTTCCCGTTCCTGCGCGATGACGTAATTCCGGGTCCGTTTTTTGACGAACACGGTATTACCATGCCAGTTTTACCATGCCTGTATTTAGGGGTTGGTATGAGGCGGTACCGCTATGGGCGGGTCCCGCAATGCCTGTATAGGGGAGTTGGAGGCCCTTTAGTGGCATGGCGGTATTGCCACTACCGGCATGGGGGGACGCGCGTGCTCGCACACTCGTAATCACCCGCTATTAGCGGGTTCATACGAGCACGGACCCGCTCATTCCGGCATGTCGGTAATGAACCCGGTTTTACCGGGCAACTCGTAATGAGGCCCATAGTCTTCATTTCCAGGCGGAATTCCACTGAGAACCGCACCAGAGAATCATTGAAAAGGGCACCAACGACCAACTGGCTGGGTGGCGTCCCCGTGGATACCAGGTGAGCGTAACAGTGGAGGAGGCTTCCTGCAGGGTGGGGTCATGGGTGTTGGGGTCTGGGGTATCCCATGTGAATGGGGATGCCTGCAGTGTGTGGTCACGGCTGATGGGGTTGGGGTGGGGGTATCCCATGTGGAGGGTGCTGCCCACAGGGTGGGGTCACGGGTGATGGGGGCTGGAGTGGGGGTGTCCCATGTGAAGGGGGCTGCCTGCAGGCTGTGGTCACAGGTGATGGGGCTGGGGTATTCCATGTGGAGGGGGCTTCCTGCAGGGTGGGTGACAGGTGATGGGGGTTGGGGTATCCCATGTGGGTGGGGCTCCCTGCAGGGTGGGGTCATGTGTGATGGGGTCTGCGGTGTCCCATGTGGAGGGGGCTACCTGCAGGGTGGGGTTACGGGTGATGGGGGTTGGGGTGGGGGTATTCCATGTGGAGCGGGCTGCCTGCAGGGTTGGGTGATGGGTGATGGGGACTGGGGTATCCCACGCAGAGGGTGCTGCCTGCAGGGTGGGATCACGGGTGATTGGGGTTGGAGTGGGGGTATCCGATATAGAGGGGGCTGCCTGCAAGGTGGGGTTACAGGTGATGGTGGCTGGGGTATCCCATGTGGACGGTGCTGCCTGCAGGGTGGGGTCATGGGTGATGGGGGCTGAGGTATCCCATGTGGAGGGGGCTGCCTGCAGGGTGGGGTCACGGGTGATGGGTGCTGGGGTGAGGGTTTCCCATATACAGGGGGCTGCCTGCAAGGTGGGGTTACAGGTGATGGGGGCTGGGGTATCCCATGTGAATGATGCCTGCAGGGTGGGGTCACGGGTATTGGGGGCTGAGGTATCCCATGTGGAGGGGGTTGCCTGCAGGGTGGGGTCACGGGTCATGGGGGCTGGGGTAGGGGTATCTCATGTGGAGGGGGCTGCCTGTAGGGTCATGGGTGATGGGGGTTGAGGTATCCCATTTGGAGGGGTCTGCCTGCAGGGTGGAGTCACGGGTGATGGGGTGGGGTGTCCCGTCTGGAGGGGGATACATGCCGCGGATTGCGAGGTGTTGGGGCACTATTTGGCTGGTGGTGGGCCAGGCCTTGCGTGGGAGGGCACCCGTTTTTTATGGGGGCGCACAGGGTTTGCAGGGTGTTTTCACATGATTACGCTGGGGTGCGGCCAGGGATTGCGAGGTGTTTTGCGCGATTATGCTGGGGCGCGACCGGGGATTGCAAGGTGTTTTCGTGTGATTACATTGGGGTGCAGGTGGGGATTGCGAGGTGTTTTTACACAATTACGCTGGGATGTGCACAGGGATCGCAGGGTAGTTTCACACGATTATGGTGGGGTGCGGCCAGGGATTGCGAGGTGTTTTCGCATGATTACACTGGGGTCCTGACAGGGTTCATGGGGTGTTTTCACGCAATTACACTGGGGTGCGGCCGGTGATTGCGAGCTGTTTTCGCGTGATTACTCTGTGGTGTGGAACGGGATCGTGGGGTGTTTTCGTGTGATTGCACTGGGGTTTGCGAGCTGTTTTCACGTGATCATGCCTGGGTACGGACGAGGATTGCGTGGTGATTTTCCACGATTACACTGGGGTGCGGTTGGGGATCACAGGGTGTTTTCGCGCAATTACACTGTGGTGCGGCCGGGGATTGCGAGGTGTTGGCATGCAATTTGGCTGGGGGGATGTATGTTGGCTCAGGGATGGCGCAGAGGCTTGTGCGGTATTGGGCATTTCACTTGCTTTTTACTTTGGGTGGGGGCGTGTTGGGGCCTTACTCGCGCAGTTTGCTGTTCCTTGAGCAACGGCTACTGATGCCTCTGGGAATCCATGAATACGCATACCACACAAAGATTTCTCTGTGCCAGACTCCTTCCTGGCACGCGGCCCTTGTGCCTTTTATGAATCGGCAGATGATGTCTAATAGTAAAAAGATAGCCATTAATAACTGTTTTGAACTTTGCTTTCTAGGAGAGTCAAATCAGTATCTTTCGTACAAATTATAATTTTGAGGATATTCGCTTAGAATAAGATGCGTTTCTGAGTATTAGAAAAAGTATTACTTTGTTGTGAAAGTCATGGTATTTCGGTTTATTTGGAATTTGGCCAGTTACATAGTTTCTGATACATTTTAGAAGTACCATTGTGGAGCACCTTCAAACCATAATACCACATGGCTAAGGAGAGCTCCTCAATCTAGGTATTATTTTCTGAAAATAATAATGTGTTATGGTCTTATTGACCTGAGATGTTACAACTGTTCGCTGTTGCGTTGCCAAGCTATTAACAAATAAAGTTTATTTAAAAAAATTATAATAATGTGTTACTTTGACTAATGGTGGACATTCAGATTTTAAAATAAAGTTTAACATTGCCGAGAAATTATGAGGAAAGTATCTTGAAACATGAATCGAATCTAGAGCACACACTTCATTTGGAATTGATTTTGCCAATATGCATGGTTGTGTCTTTTTATTAATCATTTAGTTCTTCGAATGCATATTCTGCACAACTTAGAGTTACAACCCATGTTGATGGTTCAGGTTTATGCGACATATGATTTAGCTTTGATGAGCACTGATACTGTTTGTAATGTTGTTTTCTAAAACTTGATTTTTAGCTTCTATATTTTCATTGAGTGCGGTCGTTTTATGGTAGAATGTTTGTATTTTAAGTAAGTGAATAGATCCATAACATAATGTTGATAATTCCCTGTCCTACAGTAAATGAAACATAAATTCATGATTATGTCTAAATCGAGGAGCACTTGAATACACTTGAACGCATGCAACTTGTTCCATATTCAGAGGCAGGTTTATATGCTTGTCTATCATCTAGTCTTCTCTTTTCTATGCGACACAACTGAGCAATACATAATTCTTCTATTTATTTGTTGTATACGCTTAGTAAAGTGCCTTTTGCTTATTTCAATTTGAATAATTATAAAGACCTCTTGTATATCCTTAATAAAAGATCTCTCTACATTCTACATTCCAATTTTTTAAATTAGCATTCTTTTTCAATGTTTAAATACATATATCCTTCAATATGTACCTATCGGTAAGGTCTATTGTTTTTTCCAACAAACCTATACATTGATGAACTTAATCAAAATCTGCTGTTGTTGAACTATTTACTTTTTGGGCACCATTTATAAACAGTAATACAGTGTTTTCAATTGCACGATTAACTTCTAAAGGTTGTATGTTGTCATCAATATTTCAAGGTAAATGAACAACTTTGCCTTTTAAAGCTTTTCGTTGATTCATTGGGTGGTCTTTTGCCAGACCTTGTTTGTAACCTTTCAATCCTTTTGAAAGGGGAAATTAATTGCCTGGTAATAATTTCATATATACATTTGGAATGTGTAATATTTTTGGAATGGGTTGTGTTTTCATATTATTTACAATTGAACAAATCCGTACTTTATTTTGGTCCACATGTATACAGCAATAACGACAACATTTAAGGTTTTGCTCCCATGTTATTGGTTCTTCAACAATGAAATGCATGTTAAATCCAAGCCACAGCTTGTTGTTTACATCACTTGTCTTTTCGTCTACATTAACACATTTGAGACTTTAAATAGTATGTGTAGCTGCAAAATTCATATACATGTAGAGGACATTGATTCATTTCAAGGTCATACTTTTCAATTTTTTTGGCATAATTACAAAATGCAAATGTAAATATGATGTCCTTGTAATTCGGTGTATTGTCACATGAAGAAAGGATCAAGCCTATGTTTTACGTTTGCAATATGTTTTACATTTGCAATATTTATTTAAATAAAATGTTATTGAATGAAAATATGTCTCAGTTATTGTATATGGCAATTAAGGTGTTTCCATAAGTATTGTTTGGAACTTTAATTCCTGGATTTTTACATTTTCAGATTCAGAACCCTTACCTTCCATGGTGAAAGCATGTGTTGTATTTTTTTTTAAAAATACTATGCATTTTCACAATGTATTTTACACTTGTATAAAAAAATTGTTAGTTTTTTTGCAGAATTTATAGGATATTAAAAATAACTTTTTTGTATTCAATGCTTTATCTAGCAACATTTTTACTGTGATTTCTGAAGCCATGTATCAGAGTCTTTTTAATATTATATTGTTTTGTTAATGTAATATTATTTCATATGTAACAGAGAATACATTTGTTCTGTTTATGTGTTTGCTGTGCTAAGTATCTTTTTTTGTTAGCTATTTGTATGTTGGCTTCTCTTAATATTCATTGTATGTGTATTCATTTGTTTTTCATTTTTGTTAATGTGTTTCTTCACTAATGTTACAATTGCCACAAATTTTTCTTGTTGCAATTAACCTATAGTTTCTACTTCCTTACTTGTGTTGGGTAGATCATTACTACTGTGGATTTCATGTTGGATTGGAGCATACCATTAAGGGAAAGCACAAAAGCCTTGACTAAGACTTTTATGCCTTCCATTAATGTGACACCCCATTTTCAACCATTTGTATGGCAGAGAAGACGAGCAGAATGCAACTTGTTTTCCCACCACCTTGCTTCCTCTCTGCCATACGAATGCTCCAGCATATAGGAATGCTCTATTAGCTGATCCTTACTGCTGCACGAGTGCCATGGAAAGAGGTAGAGAAATACAATGTATTTGGTGTTAAATGCATTTTTCATATCGGTAATGTTTAATTCTAATGTGTTTTTATGTAACCTCACTTTCTATTGGATAACTGTTTAGTTTGTTGCATAATTTAGCATTTGAAAGTGAAAGTAAATGTAGTGAAGCAGTATTTGTTCTTGTTGTTAAATGTCTTAAAAAGCATGAATCTGCCCCCAAGACTCTAACAATAATGCATATTTTTAGTTTGTGCATATGTAAAGTTTTGTGTACGCTCATCAGCATCTTATAGTTTGTGTGCTAAATGCAATTGTGTTTTTATACATAAAAATGCCACGTTTTACATTTACTATGTAGGTGTATAAATATATTTATTGCTATGCACATTCATTGGTATAGTATTGTTTGCGTGATAGATGCACGTGTGTTTGTATACATAAACATTACGCATGCTACAATACAAACATTTGTAAAGATCTACTCATAATGGCCACCATGTATTTTAATTTTTTAACATGATATTTAATAACACATAACCAAATTGTTTGATACTAGTTATATTGTTACATGTGTAAATATTATATGGAGTGTTTGTACAGTAGATTTTTAAAGTACTCCCACGTTTGTATGTAATTATGTAAACTATATTTTTCAACCGTCTAAAAGGCATCTGTTAAAATACATACCATTGACTTTTTTCATTATTAGCTCATGTGTTAATGTTAAGTTAAACAAAAAGTAGAAGTGCATGTAAATACGTATCAACATTTCAAAATACTTGTTTGGAAATAGTATACAGTGCATTACTTTTTACAATTAACCAAATGGTAATGTGCCTATTTACAGTTCATCATACAATTATCACTTTAATGGAAATGTTAATGTTTTAGATAAATAAAACCTGGTAAATGTTAACTGTATTGCATGATACATTTTATACCTTTACAGTGCTGCAATGGTAGCTCTCAATCTATTTTATTTTTTACTATAAACATTTCAACGTGTGCATATGTTTATATATGATTTTTTGACAGTTATATTTTGCACAAGCATAAGTTGTGTGTTAATATATGTTATTACATTTCTTTTATTAGATGCAGACAAATTAGTTATGTGTGGATACACTGTTGTTATGCACGTGTACAATTTTATAGCTAACATTACATGGCTTCATCGTAAGTGGACTCTGTATATGTTTTCTTGTCAAATGAGAAATTATATCATGCCTCCTATTGCAATGAATATATGTATATTGGCCTACGCCAAGCTGCTTGTAAGTCACTTGCGAAGAAATCCGTGTTACAAGGTCCTGACCTTAAAATCAATGTAAGCCGCCATGTTAGGTCAATCCGCCATTTTAGGTTTGCTTTGTAAAGTCACCCTGTGAGTTAAAATGGTGGACGATGTCATTCCAAAATACAACATGGCCATCTTGACCTCTGTGTGTAATTAATATGTAACTTGCCTGCAGGCCACTTGTTGAGGTCGTGAACTGAGACCTTGTCCTTCGTTGACCTGTGTGTAAAGGATTACTCCTGTCAATGAAACTAATCCGCGAGCATATGTTAAGAACAATGTATTCAAATACTGAACTAAGAACACTTGTTTAACTACATTGTAGTAATGTTTGAGAAGACCTGCATCGGAAATCCCAAAATACACAGTTGCCGAGTAGGCTTGTTGACGTATGTATTAGAGGCAAACTAGTTACATGTGGATATGTGAACTCGGCATGAACCCTAGATCAGTAATGTATTGGAGGACTATTAACCCGAAGTAGGGTTGGACATCGTGTTCCAATATAGTATAAAAGAGCAATGAATTCTAATGTACAGCGTCTCTCACTGAGTTGTACTGAGGGCCGATAGCTATCTGATTTTGCTTTGTTCTTTGTAACTGATTCAGTATAAATTAAAGATCTTCGTATGTTCCTTTGTAACCCGTGTTCGGTGTATTTCCTTTTTGGGGTACTCAGCCTCGATATTTTGATTTTGTTTTCACAGTTGGCGCCCGAATAGGGACCCTCAAGATTGATGCCGGATTATTGAAGGTTGACCCTCGCTATCGGACAGGATCGGACGGTGTGAAAAAATGGGCCCCACTGAACGAGACGCAACACTTCAGCAGCACTGCACGCCCCGATCCCTGGACGATTAGCCTGTGATCCGAGAACGGCATCTTGACGAGGGTCCACTTATCGAGGCAGGCAGATTTGCCGAAATCACCACACACGAGGTAAGATTAGTTAGGTAAGATTCTTTGAAATCCGATCGGACCGCCTTAGGAAATCGATCAGGTGAGTCGTGACCCGACTCTTAAATAATCCTGATAATTTGATTTTGGTGTATTGTATCTGCAGACACAATTATTGACCAGGTAACACCAATAATTTGATATGCCTGGGAAATTGACTACCTGCTTCAGGGTGTTGTTTCACAGCGATAGACAATCTTTGGAACTTAGCCCTCCCCCACCACAGGAGGGGTCGCAGGCGTGTACTATGTACTGTAAGCATGGCATTGGAAGAATAGTATTTAATGATATTTGGCACAGACAAACCAGACATGCCTCCGAACTTCAGTGGCCAATCAATGGTAGTTTTGAAATCCCTCGTATTGAGTATTTAGAGTCAATTCTATTAAAGAAAAAGGCTAGACCTGCAGCATTTGATGTTTTGCAGAATTGGAAAAAAGAAGCGTTGCAGCAACTTAAAAGTAGAGGAAAACATGCGCGCCGTCATAAGACGAACGCTGAAAAAGCATTATTGTATGACCAAGATAAACATTCTGAGTCGACTAGGAATATGGATAGGGCTTTCTCACTTGGAATTCAGAAAATCTAGCCTTCTAAAGACCTTCGTGTTTCCGATGAATTCATAGACAAATTGTTAAATGAACAAAGGCCTGGTGCCTCTGTGCCACCTTCGTATGTTCCTCTTCCTGCTGCTTTGCCTCTTCCTGCTGCTATTCCTGCTCTACCTGCTGTTGTTCCTGTTGTTCCTGCTCCTCCTAATGTTCCTCTTCCTCCAGTTACTTTTCCTCCACCTATTCCTCCACCCCTCCCTATTGCACCAGTAACAGTACCTCCATTGAATTTGCCTGCTCCCTCTCTTCCAAGTGGTCCTGTCCGCTTGTAGTCGATCAAGGTGCGGGGTCGAAGGTTGTCACTTGCAATACTGTACCACCAGAGAAGAAATGTGAGTTGATTGCATGGGCTAAACATTGTATGGAGAGGGATGATCAAGCAAATGTTTTTGCCACACTTTATAATATGGATAATTTTCCTGAGAAAAATGTTTTTATTGAAGGTTTTAGTGATTCATTTATGTGTAATGTGGGGCAAATTAAATAAAACAGATCTCCCACAGGGGTTAAGGGATCTAAATACTTTAGCATTTTCAAGAGACACTGTGGAGAAAGTAAATGAGCATATCGAGAGGTTATTTGAGTACAGAAAGGAGTTGGAAAGGTTACAGAATGAGGATGACGAGGGGGAAAGTATGTATGTACAGAAACGGTTCCTTCCTTGTCGAAAATCGATATCTGAGGAAGCACAAATTTGTACGAAGGACACCTTAGATGGATTTCAGATATGTCGATAACTCCAGTTGAGGTATATGACACATATAGTCAGTATACGTCAGAAATGCAGAGCAAAGTGATACAGGTAATGATAGAGTACCTGCAGGATGATTGTGTAAAAAGAAAGATTAGTTGTCCCACAGAGTTATTGAGTATTTATAAGAGAGCTTTTTCACTTGACACTTCTTCGACTGCTTTAGCGCTCGATTTAGCTCTGTTGCTTAGTAAGCGTTCGGAGTCACCTACTTCTCAGTTGCCTATGAGAGAAGTTCCTCCGACATTTGTCTCGAAGGTTGAGATTGCGGCCGATGCTGCACAGGATATAGTCGCTGTGAACATTATATATCACAGTTTGTTCACGTCCCGTTCTCAAGACAAGAAGTGAATACTATTAGACAATCTATTCCTGGTATTAGGAAAAATCTGACAGGATCCTATAAAGAAATAGAGTCCGTCTTGCAGTCCTTAGTGTTCACCTTAGGCGATATTGATTTTTTATTTCCGGTACTCCTGCCCGCAGATTTGTGGAAAAAAGTTAGGACTATAGACGATGTGCCAGGGTTGGGAGATACATGGGCGAATATAACTAGATTCGATGGAGAAAGGCCAGCTGGTGAAAGACCGCCCCAGGTGATACTAACCTTGCCTGATAGAATCATTACAAAATTAAAACCATAATCCCGGAGAAAATAATTATTTGGGACAAACTCACGGCCTGTGTCCAAGTAAAGTCTGAGGGTGCTACCGAGTTCTTTAATCGGTTCGAACAGGTATTCTCGGATTTCAGCGGACAAGACTTAGGCACAGAGTCTGGGAAAAGGTTATTTGTGGACAAATCTGTGTGTGAATTGCTGCCTGACATCCAGTCACAAATTATGTCTTCTGAGAGCGCTTGACAGGCGAAGTCCCAATCAGAAGTACTGCACATGGCTCAGTACTACGAGAATTGTGTCAATAATGAAAAAGATAGAGTTGAAAAACGAAAAGGTGATTTAAAGACTAAAGTACTATTACAGCAAATTGTTAGAGGCCCCAGAGGGGGTAGTTCGCAGATTAGAGGTCAGTATGTTCCGCAAGGGAATGTGCCCTTGGGTCCTGTGAACATTAACCAGTGCGCCTATTGTCGTCAAGAGGGTCATTGGCGTGCACAATGCCCCATCCTTCGACAGAGGTCGAATAACACATTTGGGAATATGGGTACACGATCCAGAGGTCGCCCGGGAGTAGGGGGCCCTGGTAGAGGTCAGTTTGCACAGGATCCTCAGCAACCTTTTTCACAGGATAATCAGACTTCGAGTGCGGACACTAGGAACATATTTGATCATCCTTCTGCTGCATATCTATCTGTTGGTAATCTTCATGACCATCAATCCGGCTTCAGAGCGGCCAGAAGCACGGAAACTGCTCTCCTGAACATCCGTGAGGACCTGCTCCTGAACCTCGATTCCAACACTCCCTGTGTTCTCATTCTGCTCGATCTCTCCTCTGCCTTTGACACTGTCAACCATGCCATCCTGCTCAACCGTCTCCGTGATAACCTGGGTATCACTGGTCAGGCTCTGGCATGGCTGACCTCTTTCCTCTCCGGTCGACCCTCCCAGGTCCAAATGGGCTCCTTCCTCTCTGACATCTTTTTCTCCACCTGTGGTGTCCCCAGGGATCCAACCTCTCTCCCTGGCTTTTCAACCAGTATCTGGCACTCCTTGCCCACCGCATCGCCGCCCTCTGCCCCCACTTCCAGTGCTATGCGGACGATACCCAGCTCATTTTCAGGCTACCCTCGGCCTCCTCCTCTCCTTCCCTCATCTCCGACTGTCTGTCTGCTATCCAGGAATGGTGTGCCGCCAATGACCTCTGCCTTAACGCCAGTAAGACTGAGATTCTACTCATCGGCGCACCCACTCCCTCCTTCCCTGCAGCTCTCTGGCCGGCCTCCCTTGGCCCCCTTCCTGCCCCTACCTGCAAGGCTAAAAACCTCGGGGTCAACTTCGACTCCACACTCTCCTTCTCTCCTCATATATCTGATGTCTCTAAGAAATCACACTACCAGCTGCACCTCCTCAGAGGTATTCTTCCCTTCCTCTCCTTCCCCCAGAAGCTCACTGTCTCCCGAGCCCTGGTTCTCTCAAGGCTGGACTACTGTAACAGCCTCTATCTTAATCTCCCTACCTCCACTCTCCGCCCTCTGCAACTTATCCAGAACAGAACTGCGAGACTTGTCCTTGGCCTCAAGCCCAGGGACCGTATCTCTCCAGGACTGAAATCTCTTCACTGGCTCCCAGTGGCTGCGAGGATTAAGTTCAAAACCCTCTGCATTGTCCACAAGGCCTTCTGGGGCCTGGGGCCTAAATACCTTCAACTCTCTCTTCCTAAATATCTTCCTTCACGAGCCCTTCGCTCATCCATCTCTAACTCCCTCATGGTCAGCCGCTTCTCGAAGCAACGTGCTGGGGGTAGATCTCTCTCCGCAGCAGGGGCCTCCCTCTGGAACAGCCTGCCTGCCTCCCTGAAACTTGAGGAGAACCATCTCCGGTTCCGGAAGCACCTCAAAACCTTCCTCTTCGCTTCTGCCTTCTCTCTCCCTCTCCCCTGCTAAACCTGCTTAACTCCCCACTGAATTCTGCACTTAACCTGCATCTGGGCCACTCTCAGCGACCTCGGTCCAGGGCCCAGCCACTCTCCACTTGCACTGCCCCCCTGGCTCCCCCTGCACTGTGGGACTGTCACTGTATCCCTACAGCCCCCTACCCAGCACTTGCTCTGCACTTACCTCGCACTTGCCACCAGCTGGCCCTTTTTATTTATTATTTATCATTTATTATTTTATTACGCCACTTACCTTGTACTGCACTTTTCCCCCCACCTCCTCCCCCTGCACTTTCTCCTTTTCCCCTTACCTCTGCACTTGCGCGATCTGAATGACACCTGGCCTAGTAGGATCGCTTGTCCGTCTTCCCCTTGTTTCCCTCCCTCCCTGCCTCGTCGCGCCTTGAAACACTTGTGTATAGGCGCGTTACAAATACCATATCATATCATATCATATCATATCATATCATAAAGAGCTTCCTTTTGATGATATTCTGTTTCGTTAGGATTGCCTGAAGCAGGGTTTGGAACCTACACCTATTCCCGTCAATCAGAAAGGTCCCTACGTGGAAATGGTTGTGGGAAATAGGAAACATCAGTTTTTTATAGATACTGGAGCACAGAAGTGTTCCATTGATCATTCACAGGTTCCAAACATTCCACTGTCAGGGCAAACCAATGTTTCTGTAGGGTTTTATGGCACGCCAGTTGTTTGTCCGGTTTCTTCGCCGGTACCCATTTCTTTGGGTACCTTTACGGACCGCTGTCCATTTCTGTTGACTTCGAATTGTGCAGAGAATTTGCTGGGGTTGAACCTGTTAAAAGAATTAAATGCAGTGATTTAATGTTCTTCTGATGGAGTGCGCTTGCCGATTTCACCACAGCAATTTTCTGTCTCGCAATTCTTGACTAAACCTTTGCCGCCAGAATTCATTGATGTACCAGAGAGCTTATGGGCTGTTGACGACAACGATGTCAGTATTTTACAGATTGAGCCTGTTAAGATAGTTTTGAAACATGGAATTAAGCTGCCACGCATTCCCCAGTATAAGATTTCAGTTGAGGGTGAGCAAGCTTTGAAATGCATTGTTTCTGATTTTGTGCATCGCGGGGTGATTGAGGAAATTTCAGGAAGTTTGTGCAATGGTCCGATTTTATCCGTGTACAAGAAAGGCGATAAAGCAATTCCATTCCGTTTCATAATTGATACGTGCCATTAATAAAGTCGTCGCTCCGCAATTTCCAATTGTGCCTGATGTGATGACAATATTAACCATGATTCCAGCTACAGCTACTTTCTTTAGTGTTGTGGATCTAAAGAATGCTTTCTTTAGTATTCCTATACACAAGGATAGCAGATACTTGTTTGCGTTCACCTTAGGGGGACGCTCGTTCACCTTTACTTGTGCACCTCAAGGGTACACAGAGAGTCCTAGCATCTATAGTAGGGCTTTGAAAGAACAGCTTGATACCCTTGAATTGCCCTCTACTTGTACATTGCTTCAGTATGTTGATGACTTGCTTTTAGCTGCTGATTCTGAGCGCGCCTGTAAGGAGGGCACTGTGTTATTGCTTATTCATCTAGCTAAGCATGGTCACAAAGCTTTGCTTAAAAAGTTTCAATATTGTTGCCAGGAGGTCGCCTATTTAGGCTATCTCCTGTCAAAGGAGGGAAGAAGATTGACACCTGAACGTATAAAACACATTTCTGGCATGACTGTCCCAAATACACAGAAGGAAGTTAGAGCCTTGATAGGTATGGCTTCTTACTGTAGGTAGTGGATCCCAAATTTTTCACTGGTGATCAAACCGATGTTGGCTTTGACAAAGAAAGGCATTTCTTCGCTATTGCCGTGGAACGCAGAACACCAGCAATCGTTTGACTTGCTCAAGACTGCATTATGCTCTGCACCAGTTTTGGGCACACCAAACTATGAAAAGGCCTTTGTGTTGTTTGTGCATGAATGTGATGGATGTGCTTTGGCTGTATTAACGCAGGAACATGGAGGGAAGAATAGGCTGTGCGGTTACTTTTCTTCCGCCCTTGATCCAGTAGCATGCGCTTTGCCAAGATGTTTGCGAGCTGTCGCTGCTGCGTCTGTAAAACAGAGAGAGGGAATGGTCCTAGGCCATGATCTAACCCTGATGGTGCCTCACTCTGTAGATGTTCTACTGAACCGAACCCAAACGCAACACCTCACTTCTGCACGGTTGACGAGATATGAATTGATCTTGTTTGCTCCTCACATCCAAATTAAGAGGTGTTGTGTTCTTAATCCGGCTGAACTCCTACCTTTCCCGCAAGATACTACTTACGGCAATGAAGAGTCACATGACTGTCTGTATACTACTGAACAAGAGACAAAGGGTAGAATTAATTTGAGAGACACTCCTTTGGATAATCCGCAAGGAGAGCTGTTTTGTGATGGCTCCTGCTTTAAACTTCCAGATGGTACATCCACAGCTGCCTATGCAATCACCACATTAAGCACGGTTGTGGAAACCAAGAGAATCACGCATAAATCTGCGCAGGCCGCAGAGATTATAGCATTGAACCGAGCTTGTGAACTTTCTGAAGGGCTTGCAGTAAACATATATACTGATAGTCAGTATGCCTTTGGGGTGGTTCACAACTTTGGGAGACTTTGGTCAGAGAGAGGGTTCTTAACTTCACATGGCACTAAGATCCAACATGGCGCCCTAATAGTACAACTACTGTCAACGCTTGCGCTCCCTACTCAGTTAGCTGTTATGAAATGTGTAGCACATCGAAAGATTACAGATGACATAGGAAAAGGGAATGCTTTCGCTGATCAGATAGCTAGACAAACTGCTACCGATCTCCGTACGGAGATGTATGTTTCAAGGGAGACTGTAAATGCTTATGCAATGGACGAGGGTGTTGGGTCTGTACGGGATATCAAAGCTGATGCCACGTTAGAAGAATCCAAGAGGTGGGCTGAAGGCTTGGGGAAACTTGATGATGACGGGTGTTGGGTGGACATAGTTGAAGGGAAATGGCTACTCCCTGACGCGTATGTAATGATGATGGTCATCATGGCCCATGGTCCTACGCATGTATGTGCCCAGAAAGTAACGAAAATGTTAGAGAAAGTTTGGGTAAATGACAACATTTCAAAAACTGCCCAACGCTATGTCCAGGATTGCATGATTTGCCTACAACACAATGTGGGAAAGGGGACAGCAACTCCAAGGGGACGTTTTGGGCCACCCTCTGTCCCCTTTGAAGTCATCCACTTTGATTTAATTGAAATGGAACGGTGCAATAATATGAAGTACGTACTAGTGGTCATCGGTGCTTTTAGTAAATGGTTTGAGGCTTTCCCTGTCAAAGATGCTAAAGCCATGACTACTGCGAAAACCACGTAAAGGAGTACTTCCCACGGTTTGGGCTACCAAGAGTCATCTGGTCGTACAATCGTCCACATTTTGTCGCTGCCATAATTCTGCAGATATGTGCGGCATTACAGATCGACAAACGGTTCAATTCGGCCAGACACGCTCAGAGCGCCGGACTAGTAGAAAGACACAATGGTATCATCAAGAACAAGATCACTAATACGTGTGCCGGCACTAAATTAAAATGGCCGGACGCCTTACCGATCGTGTTATTATCCATGCATACAACCCCTCAAACTAAGACTGGGCTCTCTCCATTTGAGGTGGTAATGGGGAGACCTGCCAATATCTGGAACCCTCCTAAATGTAGATCTTTGAGAAATGTTGAAAATGTATTACTTTCAGATTATTGCAGCCAGTTGACTAAAAACCTGTATTTGATTTATCACCAGGTGCAAGAGGCTTTACCTGTGCGATACGAGGGCCCGGCCACAGCATACGGCCTGGAAGCTGGGTGCTCATCAAGGCATAAGGGCGCTCTTCCTGCCTTGCAACTCGCTGGCGGGGCCCATTCCTGGTCCTGTTGGTCACGCAAACGGCAGTGCGGGTTTCTGGAAGAAAGAATTGGATCCACGCGTCGCACGTCAAGAAACTTCCTCACCCAGTGCCACACGATACAGAAGAAACAGAACCCCTCGCTAACGCTGCAACCAACGATCCCAAAGCAGTAGATAGTGCCGAGAGTGTATCAGAGAATCTTTCTGAGCCTGTGAGGCTTGAGAAGCCTGCCATTTTGTCTCTACACTCTCCAAAGGTTTTGCTTCCGGAAACTGCTGTTTCAAATTCGGCATCTTCACTTGTCTCTGATACGTTGCTTCCAACAGGAAGTGATGATACATTGTTTCTGGATCAATCAGTACCAGGAAAAGCAAGCTACAATCTGCGTTCAAGAAAATAGACTTACGGCACGGTTATGCTGTGCATCTGATAGACTTACGGCACGGTTCGGCTGTGCATTCGGAGAAGGAAAGGATCATCGAGGGCTTGTTTTTGCCCAAATTTGAGAAAAGGGATTCTGTTGGCTAGGGTTGTGGAAGGACTAAGAAGTCGCGCGGCCGGGAGGTCGCCAGCAACGAACATTGGGGGGTTCCGTTTGAAGACTACAATGCCTGCCACCGCTACCGCTCGTATGGGACTTGTAAATGATTGTGTGACCAACCGGGACAATGGACAATGCACCTGGGCCCCGAAAACGTATTGCTGTGTTTTTATAATGATATTTGGTGTTATAATGGTCACTGTCCTAGGCTTATGGTACCTCGAGGAAATGCATCCTTTAGAATCCTTGTTACCGACTGAAAATGTACCTACTGTTCCTACTCCCTTTGTACATTCACATACTCTGTCCCATAGGGACTCCCAGCATAGACAAAGGTACCACAATAATACTACTTTTTTCATGAATGCTACGCATGCCATTTTTAATAAGTCTAACTGTTGGGTCTGCTCACATTTACCACAACAAGGGGATAAAGGGCTAGGTTGGTATATTCATCCTTTACCTTTGACAACTGCTTGCTATGCTTCTCTTAGAGCACTGTTCTTTGGCCGTTGGAACGATAGCATCTTGGGGAACTTTGATGGTACTAATTTGAATAGCTTTGAGAAACGTGTTCTGACTCCCCCGGGATGCTCGCTTTTTGCAAATAGGAGTAAGCCCAACCTGGCTTCTATTAGGCCTTCTGACAGACTGTCTCATCCTTTCCAATCTTTGATTTCCTTTAAGATGGCTCTGATAGGCAATAAGGATGCCATGTCTCCTTCTTACACTGTTAACCATAGCCCCAATTCAGTTTCTTTTTGCATACAGAGGAATGGTACTCAGTCAATGGGAGATTTTGAAGGTTGTGCCAACGTTGCAAATTTGACTGAGGAAGACAGACCTTTATATGTAGGCGAACCTGTCTACTTTGCGGTAATGTAGCATTTCCATGGTTGCCCAGGGATTGGCAGGGAACCTGTTATTTAGGGATCCTGTTACCTGGGGTGTTTATAGCTAGTACAATAGAAGTTTCAAAGGCTCGTCCATGGCGGGACGAGAACGGTGACACTCCAGCACAAATCTTGGGAGATATAGCAAAATCAGTTGTGCCATTTTGGGGGCAGATAGCGAATTCCGAAGATATCAGAAGACTAGCGAGAGTACTGGAGAGAACCATCAACCAGACCACGGACATAGTCTACAACATGACATTAGAGCAGAGAGCGATAAGACTAGTAGCGCTTCAGAACCGGATGGCATTAGATGTCATTCTGGCTGAACGTGGTGGAGTGTGTAAATTAGTGGGGTCCGCTTGCTGTGTTTTTGTGCCAGATTCCTCCCCAACTATCTTCAAAGCAATACAGAATCTGCACGTCCTTAGTTCAGAAGTGCATGTTCCCGAGGGAAACTGGGATCTTAGCGCTTGGTTCTGGGACTTCTTGCGATCTTGGGGTTGGAAGGTACTTTCGGTCTTACTGATCATTTCGGGAATTGATCCTTTGTTGTTGTATTCAGTGTCTACCTAGTATATGTTCGATGCTAGGGGGATGTTGTGCACAAGCAATAGGTACGATAGGACATAAAGTGTATGCCCCAGATATGGAATATGTGTTAAAAGAAATTTTAGCGAATGACCTGATGGCAATAGATATTTCTGACAGCGATTCAGGGTGCATGGACGATGATGCATGGAGTTATTTGCAAGGAGATCCGAAGTAGTTTAGCACTTGGCATAGGCCAAAAGGAGGGTTTGTCAAATGAGAAATTATATTGTGCCTCCTATTGCAATGAATATATGTTTATTGGCCCACGCCAAGCTGCTTGTAAGTCACTTGCGAAGAAATCGTGTTGGAAGGTCCTGACCTTAATATCAATGTCAGCCGCCATTTTAGGTCAATCCGCCATTTTAGGTTCGCTTTGTAAAGTCACCCTGTGAGTTAAAATGGTGGCCGATGTCAATCCGAAATACAACATGGCCGTCTTGACCTCTGTGTGTAATTAATATGTAACTTGCCTGCAGGCCACTTGTTGAGGTCGTGAACTGAGACATTGTCCTTCGTTGACCTGTGTGTAAAGGATTACTCGCTTCAATGAAACTAAGTTAAGCAAGCATAAGTTAAGAACAGTGTATTCAAATACTGAACTAAGAACACACCTGCATGGGAAATCCCAAAATACACAGTTGCCGAGTATGCTTGTTGACGTATGTATTAAAGGCAAACTAGTTACATGTGGATATGCGAACTCGGCATGAACCCTAGATCAGTAATGTATTAGAGGAATATTAACCCGAAGTAGGGTTGGACATCGTGTTCGCAAATAGTATAAAAGAGCAATGAATTCTAATGTACCGCGCCTCTCACTGAATACACTGAACCACGCTGGAGTTCGCTGTGTTGTACTGAGGGCCGATAGCTATCTGATTTTGCTTTGTTCTTTGTAACTGATTCAGTATAAATTAAAGATCTTCGTATATTCCTTTGTATCCCGTGTTCGGTGTATTTCCTTTTGGGGTACTCAGCCTCGATATTTTGATTTTGTTTTCACATTCTATGGTATCTGGTCATTTTTCCGACAACTTATTTTTAAAACACCATTTTTTCGAAAACATTTTGTCGAATTTCTTTTTTCCAAATTTTTTAATTTTTAATTTGATATGTTTTTTTCGGTTTTGTAAGTTTAAAAACGTGTTTTAAAAAAAGGGGCTTTGGGGGACCCCCCATTTAAAAAATGTTTTCAAAAATAAACATTAGAAAAAAACATTTCGGCAAAATGGTGTCGAGAAAATGGCATTCGAAAATATGCCATTCAAAAAAGTGACTATAAACTGTTTTCTATATATATATATTTAATGTTTGTAATTTCACATATGTTACTTAATACATGTACATCTTTCTTATATTCAGTATCAAATCTGGCATATGAAGAAACTGTAGTGTTCTCGTAGTTGTTTCTATAATAAAAGGATTTCTGAAAATGTTAGTTGAAATGCATATTATGCATATAATGTACGGTATGTGTTTGTGTGGGTTGATTTTGGCTTTGGCAGCAGCTGATGTTAGTAGAACTTCCATTTGATGTCTAAAAATGGAAATGAACCAGATAAAATAAAATCACCCCGGATACTTTCTTGATACGAATTCAGGTGATGTAGAATAACCCATATTTGATCATCTGTAGCCAGCAAAAACTACTTGGGCATAGTCCATTGGAATTTAAGTAAGGGTCCATTGGAATTTAAGTAAGGGTTCTGTGTGTTCAGGTGAAAACAAATGCAGCAGCAGAGGCTGTTTACATTAAAGGTGGGGTATTGAAAGTGGCATAATGTTAGCATCTACCAAATAACGTGTTTTCCATTTGGATTTTTAGACTATACATATACATCTTCAGCTAATAAACCATGACAATTACCACTGCAATTTCATTCATAGCAATTTAGGAGATGCACAAATATCCATATTTGCAACTAGTTTGAGAAGAAGCCAGTTGAAAAATGTTTCAATTGAATCCAGTCGATAACATATACA
Organism: Ambystoma mexicanum; assembly: GCF_040938575.1. Lineage (NCBI taxonomy): Eukaryota > Metazoa > Chordata > Amphibia > Caudata > Ambystomatidae > Ambystoma > Ambystoma mexicanum. The sequence goes on along the minus strand of NC_090921.1, from coordinate 1,142,527,653 downwards.
TTCTTATTTGATTTTCAGGGGACCTTTTATGAAAGACATACAAGTCCATCTGCATATATCTGTTTTTGTTATTTTTTTTATTTTAATGATTTTTATTGGTTGATATAATAATGATAATACAAGTGTTCACAACTTACAGATATCAAGTGGAGCTTACAACTTTTGGTTAACAGAGGTTAACAAAATAAACTTGTAAAGATATTACACCTTAAATATTCATAAAACAATTGAGTTAATGTACATAGATGATGGAACACAGTGTATGTAAGCAATATATAATAAAATCGAATTGTTATAACAATTCTGCAAGGAATTAATTAGGGGGAATTAAAAAAGAAAAATGGGGAGACACACTGGTAGACAGACAGAGAACATACATGAAACAAATGGGAGGAAGGAAAGGAGAAGGTGGGTATAATATGTAATTTAATCAAATTGTAATTGCAACTGTAATAATCATATATAACAGACTTATAAGTGAGGTCAAGAACAAATAACGAATAGATTGAAAATCAGTATTTTAGGTTCAAGTACCAAGCTCAGCTGCTTTGAAACAATTGAGTTACCTAACAAAGAAAAAACATTTAGCATTGTATTTAGTGATTGTATTCAAAGTGTTAGCCATACACAGTTCCATTTTATGAATGTGACAAATAGAGTTCCACCATCCTTTAGTAGAGAGAGGTCGGAAGTCTTTCCAGATAGCTGTTATACATTTCAAAGCTATGCAAATGAATAGATCATAAGGTTTGGCTTATTCAGGGGGGATGTTTGTTGTTAATGCCAAACTTCCTAAGAAGACATTTAAAAAGGATAGCGAAATATTGACAGAGAAAATGAGCTTTATGAACTTCCAGATGTCTTAATATATCTGTTATTTAATGAACACAGACAACTTAATATTGTATTGTATTGATTTGGGCTAGATTTATACAACACGGACTAAGGCTCAAGAGCATCTAGGCGCTGAAAAAGGATGGGCAGTCCAGAAAGCACTTCCACAACATAAGAATATTAAAAAAGATAGGTTGTCAATGTTCTGCAAAATTTAATATAGTCTCCAATATTGCAAAGTGAGCCCGGAAGCTTGTTCCACAGGGTAGGTGCGAGAACTGAGAAAGAATGGCTGCCCAAGCGAGACCTCTGGTAATGTGGTACTTTAAGTAGCTTTTGAGAGGATGAGCAAAGACACCTGGTTGGGTGGTAGTGCTCCAGCTTGTTTTTCAGATAGATTGCCCCAGTGCCATGAAGGGCCCGATGGGTGATACATAAGGCCTTAAACTCCACTCTGGTCTTTACGGGCAGCCAGTTAAGTTGCCACAATATGCTTACAGAAGGGGCAGGTCTTGGGGCATCTAAAGCCAACCTTGCTACTGAATTCTGAAGCACTTGCTGCCTCTGTATCAGATAACGTGGTTGTCACAGGTATACCCTATTACAATAGTCCAGCAATCCCATAATTGCTGTGTTAACCACCTTGGTACAACAGTCTGTGGGAAGAAAAGGAAGGATCTTATGCAGCACTTTAATTTAACAAAACCAGAGTTACAGATTGCCAATATCTTGGCTTCACGAGAGCCCGTAGGAAAGAGTCTGACACAGAGACTTTTAACAGAGGCACTGGGAGTGGGACATGGGTCTAGGGAGTCAGGCCAAAACTCATGGCTCCAGGTGGTTTGAGCAATTGGGGACCGAACACAAGCACTTCAGTTTTTTCCCATTGAGCTTCAGCCAATTAGATGCCATCCAACTTCCATCTGCTGACAGGCAGTCTCTCAGTTTACGGGAGGCTCCGTTGACAGTGAATCCAGGCAAAACACCAGTTGGGTGTCATCCACACAGGTATAAAAGTGAAATCCGAACTTAGAAATAAGATCAGCCAGTGGTCGCACATAAAGATTAAATAGGCGCTGCGACAATGCCGAGTCGTGGAGCACACCGCAAGTCAGAGAGAAAGGTGGAGAGACACAGCCCTGGAAAGAAACAGCCTCTGTACGATCGGCAAGAAAAGAGGCAAAGCCTGTCTGTGGAACCCCCAATATTTCCGCTTGTTCAAGGCAGCTAAGGAAAACGTCATGATCCACTGTGTCAAAAGCCACGGAGAGGTTAAGGAGAATCAAAACTCGAACCCCCCGCCATCCTAAAACATGGCCAGATTAGCCATAAGTGAAATCATGACAGACTCTGTACCCAGGGTTGTAAAGAAGGGAAAGGGGGGGTCCTCTTTTATTTTTATAGAGGGGCCTGTTACTAAATGTTACTGGTGCAATGTTACTAAAATATGCACCTATCGATAGGTTTTAGTAACATTGCACTCTCAGTCATGATGTATTAATCCTCACCTTGCCTATGTCCATCAGACAGTCACATTATATGATGACACAATATAATGCGAACATGGACTTTTAGTTTACATGTATATGTCTATATGTTAAGAAAAGTAAGCTATCCTTTATGTGTAAATAAACAATGTTGTGCACTTAAAAAAAAAAGCTGTGATCTATTATAACAAATATACAGATCTTATGTACTAGGATCTGATACATGTATATGTGTGCCACACCTGTAAGTATCTCAGAGGAAGAGGTAGCCTGAATGCCCCCCTCACCCCCTCCACACACTCTGTACCCATCATGGGGTGAAAACCTGATTGATAAGGGTGAAAACAGTCATTGGTTTCTACAAACTGAGAAAAGGATGGCGTGATTCTGGCTCTGGCCTCCACAAGTTTCATAACCACTGGTAATAGAGATATTATAACATACAGATAAATGGACATTTTATTCAAATCCCTTTTGTAAAAATGCTTTGATTATCAGTCAGGCTACATACTATCCCATGTAAGCCTGTTTAAGGCACATAAACATACAGCATAAACATAACTGGTCATCTGTAAAGCCCAATTTCTAAGCAGTATCACAAACAAAAACTACCATGAAATTGACGAAAGATCACTATCGTTTGCTAGACAGAAAGTTAATCATTAACCCTTTGATGCACCATCATTAGTTGCCACTATATGAAAATGTTATTTTCGTATTCACGTTTTGTTTTCATTGAACTGGAACCCAGAAAAAGAGACTGTTGAATCAGTAAAATCATCTGCAAGGCCATCAGCATGGCCAGTAAGATTAGGCGTCTGCAGAAAAACAATGAAAAGCCGAATTGATTGTTTCCCAGAGCCCAAAAAAAGAACACCTCCCATTTCTGCAGCCCATTGACTTCACACAAATCAATTCAATGTGACAAGGAAATGAGATGAGCGAATGTAAAACCCTGCCACACAGCTGTACTCAATCGATTGCACCTGAAGCATCAAGGGCCAATGGCACATGCTGCCAATGTCCTGTGTTCTGTGGGTCACCAATGTATAGCAAGAGCATGGATAGGTTGCGCACATGGGCAATCACCGGCACATATATACTCATCAGAGAATGGTATCCTCGCCACTTATAGTAGTAGTTTATGGCTATACCTGATGTTGCTAAAACATCATCAATGGGGAAACATAAAAACGAAGTCGTTTTTTAAAGCTCTCACATTGTAAATGGTGCTATTTAAGAATGTAGAGGGCTTCCTTTACATTAGCAGTGTGACAGCCGGAACAAAAGGTACAGCCTAATGTTACATCTTCCAAATAAACAAGGTTTGGAATTCATTTCGTAAGCATCTGTGACTCCTTTACTCCAAAATGTGTATGATAGGGGTCTTTTATTATGTGTGTAAAAGTGGGTGTATGTGTTAATCTCTTGCCACTGCAATGGATTACTTAAAGTTAACACACATGCATTTAGAATACCTTTATTTTTCAGCTTTTTTAAAACATTAGTTGGAGCGGCTATCACCGGGATTATGCTTTGCAATGGCAGAAATGTGACTATCCAAAACCACATTATGTTACGCTACATTACATACCCATGTGTTTTATGATTCTCGATTTCTTCACGCAGGGGCAGCCCCGTTATATATGCACTGATAGAGACAGACAGTAGATTGTTTTTAAATAGGATTTATTGAAAACATTCCTGGCACATGGCAAATTGAATGATTTGAAAGAAATCCTGTATGATCAGAGATAGGCTTCTACAAAAAACTATTTTATTTGTTTATTTAAACACATTTGCCATCTTCTCATGAACGGCAGAAAGCAGAATACATGATTTGTTAAAGCAGAGAACCAGGGCTAAAGTCGAGGGTACACGTGGGTGGACAGAGTCCCCCCAGCTGAAATGAGAAACATTGAACTATTCCTTGAATGCATGAATTAAAGCCGATCTCGGGAATCGAACTGCAGTGTGTTAGGTTTGTGACTGGACACTTCACCACTGCACTATATGACCTGATGGACAATAGCAAACCACTAAAAGAAAAATGTCCCATTTCGATACATCATGTTCCAGGGAAAACATGTGTATTGGTTCTTGGAATTTAAAACAGGCTCACCTTTTAACGTTTTCAAAAACACTATTAGAAGAAAATATCCTCTCTTGGTTTTGTGTGTGTGTTGATTTTATGAAAGGCAAATTACATTCATCCTGAGCAATTTGGATGGTTATGCAAAGCCAATTTAATGACATTTGCATATTTCACCTTGATATGCTAATTTCTGGCAACGTCACGTCCCATTGCGTTTGTTGATGAGTCCCCCCACTTTTATTTTTAGGACTTGGCCAACACATTCTAATCATAATGCAGCCAGGAAACACAATACATTGACTCAATAGAGAGTACATAATATGGTTAACGAAACAGGGTGGTGTAACATGTATTCACAAGTGGCACTGTAGAACCCAAAAACACACGATCTGCATTGCCATTCAACACATAGTACTCCAACACATGGTCCCCCGTTCCCCATGTTTGTGGAATGCCGTTCATGTGTAAGGAGCATGATGCAAAGCAGTTTAATAATAGCACAAGCACTGGAAAAATCAATAGGTCTGGCTTTGTAAATTTAGAGGATCCATCTATTTTAAAATGCCCGCACTCAATCTTATCATCTACACTTTGTAAGCCAGACCTGTTGACATTGCCAATGCTTGTTTGTATGCAGGCCCCTAAGAATGTCACAAGCCCCACTGAGGTTATGCAGTTCACCGATTGCTTACTCTGGGACCACGTCTATGTCTTCACCTCGGCCAGTCGACCTATGTGGATTCTGTATCATGTCCACTGCCTCCCACCGGCGACCTTGCTGACTCCAGTGAGGAGGAATTATAGCCCCCTAGAACTCAGCTGTTGATTGTAGGATCAACAAAACCTGCTACATTTCAGGTAACTTATATTGGCCCCCACATATTGGAGGGCGTGAAACTGTAGCAAAGGAGAGAAAACCGAATGAGAGCAGTCATTTTGAGTTGCTGATCCTTTCCAAGTTGCTTCCTCTTTCAACTAAGGGCACCCGTGCTCAGCTCCCTTACACAGTTTATTTGTTGACTGGGGTGTGAATCTTGTTTGTGCAGATACAGTTTGTGTGAGGATTAGGGTATGCAGTGTGCTAACAGTGGCATGTTCCAATTAAAAGGTCTGACGACAAGTACGAGTCTAAACGTCAAGAAAACAAGATCAAGGCACGCTCAGCCTGTATGCCAATTAGACAAACCTGTCACCCCATTACAAAGATGATTTAGCATGCGTGTCCAAGTAACTTTTTCAAAAAGCTCTAGGGTTCATGTTCTATAAAAATGTACTTTGGCCGTGGGTACTGTTACGTTTATAACAGTTTACGTTTAAGGTTTATATAACGTTTATATTGCCGCTGCCAAATGTTTGCCATTTGCACTGCAGAGTGCAAATGTAAAGGGCAAAAGGTGGCGTTCAATCATGCATGCCACCTGCCCTTCATGTTTACTATTCATTGTAAGCACACAATGAATTGGGTTTCCATTCAACTGCCGCATGGTAAGCAGTGTTCCAAACGGAAATGAAACCATCCTCAACATGCGAGCATGTCGGGGAGGGTTTAATTGTAATTGTTCACGCTCCCTGCCATGATCACATGACAGGCAGCATGTACAACGGGTCCCTATGGGGATAAACCATAAAGCACAAAGCAGACAGACCCAGTAGGGATCCCCAGAATTTGTGGAGGCAGGAAAATCCATGCCAATACTGGAGCCTTTCTTGGCAGAGAGGAAGCGTGGTGGTGGAAATGCAAGTTGTGTTTCACCCCTCCTCTCTGCCATACAAATGAATGAATATGTGGCATGGCATGGCTAAAAGGTGTTACAGTCTCGGGAGGATAGCTCAGGGGCAACGCGCTCACCTTGGAGTCAAGATGACGTGGAGGAACACAGGTTTGATCCCTGGGTCTGCGCTTAGAAACCTCTCTCTATTAAGTGTGTTATAAATAACCAATTTCATTAAATTATAAGGCTTTTACGCCTTTCAATTATGCCACTCATGAACATGTGCTCCTTCATCTTTTTTAGGAGAATTTGAATGCACAGGTTCTAAATGAGAGTTATTTACATAGACTATTACTATCCTGAAAACTCTGCATTTTGGGGCTCTTGAGGCCCACACTTGGCACCTATGACAAGCTTGTCAACTACTAACTACCACACAGCCTTATCAGCGTCACAGACCCAAAGCCCATGACCCTTGCATCTTCCATCTTGTCATAATGAAAACTAGCTGCAGTTTAGCCACTTGGCTTTGCCAGGATTCAAACCTGTGGCATGCAGATCACACACAGAACCCAGCAGCGAACTCTCAACCCACTGAGCTGTTTTACGGGCGAGCTGCATAAGAGCTGTGTTGAAGAGAAATCAGATATTTTCCATAAAGGGCATTTTTGTGGGAGGAAAGTGACACAGAGTTCTGCACCCGAAATAGCAATCTTGAAGTTCGTTCAGTAAAGCAATTAGTATTTACCTTTACACAAATTATTGTTACAATTATGGCCATGCCATACTGGCAGCTGACGTTCTCTGTTGCTGGAGAAAACTCCTAACAAGTAAGGGAGTAAACACTTTAAGCAATACAAGGCTAGGCTATGGTGCAGAAGCCAATGACGTTCTCCATTTTGCCCCGACCTCGCAAGTGATGGCCACAAATTCAATAAAAACAAAAAAAGAATATGTGGGGGCTGCCTCGGGGCCAGGCTCGAGGCCATTCCAACCTGAAATGGGGAAGGTAGAATGTGGGGGGATTAGCGCTTGGAAGGGAGAGAGAACTGCCATTCTCTGTGTGTGGTGTGCAGGGTTTCTGTTTACAAGTACCTGTTCCTTGCCTCCGCATTGGTCACTTCAGAATACTTCGAAAGGAATATTTATCTCATTCATTTGCTTTTTTTGTTTTTTGAATAAACAGGGGACCAGAACACTTGTTTATCATTGGAAACAGAATTAGCACTGCATTTCTTTAACACATCAATACATTGTGGCTATCTTGTAATCTTCGAGTGTGTCTGATGGATCAAAATCATTTTATAAACACATTGTTCGGATCTGTAGGTATATTTCCACAAATGTATTTAAATAGTTGGACAGTGGATTAGAAATAATTGTGCCTATCAGGAGCAGAGACAATGTAACCAAGAACATTAAAAAAACACTGAATTAATTTTGGGCAAAAACATATTTCTATGGAACCCTAACTTATTGATTGTCTGTGCCCTCTCGCTTAGGAAAAACAGGAGGATGAAAGAACACATGAGCATCTTTGGCCTGTCCATCTACTTCCAAGTCACCAACCCAATCCTCATACAAGGTCTTCTTTGCACAATATAGGGCCTATATCTCTTAAACTATGATATACAAATAAACACAACGGTTCTTTGATAAACCAGGAGTCTGCTAGAATGAATTTCAGACGCATGCGTATATAATACTCAGCATTTTATTGTACAGTCTAAGGCTTTGGATTTAATGTTAAACGGTGGGTGTGTGTAGATCTTGCGGTCTTGCGGTAGGACTATGTGTCACACATAATGGGCTTGATCACCATTACCGCCTGGAATACCGCTCCGCCCGATCACGACCCTGGAAAATAGCACCGTACCCAAAAGTGACCAGCGTTAATACAGCCGGCGGTAGCACAGCCAACGTTATTCCAGCCGGCGATAACACCGCTGACAATTCAGCACGTTATCACAGACCTATCACAACCCCATTTCAAGCGGTATTACCGCCAGAAAATCGGCATTATTACAGCTGGATTTACCCCTAGGCTCCGGCTGGAGGTAAATGAATCCAGGTGCCAGGAATAAAGCTACAGGTGCATACTATGCACACAAGAGGGTTACAAAAGACACACCCAGGCCCCCAGTACACTTTTCATCATCATGCTGCCATTCTCTGCTGGGAGCTTTGACCTGCAGTTCCACATACTGTGCCTCGACCTACAGATGCTGGACAACCAGGGCAGGGCACAGGGAGCACAGCGGTGGGGGGATGGGAGGAGGGGTGGTGGAATGAGGGTGAGGAGGAGGAGAAGGAGACCGGATAGTAACTGAATACCGGCTAGATCTGGTGACCCTCACTGAGCTGCTGGCCACAAAACAAAATGACATTGGGAGCAGGATTGCTGTCCACACAGCAGTGCCCCCACTGGTTATGCTGATAGCAGTCCTACAGTTCCTATTGACGGGCATCTTCCAGCACTTTTTGGCCATGATGCATGGCATGCCATGGCCCATTCGACATACAGTGCAGCCCTGGGCCAGGTGCTGGATGCCCTGCTGCACCTTGTAAACCTGCACCTGGCACTGCCCACCACACAGGCCAAGGTGAATGACCTCAAGGCATGCTTTTATGCCATTGCACAAGTGCCCAATGTCATTGCAGACATCGACTGCATCCATGATGCATTGGTTGCGCCCCAGGCCCATGAGGCAGTCTTTCGGAATCACAAGCACTACCATTCATTGAATGTGCAGATCACCTGTGGGCCTGACCTGAACATCAGGAACAAGGCACAGAAATCAAGCCAGTGGATATAAACAAGTCCACTATAAACAACACAATCCCACCAGTATTCGGGGCGGTCCCTCAATCAACCCCTCAGATCACTACACGTAATACATAGACAAGTTGTTTTAGAAAAATGTATTTATTTTTCTTTATTTAATTAGAAACATTAAAATGATTATTAAATAGATCAGAGCTCATATAAGAGTAAGTATAAATATAGGACATACAGTTATACAACATAAATAAAGTGCAAAATGTGAAGAAAAATGATAATATCGCAATAGAGCTGCTGGGAACTTGCTGCCCAATTACAAGCTGGGTAATAATCACCATTGTCCAAAATAAGTCCAAAAAACAAATGCCTACTTCCCCATATCAGGCAGTCATAACAGTATCACCATCCTTTGGAACTCCATGCACCTCTTGTCCCAGCCATGTCCAAGGAGCATTTCAGGTGGAACAGGGCTCCCACTGCACCTGCGCGATAAAGGAAGGGAATATTCCTACACTCTATTATAGGTACAAACTGTGAGTCCATGCCCATTCATGATGAGTACAAGTGGCCCATGCACCCCCTTACCGTGTCCACCCGTGCCACAGTAGCCATCCCATGTGCAGTCAACCGTCATCCGCCACAGGACAGACACCTCAACAACACAGGGCGCATGTTCAGGACAAATAATGCATGGCAAGAAATTTTAATGATGGACACCTATCACACATTTCATGGCCCTGCTGCTCACAGGAATGTCCACTGTGTGTTATGGCTGAATGCACAGAATCTACAGACCCACTCATGGTACAAATGTCTGATGTTGTCATCCCATCCCTTGCAGGTGACTCAGGATACCTGCAGCTCACCTGGCTGATGACTCCTGGGAGTGACCCTAGAACACCACATGACCATGCCTACAACCATGCCCACAGCCAGACACGCATCTGCATTGAACATGCTTTGGGACTTTTGAAGGTACGATTCAAGTGCCTGGATCGCACTGGAGGGGCCCTCATGAATGCCCTGGACAAAGTAGGCAAAATCGTCTTGGCATGTGCAATGCTGCTCAACATCTGCCTCAGGCGGAATATCCCCTACCCCTGATGCAGGCAGGCAACACCCAGGTGCTGATGATGATGAGGACCATGTAGACAAATTTCACAGGGTCACTTAACAACAGAAATGACCTAGTCTCCGTGCACACTTTTGGGCATATTGATATGCAAAAACAATTAGCACAATGTTGCTTTAACTTTTTAAAATTTAATGTTTTAAACAAAAGATCTATTCTACATTCAGAATATCACATTCATAAATTTCTCTCTTCGACCTTCCAATTTTCTACATTCATGGTACATACGTAGTTTTGCAATTTCACATTTCCTTACACTGAATAAAGCTCAGTCCAATTTATAAACAATAATGAAGAAAAACACTTAAATGATTTCAGTACAGCTTAATCCATGTAACACACTTTTCTACAATGGCTACAGTCTTTTCTGAAACATGAAACTGATTCATTTTTATGTTGTTCTCTAATGCACAAGGCGTTTTGGGCAAATCCTGCCCTTCATCAGGTGCGGGCAATTATCTGGTTCCAAAGAGTTGATTTCTGAAATTTAAACAGACAAGTATTCTAATCAATACCACTTCACACAGGACAAACGCTTGTTACACATTCAGCAGCCTGGGGGGAATGTTGGGAAGGAACCAGGGTCCTCCCGCACCACCAAGAGCTTTAGAATTAGGCAACACTTCTTTTAGGCGCTAGACTGGATTAGGGAGGAGGAGTCGCACTGCAAATGCTCTCTCCTGCAGATATAATCACATACACAGACATGGATAGAATGAATGAAAATTGTTTATAAATGTTTAAGTCTTCCTGGGGCTAGGCCTCAAGCTGTGTAAACGTCTGCATAGAGCTGCAGTGTGTTTCTATGTAAGGTAGAAAAATGTAGAGCAGCATGTTTCTGACAGAAACCAATGACAATGAAGAGAGGAAGGCTTTGGAGCATCCCTTGTATGGAAGAAGGATGAATTGGGATGACGCCATAGCCTGTATCCAGTGAGGCTACTATAGCAAGACCAGACTATATAAACCCCTGCCTGGGACCACTGTGGGAGGGGAAAAGAATGATGAGCGACAGGGGGAGACCATTCAGGCAGCAGAGTCCCTTGCTACCATTCTCATTTTTGTAAGATTAAACTTGTTATCCTTACAAGAGAGACTCTTGGCCTATTTCCCTAGAGGGGGAATTCCCTAGAGGGGTGTATTTATTCTGGTGTGAGCGTAATTAGATACACCCGTAGAATTAGGGACACCCTTACACCATGAATGATACGCATTCAGCATTGTGTGCCAAATAGTGCGGGAATCGATGGATGCGTTTGCAACCCGACTCCACAAGTTGGTGGCTCATTGTGATTTCCACAAGTTCACAAAGAGGCAATTAGATTGAGGATTATTGGTGGCTGCCTCTCATCCTCGTTCCGAAATAAACTACTTCATGAACCCCTCCCTCTGACCACCAAATTACAAATGGCTCGAACAGAAGCCTGAGCAGAATTTCAAGCATCGCAAATTTAAATAATTAAATGCCTGTGAAAGAGCCGGTGTACCAAATCACGCAAGGGGAAAGAGGTTGGCTTATCGCTAACAATCGCTCGAGAAGATACTCCTGCACAGGAAGAGGCTACCAGTGTGCTTACCATTGCCTTACGAAGAAGGGTTAAAATGCCCTGCATTGGGCAACAAGTGCACCAACTGTGGCAGGGAGAATCACCTGGCAACCATCTGTAACTCACCACCCAGCAAAAGGCAAGGAAGAAACGTCCTGTTTTCCGACCGAGCAAATGAAAAGCTTGGGGCAGCCCCACGAAGAGACACATCTGCAAGAAGGGACCTGGTAAGCCATGTGAGCCAGATCGCAGGACAATCTCTATAACCCCACACCATCCAGAGAACAAAGTCAGAATGATTATGCATACATGATGCATACATGATGCAAGATGTTGGCATGGCCCCCGAGTGATGTCAACATTCAGATAGGGTAGAGAGGGCGCTAGAGAGCCACCCAAGATGGCCGCTTCCTGGAAGAGCTCCACGGGCCTCTAATGAATCCTGTAACATTGATGCTCCTGTGATGGTTGGAATGACCCATCCTACAGCTGTGCACATTCACAGAGCTTCACTGATCATTTTGAGATAAATCTCGACCCAGACGCCTGCCCACAGCCCGAGATAATCGCTCTCGGATCTGAGGCCTGCTGGATGACAGATTGAGTGGTCGCGGCCCCTGCGTGTGTGTGGAGCGGCGGAGGCGGGCACTTGGCGGGAGTCTCGGCGGCGGGACCAGGAGCAGTGCCGAGCAAGCAGGGTGGACGTGTGCGTACTTGCACCTGTGAGACGAGGTGGTCTCCGTCCCCCACGACGGCCCATCGCGAGGGCAGAGGAGCAACGAGTTGGGGTGCCGGAGTCCCGAGACTGCCCAGGTAGGAGCAGACTGCAGCACGGGCGGGCTCGGCGCGGCCGCTGGGTGTGGGCCCGCCCTGTCCTGCCACCGGATGCGGCATAATCTGCGCGGCCCGTTCCAACGGCTGGCCGCGCTGTGGCGCAGACCTGGTGTGCAGCACGGGGGGAACAATCCACGCTCAAGGCCGCTTCCTAGAAACCTGAGGCACGACACGCGTCCCGGTGAGACCTCCCACAGCGCCCATCCATTCAGCTACAGGCGCAGAGAGGCCTGGTTCAGTTAACCGGATATTTGAAAGCTAGTAAATCCCGGCTGCGCTGATCCTGGGAACAAGAAGCTGCAGCCGACCCAAGGTGGCTGGGCCTGACGTTCTGATACACGCCGCATGACCCATGGGCACGCATCCCCCCGCTGACTGCACTGTGTGCCGCCGCCCCTCGGCGCAGCTGGTATAGAAGGCCTGTGGCAAATACTGGCATACAAACTCCTCCAAAACAGCCGCAGTTACAGTAGTGCGGCTGTGTAAGCAGCAGTGTGCCGTGCAGGCCCCACGCTCGGTGCACAGACTCTCCGCATCAAGCACCGAAGGCATCGTGCTAACATCCGGAAAAGTACACAGTGCGGCTGCCGTCTGGGTCCACCAGGCACCGCCACAAACCAAGACAGTCGCAACTTAGCTGGGCTCCACGGACACTCTCCCCAAGCTATCATGGGGAAAGTAGATAAGAACCAGAAGAAACTGACTTTCGAAGCCAGCTCACAGGCCAAGCCCACGACAAGCAGCAGACCCAAGTCCCCGCCACCCGACACGATGTCAACCGAGGACCAGGCCCCGCATCTGGATATAAGGGAGATTCTGATGGACTTGAAAGCTGTTATCAGCGGCCTGGGATGCAAATTGGACACCCTATCGACGAAGGTAGACCAGCTTCAGCACAGGCTAGATAAACAAGCCGATCGACTCGACAATGTCGAACAACGCATGTCCGACCTGGTCGATGGATCAGCGGCACTGACATCCCGTGTCTCTGCGCTCGAAAAACAGATGAAGGTGGTGTGCGCCAAGAATGAGGATTTGGAGGGCCGCTCCCGCAGGAACAACATCAGGATCATAGGGGTGAGGGAGCGACAAATCCCAGGTAAAATGGAAGACTTTGTGGAACAGATCTGCATAGCTCTCTTCGGTAAAGAAACGCTGTCTCAGCTATTTGTGGTAGAAAGAGCGCACAGAATCCCGAACACTAGACCGGCGGCCGGCGCGCACCCTAGACCAATCATTGCAAGACTTTTAAACTACAAGGATCACAACGCCATGCTCAGGGCAGCCAGAGATAAGGGGAAACTTCAATACGATGGCGACTCCATTCAAGTCTTCCCAGATTTCTCGCAGGCGGTGCAAACGCAGAGGAGATCCTTTACAGCAGTCAAACGACGCCTACAGGACAATCAGATCCTTTATTCCATGCTATATCCAGCGAAACTGCGTATCCAACATGAGGGGAAGGCCCAATTCTTCAATTCCTCCGAAGAAGCCAATGATTACCTGGACCAGACTGGCTGCAGACATGGCGGGAATAATCTGAGACCCCGTCGGGAAGAGCGAGCGAGAAGAGACCCTCCGTAATCTACAATCCCAGTAATGGGCGGTTGTGACCAGCACGCCTCCTTCTTCCATGCTCAATGTACATCACAGGAACGAAACTATGTCGCTATAGGAAGCCCGGTACCCTCTTGGCAGGCTACTAGTGCCCCTAGCGCGGCTATGCTTGCAACTCTGTTCTATATGGGGGGATTACTGTGGGCCAGTTGGGGGTTGCCCACACAAAGGAGGGACTCGGGCCAGACGCAGCCGCTTTACTCACCCCGCTCTCATTTCGCAATGTTGATGATATATAACTCTGATAACCCGGAAGCCAAGCCCACTAGTCACTCCAATACTTCAAGGCACCATTATCACTTTCACGTCCTGACAGGCGAGAATCCACCCGGCCTTCGGAATGCCAGCCATAACATTTAGAATAGCCACCTGGAACATCCGTGGCGGTAATCAGCCGGCAAAGAACAGGAAAATCCTTCAATGTCTCCGTAGGCATAAGGTTAACATCGCCACTCTCCAGGAAACCCATCTCCTGCCGGCATCGGAATCACAGTAGGTACTTTTCATCGTACTCGTCCTTTGCCAGAGGGGTCGCCATTCTGATTGATAGGAGAACAAACTTCAGTCTCATTGAATCGGTGAAGGACACTGAAGGTAGGGGCCTGCTGGTGAGGGGAATAATTGCAGGGAAAGAAGTGGTGATTGTAAATTCCTACGCTCCCAACACTGATGGACCTGACAATTTCAACTGGCTGATGTCCCAACTAGGGAGGTCCAACGCAGAAAAAATCATATGGAGTGCTGACCTTAACACACCGATGGACCCTACTCTAGACAAATCCCATAACACCACTGGGAATCGGTCCAAAGCCAGTAGTCAAGTTCGCGAGATATGTCAAGCATTTGACCTGTCTGACACATGGCGGCATCACAACCGAGATGCGAGAGACTTCACATTCTACTCGCCCGTTCACAACACCAGCTCCAGGATAGATTACATCATGGCCTCCACCCATTGTCCGTTTGCCTGGGGAACAAGCCAAATCCTACCACGCACGCTATCCGACCACTCAATGGTCACACTTGACGCCTCCATGGTGGGTGCAACAGTCCCCGGATTGAACTGGAGATTCAAGCTGGGTGCGCTTTCGGACACTGTTTTCGCTGAAGAACTGCGTGAGGAAATAACATCCTTCATTGAGAGAAATCAAGGCTCAGTCAAGGCGACCAGCATCATCTGGGAAACGCTAAAGTGCTTTGTGCACGGAATATGTTTGGGTAAGGAAAACGGTGTACTGAAGCTGATCCGCAGTGAACTCTCCAACAGCGAAACCCGTCTGAAGGATCTAGAAATGAAGACTATCTCAGCTCCAAGCCCGCAGATCCAGGCAGAACTGAAGGAGGAGCTTCAGAGGTTCAGGGAAACAGCCAAAAGAGAGCTAAAATTCCTAGGGCGGAAACACCAGATCCCACAATATGGAGAGGGTCAGAAGCCAGGAGCCCTGCTCGCCCGATTACTATCGTTGGACAAAGCCCCGACCCGGGTGGAATGTGTTAAAGACGCACGAGGGCAGCGTGTCTATGCAGAAGTGGACATCGCCAAGGCATTTCGGGACTTCTACCAGGACCTGTACAGCTCTAGAGGCAATTCGGACTCCGAATCTCTGCAAAAATACCTAGACGACACTGAGCTGTACTGGGTGGAAGCAGACCTACGAGAACCTCTTAATGCTCCGATAACGACAGAAGAAATACTGGAAGCAATAAAATCCCTCCCGAGCTCCAAGGCACCAGGTCCAGATGGATTTACCGGAGAGTTTTACAAGGCCTACGCAACTTTCCTTGCCCCTCTCTTGCTACGCGTATATGAAGAATCCATTGAAAGCGGATGCCTTCCCCCAACACTACGGGAAGCCAATATAATTCTTTTACACAAAGCCTGCAGACCCGCTGACGAATGTGCATCCTTTAGACCAATTTCTTTGATCAACCTGAACAATAAAATCCTGGCCAAAATTCTTGCATCCAGGCTCCTCCCCCTTATGCCAGCACTAGTGATTGGAGACCAAGCCGGATTCATCCCAGGGCGCAGCACCACCTATGGCATCAGGCGTCTGTTTGGCGTCAGGAACGCCCTGGACCCATCGCAACAGGCAATAGCGGTGCTTCTTGATGCCGAGAAGGCATTTAACTCTGTGGAATGGCCATTCATGCTAGCAACGCTTAGACAAATGGGTTTTGGCAACTTCTTTATTAAATTGGTGTCATTATTGTATAACAGCCCCCGATCCTATATTACACTAGGGAACACTAGATCCACATGCATTTCACTTGAACGCGGAACGAGGCAGGGATGCCCACTTTCAGCTTTGATCTTTGCTCTCATTATGGAACCCCTGGCTTCCACACTACGCAAATTCCAAATACACAGAGGCCTCAAATTAGGCCCCCACAAATTGATTGTCTCCCTCTATGCTGACGATGTTATATTGTTTGTCAGCAATCCCCAGGAGAACCTTAACCCAGTTCTGAGGGAGGTATTAAGATTTGGGCAAATGTCGGGATTGAAAATCAGTCACTCTAAATCTGTGATATTCCCTCTGGCCCCTCACACGGTGCAATTTGCTGATGACCATGGCTTTAAATGGGAGAACTCAGGGGTACGCTACTTAGGTATATTTATGTCACGTAACCATCACGAGATATATAAAGACAACTATGTCTCCACGCTCACCTCCATTCAGGAACGGGTGCACCGGTGGAAAACGCTCCCACTAACGCTGTGGGGCAGGACCTCTCTTACAAAGATGGTTATACTCCCCAAGCTTCTGTACTTGTTTACCAACATCCCGTTACTCCTCCCCAAATCCTTCCTCCTGAAAGTCAAGGCTGCAGTCCTGGAACTGCTATGGGCCGGTAAACCGGCGCGTGTGGCTTACGACACCCTAGTTCTGCCAACGTCAAAAGGAGGCCTTGCGCTCCCAGACATTGAGAAGTACTATTGGGCATCTCAGGCACAGTTTCTAAGCCACTGGTACACGATCCACTTCGTGCGTCCACATGTGCAGGTGGAACGTGCTCTGGCCTCTCCCGACTTGCTCAGTGCCGTTATCATTAGTCAAATCCCAGTTCCATACAACACTCTAAATACAGTCCTCTTTACGTACGCAGTCTGGAAGAAAATGGCTGCTAAGTATGGGGTGACCGTGAGATACTCCCTTTTGCTACCGATCAGGTTCATCCCGGGTGTTCCGCTCACAAATGAAAAAGTATTTTTAATATGGGCCGACAAGCTTAATATTCACTCCTTCGGTGATGTCTTCCCGGGAGGCAACTTCCTAACGCCTCAGATGGCCAAAGAAAGGGGCGGAAGCACCTCACTAGATATCTTTCTTTATTTCAGACTGCGCTATACCCTGCAAAAAATACTGCCCTCTTTTCCTGAACAACCCCTATATGGGATCTGCTGCACAAAACCATCCAGGCCGAGGGAGAGGGGAGGCTGGTCTCGGCACTTTACAGGTCCCTGGTGGCAGACACCGGGTCACCCAATGCCAGAACTCAACAAAGATGGGAATCGGGCCTCCAGATGTCGATAGATGCTGGGGACTGGTCCTACATTCTATATCAAACCCAAAATGTCGCGGTGAATACACGATATAAACTAATACACTTTAATTACGTGCACCAAACGTATTAGACCCCTGCCAAGAAACACTGACATCACCCTGAAGTATCGGCCCAATGTGAACGTTGTACAGCGGCGCATGCCGACTTTTTCCACCTGGCATGGGACAGCCCCGGAATCCAGCGGTTCTGGGCCTCAGTCCTGCAGATCGTCGCCGATATTATTGGGGAACAAGTAGCTCCGCTACCGTTGGCGGCCCTCCTCGGCCTCACAAAATACTTACGTCATGCATCCCGCAGACTGGCAGCTCTCCTCCTGGTGCTGGCCCGTAGGCGGATCGCTATGGCCTGGAGCCAAGGCCCCTTACCCAAAATTGAAGATTGGAAAAAAGACATTACCTATTATCAGGATGTAGAGAGCAAATTTATAAGAACTCTACCACTGCATGCTCGACCCCCCGACATCTGGGGGCCTTATATTACATATATGCTAAACAGTGCAGCTCCTTCCGCTACTGCGAGCTCCTGACTCCGAAATAGACCTGTGAGATTGAAAGACACTATATATTTGTGCCTTAATGGTGATTGACAATTAACCGGGAAAGTCCTGATGCTTGTTGTTGTGGACATGAGTGGGGTGGGGTGGCTCTGCGGTCGAACCCGTGAGCGGGAAATGTTACGTTTTCTTTTCGTTTTATTCTACTCCTTTCCTTTCCCTGCCCTTTCTTCAATTCGTCCCTCTTCTCCTCTCTGTTTCGCCTTGTTACGTTAACGCACCCTGATGGTGTGCTTGTGTTTTTTGTTGTTCTGAAAATTTCAAAAATAAAGTTAAAAAATAAATAAATAAACAAACATTCAGATAGGGGACATCAAGCTAAATTGGTAATTGACAGCGGCACAGCACTAGACATTATGTGCATGCCAAGAAAATCCACTTCTATGTTGTCTCCTGTGTGTTTCTTTCCCACACTTTGTCCTTTCACAGAGCGGACATCATGCCCTGTTCCCTCTGCCCTATTGCCCTCCAGCTTTTCAAGGGGAACACCACAGTGTCCTAGTGTGAAAAATTCATTTTCTTTGCCCACCCTGTCTTCAATGCCCCCTGCTCCCTCACCCCCTTAATCGTGATCAACCTCTCGCTCTAACCAGCGCAAACACCATTCGTCTCCCTGAGGCTGCTGTTTGACACCCTTGTCTGTGCAGCATTTAAAGGAAACTTGATAGGTGAACGTCTTGTGTTGGGTTGTCCTACACCCTGCAAGGGCATCTGTGGTGCAACACCAACACTATTTTTGAGTTGTGCCGTGGCCTTCCCCACCCTCTTCTGACTATCCCCCCATTTTACATTGTAGGCCACCCCCCCCCAGCCTTTTCAGAGACACCATGCCTGACAGCCGCCTCCCTCCCTCTAGCCGGCAGATCGTGCTTAACGATCAAGGTCTGCCTTATATCATTGCCATTTTCCTACTGTTGTCATATTTCTTCTGCTGAATTTCTTTTGATAGCATTCCATTTTATTATCTGTTCCGTTCATCTATATTATACAGTAAATGCACCAACCACTGTAGTATTTGTTGGGCCAAGACCTCCTTAATGGAAAGCGCCCTCATCCAAATGTATTCTCTAGGAGTGCTTCTGATCAAATCACTTTGTTCTTAATTATATAAATGCATATACTACAATCATAAACCAGTACTTCTGATAATAAACCGTACCTAAGTAACTGATCACACACAGGGGGCACCTGAGGTGCCTACCTCACTACGAGACTGGCAATTGTCTGGGGTGCTTTATCTGATGTTCACTGCCTGTTTACACAACAGTTACCACAAGAGGATATGGCTCTCAAACGAACTGCATTTCTCTGCTTGGTTGTATAGGCCTGCAGCAGCCACAGGGAAGCATCAGTGGCAAGCTTCACATGTTTCGGGGGCCAGGGGTTGCGTGTTGGTTGGTTCTAGGGAACTAAAAATAATGGGACAAAGGAGAAAGAAACTGGAAAATGACAAGCCTATCAATAATGGAAGGAGAGAATAAAGTCTCTCTTTGTAGATAGGGGTACAGTTGGACAGCTTCCTCCCTGATGTGTCAGTGGGCGCAACAGATTTAGGTGGTCCTGTTTAAGCGTTCTGAATGGGAAGGTTAGGCTCCATGGCACTGACCCGTGTGCAGTGCTTAATCTGTAAGAAAATAAGTGCCAGGGCCCAAATATTTCTAGCATGCCTATTAAACATTGTGGTGGGCAGATCCCTGCCCACTGTTGACACTGTCCATGGCTGCTCCATACTGTGTCAACATATTTGTGGTAAAAGCTCCAACTCCAACCGGTTCAGTGATGGTGATAGATCCTCTGTGCCATTTACAGATGTCAATCAACATACCATATTAGTTGTGTCTTGAAATAAACTCATTGTTTAAGTGTTTCTTTAAAACGCAACATTGTTAACATTTTGCTCTGAATCTATTGGTGGCAAGTGGAACATGTTATCCATCTATCCACAGAAAAAAAAGCAAGCATGCCTTCCTCTTACGGTAAATTGACGGACAAATGCAGCCAAAAGCATTACTTAACTGATGAACTTGGCTATCAAACACTGCAGCAGGATTGTCTTACATAGGTTGTGACTCATGACTCCTCTTCAATATTGGCCTTTTCACTGTTCTTGCCCCTGTGTTGGGGCTGCTGGCTGGTGAATGTCCTGTTGTTGGATCACCCAGTAAGCAGGAGCAACGGCTAGGTAACCTGGAGTGGGTACACACGGCAACACAAATCTAGCTTCAACATGAGATGCACATTTTAACGTTTGGGCTATTATGTATGATCAATTATGTTTAAATGTGTCTTAGATGTGCTCTAGTTCTTCTTTATTAACATTTTTAAAACACTCAAAGTTAATGTCACACATGCATGTTTGAAAGGCACCACTTGGGCTGGGAAGCTAAAAGTAGTTCCTGAGAGCTGTTGCTTTCAAAGTAACCAGGCTCTCCTAGGATAGGGGGAGGAGCTAAATAGCTTGCAGCTATTTCGAACCTTGCACTGTTGTTGTTATATTACTATGACTGCCTGACTGCCAGTTAAAATAATAAAGTTTACAAACATCACAACATAATCAAGCTGGAATCAGCAATAAGTGCAGGGGCTCAGAAATAAGACCTGGCAAGCTCCACCCCCGCACACAAATTAAGCATGTGATCAAAGGTAATGATGAGCGAACATTACCTGTCAATTGTGTTCCTGAAGCAAAGTGTATAACACATATTGCTTCCACACTGGGCAATATTCCTCCCAATGATGTGTGTGTGTTCTCCACTCCCTGATACCATATGGGTTTGTCAGGTGTTCATATTAGACATTATCTACATAATTGAACTGCTAAATAAGTCACGGGCCGCTGGGCCAAATGGGATTTGCAATTGTCTGGTTAAATTATCTCCGCAATTGTGGGCCCACGCATTGCATTTACTATTTGCTCAGATTGGCTCATATGGCATTCTACCGGATACATGATGTGCTAGCCATATACTACCGGTGTCCAAAAAAGTCCCATGGAAAATCCCTACTAACTACAGGATGTTAGCAATGCTGGATATACCTGCTAAGATATTTGCCAAGGTGTTACTAGTAGAGCTGAATCGATGGATGGCGGAAAATGAAATTCTTCCCCCAAATCAAATGGGCTTTATTAAGAAATCGTCCACTACCCACAACCTGTTAATTTTTGTGTCTTCTGTGGCTTATGCCTGGGTGCGCCGCGAGAGCGCTGTCTATTGTGCATTTATTGATTTTACTGCTGCGTTCGACTCAGTGCTGCAAAATAAACTTTGGCAAAAATTGTCCCTCTGGAACACCCCCCAACCCCTGGCTTATTGAAAATGCTAATGCTACTATATTCTGACACTAATGTCAGGATTAGACTTGACGCTGAAGGTAAACTCTCATCAGCGATGCCGACTTATAGGGGAGGTGAAACAAGGATGTTTTGTTGCGGCCACACTGTTCAACATATATCTTGCTGACTTAAAAGGAGCTCCTCTCTCTCCTCCTATCCCCTCCCTCCTCCTACTCCCTGTTCTTCCTTTGGCCCTTCTGCAGCCACCTCTCCTCCCTCCTTCTCTGCCTTTCCCCTGGGCTCCGCTGACAAGGTTTCTAGACAAGTGTGATCTATGAAAGTCTCGTCGAAACAGGTTCACCCCTGTTCCTCCAAAACTATCAAGGACCACATCGACTCCCTGGGTCCTGCCCTGGCGGATTTCTGCAATCACTCCTTCACCACTGGCCCATCTCTCCTGAAGCACTCCCTTGTGCACCCTCTTCTTAAGAAACCCTCTGCCGACTCCTCCTGCCCGACTAACTATAGCCCAATCTCTATCAGTCCCTTCCTGGGCAAGCTCCTGGAGAAACTGGCCATCTCCCAGCTTAATCTCGACACTGAATTGTTGGTTGTCTTCATGACAATCAGTCTGGCTTCAGAGCTGCCAGAAGCATGGAAACTGCTCTCCTGAACATCTGTGAAGACCTGCTCTCCAACCTTGACTCTAGCACCCCTTGCGTCCTCATCCTGCTTGATCTCTCTTCTGCCTTTGACATTGTCAACCATGCCATCATGCTCAACCATTTCCGTGATAATCTGGTTATCATTGGTCAGGCTCTGGCATGGCTGACCTCTTTCCTCTCCGACCGACCCTCCCATGTCCAACTTGGGTCCTTCCTCTCTGCTATCTTTTTCTCTACCTGTGGTGTGCCTGAGGGGTCTAACCTCTCTCCCTGGCTGTTCAACCAGTGCCTGGCACTCCTTGCCCACAACATCGTCGCTCTCTGCACCAACTTTCAGTGCTATGCGGATGACACCCAGCTCATTTTTAGGCTATCCTCTCGTTCCATCATCTCTGACTGTCTGTCTGCTATCCAGGAGTGGTGTGCCGCCAATTACCTCTGCCTTAATGCCAGTAAGACTGAGATGCTCCTTGTCGGCACACCCATTCCCTCCTTTCCTGTAGCTCTCTGGCTGGCCTCTCTTGATCCTCTGCCTGCTTCCACCTGCAAGGCTAAACACCTTGGGGTCATCTTCAACTCCACACTCATCTTCACTCCCCACATCTCTGACGTCTCTAAGAAGTCACACTACCATCTGCACCTATGGTATTCTTCCTTTCCTCTCCTTCCCCCAGAAGCTCACTGTCTCCAGAGCTCTGGTTCTCTATAGGCTGGACTATTGCAACAGCCTCTTTCTAAATCTTCCTGCTTCTACTCTCCGCCCTCTGCAACTTATCCAGAACAAGACTGCAAGACTTGTCCTTGGCCTCAAGCCCAGGGATCGTATCTCTCCAGGACTGAAATCTCTGCACTGGCTACCAGTGGCTGCGAGGATTAAGTTTAAAACCCTCTGCATCGTCCACAAGGCCTTCTGGGGCATTCAGCCTCAATACCTTCAACTCTCTCTTCCCAAATATCTTCCTTCTCGAGCACTTCACTCATCCACTTTCCAACTCCCTGAGGGTCAGTCGCTTCCCCAAGCAAGGAGTTGGTGGTAGATCTCTTTCTTCGGGTAGGGCTTCCCTCTGGAACAGCCTTCCTGCCTCCCTTAAACTTGAGGAGAACCATCTCCGTTTCCGGAAGCACCTCTCTTTGCTTCTGCTTTTTCTTCGCCTCTCCTCTGCTGACCTTCTGGCTGTAATTGGTACTGCACTGGCTACCTGGACACCCTCTGATCGCGTGGCCAGGTTCCTCCCCCGCCAAGCGTCACACACCTGCACTGCCCACCTGGCAACCCCCGCACTTGGGGACTGTTTCTGTATCCCTACGGTCCCCCTTCCAGCTCTTGACACCTGATGTCTGCACTTACCCATGCACTTGCCACATGCTTGCAATTACTTATTGGTATTATTTATTCCCATGTACTGCACTGTCCCTGCCCCCTTCCCACTCACTTGCACAATCTGAATGACACCTGGCCTAGTAGGATCGTTGTCAGTCATGCCTTGCCTCATCGCGCCTTGAAACACTTGTGTATAGGCGCATTATAAATGCCATATCATACCAAGTAAAAGTCGACTCCCACCAGACCAGTTGGCTAGCATATGTGGATGATCTGCTTTTATTAGATCATACCCCGAAAGGACTTCAGTGCTTGCTCACGGCTCTGGGGGAGTATGCTGATGAAAAATACGGTGAATATCGAGAAAAGTACAATCATTACATTTTCCTATAAAAATAGTCAACGTAAATGCAAAACATATAGCTTGAATGGTGCACCGGTTTAATGCGTAGCAATCTATAAATATCTCGGGTTATACATCAAAGCCTATCTAAAGTGGTCTTAGCGCTGGAGTGAAACGAAAGGTAAATGTAATAAGGCTGTGAGTGCCATCAGCTGTTTTATAGGGCGACAAGGTGGATTGTCTATTTCAATAATCTCGTTACTGTTTTCCTCGGAGGTGCTGTCAATTCTTTACTATGGAATTGAGGCCTGGGGTCATAATTATTTAGCACCTATGAAATATTTTGCAGCAAAAGTGTTATGCAAGCTGTTTCGTATGCCTCAGGCCATGTCAACTTAATTTTTGTATTTAGAATTTGAGATCAGAGGCATAATTTATGACTTTATATTTAAAGTTGTTATCTTACACGAACAACTGTGAGTGCTCCATAACAGCACTATAATGGTGAGCTTCTTAAGATCGTTTATGGAGCTTCATAATTTCCATCTTTGGGGACTATGGTTGCCATTGTATCCCTTTACACCAAATGGCAAACAGGGTGCCTAAATATCTCTAGACATGGGGAGGTGTACCTAGTCAGAAATAGATTGAAACAGGCTCTAATCTCGCACAGTCATCCTCAATAGCTCATGAACCTTTACACAAAAAGTTGAAGTGGCCCTTACTGTGATTATAGAACTGCTCGCCTTGTTAGACCCACTTACCTTATTGCATTTCCGAATAGCGCAATTGCGAGACAATACTTGCTGCTCAAGTTTCATATCAGTGAGGCTTTTACCACTCAAGGTGCTTCTCAAGGCATACCACGAGCTGAAAGACTTTGTCGTCTCTGTGGTTCATTTGAAATAGAAACATTAGCCCATCTCAGTATCAGAGCTAGTTATATGAAATCTTATGATAATGCTTTTAATGTGTCTGATATGTCCTCCCTTTGGCTGAGATTCCTAGCGGGAAATGATTGTAATTTAATCTTTTACATGGTGAAATTTTACTGGAAACGTGCTGCAATCTTAAAATGATTATGTTGTTAAATTCTTGAATGTATCTTTCGAATTCTCAATCTCTTCAGGCATGTGTTTAACTTGTATCAATGACTTATGTTGCTCTTTGAAGTATGGTTAGTCTATTTTTATTGTTAAGAGACTTGATTGTTTTATGCTCTGTGTTATATGTAACTATGTTGTGTGTTGTGTTGTGTTGTATATACAAAGCCACTCAGCTGGAAGTATATTACGAATAAATAAATAAATTAAGCACTGCCTGCATGCAATTTAATACATTTCAGTATTGCGGGGCAGGGCCTGGGATCACATGAATGTGTCATGCGTGCATAAAAAAGGATATTAGTATGATCTTTCGGGGTATGGGGTGGGTGAAAGGACTTTTGGAAGGAACGGCAATGCTTTTCTCTCCAGTGCAAGTGGAAACTGGTACCTAATGTATTACACGCTATGGTGACTATTCATGATCCAGGCAGGTGGTCCTCTGACAGGTTCCAATTGTATGCGCGTCTTGGCGTGGGTACAGGTTTAGGTCGTTAGCAAAGGAATGGTGTGCCACTGCATTTGAATAGGTGGCAGGCTGGTGGCATTACCAATACCTACGAAAGATAACTGCCATAGGCCCCCAAGAGGAAGGTGGAGGGGGCTTCTTATACGCCTCAGAGATTGCTCTCTGATTTTACGGGTGCTAGCGGCTACTGGTTATCCGGGAAGCCAAAGGTTTCCTTGAGTAGAGAGATGGGGGTGCCTTTTGGCAAGCTACTGTAACAGGGTTCCAGTTGTAGGGTTCCTGTTTATTTGTTTGTGTTTACAGCTACTGGTTGTCTGAGAACCCAAAGGTTTCATCATGCGCTAACAGTGGGATTACTTAAGGGGTTTGGCAGGTGTGCAGCTAGGCAAACATTTCGGGGTTGGGGAGCTAACACTTCAAGTGTTGTGAGAGGTGCTAGGTTTAGAGACTGCGGGGGAGGTGAGAACTTACTTGTGTGGGTGCATCTAACTTCTTTACACATTCTAATGAGACAATTCTAGTCTCATTAGAATATGTAACCTTTTTTAAATACTAAATGTTACAAGCTCTTAACTCTTTCCATGTCTGAACCACACACTCAAGAACTGCTGTGAGAATGAGAGGTCTCCTGTCCCCCCATCCCGTGCTAATCACTCCCCTGACATGCAAGTACTAACACCTTATGACGATTTCAATTGCATCAAAATGTTTGCATACGAGTGCGGGTGCTAACAATTAAATGATTTACATTAGTCATTTCTGGGCCTTTGTTAACAGTATAGCCCTAAGCACTGTTTATTGTCTGTGTCTGGTAAACACCAAAGATCACCTACAATTCAGAAAATTACTAAAAACCTGGCTCTTCAACACCACAGATTCAAACTGAAAACCGAAACAACAGAAAGGAAAAAGGATGACTAAACTTAAGAGGACACTGACAACACCCAGAACCGACACAGAACGTCCCACCACAACTAGACAGGTAACGCCAAATCAAATAGAACACAAGTGACACCCATTAGGACAGAATCAGAACCCCAGCCAATCCCTGCCAACTTCCTCAGTCGCCCCATAATTGCTACTGGGTACCACACTGTTATAGAGTTATCTGAATGTTAGCAATCACCACACTCAAACTGATTTGTGGACATGACCATGTACGCTGGACGTATGAGTGAAAGGAAGCCAGGTAAGACTTTTGAAGGAAGTTGATGGAAGTGGAGGCCAGATGTGAAAGGGACTGTGAGTACCGGACAAGCCCAGATCAGGACAGAGGCGTAGAAATGCTCCCACACCAATCTGGGGAGACTACACAAACCCAACGCCTCAGTTTGAGACAGAGATGCCAATTTACTAAACCACTAACAATTCCCCCGTAAGCATACACCTCTCAAACTCTAAAACCAAACACAACCACAAACCTACAGCACAACAAACCGCATAAACTTCACTACACTGCAACAACAAAACAATACACACATAGCTTCACACAACAGTACACAACGACTACCGGCCGCAAACACCCAAAGCCCAGCCAACAGACCCACCAACTGAGGCCGCCAAAAGCACATCACTGCTCTCTTGCACTTTTCCAACTTCCTCCCACTAACTCGCCCTCCCTTTCCCCTCTTTCAGAACTGCTAGAGCGCCAGGGGACCACTCCGGTGGTGATAGTGTGCGGTACAAATATCCTTTAACATTAACATTAACATTTTGCCACAAACCTGTAGTTCAGCCAGATCAAGTCAACATAACCCAAAATGTCAAGCGGCAGGGAGGCGGGGAGCAGGTCTAGAGCCCTGTCTGCTCAATGGCTGGTGCCCACTGTGTTTGGATTCAGTTGCGCCACTGGGTTTGGGTTCACATCGGCAGTTTCAGCATGCCGAAGGTACGTTTTGTAAACTGTCTTCAATTCAATGTGATGTGCATTCCTTTTCAGGCCGCCAAGAGGCTTGGAATGAGGGACACTCGATCATAAGATGGGCAGCAAAGGAACAAGGGCATCGGCTATGTATGGCAACATGGGACTACGTAGTACTAGGATCTGCTGGATGGGCAAAGGGGGCATGCACTGGCACGAACTGGTGGGTGAGATGCTGAGGAGTGTGCATTTTTTCAGTCAGCCACACATTTTGGTAAAACAGTTTGGGGGTGGGGGGTAACGATTTGGTGCAGCGAAAAGGAAGAAAGAGCTTGCCACAAAAGCTGTGGGGGGACATATGCACTTAGAATGGTTTATAGTCATTCCATCGACAGCCAAAGCATTTAATACCATACCATCGAAAAAAAGGCATCGGAAAAAAGCATCTAATGCATTTTTTTGCATTTTATTTATGGTGGGGTCCCTCCCAACCCCCCTTTTTATCCTTTAAAACCCATTATTATTAAACTAAACCCTTTACCATCTAAAAAAATGCATTAGATGTTTTTTTATGCATTTTTTTAGATGATATGGCTGTCGATGCTTTGGTTGTCGATGCAATGACAGGATACCACTTGGAATGTGTTATCTGGCTCGGAAATTGATTGATCTAAAAAAATGATCCCTTGGCAGATTTGGAGGGGGCAAACCCCAGCAATGGGGACATTTCAGAAAGGTATGGGTAAGGTCTGGATCAGGGATACTCTGATCACTCTTAGGACTCGGGGTTACTTTGCAGCAGATCGAGGATGCCATCGCTTTGTGTGTGCACATGGGCACTCACGATATGTTGGAGAAGCTCATTCATAGTGCCTTGTGTGCTTCAATAAAGAATGTTCTGGATATCTCACCCTTCACATTCTCTTTCTTCAGTTCCTCGGTGGGCCATAGGCAGTAGTGTGAGTCCCGGAGAGTTGAGTCACGGCGGAGTTACAAGTGCATCAACATTTAAAGCGATGGCCTTGACCAGAGTCAGATCACGCCACACTGGGGTACAAGACCTTTGGGGCCGGCTGCTGCGCATGACATGGGAGTGGGTGGTGGTGGGAGAGGGAGCTAAGCGACATGAAGAACAGAAGGCCAGCAGGCCCACCACAAGGCCAGGCAGGAAACCAAGAGTAAAGCAATGAGTATGCAAAGGGGTCTGTGGGTGTGGAAGGATTGGATAGCGATTTCAGAGAGGGACGGGATGGTTATAGGCGTACAGGGGGAGATGTACTCCTCTGAACGGAGCGCTCATGTGGCTGACCCTAGGGCTTGGTTCCCAGGCAGGCCCGGACCGGCCTATAGGTTAACAGGGCAATGCCCGAACCAAAAACGCAAAATGCTAGTGTGCACCAGGTTTTTTTGCTGCAAGTGCGCCACTTTCATGTGGGGCAATTCGATAAGTTACTTCACCAGCATTTTTAAATATTCTTTAAAATGTACAATTTGCATCAAATTGTATCAAACCCCCCTGGCCCCCCAATCCCTCCCCCCCTCCTAGGTACTACTCAAACAGTCTGTCACAAAAGGAATGGATTGCCCCCATTTGTAACTGTGGGCCACTTTTTCATTGGTGCCCGAGACAATGGTATGCCATAGTCGGACCCTGTTCCCAGGTGACCTTGGGAAGAGGTTATGGACTTCTTCACAAGCACAGCCACGACGGGAGTTCCGATCAGAATCCTGACGCTGCAACATCTCGAGACAGCGCGCCTGTAAATAAGCTCCTGGGCGCTTTCTTCCTTGCAGAACGGGCTGTCTGGGGTGGCGGCAGGGGTTGAGAGGGCGCCTCATCTGGCATTTCAATGTTGGGAGAATTGTGGTATATTTATTACATATTTGCCTGAGGCTGGTGTGGGCTGCCACTGCTGTGATACGTGATTGGTTGAATTTAGTCTCGCTCGCCTTCGTTGTTTTCCTCGTGCTGCTTGAACATAAACCCCTAGAAACATCGCAATGGAATACACCCCAGCCAACATGGAAATGGGGGCTCGGTGCCTCTGTAAAGCCAGTGCGGCAAAAAGCGTGACTGGCTGAACCGTCTACACTCCAAGCCATCCCTGCTTGCAAGGCGACAGACAACACCTTTCTGGAACATCTGACATTTCCCCAGTGTTGGGGGTCGCCTGCCATGGGCATCCGACGGGCGCCCCGGGGTGCTATCTCTGTTAGCACCATACAGTCCCACTATGTGGGGGGGTTGGGGCCTGCCCTGGACATCCGGCAGCGCCCCTGGTGCTATGGGGCATCAGCACCATGAAGTGAGGTCACAGCCTGCCAGGCCTCTGACCGTGCGGACATCGGCTGGCATCCTGACATGCGGGTCACACGGCATCAGGGCGTGCAGGCCTGTGCCTCCACGTGTAAGCCTGCGGCCTACATCAATAATGAGACACGGACTCAGTCGTTCCTCTTTGGGAGTCTGCAGCCGCTCTGTCTCACGTGCCTGCAGGAGCTCCTTTTATTAGCTTGGCCATCATGGCCCATCTTAAAGGGGCAATACACGTGGGAGGGACACATCCCCTTAAAGGGGCCATGCACATGGGAGGGTCACCCATCACACTTCTCCTTTTTCATAACAAACAAACAAACGTGGCTAAAATCTACATGCGTCCCGCCTGTTACAGAACGACACACTACTTCTCACTCCAGACCTTGCGGGATAACCAAATACTAAAATGTAACACTAACACATACCTCGCTACATCAAAATAGTTGCAAGTCTAACACACACTAACCAAATATGATCATACTCCGCGGGTGACAGTCGCGGTGGGTGAGCTCCCGGTGGAACGTAGGCAGTTCTCCCCCATTTTACAAGACCCTTTATTCACCTGGGGTTCGGAGATGCACCTACTGACAAAACGCCGAGGTCGGCGGCTGGCTCTACGCATACCTCACAACTGTGGGGCCACCTCTTCACTATTGTTCTTTACTGAGACCACTTTGAGCATGTGACTACTATGCAGGTTCACAGCAGCAAACACACAGGATTACAGAGTCCTCTTTAAGCAATTGCTGGGCCGCAGGATACCAGTTCGTCTTCTATCAGCGTCTGTTCAGGAGTCACTTCCCGTGTCCAGGTCCAGCGAAGGTACAGTTCACGGCCGGCAAAGCCGCACCTGGCGGGTGCCAGGGGCCACATTGGCATAGTTCCCTGCTGTTCAGAGCAGAGGGACACCGGTCACGGGCGTCCACGCTTCTACACGGGAGGTTGGTGGGGCACGGTGCTGTCAATCGGGCATGGGATGACAGGACATCACTTTCCCCCTCTCCGGCGATGTTCCCCAGTCCGGTGCGTCTCCCCCCCATTAGGAGCGCAAGAGGGCGCACAAGCACTCATTCTGAGCTGCAACCCATTTCAAGCCTGAGGTACTGATTCCTGGGGTTGGGGTCCAGGGCTGCCTGGTTCCCTGGTCAGACACCCGTATTCTGAACTCCAGGGTCCTGCCTGTATCTCCCCTCCCCCAACACCGCGCTGAGCCAGGACTTGCGACTGCGTGGCATGCAGGGTATCCCCGGTGACCCGCAGTTGGGGCCCACCAGTTGGCAGACAGGGTGTCTCGTGTTCTGCTGGCACCAGGCCGGGAGACGACCACCTCTCCGCTGGTTGCCCTTCCATTTTTCTTTGCTGTTGCAGTGCACCCGTCCTTGTCTGGCTGGCACCGCTGGGCTCGATTGGCATCGCCGGTGAGTGGTGAGAGCCACCCTTCTGGATCATCTGACAGCACCCAGTGCCCTCTCCTCGGAGTTGGGGGCCCCACACTTTGTTCAGCCCCGCAGTACCCAGAACGGCGGATGCCCCGGTACTCATGACTGCGACCCGTGAGGGCATGAGGTGAGAGTTCCACGTTGGCCATGGTGAGGCCATGGTTGGTGCTGGGTCGATGCCATGCTTCAATTGTTCAGGGCGGTCATTGGTGCACTGAGTCATTCGTCCATTTTGTGCAGCACTCTGGGCACTGCACTAGTGATGAGGTACATGATGCACAGAGTGCAGCACGCCCAGGTGCACTGTGCCTGGAGCAATGCTGTGGTGCTGGTGGGTCAATTCTGCCCTGTGGCCAGTGTCGGCATGGCATATGTGATCACTCACATTCCTCTGTATTGAATGGACTCATCCCGACCTGCCCAGTGCACCGCTTCTTCATGGGAGTGTCAGGGTCCCCCGTGTTTGCTGGTCCGACCCCATGGTGGTTGGGCTCAGTGGACCAGTAGGTATCTCCCCAACACCCACGTTGGCCTGGTCCTTTGACCTGATGGCACGCCAGGAGATGTTGGCAGGCAGGGCCACCAACTCCTTGGTCCTCAGAGGGTCTGATGGGGGACCTTCGTGGCAGGGTGTTGAGGCCACCTGCGGGGCCGGCATGTGTCTTCCATGTTAGGGTGTCCTGTTTCCCCCATGGCACTGTCACTCCAGTGTACATTGCACAGGGCTTGGGATGCAGAAATGTCACATCTCGGGGTTCCAATGCTCACACGGTGTAAGTCCCCTGTCCACCACAGCGCTGGCTCGTGTAGTGCACTGCCGCACTCGATCAACCAGTTGCTACCCATTGTGCCCCAGGTCACTTCTTCAGGCAGAAGTGCGCGCCCGTGGCAGTGGGACACACGTGACAGGGCGATGCTGATGATGTGGCGCTGAGCGTGGAGCGGGCAGCCACATGTTCCTTGTTCCGCTCTTCTCGCATGGGTGTTGGAGCCCTTCTTTGTTAACTTCGCTGGGCTGGGCTCATTGAAAAGGGCCCTTTATCTCCAGCTCATTAGGCCCACTGCATGCGGCATTCCAGGCCCTGATGACACCAATGCCAACGTGCCTTGCACTTCAGATCTTGGATTGAAAAAACTATGGGCTCGTAGTTTTACCTTATTTAACTGCCCCCTGGCCCGGGATCCTACTAAGGCCTCTATCATCACAGTTCCAACACAGGATTGCTAGATTGTTCTCCTCGCCAATCACTGCAGGGCCATGTTTACACTTTCGCTTCTCCGACCCTCTGGAGCTGCTGGGATTTGCATCTATCTGCGGCCCAGGATCTCGAAGAGCAGCGGGTTCTTTTTCTGTCACTCAGACACAGAGCTTTCCTGCTTTCTCACCTCCATCCTGGCCCAGGCTGACATCGAGCGTCAGGCACCTTCCCAGCTCTGACATATAGCGCCTTCCATTCACCCCCATGCGGCCCGAGATCACTGTGGGGACACCAGCA
This sequence comes from Ambystoma mexicanum, assembly GCF_040938575.1. NCBI lineage: Eukaryota > Metazoa > Chordata > Amphibia > Caudata > Ambystomatidae > Ambystoma > Ambystoma mexicanum. The sequence goes on along the minus strand of NC_090921.1, from coordinate 1,142,495,202 downwards.
CATCGACACTGCAGGGGTGTGCCGAACCAGCATGAGGCGCTTCCTATTCACACTGCCTTGCCGGCCAAGTAAGCTTGTTGGATGATGGGTCCGGGATCTTTGTACGGCGACATGTTCTTGGTTCTACATGGCTGTCCAAAGCCATTTGCTGTTGTCGCCACCTGAGCACGGAGTGCGCAGAGGGCCATCGCCATCACCTCCTGCTCCGACATGGAGCGCCTCAAAATGTGCTTCTCGGCGGCCTGGAATCGCACTGCCAGCGGCTGGGAAGCTTCCAGCGGGTGTTTCCGTCCGCCGAATGCACGGCGCCTCCTTACCGTAACCGCCGGCAAACCCAGGATGGCTTATTGGGTGCAGCGGGCAGCTACTTCCTGCTGACAGGGGCGAGGGCCGGGCTGGACTCTCGCCTCCCTCTTCCTTTGGGGCATGGAAACACTGACCTCTCCCCAGCGGGAGACCCTCTTCCATCGCGGCATTGGCCGCTCGACTTCTTTTCTCCTCTCAGCGAGGGCGTCGCAGGGGTTGGGCTGACTCCCTCTTCTCTGCCGGCAGCATCAGCCGCCCGATATCTTCTCGGGGCATGGCCTGCCTTATCACGGCACATGCCGCTCAGTAGGCATCCACTGGAGGTAGGGGCCACCAGTTCTTCACTTTGTCGCCTTTTCCTGTTGCAGGGCGCAGGCATGCTCCGCCCCCAGCCGCACGAGCACCCTCCTTGGAAGGCCGCGGCATGCAGGGCACATCCACTCACTGCAGCGGTGGCCTGCCGCTCCACCTCCTTGCGGCTGCGGCTGCGAGAGATGCTGCACCAGAGAGGGGGTGGGCCAGGAAGGACTGCAAACGAGACAAACACCCCGGCCGCACGAGCACCCTCCTCAGAGGGCCGCGACTGGGAAAATCCAATTGGCATTCTTCCCGCATCAGCTTTTTGTTGCATGGCGATGTATGCCACATGCCGCTTTGTTACGGCTTCTGCTCCGCCATGTGTGGCGATGGATGCCCCAACTCGCCTTACTCATCTCCTTGCGGCGGGACGCCGCCGGGTATGTACCTCACCGTGGGACAGCCCGGGCCTACACCGCCCTTGCCCCGGCGGTGAGGCGCAGGCCACGCGAAGCCGCGGTGGGGCCGAACGCTCCTCTTCCGGTGTACCCCACTGCGGGGCAGCCCGGGCCTACACCGGCCACAGCTGCGGCGGTGAGGCGCAGGCCACGCGAAGCTGCGGTGGGGCCGAACACTCCTCTTCCCCCCCATCACCACTTACAGGCAGCAGGGGGGACAACGCGGACTCGTCGTCCTCGTCGCCATTGTTGGGGGTCGCCTGCCATGGTCATCCGGCGGGCGCCCCGGGGTGCTATCTCTGTTAGCACCATACAGTCCCACTATGTGTGGGGGTCGGTGCCTGCCCTGGACATCCGGCAGGGCCCCTGGTGCTATGGGGCATCAGCACCATGAAGTGGGGTCACAGCCTGCCAGGCCTCTGACCGTGCGGACATCGGCTGCCATCCTGGCATGCGGGTCCCACGGCATCAGGGCGTGCAGGCCTGTGCCTCCACGTGTAGGCCTGCGGCCTACATCAATAATGAGACACGGACTCAGTCGTTCCTCTTTGGGAGTCTGTAGCTGCTCTGTCTCACGTGCCTGCAGGAGCTCCTTTTATTAGCTTGGGCCATGACACCGTCATGGCCCATCTTAAATGGGCAATACACGTGGGAGGGACACATCCCCTTAAAGGGGCCATGCACATGGGAGGGTCACCCATCACTCCCGGCATGACAGCCTGCCTTTGCAGAGACAGCACAGGCCGGAGTGTGCCTTTTCCTTCCTCATTCATACTGCTCTGTAAAGCTGTTTTTTTTGTACAGCCAGCAAGGCTGGGTTCAGTTGAAACTTGCACGAGAACATCTTGAACATTTCCCACACCTCTAAATATCGAAAAAGTGGTGCTACGGGTGTGTGTGGGCTGTCACGCGGAGCATGTGTCAGCAGCCACATCCTTGACGGCCTGGCCCCTCTGTAAAACGCCCACTCACACCTCCAGAAAGGCTTTACGCTGTTCAACCATTTCCTCGTTCTCAGCAATAGTGTCCTCTCGTTTGCTGTTGGTCACAGACTTAAGAACCTTCCCCTGAGGCGAGAACGACTGGGGCGCTCTGCAGGTAAAACCTTTCAAACTGATGGGCCATTTCCTTAGGCTGGCGTAGCAGGCGGCTGCCAGGGATTAGAAAGGTGCTGGAGGGGCTGGGGGAGAAAGGGAGGGAGAGCACGAAGGGGCACACCCAGACAGCTGCCTCTGAGCTCGCCTTTGTTTCAAGTAAAGGAATGCATATTGCAAATGCAGCCTCTGGGATGCTCTGGAGACACACACACACACCGCCCCCCGAGTTTATGCTCTTTGCCTTGATAGAGCCTTTAAAGTGGGGACAATTTATAAGTGATGGCTCCTTTAACAAGCCATTGCTTTTACACCACTGTGATAAGAATTGAACATGGGCCCTTTTTATTCTGAAGGCCAGCACAAAGCATCAGCTAGCTGACCAAATCTATGCATTCCTCCAAGAGAATTAACGTGCCACACAGAAAAGTTTTTAAACTAAGTTCTTTATTTTCATGTTTTTATTTGACACACCAAAACGTTTCTTTTTTTTTTGTATATTACTTCTTAGTTACATGAGAAGGCTGTCATTTTCTTGCCTAAGTGGCCAGTGGCTGCTTTGAGACATGGACCAAATGCATCCGCTCAGCATCAAAGAACTTTTCATTTTCTTAACACGCTACCCACTACGAGATAGCTCCTCAATGTGACTTGGCACCTTGATTAGGAAAGCAGGGTACATTGTGTCAGCGTGCAGACAGTAGTCCATGACACATCCATGACGTGTGCCCAAGTCACGATCCTGTTTGTTAAGGCGTCTATGTTCTGCTCTTCTCTGTAGCAGCACATGAGTATTTTTGTCTGATGTGTCCCATGTCCATACAATAACACACTGGAATTGTTTGTGTTTGTAGCTCTAACAAGTGTAGAATAATTACAAAAAACCATAAGCTACCCCCTCCTCCTGTTACGTTTTACTATTTCATAGCCTATGGATGCCTTATTGAGCAGTGAGATAACTTACTCAACTACAAACTCCAATTCTTTGGGTACAAAAACATATACAAAACCATTTCATATTTCTGGTGACATATGTTCACCTTTTTATCAGGAACTAAAAATCCATTCTACTGGATTTATGGAACTACGAATATTGATGGGTAGACAGTTATCACAAGCCAAAATAAACTTTGGAGCTTTTGCCCACTAAGCTAGTGACAAAGCTGTTACCCATAGGCTTCCCATTAAATAAGAAGCAGATAGAATGGATGACTCAAAAGTGGTTACCCCGCAGATCCCCCTCCCACAAAAACAATCTGGCTCTGAGTACCCACTCAAGAATAAACAATCGGTGGAGAAGGATGGGGCTTCGGAGCCCACCAATAAAAAGAATCAAAAATCTAAAAAAAATATAAAGACCGGAAACTCATCCTTCTTTAATCAAAGAAACAAAACCTCCAAAAATACCTGGAGAATTTGTTTAAGAGAAGAGAAGACGCTAGGCACGGATTCTGATGTAGATATAATAGAGCCCTCAGATACGATAAACAAACTAGGGGAGGGTGCTTATATTATTCCATCTAACTCCCTTTCTGACGAAATGTCGCACAAAACATCGCCAACTAAAACTAAGCCTGTTAAAAATAAAAAATCCTCCGAAAAGGGTACGTTGGCGCAATCTATGGAACAGAGAGAACGTTATGGTCTCTTCCTGAAACCCAACTCACTTAAGCCTGGGTCACTTTCTCTAATCATGAACCCTTCCACAAATGTACAGCGGTGGGGGAAGCATTGAGGGGTAAAACTGCACTGGAGACTGAAATCCCCTTTCTATAGGAGCAGCTAACTTTTCAGATAATCCAGCCCCTCAGGAGGTGCCAAGCAGCACAAAAGCTCCATGGCCCCTCAACAACATGCCTCCCCCTCAGATGGGACAGGACAGAACTCTAAATCCACATGTCTACCACTCTGAATCCTGCCGCAAATAAGTTTCAGTTGAATGGTGATATATTGCCCCCCGCAGAATTGAATTTACTGCCGCAGCTAGGGGAATAGCACCCAAGCTAGACAATATCTCAGAGGCATCCGTTTCTGTGGCCGATCTGGCTCCGGGACCTCTAGACAAAACCATGCTGAGTAAGTCTGAGGAAGAGCTGTTGATCAACACAGCGGTGGAAGAGGCAATGAGGAGTAGAATCCTTCAAGAGACGGAAGTCCCTCCATCTATGGGAGCACATAATGCCGCCCCTAATCCATTGCTACAGGAAGTCGCGTCCCGTTCAATTGAGTTTAGGTCCCTGAACCCTCCGTGTCCAGCCATGAATATTCCGGATAGTAATCCAGGCACCAAGCCTTCACCCAGGACCACTCAATTCCCTATGGATGGAGCCTTGGAGGGAGAAATAGAGGAACGATCTCCTAAACACTATATGGATATGGAACTCAAACACATTCAATAGAGGAAACCGTGTTCTCTTGATTTGCCAAGTATTCTAATGTATCCTCTCTTTGACTGTGGCTTTCAACCTGCCATGAATTGGAATAGATCCTTGCAACTTCTGAATGACATTCCGGCATTAGCTAACTTGACCACAGCGGACATCAAAAGGGTGGATTTTATTCATCCGCATTGTTTGGATCATATAAGACTAGTCTTCCACTCGAAGTTAGTGTCTTGAAAGGTCTTATTAGAACTTGACCAGTTCAATAGGAGGGGATTCGACATACTGATCTTCGGGGAAGGTAGTCCACAGAATGAGGGCTTGAATATACATGACCCTGCTAGATCGGGACCCATGGTGGGACATGCTACAAAAGAAAAACCCAGAGAGCCTCGAAGAACCGGATCCAAGCTGGAGATGGCTTGCCCTGAGCCTTCAAGACTCAATTTTTCAGCTTCAAAACCTCAAACAATAGATATAAATCGGGATAATGCCTTTGCAATATTGTCATGGAATTCTCGAGGGAATTTTCACTTATTTTCATCTATTGAATTATGTCACCTATTAAGAACTAAAAGTATTTTATGTATCCAAGAGACATGGATGACTATCAAAGCCCAGTTGGATGGCTTTGAGTGCCTTCACCTTTTGGCTTCTAAAGGTAGGATAGGCTGGCCGAAAGTGGGATTACTCCTGGCAATAAAACCTGGCATCGGTATCACGCTGATTGAAACTTTTACAATTCATCCCTCGGCATTGGGGGCACTCATAAAGGTGGAGAGTATAGCTTATGCTCTAATATGGAACATATATTGGTCCCCAGGGTCAAATTTGAGCGAATTAACCACCCAAATGGAAGTAATTATGGAGAAATGTTTTTGTAAATATCCAGTGCTCCAAATTTTTTTGATGGGGGACTTGAATACAAATATGCTGTCACCTAAGGAGACCTCAGCATCGCCTTTTGACACTCCACCTGATATAAGGGTTGAGCTCACTGATAAAACTGATCTTAAACCCAGGGCTATGGCATACTGAAAAACTGATGGCTATTGATGGAACATGTTGTTTAAATCGTGGGGCCTGAAAGCAACTTATGAGCTGCTGAGCCCAGAGGTCCCATACATAACTTGGACTCTTGGAGAAAAATCTTGTACCATCGATTATATATATGTATCAGCGGACATCTTCAACCTGGCAGATAGTTTCAGCCTACGTCCAACACTGATGAGTGACCATAAGATACTCAAACTGAATCTGCATATTCCGATAGAAAGTGCTCCCTCTAAGCAGATGTCGTGCAATCTCACTTTAAACCCAGGGAATAACAGGATCATCTGGCACCCAGGCAATGTAATTGCGTGTAATGATCGCTTTTGTAAGGATCATGACAACTCTACATTTGAAGAAAAAAAAATTAAGTTCACACATGACCATTTCGGTCGTTATGTAAAAACTCTTATCGAAAATTCAGTAAAGAGATCCAAAATTCAGGTGTTCAGTACAACTCGTTAGTGCACGCAAGTAAGATTTTATTACGCCACACTTTAAGACAACTCTCTTTACTCGAACTCTCAGACAATTCGAGAATACTGGGAATCAAACAGATAAACAGAAATTGCATCAGAAATTATAAGTCTACGTTGTTACAAGCGGACAATGAGGAAATGCTGAGCTCTCTAAAAAATAATTCGGTAAAACACTTCTGGCAGCTCATAAATAGAATTTCCAAATCTGCGGAAGTACACAATCTTAATCCAATTAATTAACAAACATGGATAGAACATTTTGGGAAACTGTATGCGAGCAGTGAGCCTAGCCAACAATGTCTTCACAAAAGGTAAATCTGGCAATGGGCGGGCAACTTCTCTATCAAAAAAATCAGAGAGAGGATAACTAAGGCAAGCTCCTCTAGAGCTGTGGGCCCTAATGGATTATCAAATGTCCTTTTCAAGGGTAATCCTGATAAATGGTCGAAAGCTCTTTTCCTTCTTTTCGAAGATATAAGCAGAACAAAGGTCATCCCCAGCTCGTGGAATATGAGCTACATTATTCCAATCTATAAAAAGGGAGACAGATCCCTGCCCTCAAACTACCGCCCTATAGCTCTTTTAGATTCAGACTCAAAGATATATGCAAGCCTTCTCCTTCAAAGGATTGAACAATGGGCTACCAGTGAAAAGGTGTATTCGTCATCTCAATTTGGCTTCAGAAAAGGCATTGGTACATTAGCAGGAGGGATGTTGATCTCCCTTCTTCAAGAAGTAGGATGGCAAAAGGGGGCGAGTCCGGTATATTTGGCTAGCATGGATTTGTTTCTCGCATTCAATCGAGTGAATCGAATTATACTATGGAAGAAGCTGTCCTTAATGGCACTCCCAAGAGACATCCTGGACACCTTGATCCACTTACATAAAGGGTCAATGATTCAAGTTCGTTTGAGCTCCAAGGGTCAGCTCTCGGAGCCAATTAAGACATCTAATGGACTCAGACAGGGGTGTATATTCGCCCCGACACTATATAATTTGTGCACAGCTGACATAGGGCCGGTGCTCGGGAACGTTGCCTTTATCCAACCAAAGCTAGAAGGCAAGAAATTCTGCTGGTGTTCCTACGCTGACGACTTTCTATTGTTTGATAGATCACCGGTAGGACTCCAGCGCTTACTATCAGCATTTGCCAATTACATGACAAACAACGGCCTAGCGGTAAATCCACTAAAATCGCACATCTTATGTTTTAGTGGAAAAGGAAGATCTTTATCCTCAAAAAGCTGGTATCTGGATAATTCCAAATTAGCTATTAAAAATTCTATGATTTATCTGGCCTTTTTTGTGAACTCAAATGCAAATGGTGCTCAAATTTTAAATCATTATCTGTCTAAAGTCAAAATATGTATTACCCAGATGCGAGTAGTGGACAGCAAATTCGGAGGATTCTCGTACACTCCTGCTATGAGATTTTACAAACTAAAAGCCATACCGAAAATACTCTACGGGAGTGAAATCCCATTTATAATGGGTAAATTGGATGTGAGTGGGCTACAGTCAACTATGCTTAGCAAAACTATCTCCTGTCTGCCGAACTGTGTCCCAATAGTAGCTATTCGCTACGAATATGGACTACAATCTTTTAAGAGTACTGTGGAGTGGAAATGTCTCCAACTATTTCGGAACCTAATTGTTCAAACCGAAAATAATTTATATAGTGATCTTTCAGAGATGTTGAAGCAGGATATTCCTAAATCAAAATTTCTACTCAAATTGATGGAACTATGCAACATATTATTGGGTTGTGCAGGAGCTTCTCTTATTTGATAAGCAAGTCCTGCTGCAACTAGCAGTAGTAAGATTTCTGAAGGATGAATGTGACTTATCATAAACCGACTATATAATTGGGCAGCATTATTCTATATGAATTTTTCATCTTCTGAATAACCTGTAATACAATTGAGAAGCTTGGTTGTGTTTTAGAGACATGAATTTTGCATTATATGAGTATTTTAGCTTTATTTTTTACTCTTGATATTTTAGACTTATGAATTGTGTATATGTAGTATTTTATTCTGTCTGTTATGATACAGTTTGTATGATAAACCAGTTAAGTGTCTATTCCTTAGAAAGATTCTTTTAACTAATGCAGTATGAAATTTTGCTTTGAAGGTGAAATTATTATTATTATGCATAGCTCTTGGTGTATTTTGTTTTTTCCACTTTTTAATATTGCCTTTTTTAATTCTGTTTGGTTTGGTATGTGAAATTGCTTAGCTTTATATATGTCTTTCTGCATCTTTTGGGTGTTTAAATTGGCAAAGGTTATCGTTCATTTTCATGTTCAGTTTGGTATATGAAATTGTTCACTCATTTACATGTCCTTTTGTACTTTGCGATTTTTCGCTCAAATTTTGGTTGTTCAAATTTGTAAAGGTTTTTTAAGCCATATATAAATAAATAAATAAATAAATAAATAAATAAATAATTCTCCAGAAACAAGAAGGCTTGTTTGAAGAAGCAAACACTCCCTTATGCCGCATTTGAGTGGCAGATGTTGCAGCGATTTCATCCTCAAATCCAAAAATGTAAGATGTTTGAATGGGTATGTATGGTTCACGGTTACACAAATGTTAATGTTAGGGTGAGTGTTGTGAACAGTAATGGGAGCACCAAGCCATGTGGCTGTTATGTATGTACTGATTCACACACACAACCCTTTTATCACAGACTTGTTTATTAAATATAGAGATCTCTGATCACTGTCATATTCTTGAAATGCTCTGTGATTTAATTCAAATCATACATGTACCCTCATAGGTGCATGTGTCCTCTTTCCCACTCTCATGGGCGTAATTTTGAGAGTACAATAGGAGTGTACCAGACTGTCCACCCTGGAAAGATAATCTTCTATCATAAAATAATGTATATGAATGTCTAGTGTTCCCTATTGTGAAATACAAGTGAGGTGGTTCTAACAGAATGCCTGCAACACAGGGCCTGTGGTCAGTGTCCCCTCAGACCCCATACGGGTGATCACACCCCAGTCTGCCAGCAAAGGAATTTTAAAACTGCATTCAGGAAAGTCCTTCCCTAAGAGCAGGTGAGAGAAGAACCATTCACTTGGACAGCGACAGCTGTGTTTTCACATTAGAATTCTTTTGTAAAGTACTTGAATGACAATGTAATGAAACCAGCTTCATTTGTTAAGCAATGGCTTATTGATATTGAGGAGGGATTTGTGGCGTGACATGGAGGTGTAGTTTGGCCGTGACATGTGCCAGTCAGGTGGGCGCATTCTAGTGTTTTGCCCTGGGCACCAAGTTGGCTAGAAACTGTAATGGGGCCCAGAGCACCTTCCCCATGTTGGCAGTCTTTTGACACTGAAACATACTCCTTTATTCCAGGACATTAAATGTGCGCATCATGCACGTTACAAGCTGCCTTTGCTAACGTCCTAGAGCCATCCCCTCCCTCTCGCAGTGTTTAGCAATGTTTTTAGCACTGCAGTGCCTTTTTTCCAGTTTCCCTGACATTAGCATCCTACTATCGAAGACTGATTAATATCTTTTCAACTGACATTCAGTGTGTCACTGCTGGATGCATGTTCTGTGATTATCTGAAGCAATTAACCTAATTACTGTGTTATTTTGACTTCATTTTGATTTAAGCACTCCATGGGTGCTTTGGACTGTTTTGCGCAGCTCTAAGCCCTAAGGAGGGCACTCAAACATCATGTTCAAATGGGCCCCCACCAGCCCTGAAATATATTTATACGGTCCTGGGCTTACCCCACTCCCATCAATGTGCTTCAAAGCCCAAGGGGCAACAAAATGATGCCTGGAAGACTCCAAGCTTGACCACCTCAGGAGGACTGGCAACATAGGAAGCCGCAGCGTGCACATCAAGATGGGTGCTGTTCAGGGGTAGTGTTTAATCCCTTTCGTTGGGGTACAGGAACTAGAGATAAAATCCTCAAAATGTTGTCCCATGTAGAGTTTCTGGGATAGTGTGTGAAAAAGACTTACAGAGAACTCCTAAACTGAGGGAACGTCTTTCTGATTGAGAAATACGGATTATCGCCTTAAAGTTTTCTGCAACAGTTACGATAGTAATGGGTACCTCACTACAGGAACCATGCACTGGTGCAGCGCTATTTTACACGGTATTAGCAATGCGGAAAAATGGCCCAATGGAAAAATGAATGTACGTATTTGCACTAGGGCCGATTTGAGCCAGTGGTGACACTGTGCAAAACTGGTCTTGCGCTGGTGCTAACTTTATATAATGATGAGGCCACTGGCCCCCCTAAAGAGCATTTACATTGCCCTAAAAGCTATGCTAGGTTAATACGTTTACGGGGTGGCCTAAAGCCTTAGGTAACCAAGCAGTGGAGCCCACAAGAGAGGGCATCAGGTAATAATGTCCCTATATAAATGGTCGCCGTGCATAATGTCGCTGGGAAAAGTTTGTGGCAACATTATATAGGTGACCATATATATAGGGACAGGGGGAGCAGGGTTGCGGGGCATGTTCCATATAATAATATCCCTGCAAAAACGGCCCTTTTTCTGCAAATTTTTTGCATGCCAACATTTTTGCTGCGACATTATCAGATGGAACCCAAAAGAGGACCGTTCATTGCAGGGTTTGCTTATTTACTTTGGAAATTCCAAATACAGATATACCAACCCAATTGCACAAATATGTGTGACTTTTGATTACTATTGGCCTAGTAGCACACATACGTGTGTTGCTCTCTGTTGGCGTGGCTGCTCATATCCTCCTACTGCTCACCAAAACACCAATGCATCCATGCTTTCTCACTGACCCCCTACTGCTGATCGCAATCCTCTCCCCACCCATATCCCAATGCCCCTAGAGCCCCGTTCAAATCCACCCCACCTCATTCCCTCTACCCTCACCCTCACCATCTGTCCCTATCCTAGGCATCACCCGTCAGAACCAATTAGCTCATCAATCCTGCATCCGCCTACTCTATCCCCCTCAAAGCTCTCTAGCACTACTCACTCTTCCTCCTCAGCTCTAACCCCCCAATACTATTACCCCCAGCCTTTGCAGTGGCTATTCATTATGCAAAAAAGCCTCCTTCCTGATTACTTTGACTCTCATACTCCGCAGATCGCCTTGGGCATAAATAAAGACTTGGATTAGCTCCCATGTCACTTCAGCCCCTAGCTGCTGTACACGCTGACACCTCAATCTTTATCCACTAATCTTGCCTGACCAAGAGAGAGGAGCTAGTAGGCCTGATGATCAACATTGCTATGCTCTATGGTCGCGTTGTCGGACTTCTCTCCTCTCGCCTTTGAATTTACTGCCACTCAGCTCCTCCCATCTATACCCTCACCATCCTCCTTATTTATTGGACACCTGGCTCTCTCCACTCCTTCTCTGATCTTAAACTTCTGCTGGTTTCTGTCCCAATGAAGTTCGTGTGGCTCTCATCTGTGACTTCAACCTCCCCAAAAGCTCTTTGGTCCCCCAACTTGAACTTGACTCTCTTATTCCTAACCACTCCTTTACCCCATGCACACTCATACCTGAGGCAACTCCCATGACTTTATCTTTATTTCTTCCTCCCTCACTTTCCATCAACATCTCCCTATCAGACCACTCCCATATCGACTTCAAAGCCTCAGTCCTGCCACTCCTATTTCCTGATGCAAATTGAAATCTGACTCCATTTCCCTATCTAAATGAGATGACTTCCTCTCTCCTAGCTCTCTCTCATCCCCAGCCCTCATCTATTTAGGAGCATTCAATGGCTCCAAACTTAGCCTTGAGCTTCCAGTTTGAACCTTACTACTCGTTAGACACCTTCTCACCCTCTACCACACAGCCCCAACCCAGTAAACACCTGAGATCTGTCAACTCAGAACCACCATGCAGCTTCATCTCTGCCACTGGTGTAAATCTCACACCCCCAAAACCCTCACATCATGCAAGAAGTCACTCCATGAGCTCACCTCTGCCTAGACAATGCTAAATCTAAACACTTTACCCACATGAATGCCTCGCTCTCCTCTCACCCTCCCAATCGTTCCTCTACCCTCCGAACCATACTTGCCACCACATCCTCAATATATCCTCAGCTAACTTAGTTAAAAAGTTTGCCTCCTACCTTACTTTTACTCCCTCACCTGTTCCCATTACCCACTCTTGCCTTTACTCTTTTTCCACCATCTTACCTTCTGAGTTGGCTCCAATCCTCATGACTACCAACCCAGTCAGTCTGACTGCTTGCCCCACTAACCATCAAAAAGCTTGCACCAATAACTTACACACCTCTATCCCTCAACCTCTAATTGTTGTAGTCAGTGGCGGCTGCTATCATAGGGCAGCCGGGCGCCACCCCCCCCAGAAAAAAAAGAGAGAAGCTAAAAGAGATTCAATCAGAGAACTTCTCTGATTGAATCTCTTTTAGCTTCTAGAAGATGCTGCATTTCCTTTGCCAACAGCGCAGGGATGCTGTGGCAAGGAAACAATAGTGTATAGGCCGGCCCGGCTTTCACAGCGTGGCGCGTCCCAATTTAGTATATTTTTTTCTATAGTAGAGTGCGTGGAGCTCGTAGCTCCACGCACTCTACGTAGCCCCTTTAATTAGAAGCCTGGCGGGGCGCTTCAGGGGTGGCCCCGCCAGTATAAGATGTGCGCAAACAGCACACTTATTCCCGCCCCTGCCATGGATACAGCAATGTCATTACGCCGCTGCACCAGCCCAGCGGCGCCGCGGTAAGTACCCCATGTTGTTTGTTTCTTCTCTGTTTGGGCCCGGGGACTCGGGTGTGTTACACTTACACTCCCCGAGTCCAAACTATGTGGTCCACCACGGCCCAGGCCCAGTCAACACTGAACGACGTGTAGGCCAGGGCCTGCACGTCGTTCCGTGTTGCTGCCGAGCTGACTGCCGTCAACTTGGGGCGAGCCTTGATGGTAGCAGGCCGCCCGCTACCACCAAGGCGGGCGCCGCCTGGGCCTACTTTGTTTACCCCCCGGTCAGTGACGTGGCCCAAGGGCCTTGCCTTGGGCCACGCCAGACGGGTACGCAAGGCCCAGGGTTGGCAGGCATGCGCTGCTGCTGCCCATACTGCAATTTTATTATATTTTTTGTCGAAAAATGCCGAAAATATAAAACGGCACAATTAGCATGATGCGGGAGTGGTCACGGGCCGCGGCTGGCACTGACTGACAGAATTTGCATGAAGAATGAATCTCCCTTGCTATTGTGCCACTGTCATCATTGCAACCCATTGTTTGATGCAGTGCTTTCTATATTCTGTGCATGTTTTGTATGACCCGCCTGTTGCGTTGTATAATAGTCCTTTTGTATTGTTGCAAGTATGTGTGATCTAATCTTTTATCCATTACCGATGGGCCAATTAGTCAATGTGACTGTGCCCAGTTTACGGACTAAACACTTCTTAGCAAATGTTTCGCCAGGGCGCATTCCTGTGGTGTGCTGGGCGCAGTCTGTGTTCTTATGATGCCAGCCCAGCCAGCAGGTTACGTGAGAGCAAGAGTATTGGGCAGGAATTCCTTTGAGATGATCTCTCATGACAATCTTTAAAACAACATAAGAATCATCTGGAAACAGTACATGGTGAGAGGTATTTCCCTGTGTAAATAATTATGCAGGATTTTTTGATTTGTTGTGGAAATATGCATCTCCAGTCACAACGAAAATACTTGGCTTAAAACAGTTGAAAAAATAGGAAATACACATATTCACGCCCTAATGACCCTAACTATGCATGGGCGTGCGTGCACACGGGTTCGACAGTGCGGTTCCAGGTGTTTTGCCTGAGACCAAGAAGGATGCCACCGAGTGTAGTGTGAGAAGAGAGTGTGGGGGCAGTTTGGCTCTGTCGTACTGTGTGCTTCCATTTGTTTCTTCTTTAAATGTATATATGGTCCTGAAAGTGACTGTGCGTGACAGTCTGGCTCTGTCGTGATGTGTGCTTCACATGTTTAGTTTTATAACCGAGGTATGGACTTCATCACTCCATAATGCTTCTCCCATGGGAGGTGACGCAGAGACCTGTATCATGTGCACCCCTGCCTATGAAGCCATACATCAGCAAATGGAAATGCTTTGCCAATGTGGACCAGTTTGATAAGTTACTTCAGGGGTGTTGCTATGTCTGGAAAATATCTGGGGCTAACTTGTAGCCCTGACTCCCTCCAAGCAGCCCAGACACTGCCTCCGCTCTGGCTCTTTTTGCGACACTGTATAGAGATTTTTAATAAAGTGTGAAGTGACTTGGTCAGTCCATTTTAAAGAATATTTATTCAGCATGATATTTATTCAAAATTATATTTTTCCATCATTACTATCTATTTAATGAATTTCTTTATGCTCACACCATAGTACCAACTATTCTCAATACAAGTTGCTGTAAAATGCACCATCACACTTGCACATGTAAGAATAATGTACCACCATTAGTATGTAAAACCTAATGCTTTTTATGTCATATTTCGGTGGGTTTGGACAGTAAATTGTACCTTTTGGAGGCCATTTTTCAAATATTTTCACGAGGGGAAGGACACCCCCCTTGTGTGGTATGGGCTTGCATGCTGCGCACCCTCGCTCCCAAATCCCCCCTGGGAAATGTACGCCCCACCAGCTTTCAAACTCACCAGCCGCCACTGGTTGTAGTGTTTAGTGTTTGGGGCGCTGTCTCAGTGGTTTATACAGTTCATGCCGATCTCTGTGATCTGCCGTCCAAGTGTTGCTGCTGGTGATGTGTGCCAGAGTGGGAAGGCCAGCGTTAAAAGACTGGCTTCTCTTGGTGTCTTTTTCTGTTTGGTAGCTGTATATTCAGAGTGGACACCCTTGCACCTCCAGAACGTGTCCTTCCTGTCCCCTTTCCATTACTGTTCACTGGCTAGAAGTCATTCTTCTTTGTAGAGGTGACAGAGGAAGACGGATGCGGACACAGTGTATGGTCTAGCAGTAGCATATGTGCAGTTTAGCATAAATACTGAGGCGCATTCACTCCCAACTGGTCGCGCGGCTGCATCAAGGGATGTAGTATGTTATTGCTGCTGTATCAGTGGACACTGACTGTGGAGGGTGCTGTGCCAGTAGACATTTGCTGGAAAGGGGGCTGTATCTATGGATACATACCACAGAGGGTGCTGTTTCCGTGGGCATATCCTGTGCAGCGTGCTCTATCAATGTGCAACCTGGTCCATCAGTCGTCAGTGGCACATCCTGTTTCAAAGAAAAAGCAAACTCGAAGATGCAGCTTGCCAAAACAAATAATGGCTTACAGGCGCACACCATTTTCTAGGAAAGCTAGCAAATACTAACGGCTGACTTGGTGGTGACAGTGGTTAATCCAAGGGGCTGCAAGACGCAACACGCGTTAACCCTAAATAGCCCGGGTGGAGTTATTTGCCGCATGCTTTGCTTCCTGTGTCTTATATGAAAAGCTACACCTACTCTTGAGGTGTTCACGATATATGTTACCTTCGGTTTCCATGAGTTGCTTACACTTTTGTGACTGTGATCGGCAGACCGGCTGTTAGCCTAGTGACAAAATCTGCGTAGGTGCTGCATACTTCAATGACAAACATGTATCTGTGAAATAATTAATAAAAAAACTGGGTTTTTATACTGCACCAGTTCAACACCTTCATGATCTCAAGGCGCGCAAACCTTGTCCGAGTTTCAGGCATATTATGTCTCCATCCCCGGGATTGTGGGAAATGACGTGAAAATGGTGTGCGATGAAAGAAAAGATAAGGTAGGCAGTGTGATAAGGAAGGAGGGGTGCTTGATAAGGTGGGTGAATGAATGATTGGAGGACTGAGAGTAATTAATTGGGAATGCGTATCTATAAGCTGCATGAGGGGCTGGAGATGTGCTCTGGCGGTTCTAATTGTGCTGTGGGCAAGGTTGACCATGGTCATCCATTACGAAGAATGGGTCTTTCAAAAGAAGATCTAGATTGCCAACGTGGCCAAGGCTGAGGACAACATAGTCCTATATATAGCTGTTGTTTATGTAAAGATAGAAGAATATATGAAGGAGTAGAACGAGAAGAGTAAACATTAGGTAGAACAGGCCGAAGAACCGGGAAGTAATTGCAGAGATGCAAATCATCGAAAGAAGAGAGAAGGGCAGAACATATTGAGAGAATCTGAAGAAGCGGATATGATAAATATCTAATCCTGATAAGCATCCATCCCATACAATAAATAAGGCTAATGAGCTATCAGAGATACAAAGAAAAAAAATACAGAGGGTATGAAAGTAATTAGAGAGGATAACTGCATAGACTAAAATAGATCTGATGTTTCATCAATGAAGGAACGCAAAAGTTATTTAAAGGAATGTAGGGCAAGGTAACGCGAGTGGAAATTCGTACGCAGTATTGTGAGGCGAGATGTGATGTTGGTCGATACTTAGTGAATCGGTCTCTAGGCACATCTTGCGATAGGACGTGGGGGCAATTACGTTGTTTCAATAGAGCCCACTGTTTGATGCTTCATTGAGAGGTTGGATTTCTTTATGTCTCCTTTGAGAAAAAGGGAGCAATTCATGGACTGTGGTCCAGGAATGCAAGAAGTGGAGCATTCCATTCCCATTTTACTGAATTGTGTTTTGAAATGTGATTTTGTGTCAACGATTACAATATTAGATCCCTCGGCCGATCTTGCTCAATATATGGGTGATTAGGTTTCAAGGGAAGAGCACCCATTTGATTGCTTTTTTTGAATTCATTTCTCTGATATGTCTAAGCAGAAAGTTGTACATCCTTGGAGCCAGTACTGAAAATGTGGAGCCCCAATTTTCATGATTCTGAATGATGGTATCATGGCCGTAGGAAATGGGGGTGGGGGACTGGGGTGAAAAATCCCCCCAACCCCCGATTTTAAGCAGGGGGGGTACAATTTCCAATTGGTAAGCATGGCTTTCTCTTTAGTAACCTGCCCTTCTTTTCCCAAGTGCTAGAAAGGTAAACAGACTGTGCTTTACTTCCTTTGAATTGCCCATTAAGGTCACTCTCCTGTGGAGTGGAAGGTGAGTGGGGGCGCATAGCTGGATGCTGTCACATCCCCTCCCACTTTCCTGTCAGAGGCTGAAGGGCACATTTGAGAAATTAAAGACATTCTCCAGAGCATATGATATTTTAATGTTAAGCCCATACAGTCACTAAATAATATCTTCTTTGTATGATTCACAGTTAAAAGATATTCATATACAAATAGAATGGCTGTAATTTTATAATGTATAAAAAACAGATAAAAGCCATTTAACGCCTCCTCACCCTGCCACATCCACTAATCTGTGACAAAGGCACAGTCGAGGGCATCTTTGGAGTGCCAAATGATTTCAGATTGGCATGCCCCATTTACCTTTAAATTGCTTTATTTAGATATAGAAATGTGAGAATTGCTGTCCTGTTAAACCCATGCTGGTATTTGTTTGTATGTCATGGGTTGGACAGGAGACCTGTGCTTTTGTACCAACAGGATACAAAAACGTCACTCTTTAACAAAGAGGGTTATTTATTAGCAGTTCATGATGAGGGCCTGGTCAGCAATCTATTGCAAAACTGATATTTCACAGTTTGCCACAGACAGATTTTTAAAGAGAGGGGTGACTTTTCCTAAACATTTGGTTTGGGGGGTGTTGGTTAAATGGGCAATCGTCCCTCTGCACATCTCAACAGAGCTACAGCCCAGGTACAGAATAAAACAATAGACAAGGCAGATGCTTGATTAAAACTTAATTCACCAACTGAACAAAAGAAGTCTTGGCTGAGCTGCAGTTTCCAAACTGGACCTGCCTTTCAACAGAGGGAGTTTTCCAGTCCCCATCCCTGGAAGCCCTACTTCTTGATCCCATTGCCTACTGGACATACTTTCTTGCCCCTGGAGGAGAACTGCTGCCCACTGACTTTGCCACTCATCCCAGAGCAGGAATGGTGTTTACATTTACATTTTTTCAGTTGAAATGTGCATTGGAGCTTTTAGGGCTTTTTGGGCCGGGAGCAGGTGCTTATGAAACATAAACAAACCTCTTTAATTAGGGACATTAAATGTGTGCAGTGTGCACATTGCAGACCGTCACCTCCTTCTGGCGGTCTCTGGTAATGTTCCTAGCTCCTTGTTTACATTTTTTTACACAATTCCCCATCATTAGCACCCTGTTGCCACAGGGTAATGAATAGCTTTTCAGGGGACATTTATTTTTCAGCCCCCTGCAGGCTGCCTTTCCTGTAATAATATACAGCTATTAACCACCGCACTGCATTCTTTTACCTTTATTATAATGTAATCACTCCACTTGCACCTCTGACTATTTTTACTAGTTGTAAGTCAAAGAGGGCTCCTAACATCATGCTGAAAATCCCCACCAGCTTTGATACATCTTCAGCTGACTGCCCCAGAGCCACCTGCCAGACTCACCCAAGTTCTACAGAGCCCAGCGTTGCTCATAAACACATGCAAACAATGCTCAGTAAATGTGTGCTTGTTCAATCTTAATTAAAATAAATCTAACAACACATAGGTTTATAGGGATTTTAACGCTTCAGAATGTATCCCTATGGCAGTTTGGACTGCATCTGTAACAAAGTCGCCAAGGGACAGTTAAATCATACCGCCCCCTGCCCCACCCTCCAAACCACCCAGATTTTGAATGTCTCCTACGCCCCTGGATGGTATGACCAAAATATATGTATTGAAGATATAAGGTTCCCGTGAGAAGAATGAATTGGGATATTCTTTTTTTAATGAAGGTTGGTCCCGGACCACGTACAACATTGATAATACAGGCGATTCTGCATCCTACAGGCAACCAGGATAATGAAATCAAGACAGGGTTTATGTGATTCCTGCATGAGAGTTTTAATAGCAGTTTGTTTGTTTGTTTGTTTGTTTGTTTGTTTGTTTGTTTATTATTTATAGTGCGCGGCACACCCCAAGGTATCTGGGCGCATTACAAGGATATGCAGTTTCATAGTTACACATAGAACATATACAATAGTCAATACAAGGGGAAATGTAGGCATTTACACATAGGAGATATTAATATTATATATAATAAAGGTCATGTACAAATGAGGCAGATAGTGTCATAGTGTAAACTAGGTATTTACAGTCCATATAAGTTGATCGGATAATACTATACAGGGTTCGAGTTAAGGAGGGCTGAAGGGACTAGTAGCGTGGATGGTTGGTGATGAACCAATTCTTCATGTCTTTCCTAAATTTCTGGAAGGACTGGTCAGATTTAAGTGTCGTGGGGAGTGAGTTCCAGAGTTGGGCTGCCAAAACTGGGAAGCTACTGCTGCCTGCGTTTTTAAGTTTGCATCTAGGTATTTGTAAACAGCCTGAGTTGGAAGATCTAGTGAGTCGGGCATAATGGGTCTTGGAGAATTTGTCTATAAGATACTGAGGGGCTAAGTTATTAAGGCATTTACAAGTTAAGGATGCTGTTTTAAGTTGAATTATTTCCTTGATGGAGAGCCAGTTGTTGTCTCGTCTAGTTGAAGAGATGAGTTGTCTGCGAGGAATGCTCAAGGCTGTTCTAAGTGCATTATTCTGCAGGATCTGTAGTTTCATAGTCATATTTTTGTTGGTACCTAAGTATAGTGCATTACAATAGTCCATTTTGGATAACACTAGGGCTCTGGCCTGAGTAATACAGCTTTTTGTAGACAGGAAGGGTTTGCAAGCACGGATGAGTTTACAGGTATATGCTGTTGCTGAGGCTGTAGCGCTAACCTGTTTGCGCATATTCAAAGAGGAGTCTAGGTAGAATCCTAGAGTTTTTACTCACGACCTTGATATTATTTCCAGCGATATTAAAGGAGCGGTATTGATTGCCCAGTTTAGTGATATTAATATGGGTGGCTAGGAGGAGCAACTCAGTTTTCTCATCATTCAGGCATAGACCGTGTGTGGCCATCCAGGCCTGAATGATGAGATAGATTCTGTTTATGAGGGCCAGGTCTTTATCATAGTCACCTGTCAGTGGTATAAGGATCAGGGTGTCATCTGCATACTTCATGTAGGTGTCACCCAGATGGTCCAGATCATCAAACAGTGGTTTGGTGAACGCATTATACATGGTACGTGGTACGCACGATCCCTGTGGGACTCCACAAGATATGGTTATTGGATCAGCTGCAGCCGACATGGAGAAGACTCTTATGGACCTATTGTTTAAGAAGGAATTGATCCATGCTGTTGCTTCTGTTGAGAAGTGAGCTGCTGTGGAAAGATGCTTGCACAAAACCTTGTAATCAACCAGATCAAAGGCAGCCGACAGATCCAACAAAAGCAGGAGGGCTGAGCTTCCTTTATCCTTCAGATCATCGATCTGGATCTTTAGGTCAATCAAGGTTGTTTCTGTACCGTGTTGGGGCCTGAAGCCTGATTGACGGAAGCCGAGTAGCTTGTTGGTCTCAGGATAGTTTTGTATCTGATTATAAGCTGCTTTATCTATAATCTTTAACAGGCATGGGACTGTTGTGATGGGTCTAAAATTAATAGGTATGCTGGGGTCAAGAGATGTTTTTTTTAGAGGAGGGAGCACCCATGAGTTCTTTAAATTAGTAGGTACAGTGCAAGTATGGAAGGAGGCATTGATTGATGAGGAGATGAAAGGGGCGAGTAAGCTCGCTGCTTCCTTTATGATGGTGGCTGGGCATGCGTGCCCTTGGCAGTTTGATGGTTCGAGGGAGGCTATACTTTTTGTTACCTCTTGGGAAGATACTGAAGTGAATTTAAATCTTTGAGTCAATTTGGGGCAGTTAGGGCTTTGTTTCCTGGTATTACTTTGTGCATCATCATTTTATTAACCAGGGACTCTTGAATTTCCGTGCACCAGATTTGGTCCTTGATGCAGTCATATGAAGAGAGGGTGGGTGATTCAAGTTCTCTGAGAATGGTGAAGAGCTCTCTTGTACTAGAACTAGCTTTATCGATCCGTTCATTGTAAGTATCACGTTTAGCTAAGAGAATTTCTACTTTGTAGTTAGCTGTCATTTTTAACAGGGTATCTTTATTAGCTGTAGATGGGTTATTTTTCCAGGTGGTTTCGCATTTCCTTTTTTCTTTTCTTAGCTCTTTGAGTTTGGGAGTGAACCATGTGTTCAGGTGAGCAGTAGGTTTGCTTTTACGTATTTTTAACGGTGCGTTAAAGTCTAGGGCTTTGGTGATCGTTTTGTCATACAGCTCCACTAACTCCTCTGGATCAGCAGAGGGTAGGGGTTTGAGCAAGGGTTCAAGAAAAGGCTTGAGGTTATCTACTTTAATGCTTTTCTTGTTTCTAGTTGACAATGAGGGAGCAATAACATTAATCGTGATAGGAGGTATACAGCCTTGCAGATTGAATGTAAGTAGAAAGTGGTCTGTCCATGATAGTGGTTCAATAGAAGTTATATTAGTTGTACAATTAAGGACCGCTACCCAATCAAAGATTCTTCCGTCATCATGAGTGGGTAGGAGGACTCTCTGATTGAGGCCTAGTTCAGACAGGGAATTGGCCAGAAGCAGTGCAGAGTGGCCAGTAGGGTCATTAAAACCTAGGTTGAAGTCACCTAATAGGAGGATTTGCGATGAGGGTTTGGTATTGGCCGAGATCACTGTATTGATTTCTTCTTCAAAGAAACCTAAAGGTCCCGGGGGCCTGTAGATTAGATGCATAGTTAAGGTATGCGAGGTGGAGAGAGGTAGTTTCACTGTCAATAATTCACATGAGATAGTGGAGTCGTGTGGGGCAATTCTGAGTCCTAGTGAGGGGTTAGCGATAAAAGCAATGCCACCACCTCTAGATGACTCTCTATCTGATCTGAGAACTGTGTAGTTGTCAGGTGTGGCGATAAGGAGGGACGGGCCTGCTGCTGAATGTAGTCAGGTGTCAGTAATTGCCAGGAAATGCCATTTTTTGTCTAGAATCAAGTCGGCAATATCAGCTGCATGGGCTACTAGGGATATAGCATTTATTAATGCCCCAATGATATCTATGGGGCTGGTATTGTGGGAAAGTGGGTTCAGTATGCTTGGTATCGGTCTTGTTTTCATAGAGGTTTTCATTTTTTTTGTGGTGGTTTTTTAGAACATTGTGGGGGACTATTGATGGGTAAGGCGGTGGGCGGTAGTTTGTAGGATTTCCCCAGTCTAGAGCCTAGCCTGGTGTTTCTTACTATAGTTGGGCATGGGTGATTCAGGGAGGGAGACGTGATAGGGGGTTCTAGTGTCCTGGGTGATGTAACTAGTATCTTGGATAGTGTCCCCAGGCAAGATGTAAACATTAGGGGCTAGTGGTTGTGTTGAGGGGGTAATGGGGGCATTAGTGTGTATGGGCTTCAGTGGTGGTAAGAATGGGGTAAGCTTGATCCTATTGGTGAGTGTCAGTGGAGGGAGGAAGGCTGTAGGTTTAACATAATCCACTATAAAGGGCTTCTGTAGTGGTAAGAATGGGGTAGACTTGATCCTATTAGTAGGTGTCAGCGGAGGGAGGAAGGCTGTAGGTTTAACATAATCCGCTATAAAGGAGATTTTGGACATAGAGGAAGAGTTGCAAAACATGAGGGTATGTGAGCTGCCGCTGTTAATGGGATGCTTGAGCAAGGTAGTGATGGTACTTATGATAAAGGCAGATATATAAAGGCTCAACCAAGGTGTGGCAGCGCAGTATATGCTGTAGGTATGCATTATTACACAGACACAATAGGATGGCAATTTACAGTCATTGGATATTCTTGAATGGATATCAAATTGTCAAAGAGGAGGTATGCAGGCCTAATATATAACAATGAGGTAGCACAAGTCAATTGGGCTAATAGAAATCCGATAAGTCGCAAATTTACAAACAGCTAGTCGGGGTAAGCATCTAAATGAGGATGCAGCTAGCATTTTAGGATAAATTAATCGTTACACAATTCTAATGACCTAATAGTGCAAAAATAGTTACAGGCAGTTAAGGTTTCTACTAAGTTCACATTAGTTACATTAGTCATTGGGCTACATGCCGGTGGAGGTATTGGCAATCTAATCACTGTAGGTCCATGGCATGCAGGGTTAGGCTAGCAGCAAACAATAGGTTAGGCTACTTTAGCAACAATACAGATTTCATACAATTGGTCCACGCAATATTATCTGGGCAGTCAAGGCGGGCAAGGTATAGAATGTCATTCCAATCATATGCGGTACTGATGATGTACTTTCAATAATATGTTATTACGACGTTAATAAAATCAGGCAAAATGCAGATGGTATGCAATGTGCTCACAGCCTGCAAACAAAGTGACAGGCAGTGGCAGTTAAGATACCAAACATGTAGTTCTGTGGTTGATATTACCATGCTATGATATAGTTTCGTTTGGAGCAATCCAGTTTAAAGCATTGGCAATAGTAACGCTGCAATGGGAGGGAGAGATGCAGGAAACAGGATAAGGCAGATCGTAAGGTGACGGACAGGGGTCCTGGCGTAGGCATCAGGTCGTTACGGGACAGGCACAGGACAGGTGCCTTAGTGGTGTGCCTTTGTTGCGGGCCGGCTTACGCCTGCGGGTACCCCAGGGTAGGCTATGTAGGCAGGCAGGGAGGAGCAAAGCAGGTCCGTGGCAATTTCCGGGATGAAGGTGCAAATTGTAATCAGGCGGCCATCTTAGCGTAGTACAACCTTGTGGTTTGTAACACAGTGGGACTGGCAAAAATGGGCAATTTTGCTTGTGTCGCACTCAGCAAGGAAGCAATGACACAATATAGAATTGTGCGGATCAGCTGTTGGTGTGATGTCAGTCAGACGTTGGTCAGCAGTCTGGCCGCAACATTATTCATTCTCTTCAGTCTGGAGCACCTAGATACAGAATGTTGCATAGTCAAGCCCGGATAGAATGATAACTGAGATGGCAGTGCATTTTTGGGAGAAGGTTTGGAGCAGAAGGATTTTCTTGAGGTTTTTGAACAGGATGCAGCATTGGCTAGCTATGACATGTGTGGTTCTACAGAGAGTTTGCAGTCAATGATCGCTCCTAGGTTCCACAATTCTGTAGCAGAAGAGATGATTATTTTGGAATTTAAGAGATCAGAGAAGAAAAGATTTCCTTTGTCCTTAACCAATTCTCTCAAAATCTTGTCCTCAATCATAGGCATATGGGTTTTGCGTACAAGCAGATCCTTTACACAGCAAGTCTTTCTTCTGGAGATGTCTAGACGTTGCAGACATAAGGAAGCTTGATGAAATTCTGCGGCTACCACAAGAGGAATAAATAAAGGAACTTGGAAGACTGATATAATCCCCTGTGTATTAGTACATT
This sequence comes from Ambystoma mexicanum, assembly GCF_040938575.1. Classification (NCBI taxonomy): domain Eukaryota; kingdom Metazoa; phylum Chordata; class Amphibia; order Caudata; family Ambystomatidae; genus Ambystoma; species Ambystoma mexicanum. The sequence goes on along the minus strand of NC_090921.1, from coordinate 1,142,470,865 downwards.
TTCCTCTACTGGAGAACTCGCATTATCCCCAGGATCAGTCTGACAACACTGATCTACCCAATCAGGTTTCTGAATAGTTTGGTAAGAGTTATCTACCTTATCCAGCCAAAATTGACAGGCCAATTTATCAATAATCTCCACTGATGCACAAGGTTTCTACACAGAGTTATCGCCCGAATAATATTATCCTTAATGAATCGCCATTTCTCTGGCTCCATTTTCACAATTTGTTCATCATCCATCCTAGGATGACGCGTTGGTGACTGTTACAGACCCAGTGGAGACAAATTATCCACCCTATTGCTTGGGAAATTTCCTGACACTACAGGAGATGTAATTAAACTCTTAATATTTCCAACCTGATTTTCCTTAGCTGCATCCATCTAAGTCATAGAGGTTTATTTTAAGAATGGTATGGTTGACTAGGTCAAATGTCGCTGAGAGGTCCAATACATTTTGAGATGATGCATTGGCAATGTCTCTGTTTAATTTTAGATCATCCTAGATGGATAAAATAACTGTTTCCATATAGTGTTTTGGTCTAAAATCTGGCAGTGTAGGGTCTAGTAAGGTGTTTTCCTCTGTGTATTTGTGTTGTGTGTACACTGCTCCATCCATTAGTTTTGGCCTAACTTTACATTTGAAGATAGCACATCTAAGGAAGGCATGGTATCAACAGTAAGACAGACACAAGGGACCACAGTTCAAAGGCGTTTATTGAACTTCATTTGGGTTTCCTGTTGGAAGTGTACGCAAAACCTCCATGAATTATCAGGTTTTGTGACCAATACTATAGGAGAGACCCACGGGCTTGAAGAGGGTTAGATAATATTCGCCATTAGCATTTTGTTCACTTCCTCAACAGCTATCTGTCTACAGGCTTCTGGGAGTCTATATGGTTTCAAATTGACCACTTTTCCCTTTAAAGTTCTGATATAATGATAAGTGCCTTCCACTCTCCGTGGTTTCTCACAGAATACATTGGGAATGTTGTGGCTAATTCTTTTAAGTATTCTTGTTGTTGACAAAATGGCTCTTGGGGAATTAATTCAAAGTCATTTATTTATTCTGGTACCAAACAAGATAATATCTTGGCATTGGTGGCGGAAGGATTTTCCTTCTACATTTTTAAGAGATTTACGTAGTAGAGAAGGGTCTTTTGTTTCTTGTCAAGTTGGGCTATCTTATAAGTACAGGTTCCTGTTCATTCTAATATTTCATATGGCCCGTGCCACTTTGAGACAAGTTTATTTTCAGAGGTAGGTAAGAGGACTAATACCTTTCATCACATTGAAAACGATCTTAAGTTTACCTTTTTTTTTTTCGTAGGTGGACTTTTGTTGTGCATGGGCTTTATCCATATGAGTATAGACTAGATTTTGAACAAGTTTCATTAGCTCTCGCAATCTGGTAGCTATTTGCGAAAGGGGAATGGGTGCCTCTTCTATTTCTTCCCAGGTCTCCCAGAGCATGTCCAGGACATCTCTAGGTTCTGTACCATAAAGTAGTTCAAAAGGAGAGAATCCAGTGGACGCCAGGGGGGTTTTCTTACAGCAAATTTGGCCCAGGTGATCATGCACTCCCAGTCCTTCTTGCCATTTTTTACCAACTTTTACCAACTTCCTTAGTATAATTTTGAGTGCTTTATTGAATCTTTCTACCAATCCATCTGTTTGGGGGCTGTAAAATGAGGTTCTTATATAATATAGAGCAATTCCTTGACTTCACCCATGAGTTTTCTCATAAAATTGGATCCCTGATCGGATAGAATTTCCTTAGGACAACCAACCCTGGAAAAATATAGCAATAGATGTTTTAAAATCTGCTGGGTTGTATTGTTCCACATAGGGAATGCCTCGGGGTATCTGGTAGCGTAATCAATGATTACGAGGACATATTTGTTACCCAGTCGAGGGGTTTCCAATGGTCCCATGATATCCATCCCAATCCTTGAGAAATGGACTTCTATTATTGGTAAAGGGTTCAGAGGGGCAGTTAAGGGAATATGAGTACTGGTTTTCTAACATGTTTCACATGTCTGAATGAAGTTCTTTATATCAGCATGGATACCTGGCCAGTAAAACCTCCCACTGATGTGCGCCTGGGTTTTAGATTGTCTTAAGTGTCCCCCTGTCATATGAGAATGTGCAATCTCTAGTACTATCTTTCAATGGGTTTTGGGGATTACTAACTGAGTTTTATTTAGGCCTTTTGTCGATGGTTATCATGGCCACGGGCCCCAGAACACAAAAACCACACCATCTAGTGACAAAGCCAATGGGTCACTTGACTCACTTATGTCCCTTTGGGACTCTTAAACACAGGGGCACTGGCTGGACTCAGTCCTGGCTCATATAGAGATGTGAGCAGGAACACTTTATTTCAGTGCAGGAGTGCTTTTATTTTACAAGAACTTTCCAGGTGCTGCAAGCCTTCATTCCAGAGAACATCCCCACGTGCTGACTCATCGGGCGTGGCTTCCTAGGCCTGGTCTTCAGGTGCTGACTCATCGGGTGTGGTAGGGTGTGGCAGCAGGCAGGCCAGAGCTACTGGGTGTGGCTGGGAACAAGACTATATAAACCCACCGATCCCTCAAGCAAACGCTTTGCGTTACTTTGCACTTCCGTGCAACGTGATGCTCACCATCGCCTGGACCAGCTACTTACCTCGTTATCCTGCAACAACAGTATCCTTACCTGGACCCTGTCTAGCATCTCACGGCAATGCTCGATCTTCTTGGCAGATCCCGAATCGACTCTGCAGCACCTGTCCACTCTGTCCCACGAAGCAGAAGTTCTGAAACGAGAAAAGAAGACAAGACAAGGTTAGAACTCCCGAAAACACCCAACCCAGGGTGGCGCCGCATTTAAAAACCAACGCGCACCCTAAGGCACCATTAAAGGCTACTTACCAACTATCGGACCATCTCAGCCCTGCTCCTCCGTACCGCCAGCTCCGTTTCTTCTACCGCAGCTACCGCCAGAACTGCTACACCACCTGCAAGGGGAGAGAGCAGAGAAAAGAGACATTACATACAAGGACAGAGAAGGAACTTTACAAATACAATTATAACAGTCAGAAGATAAGCAGGCAAGTAGAAACAAGGGAAACACTTACCTACAAGAGAAGTGGACTAGACACAGCTGGCCTGGACTTCCACGACAAGGGACCATTGAAGGAATTCGGTTCCCTTCAACAAGCGCCCCTTCCAGAAGCAGCAGGACGGAGAGCTCATCATCATCATTCAGCAGGTGAGCCTCAAGAGTAGTGCAACCCCAGGGAACCACATCCAGGGAGAAGAGGTCTGGAGAAGGGGTCAGGGACCGCAGGCTGCATACTCATACAACCCCCCTTATATTCACGCAGGAACCACACTGCTCATCACCGCGGTTCCCCACACAGACGCAGAGGGAGGAACAGACAAGAGGAGTTTCATCCCTGGGAGGGCTGTGACCGTGTCCCAATGCCTCTGCAAAGACCAGTTGAGCGTAACAGAACACGAAGGGTCCTACGAATCTCTGCCTGGGCGTTATGGAAACTTCAACCATTTGGCTCAGTTACTGGGAGAGTTACGGTCTGAAGTTCATGCCTCAAGACAGGAAACCAATGCCTTAAGGAGGGACCTTACTGTGAATCAAGAACGCACGGACAATTTAGCAAGGCAGATGCTCCAAGCACAGGCTGGCCCAGCCCCATTACCGGGGCTGGCCCACCCTATTCCGCCACCACAGTCAACGCCAACACCCGTACAGGCGGTTCTTCAAAGGGGCGGTTCCCTTAGCTCCGCCTGAACGCTTCACTAGTGATCCAACTAAGTACACTGTATTCATGAATCAATGCCGCCTTCATTTCCTGTGCAGACCTGGGGCCTTCCCCAACAATCAATCTAGGTTGGCATTTGTACCCATTGCTTCAGGACTTTAGGGGTTTTCAGCGCGAAATGGAGAAACTATTTGCACAGCATGAGACGTGTGTTTTTGTGGAAACAAAACCCCAAACTGGGAGTGCGCACGCCTGATGGATATTGGATCTGATATATAAGAGGTGATTGGAAAAAATGCTGCAGCCGCGTGGTAAGTTAGGTGATCTTCCACTATCACCTATAAAACATGTATGAACTTAGGGGTACTGACCTCACAGACTGCGCTGAAACAACCTTTGTGAGATATTTATTTCACCTAACTGGTGATTTGTATTAGTTTAATTCAGTATTTGGCAAACCAAAGAGTATAAGGGAATCTTCAGGCAACATAAATTAATATATTCTTGGTTTGGTATTCAAACATATATGTGTTGAGTTACACATTTAATGATTTTGGAACCATGTATAGGTCAGACATGCAACATAATAGTAGTTCTGATCACAACAGTATTGAAATCATACACATTTAATGGTTTGGGTACCATGTACCAAAACCCTCTCTGGCTCTCTTCCCCTCTCCTTCTTCCTATACAGGAGCTCTTAAAAAGCCACATATATATAATTCCAAGTGTAATTGTTGAAGTTATATAGATTGTTTTGACGCCCTGATGACGACCTTGTTAGGTTGAAACACATGTTGGTGTGTCGTTGTTTATTCATTATTTATATGAAGTATGAATTCAATACTGTTGTGATCAGACTACCTTTTTGTTTCATGCCTGACCTTGCAGAGCACCCCGCCAAATCCGTGAGTCACATATCTCCTGCACCTCAAACTCAGGGACCCCCCGAACCAAGACCGGGGCAGGACGGGAACAGGTGCGACCCATAACATCGGGTACCTAGAGCTTCAAAAGAGAGACATGAAAGACAGGATGGACCCTCCAAGAATGTGGCAGAGACAAACGAAAGGCAACAGAAGAAACACGCCCAATGATGCGAAAGGGACCAAAAAAGCGGGGAGCCAGTTTCACTGGTAAATTGCGTACCGGTAGATTCTTGGAGGACAGCCATACCCTGTCCCCAACATGAAGGACAGGCTCAGGGCTCCGTTTCTTGTCTGCCTGTTCCTTCATACGTGCTTGTGCCACTGCCAAGGTACCGGCCGCCAGGCGATGTTGATTGCGGATCATGGATACCAGGGCATCTGCAGATGGTACGGCACTGGAAGATGTAGGACGAACTGGCAGCAATCTGGGGTGAAGACCAGAAGAGCAGAAAAAGGGGCTGAGTCCGGTAGCAGAATGAACAGCATTGTTGTAGGCTGCTTCCGCGGTGTCCAACCATTCCGACCAGTTGTCTTGAGTGGCATTGGCATAACAACGTAGGTATTGCTCAAGGGTTTGATTGGTGCGCTCCGTCTGCCCATTGGTCTGTGGATGATAGCCGGAACTCAGGGCTCGCTGAATGTCCAAATGCCGACACAGTTGGTCCCAAAAAGATGAGATGTATTGAGATCCCCGGTCCGATAGAATTTTCTCCGGAAGACCATGAAGACGATACACCTCGTGTAGAAAACGTCGTGCCATCTGGGAGGCAGTGGGCAGTTTGGGAAAGGGCAAGAAATGAGCAGTCTTGGTGAAGCAGTCCATCACCACCATTATACACGTGAAACCACCAGACAGAGGCAGGTCAACGATGAAATCCGTGGCGATGGTATGCCAAGGGTACGGAGGCGTAGGCGTGGGTTTCAGGAGACCAATGGGCCTTTTGCGAGGAATCTTGATCTGGGCACATACAGGGCAGGAATCCACGTAGTGCTTTACCAGCCAGGCCACCAGTACTGCCGTGCAACCAGTTCTTGTATTGTGCGGACTCCACGGTGACCAGAAACGACGGAATCATGGCTATTCTGTAGAACGATCTTCTGGAGCTCCAAGGTAGGAACGTACAGACGATCCTTAAAGAACAACAAGCCGTCACGTTCCCTGATGTCAGAGCTTTGTAGTATCTGTAATCTTGAGGGATCCGTTCGTGTGGCTTCTATCAACTGTTGGAGCTGGGGAGTCACCATCGATAGAAAATGCTTTGACGCTATCAGAGGCTCCGGTTCCTTGACACCTTCAACGTTGTTTTCCAGAGACCGAGACAGAGCATCAGCCTTCGTATTCTGGGAGCGAAAAGAAAAAGGCCCAACGAGCATGACGGGGGTTCTGCATTGCAAAGAGCGCAGGAACTGTAGATTACGGTGATCTGTGCGAACCACCACCGGGTACCTCCCACCCAGCCAGTGATGTCGCCACTCCTCGAGAGCTGCTTTCATAGCCAGTAATTCCTTTTCAATCACTGCATAGTTTCTCTCGCTCGCTGACAATTTCCGTGAGTAGTAAGCCACCGGGTGCTCTGTTCCCGTGACTGAATCTTGTTGTAGTAAGACCGCACCAATTGCGTAGTCCGAAGCGTCTGTTTCAACCACAAATGGCTTTTCATCATCTGGATGTCTAAGAACAGGAGCCGACATGAAGGATTTTTTCAATTCCAGAAATGCCTCCTCGGCCTGCATGTCCCAGAGAAATGGCACCTTGGTACTGGTCAGGCGGGTTAGGCTGTTGGCAAGTTGAGAAAAGCATGGAATGAAGCGTCGATAAAAGTTGGCGAAGCCCAAGAACCTTTGAAGTGACTTCACGCCACGTGGCGGTTTCCATTCTCGTATAGCTTGCAGTTTCGCGGGATCCATCTGCACTCCCGTGCTGCTGATCACATAGCCCAGAAATTCCATGCTTTCCGTATGAAATTGACATTTTTCTACCTTGGCATACAGGCCGTTAGCTGTTAGTCTACAAAGAACTTCCTGAACATGCGCAATATGTGCAGTTCGAGTGTGAGAAAAAACCAGGATGTCATCAAGGTATACCCATACAGATATTCCAATAAGGTCCGAAAAGACATCGTCCATGAACCGCTGGAAGACGGCCGGGGCATTGCAGAGTCCAAACGGCATCACCCTGTACTCGTAGTGACCGATAGGTGTTTTGAAGGCCGTCTTCCACTCATCTCCCTTCCTAATCCGCACCAGGTGATAGGCCCCTCTTAGATCCAGCTTGGTGAAGATTTGTGCGGATTTCAGAGATTTGATGATGTCCCGGATGAGTGGTAATGGGTACCTGTCCTTCCTCGTGATCTCATTTAGTTGACGATAGTCGATACAAGGGCGCAAAGTACCCTCTTTCTTCTTGACGAAGAATAACGGGAATCCTGCGGGGGACTTGGACGGCACTATGTAGCCCTTGTTGAGGCAATCCTTAATGTACTCCTGTAGGACGCCTTTCAAGAGTTGAGTCAACAAATAGATCTTGCCGTGGGGAATGACCGCATCGGGCAGGATGTCAATGGAACAGTCAAAGTGCCGGTGGGGCGGTAATGGTATGTCCTCAGGCCTGGAGAACGCCTTGTGGTATCCGGCATTTTCCTGAGGTACCAACTGGGTGGCACATAAACGGGCAGATACGTCAACAGGATTGAAGGACCCCAAAATTGCAGGAAAGGTTTTGTGAAGTCCACAGTCCCGAGGACAACGCGTCAAAGAGAACACCAGGGAACGAGCGGTCCAGTCGACCTGCGGATTGTGATATAACAGCCAAGGTAAGCCCAGCACCACCGGAAAAGAGGGAGACTTGATGACATCCAACGAAATCCGTTCGAGATGCCCTTCCACAGAGAGCCACAAGGGATCGGACTGTTGGCAGACTGGACCAGAAGACAAAGCAGAACCATCAATCACCTCAACCATAGTTGGTCGTTCTTTGTAATGTAGACGGATTCCATTGGCAAACGCAAACGAGGCATCGATGTAGTTGCCGGATGCTCCACAATCCAGAAGGGCCCAGGTTTTCATACACTTCCCTAGCCAGGCAACACCGACTTTCAGGATCAACAAGGGCACCGGGTTCATAGGAGGAAGGTCAGGTTCAGAGAGGCGGCCCGCTGCTGCCTTCGCCTCAAACAACGGGCCTGTTAGTTTTCCTGCTTCTTCAGAGGGCGTAGCGGACAGGTGCCTAGAAAATGACCCGAACCACCGCAATACAAGCACAAGTTTTGCTGTTGTCTTCTTTTCTTTTCGGCCTCGGACAACGGGCCTCGGATGGCACCCAACTGCATGGGTTCTGGGCCCACATCGGTAGAGACAGCTGGTCCAGGGTTCTGTACCGGAAGAACCGGGTGATACCTGTCAGATCTGCGACGTTCACTCCGTCGTTCAGCTAACCTGTGGTCAATGCGTAAGACTTGTTCCACCAATGCAGGCAACGTTTCTGGCTCCGGGATGTGCAGCAATTCGTCTTTGTACTCTTCTCGTAGTCCCCGACGAAACAAGGTTTTCTGAATGATTTCGGGCCATTGTGAATCGGTTGCTAATTGTCGAAACCTACTTATGTAGTGGATTATGTCACCTGGTCCTTGTTTGATCTCCATTAATTGATTCTGGGCCATGGCTGCCAAATTGGGCGGTTTAAAGACATCTAAAAAGGCTTTCTCGAAAGCAGCGAAATCACCCAACAGGGGACTGTTGGTAGAGACCAAAGGTGCGGCCCAAGCAAGTGCATTGCCGGTTAGGTTTCCAAGGATATACCCGATCTTTGCCTTGTCTTGACCAAAATGACTTGACCTGAACTGGAAATGGATCCCACAGTGTGTACAGAACTCTGCCACTCGACGCGGGTCACCATCATACTTTATCGGAGTAGTGTAAGCCATGGAGTTCTCAGGTGGTGTAGCTGGTTGTGAGGGGTTAGCCATACTCCGGCCCATCGCTTGTCAAAGGGTGTCGTTCTCCTGGCGGAGGGTGGTCATTTCAAGACGTCTGGCACGCATTTCTTCGCGTAATTCCTGCATGTCGTCCATGTCGAGACTGAAGGAAAGGCGTCTCAATCTGTTAAACGAGTCTTCACGAGATCGCTGGTTACCTTTTCTTCCTGGAGACCGTGGAGTTGAGGTTGCCAGTCTGTCGGAGTATCTCTTGCCGATGAATGAGTAGTGCGAGAAATTAGCCCAATACCCTCCTGACGATATATGACAGGATGGCACTGAACCAACTCCCAACGCCACGGGTGGCACTTCTCCGTATTTGCGTGGCGTCGGGACAATGTTTCCACTGGCAGAGAAGGCTTAATGAAGACACCGATAATGGTGGAAAGTGAACTCCGGAACATCCAAGAGGGTAGCAAGGCACAGGTACCGGCAGGGCACAAGACAGATAAAGGAGGAAGGTCAGCAAGGACCAACTGAACAGACAAGGAAATCCTACTAACCTAGCAGGAGGAAAGCAAACCAGGAACCCAGACAGGAACTCCCCTACCCTAACCCTGGAGGCAGGCAAGGACAAGGTAGAACTGGGAAGCAAGGGGTAGGGGGACTAAGGAGCAGGGAGAGGACAAGGAGGAAAGGCTGGACTAGGCAGGATAAGGCAGAGTAAGGAACTGGAGAGGCTGAACAAGGCAGGATAATGCAGAGTAAGGAACTGGAGAGGCTGAGGCACGGGCGCCAGGGCTCCAGCAGCGCATACACAGTAACAACCGTGTTGAGACGCGTTGTCCCTGTGTATGCGGTGCTCTTTTAAAGCCCGGCATCAAAGCGAGGCTTGGAACGCATGTTCCGACACTGCGCATGCGCGGGAAGTCGGATACTGACGATCCGCGCATGCGCAGATCCTCGCAAGATGGCGGCGCCCACAGAGCCTATCCAGACCGCAGGCCGGCGTGGGGAAAGACGCCACCGCGGGTACAGCCTCCATGAAGGAGGAGACCGCTGCGGACGTGGACCCGGGACCCCAGGACAGGTAAGTGGCGCCCGCGAGCGAGTGCGCGGTGTGACAGTTTCGCCCTCTTTCGAAGAGGATTGAATGAAGAGATAAAAGACGAGCTAGACAGGGTAGCTCGCCCAAGTTCCTTCCAGGCTCTCATGGATCTTTCTTTACAAATTGACTTTCGTATCCAGGAAAGAAAGGCGGAGAAGAAGAAGAATAAAGTATCTTACCAAAAGGCCTCCACAGAACCTTCCCCTAGACCTGAGCCTGCTTCTTCCCCGACCACGGACCCAGAACCCATGCAACTAGGAACCTTTTGCGGACCCATAACTCCGCAAGAAAGGATGCAACGGATTCACACTGGTCTATGCATGTATTGTGCCTCCGATAAACATCTTGTCAGAGAGTGCCCTATCGCCCCACCGCGGCATTCGGGAAACGCCAGTTACCGATCCTAGATGGAGCACAGCTTCGGGAGAGAAATGTTTGCTCCACATCTATTCCATTCTTGAACTCTCCTGGACAAAACAATCTTGTGATTCTGCGGGCCTTTCTATCGCCTTCCAAGAAAGAATCTTATCCCATTCTGGCATTAGTGGATTGTGGGGCTATGGGGATATTCATAGATCATGATTGGGTCACTACCCATAACATCGCTTATGAAACTCGACACATCATGCAACCTGTAGAGGCAATCGATGAAAGACCTCTCTCTTCAGGACCCATTACCCTACAAACCAAAGAGATCCTGCTTTCTATAAACCACCATCAAGAGAAGATCAAATTTGACATCATAAGATCTGCCCATTACCCAATGGTACTGGGTATGCCTTGGTTACAGAAGCACAATCCCTATATCAACTGGGCAGCAGGATCCTTGTTTCTTGGTTCAGAACACTGTATGTCCCACTGTTTATCCCTGGATTCCTCTTCAAGCCTCCCTGAAGATACGCTAACTAACCAACAAGGTTCACTCACAGTCTCAAACATCATCCAGGTTCCCAGGGCCTATCAGGACTACACTGATGTGTTTTCGACCGCCATAGTTCAAGCCCTTCCTCCTCACAGACCTGAAGACAGTGCAATTTATACCGAACCCTCAGCAGTGATTCCCTTTGGAAGAATGTTCATTTTATCAGAACCCGAGAAAAGAGCCCTGGATACCAACTTAGAAAATGGCACTATACGACCATCCAAATCCCTGGCGGGAGCTTCATTGTTTTTTGTTCCTAAGAAAGACGCCAAGGAGCTTAGACCTTTCCTGGATTATTGTGGGCTTAATCAATGCACCCTCAAAGACCACTACCCATTGCCCCTAACCTCGGATATCCTAGAAGCGGTAAGAGGAGCTGTAGTGTTCACGAAATCAGATCTCAGAGGTGCCTACCATCTGATTCGTATAAAGGAAGGTGACGAATGGAAAACAGCCTTTAGAACACCTTTTGGTCATTTTGAATACTTGGTTATGCCCTTCGGACTTGCCAAAGCCCCAGCGGTTTTCCAACGTTTTATGGACCGGGTTTTCTCCGATATGCTGTTCCTCTTCATCATAGTATACCTGGACGACATACTAATATACCCCGAGGACCCTCTGAAGCATGAAGAACATGTTAAGGCAGTTTTACAATGTTTACGTGAACATAAGCTCCTGGCTAAACCCGAAAAGTGCCTTTTCCAAGTGTCCACCGTTCACTATCTCAGATTCGCCCTCAGCCCAGAAGGAATTGGAATGGACCGCTCGAAAGTAGACTTCTATTATATCCTGGCCTGTTCCCACAACTGTGAAACAAATTCAATCCTTCCTGGGGCTTGCTAACTTCTACTGGAAATTCATACCTTCCTTTTCGGAGATTGTACATCCGATCATCTCATTGTTGAAGAAGGATACAACCTTTCACTGGACAGCAGTTCAAGATGAGGCGTTTCAATGGTTAAAGTCGGAGTTTACACAAGCCCCCATCCTGGCCCAACCTCACATTGATCGACCCTTCCTAGTGGAAACTGATGCCTCTAACTATGCCATCGGGGCAGTCCTGAAACAAGAATTCAAGGACAGGTTAGAACACCCCTTCGCCTTCCTTTCTCGCACCTTGACACCTAGCGAAACCCACTATTCAGTTTTGGAAAAGGAACTACTAGCCATCCGTCAAGCCTTCACAGACTGGCGTCATCTACTCCTGGGAGCGAAACATCCTGTTCAGGTCCGCACTGATCATCAGAATCTTCATGTCCTGCAATCCTTGGAATGTAGGAACAGTCGCCAAGCCCATTGGGCCTTCTTCTTCGCCCAGTACCAGTTTCAAATTCATCATGTTCCTGGAACACACAATATAATAGCCGATGCCTTATCCCGACGTCCTGATTACGAAATTCTTGAAGACCGATCCTTTCCAAAGATGTTTCCCCATACAATATTCATTGCCCAAGCAATCAGTCTCTTAGAAGACATTCGGATTCAAACTCAGTCTTCTGAAATCTGGTAGGAATATAGTGGAATCAATGGAACCTCAAGACAAAGGGCGGATATTTATTCAAGGACAATTGTCTGGTCATCCCCACTCATAGACTACGACAAAAGATCACAAGCCTATGTCATGATACCCTTCATTCAGGACACCTTGGCATCACCAACAGCCTCCGTTTAATACAGAGGCAGTTTTGGTGGCCGAAAAGGAGGGATGACGTCCAGCATTACATCCAAACCTGTGCAATCTGCACTCAGAACAAGCATGACAACCAGAAACCGGCAGGTCTCCTACTCCAACCAACACTGCCAACAAGACCTTGGGAATTCATCGCTACAGATTTTATTGTGGAACTACCACCTTCCAGGGGATACACAACAATTATGGTTACCATTGATCTATTCACTCACATGGCTCACTTTACACCTTTATATAAACTACCATCCTCCTCTGAACTTGCCGGAATCTTCCTGGAACACATATTCCGACTTCACGGACTACCTTCCAAGATCATATCTGATAGAGGACGCCAGTACATATCTCAGTTATGGAAACAATTATGTTGCATACTAGGTATCCAAGGTGCCCTATGTTCCGGTTATCATCGACAAACCAATGGGGCTACTGAACCCGTGAACCAAACTCTGGAACAATATCTTCGCTGTTTTGCCACCAAGGTCCAGGACGATTGGTCACTCCTAATACCTGTGGCTGAGTTCGCCTACAACAACTCGGATCACTCGGCTGTCAAGACCAGTCCCTTCTTCTGTAGCCAAGGATTCCACCCTTCAGTTCTACCATCCATTCTCTCACATCCTACCTCTGTACCTAGAGTCGACTCCTGGATTGAAACCCTCATGAACACCTCGAAAAGGCCCGAACAGACACCAAGCACTATGCTGACCCCAAAAGAAGACCAGGGCCATCATACACAATACGTGATAAGAGTCCTGGAAAAGAATCCACCCAGTTTTTCACACTTCTCTGTTGAAACCATACGTCCAGTCCTCCCGAACTGCTCCAAGATCTACCCCTGTGATTGTCAATGATCAGTTAGAATACGAGGTTTCCAGAATATGTGACTCCAGGTACAGACGTGGACAGCTACAGTATCTGGTCGAATGGAAAGGGTATCCTCCCAGTGAATGCACCTGGGAACCAGTCTCAAACAAAAGTGCCCCCAGACTACTCCGAAGGTACCACCATATACACCAGGGCAAACCCGGAGATACTGGGTTTCGGAGGAGGCATGCTGTCATGAACCGCCGTACGTGTCCCTTCTGGACTTTGTGGTCCCTGACCCATAGGAGATTAAACACAATTGTACTCCCAACATGGCCGCGGAACTCGGAACACTGTCTGCCAGTCTTCGCATCGTACGCTCTACATTCTACAAAACAGGCATGCCCCTGCGGCCCTGCGCGTCTCAACGCTACCGCTTGCAGTAGTCAGACGTGTGCGCCCGGAGTTCATACGGCGATTTCCTCTTGTTCCTGGTTCTCGGTCCCCTGATTCTCCTCTCCTAACATCCTTCCCTTTCTTTCCTCATCCTGCACTCCTGGATTGCGAGCGCATTCTCCGAGTGTGCTCTTCGTCATTCCTGGACTTATCCCGGACATCTGAACGCTTCCTGAAGTCGGGTCACAAACCACACGCTGGAATCCGAGGATTCACGCACGGGGTTGTACAAGACCCGAACAGTGCGTAAGAAGGCAACTTCGAAGATCCCGAACAAACAATACAGACAGGTGAGAAGGGGGGAAACCTGTGACAGAACTACGCTCTTTCACCATGGATTACGGGGGGAGATTTAGGACGTTCTAGCCCAAGTAGTAAATCCCCCGGAGGGGTGTGCTGAATATATCGAGTCCAACTCGATCATAGAATGCAGAATCGGAAAATGAATAGAGCCAGAGCTGAAGGGCGGTCGGTCTATGTGCGACCCCTGAGAATCAGGCCAAGCCGCATGAACGGTCGAAACCAATGCAGGTCGGGAGCTTGCGGAGCCCTCTCACCAAGGCAGAAAGAGAAAAAAGAAGACAGCAACTGCTCTGCTTGTATTGTGGCAAAGCAGGACACTTTCTCCAAGAATGTCCAGTGAAACCACCCAGGAGAACAGTCGGAGCAACTGACAAGAGTGAAGAAGAAGAATGGACTTGGGAAACTCCAACGCCCGGCAAGCGTAGGGGTCCACTTGTCAAGCGGTGAAAAGGAACCAATACAGACCTCACACGTAGTCCTCCCGATGCTCTTGATAGACCACAAACACCCATCGAAAATGCATGTTTTAGAAGCATATATTGACAGTGGAGCTGTGGGGAATTACATTGACCAAGATTTGGCTATCCGGATCGGTCTTCCTCTCCGACAGAAGAAGAGATCGGAAAATGTTACAGCGGCTGATGGATCTCAGTTATCATCTGGCCCAGTGACGCATTATACCGAAAAAGTTATGCTTCTGCGTCAGGGAGGTCACCAAGAGGACATCACCTTCAATCTCATTGGCGCTCTTCAGTTCCAAATGATATTAGGGATGCCTTGGCTGGAAACCCATAATTCCAAGATCGACTGATGTAAAAGAGTTCTGACTTTTCCCCCAGACTGTGCTAACACCTGTTTCAACAAAGAATGCTTAGTGAAAGATCACGCTAAACCAAGTTCAAAGAACGGAATCGTATTAGGTCTCACCAGTTCTTTACCCTCTCAATACCTGGATTACCAAGATGTATTTCAAAAGGAGCAAGCGAATACCTTACCCCCGCACAGAACGTACAACTGCCAAATTGATCTTGTACCCGGAGCCCAGATTCCTTGCAGTCGGATTTACGCCCTAACGGAGCAAGAAAACCAACATTTAAAAACATACTTGGATCAGTATTTAGCCAACGGCTTCATTCGCCTGTCAAAATCCCCTGCTTCCTCGGCCTTAATTTTCGTGCCTTTGAAGGAGGGAGACCTGAGAACTTGCATTGACTACAGAGCCCTCAATCAGATAACAGTAAAAAACCAGTACCCGTTGCCACTCATTCCAGAACTTCTGGATCAAGTAAAAAATGCGCACATTTATACCAAATTGGATTTACGAGGGGCCTACCATCTGGTAAGACTCAGAAAGGGGGATGAATGGAAGACAGCCTTTCACACAAAATATGGCCTTTTACGAATATCAGGTTATGCCCTTTGGGCTATGTAATGCCCCTGCAGTGTTCCAATATTTTATGAATGACGTGCTCCGTGAACTATTGGATGTGTGTGCACTTGTCTATATCGACGACATCCTCATTTACTCAACCACCAAGGAGGATCATGTCAGACATGTCCAGGCTGTTTTAGAAAGACTTCGACAACATCGGCTGTACGCCAAGTTGGAGAGATGCTTCTTTCACTTGACAGAGGTTGAATTCCTCGGGTTAATACTCACACGCACAAGGTAGATACCATCCTCCAATGGCCCTCACCAACTTCCACGAAAGGTGTACAAAGTGTGCTCGGGTTTGCCAATTTTTATTGTCGGTTCATCCCAGGATTCTCCCAGATTGTTCACCCCATCACATCCCTGCTGCGAAAGAACAAATGATTTCAGTGGACCAGAGAAGCAGAAGAAGCCTTCCAGACCCTAAAACGAGCATTCACATCAGCACCCATTTTATGGCATCCCCGACCCGAATTGCCATACGTTGTCGAAACCGATGCTTCCAACATAGCAATGGGAGTGGTTTTGTCTCAGCGAGATCCCGAAACAGGACAATTACATCCCGTGGCTTTCTGGTCTCGTAGGTTCTCAGCTCCCGAATTGAACTATGCGATCACAGATAAAGGACTGTTAGCAATAAAAGTGTCATTCAAGGCATGGAGGCATTACCTTCTTGGAGCCAGGCACACAGTCACTGTCATTACGGGCCATCGTAATCTACAATATCTGAAAACTACAAAAGCACAATCATCACGTCAACTCCGCTGGGCTCTCTTTTTTGCGGAATATGAACTTGTCAATACCTACAGACATGGAGTACGGAATGAAAAAGCGGACGCCGTGTCACGAATGAGTGAAAACAAAAAGGCATTCACCACACCAGAGCCCATGGCAATCATTCCTGAAGAACGAATCCTAAACATGATTGCAGCAACTGCCACTTTGGACGACCAAAAAATTGACCTTCAACACTTGATGAACCAATCAGAACAGCAGGAATGGCTGTCAAGAGGAGGACCAATAGACTATCGTGAACAATCTACCGCACTTTCAAGGGAGACTGTACGTTCCGGATAAAGACCTGCAAAACCAAATTATAGCAAACTAACATGACTCTTTAATAGAAGGACATCCAGGAATGGCTAAAACTCAAGCTAAGATAAAGAAAAACTACTGGTGGCCCACTTGGCGAAAGGATATTGCCCAGTTCATCACGACCTGTGGTGTTTGCGCTCAGGAAAAGTCTCAAAAACAAAGTCCTGCAGGTCTTCTACATCCTTTGATGGTGCTCCCAGCGCCTTAGCATACGCTGTCTCTGTATTTTATTACTGATCTTCCCCCATGCAACGGATACAACACCATCCTGGTCATCGTGGATCTGTTCTCTAAGATGGCCTATTTCATTCCTCTAAAAGGGGTCCCGACGGCCTCTACTCTGGCCACCGTCTTTTTAGAACAAATTGTCCGACTACACGTATTCCCATCAATATTGATATCAGACCGCGGAACTCAGTTTGTCTCAGCTCTCTGGAGGAGATGTTGCAGAATCACCAAAATCGACCTTCGATTGTCCACAAGTCATCATCCCCAAACAGATGGCCAGACCGAATGGACCAATCAAACTCTAGAGCAGTACTTAAGGTGCATGTTACAACAAACCGAAGATATCTGGAAGGACATACTCTGGTTGGCCGAATATGCATACAACAATCCCATCCACACCAGTACAGGACAAATGCCATTTTACACAGTATATGGTGGACATCCACGAACATCTGTCTTTGATTCGCTTGAAGCACTGGAGATGCCAGCGGTAACAACCTTACATGAAACCATCACTCAAGTCCTTAAGCAGGCAGCAGAACATTTGACCAGAGCCAAAGAAAAGCAGAAACAGTTTGCAGACCGACACCGAAAGGAGGCTTCAAATTATCAGGTCGGGCACAAGGTTTGGTTAGCTTCCAAAAATATTTCTCTGAAGGGGCCACAAATATTCCGTCCCAGGTACCTGGGAGCCCACTCCATCAAAGCCGTGATCAACCCTGCGGCCATGAAATTAGAATTACCGGCCCACATGTGGGTCCACCCGGCGTTTCATGTCTCCCTCCTAAAACCATTGAGACCAGGTACACAGATCGATACTCCACCGGATCCCGAAATAGTTGAAGGAGAACCAGAATACGAAGTTAAAAGGATCCTAGACTCTAAGATGGTCTGGTCCAAGCTATACTACCTTATAGACTGTAAATGTTATGGACCCTAAGATCGGACCTGGGAGCCCAGTGAACATGTCCACGATTAATCCGGCAGTTCCACCGCAATATCCCCACTAAACCAGGGCCAGGGGGGTAACCTCCCTTGAGAGGGGCCTTGAGGGGGAGTGCTGTCATGGCCACGGGCCCCAGAACAAAAAAGCCACACCATCTAGTGACTTGGGCAATGGGTCACTTTACTCAGTTATGTCCCTTTGGGACTCATAAACACAGGGGCCCTGGCTGGACTCAGTCCTGGCGCCTTTGGCACCAGGCTCATATAGAGATGTGAGCAGGAACACTTTATTTCAGTGCAGGAGTGCTTTTATTTTACTTCAGTGCACACTCTATTTCAGTGCAGGAGTGCTTTTATTTTACAAGAACTTTCCAGGTGCTGCAAGTCTTTATTCCAGAGAACATCCCCATGTGCTGACTCATCGGGCGTGGCTCCCCAGGCCTGGTCTTCAGGTGCTGACTCATTGGGTGTGGCAGGGCGTGGTAGCAGGCAGGCCAGAGCTAGTGGGCATGGCCGGGAACAAGACCATATTAAACCCACTGATCCCTCAAGCAAACGCTTCGCGTTAATTTGCACCTCCATGCAGCGTGACGCTCACCGTCGCCTGGACCAGCTACTTACCTCGTGATCCTACAACAACAGCATCCTTACCTGGACTCTGGCTCGCATCTCACAGCAACACTCCATCTTCTTGGCAGATCCCGAATCGACGCCGCAGCACCTGCGCTCTCTGTCCCACAAAGCCGAAGTCCTGAAACGAGAAAAGAAGACAAGACAAGGTTAGAACTCCCGAAAACACCCAACCCAGGGACCCGCCACATTTAAAACCCAATGTGCACCCTAAGGCACCATTAAAAGCTACTTACCAGCTGTCGGACCATCTCAGCCCCGCTCCTCTGTACTGCCGGCTCCGCTTCTTCTACCGCAGCTACCGCTGGCAATGCTACACCACATGCAAGCGGAGAGAGCAGAGAAAAGAGACATTACATACAAAGGACAGAGAACAAACTTTACAAATACAATTACATCAGTCGGAAGACAAGCGAGCAAGTGGAAACAAGGGAAACACTTACCTACAAGAGAAGTGGACTAGTCACAGCTGGCCTGCACTTCAACGACAAGGGGCCAGTTAAGGAATTTGGTTCCCCTCAACAAGCGCCCCTGCCAGAAGCAGCAGGACAGAGACCTCATCATCATCATTCAGCAGGTGAGCCTCAAGAGCAGTGCAACCCCAGGGAAGCCACATCCTGGCACGAGAGGTCTGGATAAGGGGTCAGGGACCACAGGCTGCATACTCATATGACCCCCCTTATATTCATGCAGGAACCACACTGCTCATCACCGCAGTTCCCCACACAGACGCAGAGGGAGGAACAGACAAGAGGAGTTTCATCCCTGGGAAGGCTGCGACTGTGCCCCAATGCCTCCGCAGAGACCAGGTGAGCATAAAAATGTTTCCTTTCTGTACAGGAGTCCTTGCCTTAGGAAGAAAAAGGGACTTCCCTTCTCTAAT
Source organism: Ambystoma mexicanum (assembly GCF_040938575.1). Taxonomy (NCBI): domain Eukaryota; kingdom Metazoa; phylum Chordata; class Amphibia; order Caudata; family Ambystomatidae; genus Ambystoma; species Ambystoma mexicanum. The sequence goes on along the minus strand of NC_090921.1, from coordinate 1,142,451,764 downwards.
CCTTCCCCTTAAGAAATCACCTGCAAGTAAGCCTCTGCGAGTGCTAGATCGTTTCGCTGAGCGCAGGCTAGGTCAGGAAGGATGGTAGATTCTTCTTCCCATTTTGCTTCAGTGGTAGATGGTTCATCAGCTTCCTGAAAGCCAAAGGTACCTCTCTCAGTATCTTTTGGTTCATGCTCTCTAAAACAAGGAAATCAAGCCCTTTCAGGAATTCCCTGTGCAATTTTGTCCCCACGATGTACTTCAAATGGAATTTCACCATGGTTCTGTAGGAGAACATTTGTGTCTCCCCATTAGTCCAGATCTATGATGCCCACTAGAATCTCGATGCCGAACTTCCAGGCCAGTCCAGATTTTGGAGCCAATCTTATATAACACCCAGGAGGGGGTATCAAAACTAAGTCTGTGGGAATCATTCCTCTTTTCCCTGGAGAGATAGTATCTTCTCTGCTTCTACAGATATCAAATCCTATGGATTCTTTCATGGCGATAGAGGGATCTGAGGCTCTATGACTAAGCGTCTGGAATTTTAGGGTTCCCCAATTTGTCTCAATTGAGTCACACCCCCCTCCTGACACCTCATGTAAGGAAGGCATGCTATCAACAGTAGGACAGATACGAGTGGCCACAGTTCAAGGGTGTTTATTGAACTTCAATTGGGTTTGAGAAATGCATACCTAACCCTAAATCTAAAGATTGGAGCAAGCTACGACCATCAAATAATAATAATGCAGTTCTAGTGGTGTCTTGTCAGAATAAAAGGGCCTGTAGTAATAAACCTATTGCCAATCCTTACTTCTAAATACTGTAACGCTCACCTGGTATCCACGGGGACTTCACTCAGCCTGTTCTGACCTCTTACGACCTCAAACCATTCCCTGGAGGCTATTCGACTGGAGACTGTTAGGCAGAAACCTGTGCAGTTCCCTTAGGGACCACTGCAATTGGTAGCAGTCTGTACCACCCAGATTTACCTGGTAGCTGTGGCTGAGCAGCCAGACTTCTCTCAAGAAGAGTTAGACAGTATATAGAGTATACACATTAGGTACAGAAATACAGTAGCACAAGCAAACACTGACCAGAGCTTTGGTATACAAGTATATAATTATTTATTTAAAAACACACTTGTAAAATACACTAACACTAATATGGCAAGCAGGTTCCAAACACAGTCACTTAGAAATATATACACCTCCCTTATTCCTCATTAGACAAGTCTTAGTTAACACCACTTATTTCCAGACAGAGGTGAGCGCTTAACTAAAGATGGCACTCCAATAAGTTATCAAAAAAAAGGGAGGGAAAAGGCAGAAATTAGAAAAGCACACAACTCAACACTTTAGAAATACTCAGCAAGGCAGGAAAGTCAAAGTCTACTGGTGAGCCAAAAGTTCAGAGGCCAGGCTCCCTCTGAGAGAGTAGAACACAAATGCGCCCAAGATCACACAGTTCAAACATCTTGAAAAGTCTTGCAGAGAGTTTAAAAAGGCAGGGGTTCAGCTCAGAAAAGTTCAGTTAGCCAGCCTAGGTGTCAAAACACACACTTACATGGAGGAGAGAATCGACACTCTCGCCGAACCAAAGAAGCCGAATGAATTCAACCCTCCCACTGTGGTTGGCACAAGTGCCTGAATTGTAACACAGGACACCATGTGGCAGCCAATGGGGGGAAGAGGAGTTAGGGAGAGGTTGTGGATGGGGAGGGGAAGTTAGGGAAACCGGGAAAAGGGTTAGGACAAAACCTAAGTTGGATAGGTAGGGGGAAGCACTGGGGAAAAACCCTTCCTTTCATATACCTGTATATCCGAGTTCCTGACACACTGTAACATTGACTACATGAATAGCCAGTAACATAGATCAGGACACACCTTAATACGTATGCCCCTGACTTCAGAACAAACATAGAGCACAAAACATGCACATGTAGTAGCAAGCGGGATGAACACAGGACAATGGAACTTTCCCATCAATGAAGAACGAAACACATGGCCCGTAGGGCAAGCTTGCTACTGCAATACATAAACACATAAATGCATGTCCTTGCTGTTTAACCAGACAAACTAATACACATCATCACCCCTTGAGAGTGAATACTCTTGTCACCCTTAATGAGCTGTATTCGAGAGAATATGCTCCAAAAATGTTCCGTAATGTCCTTGTGTCTTATTACACAAAACCAATTGCTTTATCCCCAAATTCAGCCCTTCCGTAATTGCCAAGTATCAGCTTCATGCGAGAGAAAACATATGCATCATAAGCTCCCACCCCGCAATGCCTTCTGCACTTATCTGAGCTCCGAGGGCCCCGCGGGACTCCTCGGAGGATTAGTAGCACGCTGAAAATGCCGCAGTTCCGCATGCAACTCAGTGCAAGAGAACGCTCGAAACCTCGTGTAGCTTTAGGGCAGAGCTTCGCCATCCATGGTTTCCTCAGCGTTTCGCCGACATGCTCCTCACGCCAACCGCTCCTGGATTCGTAATAAGCCACACCTGTTTCACGCGCCGTTGCTCTTTATGCTGTTTGTAATCACTGCAGCTGGCAACGCGCACGTGACCTTCTTCCTGATTGTGCACAGAACTACCAACCTCCCGTGGCTTGCTGGGAATTGTAGTCTTTGCCTCCAAAACTAGCCCAAAAAGGATTAAGAGACAAAACGTGTGACTCCTGTGCGCTTCCAGCGCTTATTCCTCACACTAGGGCCAACCTACGTGGTAAGTTGAGGATTTAAGAGACAGCCCACACAGACGGTTGCAAGGGAGGCCAGGCAGACACAGTACCTTGCAAGTGGAGAGGATCCTCCAGCGGGGGCAGTTGTTCCTGGCAGTGGGTGCAAGTCGCGGCATCGTCCAGAGGAAGAGAAGATCTCGACGTGGAGGAAAGCTGAAGGTCGTTGCACTGCCAGGGAAGAAACCAGCCACGGAGTTCTCCGGTTAAAAGGTACTACCCTTTTATTCGCGGTCGTGGTAAAACGTGGTATCCCGGTTGGCGGGTTGCTTGGCACAGGCATGGCAGCCACGAGATGGTCCTTGAAGGCGAAAAGGCGGGCAAACTGGTTATCCCCACCAGTCAAAGGAAGAAGACTCTTCGGATTGAAGATCTCCTCTGTCGTTGGAAGAAGTGGTGAGTCGGTTCAGCAGGGCTCCACCGGTGGTGTCGTAGTTGCAGGTCGGCTCAACTTCTCCCTCCTCTGAATTTTTGGTCCTGTGGCGACTTCTGAAGTCCCAGTCCCCAAAGCCCTGCTTTTATGCAGAAAACCCCCATTCACCATTCCTAGCTGTCAATCAAACATGCTAAGTGGTGAGCCGGGCGGCTCACCACTGGGCCAATCATGCAAGAGTGCGACTTGAGTTGCCCAGGAAACTCAGTCCAGAGTGCCTAAACCCCCCTCCCACACATCCTGTATACCCAGACAGAGTGGCATCACTTTTGGAGGCTTCTGTGCAGAAGCCCGCCAAAAGTGGAACAAAGGGCTCGACTTGGGTTTGGAGTTACAGAGGCGAACACAGCGCCATTTTAAAACTGAGTCCTGGCAAAAAGACCCAACCGGGGAATAAATATTAAATAAATAACCCGGCGGTATCTTTAACATTGCACCAAAAAGTGGTGCGTTTAAAATGAATGGGAAAATCCCATAGGAAATATTCTTAAGGAATATTTTGTGTGGTAACCACTGCCACCAGCCAGAAACTTGACAAGGGGGGACTGCACAGTGCCCCCTTGAAAACAGACCGAGGGGTAATCTAATTAACCCATTTAGTACTTCCACAATATTATGGTTTGTACTGGTTCTGTTCACAAATTTTGGACTAATAAAGCCAATGGTGACTTTACATACCCTGGGAGACAGTAGTCAGTCCCAGGGTATGGAGTCTATGTTTGGGGGTCACTATGACACCCCTGTGTTACTGCACTGAGGGTGCTGTGTAACACACATCCCAAAAACACATGAAGCCTTATGGAATAAAAGACCCCATAGCCCATGAAACACATTACAAAGTCAAAGGATATCTCAACTCATGTCTAAGAGTGGGAGAAAAAGAGTCTCACTCTTAGCAGGAGAAAAAAATAAACCCCAAAAATCCAGCAAAGCTGCTGGGGGACTCACTAGGTTTGGGAAATTAGCCTTAACAGAGAATTTTCCCTAACAGAGACTGGGCCTGAAACACAGGATATGTAGAGTTTAACTCCCTATTGTCTCTGTGAGCTTGAACCCCTTCTTCCCCGGAGTCCAACCCTTCCCTTTGATCCACAGCTCACCTTATTTTCTTGGATAGTGTGCTCTCCGTCCTGCTTTCAGCGCAGGGGTGCGTTGATTGATGCGGGCTCGTTGCTGCCTGGTTACTTCACTGGCAAGAGTCTGACAGGTAAGTATAATGAGTCTTTTGAACAGTTCTCTAACTTCATTCCTTTCCTTCCTTAGATGATGGCCGGCATCCGGGGATGGTGGCGTGCTGCTGAGATGAGTAGTGCTGAAGGTGAGTGAGAGCGCGATGCGCGATGCACCCCTTTCGTATTTGTATTGAACGGAGTTCTTTTCCTGTGTCTTTTAGGTGTCGCAACGTTTTCAGCGTGGATGCCGGTTATGAAGAACAAATGCGGTGAGTAAGCGCGGTATGCAGCGCCTCTAGATGTAGATGTTTCCACGCTAACCTGGAGTGTCTTTTGCCTCTTGCAGATGGATGAGAAGTTCTGGAGACATAATTCCCCCCAGAGCGGCTGGGATTCAGGTAAGCGTTTGAAGCTTGTACAGTATTTAAAAATAAGCGAAGATTTGCAGAATGCTTACTAATGCCTTTTTTCTGTTCTTTTCCCTTTTCCTTAGGAAGCGGCGTGCCGGGATGGGAATGACACCGCCGAAGATGCCCACAGAACAGAAGGAGCGATGAATGATGGGCAGAAGCGCCGCAAGGTAAGGCTGTTCCGAACGGTGTTCTTGTTCTTGCAGGAGCTGAGCGCAGAAGAAAGATGCAGGCCTACTGGAGACCGATCCGAACACGGTGAGTGTCACGCTGCAGGTGCAGAAAACACAAAGCATGTTTCTCAGCCTGGGCGTGGCTTAAATACTCTCTGGGTATCCCAGGTGTCTCTGGGCTGAACCACACCCAAAAGACTAGACTGCACATGCAGTTCTGGGAACCGAAATATGTGGGGGCATCCATCTTGTCCCCATCAATGCACTACAAGTCCAATCCCCAATGTTATCCTATGGGAGTGAGTGAGTCTGGTGCCACAAGCGCCAAGTCTGACTCCAAGTGGGTCTTTGGAGGGATGGAGGGGCCCTTGAGGGCCATGTAGGCGATCATGGCCTGGCTCCAGCCTGAAATCTTGGAGGGCTGGGGACATGAGGGGCAGGAAACATGACAAATACAAATAGTGTGGGAAACAATGTTATGCAAAGGAAAAGTGTTCAAGGAATGATATGTCAGGACATTCAAATCATTGGCTTCCCTTCCCCACATTTTCAGCACGGGATAAGTGACACACTTGAGCTTAGCACAGTCTCTGGCTTCTCTAGCATGAGGGTGCAGTTCAAAACTCCAACATCATGGCCTTATGTGCCAAAGTCTCTTTGCTGTTCAAAGTCTCTTCTTTCAGAAGGCCTGATGCAACAAACAAATAATAAAGTTCCTTTCCTTTCAGGATTCTCCTGCGCATATTTTTCTCAGATTACTCTTCACCTCGAATCCCCCTCCGCCGGTCTCAGATTCACTTTAACACAAAGTTCGTGTTTCACATGTACACAATTTTCTTAGGATTTCCACGTATCCAGTTTCTCGGATGATTCACGGTTCACCCCGGATGCCCCTTCGTCGAGTTCAGATCCGTTCTAACACAAAATCTTGAATCAGTCTCCCTCTGCCGGGCTCAGACCAATTTACCTATTGTAACACAAACTTTCTTTAACACAAAGCTTTCAATTGGTCTCCCTCTGCCGAGCTTGGACCGACTTTGCCATCTACTTTGCCATCAACTTTCTTTACTGTATCAACATTGAAGACTTTCGATTGTGCACAGGATTTTACTTGACCCGTTGTAGGACCACTTCGATTCACAATCCTTTGCCACTCTTTCACTTTTGTCAACTCTCAGCTCGACACCTTACATAGACCTTCGATTGAGCATGCATGCACTGCCGGACCACTCTGTTAAAGGTATTTTATCTTGTTTTCAAAGTTCAATCACTCATCTGCAGTTCAATTTTACTTGCGTTGGTTGTCACACGTGTTTCATACAATGGTCGTTCCAGTGCTAACCATACAATGTTGCCGCTTGCAACCTTGGCTTTAACACAGACCAGTCTTGTATCGGTCTCTCCAACTCAACGGCTGTGTTGATTTCATTGACTCTGCTTTGTTGCTGAGCCAAGGACAGTACCACAGCAGCTGGAGATTCTCCCCATCGACACGGGAGGGCCCCGAGTGCCTCCGACATACAATACAGGATTCTTTATCCTTGTTTCCTGGTCTTTCACTTTCTATTCTCAAGGCTTTGTTAAAGTAACAGTTCCTTGTGAAAACATCAAGGGAACTTCCCTCCTTGTGATCCCCTTCGGATTCGCCGTCTTTCTCCTCATGTTAAACTGTCATCTTGTAAATGCTGTTTCCTCGTGTGCTTTGCCTCGCTCAGAGTGTGCTCTCATGCTCCACCTTTTATCTGTGTCGGGAAGTGTAAGTGAAGTCAGGTGTACTTGATGGTCAGTAATTGCCTGACCCTGCCTGACCATTGTATTGGGAAACGTCAGGTATACCGCTCGGGTGTTAGTCTGTTTTCTCTCATAGCGGGCTGTCCGTGAGAAAGTGTTTGTGTTGTGAGAGGGGGGGGTTGAGTTCCGAAGTATCCTACCTGGTGGGATGGGGTAAAGGTGTTACAGGGAAGGGATACCGCGTCTCACCATTCGGTGACCCACTCCCGAAGACTGCTCACACAGGTGATCCTCCTGCACTGGTCCACCCTCATGAACTGGATCCAAAGCAATGGCCGTAGCCACCTGGATGACAGATCCCTGGGGACTAGTGGGTGAGACTGAACTGATCAACTCAGCCCTTCAAGATGGGTAGCAATTACCCTGGAGATGGATGGGGATGCAGATTTATATTCATACATCAATAATCCAAACGACTTAGGTAGTCGGTAAAAGGAAAAGTGTTTTATTATCAATTATCTAAAACAGGGAGTACAATGAACATCAGCGAACTCGCTCGATCCTCTTAATCAATGCATTCTAGTAAAAACTGAGATTTTATTCACAAAACTCGTCATTAGTGATGTTAACATACGTTTTACTAACATCATCCTACGTAGCAAACTACAAAAACCTTTGAGTATGGGTGATAGGCTCTCAGTGAACATCTGTTACGATCTAGTATGGGATAGTGAGTGAAAGTGATTGGTTACTTAAAATCAGGTGGGGCAACTAAGCCCTCCCTTAAAAATGACCACTATGAACGTTACTAAATGTACGACGTCACATTGGTTTACACAACTATAGGACCCTTGATTACACAGTCCTCTACAATTGGTTGGCACTATAACCTCCGTCAGTACTTTTCCACCTATGTCTAGCAGCATGCAGTCTGGCCATTCAGGTGCTGCTGAGCTCGTTTTAACGGTTCCATGTAATAATGTCGCCACAAAAATCTCGCCATGCAAAAATATCGCTGTTTTTTGTGGCGACATTATTGCATGGAACATGCGGGGGACACCCAAAACTTTTTTTTTTCTTTTTTTTTGTACATTTTTTTGAAAAAATTGTTTTGCCCCTGTCCCCATATATATGGTCACCCAAATAATATCGCCACAACATTTTCCTGGCGATATTATTTACGGCGACCATAAATATGGGATATTATTACCTGATACCGTTTTAACCATTGCTTCCCACCAATTAGCATATCAATCAATCATCACCTCAGTGGTCTACTGTCAATTAGGCTTTGAAGCTTGGCCTTGAGAGTGTTCTTAGCTCTGAGAAATTCAGGGAGTGAAGCCACGCTCTGCCCTCGTGCGTAGGTGTGACCATCTCTTTCGTCCAGCTTCATCCTTCCACGTGGCTGGAGACCATGAAATCGAGCTTCTAGCACATTTAAAATACTCTGTTTTAATAGACCTCTGACATCTTCCTTGTTTTGTTCATGCCTTCTGAACAAGAGTTCTCTTCTTTCACACGATTTGTATCCAATGTCAGTTTACTCCAGTTTGATAAGACCTTGGCTTCTTGGCTCACCCAACTTCGACTTCTGAGATTCATTTTGTAATTCAAGCTGCTTTTTAACTGCGACACACAAGAAATGAGGCCTTTTTGCTACTGTCCAGCACTGCTATAATGCGTAGTGGAAACATCCATCCTTTACTTATCCATATGCATATATATATATATATACATATATATGTATATATATGTATATATATATATATATATATATATATAGCCACTTCACTTGCCGCACTCTACTCACTATAAAGCTAGCCTCAAGATGATTTTGTCTGCTTGCGTTTCTTTTGCATCTGTACACATGTAAAATGGTTTGATGTCTTCATCAATTCTGTGTTATAAGCTTCTTCACCTTGATCCCAAGATGTCACTTATACTTGATACTTTCTTGAAGCCTTATAGAATATCTTCATTCTCTTGTGTCTGCATCTTCTATATACGGCAGCTCACCTCTGTGTGACGTTTAATGGTGATGGTTGGTGATGTCACCACTCTTCTTGGCCGTTTCTTCTTCTTCAGGAATCTTATTTAGACAACCACCATATTTCCTTGTGTGCAGGTATGGTTTTCTCAATGGGAATCTTGCCTCTAGGATTCCTATTGACCTTTGTTGCTTCAACTGTTCAGTATATGTCACATACTCTGGTTTCGTACATACAGGTAATATGGGCGGGACGGTTGAGTTGGGGCTACTTTGCTCCTCCTCTACAAGACACCATCTGGTTTCTCACACACAGTAATCGGTATGATAAGAGCAGTCCAAAACCTCTTTGGTTTTGGTGCATTTTAGTGGTGCAGTGGTAGTGCACTTCTCTATCTCAATGTGAGTTCTTGTGAGGATATCTGTATGTTGTCAGTGATACTGCACCTCTCCAATAAAAGAAATTGTGAGGCCATCTGCAGGTTGTAGTTCATTGGATAGGTACCACTGACAACATACAGGTGTCCTTGTAAGAAAACATATTGAGATCAAAACTACAATATAGGACAACTATGCCCAAAGGCTGCAATTATACATACAACCAACATATTTCACTCCCCACTTGTGCTCATGCTCCTTTCCACACTTATGCTGTCCCTCCTCCCCCATTGATCTGTCGCACCTCCGCCTTGTGCTGTCCCGTCTCCCCCTTGTGCTGTCCCTCCTCCCCACACCTTGCACTGTCCCTGCTCTCCAACCCTTGCTCCATTTCTCTGCCTCATCCTTTGCATGGTCACTCCTCCCCCCTTGAACGATTGCTCCTTTCTTGCGTGGTTTTTCCTTCCCCCTTATGCAATCACTCCTTCCCTGTTGCGCTCTTGTTACTTGCTCCATGTGCTGTGCTGCTTCCCCTTGCGCTGTCACTCCATCCCTCTTGTGCTGTAACTCCTGTCCCCCTTGTGTTATTGCTCCTTTTCCCATGCACTATCCCTCCTCCCTCTTGCGCTCTTCCTTCTCCCCCTTGTGCTGTCCCTCCTTCCTCCTTTGCACTGCTCCTCCTCTCCCTAGCGCTGTCCCTCCTCCATCCCTTCTGATGTGCCTTCTCCCACCTTTCTGGTGTTGCTCCTTCCCCCTTACGCTGTTGCTCGTTTCCCCATGCGCAGTGACTTCTTCCCCCTTGCGCTATTGCTTCTTTCACATCTTGCTCTGGCCATCCTCCCTCCCTTGTATTGTCCCTCCTCCCTCCCTTGCACTGTCCCTCCTCACCCCCTTGTGCTAACTCTCCTCCCCCTTGCATTGGCCCCCCTTGCGCCTTCCCTCCTCCCCCTTGCTGTGTGCCTTCTCTTCCCTTGGGCTGTCCCTCCCCCCTTGGGCTGTCGCTCCTTCCCCTTGCACTGTTGTTTCTCCCCCTTGCGCTGTTGCTCCCCCTTATGCTATTGCTCCTTCCCGTTCTAGCTCTGTTGCTCCACCCACCTTTGCACTGTCCATTAGCCCCCTTTGTGCTGTTGCTCTGCCCTTGGTTACCATGTCACTCCTTCCCCTCATTTGCGCTCTCGCTCCTGCCTTCAAATGTTGTACAATTCTCCTATGTACTGTTGCTGGCCTACCTTTCACCTGTTGGATGTATTCTTCTTCCTTGTGTTGCCATTTATTTATTATACCTCCTCCCATAGTGGTTCTCTCTGCTTAAGGCGCTGCCCATCCTTTCCTCCCATGCTGTAATTTCTTCCTCTCTGTGCTGTCCTTCCTCATTCCTTCCCTTAATATTAAATGTAAAATGCAATAAACAACTACAAACGCCAAAACTATTGCCGTTGCCAATGCTTGCTCAAATTGGCTTGCCGAATGCTCCCTTGAACCCATCAGTACTTTTCCGCAAGCAAAGAATGCATTGACATGGCCATAATTCCAAAGTGTCTGCGCTGTACTCTTTGGTAATGGCCCGCGGCCCTACCGCGAATGCCTTTTTTGAGGGCCCCCGGAATGTTAACACCCATTATAGCTCGGGTACCTCATCATTATGAAGGTAGAGTGAGTGGGCACTGCTTGTTTTTTAATTATCTTTATTCTGCTTAAATTATATCTGTGGTCCTGTAGCCAACAAGCCTCACGTGCACTATGAGGTACAGAGATACTAATAGAATAATGTATCCTGGGTTATTAAGTCTAGGAAGCTGGAAAGACCCCTTGTCTATATGAACACTTTATGTTTCTTACATTCTTGCACATTTAAAAAATATATTCATTACACAATTCAAAATCTTTCGATAGAAAGTTTTTTCATGACATCAGTGTAGAATTGAAAATAAGTCTTTATTTCCAAAGACACAGGCAGTTCATTGTCGTCCAATGCATTATAGTCATCAGACCATCTTCAGGGATCCAATTTTATAAAAATGAACAAGCAATCTCTGTCACTAGACTGTCTCTAATATATATAATCTTTTATTTTCAAATAAATCTTTTACATTTTATATTATAAATCTTATGAAAAAATAATGTTTACCTGTCTCTTGTGCCATGTGTATATCGAGTGTGGTGTTATCTTGGACTTTCTGTAAGCCTCTTGCTTACTTTATCTGGGATCTGGATTCAAATCCTAAAAACAAATGTTTCTTACTTAATCTAATTATGCAAAATCCTCAGTTTATTTTTTCATATAATCAAGTAATATTTCTAATGTAAAACAACGCATACCTGAACTCTTCCTGACCTTTTTCTCCTGCATTAATGTTATGATGTCCTCCAACAAGTTTATAATTATGATTAGCAATCTAATTGCCCCAAATCCTTGGTTTATCTTTTCATGTAAGTAAGTAATACATCTGGTGTAAAACAAGGCATACCTGTTCTCTTACTGACCTTTTTTCTTCCTGAGTAATGCTATGAGGCCCTGCAACAAGGTTACAACTTTGATTAATAGGTTCTTTCTATATCTACAGTGTAGTTACTAAGTACTACTAGATTTGCTCTCTCCACTTACCAGAACTGCATCTGGGGACCGTCTGACACCAGAGGATCGCCTGGCCAAGCAGATCCCCAGTGTCAGCCAGGTATTTTTTTGCTCAAAATGGCACCTGCCGCCAATAACGTGATGCTGTTATCAATGTGATGACGTCATTGTGTGCCGGCAGCCATTTTGAATGTTAACATTTGTTTGTGGTGTATGTTAATATCCGTACTGCATATTCACAATTCCATAACATCAAAAGATAATATGACTTCTTCCAGCAGTGCTCTGCTTTACAAAGTGAAGAGTCAAGAGATAAAAGAGTGCAAAGGTTAATGAGGCTTCCTGGAAGGAGAAAAAGGATGAGCAGGATATAATTGATCGAGATTAGATACAAGTATGGAGTAAAAATGGGAGAAAACTGCATCAACAGAGAGGGAGGAGAAGTTGTCGATGGGGGCAAGGGAAATGGAGAGTGGAAAAAGAAAGGATGAGGAATTAAACAAACAGAGGTTGCGATGTAGAAAAGAAACAGAAGGAGGAGAGAAGGAAGAGGAAGGGGGAAGGGAACGGGAGCAGGAGAGGAGAAAGTGGTCAAAGGAATAGATTGGATAGGCTTTAACCAGAGTGTAGCAGGAGAATAGACAAAGAGGTGGGAGATTACAGCAGAAAAAGAGATCAAGGATGGAGTTAAATGTCTTGCATTCAGATTGGATGCTCCAGAGACCAATATATACAGATGGAGATGGAGAGGTAGAGATAGGGGGATAGAGATTAGATCAGTTGTGGCAGCGGGAGAACGAGAGGGAAGTTAGTCTAGATGAGAAGTGTATTGAATAGAGGAAGACATAGTAATAAGACAAAACAGTAGAAAGGCAGAGCAGAAAAAGGATAGGGCGAGACAATTCAGGATAGAGTCTAGCATGATGTCATCCTTGTAGGAGATGACCCTGAGTGACACAAGGCAAATTTGTCTGAGAAGAACATATTGATTGTATTGCATCGCTAAATGGATTTGGGTACTGTGAGGGGAGTGGTAGGCTTATGCAGTGTTTGGCAGCCTTGAAATGCAATCTGCTCTTGTTGGAGCCTACTGCCATGGATGCTGCATAGTAATATTATGTGGCTGAGGTGATGAGGTTCCTGCAGGCTATGCAGGGGCTTTCCAAGCTGGTGACACTGTCTCTTAGTTGTGTTTTTCTCAAGATCTTTTCTTGTTTGCTGATGGCACATTTATTGTCGCTGAGTTCAGAATGTGATTGTGTTGGATTTGTTGGTTCATAATTTCAATGGTCCATGAATGTTGACTGAGTAAGTTAGAGTGCAGTGGAACTGTTTGAGAAGGTTGTTGACATCAGATGAAGCAGTGAATGCAGACTCCAAGTTGTGAGGTTTTCTTCTAAGTTGCCCAATGGGAGGTTTTTGAAGGGCCATTGAGATGCCATTGATGGTTTCTTTTGCTCCAGATTGGAGAGCTTTAAGTGCTGGAGCTTGATGGGTATTGCTGCTGTGAGACAGGGATGCTATCAAGAGAGACACAGACTTAAAAGTATTTGTTTAAAAACCTTTATTTACTAAGGTTCCTGGGGTGGTGGAATGCCTGACTGGCCCTAACTCTAAAATGATGGTTCATTTAACTGATGTTTCCAATGACCGTCGTCGTCTAATAGTCCAAAATAAAAGCCTGTCTGTGTCTAAACCTATGCTTGCCCTCACGCTGTACAAAAATGTGTTAGGCAGTTTCTTGGAAAGGAGAAATAGTGGTTCAACAAAAATGGCGAAACCAGAGTTGGTTTCAGGTGGTCTTCTCACCAGGTGCAATTAGTTCAATATCACAAAGAGGGGTTCACTCACCAGGGATGTTCGTGCAACCTTCTCCATGGGGCCCTTACAGTGAATTCAAACACCTCCAATGTCTCTGAGTTCCTTGTGGTTCCCTTCCACACAGCTTTGTGACTCACCAGGCTGACTTCTGCACCGCCCCACCTCACCATCGCAAAAGCTATGTAATGACCTGGCATCTTTTTTTATCAAGAAAATCGATGTGATTCGATCTAACATCGCTAAATCTTCCGCTATGCAATCCTCCGGCACTACCAGCTCTGTGCCACTCACCCTCACTGACCCCCCTGCTAGCTGGTCTACCTTTCCTCTGTTCACTGAGGCAGAGGTTCTAGCAGCGATCCTCAAAATTAAATCCTCCTCTCCAGAGGATACTATTCCGGCAAGTATTATGAAGACAACTGCCCCAGACATTCTGTCCGACATCACAGCGTCTATAAATAACTCTTGCCAGTCTGGATTGGTTCCGCCGGAACTCAAATCTGTTAGAGTCATTCCCCTGCTTAAGAAGCCGTCACTTGATCCCACTATCCCTTCTAATTTTCGCCCCATATCCCTTCTCCTGTTCTTGTCTAAACTCTTGGAATCTCTGGTCACGCCCCTTCTGTCCTCCTTTCTGGAATCCTCTAAGATCTTTAATCCTGCCCAGGCAGGCTTTAGACCAGGAAGAGGGACGGAGAGTGTGCTTGTCTCAGTGCAAGACGATATGTGCAGACTTGTGGACGCAGGTGGAGTTGGAGGTTTGATTCAGCTGGATCTGGCCGCCGCATTTGATACGGTGGACCATCCTACCCTCCTCTCACGTCTAGCACAAATCGGGATCTCTGGCTCGGTCCTGGCTTGGTTTACCTCTTTTCTTGCAGACCGCACTCAGACCCTTGCTATGCCCCCTTTCCTCTCTTCCCCCTGTGTCCTCACATGTGGTGTCCTCCAGGGATCGTCTCTTTCCCCTATCTTATTCAATATTTATATCTGGGCGCTTGTCTGCCTTATCCGCTCGTATGGACTCAATTGTTATTCCTACGCGGATGATACTCAAATCCTGATCCGTATGGATCAGGATCATACCGAGGTCTCAGCTTGTCTTCATGACTGTCTAAAAGCAGTCGGTGTCTGGATGGACCAAAATTGGCTCAAGCTCAATGGCGATAAAACAGAGGTGATGTTGGTGGGCTGTCCTCCCAGCCCATCACTATGGACCCCTGCTTTTTGGCCTACTTCATTGGGCCCCATGCCCTGTCCAGTGGACAAAGTAAAGAACTTAGGGGTCATTCTTTCCACCTCCCTGTCCATGTCAAATCAGGTCTCAGCGGTCTGCCAATCTGCCCACCACCAGATTAGGGTACTTAAGAGGGTCCTCCCTATGATCCCAGAAGCTATGCGCCCTCCTGTGGTGGCTGCATTAGTCCCCTCACAGTTGGACTATTGCAACTCCCTGTACCTCGCTCAGCCGGTGGGCCTTCTCCAGTGTCTCCAACGCATGCAGAACCTGGCAGCTAGACTGGCCACAGGTTCTCCCTAAGGAGCACATATCTCGCCAGTGCTTCGCCAACTTCACTGGCTTCCAGTGGCCCAGCGAGTTAAGTTCAAGTCACTGTGTATTGTCCACCGGGCAATCCAGGGCCTAGAAGCTGAGTTTCTTCAAACCAAATTTGTCCGATATATCCCGGAACGCACCTTCGCTCCTCGACCACCAACTTCTTGGTGGTCCCTAGGTACAACCGGGAAAGACTCGGTGGCAGAGCCTTTTCCATTGCTGCGGCCAGGCTCAAGTCTACCTCTAACCATCTGGCTTTCAGGAAAGCCCTGAAAACAACTCTATTTTAGCTCTCTGGCTACTACTGTTCTTCCTGCTCGGTAGCTTCCTCTCCAGCGCCATGATGCCCTTGGGCGACCGTGCGCTTTACAAGTCCAGGTAACATAACATAACATAACTACAACTCTTCGTTCTGAGGTCAGGGTCTCACCACCTGCCCTTCTGACACTTCTGGGCTGTATTGCCGGACCAGGGAAGCAAGCATTCACATAAACAGGTTTTGTGGGGCACCAGCATGTCTCTCGGCTCCCATGTACGGGCCCTTCTAAGCTCTTTGGAGACACGGCTTCCTTGCCACGCTTCTGCCCTTTTGCACAGCAGATCATCAGCATCTCGGCTTCCTGGCCTCTGGCCTCTGGTCCTGGATAGTTTTGGTGGTTTAGCTCTCCTCCCAACTCGTTCTCCTGCTGGCTCTCCTACTCGCTCAAACACCTGTGTCAGACAAAACTTTTTATAGTGAAAAGATCAGTGTGGAGTCAGGTGCGATTGATTACTTTTGAATTCCTGACCCTGCCTGACTCTATTAGTGGGACAACTTCAGTTCTTTCTATGGCAGGTGTCCCCTTAACTTCCCCATGTTATTCCTAAGGGTAATCCTTACTGATCCTAGTCGCCTCTCCCTCGTCTCATTATTTAGTGATCCTCCCTCCTTTGTCCACCTCCAGGGTCAGGATCCAAAAGCGATGAACCTTCCCTGGCCACCTGGATGGAAGATCCAGAGGGAATGGGTGGGAGAACACTGGCAGTTTTTCTCACTGCAAACTCAATAGGGATGATTAGGTGGGAACCAGTTCCTGTCTGGTGATGAAGTGAAGGTTTTGGTATTTGGTGGTGGGCGGTAGGTTATGTGGAAAATAGCAGTTGCGGTGTGGGAGAGCAGAAAGTGGCATTTCAGGAGGTCTGTGGATTTGAAAGTGAGGGATCCTGGAGCATTCATGTCCATGAATTCTGCCTGGCACCACCACATTTCACTGTACGGTTGACATTCTGGATGCTCTAGTCAGCAGGGACAAGGTTGTCCAGGATCTTTGAGGAGGTAGAGGTAAGAAATGTGTCTTTTATGAAGTTGCATCATGGTTGTGTGGGGTGATATCAGAAATGTCTGCCATATGGAGTACATCGGTCCAAGCATGGAAGAGCATGAGTTTGCGTGTGTGTTTGGTTGGAGAAGGTTGAGTGGTTTTGAGTGGGATATTGATGAGGTTGTATGGGTTAGATCTGTGATGGTGCTTGTTGTATTCTGAGTGTTTTCCTGTGCAAGTTAGAGTGGGGGTAGTTATCTGGTGTGTTGGCCCATGGTCCTTTCCAGACCCTAACAGGACCAGCCAGGCGTTGTACTGGTTAACAACTTTGCCTCTGTTAGCCTTTTGCTCAGGATGCCCAGGCAAGGAACACTCTAGTGAGGAGACTTTTAAAGGCAGGAATGAGGAAATGCCAGGTAGAGGGAGGCCTGGGAGGCAGGAAGCAGTCACAGGTGCAAGAGGGAACATTTAAAAAAATCAGCCAAATGAATGGTGACAAAATGGAGGCAAATATGTGCAACATGAAACACAGGGGTTTAAAGGAAGGGAAGAGGTGGAGCCACACACAGAGAGGAAGGAGAGGCAGAAGCAGTCACAAGAGTCACAGGTGCAGGGGTAATAAATTGAAAGAGGAGCCAAAAAACAAAGACGAAATGGTGAACAACAAGCACAACACAATGGCAAAGGTTTTTAAAAAGTGGCCTCTGTCTTCTAGCTACAAGTAAGGATCTGGTACTGCTCATAGTGGGGCCAATTCACTCCGGCCATTTCCCTGCATTTTCTGCAACATTTTTCTGCAGCATTTTTAAAGGGGTTAAGCCCCTATCCTCCCCCTCTACGTTCCCCACCCACCCTACCCATAAATATTAAACATAATTTCTGATGTTTGTTAATCTGCTTAGAATCACATGCTGTGCATAGTCTGACATCCAGTGGTCACTGCAGAGTATTGCATTTTATTTTTTCGTAGTCGAAAAGGGGACGTCGACAAGGCGTGTCTGTAACACTATCCCTATAGTGACGTGCAGTGTACCCACAATCCCTCACATGTCGAGGTCCCTCAGATTGTTTTTTTCTGCCCAGAAATTGGTCGCCTTTATGCGGAGCTCGTTAGAGAAATTGCAAAACGATATTTGACCCTTGGTCGTTATTCTTTTAAACATTATATAACATCAGATCCCTCCCTCGACGGCGAAGCTGTTCACCGCCGGTTAAGAACTTCGACGGCGGTGATTTCGACGGAGGCGATCCACCGGCGCTGCCGGACACGTGGCCTGGCCTCGCCGGCCTACACAGTAGGGAGAGTGGGGGTTGTGGGTCATTTTCTGTTTCTCTATAAGAATGCCTTTCTCTGTCGCTCCCCTTTCCTTTGAGATCGTTATCACTGCTATCTGTATCCTAAGCTATGGAGAGGACTCCCTTTAGATTTTGCACGCGCTGCAAGGGCAAATTTACATGGAAGGACAAGCATAAACGGTGTAACCGTTGCTTACCCCTCAACCACAACGAAGTCGATGTGCGGCCTGTAAGCTTCTTCACCCAAAGACTTTAAAGGACCGCAGGGTCAAGAGGTGGGCAGCCTACGCCATGTCTAGAGATGATTCCTCACCCGCCGCCGCCACAGAGTGTGACGAGGATAGTGATAACCCTACCTCTGTTTCAGAAGTTGTAGACCTCTCGAGGGAGCGTTCCCGCTCCTCAGCGTCTGTCCACGGCCCCGACAAGTCTGTCTCACGCACAACTTATGGGGATGAACACCCCGGCGACACTGACGCACACAAACACACACATAAGCACACAACCCACGGCTCTTCCTCGTCAAAGACGAAGAAAGCACTAGCGCCAATGGAGACGCAGGTCCTACCGGCGGCCTCCACAGACTGTAAAGGTCACAAGCCCCCCTCGCAACCGCAGACGTGACTAGCGACTGGGCTACCCCCAGATAAGGGCGCTATCACCAAACCACCAGACGACGTGCCCCGTCAGAGAGCGCCCGTCGGCGCAGAGTACGCGACACTGGTAACGTCCACACCAGATGAACCCTCAGCGGACAATTTACTCGTCGAGAGCTTGGCGCATATAGTTTCCACTGATAGCCAGAGACGGACGGCAAAAGACACGCTGAATACCACTCACAAGGCCAGGGAAACGCCGAGAGGGTTGGAAGGAAGGCAGGGACTGCCCCCTCCATCGAAAGGAACACCTAGCCTATGAGAAGGGTTCTCAGAAGGCAAAGGGAGTTTATCCTCGAAGTTATGGGATAGATCAAAAACGCCTACAGGCAGAGGGGCTTCCGTTTTCCCCCCCAGACCGCTCTGGGTTACCACAAGGGACTCTAGGGAGACTCCAGTTTTGTATGGATAGAATGGAGAGTTCATGTCTACTCCAAATCAACCATTACCCAAGAGACCAAGAGAGGGACCTCAGGAGGACCCCAGGGCCAAATACCCTAGGCTATTTAACCCCCTCCAAGAGGATGCAGACTTATATGACCTCACTGAAGATGACTCTCACTTTCCTGATGAGGAGTTCTTAAATAATGAAGAAGAACAGAACCTAGACGAGGAAGGTTTTGAGGACAACCCAGACATGGGTGGTGGGGCTTCGAAGAAGACCCAAACGAAGGTGCTTCACAGCCCTGGCAGTCCTCATCAGCGTGAACAGACCATGACGCCCTGAACCTGTCCCCCCCTAAAGACTCACCAATCAGGAACACGTCACCTATAGATGACCAACCTACCTTCAACGTGCTACTACGCAAAGCAGCAGCACATTTCGAAATTGAGACAGGAAATTTCTCCCGACATAGACTTTGTGGAAAAGATCATCAAGGAGAAACCCCCTGCTAGCCAAACCATTCCCCTCCTCGCCTCAGTAAAGAGACTAATCATTCCTTCGCTGTCTACACCTGCGTTGATCAGAGGGGTCAACCCAAGGATCGAAAAATTGTTTAGTCCCTCTCCATCGGACCATTTATACATTAGGGGCCACTCAGTACCAGACTCCTTGGTAGTAACAAACACAAGGAAGAGGGCAGGGGTTCCGGTATCAACCAGCGAGGCACCCCCAGATAAGGAAGGAAAGAAGCTTTATGCCCTAGGTAAGAGGATTACAGCCTCGGCAGCTTTTTCCACCAGAATTGCCAATAACAACTCCTTACTGGCAAGTTATGCAGATGCCCAATGGGGTAAATTACGCCAAGACCTCGAGGAGGTGCCTGAGCCCTTACGAACCCGGCTGCTGGCCACGGTTACTTAAGGAACTTTAGTAAACCAGAGCATCATTAAGAATACTCTAGATGCTGTGGAAACGGCTGGCCGTTCTCTAGTCCAAAGGATCCTCCTCAAACGTCATGTCTGGCTCCGTAATTCAGGGTTTAAGCCAGAAACCCAAGCGTCACTCATCAACAAACCAATAGAGGATTCCAACCTCTTTGGGAAGGCGGTGGATAACGCACTGGAAACTGCAAAAAAGGATTTTGATACCATAAAAACCGTAGACCAGATTTCAAGGCCTCCCAATAAGCGAGGTTATGGCAACAAACGCTTTTTTGAAGGCCAACGCCAGCAACAACAACAACAACAGCAGCAATATTCTGCAGGTAACTGGTCCTCTAATCAAGGAACCAGTGGACAATACACCCAGAGAGGACAACGTCGTGGCAAGGGAAGAGATCGGGGCTCCACTCCTAGAGGTTCCCAGGCCACCAACACCAAATTACCCGAAGATTCGGGTCCCCTCCCATGCATCGCCGGTCGGGGGGCGGTTAACATCCTTTCTTCCAGCATGGGAGGGAATAACATCAGACCGCTGGGTATTGTCAACAATAGCCCGCGGCTACTGCATAGAATTCAATCGCTCCCCCATGCACAGACCCCCAACGGGACGACGCCTATCACCGGAGCACCTCGCCATCCTTCTTCAAGAAGTGGACCAGCTACTAGAAAAAGGAGCAATAGAGGTTGTGCCTCTATCACAAGTAACAGAAGGTATTTATTCAGTGTACTTCCTTGTACCCAAAAAGGACTTAACCATGCGCCCTGTACTAGATCTGCGCCCAGCGAACAGATTTGTAAAACCTCAAAAATTTCGTATGGTGACATTACAGGAAGTAATCCCCCTGCTATCTCAGGGAGATTACATGACAACACTGGACATGAAAGATGCATACTTTCATATTTTGATGTTGCCAACGCACAGAAAATACCTCAGGTTCGTGATAGAGGGCAGACACTACCAGTTCAAAGTGCTACCCTTCGGCATAGCGTCAGCGCCGAGGGTATTCACGAAAGTACTGGCAGTGGCAGCGGCCCACCTGCACAGGTTGTCCATACCAGTATACCCTTATCTCGACGATTGGCTCATAACAGGGTAATCCTACGAGACATGCTTCTCAAATACCCAAAAGACTGTAGACCTTTTGTTCCAACTGGGCTTCTCCATAAACGAGAAGAAGTCCAGCTTAGAGCCCAGCCAAATCAAAAATTCCTAGGGGCTCTAATTCGAAAAAAGGACGGCCTCGTCTTCCCCTCCAATGAGAGGGTCCAAAATATGCTATTTCAGATCCCTCAATATGTAGCCGGTCGAGAGGTGACGGTACGCAAAGCAATGCGCTTGCTAGGAATGATGACGTCATGTATATATTTGGTACCTCACGCGCGACTGCGCATGTGCCCAATGCAAGAGTGGCTCAACAGCCAGTGATGTCAGGCCAGCGGCAATGGGACGATCTAGTGGTGGTCTCGCAGGTCTTTGTTCTCTCGCTACAGTGGTGGTCGAAGGAAAACCTTGTAATAGGGAAACCATTCGCCACCCCCGCCGTGGAAGCCACTCTAACCACAGACGCATCCCTCACAGGATGGGGGGGCTCACCTATCGCATCAGACTGTACACAGAGTTTGGACTCCGAGCGTAGCGTCCAAACACATAAACCTGCTGGAACTACTAGTGGTCTTCAAGGCACTGAAAGCTTTCTGGACACACCTGCAAGGGAAGACAGTGATGGTCCTCACAGACAGCACCACAGCCATGTACTACCTGAACAAGCTAGGGGGCATTCACTCTCCAGGACTGTCCAAGCTGTCCCAGAACATCTCGAAGTGGGCTCTCAGACACAACATGTTCCTGTTGTCACAACATGTACCAGGAGAACTCAATCTGCTAGCAGACGAACTCAGCAGAGACTTCCCTCTGCCCTCAGAGTACGAATGGCGGTTACACGAAGACATCGTCCTCGACGTTTTCACACAATGGGGCTTCCCAGAAATAGACCTGTTCGCAACTCTGGAGAACTCACAATGCCAAGATTACGCCTCCAGATACCCCCAGAACCGCTCCAAGGGGAACGGTCTTTGGATACCATGGTCAGGGAGATTTGTTTACGCTTTTCCCCCCCGACTCCTCTGCTCAACAAGATGCACCAGGAACCAGTCACCATGATACTAGTGGCCCCAATGTGCGCCCGGCAACCATGGTTCGCTCACCTGATGGAGATGTCCCTGTCCCCACCGGTGAAACTTCCATGCTGTCACAAGACAAGGGCAAGACACTACACACATGCCCTCAGACCATGAATTTAGCAGCCTGGCTCCTGAGATCATAGAATGTGGACATTTACAGCTCCCGCAGAGATGCATGGACATTCTCAAGGAAGCAAGAAAACCTAACACTCGTTACTGTTATTCTAGCAAGTGGAAGAGATTTGTCATCTGGTCTAGAGGTAAGAGCATCAACCCTGTTGACTGCTCTCCCACACAAACTGTTCTTTACCTGATTCACCTACTAGACTCAGGTTTGGTGTTTAATTCTATTAAAGTCCATCTAGCTGCACTTTCCGCATACACCACTTCTCAACTTAATGTGTCATGGTGGAAAGTCCCAATTATTTAACCCTAATGGAGGGAGTGAAGAGGATCCACCCTCCTATAGCTAACCCAGCTCCCTGATGGGACCTAAATGTAGTACTGACTAGGCTCATGGGCTCACCCTTTGAACCCATGCACAAAACAACACTTAAATAGCTATCACCTCCATTAGGAGAGTAAGTGAACTACAAGCACTCTCGATTCTAGACCCCTTTGTAACAGTTCACAAAGATAAGGTGGTTCTACGCACACACCCGAGGTTTGCACCGAAATTCATTTCTAAATTCCATGTCAACCAGTCAATAGAACTACCAACGTTCTTTCAAAACCCTTCAAATTTGGGAGAATAAACCTGCATACACTGGAAGTGTCCAGGGCTGTCATGTTTTATATGGAAATAACTAGACAACTGAGAAAGACTAATCAGTTCTTTGTCTCGGTGGCAGCAGGAAGAGAAGGAGATGCAGTTTCAAAATCCACTATATCTAGATGGATTGTACAATGCATCACTCTCTAAGAAAGAACTACCCTTCAAGCCAAGAGCACACTCTACTTGAGGCACTGGGGCTTCCATAGCATTCATTGCAAATGTCCCTCTTGAGTCCATTTGGAAAGCGGCAACCTGGAGTTCTGTACACACCTTTACAAAACACTACTGTCTAGATGCCCACTCTAGATCTGATTCCCAGGTGGGACAAGCAGTATTAAGACATCTTTTCTCTACTGTTCCTTCTCACAACCCAACTCCAACTCCGGGTACGGCTCGCTAGTCTATGCACAGCATGTGATTCTAAGCAGATTAACAAACATCAGAAGACAATGCATTACTTACCATAAAAGCATTTCTGATGGTTGTATCTGCTTGGATTCACATGCGCCCACCCTTCCTCCCCGCTCGGATGGAAGGAACATAGACATCCTTTTATATCTCTCTCTTTGCTGTACTCACTCAAGTCTATAAGGCTCCCTCAGGGCAGAAAAAAATACAAACAGAGGGACCTCGACGCGTGAGGGATTGTGGGTACACTGCACGTCACTATAGGGATAGTGTTACAGACACGCCTTGTCGACGTCCCCTTTTGGACTACGAAAAACAAAATGCAATACTCAGCAGTGACCACTGGATGTCTGACTATGCACAGCATGTGAATCTAAGCAGATACAACCATCAGAAATGCTTTTACGGTAAGTAATGCACTGTCATTCACTATATCCTCACCCCCATAAAAATGCTGCAAATAAAAGTGCCAATACGGCCTTCAAATAAATGCAGGTAAATAGCGATGGTGAGTTGGGCTGGTACCAGAAGTACAGGGTTGGTTGTGAATGAGATGTTTTCTTGAGCACTTTACTAATCTGCGATGAAGTGATCAATGGTAGAGCAAGAAGGCTGAAAGTTGATCCCAGCAATGTGCCTCCGTCCGCCCCTCAAGATGAAATGAGGTCCAGAAGTATTTGCAGGACTATAGGGATGGGCAGATGTATTCCACTGTTGTATGCCAGGCTTTCCTGTGTGTACCCTTGATATACATGGTAGGATTTAGTTTGCAAAACATTGTAGTTTGATGTTTTGATCTCCTGTACAAGCTAGTTGGGTCACCTGCAGCCTAATACGGAGTGAGATTCCTCCAGAGGACTGACCATTTATCCAGATTACTCTCTTCACCCCAAAGGATCTCTGGGCTTAAAGGTAGTTTGGCCTGATCTACCACTTGTGTTTTGAAAAATTACCCCAGTCAGTGTTTTCCTCTGTAACACTCTTTGGCACAAAAGACAACACGAGAAGAGGTTCTCTGCAGAGCACTGTGATTTTTTGTGATATTATCCTTGGAATAATTCCTGCCCTCTTCAACGAACAGTGCGTCATGTATGTCCAGAAAAATGGGTAGACAAAAGGCTCATGTCTCCTTCACAGCTGCAAACACAAACGAGATAGAATCACCTGCAGCCATTTGCTTTGGTGAAATTAACAGGAAAAACACTAACATCAAACCACATGCAAGGGGCACGGGGTTGCAGCCTTTCTGCCACTCAAAAGGATTCCACCACACGCAGCCCAATCTGCCAGAATGCACTCCAGGGGATGGAAGCACATCCACCAGGCAGAATTTTCTGGAAACAGATTCAAGATGGCGTCTGGCATAGTTGAAGACTTTCGCCCAGGGGTTTGAACTACCTGGCTTTGCAGTGCGCAAGCATGCTCAAAAATGTCACATGCCCCCTCCAGCGAAGCAGGAAGATGCTTTTCAACCCATGAAATAGGGGGGGGGTCATTTTATTTTCCACTCCATCTTGGATAAGGACGGGGGTCCTCATGGCTGTTTTTCACATCACCTGCCTGCCTTGTTTCCTCCTCTGAAGCTGATGCCCCAGGTAAGACCAGCAGGGCTACAATGTTTTACTATGATGGTTTTTACCATTCAAAAATGGCTGCCACCATTCCCTGCATTGATGGCTTTGTGTGTTTTCTCCTGAGCCCTCCCCGCTCTGCTACCATTGGCCTGATCAAGATTCTAAGGGCCAATCAGCGGAGCCGTCAGACGAAGCTGGCCCCCTGCATCAAAGCCCACTCTTAAGGCCCTTTCCCATCCTGTGTGGCCTGTCGGGCCGCTGCCGGTAGGCCTGTTAGCCGCCTGGCCCCCTGCTGGTCAGTGCCATCCTTCCACCTAACGATCTGCGTGCATTTACTGGCCCGAACTGACAAATGTGACATCTGGCCTAAAACCTACATTGTGGGTATAATTTGCTCTTCATCTTGCCCGTGCACCTCTCCATCCTGCGCTGACACTTACTCGGATAAACTACATGACTTACATTATCCTGGCCCACACACAAAACCGGGACACTCTGACTGCCTTGGTTGCTTCCTGCTTCTTTCCCTACCTATCAAACCATAAACTCTATACTCTGCACTTGAAATTTGCATAATGTCGTGCCTATCTTTGATAGCCCACTGCTGCTTTCTTAATGCCCTGCTCAAAATATACTACTCACAATTTCGATTAGAGGTGTGCTTATCCAACTGTGAATTCCCCATGTTGTACTGATTGTTAGTGCTTAATGGAAAATTTGAACTTAGGTGTGCTTTTCCAACTGTGCATTCCACCATTTTGTACTGATTTTAGTGCTTACTGGCTTAAGTGCATTTTACATCCATGCACTTTACTGCATTGTGTGCTTCTGGTAATTTCGAGTTTTAGGTGTTGCTCTTCATCCGTGCACCCTCTTGCCTATCATTTGCATGTCTAAAATTCTCCTTCTCATCATCTTGTCTGTCCCTTCCCCCTCTCTTGCCCTCCTCCCACTCGATCCTCATTTATGTCACAGCACTTGCACTCTCTGAAATGCTGTCAGGCCTAATACGATAGGTTTTCTGTTTTTTGTTCTGTGTTTCTGCCTCCCCTTGTTCACGTTTTGCATCCGCTCATCCTGAACGACTTAAGGCCTGTAAGACTGTTTCTAGACTGTGCATCCTCAAGTTTGAGCTGCTTTCTAGCGCGTTTGGCAAATTCGAATCTAGGTGTGCTTTACATCTTGCATCCCTTGCTGTCCCTTCCCCCTTTATTCACCCCTCCCCTTCTCTACTTCATTTATGTCACAGCACTTGCACTCTCTGAAATGCCACCAGGCCCAGTACGACAGTTTTGTTCTATGTTTACCATTTTAACCCTTATAGCACTTGCTCTTTCTGGTTGAATCAAGGCCCAGTTAAAATGTTTTTTACCGCATTTACCCCTTGTTCCCTCCTCTGCCTTGAGGCGCTTTGAAACATTGTTTTTGTATATTGGCGCTATACAAATGACCAATAAAATAAATAAAATAAATTAGCTGTATAATGGGAGAGGCAGGTTTGAAAGGGTCAATACTCCAGAGGCATGCACAGAGGGAAAAGTGGCAGCACAGAGCATCCCGTAAGGGAAGGGGTGCAGAGCTAACTGGAGGAGGAGGGATAAAGGGGAATGAATGAAATATGCCGCAACAAATCAGGAAAGGAGCCGGAGACTGATGGGCTTTCCTCTAATGCATTGTTGTTGGTTTTTGTTAGGAAGCGCAATGTGAGGAGAAGGTGATATATGAATGGGCATACTGAGGGCCCCGGGAGAGGAAAAGAACACTGTTGAAAGAAACCAGTTGTGTTGGGCTCGAGAGAGAGTTTTGTCAGTTTCCTGCAGCGAGGGAAGTAGGCGATTGAAAGAAACAGATTGTTTAAACATTGTCAGGGGAAACCTGATTGAAACGGACTAGGCTTGCGTTCGGAGCCGAGATCTACATTGAGAGGGAGAAGTGTCCATTTCTGACAGCGTCACCGGCTAGGGAAGCGGCCGATTGAAAGAAACTGTTTGTTTATATGTTGTAAGGGGAAACCTGTCTGAAACTGACTTGGCTCGCGTTCAGAGCCGCAAGTTATTTTAAAAAGTGAGAATCCGGAAGGCTGTGAGCCACGCAGCAACATGGTTGGAACCACCGACTCCTCTGTCCTTGGGGAGACGACACCTGTGTGCAAAGGCGGGAAAAACATAAAACGTTATATCCAGGACAGCTAAGAAGAATAACCCCAAAATAGAGGTCAGTGAGCCACAGAGGGAAGAACTGAGTCCGCAGTTAATCTAGGAGGAACTAAAAGAGGATTTCCTATAAAGTTGTGTTGTTTCTACCACCAGCAAGTTAAAACAGGACAGTGTTGTGACATCGATGAACAGATAAAAGAAATAAAGTTCATGTGAGAAAACTTCTTGGTGTTGCCTTTATTCCCACACGCTAAGTTGACAGCAGGTCTGTGTGGTGCTTGTTGGAATTACCTGATTTGCTTTCTGTGGGTTTGATTAAGAAGCTTGGGAGTATGTTATGCTTAGGGAAGAGCCTAAGATCGGATAGACTACAATAGTTTGGCTCTAGTTAGTCACTGTTGTCTGAGAGTGTGATAAGGCTAAGGAAAAGAGCACAGCTAGGGCTTGATACGTATTGATATGCTAATGGCAAGTCCTGCAGCAGCAGTCTTTAACTCCTGAATGGCTCTGTTATGTTGTCAGCCCTCTGCCTGCGCGCGCGGGGGCTGGCAGAATGCTGGTAGGCCGCGCGGCCTGTTGCGCAGCTCCAGCGGTAGCAGAATAATCATGCACCCACACATGTTGCTAGTCGGCCCCGGAACTGCCTCCCGAACGCGGGGGCGGGGCTTTTATTTAGGACGCCCTGCGTCACCGCGTAGCGGGACGCAGGGCGGAACTTAACATTCCTCCTTTATTATAAAACAAACAAACATAACGCTAACTACCAACAACGGCGAAGTCCAACATGACTTACAGTCTTTCACACCCAGCTACCCTGCCATTGGGGTTCATGGCACCGGGGCACTAATTACCACACATAGTCACTTAGCTTGGCTGGCGGTCTCGTCGTTGTTCTCAGCCGGTATCGCCCTTCTCGTGGAGCACTCCCCCTTGCTTCATGCTCTGGTTCACCTTCGCTGTTCGGGCCCTCGAGGTCGGGTGCATCCAACGGCTCCCAGGTTCCATCCCCCGCTCCTGTCTCCACAGGGATGGCCTCTGGCTCTTCTTCGCTGGGCTGAGTACCCTCGCCTTCCCGATGGCCCTCCTTATCGGTCCACAGGGTACGGGGTACAGCCTTGAACCATGACGAATTCCTCGTCACTTGACGGCGTCCTCGTGTCACAGTCACCATGGTTCCATGCCGGTCACTGACGGTCCATGGAAGTTCCTCGTACCTGGTATCAAGTTTTGACTTGGAGGAGTTTCGTATCATGATGACTTGGTCACCCACTTGATGATGGGACGGCCTCGCTCTCCGCTTGCCACTCATGTGTGCGTTAGCATCCCTTCTCCTTCTTTCTGTGTGTTCCTCGTTGATCGCGTCCGGGGTCCTGCTTGGGTGATGCGGGATCGACGATCTAATGACAGTGCCAAACATGAGGTCCGCTGGTGGTATGCCGGTTGTGCTATGGGGCGTGACCCGGTAGTTCCGGAGGAATCGGAAGAGGTCAACCATCCAGGGGCTGGCGTTTGCCTTGGACACCCTGAGCACCTTGTTGATGGTTCTCATAAACCTTTCTACGTCCCCATTTGCCTGGGGGTGTCTTGGTGTGATATGATGATATTTTACATTGAGGTCCTGTAGATAATTTTTGAAGTCCTCTCCCGTAAACGGTGGCCCGTTGTCGCTTTTGATTGAGGTCGGTAGCCCGTGAGTTGCGAACATTTTCTCTAGGGCCGGAATGACCACTTCAGCTGCTGTGGATTCAACTATCTCAACTTCCGGGTATCGGGAGTGATCATCCACGGCCACCAATAGGTGGAGGCCCTCTCGTAGCTTGCAAAAGTCAATGCTGATGGCCTCCCAGCGAGAGCGGCCACGTTCTGCTGATATGATTGGTTCCGGTTCTGGCGGGGCCCCCGTTATCTGACAGGATAGGCACGTGCTAACAAGTGTCTCGACCCGCTCCTCGATCTGGGGAAACCATACTCGGTGCCGAATACGGGCTTTTGTCCTTACCAGTCCTTGGTGTCCTTCATGCGCTAGGGCCACTATCCTATCTTGTATTTTGAGAGGGATTACGATGCGGTTTCCTCTTAGTATCAGTCCACCTTCTGTGATTGACAAGTCTTGCCGGACTGTGAATATGCCAGACAAAAACCCTTTTGCTTCCGCTGTTCTGTTGTGCGTGTGTCTCATGAAGGTCTTCCAGTCACCTGAGAGGATGGCATCCTTCACTAAGTCACAACACGGGTCCTTGAGCGTTTCCGCCTCGATTTCCTCGATGCTCACCGCCTTGGGTCTCATCGCGTGCACCACTTGACATAGGTGTTCCTCCGTCTCTGCAGCTACTTGGATCTCTTGTTGGGTGGCCTCTCGCGGATGCCTGGAGAGAAAATCCGCCAGGTTTCCGCTGCCCGGTTGGTAGATGAGATCAAAGTCATATTGCTGGAGGTGTAGTAACCACTTGGTGATACGTGCCGGAGGGTGTGCTGACGTCCCCAAGAAAATGGGTAGTAGGGGCTTGTGGTCCGTGATCGTCGTGAACCGACGCCCATATAAGTAGAGGTGAAAATGCCGGCACCCCCACAGCACAGCGATGGCCTCCTTTTCGATGTGTGAGTACCTTTGTTCGGTCTCTGTGAGGGCTCTCGATGCATATGCTATCGGTCTCTTCTCCCTGTCCTTCGTGACTTGCATTAGGATGGCTCCGAGCCCCACGGGGCTTGCATCCACGAACAGTTCTGTGGGCAGCTCGGTGCTATAGTAGGCCATCTTGGTGTCAGCGGACAGGGAGTCCTTGATGCTCTCGAACGCGTCCTGGCATGTCTGCCCCCAATCCCACTTGACGTTGGCCTTGGTGAGTTCCCGCAACGGCTCAGATAGTGTGGCCAGGTTTCGGATGAACCTCCCGCAGTAGGTGGCCATGCCTAGGAAGCTGCGCACTTCTGTGGGGGTCATCGGTGGGCTTGCAGCCTGAATGTCTGTGACCTTCTGCGGGTCAGGGGAGATGCCTGTGCTGCCAAATTTGTATCCGAAAAAAGTGATCTCCGATTTGAGGAACTCACACTTCTCCCGGTGTATTGTGAGCCCAGCATCTTGTAGTCTGCCCAGTAAAACGTGAAGCCTCTTGATATGTATTTCTTGTTCGGGGGCGTGAATCAAAATATCATCGCTCACGTTGAGGACACCAGGGATGCCTCTGATGACCTCCTGGATGGTTTGCTGGAATACCTCAGCAGCAGACGATATTCCGAAACTTAGGCGTTTGTATCTCTGCAGCCCCAAATGCGTCGAGAACGTTGTAATGTAGCGAGAGTCTCTGTGGAGTTTGAGTTGATGATATCCCGCCTTGAGATCAATCTTTGAGAATACACACAACCCTGTGAGGTCAGCCACGATTTTGTCGATCATTGGGGTGATGTGGCGTTCTCTTTTAATGGCAGTGTTGGGGAGACGCGTGTCTATGCAGATCCGCACCTTTCCAGGCTGCTTAGGCTTCCGTGTCACCACCATTGGAGAGACCCACGGTGTGGGCCCTGTGACCTCCTCAATGATGCCCGCTTCTTCCAACGCCTTGAGTTCCTGCTCCACTTGTTCTCTCATGTGGAATGGCGTTCTCCGGTGCCTAACGGCTTTCGGCTGCACTGTTTCATCAATATGAAGTTTGATGGTTTTCCCTTTTAAACAGCCTATTCCCTCTTGCAAGTCAGGGTATTGGTTCAGCATCTGCTCCACCTCCTTGTCTTCGTTGACATGGCAGATGAATTGGACCACTCCCAGGACCTCCGCTGCGTCCCCACTCAGGAGGCTCTCAATTCCTGCCTTCACGACATAGACCTTTGACCATAGTCTGTTTTTTCCGTGTTGCAGCGTAGTGCGGAACCTGCCAATCACCGGCAGGGGCTTTCGACTGCCGTATGCATACAACAGAGTGTCTGTGCTTTTCAGCTCTGGTGTAGGGTTTAGAGTCTGGAAAATGCTTTCGGGCATGACGTTCACCGAGGCGCCTGTATCGATGGTCATGAGAATGCACTGGTTTTGGATGGTGACCATGCACTTGCGCCTTCGGACGGCTTTTCTTCGTGGTCCCCGACCTTGGCACAGTGCAGACACCAGGTATACCTTCCTCCCTTTTCTCTCGATGTCCTTGGTGGGGTCCTGCTGCATTGCAGAGACATCATCCCCTTCATCCTCCGTGGAAGAGTTGGCCACTGCGACCCTTCTGGCGCTGGCTTGCTTCTTTTTCTTGGTCGCGTTCTTCTCCGGCGGGTTTTGTGGGGGCTGTATGGGGGTGTCCGCTGATCGGCATACCTTTGCGTAATGATCCTTCCGGCCGCATGCTCCACATGTGGTGCCTTGAGCAGGACAGTTGCGACGGCCATGTCGTGGGCCACCGCACCAGCCACTCTCTGTGGGCCCCGGAATGCGCGGTTGCCACCTGTTTTGGCCGTAACCTCCACTGTTGTCGTCCCTCGAGGATTGTCTGTTGGTGATCCGGGCCACCATAGCCGTGTTGAGAGCAGGTTGCAGCCTGTGTAGCGTGGCCTCCATGTTGGCCGCTCTGGTGTGGGCCAGTTCCCTTTGACGTCCTAGTTCAAGGATCCGCTGTAGGGGAATACCCTTTTCGCTAAGTATCAGGCGCCTTAGCTTTTCCGAGTGTATCCCGTTGATGATTTGCCTCCAGATCTCCCTCTCCACGTTTGTGAACTCGCAGGACATGGCGAGCTTTCTCAGACGGGTGTGATATGCATCAAGGGTTTCCTCCGCTGCCTATAAGGTGGTGCAGAAGAGAAATGTCTCATAGTCTGGATTTAGTTAAGGGAGAAAATGAGCCGTGAGGGCATCTTTCGCTCTTTGGTATGCATCCTGGCCATCATCAACGTTCAGGGAGTTGAAAATGCGCAGTACCTTGTCGCCCACGCTGAGTAGTAGGTGTGCCTTCATTTTCCTGGGCGCCGTAATCTCTTAACACTCCATCGTCATCTCAAATTTCTGAATCCACAGCTGCCATCTGGGTCCGCTCGATGATGGATCCGTGAATGGGTCAAACGGCTGGACCAGTGTTGACGAACTCCCGTGTGTGCGAGGTAGAGGTGATATCATGGACAGGTTTGCCGCAATTCTGGACGGCGTGGTGGGCCCAGGCGTGGACGTGCCGGCCGCCATGTTGGCGTGGACCTGATCGGTGTTGTCGTGAGTTCTTCCGACGACCACCAGCGCCGCGACGTCGGGCCTACCTTGGAGGTGCTGCCGTTCCCAGGCGCTGCGTGGGACAGTTCAGGGCCTGGCGCTCCCATCACTCCGTGTTGCTGCCCTCTGGTGTTGGATGCCAGATGCCACCAGGTTCTCCAGTGCCCAGAGGAAGAGCTTTGGTCATGGTGGATGGGGCGAAAAACGGAGTGGCAGAGAGAAGAGAGAAATTTTTTTTTATTTTTATTTATTTTTTTTTTGGGGTGGGGGGTCACGTGTGTGATTCCACCCCCACCGGGTGTCCAAAGATTTCGCCGCGATGGTTGTAGGGCGTTAGGGTGCCTTCAAAACACCGAGCGTGTAGTGGCGTTCATCTCGCCTAGTCGCCATTGTTATGTTGTCAGCCCTCGGCCTGCGCCAGCGGGGGCTGGCAGAATGCTGGTAGGCCGCGCGGCCTGTTGCGCAGCTCCAGCGGGTGCCGAATAATCATGCACCCACACAGGTTGCTGGTCGGCCCCGGAACTGCCTCCCGAACGCGGGGGTGGGGCTTTTATTTAGGACGCCCTGCGTCACCGCGTAGCGGGACGCAGGGCGGAAGTTAACAGGCTCGTATGTCTTGAGCTTTTTATGTAGCACTTAACACACAAAGCACCATTATAACCTGTTAAAAGGAGGTTTGGATGTCTAAAAAGGAAAGAACACTGGTTTGAATTTGTGGGAACAAATATAAACAAATATCTCACTTCTAAATAATGCAACATTGGAATGTGACTTCACCATGTTTCTCCTCATAATGGTGTGTGGAAGATATGTTTCTACTAGCACAAAGTATCAAACATGTGTGTCGAAAGCTCCTTCAGATCTCCCCTTGAGCTGTCATTCATGAACTGATTACTTACCTGTAAACTTCATTACTCCTAGTTCTACTCTTCCTTGACATATGAGTTTACAGCCTTCATGACAAGAACCTATTTCCAATTAAATTTACATCCTCCCTTTACCCTATGAATCCCACAATCCTTCAGTTATTTTTTTCCAAGCAGGACCATTGACCCTCATTTATGCTTGGAGGACAAGGAGGGTCATGAATATTGTGACGAGGAAGTGTAGAATAAGAAGTAATGGAGATTACCGATAATAAATCTGTTACCTCCACATCCCTCTCTTTCTCGTCACAGTCCTTACATATGAGACAGATCAAAACTAGCAGTGGGAGGGCTATATAGCACAACCCCTTATACCTCAAACAAGTATTCGACTTAATACCGTATCACAATGTTATTGCAATGTATTTCAGCACCCACTTTTCTCGGTGTCTGCCAGTGAACAGAACACTGTTGCTGAATTTGCCGGATGCTTGACTGTCCACGCTCAAACTGTAATGGTTTGTAAACATGTTTGGATCAGCCCATGTTGCTGCCCTGCATATTTCCAGCAGGGTCAACCCTCCACCCCCCCGACCCCTGGTACTTTACCGCAAGATTTTGCCATTGCTCTGGAAACCCGACCTTCGATTTTTTACACACATATATATATATATATATATATTTATATATATATATATATATATATCAATTACCATTTTAATCCAGTGGCTAATGGACATAACTGAGGCCTTCTCTCCTGATTCAATATCCTAAATATTCCATCACAGTTCCTCTTATGACTATACAGTATCATTCCACCTCCCCTGGAAGGAAAGTATTTTGAAAAAAGGAAGGAAGGCAAATATCCTGTGACTTATGAAATGTAGAAACCAGGGTAGGTAGGCAAGCAGTATCACATGTCATCCTCAGAGAATCAGGCTGAATCTTCAGCGATGAAGTCCAGACAACAAAGCCCCTATATCACCCAATCTCTAGGCCGATGTGATGAGACCAAATATGCAGTTTTTAGAGTTAGATATTTTATGTCAGTTGACCCAAATGGCTCAAAGGGGAAGTCCTGTAATGATTTGAGTTACAAGGGCATATCACATGGATGAGTGGCAAATGTTCTATAGAACTTTTAAGGGACAACAGGCCTCATTACAGGTCCGACGGTAACCGTGCCGGTGATACCGACGAGTTGCCGCCGGACCCGTAATGATTTACCGGCACCTGACTTCCCAGTAACACTGTGGGATTAGAACCCCGGGGGACCGGAAAGTCAGGCGCTGGTAAATATGACTCTATGGGAATGGGGACCATGGAAGCAACAGCACCGTTTAACGGTGCTTCCGTGAAAACTCTACGGGTGGGTGCCGTTGCGCCCGGGAAGTCTGACCTGCCGGGCGGGACGGCACCCGCCTGCAGACCTGTAATATGCCGGTCCAGAAACAATGGTGCCGGTAACCTTACCGGCACCGTTGTTTCCGGACCGGCAGGCTCAGAATGAGCCCCAAACTCTTCATTTGTTTGTTTGTTCGTTCATTTATAGCTTCATTTGGCAAATTCTGTATTCCAGAACAGTATTTCAATAACACAATAAAGCAAAAAAAACATGAATACAATTGAGTGAAACCTTTAGTTTATAAAGAGTTAAAAGCACATTTTTCAAGCGATATTACATCCCTTAGCTTGTGTCACCCACACAAGATCCAGATGACACCCTAATCCCTGAAACAACTTAAACATGAAGGTCCATTTGGCATCAATATTACCCTAAAACTAACAAAATACAAGCAGCCTGTTGCGGTAGCCGCATCAAACACAGCTCAGACTCCAGCCAATAAGGAAAAGAACCTATCACCCATAAACCCCGGGACTAAACCCCTGTGATTAAAACCTGTGGATATCCAGACAAGCCACCACAAAATACCAGAAACATCAACGTAATTAAAGCACCCCAAACCCACACAAGAAAGTGACAACCAACCAACAATCCTTCAACCCAACAACAAAAACCTGAACAAAATACTATACACTAGGAAAACCTGACACACAAGAAGGCACCATAAAAGAACAAACTAGAAACACTATGGACCTAAACACCATACTAAAATCCACAAAACCACCAAGTACCATCTTAGAGCCATTTCACATAAAAGAAAGAACTGAGAAAATCCAAAATCGATAATGAAAACCCTAAATACTACCTCACCGGAATATTCTTTCAACCCCTCGCAAAAGAAAACAATGGCAAGATGGATCACACCCCACCTCCGACGCATGAAGAAAAAAAACAGGAAACTGGAACAAGTGTGGAGAAAAAATTACGACCAATAGGAACATAATCGCATAGAAAAGACGGATACAACTATATAAAATAGAAATCCTCAAAGCAAAACACCTGTACTATGCCGAAAGGATCAAAAGAGCTATCAACACCCAGAAAGAGATGTTCAGCATCATCAACGAGCTAAGAAACCTGAGAGCCTGCAACAGCACACCCACTCCCTCCTGTGATGATTAGCTAGATATTATCACTTCTCCCCAGGGGAAGCCCTTTCTCATGAGGCTAGGGAGGTGCTGCTGCTACCCAATAGTTTAATATGGTACGACCTCATAGGGAGGGACTCCCCCTCTGGGGATAAGGATGATCCCCTAGGGTAGAGCCCGTTGACCAATGCCACACCACAACCTTCCCTAACACCACTCCATTGCAAACCACTTCCTTGAGAGTAGGCCCATGTATTTCAGTTTTGTAGGAGAAACAGCCAAAACAGAAGAGGAGCACAGAAGACATGAAGATTACTGAATGTGCTAGTACTGGTAAGAGGTGGCCCCAAGGATGCATGATGATCTACCTATCAAGAAGGATGGAGTTTGACAATCTGCCAGGGCAGGACTGGGAACAATGTATAAGAAGGGAAGAAGGACTGAAGATTTGGTCCAGCCCAGCCGGGAGAGGCAGCAGGTGTGGAAAACATCCAGAGCAGGACTTTCAAATCCTATCTGCTGACAGGGAACGCCGAAGTGCGAAGTTTGCCAGTGAATCGCTGATGGAGTTCTCTGTGGGTCCAGCTGGAGAGGGCCTGAACATGAAGCCGGAAGAGAGAGTTATGCAGTCCAGTAGAGAGCGGAGCCACCGTGGTGCTGCGGAAGTGGAGTAGCCAGAAGATCCAGAGAGACACACGCCAGTCCCAGGAAGTCCTAGTGGCGTGCTGAAGTCCCAAAGAAGGTATCGGGAGGTATGAGACACCCAGAGGGGACACAGAGGTGGAAGAGAGACAGGCTCAAGTGGCTTTCCACCTGCCCAGTAGTAACAATCAAACTATTGGGAATGGTGGACTGAGCATCCGAGGAGAACCTCCTTGTCACAGTGACAGCAATCAGCCTATGGACCATCCAGAGAAGGGTCTGCGGCCCCAGCACAAGCATATCGAGCAACCCAATAGAACTTATTCATCACAGTGGCAGAAACCAGCCCAGTGACCACCAGAGAAGAGTCTGGCACCCTAACACCAGTGAACTAAGCATCAGATGAGAAACTCCTCATTGCAGTGGCCACAATAAGCCCACTGACCACCAGACAAGAGTCTGGGACCCCGTCATA
Organism: Ambystoma mexicanum; assembly: GCF_040938575.1. Taxonomy (NCBI): domain Eukaryota; kingdom Metazoa; phylum Chordata; class Amphibia; order Caudata; family Ambystomatidae; genus Ambystoma; species Ambystoma mexicanum. Next base: position 1,142,415,480 of record NC_090921.1, on the reverse strand, counting down.
AGTGTACTAAGCATCTGAGGAAAGCATCCTGTCATAGTGGCAGGGAAGAGTCAACTGAGGCCCCGAGAAGGATTTGGGATTTTTCTAATTCCACGAGAAGGGGGCAAAGAAACACCAAGTTGAGAGATATGGAAAAGAACTCTCAAACACCAGTAGAAGGGAGTCATTCTCCTGGTGAAGAGAATTAAATCCCTTTTGATATATTCAAGAGGTGCCAGAACAAGGGAGTCATTCCCCCTGGCTTTGGTGTGAACTATATTGGAGTGTGTGAATCAATACCAGGAGAAGGGAGTCATTCTTCTGGTTCTGAAAGTTGACCACAAACCAGCAAAGGTTTGTTGGAACCACAAGCCAGGGGCAGGGAGTCATTCCTCTTGGTATCCTTTTTCCAAAGAACATTTCTGGGAATAACATCGAAATACCAGGAGAATGGAGCCATTCTCCTGGAGAGGGAATTTTCTTTTGGCTTATTCTTTAGTTGTTGTGTAAGGGATAGAAGTAGGTTGTGACACAGGACAGTGGAGTTTGATTTTGACTGACATTCGGACAGATCCTTTAGTATTAGTTTGAGGCAGGGAAACCCCTCTTAGAAGTTAGGGATAGTGAGTGTTTCTTCTTTTTGATCAATAAAAATTTTTACCAACCAAAATGCCACCGTTGTGTCAGCATCCATCTTCGACACCCTTACACACCCAAAAACTATGTTATGACCTTGCAAACTATTTCAAAAACACATTTACAAGCATCCAGCAAGTCATCAAGTCTAAGCCCAAGAACACAAGCAACACCAACACCAACCAGCCAACTCCAGAACTAACCACAGGATTAAACTACTTCCCACCAATTTTGACAGAAACATTTGCCAACCTAGTGAATTAAAGCAACATGCACGATCTCCAGTAGACCCTTGCAGACCAGACACCTACAAGAATATCCTTACCCAAGAGACACCTGCAGAATATCTCCCTAACCACTTTAGTCATTCCCTAGCTACAGGAGCTGTACCACTAAGCTTTAAAGTGGCACACATTAAACCACTCCTCAAAGGCCCCTTGAGAAACACAGAAGACCTAACCAAATACCGGCCTATCTCAAACATCCCTTACCCAGCTAAACTCCCAGAAAACTATGTATACACACAAATCTTAAAACATGTAGAAAGCAATCAGGTAGTGGAGCAGGTACAAATCAGTTTCAGACCCATGAGAGGAATGGAAACAGCATTACTATCTATCTGGGATTACCTAAAATCTAATGCTGGCTCCAACATCACCTCAGCGCTAATACTAGTACACCCATAAACAGCCTTCGACACAGTCCTCCATGAAACGCTCATCAAAACACTCCAATAAGTAAAAATCAGCAACATGGCTTTATTATGGGCAAATCCTTTCTAAAAGAAAGAATGGAAACAACCTGGCTTGTCCCCTTCAACTCAGCACCACACACACCAACCTGTGGAGTTCATCAAGGCTCATCCCACTCACACCTACTCTGTAACATCTACATGACTCCACACATCAATCTAATCAAATGACATGTACTCAACTACTACAACTACGCAGATGACACCCAAATCATCTATAAAATCAACAACAGTTGAGAGCCAGACCAAACCTTTATTAATTGCCTCACACAAATAAACAAATGGATGAGCAACAATAGCCTTAAGCTCAACCTGGCCAAAACAGAAATCATGATCATGCCAAACAACCCATTAAACCAACATTCAATTCTATTGCCTAGCGAATGGGAAACCAACTGGAATCATCCAAAGTAATTAAAACATCTCTGTGTATTAATGGACGGCGACCTAACACTCTAACTACAAGTCAATGCAATAGTAAAGAAGTGCTTCTCCCATCTATGCACAGTCAAACGGATACTACCTTTCCTCACCTTCACACAGAGAACATGCACGGTCATCTCTCCCATCATACAAAGAATAGACTACGCCAACAGTAGCTACCTTGGAATTACTGTGCTACCTCAACAAAAAACTACAGCAAATACAGAACGCGTAAGCAGGGCTGCTCCTCAGACTCACTACAAAGGAATGCATCATATCAGCATTGAGGACCCACCACTGGCTACCAGTCAAAAAAGGAATCTGCTTCAAAACCCTTTAAATAACCCACAGAGAAATCCACGGGCAAGAAAAAAATCACTTTTTCCCTTGTTCTTCTTCAAATTCCAAGTTCCAATCCCTACTCCGCACTCTACACAAGCCTCCCCCGCACTCTGCCTGGTGTCACGCGCAAGGCACTCGACCGCTCACAGAGACATGCCGAGCCTGCGCGAAGTCCCCTCAAGTTACGAAAAAATGCTGCACAGTCGATTTCACGAATCCACGAATGGTGTTACCCACGCAGAATGGCGCGCAAATCCCCGATTTTCCATGCAAATAATTTCAAGAATAGGGCCCCAAATCTCCAGGCAAAACTACAACACAGACACACGAAACAACCCCATGCATATTCATACACCAAAAAAGATCAAACCCATAGCAACTAGCAGTAAACCCAATACCAGGTGACTGTTATTTCTGAACTGAAGCTAGCAGCAGCACAGCAAATGCTCTCTTGTACTCTCCCTCACCATTCCACTAGCTAACCCTGCCCTAACACTTCTTCTCTTTCAGGTCCGCCTGACCGCCTAAAATCCAGGCAAATGGCAGTACTTGCATACTATAAATCTCAATAACGTAATATAACTTTCATACCCCTAATTAACTTTGGTTTTTAGTTCTCCATAGCCAGAGACCGCCCTCAAGAAACGATTTTAATGACCAAGGGAAAACAAATATCCTTAATTCCCAACAAATTACAAAGGCAGAACGACATTGCAAAAGGGGCAAATTTAATAAAAAAATGTTTTAAAAAACTCTTCCTTAATTGCATATAAGGACCCAAAGGTGTATTTGTTTCTTTTAAGTATCTGAGCAAAATAGGCACATGGGGTCACTCACGTTCCCCTTTCTAATGAATAACTCAAGGCTAGGCAAGTCAAACAAGGTCTAGTCAGCACATGGCTATGTTTATATTGCATCAGCCATGTAAGGCAGGCCTGCCTGAGTTCCCGCTTGCCAGTAAAGTAATTCATGATTACGGGTCAATGGTTTCCCCATTTCGGCTGATTCTCTCCTCTTTCCAGATCAGCTTTAAACATGACTGACTGATTTAATCTGTATCTCTAAAAGAGAATTAAACCACTAAGGATGAAACAGGTTATATTCTTGATTAATTCTGCACAAGGTAGACATAAATTAATCCAAGGTACAGATTGCCCTCGCTCACTTGTCCAGATCTCATTAATGACATATTTTGGCAAAAAAAGTTTTTCCATTAGCAATACATTTTACGAATAGCACAACAAGGGCAGGTTTAATCGGTCCTCAATATTGGACAACTTCCTATGGCAAAGCTACATAGGGGCAGCAGGTGAAGGTAAGCGCACAAGTCGCTTACAAAATGCATTCCGTCATCTTTGTATTTCCTGGCCACCATTTAAACCCCACCCTCCAGCTCCATATATGCCCACTGAGCGAACCTTCACCTGAAAAACCTTGATCATTGGTCTGACCGGCTGGGCTTTAAATCTAGCTGAAAATGTAAATGTTCTGCTTGTAGGCCAAATGATCAGGCAACTATGTTGTGAAGTACAAGGTGTTGCAGAAAAGCTCCCACCTGGGTAACTGAATTCTTTAACCCTGGGTATAGGGTCGAAATCTCCCAAAAAATTGGGCAGCTAATATTTCAACAGCAAGGGAAAAGAAAATGTTCAGGACTTGAGCACCTTTATTTGGAATCCGCATTCTTCGATATATGCAGAATAGTCTGTGGGGAGCCTTTAGAATGATCGTGGGGTTCTAGCTCATCAGTAAACCCCCTACCAGATTCTCACTTCAGCATCATTCTTTTAATGTCCCCTAACTGACCCTTTTGCCAGCCACTGCTTTCTGGAAGATACTGCCAGACCCTTATGCTAACCATCTTGCAGGAATTGTATTCCTGCTGGTCCTCGGCATTCCAGAGCTTCTGCTTATTTTCACATACAAAATGCTACAAAGTTGCTCCAATATCTATCATAGACCTATAGGGTAACACGCCATCTCCATGTTTGCATAGTGCTGGCCAACTGAGCAGAAAAATCGAACCTCTGCAAACTCCCATTTCAGCCCCCATGAGAAGACTTTGTCTCTGGGATTTGACTGATGTTCCCTGTGAAAAGAAGGCTGCATTGGAATCATCCAGACCGGATTGTCATCCTTTCTATTAGTAGTTGAAACCAGTACTTTCTTGGCCAGAACAGCACTACTACTGTAGCCTCAATTTGCTGTCCTTGATTTTCCTCAGGACTTTGGTTATCATTGGAATCAGGGGGAAGGTTTATACAAGAGACCCTTGTAACAGTCTACTGATATTGTCTCTGCAAACCAGGCCCAGGAGGTCAGAAACCTAGAACAGAAATGATTTTCAATCGGGTCGTTTCTGCAGACACAAATAGGTCTAACATTGTGACATTGGTGTCCCAAACTTTGTAGACACTTTCTGGAATGCGCACAGGAGAACCCAAGACGACTCATCTGAGATTAATTTGCACTTAACCTTTTATGTGGATTGCTTCCCGGGATATTAGGTGAGCCTCATTCCCTTCCGCTATGCCCTTTGCCATCATTTTAAATAATTTGTATCGATTACCCCCTTTTCGATTTACAAAAGTGATAGCTGTGGTTCTGTCAGTCCTTATGAACCCTGTCCTTCCCTGCACAAAGTCTAAAAAGGCTAGCTTATTGCTGTTAACTGAACTCCCTCAGTATAAGGTGCAGTCTGCTGTTCTTGGAGCCCACATTACCTGGTGTTTCCTCTCTCCTGTGGTTGCTTGTCACCCCGTGCTGTTCGCATCAGTGGTACTTATGTTCATGGGTGAATGCTCCAACTTTACTCACTTTCTGAGGTTGGATATCTAAAGCTAGCACTGTAGGTTGAGTCCTAACACTGAGGAACTTAGAGTGTGGGCCTCAAAACTCTGGGAACCTGGCACCCAGTGACTGTTTATGTGGGAAACTATGTTTCTTAGAAGTAGCCTTGCCCACAAACACACAGGTGGCCCTGTGTCTTTAATAATTTCTTCACAGACAAGGATGTTTTCTTGAGGACCTTATTCAGGAGTTTTTGAAGCCACACAGCCTTGTCCTCCAGGAGGAGCACATTCCCTTCTCCCAACCTGAACTGGACCCCTGCAAGAGTCAGGTTTTGAGATGGAGAAAGCTGGGTTTTCCCACAGTTTATCAGCAACACATGTATGTCAGGTGCTCTGGACCATAGTCTCCAATCTTTCCATTTAGGCTGCCCAGACCATAGCTGTATCCCCTCCAGGTGCAAGGAAGACACCGCTTCGGCCAGTATATTTATAAAGATCATGGAGGTAGTCCTTAGGCCAAACAGCAAGACCCTGAACTGGGATGCTTCCCGCCATTGCATATCTCAACAACCTTCGGTGGCATTGGCTGATTGGCATGTGGCAATATGCATCCTGTGGGACTATCTACATGAAGAAGTCCCACTGTGATATCAGATGCATTCTTTGCTGTAATATTTCAATTGTCAGCATGGGTTTGTTTAGAAATGTGTTCAATTTCTTTAGGTCAAGATCAGCCTTAATTTGCCCATCACTCTGGGCCACCAGAAAGAGTACCCCAGACCCTTCCCTCTCAGTACCCTTGACATTTCCTTCTTCTTCAGCAATTCCTGTACACACATGTCCAGGGCCTGCCTCTTGGCCATGTTCCTTGGCACAGGCGTCATGATTGTTGCTGATTGCGGACAATATGTCAAAACATCTTGTTTTGTGCCCCAACGCACTGCCCTGTTGGCCCCTATATCTAAGGAAAAGCTTTCCCATGATGAGAAGATGGGGTTGTCCTTCTGTCCGTTTTGTTCATTCTACTCCTTTTCTTCTTTTAAGACCTCCCTTACAACATCTTTTGCCTCCGTTTTTAAAGATTTGATGTCTATATTTATTTTGCTTCATATGCCCTTTGTAGCTGGTGGATCTCTAAGGAAGTCTGAGACATCTGTGTCCGTCTCCTCCACATACTTTCTCTTATCCAACTACTTTTTAGACAAACTCATGACTTTTTCAAGCTTTGAGCTTAGCTCTGCAATCACAGGATATTAGCTCTTACCAAGCTGGCTGGCCAGAAAAAATGTATCTATTCTGTGCACACTGTGTTCCTTTCCTACCATTCCCGCTCTTTGCAGGAAGCTCTCAGCCAATTGTCACATATCTGCGGTATCACGCTATCACGGTATGGGTGTACAAAACATATTTCGTGGATGTGGTGTTCGCACGTAAAATCCCCATTGGGGACTGTCAACGGAAATGAGCAACTTTGCGTTGCCAACCTGTACGCTTCAAAATCATAGCTGCCAACTTTCCTAGTTCTATGCCTGAGACCTCGAACCAGTCCTAATTTGGGTTTCCAATTTCATGCTGGAACTTGTAGTTTGGTTTTTCCCATTGTAAGGATGTGCATACAATTCCCAGCATGCAGTGGGGAGAAAAACAGCACTGACTCAAGGAATCACTCATACAAGTGGGCAATGTGGCAGGTATGCAAAGTGTTTCCAGTTAGGTTTAGCGTTGTGCGAGACATTGATGCCTGTGACCCATAGCAGCGCTGCAACTCCCGGTGTTGACGTTTTACCCACCAGTGCTCATGGTCATAACGCAATATGATTCATTCTCGACATGACTCATGTACATGCTGGGCACGAGATCAGGTCTGCATGTACCTCGCTCCATGGTGCAGGCTACTGAACCAACCACAACTCCTGCAGTTAATTTCCATGAGCGGCAGCTGTTCTCAATACCATGAACCCACTGGGCCTGCTCCTCTGACACTTCACACACATTCTCCTCGCCCAGCAGGTAGTGTGTTTCAAAAGCCCTGCAATAAGAAGTTGTTGGAGAAGTGCAACCAAGCTACTTCCCTCCGCTCATGTCCCATGAACAGGGTATCTTTCTAACTAAAGAATTGTGTGGTACTGGAAGTATTAAACCCGCCCAGGGGAAGTGACAGGACTAAATTAAATTGAAAACAGGTCCCTGTCAGGGAGGTTGGCAACTCATATAAATCATACGTAGTTGCGGGGATGAGGTAGAAGGACTTCGAGGTATTTACTGTCAGAATGAGGATCATGAGTAAGTGAGATCATATGTATAGTGAGACACTGCAAGCTCAATGTGCCCAAGAAGTACCAGGGCCTGATTTAAAGGTTGGGTGGAGCATATCATGATTTGTTCTTATTTTACTGGGGTTCAGGTGCTTGTGTTCTGAGCATGGGTTAATGAAAAACGTTCTATAGTAAAGTGCCTTAGATTTTGAGGTGCCACCTTTTAGGTTGTCCTGTTCTTTCATACAGGGCAGCACCAGTCACAGGCTGGGTGTGCTGAAGCCCTTCCAAACTGTTTAGACGGCAAACTAACCCTATCACAGAGAGCATAAGATGTCCCAACCCCTTTCATTGTGGTGTCCCTTATGCTGTGAACAATTACACTATCTTTGACGCAAATTATTTATATTAAGCAGTGCGTTTGTGACACCAGCCTGCAGTAGTGTTAAGAAAGTTTTCCTAAAGTCCTACTGGTAGTAAGACTTTAATAAGCTATGCCAGTGGTTTGTAAATCTCCAACTCTTAGTATCAGTTTGTACTAACTCAGGACCTTGGTAGAGTGGCAGAGCATTCAGGCTTATCTTAAGAGGAAGATGTGAGCTGTAGGTAAGTACACTGAACCTTAGCTAGACATGCACATCAAAGTAACTCTTACACTTGGAATGTATATAAAATGGGTTTAAGGTCATAATGTAGAAACCAATCGAAAGTCATTTTTTTGAGAAAAAAAGTCGAAAAAAAAAATGTCGAGTTTTTTTTAATGCCTTTTTTTTTCAAAATGGGGGGTTGCCCCCAACCCCCATTTTTTTACATTTTTTTTTGTTTTACCAATTTTTTTTTATCCTGAACCCCAAAATAAATATATAATTTAAAAAACCGGAATTCGACATTTTTTTTCGACATTTTTTTTCAAAAAAATTGTCATTCGACATTATTTTTTCGAAAAAATGACCGGCCACCATAAAATGATACATTTATTATATATACACCAGAATCACTTAAAATACTTTAGACGTTTACACTAGAACACTTCGGAATACTTGATAATACACTTCAAAGGACACTTTCATCTTTGTGTTTGTTTGTGGTTACATTTATAGCACTCTTAGAAAGGGAAAAGATAATGGGCCTCATTATGAGCTCGGCGGTAACCCACCGGTGCAACCCACGAGTTGCCGCCGACCCCGTAGCACCGGATCCACCTCCTGGCTTCCCAGTGCCATTACAAGTCTCGGCGGAGCAGGAAGTCAGACGGCAGATCTTGTAGGCAGAGTCCTATAGGACTCCATGGGAATGGGAACTCGGAAGCACCGCCGCTGACGGTGCCAGTGCTTCCATGGCAACTCAGTCTGCCTGAGCCGCTGTGCCCAGGCAGCGGCCCAGGATGAAGCGACCCCGGCAGGCAGACTCGTAGTGTGGCGGTCGGGAAACCAGGGTGCCGGTAAGCTTACCAGCACCCTTGTTTCCAGAGCGCCACACTCATAATGAGGGCCAATGTTATCATATTATTGGTTATTACGCGCACCTGTGTTTTTTAACAATGCATACGGTAATGCATTTGCTCTGCAAACACATATAGTAAAGTCTAAGGGAGGAAAATGGTTAATTAGTGTAACATTAACTTGGTTCAAGGTTCTAGAGAGGGTTTCTTCGCACCGCAAGTCTTTTAAGTCCAAAAAACACAACACTAGCTAAAGGCATTTCGGAGAGGGCTCAAAGTCTTGACAAGCAGCAGAATACGAAGGGTTCCAGAGAATTTCTTCCAGTCTCTAGTGTTATAGAAGTAGCAAGTTAACAACTAACAAGGGAGACCTGTAAAAGGACTTGATGAAGGGACACAAGCAGCAGTTTGAGTCGGAGGTAAGAGTGGGTGACCCTGGACACCTCTAGGTGCACTCCAAAGCTCTGGAGCGACGTTCTGGAATCAGGTAAGCAATGCTTTTTTCCCCACAGTACCCTAGGTTTGAAGAAAATGGTTGTGCTGGATGCTCCGTGATGTTAGACGCTCTGGATCCGACCTCCAGATTCCTTGGTCTGATGACTGAAGGCAGGGCAATGGAAGGTGTCTCTCAGCAGCAGTCTCAAAGGAGGACCCAGGACATGACTTTCAGCAACTTCTTGGTACACTCTGCGGTTTTGGCACTTTTTCGGTAGCACCAACAAAGGACACAGATCTTCCGGTCAATCTTCTCCGCTTCCTAAAGTCCTGCCCTCTGCTGATGGTGCCTGGGCAAGTTGGATTGGATCTCTGGAGTGTTCTTACGGTTTCACCAAAGATTTAGTTGGATTCGACTTTTCTACGATGATGCACTCAAAATGGGCATCAGGTCTCCTGGTATTGGGGTTCTGCAGCTCTGGAAACTCCTAGGACCTCGGAGATGGCTCAATCCAAAGCTCTTCTTAGGACTGGTTGTTGCCATCAGCCACACGGAAGCAGTTGTCCACTGTCTCACAGAAAATGGGGCCAGGACAGCAGTGATCACTTCACGATGTTGCAAAGGGTCTGCAGGCATCTCTGGTCATCTTCTTCAGTTACTTCAGCTTCCAGTGGTCGACTTGCTTTTCACTCCAGAAGCCTCACCTTTTATACAGTTCCAGCACACACTCCTCTGCAATCTCCCTCAGCATTTTACAGAAAGGGGTGTTTGGCTTTCCAATCAGGACAGCCAGACCCCCTGTGGAAGCTGGTCTTATTCAGGCACTCTGGCAGACAAAGGACAGGGGGGGTGGAAGACTCCTCCCCCACTTTCTGCCTGCCCAGACACTTGGAGCTTAGGCAGGGTTACCCAAGGTTAACGCGCCAAAGGCAAAACTGACACACTGACCTCCCCCTCCCAGACTGGTAGAAGAAGGGCTAAGAAAGAATAACCTTGCTAGTAATGGCAAAAAAAGAAGGGAGGCCCCAAGTTGATACTTGGGTGCCCTTATTGTGCTCTACCGAGGCTATGGACATAGCCTGCCGTATAAAATGTACACAATAGTTTGTAGAACACGTCCACGGCCACCAGCCATATCTAGGAGATTGTCTATGTGGCTTAAAAGTCACAGGAGTAGAGAGAAGGGGGATTCTAGGTATCCCGTTGGCACTTCATTGGAGGAGGTGTGTGCCAGTCTCTCAGACTACAGAGTTTTGGGAGAGATACTAGGTATCTCTCTATCTTTAAGAACTGTAGTTACTTTAGGATATATAAAAAGAATATTAAAAGAGGACCCTATGGGTCCCCAACAACACTGCCCATAAGGAGCTGTGTGCTGCGGTAGTAAAATACAGATGCCTTTAAGAGCTATCGAACAGATAGACTCCATAGAACAGGTAGACTACAAAGAATAGAGTTCCAAAAGACAGCGCCCCCAAGAATGAATGAGTGGAAAAAGGCTCCACTCATTCAGGATTGACAGAAACAGGTCCAGAAGTCAAGCGAAAGGTGCTGGGGGTCTGACTAGGAGAGGGGATGAAGCACAAAAATGATAAATCTCCCTAACAAGCAGACAACCACCTTAGTGATGAGAGGCCTTATTCACGGGTCTGTTGCTTATTTGAAGTGTTCATCACTGGTAATGTGCACTTTGATTGAGGTATAGGCTTATAGAAGCCCAAGTTGACTTTTCTGTTTGTTCCCTTTAATGCAAATTGAATCATGCAGTAATCCTCTTTTGTAAACTTTGGAATTATTACTCGGCCATTATATTGGCTGGTTAAATGCACACAAATGTGCTCGCCTTTGTGCGGCGGTATGAATGTCTTTCACATCATTCATAGATATAATTTGCAAACCTATAATAAGTAATGACTAAAGGCAGGTAACTTTATCAGGCAAGCATTTCTGGACTCTGTATTTATATCTGAAACCTAGAACAACTCATCACACAGTTTTCAGCTTCTTAAGTTGTCCCAAATCAGATATGAAATAATCAACCTCTCCATGAATTTTGCATTGTGGTACTTATGGTGCTGCTTTTGTAATCTGAGAAAAGTGCAAGTACTATACAAGAAAGCAGAATGGCATATGCTAAAAGGAGCTATGACTGCAAAGTGCCGCTTGTAAGCTTTCTGCCAGCTGTCTCATTACCATTTGCTTCTCTTTAGGGAGGTCAGGCAATATAAGTGCGTGGCCTTACTAGCTTTTGAGGGCTTTTGCACTTTTATACTCCACTGTTATGTTACGCTACTACATTTGCAGATTACTTTTGTGCGTCAAAACATATGCAGGTGAAGCTGTTTCCAGCATACCTGGTGGTGCATTGGAATGTGGGACATAGGTAAATGAGTGCACGTGATTAAAACGTTAAACTGATGCCTGTGGGCACTCCTATGGGCAGGGGTGGACTGGCCTATAGGGAACTCTGGTGATTTCCCAGTAGGTCTCTGCATCCTGGGCCTCTTTTGTGTGGTAACCTATTTTATTTCCACAGGTTCTCATAGGAAATGGGTTGGGCCTGCTGAACCTGTGAAATATGGGGCCACTTTGAACATTATTTCCAGGGCCTCTTTTGGTTCCCAGTCCACCCCTGCCTATGGGCATTTTGCGGTCACTCGAAATGCCCACCCTTTTCCTCTAGGCACCCACCCCCCACCCTGCAATAAAATTATCGTAATGCGCTTAGATACATTCATTGGGAGCCGGTTTTGTGGGGTGAGTGAGATGGTTTTACATGGTTTAATTGTTGCTGTCAGACAGTATTGCTACAGCTTTTTAAATATGGTGGGCCTCATTACGAGGTGGGCGGTAAGGCATACCGGGCACCGTTAAGGAGACCGGTGCCGGTAATCCCTTATCCTTAGCCAATTCCGAGGTCCATTAGCGGGAACCATAAAGGACGTGTGGTCTGACCACATGTTCTTTACGTGACCTGTTAAGGGACCTTGGAGCTAATAACGGCCCGCAGTTAGCGGGCCCGTTATTAGCTCCTTCCCCCTTTCCATTGAGCCCTATGGGGGCTCAAATGGGAATGGGTAATGGCATTTGGAATGGGGACTTACCGGGTCTGCCTAGGTCGGAATGTCCCTGGTAAGTCCCCACTCCACCAGACCGGACCCGGACACAATTTTGGAGGCAAACCATGGCGCTAATAGCACCATGGCTACCTCCAAAGTCGTAATGAGACCCAGTAATTCAGTAGTGCCAGCTAAAGAGTTTTGTACGCAAAGTGCCTATAGGTGCGAAGCCGATGCGACTACCGCTGGTCTGGCTCTGTGGGAGATACATGGCAAGAGTGATATAGGTTTGGTGATGGTAGACGCTGGCTGCATATCTCTCTAACCCAGGCTCAGAATGGCCTATACGGCAATAGGCCCATGGCAATAACAAATAAGCAAAATGCTAGTGTGAGGCAGTTTATTTTGTCAAAGTGAGCCACTTTTTTGGCCAACGTGGGCCAGTTTGATGAGTTGCTTCACTATGTGGATAGTAGTTTTGAGCATTGTTGCTGAATAAATATTCTTTAAATTGCTGAATTGACATAATAGTTGATCACAAACCTCCTCCGTAGGTATCATTCAAACAGCCTGTCATAAAAGGAATGAATTGCCATTTGCAACGGTGGGCCACTTTTTCATTGGTGCCCGAGACAATGTTATGCCCAGTCCGACCCTGCTCTAACCTCTTTATTCCCCTTCCTGTCCATATCTTTTTAGGCACATCTGGAGCAGTGACTGAGCACGCGAGGATGCTGTGTTCCAGAGTAATGGGCTTGCTCTTCTCCAGCCTTGGCATCAGCTTCGCTCTCGTCTCCCTGGCAAGTGATTTCTGGGTGGTGAACAGCCATGTCCTTTTCCACGCTGGTCTGTGGCGTCTCTGTATAAAGGGAAACTGTGGAGATATACTCTCAGGCACTGGTAAGAACTGACTCGTCTCTGAGGTAAAACACGCGCATCAAAGCAACCGCTTAGGCATTACTCCATTCGTAGTTTGAGTTATTAGATGACGCCCAAAGAGCTGCCTGTACGCTGAAACTATTGTCATGGGAAGTGAAGGTCGGAGATGGATGAGTTGTGAGAAGTGGAAGACATAGCATGCCTATTGGTGTTGTTTGGTTATTTACCCACACATTGACCTCCCATGGCCATGCTAGTCCCCTTGGCAATTCCCCCCCCCCCCCACTATTTGGCCGTGGCCATCCAAAACACATCCCCCTAGAAAACTCTGAGTTCTGTGATTTCTGTGCATCCTTCTAAAAGGTATTGACTTTAGTCCTGCCAGAAACCAGCAAAACCAGATCCCGATATAGTGAAACTGTTTTAACAAGTGTGCCTGCAGACCTTGCATCTATTCCTTGCACTGAATCCCTGTTGAAAATGAGCATTGTAAAAGCCAACAGTGTTGGCGCTTGTAAAGGCATTAGATAGTCAATTGCCAGGGATTGGTAAAATATGGCCAAGAACAAGCACCACTTGTCACCTGTTGCCATCTTAGGGCCGGGTAGTACCATTATGGCAGTGCCTGGAAAATGTGGATCGCATGCCTACACAAAAGCCAAAACTGTTGGCATTGCCAACGCTTGTTTTCCGAGGCATCCATGGTTTGCCATTTTCATTCTGGTTTTCAGTACCGTGCGTTGATCTACCGACTGATGACTGATCTCAAATGAATCACTGAAGCAGTCAGCGTGAGCTTCAGAGGATAATGGATTTCAATCACTGCAAGCATCGTCAGGGCAGCTTTTAGACAGTATTGCACCCAGGTCAAAACATTACAATATGCACCCCTTCGTGTTGCTCCCACACTGTCACCATGCACTCCCCTCTATATCCAACACAATTAAATCGTTTCAATTTCAATAGCATGTTAATGAATTGTGCTTAAATGTCATTAGACAACAGCATAAAAATTATTACAAAAAGGAATTAATTTTCATTAGCACCCTCGGCGGGGGAGCCTGCCATTCAGGTGGCTAGGAACGTGGGCTTGAAACGCTGGTGCAAGCATGCGTACCAAGCCGCCTGATGGCTGGCTCACCCTGCCGCCATCTTCCCCCCACCCTCCGCCCATTTTTGTTTTTCTTTACGAACCCCCTAGCCCCCACTTTATTTCAGCTGCAGCGGCCCTCGCCGACGGAGCCACACCTTCCTCTCAGCTTCGCCCGGCCGCCATGGAAAGAGAAGAGGGGCTCTGTAAGGAGTCCCACCTTCCCCTTCCATGGCAGCCATCTTGTTAAAGGATTTTCCTTCCTACAGCGGGATGCTGTGCGCGTCCAGCCCCTGGAACGGGGAATAACAGCCTGAGCCCTCGCTAGCAGCCCTCACTTCGCTTGGGCTGATAACTTGGGCTGCTGGCCCGTTATCCCCGTTCCAGCCCTGGAACGGGGGATCAACATCATATTATTCCAGTTTTATGTTATTTATTGTCTAAGTGAAGGGCCCTCACCTAGGTGGTGCTGCCACAAAATTGTCCATTGCTGCTGTGTAATCCATTTTTCCAGCAATTTTACTCTCAATTGAAGTTTTGCAAGTGCCAATAGCTCTCCTCAGCTAGTTGCTCATTCAATCCTCGGGATGAATGGAAGAGGGTTGTGGAAGACAGAAGAGAAGTTAGCGGGTGGGAAATAAGGAGGCAGTGTGAAGGTATAACAATTAAGGTTAGGTTACGTGATTGGTGGCAAAAAAAAGTAATTAAAGCAACTTCAAACCACTGCATGGGAGGACAAGAGAAGTAGGTAGGCTATGATGTGAAGCAGCCATGCTGCCATATAATTTGGGCATATTAGACAGATTATCACAATATCTGCTAAATGTTGAGAGTGCATGAGCATTTAATGGCAAGACCTAGCATATGGCGAGTGTACCTGAGTACAGGATGCCAGTGTCCAGAAAGCGGCACGAGTACTTAGGTACCTAATGTTAATAGCTACACAATAGTGTGAGCATGTGGGCATATAGTGCTAACATCTGTCAAAAGGTTCCACTTCGGATGGGTTGCTCATGTGCAACTGGCAGATTTCTATGTGCTGGAGGGAATCTCTGAGAGGTTTTGACATTTTAGGGGCTCTAGTAAATGGATTCTAACATGAACGTCAGATCTGCTAAACAGTCTCACTTTCAGACATCGCTCAGTGTTTTACAAACTGGTGTTGGTGGGTTTGTTGCCAGATGGGCCCAACAGCCATTTGGGTTTATAATTGCAATAATCACCCATTCGAAGGGTTGGGCCGGGTGGTCATGGTCCGGGCCCTGTTTATAGGCCCAAGCAACATGAGGGTCTTAACGATATGAACCAGTGCAATTACCACGCAGTCCCGCCCTTAGAACACTTTAAAGTAACATCAGTAATTTTTAGGAAACAAGCAGAGCCCAGAATGGTAAAGGAAACATTTCACTTTGAAGGGTGGCAGGATCACATAAAGCGGTGTTGTCAGTTTCAGTATGTGACGTATGCGCGTTTACTTCGTGTAGACCTGATTGGGTGATCAGGCTCCTTTGATGTCTGAAGAGGCTGGCCGAGACGTGGGTGGGTTTTCGCCATTTGGAAATGTACATTCGGCAGCTCCCACCTCATATTCTACACGGATTGGAGATGGCGCTGTGCTCTGATAAAAGTTGTCATGCTCGGGTGATGACACAGAAGCTGCCTGGAAAATGTACAATGTTATTTAAATTAAATGCTCACTGTTTATCGTTTAGGAAATGGCTGACAATGGAACGCGGGGTGACAGAGGATACAGCTTGCATTATACATGTTTTGATTGGCAATAACCCATTTACAGGGTTATAACTTATAAGACACACCTTTGCACTTGCCGCTGGGCATCAGTAATTGGAATGCCAGCAGCGTGTTCGCAGCACTGTGGTGACACTTCCAAGAGTGCCACAAACGATTTGTTCACTAAAAAGCGTAAACTCGATTTTGGTTGTCAAATCCCCTACACAAAAGTGGTAGATGCCAACAATTTGGACCTCTAACTGGCATGTATAGCACCAAAGTTTTTATAATGGTTGCATTTACCGTTTATGGAATAAAAATGGGAATCCCTTCAAATAATCGTACATTCACCAGGGCCCGGTGGGAGGGTTATTAATAAATAAGGATAAGCCATATCGGGTTTTACATGATGGCTTCTGGGAATCTGCAATTATACTGGCCAAACCCTTTTGGTGTCATATTATAGTCAGTTTGATGGCTAGTGACTTATTTCACAGATAGGACCTTCTGTATTTCAGCCATCTGGGAATGGGTTTCACCCAAAACAAAGCATCCATGTTGGTCGAGCCAAATAAGCCTGGAAGTGTTTTAGTGCGGGGAAGCGGTGCAGCTGAGTGACAGATGACACTAATGACAGTACCATATTCTCATGAGACCAGACAACCAGGTAAGGTGGAAAAACGTTGGCCACTAGCTTTATTGTATAATGAGTTATGTGTAAAGAAAGCCAACCAACAAAATACATAATGGTAAAATAAAACAATTTTGGGGGAACATGGGATCAGGTGAGCGCGGACCCTACTCCACCGATGGGCCAACTTGAGGCTGACCCCTGCTGCCCTTCATACCACAGCTTTCGACTTTCTGGAGTCGTGGTGTGTGAGCCGTGTCTAGTTTATCTTCTACCACTTGTTTACTTCTTTTTATGTGGCATATTTCCTTTTTATTACCTTAGGCGTGTTCTTGTTCATATTTTTGCATTTGTTCCATGCTACCCTCTCCTTCTTAGTCAAATATTAACTGTTGTTTTGCGATCTGTCCTTTCTTTTTTTGCTTTTACTGGCATGTTCATGCATCCCTCATCAGGGACCAGTGACATATCTACTTCCTTATCATCTGAACCCTCTATCTCATTGAGAGCTTCATGCACTCCCTACATTCAGGCTCATCAGACAATGAAGGTTCTTCCCATCTTTTGTAGCAGGTGAAGCAACTGGAGAAGAACCATCTTCCCCTTTATAGTGAGGGATGACTGTTAAAAGTAGCCTCCAGGAATTCTAATAATTCCCCAGGTCACTGTATTTCTCTTGCTATTTGGTCATCCAGTTTGCAAGGGATTTCAGCAATACATGCAGGTTTTGTAGGGTAGAGGGTGCTGGTTTAGTGAGACGCTCATATCTGGAGAGTACACGATTTGGACAATTGGACAAATGAATACTCTTTCTTATGTCCACCTTGCAATGTGTTGAGTCAAGACCTGGAGAACCAAATGGGGTCTCGACTTGTTTCAAGAGTTGTCTTCCACTTCTTCTTCCACTAAAATAACTAAAGTTAAAGGATCATTATTGTGTGGGCCCCATTCAACACCTTGTCATTCCACATATAATTCCATGCAGTGAACAGTATCTCGCACTTGTTCTTGGCTGTCATGAATTATTTTTAAAATAAATGTTGACAGATCGTTGTTAAGGATATGCTTTGACAAACATGTTCCGTTTCCCCCTTAGAAATCAGTAGTTTTCCTTTGGGTGTAGTGGTGTTAGCCTTACTAGATTTTATATCCATCTTGTTTCTTAACAAGTTGACACGTCTTTTTGTGGTGTACCCGAGATCATTTCTTCACTATACACTACATTGGTCCCTTCTATATTAATATCACTGCTTCCTAAATTGTATCTTTGTACGTTCTTGTATAAGGACATTTGACAAAGTAAGATGGAGTACTTTCTCCAGCAAGGTGCAGAATAAACTTTAGGTAGCAAAAAGCTTGCTCCATAGCAGTCTTACCTTCTCTTTAGCTGTCCACAGGGGGAGGAGCAAGATTCGATGTTTCCAAGCCAGGAGCAAAATAAATTGTCAGCTGATTGCCGCCTCTTCCCTCTTCACCACCTTGGCAGAACTGGTGCAACTGCACTTTGCTGGCGCTACGCGCTGACACAGTCGTTAAAGCTACTCCAATCGGTTCCTTGCTGGAGAGTTAAAGGAGTTGCTTTCTGGTTTCTGTTCTACTGCAACTGCTGGTTGCTGCACGCCGACCCACAACCTCTAAAGCCGCACCAAACAGTTTTGTCCTGGGGAGTTAAAGGGCCTGCATTCTCTTTCCTCTCAACAACAGCCAAGTGTTTGGTAGTATCACGAGGTGCTGGGGGCAGCGGGCAGCATGGCATCTCAGGTGTAGGTGTGGCAGCGTCACTCAAGTCCAGGTTATTCCCAAATCTTTCATCTACCATCTGCACACGGAGATGCATATTTACTCAAGGTGCTATGTTGTACATCATGGATAACAAAGATGAAGCACGCGGTCTGTAGATTAGATGTACATTTATTAAGGAGTAAGTTGGTGAGTACTAAAGGCAGGGGAAAGGCACCCACCGGTCCGGTATGAAACAAGAGCAAGCCCCAACTGACTTAAAACGATCGTTCTCTTTACACATTGATAAACATTCTGAAAGAACATTCTATATAGAACTCAGCTCGCCTGCAAATTATTAATGTAGAACTCAACACATCTTCCCCCTTTAACATTTTGAAGATAATCTGTGACCATGTAAATAAATCACCAGCAACAAATTCCTTAAAAACAATGCATGAATTTCATAAATAACAATGTAACAAATTCATTGGAAACATTGCATAAAATTCATAGCATTCATTAATCAGTAATACATAAAATTCATTATAATATAACAATGCATCACATTCCTTAAAAAACAATGCATAAGTTTCATATATAACACTGCAACAGATTATTAGGAAACAATGTATAACATTCATAGCATTCATTAATTAGTAATCATGAAATTTATTAGATACCAATGAGATTGTAACTTACTCCACAACATCAGTACTACTTCAAATAACCCACTCCATATCCAACTGTACAGTGTCAGGCCATTACCACACAAGCTCACAGCACGGGAACCAGCGCCCCCAAAATAGTCCATACTAAACCCACAACTTACTAAAGGTCAAACCTCTTAAAAAGGAACAAACCTAACAAGTATTACCAGAGATAACCTAAAACCATCCCACCTTGATGGTAGACGAAATACTGACGTCCCAAAAATATCCAATTCATTATAATGCACCTAGTGTAAAGACTGTCAGACAGCCCAAATACCTCCAAGTGCACTTACGAACTATAAAAGTTCACACAACCCGTTGCACCTTTTCCCAAAAAACTCCAAAATATGCACCTAGTGCGAAGGACAATAGGTTCATCCAAACCATTGCACCTTTTTCCAAAAACTCTAAAATATGCACCTGGCGCAAAGAACAATAGGTTCACCCAAACCATTGCACCTTTTCCCAAAAACTCCAAAATATGCACCTAGTGCGAAGGACAATAGGTTCACCCAAACCATTGCACCTTTTCCAAAAACTCCAAAATATGCACGTAGTGCGAAGGACAATAGGTTCACCCAAACCATTGCACCTTTTTCCAAAAACTCCAAAATATGCACCTAGTGCAAAGGACAATAGGTTCACCCAAACCAAAAACACCTAGAGCAAAGGACCAAAATCCCAACAAGATAACCATAAATGCTGAAAAAGAAAGGGTTATTAGGTGGAAAACATTATCACCATAGAGTAATTGACCAACTGGTAAAAACCTCATCACCAACCCCCCTCATATTCCGTGAGCCATGTTAACAAAATATTTTCCTACTCAGTGGCTCCTTAAAATGCCCAAAGATATCATCAAGCCACGCCAAATTATAACATTTGCATTCCTCTGTGTTGACAGGATACACTAGAGTAGTTCCCAATGAGTCATCATGAACTTGTGACAGCGGCTCCGTAAAATTTCCGAAAATGTCATCAAACCAATTTAAATCAGCTGAAGCGTCGTCCAGCCGCTCTCCTGCTGGCTTTTTACGTTTTACACAGTCAAAATCCTGTCCTGGAGACGTCGACACAGTACAAACATAGTCATTATAACTTACTATGTGCTTGTTCACTTCACTAGTGCTCTTAGACAAACTCGATGTTGACTCCTCCGGTACAAACAAACTTTGTATGCAGGCCATGCGGGAAGTTCTTTCATCCGGCAAGTGTAGAAGTGCAATTTTATCCTCATTGTAATTGCAATTTTCACTCATCGTAGAAATGAACCCGCTCGTTGTTGAGCACTCTGTTATTCCCTGTTTGTGATCAAACCTGACTGTGGTATAAGGCCAACCTGCTTTAGAAAACACGGACCGCGCTTCCTTGACTTTCAAGAGAGGCATTCTCTTTACATCAGGCCAACCGTCGCTCTCGTGAACAGAAGGAGTTAATCCTTCAGCCAGCGACGTCATCATTCGACTCCCAGCAGTCAGCTCCGGCGGAGACTCCGCACCACACAAACCATGCTCCACAACAGCAAAAGATGAAACATGCCCTCTGACCCTAGCATGTACATTCACAATCCACAAACCGCTTCCACCGCTCATGTCGAATGACACACAGCGGCGGGCGAAACGCTCTGTTTCTGCTGTAATTTCTGCGGCGAGAGCACTCTGAACTGTTCCCAGTCCGCCAACGCAGCACACCAAGTCACTACTATGCCTTATGTCAACGACTTCCTCCACCCCCTCCATAGCGGACCCCTTAACTAGGGGAAGGGGTGGGTAACGGACCCGGTGTATGCCTCCCCATGGCACCAGCCCTTCTGCCCGAATGCCATTTATCTCATGCAGTTCTTCATGCCTATCTCTGCTAACGAAACTGCATCCGCCTTCCTTCTTGTTTT
Source organism: Ambystoma mexicanum (assembly GCF_040938575.1). NCBI lineage: Eukaryota > Metazoa > Chordata > Amphibia > Caudata > Ambystomatidae > Ambystoma > Ambystoma mexicanum. The sequence goes on along the minus strand of NC_090921.1, from coordinate 1,142,394,712 downwards.
CACCACACTGCAGGCGATCTCTTACTGCAGCTGTTCCTTTACTTGAGTGGGGATTTACTCCATTGCTTAATCCCATCCTCGTCGCCAATGTTATATTGTACATCATGGATAAAAAAGATGAAGCACGCGGTCTGTATATTAGATGTACATTTATTAAGGAGTAAGTTGGTGAGTACTAAAGGCAGGGCAAAGGCACCCACCGGTCCGGTATGAAACAAGAGCAAGCCCCAACTGACTTAAAAAGAACGTTCTCTTTACACATTGATAAACATTCTGAAAGAACATTCTATATAGAACTAAGCTCACCTGCAAATTATTAATGTAGAACTCAACACAAGGCTCAGTGTTTGGGGATTATTTCTGTGAAGGATAATTAGCTTAGTTCTCTGCCACCAGCCATTAAATTAATGCTAATTTGTCTGTAACTCAAATATTATGACTTTCTTTGGCCATTTACTTCTTCTTTCCGATTCCACATTGAAATAAATGATGCTGGGGGGGTGGGGCGGGTCAGATAGGTTTAAAAGTAGTCCCTTTATTCAGTTCTTAAATACATAAAATCAAATACACATAGAAAGAGGACCCACCGCCCAGGTAACTCTTCCAACTGTCACTGGTGGAACACCAGGGGCTTGTGACTTTCCAGTTACATGCACACATCTCATACATGACATCACTCACGCAGACATCACACGTACAATCATACACAATCTCAGGGAGGAAAAGGGAACCCAGATACTAAATGCATGTTTTGAAAGACTTACTTTTGTACGTCTGCACTTTGGTGTGCACTTTTGGTCAACCTGGATTCAACCAGTTTGTTGTTATCGGGCTCCATCCATGCCCCCCTCCCTACCTCATGCCCACACTCCGCTACAGCACATTCCCACCCCCTGCTCACCCACCTCCACGTACGCATTAGCATATACTTGTATACATATATGTAATTGGTCGATTCAACCACAAATGCAGGGCCAAATAGTCGTCTTCCACAAGAAAGTATTTTACAACATGGGATACCTTGTCTTCTTCCCTCGCTGCCACAACTTGCTGGCCCAGGTAGTCTCTGGCCCTTTTAATTTAGCCAACAACAAAAACAAATCCTACCCAAGTCCCCCAGCATGTCAGTGCCTCTATATGTAATTATTACTCTATGTCCAATATGGGACAGTTTTATGGATGTTTATTTTCGCAAATAATTGTAAAATTACAAAGTATGCTCTTTGTTCTCCCAGGTGAGAGATTTAACAATCTGTCCCTTCTGCGCCCCTATCCCACCTGTGCCACAGGCTTTTTCCTGGTTCTTCCCTTCCCTAGAAACTGCCCGTTCAAGGTTGATATTTAAAATAGAAGTTGGGCCTGGAAGTCAAAGATCATGTCCTCAACTGCCACAATATTGACCCATCTTGCTCTCCTTCAGCATTCTTACCCTATGCCGGAGTGGAGCCGAATAAAAGAGCCCCTGCGGAGGCCAATAAAAAAGGCTGAAGGGTTCCATAGAGAAGCAAATATGATATTGATTGGACAAACTCTCTTATACACCAGCAATGAGGCCAGCAGGCTACCACGGTCACCTTCCTAGTACAGGAGGCCGGCCTTTTCTCAGCACATTATTATGAAGTCACAGAATCGCACAACCTGTGCAGCAAGTGGACAGCACAGTGAGCTCGTGCACTTGGTCCATCCTGAAGTGCACAGCTATGACTCCCAGCAAGACAATCCAGTTTTTCATGTCTCTTAATTGATATACTGATTACCATCAGTTGGTTATTATCTAGTTATAATAGAATATAATACATGTTAAAATATGTTGTGGATTATGATGACCTGTCAGTGTTATTTCATTTAATAAGATAAAACAAAAGAGTGTTAAAAGAAAAACAAACGTATTGCATTAGCTATTTTAACCCAAACAATATTTGACACCAACCCATGCATAATAAATGATGCATTGCAAATATCCCATTAATCTAAAAATAATGATTTGCAGGGGAAAATTAGTTTGAAAAAGCAGATATCCCTTCGCCCATACAAGAAACACGGGAACTGAGCAATATGGAGAACATTTGATTCATGGCTATTGTTAAATGATCTCAGGTGGAAAAGGATTTTCACATTAATATATAAATTGAATTTATATCATGTTGGTCATGTTTGGAGATATGTGTATGAACGTATCGGAGTGTGTTAGGAAGATATTTAGTTGTGCACTTTATCAATAAAACTTTGTTTTCCACTATCAAAATGATTAAATGCCAAACAATGTTCTGCAGTTAAGTTGAGTATCAAGTTCCACAGGAAACCAGAAAGTTACATTCATTGCTAATACCTTTTGGCTCGCATGATTGATTTGGCTGATATTGTGCAAACAAAAGGTTTGTCACAGCTCCCACTTTCTCCCTCCCCCAATTTTGGGAAAGATTTGTTAAAAACTGAAAAGGTTATTAAGAAAACAAAAGAAAAGCTGTTTTCGGCCTACTCTCACTTCCCCATAGAGAAAAGCTGCACAGAATGAAAACGCTGCACGGCATTAGACAAGGTACGAAACAACTTGGGCACAAAGTGTTGTCTCGATTTACGGGGGGGGGGTTGTGGGATATTATGTCCAGTAGTTGTTAAAATATTTGACGGAGAAGGGGGTCTCCCCTACTCCTAAATATATAGCTATATCTCCCATGGTGCTTTGCAGCAGAGAGGCGTAACTCAGCACCGTCCCACTGCAAAGCCTATGAGCACATACATATAAGAGAAGGGATTCACAATGACATCAACGGGAGCACGCCGAGTTAAGCTAGTTATGACTTCCCACATCTGCTGATTTTCAAGGGTTTTCTTGTGTTAAATCATAACAAACCTTTGACTCGTATGATGGATTTAGCTGCAATTTAGCAGACAAAATAGTGCTGACCGATGCAAGAGATATTTGCTAATATTCAGGGCAGTATTCAAGGTTATCTGAAATTGAAAAGTTAGGAAAAGGAAATTTGGAGGAGGAAATATTATGAAATTCGCAACAGGCTCGAGATAGAGTGGGGAAAGAAGACTCCATGTGAAATTGGGGAGTTAGGGGTTTGGGGAGCAAGTTCAGAGAAAAAATATTTTCACTTCTTCAAGGTTATTTTTTCAAATTTAATGTTATTTTTTTCCACATTCAAGGTTATTTTTGAAAGTGCATCACACGCAAAATAACCTCAACATTTTTGCAATATTCTGGGCTATTTGTAGTTCATTGCTGATATAACCATGCTTGTGTGAAAAACCTTTAGAAAAAAAGAGTAAGTTAAAAAAATGAGACTAATACAAAAAAGGGATATTTTACAGTGAGGTGTGGGGCATATTGGGGCAACATGTCAAGGGGTGCAATATGGCACTGGCCAGGGGGCCCAAAATACATGTACAGTGGCCATGGCCGAAGGCCATAGCCACCTAGTGGGGCTAAAAGAAACATATTGGGGGAACATGTACTGTGGACTCGGCCGAGGGCCGCCATAGCCGAAGGACATGGCTGGTGGCTCTGCAGTTTTTTTTAAAGCCGTACTCACTGGCTACTGGACCCAAAAGACAGATTGTGGCCACCGAATGGGTCCAAATTAAACATATTGTGGGAACATATGCAGTCTGGTCATGGCATGGTCATGGCAAGTGGCCCGGTACTGTTTTAAAATATACAGTGGGCACAGCCATTTGGCCCTGGCTAGTGGGCCTGAAAGACATGTATAGTGGCCATGGCCGAAGGTCGTGTCAGCATATTGGGTCCAAAAAAAGCATATTGGGGGAACATACACAGTGGAAACGGAAGACCATGGCTATTGGCCCAGTAGTGTTTTAAAATAAACAGTGGGCACAGCCATTTTGCCCTGACTAGTGGGCCTGAAAGACATGTATAGTGGCCATGGCCGAAGGTCGTGTCAGCATATTGGGTCCAAAAAAAGCATATTGGGGGAACATACACAGTGGAAACGGAAGACCATGGCTATTGGCCCAGTAGTGTTTTAAAATAAACAGTGGGCACAGCCATTTTGCCCTGACTAGTGGGCCTGAAAGACATGTATAGTGGCCATGGCCGAAGGTCGTGTCAGCATATTGGGTCCAAAAAAAGCATATTGGGGGAACATACACAGTGGAAACGGAAGACCATGGCTATTGGCCCAGTAGTGTTTTAAAATAAACAGTGGGCACAGCCATTTGGCCTTGGCTAGTGGGCCTGAAAGACATGTATAGTGGTCATGGCCGAAGGTCGTGTCAACATATTGGGTCCAAAAAAAGCATATTTGGGGAACATACATAGTGGAAACGGAAGGTCATGGCTAGTGGCCCGGTAGTGTTTTAAAATATAGAGTGGATATGGTCGAAGCGAAGGCCCTTGCTAGTGGGCTGTAAAAAAATTATGGTATAACAAAACCCTTGAAATTCACTGAAAAAACCTTAGTTAAGATGCAGTAAATTGCGCAGATTAACTTGGCACGTTCCCATTGCAAAGCCCATGAGCAGATACATATTATAAGAGAAAGGATTCACAATGACAAACAAAATGCCATTATGGGCGACATCAAGGGGAGCGCGCCAAGTTAAGCTGTTCATGACTTCCCACATCCGCTGAATTTCAAGGGATTTGTTGTGTTAAATCTGCATAACTTAACTGCACCGTAACTAAGATTTTTCCAGTGAATATATATATGTACATGGAGCTGATTTACTAAGCTAAAAAATAGTGTAAGTAAAACTTACAACAAAAAATTGCTTAAGTTCTACTTACATAATTTTCTATTTAGCTTAGTTGATTTAGGGCCTCATTACAACCCTGGCGTTAAGGGGTTAACGGCGCCGTAAAAGGCTGCGGCGCCGTTAAACCCTTAACGCCAGATGCACACTTTAACGCCTGCTTTTTGCAGGCGTTAAAGTCTAACCAGCTAAGGGACCTTGGTGCTAATTACGGCACAGTAATTTACAGTGCCGTAATTAGCGCCTTCCCCATTCTCATTGAGCCCTATGGGCCAAAAATGGGAATGGGGAAGGGGCCATGGTGAATGGGGATTTACCGCCCCGCCAACCTTGGAATGGGGCGGTAAATCCGCCATCCACCATGGCGGAATCCGGCATGGACCATGGTGCTAAAAGCACCATGGTCCAACGCCAGGGTTGTAATGAGGCCCTTAGTCTCACTTAAACTACTTTTTCAGTATCCGCCCCATATATTTTCTGGAAATCCAATCAGTGATAAATTGGGTCCTCGAGGGCTGTATACAGGACTGTATGTAGCTCGAAAACCCTTAACAAACTGTACGATGTTATTAAAGGATTGCAGGGTGGTTTGCAATGTATATGGTACCATTCGAACGTTGACTTATTGAAGTAACATCTCTGAACAGTCTTTTGTTGTTAACATTATTCGAGACGTTGGGTGAGCTAACATCTCCCTCTAGTGGGCAATATAAGGTACTTTTATCCTGGATAAGAATATTTCATAACATTCGACCAGAAGTTGATGTATTACTTGTTTTTTCAATATAAATGATGGGTAAAATGGGCACTGTTCAAGAGATCTGTACAAGACCCCAACATTATAACCTGAAAGATCGTAATGTTACAAATCCCAAACCTTTTCATGTTTAGGTTAACAGTGTATATAACTACGAAGGAATTGCCATGACTTGGCTGTCAATCAAGAGTCACAACCCCACTCAACCCCCTCGCCCGCAAAAAAATAACTGGTCACTAAACGCAAATACCTACTTCTCAATGACACACACAACCCATTGTCTTTGCCTAGCAACTGCGTTCAGTGCCCACTTACCTTGCGCTTAATGTTCCTCAATTTCGTGTAAATCCGTTAATTTTCTAAAACATTCGAACTCTCACTCAAAGGTGAAACAATACAATGCAAAAGGCCCTAACATATCAGAACACAAGCTAACCGGAAGAAAGGAGTTTTACGAGTTCCGAAGAGGAAAAACATTGAGCTGAAAAAGCAATAGGTAGACACTCGAGAAGGGTCGGACTGGGACAAGAAATAGGCCCGGACACCAAAGAAATAGTGGCCCACCCCTCACCTCACGACCTTTGACCTTTGATGACATCACCGGAAGTGTTGGCATTTGACACCACCCGAAAGTGACATCCCTGGAAGCGATGAAATGCGACCTTTCACCCCTGGACAAAACAGGAAGTGGCATCAAATAGCATTGTTCCTTAGTACACTACAAAATATATGGTTATGATTTCACTAATGTGATATACATTTCATACAAGAATGGATCACCATATGTATCATTAATATCTGTATATAGATCCATATTGTCAAATTACTGTGAATGCAAGCAGACGTCCAAGGCCAAATGATAATATGTTATTGTATAGAACACTTAAGCTCTTATTTATAGAACTAATATGCACACAATATCACCCAATCTGTGTTGGTGCTCATTTATAGACCTCAGAAGGATGAAAGGCTGAGATGGCCTTGCTGGGATTCAAACCTGCAACCTGCAGATCACACACACATCGCAGCAGCGAGTGCTGAACCCACTGAGCTATCATATCGGCTATAGTAAAATGAGCAATTACTCTGTAGTGGATACCATTAAACTGGTAACTGAGATTTAACAGCAGACCAGTTAAGTTCATCTGGAGGTCTGGTGCAAAGTTGGCCGCATGCTGCAGCAGTATGTGAATGATGCATGCATCATGATTTATGATGCACACATCATACATGCAAATCAATCATCAAAGCAAGGTAACATCTGTTACCTTGCTTTGATTAATTATGCTGTTAAAGGTGCTTTATGTTTGTTTTTTTACCAAACCGGCCCCCAGGGACTACACATGATTTCGTCCATGGGCCGAGTGGCAGATGGGCCATTCCGACCCGGCACTCGAGAAGGCGCGACTATCCCAGTGACAGAGAAAGCGTCGCTGGTGTGGTGAGGCAAATGCACACTCTCAAACCTGGCTGGTGTACATAGTGCACAGGACTTCTGTACAGATGGTCTGGCCACATCCCTGCAGAGCTTTGAATGCTAAACTGGCCAGCTTCCACTCGACAGTGCCTTCTCATGCGAACTAGTGCAGAATAGAGGGCATGTGCAAGGGCCACAGAAGACGATGCTGTATCTGAGCAATAGCATTCTGCACACGCTGACAGTTGATAGTTTGGCACAGAGGCTGCTTTGCACATAGAACAGTTTTGTAGTCCAAACCTGTGGACAGAAATAAGTGTGAACCAATGATCCTACATCCGCAGATGAAACGAGGGGACGCAACCCTTTGAGTGTCCTGAGATAAAGACACGAGGCCTTAGCCACCATGGCAACTTGAGCACGCAGCTCAAGAATGTAGTTGCATTTTAAGGATGCCATTGCACTGCACATCCAGATCGAGTACTTGGGTGACAGGGAGGTGTTGGACACCATTGCTGAATGGTGGCTCTCTCACAAACTCAGATGTTACCTCATTGGCTTTCAGAGTCCACAATCATGGCTTCCATTGCCTCTGGGTTCCTCATTACCCAGTTCACCTCCTCAGGGCTGCCTTTCAAAGAGACATACTTGTGAAAGTGCTCAGCATACTGATGGCACTACCTTACACTTAAAAATCGGAGAGCGAGAAATAGAGCATGTGGGATTCCATAAGGAACAGGACCCAGCAGTGTAACATGGGATGCCATGCTCACCTTCTGGTTGCTGGCCTTCAGTGAAACATAGGTTGCCATGCTCACCTGCTGACTGCTGGGCTTCAGTGAAACATAGGATGCCATGCTCACCTGCTGACTGCTGGCCTTCAGTTAAACATAGGGTGCCATGATCATCTGCTGGCTGCTGACCTTCAGTGAAGCATAGGGTGCCAGGCTCACCTGCAGGCATTCAGGGAAGCATAGGGTGCCATGCTCACATGCTGGCTGCTGGCCTTCAGTGAAGCATAGGGTGCCAGACTCACATACTTCAGTGAACATAGGGTGCCATGCTCACCTGCTGGCCTTCAGTGAAAAAAGGGTGCCATGCTCACCTGCTGGCCTTCAATGAAGAATAGTGGTAGGCTCACATTGTGAGGAACTCGACCATCCGCACGAGGGGAGTGCGCTCGCCTGCGCTTTTTTGATTTTTTATTAATGAAAATGAATGATGTGAGATCTGCCTCCGAGAAACGTGTGAGGCAATTCCGCGCACATTTCATCTGCATCCCGCACAAAACGCATAGCCACGTTTACTCTGGGAAGACATAGCCTGCAGGTGCTGTCTTCCCCTGTCACAGCTGGAATGTGACAGCCTCGGGTACATCAAAACATCTCAAGTAGGAGGAAGGCACACCTTCCTCCAGCCATGGATAGCCTAATTTAAATATCAAAGGCTCCATGGATCTGCATTGCTTTTGTCTAATCCGGCTAGTGGCAGTGCATACTAACGAGATAACTGAAGCAAGCCTAGAGAAGGGGCTTGGTTGCTGGATAGACAACAGGAAAGGCGGGGCTAACGCCCCTTTGGTATGCAATGTGTCAACTTGAAGCTAGTTCCCACCTCTCTGTATGAAAGGCAGTGAATGGCCTGTCTGGGTCCAGTAGTTACCGCAGGTGTCTATGCAGAGCAGAGCCCTTTGAGAGGGGAGAAGTTGTAATTTGGGAGAGACAAGAAGTCGTCTCTCGCCACATATTCAAGGGAAATCTGTGCTTTATTCAAGAGTCACAGAGGGCTCAGTTAACCAGAGAGACACTTTGATCTACAACAGACAGGAAGATGGGTGGGACTTAGGTATGTTGTCACCCCTTGTCTGTTCTGTTGCAGAACACTCTGGTCCTGACCTCATGCATAACAGAAGATTGTTGATGTGGACCCAGGATTGGTTCATTAAGGTGTGCTTCGCCTGCACCAATCACTGGGGCCATTTGGTGTTAAAAGAGGGCTGAACCCCTCATTTAGCAAATCATCTGATGACGTTGAAACGAGTAAGAAGAAGGACTCATTTGGACCCGGGATGAAGGTACAGTCTACCTTACATCTTATGCAAGTAAAGGAAGGCCAGGAGTTCCAAGAGGGAAGCAAAAACCCTCCCCTAAACATCTCCCATGGAACAAAGGGAGAGATAGCTCAGCGGCAACGTGCTCACCTTGGAAGCAAGACGACAAGAAGAAATACAGGTTTGATCCCTGGGTCCGCGCTTCGAAACCTTTGGGTATTTAATTGCGTTATAAATATGCAACTAAGACAAAAAAAACAATTACGCAAAAATAAAATCCTGTAACAGCACCTCGATGCCGGCGGGCTGTGTGAGCACTTTAAAAATGCAGAATAAATAAATATCAGACTCAAAGGACCCTTCCAGGAGCTCCAGAACTGGTACTCAGCCAGCACACAATGTGCCCTGGTAGGTTCTGCCAGCAAGCTTCCTAGGTGGGAAGTGCCAGAAAGTATCTGAAATAAGGAAAAGGCTGTTGCCTGCAATCACTCTCCTGAGCTTTGGGCCGTTCGCCTTGAAAGGACGATTCTAGCCCTGCAAAGAAGCTAGGAAGAGTGCCACACAAGCATCATCCAGCGTCCATCTTTTAGGGACATTTTTGAGACAGTCGAGTCCCCAACGGCATCCGGCTGCACTGCTAACTGTTGTCACGCTACAGTCACAAGAGCCGTCTGAGCCGCCTCAACCAGCATTCCAGTTCAGCCAAACCAGCACAGAGACAACGATTCCTGGCCCAGAGCCTCTGCGCTGGACAGCCTGCAGACATCTGTCCAGCCTCGCTCGCCAAACTGCCTGCCGCCTGGTACACGCAGCGGTCTCCCGCCACTAACTCTGTCTCAGGAGCTGCAAAGCGCCCTGGAAGTGCTTTGACGCTGTCGAGCACCAAGAACGTCTTCAGCACCAGGTACATCGTGGTTATGCCCCCTGGTCCTTCTCCAAAGGCCCATAGAGACAGTTACGACCCTTTGCCACCTTGGTGCTAGAACCAATTAACCTTGTAGAGTAAGACGGATTACTTTACCAACTACCCTCCTGTCAGTGTCCAGAGTGCATCACTTTCCTTTCGAGAAACTGTCTGTCCTCGGTGTTCCTTTACAGGGTGGGTTGTATTTATAGTGTGCTAGAACTGTCTGTTGTAGTAATAATAAAGTATATATTTTTTATACAACCTTGACTGGACATCCCTTTTATCATTGGGTAATAATTGTATTTTCGCTGTGTTGCAACTAACCAACGATCCATGACCTTACGTAGATAAGCCTGCCATTCCATCCATGTTACCAAAATTGGACAAGGAGGTCTTATAATTCACTTGTATTCCAATCTGTTCAGATCCTTTCTGGTGTACTAGAGGTGTGGAGTTGATTGATGGTTTAGAAACCGATATTCATCCCTGGACCACTGGTGCCTCGGAAGTTGATTTGTCACACATACTGGCCTTCAGTGAAACATGAGGTGCAATAATAGTCACTTGCTGGCTGCTGGCCTTCAGTGAGGCATAGGGTGCCGGTCTCACCTACTGGCCTTCAGTAAAGCATAAGGTGCCATGCTCACCTGCTGGCTGCTGGCCTTCAGTGAGGCATAGGGTGCCGGGCTCACCTACTGGCCTTCAGTAAAGCATAAGGTGCCATGCTCACCTGCTGGCTGCTGGCCTTCAGTGAAACATAGGGTGCCAGGCTCACATACAGTCCTTGAGTGAAGCATAGGGTGCCAGGCTAGCATACTGTCCTTCAGTGAAGCATAGGGTTCCAGGCTAGCATGCTGGCCTTCAGTGAAACATAGGGTGCCATGCTCACCTGCTCCGTGCTGGCCTTCAGTGAAACGAGGTAATCAATGTTCTGTATAAAATACACAGAGAAAACTTTTCTGTTGCTGTTTATATAATGAGCATTATTCACCCAACCCCATCAATTAGCCCTTTTCCTTAGTTTAGTCTTAGGTTGGGATAGGTGCAATGTCAAATCTACTTGCCAAATAATTTGCTCATGGCATCGCATGCAATAGTCGTTGAATTGATCTAAAATGTTACACTTATTTTTTCCATGAGCAAAAAGCTTCCCTAAATAGCCCAATAGGAAATGGGCATTCATGGTAAATATCTTTAAATATAGCATACTAAGCAGCAACGTCAAGCTCAGTTCTAATCTTACTGCTTCGATGGAGAAGCCCTTCTGTAGTCCTCAATCGCCATATCTTGCCCTCGGGAACATTCAACCAGGTTACCTCTTTTTCAGAGAATATTTCAAGACCCTATATCATTCCCGGTATTATACTGGATTTATATATATCGTAAGCATCCCTTCGATCAACGATCAGTATACAGTGCGAGTGAAGGTCTTTATTTGTAAAAACATTGTTTAGCTATCTGGTGGTCTCATGGTCCCGAAAGGCAAGTCTTAGTGTTGACTACTGAGAAGCACCCTGAGCTATACAAGTTGATTGACCCTCTTCATGTTCTTGCCATCCATGATCCATTTATAATTCAAATGATGGAGGTTTTTCTACAGATGAATACCTTCGTTTTGTTGTAATTATTTTTTAAGTTATTAGCCTTGGTTTACGCAGTCAGTGCATGCAGGGAGCGTTGGAGCCTGATTGGGATCTGATTTAGTATTACCACGTCATCAGCATAAGCCAACCAATGTATGGGGCAAGCATTTATATGGCGTGGAAAGGAGTTGGCATCTTCTAGATAAACCTTCAAATGTGAGCTATACAAATTGCACAAGGGGGCCAGGACACAGCCCTGTTTCAATCCTTAATTAGTAGCTATGGAGGTAGTTAATTTCCAACTGTTGTCCAATTTGATTTTGATGGAAGTACCCATGTACAGTTGGTTTTTAAAGGCCACCGTTCTGCTGCTTTTCCCATAATAGCAATCGATTTACGCTGCCAAATGCAGCAGCAAAGTCAATGAACACCAAAAGCAGGCAAGAGGAGGGGTTAGACCAGGTCCGACAGATTAAATATTGCACTGTCCAAGTATTGTATACTGTGCTCACAACAGGCCAGAATCCAGTTTGATGAGTGTGCATCAGGTTATTTTGCTCTGCCTGCTTCTTAAAGTCTTTTAGCGGTATATTAGATAGGATTTTACTTGAAACATCCAGCATCGCTAAAAGTCTATAGTTTGAGGGGTCAACACGCAAGCCCTTTTACAGACAGGGACAAGAAAGGGTTTTTCCAGGAATCAGGTACACAGGTATCTCTGGACACAGATTTAAAAAGTTCATTCAGCAATGAAGGCCACATTACATGATCCATCTGTAAAGTAACTTTGGCTAGCCCATCGGGGCCATGAGCTGTGGACTGCACAGATCATCTTCACACTATGCGTATTTAGATGGTGTGTGTGCACAGAGGGCTAAGTCAGAAGATGTAATGGTTAGGTTGGCATTGCAATAGAGCGATTGTACGTGCGCAGCTCATATGTTCTAAGGAATTTGTTTCATTTCCTGCTTTACTGTTTTATCTGTAAAGTCTGGTCTATTAATTGCCATTGTGCCGCATTTGCATGCAATTATAATTTCTAATCGAGTTTCTATATCTGTTTGGCAAACGTTTGATAGCCAAATGTATCCTATGTTCAGACATTGGTCTCATTACAAGTTTGCTAGTCAAAAATGAACGTGTCGGTAAATCCGTGTACCTGCGCTGGAGGTACATCAGGCCCCCACTGGCAAAAAACAGCCTGTATTACCTGCAGCAGTTTTACTGGGCAGCAATCCCCCCATGGAGTTCTACGGGACTCCATGCAATGGGGATTTACCAGTATTCACGCCACCTGTAATATGCCAGTAATTCCGACCTATCAGGTGGCAGGAACGATAATAACGTTTGGCAGTATCCTGCCGGAATTACTGGCAGGATAGCAGCAAGCTTTTAATGACCCCGTTGACTATTTTGCTGTGTTTTCCTTATCTGATGTCTCAGTAATCGTTCACGCTCATCAATATTTACATCATAAACTTTAGTCTCGGATTAAGTGTACACCCACTTGTACCTGTAGTATCGAAATGTTGTGCTGCTTAAGACCATTTATCAATGATTTTGTTAGTGCTATTTTCATTTAATCTGGACAAGTCTCCAATGTGATCATGCAAATAGGCAGTCATGGTCTTAATATTCGATTCACCCCAAATCATTCTATTGCCCTGCGCATTAACCGCATATGCTCCTTTCAGGTATTCATGTCGACCTTTTCCAACAATCCACCCAATTGTCAAGCAAAGTTGGGGTTGATCACTTAAATTATTAGGGCAGATAGTGAAATTACGGATCTGATTCAATAATTTTCCTTCACAGAAAATATGATCTATAATACTTTTGGCTTCTCTTAACTCCTCACGGTCCCAGAGTGACCGACTGCTCCTTGGTCCAATACCATTGCTAAGCCAACCCTAGAGTCTGAAGCTGACCTAAAGTTCAGGTCATCTGTCCTGGCTGCTCACATTACTCCATCTTTGCACCTTACTTGGCGCCAACTCATAAATCAAACTCAAGACATACTACCGTGTGTAGCCAGAGAGAGGGTCTGCTGTTAAAGCCACATTGCCATGTCTGGCCTGATAGTTCATTCTTTCAGGGCAGGAACTCGGGGCTTCTGGGGGCAGCCTACCCATTACCAAGCTCACGTAAGGGAAGTTGGGACATCTAAACTCCTCCGAGCCCTAAAGCGAGAAACTCCTTGACTTTACACAATAGGGTCTATATAGGGCAGCACCCCGAGGCAAGCAGTCACCAGTGTTTATCCCAGAGCTATGCAGGACATTTCAGGTCCCAATGGGCACAAATGCTGGCCTTAAATCTACACACAGCCCACACTCCCTGGAACTCACGCTCATAGACGGAGTCTGCTAGCCATCCTCACACAGACAAAGTGAAGTCCAGCACTGGCCGACAGGAAACTGAAGAGACGCAAATGGCTCTGGCGTGTTGGATGTTAAATGCCACAGTGCATATTGCTGGTGGGATGCCAGCTCCACACATAACCCAAATAATGTATGCAGCTACTGGCAAACCAATCTGCCGGATGGCCACACTGCATTGCAGCAAAAAGAAAGTGCAGGCGTGAGAGTGGTTCTTCGTAGGCAGATGAGAGACACTCTCACCAAAGTTGAAAATGCAACCATAACTTAACAACCTACTTTGCGATACAGGTGGGTAAAGGCTGATTTAGTGCCACTGAAAATTGCGGTCAGCTTTGTGCACATTGTCATGTCAAGTAAGCCTAACATGTGCCTCACACTGTCCCAGCCCTTGGTCATTTGTAGCAACTGACTTGGTGAAGTTAAACTCTAACTTTGAGATCAAAAGTCTTAAACTATTTTTTTGCTGTTCTCCCTTTCAGAATACATTGATGCCACCAGAGCCTTTATGATTCTTACCGTGGTGACCAGTTTCTTAGCCATTTTCTCGGCCTGCGCCTCCTTCGCCAGCCATTTGTCAGCCAAACGCTATGGATCCATGGGGGCGAGTATCTCGACGATTTGTTCAGGTGGGATTATGGCCTATCTGAAAAGCTGATACCTTCCGGTTTCTATCCTACCCCCCAATGTGGGAAATGTTTTACCGTTTCTTCTTGGTCCCCTAAAAAGTGTTGATTTGTTTAACTGGCTGGTGAGCGCATGTCTGCTTTATTCCTTTGTCCAAAGTGCCTCGAAGTTGGGAAGCCCACACCGAATGCTACAGAATGAGTGGATCGCTCATCTGATAACTCATGATGATGGATAAGTGGCAAGGTTCTTGTCTGTGGTAACTTGATGAACAAGGCTGAGTGCTCAGTTTCCCTGTGAATGGAGGTTGACTGGTATGTATGGAAATCACAAGGTTTTGTGGAAACTCATTTCCGGTGAAAGGCCACTCAGCCCTTTGTCGGGAAGGCTTCTTACAAGTAGCAGCTTGCACTAGCCCTGCCAATTTCCCCTCTGGTTATTTTCCCATCTGGTTATTGCTTTTCGAACTATAGAACAGTTTGGCACATCCATCTGTAAAAGATATTCTTGATGAAATGTGACAGTGGGGGGTCCTGACACTGTCAAGCGTGGTCCACTACTCCCGAATTGTGTCATATTTCGTGTCACAATGCTCCAAGTAGTCTCTGCCAAATGTAGCCTTGCTGGTTGTTAAACTTAGATACACAACACTCTTCCTTTGAGCACCACGTGGTAAAAATGCATTAATATCCATGAAACATTTTGTGTTGCAGTCTCATAACCAAACTTTGCAAGTCAGCCTCCTCATCTAAGGCGGATATGAGTACGATCCGACTAATAGGACGGCCATTTTAGAATGGGCATATGTCACTGATTTATTAGTTGCACCACCAATGAGCTATGAAGTATGGAGAGAGAAGGATGGTATTTAGAGAAGGAGTATATCCTAATACTTTCGCACTGTTCCCACCCTCATGCCTTGCAGGCATTGGCAGGACATGAACAGCATCTGCCCTTGCTTCTGGTCAGTCCTCCTTAGCAAGCCTTTTAAGACGTCTGTTTGGCAGGGGTGTATTTTCTCTTATCTCACACCTTTGTCACATTAAATTGCTTTGTTGAATGCTAATGGGCTACAGAAGTGAGACCAAGGCAAAGTACAAAAAAAAAGTTACGTTGGTGGGTCACCTAACAACTCTGAGAATATAAATATCATATATCCTATTCTTTATTTCGGCAGAAAACGACCATAAAAGAAAGCAGTTCATACATTCATACAACATTAAACTATAGTAAAAAAATCAATCTCAATTAAATTAAAAAAGGTGCCAAGTGTGCCAATTCTTATGTCCAATGCCCAATAAAAAATAAAGTGTGTGACATCAGTCCAGCTTAATTTAAAAGGATCCTTCTTCTCTTAAAAGCAAGATTAATAAAGGTGGAAACCGCCACAAAAACTGCGTATGCGTACGGCGCAGATTGTCCTTACGTGCAAATGACCCCACAAAGGTCTGGGCCATTTGGCCCTCTCAGAGTTATAGGTAGGGCAGTTAAAAAATAAAGGGCAGTTCATCTTCTATCATGAAGGGACAGAAAGGGCATGAAGGTGATACATTCCTGTCCCATTTGGCTGTGCAGTGGGCAAGCGGTAGAATGTCTCGGTGAAACTTGAAGAAAATACTTTTAGCCTTAGGCCTTAGTATCAACTGAATGTTCATTGTTTATTAGCTGAATATTTAGATATAGGCCAATGTCTCAAAATCCAACTGCCACTAATGTATTTAGTAGGAGCTGACATTGAGCCATGTGACGCATCCCTGCTTTGATCTCTCATGTTTTTCACCTGAAGGCGTCCTCATGCATTTAAGTTGGCTATTTCCAAGTGGTTTCTAATCAATCCAGTTACTCACATGTGGGTTTTTAAACATCTCCTGAATTGCTATCATGAAAGTCACAAGGGTGATTTTATGTTTCACTGTTCTTTCTGCTGTACATTCATTTCTTGAACCCTGCATGCCACAACTGGATCCAGTAGCAATAATTTCTTAGATGGCAGTTTCACTAGCATAAGGGTCTCGCAGTCTTACAGTGGACACGAAAACACTTGAGAAATCCAACCCCATGCCATCAACAGACTCTGCCGACTCATATTTTCCCGGTGTCATGGCAAAAAATCCATTTGACCATTTACAAATGGTTTCTACTGGATCCAGATGCTGACTTGTTTTTCAGCATCTATTTTACCATTATGATCAAAGTTGCAGTGGTGTATTTGTATCTCCCTTTGAATTGCACCACCTTCCCTGTTCCTGCCCCTACATCTGAGAACAGTGACATGCACGCTCACTGTTTCCCTCACTCGCTCTTTGTTCCTTCCTTTCCTCACTCCTCATTTACCCTCTTTCAATCTGTTCATCTCTTTTCCCTTCTTCTTGCAAGCTCTCTTTCCGCTGCCTTCACCAAAACCCAAAACTATGTGCTTTCCCAGTGCTTATTAGTGTTGTTTGGGAGGCAGTAGTAACTCTCAACATACGGCATAGGCTTGCCAGTGATATTTTGCCTAATGCCAACATGGCTTCTAGTCGGCATGTGCCTCCAAAGACACTCATTTCGATTAAATGAGTAATTTGTCAGTGGGGAGCCATTATGTGTTGACATACAAGTAGGCGCCTCCCCGCCACCAAATTGTCATTTGCAAGGCAGATTGCAAAAGCGCAGGACAGAAGGCGGTGTTCTGTTCGTATGCCGCCTTTTGCCCTGGACTTTTGCACTATGCCTTCCATAGTGAGTAAACGCTGCCTGGCAAACTTGCATGTCATTCAGGGTTCACTTTCAATTGTGAGAGTATCTTGCTATGCTCGCATGGAAAGTGGCACTCACAATTACAACTAAACGCTGCCCAACATGCGAGCATTGGCAAGCAATGGTCACAATTACAAAAAACGCTGTCCAACAAGTGAGCATGTCAGGTAGCATTTAATTTTAACTGTGCACACTGCCTGCCATGCCTAGAGACCCAAGCTACTCCTCACTGTTGATGCCCAAAGAGGCCGAAACATGTCTGGGGATGCTTGTGGTCCTGTGCAGAAGGTATGTGACCTAGCAGTTCAGGCTGTACTGCCCCTGATTTGCATTTGGTCTGTCCCCTTTTGTAATGGCAGGCAAAACACGATTGTGTGGAGGGTTGGCACGCCAATGCCAGGGGTTAAGATTAATTCGAAACCTGCGAACCTTCACCTCTTTTGTTATGCGAGCATGGCAGGCAGCGTTTACAATGGATCCCACTGGGGTCTGGCTGCTTTATGCAAAGCAGGCGGACCCCATAGGAATCTCCAGCATTTGTGCCAGCATGAGCATTTGTATGGTGGAGAGGAAGTAAGGTGGTAGATACACAAGTTGCGTTCTGCTCATTTTCTCCGCCATACAAATGATTGCAAATGTGGTGTAACGTGAATGGAAGGCGTTTGCAGCCTTTCTCGAGGCTCTTACGCCTTCCATTCACGTCACACCACTGAAGAACATGAGCCCCTCAGTCTGAAACTTGGTAGGCACAGTGTAACAAATTTCAGAAAGCGCCACCATATGATAAAGAAAATGACTGGTTGCTTAGCACAAGACAGGCTTGCGATACACAGCTCAGGGCCACCACAGCAACTGGAAATGCCTTACTAACGTTTCCATAATGTAGTCCATCTCGAAAAGCATTTGCTGACAACATTATTTGCACAATTTTGCACAGTCTTCGAGGTGCTGATGGATGATCTGTTGGACTATCTCTGTACTTCCTCATTGGGCTCTGCACCCCTAGTGTATTCGAGGGGCTGTTAGGATGGGGCTGTTAGGATGCAGAGAAAGAGCGCTGTCTTTCTCAGGGATCTCTGTTGGTCCTGTAAGTGATGTAACCCTGTCGCTTTCCATCTGCTTTCAGCTGTGTTCCTGACCATTGCCATGGCTGTTTACACCGCGAAGACTGCAGAAATCCAGCATGTAGATACGCTGTATGGCTGGTCTTTCTTTCTGGGCTGGGTAGCTTTTCCATCCTTCTGCATCGCAGGTGGGTATTCTGAATCGTGTAATATGCCTATAGTAAACTCTTTGATTCTGTTGCAAGTTTTTGCTATTTATTTTTTCTCCTTTCTGCATTATGAAGGCCTCTGTGCTGGGTCTTCCATTAATCCCTGCACCATAACACATACCCTCCTCTGAATGAAGTACTTGAACCGCACTCAAAGGCAATTCGGGGCACAAGCTTCTCTGTTGGAGGACAGCGCAGACATGAGAATTAAAGAAAGACTTGTTCACAGTTCTGCAGGACATGCACTCGAAAAAGCACATGTATTAACACATTTCAGTTGCGGAATCACCTCAATCGGGCTCATTTTCTTTGAGTCGTACTGTTAATTAAAAGCATTAAAGTCCTGCATGAGACGTTTATGCATCCAATGAAATGTACGGCTCGTTTTCAACCATTTGCAGGGCATAGAGGAGGGGTGGATCTTAAGTTACAATCCTGCCTCCTCCGCTCCGTCATGCAAACACTGAAGAATCCGCCTGCTTTTTACACCAGCAAAAAACCAAGCTGACAGCATAGGAATCCATTGTAAACGCTGCTTCACATGCGTAAATGGCAGGCAGCATTTACTTATTTTGCACGGCTGAAGGCCAAAGGGTGATGAACTAGCGAGTATGCCACCATTTTACATTACACTTTTGCAGTCCGCCCCTTGGCCATGTAAAAGTGGAAAATTACAAAGAGGAGACCTACCTACGCAAACGGATAAATGTAACAGGTCCCCTCCACAGATTGTATGCAGAACTCGAATATGAGCTTCAAAGTACTTTACCGGAATACATTTCTTCTTTTTTATCTGCTATTACATTCTTTACCATTTGCCCTGTTTAGAGGATACCTAAGGGGCAATGGATGATTGAACCCGGGAGGATAGCTCAGCAGCAACGTGCTCTGAAGCAACACAGGTTCAATCCCCAGGTCCGTGCTTAGAAACCTCTGGGTATTAAGCGTGTTGGAAATACGCAACTAAGACATACTCCTGTAACAGCGCCTCGATGCCCCCGGGCTGTGTGAGCGCTTTAAACAGAATGCTAAGAAACAAAAAAATTAAATAAATAAACCCTAAGAATTAAATCTTAGAGATGATATTGAACTTTGTTCAGTTGACACGTTTTTAACAGTTGTTTATGAATCTGTTTTTCATGGAGACATCTGTGCTTTTTCTTGTTTTTCTTGTAATATGTACTTTGCACAAAGAATTTGTAGTATGACAGATGTTTTTAATTGTCTTGTGACATACTTCATGAAGAAATATATTTTTATATATGATTATAAATAAAATATAATTTTGGGAATTTCAAGATCAACAGGACCAATTGTTTGTATTTTGGTTACTTTAGTCCTCATTGTCTGTTTTGTAAGGACAGCTGCTGTATATGTGTTACATTTTTTACAGCATAGCCAATGGTTTTGAAACAAATGGATTTTATCTTTGCTTTCATCCAATAGTGTTAACTTTATGCCTTTTCAGGCATAGACCTTTGTGAGGAGTCAGAAAAGAAAGCTGGACACAAAGTTGTCAAGTTTTTAGTTAAAGACACTTATTAAATACAAATGGGCTGGGAAAATGCCTCTCTCTCCCTATTCTAAAAAGGAACTTCCCTACCTAGAAACCAAAAATTAAGGATCTGTCTGTGTCAGGATGTCAGTAACTGAACAGCCGCCCTTGTGTCCAAAACGCCCTATCCTGACCCTCACACTATAAACAAAACAACAAAGGGGTACAAGGAAATGTCTTTAACTTGAAGTTGGCAAAAGTTTTCAAAACAAAAAATGTATAAGAATACCTCCAAGGAAAATGTTCTCTGAGGTAAATACCCTTGTATCCAGAGGGTGTTTCTCTTCCCCAGGATTCTTAAATAGCATGGCAAAAGTGTCTCTTCACTGGACTCACAAAGTTCTTTTTTAAGCAATACGTTCTGTAACAGTCTTTCTGTAGAATCTCTTATAACTTTTCAGATCTCCTATAACCAACCGAGGGTCAGGATCACGTAGCAGCTGCCATTCCCTGGCACATGGGAGGAGGTCACCACCGGGGAATCTGTGATGACTCCATTGGATGCATCACTCCTTCCTCAGGTGAACAGTAACTAATACCACATAAAGGAATAGCAGATATACAGCCAAAGATTCACAAACATATTCAGCTACAAAATAAGTCTTGGTAAATCTTCCAAAAATGCACACACGAATCCCCACTGGCTCGATCGCTGAATTCAAATGAATTTATGGAAGGACACTGAACAATTGGACATCTGAATTTCTGTTGTGAGTTTGGATGAGGTCGGGAACCCCATATGTGGATTGTGTGAAGTAACTTCTGATTCAACCATGGTTTTGGGCAAGTTCTTCATTTTGAAGCCTATATAAAGACCAGCAACTTGCGGTTGTCAGCCCCCTTGGGCTGCCCAACCCCTGTATCCTGACTCTCCTACTCCTTCTCCTCACCTGAGAGACTGGATCCGCAGCTGGATGGTATCTGGGGTCTGTGAGCTCTGTAGTCCGCCTTCTTCTTTTTTTTATGAAGTACTTGTCAAACCTGAGAAAAAGCCACAGTGAGATCTGACAGAGCAGGACCCCCTTTGGACCCTCTTCCCGGGAAAGACTGAGTGGGAAAAAAGCCTGATGTAGGCACAAAAAAACCCCGACAAAGGTAATGTAGCTGCGGAATGACTCCTCCTCGAGGACCGATGGAAGATGGGCTCTGGTGGTTATGAAGGAGAGTATGTTCAATGTTATGAATGGCAGGTGAGAAAGTAAACAGGGCTGCACTGGAAAACAACTATGAAAGAGCAGCAGCAGCAGAGCAAAGAACCCAGAGGAGCGGGTTGCAAGGAGCGGAAAGAAGAAGGACGGAGATAGGACAGACCAGCAGTTCCACAGAGCGGAATCGCGAACAAGGCAAAATGAACGGAGCGAGATCCCAAAGCTGCGAGAACGGCAGCGCCTGGCCAAGAGAGGGAGAGGGAAACCAGCGGAGGGGTGGGACAGAGAGAGAAGGAGAGAGAGGCCAAGCGCAGCACAGAAACAATGGAAAACTAGCATTAAGCACCAAAAGCAATGGCAAGCGAACTGACTGTGGAGGTTGCAATGCATCGGAGTCAGGAGGGGGCGTGGCTTATGAGCCGTAGCATCGGAAGCGGCAGAAGACTAGACTGCTGCCTCCGGCAAACTGCCACGTGGTGGAGCGTTCAATGGCTGCCTAGCCTGAACCTAGGCCACAGGCACCACGGAGCGAGGCGCATGACAGTATGCTCCCTCTTCAGGTAGCAACCCCCGGCTTACCCGGATGTCCTCTATGGAACCTTTCGGATAAGAACCGGAGCTGATATTGGATAGTTTGATTAATTGTTTTCTGTTGTTCTTCTTTTAGAATTGGTTTTATAAATTGTATCATTAATTGTATCATTAATTGGGAGGGCGTGGCTTACCGGCCATGGATTAGGACGTGTCAGCGAGAGCTACTCCGATGATCCGACGCTGATCCTTATGGAAACGCACTTAAACCTATCAAATTACTACAAAAATAGAAACCCGTGCGTGGGAACGTATGCACTACCAGGCCCATGGAAACTGAAGCCCGCTGTGCAAGCATCAGAGAGATAAATGATTTTGAAGTACCCAGCTGCAATGATACATTGTATCTAAGATGGCGGCGAACAAAGGATGAGCGGCCGTAGCTGTGAGAGCGGCCATACGGACTCAAGTGCGAAGCAAACAACGAGTCCCTGTCCCCGAGAAGACGTGCTGATCCCTGCCCCCCTAACGATCCGCGGTGAAGATACTGAAGACGTGGTGCGTGAGGGGCAAAACACGAGTAAAGGCAGTGGGAGAAAATAGCCGCGTGTGAAGCTGGGGAAACGGAGTTCGGAAGCAAGGCAGCCCCCCCCCGGCCACACCAGACGATTGAGCGAGCGGCTTCCGCTGCCTGCGGGACACAAAACAATAGCAGCGCAGGGCTGCGGATATGAAAAGCCACGCTGGTCGAGCGAGTGGGTGGCTCCCGCTGCCTGCAGGGAAGATACTGTTGCAGTGCGGGGCTGCACACGACAACCAAAGGAGAGGCAGAGGACCCTGCCTGCAGACGGTTGCTGGGCACAGAGCCGGATTGAGGGCCCTGCGTGTGCGCGCCGGCGCCCCAGCATATGGATAGACACGGCCCTGCAGCAAGCATCGAAAAGCTGGTCACTGCAGCGGTGGATCAGCGCGGCCAACTGAGCACTGCACCTGTGCTGTGGGCCATCATAACGCCAGCAAATATACAATACACGCATTCCCGCAAGGCGCCCCAGTCATACATGTCCAAAGTAGGTGTGCACCGGTTGGGGCTGATAAACTTTTGAGCCAAGCACTGGTCAGGTGGGAGCGGCTAGAAGGCGGTGCAGCCTTGAACTATCACTGTGCACTCACTAAGCACATAGCTGCATCTGCCTGAGGAACACTCTACCCAAACTACAGTCTTGGAGCAATCTGAGGCCAGGCATGCTGTGCTTGGAGCTGAAAATGTGAGCCGGGCACAGCATAGTTTCAAAACAACGACAAGGCTCAGGAACACCGCCGAACAGTCTACGGTCTTGGCGAATAACTAATGACTGGCGAGCTGAGCTAAGAGAAGAATGGGCAAGATTGGCACAAAGCAACTTAAAGTAAACGACAAAACGTAAAGAATACTGTAAAGCAGATCGGAGCCTGACAAGCATCATTGTGACGTGTATGGATGAGATTAGCACAGCGCAACTGTAGAACAATCTATAAAGCCGACTCAATACGTGGGAGGAGATAACCCACTCAAAGACAAAGTACAAGGCACATGTCCCATACGGGCGCTCCAAGGGTACCAATCCGAACCTGGGGAGACTCATTGGAGAAAAAGAAGGGACATAGAATCAGTACTGCCACACTAACCATACGCCATATCGGACACCAGTTCAACATTGCAGGTACTAGGGAGTTACCCAAAACATTGCTTAAAGGAGGAACGTGGGGGGATACAGCCCACTCCGAGATCGACCTTGTCTGCCGCCTTGCAGTCGGCCCACAGGGGACACCCGAAGACTGATTGATACTGGTGAAGCCACAGCGGCACAAGGAAGCTGCTATAAGGCAATGTGAGAGCGCAAGATGTCGGTGAAAGTCCAGAAGTAAGCAACCCACTATGGACGCCTTTGCAAAAGTACAACAAATCCCCTCGCCCCCAGTACAAAAGATGGGGGAGGCATCAGGGAATGACCCCTCTGGAGGAGAAAACCAGCAAGTGCTAGCGGCCATAACGGACTTGAGTACCAAATGGGGCACGGCGATGGCGGAGCTGTGGACGGCCCTAGAGAATAAAATAGATGGCGTGGGGATTGAAGTTACTTTGCTGCGGCAGGACGTTAGAGTGCTAGCAGAGAGAACTAGTGGCTTGGAAAGTGCAGTAAAGATCAACACGGATGTAAGCACAAACAATGCGAAGGAGGTCCATGTGCTCAAACAGCAGGTTGCCAATCTCAAAAACAGGGTGGAGGAAGCAGAAGGACGGGCGAGACAGAACAACATCCGTGTCGTCGTGAAAGGGGCCCCTAGGGGTCCCTTACGTCTATGGAAACAAGGCGAGTCACTACACACGATAGATACGCCAGACAAAGGTTGTATTTCCAAAGCTAGGGTTTATTGCAAAGCAAAAGGCTCAGTTGGCCAACTTGGTCTCACGCCCCGCGACATGTATCTCTAGACCTCGAGGGACGCAAGAAAGT
Organism: Ambystoma mexicanum; assembly: GCF_040938575.1. Lineage (NCBI taxonomy): Eukaryota > Metazoa > Chordata > Amphibia > Caudata > Ambystomatidae > Ambystoma > Ambystoma mexicanum. The sequence goes on along the minus strand of NC_090921.1, from coordinate 1,142,370,527 downwards.
GAATTACGTACATCAGTTACATATATACAAAATGCATATCAAACAATCAGCTATGACATGTTTAACACCCCCCTTTATTGGGTTTCTTTGAACTTGGTGTGATGATGGACACTTTCGACAACTATGACACCTTCAAATATCTATTCTAGTAACAATTTGCAATTTGTGAGTGCGGAGGCATCTTTCAGTTGTTGAATAGAACACAGCGCTTCTGTTCTTGGAAGCGAGCTACATACGGGGGAAGAGTTGCATTCCAGACCTTGCTATCTATGAGGTGCTATTCGTGTCCTGGGAGCCGACATGCTCTAACGGGGCTCAGCAAGGAAAGGGCCGTAAGAAGAGCATAATTCAAGCCTTTAGCTGCTTTATTCTAACATATTCTACCATATAACTGGCAGCTGTAAAATGATTAAATGCCCTGCAGCTCTGTTTCAAGGCTACATTCGGGAGGGAGCCGGGAATTCTTCCTGGCGCTGCCTACGTTGTGTTTCAATGAACTTTTGTTATCCTCGCGGCCCTGCGGCCTTGTCCTTTCACGTGCAGACAACAATGTTTTACAGTCGAGCAGTGTAAGCAGAAAATGTACTGCGAAGCAATAAGAACAGAAAGCAATGAGCAATGGTTAGAAAACAAAATGGCGATTCTTGTTACATCAAAATGGCCGTTCTTTGGCAAACTCGGAAACCTATATTCTGTCATATTGTGCATGAGACGGTTGGCCCAAGGCCATCAGAATACGTTTGCGGTCACATATGAGAGGTATCCATTTTTCTAGACTGACAGTCGGCCTGCCAGAAGGAGAAGAAAGCCAGGACCCCACAGATTACGTGGAGAATATGATCCTGCAGGAGGTGGGAGCGGACAAACTCTCACAGGGATTCACGGTGGAGCGAGCACATCGGGCCCTCATGAGGAAACCACGGCCTGGAGCTCCGCCGCGACCGATCATTGCGAAAATCCTGAATTATAAAGGCAGGGAAAAGATCCTGGAGTATTTCCGTAAGGGCAGAACGATAGAGAGAGCCTCCTCTAGGGTTACGGCATACCCCGACTATACTATGTTAGTGCAAAGGCAACAATATAGTTATGTTGCGGTTAAGAGGAGGCGGCGTGCGGCGGACATCAAGTACATGTTGTTGTACCCAGCAAAGTTGAAAGTTCTGCACAAAGGCAGAGAGCTGTTCTTCGACACCCCAGAGGATGGGGCGTCGTGGTTGGATCTACAGGGCTGCCCGGCGCAAGATGAAGAACAAGATTCCCAGGAGCACGACAAGTGAAGACATTATGTCATGTACCCTGTGAGGGTGGGAGGGTTGGGAATCCGGGTATAGCGCCTTGAAATACTTGATAGACATGGCATAGCCCTTGAACTATATGACTCTATGGGACTGGAATATAGTGTGTTAAAAAGCGAATGAGAACGGAAGTATTGGGCGTAGCAACTCTAAGCAAATAGGAGCGGCTGGACCTCACTCACCTATCCCTGAGATTTAGTAGAAAGGCAGCCAATAGGGCGGCCTCACCCTGCTGAGCCGCAAGTACGGGTTATACCAGAAAGGGCTAGATGCGGGGGTGCCTGAGATCCAGGGATGGAGCTGGGCAACAGCTGGGGAGGGTGAAGTTGGGGAAGGGAAGGGAGGAGGGTGGGAGGGAGGAGAGGGAGTCTGGGGTGTTTGTAGTTAGGGGGGGAAGTTTGGGGTGTTTGTAGTTTTGGGGAATTTTAGTTTTAGTTTGTGTAAGAGCCAATGTAGAAATGTCGAACAAACCAAGGGCATCGGGTAATCTCAGAATTGTGACCTGGAATGTGCGGGGCCTCAATAGTTATCTAAAACGTAATAAGGTAATGATGTACCTGAAGAGGATGCGGATTGACATAGCTCTGCTACAGGAAACCCACCTCACCAAGGAGAAATTGGAGGTGATTAAGAGAAAATGGAGGGGTAATGTCATAGGGGCCATGTATTCGGCATATGCAAGAGGAGTGATTACATGGGTGGCACCGCATGTGCCATTTCAGCTACTTAGCTCAACAATAGACCCTGAATGCAGAATGGTGGTAGTGGCGGGACTCCTGGAGAACAGAGCAGTGAATATCATAAATTTGTATGCCCCTAACCATGATACAGCGGCATATGTTAGGTCTTTATATAGTAAAATTAGCCCTCTGGTGGGTGGCGCGATAGTATGGGGAGGGGACTTTAATTTCACCCAGAACCCCAAGATGGATAGGTTGGATGGCAAATAAGAAAAGCCGGCGCCAGCAGCTAAGGTGCTGAGGACATTGTTGAAGGACCTCGGCCTAGAGGATGTGTGGAGAAGGCTACACCCAATGGAAAGGCAATATTCGCATTATGCGGCACCACATGACCTGCACACAAGGCTGGATTATGTGTTTGCATCGGCCGGGATAGTGGGAGAAATGGAGGGAGCGGAATACAAAGCCCGGGTACTCTCCGATCACTCGCCATTGGTGATAGAGTGGCGACACCAACCCCCCAGAGCGCGGATCCCGACGGAGGTTCTACGGGATGCGGGCTTTCGAGAGGATTTGAGGGAGGCCATCGAAGAATACTTTGAAATTAACATGGGCAGTGTGCGTTCTGTGGGGACAGTATGGGAGGCATTTAAGGTAGTGGTGCGGGGAATAGCTATATCTAAATCCAAAGGGCTCCAAGGGGGTATCGAGCGGGAACTGCAAGAGACAGAAAAAGAGCTAGAGGACTTGATACAAAATGAGGAGACCACCCATGTGAATAGCGCCAAAATAAAGGAATTACAGTTAGCTTGCAGTGAACATTGGGATAGATTATGCAAACTAAACTATAAGAAATATACAGAGAGGCTGCATGCAGGGGGGGATAAGCCGGGTAGGTTATTGGCTTGCTTATACAAGAACTGCCGGTGTCCCTCCGTGAGGCGGTGATCATCCCGCTCCTGAAACCAGGCAAACCGGATGCGGAATGCGGTTCCTACAGGCCCTTGTCTATACTCAATCAGGACAGTAAGATACTCACAGCAGTGCTGGCAATAGACTAAAGAGGGTAATTGGCAAGCTGATACACCCAGACCAAACGGGTTATGTCCCCAGTAGAAATATCACAGACAACCACAGGAGGCTACACCATATTATTACTGAGGGAGACTCGAGCGAGCTGGCTATCGTGTCGCTGGACGCGGTTAAGGCTTTTGATTCAGTGTGGTGGCCGTTGTTGAAAGCGACCCTGAAAGGATATGGGATGGGACCAGGATAAACTAGATGGGTTCAGATGCTCTATAGTACCCCGACAGCGAGAGTTAAAACTGGAACCATAATTTTAGAGAAATGGCAACTTGGCAGGGGGACCAGACAGGGATGCCCCTGGTCACCCATGTTATACATCCTGGCATTAGAGCCGCTGGCAGTAAGCCTGCGCAACAATACGGGGAGGTGGGAATCCGCACGACAGGGGGAACACACCTGATATCATTGTATGCGGATGATGTGCTCCTCTACTTGCGTTACCCGGAGGAAAACCTGCAATTTGTGTTGGAGGTGATGGATCGTTACGCCACCCTCTCGGGCATATCGGTAAACCCCCGGACGTCAGTTTGTTCCCCTTGGGAAGGTACAAGAATACCCCACTGGAGAGACTCCCCGTCTTGCAGATACCCTGGCAGATCGTGACATTCAGGTACCTGGGCGTAAACATTTATCACAAAATATAGACAGAGCACAAACATAACACAGAGAAAGCGATGGAGGGAGTCAAAAACAGCATGGTGTTCTGGTCTAGATTACCCCTGGCCATGATGGGAAGAGCAGTTTTACTAAAAATTGTGGTATTGCCCAGACTCTTGCACTTTTTTGTGAATGTCCCGTACCTGATCCCCAGACGCTTTTTTGTTAAACTTCATGGTATGTATAGGGGCTTCATATGGGGCAACTACAGGAATAGGGTGGACCTGTGGAAACTACAGAACACATGTGATAAGGGGGGCATAAACCTACCGAATTTTGAGCTGTATTACCTAGCGGGACAGTTGTTGTATGTGGCTAGGTGGTTGTCTGCGGAAGACTCAGCAGAAGCTATGCTTTTGCAAGGTGAATCAGCTCCTTATTTTCTGAGGGAGACAATATGGCTACATAAAACTAAAATAGTAAGGATGGGGAGACTATTGAGGCTAGGCTGGGAAATTTGGCGCAGGACATGGAGAGTGGTGGGTGACCCAGATTTGGTTTCCCAGCAGGTCCCGCTGGCGGTCCTATGTGGCGACGACTCCCAACTGTTTGAAGCAGTCCGTAGATACTGGGAACCAGTGGGGTTGGCCATCCTTGGAGACATATGGCAGGAAGGGGCGGCGTTGGGATTCCAGAGGCTGCAGGAGGAGACGGGGGTGCATAGTGGCCAATGAAATGGGTGAGAAAGAGGTGGCCTGAGACTGTGCTAGAGGAAGAACCCGATGCCTCCCTAGAAACGATGTATGATGTCTCGGAGGGTGAACATGAAATATCAAGGATATACGAGCTCCTGGGGGTGAAGGCGGGGATGGAGCTGCTCCAATTGAGACGGGATTGGGAGGAGGAGGTTGGGGAACCCATGACAGAGGGACAATGGGATAGAGCCCAAAGATACCATACCCGGAATGCGAGACTCCAGCAGATTCAGTTGTATGTCACCCATAGGGCTTATCTGACCCCCAGCAGAATAGCTAGTTTTGGGGGCTCGACAGTACAAAAAGGCCCTAGGTGCGAGGAGGAGGATGCAGGACTACTGCACATGTTTTGGGCTTGCCCTGAGGTGCACAGATTCTGGGAAGAAATAAAAACGAAAATGACTGGTGGGGGAGTAGCACTGGACGTGAGGTCCGCTTGGGCTTGCATGCTTGGGAATTTTCCCAGGCCACGTCATTCAAAGCATATCAGCAAGATGAAGGACCTGGCCTATATTCTAGCTAAACATAGAATCGCAATGTGTTGGAAGGCGGCCTATAGGCCCAGAGTGGAGCTGTGGTGGGCGGACCTCTTGAGATGGACGGAAGTGGAGACTGCGGCATGGTTTGAAGCTGTCACCAAAGGGGGAGAGGAGGAAGTGGGCCCCCTGATAGCCTGGATGCAGCTGGTGATCACAATGGCAAACCCCCACCAGGTCAATTATGACACTGGAGACTCAAATAAGCCAACAAACGCTGAGATTCCGGAAAATGCTCATGTAGATGATGGGGCTGAGATGGCTCGAGTTTGTGGGGAGGGAGGGGGGAGGACAGAAAATGACACTGTTTAATGTGATGTTTTGATATCGATCATGTATGTCCTAAAAGGTTAATGTGTTTGGTGTGTTGTTAGAAAATAATAACATTTCTTTAAAAAAAAAAAAATTGTATTATTAATTGTATTTTCAACTGTATTATAAATTGCATCAATGTTATGTTACGTTATTTATACATTGAAAGGCAGATTTTCTTTCAGCCGGAACAACGTTAATAAAAAAAAAAAAGAAATAACTGAATATGTCAATATGCAAAATACTATTCATGAAAGGCAATATTTAAATTGGGCAGTTATATTATATGCCAAAAAATGCAATTACAAATATTCCTAATAGATTATTACGGACAGTCATTATTCTATTAAGGGAGTGGTGGTGAGTAGTATGCACCTCTCTTTTATTTATTTTGCAAGACAAAATAAAGATTTTACAAAGAAAGATAAACTGCTGCTCCCATCATAAAGCCACTCATAACGCCTTCTCTATTCTGTGTTACACCAATGGCAAACTGTCTCTCTGCATAAAGCTCAAGGACTCCTGCAACAAGTCCTCTTTTCACAGTGCGCAATCTGACCCATCAATACCTCTTTTTCGAGTCTGTCATATCCCAGACCCCAACGAAATTCATCACCAAAATATGTCAATGATCTTTTGTTTATTTTATTTATTTGTTACATTTATGTATCGCCCAAACCCAGAGGTATCAGCGCTTGAACAAAGCCAGTGGAAGAGTCAATGTAAATGGAGATGGTTTCTAGAGGAACATAGTGCGAGTTAGTCATATTAGATCTCCTTCAAAATGTTGGCATGGATCCTCCCGAGGTTCTGATAAAAGAAGCAAACAAACAACTCAATCGGAATCCTGGGAAGGGAGGGGGCATAATGCTTGCCTTGGGTCCTTAACAGAATCACAACTGTCTTTCACAATCTAGAAGGACTAATCGTAACTCTTATTATGCACTCTTCAAAGCCTTGCACACATAAAAGCTTTAAAAATGCACAATATGATATGGCATTTATAATGATATGATATGATATGATATGGCATTTATAACGCGCCTATACACAAGTGTTTCAAGGCGCAACAAGGCAAGAGAGGGGAAACAGGGAAGACAGACAATGATCCTACTAGGCCAGGTGTCATTCAGTTTGTGCAAGTGCAAGGGAGGGGATGGAGGAGAAGTGCGGGCGGGGGGGGTGGAAGAGGAAAGTTCAGTACATGGGATAAAGAACAAAAAATAAATAACAATAAGTAAACAATAATGAAGTGCTGCCAGCAGGTGGCAAGTGAAAGAGGTAAGTGCAGACGTCAGTGTCAAGTGCAGGTAGTGGGACCATAGGGATACAGAAACAGTCACCAAGTGCAGGGATTGTCAGGAACCGACTAGCGGGGGAGTAGATCTGGACCCGAGAATCGCTGGTGGCCAGGTAACCAGTGCAGTTCCCGTGACAGCCAGGGAATCAGCAGGGGAGAAGAGGAGAAAAAGCAGACAAGAAGAGAAACGTTTTGAGGTGCTTGCGGAACCGAAGATGATTCTCTTCAAGTTTCAGGGAGGCAGGGAGGCTGTTCCAGAGGGAGGCCCCAGCCGAAGAGAGGGATCTACCACCAGCTTGTTGCTTGGAGAAGCGACAGACCCTGAGGGAATTGGAGGCAGATGAGCGAAAAGCTCAAGAAGGAAGGTATTTAGGAAGAGATAGTTGAAGGAATTGAGGCCTCAGGCCCCAGAAGGCCTTGTGGACGATGCAGAGGGTTTTGAACATAATCCTCGCAGCCACTGGGAGCCAGTGCAGAGATTTCAGTCCTGGAGAGATACGATCCCTGGGCTGGAGGCCAAGGACAAGTCTCGCAGTTGTGTTTTGGATAAATTGCAAAGGGCGGAGAGGAGAAGCGGGCAGATTTAGAAAGAGGCTGTTACAATAGTCCAGCATGGAGAGAACCAGAACTCTGGAGACAGTGAGCTTCTGGGGGAAGGAGAGGAAAGGAAGACTACCTCTGAGGAGGTGTAGCTTGTAGTGGGACTTCTTAGAGACGTCAGAGATATGAGGAGAGAAGGAGAGTGTAGAGTCGAAGATGACCCCGAGATTTTTAGCCTTGCAGGTGGGAGCACGAAAGGGGCCAAGAGAGGCCGGCCAGAGAGATACAGGAAAGGAGGGAGTGGGTGTGCCGATGAGGAGAATCTCAGTCTTACTGGCATTAAGGCAGAGGTCATTGGCGGCGCACCACTCCTGGATAGCAGACAGACAGTCGGAGATGAGGGAAGTAGAGGAGGAGGCAGAGTGTAGCCTGAAAATGAGCTGAGTGTCATCCGTGTAGCACTGAAAGTTGGGGCAGAGAGCAGCTATGCGGTGGGCCAGGAGTGCCAGGTATTGGTTGAAAAGCCAGGGAGAGAGGTTAGACCCCTGGGGGACACCACAAGTAGAGAGAAAGATAGCAGAAAGGAAAGACCCAAGTTGAACCTGGGAGGGTCGGTCGGAGAGGAAAGAGCTCAGCCAATGCAGAGACTGACCGGTGATACCCAGGTTATCACAGAGACAGTGAGCAGGATGGCATGGCTGACAGTGTCAAAGGCAGAAGAGAGATCAAGCAAGATGAGGACACAGGGGGTGTTGGAGTCAAGGTTGGAGAGCAGGTCTTCACAGATGTTCAGAAGAGCAGTTTCTGTGCTTCTGGCAGCTCTGAAGCCAGACTGATGGTCATGAAGACAGCCAACAGATTCAGTGTGGAGATTTAGCTGGCAGATGGCCAGTTTCTCCAGGAGCTTGCCCAGGAAGGGAGTGATGGAGATGGGGCGATAGTTAGCCAGGCAGGAGGGGTCAGCAGAGGGTTTCTTAAGAAGGGGGTGCACAAGGGAGTGCTTCAGGGCAGATGGGAAGACTCCAGTGGCAAAGGAGTGATTACAGAAATCAGCAAGGGCAGGAAGCCAGGGAGTCAATGTGGTCCTTTATGGTTTTGGAGGAACAGGGATGAACCTGTTTTGACGAGACTTTCATGGATTTGACTTGTCTATAAACCTCATCAGCGGAGAACAGGGGAAAGGCAGAGAAGGAGGGAGGAGAGGAGGCTGCAGAAAGGTCGGAGGAAGAGCAGAGGAGAGGGGGAGGGAGGGGAAAGGAGGAGAGTGAGGACAGGATGACCTGAGTTTTAGAGATGAATCGAGAAGCCAGCTCCGTGCAGAGGGCCTGGGAAGGGACAGGAGAGGTAGAGACTGCAGCAGCATTGGCCAGTTCCTTGCAGATTTTAAAGAGTTCAGCTGGGTTGTTTGATGCCGAAGAGACGCGGGCTTGGATATGAGCTCTCTTCTTGGTTTTGACAGAGAGCCAGTATTTCCTCTGGAGCAGGCAGCAGGCCAGTTTGTCAGAGGATGTACATGAAGCACGCCATTTCCTCTCGGCCACCCTGCACTTGTGTTTTAGGGTGACGAGGTAAGAGTCGTACCAGGAGTTGCACTTGGCTTTGGGCTTCAGGCGGATTCTCATGACAGGGGCAAGGATATCAACAGTATCAGATATAGCAGAGTGGAGTGTGGAGAGGGCTGTGTCAGGGTGAGAGTCAGCCAAAGGGGGAAGTGGGGGTGAGAAGGTGGCGGCGAAATCCTCAGCTGACACGCGCTTCATGGGTTGGATGACCGAGAAGGTGGGTGGCAGTGATAGAGATGGCTTGGCCTGGGGGGTAGGGAGGGTGAGGTTGGAGGAGAGGAGACAGTGATCACTCCAGGAGAGAGGAGTGGATAGGGGAACAGAGAGGGGAAGGTCTGAGGAGATCAGAACATCCAGCATGTGCCCTGCGGAGCGAGTCGGGCCAGAGGGGAGAATAGTGAGTGAGAGAGAGTCGCAGAGGTCACAAAAGAGTACAGAGGGAGGACAGGAGGCATCCAGGTGGATTTTGACACCCCCAAGAAGAAGGAGTTGAGAGGTTGAAGCCAGGAGTGAGGAGGAGAGGTCCGCCCACTCAGAAAGGAAGGAGGAGATCTGATCAGGTGGCCGATAGATAGTAGCCATAGTAAGGGAATGGCTAGGGGAGAGAGAGATCCTGCAGACGAGGCATTCAAAAGAGGAGTAGGCCTGCATAGGAATGACAGAGGCAGGAATCCACTCGGGGAAGATCAGGGCTACACCCCCACCAGAGCGGTTGAACCTGGGTGTGGAGAGGTAGCCATCAGGTAGTAGCAGGTAGTAGCATGTCAAAGCTAGTGATAGAGCTGGCCGTGAACCATGTCTCAGTGAGACCGAGGACATCAAGGTCAAGTTCTACAAGTAGGAGGCAGATATCAGAGGAGTGTTTCACAGCAGAGCGAGAGTTAAGAGTGGCAATATGGAGAAGGTTGCCATCCTTGAAGGACTTCCGGGGAGAGGTGCAGGTCCGAGGTTCGCCCTTAGGAGGTGTAGAAGGAGCCCGAGAGGGGGCAGGGAGGGAAGGAGAAGGCAAGGTAGCCGAGGAAGAGGCAGAAGGGAGAGGTGAGGAAGTCACGGAGGGGAGAGAGGGGACAGGAGGAGAAGAAGGGAGGTTGATGAGGCGCAGGAGGCGTCTGTCAAAGAGGTGAAGGTTGGCCTGAGGGCCTTGGACCAAGACGGTCCCATTTGAGTATACATTAATGATTACCTTAGAGCAGTGGTCTTCAAACTTTTTTGGCCGGGGCCCCCCTGAGCAAAATTTGGGCAGGTCGGGACCCCCCAGAAATGCCAAATGGACAGTATATATTGTGTGCCGTCACCTGCTCCCATCACAGTCGCTGGGCTCCCTCATCCCACTCCTACCCAGTCCCTGGTCTCTCCCCACCCCATCACACACCCTGGGCTCTCCCCACTCTGCTCCCACCACTATCCCATGGTTCCTGCCCATTGTGCTCCCACAATAGTCCCTGGGTTCCCCATCCCGTTCCCAACACAGTCTGAGGGCCAGTGGCAGCTGGTGAATTTTTTTTTTTAAGTGGAGGGGCATAACTATTTCCGCCAACAATGCAATAGCGACCGAGCATAGTGAGGGAGCTTGAACCAATAAGAGGTGGTTCGGGGGGGTTTCCCCCTGTGAATTTATTTTAAATAATGGGTTAAAATGTTGCATTGTAGAGCATACTTTTAACAAAAAATGGGTAAATAGCCAAACAGTTTGCAATTGGTGCTGGGAGACCAGGGGGCTGGCATTGATATTGATATTTTATTTCTATCGCGCTCGTACACAAGTGTTTCAGAGCGCGACAAGGCAAGGGAGGGGAACAGAGGAGAAGAAAACAGCGATCTTACTAGGCCCAGTGACATTGAGAACGCGCAAGTGCGAGGGGGAGGGGAAAAGTGCATTGAAGGGGGTAGAAGTGGAAAGTGCGAAGCAGAGGAGAAACAGATAAATAACAATAAATAAATAATAAAGGCAACAAACAGTGTTAGTGCAGCCAGCAATTTGCAAGTGCTACATTTAAGGCCGCAGACAGGGTAGGTCTGATAAGCGCAGGAAGAAAGATGGTCCTCCTCAAGTTTTAGAGTGTCAGGGCGCTGTTCCAGAGGGAGGCCCCAGCCGAAGACAGAGATCTACCCCAGCTCGTTTCTTTGATAAACGACTGACCCTGAGGGAGTTGGAGGTAGAGGAGTGAAGAGCTCGAGAGGGGAGGTATTTGCGGAGGGAAAGCTGAAGGTATTTTGGACCCAGGCCCCAGAAAGCCTTGTGGACAATGCAGAGGGTTTTGAATGATAGATGTAGAGTAAAAAGATACCATCCCTGTCCCCTGGGGCCCACTGGTCCTAACACAATCAACATGATTATGTGTGTATGCAAGGCGCTGCACATTCATACAGCAATCACTCTATCATTCATATGAGCATCCATCACCATACACTCACTCATAACATAAGCATACACGCATCCATACACATGTTTAAATAAAAACAATGAACATAAACGTACCTTCTGCATTGGCCTGCGTGTGGGCGCTGAAACGGCCTGCTCCAGCTGCTCTGTCCATATGTGCAAGGAGGTGCAGGAGCTCCCCCTCAGACATACAGACATGCAGTGCCCCAGCCAGCATTTCCAATGAGCTATGCAATGCTGGCGAAGCAAAACGCCCCAGCACTTGCATGGCTCAGTGAGCATGTGCGGCTGGGGAACTAAACTGAACTGTCAAAGGGAAACAGTGTTTCCCTTTGACAGTTCAGCCAGCCCAGGAGCACTCCAATAGCTGGATAAAACAGCTGAGGGAGTGCTCACTGTTTCACTGGGCTGGCTTCTTAGCTCCTCCATAATGGGTGAGGGGCCACTGGGTGGGCGCCCCCTCGCCATTATGGATGAGCCGCCAGGCTCGGACAGGCCTATAGGGCAATGCCTGTACCAAAAATGTAAAATGCTAGTGTGGGCCAGTCAAAATGGGCCACCATTTTGGCCAATGTGGACCAGTTTGATGAGTTACTTAACTATGCAGTTAGTAATGTTTATCGTTGTTGCTGAATATATCACAATTTACTTACATTTTAACACAAAGCACCCCCTTGGGTACTATTGAAACAGTGGGCTTCATTACAACTCTGGCGGTAGCTGTGCTGGTAAAACCGGCACGGCTGCCGCTGGAGTTGCATCCGCCTCCATCACCTGCGAATGGGCAATTACCAGGTCATGCCGAGTTAGGCGGACATGATAATTGCCCTTTCGTGGGTGCCGGTACCGGTAGATCCCCATCCCCATTTGAGCCCCATAGGGCTCAATGGGAATGGGGAGATCGGATGCACCGGCACCGTTATTAACGGTGCCGGTGCATCTGACGAACTGTGCTCGCGGGTGCCGCACGGCCTGCCAGGTCAGACCTGGTGGGCTGTCAGGCACCCGCAAGCACAACTCTTACTATGGCGGTACGGTAGCAACGGTGCCAGTAGCTTACTGGCACCGTTGTTACCATACAGCCATAGTTGTAATGTGGTCCAGTCTGTGACTAAAGGAATGAATATCCATTTACAACTGTGGGCCACTTTTTCATTGTTGCCTGAGACAGTTTCATGCTTCAGCCTGACCATGTGAGCCACCCCTGCCCATTTCTTCGAATCTAAAAAAAAAAAAAAAAAAAAAAAAAAAACGTGCTTTTTTTTTTTTATTCATGCTGAGCTCTCAGGGCCCCCCAGGGATGCACCCGCGGACCCCTAGGGGGTCGCGACCCACAGTTTGAATACCGCTGCCTTAGAGGAAAGGAAGGAGGCCAGAAGGGCATCCCACCGGGTGCCGCCATTAATGGGAGAGGAAGAGAAAGGAGGGAGCACAGAGACCATATGAAGGGTCCATAGGTCAGGTGAAGGAACGTCAAAGAGGATGTCGGTGAGAGTTTCCTTGGAGGAGGCACTGGTGTAGGTGTCAGCTATAGGGAGGCCTGGGTTGGAGACCAGGATGTCCTTTTTAAACGTCTTCCTACCAGATTTAGTGAGGAGAGCCGGATAGTCGATAGAAAAGCAGTTGGAAAAGATAGGAGAGACAATGAGCACCATAGAGTAGGTGGGAGAGGTGGAAGGGAGAGGGGTGACACAAGAAAAGACAACTAGAGCAGGCAGACAGGACAGCGAGAGATGGGCAATTGGAGTAATGGGACAAGACGATAAGCAGGATTTAAGGAGATCACAAAAAAGCACAATTTAGACAGTAGGGGAGACACACCTAAGTTTGAGAATCCTGCGTAGAGGGCGAAAGGCCTACGGTACACAGTGCAATTCTATAGTATTTGGTCACATTTATACACCACCTAAGTTTGAGAATCCTGAACAGAGGGAGAAAGGCCAAGGGTACACAGTGCAGTATATAGTATCCAGATAGTTACATATAAGAACTCAGTGGTGGAACCGCCTGCAGGTGGTAGGGGATAGGCAGGGTATTCCGAGGGATGGTGGCTGGTGTCCCCTGTGGACACCTGCAGACACTTACTGGGAGCCTCAAGTAGGAGATGCCCTTTGCCTAGTGGCCCTTAGCCTGTGGCTGCCGGGCAGGTGGCTGCCCAGGGAGGGCCTTAAGTGGGAAGGAAGAGCCAATCAGGGAGGGGGGTGGGCGGGCAGACAAGAAGGGAGGCGGGCAGAACAACGGGGAAGAGGAAACAACGTGAGAGCAAGAACAGGGGGCAGGGAGGCACCAGACAATGTAAAAACTTAAAAACACAGGCCCAGGAGGGTCTTACCAAGCCGATCAGCCCAGCTGCAGCACCCGCTCACGCCGAGGTGGGTAGCAACCCCCGGCTTACCCGGATGTCCTCTATGGAACCTTTGGATAAGAATCGGAGCTGATATTGGATAGTTTGATTAATTGTTTTCTGTTGTTCTTCTTTTTAGAATTGGTTTTATAAATTGTATCATTAATTATATCATTAATTGTATTATCAACTGTATTATAAATTGTATCAATGTTATGTTATGTTATTTATACATTGAAAGGCGGATATTCTTTCAGCCATAACAACGTTAATTAAAAAAAAGAAATAACTGAATATGTCAATATGCAAAATACTATTCATGAAAGGCAATATTTAATTTGGGCAGTTATATTATATGCCAAAAAATGCAATTACAAATATTCCTAATAGATTATTACGGACAGTCATTATTCTATTAAGGGAGTGGTGGTGAGTAGTATGCACCTCTCTTTTATTTATTTTGCAAGACAAAATAAAGATTTTACAAAGAAAGATAAACTGCTGCTCCCATCATAAAGCCACTCATAACGCCTTCTCTATTCTGTGTTACACCAATGGCAAACTGTCTCTCTGCATAAAGCTCAAGGACTCCTGCAACAAGTCCTCTTTTCACAGTGCGCAATCTGACCCATCAATACCTCTTTTTCGAGTCTGTCATATCCCAGACCCCAACGAAATTCATCACCAAAATATGTCAATGATCTTTTGTTTATTTTATTTATTTGTTACATGTATGTATCGCCCAAACCCAGAGGTATCAGCGCTTGAACAAAGCCAGTGGAAGAATCAATGTAAATGGAGATGGTTTCTAGAGGAACATAGTGCGAGTTAGTCATATGAGATCTCCGCCAAAATGTTGGCATTGATCCTCCCGAGTTTCTGATAAAAGAAGCAAACAAACAACACAATCGGAATCCTGGGAAGGGAGGGGGCATAATGCTTGCCTTGGGTCCTTAACAGAATCACGACTGTCTTTTACAATCTAGAAGGACTAATCGTAACTCTTATTATGCACTCTTCAAAGCCTTGAACACATAAATGCTTAAAAATGCACAATAGGTTTGCAATAACATGTATAAAAAACAGCTACATTTGGCCAATCAGCAGCCCAGGGAATATCCTCTAGCCAATCCCCAGAACATAAAGCTTTTAATGCCATGGCCTCTCTAGCCATTTGTGCTGCATAGAGACATCTGCCCCAGCATTCCTCATTCACAAACCACTGCCAAGTGCATGGTGAAACACGATAAACAACGAAGACCCTGAACTGTTTAGAGCCGAGGTAAATTACTCATAGCTCATTAAACAGTTTACAACATACAACATGGAAGTTTGAGGACATGCAGTAGCATTAATCTGTTTAGAGGCCTAGTTAGTGAAGTGTGACAACATGAAAGAAACCCCGGAGTGCAGAAATACCCTGTTTGGGAGGTCCAATGAACGTCAAATACCCAATGGAAAGCCACTAGACATATCAACATAATCAATTTGGCCTACAGTGGGAATATTTCAGAAAGGGAAGAATTTTCATGCAAATAACCTTTAAAAGACGACAGGCGAATGGATGCCCCCCTACTGGAAGGCGCCCAATCTGTTCATGATAACTGGAGATAGCTGACCTATTTGTGACGTCGCAGGTACGAACGACACATGCGCGAGCCTCGTTTGGGATCGCGCATGCGCGTTCTTAATAAAGAACGTCCGTGCGGCAATTGACGCCGGGACTCCGGAAGACACACACTTATGTCCCGAGTCTCATTGTATGAATGTGCGTGTGTGGCAGTACGGGGTGGCCCGAGGCACGGGCTCGCACACAACATCTGGTTACGAGGCAGGACACGAATGGAGGGGGTCTTGACACGAAACAACATGTCAATCATTATGATCGTCCTCGTCGTGTCTTTCTCGAATCCAACGCGAGCAGTGGCGATGAGCTTTTTCTGCAATGCGTGAGGCAGTAGCGGCCTGGAAAGGTGCTTGTGCGCTGCCCACGCGATAAGAAACAGCCTAACACCAATTTTTGGAACCACTGCTGTCTTTGCCACTGAAGAGGACTGCAACACACTCAGTGACCACAGCTTTAGTGGTGACAGGATGGACACATAAGCACAGAGTGCAACCAGGTACCAGAGCTCCAACACCACCACTGCATAGTGGATCAGGTACGGTAACCATCTGTTCAAGTCAGGTCGGGAGGTGCCTGTGCGACCTGTGAAGATGTCGGATAGTGATGGAGAAGCAACAGCAGCACAGACGGTTGTGCGTAGACAACAGGGTTCACTACTACCTATGCAAGAATTCGACACTTCAGGTCCTCCTTCAAAGTTGGACCCAAAATGGTTGCTGTGGATAAAATAATTGGACATGTACTTCACCGCAACTGGAGAAACCAACGATGACGCCAAAATGACGACTCTGCTCTACTCAGCAGGGATGGATGCTCTTCGCATTTACGAGCCCCTAAACTTGCAAGTGGTACGTATGATGCTGTCAAAACTGCCCTCATGAACTATTTCATTCCTCTATCCAATGTGGATTTTGACAGATTTCTCTTCTGCGGCGAAAAACAGCGGGAAGAGGAATCACTTGACCAATTCTGTGCTCGTCTGCGGCAGATGGCTACCACCTGTAGATGGGAAAATGAAGATGGCATGGTCCGGAATCAAGTGATCCAAGGATGCAGCTCAGGCAAGCTACGCAGACAAGTTTTGTGAGAGCCAGGTTGGACTTTGGTTAAGATTCTAGACAGTGGAAGAATATATGAGCTAGCTGAGTCGAGAGGGGCAAAGATGGACGCAGCAGTGTGCCCCGGCAGGCCCGAAGAAGCGTTTGCAGTAGGGAAGCAGACATCGTCAAAGGCCCGGTGGGGCCAGAAACGCCAGGAAGCAGCTCCAGAGCAAGGACCTACATCCATTTGCCAGTACTGCGGATATGACCTACCATGCTCTGAAGACTGTCCCGCCAAATCGAGGTCTTGTGGCAGGTGCAATGGTCCCGGACATTATGCCAGGATGTGTCGAGCTCCCGCGCCGGTTGCGATACAAAGGGGATCGGCCAGGACAAGTGGCGGTGGTTCAAGGAGGCAATGGAGCATTGCGACATTGGAACAAGATGTGCAACGTGTCAACATTACGGAGGAAGAAGAGGAGGAAGATGAAGTCTTTTTCATTTCGAATCTGGCAACAGGGGCAAGGAAAAAGAGGCAGCCCAAGTGTGTTGTAGACATTCAAGGCGTGCCAACACAAGTACAGATAGACACAGAAGCCTCCGTTTGTGTGCTTGCCACTGAACACTACGAATCGATCCCAGGACCGCCACCATTGGAAGTATCCTTGGCGAAGAGCTTCACTTTTGGCAGAGACACTCCACTTCCTATTCAAGGGGTGTTTGTGGCACCCGTTTCCAAGGGGGCTAAGACAATCAAAACCAGATTTTTTGTCACCGATGTCAGCCCGCGCTCCCTGCTCAGCTGTGCGGCATCGGAGGCGTTAGACATTGTACATTTTGCTTTTGAAGTTTATCAGGTAGACATTGAGCAATTACTGGCCAAGTTCTCTGGCATTTTTCAAGGAGTGGGCAAGTTGAAGGCTCCCCCAATGCGATTGCACATTGACGACACCATTCGGCCCACAGCTCTCAAACATCAACGAATTCCGTTCCATCTCAGGGAACAGGTAGAGAAGGAACTTCGAATGCTAGTCCAAATGGACATCATTAAAAGGGTGGAAGGACCAATGCCCTGGGTCTCGCCCATAGTCATAGGTCCCAAGCCAAAACAGCCAGGAGCGGTACGCATTTGTGTGGACATGCACCTCCCGAATGCCGCAATTAAACAAGAGAGACATATTATACCCACCCTCGACGACATCATAGGGGAATTACAAGGTGCCAGAGTATTCTCGAAGTTGGATCTGAGGTCGGGCTATCACCAGCTTGAGCTCCACCCAGATTCGAGATACATTACAACTTTTACTACACATGATGGTCTCTATCAGTTTAAGCGCCTACGTTTTGGCATATCATCTGCGGCGGAGGTCTTCCAAAATGCCATCAGGGGGGCACTGGCAGGACTAAAAGGCGGTCTGAATATGAGTGATGACATTTTGGTTTTTGCTGAATCTGAGGCAGAACACATGAAAAGACTGGAACACACCCTAAGGCGTCTAAATGAAGTGGGGCTCACTTTACACCGCGAAAAGTGTGAGTTTTTCAAAGATAAAATTGGCTTCTTTGGCTTCATCTTTCAGGCCAGTGGCGTATCACCCGATCCTGAAAAGATTAAGGACATTTGCGAGGCCATGGTACCCCAATCCCCCACCGAGGTACGCAGCTTCCTGGGGATGGTTAACTACTGTGGGCGTTTCATCAAAGGACTCACATCCCTGTCAGAACCCCTCAGAGCACTAAGCAAGAATGAGGCCATCTGGGTGTGGGACCGGAAAGAGCAGGAGGTGTTTCAGGAAATCAAAAATGCCCTGTCTGATCGAGATACCATGGCGTATTTTGACCCCACTGCAGAGTCTGAAATTGTCGTTGATGCCAGCCCAGTCGGACTGGGGGCTGTCCTTATGCAAGCGAACAACAGAGGTGACATATGTCCCATCGCATACGCGAGCAAGGCCCTCACGGACACGGAAAAGCGCTACTCGCAAATAGAAAAGGAAGCGTTAGCTATCCTGTGGGGCTGCCGCCATTTTCGTTTATACATCTTGGGCAAACCGGTCATGGTCGTGACGGACCACAAGCCACTCCTGCCAATCCTAGCGGGAGTATCGTCGAAACCGCCCCCCAGAATAGAGCGTTGGATGCTAGCTCTCATGGAGTACGGGGTCAAGCTGGTGTACCGGCCTGGTACCAATAATCCTGCAGATTATCTGTCTCGCCACCCGAACTATAAGAGGACAAAGAAGCCCAACGAGGTGTTCGACTGCCGAGAGTTAGTATGTCACGTGGTAGAGAGTGCTATGCCGGTAGCTCTGTCCAGGATCACCATAGCGACTGAATCGTCAAACGATGAAGTGTTCCAAATCATCAAAACAGCAGTGAGAAGCGGTGATTGGAAAGAGGTACTCCAGAACAATTTCAGGCGGCATGAGGGAGCATCGAAGGATCTTCAGGCGCTCTGGAGGGTGAGGGACGAACTTTCAGTATCGGACGATGGGCTACTGCTACGGGGAAGACAGATTGTGATCCCACAAACCCAGAGAAATCGTGTCCTGGAACTGGCACATGTTGGGCATCAAGGGGTTGCCAAAACAAAGGCGAGGCTCGGGCCTAAGGTATGGTTCCCGGACTTAGAAAGCCGGATAGAACTATATGTGAAAAGGTGCCTACCGTGCCAAGCGGCGAGTCCAGTGGAAAGGGCCCCGCTCATCAGCTCTATGGAACGGAGTGAGAAACCCTGAGGAACCGTACACGTTGACTTTGGATCGATGGGGAGAGGCACGTATTTCTTGGCGGTGGTCGACCAGTGGTCAAGATACCCGGAGGTGGAGGTAGTTGAGTCCACAGCAACCGGTCACACCACCAGGGCACTAGACAAAATGTTTGCAGCACATGGTTTTCCCGAAATTCTGTGTTCGGACAATGGGCCCCCATTTACGGGCAGCCAGTTTGCTCAATACTTGAGAGAGAAAGGCATCCAACACCGGAAGGGCTCACCCCTCTGGCCTCGGGCCAACGGGGAAGCTGAAAGACTAATGCGGACTTTGAATAAGGTGTGAGAATATCGGCAAGTGGCGGGGAAGACCTACAGCAGAAAGTGGTCGAGTTCCTGAGAGAATACAGGACCACGCCCCATCAGTCGACAGGGGTTGCTCCCGCCGAAGCGCTATTCGGGCGCTGCCCACGAGGGATGATATTCGAGGTAGAAGGCAGGGAACCCGGGGTCTTCGCCAATGAGAAGGTCCGGGAAGATCGAGCGGCACGCAACATAAAGGAGAGTGCGAGAAGGGGCCTACAAGACAAGGAGGTTGCCGTAGGTGACTCGGTGTTGGTCAGGAATCGCCGCCCGGAAGGAAAACTGTCACTACCCTACGAACCCCAACCATGGACCGTGACGCATGTGAAGGGAATGATGGTCACTGCCGCCAACGAACGAGGGACTGTCACCCGCAACCGATCATTTTTTAAGAAAGTGGACCGTTCACACGAAGGTGTCGACCCCGATGAGGGAACTTCATCAGGAACAGTTGACGAGACTCCCGGAGAGGATGTCCCGCAGAATTTAGATCCATCCGCAGTGGCACCCAGTGTGATCCCCCAAAACGCACCTCGATACCCCGTGCAAGGAAATTGCAGACTGCCTACTCGCCTCAAGGACTATGTCCTGGACTCAGGAGACTGAGCCTACTCTAGAATCAGGTTTGCAGCCCACGTTGGGCCCTGTGTTCAAGTTACCAGTTGCACTGTTGTATTTTGAAATGTTATTGTATTTTGATTAAAGAAAAAAAGGGATGTGACGTCGCAGGTACGAACGACGCATGCGCGAGCCTCGTTTGGGATCGCGCATGCGCGTTCTTAATAAAGAACGTCCGTGCGGCAGTTGCCGCCGGGACTCCGGAAGACACACGCGTATGTCCCGAGTCTCATTGTATGAATGTGCGTGTGTGGCAGTACGGGGTGGCCCGAGGCACGGGCTCGCACACAACACTATTTAGTTTAACTTTGATGTAAGATGCCCTTTCCTCCATACTTGGCAGGAAAATCAATACATGGATAATGTCGTGTGAAGCAGGATTCCAACCCCGTAGAAAGGGGTTTTGCGTGCTGAAAAGTGTGCAAAGTCACTTTTCAGTGCGAAAAACAATCCACGAATCAGGCCCTGAGCCTCACTCATTCAAAAAGGATACCTTTTATTTATTTTAACACACTTTCAGACGAATTGCCTTTGGTGCCAGACATGATACAAACACAGAATACAAAAATCAGTAATCATAACAATTAAATTAATAAAAACTCACAGATTAAAACAATTCAGAAAAAAACAAGAGAAAATAGCAGAAAATCTGTAAAATAGTAAACCGATCATTCATATTTGAGAGAACTTCTTTGCTGCTCTGAAGGTGGTAGAATCTAAAATAGTTTTTAGAAACAAAACCTTTCCCCTTAGTTCATCGTCCCTCTGTAGCTGTTCGGGCACATTGCTTTGCAGGCATCCTATAATAATGCAATTTGTTAATGTATTCCATTCTGGGATATGGACTTCTTTGAGCTTTTTTAAATCCGTAAATCAAACAGCTCCAGGATTCGTTTTTTGATCCAACCAAGCCAGGATATTGTCAGAAAGGGCTTCCCATGGCTTATACTTTGTTAATCTGGGAACATTACTGATAATGATATTTCTTTCATCCTTTATTTGTGCCAGTATTTTCTTAACCCTGATTTTTGGCATGTTCCGCTTCCATCAGATAATGGTATCCATGCTTGAGACTGGGTTAATATTCGAGTTGAGCATAAAAACAGAGTCATCTGGGACTCTTATTGTGTTTAGGACATCTTTAGGACGGTTGCAGATAATCCTTTGTAAAAGTATGATTTTTGGGATTATTAATGGTTGGATAAGACAGATTGCTGTAACGCTGTGGTGATTGTACTAGTTTGAATTCCGTTCTTGTTTATTTATTTTATTTATTTATTTGTAACGCGCGCCTGCCCGTAGGCATCGGGGCACAACAACAACACAAAAGGACAACAAATACACGGGACAGAGGACAACAGAAAAGTTAACACTAAAGATTATCTGGAGTCAGTGGGGGCATAACTGAACAACCCATGGAAATTACCTGAAAAGATGCTTCTTTGTTGCAGTATTAACATTGATCGCCTCGCTGACTATCCTGGCTAGATAGAGATTAGGTGAGGTGTTCTGCTGACCATGTCTTAGCATCTAACTTGTTTGAGAAGAACAATTTATTTTGACTTTCCCCTTTATTTGATAGGGCTACTAATTCACCTCAAAGTCGCCTAATTGTATCCTATTGTTCTGCACCAGGCCCACTAACTCAGAAGATGTAGGAGAGAGCGACACATCAACATGAGAGAGGATAATATATTTATTTATATCGCCAGAGATATCTTATGTTAGGCACCAGACATTTGCATCAAAACTGCAGGGTTGGATTATTGCTTCCTTATTACAAGGATTTGTTGGACTGGAACTCTGTTGTTTGCCACTTACAATACGCATTACTGCAGTACATGAGTGAGTAACTGAGTCATTTGCTTCTCTCTCCAGCTAAATTTGTTGCACAGTTGACTGAATGCATAGGGGAGACATGGACAGAGCTAACTGGCTAACCCCGAGGTCTCTTGAAATAATTTGGGACTCAGGAATGGATAAAACAACCTCGTTTTTGACTGCTTCAATGTGCTTCCTTCTCCGCGCACTTCTTAGCAAAACATCTTGACGGCAGGTTAAGTCACAGTATTTCAGGATGTACTCTCCAAGATAGACCACCTGAAGAGAAACCAGAGTCATTGTTTAGGTTTCAGTTTCATCAGTATAACCTTTGATGCTCTATTTGTTAACCTTTTAGGAGCAACTAATAATACGTTCTGTTTGTAAAGTATATTGGTGTCACTCTTGCTACCTGTTTTCCTCTTTCACTCGCCCTGTTTTGCCACCTCACTCTCGGTCTTACTCTCGATTCCCCTCTATCTCATGCCCACTTTGTCTAGCCCTTGCGCCAGCTGCTACTATCTTTCTCCTTATCTATCTATCCAGCCATATTTTCCTCTTTCCTATGGGAACGGTTTGTGTCTCTCACCCTGTCACCCAGTCTTTCTTTTTCCTATTGCACAATTGGCCTGATTCACAAAGATTTGAACTGGCACAAAAGAGGTGATGCCTGTGTGCCTCTGAGATGTGCACCTGACACGTATTCACAATGCCAAGTACTGGAGCATGTCTGAAGAATCCTGCAGCATCTTTCAAATCCTCTCATGCAAGTGAGATTCCCAATGGCTTGCTCGCATCCCAGAGATGCTCCAGGTACCCACAGATGTGCCCCAGTTTTAGGGCTGTTAACATAGGCATAACATTGCAGGTGTACATCTGGCATACACACAAGTCATTCCTGATTCACTCTGGTGCAAATCTCTGTGCATCTGACCTGTCTCTTTGTCGCTCACTCTATCCTTGTTCCTCGATTTCCGCTTCACTTTATCTTTCCTACTCATTTATACTCTCACATGCATGCTATCCCTCCATCTTTTTACTTACTTTCCCTTCATGTCTTTCTCTGCATCATCTTCTCTTTCGAAAACACTGTGCATTTCTAGCCCTCTTTTCCTTTCATTACCTTTTCCCTGATTCTTTCTCTTTGCTTCCATCTGACTCTGCGTCTCTTCCCCTTTTCCCCTGACCCTTTTTCTATGTCTCCTGCTTTCTTTCTGTTTCTTTCTAATTCACACGGTCACATTCTGTTTTTTATCTATTCCTCGATGACGTTTTCGTTCCATTTAATGCAGCTAAGCCTTAATGTATCACCCTCTATTATATTTGTATGTCCCTTTCTCTTCCACTCTCACCCTCTCTCTCCTGCACTTTATTCCCCAATAAAGAGAAACAGAGAGTGACAGAGGGGGAGTCAAAGAAAGAGTGAACAGCAATTTCTCTCACTCCCATCGGTCCGCTTTCTTAGTCTGCTGCTTCCTCCAATTTCTTCTGTTTTGTCTTTCTTTATTGCCCCTCCCTAAACCCTCCAGCCTCTATGCAGCTATTGATAAGATGTTGTAACATTAAGATCTTAATGGTGGCCCTCTCTTCTCTCCTCAGCTCTCTGCCATTTCCTTGCCTTCAGAAGCTCACCGGCCCCTGGCTATCAGAACATTTGAACTGATTGGTCATCAATTCATCACAGTCAGCTTTCTAAATTGCACTTATTGACGCGCCAATCTGGTTCTTTTCTCTGACGTGGTGTTGCAGAACACACCGGAAGTGCTAGCAAAATGGACTATACCAAACAAACACACATTCTCCATTCTACAAGCCTGAAGGGACAGACCCTTATTACTGAGGCTG
Source organism: Ambystoma mexicanum (assembly GCF_040938575.1). Classification (NCBI taxonomy): domain Eukaryota; kingdom Metazoa; phylum Chordata; class Amphibia; order Caudata; family Ambystomatidae; genus Ambystoma; species Ambystoma mexicanum. Next base: position 1,142,347,113 of record NC_090921.1, on the reverse strand, counting down.
CAGAAAGAGACAGAAAAGAAAGAAAAATACCTTGGCCTTTGTTGGGCCAAGACATACCCCTGCTGGCAATGCCATGAATCTGATACTTTGGGGGCCATTCTCTGAACTGAATTGAAATGGATACACAATTTTGAATAATTGGAAACATATTTGTTTTTCTAATTTGGATGCAATTTACCAGAAACGTTCTGGGTTGGAAAAGATAATGCGAAATTTGATTTTGACTCAGCAGCAGCAATGCTAACCTAAAAAGTTACTTTGTCAGTCTGGTTTAAAAAAGCACAAGGTCTGGCATGTTCAACGTTCTTTAAATTGTGCCAACGAGCCAACGAATGCCACCGAAGTGGGAATGCATGCAGTGGGAAACTCTGCATGTGTGACCTCATCCATGACATTTGGGATTGAGCTCTCTGCCTGGAGTGAGGCGCGGAGTGGGAAATCTGCTTGGGATTTCCCCTGCTTCATGCAGGGAATCCACATGCATCTGCAGTCACTGCTGTGGGTGGAGTGGTATTGATCACTGGAGATTCCGCCTGCATTTTTGTGTCTGAAAAGGGCAGATAGAGTCCTTAGGAATCCATAGTAATGGTACTGTACTGTTCTTCATGGTGGATACATTACCTGTCACTGCTGTGTGCATAGTGGTGATACAGGTAGATTGTATGCATATAGCAGATATGTGCATGGAATCCCAGCAAATGTACGGATTCCGAAGATCAACATCTGCTCCATGCTGCTAATCAGGAGAATCCCCAGGAAACAACCAGGCAGCTGTTGAGTGTGGGGTCCATTCCAAAGGGTTATATGTGTTATTAGTACCCGGCGAGAGTCAAGCAGAATGCAACACGCATTCTGATTGGCTCTCGTCGGGTCCTTACCCGGCCGAAAATCCTTTGATTCTCGGCTGGGATTCCAACCGCCTAGTCCTCGGTGGAGGGCGTGGCAGCCCTCACCCAATGAGGAGGCTGGAAGCGGGGCCATCCCCGCTCCGAGCCTCCCCGCGGCTGAGAGGCTGCCTTCGCCCCCCGCAGGGGACTCGTGTAAGGCTTTTTTTTTAATTCCCTTTCCTCCCTCCTCCCCCCTACCCCCACTTACTTTCTTGTTCCTGCTTCCCCAGCAAGGGACGAGGGAAGGCTCCAGCCGTGTGGAGACTCGGAGCGGGGCCATCCCCGCTCCTTGCCTCCACACAGCTGGAGGCTTCCCTCCTCCCTGGCCGGGGACGCAGGTATGCTTTTTTTTTTTTTTTTACTTTTTTTTTTATTTCCGTCACACTCCCAGCCTCCCAACCCCACTTACCTTCTTTTTGATCCTTTTTCGGGAGTTGAAGCGCTGGGAACACTTGTGTTCCCAGAGCGTCTGCTCCCGATGGCCGCCATGGAAAGGGAACACAAACTCTGTTTACCCTTTCCATGGCGGCCATTTTCTTGGTCGTTTCTGCAGCATTTCGGGACAGAAAAAAATGCTTTTAGTGCCCCGGTCACACACATAATGCGGGCCATGGTACTAATAGAAATATGACCCTCGCGGCGGGGGCATTACCTGAGTCAGTAATGCCCCCGCCGCTGGGGTCATATTGCTTAATTCAACAAGTGCATGTAGTTTTTTCAAGGATAGCATCCCTTACTTGTGTCTCTCATCATTACTCAACTATGCTATTCCTTTAAATATTGTGTAGCTCACTTTTCACATTTTTAATTCTTTAATCTGAAGTTTCAATTGGGGTACCCACCCTGCAACACATGTGTTTTCAAAATGTCCTGTTTAGGTGGATACCTATTGTTTACATGCCTGTTCTAGCGCCTACCCTGACTATGTCCATGTCAATGTTCACTAGACATCACTGTGCTATGCAATCCCCAGTGTGATATTTGCACATGTCTCAGCTGCTGTTGTCCTTGAGTAGACCTAGTTCTTAGATTACAAATGTGGGCATTCCTGGGTGCAGCTTTGTCTCACCGTCTCGGGCCTGACCCCATATGCATTGTACATGGCTGGCAAAAGTGGTTTGGGTACCACAAAGCGGCAGGGGTCAAGTCATAAAAAATGAAGTGGGGGGACTTATGAACATTCCAATTGAATGTTGTGTCACCAGAAATTAGAATATCAAGGTCCCCTCTGAAAAAAGTGGGGAGAGTCCTGAAAAAAGTTTGGGGACTCCATCCACCCACGTGTACCCTCGATTTTATCCATGCAGAGTGGCAAATAGTGACATGCAGGCCCTTTGTAAAACAACGGTATAAATAAATATGTTGCCTGCCTTTGTATTGTTCAATATTTCTCACAAGCAGATTGTTTTTTACTATGTTTTATTTTGCAAAACTGGCGTTTCCAGTTGTTTTCACATTTGGAAGACTCACTTGTCATGTCAAAGCCAGATGGCATGTTCAATAGGAAACTGAGACAATACTTGTAACATTGGGAATATACCTCAGTGAAGGCTGCCTCACACTTGGAGGGGCCCTGCTATATCTGCACCTTCATGCCATAGGTCTAGCTTAGCCCTAGACCCTACCAACTGATCCTGAGACCATCTCATGTCATGCCAGGTAGGGGTGAGTCAGAACTTCCTTTTTATGGTAATTCCCAAAAGAACATTCTAATGTTTTGCTTTTCTCACAAGAATTCCAGTGTTATAAAGGATTTCAACGTCTGTCAAGTTAAAAAAGAATCTAAATATCTTTTAGAAAGTTTAAATAAAAATGCATATTCTCTTTATATTCCTGTTTCAGTTACTATTACATTATTTCAATTCTGAAACTAATACAATAACTTTTACAACTTTTTAATAAATCGTTTACATTTTTTAAAACAATTAAATAACCATCACAACTGTTTAATTAAACAGCCCAACATTTTGAAAATATACTAGGAAATAGCAATAACAGCATTTAATCAAAAATCAAAGCTTGACAACTACACAAATTCTCAATATTTAAATTAACAAGGCTTTTTTTTCAAAAACGTCCACATCACTAATAAGGTTTAACTAATGATGCAAACTTCTGTTAAGCACATGGACACATTTTGTAATTAACTTTTTTGTTCAATTTATATAGCTTGTCAATTAGAAATCTCAACTTTGTGAAACTTACAAAAATCAGTTGAACCCCCACACTACTAACATTCTGCATATTTTCATTAACAAACGTGCTATGAACTGATAATTTTGTGTTGTGTATCTTTTGTCCAACATGAAAAAAAAGACTGAAACAGATTTCTGTAACGGGGCGAAATGCCATGTAGTGTCTGTTTTAAAACTAGGTCAAAAAGCTAGACACCCGTAACAATATAGTGGTCCCTCTCTGCCCACAACAGTGTGCCACTGTGTTGTCCTCCTCAAATCACCTCACGCCTGGTAGTTCCTCTGTATGCCCAGTTGTCTGCGTTCTCTTTTCCCCTCTGAATTTTCAGCCCTCCACTATCACTCCTGACTCACATGTATCAATTTGTATACCTTCATTGGCCCCTTCTAACTGCGCCATTTTAGGTGGCTGTTTGGACCGCAGACTTCTATCTATTCATTCCCCTCTCATCTGGTCATCCATTTCAAGTGTACAAATTGCAGTGCCACAATTTAAAAAAGGCTCAATTTTGAGAACATGTTCTCTCTGTAGTCATTGCATTGCTGTTTTGCAGTTCACATCATACAAGATCATTTTTGCATATGTATGTTGAAAACGTTCCCATGCATTTTGCGTACATTTATTTTAATAAATTACCCATCCTGTTGTCTTTGCTAGTGCTGTTTGGTATACAAGTGCTTAATAAACCTTTCATATAACAAGCGGGGTCTCTAGATTTCTGTTGTTTATGCTCATTTAAGGTAAATGCTGCATTACTGTTTTTATGGTTTTATGTTATAGTATGCTGGAAATATTAACATGGACTTAAATTGAAGCTGTAAAACGAATGGGTAAAAATAACAATGCATCATTTTACATTGAAAGTTACATAAACAGTGAAAACAGAGACATGTTAAATGAAGAGATTAAAGAGAACTAAATGAACGGTTTTTATTTTGTTCTAAAAAAAATATTTTTTTTCAAACTTAATGCATTTGTTTGAAATGTGTTTGTTACATTTCTTATTGATAAGCAGTACCGAAATAACCCCACCTTACAACATTCAGCTAAACACATCTCCCCATTATTTTCATTTACCTATTTCTAGCCTTGAATAAATGTTTTCAAAATAGTGGGAAACCCTGGGACTGCTCATCAACAGTCAACCCTTCTCACCTTCTCTGAATCCTAGTATTTTGCACCCTAGAGCATCTTGTATCCTGTATATACGTGGTGCATTCGCAAAACACCATTAAGTATACACATAAGATAAATACATACTGATCCCAACCAGGAGATCCTTTCTATATTTATCGCTCCCTTTCCCCTCCTCTGACCCGCCAAACCCAATTTCCACATCCTCCACCCACCCCCAGCCCCTCTCCATTTACCTTGCACTCTTTATCACTTGCCGGCGCCATCCTGGTGCATCTCTGCCATGGCAATGGCCACCATGGAAAGGGAGAAGGGACTACATGTAGTTCCCTTCTCCCTAATCCATGGTGGCCATCTTGATTTGTAGTTCTTTTTTCAAGTTGAGAAATGGCACATGCGCAGTTTCTCAATTTAAATTTGCATCCCGGTACAACGTGCCTGGATGCTAATAGCAATAAACCCCTCTGGATGGGGGTTTTACTGGGGCAGATTTATCAGGGCAGGTAATTCCCAGGGGACAAGTTAGAAGCCAGAGCGAGAGCTTTTAACTCATTCGCAGAGCATTACCTGGCCCGGTAAACCCACGCCCATCAGGTTGTATTGCTAAATTAATAGACAGTATATATTTGTATTTTCATATCCCCCCACATACAAATGTCCCCATGGTCACTCGTGAACTGCTCTGACAAGGTAAGTAACCTGGCCTTGTCAGGTCGGGGTGGGAATCTCTCTCAGCCATGGGTAGGAGGCCTAACACGAGCCATCTAGAGCCAATTCTACCCTGAGGTGGACGGTGGCAGCAGAGAGGACCCCAAATCCTGCCCCACCCCTTGTGCCAGTATGTTTGTTTGCAGACCTTTGTCTCCAGCCTTGCCTCGGGTCTCAAAAACTGGCCAGTATCTCTTTTCATTTCCTGAGACCCACAGACGGTGCAAAATATCAACATATAAGGACAAGCAAGAAAATGCACATCAGAGCCCCCACGCACAATGGGAGAGAAGAGTGGCAAAGAGAAGCCACAATCCTGTCAAGACCTGATCACAGCAAGCACAGCAAAGCGAGAGAGAGAGATTTCAGCTGCAGTCACATACAAATTCAGCATAGAGCCTACTTCATGGGAAGAACAGAGTCTGCCAGCAAACCCACGTAATCAGTCACAGGTCCTCTTCAATACCAGGGACAATGACAGGGGATGGATCCATTCCATCCCCCCAAATGTACTAGGATACACCAAGGGAGCGAATCTCAAAACATGTACTTGAACATTGGCCTTCCTTGGCATCTATATTTGATATGCAGTGAGCCTGTGTGGAGAAAGTGGGCACGACTAAGCCCCTTCTTATGATTTTTTTTCTCACACATGCATGCCCCTGGTGGGGAACACAGGTCCGGATTGGCCAGGGGTAGAGTGCCAATCCACAAAGCGGAAGGGAACTTTAAGGAGGGGACAGGAAGCAGGAAGTGTGGCTTTTTTTTTCGATTGACATTAGAGATGAAGGTGGAGGACAACCAGGAGAACAGCAGGTGGAAAAAGGGTGTGGTGGCTCGTAGAGGAGATTTGTGGAGCAGATGTGGTACTGCCTTAAGAATGGAAGTGGTTCTGCAGGGTGAGTGCGTGTGTTTGTGTGATGAGAGAGCAGAGAGATTAGTATAAAGAGTGAATGTAAAATGAATGAATGGAACATGTGAAAGGAAGATGTTTAAGTAGCTAGCCGGAGAAGAGGTAGTAGTAGGAGGAGAGGAACGTAGGAGGAGAGTAGCAATGGTAGAGGGAGAGTAGTAATGTGGAAGAGGTGAGTAGTAGCGCGAAGGAGGAAGAGTGGAGTGGAGTGAGAGGAGAAGTAACATCAATGGGTGGAGGTAAGGCCAAGAGGAGTGAAACATTAAAGGGAAACCTGAAAAAAGGGAAGAGTGAGCAGGAAATGGTCAGTGTAGAGAGGCAGACGGTGAAAGTGGACATGCAAGAATAGCCTGACTCAAAGTAGAGTAAGCGCAAGGCTCTGAATCACTATTGGAAGATAACCTTTGCATAGAGCAGGGACAGTAAAGAAGTGACTGAGGGAGATTTGACAGTCAGTGTTTTAGAGTACCATCTGTAGCCTTAGATAGTTTTTAGACAGTATGCGTCAACATTCACTAGCATTCACTAGCACCAGCCAGGGAATATGGGGACCTGCTTTAGGGAGGAGGGTCAAATACAGATGAGAGATTGAGAGTGGGATGGCCTTGGACCCACAAAGAAAATAAAAAAGCCTTGAAATGTCTGGGTCACAAATATTCAATCTGGTAGGTACAGCTGTCCATTGGTATGAAATAGTTACATTTTTGGATGTTATAATAATATTGTTTCATGTTTATTTTCATTACAGATAACACCAGCAAACAGGCAGGTCCCACAAGGCATTGGGGGTTCCCAGATGCAACTTACCCTTTTGACCAACATGCCATAATGAAAATAATCCATGCCTTCTAAAGAATCCCCAGTAGTGCAGTGGTTAAGGTATGAGGTTACCCACTTCAAGGCCCAAGATTCAAACCTATTGTTTGGTAGGAGGCACTCAGGCAATTGATGAACGCTGTCCATTTGGAGGATGTAAGTTAAAGTTGCATTACTTTTTATTAACTCAGTGGGAGGCTGTAAAATATGTTGGTCCCACCTGGCATTGAGAGTTCCTAGATGCAATTTCATCCATCACCTCTTTGACCAACCTGTCAAAATGAAAACAGCTACTATTTGTAAAAGGTTTCCCAACAGAGCAGTGATATAAGCAATGCCTTTGCAATAGCAAGGTTGCAGATTCAAGCCTTTGTTGGAAAGGAGCCTTCCTGCACCCCCAAGCTCTTTAGAATTAGGCAAGACTTTGTTTGACTGTCTCTAGGCACTACAAGGGACCAGGGGGGAGGAGGAGCACTAGGAAAGCTCTCTCATGCAAATATAATCATATACACAGACAAGGGAATATACTAAAAGAAGATAGATATTATTTAAATATAAGGCACAATTAACTATTAGCTGAATACATATGTAAATGTCAAATCCTATGCAGTTCTAAAATCTCAAAACACGGTAGAGGCAAGCTCTCTGCCAGGAAGAATGCAGCCTGTGCTAAAAATAGAGTACAGGCTTCCACACAGTGTTCGTGCTAGCACTGCCAGCACAAAGGGACCCACCAGCTATTTGCTGTCTGGCAAAAGCCCATGCATGCTAAAATGGGATTTTACATGCTCAATGCACAACATGCGGAATTATGAAAACAAGGTTTAAAACAAATTACAGGACCACATAAAAACATGAGAAGGATGAGTGGAGTATGATAGAATGAATGAAAAGTAGTTGGAGAAATAGTTAGTTTTTCCTGGGGCTAGGCCTCAAGGTTTTTAAAAGTCTGCAGGGCTGCAGTGTATTTGTATGTAAGGTAGCAATATGTTAAATAGCATGTCCTGACAGAAATCGTTGACAATGAAGGAAGGAAGACTTTGCATCATCCCTTGTATGGAAGCAGGACGGTTTGGGATAAAGACATGCCCTTATCCAGTGACACAACTGCAGCAAGCCAGCAGTGTGTAAACCCCTTCCTTGCACCAGTTTGGGAGGAGAAAGGAACAGATGAGAGACAGAAGACCGTTAAGGGAGGAGAGTTCTTTGCCCCATCCTCATTTCTGTAAAGAATGAACTTGTTATCCTTGCAAGATAGACTCTTGGCCTTACTTCCCTAGAGGGGTGTAATTTACTCTGTTGTGCGCGCAATTAAGGGAACACCCTTATAATTAGGGATACCCTTATAATTAGGGCCTCCCTTACACTGGTTACCCCGATGTGATCTCAGTTTTGCGCCGTACGTTGTGAATCCCCAGGCCAGTCACCAGGAAAGAGCCATGCCCATCTATAGCGACCGCTCCCTTAAATCAAAAAACACGTGTATCCTGAGCGGTTTTAGTAGGAGCCATTTTAACAGAAATCCTCTCTGCTCACTAAAGCAGGGCGTGGCTCCAGAAAGAAAGACAGGCCAGCATTGGGGCTTCATAACAGAGAAAATTTGAGTAAACACGCATATGTGAGTATATTCTTGTAAGTGATAACAACAAGGGTATATGTATGTATGTTAGTATGGTGATGTCATGAAGTATGAGGTCAATGGAATAGATTGATTAGGACTTTTGGTGATGTGTTAAGGAATAGATTGAATAGGACGTTTGGTAATGTGTAATGGAATAGATTGAATAGGACTTTTGGTGATGTGTTATGGTATAGATTGGATTGTATTTCAGGTGATGTGTTGAGGAGCAGATTGGATAAGAGGTGGGTTATGTATTGAAATTGGCGCATATTTTTGTTTTTCAACATTTTATAATGGAAAAGGGGAGCCTCAGTGTATAAAAGACTGAGAGGAAAGGGAGCCTCAGTGTACAAAGACTGGGAAGTAAGGGATCCTCAGCCATAATAGGTTGAGAAGGTAGTACCATGCATTATTCTTTTATGACGATAAAAGCAATGGGATCCTCAGCATGTTAAAAATGCTGGGAAGGCAGTGTTACAAGGATATAAGGAAAAAAAGTTGTGTCTCGGTATAAGGAATGGGCCTGGACATTAGTCAACTATTTTTGTATGTTTTCTCTTGCTGTCTTTTGTGGTAAAAAAAGGAAGAAAGGTGGATGAGTCGCGGTGTTTGGGTGAAATCAAAGTGGGAAAAAAATAAAAAAGGGTGGGGGAAAAGTGGGTTGATCTGTATTTTTGTGTAACGAGCAGCAGAGTGTGCAGCATAGCAGTAAGGTTTATGTGCAACATTATGGGGGAAGAAACTCCATTAAAAGACATGCATACGGCCCCACCAGTGTATTGTGACAGGATAGATAAGCATCATAAACAATGGGTAGTGGAAACAAAGGAAGAGGGGCTGTCCTGCTCCTGGCCAGAGCAGGGCTCCCATAACAGACACATGCTAGAAAAAAATTCCATCTTTTTAGCAACAAAATATAAGGCGAAAGAAATTCTAAAAAAGAAACGAGATTCTAGATCTCTGCCAATTATTCGAGGGTATGGAAGATCAGGAAGATGAAAAAGTGATCCAACGTAAGGGGCTATACCCCAGGGGTTCACAAGTACATATAAACAACGAGTTAAGAGTGTTGCGGGAAAGGTTAATCAGGTTATAAGAACCTGAAGAAGTATCACCAGAAATAAGGGTACTGCTGCAGAAAATAGGGGATTTGAAGTCAGGAGATTTGTTGGTTAGATTGAACCCTGGGGCCATAAGAAACATTTGTGTTAAAAAAGATGATGGGGAGAGGGTATGGACAGTCCGGACAAGAAGTAGAACAAACAAGGGAAAATTAATGGGAAGATGAAGGTGGTAGGAATAATGAAGAGGCAGGGCTAGAAAGAAATGAAGGAGAGGAGGTGGCGAGAAACCCGTCCCCACCACAGGGGGCAGTGAGGAGGGACAGACCAAGAAATAGACCAGATTTAATGGTGGTAGTACAAGATCAGAAGAATACTAAAAATGGGTAGAAAACAAAATAGACATGCAGATGCCTCTTATACATAAAGGAGTAGGGATAACACAGTACGTGCCATGGCATCAAATGGACAAAAATAATTTGATTAAAGCTCTCCTCAGCTTACAGCTGGAGCCAGTAAATGGATCTATGAATTTGAAAAACAAACAGCAGGGGTAGCTTTAGCACAATGCTTACTAAAAGCAGACCCAGTAGCAGGGGTGTATTATTTAGTGACAAATTGTCTGTCTCTACACACCTAAAGCTACCATACCAATTTGCTAAATTTGTATGTGTTATATGTCTCTTCCCATGGGAGCAACAGAGCTCTTTGCTCCCCTATCCTCTACCATCAAGACCACAAGATATTTCTTTTTTTCCAAAATGTCCAGATAGATGGGGCAAGTATATACACTTTAGCAACACAGTAGAAGTGGTTACTGAATTGCTTAATTGGAGAGGCATGAAGATTTCCCAGGAATGTACACAAGCGACCCACCGTAGCGTGGGATCCCAAAACAATCAAGTGGGGTTAGTGTGGGTTCTTCACCCAAGAAAGTTTTTAAAATAATGTGTTCAAATGGTGCATTTTACAGCACACTTTCTCTGAAGAATTGGGGAAAAGCCTCACCGTTTATCAGCGATTCTGATGGGTAATAAACTAAAAAGATCCATTAAATAGCAAGTCACCAAAAGTGCAGAGGAGAAAGTTCCAACACATTTTCATGAGGTCTTTGCCAAAAATGTATGCCAGTATTATGCCAGTATAAAGAAACACTTTCATGCTGGGTCTGAACTAACATGTCTATGCTGGCTGCTCCAATATGTAACCTGTATGGCTACGTGATAACACTTTTCATTTTGACTTTTCCATAGTTCCAGAAACAAAAGAGTTAGACATGTCACAAAGCCTCTCGCATAGCAAATATATCTTCATGCATACAAACACACATACACAAAGAATGTGTTTTTCCTTGCCTGGGCTCAATAGGAAGACTCCTGCTGCATGCTACCACAATGGCCCTACAACTACCCCTCACACCACAAACAGTAATCGCCACAATACCTTCAACTCTCTCTTCCTAAATATCTTCCTTCTCAAGCTCTTCGCTCATCCGCCTCTAACTCCCTCAGTGTCAGTCGCTTCTCCAAGCAACGAGTTGGTGGCAGATTACTCTCTTCGGCTGGGGCCTCTCTCTGGAATAGCCTTCATGTCTCCCTGAAAATCGAGGAGAACCATCTCCGGTTCCGGAAGCACCTTGAAACCTTCCGCTTTGCCTCTGCTTTCTCTCCCCTCTCCCCTGCTGATTTCCTGACTGAAATTGCTCGGGTTACCTGGCCACCCTTTCTGATCTCTGGCCCAGGCCCCATCAATTGCCCACCTGCACTGCCTCCCTGGCAACCCTTGCACCTGGGGACCGTTGTTCTGTACCCCTACAGTCCCCCTACCAGCACTTTTGTCTGCTCTTCCTTGCACTTGCCAGCAGCTGGCCGTTTATTTATTTTCTTATTTATTCCACTTTTTCCCATGTACTGCACTTTCCCCTCTCCCTTCCCCCACACACTTTTCCTTTTCCCCCCTTCCCATGCACTTGCGGGATCTGAATGACACTTGGCCTAGTAGGATCGTCGTCTGTCCTCCCTTTGCTTCCCCCCCTTGCCTCGTCGCGCCTTGAAACACTTGTGTATAGGCGCGTTATAAATGCCATATCATATCATATCATATCATAATCAGGAAGCATGGAGAGCTTCCTGGTTCCTAACATGCACAGTAGAGCTAGAGCGCCACCATCGCACCACCCCAGGCCACAGAAATACATTTGGAGGTGCAGGAGCACCCTAAAGATAGTTCAACATGCAGCACTCTGGCCTGCACTCCAAATGAGCCATGCAAGGCTGTAGAAGCAAAACTCTCTGATTGGGCAGGCTTGCTGGGGTACTGTAATTTAATGACATGGAAGCCAGTCCAGGAGCGCTTCCTAAGCAGCTTAGGGAGTGCTCAGGTTTTTACTAGGCTTCTTTCCGCCGCCTCCATAATGGGTCATAGTTCGGTGCCTTGTCGTCAATTATGGACAAGCTTCCACTTCACAAATGGAACGGAAGATTGTCCAAAACATATTAGGATTTACCTACCTCGCTACAGAGGCTTTTAGGGCTTTCACTCTAGCAATTTGTGGAATATTTTGCAATAAATGGAGCACACATGAGGGCAGTAAAAGTAGCCAGCACTTTGTAGGATTTATGAAAGTGTGCTGTTACTTCTGGTTGGTGCATGTCCTAATAAATCAAACCAGTTTATAAATCCATTGAGATATTAATAAATCAAATCATGGTTGGTTGTCATTTAGCTTTTTTATTCCCGATTTAGTTATCATACAAAGTGCCAATTTGCACTTGCCCATTCTGCCGACATGTGTTTTGGCCAATACTTGGTCTTTCTCTAGGCAGGGCTAAATGGCATATAAGGTCATGCAGTATCTAACACTGCTTGGCTTGCTGTTCTGAATATAACCATCTGTAGTGTTCATACATCACTATTCTCAAATCGGCTTAATCCACAGTAGGGGGTTCACAAATTCTTACTCCATGGAGAAGTGCTTATATTATACAAAAAGAAGTTTAATAACTCACAAGTGCCTGTCTAAATAGATATCCTAACTGGCAATCAATACCATTCCATATTTTTTCAATGACATATACTTTACATTTTATTAATCACATATAGTGGAATTTTTAATAAAAACAATCATAAAAATGGTCATGTCACATAAAACAAATACAAAAGTAAAAAAGCAACACAAGTATATCTGTATAAGTGGGTCCTAATAATATGATTTCTCCAAGGTCAAAACAGTGTCAATAATTCACACGCAGAACCTCATGCCAAAAGCATATGGCTATTTTATATTCTTTAATGTATTCAATAGGTTCCCAACTTGCACAAGTTTCTGTCCCTTAAACACACAGAATGTAGGACATTCTTCAGGGGTATAAAATGTCTTGTGTCGATTCTATTCTAAGTATCTTCTAACAATGAGGGGATACCCTGTAGATCAAAAAAGGAGGCACTGATTAGAACCAAGTATCTCTATATTGGTCCCTTTACTTTAACCATTTCACAACTCTAGACCCTAAGGGTAAACAGTATATTTTTAATCACATACCTCTCTATCTCGTGGGATAATTGTCCCAGAGTCTCTTAAACCTTGAATGATTTTAAATTGACAGGTTCCAATTGATTTCGGAATGCTTGCCTATGTTTCCTCCCTACCTAGTGCTCAATAGGTAATCAGAACTAGATATTGCTAATGTCTAAAATGCCACCCCATCTCACCCATTTAAAAAAAGGAGAAGGGGAGAAGTCTTACCCAACGTTGGCTAGGTCATCAATTGTCCACTTTTGTAAGACACCTGCTGGATGTTACTGGTATAGAGTCACCCAATACAATTCAAAAAATGATGCTTGTTGTTATCTGCAAATTAAACAAACAGGCCACTGCATTTGTCAGCTTCAGTGCATACTGAGATAACCAACTACTAACGTGAATATCCAGAAATACACTTACTTGGGTATATGAATGGTTTTCCCCACTCTCTTCATCTGGTCCACCTAGTGAGATAATGTGCAATTCAGGCACAACCACTAATCTGTGGGTTTGTGAAGCCAAAAACAAAAAGCCAAAAAGACCCCACCTCTAGATCAGTGATCAAATGGGTATCCACACTGTCCTAATACACGTATCTTAAAGTGGCCTCTGAATACTCACTTGGGCCTTCCTTTCTCTATTAGCCAAACTCTCCTTACATGGAACTCCTTCTGTTTCTTGAAAAAACCTGCGATTGCAAAAGCAGCACTTTTCATGACGTCACCGGGTGATCGCTTCGTGACGTCTTCAGATGTACGTCAGGAAACGTCCGGGAACGTATGTCGCAATGGCGTGATCACGCTCCCATCTTTTAGAAACTTGGGAAACGTAGTCGAAACTCTGCCTAATAAAAAAATGTAATCACAACAAGGGACATACACCAAACTTCCCTACCAGGTACCATAATCTCGAATACATTTTAAAAGGTCCTGCTTCATTTCAATTCATATTGGATGCCGAAGTGGTCCTGTGTTCCAGCTCTCACTACATGTTGAAAATGAACCTAAATTCTATTTTAACCGTCCCAGGAGACCGAAGGGAGGGCCTACAAGCTTACTTTTTAATATAGGGTGCAATCTATGTTTTGTACAGGATCAACTCACTTGCAGTGCAGCTATTATCACTGTATGTTAAAAATCAACCCAGACTATGTTGGAACCATCCCAGGAGACTGAAAAGAGGGCATCCAGACTTACTTCTTAATCAGGGGTGCAATCTATGTTTTGTGCATAAACTACTAACTTGCAGTATGCAGCTATTGTCTCATGGATCTTCTCCATGTGGATCATGTATAGCATCTCTAGAGTGGAACCCATTGATCTCTCCTGATATAGATTATATATATGCATGCCCCCAAGTGGTGTAGGTTATTTATTGTAATGTAATGCAAGGGTATGTAGAGACAGGTTATTTTAAACATTACTTAATGGTCTACTCCTCATTGCCAATGATGCATAACAGGAGACTTGAGCTCGTCATAGATGAGCACACTGCAGACTCCTCGCTTCAATATCAAAGCTACATTACTTGCATCTCTATAGTGTATTAAACCAAACTATATACAAAATGTTTGTGCAATTCAGATATCTGCAAAAGGCCCAATGGAGTCAAATCAAGTCAAAACCATACCCCAATACATAAGGTACTGAATGGTGTTTACAACTCAGTTTATATTGCCCAAGGATGATCAAGCACCTCAAAGCTGTTCATGCATTGTGCTATTCCATCTACTCGTTAAGGCCTTGGATATGGCTTTTTGTCAACAAAATCAATTTGTGTTCCAAATGTAGCCGTTTTTTGTTAATCTCTATTTGAGAACAGCCCTTAATGTGTTTAAGGATCACCCATTCGAAATCATTACAGCCATGTTTCTTTTCCCAAAAATGTTTGACAAGGGGAGCATGTTCTACTTTGTTCTCTATACATTTTTTGTGCTCAATCATCTTTGTATTACATTTTCTGTGTGTCTTGCCTATATAGATGATCCGGCAGTGACATCTAATTAAGTAAATTACATTTGGCAGGGTTCCGTTTGATTCCTCTTTATCATGTCTTTAACCAGGTACACACATGAGGAAACATTCCCGCTCCTCCAACAGATTTACCAGTTAACCTATGAATTCAGGACTCAAAATAAGCCCTCAGAACAAATGTTCGTCCAGAAGTATGCGTTCCTTCAGAGAACGCTATGGGTTGCCCTGGAAACGCTGGCGCCCGTTGCATAAACGCATGCATTCAAGTTTATGGTGGCGCGTTGCGCGTGCAGTCAGCTGATTAGTCATTTAAACCCCACCCACTCTGCACAGCGCTCCTTCTGAATTTGTATTCTCAAAGCATTGCATCTTGTTACCTTGTTGTCCTGGTTTTCGATCCCCTGGTCCACCTTTCGACCTTCCTTGCCTCGTCTCCTGATATTGCTTAACTGGTTTGTTTGTTGCCAACTCAGAACGTTTACTGGACTGCCCCCCGCTTGAGTCCTCTACACCTGGCCTACCTGTTGCCGACTCGGAATGTTTACTGGACAGCCTCTGCTTGAGTCCTCTACACCTGGCCTGCCTGTTACCGACTCGTAACGCTTACTGGACTGCACCCGCCTAAGCCCTTTACTGCTTGCCTACCTGTTGCCGAACCGGAACGTTTACTGAACTGCATCCGCTTACGCCCTTCACAATTGTCCATCTGTTGCCAAACCGGAACATCCACGGAACTGCCCTCACCTCAACAAGCTACACCACGTTTGTCTGTTGCCAACACGGAACGCTTATCTGACTGCATACCTCCGCTGGATCATCCCGATCCCAGAAACCCTCTATTGTTCGTCACGCCTTCCCTTCTTCTCTTGTCTGAAGACTTTAAAGAACTCAAGGGACATTAGCGCAACGGCGCAAGGATCAAAGGCTTGTTTAGGTGTCCTCGTGCCGGCAGGAATAGTGAACAAGACTTTGTGCTCCCGGGATTAGCCCTCCATTACAGCAATCCCTTCTTCAGAAACACTCCAAGACACTCAACATCCTTCTATTGGTAAGCACAATTACTGCCTGGCTCTTGCTCGTCTCTACCTTGTTACCCTCAGTAATTGCTACCTCTCTTGTTCCAGGATACTCACCATTCTAGCCTGGGAATTCTCAGTCCAATGTTTCATTTTTACTTGTGAGTAACAGCTAATTATCTTGCCTAGTTATATCATTGTCTTGAGCTGTATACTAATCCTTGACTATTTTCTTTGCAGCCAGCTGTGTGGGTACCAGGGTGTTCCAAATATTTTCAGCCAATACTCACCTCAATCTGTCCTTTTGTACTCTTGAGAGGTATATTGTCAGAAAGACTCAATTGCTTCACGACGTGTCAACCCACCACTTCTGAATTTAGCCTTTGGGCCCTAACATATTCAGAATCCTTATAAAATGGAAGAAGCCGCTGAACATTTGGCGGCTTTGTCCAAAGTGGTGGCTGACCTCAGGGCCAACATGACAGCAGCACATGATGCTACTCAATATCGTATCAATGAGTTACATGCTGACTTGCAGTCAGGGGCTGGAACATCAAGTTCCGGTTCAGATACTGCTGCAGGAAGGGCTCAATCTAGAACTGAGTCAGGCCCTGTCTACATGGCAGCACAGTTTCCATTGGCCCCTCCAGAAAGGTTCTTAGGGGATCCTAAGACCTTTCAAACCTTCATTAATCAGTGCTGCTTACATTTTTTGTGTAGACCCACCTCTTTTCCAGATGCTGCTACAAAGGCAGCCTTTGTTTTGTCCAACCTCGGTGGCACTGCTGCAGTATGGGCCAATCCCCTACTGGAACAAAGCAGTCCGCTACTTTATGACAGTGAAGCACTGATTACGGCCATGACAAGTGTCTTTGATACAAGATATAAGTCATAGGCTACAGATCTGGAATTGCTTTCCTTGCAACAAAAAGATACTTCCCTTTTGGATTATTTGGCTAAGTTCAATCAGCTAGTCGCAGAAACCGATTGGCCAGATAAAAAGAAAGCGGCATTGTTTTATAAAGGTCTTTCGGAGAGTTTGAAGGACGTCTTAGAAACGGTACCGGTTGTGCCTAGTGGCTTCCCGGAGCTGATTGACCTTGTGTTGCAAATTGACGCTCGTAAGGCGGAACGAAAGGGCGAACAAAGAACAATCCTCGGTGTTCCTCCTGTGTTAACACCTGTCTCGACATCAGAGCCAATGCAGATTGGTGCCATTAGAGGCCCACTCACCCCCACAGAAAGAGTGCTTCGAAGAACCAATCATTTATGCTTCTACTGTGGGTCATCAGAACACTTTTTGAAACTTTGTCCCAAGAAACCCAAGAAGGCGGGAAACGCCAAAGCCCGACAATAGACGGGGTCTCTTTGTCGACTCAGGTTGTCATGGACCCCAGAGCCTCGGTGTCCTTCTCGGTTTTGGCTACCCTGTCCTATCCATCAAAGAAACCATGGTCTGTTGAACTCATTCTTGATTCAGGTGCAACAAGGAACTATATGGACGCTCAATATGTTCTTGATTATTCTATTCCATTGCTTTCAAAGAAAACGCCAGAATTAGTTAATGCAGTGGACGGTACATCGCTGATCTCCGGTCTGGTGACAGAACAAACCATTGACCTTGTGTTATCTTTTGGTACCACGCATTCCAAGGTAATCCATTTTGATGTCATTTCAGCTCTGCAATTCAAGCTTATACCGGGACTTCCTTGGTTAACCAAACACAACCCCGTCATTGATTGGGTGTCACGGTCTGTGGAATTTACCTCAGCTCAATTGCATGAGTCTTGTCGTGTATCTGAAGCTGACCCAGGAAACCCCAGTTCCATGATCCTGGATGCAGCCTTTACCATTGGGGCTATAACTACAGTGCTCCTTCCTAAGGAATATGATTCTTTTAGGGACATTTATGATTAAAAAAAGGCGGCAGAAAAACTACCTCCACATCATCCCTACGATTGCCCAATTGAGCTACTGGCTGAGGCCCGTATTCCTTCTGGCAGAACTTATTCACTTACGCAAAAGGAGGATATAGTTTTCAAAGAGTATTTGGATCAAGCACTAAGTACGGGATTCATTCGTCCTTCCAGGTCTCCAACTGCATCACATCTTTTATTGTTCCTAAAAAAGAGGGAGACCTACGTTCCTGTATTGATTACAGAGAACTGAATGCTATCACTGTCCGGAATCAGTATGCCATCCCCTTGATTTCAGTCCTGTTGGATCAACTGGGTTCCTCCAAGTTTTTTACCAAACTGGACTTAAGGGGCCTATAATCTGGTGAGAATCAGAAAAGGCGTTGAATGGAAGACAGCCTTCAAGACAAAATATGGTCTTTTTGAATATTTGGACATGCCATTCAGCTTATGTAATGCCCCTGCTACGTTCCAGTATTTCATCAATGATGTTTTCAAGGATTTACTGTACCGGTTCATGGTTGTCTATCTTGACGATATCCTCATTTATTCCTCTACCTACAAAGATCATGTTCAGCACGTCTCCACTGTTTTACAGAGATTGCGTGAAAACAATCTCTACACTAAATTTTTACTTGTGAGTAACAGCTAATTATCTTGCCTAGTTATATCATTGTCTTGAGCTGTATACTAATCCTTGACTGTTTTCTTTGCAGCCAGCTGTGTCGGTACCAGGGTGTACCAAATATTTTTGGGCAATACTCACCTCAATCTGTCCTTTTGTACTCTTGAGGGGTATATTTTCAGAAAGACTCAATGGGCCTCATTACGACCCTTGCGGTAATCTGCCGTCATTACCGCCATGGCGTAATGAACGTTAACGCCGTGGGACGATGGCGTAAAGTGCGCCACATTAGGACCCATCGCGCACGAGCATTACGCCATGGCGGTAATGTAAACAGCGCCATGGCGGTAATGCCCCCAAAACGGCACCTACCGGCATCGTATGCGGCGCAAGGTGCACCACCGCCACCGCCGTACATAGCGGTGACCGTAGTTAGCGGTCACCGCAATTAGCGGTGACCGTAGATAAGCGGAACCGGAAGTAGCGTCACCGCGGCGGAACGGGAAAGAGCACGGCGGCCATCTTTAAAAACACAATCCATTGCCATCCTCCGAAACCACTGGACATCCGAGCCTGAGACCCCGCCAATACCGTCTTCAACCTTCTACCTGCAGGAAGATGCCTAAAGTTTTGAAAAAAGCCTGTGACCGCCAGCGGCAAGACCGCTTCTCCAGAGAGGAGCTTACCATTCTAGCGGAGACCCTCCAGGAGAACGCTGCAGTGGTATTCTCCAACCAACTGACAAGACCGGCCATATCCAAGAAGAAGGCCATATGGGCACTGGTAGCTCAGCGGGTCAGTGCCGTGGGAACAACACCCCGCAATGTCAAACAGTGCCGCAAGCGGTGGGACGATCTCCGGCTCAGAGTCAGGAGCATACTATCAGCCAACATGAACCTGGCAATGGCAACTGGGGGAGGATCGGAGTCCCCTATAAAATTGCAGCCATGGGAGGAAATCTGTGCCTCCACAATCGGAATGCAGAGCATTGAAGGAGTAGGAGGAATGGAGAGAGGAGCCCCGACATCGGGCGATGCAGGTAGGTGGCTCAAATCAAGGCATGCAAATCTCACCTAAGTCCATTCATGTGAAGTACAATGTTGGCCCATAGTGTGAATGCAACACATCAGCAGGAGACTGCCCACAGATACATCCGATCTGCACCCTGTACACATGCAGCACGCACACCCTAACTGCAGGCACCCACATACCTCCATGCTACTTCCACACAAAAGGGAGACAACTTTTTTCCCCTGCATGAAATGTGCCACATGTACTAACTGATGAGATGCCAGTCGCCACAATGCCCGGCCAATGTCCGCAGACCCATCAATAACACTCTCCCTCCTCTGTCCCACCACAGGCTCAAATTCCGACCTTGAGGAAGAGGACACCACAGCCTCCACACCCACCAAGAGGGCCAGGCCAACTGTGCCAACGCCACAACCCTCCACCTCTGTCGTCCCGAGGAAAACACCACAGCAGGCAAAATCCCTGCAAGGGAAACAGGACAGGGCACAGACAGCCACCCCAGCAGGCAGTACAGCAGCAGCAGCAGCAGCAGACATCACACCAATCATGCCCACAGAAGCCACAGCCTCTGCTGCAAGCAGCACAATTGGGGAGAATGCTGCCATTGCTGCCTCCTCCGATAGCGAAGCAGGGATCTTTGAGGAGAGTGATGTCAGAAGCCCCACAGGCCACCCTCATTCCCCCTACCTGTCCCTAAGCAGCCCGCATGCGGATGCCACTCAGGGTCAGCCAGAGGATGACGATTGGCCAGCCACTCCATCCCCGCTGCAGGGGCAGATCAGCCCAATGGGAATACCACTGCCATTAGCCATGGGCCAGAATTCCAACCATTCTCTGGAGGCGATTGCCACCCGGCAGCAGCAACTTTCCTCGCTGCTCGAAGAACATGTTGCTGAATGTGGGGGGTCAAGTGCAGCAATGGATAAATGTGCTGAGACTGTGAAGGCAGCTATAGAGTCGTCCACAAAGGACATCTGCGCGGAACTAGCTGCTGTGCGGCACGCCATCACTGACCTTGTGCAGACAATACGGGCCATGCGTCCAAATGAGCAGGCAGGATCCTCCTCGGTTGCCAGCTCGACACCGAGCAGCCCCATCCGCCGATCGGGGAGGAACCTCCGCAGCACAGGCAGGGGTGCCCCGGGGGCCAGTGGAGGGGGCTGCCAATAGTGGCCGGACAGTGTAGGAATCCTACTACTGACACTGCTGCACAGACCAACTCACACCTTTGTTGGGATTCCAGGGGGGGGGGGAGGTGGGAGGTGGGAGGGGGTGTGTTGGGGTGTGCAGGGGGGTGGCGGGGTGGTGTGTTGGGGAGTTAAGGGGGGAGTTTGGGGGGGTGTGTGTGCAGGGGGGAGGTGGGAGGTGGGAGGGGGTGTGACACGACAGTTCATAGTTCAAATACACTTTTTCGTTTCAAAAAAGGAAATGTGTGGACATTTTCATTGCGTATGTGTGCTTTATTGGTGTCCAGTCCTCAGTGTGCATGCCCCAGAGTCACACAGTGCCCCAAGTGCAGTCTCCATGCGATGAACACCAGCCGTGTGTGCTAGAAGCAGTGGTTGATGATACTTTGGCGCATGGCACGCCCCTCCTGTGCATCGCCTCCTCCATGTGGTGGCGCCCCTTCTGCACCCTCCTCATCCTCATCCTCATCGTCAGGTGGTTGCAGTTCTGCGTCAGGGGGCAGGGGCACATTCCGTCTGACGCACATATTGTGCAGCATGACACATGCCATGACGATCTTTGCCACCTTCTCATGGCCATACAGGAGTGCCCCACCAGACCTGCTGAGGCTTCGGAATCGTGCCTTCAGGAGGCCGAATGTCTGCTCTATGACCACACGAGTACGTGTATGTGCACGGTTGTAGTCCTCCTCGTGCTGGTTCTGCGGGTTCCGGACTGGCGTGAGGAGCCACCTCTTCAGGGGGTAGGCTGCATCACCTGTATGTAGGCGAGAATGTATGTGTCAGTCATGTTGTCTGATCAGGAACATGATGTCCCACCATGGCTGGCATGGAACTGTTGCCTTGGCTCACTTCTACATGCACTAATTGATTCACACTATGCAACCAGTATATGCTCATTGCTGCCATGGCCTGTTTTGCATGCCATCACCCTATGTATGCAGAGGGGTTTTGTGCATTGTGAGTGGCCTTCCTCTGTATCCGTTCTCTGTGTTACTCACAGCCAGGTGGAGTATGCATCATCCCCCCCCCCCCTTTCAGCCAGGTGGAGTATGCATCATCCCCCCCCCCCTTTCAGCCAGGTGGAGTATGCATCATCCCCCCCCCCCTTTCAGCCAGGTGGAGTATGCATCATCCCCCCCCCCTTTCAGCCAGGTGGAGTATGCACTGGTACGTCATTCCCATGCCCACTTCCATGACATCGCACTCACCGAGTAGCCAGGATCTTGGGCCTGCATGTCGCTCCATGTAGCGTGGTATTGTGGAGTTCCTCAGGACCATGGAATCATGGGTTGATCCGGGGAATCGGGCACAACAATGTGTGATGATCTTGTTGGAGTCACAGACCATTTGCACGTTGACAGAGTGGAACTGTTTCCGGTTGCGGTACGGTACCTCCATGGCACGTGGAACCACCAATTCCACATGGGTGCAGTCGATGGCACCAATGCAACCGGGTATGCTGGCTAGTGCATGGAAACCCACTTTGGTGTTTGCAATCTCCTGGGCAGTCCGTGGTAATGAGATGTGGTCGTCTGTGTGCTTGAGGAGGGCATCGAGCACTTGGATGAGTGTTCGTGAGAATAATGGTTGTGAAATGCCATGCAGGTGCCCCACTGTGTGCTGGTAGGTGCCTGTGGCCAGGAAGTGGAGTACAGCCACTACCTTCAGTAGGGGGGGGATGGCGGTTGGACTTTCTATCATGCTGACGATGTCGTTGTGTGTCATGTCTACGATGGCGGTGATGGTGTCCCTGTCCAAACGGTACAGGGTGTGGATCTGCTCAGCAGTGAGGTTGTTTGGATTGGCTCTGATGCGTGGGATTGGGGGCTGCCTGCGTGGTGGCACTGGCTGTGCTGGTGGGGCTTGCTGGGCCTGCCTTGCCCTCCTTCTCCTCCTGCGTCTCCTCTGTGCTGCCTGTTGTTGTTGTTGTTGCTGTTGCTGTTGTAGTAGCACATGCATTGCTATCAGGTCCTCCAGCCCCAACATTGCTAGTCGTATTGGCATCATTGTGGAGTGTGACTGGGTGTGGGTAGGGGTGGGGTGTGCTCTTTTTATACTCCCCTGAGTCTGTATTGCCTTCACCTGTGCTGTTTCTGTGCACCTGTGGCAGCTGCATTCACTTGAATTGGCCCTTTACGGTTGGTTCGCGATGGCGTTATTTGCACCATGGCGGTAAGGTACTTAGCGGCCTCATTGATGGCGTTAGGTGCATGTCCGCTTGGGTCGGCATTTGCGTGCCTT
This sequence comes from Ambystoma mexicanum, assembly GCF_040938575.1. Classification (NCBI taxonomy): domain Eukaryota; kingdom Metazoa; phylum Chordata; class Amphibia; order Caudata; family Ambystomatidae; genus Ambystoma; species Ambystoma mexicanum. The sequence goes on along the minus strand of NC_090921.1, from coordinate 1,142,324,261 downwards.
TCCGCCATGGCGCTAAGTACGGTGTGGGCGGTCGCGTGCGCGCACCCTTAGCGCTGTTTGCGGCAGCGTTAACTACGATGCCGCTATTGGCATCGTAGTTAACGGTCACGGGTCATGATCGTACCTGGCGGAAAACGATGGCGGTAAGCATTTACCGCCATCGTTTTTCGCTTAGCGCCAGGGTCGTAATGAGGCCCAATTGCTTCACGACGTGTCAAGTCACCACTTCTGAATTTAGCCCTTGGGCCCTAACACATTACTAGTGTTGCAATTTGTCTGTTCACTGAGTTTACACACTATAGCAGAGCCCAGTTCTAGTTTTTGTTGTTTGGATCGCACATTACACAGTTGCCACACGGGCAATGACCTAATACCAGGGGGAGACCCCATAAATTGGTCTGTTGTTGGTTGCTCTTTTTGTTGACTACATCATTCCTCATGACTAGGTTTCGTACGGTGGTACTCTTCTTAAATGCTACAAGCGGTCTACCTGCTTTTTCATGATTTTTTATGATGATACTTTTAATTTTGTATGATAGATTGCTAAATGTTTTCACAAACACCAGGGCTGTCTCTTTTGTCTTTTCATCTCCTTGTATTTGTTTGTCCAATAGAGCTTCACAATTATTGTTAAACACTCTTTTGGCTGCTCTCTTAACCATGGGTACAGGGTACCCTCGATGTACCAATTTGTCAATAAGATTGTTTGCTCCATTTTCATAAGATTTGTTAGTACTGATGTTCTTCTTCAAACACAAAAATTGCCCAAAAGGCAAATTATTTTTCACATGCTGGGCATGATGACTGCTGAAGTGCAGTAATCCATTCTTATCAGTATCTTTAGTGTATGGCCTGGCTTCCTTGATCATGTTATATACAAATATCTAGATAGTGTACTTGTTCATTGCCGGTGTTGCTGGTGAACTTCAGACACCTATTGTGTTGATTCAACCAGTTCACAAAACCCTGTGCTTCTTCCTCATTACCATTCCAGGTGACGAAAGCGTCATCTATATAGCGCAGCCAGCATTCTATGCTGTCTTGAAATGGGTTCAAATTAGTGTACACTACCATTTCCTCAAACATGTTGACATATAGATTGGCCACATTGGGGGCCATAGCTGCCCACATTGCTGTTCCCTCAATGTGTTTATAGAATTGACCCATGAACTGAAAGAAGTTATTGGTAACCACCATTTCAGTGTACCATTTTATAAAGGAATTAGATACTGGATGCTGATCTTCTCTCATAAGTAGAGTCTCCTCCACTACCTCTAATGTTGCTAGTTGAGATATATTAGTATAAAGGGCTTGGATGGCTAAACACATCACAGAATTTCATTGGGATTGAATGCGTTGCCTTCAATCCTATTGATGGCATCTGTAGTGTCCTTTATATAGCTTTTCATGTTGGGAATAAAGGGTCTCAAATAGTAATCCACAAATTTGGAAAGGGGCTCCAACATGGAGTTAACTCCCGAGACAATGGGTCTCCCACAGGGTTTCACCAAATGTTTGTGTATCTTAGGGAGAATGTAGATTCTACCATTCTCTCTAATCAAGTACTCTCCTTCTTGTTTGCTAATCAAATGGAGGTCAACTGCTCCAGTGACCTTCTCCTTAATTATGAGGATCAAGTCATGACTAGGGTATTTGGCTATTTTCTGATAGCGACCCCCATCAGATAGGAGGTTCAGACATTCATCAATGTAATCAGTTCTGTTTAATATTACTATAGCACCACCTTTATCGGCTTGGCGAATAATGATCTTTTCATTGGTGCTGTGTGGGAGCGAGGGGCCAATGGAACAAGTGCCTCTAGTGGTGGGTATGCCCCTCGCCCTTATGCGATGTTAACTTTGGGTTACATTCGCGTAGATGGGACCACCGAGCAGGACACGGGGCATCCATTTTTTGTACCCCCTTTCGACTCCATCTTGGTGACCAGGACTCACTGCGATGGTACAAAATGCCTCTCTCCCTTTTCCCCGCCGCAGTATCTCGGAGCACATGGCCCCCACCCTCGTTCCCACTCCAACTGGAAGATTCCGCAGCTCCATTCTCACACTGAAGCCAGAGCTGCTTGCAACAAATAATAAATGTAACACATCCCTTTTCCTCTGACATCACTGTCCTGCATGTGAACCAAAAAGAGCCAAGCACATAGCTCGTCCATCTCCACAAAAGTGTCCTTGCCCTCTTACCCTTGCCAGTTGAAACTTATTGCCATTCTAACCCTGTGTCCTTGCAAGGCATTGCTTCCATGTGCCAGACTACCACCCATGCTATTAAGCCCACCCAACAGACCCCCAACTAACATTAGACCCCTGCTGCAGTATATCGTGCCCAATACTAACAAATGCCACATATCTGAGATTCTTGTGAGACTAACCCTATAGTTCAATGACAGTATTATAGTGGTCAAGGCCCGTAAACATGTGACCTGTATAACCCAAATGTTATAGATGATACAAACTCTTGAGTGATTTGTACAATGACATGATATACTACTGAGGGTCTTTTGATCAACCATTTTGTAGTGCATGCATTACTCAGAATGTATTTTCTTAGCTTAGCTTAGATAGTAACCACCGTGTTTCACAGCAACCTGACCTTCACCCATCCGGAGCACAGATGTCTGACATCAATCCTCCTGCCAACCAAGCAACCAACCCGGAGGAAGAGATGATGCCCACACCTAAGACACCACCCCGGCTGACCAATCCAGGTCCAATGTAGCATCATATGTTAAAAATGCCAATGTACTATATAAATGTGTTGTAACCTTGATGTGGTCAGAGAGCTCTCAGAGATCTAGATAAACCTTTCCTTGAACTCTCGCAGCCTGCTCTTTTGTGCCTTATTCCCTGTCCAGGCAGTGTCTGTATTGTTCATTTTTTACACGTATCGTCAGGGAGGGCACAAACAGTGCCTAGTGTTTTCAAGATCATTTGTTCTGATTTACTGAGGTTGGAGTAATGTGGAATTCCTTTAGATTCTAGAATGTTATCCTCCTCCATCACTTTTCTCTCAAAGAGCAAAGATTCTGGGGAATAGGTACTAGAAGGAGCACAGAATGTAGATGGATTTCTGAGCCCACTGCAGTTCTCCCCTTTGTTAAAAAGGCTATTGTAAAAAAACTCCCTTAGGTGTACTTTACGCATAAATTGGTTAAATTCCACCCTAAATTCAAAAGGGTTGTGGTACTTGGATATCACAAAATTGAGCCCCTTATTGAACACATCTTCTTCTTCTTCTTTGAATAAATGGAAAACAGAGAGATTTTCTACCAGCCCCTGTGTGTGTGTCTGCATCCGTGCTGGTGCCCATTGCCTCTGGTTTCTGCCCCTTCCTAAAAAAAAGAATGCCATTGGTTCTGACCCCTTCTGTTGTTGCCTCTAGGTCCTCTCCTTCGATTCATGTGAGTATCTCCACTAGCACTCTGGGCATTGACTTCTTGCTCATTGTATTCCTCATACTCAGTGGAACCCCCATCACTAGAGCTGTATGAGGTGTTGCGAAAACACACTCTACAATTTTTCTTCGAATTGGGTCTTGATTCTCCAAATTTGTAATCTTTATTAATGTAACCAAATGCTTTCTCATGTGTGAAGTTCTGTATATCTTTTTTCTTTCTTTTCACACGTTCTGAGATTGTTTCCATTTTTGGCATTAGCAATATCTAAGTCTGATTACATATTGTGCACTAGGTTGGGAGATAGGGGAAACAGAGGCAAGAATTCCGAAATCAATTGGAACCTGCCAATTATAAATCATTCAAGGTTTAAGAGACTCCGGGACAATTATCCCACGAAATAGAGAGGTATGTGATTAATAATATACTGTTTACTCTTGGGGGCTAGGGGTGCGAAATGGTTAAAGTAAAGTGACCAATATAGAGATACTTGGTACTACTCAGTGCCTCCTCTTTTGATCTAAGGGTATCCCCTCATTGTTAGAAGCTACTTTGAATAGAATCGACACAAGACATTTTATACCCCTGAAGAATGTCCTACATTCTGTGTGTTTAAGGGACAGACACTTGTGTAAGTTGGGAACCTATTGAATACATCAAAGAATATGAAATAGCCTGATTTGTTTTGTGGCATAAGGATCTGTGTGTTAATTATTGACACTGTTTTGACCTTGGAGAAATCATATTATTAGGACCCACTTATACAGATATTCTTGTGTTGCTTTTTTACTTTTGTATCTGTTTTATGTGATATGATCATTTTTTATGATTGTTTTTATTAAGAATTCCACTATATGTAATTAATAAAATTTAAAGTATATGTCAATGAAGAAATATTGAATGGTATTGATTGCCAGTCAGGATATCCATTTAGACAAGCATTTGTAAGTTACTAAACTTCTTTGCGTTAATACATCACACACTATATATACATATACAAAAACCAAAATAAAAAATTAGCGAGGAGCAAAATAAAAGGACATATTCATCAATTTAGCAAAGATGAAAGAGTATTAAAGAGGGTAGGGATGGGAGGGACTATTAAGGGGAAATTATAAAGATACAAATAAAAGAAAACAATATAGAAATAGTAAATGAAGATTACAGGAGATAAACATAATGATCAAGTTACATTCGCAATATACCCTTGAATGGTAAATTAGTAATTATCATATTCTATTGTGTGTATAGGGCCTAAACTATGTCCAACATACTATTTTAAATGTTTGGTGCATCCCGTGACCTCAAATGGTTATTTATAGAATCCGATTCATGGCTCAATGCCCTTTGTGACCGTGTTGTCCATATAAGCTATGGTATCTGTGCATGCCATTATCACCAGAGATCATATAGCACTACACCATCATGTCGAGTGTCATACTTATTGTTATTGAAAAGTTTAGTATCAGATCATTTAGACAATCTTAGATAAAGTGATGCTATAGATTTTATGAGTACCGCCTAAAGATATTGTGATTGTATCTATTTGCTAATTATAGTTATTCATTGGTAATCATTCATATTATTTATTAAATATGGCCTATTTATTTATTAAATATGGCCTCTTGCCAGTCCTGAACTAAAAGTGAATAGTGATGTGCTTCTATTGTTCACTAATCTAATTAAAAAGTGTGTTGCACAGAACTCAAATACATGTTTACAGATTATTCATATTGTTGCGTCACTGTGTGTGACGTATAATGGTAATAATTCACGATATTGATCATATGTGGCCTCTTAACAGTCCTAAACTGTATTAGATCAGCCATGATTCACATGACTTATTATATGAAGCCTCTTGCTGGTCCTATATTGTATGTGATTATCGATGTGCGTATCTATTCAGTGGTATAATTAAGTGAGTGCATGTTGCACAGACCACGGACACATGCTTACAGTGTGTTTATATTGTTAAGTCTTGATGCATGGCATAAATTGGTGATCATTCCAGATATGTGTTATGTAAGGCCTCTTGCCAGTCCTGAACTTTAACTGATTAACAATGTATTTAGTCAATTCAGTGGAAGAGCACAAGCATGTATTGCCATATGTCAAGTATTCTTCTTTATGTTAATTAGCAGTGATGAACCTCAAAACTGTAGGATTTCAATACCTCTTAACAAGTGGGTTTTGAGTGATTTTCCACAGGGAATGTTTTCATAATTTTGCAACAAATGGCTCATGATAATAGTAAACTCAGAGGGGGTGAGGGTTATCATCCCCCCAACCCCAAGGATTTCTTTGGGATTGTAATAGATGAATCATGTATACGCTTTTAAGAATCCAAGGCAAACGTCCCCTTTTTGCACCGCTCCTACACTAAGCCCGTGGTTAAAAAGGGTTTCTCTGCTTCCCTTACTTTGGACACTAATATGTCATGTCAAGCAGCAGGCATAGAGAAAATGACACCAATAGTACATCGGGGTAGTACTGCGATGAAGACGCCACATGAAGAGGCACAAGACTGAAAACAATGTGCTAGTTGTTATCTGTCACCAGTAAACAGAGACATGAAAAGCAAAGATGGACAAATGCTATGTTGTTGTTGTAGTGGTAGCAGGGGCAATGATTATAGACACGGAAGTAGATGGAATGAAAGAAACATTGTACCGCGATGGAAAATGGATGATCCTGGCAGAAGTTCTGAAGGAAGATTGTATAGCACGGATACATTGTGAAACGCGGGACAAAGAGAGAAAGGAAGCACTTCAAAAGGGAAGTTTAAACATGTGGAGTTATTTGCCGAATGAAAGCAAAAGAGGAGAAGCATGAAATAGAAGTTGCAGACCAGTACATCATTGCCAAGAGTGGGGGGAAACCATACTTATATAACACTGCAAAGGCTGCCTGTGAGCCGAGAGCGAAAACAGCTGAAGACGCCACCCTGAATACGCAAAACTGCCTTAGGCAGTCTAGGTGCCTGTGGCACGAGAAATATGAGTGTGGCAAACCCAAATCAGTTTCCAGGCAAACTCAAAGCTCAGCCTCGGGGCTGGGAAAATGCTCTGGGTCACAGTGGTGCCGAAGGGGCTGGAACAAAAGTCGTACCACGGAGCGGCTTAACCAGGCAGCGCTACTGTATACAAGCACAGCTGGAGGCCGAACCAGGCAGAGACAGTGCACAGAAAGTGAAATAAAAGGGGTGCTCTGGGGAAAAGGGTATAGAAGGCTAAATATGTGACAAGGAAGGCATTAAAAGAAGTGATCTAGACATTACAGCACACCTATCTTAACACTGATAGGAAAACAAAAACCTTTTAACAAACCACATGAAAGTTAAAGGCAGAACAAGTAAAGAGTGATGCTATAAATACTCAGGAGGTTAGTGAATCAAGTATTTCCAGGTCGAATGGTATAAGAATATAGTCCTTGACAGGAGGATACCAAGCCTGTAGCTTAAACTAAAGCCACAAATAAATAAACACGTGAAAAGAAGCGCACTATTTCTCATAGTAGTATGAGGGAGAGAGACTTATACAATTTGCAGGACACTGAAACCCCATTTGCCCGCACAAAACTGTTAACAAAGGAAAGACCAGGGGATTGTCCCTCCTGGCATTTTAAGATCCCAAACAGTGGAAAACCCAACAAGTAAGAGAGTCTTGCTTGTGACTTTGAGTAGCGTTGTTCTGAAACACGTTTGGGGTGCGTTGCTGTGCATACCAGGATATTGTGTGCATCGAACTGACAAGGGCAGTAGGAAAAACAGCCAAATACATATGATTTCCCTTTGTAGTATGTTTTGGAGCATGTGGAGTGTGAGGGTCATATTAGGGATTTGACACAGGACAGTGGCCATAATTGTGGACATCCTGACAAAGACTGATCCATTAGTTCTTTTTGTTGTGGCATGGAAACCCCTCATAGAGTTAGGGATAGTGAGACTTGTTTCCAAAACCTTTTATTATTTAAATAAAAAGCATTTGGGCAAACTATCTAGCTGTGTCTGTCGCCTTACTCTGACCCCTCTCATGTGGTGTCAGTAGAGGGATAAAGCCTGGCTGACCCAAACCAGGGATCCCACATGAGCTGTAAGCCAAAGACTGCTATGCTAGGAGAAGAGATGACTAACGTCTTCTTTTCCCGCAGTATATCGACTACCCAAAAAGAGAAAAACGAAGAATCCCACTATTGGGCAAAGACCACAATGGCAAAGTCAAAGTAAAAACCACAACTCCCAGAGATATCTTGACCCTAGGATGCGAGTCATCTTCAACATATTGTCCCCAAAGTCCAATAAGAAGAACCCTATAGGGGAACAGTTATGATCTCCTTTGCTCTTGGGGGTACACGCTCCCAGCCAGAGATAATTGTATCGCCTCTTTGGACATTCATGTACAGTCCTTACTAATTTGATCATCTATATTATGCCTCCTACGGGACAAGAACGAAAGAAGGGAGCAGATTCCTACTCCTCCTGTCTTGTGCAGATGAAATTAAGTTTGCCTTTTTGAACTTTTCGTCCACTCCAATTAAAATTGAAAGGGGTGACTTGATGGGACATTTGACATATCAAAATCTGTGGAACTTTTCAGCCATTTGAATCCAACAGGAGGAAACTAAGCTCAAACAAATAAATTCCGTCACCTGAAAATCGAGGTTGAACTAGATTCCAACATTGGTTCTCAACGGGCAAACAGGGACTCTGTCTGGGAAGAGAACAACCCTCCCTGTCTTTTTACATCCCAGCAAAGTATTGTATCATCGGATATAGAAACTCCCTTAGAAATGGGAGAAACTGAAAAGACCATTACATGCAAGAGAAGAGTAATCCCGTCCCCTAGACCGCAACACAAATGTTATTCTTGCAGAGGCTTTAGACTTCCCCCAAAGATTGTCCTTTGAATGTTATCCTTCCAACCTTGTTGGCTTAATCAGATAAGTCAAGAATGTTGAAAGCGGAAATAGGTGCAGAAATCCGAGTTCTTAACTTCTGATGATGAGGAAGAGGACAAAAAAGCTACTCGAAGGAACATTTTGAAATAAAACACCAGATAATGGATGATCCATTCAATGGATATCCCAGGCATCCATAAATGTAATTCCAATTTGACTTCCTTCACAATTTAATAGCATTTAGTTTGAATATTTTATTTTTTTATTTTTATTGTTTTATTCTTTGATTTTTTTATTGTATTTGGTTATAAACCTTTTACAAAATCAACATACCAATTTACATTAACTTAAAACATAATCACTCATATTAAATTTACATAATCATTTTGAAATAAAAATTTCGTAAAGAGAAAAAATAAAAATAAAAACAGCAAGTAAATAGAAAATAAGAAGGAGAAGGAAAAGGGCAGAAGAAAACAAGGAAAAGAAAAAGTCTGTAAAATGAAACAACCAGAGAGGAACAGAGAAGAAGCCTCCATAAGTCGACAGTCATCAAAATAAGAGCAGCAGTCATTAATAGCAGTAATTCACCCTGCAAATGGAACAACCAGGCACAACCTATCCTCAGTGGCTGCCTTTAGAACTCAGGCTTTTTGAAACACAATGTTGTTTCTTTCCAAAACCTGTATCACTGTGGTTGTCAGTACGCTATTTTGCCCGGAGATTAACCTGTCCCAAAACATATCAGGTAAGAAGCCCTCCTTGTGAACTCCAAACCTGGCAAACAATAAAAGCCTGGCCGGCCAGGTCACCTCACACTCCATCAGTAAGTGTTTAAGTGATTGGTTGGCTGGATTTTTACACACATTGCATAAGATATTAGTAGACTCCCCTAAGCCCCTTTTAGTCAGAACCTCCCCAGTGTGCACTATATTCAATCGTATTCTGAGGAAGTTTGTCCTAATCCTCCAGTCTGGGAACTTTGCAAGATATTTTGCTATGAACCCCTGCTTCTTTGCGATTTTCCGAAAAAGATTTACTGGCAATAGGGAGCGCATATTGTCGATTGTGGTGCTCCAATCCATCTCATCCAAAGGCTTTTTTGACTTCACCGGATTGTGAATTAAGGTCTCTATATCTGTATTTGCTTTAACCACCCCCCCTTTCGCCCTTTCTTCCAAGTTTGACAGCATTTTCGATTTCTTATCTTCTAAATAGGCTTTAACATCCACTTAAAATGTACTTTCCTGTGCGATAATAATGAGACAGAAAAGAGAGATCAACTTCCAGTCTGCTTGACTCTTTAATGATGGTAGGCCCAGTTCAAACCTAAGACTGGACATAGATAGACTCATAGGGAGACTGAGGACTTTCTTCCAAACAAGACCTTCTAGCCTTTGCCACGCTACATTCCACAGACAGGGTTTGGCCTCCAACCCATACAAGATAACAGGGATAACCTTTGCTGAGTAATACTTGATCAATTGGAGGATTGAGAATTTACAGTACTTTGTCAGCACCTTTTTCATCTGGTGTATTAATTGCGAGATCTTCATCTAACATCCTGCTCCACCCTGCATAATGATGGAGAGGCGTACACTTTATAAACCAGATAGATCAAATCTTCAACTCTTGGTATATGCTGCCCTCCCAACTCCCAATGGGTAAAGATCACCCTTTTATGGATATGTTTGAAGACAACTATTCTAGATTTTTTTGGGTTGATGGCAAGACCATTCTCCCTTGCATAACAGTCCAGTTTGTCCAGAAGGCGCTGCAGCTCTACTGCAGTTTTGTCCAGCAGGACCATATCATCAGCATAAGCCAGCCAGTGGATCTTAGATCGATTAATCACTGGGCTGGCCAATGCTGATGATTCCAGGAATGCCCCCATGTCCGCTAGGTACAAGTTGAAAAATAGGGGTGCACCTAGGCAACCCTGGTGGACACCCCGTTCCACCCTAGTGGATTCTGAAGGGTGTCCTTCATCATCCAGTCTCACTCTAACAGGGGTATCCTTATGGAGTTTAACCAGCATCGCCAGAATACCCTCTGGGATTTCCTAACTTCTAAGCTTTGACCATAGCCCATTTCTATTTACTTGGTCAAAAGCTTTAGTAAAATTAACACAGGCACCATAGAGTTGTTGTTCATCCGTGATCCTTGTTTTTTTGCTCAAGACATTCAGTACCAGCCCATTCAAAGCAGTAGAAGGCCCTCCTCTAAACCCCTTTTGATGTTTGGAAAGGATTTTCGCCTTCTTCACCCATCTGTCCAATTCCCCCAAGAGGGTCCTCCTAAAAAGTTTACTTTCAATGTCAAGGAGGGTGATCGGCCGATAGTTTATTGGTGACAACCGGTGCCCCCCTTGAACAGCGAAATAATAAACACAGTTTTCCATGAGGGTGGAAATCTTTGTCTCGCGAGGAGCTCTCTAAAAATCCAGAATAGTAATTTGGCCCATAGATATCGATTATTCTTTAGGACTTGGTAGGTTCGTCCATTTGGACCGGCTGTTTTCGAGGTTGAGATTTGCCAATCAATTCAACCAGAGACTGCTCATCGAATGGGAGACACCAGGTTACATCCTTCAATGGGCCGAATGTAGTCTCCAATGGGTTTTTAAAGCTGAGAGACAAATAGTCTATCCACCCCCTCTCCGGCACCAAATTGCACAGTGTGGTACCTGAATTACCCTCTAGTTGGTGGATGACCAACCAAAGGTTTCTAGAATCTTTGCTGCCTGTTAGTGCTGCCTGTTAGTTTTAGCATTAATTCACCGTCCTTTTGTAGTCGCAGCATCCTCCTACCCACTGACCATTGTTTATAAAGCTGCGACAGCCTTCTGGACTCCCGTCTATAATCCTCCCAACTTAGGTCTAGTCTCTTTATTTGTCTTAGTTTCTGATTCAACAGGTTTTTCCTGCATTGCTGCCTCCTCAAATGAATGCCGATGTTGTTGTTTTCTCCCCCTCCTCCCTCAGGCTGGCAGTTTTGCCACTGGATATGCTCCGGACTGTCCATTAAATAGTCATTAAGTACCCCCTCCTGCCTTTTGTACTTTGGCAAGCGGATTCTGCCATTCCTAATCATGTGGACTTGAACCTGTCTGTCTGGAAGCATGATGGCAAAGTCAGAAAAGGTCAGTTCTAACCTAGAGTGGTCACTCCCCCCATCCGACTTAATGTTCAAGGATACATCTCGTGTAAAAATATCTGCTGTCATAAAAATGTAATCCAGGGTTGAAGCAGAAGAGCCTCGGTGCCAGGTTGGGCCTGATGGAACATGCCCGGTAGACATCCATTTGTCATCTGCAGCCCCCACCCAGCCAGAAACTCCACCCAGATTTTCCCCTTTTCCGAGATTCTCTGGGATCTTTGATTCACTAGGTCCCTTGCCGATGAGACACATTGAGTATTTAAATCCCCTGTGAGTATCACTTGAACACCCCATAAAGCATTTTAATCTTTTCTAACAATATAGCGAGAGAATCCATAAAATCCTGAATTCTGGAACAGGCAGTTTTCCAATACACATTAACAAGGATCACGTAGAAAGCTGGCCTCTGGTGTTTTAGGGTTACCTTACTGGCTCAGATGCCCATTTTGTTTTTAAAGATCACTAAAGAGTCTCCAATCGTGGCATGTTAAAGCGCCATTAGCATCACCCCTGAAGACCTACCTTTGGATTTTTGGAGTGCAGGCAAGGAATATATTGTGTATCCTTCAATTTCAATCGGATTAACCAACCATGTTTCCTGTAAAATCAGGATGTCGGCATTTCGGAACAACTGATCTTTCATTTTTTTCGAGGTGAAAGTGTTGGGACCCCACATGTTTCAGCAGATCCGGGAGAGCCCTGTCTATCTAAAGAGATTGCGTATCCACACCCAGTCTCTGTAGAACTTGTGTTAAAATTTCCGGCAATAGGGAGAGGGCATTGTTTTGTGGGCTTTCTCCATTTTTCTTTTGCCTCCTAGATACAGCCTCACTCTTCATAGTTTCCCCAGATCCCATTCTGGCCTTAGGTGGCCATTCTGGAGCATAGAGGTTCAGCTTAGATGATTTTGATGGTGCTGTATGAGAAACTGAGAGACCCTGACTCTCCAACTCTCTTGCTGCCCCCATTATAGCTTCCAGGCCCTCTTGCGATGTAAGGCTCACTTCAACAAAATAGGGGTTCTGGACATTAGGGAACCGCACAGATTCAACATCCTGCGAATTTAAGAGGTAAAGATTTGCAACCTTCTTAAAGTACGACAGGATTAAACTTCTACAGAGGGACTTGTGTTTATTGTTCTTGGATGACGATGAGAGACAGATTTTTGCCATCGCAAAAGTTGAGATTTCTTCTTCTTCATTCCAATATTCGCCCACCAACTGTGTCAGACTTTGCTGGATCAGGGGCGCAGTGATTTCAGTCCCCCCAGCCTCTGCCAAACTTCCAACTCCATTATATTTCATGTCATCATGGAGTGCTTGCCTTGCCCAATTCTCACTTCTTCTAACATCGTGATTTTATCTGGCTCCCTATTTCGATGTTTCAGAAAGATTGGTGCTGTTTTCACAGATGCCCCCTGTACCTCAGTCGCCACTGCCCTGGAAAGAGTTCTTGTTATCACTGCAGGGCATTTATTCAACAAAAAGATTGGCGCTATTGGCAATTTGGGATTGGTTGGGACACTATAGTTTGCTGAACGATGGGGCTTCCTCATATCATTCTGGATCAGCTTCACCCCTTTTACTGATTTTTTGTTGGATTGCAGGTTATTATTATTGCTTCTCAGCTCTTGCCAATCCGTTTGAAGCCCCACACTTACATTGTTGATTTCAATCCCTTCCCGTGGTATGCCTTCACTGGGCAGCCCCTTAGCTTTCTGATTTTCCTTTCTTTTTTCGTGGTTCCCTTCTTTTAAAGCTTTTCCCTTGGGTTCCTTTCTAGTAGTAATTTTGGAGTTCAAGATGTCTTCTCCCACTGAGGTAACTGATGTTGTGGATCTCAAGAGTGACTTAAGGAAGGCGTTTGTTCCCATTTTTTATGTTTCAGTTTTTTTTTGCTTCTTTGTTATTTTAAACTCTTTCATAATTAGAAGAGAGTCTTTGTTCCTTGTTCTGCTCCTTGCTTCTCTCTTCCTTGCCCTCCTTCCTCCCTTGGTATGGAGGTGTCAAGTTTCTGTCCTGATTTGTGGAGCTAATTCCAAGTTCTGGGGGGGGAGCATCTGATGAAATCAACTCCACATCGGGATCCCCCTCTATTGCTCCCTCTGCCATGTTAGTTAATCTTCTAAATTCCTCTAGAGTTGACTCCGATAGGGGGGTGTCATCGAAGGATAGATTTAGCTCCTCCGCACTATCCCCTGTTATATCCGCCTTGCGACCTGCTACGCGGTGATGCAAGGCGCTCAATAAAGGCCCCGCCCTGCGCCGCAGAGGCAGTCCCGGGGCAAGGCAGCAACACCAAGGTGTCAGTGTCTTTCATGCTCCAGCCGGAGCTGCGCAGTGAGGACCACCCATGTGGGCCTACCTCTTCCTGATTCCCGGCGACGCCTCGGCCGGGACAGGGACACAACACTGGCGATGAAGGAAGCGAACACAACGGCACGCGTGCCGCCTCCAAACAGCTGTTGAAGCCTCGATCAACTGCGAAATGTTTGGAAACACGGTGGGGGGGCACACAAACCCCCACCCACCCAAAAAAAAAATATTTTCTTTTTAAAAAAACATTTTTTTCTTCTACATCATTCCTCCTACATCTCTCCTAATCCGCTTACAATATCGGATTGGCAACGCCACACAGCCATACGGAGCCGGAGGTCATCTACACCGTGCAGTAGGAACCTGGAAGGGGAGAAAGCACTCCATCGTGCCCAGCACGTGGAAACACGCAAAGAAGGCCGAAGACTCCCACAGCGGAACGCCAGGTGAGGCATCGACCCCCATACGTGACCAAGTGACTCTCAAACTTGGCGACAGGCATATGCACCCCCAGGCCCAGCACGCCATCCCGAATGGACGTAAAGCTGTCGGTGTCCACGCCACAAGCCCGCCCACAAGGTGGCTCATCAGTGACACTCTATCCTTTTGACCCATACACTGACCCATCATCAGTTGGCCGAAGATGGCAATTGTGGCTACAAAAGTTTGAGATGGCAATGGAGTGTAAAGACATTACCACTGCAAGGAAGATGAAGTCGCACCTATTGTTAAATGTGGGGGATGAAGTATTACAAATTTTCAATTCACTGACCATCGATGAAAGCCTTGATGTCTACCAGCAGACGAAGGACGCCCTAACGCCCCATTTTCTTCCCCAACTCAACCCAGATTACGAGACATTCATATTCTGCACAACACTCCAGCTGGAAGAGGAGACGCTAGATGCCTACCACACCAGACTACAGAAGCTGGTAATATCGTGTGAATTCACGGACATTGAGAAGGAAATCCGACGACAACTCATAAACAGAATCCAGTCAGAAAAACTGAGAAGGATGGTACTGAGCAAGAAGGGCATGTCCTTGACCCGAATCCTTGAACTGGGCCGCCAGAGGGAACTAGCACATGCCAGGACAGCACATATGGGCACGACCCTTCAGAAACCACAGCCAGCCCTAACTTCAGCCACCGTGGCCCAGATCACGAATCGCCAACCTACGAGGGATGAAACCGGTGGAATCTACACGCACCACAGATGGCAGCCCCGAACCCCGGGACCCACGGAATGTGGGTGGTGGTAGGGCCTCGCCACGGAACATGCAACTGCCCGGGTAAGGGAACGACATGCAGTGCATGTGGCAGGAAAGACCATTATGCCAAGGTATGCAGGTCGTCAGCCTTACAACAACAGACACCACAAGCATCCCAGGACAGGAGTGGGGGAAAGAAGAAAAAACAGGCCAAAGCCTGGCGGATCCAAACCACAAACTCTTCCACAGAGGAGGAAGGAGATGATGCAGCACAGCTCCAACAGGACTCCACGAATGAGCAGTGGAAGAGAGGAAGGAAAGTTTGCCTGGTGTCTGCCCTCAACCACAGAAACACTACGCCAAAGAGGAAACTTAGAAGACGAAAATGCCAGGTAGTGATCCAGGGCCAAAACATACTGATGACCATAGACACCGGGGCCTCTGTAAACGTGATGCCACTTACCACGTTCAAAACACTAGTGCCCCCACCGGACATGAAAGCAATAGACACGCTACTATTTGCATACGGATGCAAGACCCCACTGCCAATAGTAGGCAGGTTCCGTACCACCATCAGCCACAGCGAAAAGTCACTGCAATCAAAAATCTATGTGGTAAATGCGGGAATTAAATGCCTCCTAAGTGGAGATGCAGCAGAGGACTTAGGGCTGGTAAGCTTCATCTGTGAAGTGAACGACTCGCAAGAAGTCGAGAACTTGTTGGAGAAATACCCAACCTACTCAAGGGCATAGGATGCCTGAAAGGCAAATCGATGAAATTACACATCGATGAGTCAGTCCTACCAAGAGCTGTGCGACACAGAAGGACGCCCTTCCACATACGCAACCAAGTGGAAACGGAACTAAGGGCACTGGAGAAAGCAGGCATCATCGAGGAAGTGACGGGGCCCACGCTGTGGGTCTCTCCCATTGTCGTCACGAAAAAGCCAAAACAACCTGGGAAGGACAGAATATGCATGGACATGCACCTACCCAACGAAGCAATTAAGCGGGAGCACCTTATCACCCTGACTCTGGATGAGATAGTGGCAGACCTCACAGGGTCCAAGATATTCTCTAAGGTCGACCTGAATGCTGGTTATCACCAGCTGAAGCTGCACCGGGACACCCGGTACATAACGACATTTTCAACTCACATTGGCCTACACAGGTATAAGCGCCTGAGTTTTGGAATCTCCTCAGCCTCCGAAGTCTTCCAGCAAACAATACAGGAGGTGATCCGAGACATACCGGGAGTCTTAAATGTCAGTGACGACATACTGAACCATGCCAGCAACAAAGAGGAACACATGAGAAGGCTGCACATGCTACTCAACAGGTTGGAAAG
This sequence comes from Ambystoma mexicanum, assembly GCF_040938575.1. Lineage (NCBI taxonomy): Eukaryota > Metazoa > Chordata > Amphibia > Caudata > Ambystomatidae > Ambystoma > Ambystoma mexicanum. Next base: position 1,142,307,918 of record NC_090921.1, on the reverse strand, counting down.
CACAGGCCTGACTATACACAAAGAAAAATGTGAATTTCTGAAGGATGAAATCTCATTTTTTGGGTACACGTTCAATGGCACAGGCATCTCAGCAGACCCCCAAAAAGTGGTGGACATCCAAGCTGCCACACCCCCCACCACACCAACAGAGGTGTGCAGTTTCTTAGGCATGGCCACCTACTGTGGGAGGTTTATCCCGAATCTGGCCATGCTCTCGGAACCTCTGCGAGAACTCACAAAAGCCAACACGAAGTGGGAGTGGGGACCCGCCTTCCAAGAGGTGTTTGAACACATCAAAACGTCACTGTCAGCTGATACCACAATGGCTTATTACGACCCAGCACTTCCCACTGAATTGTACGTGGATGCTAGCCCCCTGGGCCTAGGGGCCATTCTTATACAGGTGACAAACACGGGATAGCAAATTCCGATTGCCTATGCCTCCAGGGCATTAACACCGACGGAGCAGCGATATTCCCATATCGAAAAAGAGGCGATAGCCGTACTATGGGGTTGCCGCCACTTCCACCTATATCTGTACGGTTGGAAATTTAAAACGTACACAGATCACAAACCGCTGATCCCCATCTTCACGGGCACATCATCTCACCCTCCTGCCCGGATTGCCAAGTGGTTATTGCACCTCCAGCAATATGACTTCAAGCTGGTGTACCAGCCTGGCAGCGGCAACCCGGCAGACTTCCTCCCAAGACACCCGAGAGCAGCAACACCAAAGGAAATCCACGTAGCAGAAGAGACGGAAGAGCACATCTGCCAGGTTGTACACGCTATGATGCCTCGAGCGATCAGCTTAGAGGACATGAAAGAGGCCATGCAAAGAGACCCATGCTGCGATCGGATAAAGGACACGATCATCTCAGGGGAATGGAGGTCGTTCCTGCGAAACATCCACAACAAAACAGCCGAAGCCAAAGAATTCCTCAATGGGATTTTCGTGGGCCGGCAGGACCTCTCCATCACGGAAGAAGGACTAATCCTACGAGGAACCCGAATCATAATACCCCTGAGCCTACAGGACAAGATCGTGGCCTTGGCACACGAGGGCCACCAGGGAGTGGTACGGACCAAAGCCCGTATAAGGCACCATGTGTGGTTGCCCCAGATTGATGGAAAGGTCGAAAGGCTGGTCAGCACATGCCTCCCATGCAAAATAACAGGGCCTCCGCCCGATCCGGAGCCAATCCAGGCGGCTGTGCAAGGATCCACCAGATGGGACACCATAAGCATAGAGTTTTGCAAAATAAAGGAAGGCACACACCTACTGGTGGCAATTGACGGCCACTCCAGGTACCCAGAGGTCGAGATCGTCAACTCCACAGCAGCGGACGTCATCATACCCGCGATCGAGAAAATGTTTTTTCTCGATCGCGGGTATGATCGCGGGCTAATTCCAAGTTCTGGGGGGGAGCATCTGATGAAATCAACTCCACATCGGGATCCCCCTCTATTGCTCCCTCTGCCATGTTAGTTAATCTTCTAAATTCCTCTAGAGTTGACTCCGATAGGTGGGTGTCATCGAAGGATAGATTTAGCTCCTCCGCACTATCCCCTGTTATATCCGCCTTGTGACCTGCTACGCGGTGACGCAAGGCGCTCAATAAAGGCCCCGCCCTGCACCGCAGAGGCAGTCCCGGGGCAAGGCAGCAACACCAAGGTGTCAGTGTCTTTCATGCTCCAGCCGGAGCTGCGCAGCGAGGCCCACCCATGTGAGCCTACCTCTTCCTGATTCCCGCCGACGCCTCGGCCGGGACAGGGACACAACACTGGCGATGAAGGAAGCGAACACAATGGCACGCGTGCCGCCTCCAAACAACTGTTGAAGCCTCGATCAACGGCAAAATGTTTGGAAACACGGTGGGGGGGGCACACAAACCCCCACCCACCCAAAAAAAAATATATTTTCTTTTTAAAAAAACATTTTTTTCTTCTACATCATTCCTCCTACATCTCTCCTAATCCGCTTACAACATCGGATTGGCAACGCCACACAGCCATACGGAGCCAGAGGTCATCTACACCGTGCAGTAGGAACCTGGAAGGGGAGAAAGCACTCCATCGTGCCCAGCACGTGGAAACACGCAAAGAAGGCCGAAGACTCCCACAGGGGAACGCCAGGTGAGGCATCGACCCCCATACGTGACCAAGTGACTCTCAAACTTGGCGACAGGCATATGCACCCCCAGGCCCAGCACGCCATCCCGAATGGACGTAAAGCTGTCGGTGTCCACGCCACAAGCCCGCCCACAAGGTGGCTCATCAGTGACACTCTATCCTTTTGACCCATACACTGACCCATCATCAGTTGGCCGAAGATGGCAATTGTGGCTACAAAAGTTTGAGATGGCAATGGAGTGTAAAGACATTACCACTGCAAGGAAGATGAAGTCGCACCTATTGTTAAATGTGGGGGATGAAGTATTACAAATTTTCAATTCACTGACCATCGATGAAAGCCTTGATGTCTACCAGCAGACGAAGGACGCCCTAACGGCCCATTTTCTTCCCCAACTCAACCCAGATTACGAGACATTCATATTCTGCACAACAATCCAGCTGGAAGAGGGGACGCTAGATGCCTACCACACCAGACTCCGGAAGCTGGTAAAATCGTGTGAATTCACGGACATTGAGAAGGAAATCCGACGACAACTCATAAACGGAATCCAGTCAGAAAAACTGAGAAGGATAGTACTGAGCAAGAAGGGCATGTCCTTGACCCGAATCCTTGAACTGGGCCGCCAGAGGGAACTAGCACACGCCAGGGCAGCACATATGGGCACGACCCTTCAGAAACTACAGCCAGCCCTAACTTCAGCCACCGTGGCCCAGATCACGAATCGCCAACCTACGAGGGATGAAACCGGTGGAAACTACACGCACCCCAGATGGCAGCCCCGAACCCCGGGACCCACGGAATGTGGGTGGTGGTAGGGCCTCGCCACGGAACATGCAACTGCCCGGCTAAGGGAACGACATGCAGTGCATGTGGCAGGAACGACCATTATACCAAGGTATGCAGGTCGTCAGGCTTACAACAACAGACACCACAAGCATCCCAGGACAGGAATGGGGGAAAGAAGAAAAAACAGGCCAAAGCCTGGCGGATCCAAACCACAAACTCTTCCACAGAGGAGGAAGGAGATGATGCAGCACAGCTCCAACAGGACTCCACGAATGAGCAGTGGAAGAGAGGAAGGAAAGTTTACCTGGTGTCTGCCCTCAACCACAGAAACACTACGCCAAAGAGGAAACTTAGAAGACGAAAATGCCAGGTAGTGATCCAGGGCCAAAACATACTGATGACCATAGACACCGGGGCCTCTGTAAACGTGATGCCATTGACCACGTTCAAAACACTAGTGCCCCCACCGGACATGAAAGCAATAGACACGCTACTATTTGCATACGGATGCAAGACCTCACTGCCAATAGTAGGCAGGTTCCGTACCACCATCAGCCACAGTGAAAAGTCACTGCAATCAAAAATCTATGTGGTAAATGCGGGAATTAAATGCCTCCTAAGTGGAGATGCAGCAGAGGACTTAGGGCTGGTAAGCTTCATCTGTGAAGTGAACGACTCGCAAGAAGTCGAGAACGTGTTGGAGAAATACTCAAACCTACTCAAGGGCATAGGATGCCTGAAAGGCAAATCGATGAAATTACACATCGATGAGTCAGTCCTACCAAGAGCTGTGCGACACAGAAGGACGCCCTTCCACATCCGCAACCAAGTGGAAACGGAACTAAGGGCACTGGAGAAAGCAGGCATCATCGAGGAAGTGACGGGGCCCACGCTGTGGGTCTCTTCCATGGTCGTCACGAAAAAGCCAAAACAACCTGGGAAGGTCAGAATATGCATGGACATGTGCCTACCCAACAAAGCAATTAAGCGGGAGCGCCTTATCACCCCAACTCTGGATGAGATAGTGGCAGACCTCACAGGGTCCAAAATATTCTCTAAGGTCGACCTGAATGCTGGTTATCACCAGCTGAAGCTACACCGGGACATCCGGTACATAACGACATTTTCAACTCACATTGGCCTACGCAGGTATAAGCGCCTGAGTTTTGGAATCTCCTCAGCCTCCGAAGTCTTCCAGCAAACAATACAGGAGGTGATCCGAGACATACCGGGAGTCTTAAATGTCATTGACGACATACTGAACCATGCCAGCAACAAAGAGGAACACATGAGAAGGCTGCACATGCTACTCAACAGGTTGGAAAGCGCAGGCCTGACAATACACAAAGAAAAATGTGAATTTCTGAAGGATGAAATCTCATTTTTTGGGTACACGTTCAATGGCACAGGCATCTCAGCAGACCCCCAAAAAGTGGTGGACATCCAAGCTGCCACACCCCCCACCACACCAACAGAGGTGTGCAGTTTCTTAGGCATGGCCACCGACTGTGGGAGGTTTATCCCGAATCTGGCCATGCTCTCGGAACCACTGCGAGAACTCACAAAAGCCAACACGAAGTGGGAGTGGGGACCCGCCTTCCAAGAGGCGTTTGAACACATCAAAACGTCACTGTCAGCTGATACCACAATGGCTTATTACGACCCAGCACTTCCCACTGAACTGTACGTGGATGCCAGCCACCTGGGCCTAGGGGCCATTCTTATACAGGTGACAAACACGGGATAGCAAATTCCGATTGCCTATGCCTCCAGGGCATTAACACCGACGGAGCAGCGATATTCCCATATCGAAAAAGAGGCGATAGCCGTACTATAGGGTTGCCGCCACTTCCACCTATATCTGTACGGTCGGAAATTTAAAACGTACACAGATCACAAACCGCTGATCCCCATCTTCACGGGCACATCATCTCACCCTCCTGCCCGGATTGCCAAGTGGTTATTGCACCTCCAGCAATATGACTTCAAGCTGGTGTACCAGCCTGGCAGCGGCAACCCGGCAGACTTCCTCCCAAGACACCCGAGAGCAGCAACACCAAAGGAAATCCACGTAGCAGAAGAGACGGAAGAGCACATCTGCCAGATTGTACATGCTATGATGCCTCGAGCGATCAGCTTAGAGGACATAAGAGAGGCCACGCAAAGAGACCCATGCTGCGATCGGATAAAGGACACGATCATCTCAGGGGAATGGAGGTCGTTCCTGCGAAACATCCACAAAAAAACAGCCGAAGCCAAAGAATTCCTCAATGGGATTTTCGTGGTCCGGCAGGACCTCTCCATCACGGAAGAAGGACTAACCCTACGAGGAACCCGAATCATAATACCCCTGAGCCTACAGGACAAGATCGTGGCCTTGGCACGCGAGGGCCACCAGGGAGTGGTACGGACCAAAGCCTGTATAAGGCACCATGTGTGGTTCCCCCAGATTGATGGAAAGGTCGAAAGGCTGGTCAGCACATGCCTCCCATGCAAAATAACAGGGCCTCCGCCCGATCCGGAGCCAATCCAGGCGGCTGTGCGAGGATCCACCAGATGGGACACCATAAGCATAGAGTTTTGCAAAATAAAGGAAGGCACACACCTACTGGTGGCAATTGACGGCCACTCCAGGTACCCAGAGGTCGAGATCGTCAACTCCACAGCAGCGGACGTCATCATACCCGCGATTGAGAAAATGTTTGCAACGCATGGGCTACCAAGAAGAATCAGGAGCGACAATGGTCCACCCTTCACGGGGGAAGAGTTAGAAAAATACCTTAAGGAGGTCAACATCTGATATCACCACATCATGCCGAGATGGCCGCAGGCAACCGGTGATGTGGAACGCTTCATGCGGACTATTAACAAGGTACTGCGCCTGCCGCGCATCAATTCCAGCCCATGGGTGGTGGACCTATACCGATTCCTACGGAACTACAGGTTCACACCCCACAGCACAACAGGGATACCGCCGGCAGACCTGATGTACGGCACACTCATCAATTCCTCCATACCACATCACCCGAGTAGGAGCCCAGACACGTTCAACCACGAGCGCACCGAATCAAGGAGGACAGGAGTCAACGCCCATATGAGCAACAAAAGGCGTGCCAAACAGAACGATCACCGAGTTAGTGATCATGTGGTCATGGTGAGGAACCCTTCCAAATCCAAACTAGACACCCGCCATGACGCAGCCCCGTGGACAATCAGTAGACGGCAGGGCACCATGATAACTGCAAAAAGGGGGCAAAGACAAGTGACAAGAAATGCGTCATGGTTCAAGGCTGTGCCAAGGAACTTGTGGACAGACGGCGAATGCCCCCCAGAAGAAGAAGATAATCCGTCGAGGGACGAGGGACAGCAAAGCCCACACAACGGAGAAAGCATGGACGAAGGAGCCGAGGAACCATGGAGTGAACCAGAACCAGGTGAGCAGGACAATGAAGGTGAGCAACCCGATGTGACACAGGGGGCCATGCCCAGGGGTGGAAGATATGGGTTAAGAACCACCACCCAGCCTCCAATCAGACTCAGAGACTATGAGTGGTAGAGAATCCCCATGAGAGACTTGATAAGAAGGGGTTAGCCCGTTGGCTGAGAAATGCATATTTGTTTGTTGTTCAGTTATAATAAAGGAGGAATGTTATATCCGCCTTGCGTCCCTCTACGCTGTGATGCAAGGTGCTCAATAAAGGCCCCGCCCCGTGCTGCGGAGGCAGTTCCGGGGCAAGGCAGCAACACAAAGGTGTCTTTCATGCTCCAGCCGGAGCTGCGCAGCGAGGCCCACCCACGCTGGCCTACCTCGCCCTGATTTCCGCCGTCGCCTCAGCCGGGACCAGGGACACAACATCCCCCTCTCCTCCTCCCTTTACTACTTGCAGCATTGTTTTCAATTGGTTCAAGAGATCCTGTAATAGGGTGGTGTTGAACTCTTCCTCCTTCCTCCTCGCAGCAAGGGACAGTTGAGTAGCTGACATATCCAATCTTTGTTTGGCTACTTCCAAGCGAAGATCCATCAGGGTGGGAACGAGGATGGAATTAATTGTGTTATTACATCCTACCAGAGATGAATCATAGTTTGCTGTTTCTTTTGTAAGTTCCAACAAAACCCCTGCTTGTGACTGGATATCTGCCTTTAATAATTCAAAGACAGACACCAGAGAATTCAAGACAAAATTGAGTGCTGATAGTGTGGCTTTGTTTTTTTGTGGCGCAGCCTGCGTGGTGAAATTGTTGGCAACTGGCGTGTCTCATCTAGGACTCCCTTAGGCCTTGCTTCTTCTGTTGGGTCCTCTTGGTCACCATTTCTAATCTCCAAACCATCATTCCTGGCAACCAAAACCTCCCTTTCCACTTATGTTTCAGTCAAGTGGGCAGATCGCCTTAGCTCCAAATTGTCCAAATTGTCTCATCCACTTGCCCCCTGCTGTGAGGTAGGTATCTGGTCAGGAGACCAGTGTTCTTGGTCGTTCACAATTTTGCTCCTTTTTTCCCAAAATGATTGTCAATTTTCCTTTGCATTTTCCTTGTGGTAACTGTATATTCAAGCCCTTGCTTCCAGGATTGCATAATTGGATTTCGCCCCTGGTCCAATGTCACATCTACCACAGGCGTGTGGGGCGATGATTGCATGTGGATTTGAGCTTGGATCTGCTGACCACCATTAACAACCAAATTAATATCAACATCCTGAGGGACCTGAGATACCTGTGGACCCATAGCCTAGGTGGACTCTATAAATGAACCATCCCACTCTGGGCATCTGATATCAGCCCTCATTAAAGTGCTGCGCAACTTCATTTTGGACTTTCCTGCACAGTATACATTAACTAATAGACAATTGTGTAAATTCCTTTTGCTTTGAGCAAATATGGATGGTGCACTTTCACTTTGTCTGTGACCTTTCCAGTCTTCTTTTGTCCCAGCTAATCACACAATCCAGTGACTGTATGTTATATCGGAGGACGTCGGTTTGGTGGCTACTGACATGGCTTATGCCTTCCTTCCACAATTCTACTGGCTCTTATAACAGAGTCCCAAGTGAAATCACATTTACGAGTATGGAAAAAAAAAAGGTCAACACACCAGCTGGAAGGACTGTTTGTGTGACAATGTAGCGGCATTAGAGGCCATCTTAAACCTATCTCGAGCAGGGTCAGGGGTACTCCTTAATTATTCAGTCTTGGTACCGTCATGGTCTCTCAGACCAGACGTGGCCTCAGCCCACTTGAAGCCTCCCTTCATCCGAACACTGCGCGGACTCACCGCTCACTTCAGCATACAAACCTCCTCCTCCTTCTGCTCCCACGCCAAGCACTCCCACATGTCACTGGGCGTTCGCTGAATGCTTCTTCCAACAAATCTTCTAATTCACTTCCACTTCCACTTCTCTCAAGCCCGCAGAGCATGAAGACAGGAAGACTCTTCCCCGACCCCGCGGTCTCTCTGCGGTATCAGACCCTTTTTGAAGGGCAGTAAACAGTAAAGCAAGACTTCTTTCACCGACCAGCAATAGAGTCTCTAGCAGGAAGACTCTTCTCCCTCCTCTGCGGCCGCTCCGCGGTATCAGACCCTTTTTGAAGGGCAGTAAACAGTAAAGCAGGACTTCCTTCACCGACCATCAATAGAGTCTCTAGCAGGAAGACTCTTCACCGGACTCTAAGGCCGCTCCGCTGTATGAGACACTTTTTGAAGGGCAGTAAATAGTAAAGCAGGACTTCCTTCTCCAACCAGCAATAGAGTCTCTAGCAGGAAGACTCTTCACCCAACTACGCGGCCGCCCCGCGGTATCAGAGCCTTTCTGAAGGGCAGTAAACAGTAAAGAAGGACTTCCTTCACCGACTAGCAATTTAGTCTCGAGCAGGAAGACTCCTCACCTGACTCTGACTTTAGTTTGAATTGAATATTAAATCACTTAGCACATTCTTTTAATGATTGTTTATCTTGCCGTGTGTAAAGGCTTAAACCTCATCAAGGTGACGTTAGATTAGAATAACTTACACCGCATTTGACTGCATTTAAAATTAAGTTGTTTTAGGACAATTGTAACACCATTTCAATGTAGTTTAGCGTCAAACCTGACACTGCATATTTTTGGACAATTTGTCAAAATTGGGAGTATAATGTGTTACTGCAAGTTTCTTTCATTCAGTCATTCAGATGTGCATCGGTCAACCAGGATCTCTATTTTCATTTCAGAATTTTCATTGTAGAAAATAGAGACTCACATGAGTAAGTTGACCAAAAACCAACAAACAAACACTGACAGGATCGCTTCATAAGTGGATAGTTGGATTTTTAAACAAGGGTCCACAATTTAGCGAGTGATAACCTTGCTCTCAGTTGAAAACCTGCTTGCAGAGTAATGATTTCCATTTCAAGGCCAAGAGTGCTTAATTTGACTGTTTTATTTTATTTTAGATGCAGTCTCGGTAACACCAGTCTCAGTGAAGGGTTTATTATACGAGTTGCCACAGGTTCAATGACACTGAAATCAGAAAAACCTTTTTCAAAGACTTTTCTAATCAAGTCAAGATGTTGAGCATGTATATCTTTCATGGATTGTGATTTCCATGATTAACTTTTCAGACTCGAAAAGTGACTCAGGACAGCCTTTTTTATTTGAGTCACCCATAAATTGAATTTCACTATAAATGCAGTAACTGACCCAATACATTATGTTATTGTTTTATCTTGCCCTTAGAGTTCAAGGTTAGAGCATTCAGGTTAGATGTCAAATCATTAAGAAAAGCCAAATCAGATAACAATTAATAGTCACTGAGTTGCTCAACTTGTTCCCATCTTCCTTCTAAAAACAGAATGATTTCAGGCAGGAGATTCAGAAATATTTGCAGCACGTTCCCCCTGCTTAACCATTAAACATCTGAATGTAAGAGTAAAGAACCATATTGAACATCCATTTCATCAAGAAGTTATTTGAAAAGTCTGTGTTTCAAAGACTCTACACAGAATTGACTATTCTCATAACTACACTCATGACATGCTGAAAATTGATTGCTTTTCAACACAGTGATTACTGGTGAACATTATAGTGATAACTCCTAAATTCTGAAAATTCTGGGCCTCTTCTGCAAAGACAAACAAACCCACTATATTGCTCTATCATAGCAGGTGCACTATCTGTTGTGATGGCCACACGTTTCTGTGATGATGATTTTAATGATTTTACATATGTCTTGAATGTCTGATATGTGTCTACTCCTCTTTTCTTTCATGTTAGAGGCACCGCTGCTAATATGTCTTCTCTCACATGGCTATCTTCAAACACCATTCTACTATAAATAAGGAAGGTATGGTATCAAAGTAAGACTGGCACAAGGGTGTTTATTGAACTTTTATCGAGGGTGTGAAAAACGCCCATCTAACCCTAAATCTACGATGGGAGCAAGCTACGACCATCAAATAATAATAATACAGTCCCAGTGGTGTCTATCGAAATAAAAAGGGCCTATACTAAAAAAAACTATTACCAATCCTTATGGCTATGCTACAAATAGTGTGGGATAATGTTCACAAAAAAGGTTTTCACAAAATGATAAATCAGGATGTTTTAGCCGATGGCCTCCCTTCCCCAGGTTTTTAGCACAGGACAAGGCGGGTCACTCAAGCCCAGCACACTCCTGGGCTTCTCTGGCATGAGGTCACAGTTCCTTTCACCAACACCAGGGCCTTCTGTGTCCAAGTCTCTTTTATGCAAAGTCTCTTGCCTCAGATGCCCTGTTCTACCAAAACAATAAAATGGTTCCTTTCTCAATATTCACGTCGGGCGATTTACTCTTCACCATGGATCCCCTCAGCCTTTCTCCAATCCTTCTTTCACCATTAGCCTCCCTTAGTCGTGTTCGGACCAACTTCAATTTGCAAGCATCCCTCAGTCGGGTTCACATTTGCTACAACAATTTTCTTGGGCCTGTTACTCTTCACCCAGGATACCCCTCTTCCGGGCTCTGACCCCTTTTCTACAATTAGTCCCCCTCAGCTGGGCTCAGACCAATTTCAGTTTACAACAATCGAAAACTTTCAAATATGCATGGGATTCAACATAACCCACTACAGGACCACTTCAATTTCACACTTCAATAATTCCACGCCGCTCAAAGGGTGGGGGGCACCAAACAGAGACCTTTGATAGAGCACCCGCATGGCACCGACCACTCTGTATCTAGTACCTATCTTGGTTCCACATCGTTCAATTGTATAGTAGTTATCTTTCTTCATACAATGTTGCTGCTTGCAACCTTGAGCACAACACAGTCCGGTCGGCTATCAGTTTCTCTAACTCACTGCCTGTGCCGAACTGAATGGTGTCACTTTACTGTTGGAGTCAAGGATGGTACCACAGCGGCGATTGCTTCTCCCAGCCCTGACTATCAGTGCGCGAGGACCCTGTGTACCTTTAACACACGCCACACCATTTGTCAGCTGCAAATCTCGGTCTTATGTTTCTTTTCCTTGAGGTTTATTGAAAGTCGCGGTTTTGGGTTGAAAAGGGCAAGGGTAATTCCCTTATTGTCATCCTCTCTGATCTTGCTGCCTTTCTCCTCGGTTTAAATTGCCCTCTCGGAATTGCTGATTCCTCATGCTTTTTGTCTTGCTTAGAGTGTGCTTTCGTGTTCCGCCCTTTATCGCTGTGGGGAAGTATGATGGAAGTCAGGTGTGTGTAATTAGCAGTAATTGCCTAACTCTGCCTGACTCTTGTGTTGGGACATGCCAGGTGTACGGCTCTGGTGTTAGTCTGTTGTTGCTCACGATTAACTACCTGTGAGAAAGTGTTTGTGTCGTAAAAGGGGGTAGGGTTGAGTTTTTAGGTATCCTACCGGGTAGGATGAGGAAAGAGTGTTATAAGGAAGGGTATAGCATAAACTGAAGGACAATCCCCAACTTTGATTAGGACTGGAGAAATTATCAATAATTACATACTCAGGGTTGTCCCAACCAGCAATTGCTTTATCTTAAAGATTAAATCTGTTTTTTTTTTGTACCACGTCTCATCCTTCCACTCCCCGAAGACCCCCATCCAGTTGATCCTCCTGCACTGGTCCACCCCAGGAACAGGTTCCAACAGTGATCTCAGATCCGTGGGGACTAGTGGGTGAGACACCTTCAGGTTTCTCACACTAGGCAGTATCTTCTACATTGGTTGATTCATCAAACTTCTGACTCATAAAATCAAATTATTCCATATCGCTCTTCAATGTCAACATCTTCTGACAGCACTTTGATTCTGTGTACCACCCTTTATCGCTGTGGGGAAGTATGATGGAAGTCAGGTGTGTGTAATTAGCAGTAATTGCCTAACACTGCCTGACTCTTGTGTTGGGACATGACAGGTGTACGGCTCTGGTGTTAGTCTGTTGTTGCTCACGATTAACTACCTGTGAGAAAGTGTTTGTGTCGTAAAAGGGGGCGGGGGGTTGAGTTTTTAGATATCCTACCTGGTAGGATGAGGAAAGAGTATTATAAGGAAGGGTATAGCATAAACTGAAGGACAATCCCCAACTTTGATTAGGACTGGAGAAATTATCAATAATTACATACTCAAGGTTGTCCCAACTAGCAATTGCTTTATCTTAAAGATTAAATCTGTTTTCTTTTTGTACCACGTCTCATCCTTCAGTGTCTCACTTCCACTCCCCGAAGACCCCCACCCAGTTGATCCTCCTGCACTGGTCCACCCCAGGAACAGGTTCCAACAGTGATCTCAGATCCGTGGGGACTAGTGGGTGAGACACCTTCAGGTTTCTCACACTAGGCAGTATCTTCTACATTGGTTGATTCATCAATCTTCTGACTCATAAAATCAAATTTTTCCATATCGCTCTTCAATGTCAACATCTTCTGACAGCACTTTGATTCTGTGTACCACAGACTTTCATGAGAGCTGAACATCTTTAATGTCAGATACTGTATCTGGGTACATTTTTTAGGCAGGGAACAGTGAATCTGCAATTTTGAAAATTGATTACTGAGTAGTCAAAGCTGTTTTAAGCTCATTAACTGCTACTCATCTTATATTACCTTCGGTCAGATAGTATGTGTCATATGACTTATGAACTGTGGTAAAATGCCTTTCCAAATTACATTTCTTGCCACTGAAACATTTGCTTGGCACATTAAACATAAAACTTCCCTTGTGAAACTTGTGAAGAAATATTGTTCTTCCCATTCATCCCTACATATATAGGCATATGTTCTTTATTTCTTCAGAGATGGGTAGGTAAAAGTAGAAGCCATTTTGTTTACCCAAACACTGAACTACTTCTATGTATGTAGTGAGTCCAAAGAAATACTATGGGGTTGTCTCCCGCTTCCTGCTCAGGACCTTTAGTTTGTGAGTACATTGATATGTTCTCTTTTTTTGAAAATATTTAGTTATTTATATAAAGGAAGAAACAGTGCTCTTTTGATCACAAAAGAACATGCAGTGGATAAGAAATCAGATTTGACAGGGAGCAGTGAGCTTCTTACATTGGGGTAAGTTTGAGTGTATTCTGATTAGATTGTAGAGGGGAATAAATGGAACAGTCAACAGGGCATATACATGGGTGGGCATACGTAGATTAAGGACACATACTTTGGACATTTTGGGCAGGTTCAATTGAATTCTCCTGCTCTTGATTCTTGCTCTTGTAAGCATGATTTAATGGCAGAAAGAGCGGTGTTTACTGAGGTTAAAAGTCAGCCGCAGACAAAAGAAATCAAAACTAAAACACTTCACTGCCTTCTATTCAATAATTTAATATATTCTAGAAAAAAAGACACTTAGCTCTGCAATCTACAGCAAGGCCTTTTTCTTCAAGATTCAGACGTAAAGGTGTGTTGGCTATTTAAGATCCTTCACCCTCTATTGTCTTCAATAGCAAGCCCTATTTTCTTTTACTTCCAATTAGAATATTTCAGCATTGTGAGGTAGATGGGCAGTTTTCATGGATTTATTTTTCTTTTTAGGGCCAGGCCAATGCACACAAAAACATGCAGTCCATGCAAAGCGACAAGTGCTTGGTGACCTAAGATGCACCCATGTCTCTGGCTACTTAATTTTGATTAATTTCAGCCAAACCATTCCATTAAGCAGAGGGGGACTGTTGTCTGTGTGGGCTCTCTGCGTTTTGGCATGTAAGCAAGTCAGGTTGATCGCACCTCAGTTTCAAAGCACTGCCCAGCTTGCCTTAACCAGCCAAACACTGGCCAAAGGCCAGAAAGGAGCTTCATATTGTGCAGACTGCTGCCCGCTTATTGATTGGAATGTAACATTCTGATATTTATGTTGGCAGTGATCACCTATGTATGACACTGATGCCTTAGTTCAAGTTTGGGTGCTCAGTGACACCCTTTGAACATCCCTGACTAGTTCATTAATATTGCATGGCGCTCATGGTGGTGGTAGGCACCAGTGACCTCTTGTCGCCAACCCCTCATCCCCCTTGGGTACTACCAAGTCAGTCACAAAAAGAACACATTGCCATTTGCGATTGTGGGACACTTTCATTAGTGCCCAAGCCACTTTTGTGTCTCAGTCCTACCCTACTCCAATATACAAAAGATGTGTGTGTGTGTGTGTGTGTAGAACTGTGGGTAATACAGTATGCGTGCTGTAGGTAATGTTATGCATGAGTTGCAAAATCCAATTATTAACAAGCCATTGGGTTATTTGTGTCAGAATGGGTACAAAGAATTTTGGACTGCAGATTAGAATGTATATTTTACCATTTCTGGACTGAGCTCTTAACTTGTCCAATTCAGGCCGGAGTAGCCTATCCAGTACTGATTTTCTATGCAATATTACAGGGCATGCGGTAGCGGCCTTGTAGTTATTGTTAAGTTGCTCAACCCATAGAAAGAGCACTTTTTGGGCGGTTTATAACTTTGTCCCCCCACTGGACGAATCCTATGGCTCCGTTAGATTGATCCTGCATATATATTTATTACAGGGCGGCGATAGTCTCCCTATAGTCAAGGTGAGTCGGACTCCCACAGGAACCACATCAACATTCTATTGTTAATAACTTTTGATTTGAGTAACGGAATTGATCGACATCTCGAAAGTGATTAAAAGAACGTGGGCCCCACCATGCTGCAAAGTTTCGTAAAGATTAGTTAAAAAGTAAGAACGTTATTAAGCATTAAAAACAATAATTTTCTACAAAAGTTGGGCCAACTTCCTATTAATAAAAATATAGATAAAAAGGTCAGTTTTTGCCAAAGTGTACAGCCCAAACAGCTGGACGGATTTGGACCAGGTCCAAAACAACTTGGGCACCAAGCATTGACTCGCGATACGTGCATGGTTTGGGGTTATTCCGTGCAATTGTTATTTAAATATTTGATGAGAAGGTGGTGCACCCTTCTCAAAAATAGATAGCTATATCTTGGGGATTTATCCATAGTTGGGGGGTTTCAGAAATGAAACGACCGCCATTTTGTTTTTCTCTCGATGCAAGAGATATCTGCAACTATAGCCGAGGATATAGGAAAAAAGCTATTTGCAGGTAAATAAAACATGCAAATGCCATCAGGGTAGAGGTGGGAGGCTAGCTAGAGGGCACTGATTGAAATTTGGGAGTTGGAGGGAGTCTGAGGAGTGAGTTTGCAATACAAAGCTTTCTGCAGCTTTGGCTATAGCCTCAAACAGCCGACATCTGAAAGCAAACTGTTTCACAGAAACAGCGTGTGTTGTGGGGGGAAAGGGAGATGGCAGGGTAGGTGAAAAGGCCATCTGGGGAGTGGAGGGAGCTGATATAGATGAGTGGGGCACTTGGTGAGGGCAGTAAAGCATTTTTTTCTGTCCGGTTTGCCAATATTCGCGGCTATATCCGGGGCTATAAAGGACTACATATACCCGCGAGTAAGAGTAGTTCCATGCCCACAGCTATATATTTCGGTGTGTCTGTTTTATTTATTTTTTAAAGTTTTTTATAGGTATAGTGATGTTGGGGGGTGACAAATCACTGGCCATGACCAAAGGCCATGGCCAGTGAAACGGTAGGTGTTTGTGAGTCTTACCTGTTTAGGCTGTGTGTTTTCAGGTATTCGTACATGTGAGAGTGTGGAGAAAAACAGAAGAAAATAGTTTAAAAAATAATACAAAAAGGAGCCACTGTACTCTAGTTTTAGATGCCCCATACACTGTAGTTTAGTCTGTGTATTGTCACTCATGCTATTATATCTTGTACCTACTAAATGTAAGGGACACACGTCGTATATTCCCCAAATCATTGCCTCCACAATGAATTAGTATGACGTCGGGGTGCCCTGTACTTCTCAGACTGAACAATTTTGGAAAAATTTGGAACCAACACATTCCCCGCAACCCAAACCACTCAATCTCTCGAATCAAGGTCCATGTTACTATTTAGTTTCTCACAAAAAGCTAGTAACCAAAACAGCCAACTGTCTCCGATCAGCCACACAGTTTTCAAACCAGCCATGATCTCTGCATCCTTTCTGTGTTGTAGGAAAATGATCCCTAGTTTGAATTTCTAGTAGTTTGTATGAGCAGGGTACGTATGATGTGTGTGTTTTGGAGTTTGTAATTTGTTGATGGTGCTGTTGTAATTATCCACAGCTATCCAGCAGCCATCCAGTGTGCGGCCTTGCTACCTGCAGGTAGTTGTGGTCCCCTGTGCAGCCGCGGATATATTAGGGCAAATGAAATGTCGTGTGTTTGTGGATGTGTGGTAGCCACGGCTATTCGACATTTTAGGTGGAGTAGCATTATAGATGCATTGAGTGTTTTGGGGAATAGGGAGAGAACATTGTAGTGAAGGAGGACCATGGGGAGAGGAGGGAGCCGGTGTGTGTGTTAGGGACACTTGCTTGGAGTTTCGCGGAGTGGAAATTCTTATTTTGATCTGTAGTTTTAGCAAATAGCTGCGGCTAACAACAAACGTCCATGAAGGACTTTTGTATAACCGTGTGTATAAAAATAATATCATGTCATCATTGTGGTCAAAGGTTGCGCAACAGGGGGCGCGAAGTTGAGGTGGCTTTAGCTGAATTTCAAGGGTTTTGTTGTGTTAAGTTCTCACCTTAACCTCCCTGCAGCTGAAGGTATTTGCTTGAATTTCAAAGGTTTTGTTACAATGTATTGCTCACCTTAACATCCCTAAAACTAAAGTGTATTCCTTGAATATGCAATATTTTCCATTCATGCACTCTCACACCTTCTCATCCTTGCTTACTCGCGCACCCTTCTCACACTTGCTCGCTCCTCGCTCTTAAACACTTCCATCTTCCTACACTCTTCATAATTTTCACAACTTCATTAATTCTCACTCACCCTTACATCAGCACATCCAGACCCCAGTTCGTTCTCACAAACGGTGCACATTAAACATAACACAGTTTAAAGCTGTACAGGGGCGTGGAGCAAACAGGAGAACTACCTGGCCTAATGGGTACGCTGGAACCCAAACGTGGCCCTTGAAAAATAAATCTAAGTGGCCCCACATTGTAGACAGCATGCGCATCAAGTAGCCTTCTCCAGGTACACACGATGCTTTATGTTGATAGATTCGTGTTCATTGAGAGATCATAGTAAATGCAAATACGAGAGCACAACCACATCACATAGCACCCAAACATCTTTACTATATCATTTGTACATGTATAATACGAGTGGCTTGCCACAATAAAAAACATACCCAAGCTGGCTTCAAAAATCTATGCCAGACTAGATACGAAATAATACTTATCATGCTTGCTATATCATAGATATCCAGGAAAGAAATGTCATGACACAGTACATATTACAGATGGATTGGCTGCAACAAAATGCCAGTCTCAACACATAATAATGTGTATCATGCTTGCTTTATCATAGATGCCCTGTAAAAGACATCATACCACAGTAAGAAAGGGCTAGACTGGCATTTTGATGCAGCACTTATCATACTTTCTATATCATCGAGGTGTGCGTGCGAGGCGCTGTGGGCATAGCGGACAGGCATGACACTTTTGACTGGCCATCTACAAGTTGCCCAGTAAAAAGTGTCATGTCTGCCCCTTGGACCATTAGTGCTTCGCAGGGACACATAATCACATTCAAACCTATTCACCCAGTAGTTATTCACCCATGCCTTCTCTCACATTCATTCAAATGTGCCGTGCAGCAAGAACATTTACACTGCATTCTACACACATGCACCTAGAACATTCACACACACTGCATTCTCATTGACACGACACGCACAATCACACCCTTACATACATACTCATCAACGCACGCATATGTACATGCACACATACACACATACATACATACATACATACATACAAATATGACATGCTCACAAACATAGTACACACATACAGACATACATACATACATACATTAAAAAAATCTTCCCTACCTGTTTCTTGCTGGACTCAATGCTCTGTCTGCCCTTCAGGCCTCGGATGCTGCGCACATGCAGACAGGAACCTGGAAGCAGGAAAGAGCTTCCGGAGTCCTGTCTGACATGTGCAGGGGTGCTAGAGGGGGAATGCTCTCTTGCCACGCCCCCAGCCAGTCGCAGTCAGCCCAGTCCAGCCCTAACCCCTGTGTTAGTCAGAGTGAGGACTGGACATGATGCAGCAGGGCCCACATAGGGGCAGGATGAAGTACCAAGTGCTGTCACAGATAACATTGGAGCAATACTGAACCTGACCCTCTCAGAGCACTGGTGAGCAACATAAAAAGGTGCTGCAAGAAACATGTTGCTCGTCAATGGGTTGGTGACCAATGGGCTTACCAATAGCAAGGTTGCTGGTTCAAACAGTGCTTTGGGTAGAAAATACAGACGCTTTTAATTAGAACTGTAATTTGGGAAGAAATATTATTAAATATTGTTTCAAATTTATTTTCTTTACAAATAAAACAGGAACAACAGATTCCCTGTCTGGCAATGCAAGTTCCTAGATGCAGCTTCATCCATCACAGATTTGACCAACATGGCAAAATGAAAATAGCTATCCATTTCAAAGGGAACGCTATTAGCCCAGTGGCTAGACCATGAGGGTACCAATAGCAAGGTTGTAGGTTCAAGCCTTGAATTGGGTTAACAATAGTCATAGCTGGTAGGTAGAGTTGTCCATTGGGAGAGAGATGAGTTGTATTTTTATTTTTCAATGCTTTTTTCTGCTATACAAATATTGTTTTACATTTATTTTCATTTCAAATAACTCAGAGAGATGCCACCAGATATTCCTAGATGCAACTTCATCCGCTATAGCTTTGACAGACATGTCATAATCAAACAAGCTACACTTTCAAAAGAGAGAACCATTAGAGAAGTGGTTAGAGAAAGTGCATACCTGCTGTAAAGTAACAGATTCAGGCCCTACGTTGGAATAACAATTCCCCAGCTGAAAAGCAGAAGTTTTTTTCTGTTATAAAAATATTGATTTATATTTATTTTCATTACGAATATCTCAGAAAGAGGCCAGTACATATATTGTTCCAACCTGGCATTGCTCATTCTCAGATATTACTTCATCCACTACCTCTTTGACCGACATGTCCTTTTGAAAAATGATCTGCTCAAAAGAGACACGGTAACACGGTGTTTAGATCCTGGGCTTACCTATAACAAGTTTGCAAGTTCATCCATGTATACTCAAGTTGATAAGTAGAGCTGTCCATTGAGAGAAAATAAGTTACATTTTTAAATGGTATTGTTTTTTACTGTTATAAATATATTGTCTCATGTTAATTTTCATTCCAAGCAACTCAGAGAGAGGCAAGCAAATATGTTGCTCCAACCTGGCACTGATCATTCCGAGAAACAATGTCAACCATTGCACCTATGACCAACATGCCATCATGAAAATGCTTTGCTTTCTAAAAGGATCTGCAGTAGATCAGAGGTTAGAGCATGGAATTAACAATACCAAGGTTAAAGTTTTGATTCTTTGTCAAGATGGAGGCGAGCAACCAAGAGTAGCTACTATACAAATATCGTTTTGTTTCTTTACTATTAACTCAGATAGAGACCAGAAGACATGGTGATCCCGCCTGGCATTAATAGTTCCCAGATGCAACTTCATCCATTACGGATTTGGTGTCATGTCATTGAAAAAGCTGTGCTGTCAAAAGGGAGGCCCAATAGCCCAGTGGTGCGAGCCTGGGTTTGCGTAAAGCAAGTTTGCAGGTTTCAGCCCTTTATTATGTAGAACATACACAAGCTGTTAAGTAGAGCTGCAAATTGGGAGCAAATAGTTTTAGAAAGGCCAGAAAGCATGTTGTTCCCACCTGGCACTGACAGTTCACAGATGTAACTTCAGCCATTGCCACTTTTAGCGACTTGTCATAATGAACACAAATCTATTTCTTTTTTATTTGTTTTATTTGTTATTGTTTAGTTGATAAAATCAACCTTTCAAATTATAAAACAATTTTGTGTATCATCTTATATTACATTATAACATCAACACATTCATACAACACAAGCCAAATAAAAAGGAAATGAAAAGTAAAAGGGAAAACCATATGCTATACTCCAAATAAATACATAATAAAACATAATTTCCTTAACTGTATAACAATCTGTATAACACACTGATATAATTTCTCTGTAAATTTACATACATCATTTCAATTTTAATTTCATATTTCTGGATATATTGCGTCCAAAAACTGTACTATTGCTACTTTCGTGGCCAATTTGCAACATGAAAAAATGCGGTGCCAAATTTCTGTCTGCACACACAAGTTTTGCTCTTCAAATATATTTTTAATATAGAATTTCCAATTGAATTCAATTGGGGACAGTAAACTATACAGTGTTCCAAGGTCTCTTTTTGGTTTGCATTGTTACAAAATCGACACAGATTTTGATCCTTTGAGATTTGTTTCCTTCCGGCCAGTACATCCAAAGTTGGCCATGGATTCAAGCGAAATCAGAGGTACTTATATCGCATCTTTGGTGAAGGGAATTTAACCAAATAGTCGGCAGTTGCTCTGTATGGTCGATGACCAAACAATTTACGGTTGAAATCTTTGTACTGCAAACATTTTAGATTCATTGACGCACCAGTCATGTTGATGGATCTTTAATTTTGCACAAACTTCATTGGCTAGAAGAAGTTCTAAATCAATCGAGGCGTCCGCCAGCGCATCCAAGGTGAATTTACACCATGTTTGTGAGAACAACTGATTCCGAGCCAACAAATGGTTAGGCATTATTCCTAATAGATTTGGATGATTTAAGGATAACAGGCATTTTCGCAGCAGAGCGCAATATTTCCAGATGACATAAGAATGCATTGATAGAAAACCCAATTCAAAGCAAATTAATGGTAATGGAGTGCACACAGGGAGATGTAAAACTTGCTTCCAGAAGAACGATTCCAGTTTTTCTCACCACATGGAATCTT
This sequence comes from Ambystoma mexicanum, assembly GCF_040938575.1. Classification (NCBI taxonomy): domain Eukaryota; kingdom Metazoa; phylum Chordata; class Amphibia; order Caudata; family Ambystomatidae; genus Ambystoma; species Ambystoma mexicanum. The sequence continues at coordinate 1,142,286,614 of NC_090921.1, read as the reverse complement.
TTGGTTTTGTGGCTTCCGTTCCATAAGTCAAAACCGGAATGACTTTTTGCTGATAAAAGGTCAGCACATGCTTTACTGAAAATTTGCCAAACTTTCCCATTAAGGTTTTCGCTTGTGAGACCAAAGAACGTAGTTTGCCTCTTAATTCTGGCTAGTAAAATGAATTTATCAAAGTGTCAGAAATCGTTATGCCCAAGTACCTGTATTGGGATACTTTTACGAGAACAACATTCTGTAAATTCCATTTAAATAATTTTACCTTTCTGCAAGAATTCCATTTGCATACCATCGTTTGAGTTTTAGCTGTATTAATTACTAGATGATTATCATTTACATAAGTTTCCAGACCATTTAATAAATTCTGCAATCCTACATGGGTTTTAGACACGAGCACTAGGTCATCTGCATATAACAGATAAGCGATTTTGTGATGACTCAGGCTCGGTGAGGCGCTCCTAATCTGACTGAGTGCCACTCCCAAGTCATATATGAACAGGTTAAATACTGTGGAGGCAAGTATACACCCTTGTTTTAAACCTCTATACATGGGGAATTTAGATGACATGTGTCCCCCCAATGATAATCTAACCTGCATAGTTGTATTTGTGTGTAAAAGAACAATTAGAGTCACAAGAGATCGAGGGCAATTGTATTTTACCAGTTTGTTGTACAAAAGAGTCCGATCAATGGAGTGGAACGCCACCCGGAAGTCGACAAAAGCCAGTTATAAAGTCTGCCTCCGGGAGGCGTAGTCTGATAGAAGCATGTTCAGAGTAATGATATTTGGTATGGTGCCCAAACCGGCAACAAAGCCTGACTGAAAGGGATCTTTATACTCTGCTTGACCAGACCAGATATTCAACTCTCTCAGGATTAAACTTGAAAAAAAATTCCCCGGCGCGTCTAATAACGCAATGGGTCTATAACTGGAGGGCTCTTTCCTGTCCCACTTTTTATAGATGGGGACTATAATGGAATGTTTCCATGTTGGTGGTAATATTTAAGTCTTATTGATGATAGAGAATATATCAAACAAAATTTGAGCCCAAATTTCCGGATGTTCTTTTAAAATTTTATTGGACAGCCCATCAGGACCGCAGGCTCTTGAATGACTAGCTTTTTTAATGTGTAGTCTGATGTCGTCCAAATCAAAATTTAAATAAAACTGTGTAGGAGTTTTTATAGATTCTAGGATTTGCCCCCGTCAGGGACCTTATAAGGATTTGTAAAGTGTTCAATTCAAGAGAGTTCTGACACTTCATTGGCTTGTATAGACACTTGAGAACCCACACTGGCTTGATTTAGTAAGGTCCACGTTTTTGCTACATTCTTACTTTGAACACCGCTTAATAATAGTTGACCATCTATATGGAATAGCTTGGCACGCCTAAACTTCAGCCAGTTCTTATATCTAGTTCTAATATTTGTTAGGGCTCTGTACCTAATCTCAATTGGTTGATTCATTGCTTCACGTTTCTGTGATCTATACAAGCATTTTCATAATTTTTATTCATGATCATACACATGCATTTTTTGTATACTATCACCCTGTTTGTTTGAGGTTAAGTTCAATTTCGTTTGGAAGGCTTGCATCATGTCTTAATAAAACACATTGTTAGTACCATTACTTGTACAGACTCTTAATGCTTCATGACTCAAACATGTGTAAAAATCACCCAAAGACTTCTCTGACCATCATAGTCTATTACAAGCGTTATTGAGTATAAGAAGACCTTGAGAGTGAGTATCTCTCTCCGGGGTAAGAACACTTTGGAACTGCCACTTGGCTGTTAATTGTTTGTGATCACTAGCTGTTGTTTTTCTTTTAAAGAAGACAAGCAGACCTGTGATTAGAACACAGGTTTACCAATAGCAAGGTTGAATCCCTTGACTGGGCAGGAAATACTTCAGCTGGTAGATAGAGCTGTTCATTGGGAGCGGAAAGGTAAAATGTTTAGCTTTTCACTGTTTTCATTACAAATAACTCATTGAGAGACAAGCAAGTATGTTGAACTTGCCTGGCATTGAGAGTTCCCAGATGCAACCTTGTCAATTACCCCTTTGACCAACATGTCATAATGAAAAAATCTACACTTCCTAATAGGATTCCAAGCAGCTCTATATTTAGAGCATGGGATTGCCTCTAACAATGTTTAAGATTCAAACCTCTCGTTTGGTAGAAAATACTAAAAAATCTGCAGAGTAGAGATACTAATTAGGAGGTAATAGGTTCAATTTCTATTTCTTTATGCTTTTTCTTTAAATAAAATATTGTTGCGTGTTTATTTTTGTTATAAATAACTCAGAGAGAGACCAGAAGATATGTTGTTCTGACTTGGCATTGTTAGTTCCCAGAAGCAACGTCAACCATTGCCACTTTGACCCCCATGTCATACTGAAAAATGCTATGTTTTCTCAAGGTAAACTTAGTACCACAGTGGTTAGAACCAGGCCTTGCCAATGCAAGGTTACAGGTTCAAGCTATGCATTGGTCAGCCAATACTCAAGCTGTCCATTGGGTGGAAATAGATGACATTTTTACTTTTTAATATTTTTTCTGTTATAACATTATTGTTGTTTGTTTTATTTCATTACAAATAACTCAGAGAGAGGCCAGAAGATATGTTTATACTACCTGCCATTACCAGTCTCTAGATGCATATTCATCAATGAAACCTTGGACGGCATGTCATTATGAAAAAACAATCCTGTCTAAAGTGAGCCACGGTAGCTCAGTCTCCAGAGCAAGGGTTTACCAATTGCAAGGTGACAGTGTAAGCTCCTCATTGTGTTGGAAATTCTCAAGCTAGAAGGTTGAGTTGTCACTTGGTCAAAAGTAGGTACTATCTGTAATGCTATTTACTGTTATAAAAACATTGTTTTATGCTTATTCCCATTACAAATAAGGCATAGAGTGCAGCAGATATGTTTATCCCAACTGGCACTGCTAGTCGCCAAATGCATCTTCATCCATTACAACTTTTAGAGACATGTCAAAGTGAAAAAACAATGATTTGTAAATGGAGACCAAGTAGCTCTGTGATTGGAACACAGGCTTCCCAATAGCAAGACTGCCAGTTCAAGCCATGCATTGCGTGGAAAATACACACACTGGATGTTGTGCTCACCATTGTTTGGAAACATATGCTTTTTTTTAAAGTTTTCAATATCTTTTTTTCTATAATACAATTATTGTTTGATGTTTATTTTCATAACAAATAACTCCGAAAAAACCCACCAGATATGTGTATCCCAACAGGCACTGCTCAATCCCAGATGCATCTTCATCCATTTAACCTTTGATCGACATGCCATAATAAAAAAACTATCCTTTCTAAAGTGAAGCTCAGTATTCAGAGGCTGTGTTTATCTATCACTAGGTTACAGAGTCAAACTCCTCATTGGGTATAAAATGCTCAAGCTGGTAAATTGCGCGGTCTACTGGGAAGAAATAGGTAACATTTATAATGCTTTTTACAGTTACAAAAACATTGATTCAGGTTTACTCCCATTACAAATAACTCAGAGAGCAGTTAATATGTTTACCCCAAGTTGCACTACTAATTCCCAGCTACACCTTCATCCATTACACCTAGATAGGCGTGTCATGATAACATAATAAAAAACGCAAGCCCTTCCAAAGTGCTACCCAGCGGTGAGGGCCTGTGGTTCAAACCTGTCTCTGCCTACAAATCCTCAAACTGGAAGGTACTCCACTCATGTGAAGTAGGATACAATTGCATGGTTTCCTGTTATAAAGCACTGTGTTATGTACATTCTCGTCACAAATAACTCATTATCCCAAGTGGCTAATTCCAAGAGGCATTTTGACCTACTAGACCTTTGGTAGACATATCATAATGAAACAAAGTACATTTTTGACTGTAAGACTCAGTAGCTCAGTGTTTGGGCATAGGTTTACCAATAGCAAAGTTGCACGGTCCAGCCCCTCATTGCTAGAAAACAGTCAAGATGCTAGGTTGAGGGGTCTATGTGGATGAAATAGGTTAACGTTTTAGTGTTAAATGCTTTTTACGTTCATGCAAACATTGTTATATGTGTATTTTCATTACAAATAACAGCGAATGTGCAGCATATATTTATTCCCAACTAACATTGATAGTTATCCTATGAATCATCATCCGTTACACTTGCGAGAGACATGGCATAATGAAAAGGCAATGTTTCCTTAAAGGCCACCCAGTAGCACAATGGTTAAAGCATTGGCTTACCAATAACAGGATTGAAGGTTCAAACCCCTTATTGGGTTGAACACGCTCAAGCTGGAAGTTTGAACAGTCCATTGGGTAGAAACAGGTTACATTAATAGTTTGTACTGCTTTTTACTATTATAAACACATTTAATGTTTATTTTCATTAAAAATGAGTTACAGAGAGAGCGAGAGAGACAGAGAGAGAGCAGGTTATCATGGGTCATATTAACACACTAAATATTTGAATGCCATTAAGAAGCTTTGTATATTATGCCTATAAAGTCTGTCTGGCAAAACAAATACAATTATGTATACAATTACAGCTAAACATATATAATTACATAATTCTGCATTTTATGTATCTCGCATACGCAATACTTGGTTTTCCATAAAGCAGGATGATCATCTGTCTACTAATGTCAATTTATTAATTTTCGTTTAATCGGTCTAATTATTAGACCTACACAAGTAAAACTCAGCCTGAGATCATCCATTTCTGTTAAGTCAAATTGTCCAATTCTGCTTTGTTAAAAGCCAAATGTGTTGTTCAGGAAAGGGCACGTGGATGCAAAAGCATGTAGTTAGAGGCTGTCCAGTCAAATGGTCGAATATATTTGATCGAATGACAAATTGGTCGAATCAATTTGGTCGAAAAAAAAAGGTCGAATTTTTTTTTAAAAGTATTTTTTTTTTGCTCTAGTATAGGTAAAAATAGGTTAAAAAAAAGTTGTTTTAACACCAAAAACATGGGTTAAAAAAAAAAAAAAAAAATTCGACCATTTTTTCCACCAAATTGATTCGACCATATTGTAATTCGATCAAATGCATTCGACCAAATGTCTGGTAACCTAGTTAGAGCAAAAGTCAGGTTGTCATAGAAATATCAGGGTGACTACAATACAGACTCGATCGGCTCTGACTAACATCTATAGACAGATTGAAGTATGTATCGCATCACATTGCCTCTGCCTTAAAGGCAATAAAACAGAGATTTTGATCTTTGGATCAAAGCAAGCCCGTGCAAACCTCAGCTCTGATTACACAAGCTTCCAATTTGGACAGAACTTTATCCCTGTCCAGAGTAAGATGAACACTTTAGGTATCCAATTGGAAGCGATGCTGAATTTGGATGCATATGTGAATTAACTTAAGTAAAAATTGCAGCTACCCCCTTAGTCTTCTTAAAAACATCCGCCCCTACATCTCGGAAGACAACTGTGCTTTCACTGCCCAAGCTACCATCTTATTTAGGCACCATTATTGAAACTCACTTCTAATCAGAGCCTCAGCAGCTAATCTAAGAAAATATTAAGTACTGCAAAACAATGGTGTACACATTGTGAAGAAAGTAACCAGGCATGAGAGCATCTCCAATCATATACGGGCTCTCCAATGCTTACACATGCGTTCATGGTGTTGCTCCCACCTATCTCAACGTACTGATACCAGAATACCGTCCAATCAGAACACTGCGATCGACCAACAAAAAGCAGACCATCTGCCAGAATTACAGGCAGATAAAAGCCTTGGTAGATCTTTCATGGTTAAAGCTGCTAAGTTTTGGAATACTCTACCCTCCACTCTGATAGCTGAACCCAATCCCCAAAGCTTCAGGAAATCTTTAAAGACCTTACTATTTAAGAAATGTTTCGGCTCCTGGCTAACCTGTCAATCCTTGTCCCGTTTTTTATGTATGTAATGGTGTTTTGTTCTTTTTGCGCCCAAATGGCGGCAGGCTTTTTCTGTGCATTATAAATAAATAAGTGGCGACGGTTGGTACAGTAACCGTCCAGAGCATTTGGGGCGGCTTTATAAGTGTACGCATGTGTAGAGGCAACCCATGCACATCTGCAACAGAGCACTGATGATTCCCCTCTCCTTGAACACATAAGGTCGGAGCTGCCCCTTTATGATCAAGTCCAGCATCCTGCAGAGAACATAATATGGTACAATACTGCTCCTGAGGAACATCCCTCCCCCCCGATCCAGTCAAGTGGAGGCAGAGAGGGTGGGACCAGACTTCCATGAGGGTCTCAATCACATTTCAGGGTCTCACCTCCCAAGTACAGGTTTGTGCCAGGATCTTCCGGTGACGCACCAAAGGGGCCCCTGCCTTTGGTCCAGGTCGAAGCCAAGGTTGCTCGCCTACTCTCATGGGGTTCGTGATACATGATCCACTGTCACACTAGTCCAGCAGAGGTTACAGGAGACCTTGTTGAAGAGAGGGAAGAGGACCCTCTAAGGGAAATGGGGTGGGCTGCAATTGAAGAATTGTATGCATAATAATTTGGGAGAAGGTTTAGGGGAAGGCGGACTGGCATTGGAATGGGACGAGGAAGAGAGGGCAGTGCAGCCTTGCGAGCAGTCAAAGCAGGCTGACAGATATACTGCTGGTTATGAGAAATGGCTTAAGGGAAAATAAAAGCATCTGAATTGTTGGAGCATTTTCCTTTCCAAGATGCTTGCTTTGCATAATTCAAACAAATTATTGGACATCAATACCCAGCATAAAGCTTTAAGAATTTGGCTGCATGATGTTACCTCCTTTTTTGAGGACATTTGTTTTGTAGTCACCTATCCCATAAATCTAGGTAGTGCAAACAAGGAAATTAAACAGAAGGCTCCTGTATGGGATAGAAATAATAACATGTTAAAATTAGGTCAGGAGGCTTCTTTTGCTAATCATGTTAAACAAAATTTATTGATTGATATTCCATGTAGCTATATTATTAAAATCAACAATGCCATAGTCAAAAGATTTATCCTTCAACTACGTTTAGAGCAGTTGCCTACAATGGTTCGCTTGGGTGCGTGGGCTCATATTTCTGGACATGAGTGATTATGCAGGATTTGTAAGATGGAAAAAGAGACTGCGAGACATTTGTTAACTGGTTGTCATAAAATGAAGGAGGTCTATGGAAGGGGCTACCACGGTTATATGAATATAGACAGTGATCAATCATGGGCATATATTTTTTCTGGTGAAAATCTTGTCTTGAATTTCAATGCATATTATGTGTGACCATTTTTGATGTCATAAACAAATTCACCCTTTGACTGTCTCTGAATCCCCGCCCCCATGCCCCCTTTGATTGTTTCTCTGAACCACCCCCCACTCCTGCCCCTTTGTTTTTTCTCAGACCCCCCACCTCCCTTTAAGTGTTTCCGGGCCCCCCCACCCGCGTACCCCATGTGAGTGTCTCTTTGCCCCCCACTGACACCCTGCTCACCTGTTAGTGCTGTGTGCCCCCCTACCCTTCACCTCCCCCTCCCTCTTTCTACCCTCCCCTTCTTCCCTTCCTTTCCCTCCTTCTGTCAAACTCCGGCACTACCCCAATTGCCGTCAGGCATAGTAATCGTAGCTGCCTGTTTTGAGCAGCCGCCTGCCCTCCACTCCTTCCTGTCCATCCCCTTGTCCTGTGAAAGATCGGCACTACACTAATTGCCGTCAGGCATAGTAATAGTAGCTGCCTGCCTTTTGCAGCCATCTTGTCCTCCCCTACCCCTCCCCCACCTTTTTCTTTTTATTTTACCACTTACTCTTATCATTTGTCCCTCGATCTCTGATAACAGCTTGTCTGTCTCCCCCTTCCCTCCTTGTCTTCTCCTCACTCTCCCTCCCCAGCACTACTTTCAATAGTCGTTGACATTTTTTAGATGGTCACTTTTACTGTTCCTCTCCTTACCCTTTCTCTCCACTCTCCTCACCTCCCCTCCACCCCCTCCTCTTGTCATTCATGCACTGCAACAATTGTCGTTAGGCATAGTAATGTTACTGCCAGTCTTGTCTCCTTTTTTCCTTCCTCTTCTCTCTCTTATTGCTCCATGCACTTGTACTATCTGGTATGATATGATAGTTATTTTTCACATTCTGATTTGTTTCAAGGACCTGTAAGAATGTAACTGTATTCTCCCATGTTCCCTCCCTCCTTGAAGCGCTTTGAAACACATTGTATAGGCGCTATACAAATAAGGCGCTATACAAATAACCAATCAAATCAAATCAGTGCTTGTACAACCATGTGCTCTCGCCTAGCCCTAATCGAGCTGCTTATGTTACATCATATTATTAGTAATCAATACTCAATTTTAAATCCGTAAAGTATTCACTTCAACAGTGTGGAAAAATGATTTCACACAGTTTATTTTTGTCATCAAGTGAGGCAGTGTTCATACACAGGTTTAGTATAGTCAGTGCATTTCGGGCCTAGTCCGTCTGCAGTGCTAAAACCCTGACTATAGCAAACAAGATAAAGGAGAAAAGATCAAATGGGAAAAAACAGAGTACAGCGCTTACCTAAACACCCTATTCATCAACTGTGTTTCCCGGGCCACGTATAAAACCAGTCTACAGGTGGCGGTCTTCCAGAAAAACATAGAGCAAAACGAAACGATTTGAAAAACACAGGCTTCCAAAATCCAAAGTTCTAAAACATAGTCCCCTCGTGTTTTCTATTTCACCTCTACTTCAGTATGTGCTCAAAACGAGCAGAAACTCGGAGCAGTGAAGACGACTGCCTTCATCATTTTTGATAAATACCATTACTGATTCTTAAAATGTATTTTAGCTGATTTTACATTATGAATTGTTACTTTTTTGGGTATATTTTTAATTGTTATTCGCTATGAATTTTTATAAAGGTGCATGAATTGTTGTTTGTTAAGATGTCTATTTTTTTGTGTTTAAAGGTGATATTTTAACGACAAACGCATAAATAAAATAAAAATTAAATCAAAGACAGCTGTGTCCATGCAATCAAGGGAGAGCAAAACAAAACCACGACTGAACCACATTACGGACTAGAGAAAGGGGGCGCCGGCGCATTCCTTTGTGCTCGCAGCTACAGCTACTGTGACTTATTATTGATGAAGCAGGGGATGTGTGGGAGCTCCAATAATCCCTTTTTGACTCTGGAAACCCGAGGATTCCTCCAGGGGGCAATGCTCTTGCAATGCTAAACCGCCTGGTATTCTTTATTAGCCGTTAAACGGCAAAGTGTGCTGCCCCCACCACCTCCGAAGCGAAGGGCCCACCTGCCAATGAGACAACTCAGAGGGCCTCATTACACGGTAGGCGGTAACCATGGCGCTATTAGCCCCATGGTTGCCGCCGGTATTTTACCGTGTCCGCCTTGGTGGATGGCGGAATTACCGCCCTACTCTAAGGTGAGCGGGGGCGGTAATTCCCCATTCACCAAGGCCCTTCCCCATTCCCATTTTTGCCCCCATTGGCAATAATGGGAATGGGGAGGGCGCTAATTACGATACCGCAAATTGCGGTACAGTAATTAGCACCAAGGACCCTTTGCGGGTTTGTTTTTTAACACCTACTAAAGCAGGCGTTAAAGTACCAACCCGCAAAGGGACCTCGTAATAAGGCGATAAGGGTTAACGGTCACCGGTAGCATTACCGGTGACCGTTAACCCTTACCGCCTTCCATGTAATGAGGCCCAGAGTTATTAAATATTGCCTTGCAGACTGCAAAGGGAAGACAACAGTGGCCCCAGAGGGAGATTCAAATGATTCATGGCAGAGGCCAAAACCGCCTTACGTAGTCATGGCAATGCATTGAGGATAGTGCTCCTTCATCAAGGAGCATACATTGCATTTATTTACTGGTATATAAAATTATTTTGGTTTTGTGATCATCCCCTTTCCAGATGCTTCTAGACATCCAGAAATCCAATTCTTCACTATTCTGCATTCTAATGCAGATCTAGGTCACACAACTCTTGTAGCACTCTATTGTGCATCCTAGCTCTCCCGCCCTACGGGCACAGGGACTATAGAGCTTACAGGTTGCAACAGTGACTTGTGTGAGGGGTCAGAAATGTGTGGCGGACAACTTTTAGATGATTTTTCAACAAATGCCATTTTATTAAATGATATGTTTCAATAAATGCCTCACTACCCTGACAAGGATTTCCCTGCCTAGAATAAACTGAAGGAAACACTCTAACAAAGGATATCTGGCTCTCACACTTGCACATAGAAAACACAAGCATGTATATGGCAATTCATAACAACATTGATTACAATGAATTGACAACCACAGTCTCTTCTTATAACCTGAGTGAATTCCCCTTCTTCAGGTTTTTAAGTGGACTTCGGTTTCAATGTTCCACAAAAAGAAACAAGGAAATACTGCTTTCTAACAAAGTTACAACACAGTTGTTTGCATGTGGTTTAAGTCAGGCACTCGTGGCTTTACCACTGGTAGAAGTCGCACTGTTGTCTTAGGGCAATGCCCGTGGCAGGGTGCACTCGGAGGGCGTGCCGATGCGTAGGCGCCGTTAAACATGCACTGGGCCAAGCAAGGGTTAATGGGATTGTGCGCTGCGTTCCAGGCTTTCCACTTGCTTGGTGCAGCATGCAGCGGCAACCGGCACTTATCTCAGTGGGAGGCAGAGGCCAGGACTTTACTGGGGCTGGGCCCCCTGCGCAACCCCCTGATCACCCGTGGCAGCTGAAGTGCTTGCTGGACTTATCTGAGGCATGCGAGGGGCATAGGAGGGGCCAGGCTCTCAATCCGGTGGGCTGTGGCCACTCGCGTGTGGGTTTGGTGCCATAGCTCCTGATGACACATCTTGCTAGCGTAAAGTCTTGAGCACAAGCTCTGTGCTCCCTGCTGCGTGCATGCGCAACGCATGACCACTCCCAACATGGCATGCATTCTGTAATTCTTAGCCCAGGGGAATGCAGTCCTGAGGTGTGTGCCCTGCAAAGAGGGCAAAGGAGTCTTTGTAATGGCCTGATGGGTTTTCTAGTCAGGCATACTTGCTTTGTTTGTCTTTTTCCTTTGCTTTCTGTTTCGAGAACACCCAAGGTGGCGTTTCCCAGTCCTTTTGGCCTTCTCATGCGCTCTCCCTGGCCTCGAGCCCTGACAGTGTGCGTGTGTGTGTTGGTCCATGGAGATGATTTATGATTTTGGCGAGTGGGGGGGTTGTACAACAAATGCATATAAAAATGCTTTGTTGCACAATCCCCCTACCCACCTGCCAAAATCAGTTCTCCTTCTGAGGCAATGTGGGGGCGAGGGGGTGAGGGGACAGGGATGGTATTTCTTTACTGGACATCTGTTATAGATGTCCAGTATTAAATACCATGCCTGCCCCCGGTACCTCCAGCGCCTCACATACACACATAATCTCATTGACGGGACGGGGATGGTATCTTTCTACTGGACATCTATTATAGATGTCCCGTAACAAAAAGCATGCCTGCTCACTGGGCCCCCCAGCACCAATTGCGAACTGTTTGGCTTTTTAACCAAAATCCAACATTTTAACTGATTATTTTGCAAAGAATTCCTAGGGAGAGAACCACCCCAAACCCCCATGATTGGTTCGGGGGCCCTCGATTTAGCATATCTGGGGAAAAATGTATGTCTATCCACTTTCAAATTCAGCCGTCACCACTGGCTGCTGGGACTGTGCTGGGACTGGGGTGAGGGCATTGGGGGACTGTGCTGGGAGCAGGATGGGAGGGAGCCATGGGATAGTGGTGGGAGCAGGGTGGAAAGAGCCCATGGACTTTGGTGGGAGCAGGGTGGGGACACCCCAGGGACTGGGCTAGGAGTGGGATGAGGGAGCCCATAGACTGTGATGGGAGCAGGTGGGGGAGCCCAGAAACTATACTGGGAGTACAGTGCGATGATGGCTTGCAATAGTTCATAGCCATTTGGACATACTGTCCATTTGCCATTTTTGAGCAGAGGGGCCCAGGCCCAAAATGTTTGAAGAACACTGGTTTACAGTCTGAAGACACAGGCAATTCACCCTGTGAAGAGACATAGCTTTCAGGAATATTCCGAATAACTGTGTTGTTTAAACCTGCATTGTAGTATGATTCTTGCATTGCCATCCCTCATGGCGCACCTTCTTTCAAGTAACTATCCTGACATTCTTTGTTATCCACAAGTATTCGATTGGGACCTCTCAAACTTTCAATAAGGTTGTGCATTCACATTCTAGCCCCTGGTGTGTCGTAGATTCATTGAGACACACAAATGCATCGGGCTCCTTCGTTTTCTGTCCCTTCCTGTGCTTCAATGCTACTGTAAACTGCCTTGTAAACGCAGGAATCGTAACATCCTTCTTTACTTGAAGCTCAACTGCATATGGCATTATTTGTGCACAATGGTATGCTTGCCTTTTATCCTCAAATTCAGCTGCTGCTCCACCCATTCTGGACCAAACTTTTTCATTCAAGAAATCTGAAACCATATCAATTCCCAGATAGAATCTGGCTTTGGTTCCACTTACAATCCATATGTTGTGATGAATGCTTTTGGACCCTGTTATTTTCAACATGCATATGCCCACAATTCTTCGTCCCAAATCAGGACCATGTAATCCGTATATTTGTTGATTTTTTTATTTTGAAACTTGGTATTTCTTCTCTGGCAAGCATTTGTTTGAACACTTTCTCATTTATGAAACTCCTCTCCTGTTCCAGGGCCAACAGTGCCTCAATCATTTCTGGTTACCATTCATGTGCATAAGTATGCCGGCCTGACCTTCCTTCATGTGTATTTCTGCAATGGTTGAAATGTACTTTTCCTGATCTTGCACTGAATCGTCACATTGTTCACAGTCTTCATCACTTAGATAGAACCGCAATATGTTTTAATCTATCTGTGCTTGCCAGTTCTTCTTGGGATTCAAGTGGATCTCTAATGACTGCTTTTCATTTTCTCCTTGCTTTCACCCTGGCATATAAGAATGACAGTAGGGACACAGCCATTTTAAAGATACACCTCCACTGCTCTCTCTGACCTAGTGATGGTGTGACATTCTTTTGCATTGCTAACCTGGCACACCACTTTTTGAGGCTTTAGGGGATGTTTGTCTAAAGACCACAGGATCCCATTTACCCCTTCAATCAGAGGTGACAGTCTCTTCAAACTATTTTTTCCTAATAGGAATGGGGTCTCCACAATGGGCGTGACCACCACTTCCTGCCTCAGTATATGCTTTCCTACTTTGATGTCAACTTCAGTGGAATGTATTAATACTCACTTTACTTCACTTGAGACTCTTGTGAACCCCACCCTTCTGGCCTGTCTGCACTCTGGGCTCCACTTGGCAGCTGCCCCCACCTTCCTTCCAGCTGCCAGTATCGCAGGACACCACGCTGCTCGGAACTTTGACGTTCTGCCAGCTACCCAGATATAGTCAGCTCTAAGACGACTCCCATCAAGTTTCAAGGTCTCAGTCTTTCGTTTGTGCTTGAAGCAACTCACTGAACAAGCCAGTTCTCACTCCATGCAAATAGAGGGAGCAAAAAGCTTTCTGGTAAGCCCCAAATCTCTCTCAAGATCCGGCAATAAACAGCCCCAGTCCTTGTTAGAAGTTAGAGGCCCTCATTACGAGTTCGGCGATAACCATGCCGCTATTGGCGGCAATCGCTTCGGGGTCGGGTCCTCGGAATGAGGACTTACCGGGCCATTCCGAGTTCGGAAGGCCCAGTAATTCCTCCCTCCGAGGACCCGGACACGGTCCTTCCCCATTCCCATTTCAGCCCCCATAGGGCTGAATGGGAATGTGAGAGGGAGCAAACAACGGGCCATTACGAGATGGCCCGTTGTTTGCTCCCTCTTCCCCTCGCGGGACCCGGTCAGCACATCTGGTTTTCCCAGGCGTGCTTACCGTGTCCCGCGAGGGGACCTCATAATGCGGCAGTACAGAGTGAACGGCGCTGGCACCTTTTACAGCGCCGTTCACTCCGTACCGCCAGGGTCGTAATGAGGCCCAGAATGTTTTAAAGCTCATTCCAGTTTTAAAGTTTCAGCCAGCCAAAGCCCAGCCACATACTCTGTCACAGCCCAAAGCGGAAACAACAAGAAAACCACTCCTTCCAGCTGACAGACCATTATAGGCACCTCTACAGAATCATCTCTTTCTCCTATATCGCATATGGATTGTGAGGAACCTTAGGGCGTCCTCACTAGTTTTCCCTCTGTATCCTCCTCTCAGGTTGCCAGTGAAAGGCCATCGCTTTTGGATCCTGACCCAGGGGGTGGATATGCGAGGGAGGATCACCTGAGTGGAGGGAACTTGGGGTGTGGGGAGAGGACGTCCTTAGGTGAGACATGGTATCTGTCAGTATTACGTACCAAGGATCAGGTTGCCAGGAGGCGATCTGATGAAAGTAGAGCTCAGATCCTGATTCAAGAAGGGCCGTCTCAATAGAGGGCAACCTTTCTCCTGAGGCACTGCGCCACCCGTAGAATAAAGATGGCACCACAGTGATTCAAGCGAAAGAGCAAGGTACTACCAGTACACGCCAAGTTGGGGAAGAAGAGATAAATCCGAGTTAATACAGAAAAAGGAAACAAGGAAAAAACAATGCCCACACAGAATACCGGGCTACCCTAACCTTGGTAATAATGTCCAGGTTCCAACTCCAGGTAAAGTGCAGAAGAGAACTTGCCAAAGTACTAGAAGAGAAAGACGGAATAGGACCAGACAGGAATTTCAGATTTAGGGAAGTTGATGTTAGTGGATTAGTAGGACCTATCAATGATGGATCGAGGACACTCTAGTGAGAAAAAAGGATGTCCAATGATGAAGAGCTGCATAGCGTCCATTTTAGTCCCATGCAAGAAGTTGATCCAAGGTAGGAAAGAAAAAAGGTACAATCCGCTACAGATGTTTCTTCAATAGAAATGAAAGAAATAATGAGTTGCAGGCAAGGTTCTTACCTGGAGTTACTTGGTGTTGGCAAGCAGGGGAGTAAGGGTTGCTAGTCCGTGGAACGTACTGGGGTTTGTAATTATCAAGAGTGAGAGGTAACAAGGGGTTAAGCAGAGGCAATCCGTAAATGTTCTGACGTCTGAATGGCAAAGGTTGACAACAAACAAGGAATTTCCACGAAGCAGTCCGTAAACCTTCCGAGGTCTGAGATGAGGGCTGAAAAAAATGAGGATTCCACAAGACAGTGTTCGTAAATGTTCCAAGGTCAAAGAGGAACCAGTAGACACAGAAACTAGAGGGAGCTTCTAGAATGGGAGTCAGAAGTTGGCATACTGACTTCTATCAGAAGCACCGCGATAAAGAAGGACAGGTTATACATTAGACTCGCAATCACATGCTCACAAGGTTCTGCGCATTAACCAACGTGATCAGTGTGGTTACCAAGTGGCTACTGTCTGCGTGTCTGGCACTGCAAGAGACGCCATGGTAACTGCCAGGGAAGCGGACAGAACGTAAGTTTGCCAATTGTTTGTCTAGTAAGAGAATGACGAGTCCTGTGAATCGTGACAGTATCCCCCCTCAAGGGACGACCTACCCCCTCGAGAGGCATGAAAATGGGCCAGAAGAAACAGAGCATGGAGGTTTCTAAGGGTTCCCAGGACCTGTCCCCCAGATCATATCCCTTCAAATCCACATAATAGTAGCGTCTGCCTCTCCTTAATTTAATATTGAGAATTGCCTGCACCTCGTATTAATCAGAAACATGTGCGGCAATAAAGGCTGGGCGAATAGTTAATCAAGTAGAAGGGGGACAGGTTTTCAACAAAGAAACATGAAACACTGGATGGTCCCAACAGTGCGCAGGTAAGTCCACATGGACAGCGACAGAGTTCAATACATGAAGAACAGAGTAAGGTCAACATACTGAGAAAGGAGTTTATGTTTACCTGGAATGTGCAGATTCTTGGTGGACAGCCATACCTTAGACCCAACCTGATAAAGGGGAGCCGGGAGATGATAGGCATCGACATATCTCTTTGCCTGATTTTGAGCCTGTACTAGATGGTCCCTGACATTAGCGTGAACGAATGCGAGGTCATGTATTCAGGCGTCCGCTTCTGGATTGTCTAAGGGGAGAAATGGGTCTAATGGAATCGACCTGGGTGTAACGCTTACCTTGTCTCTGCGGGAGCGTAAGTTGCCTGAAAACTCTATGGGCTGCAAATGCTGGATAAAGGGGGGGTCTCCCTGTGTCAATGAGAGATAAAAAGAACAATGAATGATTCTAATGTGAGCTCATAATTCTAAGGCTCTTCTCCACCCTCCTGCGCTCTCTTACAATAGTCTGGGTGCCCGCTTTCCTTCTCACCTGTGATTTTGGTTTAAGAAGCTCTCCGTCCTGCTATTGTGCAGGGGTGCGTTGGTAGGAAGGCAAAGAATTCTCCAGATTGAAGAGTGCTGAAGAACCTCTAAGGTGGCAAGTATCTTGAAGTTCAGAGCTTTGCTGTAATCTGATATTGTGTTCTAATCTCTGGGGGAAAATAGTGTCTGAGGGATGGATTCTCCTGTTAATGTTTGAAATCTCTCTCTCACTCTCTTTTGCAGTGTTAGCGAGGGAAAAAGTCACATGTGAGGATTCACAGGCGTTTTTAATAAACACCACCAAGTCTTGTTGCTGAGGTAAAGCTGCGCGTGTAACAAGGAGGGTGCGCGTTAAAACTTGGCTTCGTGGCCTGCTGCAGTTTTTTCGCTGCGTGGCCGAGTCTTAGAAAACTTGGAAAAAGTCTTAGGAGAATGTGGTAAGTAAGGGCGTAGTTTGTATTGTGCGCGGTCTGTGATTTAATATCTGTTTTAACTAAATACCTTGTCTTGCAGGTTGACGGAGTGTTGGAGGGCGAAGAATAATGTTGTGGTCTGTGATGCGGAACTCAGAGAGGAGCTCTACTTACTGAAAAACTGCTGCTGTGAGAATTCTTATCAGGTACGTAGAATCTTTAGTCTGTGTAGACATTCAGGTAACTCGATAAGTTCATAACATGACTTTTCTTTTGCTTTTTACAGGACTGTGATCAGAGCGCCAGTAAGCGTTGCACTGGAACCAACGCGAAGTGCGAGCTAAGGCGAAGGCGGGTCTTATATAGTTCTCCGATCCCAAATATTAGTTCCTTCATGCTATTCTGTCCGTGACCCACAAGGCAGCCATCTTAGAGGGAATCTTCTACCATTGAAGCTCTATCGGGGCCCACTGTGGATTCTGACACTGATGAATGGCAGGAATGTCTGGCACGCCATGCTATTAACCATCTAGTCACCGCATTTCTGCACAATGAACGGTTGTTAGCTTGCATAAATGGTTCCATCCTCTTGACCCTCGAGGTGATCATGACACTGGGATGTTGACTGTAGAGAGCAAAAAAAGGAGATGAACTGGTCGAAGAATGATGAGAGTTAATTTTGTATTTATTAATCTTCTTATTACATTTGTTATACGCCCAAACCTAGGGGTATCACGGCGTAGGTTACGAAAGCTTACATGTCTGGTTACATTGAAGGAAAAGTTACACAAATGGCAGACAGAAATACAGTACATTCCGAGGTAAGGGTAGGTCATTGGATATTTTAGGGAGCCAGAATCTACTCCAAGTAAGTTGACATGGGATTGCAGAGAGGTACTGGATCTAAGTCACTGGTCATAGTGATAGGGGCTGTCTTACTCTAGAATTTATTGAAAAGCTAGGTTTTTAATGTTTTTTTGAATCTTGGGTGGGATGGTACGTTTCGCAGTATCGCTAGGAGGGAGTTCCAGGATTTTGGGGCTAGGACCTGAAAACTGCTCCCCCCTGCCCTTGTGAGTTTAAACCGCGGGACACGGAATTGGGAACTGTTGTTGGATCTCAGTAATCTTGTTGAAGTACTCAGTGCAATTGTATTAGTGAGGTACGTAGGGTGAGTCTTGGCTAGGCATTTGTGTGTGATACGAAGTGTTTTGAAAAGTATTCTTGCTTTAATGGGCAGCCAGTGGACTTCCCTTCTTTGAGATATGGGGCCTCATTACGACCCTGGCGGATGGGTTTAACGGCGCCGGTAAAGGTGCCGGCGCCGTCAAACATGTTCCGCCCTATTACGAGGTTCCCTCGCGGAACCCAATCTGGACATCTGGTCAGACCAAGGGAGGTGTCTTGGTGAGAAATGGGGTCAGGCATGGGAGGGGGTGGTGTCGGTGGCAGCCTACCATGGCTAGACCGTCATTAAGGGGGAAGAATGTGCCCCAGGACTGGCATTCTGGGTGTGACGAGCTGGGTACGTCATGAGGGTAGTGAGGGTGGGGCAGATCTGTAAGAGACTGTCGGTCTGAAGGCGGACTAGTGGGGGCCCTAGCTAGATAGATTTAGTTAGGGGTAGGCCTGGAGCGAGAGTGGTGGTTGCGTGGGTGAAGGGTCCAGTGGGTACCAGGCCTATAGTTCTAGATCATTAGCGCGGTGCTAGATGGGTACAGACACAAAGGCATTAAAGCATTAGGTACATATGAATCACAATATCAGGCAGCATGAGCAAGCACGTGTTGGGCACAACACATAAGCATTGTAGCATCAGCTAAAAAATGGTCTCAGTGTCAGCTGGATTAAACATGCACAGATCATGAGGAGGCATCAGTTTCATGCATGATTCTAAAGTATTGTCATACTGCAGGTGTCGGGGGTGCAGTGTGCAAGCCTTGGGGGGGCTGGAGCACTATAGGCAGGCAGTACAAGTGTAAATAATGCCATACGGTGTAGCTTCATACATTTCTTAGAATTATAGCACTCAAAATTGTCGGCGCATAGTGCGGGTGCCGGGGATGCAGTGCGCAAGCCTTGGGGGGTCTTCTCACACTATAAGCAGGCAGTACAAGTGTAAATCATACCATACGGTGTAGCTTCATACATTTCCTAGAATTATAGCACTCAAAATCGTAGGAGATTAGATGATCGACTTAACAGTTCATAGCTAACACCAGGCTTCTGCAGGAAGCACCTGTGTGGAAGTTACATAGGCGAAGAGTGGAGGCTCTTAGATGGGGAGATGTGCACATCAGTCAGCGAGTTGTGGGCAGGCATTAAACACATTCATATGGAAGTACAACAAATATGGCTTTACAACTATTGATACAGAGGGAACCTATGAGCGTGCTAGGTTGTAAAGCATTTCGCAGCGTATGCAGACGCTTGGCAAAGTTTTGGTGTCGGTTGAATTAGTAAAGGATCAATGGGTCGTCACTCATTTCATATGTTTAAGTGACTGGAAGGCAAAGTACTGCACCGGTGCTCAAGGGTAACCACCCAAATAAAGTTAGGGGGTTTGGTGCGTAGGAAGACCGGCAGAGTAGTTGTTGTATGCAAATTCGCAGTGGGGAATAGGGACAGCCAGTTGTTCTGGAACTGCAGACAAAGGCACCAAAGGTACTGCTCGCTCGAGAGTGGCATTCAGTATGTCCATCTGTTTGGGGATGATAAGCACTTGAATATCTGTCCTCGATTCCAAAGGAAGACGTCAATGATTTCCAAAAATGTGAGCTAAACTGAGATCATCTATCCGAAACAATAACAGAAGGCAGGCCAAAAAAATGCAAAACATGCTTGATATACCAATTGGCCAGTACAGGAGCCGTGGGATGACCCACATATGGGACAAAAATGGCTAGTTTGGTGAAATAGTCTATCACGCCCCAAACGGTATCATGGTTTGATATGGATGGAAGTTCTACGATAAAGTCCATGTATATCATGTACCAAGATTTGTGTGGAATAGGAAGGGGGTGTAAGAGGCCCATAGGTTTGTTGGTTTGGCCTTTGCACTGAGCACAGATCGAGCATGTCTTATCATAGTCTATAACATCCCGTGACATGGTGGGCCACCAGCACCATCTCTGCAATAGTTCCAGTGTCTTTTGTCTGCCCGGGTGTACAACGAGAAGTGAATCATGACAACATTGCAGAGCAGATAACCGTGTCTCCTCGTTAGACATGTTAATTCGTTGCTGGATATAAGGAAGGTTCTGGATGATAGAGAGATCCAATTCCTCCAAATTAGCGGTGTTCTGAAGCACCCAATCTGTAATTTTTCTCAAAGTGAGCTCCATGGGGTACAGGCACAAATCACGTATTGTGGTAATAGAACATTGGTGTCCCCTTTATTAGGTCGGACATGATTCACCCAAGCGAGACAAGGAGTCAGCTTTGGAATGCAGTATAGCCGGCCTAAAGGTGATAGTGAAATCAAACAATGCTCAAAAAGAGTTCCAGCAAACCTGTCTAGCGTTGAGACACTTCAGAGATTTGAGGGCCAGGAGATTACGGTAGTCAGTGTATACAGAGACAGGATGATGGGCCCCATCAAGTGATGCCTCCATTCAGTAAAGGCATCCTTAATAGCCAAGAGTTCACAATCAGTCACAGAATAGTCACAGAATAGTTCCGTTCAGCGGGGGTATGTTTACGTGAATAATACGCCATGGGGTGAGTCTCCCCTGTCCCCGGACACCTCTGCGAAAGAACAACACCCAACGCAATACTAGAGGCATCAGCTTCCACAAGAAACGGTAGTCACAAATCTGGATGCTGTAAAGCATGGGCAGTGGTAAAAGCCAATCTAAGGGCCTCGAGGACCTTCTGAGCGGCATTGTTCCATTCAAAGGGTACTTTAGGGCTGGTAAGAGCAGTCCGAGGTGCCACAATAGCAGAAAACGAATCAATGAAACATCTGTAAAAGTTAGCAAACCCAAAAAAGGATTGTAATGGCTTCAGGGAACAGGCCACTCCAGGATGGCCTTTACTTTAGAACGATTCATTTTTACTCTGCTATCAGTTATATCGTACGCTAAGAACTCAACTGATGAGGCGTGAAAGACACATTTTTCTGCTTTAGCACAGGGGTGATTATCTCCTAATCTCTGAAGGACGGAACAAACGTGTATCCGATGGTTATTGTATGGATCAGAATAGATTAGTATGTCATCTAAGTCGACAAACACATAGTGATCTAACATATCCCTTAACACATCATTCATAAAGTGTTGGAAGGTGGCTGGGGCATTGCAAAGCCCGAAAGGCATTACTAAATATTCAAATAACCCATAACGGGTTTTGAAGGCAGTTTTCCATTCATCGCCCCTGCGTATCTGTACTGGGTTATAGGCCCCCCTGAGGTCCAATTTGGTGAAGATAACAGATGAACCCAGCTGGTCCAATAACACAGAGATGAGCGGCAAAGGGTACTGATTCTTGATGGCGACCACGTTAAGGGCCCTGTAGTCAATACAAGCCCTTAAGTCCCCTTCTTTCTTTGTTACAAAAAACAGAGGAGCAGATGCCGGGGATTGAGAGGGCCGTATAAAGCCATTTGCTAGTGATTTATCCAGTTATTCTTTCAGGATTTGATCTTCCCTGAGAGTAATTGAATAAATGCGACCGGTGGGAATCCTGGAACCAGGGAGAAGATTGATAGGTCAATCATAGGTACGATGGGAGGGGGGCAGCTGTTCAGCCTTTCCTTTATCAAACACATCAGAGAACTCTTCATACTCCTTAGGGATACCTGCAGTAGAAGCACTGGATATAGCACCAACGGAAGAGATGGAATCAAGGATGGCGACACTAGGTGTTTTAACAAATCAAGACTGGAATCATAACAATAACTGTTGCAATACTCTGACGTGAATGGGACCTGTGTTTCCCAATCCATATGGTGATTGTGCGCTTTCAACCAGGGGATACCCAATATCAGCTTATATTGGGGGGCCAAAATGAGGTCAAAGGAAATTCTCTCCATATGTCCAGAACCCATGGACATGGGAATAAACAATGTTTGTTCTGTGACAAGACCCAAGAGCAAAGCTGTGTCATCAACTGTATTAACCATTTCTGGTTGTTGTTTGGACTTATTAGTGGTGCCTATCTGTCGAGCAAAGTCAAAGTCAATATAATTTCATGTGGCCCCTGAATCAATGATGGCTTGAGCTTGTAAGAGAGTGTAATCAGACAACTGATGAGAAACCGACACATGAACCAAGGAATGATAAGACGAGAGGAGTCCAACAATTCACCACTTGACTGCAGGACTCCCTCTGCGGTCGAGTTTTGGTGTTTCCCTGTTTCCTTACAGGTTTCTTTGGACAGTCCCAAAGAAAAAGGTCAGGAGAAGCGCAATACATACATAGATTAGATTTCCATCTATGTATGTCCCTTTCAATACTAAACAAAGGGCCTCTAAGGGCACCTATTTGCATTGGTTCTGCACCGTTAGGTGAGGACTTAAGGGATTCAGTTTTGTGGGCTATGGATAGAGTGGTTATTTTTTCATTCCTCCTTTCCGACCTGTGGGCGTCAATTTGAAGGACCAAATCAAGCAATTCCGGAAAACCCACAGGAACCACAGGAAAGGTAGATAGAGCATCCTTCAAATCGTCAGATAGACCCTTGTAAAAGACTGCTGCTTTCTTTTCCTCAGGCCAACCAGTCTCTGCGGCCAATTGGTTAAACTTGGCAAAATAAGTAAAAAGAGAGAGATTAACTTGTTTTAAACCCAAAAACTGAAGGACAGTTGCTTGAGTCTTATAACGGGTATCAAAGACTTGATTCATAGAGGTAATAAGGAGATAGCTGTTAGATTCTAACAACAGATTAGCCCATGCAGCTATGGTGCCCCAAAGGTAAGAGGGCACAAAAGCTGCTTTTGTTGTTGAATCAGGGAAAGAGGCAGGGTGACACATTGAAAATGCAATTTGCATCGATTAATGAAGGTACAGTAATTCTTAGGATCACCCTGGAATCGTTCAGGTGGTGCTAATGGGAATTGTGTTAACATTAACATAGGAACTGGATTTTGTGCAGGGGCGGGATAAGTGGGTGCAGAAGCTGCAGGGGCCCCTGCATAATCAGCGCCTTGGGGTGGATATTCATACAAAGTGTCCAATCTATGACGGAGACCTGTATGAACATTTGTCATATCAGTTCTCAAAACAGCAACGAACTGTAACAAATTGGCCAGTGTGTCGGTAGTGTCCATGGCTTCTGATTCTGTCAGCATTACATAACAAGGAACAGGTTCCCAGGAGGAGATCAGATGAAAGTACAGCCCAGATCCTGATTTAAACCCAAGAAGGGTCTCCTCAATAGAGGGCGACCTTTCTCTTGAGACACTGTAACACCCATAGAAAAAAGATGAGCACTACAGTGATTCAAGGGAAAGAGCAAGTTACTACCAGTACACACCAAGCTGGGGAAGAAGAGATAAATCTGATTTAATACAGAAAAAGGAAACAAGGAAAGTCGAATGCCCACACAGAATACTAGGCTACACTAACCTTGGTAATAATGTCCAGGTCCCAACTCCAGGTAAAGTGCAGAAGAGAACTTGTCAAAGTACTAGAAGAGGAAGAGGGAATAGGAATGGACAGGAAGGTCAGATGGAGGCAAGTTGATGTTAGTGGATAAGCAGGACCTAACATCGACGGAACAAGGACAGTCTAACGAGAAAAAAGGATGTACAATGGGGAAGAGCTACATAGCATCTGTTTTAGTCTCATCCAAGAAGTTGATCCAAGGTGGGAAAGAAAAAAGGTACAATCCGCTATAGAGGATTCTTCAATAGAAATGAAAGAAATAATGAGTTCCAGGCAAGGTTCTTACCTGGAGTTACTTGGCAGTTGGCAAGCAGGGGAGTAAGCATTGGTAGTCCGTGGAACGTACTGGGGTCTGTAATTATTGAGAGCGAGAGGTAACAAGGGGTTAAGCAAAGGTAGTCCGTAAATGTTCCGAGGTCTGAATGGCGAAGGTTGACAACATACAAGAAATTTCCACAAGGCAGTGTCCATAAACGTTCCGAGAACGATGAGGAACCAGTAGACATAGAAACTAGAGGGAGCTTCTAGAACTGGAATCAGAGGTCGGTATACTGACTTCAATCAGAAGCACTGCGATGAAGAAGGGAAAGGTATACATAGGACTCTGAGAGCGCAATCACATGCTCATGTCGTTCTGCGCAGTAACCAAGGTGAACAGCATGGTTACAGCTTGGCTACCATCTGTATATATGGCGCCGCAAGAGACGCCATGCTAACCGCCAGGGAAGCAGTTGAAACTGAGGTTTGCCAACCGTTCGGCTAGTGAGAGAATGAGGAGTCCTACGAATCGTGACAGTATCCCCCATTCCCTTTTTATAATGAACCCTCTATCCCTAAAGCCTCTGTAGGCTACTGTCAGCCCTTTACCTTTTCTTGGCTCAAGAATGTCCCCCAGAAACACCACCTCAACACTGAGATGAGGAAGAGACCAACTAGGAAGACAAATCCTCATTTGGTTAAGAAAAACACCTATCAGCCTTATATTGTTAATACAAACACACATCAGTCAGGTACCAAGATGAGGCGGACACCACACAGAATAATACAGACCTCCTTTATTAATTCAAACATCCCCAAACACTGCTCTGGTACTGAGACAAAGAAAAGGGCTGTTGAGGTATAGAGGTGGAACAGCCAGGCACGTCAGGCATTGGACTTAAGGACCCACACCTCTAACAGATATACAAATGCTCACCACATGGAGCCAGAAGGAACGGGCTGGAGAGAAGGGAACTGTAGACACAGGAGTTGGGAGCCATGTCAAGCAGGAGAGAGAGACACTGAGGCAGAGGTCAGCCGTGAATGGGTCTGGTAGTCCTGCAACCCTCCTTATCGGGTACGCGCAGCAGGAGCTGTGGTACACCAAAGAATCCCAGCCGCCGCAGGAGAGGGAGAGGTGCTCTCTGTGGTTGCCACGAAGGAAAGGCAAAGCCTGTGGAAGCCGGAAAGTAAACAGAGGAGTGAAGATCTGCTGTGTGCAATCAGTGAGTGGAAACCAGGGAAACACTCATACCGGGGTGCTCAGGGAACTTGAAACAGGTACCTTTGAATACTGAATGAACTGAAAGTTATTGAAAATACTTTTGAATGCTGAAACAAGTACTTTTGAATACCGAACAAAATGAAAGTCAATATAGGCACTTTTGAATGCCACAGAGAGTAAAGACAAGTTTTGAGCACTCGTGAGTGGAGTGAAAGTAAGGTGGTGCATGTAGCAGATACCACAGAATGTATTGTCTGAGACACAGGTGGTGGCAAAGCCAAGAGGATACCAAGAATGGTATGAGATCAGAAACCGAGTATTGGCCATAGCGAAAAGAGTTCAAGGAACTGCAGGTTAAGAGGAAACCTGTATTAGCAAGAGGAAGAATGCAGAAATGTATGACAAAGTGCATCGTAGCCAATCAAGCAAAGGTAGCGTGACACTGATCAAAGAACAAAGCTTAACTGTCAAAAGGGAGCAGTGGCCAATTGTTGATGGAAAGCAGTCACAAAAGTGTATCAGTTGCGTGATCTGTAATGGGTGTACCATGTGGTCCGACAACTGCTCCTAGACTGAGTGCCCCCCTTCATGGAAAAGCCAATGAAAGTATCCATAAAGAATCTTGTGTTTTACAACATCCGTGTATGTGCTTTTGAAGTCAAGAAACAGAACTACTTATGTGAACCAGTGAAAAGTATTGATGTTAAAAGGAAGTGTCCCAAGGAACTGTGTTGTTTTTAAAAGCTGGAAGATTTGAACTCTTGGGGAAGGGAGCCTCAATATCTTGTGAACTGTTTTGAATTTGGGCAAGTGGAAGCTGATTACAAGAGCTGGAAGAAGCTCTGAACTTTATACACTATTAATTGTGATGCTGACATCCCTGCACATTGTATACAGTTATTTGTGAGGGAAAGTATAGGTTTTGGACACAGAGACATTTGATTTGGACTTCCTGACACAGACTATCCTTAGTTTTTCTCACGTAGGGCAATCCCACCTTAGCATAGCGCAAGTTAGGCCTTATTCCGTCCTGCCTTTTAAGTTAATAAAACTATTTGAGAACAAATCTTGAACCTGTTTTCTGTGTCTACTTCATGATGCCTTCTCAGGATCTTGAACATTTGTACCCACCTATCTGATGTTGTCAGCTGCTACCTCCTTCAAACTCCAGCCCCTTTTTTGTCTAAATCCTAACTTCAACATGTGACAGAGCCTTTGAGAATGTACCTGCCCTTCTTGCACCCATCTCATGTAATTTTCCCACCCAGCCCTAAGCAACCTTTTTGTATCATTCAGCACATCACCCGATAATGTAAGGTATTCCTTCCTTCCTCTTTTCTACTCAGAATAATGGCATGTGTCTTCAAGTCGCCTTTTTCGCAACCTCAGAGCACCAGCTCTGAATCTCACCTGCAAATGTAGTTTTCACTCTTCGCTTTATTCACTGAAACTGTCAAACCACAGCCAGCGTATTTGTTCATGCACCTGCTGCAATGTTAGTGTGTTGAGGCCTGCAGCTCACAAATCTAACCCCTACATCAGCTGTTTGGTTCAAAATCACACCCATTTTATTTCCTAATGCTACAGTGACCCCCTTTTTAGTAATTCATGTTACTAATAATTCATGTTAGTAACCCATGTATTACACTACAGAGCACATAGCATGTGCTGCACTATTAGTATATGTCTAAATGATTGGCACACAACCACCCTTAAAACACATACATTTCAGATTCCAGTGCAGTGATATATAAGATATTTCTTATTTAGGTTTACTGGGGAACATATATTAAACTATGAAAAAGGGTATTTAAAAGCAGATTTAAAAAATGATTTTTTTCCATAGGTTGATGTATAAAAGACACTTCTAAGTATCACACAATAGCACCCCTTTATTATGGACAACAGGCAGCAGTTCCACTATGACATCAACAGCAAGGCAATAGGCATCACTTCACAGGCAGCACTACCACTATGGTTCCCCAGCTACCTCTGAATGATTTGGAAGTAGGACCAGAGGCATATATTCTAGAGAAGGGGTGTGCAACATGCAGCTTTAGAGATGTATTGGACTACAACTCCCATTAACTCTCACCATTGACTATACTGGCTAGGGTTGATGGGAGTTGTTGCACATAACATCTGGAGAATCACATGTTGCAGACCCCTGTCCTAGAGAGTTGGGTTTCCCCAGGACGGAAATAGTGGGTCAGGAAGTTCTACACTGGGCATGCCATAGCTGTAGTCAAGATACTCTAAGGCAAATATGTGCCAATGGACTTCCTGACTCAGTCCAGTATTATCTGCAAGACCACACGGCAGTTCTTAATCTATGTTGAGGCTTTAAATAGCATATTACTGTTACTTTAGGGTGAACAGCACATATGACGGGAGCAGCTGCCCATGTGGGGTTATACCCCAACATTTTATGACACTACCAGGGATACAATGGCATTCTGGGAGCATCTGAGGCTGCACCTGACGAATGACACTCAATCCCTATTGGATTAGCCAGCGTTTCTTTGTATCCATATAGACCCATGTCTGCCAATGTGCTCTTAAAAGTAATGTTATTATTATTTGAAGGTTAAAAGTGATCTATTAGATTGAATTACTTTTTCACATTTTTGACAGACCTTATGACAGCATTTATATGTATGTTTTAATGTATTAACATGTTAACGAGTTTTCATGACTTTCATAACAAACAAACATAAAAGCACATATTGGTAACTCGTGTCTGAGTCCCAACCACTCTTCAACCTTTACCTGGCAGTCTAAACCTAGGACCACGCCCCACCCCCCATGAGGTGTTCCGTTGTTGGTTAGGGAACCAGGTAATTCCACCCCAAATATACTCACATGGCGATCACCAAAAACCTGCTCCATGAACGTCATATGGTTTAGAATGACTCTTCTGTTTCAACAATACCATCAGCGATGTCATGCATAGCTCCTGGCTATACTCCCCCTTTGTTGGGGGTATATCAAATTTCCAGCCCATCAGTACAAACTGCTTATCTGACATTGCTGCCCTGAATAGCACAATTGTTGTGGGTGTGATGTCCAGGAAGATGTCCTCCCCTATGAGTCATGTTCCAGTTCTAGCCTAAGCACTTCATTTAAAGGACCAGCCACCTCTCCTCTGAAGGAGTTCACCCTACTACATTCCCTTATTTGATATAACAGGTACCTTTTATATGTTTACATCACCAACAGGCATCTGAGTCACACATTCCCTCAGGTGTCCAGCAAACTCTTTTCAGCAGTTGTTCTACCTTGTCCTTTCTCCTCAACTCGTGGCATGTTCCGTCAAAGGCCTTCCCATCGCTCCACATTCATGTTTGTTTCTAGACTAGAGAACAAGCATCTATTTGTTTTGTTTTCCTAGTCTTGTCCCCTGTAAAATGTTATACGTTACAGAGCCCATGTAACCTTGTTGTTCCATTTGTAGTATAATGTCCCCCAGATCCATCTTTGCATTTGGGTACCAAGGTGCTTAATGCTGTTCTCAGAATATGTTACTCACTGTACATACAATCCTCCCGCCACCCTTCTATTTGCAACCTCTCAAATAGGATGCAGCCTCTCAAATGGGATCCATGCCCCGTCCTCCACAAGGCCTTCAAGCCATTTTATACCCTTGCCCAGATACCAAGTAAACCAGAATAGTATCTTCTTTTTTACCCTCATGCTGGGTTTGAACCATATGGAAGCATTATTTCTTTTAAACATGTCATGATCCATTATTCTCAACATTTCCCTTCAGCAATATCTAATGGGGGAATGATACTCTTCACTGCTCATGCCAATTCAGTGGATTCAGTTTCCAGAAAAGGCAGTATGTGTTTTGCAGTAAATGCTAGATGGTATGTGGTATAATTATGTATGTTCATCCCTCCATTTTCTGATGGTAACTACAACTTCCTCAGCACCAGCCTTGGTGGTTGTGTAAGATTATTTAGCATCTTTTTTTCATGCAGCACCACTGCATGGGTTTGGTGCATTGCTATAATGCGGTACAGCAAGGCATGTGTTACCAGTGTGACATGGACATGTAAATGAAAACAGGCTATTCAGTCAAAAACGATTTCTACATCTAAAATAATTTTTTTCACAGTTAAAAGCATATATTTTTTTTTCTCACCTGAAATTCCTCTGTTGCAGGAGACATATTTGAAGATTAATGAACTAACCTCATTAACAATACCAACATGATTCTAAATCATTAATAATATAATGTGTTCTCCAGTGCAAAATGAGATGGAAAAGACAGGCTCTGAAAGTCATTTTAAACGTGCATCCAGATTTTTTTCTCTTTGCTTCTATCTGTGCTCTGTCCACAGTATTTGCAGGAAGCAAAGACTCGAATAAACAGGAAATCAGTTTTGTTACAGTTGCAACTGTATAAGCCAAGCCATTGTTGAAAGTAGGAGTATAGGACATGATGAATTTTTATTGGATGCACGTCACATTAAGGGAGGTAACACAAGTTTTCCTGTAGAATCTCAGGGAAGAAGAGAGGGGGAAGACATTTTTACACAGCTCGGAGAAAGACCTGGCTGGTGGCTGGGGAGTTTCCTGATTGAAAAAGCAGATGCCAGTGCACTGCTGCAGAGACTGGGAATTCCAGTCAATAAGCCCCGGTTTGAGTGACGGCAGATGCTCGTCCTTGCTGGGGTGCTTTAAGAGGGAGCATTGAGCCACTACCAGAAGGCGACCAGCCGAAGAATTTCACATGCTGGACAGGCTTGGTAATTATATTGCAGAGTGCGGGGGCAGTGTGTATGTGTGCGAAACTATTCAGTCAGAGTAGAAGAGGGAATTCCAGTGTTTTATCAACATGTTTAATGTTGCAAATTGAATATGTTCTTGCCGCTCTCTTCTCATTTTGTTACAGATAATGTTGTTACTGTGCAATTTCCATGTATTTCTGTAAAAAGAGTAAGATCGTGTTGAAATGCAATTTTTTATAATACACAAAAATATCTGAAAGCAGACGGGTAGTGTGTTTTATTTTTCTCTTTTCTTTGTGCATCTACCATTATAGCACTGATAATATGGGAAGATGTTTAGACAGTGCATTTGTCATTTTTAAGGTAGCTAAAAATAAGACTTGGCGGTAGCTGTGTGCACGA
This sequence comes from Ambystoma mexicanum, assembly GCF_040938575.1. Taxonomy (NCBI): domain Eukaryota; kingdom Metazoa; phylum Chordata; class Amphibia; order Caudata; family Ambystomatidae; genus Ambystoma; species Ambystoma mexicanum. The sequence continues at coordinate 1,142,256,701 of NC_090921.1, read as the reverse complement.
TCCCATTCCGTATATAAGTGTGTGTGTTTTCTGAACGGAACATAATAATAACATAATGAAATAGCCTGCTGCTGGAGGTACATGAGTCAGCAGAAAGCGAGGCCCTGGACATAGTTCACTGATGTAGGTAAATTGGTGATGAATACCACATGTTAGCTTGCTGTCGTAGATAAGTCAGTGAGAACAGCCCATGGTGGCACTCCAAATGAAAATGTGGTGTTCCTGAAATGTAAGCCTGAGGCCTCTCTAGTGATCAAACGAACAAACTAAACAAAAATAAGGGGTTCTGGATATTGGGGCCACATATAAAACAAAGGAATTATGCTCACCAGAAATACCACCAATAACGCCTACCAACATAATGTATACCACTAAATTATCTGTGTGCTGAAATAATGTATGTATACTGTAGTACTATATACCAAATCCAATCTGAATGCAAAGAGTGATTATTACTGAATTATTTTCATTTTGGCGGTAAGAAAATACTGCTATGCCCCAAATCTATACAAAATACCCAACAGTTTCCAGTCCAACAAGAAAGCTTGAATCAACTTGTCTAACTCACTGAGTATTACCTTGTCTGATGGGAGTGGGATCATCCCCAATACATAGTCAACTGCAGGGGCCACTGTTGTCTTTGCCCACAGTGATAAATTCAGCACTGTCCATCTTTTCAAATCTGATCTCTGTCTTGCCATCACCATGTGCATGTTCTAGAGAATCAGATGGGATTCCCCCCAGGAACCTGGTCTGGGACCCTTCTCATGTCACCTCTGCCAGGAGAAGGCAGATGCTCTCTAATTCTGACCCTGGGGGTGGTGTACTGTGGGAGGATCACATGAGGGGGGAATCAGACCGGGAAGACTGGGAGGAACCACTTTTTATCTGTCCCTGTAACTCCACCCTTCTGTCAACCAAACACAGAAAGAAAACTGAATTTCCCTAAAAAGGATCACATGTCACAGAATTCCTCTGGGACTGTGATGAAGGAGAGGGATGAAGAGGAAGGTAGATCTAAAGGTCAGGCAAGCAAGCCTAACAGCTTTTGGCATGGTCAGGCAATTAAGATGAAGGGCCTGCACCTGAAGCCAATCGACCTACCTGAGCATAAAAGGCTGCTGCAGGAGGGAGCATTAGCGAGAAGCTGGAGCAGGAGCTGGAAAGTCGGCAGTAGTAGCAGAAGAAGAGCACAAGGCTGTCTGTTCACGAGTAGGTGTGACCACAGAAGGGACGCTGGAGTGAAGGAAGAGCAGGTTTCACCTGCAGGCTCTGAGATGGTCTTGTGCTCACAAACCCTGTTTGGCTGCAGCTGCATTGGAAGAGACTGGAAGCACTTGGCAGTCTTTCCAGGTGCACCTAATTGCTGCGAACACAGAGCTGATACCGTGTGTTTTCCTGAGGCCTGTGTGTAGAGGCAAGCCGAGGGAAGTAGAAGAGAAGTAAACTCTCCCCTATCAAGGCCGGATTGGAGACACCATACAGTGGAGGGGTATGGGTCCTGAGAGGGCCTGTACCGGCGCTTCCTCCAGACAGACCCTTAATGGCATCCTCTTTGTTGTTCCCTCTCCAGGGCTAGAGACCCCCATATGGTCTCTGTTTTCTACCCTTTTTCCTCCTCTCCGATTAATGGTGGCACTCTTTGGGAGGTCCTCCTGGTCCAATTCCACTCCTCCAAGACCATCATTAATGTCTATCTGAAGGGCACCATCTTGGTCCAGGACTCTTAGCCCAATCTCCTCCTTTTTGATAGGTGTTTCTGACGTCTTATCAACTTCCTTCCTTCTCCTGCTATTCCTACCTACACCCCCCTGGCTCCTCCGCCACCTTCCTCTCCCGCTGCCTATCTGGCACCTTCCCCATCCTCTCCCTCTACTCTGCCATCTCCTTCTTCCTGCTCTGCCCAATCTCGGACCTTTCTACCACCTCCGCAGGGCACACCTCTTTCCTGTACCCCTCCAGAGAAGTCTTTGAAATGTGGCAATCTGCTCTATGTCGCTACTCTCAACTCTCGCTCTGCATCTCCTGACTCCTCAAAGAACTTAATCTGGATGTCCTCATTGGCACTGAGACATGATTCACGGCCAGCTCTGTTACGTGTTTTGACACCCTCCTCCCCGATGGTTACAAGATCCCTCTGAACTCAGAACTAACTATCCAGGAGGTGGAATAGCTCTCATCTTTCTGGAGTGGTTCTCTGCTTCTTTCATTCCTATGCAGGCCTACTCCTCCTTTGAATGCCTTGTCTGTAGACTCACTATCTCTCCTGGCCTCTCTCTGACTATGGCCACCATTTTACAGGCCACTGGGGCAGGTCGCCCACTTCCTCTCTGAGCAGGCTGAACTCTCCTCCTCTGTCCTTGCCTCTACCTCTCAACTTCTCCCCCTTCGAAACCTCAACATCCATCTGGATGCTTCTAATCCCTCTTCTGGGCTCTTTTGCAATCTCTACAACTCTCTCTCTTTCTATTCTACCCTCAGGCCCAACACACTCAGCAGGGCACACCCTGGATGTTCTCATCCCTTCTGACATCCCCCTCTCAAACCTCTCACCGCTCCTCTCTCTTGGACTGACCACCTTCTTCTCTCTTCCCACTTGACGCTCTCTGTCCCAGAGGTGAAGTTGATATCAGCACTTCCACCCATCTTCTCGGCCATCCATCCCATGAAGCGTGTGTCAGTGGAGGATATCGCTGCTACTTTCTCACCTCCTCCTATGACTGCAGCTGATTCACACTCTGACACAGCCCTCTCTATCCTGCATCTCTATATCACTAACACTCTTGATGACCTTGCCCCTGTCATGAGAGTCCGTCTAAAGCCCACATCCAAGTGAAATTCTTGGTGCAACTTCGACCTTGCCACCCTTAAACGCAAGTGCAGGTTGGCCAAGAGGAAGTGGGGGGCATCAGGCATATCCTCTGACAAGCTGGCCTGTGGCCTGTTCCAAAGGCAATACAGACTCTCTGTCCTGTCCAAGAAGAAAGCCAGCATCCAAGCCCACGTCTCTGCAGCCTCTAACCATGCTGCCAAACTCTTGAAAATCTGCAAGGAGCTGGCCAATCCTGCTGCAGTCTTCACCTCTCCTGTGCCCTCCCAGGCCTTCTGCATGGCACTGGCTTCTCACTTCAACACTAAAACTTAGGACATCCTGTACTGTCTCTCCTCTCCGTCTACCTCTCTCAGCCCCTTCCCCGCCACCTCTCCCTCTCCTCCTCCATTCTCCTCTTTCCACATGTTGACTCCAGATGATGTTTCTAGACAAGTCCAATCTATGAAATTATCATCCAAGCAGGTGCCCCCCTGCTCCTCTGGAATCATTAAGGACCACACTGACACCCTCACACCAGCCTTGACTGATTTCTGCAATAACTCTTTTGCCACTGGTACTTTCCCCTTCCCGCTAAAGCACTCCCTTGTGCACCCCTCCTGAAGAAACCTTCTGCTGACCCTTCCTCTCTGGCAAACTACCACCCGATTTCTATCACTCCTTTCCTGGGCAAAGCATGGAAACTGCTCTCCTGAACACCTGTGAAGACATGCTCTCTAATCCTGAGTCTAGCCTTCCTTCTGCCCTCATTCTCCTTGATCTTTCCTCTGCTTTCGACACCGACACGGTCAACTACACCATGCTGATCAATCGTCTCTGTGACAACCTGGGCATCACTGATCAGGCCTTAGCCTGGCTGACCTCCTTCCTCTCCCATCGACCCTCTGAGGTCCAACTGGGGTCCTTTCTCTCCACATGTGGTATTCCCCAGGGCTCTAACCTCTCACTGTGGCTCTTCAGCCACTACTTGGCTCCTCTGGCCTATCTCATCTCTACCTTCTCTCCTTACTTTCAGTGTTATGCGAATGACACTCCTCTCTCCTTCAGGCTCCCCTCAGCCTCCTCTCCTCTCTCGCTCATTCCTGACTATCCGCAATTTAGAAATGGTGTGTCTCTAACGATCTCTGCCTGAATGCCAGTAAGACCAAGAACCTTCTCATTGGGACCCCTGCTCCCGCTTTCCCTCTTTCACTCTGGCCGCCCTCCTTGGGCCCGCTACTTGCACCTTCCTGTGAGGCAACAAACCTTGGCTCCACCCTCTCCTCTCTTCGATTCCACCCTCTGCTTCTCTCCTCACATCACGGACGTCTCTAAGAAGTCCCACTATCAGCTGCACCTCCGCAGAAGTATTCTTCCTTTTCTCACTATCCCCCAGAAGCTCCTGTCTCCAGAGCCCTGGCTCTCTTTATGCTATACTGCTTTATTCTGCAACAGTCTCTTTCTAAATCTACCTGCTTCTACTCTTCGCACTCTGCAACTAATCCGGAACAGAACTGTGAGACTTGTCCTTGGCCAGAAGTCCAGGGATTGTATCTCTCCAGCTCTGAAATCCCTCCACTGGCTCCTGGTGGCTGCAAGGATCAAGTTCAAGACCCTCTGCATTGTCCACAAGGCTTTCTGGGGCCAAGGACCACACTACATCCAACTCTTTCTTCCAAAGTACTTTCCTTCTCGAGCCCTCCGCTCATCCACCACCAATTCTGTGAGGGTCAGATGCTTCTCCAAGCAGATTGTGGGGATAGATATCTCTCCTCGGCTGGTGCCTCCCTGCATCTCTCATACTGGAGCAGGACCACCTCAGGTTCCGGAAGCAACTCAAGACCTTCCTTTTCGCATCTGATTTCTCTCTCTCTTTCCCCTGCTGATTTTCTGTCTGCTGCACTAACTGCTTACCTGGCCTCCCTCTGAACCTTATGGGGACCAGAGTCATTCACAGTGTCGGGAGGATAGCTCAGGGGCAATGCACACGCCTTGGAAGCAAGACAACGTGGAGCAACACAGGTTCAATCCCTGGGTCTGCGATTACAAACCTCTGGGTATTAAGCGCGTTATAAATAAACAATTTTAACCAGTAGCCCCATGCACTGCCTCTGAGCCCTACACACTAGGGACTGTATCAGCAACCCTGCAGTCCCCTCCCTCCCTTCACTTACTTAGAACTGGGCACTATGGCGGCACTTACTTGAGCTTTGCTTGCACTCTCCCTATTCCCTCCCCCTGGCACTTCCCATCTCCCTTCCCCTCGCACTTGCACGATCTGAATGACACAAGGCCAAGTAAGATTGTTGGGTTTTTTTGTTGTTTTTTTCTTTGTTTTCTCCTTCGTTGTCTTGTCGCACCTAGAAGCACTTGTGTACAGGTGTGTTACAAATGACTTATATCATATCATCATAGAAGCAGTATCAGAAATCTGAAAGTTAGGAGGTGGAAGCAGCCCGCAACTGTTGTGATTTCAGAGCTGGTGAGTGAAGCTCCGCACTTCGAATCACTTTAAAATACCTTGCTGGTAACTGTAACCAGCATAGTTTATATTTGCGTAGTAGTGAAAGCGAGTGGAATCGTTCACAGTTGTGGGAAAGTCTTGATTGACTAAGGGAATTGTAGCGCATGCTTGTTCAGCATTAAGCAAAGTGCTTGAGTATGAAGAAATCTTTCCTATTCTCATTGTTACTCAATATTCATTACCGGAGAGATTGCGTGTCTCCTATTAAGTTGGAGAACATTATCGGTAATGGTTTGAGAAGCCGTAGTCGACTTTCCCAAAGTGGTACAAGGATATTTCATCAAAGAGAGGTTGCGCATAAGATATTTTGTTAACCGATACCTGCTAAAGCAGAATGCTGTTTAAATCAAAAGGGAACACAAGTTTATGAGTTGAAGTTCTTCATTAAAAGAAGATTGCGAACACCTAAATCTGCTTCTGAAGGGAAACCTGAATCTTGTAACACCCAGAATGAACTTTTTAATAATTACAGAAGTTGTTGAAGTCACAGAACTAACATTCATTGCCCGGGCCAGTAGAAAGGGCCTTCTCAAAGTTAAACCAGCAAAATTAAGACTTGATCACCATAGTTTTGTAGTTTTTGAAGTTACTATAAACCTAAGGTCCTCTGATACAAGAGTGACAAGGTTACCCATGGCTGGATGAGTGGCAATACAGCTTTGGGATAACTACTGGAAGCAGAAAGGTGTATCTGAAGCTGGGGAAGGGAGTTGGGTGATTGTTAACCAAATAAAATCTGTGAAGCTGAGACTGGTGGAGCAGAGAGAAGAAAACAGTCCAAAAGCTCAGACAGATTTCTGCGGTAGCTGCAAGGCGAGACTGAAAGTAAAGACAAAGAGGCTGCCTTTTCTGTTATTATAGAGTGAAGAGTGCCTTGCCAACCTGTAGAGTTCGAAGAGCCTTGTATGAAGTTGCCTGATACTTTTTTTAAGCAAGTTGCAGCAGAAGCAGTGGAACTGTGGTTGTTTATCATTTTGTCAGAATATTTTCAGTTGAATGAGGTTGAAGCAGTAGTAGACTGTGAAGCAAAGGAGCCTGCTTTCACACAGTACCATTTGTAAAGGCAACCTCCTTAGAAGAAGCAACCTGACAAATTGTATTCACAAGGCTGCAGAGGTTACAAAGAAATCATTTTTATTCAAGTTAAAGTGGCACTTTTGTTTTGACTTTTTCCATTTTATCGTGGAAGGAGGTTATCCAGGATCACCATTGGCACTGTGTTGTTTCTGGAACATGGAAAGAGGATCCTTTCAACAACCGAAGAAGGAACTGTTATCAGTGAATTTTTGTTTGGGTGAACTTTTGTTCATCTTAGACATGGCAGTATCACAGCAGTAATTGTGCTGGGATACCACCAACGCTATTAGCATTACCGCTACTCAGTCCAGCGCTGGATCCCGAGTAGTGGTAAGGCAGTAATTCCCCATTTTTCTTAGAGTAATTTTCGGTGCTAGTAAATCTCCAGCTTTCCGGCCAAACTCGGGATTGGGCGGAGCGGTAATGCAGCGGCAGTGTTACCGCCACATTTTTGCTGCTCCACCCAACCCCTGATGAGGCCCATAGAACTTATTTATTTCTATTTTCTAGAAAAAATTGACTTTGGACATTTCTGAGGGAACAGAATGTACCCAGGACAAGTAGAAATCATCCTAGACACTGGTTGTGTGGTAATCTTTTATTTATGTCATTTATGCTTTGTTTTAATTGTACTGTTGTTTAGAGTGAGGGCCGGTTTGTCATATGCTAGGGGTTTTCCCATAGACCATAGACTAGGTAGGGAATTCCCTGGTGGAGTAGGCTTAGTTAGGTTTCATGTGCACCTTTTTCTCTGGAATAAAACTATGCACAGTCGTCCGCCTCGCATTACTGACCCCTCACAATGTTCTCTTTCATCATTTCTTCCATGTCACTGGTGGGCCAAATAACCAGATATTTAATTTTCAACAGGCACCAGCAGAATCTGTATACAAAGGTGTCTTCTTCCTTGGAGGAGAGCGATGTCAGCATTGCCTCAGACTTCAGCCAGTTAAAGGATAGTTCCGGGACTTTTTTTTTATTGTCCCTACGGTTCGGCCATGTGTTTTTAAGCATAAATCGGTAGATCGTAGAAAACTTTCCTATGGACCTTACCCGACTTTTCGTCCATTAACGCACTCAAAATCATCCGCCATTTTCTGATAATCCTATCATTTCCCCCCATCGACCTGGCTCACCTGCTTTTGCGGCACTAAATCAAATCCCCCGCCCCTGAAACAGACTTTATCAAAACATTCATATTCCCCGCCTCTATCCGTGACGTGACTGTGCTGCGTAGGCAAACGCGCCCAGGCGTCTTCTACGCGACTCCACACAGAACCCGGAAACCAACACAGATCAGCTCACAACACAGCGCGCCACAATTCGGAATATGAAACTGTACTTTTAAATTAAACCGCAAGATTGTAAATTTGGTAAAGTACATTTATTTGACATCAAATGTTTAGAGAATATTCAGCGATTTGCATTTTTATTTGCTCACATTCCAAAAAGTTCGTTTTGAGGCACGCGATGTTCCTTTGCTGTACACAGGGTCTTACATCATCTCACAATACAGCGCCACAATTTGGAATATGAAACTGTGGTTTAAAAGCAAACGGCAAGATTGTACATTTGGCAAAGTACATTTATTGGACATCAAATGTTTAGAGAATATTCAGCGATTTGCATTTTTCTTTGCTCTCGATCCAAAATAGTTCGTCTTGAGGCAAGCGATGTTCGTGTGAAGTACACAGGGTGTTGGTTTACGATAAAATAAGCTCTTCGGTCGCACTGATAATCGCATGGCTGTTCCAACAACGAGGCACTAGGCCACCACAACGGTCTGTATGTTGCATCTAGCCGTTAGTACCGCGTAAGGGCATACTTGTACTTGGCGATCGTCCCATAAAATGGTCAGGGTGGTAACGTTGTTCACGCGGAGAAGCAACTGGCGGTTGTAAAAGCCATCCGCCGGTGTCTGGTACTCGTGACACATACAATAATGAAGGATGTACCTGTTTTAAAAACATAAAAAATTAAATTAGTCTCACCATCAGATCTTTATTAAAATTATTCATTTTATATATTAGGTCGGGAAATTATTTCATAGCTAGGACAGTGCAACTGGGTATTATACATCAAGGGGGGGCTGTAGGATACTGAGACAGTCCCCCAGTGCAGGGGTTGACAGGGAGGCAGTGCAGGTGGAGAGTGGAAGGGCCCAGGACCGAGGTCGCAGACAGTGGACCAGTTGTAGCAGGGGAGAGGGAGAGAGAAAGCAGAAGCAAAGAGGAAGGTTTTGAGGTGCTTCCGTAAAAGGAGATGGTTCTCCTCAAGATAGTGCGCGGTACAAAACAATATGCCACATAGAACGAACAAGTACAACTTAACCCGTCTTTAAAGCTACTGTATAGTAATTAAATTGCGGTATAAACTCATCTAAAGAGTTACTTACATTATATTTGCATTTTCCATTGTGTCTGTGCGTAGGGCAGCCCCGAAATACCACTCCTTCTATGCCGACGTTATTTCTTCTAATGAACGAACATTAAATGGCTTTCGTTTCTGAAATTATATTCATTATCGTTTCTTACGTTATTGCCCCACACCCCCAAAAAGAAGTCTTTCGGGATGGTCCCGGCCTGTCAAGGTCAAATAACAATAGAACCTTATACTGAGTCGTGGGCCATTCCGGCACCCGAGCAAAAAATCAAAGCAGCTGACCTTCACTTTGAACGAGCACACATTCCTAGTTAGCTACATTCAGTGTAAGGCCATCTCACATGACTTGAAATTTACACTCCATCTTTGCATTTTGGCTGCGTGCATTTGCAGCCCCAGCGAACCATAAATACGGAGACATTCTATATTTTTTGAAAAATGATTTATATTACTGTTTGGTTTAATTTAATGCGCAAATGAACAAGGGTGGAGAGACACATTGCATGTACACTGAGCAATCACTTTTATTTACACAATACATAGCTACACATATTCAATGGGCCTGCGACATGAGGAGACTCGAGAGAACAGACAATCAAATTACAATCATTTAAACCGTGATGTGTATTTCTCAATGAGCTCTGCTTTAGGTGGACATGGAACAGAGGCAATGTTGGGTGGCAATGCAGTTGTCCCCTGCACAGGTTCGTTCACAACTCCATGTATGTGCCTATCTAGGACATCAACAATAAGTCTCTCAATAAACTCATATTGCATATCCTCAAACACTGGTTTGATCACCCATTGTTTACTTCTTTTAGTGAAGGCCTTATTGTAGCGAAGCGTCCCTAAAGTTCCGGTCGTCCTACTTTGTTGACGGCCAACATTATGGTTATGTGCCAAGACCGCTAGAAGAGTCCGATTTATCATGCCCTCCATGCCAAAATGCAATCGTTTTGGCCTGTACTTTAGGCACATATTGTGGAACACCTCCAAATCTCCTGTGTGGCAGAATTCCGTGAGTCCCCTCAAATCTCTTGTTATAGTTTTATCAAATACAATCTTTTCAATGGCTTTGTGAGTGGGTGATGAAGGAATGAACCACTTCTTCTTCCGTGCCTCCTCTGTGGACAAATGGCCATGTTCACAATTGTGGAAATGTTGGTTTGTGGTCCAGCGGTGAACGTTGCTACAGTGTAGCATTACTGGCCGCCATTTTTCCAGTAGAATTTCCAACGACCCTCCACATGTTTTTGAGCTCCACCAAAGATGGTTGCTGATTGACTTGGACCACTGTGAAATACCTTGCATATCTTTTTTTTTACCTGCAGCCGACATTTTTTTATTGATTGTTTTTGCAAGATGCCAAACGTCAAATTGGTGATTTATATTTTTGTACTCTTCTCTCATTGTCTTGGCAATTGAAACGTGTCTGTCCGTGGCTATCAGGTCGATCACCATTCCCCGCGATTGTAGTTCTTGCAATGATGCTACAAAGCCAACTTTCTCCATGGCCACTGAGGATGTACTTTGTGACACCTGCACGACCACCGAACTCCCAATTTTCTTACTTTCCATGTCCTGAAAGTGGTAGGTGCAGTACTTGGCTGAAAATCCTGGGCTGTCGCACTGTCCATCACCGGCTAGCCTGAACCGTTTGCCTGCGAATGTACTATCAATAGACATTTTTTCCATTCTCCAAGCTTCGCTAATGGCTGGAAATAGATAATCGGTTTGGTATTTGTAGAACTGAGTTTTCGCAATGAAATGGATTCCCACAAACTGAAAGAAAGACTCTAACTTTGTAAAACTTGAACCACTAAAAAGTGCGGCCGCTGCACAAAGTAGATTGCCTGCTGGCAGTTGCCCCAGCATGGGTTGTGCAGACCATGAGAAAGGATGATATTTTGTACAGGTGGCATGTATTTTAAGGTTAGTGCCTCGAATTGCACGAGTCACATTAATCAATGGCTCCCCACATACTTCCCCACCAACCGAATGCCCACATTTCATCCGAATAATAATATCAATCAAACAACTATCGAATACAATGAATTTGGCCTCTTTCCTTATACTGTCACTCTGCATCCCAGCTGGTTCGGCCTGTAACGTTGAGGACATGTCACTCACATGAAAAGTAGAATCTCTGATATCGTCTTCCGCTATGTTCAGTGATATTGATGGTGTTTCATTGTCGTCCACTTCATTCTCTTCCATTGCAACATCTGTTCCTTCTCCGGCGATGGGTGAATAAAACAATTTCTTCAACTTTCTCGCGGTCTTAGTTTTTGCGGGTGTGGATTCTGTGAATTGATCTCCGACTGCATCCGAACTACCAGGAGGACATTCACTATCAATGGCTGGTGGTGGTATAGCTCCGTTGTCAATCACTTCACATTCTTCCCATTGGCACGATGCATCTCCAGTCTCAAGTCCCTGCCAAAAGGTTTGACAAGCAACATCTCTCGTTCGCTTCACTGTCTGTGTAGATCTAGTTCGTACACCCACTCGCAACTAGAGGACAGATTGGAAAAGGGATGTTCAGTTTAAACACAACTTACAGTATTGAACTATTAACAGTGAAAAACAACATAATATAGTGACCAGGACACTAACCTTCTTTTGCTTTCTTTTCTTTGAAACTTTCTTGCCTCGAACTTCAACATCAGGACGCTGTTGCTCCGACTCGTGTGTGCATGTCTCCACTTCCTCTTGCGCTGCAACGACTATATTTTCATGATAAGCACATCCATCACGCACTGACGCTCCATCGACTCCCTGAAACTTAGAACTTTCATTAGTATGTATAATAATATTGAAAACACAAAATGTACTTGGGGACCAATACCCACGTACATCTCAATAGCAAAACACGAATGAACGCTTTGTGTAGAACATTCAAACGACAATTATTCACGCATTGTTGATCTAGTTAGATGGAACTGTCAAGATCCATACCTCGGGCTCCTCATAGACTTCCATTGATGATATTATTGAAGATGATGCTTCAGTAACTCCCTGAAACACAGTAATTGCATTAGTATGGTTTTCTATTTTGTTAAAAAGAACATAAACTTTGTGCAGGCGTCAACGGCTCATCTAAATAGACCTGCACAAATGATCAGTTGTCTAAAATAAATAATGGATATCTAAATATGATTCGATTTGCTCGATCGTTGGAAGTGTCACCACCCAGAGATCTGCATCAACTACTAGGGGTGATGTTCTTGTAGAAGAAGCTCCGTCATCTCCCTGAAACATAGTACTTGCGTTAATAAAGAAGGAAGTATAGCGGATGTAATCACGTCATATGATCTCGCTTGATCGAACTGTCAGTATCCATACCTCGAAATGCATAAGAACATCAAGGGACGATGTAACTGCGGTGCACACTTCTGCAAGCTGTTGCGCCGACCCGTAACTGCATGCTCCCCCTTCTTCTTGGACTAATGCCCCATCGACTCCCTGAAACATAGGACTTTCATTAGTAATGAACACAATATTGAAAAAAGAAGACACATAGGAGGGCGACGACAGAAGGACATATCAATGGCTAAAAACGAAAGAAACATTGTGTGTAACAATCACGCTACAAGAATGCAAGATCTGATGATCTCCATCGATGGAACTGTCCGGAAACGTACCTCGAGCATCTGAGTGACATCAACGGTTGTCGTCAATGCGTTGGACTCCTCAGCATCTCCCTGAAAGACAGTACTTGCATTATTTTGGATAACAATAATTATAACTGAAAACAAAGACTAGAGGACGAGTACAAGGGTGTACCATTAGGTAAAATAATTAGACGATAAATTAAAACTATTGATTTACATGCCTAAAACAAGTCAGTGGCAGAATAGCTAAGTAAGATTACCCGATAGGCGCTTGAAGTGGCTGATGACTGCAATAACGACACGGATGGAGAATCTTCCGCCTTCATATTGAGTGGATACATAAATGGGGAAATTATTGTTAGCTAATGCTACACACTACCGCAAGGCCGAGAGATAAATACGTAAACTTGACTCACCAGTGGAGGGATGTGGACGAATAGAGTGGGAATAGGGGTTGAGAGCAATTTTCGCTTCGCTCGCGGTGTGTTCTTCCTTATTAGCAATGATGTGGAGTACATGTCTGAGCTAAAGTGCCTGCTGCAGATGCGGTATCGATCACCCCTCTTGTCCGCAAAGACTTCTAGGACTCTACTTTCAAGCTCAGACGGTGGATATCCGCAATATCGGACCCATTCTCTTATCTGATCTATTGTCTTAGGGAAAACATGCATTATAGTACCTTCAGATTTTTTATGGGTCTTCGAAGGGCAACCGCCAATGGAACAGGCAGGCATTGTGGAAAGTTCTGAAAAGTAAAGATCAACAATTCTATATGAATACCAATGTGTTAAAAAATTAAATGACACATAAAAGGTTCAATGCAAGGTTCGTTTTGGTTCTTGGAACTATACACGTTATTCACATGCGGATAAGTATTTGAATAACTTTAAAAAAATAGAAAAATAATTTGACTAAACTCAGAACATGTGACTAGTTCCTTGCATGTACTGTCTTGAACGAAAAGAAATTGGACGCAAAATGATTATGGTACATGGCCTTACCTTGACGAACAAACAGTTAGATGCAGGGATCAGAGTAGTTTCTTGTCGTAGAACAGGGAGCAGTTCACAGGTTGCAAACTGACGAGTTTCCTCGAAGTGGTCACGGAAGTTCACAGAGACGAAGAGCAGATAACCAGCACCTTCACGGGTTGACTAGCAAAGCGCAAAGAAGTTCTCATTAGAAATATGAAGTGGGTTATAAAGAATTCGAAACAGGGGTGTGTTTGTGAATGAATGACGTGTATATGTCGTGGCATTATGCGGTTTGCAGGGGGGCGTCCAGCGTGAGGGGGGATGCTTGGCAGGAGACACAGGGTCTGGAGGTAGACATGGGAACAACAACCCATGCTCTATAGACCACTTTGAAGTGTACATGGTCTTTGGCACCTCTTGGCCTTTATCGCTCCCTGACAGCTCCACTTGCTAGTGCAAGTACCCCGGTGCGAACTGCCTTTGATAGGGCGGGGGGTGGATTGGGGCGGTGGTCGTGCAGACAAGACTCGTTTGCCGCAGGGCCTCACCAAGGAGAGGCCATCTAACTGCATGTAAGAGGCAGGCTGCAGGATCTAGTACATGGAAGGCAGGGGGGTGAGTTTATAAATACCTCACCCTCCCAGGAGAATATATGGGTGCAGTTCACCCTGGAGACCCTGGATGCCTAGGCAGTTAGTCAGCAGCAGGCTGGCCTGTGGTGGCAAGGCGGCACGGGCCAGAGGGGGTCATCTCTGTACCCGGTGCCCAAAAGGATGATTTATTATGATCAACCATATTGATTATTTACCTATAACCATGTTTTGTATCAATAAAATCCAACGGCCTTTTATTGCCAACGCTTGAACAAAGTGGTGTGGTAAGTATTTTTGGGGGAGGAGGCAAGGCCGGGAGGCTTGATGCCAACCCGCAAAATAACATATGTATGTCTGCTGCATATGGGTTCAACGGTTATGTGGATTGAAGGTGGGCGGCCAGCGTGAGGGAGGATGCTGGCCGGAGACATTTGGTGTGACAAGACAAGGCACAGGAAGACTATTCAATGGAGACACACTAGATTCATTTAAAAAATCAAAACAACCATTGTTAAAATATATGTTGGGTTTTATTTTAGATCTTAATTTCAATTGAACATAAATGATAAACATTACACATTGTAAAGTTCCGGTTGCAGCACATCCAGGGAAAATCCGCGGTATTGTCCACTGTCGCTGGGGAAATGTTGTCTAATGGCAAGTACCGCACAGGCAGGTATTACTCTCCGAACGCGGTGTCCGAGCCTCCCGTGAAGCCACCAAGTGAAGCAACGATAGGCCACCAGCCTGTACCACCTGTGAAAATGAAAGATGCAAACTGTATTAAAATGACAAAACTTTCTTATCACTGTCGATTCAGGTAAAAAATGTCATTCTGCTTTGAAAAAAATTCTATCTAGAAAATGCACAATATGGAACCAATTTACATGCATTCGAATGATATGTAGATGTAATTGTATATGTGGGAGACGACCATGAAATAGTAGTGGCATCACTGACATCACAACCAGAGTATACTTACTCGTTACTCGGATTACGCGGACGAACAGTGCCGCGAAGTTCGTGCATAAGCACCATCATCATCCTCAACACGGTCCGTGAGAGGCAGGCTTCCCTGAATTCTGGCAGCTCGGTGATGCATTGCGGACTTGGCTCGCCTTCCGAAATGTAGGCCAAGCACCCGGAATTTTCACGGCAGCAGCAGTTCTCCTCCTCAGTTGGCATTAGCTCGCACCGATTGCACGTGCACCAGGTGGAGACGCCGTCCATGCGACATGGTCCAGGCTCTTCATCCGTTGACTGGTCCTCCCAACTGCCGTCCGAATCCCCATCGTTTTCGCGTGCTTGCCTTTCCAGTAGTTCTTCCTCGGTGTACTCGGGCTCGTAAATATACGGCATTATTGTAGCCATTGTGTGGTAAAGAAAGTAAAATAATTTACAGAGATGGTACAGGTGTTCACAAGGCCTAGAAGCGGCGAAGGTAGCTGACCAGAGCACAGAAACGAGTCACAGAATACTCAAAGTAACACAGAGAGAGTAATGGAATCGAAAATCTGCTGCTGTGTGTTGTGAAACGGTGTGTTTATACTTATTGAGGAAAGAGGCGTCCTGCCATTTCCATGGCGACACTTCAGTAGCTGAGGCGCAGCGATTGTTGACACGAAACGTGCTTTGGCGTTGGGAAATGGGCGGTACGCGTCTGCTGATGTCAGGCTCAGGGGCGGGGGATTTGATTTAGTGCCGCAAAAGCAGGTGAGCCAGGTCGATGGGGGGAAATGATAGGATTATCAGAAAATGGCGGCTGATTTCGAGTGCGTTAATGGACGAAAAGTCGGGTAAGGTCCATAGGAAAGTTTTCTACGATCTACCGATTTATGCTTAAAAACACAGGGCCGAACCGTAGGGACAATAAAAAAAAAGTCCCAGAACTATCCTTTAATTGTTTCATATCCTGAGACATTCCTGAAGCATTCAATCTTGTCTGTTTGTGCTGGGAGGGAAGGTGTCATATTTTGTAAGGGTAGCAGCAGGTCACCAGTAGCACAGAGCCATAGATTCTGCTCTACACCACCAAATTTCACCTCCATAACCCACTCATCTCCCCTTATTGTAATCACCTATGGCTCAATTGCAAGTACAAATAGAAATGGTGAGAGGGCATCCTAGTCTGTTCCCGCTTCCCAGGGTGAAAACCTTGGTGCATTGTCCCTTAGTCACCACTGAATTTATTGGCTTGGTATATAGCAGTCTGACCCATCCAGAAAATAGTAATCAAAACGATTCAGTCTCTGGAAAAGCAACATCCTGTCAATGCAGTTGAAGGCTTTTTCTGCATGTAAGGATAGTGCTGTAACCCCTGCATCAAGCAGCCAACCTTCTATCAGCATATCTATCTCCTTTTAGTCATAGCAGCATGCTGTCCCTTCAGGAAGCCCATCTGGTGAGAGTCCATCAGCCTCAGCAAGATCCCCTCTAGACGTCTTGCCAACACCCTTGCCAGTGTTTACTGTCTGTCTTAATACAATGTGAAGGCATCATGAAGAAGGGTAGACTACAGACTTAAATTTCAAACAAAAGATATTTATGAACTCAAATTTCAGGATGGTTGAAAGCCAAACGTGTCCAATGCTATGGTAGGATTTCCCTACCTGAATAAAACTAAGGAAAGTCTGCGTCAAAGAGTTCAACTTAAGAATCCATCTGTGTCCAAAACCTATCCTTGCCTCTCGCAACTAGAACCAATAAATGTGTAGGGATATTAAAGTCAAAAGAAACAGTGTTTAACATAAAGTTCTTAGCTTATTCCAGATCCCCTTCCCCAAGTATATGAAAGTTCTCCACAAGTATATGAAAGTTTCCATTAACAAAAGTCTCAAAGTTTACCTTCTCCAGTTCAAGGTGATATAGTTAAAAAACAATCCTTGGGGTTCCCTTCCCCAACCTTTAAGTTGCACAATCCAAACAAAAAGAGTCTCAGGATTTTGTTCCCAAGAGTAGAAATTTTATATCTCAAGCCTCAGGATTCCCTTCCCCAACACTTCACTTGCTTCAGTCTTTTCAAAAGTGATGCAGTGGATTTATTGGGCTTGCTTTGTGGTGTCCTTTAATTTCCACCATTTAGGGCTCAATGGTATAGGCGCAGTTATCAGACCGCACGGTCCACCCATCACAGGTCGCGCAACCAGGAACCCTGGTTTCCTTAGACCACATGCAGGTTTCTTGACACTGGCTCCTTTGTACCAAGTCACCTTCACTTGACTCCTTTTATAGGCCTCTTGGCTTTTGGGTGTACTCTCATATTCCTCTGGCTTCTCTTTGGTTGTCTCGTAGCTCTGCCACCATGTATCACACACCCCTTGTCAAGTTGTAGCTTTG
This sequence comes from Ambystoma mexicanum, assembly GCF_040938575.1. NCBI lineage: Eukaryota > Metazoa > Chordata > Amphibia > Caudata > Ambystomatidae > Ambystoma > Ambystoma mexicanum. The sequence goes on along the minus strand of NC_090921.1, from coordinate 1,142,239,392 downwards.
CCACACGTTGCCACAATGCACTCAGTCATTACAGTTCATGGTTTAGGCTTCCTTTACCCTTTAATATATTCAGCTTTCAGGTTACATGTAACTCGTTGTGCAACATAGATTTGTTATGGTTAAATTTCAGTTCAGAGTTCAAAAGTGGTTTTATGTTGTTTAATTATATTCGGTTTGAACCGTACACATGTTTGCTTCGAAGCCAAATTATGAGTGAGTTTGATATTCAATATGTTAAAGTTTCATATAGTTCGGCATTCAAGATGTATTGGTTTTCTTTCAAAGTTAAGTTTTCATATAGTTCAGTATCCAATATGTGCTCAATTGTTTAAGTTCACCAGCTTCTTTTGGGTTTGTCTGATGGTTCCCGGGCTTCCTTTTAATCTGCCGAATCAGGGAAACCCACCAGTGCGAGCTTCACTTGCTCGCTGCATCGTTTCTCCTTCGCATCGGCACCTCCGATGCTTCTTTTCAGACGTTGCCAATGCCCTCAGGGTCATGCACACTCCAGCAGCTCCTGCTGCCTTTGCCGAGCATTTGAGGTCCAGGCTCAGGGAAATTACAAAGCCCATTCTCACCTAAGGTCCCACAGGTCCTCCGGGTCTTTTACGGGTGTCTTGGTTCTTCCTCCTAGACCACCATTGCTGCCTCCTCATAGGTCTCCTGCTGCTCCTCTGTGCTCTGGTCTCCCTGCTCCCCCACACTCTGGTCTCTCCATTGCTCTTTCTCCTTCTCTTTATACATCTGCAGCCCCTTGACTGGCTGCAGGTGTGAAAACCTAATTGGCCCTGTCTGACCATGATTAGAGGGACATGCCTGACCCTCACAGCTTGTTGCAGGCATCTTCTTCGTCCCAGTACCAAAGTGGTGAAAAGAGGTAATCTTTATCACTCTCAGTTGCGTCTTTTTCATCTCAGTACTGTCAGGTGTTGGATGTGGAAAGATAGGGGAAACTGGTTTGTGATAGCCCAAAAAAGTCGGGGGAGTTTTAGGTTGACTGTCACAATAGAAAGAAGGATACCATGTCTCGCCCAAGGGTACCCCACTCCCAATCCGTAAGGACCCTCCACTCAGGTGATCCTCCCTCCCTTTTCTGCCCCCAGGGTCAGGATCCAAGAGCGATGGCCTTTCCCTGTCCATCTGCGCAGAGGATCCAATGGAACTAGAAGTGAGAATACCCTCATGTTTATCACAACGGCTAACTGGCCTTTAGCTTACTAAGAGGGTGGATTTCTTATCCTTCTTCAGCAAGCCTGAGGGGCTGTTGTGTCATACTAATTGTGGGACCTGCCCTTCTTCCTGAGAAGCTTTGACCATATCTATGAGGAGACTGACCCCACTTTTTGGAACAGTCCTATAAGATTGCAGGGGTAGGCCGTCTGAGCCTGAGCATTTGTCAGTATTTAGGCTGTTTACTCCCTTATTCTACACAGAGAGTTCCACCTCGAGTGCCATCTTTTTCATCATCAACAGCTTCGGTAGAGTTGCAGTGCCAAAAAAGCTGTTCATGTCCTTATTATAGTCCTGTGTTTCTACAGTGTAAAGGTCTTCCTAGTATGCACAGAATTCCCGATTGTATGTCTGGATCATATGACACAGCCGCTGATATTTTCTCAAATGTACTTGTCGCCTAATCATTAATCATAATGCTCAGCCTGTCCACCAAGTCGGCTACACTTCCCCCATTCCTCAAAGTATGTGTAGAGTGTCCTAAAGAACACATATTCAGACATTAATTTGTTAAAGTCAGACTACTTCAGGGGTTTTCTCATTTTTTCTTCATTTAGGGATCTCACTAAATCATTCTCCAAAACCTTGACTTCACCCTCAAGTGTCTTAGTCTCTTGCGCCTTATCTTTTGTCTATTGCTGGTTAGACCAATCAGTAGGACATGCATGCTACATTCAAAAGCCTCCCATACTTTCAGATCCCTAACTCTAGATTTCTCTTTGATGCCCCAAAGTGCTCCACTTCCTTCACTATATATTCCTTCATCTCTTCATCTTCCAGTATAGATACATTAATTTTTCATGTCCATTTCCTTTTGAGTGGTAATCTAGGACTACCTGTAGTGTTCAGCGCAAGGTCCAAACAATGCATGTTACCTATTGCACTCCTTAGACAATGCTCAGTGGACCTCCTAGCCATTAGTATGTACTCTATTTGTGAATGTACGTCATGGGCATCTCAGTGGAATCTGTTGTCTCTACTGGTTGGGCGCTCCAAACTCCACAAATCTAACAGATGTAATTCTGAAGAGCCTTTAATGTCTCACAGTTCCAGTTCCTTTCAAATCGAGTTACCTCTTTACTTCTAACATTGGGCTCATCGCTTCCTTAAAATCTCCACTTGATTTGGATATCATTCCGAGAGAGGTCTTGTAAGTACTGTGCTACCCTCAAAAACATTCCCCTCCCCCACACAGCTGTTGGGGCGCAAATATTGTAGACTGTCACTACTGCATCAAACATTCTTAGCAGCAACAATATGATCCTCCCTCCCTTATCCTTATTATGGGCCTTCACCATTACTGGGAGGTTCTCCAGTAGTAGAACCACTGCCCACATGGACTTAGAATTGTCAGGTGATGCAAATACCTGGCCAACCCAGTCGTTGGCTTTCCCAAATACCTAGCCAACCCAGTCCTTGGCTTTCCCAAAGGCTTTTCATCTTTCAACTACCTCCTTTGGAAAGTCTGACAAAGACAGAAACGTGCATGCTTCTGTACAAACACTGATTAAATAGATTGTGTACAGACTTCATGGTCTCTGCGCGACTCCCCCATAGAAAAGGACAGCGAAAAAGACTAGCTGACCCTCAAAGAAGACCCATCACCCTAGTGTGTGGTGGTGTGCCTGTCTGTCTATAAGTGGATAGAATAAGAAAAAAGCATCTCCGAGTGGTGCAATTCAGTGGACACCTACCAATACAGTATCTTATTGTCGGCAGTGTGTCAAAACAGGAAATTCAATGTAAAATGGAAGATAGCGATAGACAATCAATATTGTTCATCGAGGGACAAGAGGGAACGAAAAATCAAAGCAAAAGTACAAAAATGATTTTAAAAAAGAGAGAAATGTAGTTTAAAAATAGGAACAAGGTTGAAGCAAATTAGTTTATTGGAATCGTGCATATGGTCCATACCATATGGTCCCTACCAGAATACCATTTGTTTGTATGTGGCAGCATTTATGCAAATTCCGCCGCAGGAAACTCTGACTCATGTAAATAAAAAAATGTCATAGTTCTTCTCCAGGTTTGCGAGGTCTGAGGGAGTCATAAGTCAGACCAATTCTCATGGCAGTTATCAAGAGATTTTATCATGAATACATCATTGGGCAATCAATACTTTCTTGACCCACTATCCAGCACTTTCCCCACGAGGACTGGAGCGTGTTTACATATTTGTACCAGTCCTTAAATATGTTGGGAAGGGTGCTTTGTTGGTGAAAGAAAATATCGTTTACCCAACAATATATCTTTTTTTCAGTGTTACATTCTCGTGCAACCCTCATAGCTCATCAGGCTCAGAACGAGTCACAAAGAGCGGGCCAGATTGCAGTGCCCAAGTTTGCATCCGCGTGGTACACCTCAGCCCACACCCTGCCCTACTGAACTGGTACACTGAGTATCATTAAAATGGATAGCATCTAGCATTAGAGCGGTTACAAACGGGAGGAATCTGGCATCAAGCGCAGTATTAAAAAAAAATTATAGTTATGTAAACGGAACTGTCAGTTGGAATAAACGCCTGGACCGTCCAACAAGCTAGAAACTGTGTAGGAGCAAGACATTGTAACTGACAGACTTTTCCGGGCAAAAACAGTTACCATCCCCCATTAAAATTCCCAACTAGCATTACTGCCCTCAAGGGGAGAGGACGGACTTCTGTCCCTTAGGGCTGTGCACAGTGGTTGCTATAGGGAGAGGGCCAGCGAGCAGGGCCTCCTCCCGCCTGATAGGGTCGTGACGTCAGCCGGCTGAATGCCTTTTGTGACACGGCCCTGCCCTAACGTATAAAGCAGGTGGTTGGGCGACAGCACTGGAAACAAGCACGGAAGCCAAAAGGGACCTGTTCTTGCGGCAGCGCTTTGTGTCCCGGAAACATGAACGACTCAAGGCCCTTCCTTATCACGAAGAGCAGGTGAGGAGGAATTGGGGAAGAGTTATTTCTACAAGGGCAATCGAATGATTGATAGGCTAAACAAGTGGGTTAATGTGAAGAGCCAATAGAGCAGCAGTGAGCGTGGCGAGATAACACTAGCAAAACTTTAAAAAGAGAACTCACCATATATTTTCATCGTTTGGTGAAGTTCTAACCTAGCTCACAATAGTTCACTTTTGAGAATAAAAAGTGTGCCACTTTTAATTTCTGCCTCGGAATTTATAAACCCAGAGATGTCAGGGAGAGGTGGAAGGTACAGTATACAGGGAGTCACCCACATATTTCATTGACTTTCCAGGCGGAAGTCAAAATATTTTATATAAGAAACGGGTCAAACCAATATTAGGGAAATATTTACAGAGTTCATGTGTTTTTCTTTTGCTCTGAACGAGTGCATTGTCATTATTGGTTTAAACAAATGCATCGAAAGTATAAAAAATTACAATACCTTGACAAGGAATGATTTTAATATCTATTTTAATGTGCACTACTATTACCGTTGATTCTTGACTATCTTATCTTACTAGTATTTGTAGAGCGCAGCGCACGCCCTGATGGCGCTAGAGCAACCTGCAGGTAGTCAGCAGTGGGAAGTTATTTAAATAGAAAGGTCTTCCAGAGACGACGGAACGAGAAGTGGTCCTCAGTAGCACGTAGTGCCAGTGGAAGTAGGTTCCAGTGGGGTAGCACAAATATGGGGCCCCACCTGCGAGCTCTGCAGAGGGCCCCCCCCCCAGCGCAGGAACAACTCAATGGTCGCGGCACACTCTGGGCTGTGAGATAAATATATATGTGTTTTAATGCAATATACAGCACACTTTCTGAGAAGAATTGGCTAAATACCTCCCTGCTAGAGCCCTTCTGTCGTTCTGCAGATTAGATGCTTTTCCAAGCAGAGAGACGGGGGTCGATCTCTCTCCTCCTTGGGTGCCTCCCTCTGGAATGGCCTTCCTGCCCCTCTCAGAATTGAGCCAGTTCTCCTTAAGTTCCGGAAGCTTTTCAAGACCTTTAATTTCTCTTCTTCCTTCCCTTTCCCCAGCTAAATTCTCCATCTGCCTGTTGACTGGCTGCCTGGTTCCTTCAGAGTCTTACAGGGCACTAGGCCCCCCTTATCCAGTCTACCCCTGCATTTGGCTCCCCTGCCCCCTCAACCTGCACTTGCCTTACGGGCCCCTCCCCCTGCACGAGCCTATTATTTTATTTTTTATTTTATTTATTTGCATTTATCAAGTGCGCTTGCAGCCCAGGAGGCATTGAGGCGCTGTTACAGATGATAAGCAGACTTGAGTTACAGGCGGGTGCCCAATGGGCTCATGGTTACACAGTAACAAACAAATATGCAGGGAATTGCTCAAACCAATTCGTGATAGATATTCCATGAGCTAAGTGCGAGATATGGGGCTGGAAGGGCTACAAGGGTGCAGGCCTAGCTGGGCCTGCACCCTTGTAGCCCTTCCAGCCCCTTATCTCGCACTTAGCTCATGGAACTTCCATCCCCTGCACTCTCTGCTTTCCCCTGGCACGGTTCCACCTGGCACTCGCTTTTTCTCATGGGTCTTTCCTCCCTGACCGGCACTTCCCCCTCCTCCCCTCTTTAATGCACTTGCACAATCCGAATGTCACAAGGCCTAGTAGGATAGTTTTTGTTTTGTCCACTCTGTTCCCACACCCTCTTGTCTTGTTGCGCCTCGAAACACAGTGGCCCTCATTCCGAGGTTGGTGGTAGTCATGGCGCTATTTGCGCCATGACTGCCACCAATAACGGGTCCGGCACCGGTATAGTTCAATGGGTAATTACCGGTATAGTCAGACCTTTGCGAGACCGGTAAGTCCCCATTGAAAATGCCATTCCCCATTCCCATTAGAGCCCCCAAAGGGCTCAATGGGAATGGGGAGGGCGCTAATAACGGGCTTGCGACTTGCAAGCCTGTTATTAGCGCCCTGGTCCCTTAATGGGTCCCGTCCAGAACGGCTGGTGAGACCTGCCGTTCCTGTTGGGACCCGCTAAGGGGCCTTGTAGTAGAGCGGTAAGGGATTACCGGCACCGGTCTCCTTACCGGTGCCCGGTTTCCCTTACCGCCCAACTTGGAATGAGGCCAATTGTGTATAGTCGCATTATAAATACCCAATAAATAAAAATTCAAAAAATCCAATACATGCAAGTCACCAACAGAGCACAGGAACATTAATGCTTTAATTGATGTAATGCTTTGCTATTAAAAATGCCATGCCACACTGAAAACATATCCAACCGGCTGCACAATATAGACCAGTTTAGACAAGTAATGGCATATCACAGTAAAGCATGCAAGGCCACATTTAGACATACCCAGAATGGTTGCACTAAAATGCTAGTCGAAGCAATAACACTTACCATGGTTGTTTTATCACAGATGCCCAGAAAAATATACAATGCCACAGTAAGAAACGTCTAGACTGGTAGCACCCAAATTCCATTCTACCAAGGTAACTACACCTAGCAGAACTGCTTTATCAGAGAGGCCCATTAAAAAAAAAAGTCAAACCAAACTAAGAAATGACTAGACTGGCTGCACCAAAATGCCTCTCTAGCCACCTATACCACATGTCATGCCTGCTTGGACTGGAAATGGATGACCATTAGGATTGAAAGCACAATCTCCACCCCACCCCAACACCCTGCCCCATCCCCCAACATCAAAATTTCACTGTTAGTACTTGCATTGAAATGCATACTTTCTTTTGGCAATTGAAATCATGATATAGGTTTGGTACTTGCATGCTAGGGGAGTAATCTGAAGGGTAAAGAGGAAGGAGACCACTCATTCTCACAGCAGTCCATAAGTGGTTGCTTTCAGACTTAAAGGAGAGAGTTAATTGTTTGTAACATTGAAGCTGCAATAGCATAGTCTCATTAGATGGCATAAAGAGGGTAGATGTCCTCACACACATAAGATTGCCCCTCCCCGCTGCCTGTGTAGTTAGCTCTCCTCCCAACATTTGAAGGGTTAGTCTCTTCAGCACAAGCACACACACCATTCACCATACACACATACGCACACACAGCCATTGGTACATTTAAGTGTCCACACTTTTCACCATACAGGTACACCCAGCAGCCACCCATACGTTTAAGTGTGCACCCTTTCACCATAAACTCACACAGGCACACCCAGGAAGCCACCCATACATCATGCACTTACTCATTCATGCACTTTACAATATATACATATATATGCACACTACATGCACACACACACATTCAAAGAAAATATATTTAACTTACCTTTAATCCGTTGGTCCAGGGAACAAGGCCTTCAGCTCCCTGCAGCAGCCAGGAACACATGTTCCCTTCATCTGCAGAGGATCTGGAGGGGAGCCCTATTACTTAAAAAAGAAATGATTTCTTTTTTAAGTAATTCTGACTTCATAAAGAAATTATTTCCATTAAGGGAATGGACCGTAACGGAAGTAATGTCTTTATGAAGGCAGAGTGACTACAAAAAGAAACTATTTATTTTTGAAATCCTACGTCTCACCAAACCCCATGACATGGAGACCTCCAGCTTGAAGCCTTCCATTTCATGGGCTGGGGTAAGCCCTCGGACTTCAAAATGAGTTTCTTTTTGTAGTCACTCTGCCTTCATAAAGAAATGATTTCTGTAGAAATAAGTTCTTTATGAAGGCAGAGTGACTTAAAAAAGAAGCAGTTCTTTAACTTTCTTTTTTCATGAGTGGGCCCACTCCCAGGACATTGGGTGGCAGAGCCCCCCGCAAAGTGGTGGCTGCAGGGTCCAGTGCAAGTTCCACTGCTTAGCTGCTGCCACAGACAAAGCACAATCACCCATCTGGGTAAGCCACACCCAAGGCACTTGGATGGTGAGGGATTGCTGAGATTGAAAAGGGCTACTAAGCACATAGGGGCAGAATTTAAGCTGAAGATGTTCTGCTCCAGAGCCATATGCACAAGGATTAAATTGAATTCTCTGAATAACAGGGAGCCACTGCAATTGTCTTAAGATGGGAGAAATGTGTATAGAAAAGGGTCTGAGTAACTAATCTGGCCGCTGCATTTTGCAGGAGTTGAAGACGGTGTAACAGATAAAGAGGATGGGCCAAGTATAAATAATTACAATAGTCAATGGTGCACAGCACTAGAGAGGCCACTGCCGAGTCATGCAAGCATAGGAATAAAGGGAAGAACCTTACGCAAGACCCTAAATTCGTAAGGCCGAGATTGACACACCAACGCGACCTGCACCTCACTGGAGAGAGAAGATGAAAGTTTGATACCTAAGTCTTTTGCTGATGACACAGGTGATGGAAAAGGACCCAGGGAAGGGGGCCAGTAGGAGGGGGTCCACAAAGAAGAAGCAGAGAGGTTCAACCACCAAGACCTCCATCTTGTCCCCATTCAGTCTTAACCAGTTTCACTCATCCAAAAGCCCACAGCCTCGAGGCACTCTCGCAGCTGAGAAGCTGGACCAGGATGAGATAGGTCCAGCCAAAAGATTATCTGAGTGTCATCAGTATACAAGCAGCACCGGAGGCCGTGTGAGTGGACGAGGCCAAACAGTGGTTGAATGTATATATTTAATAGGGTGGGGGACAGGGCAGACCCCCGAGGAACCGCACCAGACACGGGGATAGAAGAAGAACAAAAAGGGGGAGAGAGAGAGATTAAGTCCGCTCCAACAGAAAGGATTTAAACCAAATCTGTACATGCCTGGTAATTCCAGACCCTGCCAAGCAGTTGGCAGGATGGAGTGGTCGATGGTTTCAAATGCAGCCGACAGATCTAATAATATCAGTGCCCCCACTCCACCCTGATCAGTGAGGCACGTTAGGTCATCTACAACAGATACCGGCATGCTCTCTGTGCCCCACCCGAGGCGAATACCAGATTGAAAAGGTTCAAAGAAATGGGAAGATTCAAGAAATGAACTAAGAAGTAGAGAGATCAAGGGCTCGAACAATTTCATGAAAAACAGAAGTAAAGAAATAGGACAGAAATTAGCCAAGCCTGAGGGAGCTGTTATGTATATGCTTTGTGTGTGTTTATATTATGACTATAAGGAACACTCATGTAAGTTCCTATCTGCTGCAGGGATGAGGTCAGATGATTCCAGAGTGTACAATCCCCAGCGTTGTTATTGCTTGATAAACAGCAGTTGGCTGTGGGCTGCAAAGCTGGTTGGGGGTCTTTATCCTTGTGTCCTGTCTATGACATTATATTCAATAAAGTGATCGTCAAACATACCTGGTGTGGTTTGTGGCCCAACAATGGCGAAGAGGATGGGATGCTGAAACGAGTGGCATCCACCATCTGGTCCCAATTAGTGGATTTCCCCAGTGGTAGTGGTGAAAAAAGGGAATGGTGATCTGAGAGTTTGTGTTGACTTGAGAGAACTGAATCGGTGTGTGATAGCTAATCGACACCCACTTCCAAATATGGGGGAATTGTTAAGTCGAATTGGAAATGCGAAGTTCTTTGCAAAATTAGATATTTCGAGTGCGTATCACCAGATAAATTTGGATGTGGAGTCTCGCAAGCTTACAGCTTTTATTACGTATGAAGGGATCTATCAATTTCGCTGCATGCCGTTTGGTTTGATATCAGCTTCTTCTGTTTTTCAAAAAGTTATGGATAAGCTTCTGAAAGACGTGTGTGGTGTATGGTGTTTTCAAGACGATGTATTGATATGTGGGAAGAGCAAGGAAACATTAAAAGAAAGTGTTGAGGTGGTGCTGGAGATTTTCAAAAAAAGAGGTATAACGTTGAGAGGGGAGAAATGTGTTTTCTCAACCCGTGTGGTAGAATATTTGGGTCATGAAATATCAGAGGATGGGTTGAGGCCAAAAAGAGACTTGGTGGACGGGATTGTGAGAATGCAATCGCCGAGGAATAAAGCAGAATTGAAATCGTTTTTGGGTACTATTGAATTTTATCATCGTTTTGTAGAAAAATACGCTGATAGTGTGACTAGACTAAGGGCATTGTTAAAAAAGGGAGTAGAATTTGAATGGGACAAAGAATGTGAGAAGGAGTTCAGTGAAATTAAAATGAAAATTGATATGGCAAAACCCTTAGCTATGTTTGATACCGGAAAGAAGACCATTCTCTCCGTAGATGCAAGCGGTATGGGAATTGGTGTTGTGATGTCCCATTTGGGACCAGATGGTATTGAAGCAGTTGTGATGCATGCCTCTCCCGCATGTTGAAAGGTGCTGAACTCAACTATTCAGTTTTGGAAAAGGAGGCCTTAGCATGTCATTGGGGGATAGAGAAACTCAAAAATGTTGTGTGGGGTCAGGAATTTATCCTGAGAACCGATCATAAGCCCCTGAAGGCAATATTTGAAAGCAAGGGCCTTGATAAAGTCTCAAGAAGAGTTGCATGCTGGGTAACCAGACTACAATGTCATAAATTTGTCATAGAGGTAGCATCGGGCAAAGAGAATGTGCTGATCATGCATCTAGAGTAAGAAGAGAAGAAGCTAATGTAGATGATTATGACAAGTTTGTGGAGGTAAGAAATATGGTGTTTGCAACTGTAGAGGGTGGTATACAGTGAGAGGAATGGCTTTTTGTATTGGAGTCGAATGAAATGTGGAAACGCATAACGAGTTTTGTCAGAGAGGATTGGCCGGAGAAGAGGTTATTATCTGGTGAAGAGAGATCACTAGGGGAGGTGAGATTTGAGTTATCAGTGAAGGATGGGTTATTGTACCGGTGGGACAAGTTGGTTGTTCCTGGATGTTTATGGGAGAGATTGATAAACATTGCTCATCAAGGCCATATTGGAATATACAAAACTAAAGAAATAATAAAAGCTGACTATTGGTGGCCAGGTCTCGATCGAGAAATTGAGAGAAGAGTTGGGGAATGCCCCGATTGTATTAAATCAGGAAAAAAATTGTCAGCTGTGGCCCAGCCAGTGAGGAAAGTGCATGCACCTAATGGGGTATGGCAGGATCTTGAAATGGATGTTCTAGGCCCAGTTGATATGGGAAGGGGGCGAGGAAGATTTGTGATTGCTTTGGTAGATACATTTTCGAGGTGGACAGAGTTCAAAGTGATGAGGGAAGTAACATGCCAGAATATTGTGGGATTCTTAGAAGCGGTATTCGAGAGGGAAGGCTTGCCTAGGAGTGTTTGTATGGACAACGGTCCACAGTTTACTGGGAGATTATTTCAAGAGTATTTGAACAAGTGTGGAATAAGGCACAAAAGGACTGCACTCTATTATCCCCAAGGGAATGGCATGATTGAGAGAGTAAACAGGTGCATTATGGAAGGGATTAGAGGCGCAGGTGCATGTGGAATGGATAGGAAAGTTGCAGTAAAAGAACGCTTGTATGCCTTGCACATGGCACCATGTATTGAAACGGGAATCAGTCCATTTGAATTGATGAGAGGTCGAAAGAGTAATACCTTACTGTCTCCAGCATGGCTGGGTAGGGCGAGAGAAACGGATAATGTGGTGGATGATGTGAGGAAAAGGATGGGTGTCCGAAAAGATAAATGGGTCAAGAAGATAAATGAGAAGTTTCCTAGAAAAAGGATGATTGTTGAAGTATGGGATTTCATAAGGATAAGGAGGGCAGTGATTCCCAGAAAGGGTGAGCTTCTTTATTCAGACCTTGTTAGAGTTGCCCAGGTGTTTGAGAATGCTGTGAGACTAGAAAGTGGACAAATATGGAATATGTCCAGGGTTGCTAGGGTGAAGAAGTAAAACACATGTTGATTTAACTGTGGAGTGTTGGTTACATAGGGTGATGCTTAATATAGATACTATTTTTTTATACGTTACTGTCTACACTGCTTTCTGAACATATTTGTATTTTATTTGAGTAACAAATAACCAAAGTTTGATATTGCTTTAGATAAGGGAGGGGGGGGTGTTATGTATATGCTTTGTGTGTGTTTATATTATGACTGTAATGAACACTCATGTAAGTTCCTATCTGCTGCAGGGATGAGGTCAGATGATTCCAGAGTGTACAATCCCCAGCGTTGTTATTGCTTGATAAACAGCAGTTGGCTGTGGGCTGCAAAGCTGGTTGGGGGTCTTTATCCTTGTGTCCTGTCCATATATATACCCATGTATATATTCAATAAAGTAATCGTCAAATATACCTGGTGTGGTTTGTGGCCCAATAGGAGCCAATGAGGATTTCTTCAGGAGGGGGATTACCAGGGCGTGTTTACCATCAGAGTGGATGACACCTGTGCAGCAAGAGTGATTAACTGCCTAAGCAACCCACAGGGCAATGAATGGCATAACATCTTTACAGACGGCCAGAGGAACGGGATCGAGAAGGGAAGATTTTAATTTCCTAGTGTCCGACAGTATGTCCTCAGTAGAGAAGGACAGAGTGACCAGGAGGCAGCTAGGGCAGGTACAGAAGGGGCAGAGTCATATTTGCCAGTCTTTAGGTCAGACAGGAGGATTAGGTCACGAATGGATGCAATTTGTGTATGAGAACAGGTGGATAAACACAGCTCCTGTGATGAGGCAATCCCTGTCCGTTCAGCTAAGAGGGAGGAACGTGCGCAGAGAGCCTCAAACAGTTCCCTGGGTTAGTTGATGGGAGATTCAACTTTACCATAATAGCATGTTGATTGCCTTATAATATGCTGAGCGAAGCAGCATTCGGTCATCCAGATGGTACGACTTCTTCCACCTTCATTCAGCTTGCCTCCCCCGTAGCCTCATACATTTTAAGTCTTCATCGTGCCATTGTTCCGAGTCACAACCTCGCTGTTAACACCATTTAAGGGTTGCAAGACAGTCTGCTGTAGAGGAAAATAATAAGGCTAAAGAGGAAAAAGTCTGTTTGCAGTGCCGTGCACCCAGCAGAAATCTCATTTGCTACCTGAGCTGTTGTAACCGAGTGCCAATTGTGTTTCAAAGTCTTAGGTTTGGGATGAGCTACAACATTTAAATATGTATTGATCATGAAAGGGATAAAATAAGGTGGTTAGACCAGTGCAGCTGCTGAGCTGGAGATATAGTGACTGGATTATGAGATGCGAAGACTAAATCCAGAGTATTTCCCTTTCGGTGGGTAAGCCCAATAACAGATTGCTGGAGACTAAAGTCCCCCCGGTGACCCTCAAATTGAAATTCCCCACTATCACCTGACCAGTGTATTTAAGTTGGAGCTCTGCGGCCAGCTCAAAAAAAGCATCACAAAAAGAGGGGTCCTAGCAAGGTGGCCTATACACAGTTAAAACATAAACCGATACAGAGGAATGACCAAAAGGCGGACCAATACAGCTTCCACTTTTAATCCGTGATCAAGGGGTATGGCAATCGCAGGCAGAGTCAATTTATGGATTAGTGCAACTCAACCCCCAGGTTGAGCAGAGGCGTGATCTAACTGGATAATACTATAATTAGTCCGAAGAGCCTGCACCAAAATAGTGCCGTAATGGCTTGCTAACCAAGTGTCTGTGATGCAAGTCACATCAGGAAAAGAATCTGAAAGAAGATCCTGGCAATTTAGTGAATGCAGCACTAACAAGCGGGTGTTAAGCAGCAAGCATGATACATTGTTTTTTAATAACATATTTTATTTATTTTATAAACGTAAACATATACATACAAGTTAATAACAAGTCATCGCTCGGGCATACAGGCAATCACTAAGCATAGCTCTTCATGCACATTGCAAGTTTCAGAGTTTTAGGTCCTTCATGAAATGGGTTACTAGGCGTCCAAATTATACATTGTGCAGATGAGTCTTCGCAGGACTCCAAACGTTTATCAAGTCTATTCATGGGTTCGCAGATCCCTACGTGTCTTCCCATTTTTGCCAGATCTTGCGTGCTTTCCCTGTCAAGTCTATTCATGAGTTCGCAGAGCCCTACGTGTCTTCCCATTTTTGCCAGATCTTGCGTGCTTTCCCTGGGCACCCTCTGGTAGTGTATATTCTCATTTCCATTTGCACACAGATATCCACGTCTGTTATCCATTGGTCACATTGAGGGGATAAGGGTGAGCCCCACAATTGGGCCAGATTCCTCTTTATGAGTCCCGTGGTTGTTGCCAGCATGAGTTTCTCATATCGGGGGATGTCTAGGTCGTCATCCATCCCTAGTAATAACAATTTGGGGTCCATGGGCATTCGTCGGCCGATGACTGCCGATAACCTGTCACAACATTTCTGCCAGAAAATTTGGATTCGTGGGCATTCCCACAAGATGTGAAAAAAGGTCCCCCTCGCCTGTTGGCACCTTAGACAGTTGGGATCAGTTGCTCTCCCCCATTGATGTAAAGCTTCTCTCGGATAGTATACCCTGTGTAGAATTTTGAGTTGGATCAATCTGATTCTAGCCGAGATGGCAATTTCCCTCGGATACATGAGTGCTTTGATCCATTCTTCCGGTTGTATTGGTCCCACATCTCTTTCCCATTTTGCTTTCAGATCTGTAAGTTCCGTTGTGGCGAAAGAGGCTATTGCATTGTACATTGTGGAGGTTATTTTATTATCGATACGATCTACCACGATGTTTCTCTCAATTGGTGTGCAATCTGGAATGTTCGGTGGGTCGATCTCACATGTGATAAGTGCGTGATGTATTTGTCTGTAATGGAAGTGTTCTGTGGGGGGTAGGTTGAATTTGTCCTGCAGGGTCTGGAATGGTATTATTGCTCCATCTTGTATTATGTCTGCTAGCCTTGTTATCCCAGCTGATTCCCAGGTCGCCCATTTTGGGATTTTACTTAGCTCCGGCAGACGTTTGTTACGCCATAGGGGCTGTGCCAGCGTGAGTTTCCCATCCCATCCCAGGTGCTTGTGTGCATCTAGCCATATTTGCGTTCTATGTGCTCTAATCGTGTTGGGGATCATGCGTACCCTACTATTGTAGAGGGTCTCTAATGGGGTGAGCCCGGCACTCATCTGGCTATCCGCTTTAATATGTGGTAGTTCAGGGTTGTTATGCAGGATATCATTTATCACCGGCATCTGGGCTGCCCAATAATATGTTTGTAGGTGGGGCAGTCCTATACCTCCTTCCCATGCGGAACGTTGTAGGGTTTTGAGCGCGATCCGTGGATGCCCTCCACCCCAGAGGAGCTTTCTGAGAGTCTCATCTATTTTTAGGAATTCTATCTTGGGTACATACAGTGGGGCGTTTTGGAGGATGTACACGAATCGTGGCAGAGTGAGCATTTTAAACATTGCCGCCCTTCCTAGCAGGGTGAGGGGTAGGGTCATCCAGTGTTTCACATCATTCGCAAATCTATCTCTGATTGGATGGAGATTTTGGGGAACATATTGCGTGAGGTCCGTCGCAACCTGTACCCCAAGATATCTGAAATGCTCGGTTTCTACTCTATATGGGCAATTGTGTAGAGCTGTCGTATCAGTTCCTTGGATCGGAAAAAGGATGGATTTGTTATAGTTTACCCGTAGACCACTAAATGCTCCGTATCTATTTAGTATTTGGGTGACGATGGGGTATGATACTAGTGGATCACTCATGTAGATCAGTAAATCGTCGGCATAGAGGGAAACCCTATCCTCCCAATCTCGGGCCCACCGGAACCCCTTCCACAACTGTGATTCTCTCAGCATTATTGCCAGGGGCTCGATTGCCAGTGCAAATAGCATTGCCGAAAGGGGACAGCCCTGCCTGGTCCCTTTACCCAGGTTAATACTACGTGATGTCCACCCGTTTACCCTTATCTCAGCTGTCGGTGTGTTGTAGAGCAGCTTGACCCAGCCTATGAATTGCTCACCCAACCCCATTTTACCCATAATGCTCCACAAGGCCTCCCAGTGGACTGAATCGAAGGCTTTTTCGAAATCAATCGCGAGGAGTGCTAGTGCATCCCGCAGCGATGGAGACTTCTCAATGGCGGCATGTAGCCTGTGGATATTCATTCGTGTGGATCTCCGTGGCATAAAGCCACATTGGTCTGGATGGATAAGGGTGTGTATGACTGTCTGGAGCCTGTTAGCCAGTGTCTTGGCCAGTATCTTAGCTTCTATGTTTATAAGTGAGATCGGCCTGTAGGAGCTGCATATGTTTGCTGGTTTGCCTTCCTTATGTATCACCACTATAGTGGCCTTTCTCAGATCCGGGGGCAGAATTCCTTTACCTTTGGCATATAGGAACATTTTATGCATCTGTGGTACTATGTGCTCATTGCCGATCTTTTTCCAAGCTTCCACTGGGAAGCCGTTAGGCCCTGGGGTTTTCCCATTTTGGAGTTGGGATAGGGCTGTCGACAGTTCTTCCTCTGTAATCTCTGTTTCCAAACTCGCTCTTTGCGTATCGCTTAGGTGTGGAATGGTGAGTGTGTCCAGGATGCTGGGATCCAGTGCAGTCGTCGGGGGAGCGTACAATGCCTCATAGTACTCTGCAAAGGTTTCAGCAATGCTTGAGTCGGTATAGGTCTGTTCTGCATTCCTGGTAGTGATACATCTTATCTGGTGTTGACCCTCCTCTCTTTTTTCCAGCCACGCCAGCATTTTGCCGGCCTTGTCTCCAGTCTCGTATAGCCTGGTACGCATTGTCCTGTGTGCCTGTTTCGCACAGGTAAGTGTGACATCATGCAGCTTCTTTTGTGTCGCTTGTAGGGCTCTGTTGTCATCTGATGCGCCTGTGTTTATATATCGCACTTCAGCGTTTCTGACCTCTGTTTCAGCGTCTTCAACCTCCTTCCTGTGCGCTTTTTTGTGTGCAGCAGTCCAGCTCAGTACTACCCCTCTCAGGGTTGCTTTGTACGCCTCCCATATGGTTCCTAGGTCCTCTATCGAGTCCTGGTTTGTTTCGAAATATGAGACAGTGGCTTCCTGCATCTTTTCTACTAACTCTTTGAACCCTAAATAATACGAGTTCAGGCGCCAAGTCAGTGGAGGCCTGGGTCGTTCTGTTTCGAGTAGGATCTTCAGCGGTGAGTGGTCCGAGATCCCCCTGGGCTGGAGTGTTGCCTCCGTTACTTTATGTATGTCTACACCAGGGAGGAAGAAGTAGTCTAGTCTAGACAACGATGCATGCGCGCCTGAATGGAAAGAGTATTGTTTCTCCATCTGGTGCAGATCCCTCCATGCATCCTTCAGTCCCAATGCTGTGGCAAAGATGGCTAATTTCGTCGGTATCATCGGATTTCTCCCCCTGATATGTGTACGATCTAGATTAATGTCCATTACATCATTGAAGTCTCCACCTACAACTAGTATATCCGCGGTGTTGTTGGCTATGATCGGTGTGATGTCGTCGAGTAAGGTATTTGTGAGCGCCGGGGGAGCATAGACCGCCAGTATGGCAATGGTTTGATTCCATAGCGTTCCATTTATGTGGACAAATCTCCCTCCGGTGTCCTGGGTTATGTTGGATATCTCTATAGGGATTCTTTTGTGTATTAATATAAGCACACCTCTCGAGCCCATTGAGAAACCTGCATGTATTGCTGTACGGTATTTGGTTCTTTTGAAAAATTGGCATCTTGTGCCGGCCAAATGTGTCTCAGTAAGCAGTATTAGGTCCGGGTTGTTTCGATTCAGGTATTGTGTTACTAGTCTTCTCTTGATACTGCTTCCCAGGCCATTGACATTCCATGTCATGATGTTAAGTTTTTTGGTGTCTGTCCCTTTCGCACTCATTTCTTATCTTGTTCGTATGTCTGTGCCATTGGTAGCAGTTTAGACGAGAGGAGTCCTGCTCTATCGGTGTTTGGACTGCCCTGTTGTCTTCCCATTTCAGCGTGCTTGTCTAAGTCGTGCTTTCCTTGTTGCCAGCATAGAACGTGAACAAATCCCAACTTACCCCCCTCCCTATACTCCTTCCCCAACTGAAGCATCTGTCGCCCACACAACCAAACTTAATCAAACCGTTGAACTTGGGGTATCTCTTGTCACTGTGGCGGTGGAGGTGCCGTAGTGAAGAGTCCGTAACTTGCTTAGGCCGCCGTGGGTTGGTGGTACCACGGCGGGTGATTGCAGGGTCTGTTCTATACCGATTGCAATCGGGGGGGTGGCTTGCGTGATGTGTCTTAACGCAGCCGCCAGCCGTTCTGAGTAGTGTTCTTTCCTGCTCGTGCCTCCGTATGTTTGTCGGTTGTGTTTAGGCGTCGGCATTCTGTGCTATTTCTTCCATCGGTTGCTGTGGCGGCTCATTTGGTGGCCTGTTTGGTCGGGGTCTATTTCTACGGTTTTCCTGTCTTCTCCATGGGCCCCATTCACCTTCTAGGTTGCGTTCTGCCCAGCTCCATGCCTCTCTTGGATCAGTGAAATGCACAGTAGTGCCCTTATGAAAGATTTTTAGCTGGGCTGGGAATAGCAGACCATATTTCACATTCAGCCCTTGTAATCTCTTTTTGAGAGTGTCAAAGGATTGCCTTGCTCTTTGTACCTCTTTGGTGAAGTCGGGGAAGAAGGCTATCCTGGAGCCGTTATAGGTCATGGCTCCATTCGTCCTTGCCATGTGGAGTATCGCGTCGCGATCTCTGTAATTTAGGATCTTGGCTATTATCGCTCGTGGCGGTGCTCCGGGAGTTGGTCTGCCAGTTGGTATCCGGTGTGCCCGTTCAATTGAGAAGAAGTTTGAGAGAGATTTAGGAGCGAATAAATCGGCGAGCCATTGTTCGAGGAACAGCTCCATGCTGGGTCCTTCTTCTTTCTCTGGCAGGCCAAGGATGCGGATATTATTTCTTCTCGATCGGCCCTCTCCCTCTTCCACCCTCTCCTCCAGTAGTTTAATGCGACCTAGTGCTGCATTCATTTGCTGGCCCATGCCTCTCACATTGTCTTCTGCCACTGATATGCGCGCCTCCGCCTCCCCTGTACGAGATGATAATTTCTGCAGGTCATGGCGCAGCAGAGAAGCATGATACATTGTTAATTTGAGCCGCACTCCTGTGCCAGAATGTATTATTAGGCACTAACTGTAATAACAACTCCAGTGAAAAAGTTATAGAGGCAGTCTTGCATGTAGTGCACCAAGGAAGCGACCACAGTTGGTCCGCAGCACGGATGAGCAAAGACAGGCTTGCCTTTTGGGCGCCTTCGGCACATAAGGTGCGACTGTTGCGCTCCACTGCTGCGCTGTCTACCTTCTCGACACATAAATGCGTGTCAGAGAAGTCATGTGACCACCCTGCTGGCAGTGTGAGAAACCAGAAGGTGTCTCACCCGCTAGTCCCCGGGGTCTCTCTCTCAGGTGACCAGAGCATGGCCATCGCCTTTGGATCCAGACTCTGGGGGCAGACCAGTGCTGGAGGATCAAGAGGTCTTCAGGGAGTGGAGGTGGGACACCTGAAGGTGAGACGCGGTACCCCCACCCTGTTCCACCTTTAACTCCATCCTATCAGGTAGGATACCTAGGAACTCTACCCACGCCCTTCCCTACACGAACACTTTCACACAGACAGCCCGTTCTGGGAGAAAACAGACTCACACCCGAGAAATACACCTGACATGGCTCAAAACTGTGGTCAGGCAAAGCCAGACAAATACTGTTAACACCTGAATTCCATTAAGCTGCCCCACACAGATAAAAGGCGCAGCACAAGAACACACTTTGAGGGAGGCAAAGGACACAGAGGAACAGCATTTTCCAAATGGCAGCTGAATGAAGGGAGAAAGGCATCAAACCAAGATGGGAAAGCATGGAGGGAGATACCCTTGACCTTTCCAGTGGGAAACTGTTACTTTCCAGAAACCTTTCAATTAAATGGCATAAGGCCAGGAAACCAGGCCGAAGAACCATGCATTGTGTGTCAGACACCCGGGGCCCTCGTGCATGACTAGGTGAGTCATGGAGGAGCTGCATCCACTGTGGTACCATCCTTGGCTCTAGGAACAAAGCAGCACCAGAGAAATCAACACAGCAGGTGAGTTGGGGAGACCAATGCAAGACCGGTCTGTGTTGAAGTCAAGGTTGCAAGCGGCAACATTGTATGAAAAGTGAAGAATATTAATGCGTGTGATGAAAGACGCGAGTAAAGCTCAATTGCCGATGGATGTTTGAACTTTTAATGAAAATGAGAGAAGGTACGAGACAAAGTAACAGAGTGGTCCAGCATCGCAGGTGTGCTCACTCGAAGGTCTCTGTGTTATGTACCCAGCCAAGAAGTGGCAGAAATAAAAGTGATAAAGTGAAAATAATGAATGCAGTGAATCAAAGTGGTCCTGCAATAGTTTAAGAAAAACCCATTGCACAGTCGAAAGTCTTAGAGTTTTGATAACAAAAGGAAATCAAGATTATAAGGTCCGAGCTCGACTGAGGGAGACCATGGTCTAAGCCCGACTGAGGGAGACCAATTGTGAACTTGTGTTTAAAGTGGTCTGAGCCGACCGAGGGAGACCAACTGTGAACTTTTGAATGTGAAAATCCTGATGAGATAGGAACTTTGATAATTGCTTGTTACACCAGGCACTCTGCAATAAGAGACTTTTATTGGGAAAGAGACTTTGGCACAGAAGGACCAGATACTTATATTTTGAACTGCATCCCCATGGCAGAGAAGCCATAGTGTGTGCGAAGCTCAGGTGTGTCACCTTGTGTCAGGAAATGAGATCCACGTAGTCTAGAATACCTCCGTCCCCGACTACCAGTCAGAGAGATATGAATATACTCGCTGACTGGTCGTTGAGGCCACAGGTGGTGACAGGAACAGGAACCTCCAGAACCCGGAGGACTGTAAGGAAAAAGGTAGGTAAAGAATGTTAACCAAAACACCAACCTTATCTCCCACCTCCAAGAAAAGAAAACTTAAAGTGTCCTACCAGTAGATGTCTGCTGTTCCCTCCAGAAGTCAAGAAGAGGCTAATGTAATAGTACCCAAGATGATACTCACACCAGACAGCCATGGGAGCCCACCACAAGTACATTCTGATGGGGGGTAACTTGAAGGGAGACAGGAATAGGGCCAGAGCCAGGAGGGGTTAGGCAGGAAAGGTATCCAGAATCCAATGGCCAAGTGTTCCAAAAACCAAAAAGGAAGATCCAAAGGCAATCCAAGTCCGTAATCCAAGGTCAGAGCAGTTCAGAGTATCAGTACAGAATAAAGGTGCCAAATCCAAAGGGTAGTATCCAGCAGGAGTCCAAAGAACATAAGCCAAGGTCCAACATTTCAAGATAGAACCAGAAATGAGAACAAACGCCACACGCTGCAGGAAAAACAGCTGAGAAGCGTATTGCAGCGTATCAGGTATTCCTTTATACTTCCTGGTTTTAATCAGGTGAGTACGTAGGTAGCGTGCATAAGGAGACACGTGGTCGTAACCTATGGTGATGATTGGAGGCGTGGAAGGGATCAGTGAAGGCCCCGCCCCCAAACACGTGATCGCCTCTTTCGTCCCGGGGCAACTGTATGGATCGGCCGGTGCGCCCGCCGTAGTTGCCATGGAACCTGCCAGGATCGGAGCGGCCAGCGCCGCCAACCAAGACCCCCCCAGAAGTGCCCGGGACGCGAGCGTGACCCCACGCTGGAGCGGGGCGGGGCAAGTGCAGGCAACCTGGAAGGCTGTAAGTGCATGACACCTTGTCTCGTGCTGAAATCATGGGGAAGGGAGGCCAACTGCTTATCTATCCTGACATATTGTTTCTTGAACACTTTTCTTTTGCATACATCATTTTCCCACACCATTTGTATTTAGTAGTAAGGATTGGCATTAGTATAGGTCCTTTTATTGTTGATAGGAATATCAATTACTGGTACTCCACTGTGCCATCACCTGCATCTTCTTCAGGATCAGCATCAAACATTCACATATAAAATGAAACAATTCACCCCTGCCCATAGCCACCACTGATGCTGGGTCAGGTGCCCATCGAGTGGTGAAGAGTTCTCCAGCACTGTCTGGTTACTCTATGGCCATTCCCATCAATTGTGACTACCACTGCAGAGGTCTCCTGTATCTGAAACCACAGCTGGGAGTGTCCCACCTCAAATAACCCATGAGGGACACATAAAACCAAAAACACATCAAACTGATCATTTCTGAACCAATACTACCTGAAACTCTTCACCCATGGGTTGTGGTGACAGGCAGACACTGGCATAACGAATTGTGGAAGCCCTTATTTGCCTGATTTGCCATTCAAAAATGCGCCTGTGTCTTGTATTAAGAAATACGCAAAAGACCAGAATCTCAGAATCTATGCAACTGTGAGACCAGGTTTCCATCCAGCCCGCCATGAATAGTGGACGTACAAATGTGCCCCAGGATTGGACAGAATACATTTTAGTATGCAACAAATGCATGTCTACTGTTTTATTGTTGACAGACTCCACTAAGACTGTGTTATTATTATTTGATGGTTGTTTCTTGCGCCAATCCTTAGATTTAGGTTTAGATAGATGTTCAACCAACCCATTGAAGTTCAATAAACACCCTTGAACTGTGATCACTTGTGTCGGTCTTCACTGTTTAATACAATGCCTTCCTTACAGCAAACACAGAGAAAGGACTCCGCTCTCCGGCAGCGCAGAGAGAATGGATATAAGCAGCAACCAACAAACGTAAGTACAGGGAGTATGGCGGGAAGGGAATACAATCTAGAAACAATTATGGAGATTTAAAAGTCCACTCCAATGACAAATATACATTTAGAAATGTTAAATGCAGCAAACAGCAGCGCTCAGCAGCTACCTGCAGAGAAGCCAACTTCTGACTCAAATGCTTGTCGGAGAAGTCATGTGACTGCCCTGTCGGCAGACACGGAGAAAAGACTCCGCTGTCCAGCAGCGTAGAGAGAATGCATATAAGCAGCAACCAACTATGGTAAAGGGTGGGAGGGCAAACCAAGCAGAGCTCATGTTTAGACAATTAGTTAAGGAGGCATTGTCCCAGCGCTAAAATCATAATGACAAATGATAAAGGAGAAATGAAAATATTGATGTTGCACCTGCAATTCAGGATTAAAAGAAAATGTAGTGGGCTTTTACACAATGGGGCTATGTGAACAACCGTGTTTCCTTTCAATTAATGGTAATAATCATTTCAGCTAAATATGTGTCTTGAAATCAAATTAGCAGAAATGTACAGTTTGTAGGCTCGACAGCTGCACTGTCTTCCTTATTATCGAGGTGTATGGGCTCATGTGGGAAAATAATTAAACCATACCATTAAATGACTATCTATGCAAACTAGGCCTTACACATACGCTAATCATCTCCTCTAATACCAAACCCAAATCACAAACCATCATTCTGGGTGACTTCAACTTAGGCCTGAATGACCCACTCGACAACAACGCTCTATCGTTGGCTAACACCATGTCAGCTCTCGCTTTCTCGCACAAGATTCAGAATCCCACTCTTGTGAAAGGTTGCATACTCGACTGGCTTGCTGACATCAACTGCATTCCACCATCACATCTAACTCTCCCTGCCCCTGGTCTGATCACCAAGTTCAGCCCAAACAACCTTCCCACTCTAGCCCCAGAGGCTGCATCAAGAAACAAAAAGAACATCACAGCCAACGACCTGCTCCTACTTATGCAACCTGTCTTGGCAACACCTCCTGGTGTCAAAAAAGAACAGTGATAGGTCGACTACCCCTTCTTTAAGTCCCTGAGTAACACCAGGTGAAGTCCAAGGTAATCTAGTAAACTCTTAGAGTAATCATACCACAACTACTTGACTTTGAAATAACACTTCTTCACGGCACACATAGAAGGCACGTATAACAACTAGGAACTGACGGCAGGGTACTTTGAGCAGGTGAAAAACTCACATTAAAAGATGAAGTTAACAACGCATTGATAAAATCAAGTTGGTCTACCAGCATCACGTTACGGAGACAAGACAATAACGACTGGTCTCTAACAGACATCTAAGGTATGGCGAATGAACACACCTTATGAACTAAGCATCCGTTAAGGAGCCTGACGTTGTCAAGAACTGTCCTATTAAGATTCCTCCTAATACGTCCCGAAGAAATCTGAGTCATATACAGACTGCAATAGAAGCATTAGTAAACTTGGGAAAGTACAAACTACATGTTTGAAAAAACATGTTATCTTCTCCTGAAGGCAGCCAGTACCAACAAAACAAACTGCACTGTCAGAGTGAACCGTATGAGTTAGTAGGGCCGAAACATATGTCGACTTTATACTAGGAAATTGTTACCATCTTCCTAGTATAAAGTCGACATATGTTTCCTGTCTCTCAATCTATACCAAGAACACAAAAAGGGTACTTTAGTTGAATATACAACCTTATACCCTTTATCGACATTGTAGAACAACATAGAGAGGTTGCAAATATGTACTAAATGAATAAATTAACAGCTGCCTCTATAGACCTTTGTTGCATGCATGAATGCAGGAGGGATCAAGGCTATTGATCCCATAATTGGTGAATAAACTAGTTTTAGTGAACAGTATTTTATACTGCTTTTCCCTGTTTCGTTAAAAACGTATTTTGCATATCTTCATTTGTTTTCATTCACTATGGCAAATATGGTGTTTTTACACCATTTAGATTGTAAGTGGTTAGCACAGATTAGTTTGTTTTTAGTCTTTTGTATACAGGACTCACTAATAGTCCTTTTTAAGTTTTGCACAAGATGTATTAAAATAAATGAAAAGAGTTTACTAGATTACCTTGGACTTCACCTGGTGTTACTCAGGGACTAAAGGAAGGGGTAGTCGACCTATCACTGTTCTTTTTTGACATATAAGTCTCCCACTCGATAGAGTCGACCCCCCGATATAAAAAAACAGGGAGTACCCATTTTTTGCAATAACACCTACCGGTGACACTGCCGACCCTACCTCAATGCCAAACTCTACAATGACACAATTTTGGCAGCAGTAAACAAAATACCTCTGCTCGCGATCCGCAAAGCCAAACAACAGGCCCACCTTATTGGCTTGTTCACCCCTGAGTTCAAAGTTCTAAGATTGACTAAAAGAAAGGCAAAAACACTTTTGAAAAAATCACCCACATCAACAAACAAAAACATATTTGACACTGCCTCCAGGGAGTACAAAAAAACAAGTACTCCTCACTAAAGGCAAACTCTACAACAATAGAATATCCAAGGCCAGCTCCAACACTAAGGAACTATTCTTAATCCTTAAAGAGCTAGAAACCCCTATCTCACCACCAGAAAGCTGCAATAACGATACAATTTGGTGCAAGAACATCCAAAACGCTCTCCAAAACAAAATGATTTGCCTCCAAGCTACTATTGAAGCCAAAAAGAACAGCCTAGCCAACTCACACAAACCACCACCGCCATCCGAGTCAGCCACCAACCTTAACGAGCTCCCTCAATTCAAATTTATGGCGGTCACCATCCCAGAAGTCCTGAAAATCATCCTAAGCCCCAAACCCTCAAGGTGCCAAGGCGACCCCTGCCCACCTACATTCATTAAAGACTATGCACCCCATCACCAATCTTATCAACTCCTCATTCAAAAACAACTGCGTCCCCACGGTCCTCAAAAACGCGTGGGTACTACCACTAAAAAAAAGAAACACACTTGACCCTAACATTCCCACACACTTGACACTAACATTCGTACAAACTACCACCCAATAACAACTGTACCATTTCTCTTGAAAATTCTTGATAGAGTAGCATACTTGCAAATCCAGAAATACTTGGAAGCTAATAAGATCCTGGAGCTTTGCCAATCTGGGTTCCGCCCGAGACACTGGACGGAAACCTCACTACTGGATCTAAAAATCCAAGTGGATAACCTGAGGGACAAAGGGAAACTAGGTATTGGCCTGCTCCTAGACCTCTCCGCTGCATTTGATCTGGTAAACCATAATATTCTTTGTAAACACCTATCCTCAGCAGCAAACTTCTCTAACGCCACACAATGGATAAAATCCTTCCTCAGCGACAGAACTATGAAAGTCTTCTCCCCCAAAGCCGAAGCACCCCCCACCTTAGTCACATGTGGAGTACCACAAGGCTTGGGTGTGGGCCCCACTTTGTACAATATTTTCACAAAGCCACTCTTTGACCGTCTTGATGACCTGGGTGTCACCTACACCAACTACGCTGATGACACCCAGATCCTCATCCCAATATCTGGGGACCACAACGCTGACACAACCACCCTTAACGCCATTTACCACACCATCCAAGCATAGATGCTGCAGCACAGGCTATGCTTAAATGATGACAAGACGGAGCTGCTCATCATTGGTTCTCAATACAGAATCGTCAAAACTAAATGACCTCTTCAAGTCTTTCATAATTGACGGTAACACCATTAAAGTTACCAACAAGGTAAAAACACTTGGTTTCTATTTAGACTACTCACTCAATCTACATAGACAAGTAAACGCCACTACGTCAGCCACCTCATACACATGTAAACTCATCAGTGCTTGCAGAAATTTCATCACACCTGATAACTGTCTGACCTTAGCCAGAGCCTTAGTCCTCACACGCCGTGATTACTGTAACGCCTTATACGCCGGCACGAAGACCCAGAATATCCGGAAGCTTCAGGTTCCTCAAAACAACGCCCTCAGAACTGTGCTCAACCTCCCAAGATCAGCACACATATCAGCCATTAGACATCAGCAACACTGGCTATCAGTACAAGAACGCATCATGTTCAAATCACTCCACTTCTCCCACAAATGTCTTCACCAGATGGCCCCCGCTACCTATCCAACAATATCACATTGACACAATGCTCGAGACCAACCAGAGCTGCCTATCCACACTGCCTTGCCACTCCCAGGTTCAAGCTCTAAAATGCGGGTGGTTGCAGCTTCCCCAGAATTGCCAACAAACTCTAGAACGCGCTGCCGCTCCCACTCAGAGCGCAAGAATCACTCAGGATATTCCGGCAACAACTCAAAACGCATCTCTTCACACAAAGCCTGAGTAACTAACTACCCCCACCAGCCCATCTAACCACCACCTCCTCCTGGTTTTCCTTTAATCTGGCTTTATCTGTATTTCACTATGCCTTTGTTAACTACCTGTATTGTCATCACCGTGTAATATGTCTGTCTCATTTATGCTCCTTGTAACAAATCTAACCTTTCCACTATGTAAGAAAGCGCCCGGATGCCTTTGGGCTTGGCGTGCTATATAAGCTTCAAAATAAATAAAATAAATAAATGAACTATTTATTAATGTTGCATTTTTATTGTTTAAAGCACAGACCTAGTTCGAGAGCAGCGAACATTGTACAAAATGTGGCTAGCCAGCATTTGGGCTGCCATCTTTTCACAATAGCGCAGTACTGTGAGATCTGTGTGTGTGTCGGTATGTGCGTCCATTAGAATTAGTCTTTGGTCAGGTGTTCTTGAAAGAGCCATGTTCAAGATGTTAGATATGTGGAGCTTAGCCGCCAGGTACACTGGTGTGCTACTCATGACTGCTTTGTAGATGATACACGCAGTCTGGAACAGTATCCTGGCTTGGAGTGGAAGCCAATGTAGTTCACGTAGGATGGGGTAATTCGGTCAAATTTCCCTAATAAGACATGCTGCAGCATGGTGAACTGCTTTTAGGGGCACCAAGTAAGCAGCTGGGAGCCCTCTCAGGAGAGCATTTCCCCCATTGATGTGTGAGACCACAAGGGCCTGCACTACGGTCTGGATATCCTGCGGCTGGTTGAAGGGTTTGATTTTTCAAAGGGTAGAGATTCTGAGCCAGGCTATTTGGGCCTTCTTCGCTATGTGTTTTCTAAGAAACCAAAGGGTGTCTCAACGACCAGTGTCTGGGGATCTGTCATCCAGGTGGCCGGGGGGGGGGGCATTGCTATTGGATCCCGAGCCTGGGGGTGGACCAGTGCGGGGGGATCACCTGGATGAGGGATCCCAGGGGAGTGGTGCACCGAGAGGAGAGACACAGTATCCCTGTTCCCATTTTCCTGCAAAACCACCCTCATTCCATGTACTATATAGGAACATTACCCCCCCTTTTCCTTCACACACTCTGCTGCATGGCCAAAGCGTTTCAGGGAAAGACACACTCACATACGACCAGTCCATTTGAAATGTCGCAATGTTAGGGTAAGGCAGAGTCAGTCACTTAACCTTAATGACTCGCACCTGAATCCTGTTACTTTTCCCCCCTGGGATAAAAGGCAGAGCAGAAGGGCACCCGGAGAGCGAGGCAAAAAAGGCAAGCGAAGTGAACAAGACCAGCAGAACGGAAGGGCAGGAAATCCCAGGAAGGCAACACGACCATGGAAGCAGAACAGACGGAACCAGGAGGCGAATGAAAGGCTGTGGACCTACCAGCTGTGGGGAGAAGGTCACTGCAGAATCCTAAAGGGACAACTCCCTGCTGCTGCAGAAGGTCAAGGCAGTACCTCCTTTATGTGCAGTATGAGGACTTGAAAAGAGGCTAACATTGCTGGGCCAAAAGCCTTGCCTTGACGGAAGGTCTTGATAAACTATGTCAGCCGCTGCTGGTGAGTGGACATTCACATTTGAAGTACTCGTTGGGTTGTTGAGAAACCGCAAGCAAAAGCAAATTGTAGCAAGAAGGAAGAATGCTGAGATTGTATGTGTGAGAAAAGTCGCAAAACAAAATAACAGAGAAAGGAGGCGAATAGTCAAAGTGGCCATACAAGGTTAAAGTCAAGGGAACAAACCTCCCTGTACAGTTGAAAGTTTTTAACAAAAAGTGAAACGAAGTATAAAGCCAACCTAAGTGTCATGATGCCTACCCCCGGAGCACCAGGCCAGGCCCAGCACCCCCGGGAGCAGTCATCATGCCCCCAGGTAAAAGCCCAGCGGCCCCTTATAGGGGCTCTTTGGACTCTGTCCTGGCGCCTTTGGCGCCAGGCTCATGTTGGACATCAGTCCTGGTGCCATAGGCGCCAGGCTCATAAAGGAAAGTGTTTGGTGCACTTACCTGATGCAGACCATGCTGCATACTCACCTGATGCAGACCATGCTGCATGAAGACCCAAGCCAAATAAGGCTTAAGAGGGACTATTTTTCTGAAGGGACTATTTTGTTACTTGGGTGGGGCTGTGGAAGAATACTTACCTGGGACTTCTTCCAAGGCTATTTAAGCCACGCCATGGACAGCCACACTTGCTTCGCGTTGTTCTGCATCCCAGCAGCTGAACGCTCACAGTGTCTGCTCCTGCACCTGGACTCCAGCCACGCCCGCCTCGAACCTGGAACACCTGTAAGGAAAGAAGAGAAGAGAAAGGTGAAAACCAAGAACTTATTCAAACTTCTTACCTGCAACCGGAATCTTCACGCCAGCATTCTTGAAGAGAGACTTCCATTTAAAAGCATTGCGTTGCTTGCTGCAGTGCCGCGCTTCACTCACCTGTCCTCGAGACATCTCCCGGCTCCATCGCGGCTGTCAGCACCGGTCGCCACATCTCTGCACTTAGGGGAGAGAAGAAGAGACAAAAGGTGAGCAGAGGGAACACAGGAGGAAAGCCTAATTTTCAGCCATAATACTTACCGGCTTTTCGTGGTGAACCATTCCACATTTCGGGTCGGCGCCGCTTCTTTGGCAGGTACCGCACCCCGGCCCCTGTGGGGAAAGGACAAAAGACATTACTGGGGAATTATAAAGACATTTAGAGGGGTCGCCCTCATCACTAACTCACCTGATT
Organism: Ambystoma mexicanum; assembly: GCF_040938575.1. Lineage (NCBI taxonomy): Eukaryota > Metazoa > Chordata > Amphibia > Caudata > Ambystomatidae > Ambystoma > Ambystoma mexicanum. The sequence continues at coordinate 1,142,209,709 of NC_090921.1, read as the reverse complement.
TTACCGTCGGCAATTTAATCCCTCAACGCATCGCCTTCGTTCTGCACCTGAAATAAAGGACAGATCACAGGTTAGGAAGACAACATTAAAAGAGGCTCACACTTGAACTTTTGAATCTTCATACTTACGGCGTATCGCTCCGAAAAGTCAAGTGGATTTTGCCAGCCCCATTCTGAAAACCAGTGAAGTAACTGGACGAACGCGCGCCCCTGCACCAGAAGCAGGATGGAGAGTTCATCCTTCCAAACCATAAGGTGAGCTTAAACCGGGGGTTTTGGAGGAAGTCAGAGAAGAAATAAGGGGGGAAAAGGGGAAGCAAGCACACTATTCTGCAGACAGTTAATTCCCCTTTCTCATCTGCAGAAGGATATTCCTACGGGCCAGACAAGCAAGATTTGGGGTCCTGTTCAATCGGTGGTCCGAGTTCTGCGCTTCACGCTTGAAGAGGCCACAGCAACCCAGACTAGACCAGCGCCTCCGTGGGAGCCAGGTGAGCGTTACAGAACGCGAAGCCTTCCTACAAATTCCCACCCAGGCGCTATGGAAACTTCTGAGACTGACCAGTTGGCCCATCTACTGGGGGAATTACGGGCCGAAGTACACGCCGCTCGTCAAGAGACTAATGCTCTCAGGAGGGAAGTGATTGTAACAAAGGAAAGAGCTGATGACCTGGCTAGACAGCTTTTGCAAGGTCAAGCTGGACAAACTCCTTTACCCGGTTCCGGGGGGAACCCCGCTCCTGTGCTTTCCAGTAACCCGGTGCAGATTAATCTACCTGGAAACATGCCGCTGGCCCCACCCGAACGCTTTGCTGGGGACCCCAAACGATTTGCCGTATTCATGAATCAGTGTCGTTTGCATTTCCTATGCAGACCTGGGGCCTTCCCTAATGACCAGACCAAGGTAGCCTTTGTATTGTCATATCTCAGCAGCAGTGCTGCCGATTGGTCAGTTCCACTGGTAACTCAAGATGACCCGATTCTTCGTGATTTTCAAGGATTTCAAGCAAGCATGGAAAGGTTATTTGCTCGTCACTCCCAGGGGCAGGCTCTGGATGACGGACTTCTATCTCTGCGACAGGGCAATCAAGACCTCCTATCCTACATTGCAACCTTTAATAGACTAATTGTGGAAACTGGGTGGCCAGAGGATAAAAGAATCACGTTATTTTATCGAGGTCTACGCGGAGAACTTAAAGATGTCCTGGCCCAAGTTGTAAATCCGCCCCAAGAATGTTCAGAATATATAGACTTAGTGGTCCAATTGGATCACAGACTGCAAAACAGAAAAGCAGATGGGTCCAAGTTTGAGACCCGGGTGTTGGTCAAGACCCACGCTAACCTCAAGGGGGCTGAAGCCTCTGAGCCAATGCAAATCGGAGGGGTTAAAGGACCTCTAACTCAAAAGGAACGTGAAAGAAGACGGCAGATGCACTTATGTCTTTATTGTGGGTCCTCTGGACACTTTCTACGAGATTGCCCAGCAAAGCCACCCAAGAAGGTGGTAGGAGCCGCTGATAAAATCCATGAAAACTCTGTATCGGGAAACGACCACGCCCGACAAGCGTAGGGGTCCGCTTGCCGAGCTTGAATACGAACTCTCAGACCTCGCATTTCATTGCGCCAATGGTCCTCGTAGATCCAGAACAGCCTAAGCGGTTGCATGCAATAAAGGCATACATCGATAGTGAGGCTATAGGAAACTATGTGGATCGTGAATTGGTCTCCAGGATTAACCTCCCTCTGCGTCCTAAAACCAGCAAAGATGTCATCACCACAGTTGATGGAACTGAAATTGCCTCTGGACCGGTAACACATTCCACAGCTGAGATGACACTTGTAGGTCCGGACGGCCATCGGGAGGCAGTTGTGTTTGATGTAATCAAGGCTCCACAGTTTCAGGTTATTCTCGGAATCCCTTGGTTAGAGACACATAATCCTCGAATTGATTGGCGAGCGAAGAGAATAACCTTCCCGGAGTGTGCACAAACCTGCTACCCAGAAAATCTGAAGATCAGTCTAGCAACAGTAACCTCAGTCTCCATGCAACTACCTCCGAATACCAAGACTTTCAGGACGTCTTCCAAAAGGAACAGGCCAACACGTTACCTCCTCACAGATCGTACGATTGCCAAATCGATCTGGTGCCCGGTGCACAACCCCCTTGTAGCAGGATTTATGCCCTTACTGAACCGGAGAATCTGCATTTGAGACAATATTTAGATCAATACCTAGCCAATGGTTTCATTCGCCCGTCAAAGTCTCCGGCATCCTCGGCTTTGTTCTTCGTGCCAAAAAAAGAAGGTGACCTTAGAACTTGTATCGATTACCGCGCATTGAACCAGATAACTGTTAAAAATCGTTACCCACTGCCTTTGATCCCTGAACTCCTTGACCAGGTGAAGGACGCTTGCGTATACACCAAGTTAGATCTCCGGGGGGCTTATCATCTGGTATGAGTAAAAGAAGGCGACGAATGGAAAACGGCCTTCCGTACAAAATATGGACTATTCGAATACCAGGTGATGCCTTTCGAGTTGGGCAGCGCACCTGCTGCCTTCCAATTCTTCATGAACGATGTCCTTCGGGAACTCATCGATGTCTGTGTTGTCGTGTATATCGATGACATTCTGGTGTACTCCTCTTCGGAATCAGATCACAGAAAACATGTCAGGGCCGTCCTAGAGAAATTGCGCCAGCACAAACTGTTTGCAAAGCTGGAAAAATGCGTTTTCCATACCACCGAGGTTGAGTTTCTTAGATTCATCCTGACACCTAAAGGGGTCCGAATGGACTCACGGAAAGTGGATGCCATCCTCAAATGGCCATCACCTAGTTCGGTGAAAGGTGTCCAAAGCATGCTTGGTTTTGCCAATTTTTATCGCAGGTTTATCCCGGAATTTTCACGGGTGGTGCAACCCATCACTGCACTCTTGCGGAAAAATACACGTTTTGAATGGACCGAGGAGGCTGAACAGGCCTTTCAGGAATTGAAAGCTAAATTTACGTCTGCACCTATTCTGAAACACCCGCGTCCCGATCTCCCATATATAGTCGAAACCGACGCATCCAGCTTAGCCATGGGAGCTGTCCTGTCTCAGAGAGACCCCGAAACCAACCAACTGCACCCCGTAGCATTTTGGTCCAGAAAGTTCTCGCCGCCGGAGATAAATTATGCAATCACCGATAAGGAATTATTAGCCATTAAGTCCGCCTTTAAGGCTTGGCGGCATTATCTTCTTGGCGCCAGGCATACCATCACCGTGATCACTGATCACCGAAATTTACAATATTTAAAAACTGCCAAGGCTCAGTCTTCACGACAGCTCCGATGGGCATTGTTCTTTGCTGAGTTCGATTTTGTAATCACTTACCGTCCCGGCTGTAAGAATGGCAAAGCGGACGCGCTATCTTGAATTGGAATGGGAGAAATGGACACAAACTCAGAACCTGTGCCGATAATTCCCGAACAAAGAATTTTGGGGATAACCACTTTACAAACCCTTGAAGACATTCAAGCACGGGTAAAACAATTCCTGGACTCTTCAGCCTTGCAGGATTGGATCAAAAGGGGGTCTTACTTTTCAGTCAACGATGGCTTACCTTACTTCCAAGGACGCTTATTTTTTGCCAGAAAAGGAATTGCAAGAACTGGTTATTTCCTGTCATCATGATACTCTGATGGAAGGACATCCTGGCATTGCCAAAACAGAGGAAAAAATTAAACGACAATTCTGGTGGCCTTCCTGGCGAAAGGATATTAAATCTTTCGTGATGTCCTGTGGAGTTTGCCCCCAGAACAAAGGTCAAAAAACAAGACCCGCCGGTCTTCTTCAACCCTTAGACATTCCACCAGCACCTTGGCACACCTTGTCACTAGATTTTATCACGGACCTGCCCTCTTGTAATGGATACAATACTATTCTGGTTGTGGTGGATTTATTTTCCAAGATGGCCCATTTTATTCCGTTGAAAGGATTACCTTCAGCTTTTGTTCTTGCCAAGGAATTCCTCGAAAATATCATCCGTTTGCATGGATTCCCGTCCATACTAGTCTCCGATCGGGGAAGCCAGTTTATTTCTCATTTTTGGAAAAAGTGTTGTCAACTGGCACAAATCGACGTAAGACTCTCAACCAGCCACCACCCACAGACCGATGGTCAGACGGAGAGAACGAACCAGACTCTTGAACAATATCTACGATGTATGTTGCACCAATCGGAGGGTAATTGGAAGGATATTTTATGGGTATGGAATATGCATAAAATAACTCGATACACTCTGGAACTGGTCAGAGCCCCTTTTATACCCTATATGGACATCACCCTCGTACTTCAGACTTGGACTCACCTTTGAGCCTTGAAATGCCCGCAGTGGACCATTTGCATTCTACGATTACTCAAGCCTTCAAGGATGCAGCTGCACACTTACAACATGCGAAAGGAAATACAAAAAGAATGCGGATCTGCATCGAAGAGAGGCGCCTCCATACCAAATAGGGGATCAAGTATGGTTGGCTACCAAACGCTTATCGCTCAAGGGACCTCGGACTGTTAATCCAAGGTATTTAGGCCCTTACTCGATCAAAGCTATAATTAACCCAGTGGCAGTCAAGCTAGATCTACCAGCTAACATGCGGATTCACCCCGTTTTTCATCTGTCACTTTTGAAACCAGTGCAACCAGGAACCAGATTAATAAAGCCACCAGAACCAATCCAGATAGATGGGGAGCCCGAATTCGAGGTAAAGAACATTTTGGATTCTAAGATCTCAAAATCAAAACTTTTCTATCTAATTGATTGGAAGGGGTACGGGCCTCAGGAAAGGTCTTGGGAACCCAGCGACCACGTACATGCACCTCGGCTAGTTAAAAGGTTCCATCGGAATTTCCCAAACAAACCGAAACCTCCAGAGGGAACGACCTTGGGAGGGGCCTTGGGGGGGGAGTGCTGTCATGATGCCTACCCCCGGAGCACCAGGCCAGGCCCAGCACCCCCGGGAGCAGGCATCATGCCCCGGGTAAAAGCCCAGCGGCCCCTCATAGGGGCTCTTTGGACTCTGTCCTGGCGCCTTTGGTGCCAGGCTCATGTTGGACATCAGTCCTGGCGCCATAGGCGCCAGGCTCATAAAGGAAAGTGTTTGGTGCACTTACCTGATGCAGACCATGCTGCATACTCACCTGATGCAGACCATGCTGCATGAAGACCCAAGCCAAATGAGGCTTAAGAGGGACTATTTTTCTGAAGGGACTATTTTGTTACTTGGGTGGGGCTGTGGAAGAATACTTACCTGGGACTTCTTCCAAGGCTATTTAAGCCACGCCCGGACAGCCACACATGCTTCGCGTTGTTCTGCATCCCAGCAGCTGAACGCTCACCGTGTCTGCTCCTGCACCTGGACTCCAGCCACGCCCACCTCGAACCTGGAACACCTGTAAGGAAAGAAGAGAAGAGAAAGGTGAAAACCAAGAACTTATTCAAACTTCTTACCTGCATCCGGAATCTTCACGCCAGCATTCTTGAAGAGAGACTTCCATTTAAAAGCATTGCGTTGCTCGCTGCAGCGCCGCGCTTCACTCACCTGTCCTCGAGAAATCTCCCGGCTCCATCGCGGCTGTCAGCACCGGTCGCCACATCTCTGCACCTAGGGGAGAGAAGAAGAGACAAAAGGTGAGCAGAGGGAACACAGGAGGAAAGCCAAATTTTCAGCCATAATACTTACCGGCTTTTCGTGGTGAACCATTCCACATTTCGGGTCGGCGCCGCTTCTTTGGCAGGTACCGCACCCCGGCCCCTGTGGGGAAAGGACAAAAGACATTACTGGGGAATTATAAAGACATTTAGAGGGGTCGCCCTCATCACTAACTCACCTGATTTTACCGTCGGCAATTTAACCCCTCAACGCATCGCCTTCGTTCTGCACCTGAAATAAAGGACAGATCACAGGTTAGGAAGACAACATTAAAAGAGGCTCACACTTGAACTTTTGAATCTTCATACTTACGGCGTATCGCTCCGAAAAGTCAAGTGGATTTTGCCAGCGCCATTCTGAAAACCAGTGAAGTAACTGGACGCACGCGCGCCCCTGCACCAGAAGCAGGATGGAGAGTTCATCCTTCCAAACCATAAGGTGAGCTTAAACCGGGGGTTTTGGAGGAAGTCAGAGAAGAACGAAGGGGGGAAAAGGGGAAGCAAGCACACTATTCTGCAGACAGTTAATTCCCCTTTCTCATCTGCAGAAGGATATTCCTACGGTCCAGACAAGCAAGCTTTGGGGGTCCTGTTCAATCGGTGGTCCGAGTTCTGCGCTTCACGCTTGAAGAGGCCACAGCAATCCAGACTAGACCAGCGCCTCCGTGGGAGCCAGGTGAGCGTTACACTAAGGAATTATTAGGCCTGTGATGCTTACTGAGAACTGCAGATACCAGAAGGCATCGCGAAAGGAGGCAGTATGAACCTTTGAATTGTATACAGTATTGTGGGTTGTACGTAGGACCCGATCACCTTTCGCCTATCAGAAGACTCTGTATCGAACTGGCAAGTTCTTTGAAGTGAAGGTGTGAAAGATTGCAAAGTAACAAGTATTATGCTGGCAGTTTGAAGGCTCATGCCCGATCGAGGGAATCCAGAACTGCCTACATAGGAAGGTCTGAGCCCGAAGGAGGGGGACCTGAGTGAATCAGTGAAAGTGAACCAAATATTTGTTTAAAAAAACATTAAGAGCTCCTGAATGTTATAAGCTAGTAAAACTGGTAAAGTTAACTGAACTGTGATTTGAAGGCTACAGTGAACCCGACAGTGGGGTGCCAAGTGAAAGCAAAGGAAAGTGAATCCCACATTTTGATAAAGTGACTGAACAGTGGTGTAAAGACAAAAGTGAACCCAATGACGGTGTATCACAAGAAAGATGGGGAAGAGGGGAAGCCTGCATGGCGAGAGCTTGGGAAAAGTCTTGTGGCACCAAGCAAAAGACACTAATTCGCGGGATTCTGCTTTTCCTGAAGAAACTGCTTCCTGATACCTGTAGACTCAAGGGGTGCTCACAGTCATGCCACTGTTTCCCGCCGTGTCTCGTTATGTAACGTGGGGAAACAAGTGAATTAGTTCAGCAGTCCTGAACTACCTAAACCCTTTTGGACCTTTCAGTTTGAGCTACACTCTTTTGTTATACATATCATTGCCCCACACCCTTTTGTTATATAGAGTAAGGATTTGACAATAGGTTTATTAGTATAGGCCATTTTGTTTTGACACAACACCACTAGGACAGCATTTTCTTTACTTTGATAGTCGTAGCTTGCTCCCATCTTAGATTTATGTTTAGATTAGGCGTTTTTCTCACTGCTGTACTGTTCAATAAACACCCTTGTGTCTGTCGTACTTCTGATAACCAGGCCAGGCCTTCCTTACATATGGTGTCAGCAGTGGGATATGACTCAATTGAGAAAAATTGTGGGACCCTAAAGTTTCAGAAACTTAGTAGTCAAGCCTCCGATCCCTCAATTGTCACAACACAAGGGAGTTGATCAGATTTCACATTTGCAGCAGTAGAGAGTCCTCGATCCCTCCAGGAAAGAGAGGAATGGTGCCCACCGACTTGGTCCCGATACCCCCTGGTTGTTACATCAGGTTGGCTCTAAAGTCTGGCCTAGCCTGGACGTCTGGTATAGACATATTGGCCAGAGTCATAGACCCAGAATTTAGAGGGGACGTAAAGGTGTTGATTCAGAACCATGGGGAAACCCTGTTTGAAATAAAACCCGGAGATAAGATGACATTTGCAGCAGTAGGGAAGCCACGATCCCTCCAGGAAAGAGACGAATGGTGCCCACTGACTTGGTCCTGATTCCACCCTGGTTGTTACATCAGGTTGGCTCTGAAGTCTGGCTTAGCCTGGAAGTTTGGTATAGACATATTGGCCGGAGTCATAGACCGAGATTTTAGAGAGGACGTAAAGGTGTTGATTGAGAACCATAGGGAAAACATGTTTGAAATAAAACCCTGAGATGAGATAGCCCAGGGGATTCTTGAAAAAGCAGTGTTCCCACTGTATGAAAAAGTAAACCAGGTTGAGGAGACCGAAAGAGGGAACCAGGGCTTTGGGGAAGCAGATAAAACTGTAGACATCCAGAATTTCAGGGATGGTGAAACCACCCTCCTCCCGGATTTAGCATTTGTCCAACTAAACAATCCCATGCTCACTGAAGCTTTCCTACAGGCCCTACCCGAAGAACGACGGAGGAAAGGCAGCCCTTTCTTCTTCCTAAAGCAGGGGCTGTTATACAGAGCAGATACCACTATGAATGATCCTGTCTGAACCCAGTTGGTGATACCTAGGAGTCGCAAGAAAATTTACTGGAGATTGCCCACTCCCATCTGACAGGGGACATCTAGGGCAGGCTAAAACCCAAGCTCGTGTCGGGGGGAGATTCTGTTGGCCAGGCATTCATGCAGACGTGAAAAATGATATCTCAAATTGCAAAATTTGCCAAATAGCTAGTGCCCATATTCCCCTTTGAACTCTTTTCTCATAATAGAAATCCCCTTCTCCCGAGTTGGGATGGACATTGTGGGTCCTCTGGAAACATCCAAACTTGGAAATAAATACATCCTACTGATAATGGACTATGCCACTCTGTACACTGAGGTGTTCCCGATGAGAAACCACTCTACCCAGCAGATTTTAAAATATCTAATACCATTCTTTTTCTGAGTGGGCTTCCCCAAAGACATCCTGAATGATCAAGGATCCAACTTCATAAGCAAGTTAATGGGAGAAGTAAAAGAGTTGTTGCATATTACCACACTAAGAACCTTTGTCTACCATCCCCAGACTGACGGATAAGTATAAAGATTTAATAAAACCCTGAAAATGATATTTAAGAAATTAGTAGGCGAGGATGGAAAGGATTGGGATCGCATGATACCCTGGTCCCTGTTCGTCGTGAGGAAAACCCCTCAACCATCTACAGGGTTCTCTCCCTTTGAATTCCTCTATGGTAGAGAACCCTGAGATGTCTTGGATATGCTTAAAGAGACCTGGGAAGAAGCCACTATACCTCTATCGCAAGCAGCCACTCGTTTAAAGGAACATATGACCTTAGTCAGAACTCTGGTGCAAACCCATATGGAGAAGGCCCAAGCCCATCAAAAACAAGCATATGATAAGAAAGAAGATCTCCTCCTTCTCTGTAGGGCAGACGGTATTAGTTATTTTACCCACTTCAGAGGATAAGCTCATCTTGATGTGGCATGGTCCGTATGAAATCTTAGAACTTACAAGCACCTGCACATACAAAGTGGCACAACCGTATCAAAAAAGAAGACCCAGTTATACCACATTAACCTCCTCAAGGCGTGGAAGGAGAACCCAAAAACCACAACCTCCTCCATTCTAGCTTGCCGAGCCCTAGAGGAAGGAGATGATAGTGATCGTATTCCCCAAGATATATCTAAACAAAGACGGGGAGACTTAAAGGAACTTATTGAATCCTTCCCGAATGTATTTAGTGAAAAACCAGGTAGAGTCCAGGGCACATATCATTAAATCCGGACCTCTAGAGGAAGAATAGTCCATCTTAAGCCTTATCGACTCTCTGAGTCCCAGAGAAAGATAGTCAATGAAGGGGTAGAAGCTATGTTACAGGCCAATATCATAGAACCCTCCTAGTCCCTGGTCTTCCCCAATCATTCTAGTAACCCAGCCAGGTGAATCCTGTCAATTTTGTATTGACTTTCACCAAGTAAATACCATCTCAGTCTTTGATACCTATCCCATGCCAAGAATCAACGATCCGATCGACAGGCTGGGTAGTGCCTTCTTCTTATCTACACTGGATTTAACAAAAGGTTACTGGCAGGTGCAGTTGCATGCACCCGATAAAGAACAAAATGCTTTTTCCACCCCCATTGGATTGTTCCAATTTAAAGTTCTACCATGTGGACTCCATAGGGCTCCAGCAACCTTTGAAAGACTCATGGATACCATACTCAAACCATACTCCCATTTATGTGGAGCCTATATCGATGATATTGTCATCTATAGCCAGACCTGGGAAGAAACATCTTTGGCATCTCAATACAATCATGAGAGCCCTCCGATAGGAAGGACTCACAGCCAACCCAAAAAAATGCAGACTCACCCAGTCGGAAGTCAAATATCTAGGATTGTTTTGTGGGTAATTGCTGTGTCCAACCACAATGCAAAAAAGTAAAAGCAGTCTTAGATGCTCCTACTCCAAAAACCAAGAGAGATCTCAGAGCTTTCTTAGGCCTAATCAGGTATTGTCGAAAATTCATTCCGAAATGTTCAGATAAAACGGTCCGATTAACCGACAAACTTAAGAATGTGGGACTGCAAAAGGTCAGTTGGACCGATGATGATGACATTTGTTATGCCAACTTAAAACATGCTCTGTATCAAGCTCCTATCCTCAAAGTACCCGATTTCTCCTGAGAATTTATCCTACAAACCGATGCCTCCTTAACAGGTTTAGGAGCCATGTTATCCAATGGTTCCCCTGTGAAACAGAAACAGTCAAATTGCATAGGGAAAGGGTATGTGAGAAATGAAAGGGTGTCTTACCGACCAGTCCCTTGAGCTCTGTCATCCAGGCGGCCAGGGCACGGCCATCGCAGTTGTATCGAGACCCCGGGGGATGGACCAGTGCAGGAGGATCACCTGAATGAGGGGTCCCTGGGGAGTGGGAGTGGGGCACTCGGAGGAGAGGTGCAGTATCTGTGGTCCTATTTTCCTGTAGAACGCCCTCATTCCATGCACTATCTAGGAACTTTACTCCCCCCCCCTTTCCTTCACGCACTCTGCTGCATGGACAAAGCACTTCAGGGAAAGACAGACACACACAACTAGTCCGTTTGACATGTCCCAACATCACGGTCATGCACTTAACCTTAATGAGACAGAGCATGAGAGCACCCGGAGAGCAAGACCAGCAGAACGGAAAGAAAGGAAATCCCGGGAAGGCAACGCGACCATGGAAGCCGAACAGACGGGGCCAGGAGGTGTATAAAAGGCTGTGGTCCTACCAGCTGCGCAGTGAAAGTCGCTGCAGAATCACAGCAGTACCTCCTTCATGTGCAGTATGAGGACTTGAAAGGAGGCTAGCCGCGCTCTGCCAAAAGCTTTGACTTGACGGAAGGTCTTGATAAACTGTATCAACCGCTACCACTGAGTGAAATGGGAGACCGGCTTGTGTTGATAAATGAAACGGACATTAACGTTTGAAGTACTTGTTGGGTTGTTGAGAAACCGTGAGCGAAAGCACATTGTAGCAAGAAGGAAGAATATTTAGATTGTATGGGTGAGAAAAGCCACGAAAGAAAATAACCGAGAAAGGAGGCGAGTAGTCAAAGTGGTCATAGGAGGGTAAAGTCAAGGGTACAAGCCCCTTTCGTACAGTCGAAAGTCTTGGACAAAAAGTGAAACTAAGTATAAAGCCAACCTAAGGAATGATTAGTGCCGGTGAGATGGGGTTCCTAGTTAATTGTGAGCTCAGGTCCTTGGACATAAACAAACTGAATGAATAAGGAAGAAAATTGAAAAAGGTGGCACCGGTACAGAAGGGAACGCGGGTGCCCCTCTCCACCAAAGACTTAAGACTGTAAGGTTGTTCCCTAGCCCGTGCTATGCTCCAATGTAGAATAATTTGACGACAAATATTGGCTCCTGAATAAGTTTTGATGGGGAACAGTGTCAGAATTTATCAGTATTGTTGATGCTATACACAAATGATATTGAATCAAAAAAGAGCAACACTTTTTAGGTAGACAATTGGTTCCATACTGACCCAGTAAATGGTGATATAGTCTCACATTTGAAAAATAAATTAAGTAAATGTGTGTACCAATTTCATGGGTGGTTTTTATTGAAATGAAAAAGAAAATCAAAGCAAAAACAGAAAAATGCCTGTATGTGAGAGTACCTGTATTATAAATGTGCCATGTGCTGACACGTGTTTCAACCCAGGAAAGGGTCCTCCTCAGGGTATGCACTATTCAATTGCACTCTTAAAAGTTCAAATTGTACATCCACAAAACATATGTTTAATCTAGCCAATGATTCATTGTACTGTAAAGTCACCTTTGATAAACAATTGCAAACATAGCAACTTACAACTTTGAGAACTTAATAACCATCCACAAAACTAATAATTCTTTGATACAGTGATCCACTAATAGTTAACACTCATGTTGGAGAGTTCAGGGGTGTAATCTCTAAATACAAATAAGCGATTAATTATTGAGTCAATTGGCTTGTCTTAGTCCAAAGAAGCACTCCAAATCAACGTGTTCTCGTATTCTTGATTGATGAATTATTAAGAGCCACTTTGAATTAAGCACATCATTTCTGTTAATCCGTTACATAAGTCAACTGTCCGTGACAAGGCAGATAAAGCCCTAGAAACATGTTGCAAGGCTTTAACCTGGCATAGCTTTATTTCGTTTTTACTCCGTTCACGGTCAGAAAGGTTAATCACTAGGTTTTGAGAATGGGTTTAGGGACCAGATTTTTGGAGCGCGACCTGAGCAGTCTTGTGTTGGTGCTTGGTTGCATGCCCTTTGGTTTGCTCCACTTCCTCTTCCTTCTCTGATGATGTGGGGGTGGTTACGGTATTGCACGCTAAAGGGGCACAGAATCTTACTTGCTTCATCGTAGGGTTATGTGGTGGTAATTTCCCTTTTTTGTACTTTTTGATCTCTGCTAGAAAGCCTCTTCTATTGTGTTTCGACCTTGCTGAGTCAGTACAGGAAGCTATGCTACTGTCTATAGTGGTTCCATTATCTACTTCCGAGTCCATATCTTATGTTACTGGTGTACTCGTTGGTGTTTTGACTTGAGTGGTGTCTCCATCCATATAAATTCTGACACTGTTCACCAACAAACCTTATTTAGAAGCCAATATTTGTCGTCCAATTATTCTACAGTGGATCATAGCGCGGGCTAGGGAACAACCTTACAGTTCTAAGGAATGATTAGCCCTGTGATGATAACTAAGAACTGCAGGTACCAGAAGGCCTCAGGAGAGGAGGCCGTGATAAACCTTTGAACTGTAGTCAGTATTGTGGGTTGCACGTAGGATGGCAGCCATGAGAAAGAGAAGCCTGATTGTTGAAAGTAAATATACTTGCTACAGTATAACAGATTGTCCCGGCGAGACACGATCGCCTATCGGAAGTCTCTGTATCGAACTGGTAAGTTCTTTGAAGTGAAGGCATGAAAGATTGCAAAGTAACAAGTGTGATGCTGGCTCACGCCCAATTGAGGAAAGCCAGGACTGCCTACAGAGGAACGTCTGAGCCTGGAGGAGGGGGGCCTGAGTGAATTGTTGAAAGTGAGCCAAATATATGTTTAAAAAATCATTAAGAGCTCCTGAATGTTGTAACCTAGTAGAACTGGTAAAGTTAACTGAACTGTGATTTGAAGGCTACAGTCAACCGATGGAGGGAGGCTAAATGAAAGCAAGAGAAAGTGAATCCCGCATTTTGATACAGTGACTGAACAGGGGTGTAAAGACCAAGGTGACCAGAATAAATGGGTATCAGGAGAAAGCCGGGAAAGAGGGGAATCCTGTATGGTGAGAGCTTGGGAAAAGTGTTGTGGTGCCAAGCAAAAGACATTGATTCGAGGGATTCTGCCTTTTCTGAAGAAACTGCTTCCTGATGCCTATAGACTCAAGAGGTGCTCACAGTCATGCCACTGTTCCGCTTTGTCCCGTGATGTTACGTGGGGAAGGGAGTGCATTAGTTCAGCAGTCCTGAACTACCAAACCCTTTTGGACCTTTCAGTTTGGTTTTCTTTCTTTTTTATACATATCATTGCCCCACACCTTTTTGTTATATAGAGTAAGGATTTGTCAACAGGTTTATTAGTATAGGCCATTTTGTTTTGACACGACAACACTAGGACAGCAGGAGACCCGAGGCCGGGTATAATGCAACAAGTTCATTTGAACAGCATGGTGTCTGCCTGAGAGGTATGATATGATATATGGTAGGTTATTTATAATGCGCTTAATACCCAAAGGTTTCTAAGCGTGGACCCGGGGATCAAACTTGTGTTGCTCCGTGTTATCTTGCTTCCAAGGTGAGCAAGTTGCACCTGAGCTATCCTCCCAAGCCATAGGAGCTCCAGAGAATCCCATCCTGTCATCAAGGAGGGAGAGAAGGATGTGGTGGTCGACGGTGTTGAATGCAGCTGAGAGGTCAAGCAGCTGCATTCAACACGACGAGGAGGCATGAGTTGCCTGTATCTATGATTTGGAGGGCATCATCCACCACCTGGATGTTGGCTGTTTTGATGCTACACTTGGAGTGGAACCTTGACTGATAGTAATTTAGGAGGTGGAGTTGTTCGTTTCTGGCAAGTAGTTGTGTAGCAACTACTTTTTTGAAGAATTTGCCAATAAACAGGAGGTTTGTAATGGGCCGCTAGTTGGCTAGGTCATCTGGATCTAGGGTTGGTTTTTTCAAAAGAGGTCTTATGAGATCAGTTTTGAAGGTGTCCTTCTACGAGGGAGGCATTGATGATGGGGAGGATGCATTGTGCGCCAGGTCCGTCAATTGTTTAATGATGGAGGCCAGAATTATGTTGTCAGTGTAAGAAATACGTTTGAGGGAGGGAATCATTTTTAAGAGATCCCGGGGAAAGGGAGGAGAGAATTCAGTAGAGGGGCAGTGTGCATGTCTGGGTTCTAATGCTGTGAGATGTTAATTCGATGATCTCTTAGATTTGTCTATTTTTTCAATAAACAATGTGTTGATTCCATTGCATTTTTCCTGAGTTGGTGGAGTAGTAAGCAGCTTTGGCCTCTGTAATCAGAATCCTACGGTTTGTGTAGAGAGATTTGAGGTTGGTGAGGTCTCCCGAGTTATGGTTTTTGCGCTGAGCATTTGTTGGAGGCTATCTCATCCGTGTGAACTAGTCCTTGAGGCCTGAAGCTTTCGATTAGAGGAGGTAAGTATATGCAATCAGCATTATGCAATGACAGTTCGGTTAATGGGAGAGTTTTAACATTGATACTCATCATGGACAGTTGTTTTTTGGGCTCTTTCCTGAAATGGGTGAGGTCAGAGGCAGAGCGCAGCTCGATCAGAACTGAGTTCCAGATTCTAGTGGCGAACCTCAGAAGAATTGCTGATGTTTCCCATTTCCTACATTTTAGAGTTTCCAGGTGAAGTATGGCTTTGCTGTGCTTTCTACTTGGAGCATTGGGTTTAAGGACCTAGTTACATAGGCAAGCACCCTTGAAAACTCATTGGGTTTCAGATATGAGGTAATAGAGGGAAATCAGGATGGGAGTTCTATGGACATAACTGCAAGTGACAGAAAAGGCCAAAGCTGCTTCATGTTTGAAATATTTTAGAGGAGGTGAGATGGTTAAAGTCTTGTCAAAAGCACATTTCCAGAATCCAGTCATGACATTAGTATCTCCACAACTGTACGGTGATTTCCTTTTCGGGAAATTTCTCAAAATTCACAGTTAAACCCCTCTATTGACATAATAGTTACTTCTCTGACACGTGTGCTACGTTCAGGATAGGGATGTTTTCTAATGTTTTGATCCCACCTTGTACTCATACTGGAACTTTATATCTAATGATTAAAAGAATACATGGAGGGGTGTACATATGTATATCACTTGGAACATTACGCATCTGGCATTCTGGTATTTGTTTTTTTAGAAAATGTTTTTTTAAATATTTCAATAACTTGATCAATTTTGAATGAAAAAGGAAAGGTGTTATCCCCAGTGGCCTTCCAAAAATATTTACTCCCTAAAAACCAGAAACTACTCCACACAGAACAATATAGGGAGTACAAACACTCCAACAAAAAAGGGAATAGTTGAGACATAGTCCGCACAGCTCCAAAGACATTCAGATGTCTCCAGGCCCTGTCATGTATTCGCGGATCCCAACCTCTAACACCCCTGTTGGTGCAAGAGTGTGTGCAGGCAGGTCCCCTCCCTACCTAATGATGGTACATCCTACCACATGGGCGCAAGGACGGTGTGGGCGAAACAGCGGCTGCAGTGGAGGCCATGCGATGCAGGCCGTGTGGACAGTGCAACGCCAGCCTGTCAGTGCAGCAGTTGAAGGCGTCGGAGCCTGAATAAAGGCGTGTGCTGGTGCAGCAACCTAGAGAAGAGTGCAGCTCCGGCTGGACCGCTTAGTAAATAGGCCGGGGCTTAAAGCCCTTAGAAAGCCTCCCATAAGCCCTCCTGTGGTACACACCCTCGGCTCAGGTAAGTGAGTGGCTAGTGAGAGATGTACAATCCTCGGAAGGGGAGGGTTTTTTAAAAGGTAGTTTGGGAACTGTTTAGTGTGGGTTGTAGGCGTATAGAGGTCAGGATGTGGAAGGAGGAAGACCAAGAGATCAGTAGGAGGATAGAGGAAAGGCGAGTGGAGGTGGTTGGAGAGGGGGGCCCTGTGGAGTGGTTGTGCATGAGTGATAGGAGCGAGTGAACTAGTGGTTTATTAGGAGTAAAGAGCAGTGGTAGTGAAAGAAGTGGAGCGGTAGTGCAAGAGCGAGAAGTGGTAGTGGTGGGCAGTAGTTGTAGTGGTGGTAGTGAGTGGAAGTGAGAAGAGAGAGGAGAGGGGTTAGTAGTAATATAAGAGAAATAGTCCTGGTAGTAGCAGCGGAGAGTTAGTAGAGGTGGTAGCAGTAGAGGAGAGAGTAAGTAGTAGGAGAAGCAATGTCAAATGTAGTGGGTGGAAGTAGTAGGGGTAACAGTGGAGTGGTAGTATGGAGAAACTGTAGTGGAGTAGTCGTAGTGGCAAAGAGGTGAAGTGTTGGTAGCGGAGGGAGTTAGAAGTAGGAGTAGCATATGGTAGTGATAGTGAGAGGAGAGAGGGGAGATGTACTAGTAATAGAAGAGAAGTAGTAATGGTAGTAGCAGCAGAGAGGTAGAAGTGGTAGTGGTGGTGGTAGAGAGAGGGGAGAGGAAGTAATAAAAGCAAAGTCATAGTGGTAGAAGAGTGTAGTGGTTGAAAGTAGAGGTGGGAGTAGTAGCTGTAACAGCAGAGTGGTAGTAGTGGCAAGGAGGTGAAGTGGTAGCACATGGAGTTAGAAGTTGGAGTAGCATGGGGTAGTAGTAAGTAGTGGTAGTAGCGATTGGAGGAGTATAGAAGAGAGGATGTGAGAGGAAGAAAGAAAGTAACATCAAAGTTGGTAGGAAGGCAGAGTGTAACATCGGAGGGGTAGTAGAGTGGTCGGAAGAACTAAAATTCCTGAAATGTCTTTAACAGTGTGAACGAAAGCACTAGGCCTGAACTCACATAGAACACTAAGCAGGCTAGGAAATGGAAAGATAGAAGGCTCAGAGGGGGCTAGTTAGCCTGCATTTAGAAAAACCACTGAAGTTTAAAAAGGATATCCTGGTCTCCCACCCAGGCCTCCCTATCGCTGACACCTATACCAGTGCCACCTCTAGCCAATCCTTCACTGATATCCTCTTTGTCGTTCCCTCGCCAGACCTATGGACTCTTCATATGGTCTCTGTACTTTCTCCTTTCCATTCTTCTCCCATTAATGGTGGCACCCGTTGGGAGGCCATCCTGGCCTCCTTCCACTGCTCTAAGGTCATCATTAATGTCTACTTGAATGATACTGTCTTGGTCAAAGGCCCTCAGGCCAATCTTCTCCTCTTTGATAAATGCTTCCCACGCCTCATCAATTTCTTTCCTTCTCCTGCTGTCCCCTCTCTTACCTCCACAGCTTCCTTGCCTCACCCTGGTGTCTCCTCCTTGGCTACTTTGCCCTCTCTTCTTTCCTCTTCTACACCTCTGCAGGGCATACCCCTGATTTGTACCCCTCCCCGGAAGTCTTTCAAGGACGGCAGCCTTCTCCATATTGCCACTCTTAACTATTGCTCAGCTGTTAAACACTCCTCGGACATCTGCCGCCTCCTAGAGGAACTGGACCTCAATGTCCTCGGTCTCACCGAGACATGGTTCACGGCCAGATCTGTCACAAGATTTGAAACTCTCCTCCCTGATGGCTACAAGACCCTCTCCGCGCCCAGGTCCAACCGTTCCGGAGGGGGTGTAGACCTGATCTTCCCCAAGTGGATTCCTGCCTCTGTCATTCCTACGCAGGCCTACTCCTCTTTCGAATACCTCATCTGCAGGCTCTCTCTCTCCTAGCCATTACCTTACTGTGGCTACTATCTATCGGCCACCTGGTCAGATCTCCTCCTTCCTCTCTAAATGGGTGGACATTTCCTCTTCCCTCCTGGTCTCGACCACTCAACTACTCCTTCTTGGAGACTTTATCATTCACCTGGATGCTTCCTGTCCTTCCTCTGGACTCTTTCCAACCTCTGCGACTCTCTCTCACTCTTTATTCTTCCCTCTGGCCCGACTCACTCTGCAGGGCACACTCTGGATGTTCTGATCTCCTCCGACCTTCCCCTTTCTATCCCTCTCACCACTCCACTCTCCTGGAGTGATCACTTTCTCCTTTCCTCCCAGCTCACCATCTCTACCCCTCAGGCCAAGCCAACTCCAGCATTGCCACCCACCTTCTCGGTTATCCGACCCATGAAGCGTGTGTCAGTTGAGGCTTTTGCTGCCACTTTCTCACACCCTTTCCCCCTGTGGCTGACTCACACCCTTTCCATGCTCCACTCTGCTATATCTGATACTCTCGATGTTCTTACCTCTGTCATGAGGATCAGCTTGAAGCCCAAAGCCAAGTGCAATTCCTGGTACGACTCAGACCTCGTCACCCTCAAACGCAAGTGCAGGATGGCTGAGCATAAATGGCATGCTTCTGGTACATCTTCCGACAAACTGGCCTGCCGCCTTCACCAAAAGCAATACCGGCTCTCTGTCCGCAACAAGAGGAGAGCTCACATCCAAGCCTGCGTCTCTGTGGCATCTAACAACTCGGTCGAACTCCTTAAATTCTGCAAACTACTGGCCAATCCCGCTGCAGTCTCTACCTCTCCTGTCCCTTCCAGGCCCTCTGCACGGCTCTGGCTTCTCATTTCATCTCTAAAACTCAGGCCTGTCCTCTCTCCTCTTCCTCTCCTCCCTCTACTCCCTGCTCTTCCTCTGGCCCTTCTTCAGTCACCTCTCCTCCCTCCTTCTCTGCCTTTACCCTGTTCTCCCCAGATGAGGTTTCTAGAGAAGTCCTATCTATGAAAGTCTCATCAAAACAGGTTCATCCCTGTTCCTCCAAAACCATCAAGGACCACATTGACTCCCTGGCTCCTGCTCTGGCTGACTTCTGCAACCACTCCTTCACCACTGGAGTCTTCCCTTCCCCTTGAAGCACTCCCTTGTGCACCCTCTTCTCAAGAAACCCTCTGCCGACCCGTCCTGCCAGGCTAACTATCACCCAACCTCCATCACTCCTTTCCTGGACAAACTCCTGGAAAAGCTGGCCATCTCCCAGCTTAATCTTTACACTGAATCTGTTGATTGTCTTCATATCCATCAGTCTGGCTTCAGAGCTGCCAGAAGCATGGAAACTGCTCTCCTGAACATCCGTGAAGACCTGCTCTCCAACCTCGATTCCAACACCCCCTGTGTCCTCATCTTACTTGATCTCTCTTCTGCCTTTGACTTGGTCAACCATGCCAACCTACTCAACAGTCTCCGTGATGACCTGGGTATAACTGGTCAGGCCCTGGCGTGGCTGACTTCTTTCCTCTCTGATCGACCCTCCCAGGTCAAACTTGGGTCCTTCCTCTCCTCTATCTCTATCGCTACCTGTGGTGCACCCCAGGGGTCCAACCTCTCTCCCTGGCTGTTCAAACAATACCTGGCACTTCTTGGCCACCGCATTGCTGTTCTCTGCCCCCACTTTCAGTGCTGTGAGGATGACACTCAGCTCATTTTCAGGCTACCTTCAGTCACCTCTTCTCCCTTTCTCATCTCTGACTGTCGGTCTGCTATCCAGGAGTGGTGTGCTGCCAATGATCTCTGCCTTAATGCCAGTAAGACTGAGATTCTCCTCTTCGGCACATCTGCTCGCTCCTTTCATGTCACTCTCTGGCTGGCCTATCTTGGCCCTCCTCATGCTCCCACCTGCAAAGATAAAAACCCCATGGTCATTTTTAACTCCACTCTCTCATTCTCTCCTCACATCTCTTACGTCTCTAAGAAGTCACACTACCAGCTACACCTCCTCAGAGGCATTCTCCCTTTCCTCTCTTTCCCCCAGAAGCTCACTGTCTCCACAGCTCTGGTTGTCTCTAGGCTGGACTATTGCAACAGCCTCTTTCTAAATCTGCCTGCTTCTACTCTCCGCCCTCTGCAACTCATCCAGAACAGGAATGCGAGACTTGTCCTTGGCCTCAAGCCCAGGGATCGTATCTCTCCAGGACTGAAATCTCTGCACTGGCTCCCAGTGGCTGCGAGGATTAAGTTCAAAACCCTCTATATTGTCCACAATGACTTCTGGGGCCTGGGGCCTCAATACCTTCAACTCTCTCTTCCTAAATATCTTACTTCTTGAGCCCTTCACTCATCCGCCTCCAACTCCCTCAGGGTCAGTCGCTTCTCCAAGCAACGAGATGGTGGCAGATCTCTTTCTTCGGCAGGGGCCTCACTCTAGAACAGCCTCCCTGCCTCCCTAAAACTTGAGGAGAACCATCTCCGGTTCTGGAAGCACCTCTAAACCTTCCTCTTTGCTTCTGCTTTCTCTCCTCCTCTCCCCTGCTGAATTCCTGGCTGAAACTGCACTGGTTACCTGGCCACCCTCTGATCTCGGGCCCAGGTCCCCTCCCTCGCCAGTTGCACACCTGCACTGCCTCCCTGGCATCCCCTGCACTTGGGGACTGTTTTCTGTATCCCTACAGTCACCCACCAGCACTTGACACTTGATGTCTGCAGTTACCCTTGCACTTGCCACAAGCTGGCCATACTTCTCTTATTGTCTTTATTGATTCTTTCCCCTTGTACTACACTGTCCCCTACCCATCCCGCACTTTCCCCTTCCCCCTCCCCTGCACTTGCGCGATCTGAATGAGACCGGGCCTAGTAGGATCGCTGCCCGTCTTCCCTCTGTTCCCCCTCCCTTGCCGCTTCGCGCCTGGAAACACTTGTGTATAGGCACGTTATAAATGACATATTATATCATATCAGCATCAAGCAGAAACAGTAGATGTCTCCTGGTGGTAGCACTAACATCCATTATGGACGCCTGGCATAGGCAGTGGGGAAAACAAAGGGAAACAAGAGAGCAAGGGACAGCCAGGACGCCAATCAACCAGCAGCCCGAGGATACCAGGAGAAACCGAGGGGTTGACCTAACCTACGAGTATTTAAAAAAAGAAATAGGAAAACAAAAACCTTTGGAAGATATACAGGAGTCTGAAAAAAGTTCAGGTACTAGCAGTGCAGTGCCACATTAAGAAACTCTAGTGATCTGAAAAAAGCTTTACTCTAAATATGCATCTTAATTTGCATGGACTTCTAGGTGCACCGAAGTACTCTTCTAAATAGCCCCTTTGAAAACCATTTTACTCCCAATTATAAAAACTGAGGAATACAATATTTCCACTTAAAATCCTCATCTGGAGCTATGTTAACACCCATAAATTGCAGGCCATAATATTATTTCTATGTTGTATTTCCCTTCAATTATGGATTTTCAACCAATGAAAAGCATAAAATACATAAAAGACAATGCATATTAGTGGACCTACATTACCATTTGGGGTTCTGGCACATTTTGCTGTCCTGTACCATATGTGGTTTATTGTGACACTGGAATGCCAGAGTGGCTGTGCAGCATCAGTGTCCATGGTGGACCTTACATATATTTGGCAACCATTCTTCACCCCAGTTGTTTTCGCTTCACATTCCACAGTGCTGCTCCTTGCCATGTGTGCGGCAAACAGAACTGGTGTGCACTTCGGGGGCGAATCAGCTTTAAAAAGTAAAGGAAAGCCTACTTATCCCTAACTCTAAGAGGGGGGTTCCCTGCCTCACTGTAAATTGTAAGGGTCTTGTCTGGATGTCTGAAATCATAAAAGTCCAATGTCCTGTGTGCACAAAGTTCAATCTGTCCCGTACATCTAATTCTTAAGTAAGCTAACAGAAAAGGGGGAGGTTGGTCCAGAAGAATGATTCTCTTCTTCTGGACGTCTTGGAGGGGGTTGGTTCTCCTCAGCCTGCGTGAATGACTCCCTTCAGCAGGCAGAGATTATTCTCACTGGAGGTACTCATTGTCCTAGAATGCAAGGTTCACTGTTCCAACTAACACCAAGGATGGTTTCTAATCCTTTCTTCAGGATTGTATGCATTACAAAACAAAGTCCCCAATGCCAGGTGGGATGTCTCCCTTCCCCAGGTCTTTCTCAGGATGTCCAAGGTATAACACAAAGTTCTCAATGTCAGGTGGAAAGTCTCCCTTCCCCTGGCCTTTCTTGGGCTCTCAAAAGATGCAACACAATGTTCTCCCTGCCAGGGGGAATGTCTCCCTTCCCATGGCCTTCCTCAGGCTTTCAAGAGATGCAACACAATGTTCTCACAAAGACAACACCAGGGGGAATGTCTCCCTTCCTCTGGATTCTTACAGTATCCCACAAGTGCCAAGAGAATGCACCCCTTCTCTTGGCAGCACACAATGTCAGGCTTCTTAACACACTCCCCAACATCAGGCTTCTTAACACAGTTCATAATGCCAGGGGAATTACTTCCCCAGGGCTTTCCTTCCCAACTGTAAAGTCTCGTAGGCCCCAGACCTTTGCTTCTCTCTCTTTCTGCATGGGTTAACTTGGTTCACTTCCCTGCCAAGTATGATCCTTAGGAAACTACTCAATCCCTTATTCTCGTGGGAGTGGGTCCCAGACCCCTCTTCTTTATGTTTGGGTACATGGAGCCCTTTTCTCCCAAGTACCACCACAAGGAAGATGACTCGTCTGGTTCTCGTGTAGTGGGTCCCAGACCCCTCTTATTTGCTTTTGGGTACTTGGGGCCCTTTCCTTCCAAGTAGCACCACAAGGAAGATCACTCAAGTTACCTTTGTTTGGTGGGTCCCAGACCCCTAAGTTTCTCTTGTTATGGGACATACGTGGTTCACTAACCTGCCATGTACTGTGGCTATGAAGGTGCTGACTGCACCTTCTTGGTTTTACACCAGCCAGCCAAGTGCCCCCATTTGCTCTGGTCTATTTGGGAACTCTGCAGTATCAATCTTCCTCCGGGCAGCGCTGCCTTTCCTTCACACACTTCCCAGGCTTCAGGAATGCCGGTAGCTTCTCTTTGCCAGCTTGCTTTCTGGTCCTGGTCCTTCCTAGTCCCTTCTTGGCATCCTGGTCTGCTTCTTTCCACCTTGCTGCACCGGGCTGGCTCCTGCAGCTCCTCCAGGGAGGACTAGACAACTGCTTCCTGGGCCTCTCTTCCTTTTCTACTCTACATGGAACAATGTGCAGCCGGCGACAACTAGACTGCTCATTATGGTTCTTAGGAGTACACTATATGGTTCTGCACTTCCTCCTTGCCACAGTACTTTTAATCTTCATGTTCTCCTGCGAGTCAATGTAGTTCTTCTTCATCTCAGTACTTGACACTGAGGCTCTACCTAGGTAGTTCCTATTCTTCCCCGTCCCAGTACTTTCAAAGGGGACCAAGTACTTAAACCTACAAACATAGATAGGCGAGTCTGGTATCAAGGTGAAGTAGATAGATTAGGTGTGCATGTGGGATGGCGGGCTATAGTTAAAACACTGCGTTCTCACGGGATAGTCATCACTGGTCCAATGAGAAGGGGCTCTCCCTAAGGAAAAAGGGACGACATCCAAGGATTTGTCATATCACCCTTTCTCCACAGCTCCTTTTTGTTACATGTTCACTTTTAAATACAGCAACCTTCAACCTCCACCTGAGTCTATATCTTTCAAATCAGTAGGTAGCTTGCTCCAGGGTGTCCAGCTTACCACAATGGTGATGAGGGGGCAGAGCAAAAGGACATGAAGGAGAGATAAAAGCAATCCTCCCAAGTGACCAACAAGCAGCAGCAAGAAGACACATATGCAGACGTAAGCCAAGTGGAAACTAACCCCCATGCAGTACAAATATTCCAACGCTGTTCCTGTGCCGTCCAGATAAGCCCATACCATTACACTGAGGGCTTTCAATGTTACCCACAGACCTAGAAGCAACTAACAAACTTTAATCTTGATGTTGCCTTATTGCTGCAGCAGTTGACTTGTCTCACTAAACATTACATCAAAGTATTAACATACATTAGCAGGAATTCTGGAATAAGTATTTTTCAGAATTCTTTTTTTCTTCCACTTTTGCCAGCCAACACGTGTTTTACACTGGCTTGGCCTTTGTTAAGTCTCTAGACATTGTGTTGCATTACTTGTGTTAACAAAATTATCCTGAAATGTTCTCTTGATGCAAACATGAAACGGCCACATTGGCATACCCCTATATTTTCACCTTCATGCTCGAAGCATGAAATGTTGGCAGCACAGGAGCATATTCGGTCTATATCTGTGTTTCCGGAAACTAATTATACACAGTTTTGCAAAAATAGGCTTTTCATTTTTGCGTAATATGCTTCCTTACTCACTGGGAACTAAAGCACACCCAAGTGTTACTTGATCTTTTTTTGGGGTCCTATTAAGAAACCAAAGATTCCATGCCCCTCTCTCAAAAAATCTTTGGTTATCCATGTGTGAAATATTAATACCAAGTGTTCACCTTGCGTGGTCTTGCATGGTCTTCAGTCAGGTGGTTAATCCCTTGAAACAGGAACCCAAATGGAGTACTGTTTAATAATGTGTGTCCCCAACAAAACCTGGAATTCTCCTTATCACAAAACTCCTCCAGCAATTGTTCCTACATTCATGAATGGCAAATAATGTTCTTAAAAAGAAATACATTACTTTCTCCATCAAGACGCTTTGCTTTGTAAATGCATTGCTAAAGAGGTCAACAACTGATCTTTAAATCGGAAAACAAAACAAGTTTGTGAAATTTTGGCAAAAGATTGTGGATGAGCTTTGAATTTCTGAAATTCAAATGCAAATTCAAATAACACGAGCCAATGGCCTTCAATCAGCCTATCCATCACCTCATATTCATGCCATCCCTTCAAGAATCCCATCTGGTTTGAGTCCTCCATCCTCAGCAAGATCCCCTCCAGATGTCTCAACAACACCTTTGCCAGTATTTTACAGTCTGTGTTAATAAGGCTCCCCTGTACTGTGGGGTCCTTGTCCTTCTTTAGTGGGATCAAGATATTGCTGTGGTGTACCTATCTTGGAAGCTGCCCTTCTTCCTGTCATTCTTTGTACATATCTGTGAGCAGGCTGAACACACTTTTTGGGAAAGTCCTATACAATTGCAGGGGTGGGCCGTTCAAGCATGGGCATTTCTCATTATTTAGGCTATTTGCTGCCTCATTCACCTCTTTTTCAGAGAGTTCCATCTCAAACTCCATCTTTTCCGTCATCGGCAGTTTGATAGAGACACAGTGCCAAAAAAGCCCATCATGTATTAATTAATGGCTTGTGTATCCACAGTGTAAAGGTCTTCAGAGAAAGCATAGCATTCCTGATTCACTGTGTCTGGATTATATGACACTCTTCTGAACTTTTCTGAATTGCATTTATCGCCTCATCATTACACATAACCATCAGCCTTTGGGGTAACCGTGAGCTACACCTGCATGTTCTGCCCTCTCAGACATTCACTTTTTCAAGTAATACTTCTTTATGAGATCCCTAAATTTTCTTCACTTGGGCTTCTTTCTCATGAAATCCCTCTCCAGACCTTGGCTATTCCCTCAAATGGCTATCTATTGCACCTTTACCTATCACCTTTTGCTGAGTAGACCAATCAGTAGGCCACGCATCCTGCATTCTGAAGCCTCCCATACCGTCAGATCCCCAATCCCTCAATTTCTGTTTGAAACCATAAAGTGTTCAGCTTCCTTCACTCTCAGTTTCTTCATCTCATCCTCCAGTCTAGATACATTCATTTTCCAAGTGAATGACCTCTTGGGTGTGTAGTCCAGAGCTATGTCTGTCGTAATCAGGGCATGGTCTGAAATATGCATATTTCTTATCACACGCCCTACACAATTCTCAGTGACGCTCCCAGTTAGCATGTAATCTATTTGTGAATAAATGTCATGTGCATCTGAATGGAAACTGTAGTCTCTACTGGTTGAGTGCTCCAAACTCAACACATCTAACGGTTACATTATCAAAGCAGAGCCTTCAATATCTCACAGTCCCTGCTCCTTTAACATTGAGTTATCTTTTACTTCTGTCTAATTTAGGGTCCGTCATTATTTTTAAATCTCCCCCCACTAGGATATCATCCCCAGGGAGGTCTACTAAGTGCTGGGCTATTCCTACAAAAAACGTCTCCACGGTTGTTGTGGCATAAATATTACAGACTTTCATGATCACATCCAAGATTTTTAGCAGCACCAAAATGATTGTCCCTTCCTTGTCCTTATTAGATGCCGTCACCATTACTGGCAGGTTCTTACATAGTAAAATCACTTTGCACCTGTACTTAGAATTGTTAGTAGAGGCACATACCTGCCCAACACAGCCCTGTGATTATGGTAGAATGCCCACATCCATTCGCAGTCAGCCAAAGAATGACAGTGTTTTTTCCTCTTGACTGGTTTGTTAAGACCATTTATGTTCCAGTTCAAAGATACATTAATTTTATTAACATCTTAGTGAGGGAGGTTCCTCTTGGGTTCAAGAGCTGATTAGACATCCTCAGACATTCTGCTTCAGTGTGAAAAAGAGCCTGTGGAGACCCCTATGTCACCTAATAAAAATGTACTATGCACCTCAAACTTTCCCTAGCTAAATAGCCAACTGTACCTCCCTCCTGATCCTCCGTGATCACCCCAGTATAATCAGAAAGGGTTGTCTTCATGTCAGAGTCCACCTTCACTGTTTCAAAAACTACTTAAACCTTGAATTTACAAGACAACTTGCATCCTGTATCTTCCACCAATGCCACATAAACCTCCCCAGTGCCTCCTGTATTGACCAGTCATCAGTCTGCTACTCTACAGACTTTCGAGGAAAGGATCCACACCTCCAATGTGTGCGAGCCCAGCCATCAACTTGCGGCCATGTCATGATATAGCAGCAGTAACGGCCCAGGTGGCCGTTAAACCGCCCAGTTGTGGCAGTGCCATCTTGTCCCATGGTAGCCCCTAACAGCTTGAGAGCAATGAGTCAAAATACAAAACAAGTCCAGACCTTCATCTGGGTGGGGATCAACACCCTGGGCACCAATTACATTACCTATCAAGAAGAGAGTCTTCATCCAAGCCCGCCTCTCTGCGGTCTCCAACAACATGGCTGAACTCTTTAAAATCTGCTGGCCAATCCTTCTGCAGGCTCCACCTCTCCTGTTCCCTGCCAGGCCCTCTGTACAGCCCTGGCTTTTCACTTCACTACTAAAACTCAGGACATCCTCACTCTCCTCTTCCTCTCCCTCCAGTGCTCCCAGCTCCTCTCACGCCACCTCTCCCTTTCCTCCTTTCTCCTCTTTATTGCTGATAACACCTAACAATGTTTCTAGATAAGTCCGATCTATGAAAGTGTCATCCAAACAGGTCCTCTCCTGCTCCTCCAGAACCATCAAGGACCACATTGACACCCTTGCTTTAAGCTTGGACGATTTCTGCAGTCACTCTTTTGCCACTCGTGCTTTCCACTCTCTCCTCAAGCATTCCCTTGTGCACCCCCTCCTTAAAAAGCCTTGTGCCAATCCTACCTGTCTGGCTAACTATCGTCAGATCTCTATCACTCATTTCATGGGCAAACTGGCCATCTCCCAGCTTACTCTCGACACTGAAAATGTTGGCTGTCTCCATGATCACCAGTCTGGCTTCAGAGCAGCCAGAGACACAGAAACTGCTCTCCTGAACACCTGTGAAGTTCTGCTCTCCAATCTCGACACCAGCACCCCTTCTGTCCTCATCCTCTTTGAACTTTCCTCTGCTTTTGACATCACACCATCCTGATCTGACTCTGTGAGAACCTGTGCATCACAGATCAGGCCCTGGAGTGGCTGACCTCTTTCCTCCTGGACGGACCTGGGAGGGTCCTTTCTCTCTACCATGTCACTCTCTCCACATGTGGTGTTCCCCAGGGCTCTAGCTTCTCGCCCTGGCTCTTCAATCTCTACGTGGCCCCGCTGGCCCACCTTATCTCCACCTTCTGCCCTATCTTTCTGTGTTATACGGGTGACACACAGCCCTCGCTCCGGATCTCTACAGCCTCTTCTCCTCTCTTACATGTTCTAGACTGTCCATCTACTATTCAGGATTGGTGCGCCTCCAAAGAAATTTGCCTTAATGCCAGTAAGACAGATATCTTTCTCATTGGGACCCCTGCTGCCGCCTTCCTTCTCTTACTCTGGCCGCATTCCGTGGGCCTCTTCCTTCACCTTCCTGTGAGGCAAAAAACCTTGGTGTCATCTTCCACTCTCTCCTTCCAAGAAGACCCACTACCAGCTGCACCTCCTCAGAGGTACTCTTGCTTTTCTCACTTTCCCCCAGAAGCTCATTGCCTCTACTGTCCGCCCTCTGCAACTAATCCAGAACTGGACTGTGAGACACTGTATCTCTCCAGCCCTGACATCTCTCCACTGATTCCTGCTGGCTGCAAGGATCAAGTTCAAGACCCTCTGCATCGTCCGGAAGGCTTTCTGGGGCCCGGGCTCACACTACATTCAACACGTTCTTCCTAAATACCTTTTTTCTCGAGCCCTTCACTCTGCTGCCTCCAACTCTCTGAGGGTCAGACGCTTCACAAGGCAGTGAGTAGGGGGCAGATCACTTTCCTTTGCAGGTACCTCCCTCTGGAACGGCCTCCCTGCCCCTCTCAAACTTAAGCTGGATCACCTGAAGTTCCGGAAGCAGCTCAAACCCTTCCTTTTGTCCTCTGCTTCCTCTCCCTCCCTGCCCTGCTGACCTTCCTGTCTGCTTCACTGATTGGTTGCTTGCTTACCCTCAGATTCTCACTGGGTACCTGGCTTCTCTTGACCGGTCTCAGTCTCCTCTGCACTGCCTCTGGGCCTGTTGAGCACTAGGGACTGTGTTAAGAATGAGTTTCCAGACACGTTGCTTGTGAATGATCTAATCCTTTATGAAGATCATATGTATAGAAACGACCCCCAGCTAAGAGGCATCAGCCGCTCCCTTCTCATCAGCAACTGCTTCTCATCTCCTGCACATTCCCTTACAGAATCATATGATCTTACAGTGGTTCCATGGTTGCCATGTGACCAGGATCAGAACAAAGGCTACTAGCAAGAACTAATCATCAAAAGAGCTACTTACAAGATAAGAAATACATATATTTGTATAGTGTGGTGGTTAATGGTAAGCAACAGAATGAATGACATATAATAACTTAGCACAATAACTTATCATTCCTAACAGGCTGTAACTAGGGGCTGTAACTGTAACCTCTACATTCACCTGCCTCCTTGCACTTACCCAGAGCTGTGCTGTCCTGGCTGCACTTACTCAGGGCAATTTTGCCCTGATTGCACTTTCCCCTTGCCCCCTTGCACTTCCCCCGTCCCCTTCCCCTGCACTTTGCTTCACCGCACTTGCATGATCTGTATGACACAAAGCCTAGCATGATCGTTCTCTTGTCCTCCCTCTGTTCCCTCCCTTGTCATATCGCACCTAGAAACATGTGTACGGGCACGTTATAAATGAGTTATCAAACTCCCCGCAGCCAGGCAAGGGCTTTCTGCATGAACATTTCAGCCCCACACCATACTGAAGTCGTTCCCTGAGTATAGAGTCAAAAGGATAATAACAACATGTATTATTAGAGCACATACAACCGGGTTAAATGTGGCATCAAGCTCTATATAAATAAAATGTGATAGCAACCTGAGCTGTCAATTGGAATACACCTCTGGGCCATCCAACAAGTTAAAAACTGTATGAGCAGGACCATAGAACAGAACTACCAACAAACATTATGTTTCCAGGCAAACAGCTTCTTTCCACCCTAAAATGTCCCCAGGAGTGTGACATTCCTGCTCTCAAGGGTAGAGGACAGGCTTCCTCTACCCCTCAACCACACAGTGGTTTCTCTATGGAGAAGCACAGCAGGGCTCACTCAGGCTTGCTCTCTGCCTCCCTCCTGACATGGCTGTGATGTCAGCCGGCTGAATGCCTTTTGTGACATGGCCCTGACCCATGCATAAAGTAAGTAGTGGGGCGACAGCACTGGAAACAAGCACAGACAGCACAAGGGTACCTGTACTTGCTTGCGGCAGAGCTTTGTGGTCCAGGAAGATGAACGACTCAAGGCCCTTCCTTATCATGAAGAGCAGGTGAGAGGGTGAAGTGGGGAAGAGTTCCTTCTAAAATGGAGATTGGATGTTTTATAGGCCAAACAAATAGGTTAATGTGAAGAGATAAGAGCAGCAGTGGGTGTTAAAGGAGGGTTGAGTTGATACTAGCAAAACCTTAAACAAGAGAATTCCCCAATGTATTGTGCCATTCACCTTTTGGTGAGGTCCTAATCTATTTCAGAAATGGTTCCCTTTTGAGAATAGAAATGATTTTCTCCCAATCCCTCATAATTTATAAATCCTGCAGAGCCATTCTGTGCCTGTTTCCAGTCTGTTCTATATTTTAAATACAACTGGTCCCAAAACAAAGGCGCAATTGGGGGTGGCAGAGGAGATTCCAGGCAAAGGCAGGTGGAAGGAACAGTACACTGGGATACTTCTACATATTCCATTGACTTTCCAGGCAGCAGTCAAAATATTTTATAAAAGAAATGGGGTAAACCAACATTAGGGAAATATCTACAGAGTTTATTTTTTGTTGTTGTTGCTCTGAATAAGACCAATGTAGGTTTCAGAAATGCATCGAAAGTTTTAAAATAAATTACAATACCATGGCAAGGAATTATTTATTTTCACTATTATTAACATTGATTTCTGACTAGTAAAGGGTGGGAGGCGAAACAAAGTAGAACTCGTGTTTAGAGAATTAGTCGTCCCTATGCTGAAATTTAAATGACAATGATAAAGGAGTATGGAAAATATTGAGAGTACACCAGTGTTTAGTGGGCACTTGTAAATATCTTAAAAAGATGGATCTACATGATAAGATGTGTTTGCTTTTGTTTAAAGGTAACAATCTTTTCAGCTGAATAAATGTGTATTGACATGAAATTACTAGAAATGTACAGCATGCTAGTGCATACACGTGCATATAGGTGGCAGTAAACATGTCTAAACAAGGGTTCAGGAAAAGTGGGTAAAGGATGGTGGAGGGTCAAGGAGCATTCATGGACCTCTGCAATATCTTGCACCAGTCTTATGTGTAGAGTTTATTGGATCACCTCTGTTGATGATTGTGTTTTTTTTTTAAATTGTGAATCAGGACTTTTTGTATGGTCTACAAATATATGAAATACGTAGGCATTCACATGTGTAGACAGTCACCCGAGTGCACTTTAACAATCTATTGAAGGGTGAGCATGCAATAACGACCATGTGCATAAGTTGAATCTGGTAGGCGTTGCACATTCATACATTTGATATCCAAAGATATGTGTGTACTTATTAAGAGTGGTTTGACATTTGGCTACAGAGCTACAATTAACCAATATATATTAGGCGTTTGTTTTACAGGTTGTACACGAGGCACTTTAAATATCTGAATGGTAAATGTAGGCATCATATTTTGACAGCTGTTTCCAAATGGTTGGTTTTGGCGAGGTGAGTGTTGATGGCCTGGCACATTTATAGGTTTGCCAAAGGTTGGTGAATACAACAACTATTATCAATGTGCAGGGGCGCACTGGCCGACACGGAGCTCTGGAGATTCCCTCATAGGCCTCGGCACCCTGCGCCTCTGGTGTGGTTATCTATTTTATTTCCAAATGTTCTCATAATGTGTAATAAGGGGCACCCTTTGAAAATATTTCCAGGGCCTCTTTTGGTTACCAGTCCACCCCAGTCGAGGTGTGTGGGTTCATGTGGGAAAATAACTAACATTGTCTTTAAATGGGAATATGTCGGAGTAATCCTTGCACATATGCATGACCTAGTCTCTGAGGCCTAAAGTTTTCGATTGGAGGAGGTAAGTATTTTGAATCGGCCTTATGCATCCTTGAAAGTTCAGTTGATAGGAGAGCTTTAAAATTGCTACTTGTCAGGGACAGTAGTGTTTTGGGCTCTTTTGCTGAAATGGATGAGATGGGAGGCGGAGCGCAGCTTGATCAGAACTGCGTTCCAGATCCGAGGGGCGAACCAGGGAAGAATTGTTTCCCACATTTTAGAATTTCCAGGTGAAGTATGGCTTTGTGCTTTCTGCTTGGAGCATTGGGCTTAATGTGCTCATTACATAGACAAACACCCTTGAAGACCCAATGGGCTACAGCAGAAAGCCAGTAGAGGGGAATCAGGTTTGGAGTGATATGGACATAATTGCAAGCGACAGAAAAGGCCAAAGCTGCTACATGTTTCAAAGATTTTTGAGGGGAGCTTGTTGAAGACCTGCCAAAATCACATTTCTGGAAACCAGTCGTGACATTTGTATTAGTAGTTTGTGCACTACTTTATTTTCTTTTCGGGTAAGTTTCCAAAGTCCATTATTCACAGGAATAATGTTCTACCTCTCCGTTGACATACTAGATACTGTCTGACACGCTGTCATATGTTTAGGATAGAGATGTTTTCAGACGTTTAGATCTCTCCCTATACCCTCATACCTTCGAAGTTGGTATCTGATAATATAAGAATAAATGGAGGGGTGTACAAATGTATATGACTTCGAACCGCAGCTTGCACTCAGTAGTATTTTCTTTTTAGAAACGTTGTTTAAAATATTTGACTAACTTGATAAACTTTGAATTTAAAAAAGCAAAGCTTTCCCACCCCACCCTACAGATAAGCGGCGTACCCGAAATGTTACCTCCCTAAAAACATGCAACTACTCCCAAATGAAAAATATAGGGAGTAAAGATGCTGCAATAAAAATAGGCAACAGCTGACACTTAGGAGCCTGCACCCTCAGTCCACACGCACAGCTTCAATGATATGTTCTGATCAGTGGTACCAGCAGAGTAGAGCTACAAGAAGGAAATCCATTAATAATGTATGATCAGAAAAACCTTTATGGTAAAAAATCATCTTAATTTGCATGGGTCACTAAGTTTGTATATTGATCACACAATCATGTACTTGCCTAAAAAACCTTTGAAAATGAGACAATGTTTTAACACCCTAAAAAAAGGTTTAATTCCAATTGTAAAAAATGTAGTAAGAAACGTCCAATTCGGAGGAACCGCATTGTCCAGTTTGATAGCCAAACTATGGAACTCGTTACTGAAGCAAATAAGAATGACAGAAGATCACTTAGCCTTCAGAAAACGACTGAAAATCTGGCTACTAAATTCACTGAGACAAGCATAAAAACAGGCACTTCCACAACTCATACCCTCACCCAAGGCAATCATGGGACAGTACGGAACCCGGGAACCGACAATAAATAAAA
This sequence comes from Ambystoma mexicanum, assembly GCF_040938575.1. Lineage (NCBI taxonomy): Eukaryota > Metazoa > Chordata > Amphibia > Caudata > Ambystomatidae > Ambystoma > Ambystoma mexicanum. The sequence continues at coordinate 1,142,176,199 of NC_090921.1, read as the reverse complement.
AAAATAAGTCTACTAACTACTAACCACCTCCTGCTCCTCTCCCGCATGCCTTCCATGTACCACACACGCCCAAAATGTCTAGCCATACTAGACACAAAACACACAAGTCACACATCCGCCACGAGAACAGCTGCAAACACCCCAGAGAGTGGACGATACCCCTTCAGACACACCAAGACCAGTGTACTCAATCAAAGCACACTCAGATAAGCCGACATGCACAGACTAAAGTTTCTCCGGGTTCTGCAAGCATCAAAAGAAGAGCACAACCTCTATCCGATCCCTCTACCCTCACTAACCTATCCCACCCACTTTCTTACAGAACCAGTTGTCCGCTTGGAATCCATAAAAATGGTAGCAGTGCGCAATATAAATCAACATGACATAACATAACTTAAAGTTCTCATCTGGAGCCCTGGTTACTCACATGAATTACAAGCCATAATGTTATTTATATTGTGTATTCTCCTATCTATTCATTTTTAAGCAATGAAAATCATAAATGATGAAGCTTACTATTGGACCTACATTACCATCTGGGGGTTCAGGCAAATTTACCATACACTGTCCTATAACATTTGTGGTTTATGATGATACTGAATGCCTGGGTGGCAGTACAGCATCATAATACATCGTGATAAATATGGCAACCATTCTTCAACCAAGTTTTTTTCCCCTCGCATTGCACAGTGCTGCTCCTTGACGTGTAGGGCATGCAGAACTGGTGTGCACTTCGGACCACAACTCTGCAGTTAGTGGACGTGAACTGTTCCCATCCACGCATTTCCCCAAAGCTCTGTATTTTTGTATCTTTTTAAATAAAACAACCTTCAGCTTGCTCCTGGGCATCTTGCTTTCAATTCAGTAGGCAGCTTGCTATGGGGTGTCCAGCTTACCACAATAGCGACGAGGGTGGGGGGTCCACAAGTTCATGCACTGCAAAAGGACATGAAAGAAAAATAAAAGCAATCCTCCCAAGTGACCAACAAGCAGCAACAAGAAGACATATGCAGACAGGCAAGGATACAATAACCGCCATGCAAAGTACAAATATGCCAACGCTGTTCCTCCAGCATTCAAGTAAACCCCATACCATTATGCTAATGTATTCAATGTTCCCCACATACTGAGAAGCAACTAATACAATTTAATCTTAAAGTTGCTTTAATACTACAGCAGTTGGATTGTCTCCTTAAAGTTTCCATCAAATTGTCAGCAAATATTAATATGAATTTTGCAGTGAGTATTGTTCAGAACGATTCTTTATTGTCCTCCACTTTTGTCCGGCAGCACGTGTTTCATACCGGCTTGGTGCTTTTTCAAGTCGCCTGACATTGGTCTGTTGTGTTTTGTTAACAAAATGATCTTGAAGTGTTCCATGGACTCAAAAAATGACAAGCCCACCTGGCATAACTGTATTAGATCAAAGTGTTGACCTTCATGTTTTAGTGAGAAATGCTGGCAGCACAGATGGTAAAACCTGCAACCAAATTCAACAGCTCAATGAGCCTGTCCGATCCATGTCTATGTTTCCGGAAACTTAATGATTCAGTCATGCCAATAAGCATATTACACGAAAATGAAAACTGAGTTTTCGTGTTCGTGAGGCAAGCTTAATCACCTACTGGGAATTAAAGTACATCAACATTTTCTGAAAAAGAGGGTGAAAAATGGATGGTGCTTTAATTACCCATCTGGGAACCATTATTACAAAGTGTCCACAGAGCGCAAGTCAGCACAGTCAGGTGGCTAATCCCTTCAAATTGGAATCCAAATGAACTATGTTAAATGCCTTGAAATAGTCTCTTGTCAAGTTTCTGCTATTTCCGCTATATAAAGGGCTTTCCAGAGCATTCTCTAACACTGGGCCTCATTCCGAGTTTGGCAGAATTACCACCAAGATCAGTGACTGTGTCTGCCTCTTGGTCCTGTGGGTTTACCATGGGATTATAAATGGTCGCAGGGTGCTGTTAGTCCCCCTTTATGGAGTCAATGGATTTCATAGGATTTTTGGTTGAACTTCTGCCAGCGGTAATTCCATCGATTTTTGGTGGAAAAATTGAGGATTTTGGCAATGGAGTAAAAATGGTAACAGAATTACTGCCACTTTTTTACTAGACCGCTGAACTGTTAATGAGGCCCAGTGTCTTAAAAGTCTTTGCTGGTTGGTTTGCCTGACTCTAGGTTCCAGCCATGCAGTTAGCCGAATCCATGATATGGCTATGGATATGGATAATGACCAGGGGAATGAAGTATATTTATGAATCCAATCTGAATTACAATCTGAATTACAGATGCTCATTTTTTTATGATTTCAAGGCTGAATTTCCTTTTCGGATTTCCCATTAAATGAACCTATTAAGGCTGCATATTAGTACAATATGTTACTGACACATAGGTTAAGTAGTCCTTCAATTGTGAGTTAATGATGGCCTCATGCGTTTAGGGGTCATTGTTTGGGGGTGCCTACCTATCATGCAAAAGGGTTGGTGGAGGATTTGTATTAATTTCATGATCAAGTACTTAGATGTCTTTTGTGTGCTCTTCTACTGAGACGTTAGCGGATTAGCACCATAATGTACTCTCATCCCCTGATGGAGCTATGCCTGTATTTAATAATAGACAAAGGAGACTATGGGCCTCAATATGAGGTCAGTGGTGTGGTAAAAATAGGCGGGAATGCATTGGTATTTCCGTTACCGCTGCCTTCCCGCACTGCCAAACTACGAGATTGGCGTACGGTGTCAGATTTACTTCCAGCAAAAAGATGAAGGTAAATCTGACCCCCTATAACCAATTTTTTGTGCAATTACCATGGCGGAACTACTGCCGGTGGTAGTTCTGCCAAAAACCCCATGGAGTCCTATGGACTCAGAAAATGAGGATTTGCACCGCCAAGTCGCCACTTGTAATCCCGTGGTAAACCCATGGGACCAAGTGACAGTAACAGTAATCGATTTTGGCGTTAGTTCAGCGGAAGATTATAGTAGAGTGCCAAATTTATATGAGGTCCACAGATTCTTAGAACTATTAGTTGCCCAAATTAAATCAAGACCAAATGGCAATAGGTTCCCTTTTATTCAGATGACATCATTTGTGGGCATGTTCTCACAAAATGACAGATTTATTGAATGTAACTCAGACATTCTCTGCAGTGGCTGGTTTGAAATTGAATGCTGCAGATAAAGAAAATGTGAGTCAATGCACAGGAAATAGTGATTCCATCTACCCTTTGTACATGTGAACCAAAGAGTCTGATTGGATATTTGGCAACTATCACTAGGTGTGTATTACAAATCACGCAACACACAAGGATAGTTCAACACTTTCATTTGTTCTCTGCATGAGGGGGGTGAAAAATTACCTATCAGAGGAGCCAACCCAAAAATGGAGATTCTCAGATAAAAGTGTCAGGATCGAAGAATACATCAAAAGCGTACTTAATACCTCCTAATCCAGTATTGATTATAATCAACAAACAGCTATGGGGCATCGTACCCAGGAGAGTACCCCAGCACGCTTCTTTACTTGGCCTTGGCATATGATACAGTAGATGATCTGCCACCTGGGACTCTAAAACCGTGTGACATAATGCCTACTGGGGCAAGAACTTGCATTTTCCCCTTTTCGCTTGTGGTCCGATTGGGTTGAATTTTCTGACACCCATCTGGGTCCTTTTCAGTCTGCAGTAATTGTAACCTCTGTGAGGCAGGCATGGTAACACAAGTAAGGACACAGACCTAAAATGTACAAGTTTCAAAACCTTTATTAGGTTTGACTGGGTTGGAGAATTCCTAACTGGCCCTAATTCTATAATGGGAGTAATCTCAAACATCAAAGTAAAATAAAATGGTCCAGGTCAGTCAGTCAAACAAAGGAGAAAGTGTTTGTCATCAACCAATAATCATCCTAACGTTTCACAATAACTAGTTGTGGGAAAATGGATGAAAATAAAGTGTGTATTAAAAGAATGTCAGAATGGCAATGAAAGTGGTTCACTCCTCCATTCCCCAAGTTCAGCTCACTGCGGTTCTTACAAAGTCCCTTTAAGGTGGGTAGTGTGCACAGTTCAAGGATTTCCCATGAATCTGTTAGGCTTTCCTCGCCTATTACAATGTCAGTTCAATATGCATCACAGTTCTCTTCCGTGGATTCTCTCAGGCTTATCTCACCTGGCTTCATAATTGTCAAACAAACAAATATTGACAATGTTCCTTCTTAGTTACTTTTACAGGCTGCCCTTGCCTGTCTTCAAAAACATAAACGTGGCTGAAACACTTTCCAGCTAAACAGCTCAGTTTTTCAGAGCTCAGGGAAAACAATGTTCACCTGCCAGAGACATTTGCAACCGCATAGTATTATCACCCCCATGCGTGACAACTCCGACAGCAGAGTCATTATTATTATCGCCTTGCCCAAGACCTTCGCAACTGCACAGTATTCTCACCCCTATGCATGACCACTCAGACAATAGGGTTAGTTTCTTTTTATCCGTGCCTCTTGCACTTAGTTCGCAGAACGGGCCCTCTGCCACTCTGTTTCTCATTTCACGAAAGCATATACTTCATTAGGACAAGCCCATGGCCACTCTTCTTCGTTTCACATCTATGATATATGATAGTTTATTTATATAGCGCCTATACAGAATGTGTTTCAAAGCGTTTCAAGGCAAGGGAGGGAACAAAGGAAAATACAATGACATTCTTACAGGCCATGAACAGTAAGGATGTGAAATTGACTATCGTACTCAGCCTGACGACATTTCAGATAGTGCAAGAGCTAAGACATAGGGCCTCATAACACGGATGGCGGTAAGGGTTTACCGGTACCGGTATTTTACTGGTACCGGTAAATCCTTACCGCCTTACTACGAGGTCCCTTTGCGGGTTGGGGAATTTAACGCCTGGTTTTTGCAGGCGTTAAAAACCAACCCGCAAAGGGACCAGTGGAGCTAATTACGGTACCGCAATTTGCGGTACCGTAATTAGCGCCTTCCCCATTCCCATAGAGCCCTATGGGGTAAAAATGGGAATGGGGAAGGGCAATGGTGGAAGGGGGAATTACCGCCCTGCCAACCTTGGAATGGGGCGGTAATTCCCCTTTCCACCAAGGCGGTGCCGGTATTTTACCGGCATGAACCATGGCGCTAATAGCGCCATGGTTCACCGCCATCCGTGTAATGAGGCCCATAGAGTGGGAAGGAAATTGAAACAGACAGGCGACTACCGTACTAGGCCTGACAACATTTCTGGTAGAGCCAGAGGAAAACAAAAGGGAGAGGGGTGCAGAAAGGGAGGGGAGGCACAAAACAAGACACTAAGGGAAAGAGGGAGGAGACAGACAAGTTTGCTATCATAATAGGTCCAGGGACAATTCTGATAGAGTAAGTGCATGGAAGAAGGTAAGGGGAGGAGGGGAGGAGATAGGAAAAGGGAGAGGAGAGAACAGAGGGTAAGCAGTCAAAAAGAGTGGAGAAGCAAGAGGGGAAAGCTAATACAATTGCAGAAGTCAGTAGTAACACATAGGGCCTCATCACGAGTCTGGCTGTAACCCTTAAATGCGGCGATAGCGCTATTACCGCCGCATTTAGGGGTCCACCAGATCATGGCCTTGGCGGATTTCCCCCCAGCTCTGAGCTGGGGGAAATCCGCAGCAAATTTGCTGATTTTCGGCGCTATTACCCCTGGCAGATTTCAATAGCGCAAATTTTCCCTATTGGGCCCAATGAGGAATGAGGAATTCCCGAAATATGGAAATATGGGTAAACGTGAAGATTTGACAGAATCTTCTGAAATGGCCTTAACCAGTAGAGGGATAGGAAGTAACAAATAAACATGTGTAGTGGAGTTTGCGTCATTTGGGTGTATTTTAGAACGGTGGTGCAAGGAATGACAAGGGAGACACAGGAGAAATGTATTTTTTATGTGAGTTTTTGCTTAACCCAGAATAAGGTCTTTTGGTTTCAGAGCTCCATACAACACACACACTGCACGCTTATAAAATATAATTTCTAGAAACGCAGAAATTCGGTCGATTGCAATTCATTCATTTTACAACATTATGGTAATGCTTAATTAGATCAATAAAGCATTACTAGTTTGTGAAATTAATTTGACTATAAGAATTGTAATAAAATGTTCTATAAGCGTCTAATTTGTACACATTCTGTTGTACTGTGGACACCAAGTTTCCATTAAAAATGGGGCTGTGTGTAATAACCCAGAAGAGTTTTGAATCATGAGTTTACTGATGTGTAAGGTATATAAATTACAAATAAATATACTTGATAGTGGCAATCAAAAGTAAGAACACAGTATTATTCATTATTACAAATTGTAGTGTGATCCCACTCAGGAAGGGGAGAAAATTGCAGATGAAGAAAAGGGCAACATTCCATGGCAACCCTGGTTTGGCCCTGCAAGGACCACATATCCATGCTGCTCTACTCCACTTTGGTACCGGTAGGCACCATCGCTCCATGCTTGCCTGTGTTTACCTGCTCAGGTACATTCCTTGTCCTCTGCTGTTCTCCCATCACCATCCTCCAGCATACCCTCCTCTTCCTTGTAAGCACAGTAATGAAAGATCAGTAGAACCCCCAAGACAAGATAGTGAGTTTAAACACTTTATTCACTATAGCAGTATGGGCGGGGTTGACTTCTATCAGGCATAAAGGGACCAATCAAAAAATCATAGAGAATGCCGACAAGTGTCATGAGGGGTTAACGTAAAGGGAAACAAGGACCTGCCTGTGTAAATTCTGGTCTTCCCTAGTATTCACTAAAACACAGTCTCAAGGATATAGCAGATAGTATGCTTCTTGGTGCCAACTTACTGTCTCAAATATAGCAACTTCAATGCTTCTTGAAACAGTCTCATGGTCACAGTGCCCAGTTTAATTCATGGCTCGCAAACTATTGTCTCAGGGTTATAGCTCCCTGTTGCTTCTTGGATTTGATTATCAGGAAGCATTCTCCTTTGGGGTCAATTCGTTTTAGAGTTCTGGTCAGGGCCAGATAGTATCACCCTTTATTTGTCACACTGCTGGGTTGATGATAGTTTTTTTTTTAAAACTCTGACTTGGAAGTATTTCTTCTTTCTTAAGGAACAGGTCCAACTCAGGTATTGTTACCCTATTGAGGGCTCATGTTGATACTTTTGACACACCTACCAGCATGTTTTTCTTTCCCCTTTCATATGGCTTTATCAGACTTTTATTGTACAACCACCAACCAAAGGTTGCCCACCTGGGCCAAGGTTTCCCTTCACTTTGTCTTTGTCTTTGGTCTCATATAGCGTCTGGGATCTAGCTCTCAATGGTCTGTCTGGTTTCTTTCCTCTGAATATGGTCTACGCCAGTGGCTGAGATATAGCCCCCAAAGAGCCTGTTGCATTGCACTTCTCGTTTTCTCATCTCTACAAGGGTCTGAGATATGACTCTCAACAGGCTTTTGGTTTTCACTTTGTTAACCTTTTTGGTTCAGCCAATGCTTGGGATGTTGCTCTCAGCATGATTGTGGTTTTCTCTCATTCCATCTTTCATATGTCTGCCAGCATTTGGGGCATAGCCCTTGGCGCACGTGTGGTTTCCCCTGCCTATGGGGCTGAACTCAGACATTGTCTATGATCCATACAACCGTCAGTTGGCTCTTAATATTGTCCTCTTTCTAGATCTGGTCTCTGCTATTGTGTGGGATATAGACTGGAGAAGGCTGTAGGTAGTCTTACTCTGTCAGGGGCTCGAAGGGGGGCCAATAACCACAAACGTTGAGGATAAAAAAATATAAAAGAAGGAAAATTAGTCCTACAGACATGAAAGAAATGGCTATAAGCATAGCCTAGCAACAATGTCAGTGAGCAGAAAAGGGCAGAAGTCCAACTAAGTCCAACACATTTGATGTGGGGGGAGTTACTAATTGGTTGTTCCCCCTTCTATCTTGAACCGCTTACTGATTGGTTATTCCCTTTTCCTAATCTCCCTCTGACAGATATTTCCCCTAATCCTTTAAGTAACTCCCCTTGTATCTATCAATGTGCTACATGGTGGCGTCTGAAGACTTTAAGGGCCATTTGAAGTTAGAAGGAAGCAATGGCATGGCAGACATACACAGCTCTGCAGAGGGAGCTTAAATTCTGACTGCATTCAAATGTGCTGCCTGGGAGGTTGCCAGTGAGTTTTCTTTCCAGCTGATGCAGGAGCATGAAAAGTATGTGTTGTGCTGGCTCACGCGATTGGCCTTTACCCATCACAGACGCAATGCATTAGCCCCTCTCTGACTGTGCTACTCTCTTTTGTGCCCCTACGTCTGTTCAGCAAACACAGAGTTGCAGCAATGCCTAGCCTGCGAGATTGGAGGGTGAAGGACTGCCACATCAGAAGGAAGGTGTTTGCGGGAAATACAAGGCCACTCCCATTACTTGTTCTCCCTCACTAGCTGCGAGATAAGGGCCTACTCAGCATCAACCCTTGAGCTTAATTGACGAAAGGCCCACGAGACACAGGGAGAGGCTCCTGGTCATTCCCTGTGTACTTCCAGGTAGCACCTCACATGGGGAAGTCTGCACCCCTGGTTCCCATAGGCCACCTTAGGAATTCATCAAACCACCCTCTTCCAATTTTTCACCTTTGATAACCCTTCTCTGTTTGTGCTGCTCTTTTTTGGGCTGCGGCTGCTATTCAATAAAAACAGAGCTATATTAATACCTTGTGAATGGGGGGAGGACTGCCACATCAGAGGGAAGGTCTGTTTGGGGGGATTGAGGGCCATTCTCATTGGTCCTTTTACCTCTGGCTACTAGGAAGAGGCTGTGTGTCATTGTGCTTAGGGGACACAAATGCCTGGAGACTTAAGGAAGTGCCCTTGATCATCCTCTATGTTATTCCTCCAGGAAGCACTTCATGTAGTAGGTTCGCTTCCTGGTTCACCAGAGCTGTGCTCCCAAGTCCAAACTGAGGGCTGTGCAATGGGACCAGAACCTGATCCATATACCTATCATTCACCTGCAGGCAGCATGCACTCACAAACATAGACCCTCTCTGCTTCTCTCTCATCTCTCTTCCCAATGCTGAATCCGATCCTCTCCCCCTCTCCACGATGACACTTAGGTCACCCAACCTACATCCACTCCCTGAAGGAGCACCACCTCTTCCCCCTCCCCCCTCATACTCTTCTACTGAACTCAATCCGACTCTGGAATGACACATTTCTGTAATAAAACATCTTCCAACCAAACACTTTGACATCCACCCCTCCCAAATCTACCATGATGAGTCACTGAAACATGTATCCCCTGCATGACGCCTGTCATTCTCGCAGTTTTACACACTGGCTCTTCTACATTTACCTACTTCCGCCGCCTATCTAAGGAAGGCGTTAGCATTGGCCTCATGATCAATTAAGCCAGCCCATCTACCCCCTGGCTACCTCTGAATGTTCTTGAACACATTGCGGTTCAATTTCTTGCAACAGCTTGTACTATCAAATACTGCTCCTTGCACAATCCTGATCTCCACCTCAAATCTTTTTCTACTGAACTCCTAGAAGTACCCTGGGGGAAATCCACCTTCCCAGCAGCATGACCTACGCTTATGGTCTGCAACTGGACTCCACTCTCTGACTATTCTTTGGTTGTCCCTGTAAACTGTAATTCCATAATTGTGGCAATCCACTCAATCTCACGTTCCTCTCCTCACTCTATTTTTCTCACTCTGACTGCTCACCTTCTAAATTTCACGGCCTGTCCTTCCTCCAATGCCCACCTCTTCCCTTCAGGCTCTATCTACATCTCTTTCAGAGAGATGGCCCTAGCATCTCATTTTGAGCACCATTTCCCTAACCTCTATTATGGCTCTCCCCATCTGTCCAACAGCCAGGGATAACTGTGTGCCTCAACCTGTGGCACCACTGCAAAACCTACTCTTTACTTTTTAAGGAATCCCTCTGTATTCTCCCTACTGCAATTGTCAAGCCCAACTACACTATTACACTAACCATATTTCCTTTCCATACCCTCACAACACAAGCTACGACTTTCCAGGCAATACTTGTCCCCCACTCACTCTCAGCTGATGACTTTGCCAGCTACTTCTCTTCCTAAATTTCAAGTGCATGCGGCACCCTAGCTGTCCTTCCACATCTCCCACCTCTTTCCTTCCCTCTACCAACCCTTAATATCCCTCCTCAAATATAGCAGACTTTGCGCCCACCACCCAGGCTCTGCTGGCACTTACCTTAGAGTTGGCCAATCCCTACTGTACTCCTGCTGACCCTTCAAACCACATAGTTTTCATCCTTGACCTACTCCTACCCCTAACCCCTGCTCAAACCACTGTCATGCCTGCCGGACATACCTCTGGACCAGGAACAACTTCTCCATACAAGATGAGTTACGCCCATAGAACCAGTAGACCTTTTTACTCAAAATGGAGGTTGTTCGATACATTGCCCGGAAAACGACGTCTGCATTTTGCACGTCGTTAATTTTCACGTGACTTAGGTCCGTCACGTGTATCACGGCAGTGCATACATAAGCAGCGTGGAAACTCCATTCGCTGCTTCTGATTAAGTCAATTTTGGCGTTTGTAGCTGAACTCCGGACCTGCGTTCTCGCATTCCTTTCAGCAAACTTCTTTGGCCTAATTTGAGCTTGTTTTCCTCCACACGCTAATTCCTGAGCTGTGTGAATCATGTTTGCGTGCCAAATCTCCACGCGGACGCTGTCTGCAAGCGCGGCTGTCCTGAGCTGCGTGAAGCCTGTTCGCGTGCCAAATCTCCACGCGGACGCTGTCTGCAAGCGCGGCTGTCCTGGGCTGCGTGAAGCCTGTTCGCGTGCCAAAACTCCACGCGGACGCTGTCTGCAAGCGCGGCTGTCCTGAGCTGCGTGAAGCCTGTTCGCGTGCCAAATCTCCACGCGGACGCTGTCTGCAAGGGCGGCTGTCCTGAGCTGCGTGAATCCAGTTCGCGTGCCAAATCTCCACGGGGACGCTGTCTGCAAGCGCGGCTGTCCTGAGCTGCGTGAATCCAGTTCGCGTGCCAAATCTCCACGCGGACGCTGTCTGCAAGCGCGGCTGTCTTGAGCTGTGTGAATCCAGTTTGCGTGCCAAATCTCCAGGCAGACGCTGTCTTCAAGCGTGGCTGTCCAGGGCTGCGTGAATCCTGTTCGCGTGTCTAATTCTTCACGCGGATACGCTGTCTACAAGCGCGGCTGGCTTGGCTGCGTGTATGCTGTCGCATGCAATCCTGCACGTGTTTTTCTGAACTACTTCGAACTTTTGGTACCTGTGACAGTCAACAGGTGAGATTCTTATTTGTTGTTTGTGGGAAAGGAAGTATTTCATGAACTATTGGAAGGTGAATGTGCACAGTACATTGGACGCTATCCTGTGGTGCACCAACCCGGTATCTAGCGAGAGCCTCGTGCCGTTCGGGATAAGTCTCCCTTACTAATCTTCCCTTCCTTTGTCATTTGTTGAACTCTTGGGACTCTTCAAGAAACTGTCCTGGAATTCTTCAGTTTAGCCTTAAGGTCAGTGTTTGAATTAATCCCAATTCTGTGTTTTCTTAGTATTTAACTTGGGACAGTGTCTTATGATACTTATCTATTCTAGGCATACTTCCTGTACAATTCCCACGCCCTTTCCAGTGATCCATCTCTCTGCCTGTTTTATTCAGTCAGAGAGTTGTATCATTTGGAAGGTCTAATTTGACCTGCCTACAATCAAGTCGTGTGAAGATAGGATCCGGAAAAGCCCTACCAAATTGTATCCTTTTTGGTTACTGTATCCTTTTCAGTTGATACTTTGGTGATTTATGACAACCACACTTTGTTTTCATCCCAGCCTGTCTCAAGGGAGCAGCAATCATACCCATTTCGAAGCAAGTTACTGCTGTCCCCAACAACCCTGCCAACTATCGACCCTTCTCTTTCGCATCACTGACTACCTCAAGGCCAGCAGACACCGTGGGTGGCAGCACAGGTTGGGCAGAGCACAGTTCGGTTGAGGAGCATTTGGGAACAGAGTAGGGATACATTCAGATAGATTTGGGGTGGATAGATGCTAGGTCCTGGATGGATGTAAATACAAGAAGGAATTTGACTAGGGACCCATTTTGCAAAGATAGCCGCCTGGTGTGATGTCAGTGCACCTTCCATGACCACTCTACCCCTAGGAATTAAGAACATTCCAACAGTGACTGCTTTCATTACCCTTACAAAACAACTTCTCACACACCAAAAATCCCCAGACTCATGTACTACTCTCACCGACCACCACCAGTTATTCCTAATATACACCACTGCTTGCTGCATATCTGTATTTATGTCAATAATGTAGTCGCTCAAGATGTATTTCATGTCTGTCTCGTTCTATCGTCATTTACTGTTGTTTGAATCTCCTTGAAAACCACCATTCAGTTTAATGTATTAGCTCCTACATAAGGCACCCACCACAACATTTCCTATTCATAAAGTGCTGATGGGGAGTGTACAATTGGAGGTTTGAAGGCACCATGACAATGTAAATCACCCTGGAATGGGACTGCGGCGTCATGACAGTGTAAATCATCCTGGAATGGGACTGTGCCTGCCACCAGAACGCCCTTTGTACAGTGCTTCTTAGTGAAGCCCTTGTAATGTTCAATGAATACAAAAACAAAAAATGGGAAACTCTGGTAGGTATTCTTTTCCTAGGTAGATGGAAAGCCAGTGTGATGGGTCTGAGTCTCATCATGGCACTTGTATATGTATTGTACCCTTTCAATTTGAGCTGCACAAGCAAGGTTCTACAACCCAAGCTTGCTCTCCTCGATATTTGGGCTTTATTTGCGATTTTTCTATAAGGCATACTAAGGCTGTCATTCTAAAGGTATGCTAGGTTTGTGCAAACTGGGAGTGTATTGGGAATGTGAAACATTGAATGTACTAGGATTGTCAAATTCAGAATGTACTCAAATTGTGTAAAGTGGGAGTTTATATACTCTGTCAAACGTCGAAACAGTGTGTAGAATGGTTTTGTCTAATTGGGAGTGTATTGGCTTTTTCAAATAAGGAATACACTGGGATTGTATAATAAGTGTTTTGGGATTGCGTATATTGAGAATGTCCATCTGAAAGTGAATTTAAAATTTGGTATTATACTGGGGATACTGGGAATCGTGCAGTTGTCCAAAATAGGAATGCACTGATTTGTAAATTAGGTGTTTTCAGGGATTGTCATAATTGCAATATACGAGGATTGTGCAAACTGGGAATACAGTGGGAAGGATCAAATTGGCAATACACTGTGTTTGTGAAAACTCTGAATGTACTGGGATTGTCAAGCCAGGAGTACATTGTACTGGAATATCAACTGCGAATTTACTGAGTTTATACTTTGCAAACTGGGATTATAGTGAGGTTGCCTCTCTTGAAAAAAATGGGGTAAACCAAGTCCATATTTTAAGAGTTGTCAAACAAGGACCCAGGGATGTCAAACAGGGTGTTTGTTTATATTTTACAGCAGGACACAGGACACGAACATGCTCTCCTTTTCAATGCTGCTCTATCCGAATCAGCACTTGGGTATTTCCAAGACAAGTTAAAATAAACATTGTGCGGGTCATAAAGAATGACATTGCAGACAGTGCTTAATTTGTGAAAAAATAATTGCCAGCGCTCAAATATTTTCGATATTTGAGCCCTGGCACTTATTTTTTCAGCACAGGTGGCTTCCCGCTCACTGTTGCCCACCACCCATGGCTACTCCCCTCAGTGCCTTTAGTTCTGGGGTTAAAGCTGCAACTCCCACTGGCTCATTGAGGTTGCTGGATATACTGACTATGGCAGAAGTGCGATTTATAAATTCCAATCAACATAACATAATATTCTTGTGCTTTGATATGAGTCATTTGTTTAAATGTGTCTTTAAACACAATCATGTTTAACATTTTGCTCGGATTTTATAGGTGCTTCTTAGGTGACTGTTTCCAAAACAACACATCACAATTCAACTGAGTCTGAGACAATAAGTAAGGGGCTTAGAAATAAGTGCCAGAGCTGAGCCCTGGCAAACACCCGCACAAATTAAGCACTGTTAAAGATTAGCACAGTCTAATAACTTCAAACTATACCGCCCGTTCATCTTTTCTGCTGCACAAGAGCAGTTTGGTATTGTGCTGTGCTTTCATTGCTGCCCACATTTCGATTTCCTATTGCCCTTTTCCTTTATTCCTTTCCTTTATTCCTTGCGTAGGAAGTATTTTCCCCACCTTTGGGATACATTTCCCCAGCTTTGGATGTTCTAGTCCTCTTTTAGTTAATTTGTTTCTTGCCCTCTGCCTCCTGCTGTTTTTTCCTGCTTCCCTTAATATTTTCCTTTCCGCAGCCTTTTTATTTCTTGTTTACCCCTTGGCATAACATGGGGACTGTCTATAAGGTTTGAAAACCGCCTCAAGTTTATTTAGATTGGAGAGAAAATATGTATGTAGCTAATCTATCCTTGGTAATCTATCCCACCTAACCTATCTGATATATCAATATATATTTTAAAAGGCTGTGGAGGTCTGCGGCAATCGGTTGTATTAACACAAAGTCGCCACTAGATGGCGGTGCACTGGACCATGCATTCATTGCCAGTCACTGCACTGGCAGAACACAATATCCCATCAAGGACTCTCTGAGAGTGTGCATTTGGATAAGACGCTAAATTCATGAATGCAACCTGCAAGAAACTGCACATTTGGCAAATGAGTGCACTGTTGAAACACCATGCATTTGCAGATGCACACAATATGTGAAACTCCCTCTCAGACACCCACAAGGGTCTTGCGTCGGCAGAAGAGCGCCCTCTTATTCTAATCCTTCTCCCATCCCCCTTAGCCACAGGCCAACAATCGTCCAAAGGTTCTGATACAGCAGGCCCGACCAAGCTACCTCTGCTAGAAGGCATATAAACTCAGCCCACTATGCCTAAAGCCCACGATGGGCTGCAACATGATAACTGTACCCAGGGGTGTTTCTAGGTCTGGAAAAGACCTGGGGCTACGCTGATGTCAGAACTGTTGGGACCGGGGGCTAGCTAGCCTTTTGGCTGTAGCTCCTGAGATTCTATCCTGGGCTACAACCAAAAGACTAGGGGCTATAGCCACCTTAGCCCCCCCCCCCTAGCAACGCCTCTGACTGTACCACACACAATAGAAGAATAAAATCCTAGCATCCACATTGAAAATACATATAATCATTGCGATAATGTGGAATTTGCAAAATAGATGGCACAAACAATATTTAATGACCCGCACCTCTGGAAAAAACAGATACTTCAGAGATTCAAATAACCAACATGACAAATAAGAGGCTTAAAGTGACCTGGTAAAGAAGATAAGTCACTGTGGGATTTTGATGGCTCTGAAGAATGCGATCCATTCCACGATGTTGGTGAAACCGGTCGACCAACTATTGGGATATGCTTTAGAGGTTTTGGGTACCCTTTATAAAAGCAATTATAATGTACGTTTTAACTGTATAAAATAGCAGTCAGTTGACGGTGGAATACAGTTAAATAACCTGGGACTTTATGTCTCAGATCCAGAGTGAAAGCTCAGATAAAAGCAGATACCTGAAAGCAATGTCAGTGTCACTTTAAATGTAGCTGACCTATATATATATACAGACATATTTCAAACCACCTTTCACCCTGTTTGGGGACATTACGTGTCCACTATGTGGGGGCTTTTACACTAAATGGTCTATCATGAGGCAACGTGTGCAATAAAATGAACGGAATACAACTACTTGGAAACCCTTACAAATCAGCGAATATATTTTCTCGTTGGGTAGCAAGGGCTGTACTGCGTACAAGTTTAAACATATGAAACAAATACTTTGCTCCTCAGTGAGAATTAATAGGGGAAGGGTTGTGGAAGCAATCCTGAAAAGCTGTGAAAGTATGCAGCTGAACTTTACATGAGGCAGTATGTTCTGAAAATATCTAAACATATTAAGAGGAGTGCTGTAAGTCTGACTCCTGGTTTTCAGTTGGAGACCCCTAGAGCAGCAAAGCACAGAGAGTGGAGACAAGGGGGCAAACTCAGAAGAGGGTAAAATGAAACAATAACGTGAGTTGAAGGGTTGAACGACAGGTTTCTCATTGGTGGTCTTCAAAAACAAATAAACGAAATGTTTAAGAAACTGCATTCTGGGAATTGGAGTCTCACCGAGAATGCATTGTTTAGTGTGCTCCATCTAGTGGCGACTTTGTGTTAATACAACCGATTGCCACAGATACCCACAGCTTTTTTAAATATATATTGATGAATGAGAAAGATTGGATACAACTGCATTGTGCGAATTGGGAGTCCAAAGAATTCAGCGAATGAGAAAGAAGTTTGATACTAATATCAGTATGTATTGTGGGAGCTAGAGAATTGGAGTCAAATGTTCTGTCATTGGGCAAGGGATTCAATATAAGAGGATCATGCCACATTCTGGAAATTGGGAGTGGAAGCATTCGGTGAATGAGAAAGAGATTTGATACAAGACAAGAATGCTGCATTTCGGCAACAGAAAGCAAAGGTCCAACGTGTTTTACAAGAATATAACATTGCAATGAGAAAACTGCAGACCAAGCGTTCTGTGAATGAGCGTCGGAAGAATACAATACTTCATTCTGGGAACTGGTGAAAAAAAAAACAAAGAGATACTCAAGAACACAGCACTGCATTCTGGGAATTGAAGGCAAAGTCCCGAACCATTTTGTAAATGCTATACACGGGTACAACATTGCATTCTGTGAATTAAAAGCCAATATTCTCTGAGCAAGAAAGAAATTGTGCATATGAATAACAAAACATTCAGGCAACTTGACCAAAGCATTTTGTGAATGAGAAAGAGAATGAATTTACCTGAACAACAACTTATTCTGGAAACTGAAAGAACCTGTTGGGGGCTTTTGACTCCCACGAAGTAATGACACTGCCAAGACGATATTCACCTGTATTCAGGTCAAAGATAACACAAGGACCCCACTATTTCAGAGCTGCAGCACAAACTCCAGTCGTCTTCCAGGGTCTGCCCTTCCATTGGAACCTTCTTGTGCCTCCACATTCCAGTGTGAGCTCACAAGAGAGGATGTAACAGAAGAGTCATCCCAGCTGAGCAGCTGAAGGCTGCTGACTAGGCAAATGGCACTGAGAGTATGCATATGCAACCCCTGTTGTAGACGGTCTTGCTCAGCTACATAATCAGGGCAGTGTGGGAGTGTTAATCTTACTTGACTTCTGTGCCACCTTTAATCCGATCGACCACGGGGTCTTGCTAGGGATCTACGTGATCCGACCGCGGATTATTTTGCCACGGCCGGAAAGTTTGCATGAGACGTGTACGAACTACAAAAGGTTTGTACATTTCTCATACGAACACATGTTCAAAACCCCTACATACCCACACCCCCACCCACACCCTCAACACACCGCCACCCACACGCCCAACATAAACATACACGACTTACCTTCTCTTCACGCTGAGTCCGTGCAGCGCCAGTTCCCTTTCACTTCCGTGATCGGGAACCGGCGCCGCAGGGTTCTTTTCTTGTTTTCTTTTTTATTTGGGAGCTGCAGGGGTTTCCCCCGCAACCCCTGCTCACTGTACCACACAGTATAGTGAGTGGGGTGTTGCGGGGGACACCCCTGCAGTCTTTTTTTATACTTACCTACAATGCTACCACCAAAGGTTCAAACTTTTGGTGTTCGAACCTTTGGTGGTAGCATTTTTCAGACTTTTTGTATGGTCTGACCTTTTTTTTCGGTCCGATCGTACAATTCCCTTGCTAGACCGTCTCTCAGGGGCCAGCCTTTCAGGAGCAATTCTCCAATGGTTGACATCTTTCGTGCCTGGGCACTCACAATGTCTTTCTCTTGCACCTTTCTGCCCTGTCCCCATTGCCCTTCCCCAAGGGTCAGCCATCTCCCCAGTTCTTTTTAATATCTATATCCAGACCCTCACCAAATTCATTCTCTCCCATGGCTTCCACTACTACACGACACAGACGACACTGAAATTCTAGTTTGTCTTGATGTCTCTGGTCCTAAGACTGCTGCTAGGCTTAAGGCCTGTCTGGAGGCCGTGGGACTATGGATATGTAACAACTGGTTGAAGCTTAATGGTGAGAAAACAGGTGCTGGTGGTAGGCCCCCCTTCTACTTCGGTTCTCTGAACTCCCCAATTGTGGCCTCCATTTCTTGGCCCTTTCCGCTCTACTGTTCCAGGGGTTCAAATATCTGCCTCTCTCTCTGCTGAATCCCAGGTCATTGCAATTTGTCAAAAAAGTTTTTTTCATCTTAAAATTCTTCGTAAGGTTCTTGCTTTTCTGTCTCTCCCACCTGTAGCTGCATCACTAGTGCCATCTTCCTTGGACTACTGCAACTCTTTGCTCTTAGCCCAGCCAGTTTATCTGATTCGGCGGCTTCAGGGGTTACATAATTATGTGGCCAGAGTCACTACTTCTACGCCTAGGCTCATGCACGTTTCTCCCATTCTTCATCGTCTCCATTGGCTCCCGGTGGCCAAACAGATCCAGTTCAAATCTCTTTGCCTGGTCCATCGTGCCTTTATGGTCCTGGAGCTTAAAACCTACAAGCTAAGATGTCTCCATATGTCCCAGCTCGAACGCTTCATTCTGCGAATGCGTGTTTTGTTGTTACAATTTTGCTCGTATTGGCAGACATTCTATTTCTGTTGCCGCCACTCAATTTTGGAACTCCCTTCCTCTTGCGCTTCAGCCAACAAAGAATCATCCATCCTTTAGCCGTCTCCTCAAAACTCATATATTCTCGTTCCACCTTTTTGTCTCTTTCTCAGAGTTAGCGCCAACTTGCCCCTGAGTGTATGTGCACTTTATAATTAGTTTAACATTAACATATGAACACTAAGAAAACCTACTTGAAATGAAGGAGCGTGTTGGGCACAGGACTTTTTTGTCAATTGATTGCCAGCATACAGCATTCAGCCTATAACTTATGAGCCTCTCAATGTTCATATACTCCAAACACCTCATGCTATCCGTGTGATCATCTTAGGTGATCACACAGTCTGCCCATTTGCCTCCAAACCCGGGTCCAGGTCCGGTCTGACAGAATGGGGACTTACTGGGTCATTCCGACCTTGGAGGACCCGGTAAATCCCCATTCTGTAGACCATTCCCCATTCCCATTTGAGCCCCTATAGGGCTCAATGGGAATGGGGAAGGCGCTAATAACGGGCCTGCAAATTGCGGGCCCGTTATTAGCTCCAAGGTCCCTTAACGGGACCCGCAGAGAACTGCTGGTCAACCAGCCGTTCCTGCTGGGACCCGCTAAGGAACCTCGGAATAGGGCGGTAAGGGTTTACCGGCACCGGCATCATTACTGGTGACCGGTAACCCTTCCCGCCAACTCGGAATGAGGCCCTGTGTCTCAATCCCCTTACACAGTTTAGACATGTGTGCCAAGCACCTCACACTGGTTTATACTCAAGCCTCTCGATGTCAATGCATATGTTTAGAATGTGCGCCCATATGCTGCAGGCTCCTCACACTGCCATATGTTTTTACTGTATCCATGTGTGTTTCAAGCGTCTCATACATGAGCCTTAAGACCTTAGAAGGTCTATCTGTTCCAAATGTCCCACGCTGACAAACCATGTCCTCTGAGCTCTCCGGGTGCCACAAGATGCTCTCACTGCATGCCCAAATGTCACACATATTTTTTTTACACTATCTGTGTATGTTCTCCAAACCCATTGGTATTATAATAGTGGTCCTAATTGGCCAGTGGGATCCTTTTTACAAATGTGGTGGACCTGCCCGAAGGTCCATAATTTTTGGAAACAATGTTTAACTGTCATCAGAGAGATCACCCAAACGACACTTCCTCTGGAACCTGAACCTACCCTCCTGGAGACTCCTGTCCCAGGAATTTACCCACGATCCGGAGCAAAGTTACTAACTATCTCAATGTCTCCTAGCGGGTAGTAGTAGACTAATAGTAGTCGCCCGCACATGGAAATCTGTTGAGGGCCCTCTTATGCCCCTCTGATGGGTAAAAATCGGGGACTTTCTGATAGCGGAGAGGGTAACGGCAGCCAGAGCGGGTCTACTCCACCGCTTCCGGAACATCTGGGGACCAATAATTGACTCTTACCAGGAATTCCCGACCTTGACCTACAAACCACAACTTTCCAGGAGGATCCTCGAGGACGGTCTTGCTTCCTAGGTGCTGGGGGAATGAACGGAGGCTTTCGACACATACCCGGGATAAACAACTGTGTTGTTCTAAAAATAAACATATTTAAAAAAAATAGTGGTCCTAATTGACCTTCTGCACAATTGACCTTTACCTTCATTTTACTTTTAAATATATGTGTGGGGTGGGTTTGGTGTAATAAATAATATAATGGGATTTCGTAAGGGGTTTGCGGGGGGTTGCATTGAGTGGGGGGTTTACCCCTGCATATATGTCCTAATTGACCTTCATGTCCTAATTGACCTTCATTTCACGATCAACTGTGAAAAGGTAAATTCTCCCGCGATCAATTGTGAAAAGGTCAATTCATATACATCCAACCCATCACTGGTGGAGTGTCCCAAACTCTAAACACTGTCCACCACATGCCCCCAAGCATATGTCATAATCTGTACTTGTATTCCAGTCATTTAACACAGACTATCTCTGTGTGCCAAGCTTGCAATTAAGCTGTCAGTCCCTGTGCCCTACATCATCTCCAAGTGCCCCAAGCAGTGACTTGTCTTTTGTTCTGTGCAAACTCCGCTTATGTGTTCAACATCAAAATGCCACTGGGAGTCATTTCAAATGGAAATACAAAAACACGAAAAGGTAATCCAATACAAAATAAGGGGCATCAAAGTAGCACAGTGCAAAAAGAGAGGGTGTGAACAAGGGGTACTCCCCGGTTTAAAATCCTAACAATCCAAAGAAACCCGAAATGTAAAGGCACAGTACAAATGCACACAAAAAGATCACTGATAAAAAGACCTGAAACCCACCATACGCTGCTTTCACTGAGTGCCCATGTGCCCCAAATCATTCTCACTGTCGGTCCACACGCTGCTTTCACTGAGTGCCCATGTGCCCCAAATCATTCTCACTGTCGGTCCAGATGCCCTAAGCTTTTCACATTGTCTGGATGCATTCCCCCTTTGTTCCTTACACTATCTGCCCATGTTCCCCAAGCTCCCCATACTCCCATACTCTCTGTCCATGTACCCTTAGGTCCTCGGCAACTATCCAGAAGTAAGCAAGTACTCGCTCTACCGCTGTACTCGCACGAGTCCCTGAATTGGCCTCTTCACTCGCGCTATTTCCATGGTGTCGTTCTGAAGGTTTGCCTGCTTCTGTATGCCTGGAGCTGCTCTGACATTTTGCATTTCTCAGGGACCTTGGTGTCCATTTACTGAACGTTCTTACCCTGTTTTTTCTTATCCTTCAGGGATTCGCCAGTGGATTCGCCCAGTGACGAGGGGAATAGTCACGTACAAGGGAATAATCGCTCACACCATTCACCAGCTTTCATGGGATTCACCTTGATGAAAGTAAACAAGTAAGTGACGTCAAGCCTCAGTTGAGCACCTTCATGTCATAGGACCCATAAACGATGTTTCCTCAGCAAGGCAAGTACACTGGGCTACCACATCCAGAATAACAATGCAGCCATCACCAATATTGGATGGTATGCGGTGGCTGCAACCTTAAAACAAGTCGGCGCTCCTTGGTGTTGTAGTTTGCTGATGATTCCAAGACTGCTGCCAGAGAACGTTACCTTCATTCCCAGAAGTAGAGCTGGGTGTCAAGGGAAACCTGAGCATCTTCCTAGAAGGGCCTGCCTGAAGAGGCCTATGCCTGCCATTACATTGCATGCACACGTATACTCAAGGTGGAGACACTATCCCTGTGGATTAAACCACATATGTTATTAAGGCTGGGGTCAGGTAGAACACAATTCTTGCTGAGGACACCTTTAGACAAACCCTGGTCACTTTCAAGTGGGACTGGGCACCAGAATAAGGTATTTCTGTCCATTGGCTCTTCTGGGTGTCTACCTCATGCTCTTGTCACACCAAGAAACAACTTTTCTCTTGACAAAGGTATGCAGATTCCATAGGAAGCCCCAATCCAAATCCAGATTTCACAGCATCGCACCAATCCTGAGGTTCCACTGCTTTCTTTATATTGTTGGTGAGCAGAGGTGCATGGGGGGCAGGGGGGGGGGGAGGCCTGGCCCAGATTCTGGGAAAGCTGGTGCTTCTCTGCAAGGTTCGTAGATGGGAGTTGTGGGTGCACAGCAGAGGTGATGTCGGATTCCTCTGCACACGCCTGAATGGAGTGACAGCTGGAAAGGCCTAGTGCAAGCTAGTGGTTTCTTCGTATAAGCTCACAAGGGGCATGATGGATGCTTCACAAAATCATCTTCCATTGACAGGGGGCTGGGGTGGTGTGTGGAAAGCAACACATATTAAACTTAGGAAACTGTACCAATAATGCCATTTACTTGACCTATGAAGCGGACACAGCAAGCACCGTAGACAAAACAAGGAATCATTTCAGATTCTACCAGCTATAGATTCCGCATTGTTTGGGGACAATTGTGTGCTGTTAACTTCACAACCGCTTAAAGGTTGCACCTAGAAGATCTGCCCTAAGTTCCTATGTGGGTCTACAATGCCCCTGGTCTTGTCCACACTCTCCCGCCAGGGTTGTCACATGGTATGCTGCTCCTAGCCTGCCCATTGTGAGTCACAATGCTGATTTCGCTGCTCTGCTGGGCTGCAGATTAGGGAGGCATTACAGATAGTTCTAGCCATAGCTAGTCCTTGTGAATCACACCAGCACACCTGAATGAGAAAAATGCACATGGATTTCAGTACAGGTTATTAGCATGTGGTTGGCCATTTTACTATTTGATAAGTTGACGAGCCCAGTACTATCCGGAACTTTGAAGCGGAACGGGCCCGTCGGTGTTATTCAGTACAGTAAAATGCTCTCATTTTTGCAGTAAGACCATGAACTATTATCAGTCTGCGCTCAATGGAGTCGCACCACCATGCTAGACATAGGGCCTCATTAGGACCCTGGCGGAGAGGGTATTACGCCAGCGTAGTGCATGGCGTACCTCTCCGCCATACTACGAGTTCCCGTAGCGCCATGGAGGTTTTCTCCGCCTGGTTTTACCAGCCGGAGAAAACCATGGCGCTACGGGACCTCGTTGTTAATTACGCCACCGTATTTTACGGTGGCGTAATTAACTCCTTCCCCACTCCCATTATACCCTATGGGGCAAAAATGGGAATGGGGAAGGGCAGAATGGGGATTGGGGATTTACCGCTCCGCCGAGGTCGGAATGGGGCGGTAAATCCGCCAACCCCCATGGCGCTATCGGCGGCTTTCCGCCATGCTTCGCGGTGCATTTAGCACCGCGAAGTCCGCCTGGGTCGTAATGAGGCCCATAGTGTTGTCTTGCCAGCCACGGAGTTGGTGTAAAATAAAACAACAAAACCTTAAAGCACCTTTGCCACACTAAGCACCTGCTGCTTTTATGTTTTAGAAGCTTTGGTGATTTATTTATTTGGAGCGGTGTAAATGTTTCCCATAGATATGCTGGAGCAAATGCAATGACGGAGTTCAGAACAAACCAAGGAGTTTCCCCCCATTTTTCCTAAAACATAGTTTAAAATGTTGCATTCTACAGCACACATTCAGTAAAAAATGTGATAAAAATTCACACACTTTGCAATTGATTTTGTGAGGTAAGACACAAAGGGCCTCATTACGACCCTGGTGCTAAGTGGTTAACGGTGCTGTAAAAGGCTGCGGCGCCGTTAACCACTAAGCGCCTTACTACGAGGTCCCTTTGCGGGACCCGACCTTAACGGCTGGTCTACACCAGCCATTAAAGTAGGGACCCGCAAAGGGACCTTGGTGCTAAGGACGGTACCGCAATTTGCGGTACCGTACTTAGCGCCTTCCCCAGTCCCATTGAACCCTATGGGGCGAAAATGGGAATGGGGAAGGGCCATGGTTCAATGGGGAATTACCGCCCCGCCAACCTTGGAATGGGGTGGTAATTCCCCATTGAACCACGGCGGACCCGTTACAACACCGGCACCAACCATGGTGCTAATAGCGCCATGGTTTAGCGCCGGTGTTGTAATGAGTCCCAAAATTATCCAATCGATGCCAAGTTACCGACAGTGCACAGGAGCATTTTCCAACACATTTTCCTGATACATTTACCCAAAATACATGCCAGCATAAAAATAGGTGTATGCTGGCTGTGCCCGTTCATGCCCATTCTGGCTTCACCAAGATATGATATGATATGATAGTTTATTTATATAGCGCCTATACACAGTGTGTTTCAAAGCGCTTCAAGGCAAGGGAGGGAACAAGGGAAAATACAATGACATTCTTACAGGCCATGAGCAGTAAGAAGTGAAATTAACTATCGTACTCGGCCTGATGACATTTCAGATAGTGCAAGAGCTAAGACATAGATAAGGAAGGGAGGGGGAGAGTGGGAAGGAAATGGAAACAGACAGGCGACTACCATACTACGCCGGATGACATTTCTGTTAGAGCCGGTGAAAAACAAAAGGTGAGGGAGGGGGTGTAGAACAAAACAAGCGACTATCATACTTGGCCTGACAACATTTCAGATAGTGCTGGAGGAGGGGGGAGAGACAGTAAGGGGAGGGTGGGAGGAGACAGATGGGGTTGCTATCAAACTTGGTCCAGGGACAATTATGATAGAGTAAGTGCATAGAAGAAAGTAAGAGGAGGAGGGGAGGAGATAGTGAAAGGGAGAGGATGAGAGAACAGGGAGTAAGCAGTCAATAAGAGTGAAGAAGCAAGAGGGGAGAGCAAATACCATTACAGAAGTCAGAAGTAACACATATGGCCTCATTACAACTCTGGCGGTAGCCGTGCCCTTATTAAGGGCACGGCTGCCACCGCAGTTGCATTTTTTCCGGCACCCGCGTATGGGCAAGAACAGGGTCATGCCGAGCTTGGCGGACCCAGTAATTGCCCATTTTCAGGTGCCGAATCAAGGGCGTCCCGATCCCCATTCTGCCCCAGAGGGCTGAATTGGGATGGGGACGTCGGATGCACCGGCACATTCAGAGTTGTGCCGGTGCATCCGACGTGCTCTGCTCGCGGGTGCCGTTACACCCACCAGGAAAAACCTGGCGGGTGAAAATGCACCCGCAAGCAGAGCACGTAATATGGCGGTCCGGGAACTACGGTACAGGCATGCTTACCGGTACCGTAGTTTCCGGTCCGCCATGGCTGTAATGAGGCCCATAATGTTGCAGCCGGGATATAAGATGCAGATGGGAACAGCATGATTCAGGGCCACCATGAGGAAGTCCAGCATGAGAGCTGAGAAAGGGTGACGGGCCGTGAATCAATGAAGTCCATAAAAGTCAATCCAGCATTGTCCACAAGACGATAGTGGTGAAACCAGAATGTATCAGGACAGACTCCTGCAGAAGTAGGCTGGAGGGCAGGGGGGAGGCAGGGTAGAAGAATCAAGCAAAACAGGCAACACCTGTGTGCGAGAAAGGGGGGCACAAGGGAACATCACGGGGGACTGGAGTGGGTGGGGGTGGCCTGAGGGGACAGTCAGTATTCTCATATAAGAACACATTAATGTTTTCCTTACCAGCCATGCCAATAGTGATTCTGTAAACAAAAAACAGGTCCTTGCTGCCGCTGCCAGTATATTTGCATTTCTATTTTGTATTTGCATTTATTTGCAGAACAGGGATGTCAATTTCGATCACAAATGACTTACAGTAACACATTTACAGATGGCGGAAGCATTCTCACGAAGGGTTCCTGTACAATAGCACAAAGATGAGAACAAGTGGTGAGCTAGTTTATGAGGTTGTAAATAAGTGGCACCTATACCAGGGGCAAAGAAAAAAATATAAATAAGAAAACAGGTGACTTACAAAAGTGACATTAACCTATTAACCCATGGGGGAAAGTGCTTCAAACTAAAGAGGAATACTGTATAAGCACATGCCAACATCCCCCTGTAAGAACATACTCTTGTTTATTTCGCCAGTAAAAAATGCCATGCCACAGTAATAAACATGTTTATACTGACTATACATCTATGTAGGTCTGTATAGCCACGTAAGAAAACTTATCACATTGGCTTTACCCATGATGCCAGTTAAATTTGCAATATCATAGTAAGAAAACATGCCCATACTTGCTGCATAAAAGTAGGTTAGTATGGTCACGCAACAACATTCTTTATGTTGGCTTTCCCCTTGATTCCAACTAGAAAGACTGAGGTGAAAACCCTCACTATTTAACCACCACAATTTAAACAACGTGTCTAGTGACTATATAGTTGTAGTTCTGGCTTTGACAATATTTCATTACTTGCTTCTGAATGTGTTTTCAGCACAGTTGTATAAAATAGTGCAGTCAATACTGAGGGTTTTTACCTCAGTCTTTCTAGTCAGATTAATTGGTTTACCCAGGGCGTTGGGAACATGGTTGGCTAGCACCTCGAACATATAGTACTTTGTGAAGCCATCAATTGACCTATAGTTATTTGTCGTGGTGCTGACCCCTTTCACTTGGCTTTACCCTTGATGCCAGTAACGAATGCCATGCCACAGTAAGAAAGCATGTCCCGACTGGCTCCACCAGTGTAAGCCAGTAGGGCCACATAAGAAACACTCATTATGTTTGCATATCCCTCCATCCAGTAACAAATGCCACTGCACCAATGTGTAGGCCAACACCTATCCAATCATAAGCCTGTGCCTTCCCTGTCGTACACACAAGCAGGCACATTAATTCTGCACAAGCACACCCATGCTACATTTTCTCATTTACATGAGCTCCAAAACATAGTCTCATTCACGCAGGCACTCAAACAACATACACTGTATCACATTCACATGTGCACTTATAGACACAAACCTTTGCATGCATGCATACACAAATACATGCGTACATACATACATAAATGTATTTCTATTACCTAAAGCCCCAGTATGGACGTCAAAACACTGCTTCACGCTGCCTGCTAAGATGGTCCTTTGGTTCCCAGGCAGCATGCAACAGGAACAGTGGGTAGATCTATGTGGATTTGCACCAAGTAAGAAACAAGTTGGGCACAAAGCGTCACAGATGTGGCTTTTGTTGGTTTAGGGTAAATCAGTCCATTCGTTTTTAAATATTCAACAGAGAAGTTGGTGCCTCCATACCATTTTATATATCTCCTATGGTGCATTGCAGCAATTCTGGCTCTTCAGAAATGAGAAAGAGCCATCTTGTTTTTTCATCAATAATTGCCATTTTCACTGTCATTTTGTGATAAATGTTCAAAAGAACAGTGCAAATCATCTATATTCTGATGGCCGTCGCCCAGGAAAACCCTAAGAAGAAAAGAGAACGAAGAGAGGGCTCCCTAAAACTCTATTCAAAATGCATTCTAAAAAATCAAGTGAGTCCTTTCGCAATAGTATTTCAATTGCATGTAGGGGACGAACAACATTAATACCTATGTGATGTTGAGTCACCTACTTGCAATTGTAAACATGTACCAAACAGAGTTTAAAAGTGAAAAGTAAAACCACAGTACTCTACATTTTTATTATTTTAAAAAAAAAATAATGTAAATGCTGCCTGAAAATGATGCTTTGCAGACAGCATTTCCAATGGATTCCTATGGAATCTGCACCTTTGTCAAGAGATTAGCAATCCCATGCAGAATAATAAAGAAATCTTGCCAGCACAAGAGAAGAGAGATGAATTGCGGTGCCGGATCAGCCTGGGCTGTGGGCAGAGGGAGCTGGAAATGATGATGGCCTCAAACCCCACCTGGGGCCTAGCAGGAAGAAATCACTGGTCACCTGACGCTGCCACTGCTCATGGAAAGAAACTACCTGAGGGTTCCAGGTTCCACAAACCCAAAGAGCAGTAGGGCACTTTTTGCAGGAACTCCAGAAGCCACCTACATGCTTCACTTCCGGTTGTAGAACTTGCAGTAAGGGCAAAGATCGAAGCACAGACTGATAGCCTTTAACTTTGCTGTCAGCTTTACTCCAACAGAGCAGATCATTAATGGAGGCCCCGGGACACAGTGGCACACAACCCTGAATCTCTTAAACACAAGCGCAGCAAAGTTATCCCACTTAAGCATCCAATGGGAATACAGCTTCATAAATGCATTTTTTTCTTTTTTACTAAATATTTTCACAAACCCACTTTTACTTGAAAGGTTCATACAAAAAGTTTGAAAATACACATGTGTTGCATTTAAGTACCAAAAAATACCAACGAATTTCAACATCCCAAATGGGGATGAGGAAATTTGTTGCCGTTTTCTGTCACACGATAAATACTGCATAGGACACATCTGCAGTGTGTTTTTCAATGCTACAAACCTGTAACTGTTTGCATGCAATTTTCAAATAAGAGCTGGTAGAAGCCAATCTGCACAACTTCAAAGTATTCAGTGATAAACTTATACCATGGGAGTGCATTAAGGCATATTTAAGAGGAGCCATTCTAAGATGATAGGCAAAACGACAAGAATCTAAAAAAAAAGTCATAACATAACTGGGCGTGGGTATGGATATGGGTATCTAAAGTGCACAATCACTGAACAGTGACTAAAGATTGAAACAGGAGTACATTGCTCGGCCAGAATATGTACAGTTTCTGGTTGGAAAAAGGGAAGCTCATTCCATAATGTGGGGCCTCAAACTGAAATATCGACAACCTACGCAAGCTTGACAAAAAATGGCTATAGTCAGTGTCACAGGTTTCCCCTTTTCGCACCTGTTTTCTCTGTTTAGCGGAGTCCTTTGTCGGGGGTTTCCTCCGAGCAGTTCGGGTCTTGTACAAGCCCGCTTGGCCGTCTTCGGATTCCAGGATTCGTTCAGCTTCTTCGTCCGGGATCTAGGAATTTCAAGGAAGCTAGGAATGAAGGCAGCAGCCGGAGGCGGTCTGCGCGGAACGCGGAAGAACAGGATCAAGGAAGGTAGAAAGAAAGGGGAAGGAGGAAGGTCCGGGAACTGGGAAACAACACACTTCAGGAGAACAAACTACAGAGCACGTCAGGCCACAGCTATCAGTAGCGTTGAGACGCGCGGAACCGCAGGGGAGTGGCTAATTTATAGAACGTGCTGCATAGGACGTAAAGGTCGATAGACCGCGTTCCGTGTATACGGCCATGTTGGGTGTACTACAGCGAGTAACCCCGATGTGCCTGGGACCAGGAAGACCAGAAAGGGCGTGATCAACGGATCATGACAGTCAGTCGCAGATGATGGAATAACTTAAGACTACGTGAGGTGATCTATGAATGGCCCTATAGGTAATACAAAGGGGCATTTCTTTCAGACCGGGAAGTCAGAGATGTTTAGCCAATAATGGTCTTGAGAGTGTGCGCTGTGACAAGAAAAAGTGGCTAGCCTAGCTGTGGCATTCTGAATTATCTGCAGGCAGTAAATTATATGCTAAAAATAAGGAGTTATCATAGTCTAGACAAGCGGAGGCTGCAGTAGAATTCGCAATAGCTCTGAGATGCATGGGAAGATGGCCACAAACCTTTAAATATATTTTAAATTGCATTAAGCAACAGCTGGATAGAGCTCCTATTTGGAAACAGAGGGAGAAGTCCTGATTATTTTGAAAACCCAGGTGACACACCGTTGGTACAGGAATAGGTGCAAAAGTTAACTATGGGGGTCTGAACTGAGGGCACCACTGATCTAATCTGCTTTCCATTACAATCACCTGCACCTTGTCTGTGTTTTATCTTTACTCAGTGCACAGCCATCATCCACTCGTCTATATCATGAACTCATTTGGAGATGTTTGAGTGGCCGCCAGATCCCAACTAAGTCAGAGCAGGATCTGGATGTCATCAGCAAAAAGGCTGAAGATAAACAGACAATCAGACCAAGTGCAATGAGGGGGCAGAGAAGGGAACTAAGGCCATTGAGTTTGACAAAAAGAAGGAGCACGATCAGTACTGTGCTCCAAAGCCTTGTAAGACTAGAAATGCTCTGAAAAACACAATATAACAAGAGATGGAGTGAATCACAAAGACACAGGAATCAGATTTCAAAACAAAATGCACCTTTATTTATGCACGACATTAGTCACTAATCTCTAACAAGCAACACTTTTAGAGCAAGAGTGCATTTAGCAAATCCCAACCCTTCCAGCATTGGCTCTATCTACCCCCAGACAGCCAGCCTCCAAGACTAAAACTGTGAGACGATCTACCTTCTCTCTCAACCAGCTGTGAGACAGCCCCCTCGAGCTCGCTAAATCTAACCTACTGAACAGAACTGCAATCCACTGTTTATGCAGAGCAATGACGCATTCGCCAATCCCTGAAGAAGAAAGCTCTAATGCCTCCAAAAGCTCTAATGATAAGAGAGCAGAGACACGGTCGTCCTCGCCGGCTAGGCAGAGGTCAAGGATTGAGACCAGCACTGACTCTGTGCCATGTTAGGGGTGAACACCAGCCTAAAAAGAATGCAAAGCATCAGTGGATTTGATAAAATCCTAGAATCAGGAGCATCCACAAACTCTTATCACCTTGCCTATGTCCAGAAATCATGGGATCTCCCTAAAGTTAGCTAAGGGCAGTGGATCTAAAGATGTCTTTTTGGTAAAGGTAACTGGATAGTTGTTTTCCATGGTGCAAGAATCATCCCAGAGAGAAAAGATGAGTTCCAGAGAAGCAAACAGATGAGAAAAAAAACACAAATACCAAATAACCCACAGTAAAATGTGAAAGATATTGGGCCTCATTACGAGTTTGGCGGTAGCCATGCCGGTAAAAACAGCACGGCTGCCACCAAAGTCGTGAAATTACCGGCACCTGGCAATGGGGACATAGGGCTCAATGGGAATGGAGAGGTCGGATGCACCATTCATGAATGGTGCCGGTGCATCTGACGAGTTGTGCTTGCGGGTGCCGCTGTGCCCGCCAGGTCAGACCTGACGGCCAGAAAGCCACCCGCGAGCACAACTTGTAGTTTCCGGTAGCTTACCGGACCGGCAAACTTATAATGAGCCCCATTGTAAAGAAAACATCAATAGAGCAAAAACAAGGCAATGCTATAAAACGACTCACGTTGTATGCAAAACAAAATCAATAAATTAATCCAGCCTCAGCAGAAATTTACAAGGACAGTCATAAATGACATGACGTGACATGCGGAAATGAGCAATTCATCTTCATAATATGTATTTATAACATCTTTATGATGACACCTTAAAATGACACGTAGGTGCATGATTTCCACATCCTTGCCGTTTCAGGAGCAAGCGGGGCATTGAACAGGAAAGTTGCTGTTTCCCCGCTTAGTGCAGGGAATCCAACAGCATCTCAGCCACCTCACATTAGGGTCTGGACACAGGGGATGGATTCTATCTGCTGCTTTTTCATTTCAATAGAGCAGGTTGTGCCCATAGGGATCCTGTGTAATGATGGCTGCCTTGTGTACATGGTGGCTGAAATTACTAATCACTGCTCTGCAGGAACAGCTGTGATCCTAGTTAAGGCATTTACTGCATGAGGTGGATAAATGTATAGAATTCCATAGACAGCTCCGATTCCTATGCCATTATGCAGCCGTGATAAAGGATCACAATCAAACAGAACAGACGATGGGTAAGGTCCATGTGAGGGTCTGCCGCATTTCAAAGACTCATCAAAATGCGGCTCAAAAAGAGCCTGTTAGGGAATTTGAAGAAAAAGAAATTGACTATCAGTTGAAATGTATACATTCTTAAAGTAACTGGCAGGTTGTCGCAACACCAACTAGTAGCCATCCCTGGAAATTCACATCCCTTTCGTAGCCATAGAGCAAAGTGGTATAGTCAAACAACCATGAAATGCTTGAATTTCTGCTCCACGTGTGATTTCTGTCATTGTCTTCCAGGTTAGGCCATTCTATACATAACTTCATTAGCCCAAAACTGACAGCTCTCACAAATGCAAAATACACATGTGCATTTCATTAGAAAAGTATAAACGACAGCATTAAAAAAATTAGATTTTTGGAAGGGCATGAGCCATGGAACATGGAGGAACTCGGATTGTCTTCTGAAAGAAGTTTAAATGCTATATGATGTGGCTCCTGCCCAATAGCACTTTTGAACAACAACTTCTTAATATTATTCAAAACTCAATCCATGTCACTGAATCTCAATACCAATGAGAATATTAGGAGTTCAATGGCAAAGATTTATAAATAGAACACACACAATCGTGGTCCTTTGATATAAAGTGTTAATTGCATGCAACGGACCGACTATTTTAGCAGTTGGGTGGCTGTTAGGTCCCCTGCATACAATTATTAAAGGATAGTCCCGGGACTTTTTTTTTTATTGTCCCTACGGTTCGGCCATGTGTTTTTAAGCATAAATCGGTAGATCGTAGAAAACTTTCCTATGGACCTTACCCGACTTTTCGTCCATTAACGCACTCGAAATCAGCCGCCATTTTGTCATAATCCTATCATTTCCCCCCATCGACCTGGCTCACCTGCGTTTGCGGCACTAAATCATATCCCCCGCCCCTGAAACAGACTTTATCAAAACATTCATATTCCCCGCCTCTATCCGTGACGTGACTTTGCTGCGTAGGCAAACGCGCCCAGGCGTCTTCTACGCGACTCCACACAGAACCCGGAAACCAACACAGATCAGCTCACAACACAGCGCGCCACAATTCGGAATATGAAACTGTACTTTTAAATCAAACCGCAAGATTGTAAATTTGGTAAAGTACATTTATTTGACATCAAATGTTTAGAGAATATTCAGCGATTTGCATTTTTCTTTGCTCTCTATCCAAAATAGTTCGTCTTGAGGCAAGCGATGTTCATGTGCAGTACACAGGGTGTTGGTTTACGATAAAATAAGCTCTTATGGTCGCACTGATAATCGCATGGCTGTTCCAACAACGAGGCACTAGGCCACCACAACGGTATGTATGTTGCAATCTAGCCATTAGTACCGCGTAAGGGCATACTTGTACTTGGTGATCGTCCCATAAAATGGTCAGGGTGGTAACGTTGTTCACGCGGAGAAGCAACTGGCGGTTGTAAAAGCCATCCGCCGGTGTCTGGTACTCGTGACACATACAATAATGAAAGATGTACCTGTTTTAAAAACATAAAAAATGAAATTAGTCTCACCATCAGATCTTTATTAAAATTATTCATTTTATATATTAGGTCGGGAAATTATTTCATAGCTAGGACAGTGCAACTGGGTATTATACGTCATTTCCAGTAACCCACCCCCTCTCCTCCGCCTTTTTCAGAGCCGCCTGAGCGCCAGTGGACCACTTCGTCACTGATATGATATAATATGGCATTTGCAACGCGCCTATACACAAGTGTTTCAAGGCGTGGCGAGGCAGGGAGGGGGGGGAACAAGGAGAAGACAGACAACGATCCTACTAGGCCAGGTGTCATTCAGATCGCGCAAGTGCAGGGGTAGGGGGAAGGTAAAAGTGCAAGGGGAAGGGGAGGGGGGAAGTGGAGTACAAGGTAAGTAGCATAAAATAATAAATACATAGGGCCAGCTGGTGGCGAGTGCAAGGTAAGTGCAGAACAAGTGCTGGGAAGGGGGGGGGCTGTAGGATACTGAGACAGTCCCCCAGTGCAGGGGTTGACAGGGAGGCAGTGCAGGTGGAGAGTGGAAGGGCCCAGGACCGAGGTCGCAGACAGTGGACCAGTTGTAGCTGGGGAGAGGGAGAGAGAAACCAGAAGCAAAGAGGAAGGTTTTGAGGTGCTTCCGTAAAAGGAGATGGTTCTCCTCAAGATAGTGCGCGGTACAAAACAATATGCCACATAGAACGAACAAGTACAAATTAACCCGTCTTTAAAGCTACTGTATAGTAATTAAATTGCGGTATAAACTCATCTAAAGAGTTACTTACATTATATTTGCATTTTCCATTGTGTCTGTGCGTAGGGCAGCCCCAAAATACCACTCCTTCTATGCCGACGTTATTTCTTCTAATGAACGAACATTAAATGGCTTTCGTTTCTGAAATTATATTCATTATCGTTTCTTACGTTATTGCACCACACCCCCAAAAAGAAGTCTTTCGGGGTGGTCCCGGCCTGTCAAGGTCAAATAACAATAGAACCTTATACTGAGTCGTGGGCCATTCCGGCACCCGAGCAAAAAATCAAAGCAGCTGACCTTCACTTTGAACGAGCACACATTCCTAGTTAGCTACATTCAGTGTAAGGCCATCTCACAGGACTTGAAATTTACACTCCATCTTTGCATTTTGTCTGCGTGCATTTGCAGCCCCAGAGAACCATAAATACGGAGACATTCTATATTTTTTGAAAAATGATTTATATTACTGTTTGGTTTAATTTAATGCGCAAATGAACAAGGTTGGATAGACACATTGCATGTACACTGAGCAATCACTTTTATTTCCACAATACATAGCTACACATATTCAATGGGCCTGCGACATGAGGAGACTCCAGAGCAAAGTCACAGGTGACACCCGGGTGGTTCGCACTACTGCACGGTGAAGGGAGGGGCAAGGGTGGAGAGACACATTGCATGTACACTGAGCAATCACTTTTATTTACACATTACATAGATACACATATTCAATGGGCCTGCAACATGAGGAGACTCGAGAGAACAGACAATCAAATTACAATCATTTAAACCGTGATGTGTATTTCTCAATGAGCTCTGCTTTAGGTGGACATGGAACAGAGGCAATGTTGGGTGGCAATGCAGTTGTCCCCTGCACAGGTTCTTTCACAACTCCATGTATGTGCCTATCTAGGACATCAACAATAAGTCTCTCAATAAACTCATATTGCATATCCTCAAACACTGGTTTGATCACCCATTGTTTACTTCTTTTAGTGAAGGCCTTATTGTAGCGAAGCGTCCCTAAAGTTCCGGTCGTCCTACTTTGTTGACGGCCAACATTATGGTTATGTGCCAAGACCGCTAGAAGAGTCCGATTTATCATGCCCTCCATGCCAAAATGCAATCGTTTTGGCCTGTACTTTAGGCACATATTGTGGAACACCTCCAAATCTCCTGTGTGGCAGAATTCCGTGAGTCCCCTCAAATCTCTTGTTATAGTTTTATCAAATACAATCTTTTCAATGGCTTTGTGAGTGGGTGATGAAGGAATCAACCACTTCTTCTTCCGTGCCTCCTCTGTGGACAAATGGCCATGTTCACAATTGTGGAAATGTTGGTTTGTGGTCCAGCGGTGAACGTTGCTACAGTGTAGCATTACTGACCGCCATTTTTCCAGTAGAATTTCCAATGACCCTCCACATGTTTTTGAGCTCCACCAAAGATGGTTGCTGATTGACTTGCACCACTGTGAAATACCTTGCATATCTTTTTTTTTACCTGCAGCCGACATTTTTTTATTGATTGTTTTTGCAAGATGCCATACGTCAAATTGGTGATTTATATTTTTGTACTCTTCTCTCATTGTCTTGGCAATTGAAACGTGTCTGTCCGTGGCTATCAGGTCGATCACCATTCCCCGCGATTGTAGTTCTTGCAATGATGCTACAAAGCCAACTTTCTCCATGGCCACTGAGGATGTACTTTGTGACACCTGCACGACCACCGAACTCACAATTTTCTTACTTTCCATGTCCTGAAAGTGGTAGGTGCAGTACTTGGCTGAAAATCCTGGGCTGTCGCACTGTCCATCACCGGCTAGCCTGAACCGTTTGCCCGCGAATGTACTATCAATAGACATTTTTTCCATTCTCCAAGCTTCGCTAATGGCTGGAAATAGATAATCGGTTTGGTATTTGTAGAACTGAGTTTTCGCAATGAAATGGATTGCCACAAACTGAAAGAAATACTCTAACTTTTTAAAACTTGAACCACTAAAAAGTGTGGCCGCTGCACAAAGTAGATTGCCTGCTGGCAGTTGCCCCAGCATGGGTTGTGCAGACCATGAGAAAGGATGATATTTTGTACAGGTGGCATGTATTTTAAGGTTAGTGCCTCGAATTGCACGAGTCACATTAATCAATGGCTCCCCACATACTTCCCCACCAACCGAATGCCCACATTTCATCCTAATAATAATATCAATCAAACAACTATCGAATACAATGAATTTGGCCTCTTTCCTTATACTGTCACTCTGCATCCCAGCTGGTTCGGCCTGTAACGTTGAGGACATGTCACTCACATGAAAGGTAGAATCTCTGATATCGTCTTCCGCTATGTTCAGTGATATTGATGGTGTTTCATTGTCGTCCACTTCATTCTCTTCCATTGCAACATCTGTTCCTTCTCCGGCGATGGGTGAATAAAACAATTTCTTCAACTTTCTCGCGGTCTTAGTTTTTGCGGGTGTGGATTCTGTGAATTGATCTCCGACTGCATCCGAACTACCAGGAGGACATTCACTATCAATGGCTGGTGGTGGTATAGCTCCGTTGTCAATCACTTCATATTCTTCCCATTGGCACGATGCATCTCCAGTCTCAAGTCCCTGCCAAAAGGTTTGACAAGCAACATCTCTCGTTCGCTTCACTGTCTGTGTAGATCTAGTTCGTACACCCACTCGCAACTAGAGGACAGATTGGAAAAGGGATGTTCAGTTTAAACACAACTTACAGTATTGAACTATTAACAGTGAAAAACAACATAATATAGTGACCAGGACACTAACCTTCTTTTGCTTTCTTTTCTTTGAAACTTTCTTGCCTCGAACTTCAACATCAGGACGCTGTTGCTCCGACTCGACCGCAAGGGCTATATTTTCATGATAAGCACATCCATCACGCACTGACGCTCCATCGACTCCCTGAAACATAGAACTTTCATTAGTATGTATAATAATATTGAAAACACAAAATGTACTTGGGGACCAATACCCACCTACATCTCAATAGCAAAACACGAATGAACGCATTGTGTAGAACATTCAAACGACAATTATTCACGCATTGTTGATCTAGTTAGATGGAACTGTCAAGATCCATACCTCGGGCTCCGCATAGACTTCCATTGATGATATTATTGAAGATGACGCTTCATCAACTCCCTGAAACAGTAATTGCATTAGTATGGTTTTCTATTTTGTTAAAAAGAACATAAACTTTGTGCAGGCGTCAACGGCTCATCTAAATAGACCTGCACAAATGATCAGTTGTCTAAAATAAATAATGGATATCTAAATATGATTCGATTTGCTCGATCGTTGGAAGTGTCACCACCCAGAGATCTGCATCAACTACTAGGGGTGATGTTCTTGTAGAAGAAGCTCCGTCATCTCCCTAAAACATAGTACTTGCGTTAATAAAGAAGGAAGTATAGCGGATGTAATCACGTCATATGATCTCGCTTGATCGAACTGTCAGTATCCATACCTCGAAATGCATAAGAACATCAAGGGACGCTGTAACTGCGGTGCACACTTCTGCAAGCTGTTGCGCCGACCCGTAACTGCATGCTCCCCCTTCTTCTTGGACTAATGCTCCATCGACTCCCTGAAACATAGGACTTTCATTAGTAATGAACACAATATTGAAAAAAGAAGACACATAGGAGGGCGACGACAGAAGGACATATCAATGGCTAAAAACGAAAGAAACATTGTGTGTAACAATCACGCTACAAGAATGCAAGATCTGATGATCTCCATCGATGGAACTGTCCGGAAACGTACCTCGAGCATCTGAGTGACATCAACGGTTGTCGTCAGTGCGTTGGACTCCTCAGCATCTCCCTGAAAGACAGTACTTGCATTATTTTGGATAACAATAATTATAACTGAAAACAAAGAATAGAGGACGAGTACTAGGGTGTACCATTAGGTAAAATAATTACACGATAAATTAAAACTATTGATTTACATGCCTAAAACAAGTCAGTGGCAGAATAGCTAAGTAAGATTACCCGATAGGCGCTTGAAGTGGCTGATGACTGCAATAACGACACGGATGGAGAATCTTCCGCCTTCATATTGAGTGGATACATAAATGGGGAAATTATTGTTAGCTAATGCTACACACTACCGCAAGGCCGAGAGCTAAATCCGTAAACTTGACTCACCAGTGGAGGGATGTGGACGAATAGAGTGGGAATAGCGGTTGAGAGCAATTTTCGCTTCGCTCGCGGTGTGTTCTTCTTTATTAGCAATGATGTGGAGTACATGTCTGAGCTAAAGTGCCTGCTGCAGATGCGGTATCGATCACCCCTCTTGTCCGCAAAGACTTCTAGGACTCTACTTTCAAGCTCAGACGGTGGATATCCGCAATATCGGACCCATTCTCTTATCTGATCTATTGTTTTAGGGAAAACATGCATTATAGTACCTTCAGATTTTTTATGGGTCTTCGAAGGGCAACCGCCAATGGAACAGGCAGGCATTGTGGAAAGTTCTGAAAAGTAAAGATCAACAATTCTCTATGAATACCAATGTGTTAAAAAATTAAATGACACATAAAAGGTTCAATGCAAGGTTCGTTTTGGTTCTTGGAACTATACACGTTATTCACATGCGGATAAGTATTTGAATAAGTTTTAAAAAATAGAAAAATAATTTGACTAAACTCAGAACATGTGACTAGTTCCTTGCATGTACTGTCTTGAACGAAAAGAAAACATGGATGCAATTTGATGACTACTAGCAAATAGATATAAATTAAAATATTGGACGCAAAATGATTATGGTACATGGCCTTACCTTGACGAACAAACAGTTAGATGCAGGGATCAGAGTAGTTTCTTGTCGTAGAACAGGGAGCAGTTCACAGGTTGCAAACTGACGAGTTTGCTCGAAGTGGTCACGGAAGTTCACAGAGACGAAGAGCAGATAACCAGCACCTTCACGGGTTGACTAGCAAAGCGCAAAGAACTTCTCATTAGAAATATGAAGTGGGTTATAAAGAATTCGAAACAGGGGTGTGTTTGTGAATGAATGACGTGTATATGTCGTGGCATTATGCGGTTTGCAGGGGGGCGTCCAGCGTGAGGGGGGATGCTTGGCAGGAGACACGGGGTCTGGAGGTAGACATGGGAACAACAACCCATGCTCTATAGACCACTTTGAAGTGTACATGGTCTTTGGCACCTCTTGGCCTTTATCGCTCCCTGACAGCTCCACTTGCCAGCACAAGTACCCCGGTGCGAACTGCCTTTAATAGGGCAGGGGGGTGGATTGGGGCGGTGGTCGTGCAGACAAGACACAGGAAGACTCGTGAATGGAGACACACTTATGTGGATTGCAGGGGGGCGGCCAGCGTGAGGGGGGATGCTTGGCAGGAGACACGGGGTCTGGAGGTAGACATGGGAACAACAACCCATGCTCTATAGACCACTTTGAAGTGTACATGGTCTTTGGCACCTCTTGGCCTTTATCGCTCCCTGACAGCTCCACTTGCCAGCACAAGTACCCCGGTGCGAACTGCCTTTGATAGGGCGGGGGGGGGGGTGGATTGGGGCGGTGGTCGTGCAGACAAGACACAGGAAGACTCGTGAATGGAGACACACTTATGTGGATTGCAGGGGGGCGTCCAGCGTGAGGGGGGATGCTTGGCAGGAGACACGGGGTCTGGAGGTAGACATGGGAACAACAACCCATGCTCTATAGACCACTTTGAAGTGTACATGGTCTTTGGCACCTCTTGGCCTTTATCGCTCCCTGACAGCTCCACTTGCCAGCACAAGTACCCCGGTGCGAACTGCCTTTGATAGGGCGGGTGGTGGATTGGGGCGGTGGTCGTGCAGACAAGACTCGTTTGCCGCAGGGCCTCACCAAGGAGAGGCCATCTAACTGCATGTAAGAGGCAGGCTGCAGGATCTAATACTTGGAAGGCAGGGGGTTGAGTTTATAAATACCTCACCCTCCCAGGAGAATATATGGGTGCAGTTCACCCTGGAGACCCTGGATGCCTAGGCAGTTAGTCAGCAGCAGGCTGGCCTGTGGTGGCAAGGCGGCACGGGCCAGAGGGGGTCATCTCTGTACCCGGTGCCCAAAAGGATGATTTATTATGATCAACCATATTGATTATTTACCTATAACCATGTTTTGTATCAATAAAATCCAACGGCCTTTTATTGCCAACGCTTGAACAAAGTGGTGTGGTAAGTATTTTTGGGGGAGGAGGCAAGGCCGGGAGGCTTGATGCCAACCCGCAAAATAACATATGTATGTCTGCTGCATATGGGTTCAACGGTTATGTGGATTGAAGGTGGGCGGCCAGCGTGAGGGAGGATGCTGGCCGGAGACATGTGGTGTGACAAGAGAAGGCACAGGAAGACTATTCAATGGGGACACACTAGATTCATTTAAAAAATCAAAACAACCATTGTTAAAATATATGTTGGGTTTTATTTTAGATCTTAATTTCAATTGAACATAAATAATAAACATTACACATTGTAAAGTTCCGGTTGCAGCACATCCAGGGAAAATCTGCGGTATTGTCCACTGTCGCTGGGGAAATGTTGTCTAATGGCAAGTACCGCACAGGCAGGTATTACTCTCCGAACGCGGTGTCCGAGCCTCCCGTGAAGCCACCAAGTGAAGCAACGATAGGACACCAGCCTGTACCACCTGTGAAAAAGAAAGATACAAACTGTATTAAAATGACAAAACTTTCTTATCAATGTCGATTCAGGTAATAAATGTCATTCTGCTTTGAAAAAAATTCTATCTAGAAAATGCACAATATGGAACCAATTTACATGCGTTCGAATGATATGTAGATGTAATTTTATATGTGGGAGACGACCATGAAATAGTAGTGGCATCACTGACATCACAACCAGAGTATACTTACTCGTTACTCGGATTACGCGGACGAACAGTGCCGCGAAGTTCATGCATAAGCACCATCATCATCCTCAACACGGTCCGTGAGAGGCAGGCTTCCCTGAACTCTGGCAGCTCGGTGATGCATTGCGGACTTGGCTCGCCTTCCGAAATGTAGGCCAAGCACCCGGAATTTTCACGGCAGCAGCAGTTCTCCTCCTCAGTTGGCATTAGCTCGCACCGATTGCACGTGCACCAGGTGGAGACGCCGTCCATGCGACATGGTCCAGGCTCTTCATCCGTTGACTGGTCCTCCCAACTGCCGTCCGAATCCCCATCGTTTTCGCGTGCTTGCCTTTCCAGTAGTTCCTCCTCGGTGTACTCGGGCTCGTACATATACGGCATTATTGTAGCCATTGTGTGGTAAAGAAAGTAAAATAATTTACAGAGATGGTACAGGTGTTCACAAGGCCTAGAAGCGGCGAAGGTAGCTGACCAGAGCACAGAAACGAGTCACAGAATACTCAAAGTAACACAGAGAGAGTAATGGAATCGAAAATCTGCTGCTGTGTGTTGTGAAACGGTGTGTTTATACTTATTGAGGAAAGAGGCGTCCTGCCATTTCCATGGCGACACTTCATTAGCTGAGGCGCAGCGATTGTTGACACGAAACGTGCTTTGGCGTTGGGAAATGGGCGGTACGCGTCTGCTGATGTCAGGCTCAGGGGCGGGGGATTTGATTTAGTGCCGCAAACGCAGGTGAGCCAGGTCGATGGGGGGAAATGATAGGATTATGACAAAATGGCGGCTGATTTCGAGTGCGTTAATGGACGAAAAGTCGGGTAAGGTCCATAGGAAAGTTTTCTACGATCTACCGATTTATGCTTAAAAACACATGGCCGAACCGTAGGGACAATAAAAAAAAAGTCCCGGAACTATCCTTTAACTTTTACAAGACTGTTTCCAAAAGTAAAGAGTAAACAACCACAGTGGCCTTGTAGCTTTACCTTCATTATCCGTTTTGGAAAAGATGTAGTTGCTCCCTGCAATACGCATACTTCATGGAGTTTTATTTCTTTTACACCTAGACAAAAATCTCATGCCCTTTAACATTGGAGGAGAAAAGAAGGTACAGAAATCTTATTTCCGTTTATTCTATCATGATGGCATATGTTCCTTAGTGATTCAAAAGCATTAAAAAGTGTATCTAATGGTGAGAGATGTTTCTTGACCACTGAGAATTTAGAGGTGGCATTAGACCCGCCTAATATGGTGGGCCTCATTGGAACCTTACAATCACCTGACATCAACAATACATATCTAGTCGTGAATAACTGTACCGAAACTCAACATTTTGACATCTCAACTTCATTGCACTCCAGAGAAACTCAATAGATTTAAACAAAGAATAAATCATTGGCATTATGAAAAATCGACCCATTACAACAATGTCATTGCACCAGTGGTAAGGGTAGGGGAAACTATACATATATATTATAGTGAGTTGGTCTCCAACATATAGTTAAGATATATATTGAATTTCTTTCCATTTCCACCCTCATTCTGTTGTGTAAAATGACTGTACTGTGTACAGTAGAGGCTCAGATCACTTTTGCACACTTTTATTTAATGCACTTAAGGATCAAGTCTCATACTTTTACTCATTACAGGGGACAGGTGATCCCATTC
Organism: Ambystoma mexicanum; assembly: GCF_040938575.1. Lineage (NCBI taxonomy): Eukaryota > Metazoa > Chordata > Amphibia > Caudata > Ambystomatidae > Ambystoma > Ambystoma mexicanum. The sequence goes on along the minus strand of NC_090921.1, from coordinate 1,142,133,689 downwards.
CAATATCCCCATGAAAGACATTTTACTTTCTGTATTGATGTTTAAAAACTTCAGGGGGACTTTTCTTTACCTCCATCGCTTGGGTGGATGTAAACATTGGCTGATTTTTAGGGAGGTAGTCCACCTTGTAATATGATGGAATTTACTGGCTGTGGTACTCGATTGGAATGACCCTGGAAGTACATATCCTCATGCCTGTAATATGGTGGATCCTAACACAGGCCGTATTTTGCAAACACGGAAGTTGTAAAGAGATCCTTAACCTAAGCTTCAACTATGATGAATCCTATGGATCCCTCACCAAATCCCTGCTTAAAGTGTCCTCCCACGTGACCAGGGAAAGGCTGACGCTTCCTGATCCTGACCTTGGGGTGTTGCTCTGTGGGAGGATCACCTGGGAGGAGAAAAGGCTCAGGGAGGGAAGAGGAATCAGTGGGGTGAGACACAATATTTACCTTCCTCTAAGGAAGAGATATTACTACTCCCAAAATACCTAATGTCTTTTTGCCACAATAGCTGTTTCTCTCGTTGAACACCTTGGGTAAAATGAGCCAAAACTCCTGCGGTATAAAAGTGAATAAAACCCCTTCTCATGCCCATAGACATAGAGACTTCCCTAACTCCAAAGGGGGTAATGGAAAGACATCTGTGAATAATAATCGCCAAAAGCATAGAAACCCATATTCCTCCTTTCAAACAAGACTGGTAAATGATTTGTATGATATTCCTTCAATGAATGCTGTAGCGAATGGAAGACAAATCAGTAAAACAGAAAGAGATAGAAAAACTAACTTTGTTGACAAGGACTTCAAGTCCAATAATCCCCTCGGTACTCGGACGAGGAAGAGGGATGCAGAGGAACACCACTGTGGGAGTGGTCAACCAATTAGTATAGATGACCTACAACCGACGTGGACTCAGAGGCTTAAAAAGTCCCCTCAGGTGCAGGCAAGAGTAGTAGAGCAGCAGAAAAGGAAGAAACAGTGCAGGCCGCAGCTGCAACTGAGAGGCCAGAGATGGGAGAAGCATCAGTAGCAAGGCATGTGTGCCCTCTTTTAGAGTATCCAGGTGGCTGAGTTGCACCTGACCCTCTCCGGAGCAGTAGAAGCTCCATTTCCCAGTGCCCTGAGTGGAGGAGGAACATGGGAGGCTGTCCGCCGACTGCGAGGAGCCACAAGCACCAAAGACCAAGCAGAGCATGATCAAACGACTTACCCAGTGAGTACACAGCTTGCAAGTGACTCCAGAGCCCTCCAACACTGTTTGCGTGTTCATGGCAGGTAGTTTCACTCGCGTATGAGTGAAAGCAACAGTAACAATAATTTTGAATACCGAACTATATGAAACCAACAAAATGTATACCTGTTGAAGCAAAGTGACTGGGTAAATAAGCATATGAGATTGGGGAAAGCCCAAAAACTCTGTGGAAAAGTTTCAGAAGATCCAAAAGCTTACAGGCAATACCCAAGCCAATATAACAAACTCGTTAAAAGGCAAGAGGGGAATATTGGGAGGCGTAATGGTTGTAAGGCTTGCTGCTTATGTTCTATAAATCACCAACCATCAGGTGATAGAAACCTACATTGCCAAAGCCAGGATAGAAGACAAGTGAGACTATCTTTTGATCAATATTTGGTTGTTGTTGCAGAGGGGAAGAAAGGTGCAAACAGGGTGCCCTTCTGGAGACGGTTATCCAGAGGGAGAGGAGCATAGTTGCCAACGAGTCTGAAAGCGCACTAATGTGGTTCCTTGTTTCCCTGGCACTTGTTTAGCCAAAGAAGCCTTATGTAGTTGTTGTTATCCTAAGATGGAAGTTACGACTGACGCACTTTCTGTTATGTTTGGTGAATAAGTAGACGGGCAGGCGAGTATACCCAAATGGCAAGTAGTTGTTGCCTAAAATGGCCTGGCAAAGGAATAAACCAGGTAGTAATTGATACACATCCTGAAATGTGATTCCAATGGAGACAACTCATGTTAAATTGTGACATTTGAAGAATTGTGAAAACTTGTTGAGGAACAGTAACAATTCTTTTGAAACCAAAGTTGTGGCAAATCATCCTGACAAAGGGCCTCATTACACAGATGGCGGTGAACCATGGCGCTATTAGCGCCATGGTTCATGCCGGTAAAATACTGGCACCGCCTTGGTGGAAAGGGGAATTACTGCCCTATTCCAAGGTTGGTGGGGCGGTAATTCCCCCTTCCACCATTGCCCTTCCCCATTCACATTTTTGCCCCATAGGGCTCTATGGGAATGGGGAAGGTGCTAATTACGGTACCGCAAATTGCAGTACCGTAATTAGCTCCCTGCTCTCTTTGCGGGTTGGTTTTTAACACCTGCAAAAAGCAGGCGTTAAATTCCACAACCCACAAAGGGACCCCGTAGTCAGGCGGTAAGGATTTACCGGTACCGGTAAAATACCGGTACCAGTAAACCCTTACCGCCATCTGTGTAATGAGGCCCAAAGACTGTTGTTAATTATCTAAAGAATACAAGGTGAAACCTGTTCTTCAGGAGGAGATGAAACAGACTATTTCTTTGTGGTTTGTGAGAGAAGCTGCGAGAGAAAATAACTAAGAAAGGAGGCGAATAGTGAAAGTGGTCATACAAGGGGAAAATCAAGGGTGCAAACCCCCTCGTGTAGTCGAAAGTCTTTGACAAGAAGTGAAAAGAACTCTAGATACCAGAAGGCCTTGGGAGAGGAGGACGGTATAAAGCTTTGAACTGTATTCAGTATTGTGGGTTGCACATAGGATGGCAGCCATAAGAAAGAGAAACTTGATTGTGAAAAGTAAACGCACTTGGTGCAATATAACAGAGTGGGCGGCGAGACGCAATCGCCTATCGGAAGTCTCTGTATCGAACTGGCAAGTACGTAAAAGTGAAAGCATGAAAGATTGCAAAGAAACAAGTGTGAAGCTTGTGGTTTGACTGCACGCGCCCGACGGAAGGAGTCCAGTACTGCCTACCGAGGAAGTTCTGAGCCCGGAGGAGGGGGACCTGAGCGAACCAACTAATTGTTTAAAAAGATACTCAGAGTTTCGAATGCTATAAGCTAATAGAACTGGCAAAGTTAACTGAACTATGATTTGAATGAAGGCTACAGTGAACCCGATGGAGGGATGCCAAGTGAAAGCAAGGGAAGGTGAATCTGGCATTTTGATAGTGCCTGGACGTGAAAGTAAGGGAAGGTGAATCCTGCATCTTGATAAAGTGTTTGAACAGTGGGGTAAAGACAAAGGTGAAACCAACAAAGGGGTATCACGAGAAAGCCCCAGAAGAGGGGAATCCCGCATGATGAGAGCTTGGGAAAAGTCTTGCGCTGCTAGGCAAAAGACGTTGATTCTAAGGATCCTGCCTTTTCGGAAGAAACAGCTTCCTGATGCCTATAGACTCAAGGGGTGCTCAGTCATGCCACTGTTCCGCCTTGTCCCGTGATGCAACGTGGGGAAGGGAGTGTATTAGTTCAGCAGTCCTGAACAAAACCGAAACCCTTTTGGACATTTTAGTTTGCATTACACTCTTTTGTTATACATATCATTGTCCCACACACTTGTGTTATATAGAGTAAGGATGTGGCAATAGGTTTTTTAATACATGCCATTTTATTTTTACATGATACCACTTGGACATAGTTTTCTTTACTTTGATGGTCGTAACTTGCTCCCATCTTAGATTTAGGTTTAAATTAGGTGGTTGTCCACCCATGTACTGTTCAATAAACACCCTTGCGTTATACTGCTTGTGTCTGTCGTGCTTCTGATACCCGTGCCTTCCTTACACAATATATTCCACTTTTCACCGCAAGCACTGTCACTTCTCTTCATACAGTCGGATGACATTTGATATGGTCTTTTATGACACGGTTTCCAGTGTAGCATTGTGAGCATCATCCTAAAACACCATATACATGTAAATCATCGTGAAAAATAGAACATTGACGAAGGTGTACAAGAGGTGAATCACTGGCTGTTGAAATACTGAAGGCACAGATGAGAGTCCCAAATGGCATCCTGGTATACTGCAGCACTCCATCCGGGTTGATAAATGCTGTGAGTGGATAGGTGTAGACGCACCTCACCTAATTCTCAGGTCTAATTTTGTAAATAATTTAGCATTTGTTAATAGGAGTAACAATTATGTAATGTTTCACAAAGTAAACCATGCAGGGATGTTTGCATTCAGGTGTCTAAGGTCGACACAGTGGAGCAGACCCTTGCCATTTGGTCTGCGGATGAGCACCCCTGGGCTGCCTCACTGAATGGTCTTTACCGGGTTAATGATGCAGTAATCCATGATTATATAAAGTAGTTTTGACAGTTCTTTGCAAACTATGAGGGGCATGGGATGCACTTTGTGCTTGCTAAGCTTGCGCTTGATCTCAAAGAAGTAGGGTTTAAGCAGCCCTGCTCCGTGCCAGAATACTGAAGAATGTCTCTCAAAAATGTCCTGACAGAAGAGAAAAAACCTGTTCAGCTAAGCAGGAGTCAAGCTTGATGGCTAGCTACCCTTGTTCATCCCAGCCCAGAATGCAAGGGCCACGTCTGGACATGTGCAGCTTCCCTGAGGACCTGTATCCCATGAAGAGAAACAATCAATAAAATCGATTACATGAATATTGTGAACTTCATTGGCCAAGGAGGAATGTTAGGTGGGTGCAGAGAATGAAGTAATTCACTGAAAGCTTGAAGGAACATTGACTTGGGGACAATGGCGTGATCAATGCCAGAATTCGTCAATAGCTTGAGTGAAAAACGAATTGACCACCACAAAACAATACAGTTTCTATTTTTGTTGCTGATCCATTGGGCACATAAAGGAAAAGATTGTTCATGATGACAAAGCAGGTATCCTCATCTCAGTGGTCCTCTATGACAGTAGCTGTTTGTGAGCGTCTCATGAGGAGGACTGCAGCAGAAGGTCAATTTCTTCCACTGTGTGTGCGCTCTCAGTTGCAAGCAGGGTAAATCACATGATTGGCAATGTGTGACTGACTACCTCGTTAGAAATATTCACACCTCCCTTGAGAGGGAGCGTGATTCCAGGTGCCATTTGCATAGGCGCATGCTTGAACCCCATGTTACAGGACGTTTGGGGCCATTGGTGGATCAGCATTGTACGGTACACACTGCCTCAGTGGATACTCACTTTGTGGACTTCTTCATGCAACAATTGAATGTTCTACAGTCTTTCCAGTTTTGGTTCCTTGTTCCATCAATGAATCACTGTGTATCCACAAGTGTTCTTGCACTTTTGGGCCACAGCAATGTGGGATAAGTTGATATCTGATCAGCTGATTAGTGACAGCTCCAAACACATATGCTTCCCTACATAACATTCAATGCGTTTCAAGGCTTGGGCATGGGGAGAGTCAAAAGGTGGAGCCCTCAGAATGCTTTGCGTTTTGCTCAAAAGAGAATAGGCTTTGGCCTAACCCCCTAAATCAGTCAGTAAAAGTTCCCAATTTGTTGTGGGCTGGGCACAGACTCCCAATTTAGCAATACCATCTAGACACAACACAAATGTGTGCTTCCATTGCTCCCGGGATGCTTCAGAAAGGGAGCAGGAATGCTACATGGACCCTCTATCCACCTTACAACAGATAGGAACATAGCAATGGGAAGGGGCCACTTTTCCTCCCGTGGGTGCAGAGTTAAGTAATTAGGGCAGGGAATACAGCATCCATTAACACTACAGAGACGTCATGGGCTGACTGGCACCCTGTGCGGAGTTGAGCATTCATCAGTGCATTAACACATTGAAGCATGCCACTAGCCCCATGTCCTCAGGCAGTGTTTGGGATCCATCATTGTTTGTATTTACAAAGAATGTATATATGTATGTAGCTTGTTTGCAAGTGTTAGACAAATACTTGCTGTTGCTCAACTTAAGCTTTAGTGTTCAGGGATTCAACACAGTACTGAAAATTTAGGGGCAATGCACCAGTCACCTCTGTTTAAGTGTGTAATATCCTTACTTACTGAAGTATGGCATAACATGTTCTCGCTCTACTTCCATGGTAGAAGTCCTTGAGTATTGTGAAAAAGTCCCTTGCCTATCCTTGGCAACTCAAGGTGGTCTAAAGGGCCAGGCACTGCCCCAAGCTAGTGGATGAACCTCAAGGCCAGACCACTACATTTGGGTCCCTGCGCTAAGGCTGAGGGAATTCGTAGGAGCATACCCAGCTTTACAAGCCCCAGTGACCACTATGGTAGGGGGGTAAAGTTGAAAGCATGTGATGACACCCCTTACCAGAAAGACAACACCTTTAAGAGCCCTTCAAACCCACTAGCCCAAATCCTGTGTAGCAACTGATGCCTTCCCTTTTAAGCAAACAATGGTACAACATTTCAAAAACACTATGCTTGTTTGCAAGTGTTAGACAAATACTTGCTGTTGCTCAACTTAAGCTTTAGTGTTCAGGGATTCAACACAGTACTGAAAATTTAGGGGCAATGCACCAGTCACCTCTGTTTAAGTGTGTAATATCCTTACTTACTGAAGTATGGCATAACATGTTCTCGCTCTACTTCCATGGTAGAAGTCCTTGAGTATTGTGAAAAAGTCCCTTGCCTATCCTTGGCAACTCAAGGTGGTCTAAAGGGCCAGGCACTGCCCCAAGCTAGTGGATGAACCTCAAGGCCAGACCACTACATTTGGGTCCCTGCGCTAAGGCTGAGGGAATTCGTAGGAGCATACCCAGCTTTACAAGCCCCAGTGACCACTATGGTAGGGGGGTAAAGTTGAAAGCATGTGATGACACCCCTTACCAGAAAGACAACACCTTTAAGAGCCCTTCAAACCCACTAGCCCAAATCCTGTGTAGCAACTGATGCCTTCCCTTTTAAGCAAACAATGGTACAACATTTCAAAAACACTAATCACAAAGGAAACTATTTGAACATGACTGACTTGTGTAGACCACAGGAGCCCCGCAGATCCAAAGTTGTTCTTGCATACGCCGAATGTGACTTGCATTTCTCATGCGAGGAACAAAACAAACAAACAATGGCCGTGTTTCTGGATGCAACAGCGATATAAGCTGCAAATTCCCTGTGACAAAGGATTTACAGTTATACTCACCAGTTCCCCATGCTTACCAGAGGATTTTCAGAGTACCGAATTACATGCTGGGTAATCAGAAAGGCGCAGTTTGAAGCAGTCATTGGAAGCGGAAATGGCAGGGGGAAGCGGATGACACTTATCCTGGGAATTTCTGGAATCGAAGATGGTGATAGGCCTTAATGTGTTCTGGACACCGACTTTAGTGACCATGGAATGTTGAGGGCTTCCTTCTTACTAGAGTGCTGATTAGCTTCCGCTGATGGTCCTAGAGACCTATGGGTGAATAATGCGGGCAACAAGATATTATGGTCCTCGCAGAATCTTATCTGAGTTAACATTTCGCTTCAGGTGTTTATGATGTAGACTTCTTATGCTCTAACATTAGAAACCTTCACAGTAGGTCATTTTGAGCCTTTTGTGGCTGATCTCATCAATACGTCTGTGGGCTCTAGATCGAGATCTAAACAGTGCAATGTCTGAAATGTCCACATCTATGATGTGGAGGTAGCAGATATAAAGCTGGTGCTAAGAGCACCGATCAAGGCTATTAAAGTGAGCTGCTAAGAGCATTGCTGCTATTAAGAGGGTTACATTGGCCTACAGCTACTGGTTAAAGGGTCATAGAGAGGGACCCTGTTACAGCGGGACAACAAGGCTATATATAAAAAAATAAGAATACCCATGAGTTCTAGGATCTCATGAACAGGTGCCCCTCTCAAACACAAGACTTGCAAGTAATCGTATCAAAATGGAGAACCCATTCAGATTCAGAAGAATCTGAATGGGTTCTCCATTTTGATAAACAGTTTTGTGTTCCATCTCTCGACTGTGGAGGTCTGAGCCCCCCACTATAAAAAAGCTGACAACGCCTGGACTCTTTCTTTTGTTTTTCACCAGGTCACCATGGAGGGGATCTTAACAAAGATCAGATCCTTTCGTGCCCCTTGTTCAAAAGCTCCCGGGAAAACTGGTTTATTGTATTAGACTTGCTGTTTAAACATATACTGGCCACTAACATCTTTCCGGTTTCTTTGCAAGTGGCCCATGTGGTGCCCATGTACAAAAAGGGGTCCCTCTCAGATCTGTGTAATTATAGGCCAATAGCCATTCTGGATTCGGACAGCAAGTTCTTTGCGACCTTGCTGTTGGTTGAGCTGCAGTCCTGGGCCAGGTTGGCCAGTATTTTGAAGAAATGGCAGAGCGGCTTCCGTAAACATATGAGCACCTCGCTGAACGGAGTATTACTAAAATCTGTTCAATCTCTCATGTGGGCAAAAAAGTACAACTCTGTTTTTATAGTCACCATCCACTTATGTGCTGCATTTGATGCAGTCTGCAGAAGTCTAATCAAAACTGAACAACTGGGGAATTTCAAATGGTCTTCGTTTATTGATTGCTTTCCATGAACAGTCTGTATTCATGGTCAGATTTTTTTTATTTATTTATTTATTGTGCATTTGTTGACAGCCACATCAAGGGGTGTCAGACAGGGTGCATTTTGGGCCCCCTGTCTTTTCAACGTTTACATATCTGATGTGGAAGATTATCTACATCCGGGCAGCTATTGTCCCACCTAAACTGAATGATCTGAGAGTAACTTATTTAAGCTATGCCGATGATTTCTTATTATTTGACACCACAGAAATTGGCCTCCAAAGACAGTTGAAGGCTTTCGGCAGCTCTGTAGAGAGTCATGCATTAACCATAAACTCAAAGAAGACAAAGATTATGTACTGGTCATGGAGAAAGAATTCAACCACTTATCGATGGTGGGTAGAAGATGAACCCCTAGAACGGGTTGATCATTTTATCTACCTGGATTTACCGATCATGTCCCGGCCATGTAAAGTTCAGATTAGCCCGTGGCTGCAGGCTCGTTCCATTGGTTTAACAAATCAATTGATAAGAGTGGGCCTAAAATATGGCAAGTTCTCTCTATTGCAATCACTTCAATATACAGGAAAATGGTTTCCCCTTTGGCAGAGTGTCTGTATCAAGACCTGGAGTTTGCAATGGGGAGCGGAAGGGTGCCGCTTTCAAATGAAGTCTATGGGCCTCATTACGAGTCCGGTGGTAACCGAGGCGGTAAAACTGCCTGGTTACCGCCGGACTCGTATTACCATTCCGCCTCTGTGATTCCCGGAATTACCGGGGCATTACAACCCCGGTTTTCCGGGAATCACAGAGGCGGAATGGTGTTAATCCCCATTCCCATTGAGTCCTATGGAACTCAATGGGAATGGGGATCATGGAAACACCGGCAGCATCTCGTAATGCTGCCGGTGTTTCCTCGTCCGCCTGCAGGTGGGCGGTGTTAAACCCGCCAGGTCAAACCTGGCGGGAACATCACCTCCCGCCTGCAGGAGTCGGGATCAGGTGGTCCGGAAACAACGGTGGCAGCGGGTTTACCGCCACCGTTATTTCCGGACCGCCTGATTTGTAATGAGGCCCTATGTCTTGTGTGATTCGATCTTGGCTCAGCTGGGTGTCTCCAAAGATAATCTTGGGGAGGGACCCAGCTAGGGTAAAGACTGCACTCTTTCGCCAGGACTGGATTAAGATTGTTGAGCGCATGCACTCTTATGACTCCTTAAAACATTTGAATAGGGAACACAAGAATCACGGTGTGCTTGAGCCTTACCTGTCAATTTATCCCAGTCGTAGTGTGAGGAGGACCTTTATGCTGTTTCGACTCAATTTGCAACAGACGGCCAGTGCGTGGTTGCCATGGGTAACTCGTTTTTGTGGAAATAATGATGGGGTGTGTAGGGTATTTTGTGGAGATTTGGGGCCTGACGGTATTTTATTACCGCCGAAAAATAACTTAGCAATAATCACTCCTTGTATTCAGATTTGGCCATGTGCAACAATAGTACAGTGGACATGCACTATTTCAGCACCCAGGCATGCATATTTGGTATGCGTGGTTGGTAGGCGTGGTTGGTGGTATTTTGGTGAGCATTATTCCCTTGTTTTATTGGTGGCCCCAATGTCCAGAATCCCTTATCTTTGCTTAGATTTTTCGTGTAATCACTAGAGAGACCTCAGGCCTACATTTCAGGAATACCACATTTTCAGTGTTAGTGTTAGTGTTAGTGTGCCACCATGGGCAATCTCACTGACTTATTTACGACAGAGAGCTATATGCGGTAATTTTGTGGTAATTTCCACTACCTTATATACGGTAGGGTACTATGTCCAGAGAGTCTTTCCTCCCGTTGGCTCATGTACCTCCAACGAGCTATGCTACAGTCACTCACAACTGTTCATACTGAATCTGACATGCACACATCTGTCTTAAAATGACCATTGCATTGTTTAAAAATCTCCCCACATCGTCAGCATTGTAATGGTAAATAGTAAACACACCACCCGTCTGCTTTCAAATATTTTTCTGTATTATAAAAGTTGCATTTAAACACGATCTCATTCTTTACAGAAATAAATACAATAGCACAGTAACAGCTTTGTCTATGACACACTGCAAAGAGAGTGGCGGAGAACAGAACTCAAACTGCAACATTAGCATTTGATTAAGGCACGCACAGGAGTCTCCTTCCCTACACTGACTGCATATTTTCATACATACTCAGCTCCCACACTTCTGTAATTACCTTATCTCTTTAGTTGTCCTCTTTCTGAATGTGGCTCCCTTGAAGATTAACCCCAGTGAAAACGAACGCTTTTCGTTCTCAAACCGGGGTTATTATCTGGAATCCTCAGCTTTTGCAGATAGGAATGCCTCAGCCAGGGGAAAGGTCCTTCTTCCAGCTCTGCCAAATCTTGACTGCCTTTCTCCTTTCTCAAACTCCCCCCAGCAAAAGCCTGATCACTCCCTCTAGCATGATACTTGCTATGACGCTGCTCCAATCAGAATTAATCACGCCATCTCCTCCTTCTCTACACAATGGCTCATTTTTATAGTAATACTTTGTAACCAACTGATTTCCTGTCCTTTCGAGCCCATTTGCTTCCTGTAGTTATGTGGACAGGGCAGCAGAGAGAACAGAAAAAAAAATGGATGTGCGTTTAAAAGTTCACTTTCAGAATAGGCCTAATTCTGCAGTGGAGACACATTTTTATTAGTGGATTATGTTTCATTAGTCAGGTTAGTTATAAGTTATGTTAGTTGTTATTTTCAAATGTGTCTCTCGCACCATAGGCATTTCAGGTGAAAAATAGTGTGCATTTTTAAATGAGCACGTGTGCTTTTAACTGTAAAAATAGATTTGCATCTTATATGTTAAAATCGTTTTTGACTGAATAGCCTGTCTTTTCTTGTTAATCTGGTAACACATATAGCAATGCACCGCACCCTTGTGGTGGTGCTGCAAAAAAAAATTGCTACTTGTGCAGTAGTACTGTACTCTGTGCTGTTTGCTACCTGTGTAGTAGTGCTGTACTCTGTGCTGTAACACGCCAAATATCCTTACATACCCTCCTTTTGTTTTTAGAATTTGGCTACGATCCAAGCCAATTCCTAAAAACAAATTGTTCTTTCTTTTTTTCTTTTACAATATAGCAATCCAACAACATGAATATTCATGTGCATCAATGAAAAATTTGCAATCAACACAGTATTCATCTGAGTTCATTAGTTTACAAAATGTTCTACATTTGCCTTCTCAGTTGAAGTGGCATTACTTTAAGTTTAAATTTTCCAAGTCAATTAAAAACAAAGAAATAAAACAACTAACTAAAACAAATAATTAATATAACAAATTAAAATAAATAATTAAAATAATAAATACGTGGAACTCCATATGTCATCACTCTTGTCCGCTTCTGATATGTCCCGACCAGCGATGTTATTCGGTTCATTCGATTACACTTCCATCTTGGCAATCTTAGATCAATAGGAGTCATCCTTTTTAGCATTCTGGTTATCTTGTCTTCACCTCCACCTGGAGGCAGGCATCTTTTGGTCTTCATCCAGGGGACTCCAGGACTCCATCGTCTCTCCCGTGGGCTCTGATCCCGGAACCTCCGACCAAATAATGTTAATTGTCTAAATCAAAATAGAAAATAAACAAATTAAGTACATAGCATAATACTAACTTCATCCTTTTGCCAAAAATAAAACATGCTTGGTAAAAATATTTCATTTTTTTTATTATTTTTTTTTTTCTGAAATTAAACACAAGTTAAAAGAAAACAAGCAGATATTCAATATTTAACACACTTTCTCTCTGCACACCAACCATGAGCTTCCATTATATGTGCATTTATTTATTTATTTATATTATATATTTTTACATATATTACAGTGTTTATGTACCATCATAACAATCAACTTTTTTTAACTTCTTTGTCACTGCCTCCTGATTACACCCATTTATTTTCTCTTTTTGTGTTCAAGGGACTTTATCTTTTTCTACATGCTCAAGCTGCCTGATCTCATGGCTGGGATGGCATGGTTTGATTTGATTTACATGGACAAACTGCTCTATTGCTGTTTCACCTTCATTTTTCAAAATGTTATACACTACAGGAGAGACCTTATCTATAATTTGAAATGGCCCCTGCCAGGCTGCTAGAAATTTAGAATTTTTCTGTTTACTTTTTCCAAAATGAAACTTGTATACCTGATCCCCTACACTGTATTCCTTTACTGATGTCTTTTTATCATAATAAGACTTTTCACTGTCAGCAGCTCTTTCCAGATTTCTCTGCACAAAAGCAAATGCATGTTGCAAATGCTTCCTCAGTTCATCAATATATTCATGAACTGTGGATGCACTCACAAGGGTTTGCTCATGTGTTCTGTATAGTAGGTGTTGTGGTAACACCATTTTCCTACCTGTTAAGACCTCATGGGGGCTAACACCTGTTGCTTTGGCAGGAGTCGACCTGATTGCCATCAAAACCAATGGTAAACGCAAATCCCAGCTCGAACCTGCTTCTGCCACAAATGTCTTTAAAATATCCACAACAGACCTATTGCTTCTTTCAACTGTACCTGAAGACGCCGCCCGATATGCGATATGTAGTTTCCTTTTCACACCTAGTATTTGCCATACCTTACTCATTAGAGTACTTGTGAAATGACTTCCTCTGTCTGACTCAATTCTTTGTGGCAACCCAAACCTTGAGAACACATGGTTCACCAGCAATGTGGCTGCTGTTTGCGCACTACAATCTGGTGCAGGAATGCACTCAATCCACCTCGACATCAAACATACCACACTCAAAATATAACGGTGTCCCCTGCTCGACCTTTTTAAAGGACCTACATAGTCTATTTGCAAATCTGACCATGGGAGAGTTAGGCCTCTTTTCATCAATGGTGCTCTATGCATTGGTGAAGCAGGTTTAAATTGGGCGCATACTAGACATCCTCTAGTATATAATTCCACATCTTGGGACATATGTGGCCAGTAAGCATAATCTTTTAGTATTTCTAATGTTTTTTGTGAACCTCTATGGCCTGCAGTTATGGCATCATGTGCATGGTGTAGCATTAGTCCTCTGAATGAAAGGGGTACTACCCACTGTATTTGCCCTGTTATGGACTCTCTAACCATGAGTCCATCCTGTAATCTAATTCGTGTTTTGTTCTTTAATAGCACCCTCAACTCTTCTTTTCCCATACAGTCATTTTCTGTTAAAGGATTTTGTTCGGGATCTATCAAATGATTATAATAGATTCCCAAAATTTGATCATTCTTTTGTGCCTCAATCAAATCTTGGTCTGGCGTGTCATGACTCCACTGCACCACCGGTTGATCTACGTCCTTTGGTGCTTTAGAACGTGTGACTGCATCAATTTGTATTTCACCCATTAAATAATCAATAGGTAGCAATTCTCCCATCACAGCCCCAATCTTAGCCAGGTGGTCTGCCTTATCATTTCCCTCCTTATCCTCTCCTGGTGTTTTTAAATGCCCACAAATTTTTCTCCAGTATATTGTTAAATTATTTTCTGACACCAATTTGTCTATGGCTTGTATCATTTTTCCATGTTTAAGTGGCTTTTTGTTGTATGTAACCATGCCTCTTGCTTTCCAACCAGGCAAATACTCCACAAAGCTATTCCGTGCATAGTCAGAATCAGTCACCAGGACAATTTCACTGAACTTTTTATCAACTGCAGTAGCAATTGCTTTATAAATGGCTGCCAATTCCGCCACCTGACTGCTTCTATCTCCAATCCTCATCCCTATACTGGGAACGCCTTCACATTTCAACCAGACATTTCCTATTCCTGCCACTAATTGTTTATTATTGTCATTTTCAATGTGAAAAGCACAACCATCCACATATACAGTTGGCAAATCCTTGCATGTTTTTTCATCAAAAGCTTTGTGTGGTGATTGTTCAAATTCTTGCAAACTAGTTTCCACTTCCATTTCGTTTGTTATTTGTTCAGCTGCACAGTCATGTAAGTCAGCTAACCCTTGAGCAATTGGGCTCTTTTTATTTTGTCCATATCTCACTTCTACGGGAAAACCTTGTAATGCCAGCGTCCATGAAGTGATTCTGGATTGTGCTAGATTGCCTGATCTAATTCTTTTACTCTCTAAAAATTGCAAAGGTTGATGATTTGTTTCAATAATCACCTTTTCTCCCTGAACAATGGGGCGGAAATGTTGTAGCGCCCACACAGTGGTTAATAGGGCCTTTTCACATTCATTAAATTTCATTTCAACTTGGGAAAATGCCTTACTTGCATATGCAATGGTTTTGTGATTCAAATCGTGTTTTTGTGATAACACTGCTGACATACAATGTTCAGAAAAACCTATTTCTATAAAGAAATCCCTGTGCTTTATGGGGTATGCTAAACATGGTGCCTTTACAAGACATTCCTTTAATTTAGCCACTGCATCAGACTGCCCTCTTTCCCATTTCCAGGGAGTATTCAGTTTAAGCAGTTTAGTCAATGGTTGAGTGATTTCTGCATAATTTTCAATGAACTTTCTGTTATAGCCTGTCATCCCTAATAAACTTTTTACTCCTTTCACATTTTTAGGATCTTTTAATCTTTGTATGGCCTCTATTTTCTTCTTTTGTGGATTTAGCCCATGTTCAGTCACTTCATGCCCTAGAAAGTTCACTTTTTTCCTGCACCATTGTGCTTTTTGCAAAGATACTTTGGCGCCTGCTTTCTGTAATTGGCCAAGTACATGTCTTATTTCATCAAAATGGCTTTTCAGGCTTTCATTTTTTATCAGGACATCATCCACATAAACTATTGTTCCTCTTTCCGCTGCATCCGGCATGGCCTTTCTCAAAAATATGCCAAATTCACTCCCACTATTGATGTACCCGAACGGAACTCTAAGCCAGGCATATTGAGTCCTGTCAAATGTAAAGGAAAATAAATTCTGTATCTCCTCTGCCAATGGCATGCACCAATATCCAGAGGTGAGATCTAATGTGGTAAATACATTTGAACCATGTATCTGAGCTAGGCCCTGATCAATGAATGGCAGTGGCCATCTAGATATTGGTACTCTTTTATTCAACTCTCTCAAGTCTGCACACAGTCGCCATTGACCATTTGGTTTTAACACACCTAAAATAGGCGTATTGGATGTGCTATGAATGGGCCTGATTATTCCCCGTGATTCCAAATTTTTAATAATCTCAGCCAATGATTCTAAACATGCCAGCGGTAGTCTATACTGGCGTACAAACACTGGATTTCTGCTACAACCTTCTGGTAGTGTGGCCACATGTAAATCAGTTAAACCACAGTCATAAGCATCTTTTGCAAATACATCCTTAAACTCCATAAATATTTCCCTCAGGTTGTCCCTATCCTTATCGCTTTCACATGCATCCGCTAAGGAGACCTGCTCTTCTACCATTTTGGAAAATTCTGTAAAATCTTCTAGTGAGGGAATCTCAGCGCTTTCCTCTAACTGTGTGGCTGTGTCTTTTTGTAAAGCTGCCACTTTTAAATATTTTGGCATATCAGCTTCCACTTCAATGGGCTGATTTTCTGTTTCATTTTCATTTAAATTAAATATTATGCAATCCTCTTGATGGCAGCACACCGTCTCATTTGAATCATAAGGATACACAGAATGAATTTTAAATATTCCTTTGGGCTGAGAGTCCAGGTGTTCTGGCAACTCGCCCTTGGCATCTACATATTTTTCAGGAATATTCCCAATCACCATGTTATTTAAATCTGCCGTATAATGTGATTTTTGTATGGCCATTCCTAATGGGGAGTTTTCCTCTAAATGAATATCCTGACAACCTTTATTATTTACTATGATTTTTACAGATCCCTCACCAATGTCTACCAATGGAATGTATTCATAATCCAGGCCTTGCTGTTTTATGGATTCATTCAGGCATACAAATGCATCAGAGCCTTTGATCTGCTGTCCATTTTTGCATTTTAGTGTTATTGCAAATTGTTTTGTAAATGCAGGAATAATAGTATCTTTCCTCATTTGTAATTCGATTGCATAAGGAACCAGTTGTGCACAATGATAAGCCCTTCTTTTGTCTTCAAACTCAGGTGCCGGACCACCTAGGCGTGACCATATTTTTTTATTAAGGAAATCTAACACCATACACATTCTGTGCATGATGTCATTTCCCATGTAAAATTCATTTTGTGCTCCACTCACTATCCAGACATTATGGTAAATTGTTTTCTGCCCAATGCCAATTTTAAGCATGCATCTGCCTGCAATTCGGTTTTCAAAGTCTGGACTGTCCAACCCAGAAACATATTGGTTTTTAATCCTAAATTTCGGGATTTCTTCCCTTTCCATTATTTTTTGCAACAATTTCTCATTAATGAAACTCCTTCATGTTCAAGTGCTAAAGTGGCTTTTATTGTTTTAAAATAATCATTTATACCAACATGAACCCATGGTTGCTCATCTTCCATGTGTATTTCTGCCAGAGTGGTAATGTGTTTTTCTGAATCTGTTTTAGGAGCAATATTCTGTTTGCACGTTTTCTCTTTTAGATAAAAACATAATGTGTGCTCATCTATGGCAGTCTGCCAATCTTTCCTTGGGTCCAAGTATATTTGTACAGGTAGTTTTTCATTGTCGCTCTGCATTTTGTCTTGACACATTAATATGACAGTGACACTAGGTATGCAGCTATTCTGGAGATATACCTCCACAGCATCATTTGTTTTGGCAACGGTGTGACATTCATTTATATTGCTGTTTTGTGATTTTAGTTTCTTAGGCCTCAATGGTTTTTTGGTTAAGGACCACAGCACTCCATTCACCCCATCTATGAGAGGAGACAATCTTTTCAGGCAATCTGTCCCCATCAGAAATGGAATTTCACAAATAGATGTGATCAATACCTCTTGTTTCATTCTGTGCTTTCCTATTTTTATGTCAACCTCAGTTACACCTATGATGGGCACCTCCTCCCCATTAAAGTTATGCACTGGGCCTTGATTTTCCTTCACTGTGATCTGACTCTGTGGAGGCCTCCCTTCATTGATACTCTTTACCAGCTCCTTGGACATAATTGTGGCCTGTGCGCCAGTGTCAATCATAGCAAAGGTGTGGCATTGTTCTTCTACAGAGATGGGTGCATAATATCTGTCCTCAACTTCCTCTAATACACATAAGAAATGTGAATTCTTACTGATTTCAGGGCTCACCTTTCTCAGATCTTTTTCACTTTTGGCTAAGCACATTGGTAAATGAAAAGACATTTTTCCCTCCTTTTTACCCATTTCTGCGCGAGAGACTTTATTCATTTCTGCATGATCAGAGGTTTTTTTTGGAGTGTGGCCACTGTTCGCCCATCCATCTGGGTAACATCAGGGACCACATTACAATCCTCCAACTGAACATGTGTAACAACATCATTCAGCAATTTGTCATTTTTTAATTCTGTGCATTTGTAATCATTTAGTGTCAGACCAGCCCTTTCAGTCTCTTCAAAAATATGTGGCTCAAAGAATTCTTCAGGTGATTGACTTGTACCCTCCTTGTGAGTATTTCCTTTTTCTGTCTGTGTTTGGTCATTGTTTTGCTTGCCCAGGGAAGGAGCTATGGCATCCCCACTTACTCCCTGTTCACTGGTATTCCCCATGCATGAGTCATTTTTCTTAAATCTGTCCCTTTGTTCTTTTGGAATTCCTAATGTTTCTTTTTCATTTGTGCAAATCTTTACTGTTTTATTTAGCTCTAAGTTAAACCGTACCTCTTTTTTAGAAGTATTTGCACTTTCTGTCACAATTTCATTTACTGGTACTTTCATTTTTAATCCATTAGGCATCTCAGAGTCGTTATGCAAAATTATATTAGAGCAATCTGTCATCTTGGTACTGCAGTTATCATGAGTACTTAGTCACTTTTCGGAAGCCCCCCGGTCATTGCTATGGCCATCAGCCCCCTCTTTGGAAGGTTGTTTTTGCGCTGTATAGAGCTTTCCTATTTGCTCAGCTAACATTTTCACTTGGGCCTCAAGGCACTGGAACCTTTCCATCTCTCTAGGATCCTCTTTCTGTGGCCTAGGTCGATATTGGTTGCTTTCCCCCTGATTGGATCTATTCTGATACCTCTCAGGTGATTGATGTCGGTTGGGATGGTTTCTGAACTCTTGATTCATTTGTGGAGGGGAGCGGGTTGCACCCATCCTTTGATTATAGTCCCCTGGTGGGGAATCATTGTACTGGCGTGGACTGTAGTTCACGTTTTGCCTCATGTCCTGTCTCTCAGATTGTGGGTACTGGCCCCTATGTTGATTTCCATTATCAGTAAATCGATCCACATATCGGGGCCTATCCTGATTACCATATATCATGGTGCTGGGATCAAATCTGCTCTGTGTCCCCAATGACTGGTAGGGACCATCATTTCTTTGATCTTGATTTTGTCTCTGGTTATTGTTCATACCTGCCATATCAGGCCGATATCCTACCCGGGGTCTGTCCCCTAAATACCTAGGGCTGATGTAGCTCTCTCTATTACTAGGATCATGTGATTGGAACATTGGTACAGGAAATGGCGATCTTTGTTGATTACCCCTTTGTTCAGGTGTCACATTATTTTTACCTTGGCTTTGAGCAGACTCAAAGGACATTTTGGCTGACCTGATTTCCATTACTGTGGCTGAGGGTTCTTTAGATGTAGGTCTAGTATCTTTCATTTTATCACTTTCTCTACCCTGACAATAGAGTACCTCATATAGTTTTGTGCTTTGATGTACAATCCATTCAAGGGACTTGTCACGGTCAAATTCACGGACCAATTGGGATATGATGTCTTTCTGTAGCCCATAGAAGTATGCAGTTTTAAACTCATTGGAATTTGAGTCAAAAGATACATCAAAGCGAGAAAATGCTCTTTTTAAGTCTTGTAAAAATTGGCGAGGGGATATATTAGGTCCAGCAGTAATTGTGTACGCGACTTTCTTTGCCTCCTGCAATGACTGAAAAGGAGAAAAATGACGCCTAATTTCTTTTTCAAACTCCAGCCATGTCATATTCTGCTGTTCATTTAATCCCCTTATGATGCTGGCCGTCGGGGCATCTAAAGTTAAATGAAAATATTGTCTGTACTGTTCCTTAGGTATCTGGAGTGCTTTAAAAATGTCATGCACCGCTTCTAAGTGATCCTCAATGCAGCATTCACCTCCCTTTTTAAATGGTTTGATCAGGGCTTTAATGGATTTCATTATTTTTATGGGGCTACTTGTTGCAATGCATGGAATTGCACTATTTTGTGATTCAATTCTGTTTTCAGGTGTATGATATTGGTGGCTGCCCCCAATGGGAGTATCAAATCCCCCAAGGGCGCTGCAACCAAGTTCAGTCACCGGCCCAGTCACTGGAGCACTAGCTCTTTGGGCAGAGCTAGAATTCACCTCCACTCCATTGAATGTGGTACCCTGCCGCCTCTCCTGGGACCTGGGAATGCACATTTGCTGTTCTAAGTCCTTACACTTTTTAAGGAGTCTGGTTGCTTCATTTTGCAAATAATTATTTTCATCACTCATTTTATTAATCACCTCCTGCATTTCGCACATTTGCATTTGGCATTCATTGAACTCTTTATTTCTCTTGTCTCTTTCTTGGATCATTTTAATCATTTCTTGTTCTGCACTCTGGAGATCACCTTCTTTATCACAATGTTCTATTTGTAAAATCTGCATTTCTGAAACAACCTCATCTTTATCCTGCCTAATGTGATCCACTAAGGCTTTTAAGTGTGCCAGTTCTTGCTCACTATCTTCAAATTGTTTCTTGCTTTTGGATAACTGAGTATCAAAGTCTCTGCATTTTAATTGCATGTCTTTTTGGCATACATCCAATTCTGCTCTCAACATTTCCTGATTTTTACTTGCCCCCTCTAATTCAGTCTTTAACCTGTTAATTAGCTGAGTATCATTCTCTTGCATTCGCAGGGACTTGTTTAAAATAAACCATATTTTGCCGCATAGCCGTATTAAACAGTCTTTCTCTGCACTTTTATCGGCTGCATTCAATAATCTTGTAAGGCAGACCTGAATTATGCTGCCTTCTGCAAAAATATTGTCTAGTTTTTCTTTCTGCACCTCACCCTGAATGCGGTTACTCCATTCTAACGTGCTATTCGAAGACCAATTCCCATGTGCAAATAACTTTGCCTCTAAATATTGCACTAGATCTGAGAATGTGGTTTCCCTTTGTGACATTCTGAAATTCGTTTTTAGTGGCACACTG
Source organism: Ambystoma mexicanum (assembly GCF_040938575.1). NCBI lineage: Eukaryota > Metazoa > Chordata > Amphibia > Caudata > Ambystomatidae > Ambystoma > Ambystoma mexicanum. The sequence continues at coordinate 1,142,112,972 of NC_090921.1, read as the reverse complement.
CTATTATAAAATGGGTTCCCTTTAATGTGCAAATGGCAGTGTGAGACATACTTGCCACGCCCAGTAGGTACTCTGATCACTTTCCCGGCCTGCAACGCACCATAAATATGTAGGGTATTTTGTGGAGATTTGGGCCCTGACGGTATTTTATTACCGCCGAAAAATAACTTAGCAATAATCACTCCTTGTATTCAGATTTGGCCATGTGCAACAATAGTACAGTGGACATGCACTATTTCAGCACCCAGGCATGCATATTTGGTATGCGTGGTTGGTAGGCGTGGTTGGTGGTATTTTGGTGAGCATTATTCCCTTGTTTTATTGGTGGCCCCAATGTCCAGAATCCCTTATCTTTGCTTAGATTTTTCGTGTAATCACTAGAGAGACCTCAGGCCTACATTTCAGGAATACCACATTTTCAGTGTTAGTGTTAGTGTTAGTGTGCCACCATGGGCAATCTCACTGACTTATTTACGACAGAGAGCTATATGCGGTAATTTTGTGGTAATTTCCACTACCTTATATACGGTAGGGAACTATGTCCAGAGAGTCTCTCCTCCCGTTGGCTCATGTACCTCCAACGAGCTATGCTACAGTCACTCACAACTGTTCATACTGAATCTGACATGCACACATCTGTCTTAAAATGACCATTGCATTGTTTAAAAATCTCCCCACATCGTCAGCATTGTAATGGTAAATAGTAAACACACCACCCGTCTGCTTTCAAATATTTTTCTGTATTATAAAAGTTGCATTTAAACACGATCTCATTCTTTACAGAAATAAATACAATAGCACAGTAACAGCTTTGTCTATGACACACTGCAAAGAGAGTGGCGGAGAACAGAACTCAAATTGCAACATTAGCATTTGATTAAGGCACGCACAGGAGTCTCCTTCCCTACACTGACTGCATATTTTCATACATACTCAGCTCCCACACTTCTGTAATTACCTTATCTCTTTAGTTGTCCTCTTTCTGAATGTGGCTCCCTTGAAGATTAACCCCAGTGAAAACGAACGCTTTTCGTTCTCAAACCGGGGTTATTATCTGGAATCCTCAGCTTTTGCAGATAGGAATGCCTCAGCCAGGGGAAAGGTCCTTCTTCCAGCTCTGCCAAATCTTGACTGCCTTTCTCCTTTCTCAAACTCCCCCCAGCAAAAGCCTGATCACTCCCTCTAGCATGATACTTGCTATGACGCTGCTCCAATCAGAATTAATCACGCCATCTCCTCCTTCTCTACACAATGGCTCATTTTTATAGTAATACTTTGTAACCAACTGATTTCCTGTCCTTTCGAGCCCATTTGCTTCCTGTAGTTATGTGGACAGGGCAGCAGAGAGAACAGAAAAAAAAATGGATGTGCGTTTAAAAGTTCACTTTCAGAATAGGCCTAATTCTGCAGTGGAGACACATTTTTATTAGTGGATTATGTTTCATTAGTCAGGTTAGTTATAAGTTATGTTAGTTGTTATTTTCAAATGTGTCTCTCGCACCATAGGCATTTCAGGTGAAAAATAGTGTGCATTTTTAAATGAGCACGTGTGCTTTTAACTGTAAAAATAGATTTGCATCTTATATGTTAAAATCGTTTTTGACTGAATAGCCTGTCTTTTCTTGTTAATCTGGTAACACATATAGCAATGCAACGCACCCTTGTGGTGGTGCTGCAAAAAAAAATTGCTACCTGTGCAGTAGTACTGTACTCTGTGCTGTTTGCTACCTGTGTAGTAGTGCTGTACTCTGTGCTGTAACACGCCAAATATCCTTACAGATGGAAAATCTTGAACACCTGATCTTGCTTTGCCCAGCGTTAATCAGAAATCGGGTATTATATTTCAGTAAGTTCTTTCACAGAATTCATGGTATGGGTGTTGGGAATCTACATCCTGATTTGTTATCTGGGTACACTACCAGTACAGTTGTTACTGTAGTGGGTTTTGTTAAGTCGCAACTTAGAAGGAATTTTGAAGGTTGCTTTTAGCTCTTTACTGGTACTTTGTACATAGTCTATTGAGGGTCTCTCAGAGTGCAAATCTTGCAGTGCTGTGTACTAGTGTGTCAGTTGTGCGTGTGCTAAAGAACTTATGATGAATTAATTTGTATGCATTTAATAGTTACGAAATAATTGTTTAAACTTTATATGTATTCTATGTATATTCTTTGTATTTTTAATTGTTTTTGTTAAAGGTTTAATTGCCAACAATTTTTAAAACTTAAAGAAAGATAGGCCTGAATGTAAGCTTAGTCCAACCCTTCCCAAACCACATGACCACCTACTCATGCCCAATCACAGACTAGCACAGCCCACACTACACATGTCCTTAAGCTACATCCAGAAGGAGGAGAGACCAGGCCAAAAAAAAGCCAGCAAGCTCATTTAAGGAGTGGAGTATGTTCAAGGAGGAGAATGGCAAGCGAGAGGTGGTCTGAGAGGAGTACTGGAGAACATTGGAGGTTGGATGGAGCGTATAATGGTTGTTGGAGTCAGACAGGTTACCATCTGGAAGAGAAAACTGTAGATTGGAGGGAGTATATCAAGAAGTTTTAAAGGAGAGATTGTAGGGGAGGCATGGTATCACAAGTATGACACTGGCATAATGGGTACAATTTGAAAAACCTTTATTGAAGTTTCTGGGTTTGGAAAAACTTCCACTTTGCCCTATAACTAGGATGGGAGTAGTCTGGACCATCAAACGATAAACAAAACAGTCGTACTGGAGTCTGTCAAATCAAAATGGACTATGCTAACAAAACCTAATGCCTGCCCTATCTCTTGTACAAAAAGTGTATAAATGAGAAATGTATGCAAAGGACAAATAAGTGTTCAAAACAATAAAGGTGGCTGAATCAGCTGTCCTCCCCACGTTAGACCACACAGAGTAAGGCGGTCCTTGTAGGATGACCTACTCCACCTCAGGTTTTCAGTACAATAAACAGTTCCGAAACATAGATCGAGGCCTGCCTGGCCTTCCACATAAAAGTCTCTCTTTCAGACCTCCAAATAATGTTTCAACACAAAGTTCACGTAGGTCCCCCTCTATCGGGCTCAGACCTCTTCAAACACAGGTCACATGGGACCCCCTGTGTCGGTCTCTGGCCTCTTCAAACACAGTTCACATGGGTCCCCTCAGGCTCAGACATCTTCAAACACAAAGTTCACATAGGTCCCCCTCTGTCGTGGTCAGACCTCTTCAGCACAAAGTTCAGCAAAACTTGAAAAGGGGCTCCATTTCCCAAGCGTATTACACTTCGGGTCTCCCTCAGCCATGCTCAAACCACTTTCTGGTGCCGAAGACTTTTGAATGTGCGTGGCTTTCTTTACAGACCTCCGCAGGACCACTTCGACTAAAGGTTCAAGATTCATCTTCCACTATCCCTTTCTCTAGGAGCTAATTCTGCTTACTTTGCTGTTGCACTTCATTTGCTTTATCGTTACAAACAGTGCACTTTTCACAGAGACTTTCAAGTGGGGTACCTCCTTTCACCGGACCACTCCGTTACTCAGTATAGCTGATTCTACAGCTATCTTTCCTTCAAAGTTCATTCACAGGTCTGCCTTTCTTCGCGTCTCATCCACATGCATGCAGCCTTCACTTGCGATATAATTTTAACACTTCAATGTTTCTTTAACACACACCGGTCTCTCAGGTCACTTGCCAACACACCGGCTGTGTGTGTTTCTTTCTTGGTTTTACGATTTCCAAATTCACAAGTCAAGGTTAGTACCACAGGATTGGCCTCACCTCCCCAACTCTGTTGTTCACCCGGGAGGGTCGCTGGTGCCCTTGAAACACAATGCAGCCTTCGCTTGCGGGACCTGGTCTTGTCCATGTTTTTTTCAAGGCCTGTCTAAGGCAACGACCTCCAGTAGGGAACTCTTGGGGTTTTTGACCCGCTGCTCTCGTCCCTTGGTCCGTCGCTCTGCTCCAGTAGGTGTGCCTTTGCCCCGGAGTCCTGTTTGTATTCGTGATCTGCCTTGCTCAGATTGTGTTTTTAGGTGTTGCCTTTTATCCGTGAGAGGAGAGGTAATTGGTCCTTAAAGTCAAGTTCCTGACTTTGCCTTACCCGATTAATGGGACATGTCCAGTACGATGTATGAGAGTAAGTCTTATTACTTTCAGTCATGCTCTTCCTTTGCCCAGTGTTTGTGTAAAAAGGGGTCGGGGGGAGTTTGGGACCTCAGAGAATCCTACAAAATAGGATGGGGTAGATGAACATAAAAGGGAGGAATACCACGTCTCACCATCGGCTGCCTCACCCCCACTCCCCGAAGACCCCTCACCAGGGTGATCCTCCTGCACTGGTCCACCCCCAGGAACTGGATCCAAAAGCAATGACTGTGTCCTGGCCAACCGGATGACAAGTCCCTGAGGACTAGCGGGTGAGACTCCCTTTGGTTTCTCACAAGATTCACTTGCAAGAGGCAAAGGATTTCCATCTGAATAGAGTTGTTTTGAGGAAATTCCTCATCAGAGGGAGAGATATTTGTATGAAAAGGAGTAGGGTCACCATTTCGAGCAAGTGCTGTTTGGAGAGAGAGCTCACCCTCTGAGAGTGATTCTTGCTGTGAGAAGGTGAAAGGATGCCAGATAGAGGGGGTGACCAAGTTGGCAAGTCTTTACGAGGATGAGAAGGGATAACATTAAGAGGGAGAGTTGTTGAGGTTGGAGAACAGTGATTGGAGGCAAAACAGGTGAGGAGGTTGTGGGAGGTGTAAGGATGCAGAAGTACAAGTGTGACACAGAGGTGGCATATTGGTTGTTATAGACTTTTTTTTTTACAACAACAAACGGAAAAGAAAGGCCTACTTACTATGAGGAGTTGCCCTACCTCAACAAAAATACTAAGGACCCAGTCAAGATGTCCGTAAAGTAAAATAGCCTCCATCCTGTGTTTAAACCTATTTCCGTCTCTTACACTTTCAAATTAACTAATGAAACCTGGATGTCTCAATCATCCAGGAGTCCCCTCTCACTCTGGATGTAGACTCCAAGGCACAGTTCTTGTAAAAACACTATATAGTTAAATGTTCACTGCTTTCAAACCAAATAAAAAAAACACTGGTCCTCAAAATCCTGGGAGGAACCTCTTCCTTGGATCGTGCTTCCACTTATGAACATAGCACATTTCCTCACATCTTCTGGAGGAATCCTTTTCCTCTGCCTGTAAACAAAAGTGAGCCTTTCCATTCTTTTATCAGGTCTGGTTCACTAACCTGCCAGGCCTGACTGTAGACTTTCTCAATGGTATATCAAGTCTGCCAGACTTGATTTCACAACGTTTTAGTCCCAAAGGAAGTTTGCTTTGTCACTGGTTTTTTGTTTTATCTTTTCTTCCATAGTCAGGGTCTCCCCGACTGCTTCTGAGCTCCAGCCCTCTGTTTGTAGGTATCCCTGCTCTTATGAGGATCTGGTTGGCCTTGTCTATTTCCATTTGGGTCCCAGACCTTGCTGCACGCTGGCAGGGCTTACCTGCTTTCATATGGGTCCCAGACCCTGTTGCTCTGTTTGTTTCTGTGGGATCCCATTCCCTGCTTTACCTAGTGTACACCTGGACAGACCTGTTATACTCTCCTGCCAAGTACTATCCCAGATAGGTGTACTCCTAATGTTCGTATCAGCTTGAATAATCTCTCTGACATCCCTCTGGGATCTTCAGCATGTGCTTATCTGGTTTACAAAGTACTTATCAAATTGTGTAATGCCGCTTTCATCCCCTTGTGCTCTTTGAGATGTATTTGCGTGGTTTACAACGTTTGTATCAAGTTGTATAATGTCTCTTGTATCCACTTGTGCTCTTTGGGATGTATGTGCGTGGTTTACAAAGTTTGTATCAAATTTTATAATGCATCTGGTATCCCCTTGTGCTTTTCGGGATATATTTATATGGCTTTTCAGCTCCTCTCGCTCCCTCAGTGCTGCAACCACCGGTCCAACCACTTCCCTACCTTTGAGAAGGCTTGGGGCAGTCTCTGGTCTCTTCGGGTGGTGAAGCAGAGCTTCTCTGCTGCCGTGCTCAGCGTTATACTTCTCCTCAGGGCACCGCAGCTCCAGATTCTCCCTAAAGTCTACGGCTGCCTGCGCCTTAGTTCTCAATTTGCTTTTGCCGGTCTGGTCTCCTTCCTCTCTGCACCAGCTAGGACCACCTCGCCTGGACCTGTCAGGTAGTCACAACTCTCTGTGTCTCGTCTCTCAGCCTTTTGGTCTCCTGCCATGGAACGAGCTTCTTGTTCCTTGCTCCTCGAGGGATGGCTCGACAGACCATTGAGTCCTTCTTTCCTTTTCAGGATTGGGTCTGCCTCGTGACAACTGTACCCCGTGTGTTGGTTCCGTAGTGGGCCTGTGCCTCCTTGCTCCATCTTCTCTGTCTCAGTATTCTTCTGCATTAAGCTTGGGTAAGTATCCCTCTTCCTCATCCCAGTCTGCTCAGCAATACCGTCTACTCTACAATAACATATAGATTTATGGGGGACCAGAGGGACCTGAGTTGGGGGATAAGGTGAGTGGGGACACCAAAGGGGTTAATGAATACTGTGTTCTCCCAGAGCCATTTGTCACCAGTCCCATGAAGGATTTCTCTCCCCATGAGGTCCACCCACTGAGGTCCGTCCACCTCCAGGGGGAATATCGGGTAGTGGCCTCAACTCCCTGCTCCATGGGAAGGTGCTTCCCCCATGGAAGAAGTGACAGTACCCTGAGATTCATCAGAGCATAACACTGTGGATAAGGACGGAGGAGAGCTAGAGGGGTAGATAAAGCTGCTGTACCTGAGAAGGTGACAGCAGAACCAGTTCCCCTACCACTCAGAGTCCGGGGAGGCCAAAAGGAGAACAAGTCAGTCTAGGTCAAAACTCTTCAGAGGTGGGATGAGGTACAAGATGGTGTAATTACACCAGAGATCAGGGTTTTTATAACAAATTCTCAGGAATAGGGGAGAGGAGGTCCCAAAGACCAGCTTCCTAGAAAACAGATGGTCAGGTCACAGCTACTCCTTCCTCTCCAAGATGCTGCGTATAGCAAAGCGATGTTGGGGAATATTCCCCACTACCTCGAACTTCTGGAGAAAACGTTTCTGCATTTCTAGGTCCTGGACCTACTGACCTTGTAGGTCCAGGCCCTAGACTCAGTGAGAGAATGTTTGTTGAAGAATTACAAGCAGATGCTGCAAGAAGATTAATTTTCCCAGTCTGCGGTGCGGTTCCTTAACAAAGGAGAGAACTTTAACCCCACTAAACTCCAGCAAACTTCTATTTTTCCTTCTTTCTACACTTTTCAGTCAGAGCTATTCCCTGTACTCTCCCTACCTGAAAACATATTGTTTGTTTGGCCAATAAAATATTTAAGTTACTCACATCAATTTGTCTTGTCTACGCTGTGTCACTGTGACACTTCCCACTGCTCATTCCCCTGGCATGGTAGAAGTCCCACACTCACTTAAGTGTAGTGTCATGTTCTCACTCACACTGCACATATTCTGTCGCGTTGTAGTGTGTACAATTCTCAGTCTTCTGAAACTCTAGAAGTCTCATGCTCACTAAAGTTGAATGTGTCTGCAGTTTAGAACACGAGGCCTAGGAAATTTCGGCAGCAAAAAGGTTGTTGTGCCTTGTTTGTCTTGCAGGGTTCTCCCTAACCAGAAAGAATCGATGTCCTCAATGCTGGAGAACCATTACTGCAAGTAAGTGATTTTCTTCCCATTATTTTGCATGTCTTATTTATATGAGATTTAAGATGTACTAAATGTTATCAGACCACAAATAGGTTGTGGAGATTTCTGATCTAACGTTGGTATGCACTGTAGGAAATGTATTTTTATCAGGTTGAAAGTAAACAGAGCATACCTTCTTGGGCAAGTGAGGACATTTCGGTATAGTGAGATTTGACACATTTGCAAAATGTTTATCTATTATATAACGATATTAAATGGAAAAAGAAGGCAAAGAATTCCCAATCATAATACTTTGGAAATTGTATTTTTCTTCCAGTGGGGCACCAGAACTCCAGAGAAAGCCCCCAACTCTCGAAGTTCCACCCAAAACACTGAATTCACAAACTGTGGTACGAGAGCCGCCGCCCTACGCCAGCATGAACCTAGTACCACCTAAAAGCGGCTCAGCAACCTCCAAGATCCATAAACGTTACAATAACGTAAGGACCAGCAAGCCAAAGAAGACGCCAGTCGGCCCTGTGCAAGTCCGGCGATATCCCTTGAGGCTGCGCCGGCCACCCATCCGATTGAGCTTCTGAAATGAGGGGGCAATGATGGTCCTATAACCTATTAACCTCTTCCTAAGGCCATCATACATATGGCCAGGTTTCTGAGGGGACAGTTCATACAAGTTGAAAATCCTATCATCTATGTGTGTTGGGCTCATCTGTTTACCCATATGGGTGATAATGTGAGGTATCTTTATTGCTATTTTTGTGCGCATTTAACACCTTCTGTGCTACAAACGTATATAACATAGGAAATCAGTGTAAGCCACACTCTCACACTTACGAATGACCAATATGGTTTACATTCAAATGTTAGGAGATACTGAAAGAGAACATTTACATAAGAGTTGAAAGGTTGTTTACCTTGGTTTAGGGATTCACATTTAGAAGGTTTATAAATAATAGACTAGAGATTACAGGGAAGGATACAGCTGGAGACCACGCATGGTCTATGTGGAAAATGGAAGTGGTAAATGGGCAGGCGTGATGACTTTACACCAGGTTCATGTCACAATACCTTTTCAACAAAACAACCAAAATAAATGCTGACACACTTAGGGGTCATTACGAGTTTGCCAGTCTGGAAAATAAGTGCTGGTAATAACATATACTGCCACTTTTTTGGACCGCCTGACCATTCTTTTGCCGGTGGGGTGACCTGACTTACCTCCAGCTAAAAGCTAAAAGCTGAAGGTAAGTCAGGCACCCCACCGGCAAAAAACACCCAGTATTACTGTCCCCGGTATTACAGGGGCCAGTAATACTGGCATGCCCCCCCCCTGGATTTCTATGGACTCCAATGAATGGGGAATACCATGCCTTTCCGGCACCTGTACTCTGCCGGTAATAACGGCAGGTTAGGCACCGGTAACTGTATTACCGTTTGCGGTTATCCTGGCGGATTTACCACCAGGATACCGGCAAACTTGTAATGACCGTATGCCTTACTACGTTAAATAGCAACCTAACAACTAGGTAAAGTAAAAAGAAAAATAGCAACCACCACCCCAAGATACAACATTTTATCAAGCATGGGCAAAACCAATAGGTCTTTGCTGTCATTTGTCAGGCGCAATATTGAATTACCCCAACAATGCCTTTGTACCCATGTATTGTAATTTACAGGATATTCACAGTGCAAAAATGCACAAGGAAGGGAAATAAGCTAACACAAAGAGGGCTTGAGAAATCACAAGAGGGAATACACCATAGGCTGAGTGACTTGATAAGGTTACAAGACCCATGAGTTTTAACTCAACTTTGTTTTCCTAAACACATGCAGCAAAGACATGTGTAAAGGGAATGTTTCTCCATTTGATTAGGACTTTACATTTCAAGGTTTTTGTAGTTTATTTGGACAACCATTGTTTCAGATTACATTTTTAGCAAGTAATGCCGTACCTCATTAAGGCCAGAGGGTTAAAACTATGGGCTGCTGGTTACCTTTGCTTGTTTACCACTGGCAGAGAGAAAATGCAGCTCACGCTCTCACCTCACCCTCCCGCCTGGTGTCCTTCTCCCATCCCTTTCCTTAGGTTGCAACAGGTTCAGCTGGGGAGTGAATGGTACAGGCTGGTGAAGAATGCAGCAGTAATCAGTGTCCCTTCAGTAAAGTAAAGCTAATGGTAAAGCGTGGTGCTTCTGACATGAAACATCATGACATGTCTTTGCTGCATGTGTTAAAGCCGTTCCAGTATATATACATACTGCATCATGCCAAGGTTATCCATTAAATTCAAATTAATGTTTGGTTTTCCTGATCATGGAAAGGAAAATATGTGCAAACAAAGAAAACCTGCCTAAGTGCCCACAGGATTCCACATCCTAACCACCCTGACGGTTGACCAGTGAATCTGCCAAGTTCCTTGCCTTTAGCACCAGCATGTGCTCTACATATGCTCACAACCATGCTGTCTTCTCATGTTAATGTCTACTGTGACACTATACGGCCTACATAGCCTCTGTATTGTTTTTCACCACTAGTTTTTACATGGATATTTTTTCGCCACTCATAAAAATCCTGCAGTTTTCAGTACATTAAACGATAAGCTTAAAAGGCAGAAAGCTGTGTAAAAACTGTGTTAGGTCCAATTAGCCTTTTATGCTTACGATGCTAATAAAATATGACTTTAATTGAGTTAAATATGTGTACCTCTTATCCAGAGCCTTAAGTGGGATATTTAGGTGTAGGGTCTGAAACGTTTCTGGCATGGCCACACACTCACAAGTAGCCTTTAAAAATATGGGGCCCATGTAATTAAAGGAGTGGCCTAGGATTGGCAGTCAAGACGTTTTCATAACTGGAAGGAAAGTGAGTCAAATCTATTTTATATAGTGTTTTAAATATGTTGTGTATGGGTTGGGAATTCTGCAAAACTCTGATTGGAGTTTTTTAACGAAATTAGAGGCAATCCTGTGCGGAAAAGGTTTCACAATGTGTTCCATCTGTTATAATTAGATTTGAAGTTGGACTAGCTTCATTGCTGGTCCATGTTAGGTGGCAAACCCTCAATGTTTTCTCTAAGATGTTATCACCTGTTCATGATTCACTATATGAGTTTTGCACACCACCATGTTGAATAAAAGCTCTGTTCCTCTATCACTTTTTGGTGATAAATGTGAATTGATCCTTCGAGGGATTGGTGCAGATGAGGCTATACTCATAAACAATCCGGCCACAGTTCAGCAGAGGCTTGGGGAGTTTGAATGGCTGAATACCTGGTTATTGGTCAAATAATAGGTCTTGCCAATAGCTTTGCATTTGTTGGTTATGCAAGTTTCCAGGTTCTGTAGAAAGCATTAACCACATCTTATTGCATTGTTCTGTACTTCATTTACAAAGATTAGCCTGTTCATGGAAATGTGTCTATAATGTTTTATCTCTCTCCTGGTTGAGTTTGTGGAACCGTATTGTTACTGGTGAACATATGACTTTGAACGTAGCAATAGATAGATTTATATATGAAATGATTTCATAAGAAAGCACATTTATTTTTATGTTAGCTCTGAAGTATTTCCAAGTATAGAGAATGGTGAATGTATTGTTTGATTTTTCTGCATTTAAATTGTCAATCTGTAAGATATGAATTGACCCCTGTATCGTGTAGTTTTTAAATGTTTGCAATGTTTTATATTTTTGTGTAAGGTTTCTTTGTAACCCCACTACAATGAATACAAAAGCATACATTTATTTAGTGTGCAAAAAATTGACTACAATTAATTTATTTAAATATAAAATCAAAATTAAAACAAAATTCGTCCATATGCATTACAATCCCTCAGTAGTTTGGCGATTAGAGTATTCTAATGACAAGACTTGAAATATAATTTGTTGTACAAATGTATTCTTTGTCTTACACTTTCTCTCTCCTTCAGTGTTTAAAAAAGACTTCCAAATGTTTGGGATGTGATTGTAAACATGGTTTATGGTGACATTTAATGGTGATTCTCTGTATTTTCTCTCATCTTATGATTTATTCTAGCGTGCTAGGAAATCAGGTCAGGAAAGTTTTCTTGTACATTTTAATTTTGGATTGTTGTAATCCATAAAACGTCAAAATACATATAATAATAATAATAATAATAATAATAATAATAATAATAATAATAACCGTTATTTGGCACAAAGCCATGAAAGGAAATCATCATGATACATTCTAAAACAATGGACAGTATACATAATGTTAAATTTAAGAACAGATTTTATCACCAGAGGACACATCATCATACATTAAAAATCTAGCAAGGATAATAAGAAGCTACACAATGCCTTCATTTAAAATTAAATCCATCAGCAAATTGTCATTAGAAGCAGATGTAATAAGGTGTACTAGAAATACATGTGAACATTTAATTCCAAACACAATAAGTTAAAACACATGAAAACTACTTCTAAATGCTATCAAATCTGTCAAAATAAAATTATCAAACGTGCATCACAAATAACTAAGTAATACTCATGTTAGTGGAATGACCAATAGAACAACCAATTATTATTTAAATTAAATGATAACTTGTCTAAATTAAAAATACTGGAGGAAGAGCAATATCAACATGTCAAAAAAATTGCATAGACAACCGTAGTTTAACTGACCAAGCTGGGTACGGTGTTAATTAAGTTCTCCCATTATCTATTTACAATACAGTTATCTCGCCTAATGGGCTGCATCTTATAGGTAATGTTTGATGGGAGAAAGATATTTAATCGAATTTTAAAATAATTTACCTTGTGGGATAGCTCAATCTAATCTAAATTTGCCTCCCTCCCCCAGCTCCCCTTTGTCTTCAAAAGATTTATTTTAGAATATTTCCATAGAAGCATTTACTCCAAAGCATTTGTTAACACAAATGCCATGATAAATGATACTAATCTATAAATAATACAGTATTCTTCTATAAAATTCAATCCCCAATTCATTAAAACACATGGAAAATATGCTACTGTATCATACCAAATGCTACATTTTTCCGTGCTTCGTTCTTAATGCCCAGGCCCGATTGATATATCTAGCAATCACTTTCCAGACAAAAATGCTAACAGTAAAATGCCCATTCTAAATTTAACAGAAAACAATCTTATAATGGGAGAACACATTCTATCCAGGAAAGTTATTTTCGGGGTCCAGGAGGGCCCCGGCTCAATGGCATTTTTTCTACACTGCTAGGGAGAGGACAGGCTAACCCCAATCCACTTTAAGCCCTGCTTTTAGAACAGCGCTGTGTAACATGCGGGTCACAGGCTCAAAATTCAGTGAGAATGAAATGCATGCTCCACCCACTCAGGAAAAAGCTATGTGATGATAATAATAATTGGCTGCTTCACTATATAAGCAACCATTGTTTTATTACATAGATTTCCACTCACTCTGCATAGCACTCATTTCAGTGTGACTGAGCGTTGTGCCTGTTGTACTCAGATATCTGCACCAGGTGCTATGCCCACTATTGTATCTCACTTGTATTGGAACTCGTGCCCTGCAGATTCTAGATAGACACACACACAATGATGATGCAGGAGATCAATCCAGTGAGAGTTCTCAAACCCACATACTCTATCATCAATAAGCATGTTCTTTAACTTAACAAATATGTACACCAACCAATGGCAAACAACCACCAACAAAAATGTCCTATCTAACCTCGCCTGTTTCTTGCCTGAAACACCAACGTCCACTCTACTTAGTATCCAGCTCTGTCTTTGCTTTACTTTAGATAGAGTTATTAGTGTGACTGCATAAAATGCAGGTGGCATTTTATTGACTGCCGAATACCAGAATGGCAAAGATAGCAGAACCCTGATCAAATAATTCTAGAAAACAGTAGGTATGAATGCCACTATCAACTGGGAAGGACTGGAAATCTATCCACTAGAATTCACATTAAAGGAACCAAAACATACATGTCGGTTGACATGGGCACTGCAAGAATGTAGCTATTTGGGCATTTATATATAAAATGATGCAAAAATCTACTTGAACCTGTTATTGTCAAAGTCCTTATGAGCGTGTTAAGTCTTTGTGTGGATGGGTATGGTCATTAGCGTGGAGTAAGAGCTATTGATAAAACGTTATGCCTGGGGTGGACTAACTGGACAGCTTAATTGCAACACTGGGTAACATTGACGTGAATTCCACTTTTGGTGACTTTGCCCTCTTATCCTGAAGGCGATTAACTCATTCAACGCGAAGATTACAAAATGTCTTATTACCAAAAGCGCCCTTTATATTTTAGATTTATCTGGGAGCTGTGGTCAAATCAAATTCTGTTCAGTATAAATGTAAAATATAGTTTTTTCCAGCTGTCAATAAAAAGTAGAAAGACTGGCTTGAGTGTGTGCATCTGTTGTGTCTCTACTTCCAGTCCATCTTATACCATGCTTCTTTCAGGCTTTGCTTCAATTGCTGGAGGGAGGAAATGGCCTGCCCCAGGATATTTACATGTCAATTTTATTGACAATGAATATATCCATTTTAGCTCGGAGACAGGTCTTTGTTTTGAATAAATTTGAAAGACTACTTGAGTTGGTATATTACAAAAATGTATTTTTTTTTTAAAAAAAGAATCAATCTTCCCGGTACTTCTAACTATCTCAATTAAAACTAAACACATCTTAGGCAGATGCACCTTCTTACAAAAGATATCAACCCTTCATGAATCCAATCTTCACAATAAAGCACTATACAACAGTTGCAATTGTATTTTGCTCTATTAAAACATGTCTCACTGTTTGTGCATGGTATACTTAAAAATGTAGTGCTGCACAAATGTGTGCTGTTATGTATTGTTTCCACACTGAACATGGTTGATACAACCTGAATCATGCTTAGTGTATGGGTCTAAATCAAAAATGAAATGTAGGCCTCTATTTGTGCACCTATATTGTACGTTTTGGGACTTCAAACTATCATGCTTAAACTGCTCTCTATACTTATTGTACTGTGTAATCAAAAATACGGTTTCTCAAAATGCTCCCTTGTATCTCACTATATGAACGCTGAAAATGCTTTCCTGAATACGCTTCATTGTGTCTTCGTTGTGTCTCTTTGAATGTTAATTATTAATTACATTTGAACAGTATGTGGGCGCTTCTAAAAACATAATTCCAAATAATGTGTTTCTATTTTGGCCTGGCTTGATCATACCCATGTCCAGATTTGCAAGAAGCTTTGTTAGATTGCATATCTGCAGTTCAGCTAGACTATTGCAATGCCTTGAAAAGGATGGGCCATCCTGTGCTAATCTGGAAACCATAGATTTCCAGAAAACTATTTGATTGCAACTGAGTAATTTAATGTCAGTATTTGTAATTATACTGAGTTACATATCATTTGATTTATATCTGCTCAATAGAATTGTTTGCAAATTATGTTCATATTTTTAATTCAGTGTTTTCAGAAATTAGAATAGTTGCACTCTTGACAAACCATATGTGTTAATGTGGGTCATTGCTCATGTAAAATTCATGATAGGCAGTATTACTGCTTGCCCGAGAAGCCACTTATTTACCGAAAACATATAGTGTACAGGACTTGGTATCATAGTATGTTGAGGAGCCCATTTTAAATCCAGTGTTTTTATTCCATATATATATACCTTAATCTGAAACAGGATGGTGTGATGTGCCTTGTAATTTGTAAGGGTGTTGGATTTAAATTGAGTTGAACGCCTGTGTATCTAGTAATTCTATTTTAGCTATGTACAAGCTAATCTGTGATAGAATGGTGTACTATCTCTGATTTTTAAGGATGCTTGTATCCCCTTCAACAAGAGAGTGTTTTCTCTAAGAAAAGTATGTGTTTTATTTACAGAGAGTGAGCTTTGTCTCTAGATAGGTTTGTTTTGTAGAGAGTGCTTATTTCTCAGATTGCCAGTCTTCAAAATGTGTGTTTCACCCCCTAGGGGGGGGCCCAAGGACAGCCGCTGGGTTGGGGGTGGGGGCGTGAATCCCACCGCTTGAAGACCCAATTCCACCTGCTGAGCCTAATTGCGGCATTTGTGTCCATGTGTGAATGAGGCTTCTGGGGTTAGGAAGAGCAGTACTTTTTGCAAAAATAAACATGGCGGGGAACCAACTTCGCGGCTTTGTTTATTTCATTCATTGGTGCATTTCCCTAACTGGCTCACCAACTAATATCTCAAAAATTAGGTTGGTGCACTTGAGTTTCTTTCTCATCAATACTTAATTATAATTTAGCATGTGTGGCAGCCACACACTTTGGGGAGGAACTTGTGCTTGACAACCATGTTCTTATCTTGATTACCAATTGTGCTTACACAATTGTTATTGAAAAACGATATAGAGGAAGCGCCATAGGAGAGCTCTGTAGGCTGCAAAATGTATTTCTCATTGGTGCAGTCGGTATGCCTCTTTTAGGGAGGAGGCAGGCAGTGTGAGAAACATGAGGGCGTTGTGAGAAACCTGACAGTATTCTCCCACTTACTCCCCCGGGATCTTCCATTCAGGTGGCCAGGGAAGGGCCACCTCTTTTGGATCCTGACCCTGGGGGTGGACAAGCGAGGGAGGATCAACTGGGTGGAGAGTAAGGGGGTCACAGGACATTGGGAGGAGAATACCCAAGGGTGAGACATGGTACTCCCCCTTTCCGAATCACATCCCATCTGCCCCTCCCCATTTCCAATTAGTACTGGGACAAAGAAGAGGCGGTTGGGAGCAATGAGGATTACCCATAGAAACAGCATAAAGATACAAAGTGAGACCTGCCATATATTACCTTTGAATTGTCCTACTAATAAGGTCAGGCAAGGTCAGGACCTTTCCCCATGTGTGTAAACCTGACTCCAATTGACTCTCACCTGCAGTATAAAAAGGGTGGTTCTGCCACAAACAGAGAGTGAGCTGGGGATGCTTACTGGACCAGAGGAGCCAAGGAGCAGGGAGCCGTAGGAAGAAAGGCCTGCAGGATCAGGAGGAGAATGGCATGCTGATATGTTAGGCCGGTGTTTGTGAGGGGCTGCAGAGTGGCTAAGGAGCTTTGTCTCCAGGGAGCCGGAGCAAGGCAGCCTGTATCCTTCTGGCAGTGTTCAGGGAAATGCTTGTTCCCTTTGGATGTGTGCCAGTCCCAAGGGTGTCTGAGGGGCAGGTGATGAGACCCTGACCTGGACCCAAACCCATTTCACCTGCTCCCCCACGCCACGGTACTGTTGGTGAGTTTCATGAGACAGAGAGAAACTCAGTAGCGTGTGGGTGGCCGGAGCAGGAGCGTTGTTGAAAGAGCCGGTTAGAGAAAACGGGACAAAAGCAAACGCTGGAAAGCTAGAGGCGCAGAAGTAATGTAAAACAGCGCCTTGAAACACTTCTGTATAGGCACGTTATGAATGTCATATCTTATCATATAAAGAATGCTGGTGGCAGGGAAACAGCCAAGAGTGGGTGCGAGAAAGACCCACAAGTAAGGAGAAGAGTACAAGCAACCCGAAAGTAAAGAGAAGAGTGCAATCGACCCAAAAGAAATACAGTGAGTGCAAGAGGCACGGTAAAGGGCAAATGCTGGTGCAAAACAGCATTGTGAAAAGTAAGGAGAAGTGTGCAAAAGGCACAGAAAGATGGAAAGAAGGTTCAAGTGTGCGTGACAGAAAAGGGTGTGCAGTAAGCACAGTAAAATGGAAAAGAACAGAGTGAAAGAGGCACAGAAGAGGAGACAGTGCCAGAGAATAAGGAGAGGGGTTAGAGGTCAGAGTGGTTATGTCTGGGAGGGACAAAGAAGCCAGTGTTCTCCAAAGTCTCTGATACTACCCCCATGAAAGAACTGTACAGTGAAAAGGTACATCCTGACAAGGAGAACTTTGGCTGTTTGAAGACAAAGGGGCATACGCTTAGGGAATGGAGCCCTAAGAAGCCTGAATGAAACTGTGAATCCTCAGTTGAGTTTTTAAGTAAGAAACAGAATATTTTGACCCACAGGGGCCTAGGCTTGGGCAAGGGAACCCTAAGAGGCCTACTAAAGACACTGTTGAACTTTGTGAAGAGAGGCATAGACTTGGGGAAGGGAACCCTGAGAGGCCTAACAGGAACTGTGTCTTTTTGTTTGGAACTGGAAGGATCGAAGCTTGGTGACGGGAACCCCAAGAGACCCAGGGACTTTATGAACTCTATCTGTTTGCTGCAAGAGCCCTACGTGAAAGGTTGCAAGGGCAACCCTTTTGAGTTTAACTATTTTTAACTGGCAGAACTACACCTATTTACACCTATTGGTAAGGCTACCTGAAACCAGCTGTGTTTTACATTTCCTTTTGAATCACCATTTTTCCTTTACAAAGACCCCCTATCACATTTGGTTTAAGAGTGAGGGCAAGCAATGTTTTGGGCACATACTAACTTTGGCTTTGGACTCACGGACATTGAAGGCCTTTAGAAACACTAGTTGAGAGTACAACCCCCTTAGAGTTAGGGCGAGATAGGCAATACAGCAACCCCTCAAAGTTTGACAGTTTTTGAGTCTGTGTCTCTCTTGATACCAGTCCTGTCTCAAATATGATGTCAGGCTTGGGATGCAATTCAAATGAAACAACTTGGGGGACCCTAAAATATGAGAAATTAAGTAGTAGAGCCTCCAACCTAACAGTGGCCATGAAAGGTGCTGTTGGGTTTGATCTTTGTAGCAGCCGGTCAGAAACCATACCTCCAAAAGAAAGATGTCTCATCACTACTGATGTTATCCTTATTCCACCTCCTGCAATCTACTTCGGGTTGGCACCCAAGTCAGGACTTGTTGAAGTTTGGCATCGATGTCCTAGCAGGGGTGATCGACCCTGATTTTAGAGGGATGTGAAAGTATTACTCCACAATCATGTGGAAGAGGCCTTTTAGATCCAGGCAGGGGATCAAATAGCCCAGGGGATACTTGAAAGGATGATGCTTCCTGTCCTCAAAGAGGCTGAGAAAGATACCACTGAGAGGTACTTTAGGCTTTGGGGAAGCTGACACCCAACCTAGTTCTATCTAACCTCCACCCATCAGTGACGAAAGTTCTGACATACTTCCCAATTTCGCCTTTGCTCAACGAAACCAGGCCTTACTCACTGAAGCCCTCCTACAAGTTGGACCTGAATCTGAGGGTCAAAAGGGAGGAGGGCGTTTTTCTTTTTAAAGAAAGTATTCCTGTATAGAGGGGATGTTACTTCAGAAGGGATACCAAAAACAGAGTTAGTCATTCCCTGAAGTCACAGATAGTGCTCAAGATCACACACTTACATCTTACAGGAGGATATCTGGGCCAGGCCAAAACTCAGGCTCATCTAGCCAGAGAATTGTATTGGCCAGGGATATGATATGATATGGCGTTTATAACGCGCCTATGCACAAGTGTTTCAAGGCGTGACGTGGCAAGGGGGAACAGAGGGAGGACAGACAACGATCCTACGAGGCCAGGTGTCATTCAGATCGCGCAAGTGCATGGGAAGGGGGGGAGGAGAAGTGCGCGGGGGGGAGAAGTGTGCGGGGGGAAGGGAGAGGGAAAGTGCAGTACATGAGAAAGTGGAATAAATAGACATAAATAGGATAAACAAGACAAAACAGCCAGCTAGTGGCAAGTGCAAGGAAGTGCAGACGTAAGTGCTGGTAGGGGGACTGAAGGGATACTGAAAACAGTCCCCAAGTGCAGGGGTTGCCAGGGAGGCAGTGCAGGTGGGCAATTGACAGGGCCTGGGCCAGAGATCAGAAAGGGTGGCCAGGTAACCAGTGCAGTTTCAGTCAGGAATTCAGCTGGGGAAGGGTGGGGAGAAAGCAGAAGCAAAGAGAAAAGTTTTGAGGTGTTTCCGGAACCGGAGATGGTTCTCCTCGAGTTTCAGGGAGGCAGGAAGGCTGTTCCAGAGAGAGGCCCCTGCCGAAGAGAGTGATCTGCCACCAACTCGTTGCTTGGAGAAGCGACTGACCCTGAGGGAGTTGGAGGCAGATGAGCGAAGAGCTCGAGAAGGAAGATATTTAGGGAGAGAGAGTTGAAGGTATTGTGGCCCCAGACCCCAGAGGGCCTTGTGTACAATGCAGAGGGTTTTGAACTTAATCCTTGCAGCCACTGGGAGCCAGTGCAGAGATTTCAGTCCTGGAGAGATACGATCCATGGGCTTGAGGCCAAGGACAAGTC
The DNA here is from genome assembly GCF_040938575.1 of Ambystoma mexicanum. Classification (NCBI taxonomy): domain Eukaryota; kingdom Metazoa; phylum Chordata; class Amphibia; order Caudata; family Ambystomatidae; genus Ambystoma; species Ambystoma mexicanum. The sequence continues at coordinate 1,142,093,148 of NC_090921.1, read as the reverse complement.
TTGCAGTCCTGTTCTGGATAAGTTGTAGAGGGCGGAGAGTGGAGGCAGGCAGATTTAGATAGAGGCTGTTACAGTAGTCCAGCTTAGATAGGACCAGGGCTCGGGAGACAGAGAGCTTCTGGGGGAAGGAGAGGAAAGGAAGAATACTTCTGAGGAGGTGCAGCTGGTAATGTGACTTTTTAGAGACATCAGAGATGTGAGGGGAGAAGGAGAGAGCAGAGTCGAAGATGACCCCGAGGTTTTTAGCCTTGCAGGTGGGAGTGGGAGGAGGGCCAAGAGAGGCCGGCCAGAGAGATGTAGGGAAGGAGGGAGTGGGTGTGCCGATGAGTAGAATCTCAGTCTTACTGGCATTAAGGCAGAGGTCATTGGTGGCACACCATTCCTGGATGGAAGACAGTCAGAGATGAGAGAAGGAGGAGGCCGAGGGTAGCCTGAAAATGAGCTGGGTATCATCCGCATAGCACTGAAAGTTGGGACAGAAAGCGGTGATGCGGCAGGCAAGGAGTGACAGGTATTGGTTGAACAGCCAGGGAGAGAGGTTAGATCCCTGGGGGACACCGCAGGTAGAGAAAAAGATGTCGGAGAGGAAGGACCTAAGTTGGACTTGGGAGGGTCGGTCGGAGAGGAAAGAAGTCTGTCAAGGATACTTGTCAACACGAAAAATGGCATCCAGACTTGGGAAATATGTCAGCGTACTAGCACTCACTTACCACCACCAGCCCCTTTAAATCCATTAGCCATTATCGAAATACCATTCTTGAGGATTGGGAAGGATGTTATTGGGCCCCTTGAAAAATCCAAGTTAGGGAACAATACATGCTAGTAATACTCGACTATGCCACACGATAAGCAGAGGCATTTCCCCTGCGCAATACCACCTAGCAGCTACTAAAACATTTACTTCCCTTCTCTTGAGTGGGTTTCCCTAAAGAAATCCTAACGGACCAGGGTACCATGTATTTGAGTAAGCTCATGGGGGAGGTAAGAGCTACTTCATATAACCATCTTCAGGACGTCCGTTTACCATACCCAAATGGACAGATTAGTTGAACGGTTTAACAAGACCCTTAAGGCCATCCTTAGGAAATTAGTTAACAGGGATGTAACCAACTGGGATCAGATGATTCCGTGGGCCCTGTTTGCCATAAAAAAAGGCCTTAACCCTCCACTGGTTTCTCTCCCTTCAAATTACTGTATGGGCAAGAAGCCAGAGATGTTTTAGACATGCTTCCAGAAACATGGGAGGAAAAGGGAAGAAGCTCCAATACCACTCTCCCAGACAGCCTCTCGGTTAAAAGAATATATGACAGCTGTTCGATCCCTGGTACAAGACCAACTTTGTAGAGCCTAAAGTCAACAAAAGGCATCTTATGACAAGAAAATCTCCCTTAGGTCATTCTCCATCGGGGAAAAGGTCCTTGTACTTCTCCCTACAACAAGGTTATTTCTAAATGGCATGGGCCATCTGAGTTATTGGACATGAGAGGACTGTGTAATTATAAGATCGCCCAACCAGACCATATCCAGAAGACGTAGATCTACCATGTAAACTTGTTGAAGGAGTGGAAGGAGAACATCTCTGAGTTTAATGCCACGGTGTTATCTTGTTTGATATCTGAAGAGGTGAACAATAACACTCTAATTCCCTCTGATATTAATAACACTCAACAAGATCTCTCTGAGTTGCTAGAACAATTCCCAGATGTTTTCTGTGAAGAGCCTTGGAGGGTAAAAGGAATATGCCATCATATCTGCACCCCTGCAGGCAAGGTAGTACATCTTAAACCATATCGACTACCCGAGGCCCATAGAAATATTGTCATCAAAGAGGTAGAGCAAATGCTCCAGGCCAACGTAATTGAACCATCTACCAGTCCCTGGTCTTCTCCCATTGTGCTAGTGGAAAAACAAGACAAAAGTTGGAGGTTCTGTATAGACTTCAGAAAGTTTAACACCATCTCAGCCTTCGACAACTACCCAATGCCTCACATTGATGATTTTATCAATAAATTGGGTCTTGCTGTCTATTTGTCCATCCTAGACTTAACCATGGGTTATTGGCAAGTCCCACTACACGGGCCAGATAAAGAAAAGACCGCCTTTGCCACCCCAATAGGTCTATATCATTTTAAAGTCTTACCCTTTGGGTTAGATGGCGCCCCAGCAACTTTCCAAAGGTTTATGGATATGTTTCTCTAGCCCTATTTGGAATTTTGCGGGGCAAACAACGATGACCTTGTTATCCACAGTTCAACCTGGGAAGACCGTTTGTACCATCTATACACAGAGCCTTAATAAAAGTAGGATTAACAGCCAACCCAAGAAAATGCAGGTTTGCTCAACCTGCCGGTAAACACTTAAGAGTTTTTCTCAGAAATGGCAGCTTTCAACCTCAAGAGGAAAAGGATAGAGATGTCTTAGAATCCCATATGCCCAAAAATAAAAAGGATTTAAGATCTTCCCTAGGGCTAATTGGGTATGTAAGGAAGGCATGGCATCAACAGTAAGATAGACGCAAGTGACCTGTCATGATCTCTGCTTCCAAAAGGTCAGGGTTTTCCCAACTCCCTTGGAAGCAGATCCATAACCCAGGTTCCGAGTGCCAACCAGTCCCAATTGGGACCTTTTGGACCCAGTCCTGGCGCCAGTGGCACCAGGCTCATAAATATGCCCAGTCCCAGTGCTGGAAGCGCCGGGCTCATAATGCTTGGGTGGACTTACCTGCAGCAGACCATGCTGCTTACTTGCCTGCCAGTTGAGCCTCTGATCCTCTTCTGTTTGGAACTACTTTTCCTGTTGGGTGGGGCAGGAGCCACTCCCTAGATTCAGAACACTGGAACTCTTCTGGAAAGCAGGAACTCTTTTCTTACCTAGGCGTGGCTGTGGAAGGAGACACCTAAGCACTACAGGAGGCTATTTAAACCACACCCGATGGATGAATCTTGCTTTGCGTTATTCTGCATCCTCTGCAGCAGAACGCTCATCGTGTCTTCTGCATCTGATCCTGGGCCTAAGGAAAAAGGCTTACCATCCTGAATCCAGTCTTCAGCAACACCTATAAAGACAAGAAAGAACAGGTTAGCATTACGGGCTTCAGTGACAGCTCTTCACTTACCTGGTCCATCGGCTGTCACCAACGCCTCGCGCTGCATTTCGGCACCTGAAAGACAAAGGCTTACCTACTCTTCGTGCGCTCCGGAGGTCTTCACACTGCATTCCGGCATCTGAAAGACAAAAGCTTACCAACTCTTTGCACGCTCCGGAGGCCTTCGGCGCTGCATCCCGCATCTGAAAGACAAAACAAGGTGCGTTTAAAGACATTGGGCAACTTTAATACTCACGTGCCATTACTCCTTTCCACATCTAACCTTGTCGGTATTCCGGCACCCTGCAGCCGCTCCGAACTTGTACCTGCAAAATAAAAAGACAGTTAGAGCGCATCGTGAAGCAGGCAACAAGCGCTTACTTACGTGCTTCCAGGCGCTTCTATTCATCACACGGGCTCCATCTTCAACTCACTTCAGCCCATCATCCGCCATCGCCGGAACCCTGCAAAACAAGAAACATCATTACTAAAGACTTTAAAGACATTAGAATTACTCGAAACTTACCGTTCGTGCAGTAAACGACGGACAGCAGTCCTCTGAAGTCAAGAGGCCTGCTCCCCTTATCCAGTGAAGAAACTCGTTACAGCGCCCTGCCCCGAGGCAGATGGAGAGCACAGCGTTCACTTACCTAAGGTGAGAGCGTTAACCTTTGGGGTTCTACAGGAGAAGAGAAAGGGAAGAAGAGAGAGACATTCAATAACCCAGTTCCTTAATCCCATATTTTCTATCTGCAGACATCTTACCCTTCAAGTCAGACATACAGTGCACAGAGGTCCAGCCCAAAGAGCCAGCCGTGTGGTACATATCACCTTTGAAGATACGGTATACGCCCAGTCAAGACCGGCGCCTCTACGGGAATCAGGTGAGCGTTACAGAACGCAAAGACTACCACAAAACTCCCGTCCAGGCGCTATGGAAACCTCGGATACCGACCAGCTAGCCCAGTTACTTGGGGAACTAAGGGCAGAAGTGCATGCAGCCCGTCAGGAAACGAACGCTCTAAGAAGGGAACTGATTATTTCCAAGGAGCGAACAGATGATCTCGCTAGACAATTGCTACAGTCACGAGCCGGACAGACCCCGTTACCCGCATCTGGGGGAAATCTTCCTTCTACATCCTCTATGAATCCAGTGCAGATTAACCTACCTGGGAATGTACCTCTGGCTCCGCCCGAACGATTTTCTGGTGACCCAAAGAGGTTTGCAGTATTTATCAATCAGTGCCGGTTGCATTTCTTATGCCGGCCAGCAGCCTTTCCAACTGATCAAGCTAAAGTAGCTTTCGTGCTTTCGTACCTTAGTGGCAATGCGGCAGACTGGTCGATCCCTCTAGTAAATCAAGATGATCCGGTCCTCCATGATTTTCAAGCTTTTCAGCTCAGTATGGAAAAACTGTTCGCAAGACATTCACAGGGGCAGGCCTTGGACAATGAGCTTCTTTCGTTGCGACAAGGTAATCAAGACCTTTTGGCTTATATTGCGTCTTTCAACAGACTGATAGTGGAAACTCAATGGCCTGAGGACAAAAGGATTACGCTGTTTTATAGAGGTCTACGTGGAGAGCTCAAAGATGTGTTAGCCCAAGTAGTGAATCCCCCACAAGATTGTTCGGACTATATAGACTTAGTCGTTCAAATAGATCACAGACTGCAGAACAGGAAGGCCGATCGTTCCAAGTTTGATGCTCGAGTATTTTCCAAACCGCCAACTCCTTCCAAAGGAGTAGCCTCCGGGGAACCCATGCAAATAGGGGGTCTGAAAGGTCCTCTAACACAAAAGGAGCGGGAAAGGAGAAAACAGTTGCAATTATGCCTCTATTGCGGAAACTCAGGGCACTTTCTTCGAGACTGTCCGGTGAAACCTGCCAAGAAGGCAGTAGGAGCTGCAGTTACCAAAGTTACAAGCTCTGAGCAGGGAAACGACCTCGCCCGACAAGAATAGAGGTCCTCTTGCCGAGCGTGAAAACCAGTTCCGTGACCTCGCATTTCGTGATACCTATGGTCCTCATTAGCCCTGAACATCCGGATCGATTACATGCAATTGAAGCTTACGTCGACAGCGGTGCCATCGGCAATTATGTGGATCATGAAATGGTTTTGAGGATGAATCTAACTCTTTGTCCCAAGGCTGTAAAGGACGTCATTACTACGGTGGATGGTACGGAGATAGCCTCCGGGCCAGTAACGCATACCACTCAAGAGGTGACGCTAGTAAGTCAAGATGGACACCATGAGAAGATCGTGTTTGATGTGATCAAGGCCCCTCAGTTTCAGATTATTCTAGGAATACCTTGGTTAGAGAAACACAATACTCTGATCGATTGGCGAGCAAGAACGGTCCAGTTTCCAGAATGTGTCTCTACTTGTCACCCTCCACCTGGTGTTGCACTGGCAGCAATTTCTTCAGAGACTCCCCAGTTACCTCCCGAATACCTAGAATACCAAGATGTTTTCCAGAAGGATCAGGCTAACTCTCTACCTCCTCATAGGTCTTATGACTGCCAGATAGACCTGATACCTGGATCTACTCCTCCTTGTAGTAGAATTTATGCCCTCACCGAGCCTGAGAACCTTCACCTTCGACAATACCTGGATCAATACCTGGCAAATGGGTTTATTCGTCCTTCCAAGTCCCCTGCTTCTTCAGCTTTGTTCTTCGTTCCAAAAAAGGAAGGAGACCTTAGAACTTGTATAGATTATCGCTCCCTGAACCAGATCACCGTTAAGAATAGATATCCGTTACCTTTGATCCCTGAACTCCTGGACCAAGTCAGAAAAGCATGCATATATAGAAAGCTGGATCTTAGAGGAGCTTACCACTTGGTACGAGTAAAAGAGTGCGATGAATGGAAGACGGCCTTCCGCACCAAGTATGGGCTATTTGAATATCAGGTCATGCCCTTCGGACTTTGCAATGCCCCGGCCGCCTTTCAATATTTTATGAACGATGTCCTCAGAGAGCTCATAGATGTGTGTGTTGTCGTTTACATTGACGACATCCTCGTTTATTCTTCATCGGAATCTGAACATCGGAAACACGTGAAAATGGTCCTCGAAAGATTGCGTCAACACAAACTTTTCGCTAAGTTGGAAAAATGTGTTTTCAACGTGACTGAAGTTGAATTCTTGGGATTCATATTATCACCTGGCGGAGTGCGTATGGATTCAAAGAAGGTCGATGCAGTTCTCAAATGGCCATCACCATCTTCCGTAAAAGGTGTGCAAAGCATGTTAGGCTTCGCTAACTTTTACTGCAGGTTTATCCCCGAATTCTCTCGAATAGTCCAGCCCATCACTGCCTTGTTAAAGAAAAACAAACGTTTTGAATGGTCTACCGAGGCGGAACAAGCTTTCCAGGATTTGAAGACTAAATTTATCTCTGCACCAATCTTAAAACACCCTCGCCCCGAACTCCCCTACATCGTGGAAACTGATGCTTCAAGCCTTGCCATGGGGGCAGTTCTATCACAAAAGGACCCGGTAACCAATCATTTGCATCCCGTGGCATTTTGGTCCCGCAAATTCTCGCCTCCTGAAATCAATTACACGATTACTGACAAGGAACTTCTGGCTATCAAGTCTGCCTTTAAGGCTTGGCGGCATTATCTGCTGGGGGCCCGACACACCGTTACTGTGATTACGGATCACCGAAACCTGCAATATTTGAAAACCGCAAAAGCCCAATCCTCTAGACAACTCCGTTGGGCATTATTCTTTGCCGAGTTTGACTTCATAATTACCTATCGACCTGGTACAAAGAACGGTAAAGCTGATGCCCTTTCTCGGATGGGAGTGGAAGAACACTTGATCAACCCTAAACCTGTACCAATCATTCCCGAACAAAGAATTCTGGGTGTAATCGCCACAGAATCCATAGAGGAAGTTAAGGATAAAGCCAGGCAACTTGTAACTCCAGCAGACATACAGAATTGGCATCTGCAGGGAAAGGACTTTGCAGTAAAGGACAACTTATTGTATTTCCAAGAACGATTATACCTACCCAGCACAGATTTACAGAAAAAAGTAATCTCTAGTTATCGCGATTCTTTAATGGAAGGACATCCCGGTATGGCCAAGACCTCAGAAAATATCAAGCGCTACTTCTGGTGGCCGTCTTGGAAAAAAGATATCAGAGACTTTATAATGTCCTGTGGAGTATGCACCCAAAACAAGAGTCAAAAGGAAAGACCAGCAGGCCTCTTACGCCCTATTGACATCCCACCTCGCCCTTGGCATACGCTTTCTATGGACTTCATCACCGATTTACCTCCATGCTCCGGATACAATACGATTCTAGTAATCGTGGACTTATTCTCCAAGATGGCGCATTTCATTCCGCTCAAAGGCTTGCCAACAGCAGCAACTCTGGCCCGAGAATTTCTCGAAAACATCGTCCGACTGCACGGTTTTCCTTCGGTTCTAATTTCGGATCGAGGTAGTCAATTTATTTCTCATTTTTGGCGATGTTGCTGTCGGTCGGCTCAAATTGATGTGAGACTATCGACCAGTCACCACCCTCAGACCGACGGACAAACCGAGAGGACCAATCAAACTCTGGAACAGTATTTACGCTGCATGCTGCAACAAACTGAAAAAACTTGGAAAGACATCCTTTGGATAGCCGAATATGCCTACAATAACACTGTCCATTCGGGAACTGGGAAAACCCTGTTTTTTCTTTTGTACGGCAGTCACCCTCGAACCTTGGAGTTGGATCCCCTCCAAGATCTTGAAACACCAGCAGTAGACTACCTGCATTCTACAATCACCCAAGCCTTTAAGGAAGCTGTTTCTCACCTTCAAAGGGCTAAAGAACAATACAAGAAAGGAGCAGATCAACATCGGAAGGAAGCCCCTCAATATCAAGTAGGGGATCAAGTCTGGTTATCCACCAAATATCTACCTCTAAAAGGGCCACACACATTCAACCCAAGATACCTTGGTCCCTATTCCATCACTACCATAGTAAACCCGGTAGCGGTCAAGTTGGACTTGCCCCCGCACATGAAGATACATCCGGTCTCCCACGTCTCTCTATTAAAACCCGTGCAACCTCAAACCCGACTAACTAAATCTCCAAAACCTATCCTAGTTGATGGAGAACTCGAGTTTGAAGTCAAAAGCATTCTGGACTCCAAGATCTCCAAATCTAAACTATTTTACCTAATTGACTGGAAAGGCTACGGCCCCCAAGAGAGATCCTGGGAACCTGCTGAATATGTCCACGCTCCTTGCCTAATCAAAAGATTTCACCGAACATTTCCTGACAAGCCAAAACCCCCGGAGAAGCCCGGTTTGGGAGGGGCCTTGAGGGGGGGTACTGTCATGATCTCTGCTTCCAAAAGGTCAGGGTTTTCCCAACTCCCTTGGAAGCAGATCCATAACCCAGGTTCCGAGTGCCAACCAGTCCCAATTGGGACCTTTTGGACCCAGTCCTGGCGCCAGTGGCACCAGGCTCATAAATATGCCCAGTCCCAGCGCTGGAAACGCCGGGCTCATAATGCTTGGGTGGACTTACCTGCAGCAGACCATGCTGCTTACTTGCCTGCCAGTTGAGCCTCTGATCCTCTTCTGTTTGGAACTACTTTTCCTGTTGGGTGGGGCAGGAGCCACTCCCTAGATTCAGAACACTGGAACTCTTCTGGAAAGCAGGAACTCTTTTCTTACCTAGGCGTGGCTGTGGAAGGAGACACCTAAGCACTACAGGAGGCTATTTAAACCACACCCGATGGATGAATCTTGCTTTGCGTTATTCTGCATCCTCTGCAGCAGAACGCTCATCGTGTCTTCTGCATCTGATCCTGGGCCTAAGGAAAAAGGCTTACCATCCTGAATCCAGTCTTCAGCAACACCTATAAAGACAAGAAAGAACAGGTTAGCATTACGGGCTTCAGTGACAGCTCTTCACTTACCTGGTCCATCGGCTGTCACCAACGCCTCGCGCTGCATTCCGGCATCTGAAAGACAAAGGCTTACCTACTCTTTGTGTGCTCCGGGGGGCTTCACACTGCATTCCGGCATCTGAAAGACAAAAGCTTACCAACTCTTTGCACGCTCCGGAGGCCTTCGGCGCTGCATCCCGCATCTGAAAGACAAAACAAGGTGCGTTTAAAGACATTGGGGAACTTTAATACTCATGTGCCATTACTCCTTTCCACATCTAACCTTGCCGGAATTCCGGCACCCTGCAGCAGCTCCGAACTTGTACCTGCAAAATAAAAAGACAGTTAGAGCGCATCGTGAAGCAGGCAACAAGCGCTTACTTACGTGCTTCCAGGCGCTTCTATTCATCACACGGGCTCCATCTTCAACTCACTTCAGCCCGTCATCCGCCATCGCCGGAACCCTGCAAAACAAGAAACATCATTACTAAAGACTTTAAAGACATTAGAATTACTCGAAACTTACCGTTCGTGCAGTAAACGACGGACAGCAGTCCTCTGAAGTCAAGAGGCCTGCTCCCCTTATCCAGTGAAGAAACTGGTTACAGCACCCTGCCCCGAGGCAGATGGAGAGCACGGCGTTCACTTACCTAAGGTGAGAGCGTTAACCTTTGGGGTTCTACAGGAGAAGAGAAAGGGAAGAAGAGAGAGACATTCAATAACCCAGTTCCTTAATCCCATATTTTCTATCTGCAGACATCTTACCCTTCAAGTCAGACATACAGTGCACAGAGGTCCAGCCCAAAGAGCCAGCCGTGTGGTACACATCACCTTTGAAGATACGGTATACGCCCAGTCAAGACCGGCGCCTCTACGGGAATCAGGTGAGCGTTACATGACCACAGTTCAAGGGTGTTTATTGAACTTCAAAAAGGGTATGATAAATGCCTATCAAAAAGGGTATGATAAATGCCTATCTTAGCCTAAATCTATCGATGGAAGCAAGCTATGGCCATCAAATAATAAAACGCAGCCCTAGTAGTGTTTTGTCAAAATAAAAGGGCCTATACTATAATAAACAGTTTGCCAATCCTTACCTCTAAATACAGATAGTGTGGGGAACACTATTATGAAAAGAAGTGTTCAAAATGCTATGTCAGGTTGTTCAGGCCGTTGGCCTCCCTTCCCCACATTTTCAGCCGGGACAAGGTGGATCACTGGAGCGTAGCACAGTCTCTGGCTTCTTAAGCATGCGGATACAGTTCAAAAACAATATGTTCTTCTCATTCGATTTGCACAAGTATTCACTTCAGATGATTTACTATTCACCGTGGATCCCCCTCAGCCGAGCTCAGATCCCTTTCCACAATAGTCATCACTTTAGACCCCCTTCATCCATGCTCAGATCCCTTTGATAAAATATTTGTATTATATAATTTTTCTCGGGTAACTCAGGGTTCACCCCGGATTCCCCTCAGCCAGGCACAGATCCCTTTTAACACACTATTAGTCTCCCTCAGCAGGGCTCGGCCCAATGTCACTTTTACATCAAATATCGAAGATTTTCGAATGTGCACGAGGTTTCACTTGACCCGTTGCAGGACCACTTTGATTTCACAATTCCTCTTGTTTTAACGGTTCTCACCTTCTCCTTGGATACCTGACAGAGACTTGTTTTCGAATGAGCACCAACGTGGTGCCGTACCAGTCCGTCTATGGTATCGTATCTGAGCTTCAAAGTTCCATCGCTCAACTGCTGTTTTAATTATATTCGTGTTGCTCGCCACATATGTTTCATATACTGATCTTGTCAATATTCTTGACACAATGTTGCTGCTTGCAACCTTGGTTTCCACACAGACCAGTTTGGTATCAGTGTCCCCAAATCACAGACTATGCTGGCTTCACTAGTGCTGCTTTGTTGTAGGAGCCAAGGACAGTACCACAGCGGCAATTGATTCGCCACGCCTTGACTGTCAAAGCAGGAGAGTCCCGGGTACTTCCAACACACAATACAGGTTCCTTTAGCTTTGCGCCCAGGTTTTATGTTTCGTATTCTCGAATGCTCAGGAAAGATACAGGCTTTCGGTGAAAAGGTCCAGGGCACTTCCCTCCTTGCAAACCTCTTTGGCCTTGCCGTCTTCAACCTTGTATTAAACTGCCATCTTGGAACTGCTGTTTCCTCGCGTGCTTTGCTTTGCTTAGAGTGCGCTTTCATGCTCTGCCTTTTATCCGTGTGTGGAAGTGTGATGGAAGTCAGGTGTGTGTAATGATCAGTAATTGCCTGACTATTGTATTGGGACATGTCAGGTATACGGCTCGGGTGTTAGTCTGTTATCTTTCACAGTGCGCTGTCTGTGGGAAAATGTTTGTGTCGGAAAGGTGGTGGGGGGTTGAATTCCTAAGTAGCCTAACAGATAGGATGGGGTAAAGGTGTTACAGGGAAGGGGATACTGTGTCTCGCCATCCGTTGTCCCACCTCCACTCCCCGAAGACCCCTCATCCAGTTGATCCTCCCGCACTGGTCCACCCGCAGGAACTGGATCCAAAAGCCATGGCCATGTCCTGGCCACCTGGATGGCAGATCCCTGGGGACTAGCGAGTGAGGCACCTTCAGGTCTCTCACAGGTATTATCGGAGATTCCTGACTGACAAACTATGAAACGCAGAACCCCAGAAACTTAAATGGGATGCAGACGACGAAGTATGCTATCAGGCCCTCAAACGAATACTATGAGCCTCATCACAAGTCTGGCGGTAACACTTAAAAAGCAGTGGTAACAGAATTAGCGATGCCAATACTGCTCTGACGGATCATGATCCAGTGCAAATACTGCTGTCAGGAAAATCAGCCGGCGCTATTACAGCTGGCACAGTTATAGCCGGCGCTATTACAGCCAGCGCTATTACAGCTGGCCACACGAGGCGCAAACACAGTTGCATCACAAGTCCATATCCGGCTGTATTAGCACCGAACACCGGCGCTAATACCGCCGAAAACACGCTGCAGTTACCTCCAGCTGGAGGTAAATGAAGAAAAGTGCCTGAAATCAAGCCACATGTGATTCCTATCCACCCCAGAGGGCACCATAAGGCACACCACTAGCCTAAACATTGTTCCCAACACCATGCTGCCACTAGCTACTGTGAGCTGGGGCAGGCAGCTGCTCCTGCTGCGCTTTGAAGTAGAGAGGCTGGACAACCAGGACAGGGCACAGTGAGTACAGGCGAGGGGAGGGGCAGGAGGAGGAGAGGCCAAGCAAGGCATGGACCCTCATTGACAGCCAGTTGGTCACCCTCACCCTGTACCGCCTCAACTGGGAGACCATAACAGAGCTGTTCACTACAATATAGGACGACATAGGGAGCATGATCAACATCCGGACAGCTGTGCCCCCACTGCTGGAACTAGTTTCCATCCTACAATTCCTTGGAACTGGCACCTTCCAGCACTCTGTGGCCTTGATGCACGGCATGGTACAGCCTACATTTTGTGCAGTGCTTGCCCAGGTGCTTGAAGCCCTCCTGCGGTAGGTGCAACGTCAAATCTCACTGACTACCACCCCAGCCCAGGTCAATCCCATGACGGCACAGTTCTATGCCATTGCCCGAATGCCAATTGTGATTGCTGAACTGTACCCATGTTGCGCTGGCGGCCCCTCAGACCCATGAAGCAGTGTACCGAAATTGCAAGCAGTACCACTCCATGAATGTGCAGGTGACATGCAAACACAACCTCCTCATCACCCACTGCTGGCTGTGCCCGCTACCCGGGTTCCACCCACGATGCCATGGTCCTACGGAACAGCACATTGCTAGGATACATGGAGAGGTACAGAGGACAACGGACATGGATAGTGGGTGAGTAGACAAGCTTGCACACGTGTGTTGTGGGTCACATGCCCAAATGGGGGATTTGAATGACCACACAAAGGCTGGCATGATAAGCAAATGCAAAATCCGCACTTGACAACCTCCTGCACCAGTGTCACAGTACAGACCAGGGAGCATGCACATGTCAGATTTACCTGCATGGAGAAGCAGTGGTACAGATACAGTATCAACCAAATACACCAACATGACTACAGGTATCACAATGCACCATGCACCCACCTAAGCAATCCAGACAAATAGCCACATTCCCATACAGCACAACATCCCTGCCAGTGGCATGGCCATGCACCCATGTGTGGCCAGCTCACAATACCCCCCCTTGCCACCAGATGTCCAGGGAGGATCCATGGGGAACCCAGCATCATGCCCCATGCACGGTTGAATACACATCCACATGACAGCCACCATGCCCGCTGGACATGTCGCTGACAGACACCCTATGTAACATATTCTGTAAGGGAACAGGGTGCATGTGAAGCACTAACAATGCATGGCACGAGTGGCACTGCATGAATAGAGACATGCTGTGAAATGATGGCCCATCTGCATGCACGAGTAGCCCATTTACCTGATATTGTGTAAGTCTACCCGACACCCTACACCGTGACTAATGCCTGTGCCTCCCCCCATGCAGGTGACTTCGGATACCCACAGCTGCCCTGGCTAATGACCCCTGTGCATGATCCACAAAAACTGCAGGAGAATACCTACAAACACGCTCATAGCAGGACCCGGGTCTGCATCGAGCGTACCTTTGGCCTCATGAAGGCCTGTTTCTGCTGCCTCGACCATAGCGGTGAAGCCCTGATGTACACTCCAGAGAAAGTTAGGAACATTGTGCTAGTGTGTGTAATGTTGTACAATATATGTCTGAAGAGAAACGTTCCATTACCCCCTGACGTGGATATGCCACCCCCAGGGGGTGAGGATGCAGTGCCTGTGGCAGAGGCAAATGCATGCATCGACAGAGATAACTTGAGGGATGTGAGAATGGCATGCCAGGGACTGATAGACAATTTATTTTGTCACTTACACATGGCAGGAACCATGCACCACTGTGTGACACCCCCAATCAATAAACACGACAATGACACAATGAGGAATGTCCTTGCATTGATTAATGTTAATGTTTTTTATAGAATGAAGTGCTGTAAGAGGATTCAATTCAACACTACAGCTAAGACAACGCCTAGTCTAGAATACTGAATGAAAACCCTTATTGATATATCTTTATGTCCAGTTCATGCGTTCTGGATGACTACCCCTATATAACACCCCTCTCTTGGAATCCCCCTGAACCCACTGAGCCAAGAAGAAGTTCTGTTCTGCAAGTTTAAAATGTTTATTTGATAATTTAAACAATAGATATATATATCACACTTTATAATTATTAATAATTGAATATCACACTTAATCTGAGCAGTAATCAATAATGGATAGTCTGGCACTAGCACACTTCTTTATAATCAATGATGAGTGGTTATAGGATGGATACGATAGCAACAATACTTTGATGGTTTCAAATGGATGCAATGTGGAATGAAATGCAGTACAGAAAATAACTTGATAGGCTTTCAGCAAAAGACAATGTAATCACTTTCTTGGACAATTCACCCCCCCACCTTTATGCAATGCAAGGAAATGGAAGGAAAGCACACAGTCCTCAGAAATGCAATCAAATGTAATTCAGTTCAATTCCCCCCCAGCAGCTTATACAACAGATAGGAGTTTTGAAACACAGGCAAAAATGCTTTGAATATGGTGACAATGCAGTGAGAAATATGCTGAAAATGCTTTTAATTCCCTTCAGGAGGTTCAGGGTGAGTGAAATATACTTGGGATGAGTTCAGGATCACTTTAGCAAGGATCTAGGAGTAACTAGCAGGTTAAACGAATTTTTGGCAAAGGAAAGCAATGAAGCTGCTGTTTTCACACGTGGCTGGATTTTTAACCAAATTGCAAATCGCTGTAAAATTCGCGAGTGCGAGAATCGTGATTACGGTGATTTCAGAGGAAAGTTAAACCAAGTTCCTAGGCCAAACGGTTCCAGAGATACGGACGATTAAATAAAGGTAGTTTTTCGGATTTGAAATTTTAAAAGTTCAAAGCGACAGGTTACAGCTTGCAGCTAGAAAATGACAGGTGACAGCTTTGCAAATGACAGGTGACAGTTAGGAGGCAGTTCTGGTTAGATTAAAATAGATTGAATTATATTATTTTAACTAAGAGATTGGTTCTGCACAGTTCTGCTAGGTACTCACAATATATTTAGAAATAGGCCTCGCCACGGATCTGGTCAGGTTTTGGACTGGACTCCGGTTCCGGTCTCTGCACTTCACAGTGATCTGGGTCAGCTCTCTGGTTCGGCTAACAGCAGTCTGGGTCAGCTCTGCTCTGCTGGTCTAGCCTCTCTGGATTCTGGATACTGCTCTGCTTTCTAGGTACTGCTACAGGTTCTGGAGATTGATGGATTTGAAGTCTGGATCTCTGGATGTGGTATGGTCCGGCAGCATGCTCCGCAGCAAATGGAATTGAAGGTCCTCTCTAGCTTCCAGTGGCTCTTTTTTTTTTTTTTTTTTTTTAAACTTTTATTTTTAGCGGCACAAGGTTACATGGTGCAGGCATCAAGGGCACGAGTCCAGCACGTGTAAAAGACGTAACAATACAATACATTTAACATGGTACATTGGTCACAGCAATACAAGGCAGTGGTCGCATGAGATATATACAAATAAGTGTGCACATAGTAGGGGTAATTACAGAGGGGTGGGAGACAAGCCAGAGCTGGAGGCACTTGTACTTCTATTGTTAAGGTATGTGTTGAATTCCGTCCAGATGTTACGGGGGCGAGATGTAACAGGGAGCATGGATATGAATTCCTCCTCGCAATTGCGTGACCAGGTAAGCATATGGAGCCATTTCCGGTGAGCCGGAGGGGAGGGATTTTTCCAATTCTGAAGAACGCATTTCTTGGCAACCATACATGCAATATTCAGAAATCTAGCTGAACATCTAGTGTCATCGGTCGTCCAGGCGCCAAACAGGACGGCCAGAGGATCTGGGTCAACAACAACTCCAATGATAGCAGAGAGAGTTTCTAGGATACCCTCCCAGAAACCAAGCAGTTTGTTACAAGACCAGAACATGTGTAGGTGATCGGCCTCTGTCGCCCCGCAGCGGGGGCAGGGGCGTGTCGCAGTGTGTGCGAACCTAGAGGTTCTGTACGGAGTATAATAAAGTCTATTTAGGAGTTTGTACTGCATGGCACGAAAACGGAAGTTGAGGGAGACTCGTTGGGTGTGCAGGCACATGTTCTCCCAGGCCCCATCTGATATTTCCAGGCCCAGGTCTTCGGCCCAGTCATCGCGTGCCTTGAGGGTGGGAGTAGGGGAAGCAGCCTGAAATATCTTGTAGAGTGAGGAGACCACGCCGCGGGCGCCCCCTGAGTTGGCAATGTATGCGATGGCTGGGTTGTCTGGGGGCTCGTCCGGGAATGTGGGCCATTTGGACCTAAACGCGGCCCGCAGTCTATAATATTGGAGGGTTTCCAAAGCGGTCCCGGTGTGACCCGGTTTCCAAGATCGGGGGTCAATAAACCTGCCTTCAGGGTAGAAGTCCGTCAGTGCATGGTATCCCAGCTCCCCCCAGTGTCGGGCCAGCGCTGCGTCGTGTGTGGGTTCCAGGCCAGGAAAGGCCCACACGGGAAGCCACTTGTAGTACGGGAAGGCTCCAGGCGTCTGGGATAGCATGCGAGACCAGGCCAAGAGAGTTGTGTAGAGAGGGTCAATAGGAGAGTCGGGTATGTATTGGTAATGCAGTAGCGCGGACATTAGGTTGATGCCGGTGGTCGCCAATCTCTCCAGTTTGACATGGGGACGCATTGGTGCACCAGGATACCAGTGGGTGGCATGTTGGGCCTGAGCTGCGTGCCAGTAAAGTGATATATTCGGGGCTGTGAGTCCCCCTAGTTTGTATGGAAGTGTCATGTCCGTCCACTTTTTGCGTACTGCGCCCGCGTGCCAAAGGAACTGAGCAAACAGTGTGTGCAGTCTGGCAAAGTAGTTATTCCCAGGCCACACGGGTACGTTGCTAAATGTGTAGAGGAGTTTGGGGAGCAGAATCATTTTAATGAGGGAGAGCCGTCCAGCAATGGAGAGCGGGAGGGCACGCCACCTGAGGATTTTAGTTTCGACCATGCGTGTTACCGCAGAGTAATTGTCAGCGAGAAGGGAGGACTTGGCCAAGGATATGTGCACGCCCAAATATCTAAAACCATTCGGTGACCAACGGAGGGGGTATTCAGAGGCCGGTTGCTGGGTGGCCTTAGTGAGCGGGAAGATCTCCGACTTAGAATAATTGATAGTGAAGCCGGAGTGAGTGCCTATGCGAGTAATGTCCCTTAGTATTGAGTCAAGGTGTGTTGCAGGGTCTCTGATGTATAAGAGAACATCGTCCGCATATAGGGATATAATTTCGGGGCTGTCTTTCAGTCTTATACCCTTGCGGGCGTGGTGAGCACGGACATAGTCTGCCATTGGTTCAATTGCTAAAGCGAACAGTATTGGAGAGAAGGGGCATCCCTGTCGGGTACCTCTGAACAGTGTGAAAAGATCAGAAGTTAGTGTATTGATCCTAACCCGTGCCACAGGAGAAGTGTAAAGCAATTTTATAAACTTAATCATGTTCGGGCCAGTACCCATATTCTCAAGAACCAGCCAAGTGTATCTCCAGGAGACCATATCGAAGGCCTTCTGGGCGTCCAGTGTGACCGCCACTGCTTGTGCCTCTTGATCAATGCGGGACATTACGTTAAACAGTCTCCTGATGTTGTGGGAGGTGGACCTACCCGGTACAAAGCCGGCCTGGTCATCATGGACCAGATATGTCATAATGGGCAGAAATCGGTTCGCTATAATTTTTGCAAAGATCTTTGTGTCGAGGTTCATTAGGGAGAGGGGTCTATAGGACCCACATTCGTCGTCGGGCTTATCGGGCTTGAGCAGCACCGTAATGACTGCCTCGCGCATAGAGAGGGGAAGAATAGAGACTCGGAGCGATTCATCCCAGACCTCGAGTAGCTTGGGGGCGAGTATAGCGACGTGTTCTTGATAGAAATCGGCAGTCAGACCGTCGGGCCCCGGGGCTTTGCCTTTGGGTAGGTCAGAGATGGCTGTTACTATCTCGTCAAGCGTGACTGGAGAGTCCAGTTCGTCACGGGTAGCGGAGGAGATCTCAGTGGTGGGGATCGAGTCAAGGAGTTCCCGCATATGCTGTTCAGTGTGCTCAGCAGGCTGGGAGTAGAGAGATCTGTAGAACTCGGTAAATGTGTTCAGGATTTGTAGGTCAGCCCATTGAGTATTACCTTGTTCATCTTTAAGTGAGGTGATTTGCGTTCGGCCAGATTCCCATTTAGTTAGTGTCGCTAACGTTCTCCCGGGCCTCTCTCCCTCACCATATTTCCTGGCCGCTTGAGGGCGACCAAGGAAATGTATCTCGCTGACGGCGAGTTTGTTGAAAGCTTGGAGTTCCTCAGAGATCTGGGCAAGAGTGGCGGGGTCGGCACCAGAGGTGCCTTGCAGTTCCAGTTGTTTCAGTTTGCTTTCTGAACGGCTCAGCGCTGTTCTGATTGATTTCAGCACTCCAGCTTCCCGGGAGATAGACATTCCCCTGATGTACACCTTAAAGGCGTCCCACCTCACGGCGGCAGAGGTATCTCGGAGAGTATTCAGTTCGAAGAAAGACAGAATATCGTCGAGTATTTCAGCCTTAAATACCACATCACGCAGGGCGTCGGATTTAAAACGCCAGGTGCTGAACGTCGGGACGGGTACTCCTAGTCTGGCTGTGAGTGTGATCGGGGCATGATCAGAAAGCGTGCGGGGTAGGATCTGGGAGCCCAACACCCCTCCCATGACACCTTTCGAGACAAGAAACAAGTCTATCCTAGAAGAGCTCCCATGCACTGATGAGTAGTAAGTGTAGTCTCTAAGATGTGGGTGTAGCGACCTCCAGGCATCGCAAATGTCGAGGGTCTTAATGTGAGAGTGCAACCTGCGTGCGGCACTGGACAGAGGCCGTGGGTTGGATCCAGTCCTATCCAGGGCTGCATCAAGAATAAGATTCAAATCTCCCCCCCAAATGACCAGAGTTCCCACGTATCCCAGCAGTATAGTGGCGATCTTGTCAAAAAAATCAGGAGAATCGATATTGGGGCAATAGGTGTTGACGAGTAGATATTCTTTGTTGGCCAAAGTGCAATGTAGTATGACATAGCGTCCCTCAGGGTCAGTGTAGTTTTTATGCAGTGTGAACTTGATGGATTTATGGATCATGGTTAGAACCCCCCTGGATTGAGTGGAGTAGGAGGTAAAAAATCTAGTAGGTCCCCATGCCGGGGCCATTGTTCTGGGGATGTGGCCATTGGAGTGTGTCTCCTGCAGGAACAGTATCTTGCAGTTATGTCTGTTGGCATATGCCATGATTTTGCGCGCCTTAGTGTGATTGCTTACCCCTCGGACATTCCATGACATTAAGACGGTTGCCATAACTGTGCCAGGTATCTCATTATGTAACACGTGTTCTCAATGAACGTCTCGGACCCAACAATAGTGTGCGCCCCAAGGGTGGGGGCAAAATTTACGAACGTGGCCCATTAGTGCCGGCCACATGCAACCTCGTGTGCCTTTTGTAGATAACACCCAGTTTCCCCCCCACACCCTCACCACCAACCCATGATCAGCAGTGTACATCCCACCCATCCCCAACAGTGCACAGTCGGACCGACCCCAACATGATCCAGCCTGTGCAAGAGCCCAACAGGGGCGAACCAAAAACAAAGAAATAGGAAGCAGTGCAAACGCAATGGGGTGCGCCATTGCCGTGTGTTAGCACGCTTGGGACACTAAGGCGTCCGTGAGAAAATAAACAGTGTTTGCGGTTTAGTGATGCATGTCACAGCCATTACTTGTGGCCGTGCCGGCCTGGATGTGAAATGGGGAGATATTGCATTTGATGAAGACAGGAATCAACATGATCACTATGAGTGGACCAACAACATGCAAAATAGAAAGTGCGTATCTGAGGGCTAAGGAACTGTGAGTACAGCCCGGAGGGCATGAAAAGTAGGAATACAACAGCAGGGTGGTAGTGTGGGCGGTCCATGGATGATGAAGCCCTCAGACCGCTCGAGTAGGCGGCGATCCGGGAGAGCAAGTTTCAAATTAAGTTCAGTCATTTTCCATATCATGTCCGGCAGGTGAATGCAGAGGGATGTGTGCCTCTATGAATTTCACCGCTTCTGAGGGCACCGTGAAGAAATAAAGTTTGTTGTTAAATGTGAACTTTAGACGGGCCGGGAACAGGATGGCGTATGGAATGCTTCTCTCCCTGAGCAGGTTCTTGACCCCGAGAAATTGGCGACGCTCCTGCTGTACTGCAATCGAGAAGTCGGGGAAGATTCGGATCACCTGCGAGTCCAATCTGAGTTCACCCTTCTCCCGCGCAAGGCGGAGGATTTGGTCCTGATCTCTAAAACTCAGAATTTTGGCGATGATGGGCCGCGGGAAGTCTCCTGGTTTGGGACGTGGGGCTAACGCCCTGTGGGCCCTTTCGATTGTGAAGAAGGGGGACAATTCCGGATTGCCCAATAGGTCTTTCAGGAGGTTCTCGACTGCGGATTCAAGTCGGCCCTTCAGTGCATTTTCCGGGACTCCAATGATGCGTATGTTATTCCTCCGTGATCTAGATTCGAGGTCGTCGCATTTAGCGCGCACTAGTTTCATGTCCGTGACAAGGGTGGACACTGTGCTTTGCAGTGTGTTAATATTGTCCTCGTTGGAGCTGATCCTGTTTTCGGTTTCGGTGATACGCGACCCTTGTTGGTCCAGTTTGGTTCGTAGAGATGCCACATTTGCATTAATGTCATCTAGCTTCTCGTGAAAAGCTGCGAAGTTTCTGGCCATGGATTCCATAACGACCGTCAGGTCTGCGGGGGGGGCCTCTGCAGGGAGTGGTGCTTCGATTTGATCGCATGATGTATGGGCCGAGTCGGGTCTCGGGGTGGCCTTAGCAAACTTGTCCATGGCGCCAGATTTACCGGTGTTCCTGGACCTGTTGGACATCGTGGCGTGTTCCAGGGAGTCAGACTCGTGTGGTTATCGTGAGACGGGGCAATGCACCGGCAGGGCGGGGAGGGCCTTAAAACCGAGTGCCGGAGGTAGTGGGCGAGAGGTTCGTCCTGACGGAGCCCCGCACGGCGCTCAGGGCGGCAGACAGATTGACCCAAGGGGTTGTGGAGAAATGCCGCACATACAGGGCCCACCAGCTCCTCACCTCAGGCTCAGTTCGCAATCGTTAGTTGGTTCAGGCCAGGAGCGTCTTCAGCGGAGTCTTCAGCGGAGCCTTCCGCGGCGCCGCGCCGGGTCGGCCCACGCGTATCAGCGTAGGCCGCACAGGCGGCCCCCGCGCTCCGGCCCCGGCCCCAGTCACAAGGCAGGTGGGCGCGGTGGCGATAGATAGGGAGGCGGCCCGCCGGGTCGCCCGCTGCGACGGAAGGAAGTCTGCGACTCCGTCCGCGGCGTCGACCGGCAGCGCACGGGCCTGGTTCGAAGCACCGCGAACACAGGGTCAGAAGGTCCGATTCAGGGCCAGATTTCACAGGCGGGTGGCCCCGAGTGTCAGCTATGCGTGGGCCGAGTCTGGAGACGGGGCAGAGTAGCAAACCGCAGATGGAAGCAGATGTAAAGCGGCAGCACACGGAGCTGAAAGGCTAGGCAGCCATCTTGTCGGCTGCTCAACAGCGCCCCCCCAGTGGCTCTTTTTATGTCTTTTGAAAGTGGGTGTGTGTGCAGCATCACTAGCCAGCCCCTCTTTCAACTTGTCATTGGCCCAATTCTCCCCTCTCCCATGATTGGGGAAGGAACTGTGAGTCAGAGTGATGCTGTAGGTTTTATGGGTCAGAGGATCCTCCCCTGGTCAGTTTGCCCACAAATCTATATTTGATCAAAATGCACACTTCCCCGATAGACAGTTGTTTGGCATTGCATACACACATCATGCATTTACTGATGGTAGCCCCTGTTCCAATTCTGTCGTTTCTAGGAGCTTGGGTTCAAAAATGGCAACATATTTCACTTTTTGGTCGGGTTACCAATATTGGATTTGTCCCCGCATTTACACAAATGTTCGCAAAGCATGTGGGCATTAGGTGGTGGAGTGTCAGATTTTTAACATACATACATTTAGAGTAATATCCTCTTTTCCGCTAAAAACCCCCCTGAACATACCATCGGGTCCTAACACGTCTTCAAATGTGCACAGAAAAATCACAAGAATAATGATATCACTTATAACATTTTCACAAGTCCGCTCTATGAATGATCCATCTTTTTAGATTTATGTTCTGGCCCCAAAGGGGTGTGGTTTCCCCCCAGCACAAGGTTGAATTTCTGGTTTTTCCAGTTCTGCCAAGCCAGCTTGCTCTCACAGGCAGTGCTCCTCCCCTTTCCTTCCAGGAGGAAGCCACTTTTACGACCCCCCCAATAAAACATTTGCCTGAGTCAGGACAGGGCTTTGTTCAATTTCCTGCAGAGCCCAGGTAATTCAATCAGAGAAGTGTCATATCCCTTTTGGTGGGAACAGCAAAAGGCAGCTAGGCCTGGGAACACAGCTGTTGTGCAAGTCTCAACTCCTGTCGAGGGTAGCTGGTGGGCAAAATTCCCTCTCTTTTTAAGCCAGGCCTCAGCTAAATGTCTCTTTGGCTGCCAGTTTTCCTGTCCAAATCAAACTTCCAATTTTTACGCATGCAGCTACAATGCTGATTCTAAGTTTAAAACTCTGACATTTCAACAGTGACAAACTATGTGACACTCAAAAGTAGGTCACTCAGTTAATTTAAACATTTTCGATTTTTGGTAATTTTAAATCCAGTTTCAGTTTAAGCCGCTGCAGACCTACAGAGCTCAGCCAGTCGTGTTATAAACCTTCAAGTCACTTCAGAATATAACTTTACATTGTATCCACCTCTCAGTAAGTCTTTCTTTGGCCTGCTTTGGGTTCATTTATTCAGTTTTACACAAAAGTCTGGTGGTTTTAAAACGCCGGCTTTCTGATAGTGGTGAGTACTGGTAATGCAACCATTTTTGGGATTTAAGAAAATGAATTCCCCACAGTTCTAGGTTGCTTTTGGCAATCAGCATTGCCATTCCCAATGGTTTCAGGCTACTGTGTGGGTAGTCCAATGGTGGTTTTAGGCAGTGCCCTTCTGTGCCCATAACATCGGCAAAAATGTGTGGCAGCCTATTCTTCATGCATTTCCCTGGGCATTTTTCTGGGAAGCTCTGGCCATCATGATGTTTTCAATGCCAGTACTGCACAGTTTTTGTGGTAGGGCTCGGATGCATGGGTAAAAACATCCCACAGTGCCCCAACTATCCCCCCCTCCCACCACTAACTCTTCATCACACTATCCCCCTCCCGCCTCCCACCACCAACTACCCATCACACTATCCCCCTCCCACCACCAACTCCCCATCACACCACCCCCTCCCACCACCAACTCACCATCACTATCCCTCTCCCTTCTCCCATCACCAACTACCCATCACACTATGCCCCCGCCCACCACCAACTCCACAACATTGCCACTCAAGGAAATAAGTGTCCCAGAGTCTATCACAGCCGTGGCCTCTTCCCAACCCTGCCATCCCCTGGTGATCTTGAGCGTAGAAGGTGCACTGACTGTCGCTGCGGAGGTGCCCTGATGTGTCCCTTCTGTGGGTGTGGATGGGACGAAGCATGTCCCCATGTTTTGCTGCCGTTGCACCTCTGTGCTCTGGCGTATGGCCTCTGCCAGTACAGAGATGCCCTCTGTCATCTCCCTGACACATTGGCCGTAGAGCGTTAGGGCGGACCTGTTTGCTGCTGTCTCGGCCCTGTTCCACACCATGTGGCGGACAACCCTGCAGGTAGCCCCCTGGATGTTGTCCCTGATTGCCTGCAGGTGTGCAGTGTGACCTGCAATGCTCCTGGTGGTCTGTGGTGTGGATGTTGACTTGGCCCAGCTTCTGTGTGGCGTTATGCGCTGGGACATACACATTGGTGTGGCCTGTGTCATCTTTTGCAGGGTGTTGGTGGCAGACCTTGAGGGCCTGGTAGCGGCACACCCTGATTGCCCAGCATCATCCTCCTCCTCTGCTGATCCCTCTGGTGATGCATGAGGGCCTGTAGGGGACATAGGAAATGTCGTCAGGTTTGGTTCCCCCAAGTGTGTTGGCATGCAAGACACAATTGCTATGGTACAGAGTGTGAACCCACACATATGGGCAAATGGACATGGTTGGTAATGGAGGATGCATGTGGTCCCAGCGTCATGGGGTTTCTTGTAGCAATGGGTGTGTGACCCATGGTCTGTTGGTCATTGGCCTGTGTTTGGGTAGGGCAGGGTGTCCATGATGGGGCAGCTTATGTCTGACATGCAGGCGTGTGGTCCATCATGGCCCCAAATCCCCTCACTGGGTGGCATTCACATGTTGGGGGGTGGGGTGGCTTGTTCCATGTCACTGCCATGGCTCTATGGGGCACTGCTGTGCAGCCAGCAGGTTTACACTGTGGTTCACAGAGATTGGCAGTGTCTGGGACGTGTACTTCCCTGTGGCCATGCAGTCACGTGGTGGGCCTACTGGGCCTGCAACATGCTGGTGGTGACTGCTGCACAGTTTTGTGGTCGCTCATGCACCTCAATCCCACTGGCATAGGGTGCACCTGCAGGGGTCTGGTGTGCATGGCATTTGTTTGGTTCAGTTGACTGCCTTTGCCCCTGCTGTAAGGCTCAGTGTTGCCCTTGGTGCCCTGCTCCATGGCTGCTGCGGAGGGTGGTTGATGTGCCACCCCGTCATTCTGCCCTATTTACAGGCCCAGCTTCTGGGTCCGATGACTTACGTCACTGTCCACTGGGGCATCTTGTGCTGGGCTATAATTTGTGCATGCATTTGTGTGGGGTGGGGGTTGGCTTGCCTCCTGGCTACAGACACCTGCATCTGCACTCCCGACTCCCTCTAACCCCTCGAGGTCCAGCACCTTGCTACATTTCTCCTCCCAGGCAGTGAGGACAAGTGGCTCAACAGTGTATCCTGTCATCAGTGACTCCCGGCAGTGTTGGCACAGCAGTCCCTGCACCCCGACGCTCAGGTTGTTCCACTGCTTGGTGCAGTCATCTCCATCACGAGGTACACTTGCGACTGCTGTCACCTTCTGGGCGATGGTGTTCCAGATGGTGGCCCGGCGCTGCCCACTGGTCTTGCGTTGGTGACTGCCATACAGTTCCTCGCAGTGGGAAGTTACCTTATCGGTGAGGACCACCAACTCCCCCTCATTAAATTGGGGTTCACGCAGGCGATTTTCGGCCACCTTGCCTCTTGTCCTCTCCTGAGACATTTTTGCTGCTTACCAGGACTGGATGGCTGCAGGAAGTAAAGATATTTAATGGATTGTGTTTTTCAAAAAGGCCACCGCAATG
Source organism: Ambystoma mexicanum (assembly GCF_040938575.1). NCBI lineage: Eukaryota > Metazoa > Chordata > Amphibia > Caudata > Ambystomatidae > Ambystoma > Ambystoma mexicanum. Next base: position 1,142,067,752 of record NC_090921.1, on the reverse strand, counting down.
CTTCCCGTTCCGCCAGTGATGCAATTTACGCTGGTGTTAATAGCACCGAGATTGCCAGAGGTAGCGCTATTAGCTCTGCTTTCTCAGCAGTAGCCCTTGTTTCGGCACAGTTACCGCTGGGTGCTTATAGCGTTACCACCTGAGTCAGAGGCACGTTCACGCCAGGTTGCGATGCAGCGCTAATTCCACCGCTCAAACCAGCGTTAACGCTATTAGCACCCGGCGGTAATTGTGCTGGATTACCGCCGGATTTCTGATGAGACCCTATGTCAAAGCCCTATTTTGAAGGTAGCAGACTTTTCTAGAGACGTCTTATTACAGACTGACGCTTCTTTGACTGGTTTAGGTGCAGTATTATCTCAGAACCATGACGGACTTAAACATCCCAGGTTAGAGCTGTCTTAGAATCCCCTACACCCAAAACTAAAAAGGATTTAAGATCTTTAATAGGGTTTATTGGGTATTATCAGCGATTCATACCTAACTTTTCCAGTAAAACTGCTAGACTGACTGACAAACTATGAAACGCAGAACCCCGGAAACTTAAGTGGGAAGAAGAGGGCGAAGTGTGCTATCAGGCCCCCAAACAAACACTGTCAAAGCCCTGTTGTTAAGGTAGCAGACTTTCTAAAGACTTCATATTACAGACAGACGCTTCTTTGACTGATTTAGGTGAAGTATTATCCCAGAACCATAACGGACTAGAACATCCCATTCTATATGCTAGTCAAAAACTGTTCCCCAGGGAAAATAACTATTCAGTGGTCGAATTAGAAGGTTTAGCGATCAAGTGGACCATTATGCATATCAAATATAACTTATTAGGCCGAAGGTTTAGATCCACCACTGACCACTCCCCCATAATATGGATCAGTGAAAGGAAAGTGTCTAACCCAAGGGTTATGCAGTGGTTCTTGGACTTGCAACCCTAGTGCATCTCAGTGGAACATCGAAAGGGCTGAGAACAAGGAAATGTAGATTTCCTTTTGTGGTTTCCCTGTGAAGCAATTCAGTCCACAACGCATAGAGGGAAGGGTCTGTGAGAAACCTGGCGGTATTCTCCCACCTACACCCCTGGGAGCTTCCATTCAGGTGGCCAGGGAAGAACCATCGCTTTTGGATCCCAAGCCTGGAAGTGGACAAGTGAGGAAGGGTCATGGGGGATTGGGAGGAGAATACCCAAGGGCGAGACATGGTATTCCCCTTTTCCCAATTATACACCAACCCACTCTCCCTCAACCTTAATGGGGTATTTATAATCGCACCCCATCTTCTCCTCCCCATTTCCAATCAGCACTGGGATGAAGAAGATGCTATCGTGGAGCAACGAGGACTACCCATAGAAACAACATAGGGATACAAAGTGAGGCCTACCATCAAACACATTTGAATTGTCCCAGAGTCAGGCCAGGTCAGGCACTTTTCCCCAACTTTGCACACCTAACTCTCACCCGTAGTATAAAAAGGCTGGTTTTGCCAGAATCAGAGCGCGAGCTGGGGATGCTGACTGGACCAGAGGAGCCAAGGAGCAGGGAGCTGCAAGAAGAGAAGCCTGGAGGAACCCAGAAGAGAACAGCGTGGTGACATCCTGGCCCAGTGTATGTGAGGGGATGCAGTGTGGCTAGGGAGCCGTATCGCCAGGGAGCCAAAGCAAGGCAGCCTGTATTCTGGCAGCGGTGCTCAGTGAAATACTTGATATGATATGTGGGATGTGTAGCGGTCCGAATGGAATCTGAGGGGCAGGTGGTGAGATCCTAACCTTGACCCAAACCCATTTGACCTGCTCACCGGCGCTGCGCTACTGTTGGTAAGTTTCATGAGACAGAGAGAAACATAGTACCATGTGGGTGCCTGGAGTGGGAACAGAAGCGTTGTTGAAAGAAGAACCCAGTGAGTGAAAGTGGGACGGAAGCAAGTAGAAAGCGGTGAAAGAAAGCAAAGAGAAGCAAGAGAAAGACAAAAGCAAAGCGAAACAAGCGAAAGCTGGAATGCGGAATGCAGGGAACGAAAACAAAGCAGAATGACAGAAAATGTGCACTAGAGGTGCAGAAGTAATGAATGATAGCAAAGTGTGCTGGCGGTGCGGAAACAGCCAAGAGTGGGTGCGAGAGAGACCCGAAAGTAAGGAGAGGGGTGCATTTGACCCAAAAGAAATACTGAAAGTGCAAGGGGCACAGTAAAGGGCAAATGAAGGTGCAAGAGAGCACCTTGTGAAACTGAAGGCTCAAGAGAGCATGATGCAAAGTAAGGAGAAGTGTGCAAGAGGCACAGAAAGGTGGAAAGAAGGTGCAAGTGTGCACAAAAGAAAAAGAAGGTGTGCAGGATGCACAGTAAAGTGGAAAAGGACAGAGTCAAAGAGGCAAAGAAGAGGAAAAGGTGTCAGAGAATAAGGAGAGGGGTTAGAGGTCAGAGTGGTCGTGCCTGGTTGGACTGCAAAGAACCAGGCATTCTCGAAAGTTGCAGATACTACACCATGAAATAATTGTACAGTGAAAAGGTACACCCCGACAAGGAGAACTTTGTTTGAAGACAAAAGGGCCTACGCTTGGGGAAGGGAACCCTGGTAGGCCTGAATGGAACTGTGAATCTTCAGTTGAGTTGTAAAGTAAGAAACAGGGCCTATTAGCTCCATGGCTGCCGCCAAACCAGGCTCCTTTACCAGGTTCCCAGAATGAGGAATTACCCCCAGAATGAGGAATTACCGGGCCATTCCGAGTACGGGGGGCCCGGTAATTCCTCTCTCTGGAAACCCAAGCCCGGACCTTCCCCATTCCCATCTTAGCCCCCATAGCGCTCAATGGGAATGGGAGTGGGAGCAAACAATGGGACGATTACTAGCGGCCCATTGTTTGCTCCCTCTTCCCCTCGGGGAGCTTGTAATCGTGCGGAATGGTGTTAACGGATCCGCACCCATTAGCGGGACCCGTTAACCCGTTCCGCACAGGCCGTAATGAGGCCAACAGTGTCTTTTGACCCTAAGAGGCCCACTAAAGACATTGTTGAACTTTGTGAAGAGAGGCCCAGCCTTGGGGAAGGGAGCCCTGAGAGGCCTAACAGGAACTGTGTATTTTTGTTTGGAACTGGAAGGATTGAAGCTTGGGGAAGGGAACCCCAAGCGACCCAGATACATTGTGAACTCTATTGACTTGCTGCAAGAGCCCTATGTGGAAGGTTCCAACGGCAACCCTTTTGAGTTGAACCATTTTGAACTGGGAGAACTACAGCTATTGGTAAGACTACCTGAATCCAGCTGTGGTTTACATTTCCTTTTGAATCACCATGTTTCCATTATGAAGACCCCCTATCACATTTGGTTTACACCAACCCCACAAAGTTTGACAAAGGTTTTCAAACAGTTTCTATTGAGTCTGTGTCTCTTTTCATCTCATGCCTGTTTCACAGCATCCTCAAATTTACTCCCTTTGGGTTTTCTTAGGTGGCCTGGGAAAGGCCATCGCTTTCGTAAACGTGACCCTGGGGGCGGAGAAACGAGCTACAATCTTCCGGGTGGAGTGGAGGGTCCTTGGGGATTGGGGATAAGATGTCCTTGGGTGAGACACAGTGTCCCTCATTTCTATTTCAGGAGGAACCCTCAATCTCAGACGCAGTCATGGGGTATTGCTACCCCTGTCCCACTGGCCAAGAAAATACCAGGAGATATCAGTATAGAAGCACCAGGAAGAGGCAGAAAAAGAAAAGGTTTAAGGGTGAGACAGGCTATCCCCCTTTCCTTATGAGATCCAACCCAACTGTCACCCGGCATTTATGGGCTATTGTAAAACATCTCCCCACATTTTCCCTCATTCAACCTACTACAGTACTGGGATGAGGAAGAGGCGACTAGGATTAGTGAACACTAGTAAGTCATTTCACCACTCTAGTACTAAGACGAGGAAGAGGCCTGCCGAGTATTGTAAAAGTCATGCATGTCCCGAGTTCTCTTCTAATTGCAGTCAGGCAATTTCAATCGGGAACTCACACCTTCAACCTGTCAAGAGCATCCAAAGTGCGAGCAGGGCTAGCGGTTGAAGGCAAGCCAGCAGGTGGGGCAGAAAATGAACAGCACAGCTGCCCGGAGGGATCGCCAGGGACCGGTGCATGAAGGGGAATGTCACTCGAAACCGGGATGCTCCTGGGGGGCTGTGTGGAAGCGAAACGAATGCCGAATTAACAGAATAGAATGCACACAATGAAACAAACCCGAAGCCACGGGTTGGAAGAAAATTAAGCGGCAAAGTAAACGTTCACCAATATTGAATACCAGACTGAATTAAAACGTTATGGGCAAAGCTACAACCTGATGACAAATGAATGTGAAATTGCCCATTTGAAAGCAACGTACGAGATAAGAGAGCAAGTGTGGAAGATTGTAAAAGAGCATAATAGAAAGGTGGGGAAGCAATAAAACCTCCACAAAGTAAACTCTATGCATGAATACAGTGTGGCAAGACCAGCGAATGGCAATGGATGTGTGACACATTGTGGCAAAGCCAAGAGGTTAACAAGGAGAAACCAAGTAAGTGTGAACATTTACACAAGGGCAGATACAGAAGATCCTGTTTGGCCGGGAGAGCCTAGCGTCCCTGGTTGTGCGACCTGTAATGGGTGGACTGCGTGGTCTGAGAACTGCACCTTGCCCGGTATACCTCAATTGTGGAAGCAAAAGACATTGTAGAAGTAAACCAAGAAGGAGTAATCTGATTAAACTGTTAAGCCAATCCAGAAGGAGTGTCAAGTTGATCTGGAGTTGTTTTGAACATTGAGAGACTGAGATTAAGTATAAGTTGGCCTGTTGAAGTCTTGGGGAAGGGACACCTGAGACTTAATGAAATTTAGTGCTGTCTTGAGGATGGGAACCTCAAGACCCTTTGGAAATGTGTTGTCTTGAATTTGGGGTAAGGAACCCTGAGGATCTGTGGAACTGTCTTGAACTTCGGGAAGGGAACACTGAGGATTTGTGGAACTGTCTTGAACTCGGGTAAGGGAACTCTGAGGATGTGTGGAACTGTTTTTGAGAAAGGTAATCCTGAGACTTTTGTGGAATTGTCTTGAACTTGGGGAACGGGAGCTGAAAAGCAAGACAGGAGCTGGAAGAAGTGCAGAACTTTATTTCGATCACCATTTCATTCATTGCTGACATCCCTAAACATTGTTTAGCTTTAGTTGTGAGGGCAAGGATAAGTTTTGGACTTCATACATCCTGACATTTGAGTTAATAAAGCAAATCTGTTTGAACTTTGAATCTGTTGTCTGTGTCTTGCTTCATGATGCCTTCACAATAGGCACTGGGACCCTGCCAAGAGGACATAAAAAACAGTATAGCGCGAGAAGGAGAGAGGCTGGACAGAATGAATGGAGTGTTAACAGCGAAAAAGGCAACTGAGGAGTGTAAAGAACTGAGGGAGGAAAGAAAAAGGGAGTGCGAGAGGTGTGAGGCAGAAAAAGTGAAGAGACAATAGGAAAGGGAGAGAGAAAACAGGAAGAACAGTAGATAGAGAAGAGAAACAGAACAACACAGACAAAAAGGGAGCAAGAACAAAGGAAAAGCAATGAACAACAAAAGGGAAATTAAAAGTCTAAATGGGGAGAGATAACGGATAGGGTAAGAGGGTGGGAGGACGAGGAACAAGAACAAGGGTTAGACAGACAAGACACAGAATGCAGGGGAGAATGGAGTGAAAAACGAGAAAGACACAGTGGAATAAAGAACAAACGTAAGAGCAAGTAGTAAATAAGAACATGTCTCAGAGCGACTTGGTGAACTGGAGCAGAGCAAGACAAGATACTCAACTAAAGTGAGAACAAAAAGGGAGGAGAATCAAAGGGACTGAGAAAGCAGTGCAGGAGAACTGAAATGGAAGGTGATGGCAAAGAGCTGGGGAGATACAGAAGCAGGAGTAAAGGGAAAGAAAAGAGACAGAAAGAGGAGAGAGTGGGACATAAAAAAGGAAGCAGGATAGGAATGGGTGGAAGAGAAAAGGAAGGGAAGGGAAGAGACAAAAGAAGTGAAAGAAGAGGTTCAGCTAGTGGAAGAACAGGCAAAGATCATAGACGAGCAGCAAAACAGGAGGGAAGAAAACAATGGATTGGAGGTGAGGGAAGAATAGGCAGCAGAGGAAGGGAAAGGTAGAAGCTAGGGAGATTGCAAAAGGGGAGGTGAGAGAAAGCAAGAGGGAAAGTGAAGGAGGCAGCCATAGGATATTCAGGATAGGCAAGGGAGAAAATAGAGACAAGAGGCAGAACAAGGATGTGAGTGTAAAGAAGAAAAGGGGCAGTGGGTGGAGAGTGGAGAAAGTAGGGATATAGGAGAGGGAGAGAAGGGTCGGGGAAGAGGAGTGAAGATAGAAGGAACAGGCAAGTGGGTACCACACCATAAAAAGACAATATAAAGATGTATAGAAAGCCTATGGCTATGCTGCACTGCCTAAGTTCCACTCTTTTTGAATAACCTTTTAAGGTGGTCAGCATGTGACCTATGCTAGCTCAGTTCCTCCCAAAAAGAAACAACCCTGGGCACATGAGGCTCCCAGAGCAGCAGAAACGTTCCCTCATTAGGAAGATGTCACAGTCCTGGTGTCTCATTCCAACCTTCCCAACAGAGCAAAGACTACGTATTGTAGCTGATTTACAAAGCATTTTGCAATTGAAAACCACTTTTGTAAATCAGGCCCATTGACTTCATTGGGATCAGTTAATCTGAATTCACCTGCATATATTCAGAGCTATGCATAAACCGCTGCATTAGTGTATGGGAAATATTGACCCACTCAACAGTATTTCATCACATCAACAAGCTGCATTTGCGCAAGAAAAAGCAATATGGCTGCGATGGCTCCTGGGCGCCCCAGGACCTCCAAACTGCATTTTTGCAACAAACAAAACAATGGCTGCACCATCCTGCCAAGCACACTTCAGACAGGATGGAACAAGGGACACACTGAAAGAGCGTGCCAGTGTGTTCTGAAACATAAATGGAATGAAGTGAAAAGGCTGCACTGCTTTGCTGAAATCCCAAAATTTCCTTTCAAAATTAATCTTTTCACCCTTTAAAAATGCTGCTTTGACGCTAATTCCGTCTGTTCATTCTGAAACCACTGTGATTAAAAAGGACCTATCAGGCCCGGGATATTTCACTGTGCTTCACCAAAACCAGGCATAATTCCTGAGTGACAGGCCCAGTGAAACCAACTCTGAGATAAATCAATAAGCAACTTAACTTTCACTCGCACAGGAACACTTGTTCTTTTTTTCCAAAAGTATCCAGGCTCAGCAGTTCAAAGAGACTTTAACTCTCTGAAACAGGTCATTGTCAATGTATCTATGCTTCAGATAAAACTCCTGCATTCAAGGAAATGACTATAGCTGCAAAGACAGCGTGGAATCTGAGGGAGCTGCCAAACCGAATTTAAAGAAAGAAATGCTGGCAGTTTTCAACACATGTAAAAATGGGCTTTGCTGACTGAAGGAAAAAAATGGCATGTTTAAAAATAACTGTTGAATGAAAGCCTACTTATTTAGCAATGTGAAGGGGTTTTGTTGCTGGTGAAAAGACATACACAGGATATTTTCTTTCACAGGTTTCTTTAATCCTGGGCCCAAAATAAGAAAATTAAGAGTTTAAAACACATGGGCTGAATTAGCAAGATCTAAAAAAAAAAACAGCTATTCCAGTTGTCAGCCCTGAAACTTCCCCCCTGGGGAAGGGGGATCACACCATAAACTCTCAGTAGAGACAACCCTCTGATAATTACAGGGTGGGACAGAATCTAGTCTACAAAAACCCACCGACAATGGGACTCCCAGGGCAAGGTAGCTGGAAGTGTGATGGGGGAATAAAACCTCCAATCAAGATGAGAAACCCCCACCTTGTCTTGAAGGAAATGACAGTTGGTTGCAGTTGAAGGAAGAAAAAAATGATCTAGTGACAATGGACTGCCTTTTGGTTCCAAAAACTGTTTCATAATTAAACTTTAAAGACTTTTATCTCAACAGCAAGACTTTGTAAAAATGTAGAATTTTTGCAGCATAAAAGCGCATTTTTGGGATTTCTTTTCAGACACCTTGGGGACAGAAATGGGAGAATATGGCATATTACAAGAAAAGCATCCATGTTGCAAATGTGAATTATTGCACATACATCACTGATGATCATCCACATCCATGTATAAAGTTATAGAATTCTGAGTAATATAAATCCCTTTGAAAAGTGCAGAAAAACTGGTAGAAGGGCGAGACAAGGTCTCACAGACTGGAGGGGTGGACTACAATGTGCTGCACAAAATATGTAATCTGTGTTTATAATTTGCTAAGAGATTGTAATTGTATGAATGTATGTTTTTCCAGAATTGGATTTTGGCTAAAATAACTGTGGGAGGTTTTTGGACATTGTAAAACTCACACCATAAATCTGACATCATTTTTCTGAAATCCAACCAACTGAAAGCGAGGCGGAGACTATCACCCTTGTCCGATCTTATTGTTAGAGGCAGGTTTAGTCAAGCCTGCCCCAGTCATATACTGTGATTATGTCAGTAGGCATTATAAATGAGAGTCCCTGGCACACACTATTCCTGATTTTCCTGCACCGGCGTCCTGTTACTGTTTCATCTGTCCAGATTACAGATCCCAACTATAAGGCCAAAACATTTCTGACCCTACTCCAGGGCCCACTGCAAAACCCAAGCATTGCTGATCCTGCTCCAGCAAGGCCACAATTTTGAAATCCCACTAAAATTCCCAAATAACCAAGGGGAAAAGCTGTGGTGTTTTTGGGAAGCATCCTGATCCCACTAACTGCATGCATACTGCCATCCAGCTGATCTGTAGTATCCAGTGACCAGAATTGCCAGTCCAGAAGTGCTAACTGGTAACCAGAACTGCCCAGCTGTTTTGCCAGGTGACCTGCCGTGTAGTGACCAGAACCGTTGACTGTCCAAAATCCAAAAACTAAAAAGTGGACTGTGAGTATCAATTGCCACCCCATCTGAACCCAAAGCCTTTCTTGTCTTTGTCCTCATCCCACTCTCTAAGTCACCCTATCCATATCCTGATACCTTGTTCAAACTGTCACCATCATTCTTGCAATCCTGCCCTTGATTTCTAGTGTTAGCGTCACATTTCTCTTCATTTCTGTCTTGCATAGATCCTAGGTCATTATCGATATTGTGTTTAAATGAATTCATTTCCCTTAAGAAAAGGGGTACACTGCGTGATGGGTTACAACTGCAGCGTAACTTTTGAGATTCACGGGTGGCGTTCCTCTTTTCATTTACCAGCTAGAGACCGAATTTCACTTCCATAGTGTACCTGTGATCTATAGCTACACCCCAACCAAAAGACCGCACTCTATTAAAAATCATTTGGGTAATTTCAGGCGTGAATCGCAAAGTTTGCAACGTGTCTTTTGCTACAACCTGTTTCAACCCTGCCACTCATTTTTGAACTGTATGCTTTTGGTAATCCATGCTTTGTAATTGTTAGAGTAATTGCATTGTGGCTTTAGTGAGGAATTATATTTTCTTCAAGGTTTTTCACACACATTCATTATTTATTTGTCCTTTTCCGAGTGTCATTTTACAACAATGCAAGGGGTTTAAAATCAGTTTTTCTCTCTTATTTGGGGAGGGAAGGACAGATTTGTATTCTGTTTCCTACTTGTCATTCCTGATTACCTGCTGCTTCTGTTTATCCACTCCGAATTGATTATTTGTGGGTTGAGGGAACATTGCAGGGGGAAATTCTAACTTAAATGCTATCTTATCTAAACCAAAAGGGTTCCTACTCTGCTGTGCTGTGTATATGTTTCATTAGTAAGTTAAACCCAGTGCATTGTTCACCTTCTCGTTGTTATTATCATCCCATTGGTGATTGCTGCCCCATATTAAAAAGTGTATGATTTCTTTTGAATGTTCAAATAAATAAATGAATATTGTATTTTACCAACCAGCCTGGTTCCTGGTCCATTGTGACCCAGGGTATTTGAAAAGGGGGTTTGATATGAGTGGTGTACCATCTCAATATTGAATCTAATTTAAAAAATAAGCATTTCAGTTGAGCGCTGCATACTGGGCCGAGACCAAGGTGTGTGTCGCCGGGTTTGAAATCCTTAACAAATTTGGGGGCTCGAGTCCAGGATTGAGTTTGGTTACCACCCATGACAGTCTAACACAGCAGACTAACCTGCAAGGTAGTTATACTTTGTGGGGTGGGAATATTGGGTTACACTGTACAAGCGCCTCCCCAAAACAAATACTCTAAGTACCAGGCCTGTGTCTAGAAAACTAAAACTAAAGTCAACGCCAAAATAGAAAGAATATGTCCAGGTGAGTGGGCAGAACAGGATGAAAATGTCTGGCTACAAGAAATAACACAACAGGTCACCGCCATGAACCTGGATATGTGGCAGGACGGGAGCCTATTATACCAAGCTTTGAGTGAGCTATATATGACACCAAAAATTAAAGAGGAGCAAATAAAAATTAACAAAATCACGCCCTACATGTATCACCACATGGGAGTGATGCGGGAAAGGCATGAGGAAGACACCACTCTAGCGCAGAATCAATTTGAACTGTTAAATAAAATCCACACTGATCTAGATTTAGCAGAACGAAAATTACAGAAGAGCCAAGAGTTGGAGGTAGAATCTGGAAATTATACCATAAAATTAAAAGAAAATTTGGCTCGCCAACAGCAAAATAATGCAGATCAAGAGGCCAAATTAGACTCAGTCAGACTAGAGTGTCAGGAAAAGGTTGACTCTCTAGAAGAGAGTCAACAGAAGCTGACTCAACAATTAACCTATAACAGGGCCTGCTCAGGACAAATAACCATGTTGCAAGACCAGATGGAGAAATTGAAAGAGGAAAATAATAAATTAACTATGAGAGACCTACACTCTCAAACTGAATTTGATGAAGAGCGCCAGAAATTCAATATCATCAAGCAACAAAGGGATGACCTGGCTGAACAGAGAGGCACCCTATGTCAGGAGGGAGACGCCCTAGGCCTAACACCCAGGCCAAATATTCAAAAACCCTGGAGGTGAGTCTCCTGCAACAGAAAGTGTCTCATTATTCCCAAAGCATGCAGGAAGCCCAGAGAGACCATGAGGCTCTCTGTGAAAAGAATGATAAGCTCCACAAACAAGTGGCAGTGCAAGAGAGGGTCGTAGAGGTCAGTAAACCCTTGCTAGCTGAGCAAAAGGCTAAGATCTTTGCTTACTAACAAGATGTAGGGGCTGAGAAGGAGAACCTAGCAAGGTTGGAGAAAGAGGGTGCTAGATTTAATCCTAACTGGAGGGACCCTGAACAGGTAGAGAGGAACAGGGCAACCCCTGATCATAGCATAAAGACCTCTGTACTAAGGGAGTCAAACCCATTTCACACTTTGTGCAATGCTGACTTCATGGCTGCCAGCAAGGAGCCGGTAACCATGAGCCCATCAGAAATGAATAGGCCAAGCATGATGGAACTGAAAGGTCAGCACCCCACAGGAAGATACCCAAACATAAAGGTTGATGTCTCTGACAAGGAAGACTCCTATGAGGGGAGGGTCAGGGAATTAGATCCACAGAAATATTACTTTCCAATGGACCATTTGGTCCAATTCAATGAAAAACCCAATGAAAGGAGGCCCAAAAAGAGCATCCTGAAGACCTCTACCCAATTAGGGCATTGGGGAGAATACTCTGCCAACCCTGGGAGTAGGGAGGAGTCAGAAGACTATTCTCCTGTGCCCCACAGGAGCGGAGAAACTAGGGCCCATCATTCTGCGAGCTCCTCTGAAGCTCACAGAATCCGGGAGAGCCTAAATGATCATGAGGGGACCTCAAGTAGTAGAACCTCTGAGTCTGAGAGTGAGTGGACTCAGGTGACTAAGCCAATGAAAGCAAACAAACTCAAGAGGGTTTTGACAAAAGACCCTATTAGGCAGATTAAGGCCCTTAGGAGTGTCATAACCCCATACCATAAAAATGCAAAATATTCTGTATGGGAACACTTAGAACTCTATGAGCAGATGATGGACACTTTTCACATGAAAGACAACCAGAATTGCATAGAATATGTAAAATGGACATTCTCCCCTGAGTACTCCAGTTTCTTTGCTGGACTGGAGGACCAGAACCATTCAAGATGGTCCACCTACAGGGCGGCCATCTTGAAACACTTTTCCACCCACAGAAACCCCCAGGAGTCTTGCAAAGCGGCCAACAATCTGCAGTGGGGGGAAGATCAGACCCCCTGAGAATTTGTGCAGGAGCTTAAACGTGCCTTCGCACAGACCACAAGGAGGGTGCACACGGATAGCAGGGAGTTTGTAAACACCTTTTTTCACGCACTCCCCAAGTACATTATGACCCAGCTGGTGAGGGACTTACACAAGAAAAGATCCCTGGACTGGGTCATAGAGCAGGCGACCCGCATTTATGAGGTCCAAAAACCTACGGAAAATTAAAATGTGAACAAAAACCCCAAACCAGCCAACACCCCTGCTGCTGCTAAGGTGGCGGGGGTGAAAGTTACCCCATCTTAGATCTAGAGATGAGGGGGCCTAAAAATATACCTGCACAAAATCAACAAAATCCAAGACCCAGAGGCCTTCAGACCAATCACAAAAAGGCGGCAGTCAAGGAGGTAATCCCACAAATGGGACCCTTAACTCCCCTGATTATATAAGCCCCCGGTGCAAGGGCAACCGACCAATCATGGGGTATGTATGGACTCCCCAGGTCAAGGGGGGATCCAATCAGGTAAGTACTTCCCCGGGAAACTTCCCTCCTAACTTCCCCCAGGAGGGCAGTAATTCCCCAAATGCTGGGTTAAGTTTCTTCCCCAGATACTCACAAATCCCCAACCTGCAGGACAACCCTCCTTTCATTCCCCGATTTCCGGAACTCAGACAACCCATTCTGGGAGAGGGGAGGCCAAGGGTGGAGGGTTCCTAAATATCACCATATCCAGGGTACTACGGGAGAAGGGATAGTTACCCTTCCCGTGATCCACCAAGGGTTGACCAGAGACCCCCATACCAGCTGGAACGGGTGTCTTAATTGGAACAGTAGGTCCAAAACCTTACCCAGGATCTGGGTCGTATGTTGAGGGCTCAACAGAACCCTCAAATAAACATGGCGGCTCAGAACCCCACAAACCAAGGGTCTGGTACCCCAGAAAAATGACTGGGAGAGAACCCCAACAATTCACAGGTTCCAGAGGAAGAGGCAGAGGAGGAAGGGGGGGTCTGAAGCCCTAGAGAAAGCTTCCATCCTTACTCGTGAAAAGCCTCTGGACACTGAGGAACTGGAACAAAAATCTCCTGCCCCCGAAAATCTGCAACCCAAGGAACAGAGGGTGGGTAGGAGAAATAAATAACTCAAAAAGACCCATTTTGTGGAGGAGGTTAGTGTCCTCCAATTGGAAGGGGAAGAATCCTTAGAGGATCCTGGGAAAAAGATCTTCTCCTTCAGGAACGGGGGGGGACTCCTCCCAAAGAAAAATGGGTCCCAAGGGATTTAAATGAAGACTGGGTGGATGTGGGGACTAAGTCAGAATCGGCCATCCTGAACCCCAGAATGAGCATCCAGGAAACCCAATGTTAACAGAGGATTCCCAAACGTCCCCAACCAATTCTGCTGACTGCCTCCAAAAAGGGCGGGGGCACCCAGAATCAGAAAAAGGGAGCCCAAAACTCCCCAAAAATCCAAATGTCAATTTTTTTTCAGATCCCCAGACTCCCACAAAGTATTATGCCCAAAATACCCCTCTGCCGGAGTCAAAAATAAGGAAATTGACCACCCAGCTTGCCCAAAATGCACATTATCTTTGCCCCCTTCAGGAAAAGGTGCATAGATTTTATGCCCCGGTCCAGGTGCAAGGGCAATGTACATTTCCGACACTGGTGGACACTGGATCCCGAGCCACTCTTCTGTCAAAAAGGGGCTTTGATCAGTTAAATTCAGGAATGGGGGAGAGATACCAGATCCCTCTCACCCCTCTTCCTGGACAACTCCAGAACTTCGATGGGAATAAAATTCCTGTTGAGGGGACTACGGATTTGGAAATAAAAACTGGGCGACATAAGGTGAAACACCCTGTCATAGTCGTGACTCCAGAAGGCACACCCTGTGTACTGGGGAATGACATCCTACGTAGGTTGTCCCCCCTAATAGACTGTGTGAACAAGGTCCTCTGGACTCAGACTAACAGGCCAATAAAATTGAAACAGAGCGTCAACCATGTTAGTTTAAATGGCACATTCCACATGGTTGAACAAAAACCTGACCATATTGAGTTTCATTCTCAGAACAATCAAATACCCGACGTGACAGTAATTGCTGTAGGACAACAAACTGGTGATGGGAACTCCTCTCCATTCCTGAAAATCAACCTTCCTTCCAGTCTTATGTGGCATTCCACACTGGAAGGAAATACTCTGAAATTTTATACGGATCCCCAATCTGAAAACCCCAATCCTATAGTCAAAAGTGAGGAGAAACCAGCTCAAAGGTTAGCTGATATTCAGAAAAGTAGAGAACAGTTATTCATCCCTGTTCAGTTAAATGAGAAGGAATCTGTTCTCGCCCGAGTGTGCGTGAACAACTGTAAGAGCTTCATTAGCAAAGCCATGTTCCAACAGCTCCCAAAAGATCCAGCCATTCCCATTTTTAAATTGATCAATAAGTGGGAAATGGGCCTGGAAACTCCCAATTCCAAACATCTCCGGCCTAGCAGGTGTATGTTCAAAATTTCTATTAGAAACAAAAGCATAGTACATCATTGTTGGGTTGTGTGAGATCCCTGCTGAATTCTATTTAGCCAGTGATATTCTTAATCGGTTTGCCATTAATTTGGGCCTGATCAATTACAAAGCCTGGTCCCGACTAGGGGTAATCCCATGGAATTTGAGGATTTAGAAAAAGCATTTCGGTCAGCCCAATTGCTGCCATATGTAGTTGAAGTTAAAATTGGAGAGGAGGTCACCATCCCAGGACGACTATTCCCACTTGAATTAAAAATTAAAAGAACACAGAAACTGCAAAATCCTGACGCATATGTACACATCAATGCCCATCTCCAACAGCAGGGGTTGGGGTTAAACCCAACACCATTAGTCAATGTAGAACTTTTACGCTCACCTGGTATCCACAGGGACGCCACCCAGCCGGGTTACTCGATGGTATGCTTCTCAGCTTTGCCCTGATGTGGTCTGCGGGGAAGGTTCTGCCTGTGGTAGAATTAGGCGTGCTCTACGTCCTGCCTTCTTTGCAGGGGCGCGTTGTCTTTCATGGGTGAGTGCGGTCCAGTTATTTCACTGACGCCAGCCCGTTTGATATTGATCAGGTAGGTCTTATTGCTGTTCTTTAGTTTTGTTGCAATCCTGCATGCCTTTCTTTGTTTAAAATGTCTCTTTTTTCTCCCTTAGGTATGCGGAGCTTCAGTGTGGCGAACTGGCTTGGTTTAGCCCCGCTGGTAAATGATGGCGCATTAAGAGCGCTATAATGCGGTAAGTAAGTGCTATTCGCAGCGCTGCAAAGTCTTGCCTTTGCTAACCTGTGTTTTCCTTCCTTGTAGATCACGGTGTTCTTCAGCGCGAGTGGAATGTCCTGAGTAGTGCCAGCCGAGAGGCGACCAGCCAGTTAAGCCTTTTGAGCAGTTCGTAATTTGTAAATGTCTCTACTGCTTTCTTTAATGTTGCCTCTATCTTCCTCTTTCAGGTCGTTCTGTCCGGGAGGCGTGCAGATTCGAGGAAGCTGTTCTCAGTAGCTGCGAGTGTTTAAAGATGAAGACTGCAGGTAAGATGCTGCTGCTAATGATGTTCCTTTTGTCTCCTTGCAGGTTCTGCTTCTCCGAGGTTCGAGGGAATAGCTGGGCACGGTGAGCGTCACGTTGCAAGCTGCAAAGTAACGCTAAGCGTGTTGTCTTGCTTGGGTGTGGTTTAAATAGCCCCAACAAAATAGTCCAGGTAAAGTAGTCCCTAGGCTACCACACCCAAAACACTAGACCGCATAGCTTGGTTCTTAGGACTCAGGTATGATAAGACAAAAGCTACCTGAGCTTGGTCGTTTGGAAATGCGCCAGGCCTACAAAGAAAATGAAGGCGGCACTGATTGATGAATGCCGCATACTTCCGTGTGTCGCCTGAGAACCTTTCTGGTGGTGAAACCAAGCTATGTGGATGCCTCCATGTTGGCTGATAATACAATAAAGTAGTTCCCAAGCACATTGTTTTTCATGGTGTATGAGCCTGGCGCCATAGCCGCCAGGACTGGCCCCATGAGGGCTTTTGAAGAGAATGCCAGGCTCTAGAGGCCAGAGTCCTGACTCCACCTGGCCAATGGGTTTGCCAGAGGGGGTTTTGGGCGAGGGTCGTGACGTGAACACACCACCATTCCAATATTGATGGATAACAGCGACCTTAGGAGTATCATTATGGGCGCAGGCACCATTATTTGAATGGCGGTTGATGACCGACATTTTTCCATGGATCTAGGTGATGAACTGATATAACCAATCCCCAATGACTGTTTTGACAGTAATAGTGACAATGACGTACCATCAGACAGGGTCTTCACCCGGCAAGGGGGGAATTTCCTGGTGTACTCTTCCTGCCCTTACGGTGAGGAAGAGGTGACCTATGAGTTTAGGCAGGATGAGGTGATCTTCCAGGTCCACAACGACAGCCTCTCCTGCCTGAAACCCTCTGTCCAGGTCAATACTCTAACCAGGGACCTCTCCACCCAGCTGGAGGAGGCTGCTGAGATGGCAAAACCGGAAGTCTTTCCAGGCTTCAGGCAAATGATTGAAGAGCGAGTCAACCTAGCTGATGCCTGTGAGACTCCGGGGCGAAAGCAAAAGATTTTCAAGATCTCTTTGCGGTGGACTCGTATGACTGTAGTCGCATCGAAATCCATACAACAACAATTCCCACGGACACTGGAATGACTCCAGTATTTGTGAAACAATACCGGTTGCCTCTCGCATCCATGGAGTCCCTGACAGAAATAATCAAAAACCTTGAGTCCCGTGGGATAATTCATCCAGTCCACAGCACCTTTAATAATCCGGTGCTGGGGATTTTAAAACCGAACAGCCAGTGGACACTCTGTGCTGACCTTAGGGAGCTGAATAAACAGGTCCCTACGTCCCGATGGCCTCTCCCCTATATTGACATGGGGCTGTCCCAGATCCAGGGGTCAAAGGTATACACTGCCATTGACCTGACCAATGGGTACTGGACCGTGCCTGTCAGTAGGGAGGATCAATACAAGCTGGCCTTTACCTTTGGGGGGCAGCAGTACACCTGGACCCGGACTCCCTTCGGATACATCAACTCCAGCAATGAATTCAGCATCTTCCTACATAAGGCCATGCCCGACTTGGGTGAAAGGGGTAACCTGGCCTATGTGGATGATGTCCTGATCAAAAGCTCAACTGTGGAGGAACACATAGCGGAAATCCGTTATGTTCTGACACAGTTGAGGGTTGCCAAAGCAAAACTATCCTTTCAAAAAGCACAGTGGTGCAGAACCCATGTCAACTTCCTGGGACATGAGATAACTCCTGAGGGTCTCTATCCCCAGGAAAAGAAAGTGGAAGCACTCCTAAAACTGAAAGACCCCACAACTCTGCATGAGCTAAGAAGCCTCCTTGGACTGACTAATTACAGTAGGAAGTTCATTGAGGATTACGCAGAGATCACAAGACCCCTGATCCATCTGTTGAAGGGGGGGTCAAGTGGGAGTGGGATCCAGAACAAGCCGAGGCAGTAAAGCAACTCAAAAGAAGCCTCTCACAAGCACCTTGTATAGCTTACCCTGTCAAAAACAAGGAAATCTTCTTGGAGACAGGGTTCTCGAATACATGCTTGACAGCAGTATTGTATCAAATGCATGACAAGGAAAATAAAGTAATCTCCTATGCAAGCAAGACTTTATCCTCTGTGGAGGAAAAATTCAACGATTGTGAGAAGGTACTCCTGGCAACGGTGTGGGCATTGAAGAATTACCGCCCATTTATCCATAAGGAACACATCATAGTGGAGACTCCACACCAGGTCTGGCTGACTTGCATGATTGTGCCAGAGAAAACTGTCTCGAGGACGAAAGTCTTAAAACCCAGGACAACATGGAGGCGTACCTGAATTCCCAGCACAAAGTCTCTGATGAAGACAAGTCCGTGGGAATGCCCATAGTTTATGTGGACGGGTGTTCCTACCACGTTGACAACAACGGGGAAAAGGAACTGGTGGCCGGCGTTGTGAATGCCTGGGTGAATGATGCTCCGGAACCCTCCGCTGGGTACAAAATCAGTCCCCATAGTAGTCAGGTGGAGGAGTTGATGGCAGTTCATCAGGCTATCCTCACTGCCATCCAACACAAACTGGTCATAATCACTGATTCAGATATGTCCGGAACGGTTTCGTGGAGCACCTGGTAAATTGGAAAACCAGAGATATGCTATGTGCTAACAACAAACCACTTAAACATGGAAAGCTTATCAAAATATTGATGATCTGGTCACCTCTAGTTGGATGACCATCTATTGGAAGAAGATCAAGGGTCATTCCAGAAAAGAGGGACCAGACAAAACTGGAAATTACATAGCTGATCAGCGGGCCAAAAACAGAGCCATCCAGGGGGATCTCCTTGAGATTGAGTTCCTGTTGGGGGAAATCCAGGTCACTGCTATCACTAGGTCCCAGACAAATGCTCACAATGAACTCTCAACTGCCCAATGGAGTAAGTAGACCCCAGATGCTGATTTAATCACGGCACAAAAAGGGAATCCGATTATTGGTAAATTTTATCAACACATTGAGGACCCTAAGAACTTCCCCCTGACGGATACCGATTACATTGGGAAAGTGGACCATAGAATGTTGATGAAATGTCCAAAATATTCTGAATCCAAGACGGTTTGTTGATAAGGAGATCCATATCTGGCTGTGACCAGTGGGTGGTCCCTACCTCAATCCGAAGCCTGATGCTAAGTCATGCCCATGATGCGGCCACAGCCGGTCATCGGGGTTTCACACTACTTTAGAAATCTTGCGAGAGGTTGAATACTAGCCACACATGGGGCAGGACCTCGACCAATACTTGAAGAGGTGTCTTGTGTGTGCACAATTTCCGCCAACTACACTCACACACTGAGCTCCCCTCCAGAAGAGGGGGATGACACTGCTTTGGTCAGATTTACAAGTAGATTTCATTGGGCCCGTGATTCGCTCCTCTAGGGGGAACAAGTACATGTTAACTGCAATATGCTTGTTTATCAAATGGGTGTAATGTCTCCCGGCCCCAAATTGCAAGGCAGAAACAGCAGCTGCCCTGATGATCAACCACATCTTCTCTTGTTTTGGCCTATCCCAAAGTATTGAGTCCGACCGAGGTAGTCACTTCACCAGCGAAGTAATGACAAAGATGTGGGAGATACTTGGGGTAAAAAGGAAACTTCACATTGCATACCATCAGTCCTCTAGTGGTGGAGTTAAGAGGTACAATAAAAACATTGTGAGCATTCTAAAAATGTTTGTGGCAGACTCTGGGCCAAGTTGGGACATCTGATTACCGCTTGTCCTGATGGCCATCAGATCTACACCTTCTTTTGCAACTAAGATGTCTCCATTTGAGCTGATGACTGGACAAAGGATGGTGCTACCTCAGCATCTGCTCTATAGAACACAAGAGCAGACACTGATCAACGCCTCCACAACTCATGAGTATGTTGAGAATCTAAGAAAACACCTTCAACATGCGTTTGCGTACGCTCAGAGGAATCTAGAAAGATCTGCAGAGGTGATGAAGACTCAGTAGGATCTAAAAACAACCTAAAAGGAATACCAGGTAGGAGACAGGGTCTACTTGTACAAATTCCAAAGGAACCAGACCAAAGAGAGTACATTTTTGCCTAGCTGGCGAGGACTTTTAGAAACTGTAGACAAAATCTCACCTGTCGCCTACAGAATCCGCATCCCCAAAGACAAATTGACAGAAGAGAAATGGGTCCTTATTAATCAGCTAAAGAGTTTTCACCCTAGGCACACTTTGCAACAAATTGAGGATCCCAGAGAGAATCAAATAGAGGAGACATCTGAAACATGAGAATAATAAAAAGACGAACCAAAAGGGAACAGCTAGAGTTCAGTATAATTATGTAACAGGGAGTATTTTTCTTCATTATCAATTGTTATTATTGAATGCCTGCATATCCCACTGCTGTCAACCCAATTGGAGGGCATTTAGTGGGAAATGATAGTAACCAGTTTGTGTTCTTTTTCATAGATTTGTAATCATTGTTTACAGTACGAACTTGAAACGCTGTGAAGTAATCGCGTGTGAACCGACAAGTACAGAATTCACCCACTCGCTCTCCACAAAAAGCACGTACAAGAAAATGGGGTCCTACACGTACCTTTTAAAGCGGCACACACGTACAACATCACTTACGCGTATACACGAGCTGACACTCAGACGTGCAGTTTTTGGACGTGTACGATGAACATGCACCCATGTTGATGGAAACGCCCGCATGCGTCACGTCACAGACACGTAGGCCCTTTCCTCGGATTACACGCATTCACACGCGGACGTGCAGTTTTTTCACATGCCATGAGCCACTATGGCCACGACACGAGGAAAACGCCTGTGCGCGTCACGTCACAGACGCGCTTACGCGCTAAGGGCCTTTGGTCCAATGAAACCGCGAAATCACTCCGTATCAAGCTGGCCACGCAACAACACACGGAAGACCACACTCCTGCCCAGAAGGCCGAATTACTGCCCCCCAGATCCCCGAGCACACTCCCACCTGCCATCTGCTGCTGCCTGCCTGCCGCCCACGTGCCCTGCTATTTGCTGCCTGCACATCATCCATCTGCAGGGGTGCAGTTGTTGTGACCACCCCTGCTGGAACTGAAGACTCCCGACTGGGATACCATCGCTCCACAGCCCAGCCCCAGCACCCAGTTGTCCACCCACACCTGCCTCTGGGGTTGCCATGTCGGGCACACCACCATCTGGCACCACTGGCAACCCCCAGCCAGAGAGGCAGAGGGCCACCAGCTCCAGTGCCAGAGAAGTTGGTGTCCTGGTGGAGCAAGTCCTGGGGCAGTATGATGCCCTCTTTGGAAGTTCTCACGCCGACTATGAAGGACAGACCAGGATCTGGATGGACATCGTGACTGCCATCAACGAGGAGGGGGTGGCAGTCCGCGACATCAAACTTGTCAAGAAGCGCTGGGAGGACTTCAGGTCCAGGACCCTCGACAAGGCCCGGCGCCTCTTGAAGGCAGCGGATGCCAAGGGGCGCCGGGGCCACCTGTCTGACCACCAAATGAGGGTCCTGCAACGCATATGCCCAGCGCTCCACGTCCAGGTCCTTGAGATGCAGACCCATCTGGAGTCGAGCAGTAAGTGTACATGCATAATGATTGGACGCTGTGCGTGTCGTGGTGTGCCAGTAGTGTGCAGGTTGCACATGTGTTTTTGTAGGGCCATGTATGGATGTGTATGTACAGGGGCATGAGGCTGACACATGCAAGTCCTCTCATGTGTGAGACACATGGATGCTGTATGTGTGGGTAAGCATGCCGGCCAAATGCAGATGAGGGAGCACACTTTGAATTACTGTGTATGTACGTTGGCATGGTTGTGGTGTCACACATGGATGTTGGTTCCAGCTGCATGTATCTGCACTGTGTACATGTGCATGTGTGTATATGTGACAAGTGTGCAACTGTGATGCAACATGGATGCATGTGGCACTGACATGTAGAAGGCTCAATGCCAGATGTGACATGGATGTTGATCTCATCACTCTGACAGCTGGCGGACATGCACACATGCATGTAAGTGTGTTGGTTTGTGTGCATGTGTTGTGTACTCCCCGTGTTTCATGTGACGTCAGGCTCACCTTCGGATGCTGATGCTGTTGTATGTGTATGGATGGTGCAGCCTGGTGCAATATTGCTGTGGAATTGCTCATGTGTGTAAGTAGAAATGACATGTGTGTTAGGGAGTGCGATGCCATGTCTGAAGTTTGACACTGCCACTCATGTACAACTGTCATGTGTGTATCAGTCCATTGTACAGTGCCCTGATGCCTGTGTTCTATCTTTCCCTGTCTGCAGCATCAACTGATGAAGAGGGCGGAGAGGGTGCTGTGGAGCAAGGTGGCAGGGATCGCACCGCCAGCCGGAGACGCAAGGCCCGGCTCCCCTCCCAGGTTGTCATCTCGTCAGAGAGTGAGGAGTCCGGTGCCGCGTCCCAGGCCGCAGCTGCCGAGGGTAGGTCCAAGAGGCAAAGGTCGGAGTTGGACTCCTCGGCAGCAGAAGGGGCAGCTGAGACCCCACAGGGTCCGACGGAGGAAGATGGCACGGAGTCATCCAGGTTGGTGGGGGGTTTGGTGGAGGAGGAGGCCGTGGAAGGGACAGACACAGGGTCTGGAGGTGGGGATTCTACTGGTGCTAGTGGTGCAGTGCAGGGGCAGGGACAGGAGGCAGCACAGGCCGCCGCAGAGGTGCCTGTGTGTAATCCTGTCCCCGATCCTGTGACTGCATCATCCTGCACCAGCAGGGATGCCTACGTCCAGACCCGTTTTCAGGGAGGGGATCCGCTTACAACAACTGGCCTTCCTCTCCCTGCGGACGTGGCTATCCGGGACCGGGTTGAGCCTGTCCTGAGTGGGATGGCGTTGCGTCAACGGGGCATGCAAGGTGACCTGCAGTGTTTTCGTGAGGACACTGCACGTCATCTCGAATGCTTCGTTGACCGTGTTGACCTACTGGGACGGGTCAACAGGGCCGGATTCCTCCGTTTGGTGGACCTTGTTCCGATCCCTTCCTCACCTGAACCCCCTATGCGCCAGTCGTCCTCCATGCCATCTTCCCACCCATGTATCACCTGGGTACCCTGTGGAGCTGCCTCTGACCCTGCGGCCAGCCTGGTGGAGGACACATCCGTGCCACAGTCGGGAGTCAGACATCCAGCAAGGGTGGCCACCTCAACAAATGCACCCCAGCCGGAGGAGGATGTGCAGGCAGCAAGAGCCAGGGCACAGGCACAGCAGCAGCAGCAACAAGGTGGGAGCCATGATGGCTCGGGGCCTTCAACATCGAAGGGGCAGGCATCGGCCAGAGGGCAGGAGGACCCAGGATTGGAAGTGTCTTCCGTGTGGCAGCGGTTGGGTCAGGCCATAGATGCGGAGCGGCAGCGGGCGGAAGAGGCACAGCTCACAATGGTCAGGGCGGAGAACTCCATGCGGACGGCTCTGAGGCGGGCCGAGTGCCTCGAGGCAATTTGCAGGGAGTTGGAGGTCCACATGTCATCGTCCCTGCGAACCCTCGGGGCCATGGAAGAGGACCGCCTCCGGGACATCGAGCAGGAGTTCGATGATGCCCTGGCCCAGGAAATCGGGAAGTGAGCCGTTGGACTAGCCCGCTGCCATTGTAAATAGTTTTTAGAGTTAGGTTTCCTTTTCCTTTTCCTTTAAATTGTGGTGAATGGACTATGCCACACACATTTGTATATAGTTTTTTTATTAGGTAGTTTCTTAGGTAGGTTTAATTTCTTTCATTGGGCTCATGGACCCTTGACAATGGAATGTACATAGTTGGACAATGGATTTATTTGAACTTTTTCTTTTGATTTCACCATGGATCAATGGATTTATCTTTTTACGTTTCCTTTGGATTTGCGTTGGTGGAGGGAGAGTTTGGACTATTTTTCTTTTGGATTTCTTTGGATTGGTTATACTTTTCATTTACTCATCTTTTGCACATGCTTTTCATTTCATGTTTGCTATTTTGTTATGCTTTCATTTCATTGCTTTATTTTTGTACATAATACATTTTGATATTTTAGTTCCATGTGTGGGATTCGCTCATTGGGTTAATGCATGTGAAAATGTGGGTTTACACAATCAATGCCAATCAGTGTGTGTGTGTGACGGACATGTGTTGATGTACATAGTTGACTTTTGGTTTGTGTCTTGAAATAGGCATGTCAGTGTGGGGTGGATTGGGAAATCATTGCGTCTCAAGAATGGGGTGGCGTGCTGTGGTATTTTGGTGTAGAAGTGGGCCATGATTGTGCATCTTTATTTCATGTAGGGGGGACATGAGTGGGGGCCTGCTGGCAGGTGCCCCTCACTGCTGGGGGGTGGGGGTGCTGGGGGACATGAGTGGGGGCCTGCTGGCAGGTGCCCCTTACTGTTGGGGGGTGGGGGTGCTGGGGGAAATGAGTGGGGGCCTGCTGGCAGGTGCCCCTCACTGTTGGGGGGTGAGGGTGCAGGGGGACATGAGTGGGGGCCTGCTGGCAGGAGCCCTCACTGCTGGGGGGTGGGGGTGCAGGGGGACATGAGTGGGACATGAGTGGGGGCCTGCTGGCAGGTGCCCCTCACTGCTGGGGGGTGGGGGTGCTGGGGGACATGAGTGGGGGCCTGCTGGCAGGTACCCCTCACTGCTGGGGCTTGGGGGTGTAGAGGGACATGAGTGGGGGCCTGCTGGCAGGTGCTCCTCACTGCTGGGGGGTGGGGGTGCTGGGGGACATGAGTGAGGGCCGGCTGGCAGGTGCCCCTTACTGCTGGGGGGTGGGGGTGCAGGGGGACATGAGTGGGGGCCTGCTGGCCGGTGCCCCTTACTGCTGGGGGGTGGGGGTGCAGGGGGACATGAGTGGGGGCCTGCTGGCAGGTACCCCTCACTGCTGGGGGTGGGGGTGCTGGGGGACATGAGTGGGACATGAGTGGGGGCCTGCTGGCAGGTGCCCCTCACTGCTGGGGGTTGGGGGTGCAGGGGGACATGAGTGGGGGCCTGCTGGCAGGTGCCCCTCACTGCTCGGGGGTGGGGGTGCTGGGGGACATGAGTGAGGGCCTGCTGGCAGGTGCCCCTCACTGCTGGGGGTGGGGGTGATGGGGGACATGAGTGGGACATGAGTGGGGGCCTGCTGGCAGGTGCCCCTCACTGCGGGGGGTGTGGGTGCTGGGGGACATGAGTGGGACATGAGTGGGGGCCTGCTGGCAGGTGCCCCTCACTGCTGGGGGGTGGGGGTGCTGGGGGACATGAGTGGGGGCCTGCTGGCAGGTGCCCCTCACTGCTGGGGGTGGGGGTGCAGGAGACATGAGTGGGACATGAGTAGGGGCCTGCTGGCAGGTGCCCCTCACTGCTGGGGGGTGGGGGTGCTGGGGGACATGAGTGGGGGCCTGCTGGCAGGTGCCCCTCACTGTTGGGGGGTGGGGGTGCTGGGGGACATGAGTGGGGGCCTGCTGGCAGGTGCCCCTCACTGTTGGGGGGTGAGGGTGCAGGGGGACATGAGTGGGGGCCTGCTGGCAGGTGCCCCTCACTGCTGGGGGGTGGGGGTGCAGGGGGACATGAGTGGGACATGAGTGGGGGCCTGCTGGCAGGTGCCCCTCACTGCTGGGGGGTGGGGGTGCTGGGGGACTTGAGTGGGGGCCTGCTGGCAGGTGCCCCTCACTGCTGGGGGTTGGGGGTGCAGGGGGACATGAGTGGGGGCCTGCTGGCAGGTGCTTCTCACTGCTGGGGGGTGGGGGTGCTGGGGGACATGAGTGAGGGCCTGCTGGCAGGTGCCCCTTACTGCTGGGGGATGGGGGTGCAGGGGGACATGAGTGGGGGCCTGCTGGCAGGTGCCCCTCACTGCTGGGGGTGGGGATGCTGGGGGACATGAGTGGGACATGAGTGGGGGCCTGCTGGCAGGTGCCCCTCACTGCTGGGGGGTGGGGGTGCAGGGGGACATGAGTGGGGGCCTGCTGGCAGGTGCCCCTCACTGCT
Source organism: Ambystoma mexicanum (assembly GCF_040938575.1). NCBI lineage: Eukaryota > Metazoa > Chordata > Amphibia > Caudata > Ambystomatidae > Ambystoma > Ambystoma mexicanum. Next base: position 1,142,041,970 of record NC_090921.1, on the reverse strand, counting down.
GGGGGTGGGGGTGCTGGGGGACATGAGTGGGGGCCTGCTGGCAGGTGCCCCTCACTGCTGGGGGATGGGGGTGCAGGGGGACATGAGTGGGGGCCTGCTGGCAGGTGCCCCTCACTGCTAGGGGGTGGGGGTGCCTGGGGACATGAGTGGGGGCCTGCCAGCAGATGCCCCTTACTGCTGGGGGGTGCGGGTGCAGGGGGACATGAGTGGGGGCCTGCTGGCAGGTGCCCCTCACTGCTGGGGGTAGGGGTGATGGGGGACATGAGTGGGACATGAGTGGGGGCCTGCTGGCAGGTGCCCCTCACTGCGGGGGGTGCGGGTGCTGGGGGACATGAGTGGGACATGAGTGGGGGCCTGCTGGCAGGTGCCCCTCACTGCTGGGGGGTGGGGGTGCTGGGGGACATGAGTGGGGGCCTGCTGGCAGGTGCCCCTCACTGCTGAGGGTGGGGGTGCAGGGGGACATGAGTGGGACATGAGTGGGGGCCTGCTGGCAGGTGCCCCTCACTGCTGGGGGGTGGGGGTGCTGGGGAACATGGTTGGGACATGAGTGGGGGTCTGCTGGCAGGTGCCCCTCACTGCTGGGGGTGCTGGGGGACATGAGTGAGGGCCTGCTGGCAGGTGCCCCTTACTGCTGGGGGGTGGGGGTGCAGGGGGACATGAGTGGGGGCCTGCTGGCAGGTGCCCCTCACTGCTGGGGGTGGGGGTGATGGGGGACATGAGTGGGACATGAGTGGGGGCCTGCTGGCCGGTGCCCCTCACTGCGGGGGGTGCGGGTGCTGGGGGACATGAGTGGGACATGAGTGGGGGCCTGCTGGCAGGTGCCCCTCACTGCTGGGAGGTGGGGGTGCTGGGGGACATGAGTGGGGGCCTGCTGGCAGGTGCCCCTCACTGCTGGGGGGTGGGGGTGCTGGGGGACATGGTTGGGACATGAGTGGGGGTCTGCTGGCAGGTGCCCCTCACTGCTGGGGGTGGGGGTGCTGGGGGACATGAGTGGGACATGAGTGGGGGCCTGCTGGCAGGTGCCCCTCACTGCTGGGGGGTGGGGGTGCAGGGGGACATGAGTGGGGGCCTGCTGGCAGGTGCCCCTCACTGCGGGGGGGTGGAGGTCCTGGGAGACATGAGTGGGGGCCTGCTGGCAGGTGCCCCTCACTACTGGGGTACTGGGGGGTGGGGGTGCAAGGGGACATGAGTGGGGGCCTGCTGGCAGGTGCCCCTGACTGCTGGGGGGTGGGGGTGCTGAGGGACCTGAGTTGGTGATCATATTGCAAGGTGACATGTGGCTTGGTTGGGACATGAGTGGGGGCCTGCTGGCAGGTGCCCCTCACTGCTGGGGGTGGGGGTGCTGGGGGACATGAGTGGGACATGAGTGGGGGCCTGCTGGCAGGTGCCCCTCACTGCTGGGGGGTGGGGGTGCAGGGGGACATGAGTGGGGGCCTGCTGGCAGGTGCCCCTCACTGCGGGGGGGTGGAGGTCCTGGGAGACATGAGTGGGGGCCTGCTGGCAGGTGCCCCTCACTACTGGGGTGTGGGGTTCAAGGGGACATGAGTGGGGGCCTGCTGGCAGGTGCCCCTGACTGCTGGGGGGTGGGGGTGCTGAGGGACCTGAGTTGGTGATCATATTGCAAGGTGACATGTGGCTTGGCTGGGGGGCATGCCCATGGTGGATGGGCTGCCTGTGGGACATGACCAGGGGTGCAGGGTAGTCCCCTGTGGTGTGGGCTGCCTGCAGGGGCCATGGAGGGGGTAGAGGGAACACCTGGGAGGACCCACACTGCCACTTCATGTGTAGGACTCGCCGCGCACCACACTGGATACACGTACCCCGCACTGACAGCAAAATCGCGTGTGAAACCTCACGCGCACCCCAGAAATACACGTACCCCGCTCGCACAGGGCCAATCACGTGTGAAACTTCCCGCGAAACCCAGTAATACACGTACCCCGCTCGCACAGGGCCAATCGCGTGTGACACTTCCTGCGAACCCCAGTAATACACGTACCCCGCTCGCAAAGGGCCAATCGTGTGTGAAACTTCCCGCGAAACCCAGTAATACATGTATCCCGCTCGCACAGGGCCAATCGCGTGTGAAACTTCCCGCGAACCCCAGTAATACACGTACCCAGCTCGCACAGGGTGTGTGAGACTACCCGCGCAGCGGGGTACGTGTATTCGGAGGGGTGCGCAGGGAGTTTTACAGGCGTTTTTGAGGTTGTGAACCTGTGCGCCATGTACGGGATTTGTGCGCTGTACATGGCGCACAGGGAGGTGTTGGGGGAGTAACTGGCGCTGCTGCAGGATCGATGCGCCACTCTGCACCACAGCTGGTTTTGGATGTTAAAATCCAGGAATACGCTGTGCACGGAAATGGATTTTAGTGCACGCGGCTGGCGCAGAAAGTCGCACGCGCACACTGTGCGCCAGCCGCGTGCGCCACTTATGCGCTGAATTCTATGAATTACCCCGATAATTACCCACTCAACAATATTTCACCATATCAACAAGCTGCATTTGCGCAAGAAAAAGCAATATGGCTGTGCTGGCTCCAGTGCGCCCCAAGATCTCCAAACTGCGTTTTTGCAACAAATAAAACAATGGCTGCATGATCCTGCCAAGCACACTTCAGGCAGGATGGAACAAGGGGACACACTGAAGGAGCGTGCCAGTGTGTTCTGAAACATAAATAGAATGAGGTGAAAAGGCAGCTCTGCTTTGCTGAAAACCCAAAATTCCCCTTCAAAATGAAACTTTTCACCCTTTAAAAATGCTGCTGTGACGCTAATTCCATCTGTTCATTCTGAAACCACTGTGATTAAAAATGCCCTGTCATGCCCAGGATATTTCACTGTGCTTCACCAAAACCAGGCATAATTCCTGAGTGACAGGCCCAGTGAAACCAACTCTGAGAGAAATCAATAAGCAACTTCACTTTCACTCGCACGGGAACACACGTTTATTTCTTTCCAAAAGTTTCATAAATTTCCACTTACGGTGAGGCTCCTAGCTCCCCCCCGTGCTTGCAACTGTGCAGATTATTCCATGTGTCCTCCCTTTTTCATCACGTAAGATACCGGGCGCTCCACGCCTTCACCTAATCTCCAGCCCACTCCCTAGCAGCTGATCGTACATGTAGAACCTCCTGAGAGACTCGAACCTTTGGGATACCATCAAACTACTTGCCCACTTCTGTCGAATCCTCCTCAACGACGATAGAAGCCCAAACTTTACCGATCACTGCATGAGGCCCGCGGATGATCAATTCGAACACTTTGAACGCATATTTTGCCTGTAAATTAAGTGTATCATCCACAACATCTGCACAAGTATGCCTAATGTCTGCCTGTCTGTCATGCCTAATATTGCCCTCTGGTAGTGCCTTTTTGCCTGATTAACCGCGCATGACCCTGTTTCTACACGAGTACAACGCCTCCCAATGCAACCTCGATCTAATCTCACATGTACATTGTTCCCATCACGCTCTATGACGACCGCACTTGCACTGAATGTTTATCTCACTGCATGCCGTCTTGAGGCCTGCGCATCTCATGTCTGCTTGCCCCCTAGCCTTGAATGACCTATGATTGCACTGCTCCACTGTTCTAATTGCTCACCTGTATAGCCAATGACAGTTTATTTCTGCTTGCCCTAACTGGCCTTGAATCCGCCTATGTCCCGAATTGATGTCCCGCATGTCCCACCGTTTGCCTAGAATTTGCTACCAGCACAGTACTAGCACCTTTAATGATCTAAACGATCTGCCTAGCCTAAACTTGACCTGTGGTGGCTCATGCCAGTAAGGACTGCTCGCTCATATACGGAGTGTTTGTGCATGCTTGCTGCCCTACCTATTGCTTTGCCGCATTAACTGATTGTGAAATCTTCGTGATTGTGAGGCCAGCACCCCTCTTTATCTGCCGTGTTAAGTACTGATTGTATGCTCCACCTCCTCTCTGGAAACTATGGTCAAAATCACGGTCAACTCCTCCAAGGACACTGAATGATTTGCCTTTCCTTACCTGTTCCCCGTAGGCCTATTACCATACCAATTGCTCACCTACCCATTGCTCACGAAAGCTTTGCCACCGCTACTTAGCATGCTTTTATTAGCCTCGAACCAGACTGCTTACACCATAGCCCTGCTAAATTGTATCATGGTATACACCATGTCACTACACTTACCCATCCCAACACACACCTCTAACCCTTATAACATTACAACCTCCAATCCACTCCTAAACATGAATGACTCCCAACCCCCACTACCAAGTAATCCATGCCCAACTATAGCTAGGAATTTATGTCTTAGAACTAGACTAGCTAAAATCTATGAACCTCCCATTAGTTCTATTCCCACCACAATAGGACGAAGGACTAAGCCAACCTGGCCTATCCAGACCACCCTTTCGAACACTGTTCGTAATTCTGACCTTAGGCCTCTAAATCTAATCAAGCATAGTAAACCTAAAATAACACAATCGCATCATGCTACTACCACAACCACCGTGAGCCCCCAGATCAAGGGAGCTCTAATCAACTCCAGATCGCTAGTAGCACACGCTACAGACATTGCTGACCGGATCTTAAGAGAGGATGTTGACTTCCTCGCCATTACAGAGACATGGCTACACCCAGCAGCAGGCCCTATGCTTATGCTAGCAGTCCCGGATGGTTACTCCATACTGAGACAAGACAGAATAAAATCTAGAGGAGGCGGTATCGCTATTATTCACAAAGGTAGCCTCCCCATGAGATTAGCCACTCCTATTGATATCCTCTCATGTCAATTACTATCTGTCAAAGTTCCACTCACCAACGCCCAAACTCTTAACATCCACTTAATATACTGCCCCCAGGTCCCTCTGGAACCTTCAAGGATGACATCAACACCATTCTGTCCAGTAACCTCAAAGGTTCCTCACAAGTACTTATTCTTGGGGACCTCAATATGGGCTTTAATGACCCTCTAGACCAGCTTGCCCTCACAACAAGTAACACCCGTGCTGAAATAGGCTTCACTCAAAGAAGCAACGCACCTACCCACGACAAAGGCAGAATACTCGACTGGGTGGCCGACTACAACTGTCATGCCGATATCCTCTCTATCTTACCTCTAGCCTGGACTGACCACCACCATGTCTCATTCTTGCTCTCTACCAATAGACCCCCACAGCCCCAGCCATTAGGGTTCCACCGACTCTAACCAGAAATAAAAAGAATATTACCATGGAGAGACTTATCCCGAACTTACTCCCTACCCTCAAAATGCTCCTTGTTAATTCGGATCCAGAGTCTTCGGTCGAAGAATATAATAAAATGATGTCCACATCCTTGGACTTGATTGCCTCCATCAAACCTAGACCAAGTAAGCCCACAACTCATCTGAATAAATGGTTTACACCATTCCTCAAAAACCTAAGACAGCAAAAAAGAAATTGCCAGGCCGCCTGGAAAAAACTACCATCAGCAGCTAACAAATACAAACTTTCTAAACTTTCAGCCTTTTATAAAAGAGAAATTTGTCTAGCAAAATGAACTTCTTTCGACACGCGCATCTCCCAAGCCAAATCCAATACGAAGGAGCTCTTCACTATCCTCAAAGAATTAGAGACCCCCATAGCATCACCTGACACCTGCATCAAAGATAAGAAATGGTGCTCAGAGATCCAAAACGCACTAGCTAACAAAATTTCTACCCTACAAAATAAAATTGCTAGTAAAAGAGCCTCCTTAAACAACCCTCTCCCATCGAAAACAACCGAGAGTACTACTACCAATGATTCTACCCGTTTTAACTTCACCAAAGTTTCAACCCTTGTGTTATGTATGGGCACTTGTTCCGTTCTAAACTACGGGCTCGTGTCCCTTTAAGAAACGCGAAACCTGGTGCCTGGAAATTGGCATGGCAACGCTGGCGTCCGCTCCACTCCTCCCAGGGATCACGCCGAGTAACGCGCTGTGTTGTCACGTGATTTGCCTCCTTATTAGCACCTCCTCCCTCGAGGTCGGTGCTTCTGATCACGGATTAGTGGCGTTTCGAAATCTGTCTAAAGTTATCTTGTTCTCTCTGTTCCTGTCCTTGTTTCCCTGTTTTTTCCCACAGTTTATGATCACCTTGGTTCCTCGACGCGGATTGTTTATTGGATTGCTCTTCTTATCGCCTTGCCTTGAATTGCCTCGTCTGGTATCTTGATCACGGACCGCTACTGGACTTCTCTTGCCTGCTCCTTGGATGCCACGTTACTTCAGGCCAGACCTCGTCTGCATACGCTTTTCCACCTTTGGAGTGTTGTTCTTGGAATTTCTGGTTTTCTCCCGCTTACCTGGAACTTTGGAGTTTGCAATTGGTACACGGACTAGAGACTCCCTGTGTGTACTACCGTCCTCGTGCAGTCGGGTTAGGGTGTTATTAGGCGTCCTCGTGCCGTCGGGCTAGGTTGGACTGCTACTTTGTGGATTGCTTGGATCTTGCCTACGTGTGAATTTCCTCTCCTGGTATGAAACCACCGGTAAGCGGTTAACCTTTTCTGATAAGCCTGGGTGGAAGAAGGGGGGTGGCTTGTGTATCTTTTTCCTTGCATGGTAAATCTTTGGTATAACGCAACTCAAATCTTGCTGCTGTGGTGTGTTGTTATATCTCACCTTTGCAGGTCCGGCTTCGAATTGCTGTTGTATTATTCATCTCCAGTCCTCCTCCTTTGACGTCCCGCGTCTCGACCTGAGTTGTTCCATTGATACTCCGGGACTTCCATCAGCATCCATTCTTTTCTCCAATAGATCGCTCTGGTTCTTTCTAAACCAAAACCAGAGGGGCACATTGGGAAGAAGAACTCATCGGCTACACTACGAGGGCAACTCTGGTATCTGACAGAATCAGAAGCCTTAAATGGATGCCAATGAGACTTTGGCCACCATTTTGCAATTGGTGGCCGAACTCCGCAATGATTTGACCGCTGCCCATAATGCTACGCAGCGGCGCATAGATGATTTGCAAGCAGGTTTGTCGCCTCGGGGGGCCGAGGCGGCTCCTTTGGCGGGTATCTCTGACGCAGCTCCTCTCCCTTCTCAACAGGGCACGGGACCTGTTTATATGACGGCCCAGTTTCCCTTGGCTCCTCCTGAACGGTTCCAAGGAGACCCCAAAACATTCAGGACCTTCCTGAATCAGTGTAGGTTGCACTTTCTTTGTCGTCCTGCCTCTTTTCCTGATGCAACCACCAAGGCAGCATTTTTGTTGTCCCATTTAGGGGGCACTGCGGCCGCCTGGCGAATCCACTGCTGGAAGAAGGGAGTCATCTTCTATATAATTGTGACGCATTAATAGACGCCATGAGTCGTGTCTTTGACACACGTTATGCTACAGAGGCTACTGACTTAGAACTGCTCAATTTGCGACAAGGCGGTCTCTCTCTGCTAGCCTACGTGGCCAAGTTTAACCAACTGGTGGCAGAGAACGGTTGGCCCGAAGATAAGAAGGCCTCGCTCTTCTATAAGGGCTTGTCTGATTCCTTGAAGGACACCCTAGCTACGGTTCCACTGATACCCAAGACATTCCCCCGAGCTATTGGATTTGGTTCTTCAGATTGATTCTCGACAGGCAGCAAGGAAAGGAGAGAAAAGAACAGCTCCTCCGGTTTCTCTTTCTGTTCCCGTTCCTGCTTCGGGATCCTCTGAACCTATGCAAATAGGGGCTCTGAGAAACCCTCTATCGGCAGAAATCAGGGAACACCGTAAGAAGAACGGCCTATGTTTTTACTGTGGAGCATCTGAACACTTGCTCAGGGAATGCCCCAAAAGACCTACCAAGAAACAGGGAAACGCCAAAACCCGGTGACTGAAGGGATCCAGACGCCGGGTGTTTCATCTACAGATCCCCCTTTGTGTAGCCCTTATTGTCTGGCTGTGTCACTCACGGCCTCCGGTCTTGAGAGAAAGGAGGTTAGCATGGTATTGGACTCCGGAGCCACAGGGAATTACGTGGATGCCTCCTATGCGAGGGAATTGGGTCTTCCGATTGTCCTTAAATCTTGTCCTGAAATGGTGAATGCTGTTGACGGTTCTTCCCTGGTCTCTGGGCTAGTGACAGAACGCACTATCGATCTGGTCATGACCACGGATTGTGGTCATTAGGAAAGCATATCCTTTGATCTTATTGCCGCACCACAGTTCAGGTTTATATTAGGTCTGCCTTGGTTCAGGTTGCATAATCCTTCCGTGGACTGGTGTTCAGGGGACGTGTGTTTTCTCTCTGATTTCTGCGAGAGTCATTGTCTGACAACCCCTGCGATGGTCAATCCAGGCCGCGTTCTCTCTGAGCTAGCTGGTACCGTAGGGGCAGTTATCAATACTACGCTTCCTGTGGCATACCAAAAGTACAAGGATGTCTTCGATGCTCAGGTGGCGGAGGTGCTTCCACCTCACAGACCCTACGACTGTCCTATTGGATTGGTCCCAGGGGCCAAGGTACCTTCAGGATGCATATACTCCTTGACCCCAAGGGAAGACTTGATTTTGAAGGACTATATTAAGCGGTCCTTGGACTCCGGGTTTATACGCCCTTCTCGTTCACCTGCTGCCTCCCCCTTGTTCTTCGTCCCAAAAAAGGAGGGAGACCTTCGTCCTTGCATCGATTATCGGGCATTGAACGCAGTCACAATCAAAAACCAATATCCGATCCCTCTGATTTCGGTTCTACTGGATCAGTTGGGTTCGGCCAAGGTGTTTACTAAACTGGACTTAAGGGGTGCATACAATCTTGTACGGATACGCGAAGGCGACAAATGGAAAACCGCTTTCAAAACCAAGTATGGCCTCTTTGAGTACTGCGTTATGCCTTTTGGCCTGTGCAACGCTCCAGCTACCTTTCAGTATTTCATCAATGAGGTATCCCATGACATGTTGGACCAGTATGTTGTCGTATACTTGGATGACATCTTGATCTATTCCCCTTCGATTGCCTCTCATGTCACTCATGTTTCTAACGTATTGCAACGACTAAGGGATAATCGTCTGTACGCTAAACTGGAGAAGTGCATGTTTCATGTTACTGAGGTGGAATTTCTGGGCTATAACATTACCAACCAGGGCGTGCAGATGAGCCGTTCCAAGGTCTCTGCTATTTTGGACTGGCCGCGTCCCAACACATTGAAAGCCTTGCAAACGTTTCTTGGTTTTGCCAATTTCTACCGGCGGTTTATCCAAGATTACTCTGCCCTAGCTTCTCCACTGAAGGCCCTCACCAGCACTAAACATCCGTTCAAATGGAATGCGCAGGCACAAATTGCCTTCGAAGCCCTGAAGTCCGCCTTTACTTCTGCTCCTGTTCTCCAGCATCCGGATACGAATACACCATTTGTTATTGAAGCCGATGCCTCTGATGTAGCCTTGGGCGCTGTTTTGTACCAGCATTGTCCAGACACCTAAAGCCTCCATCCAGTGGCTTATCACTCCAGAAAACTTACGCCCTATGAAAGAAATTACACTATCACGGAGCGCGAGCTATTGGCTGTCAGAGACGCTTTCTTGGTTTGGAGGCATCATCTGTTGGGCTCTCCTGAGCCGGTACAGGTCTTTACTGATCACAGGAATCTCTTAGCCCTGCAGTCGGTAAAATGCACCACGGCTCGCCATGCTAGGTGGCATGAATTTTTCTCGATGTTCAATTTCATCATCACCTACCGTCCCGGTTCCTTGAACTCAAAAGCAGATGCCCTTTCTCGACTTCATGGACCTCCGACTCCTTCCAGCCTTCACGGCTCCCTGTTACTGCCTACTCAAGTGGTGTGTGGTTGCACGTTACGTCCCTCATTAAACGTAGCCATCAAGGATTGGGCGAGTAACCATCCTTCTGAGGTTGCCAGCCTTGGTTTGGAGCTCGTTCACTCACTACCCTATAAACAGGGTAAGATATTTTTGCCAGATGTTGATACCCGGCGTACCGCCATGCAGTGGTGTCATGATGCTGCTACAGCAGCCCATTCAGGGGTTGGAAAGACCTTGGACCTCTTGAGAAGATGGTGCTGGTGGCCTTCTATGAACCAAGATGTAAGGGAATGTATAGCTATTTGTGCCGTTTGTGCCCAGTGCAAACATCATCATGGGAAACCTGTGGGCCTGCTGCAACCCATGCCTATACCTGATGCCCCATGGAAGATGCTTTCTATGGATTTTGTCGTGGAACTGCCTTTGGTGGACGGTTACAACACTATCTGGGTAGTGGTTGACTACTTTACCAAGATGGCTATGTTTGTACCCTGCCATGGTGTCCCTACTGCTCCGGTGTTGGCGGATCTATTCTTGAAGAACGTGTTTAGAAGGTTCGGCCTACCTACTATGATCGTCACGGATCGGGGACCGCAGTTTACTTCTCGCTTTTGGAGGTCTTTGACCACAACCCTAGGCATCGATGGCAGATACTCCAGCGCTTATCATCCTCAAACAGATGGTCAAACGGAGAGGCTTAATGCAACCATGGAACAGTACCTCCGTTGCCTCACCTTCCAACGTCAAGGTACCTGGGTCTCCGTATTGCCGTTGGTGGAGTTTGCCTACAATAATTCCCTCCACTCTGCGACCCACATGTCCCCGTTTTACGCGATGAATGGTCGACATCCACGTTCCTTGCCTCTTGGTGCCGAACCACCATTCCACAATCCCGCTGCTTTGAGTTGTTTTAAGAGACTCTCAGACACTCATGCCTTAGTGAAGAGCCAACTGGTTCTGGCCCAGAGCCGTTCGAAAAAATATGCGGATGCACACCGCTCCCCGGCTCCTATGTATGCTCCGGGCATGAAGGTCTGGTTGTCTACGAAAAACCTACGATTGCCAGGTTGACGGGCCTTGTTACCACGTTTTGTGGGTCCCTATAAAGTTCTGCAAGTCATAAATCCGGCAGTGGTTCGTCTAGCCCTACCTTCTACTTGGAGGATACATCCGGTGTTTCATGTGTCCTTGGTGAAACCTTGTCACCCATTGACCAAACTACCTTTACACCCGTCTCCTGTTAGGGTGCATGGTTTTGACGAATACGAGGTGGCTGCTATCCTGGATACCAAGGTGTGCAGGGGACGGCGTTTGTACTTGGTCGATTGGAAGGGCTATGGTCCGGAGGACCGCACATGGGAACCGACTGAAAACATTCACGCCCCTGTCCTTATGGCCCGTTTTTGGTCCGCTCGGGGGTGAGGGCCCCTTTGCGGGAGGATACTGTTATGTATGGGCACTCGTTCCGTTCTAAACTACGGGCTTGTGTCCCTTTAAGAAACGCGAAACCTGGTGCCTGGAAATTGGCATGGCAATGCTGGCGTCCGCTCCACTCCTCCCAGGGATCACGCCGAGTAGCGCACTGTGTTGTCACGTGATTTGCCTCCTTATTAGCACCTCCTCCGTCGAGGTCGGTGCTTCTGATCACGGATTAGTGGCGTTTCGAAATCTTCCTAAAGTTATCTTGTTCTCTCTGTTCCTGTCCTTGTTTCCCTGTTTTTTCCCGCAGTTTATGATCACCTTGGTTCCTCGACGCGGATTGTTTATTGGATTGCTCTTCTTATCGCCTTGCCTTGAATTGCCTCGTCTGGTATCTTGATCACGGACCGCTACTGGACTTCTCTTGCCTGCTCCTTGGATGCCACGTTACTTAAGGCCAGACCTCGTCTGCATACGCTTTTCCACCTTCGGAGTGTTGTTCTTGGAATTTCTGGTTTTCTCCCACTTACCTGGAACTTTGGAGTTTGCAATTGGTACACGGACTAGAGACTCCCTGTGTGTACTACCGTCCTCGTGCCGTCGGGTTAGGGTGTTATTAGGCGTCCTCGTGCCGTCGGGCTAGGTTGGACTGCTACTTTGTGGATTGCTTGGATCTTGCCTACGTGTGAATTTCCTCTCCTGGTACGAAACCACCGGTAAGCGGTTAACCTTTTCTGATAAGCCTGGGTGGAAGAAGGGGGGTGGCTTGTGTATCTTTTTCCTTGCATGGTAAATCTTTGGTATAACGCAACTCAAATCTTGCTGCTGTGGTGTGTTGTTATATCTCACCTTTGCAGGTCCGGCTTCGAATTGCTGTTGTATTATTCATCTCCAGTCCTCCTTTGACATCCCGCGTCTCGACCTGAGTTGTTCCATTGATACTCCGGGACTTCCATCGGCATCCATTCTTTTCTCCAATAGATCGCTCTGGTTCTTTCTAAACCAAAACCAGAGGGGCACATTGGGAAGAAGAACTCATCGGCTACACTACGAGGGCAACTCTGGTATCTGACACCTTGAAGTGGAAAGAATCATTCTGTCTCTGAAACCATCTAATTGTCAGGGTGATCTGTGTCCTGCACAGCTTATCAAGGATCCTGCTAGAAACCTCTCTCCCTTCATTACAAAGCTTATTAACTCGTCCTTTTCCACCGGTACTATCCCCACTAATCTTAAACAATCTTGGGTACTTCCACTCTTAAGAAAACCTACCCTTGACCCTACCACACCGACTAATTACAGGCCTATCACGACTGTACCTTTTCTCCTAAAAATCTTGGATAATGTTGCCTATCTACAAATCCAGAAATACTTGGAAGAACACCATTTACTACGAGCTAGACAATCAGGCTTCCGTCCACAACACGGAACCGAGACAGCACTCCTCGACCTCAAGTCCCAAATCGATGAGATCAGAGACAATGGCAAAGCCACCTTACTCCTCCTCCTAGACCTCTCGGCCGCATTCGACCTGGTCCACCACAATATTCTCTGCAACCACCTTAACACAGCTGCTCACTTCTCTGAAGAAGCAACTACCTGGATAAGATCCTCCCTAAATGGCAGAACCACGAGGGTCTTCTCTCCCACAGCAGCGGCAAACCCCATACCAATCACCTGTGGTGTGCCACAAGGCTCCTGTGTCTCGCCCACATTATACAACATCTTCACCAAGCCTCTTTTCGATGATCTGGATCATCTCGGTGTCACCTACACTAACTATGCAGATGACACCCAGATCCTCTTCCCGCTTTCTGGGGATTATTAAATGGATTTGGCCTTGGTGAACAGAGTGTATATCATCATCCAGGCATGGATGGCCACACACGGGCTATGCCAGAATGATGACAAAACTGAACTCATCATTCTGGGCACCACCACTAGCCTAAAAAAACTAGGTCCCAATTACTCTTCATTTATAATTGATGGTAACAGCATCAGTGTAGGACATGAGGTAAAAACGCTTGGCTTTTACTTAGACTCAAAACTCTCATTTACCAAACAGGTCAATTCCTTAGCATCCGCTACGGCCTATATGTGCAAATTGATCCGCACAGCTAAACATTTTCTATCTGACCATAGCTGCACGATCTTGGCTAGAGCCCTCATCCTGTCTCGCCTGGACTACTGTAATGCCCTCTATTTAGGGTCCACCAAAGCCATCACCAGAAAAATCCAAACCTTACAAAATAATGCCCTTTGAGCGGCATTAGGTATTTCCAGAAGTGATCACATCTCTGAGAGTAGCAGACAAAATAACTGGCTCCCAACTAATGACAAAATTCTCTTAAAAACGTTGTCACTCACGCACAAATCTCTTAACAACGCTGCACCTATCTACCTAGCCGACAGATTCCACAGACAGACCTCCCTGACACCCTCCAGAACAGCCTACAAAGATTGCCTCTCTATTCCCAATTTCAATCGATCCATAATAGGTGGCAACAGCTTCTCAGTGAAAGCAGCTAAATTATGGAACTCCCTACCTCCCACTTTGAGAACTGACCTTCCCTACAAAAACTTCAGGACCAACACCCTCCTGTGGCTGAAAACCAATGCTATAAGTAGCTATCTCCCACTGTGAGGACTACCTCCCCTTACCCCAATGCACTCCCTACACATTCACCCACTATCACCCATACATGCTTACACCTCCAACATCAGCTAGTTGCCATGCACCAGTTATATTATCACCATTGTTCTACCTGTCTGTAACAGGAATTACTGTATATATTTTTTTGTAATTTCCGGTAATAGGACTTTACCTGTATATTTTTGTATTTAATACCTGTATGTAAATAACTTCTTTGTTGTAATCAAGCTTCGCATATACATGTAACCGCTGCGCCCTGTTACCCGAGGGTATGATCATGCATTATATATAATAAACATAAACACACAAACATAAACAGATCCAGACTAAGACTTCAATGTATCTATGCTTCGGATAAAACTCCTGCATTTAAGGAAATCCCTATAGATGCAAAGACATTTTGGAATCTGAGGGAGCTGCCAAACCGAATTTAAAGAAAGAAATGCTGGCAGTTTTCAACACGTGTAAAAATGGGCTTTGCCGACTGAAGGAAAAAAAATGGCCCGTTTAAAAATAAACTGTTGAATGAAAGCCTACTTATTTAGCAATGTGAAGGGGTTTTGTTGCTGGTGAAAAGACATATATGGGATATTTTCTTTCACAGATTTGTTTAATCCTGGACCCAAAATAAGAAAATGAAGAATTTAAACCACATGGGCTGAATTGAATTAGCAAGCTCTAAAAAAAAAAAAACAGTTATTCCAGTTGTCATCCCTAAAGCTTCCCCCCTGAGGAAGGGGGATCACGCCATAAACTCTCAGCAGAGACTAACAACCCACTGATAATTACAGGGTGGGAAAGGATCTAATCTACAGAAATCCACTGACAATGGGTCTCCCAGGACAAGGAAGTTGGAAGTGTGAAGGGGCAATAAAACCTCCAATCAAGATGAGAAACCCCCACCTTGCCTTGAAGGAAAAGACAGAGTTGGTTACAGTTGATGTTACGATTTCCCGTCGGCACGGGATTTTTCAGCGCTTCTCTCTGTGGCGCCGCTGGCGTCACGTTGCTAATCTCCAAGTAGCTACTCCCAAGATGGCCGCTGTTTCTCAGAGCGTTGGTCCAGAGGATCGGGAGACGGGAGAACCGACTCCGCACATCCTCGAACCGAAAGTACTTCTGCGCCCGACACAGAACGGCTTCACGTTGCTTCTGCTATCAGAGACTGCGCTCCATGAGTATCGCTCCTAGGGACCTTCAATCCTTACGAACTTGCTATCCTCACAGACCCACCTACTTACTTCCTTTTTCTCTCTACCCTTCAGGGTTACATCCCGCGCGATCGTGAATCTCTCCCCTCTCTCCCAGGATCTACGTTATCCAGCCCATTCACCTGATTCCGCTCTACTAGGTAAACACGGTACAACCCTTGTTCCTTTCCAACTATCTGCCAATCCCTGCACTCATTCAATCTGCTTTCCCCGTCTCTCAGCACTCGCCACGTCGATTCAATATCGAACTACAACACCCAGGCAATCCTTCTCCCTGGATGCAGATTCCTCTTTCCTTCACGTCTCTCTTGTTGGACATTGAGCAAACCTGTTCGGCCTCCTACTAGCCTTCCTGGGTAGAATCTCCCTCTAATTTTCACATTTAACCTTTCTTGTGATTTCTGTCCCCATTACTAACTGTTACTTCTTGTTCTAACTACAGACTTCTGACACCCCACGGACAATTTAACAGAGAACATCACATCTCATTAGAAGTCCACAGAAGACAGCACGCTTCCAATTCTTCATCACCTCCATTTCGGGGTTTTCTTCCCCTAGAGGGTTTCCCCGGCATTTTCACACAGTGTCGAATTTTACCGAGCTGTGAGAGAGCGCCGGGTGGATTACTCATATCACTTGAAAGCGAGAGTTGAAGAACAGGTAGGATTTTGCTCTTTATACCTGTGTGCATATTGAGGGGGTGATTGAGACGTATCGTATCCACCAGGGGAATAGTTTTAACAGTTGAAGGAAGAAATAAAATGATCTAGTGACAATGGACTGCCTTTTGGTTCCAAAAACTGTTTCATAAATAAATGTTAAAGACTTTTATCTCAACAGCAAGACTTTGTAAAAATGTACATTTTTCGCAGCGTAAAAGTGAATTTTTTGGCTTTCTTTTCATACTTGGTAGAATTCACTGACACCTTGGGGACAGAAATGGGAGAATATGGCGGATTACAAGGAAAGCATCCGTGTTGCAAATGTGCCAGGTGATCATCCACATCCATGTGTAAAGTTATAGAATTCTGAGTAAAAATCCCATTGAAAAGTGCGAAAAACTGGTAGGAGGGCGAAACAATAAAATGTATGTTTTTGGCAAAATTGGATTTTGGCTAAAATAACTGTGGGAGGTTTTTGGACATTGTAAAATTCACACCATAAATTTGACATCATTTTTCTGAAATCAAACCACTGAGAGCGTGGCAGAGACTATCACCCTTGTCCAATCTTGTCATTAGAGGTGGGTTTAGTTAAGCCTCCCCCAGTCATGTACTGTGATGATGTCATTAGGCATTATAAATAAGAGTCCCTGACACACAGACACACACTCTTCCTGATTTTCCTCCACTGGAGTACTGTTCCTGTTTCATCTATCCAGATTCTAGATCCCAACTAAAAGGCCAAAACATTGCTGACCCTACTCCAGGGCCACTGCAAAACCCGAGAATTGCTGATCCTGCTCCAGCAAAGCCACAATTTTGAAATCCCACTAAAATTCCCAAATAACCAAGGGGAAAAGCTGTGGTGTTTTTGGGAAGCATCCTGATCCCACTAACTGCCTGCATACTGCCATCCAGCTGATCTGTAGTATCCAGTGACCAGAATTGCCAGTCCAGAAGTGCTAACCGGTAACCAGAACTGCCCAGCTGTTTGCCAGGTGACCTGCCGTGTAGTGACCAGAACCGTTGACTGTACAAAATCCCCCCCAAAAAAAGTGGACTGTGAGTATCAATTGCCACCCCATCTGAACCCATAGCCTTTCTTGTCGTTGTCCTCATCCCACGAAGTCACCCTATCCATATCATGATACCTTGTTCAAACTGTCACCATCATTCTTTCAATCCTGCCCTTGATTTCTAGTGTTAGGGCCACGTTTCTCTCCATTTCTGTCTTGCATAGATCCTAAGTCATTAGCGATATTGTATTTAAATAAATTAATTTCCCTTAAGTAAAGGGGTACACTGCGTGAAGGGTTACAACTGCAGCGTAACTTTTGAGATTCACGGGTGGCGTTCCTCATTTCTTAGCCATTAAATCTAGTTTAAGTAAGATTTGCCTTTCAATTTCAAAACCGATTCCTCATTTCACTGCTCTATTTTCCTAAAAACGAACCTCACTCTATCTTGCATAACTCACTCAATTTACCAGCTAGAGACCTAATTTCACTTCCATAGTGTACAGCACTCCAAATCAGTGTATTTCACCCATTTTTTATTAAAAATCCTTTGGGTAATTTCAGGCGGGAATCGCAAAGTTTGCAAAGTTTCCTACGTGTCTTGCTACAACCTGTTTCAACCCTGTCACTCATTGTTGAACTGTATGCTTTTGGTAATCCATGCTTTGTGATTGTTAGTGTAATTGCATTGTGGTTTTAGTGAGGAATTATATTTGCTTCAAGGTTTTTCACACACATTCATTATTTATTTGTCCATTTCCGAGTGTCATTTTACAACAATGCAAGGTGTTTAAAATCAGTTTTTCTCTCTTATTTGGGGAGGGAAGGTCAGATTTGTATTCTGTTTCCTATGATCATTTCCGATTACCTGCTGCTTCTGTTTATCCACACAGAATTGATTATTTGTGGGTTGAGGGAACATTGCAGGGGGAAATTGTAACTTAAGTGCAATCTTATCCAAACCAAAAGTGCTCCTACTCTGCTCTGCTGTGTATAAGTTTCATTAGTGTGGAATGTATTTACCCATGCATCCGAGCCCTACCTCAAAACTGTGCAGTACTGACATGAAAACATCATGATGGCCAGAGCTTCCCAGAAAATGCACAGGGAAATGCATGAAGAATAGGCTGCCACTCATTTTTGCCGATGTTATGGGCACAGAAGGACACTGCCTAAAAACCACCAGTGGACTACCCACACAGTAGTCTGAAACCATTGGGAATGGCAATGCTGATTGCCAAAAGCAAACCCATAACTGTGGAGAATTCATTTTCTTAAATCCCAAAAAGGGGTGCAGTACCAGTACTCACCACTATCCAAAAGCCGGCGTTTTAAAACCACCAGATTTTACTTTTTTGTAGAAAACTGAATAAATGAACCCAAAACAGGCCAAAGAAAGACTTACTGAGAGGTGGATACAATGTAAAGTTATATTCTGAAGTGACTTGAAGGTTTATAACAAGACTGGCTGAGCTGTGGATTTCAGCAGTTTAAGTAAATTTGGACTGAAAGACACTAAAAAAATCTAAATGTTTAAATTGACTGAGTGACCTACTTTTGAGTGTCACATAGGTTGCAATTGTTTAAATGTCATAGTTTTAAACTTAGAATCAGCATTATTACTGCATATGTAAAAATGTTTAGTTTATTTGAATGCAGAAACTGGGGAACAGAAGTGACATTTTATCTAAAAAAAAAAACTGGCTTAAGGAACTGAACTTTGCCTGGCAACTACCCCCATCAGGAGTGAAACTTGAGTCACAACTGTGTTCCCAGGCCTATCTGCCTTTTGCTGGCCACACTAAGGATATGCCATCTCTCTGATAATTGAATTAGGGGGAGCCCCACAGAACACAGGAGCTCTGAACAATGCAACCCCCTTCACCCAGGCAGATGGTTTATTACAGAGGTCGTAAAACAGCTTCCTCTTGGCAGAAGCTGGGAGGGGCACTGCCTGTGAGAGCAAGCTGGCTTGGCAGAACTGGAAAAACCAGAAATTCAACCTTGTGCTGGGGAAAACCACACCCCTTTGGGGCCAGAACATAACGCTAAAAAGATGAATAACTCATAGAGCGGACATGTGAAAATTGTATAAATGACACCATAATTCTTGTGATTTTTCTGCCCACATTTTAAGAGGTTTTTAGAACCGGTGGTATGTTCAGGGGAGTTTTAGCGGAAAAGAGGATATTACTCAAAATGTGTGCATGTGAAAAATCTGACACTTCATCAACTAATGTCCATACTCCTTGCGCACATGTGTGTAAATTTGGGTTAATGTCCGAAATTGCAAACCAGTTAAAAAGTGCAAAATATTGCCATTTCTGAATGCAAGCCCCCAGGAAGAGCAGAGTTCGAACAGCGGATACCTCCTGTGATATGTGAGGGGTGCGTGTAATTTTAAAACAATATGTACCTCTGCAAATATGTATTTGGTTCAAATCTAGATTTGTGTGCAAGTTGACAGGAGGAGTGGACTTTCTGCAGGCTGTAAAATGACATCACTCTGACACAACTTAGCTCCCCCAATCAGGGGAGAAATGAAAGCTTGGCCAATGACAAGTGGAGAGGGGCTGGCTAGTGATGCTGCTCACACACACCCATTTTGAAAACACATAAAAGCAGACAGACAGGACAGATAGGGACCTTCAAATCCATTTGCAGCTGGAAGCTCTGCCGGGAAAATCCATACTTTACCTCCATCAACCTTCAGAGACCCAGACCAGACCAGCAGAGTAGAGCTGACCTGTTAGCAGAACCAGAGAGAGCTGACCCAGATCACTGTGAAGTGCAGAGACCAGAGTCCCGTCCAAAACCTGACCAGATCCGTGGGAAGGCATATTTCTAAATATATTGTGAGTACATAGCAAAACTGTGCAGAACCCAATCTCTTAGTTAAAATAATATAATCCAAGCTATTTTTATCTAAGTAGAACTGTCTCCTAACTGTCACCTGTCATTTGTAAAGCTGTCACTTGTCATTTCTAGTTGCAAACTGTCACTTGTCTTTTTGAAACTTTAAAATTTCAAATCTGAAAAACGACCTTCACAAAATCGCTCATATCTCCGCGACCGTTTGTCTTAGAGACTTGCAGTAACTTTCCTCTGGAAGCTGAGATCCTAGGCTTTCCTAGGACCCCAAAACGATAGTGCTAGTACTTGTAGTTCCTCTGTAATCGTGCCAGACGCATTCGCAATTTTACCGCGATTTGCAAATTTCTTCACGTGTGAAAACAGAAGCTGCTTGCTTTCCAGTTGCCAAAAATGTGTTTAACCTGCTAGTTACACCCTAGATCCTTGCTAAAGTGAGCCTGGACTAATATTAACTTGATTTCACTCACCCTGAACCCCTAGAGGGAATTAAAAGCATTTTAACATATTTTCACTCCATTGCCAGCACATATCAAAGCATTTTGCCTGTGTTTTCAACTTCTGTAGTCTAAGTTGCTGGGTGAACTGAATCACATTTAATTGCATTTCTGAGAACTGTGTGCCTTCCTTCCATTTCCTTGCATTGCATAAAAGGGGGGGGGGTGAATTGTACAAGAAAGTGATTACATTGTTTTTGCTGAAATCCTATCAAGTTATTTTCTGTACTGCATTTCATTCCACATTGCATCCATTGGAAACCATAAAAGTATTGTTGCTATCTTATCCATTTCATGTCAACTCCTTAGTGATTATCAAGAAGTGTGCTAGTGCCAGATTCTCCGTTGTTAATCTTTATCATACCAGATTAAGTGTGATATCCAATTATTAATTTATTATAAAGCGTGATATAATATATATTGTTTAAGTTATCAAATAAACCTTTAAACTTGCAAAACAGAACTACTTCTTGGCTCAGTGGGGTCAGGAGGATTCCAAGAGAGGGGTGTTATATAGGGGTAGTCATCCAGAACGCATGAACTGGACATAAAGATATATCAATAAGGGTTTTCATTCAGTATTATAGACTAGGCGTTGACTTAGCTGTAGTGTTGAATTGAATCCTCTTACAAATTGGGGGCTCGTGCCGGACGTTTGGGTTAGATCTACCATTTGTGCAGATTAATACAGCGTGCCAGCTGACCAGATACACATATCCGGTCGGATCACCACGCTGTGTTACGCTGTAAAGCACTCCTCATAGGAACACTCCAAGAAAAGTTCTGTTCTGCAAAAATAAAATACTAACTTCTGTAAGTCAGGACAGAGACCAATCTCTAGAATGACGACCTTGGTAGATATGAAAATAGCCAGAGAGCACTTCTTACATAAACTATTTGTGAGAGGTGAATGGGCTGAGCAGGGCCAGGATGCCTGGTTGCAGGCCATCACGCGACAGGTCACTGAAACAGGGTCAGACTTATGGAGAGATCAGGGTCCATTACATGTGGCCCTGAGTGAACTATATATGGCTCCTAAGGCCAAAGATGAACACGACAAGATCGTTAGGATAGCGGCATATTTATATTTATATATGGGAGCCATACAGAATAAATGTGCTGAAGGCCATGATCTGGCAAAAAGGCAACAGATGGCGTTAGAGAAGGCCCAATCTGATCTGGACTCTTCTGAGCAAAGGCTGCACAGAAGCCAGGAGTCAGAAAATGAGACCAGACAGTACATCACTAAAATAAAGGAGGATATGGATGTGCTGCAAAAGGAAAAGTCAGACCAGGATACCAGATTTCTGGCCTTGCAGAAGGAACACCAAGAAGGTTTGGACTCCCTACTGCAAAGCCAGAAAAAGCTGGAGCAACAGCTAGACTTCAATAGGGCATGTGCTGAGCAGGTAGTCACCCTGCAAAGCCACCTAGATAGGGAGAAGGCAGAGAGCAATAAACTGATTCTGAAAGACCTGGATACCCAGGCAGAGTTTGATCAGGAGCGCCAGAAAGCTGGTGCCTTCCAAAGGCAAAGGGACGACCTGACGGTACAGATGCAGACTCTTAGTCAGGAAAGGGACACCTTAGGCCAGGAAGTCTGCCACTTAAAAAGAAAAATGGAAGAAAATCACCTGGCCCACCAGGGACTGGGTGACCTCCAAAAAGAACACCAGAACTTGCTAGAGCACACCAGGAGGGTGGAGGATGCTCTAGCAAGAAAGGAGCAGGCCAATAGGGACACAGCTCAGGAGGTAACCCTCCTGCAGCAAAGACTGGCCCAGTTCTCCAGGACCAACCAGGAAGCACGGAGGGAAAATGAGGCTCTCTGCCAGCACAATGAGAGGCTCCAGCAACAGGTAGCGATGCAGGAGAAACTGATAGAGTCGAGTAAGGCCTTAACAGAGGAACTGAAAGCACAAATGCAGGCTCTTGCATTGCAACAGGGAGCAGGGGCGGATAGAGATGAGGTCCGCTGGGAAAGAGAGATTCCTGACCATAACCGCAGGAGCCCTAACACCAGGGGCCTTCATCTCCCCCAGTCCCTGGACTCTACCACCCCCATGTCCCCTGGCGCACATGAGCACAGGGCCACAGGGATGGCAGATTACTATCCAGCTAAGAGTATGGGGCTCATTGGCCAGTACCACTCAGGAATGGAGGGGTGGGCATCCGGGTATGGGCACCCAAGTACAGTACAGTTCAATGGGGAACCTCAGGAGAGTAGGCCCATTAAGGGCATCCTGAAAACCTCTGCCCAGTTAGGTCAGTGGAGGGGGTACCCATCAAATCCTGGCAGCAAGGAGGAATCTGAAGACTCCTCTGAACTGCGCAGGACACAGGAGACCAGGTCCCCACATTCTGCCAGCCATTCCCAGGCTCGCAGAATCCGGGAAAACCTGGAAGAACAGACGGGAACCTCTGGGAGCAGTGCCTCTGAGTCCGAGGACGAATGGACAAGGGTTACCCGAACCAAAAAGGCCAATAAGGCAAAAAGGGCCTTGCTTAAGGACCCCTTAAAGCAGATTAAGGCGATCAGGAGCGTCATCACGCCTTACCATAAGAACGCTAAGTATTCTGTTTGGGAGCACTTAGAGTTGTTTGAACAAATGATGGAGACTTTCCATTTGAAGGACAACCAAAGCTGTATTCAATATGTAAAGTGGACCTTCTCCCCGGAATACTCCAGTTTCTTTGCGGGGCTGGAGGACCAAAATCATTTAAGATGGTCCACCTATAAGGCGGCCATCTTGAAACATTTTTCCATTCATAGAAATCCTCAAGAGGCTCGCAAGGCAGCCTACAATTTACAATGTGGGGAGGATCAGGCCCCACAAGAATTTGTGCAGGAGTTAAAGCGTGCTTTTGCGCAGACCACCAGAAGGGTGCACACAGACAGTAGAGAATTCATTAATACATTTTTTCATGCCTTGCCCAAATACATAATGACCCAGCTCGTGAGGGATTTTCACGAGAAAAGATCTTTAGACTGGGTCATTGAACAGGCTACCCGGATATATGAGGTGCAGAAACCGGTAGATAGCAAAAGTAATGCCCAGAAAAACCCCAAAGCCAACAGCACCCCTGCTGCTGCCAAGGTGGCAGAGGTAAAGGTCACCCCCGTTTTAGATTTGGAGATGGGGGGGCCTAAAAACCTACCTGCACCTAATAATGCTAGGCCCAGGAGGTCCTCGGGTCAGTCACAGACAGGGAGCCAAGGAGGCAGCCCCACAAATGGGGTCCCTCGCTCTCCTGATTATGTAAGTCCCCGTTACAAGGGAAATCGACCCATCCTGGGTTATGTGTGGACTCCTCCAGCCCAAGGGGGGGGATCAAGCCAAGCACCTAACCCAGGGAACTTCCCTCCAAACTTCCCACAGGAGGGCAGAAATTTACCAAACCCTGGGCAGAACTTTTTCCCCAGATATCCACCCGACTTTCAGCCCCAAAACCATCCATCCTTCTTTCCCCAATTCCCTGAGCCCAGACCACTGAATCCGGGAGAGGGGAGGCCAAGGGTGGAGGGGGTACCCAAATCTTCCCAACCCGGGGTATTACCAGAGGAGGGACAGCTACCCTTCCCGGGATCAGCCCAGGGGAGAAAACAGGGCCCCGTATCAGCCTGAGCGGGTTTCCCAGTTAGAGCGCCAGGTTCAAAACATGGCGCGGGATCTGGGTCACATACTGAGGGCTCAGCAGAACCCTCAGATGGGCGTGCCGGCGCAGAACGCACCCAACTCTGGACCTGGTGCTCCAGAACAATGACGGGGGCAGCACCCCGATAACTCACCGGTTCCCAGGGAGGAGGCACAAAGGGAAGGGGGGTGTAAAGCCTTGGAGGAAGCTTCCTTCCTCACTTGTAAACAGCCCCTGGAAACCCAGGAACCGGAAACAAAATCTCTTGCCCCTGAAAGTCTGCCTCCTAAGGAGCAGAGGGGGGGTAGGAGAAACAAAAGACCCAAACAGACTCAGTTTGAGGAGGAGGTACAGGTCTTCCAATTTGAGGGAGAGGGATCCTCAGAGGATCCTGGGAAAAGGATCTTCTCCTTCAGAGAGGGGGGAACTCCTCCCAAAGAAAAATGGGTCCCTAGGGATGCAAATCCAGACTGGGGAGAGGTGGAGACTGAGCTACCGCCGCCCACCATCTCATCCCAGAACCAACAGCAAGAAAATCCCCTGGTTCAAACCCATCCTGGTGACTGCCTCCAAAAAGGGGGGGGGGCGGCCCAGAACCGGAGCCAGGGGAACCCACAATGGCTCTGATCTCCAGTTGCCAATTTTTTCTTTCAGATTCCCAAGGCTCTCCACAGAATTCTGCCCAAATCTCTTCGCTAGCGATGTCCAAAACCAGAAAGTTAGCCCACCAGTTGTCCAAAAATGTACATTACCTGTGCCCCCTTGAGGAGAAGGAGGGAAGATACTATGCCCCGGTACAAGTACAGGGGCAGGGTACAATTTTGGCACTGGTGGACACTGGATCTCAAGCTACCCTTCTGTCCAGAAGGGCCTTTGACGAACTGAATGCAGGAAGGGGAGAGAATTACCAAATTCCTCTCACCTCACTTCCTGGACAACTCCAGAACTTTGACGGGAAGGAAATTCCCGTTGAGGGGACTGCAGATTTGGACATTAAAATTGGGCGACACAAGTTGAAACACCCAGTCATAGTTGTGACTCCAGAGGGCACCCCTTGTTTACTAGGGAATGACCTCCTGAGAAGGTTGTCACCCCTAATAGATTGCGTAAACAAGGTCCTCTGGACCCAGACTAGCCGACCAATAAAATTAAAACGGAGTGTCAACCATGTTAGTTTAAACGGCACCTGCCACATGGTTGAACAAAAATCTGACCAAGTAGAATTTCACTTCCAGAATAGCCAAATTCCAGACGTGACAGTAATAGCAGTAGGACAACAGACTGGTGATGGGGGGTCCTCTCTATTTCTGAAAATCAACCTTCCTTCTAGTCTAAAGTGGTATTCCACGCTGGAAGGAAACACTCTGAGATTCTATACTAATCCACAATCAGAAACTCCCACTCCTATAGTCCAGAAAGATGTGAAATCAGCTCAGAGCCTGGCTGATATTCAGCAAATTGGAGAGCAGTTGTTCATCCCTGTCCAATTAAATGATGGGAAGGACTCTGTTCTCGCTCGAGTGTGTGTGAACAACGGTAAGAGCTTCATCAGCGAAGCCATGTTCCGCCAACTCCCAAAAGATCCAGCCATTCCCACATTCAAACTGATAGACAAATGGGAAATGGACCTGGAAGCGCCTAATTCCAAACATCTCCTGCCAAGCAGGTGTATGCTCAAAATCTCCATTGGCAACAAGAGCATAGTCCACAATTGTTGGGTCGTGCGAGACGTCCCTGCCGCCTTTTACTTAGGCAGTGACATTCTCAATCGCTTTGCCATTAGTTTGGACCTAATAAACTTCAAAGCTTGGTCCCGATTAGCGGATAATCCCATGGGCTTTGATGATCCAGAAAAAGCATTTAGGTCAGCTCAATTGCTACCTTATGCAGTTGAAATTCAGATCAAAGAGGAAGTCACCATCCCAGAAAGGACCCGACAATTCTCCCTGGAAGTGAAAGTTAAAAGAGGACAACATTTGAAAAACCCTGATGCTTACATATATCTAAACGCTTCTCTCCAACAGCAAGGGTTGGGGGTAAACCCAACTCCATTAGTCAACATAGAACATGACACCATTCTAATAGAGGTGGATAACAGCGACTTAAAGAGTATTACTCTAGCCGCAGGCACCATTAGTGGAATGGCGGTTGATGACCGACATTTTTCTATCGACTTAGTAAATGAACTGTTAGGACCAATCCCCAAGGACTGTTTTGACAGTGACAGTGAGGACAATACAACACCAGACAGGATTTTTACCCGGCATGGGGGGAACTTCCTGGTGTACACTTCTTGCCCTTATGGTAAGGAAGATGTGACTTGTGACTTCAGGAGGGATGAGGTGATTTTCCAGGTCCATGAGGGCTGCCTTTCCCACCTGAAGCCTCCAGTCCAAATCAGCACTCTGACCAGGGACTTCTCCACCCAGCTGGAGGAGGCCGCTGAAATAGCCAAACCAGAAGTCTTTCCAGGCTTCAGGCAGATGGTGGAAGAGAGAGTCAACCTAGCTGATGCCTGTGTGACTCTGGAACAAAAGCAAAAGTTGAAACAAGTTTTCTTGGATTTCCAAGATCTCTTTGCGGTAGACTCGTATGACTGTGGCCACACCGACATCCACACAACAACAATCCCCACGGACCCTGGCATGACTCCTGTGTTTGTGAAGCAATATCGCTTGCCTCTCGCATCAATGGAGTCCCTTACTGAAATAATTAAGAACCTTGAGTCCCGGGGAATAATCCGTCCAGTCCACAGCACTTTCAATAATCCGGTGCTGGGAATATTGAAGCCAAACGGCCAGTGGAGACTCTGCGCTGACCTTAGGGAGCTCAACAAACGGGTCCATACTTCCCGATGGCCTCTGCCCTACATTGACCAAGGGCTGGCCCAGATCCAGGGGTCACAGGTATTCACTGCAATAGACCTGACCAATGGATACTGGACCGTGCCTGTCAGCAGGGAGGACCAATACAAACTGGCTTTTACCTTTGGGGGCCAGCAGTATACATGGACCCGGACTCCCTTCGGATACCTCAACTCCGGCAATGAATTCAACATTTTCCTACATAAGGCCATGCCCGACCTGGGTGCGAGGGGTAACC
Organism: Ambystoma mexicanum; assembly: GCF_040938575.1. Classification (NCBI taxonomy): domain Eukaryota; kingdom Metazoa; phylum Chordata; class Amphibia; order Caudata; family Ambystomatidae; genus Ambystoma; species Ambystoma mexicanum. Next base: position 1,142,015,147 of record NC_090921.1, on the reverse strand, counting down.
TGGCTTATGTAGATGATGTCCTCATCAAAAGTTCATCTGTGGAGGAACACATAGCGGAGATCCGTTATGTTCTGACGCAGTTGAGGGCCGCCGGAGCAAAACTTTCCTTTCAGAAAGCACAGTGGTGTAGAACCCGTGTTAATTTCTTGGGGCATGAGATTACTCCTCAGGGTCTCTGTCCCCAGGAAAAGAAAGTGGAAGCACTTCAGAAACTGAAAGACCCCACAACTCTGCGAGAACTAAGGAGCCTCCTTGGACTGACTAATTACAGCAGAAAGTTCATTGAGGGCTACGCCGAGATTACCAGACCCCTGATTCATCTCCTGAAGGGGGGGTCAAGTGGGAATGGGGTCCAGAACAATCCGAGGCAGTAAGACAACTCAAAAGAAGCCTCTCACAAGCGCCTTGCCTAGCTTACCCTGTCAGAAACAAGGAGTTCTTCCTGGAGACGGGGTTTTCTAATACGTGCTTGACGGCAGTATTATACCAAAAGCATGACAAGGTCAATAAAGTAATCTCCTATGCAAGCAAAACTTTATCCTCTGTGGAGGAAAAATTCAACGATTGTGAGAAGGCACTCCTGGCAACGGTGTGGGCATTGAAGAATTACCGCCCGTTTATCCAGGGGGAACACATCATAGTGGAGACTCCACACCAGCCTCTGCAATATCTCCAAAGTGACAGAATCCGGGCCGGAAATGTGAGTAATTCCCAAATTACTTTCTGGATTCTGTCAATGCAAGGCTTTCCTGTGGAGGTCAGATATGGCCAAAACAAGAAGAGTCCCCTCGCGCAAGGTCTGGCTGACTTGCATGATTGTGCCAGAGAAAACTGTCTCGAGGACGAAAGTCTAAAAATAAAGGACAACACGGAGGCATACCTTAATTCCCCACACAAAGTCTTTGAAGAAGACAAGTGTGAGGGAATGCCCACTGTCTATGTGGATGGATGCTCTTACCATGTTGACAACGACGGGGAGAAAGAACTGGTGGCTGGCGTAGGGAATACATGGGTGAATGAGTCCCCAGAACCCTCCGCTGGATACAAAATTGGTTCCCGAAGTAGTCAGGTGGCAGAATTGATGGCTGTGCATCAGGCCATCCTCACTGCTGTCCAGCATCAACTCCACGAACTGGTCATAATCACAGATTCGGATTATGTACGGAACGGGTTCGTGGAGCACCTGGTTAATTGGAAAGCCAGGGGCATGTTATGTGCTAACAACAAACCCTTGAAACATGGGAAGTTGATCCAAAACATTGATGATCTGGTCACCTCGAATGAGATGACCATCTATTGGAAAAAGATCAAGGGTCATTCCAAAGTAGAGGGACCAGACAAAACTGGAAATGACTTAGCTGACCAGCTGGCCAAAACCGGGGCCATCCAAGGGGATCTAATTGAGATTGAGTCCCTGTTGGGGGAAATCCAGGTCACTGCTATCACTAGGTCCCAGACAAATGCTCACAACGACCTTTCAATTGCACAGTGGAGTAAGGAGACCCCTGATGCTGATTTGATTACAGCTCAGAAGGGGGATCCAATTATTGGTAAGTTTTACCAACACCTTGAGGACCCTGAGAACTTTCCCCTGACGGATACCGATTACACTGGGAAAGAGGACCTAAGAGTGTTGATGAAATGTCCAAAAATGTTCCGAATTCAAGATGGTTTGTTGGTAAGGAAATCCAAAGCTGGCCACGATCAGTGGGTGGTTCCTACCTCATTCCGAAGCCTGATGTTAAGTCACGCCCATGATGCGGCCACCGCCGGTCATAGGGGGTTTCACACAACACTGGAAATCTCAAGAGAGGTTGCATACTGGCCACACATGGGGCAGGACCTCAACCAATACTTGAAGGGGTGTCTTGTGTGTGCACAATTTCAGCCATCATCCCTCACGCACCGTGCGCCTCTCCAAAAGCGGGGGATGACACTGCCATGGTCAGATTTACAAATCGACTTTGTAGGCCCTGTGATTCGCTCTGCTAGGGGGAATAAGTACATGTTGACTGTGACATGCTTGTTTACCAAGTGGGTGGAATGTCTCCCAGCCCCAAACTGCAAGGCAGAAACGGCAGCTGCCTTGATGATTAACCACATCTTTTCCCGTTTTGGTCTACCTCAAAGGATTGAGTCAGACAGGGGTAGCCACTTCACCAGTGAAGTAATGACAAAGATGTGGGAGATACTGGGGTTCAAAAGGAAATTGCATATTGCTTATAGACCAGCTTCTTCTGGGGCAGTAGAGAGATATAACCGAAGCATTGTGGGCATCTTAAAAAAGTTTGTGGCAGATTCTGGGCAAAGTTGGGATATCCGATTACCTCTGGTCCTAATGGCCATCAGATCTACCCCTTCATCTGCAACCAAAATGTCACCATTTGAGTTGATGACTGGACGCAAGATGGTGCTTCCTCAGCATTTGCTCTACAGGACCCAAGAGCAGACACTGATAAATGCCTCCACAACTCATGAGTATGTGGAGAATTTAAGGAAACACCTTCAACATGCTTTTGCTTATGCTCAGCGGAATCTAGAAAGATCGGCTGATAGCATGAAGACCCACTATGACCTGAAGACTTCCAGGAAGGAATATCAGGTGGGGGACCAGGTCTATCTATACAACTTCCAAAGAAACCAGGCAAAACAGCGGAAATTCTTGCCTACATGGAAGGGACCCTTTGAGATCATCGACAAGATCTCCCCTGTGGCCTACAAAATCCACATCCCCAAAGGTCCTTTGGCCGAGGGGGAAGACAAGTGGGTCCACATAAACCAGTTGAAATGTTGTCATCCCAGGCACACTCTGCAACAACTGGAGGAATCCTCTGGAATCGTAGCGGGTACTGTCTCAGACTAATTCAGTTCCAACCATAAAACATACCACATCTAGTCTCTAAAATATTGTGATTTGCATGAAACTGTCTCTTAGTTATACTGTTTTTTTTTAAAAATAAGAATGTAATGTTTCGTTATGATGAAATGCATATGCTGCCCCACTATCTCAACAGTGGTGGAAAAACGTCTATGAATAGGTATTGCCGCTCTTCCTTTGTCGTCCTAGGAGAAAGAAAACCTTGAGACGGGCCAAGGAGGACGATCCGGAGACCGGGAGCAGAGACGCAACAGGCCCGGGGTACCGCCCAATTTTCCCATCAGGACCGGCGAGGAGAACCGATCGACCAGTACCGGATGGAGGAAGAGATGCTGAACTGGCCATCCACCGGAAGAAGATGAGAACTACATCCCAGATCTTGCGGTTCCCACCAGTGAAGGATCAGATGGCCACCGCAAGAAGGGGGGCTTGTGGGATGTATTTACCCATGCATCCGAGCCCTACCTCTAAACTGTGCAGTACTGACATGAAAACATCATGATGGCCAGAGCTTCCCAGAAAATGCACAGGGAAATGCATGAAGAATAGGCTGCCACTCATTTTTGCCGATGTTATGGGCACAGAAGGACACTGCCTAAAAACCACCAGTGGACTACCCACACAGTAGTCTGAAACCATTGGGAATGGCAATGCTGATTGCCAAAAGCAAACCCATAACTGTGGAGAATTCATTTTCTTAAATCCCAAAAAGGGGTGCAGTACCAGTACTCACCACTATCCAAAAGCCGGCGTTTTAAAACCACCAGATTTTACTTTTTTGTAGAAAACTGAATAAATGAACCCAAAACAGGCCAAAGAAAGACTTACTGAGAGGTGGATACAATGTAAAGTTATATTCTGAAGTGACTTGAAGGTTTATAACAAGACTGGCTGAGCTGTGGATTTCAGCAGTTTAAGTAAATTTGGACTGAAAGACACTAAAAAAATCTAAATGTTTAAATTGACTGAGTGACCTACTTTTGAGTGTCACATAGGTTGCAATTGTTTAAATGTCATAGTTTTAAACTTAGAATCAGCATTATAGCTGCATATGTAAAAATGTTTAGTTTATTTGAATGCAGAAACTGGGGAACAGAAGTGACATTTTATCTAAAAAAAAAACTGGCTTAAGGAACTGAACTTTGCCTGGCAACTACCCCCATCAGGAGTGAAACTTGAGTCACAACTGTGTTCCCAGGCCTATCTGCCTTTTGCTGGCCACACTAAGGATATGCCATCTCTCTGATAATTGAATTAGGGGGAGCCCCACAGAACACAGGAGCTCTGAACAATGCAACCCCCTTCACCCAGGCAGATGGTTTATTACAGAGGTCGTAAAACAGCTTCCTCTTGGCAGAAGCTGGCAGGGGCACTGCCTGTGAGAGCAAGCTGGCTTGGCAGAACTGGAAAAACCAGAAATTCAACCTTGTGCTGGGGAAAACCACACCCCTTTGGGGCCAGAACATAACTCTAAAAAGATGAATAACTCATAGAGCGGACATGTGAAAATTGTATAAATGACACCATAATTCTTGTGATTTTTCTGCCCACATTTTAAGAGGTTTTTAGAACCGGTGGTATGTTCAGGGGAGTTTTAGCGGAAAAGAGGATATTACTCAAAATGTGTGCATGTGAAAAATCTGACACTTCATCAACTAATGTCCATACTCCTTGCGCACATGTGTGTAAATTTGGGTTAATGTCCGAAATTGCAAACCAGTTAAAAAGTGCAAAATATTGCCATTTCTGAATGCAAGCCCCCAGGAAGAGCAGAGTTCGAACAGCGGATACCTCCTGTGATATGTGAGGGGTGCGTGTAATTTTAAAACAATATGTACCTCTGCAAATATGTATTTGGTTCAAATCTAGATTTGTGTGCAAGTTGACAGGAGGAGTGGACTTTCTGCAGGCTGTAAAATGACATCACTCTGACACAACTTAGCTCCCCCAATCAGGGGAGAAATGAAAGCTTGGCCAATGACAAGTGGAGAGGGGCTGGCTAGTGATGCTGCTCACACACACCCATTTTGAAAACACATAAAAGCAGACAGACAGGACAGATAGGGACCTTCAAATCCATTTGCAGCTGGAAGCTCTGCCAGGAAAATCCATACTTTACCTCCATCAACCTTCAGAGACCCAGACCAGACCAGCAGAGTAGAGCTGACCTGTTAGCAGAACCAGAGAGAGCTGACCCAGATCACTGTGAAGTGCAGAGACCAGAGTCCCGTCCAAAACCTGACCAGATCCGTGGGAAGGCATATTTCTAAATATATTGTGAGTACATAGCTAAACTGTGCAGAACCCAATCTCTTAGTTAAAATAATATAATCCAAGCTATTTTTATCTAAGTAGAACTGTCTCCTAACTGTCACCTGTCATTTGTAAAGCTGTCACTTGTCATTTCTAGTTGCAAACTGTCACTTGTCTTTTTGAAACTTTAAAATTTCAAATCTGAAAAACCGCCTTCACAAAATCGCTCATATCTCCGCAACCGTTTGTCTTAGAGACTTGCAGTAACTTTCCTCTGGAAGCTGAGATCCTAGGCTTTCCTAGGACCCCAAAACGATAGTGCTAGTACTTGTAGTTCCTCTGTAATCGTGCCAGACGCATTCGCAATTTTACCGCGATTTGCAAATTTCTTCACGTGTGAAAACAGAAGCTGCTTGCTTTCCAGTTGCCAAAAATTTGTTTAACCTGCTAGTTACACCCTAGATCCTTGCTAAAGTGAGCCTGGACTAATATTAACTTGATTTCACTCACCCTGAACCTCTAGAGGGAATTAAAAGCATTTTAACATATTTTCACTCCATTGCCAGCACATATCAAAGCATTTTGCCTGTGTTTTCAACTTCTGTAGTCTAAGTTGCTGGGTGAACTGAATCACATTTAATTGCATTTCTGAGAACTGTGTGCCTTCCTTCCATTTCCTTGCATTGCATAAAAGGGGGGGGGTGAATTGTACAAGAAAGTGATTACATTGTTTTTGCTGAAATCCTATCAAGTTATTTTCTGTACTGCATTTCATTCCACATTGCATCCATTGGAAACCATAAAAGTATTGTTGCTATCTTATCCATTTCATGTCAACTCCTTAGTGATTATCAAGAAGTGTGCTAGTGCCAGATTCTCCGTTGTTAATCTTTATCATACCAGATTAAGTGTGATATCCAATTATTAATTTATTATAAAGCGTGATATAATATATATTGTTTAAGTTATCAAATAAACCTTTAAACTTGCAAAACAGAACTACTTCTTGGCTCAGTGGGGTCAGGAGGATTCCAAGAGAGGGGTGTTATATAGGGGTAGTCATCCAGAACGCATGAACTGGACATAAAGATATATCAATAAGGGTTTTCATTCAGTATTATAGACTAGGCGTTGACTTAGCTGTAGTGTTGAATTGAATCCTCTTACATTAGTAAGTTAAACCCAGTGCATTTTTCACCTTCTCATTGTTATTATAACCCCATTGGTGATTGCTGCCCCATATTAAAAAGTGTATGATTTCTTTTGAATTTTCAAATAAATAAATAAATAAATATTGTATTTTACCAACCAGCCTGTTTCCTGGTCCATTGTGACCCGGGGTATTTGAAAAGGTGGTGTGATATGAGTGGTGTACTATCTCAATATTGAATCTAATATAACAAAATAAGCATTTCAGTTGTGCGCTGCATACTGGGCCGAGACCAAGGTGTGTGTCGCCTGATTGAAATCCTTAACAACTGCTCCGCCCAATCGCAAGTTTGGGCGGAAATCTCCAGCTTTCCGTCCATTTTTGGCACTGTTAGCGCCAGCAGTAATAGTGCCGAAAAGTCCCATAGAATCTTAGGGGAATTACAGCATCAATGCAACTCAGCAGCAGACCGAGTTACAGTAGCGCTAATAGCCTTGCCGGTATCCTGGCTCAATTACTGCCAGGATACCACCAAGGCCCTGATGAGGCCCATGGTCCTTGTGGCCTCTGCCTCTCCTTATCCACCCTGGTACCTTACCTTGACATGGGTGGATTCACAAGGCTTGCCTTTGGGACAGATTTGCTTCTTCTGTCCCTGTCTCTGCTCCAGCGCAGAGTAGCTCTCGGTGTCTCGTTATGTATTCGTGCTCAGCATAGGTTTGCCAACTGGATGTTTTGTTCCTTCAATTCCTTCTGGTTTTGGCATTGGTGATCGGGTCCTGGGCCTACCTAGGCCTACCTAGGCTTTCCCCTGGTCACGCCACCAGGTAAGACGGTCTCTGGGACTCTGTCCTGACATCGGTTTCCCCAGTCTGTTAAGATGGACCTCCAGCATCCTTCTCTGGCATGCTTTCCATCACGGGGTGCCGTGGATTCGGCTGCCCCTCCCTGCTTCGCCCCTCCAAGACCTGGCCATGCCAGAGGGCTTCCCCTGCGTATGCTTGCTCTCTCTTCTCGATTGGTTCCTCACTGTTACATACAAGTCCCTTTTCAAAGGAGCGTTCCATTTTCCTTCAGGCGTCGTATTTGATCCTGCATTACCTGAAGCTAATGGAGAGGAAGGCACATCGGTTGTTATTACAGGCAATCCAATATAGGCAGATTGTGTTTCTTGCATAGGGAGTTCCATATGTGAATGCAAGTCTTTGTCCCCTAGAGGGGACTCACTCCCAGCAAGGTCCCACTTGCCCAGACCACTAGGGAGGGTCTTGCTAAGCGGGCTCACCTACCTAGCTTCCAGGGGGTGGCTCCCCCCTGGTGAGAAGGGACGAATAAGTGGAGGGCCTGGTGGGCAACCCTGAGCATGCATCTGGTGTGGCTATGGCAACGTCTCTATATTGGTGCACTTCAGGTAAGGTAATTGTGTGGATACATCCTGAGGCAGTCTTGAGTAGGCTAGTGTATCTGGCATTGGACAGTGGGCAGCGGCTGGTCCTGGGTGAGAGCGGGGGTACACATGGAGAAGCAGAAACCATAGGCAGCATGCATCAGTGGGTACCAGGTATACATTGGGTGAGAATAGCTCCTGAGCAAAGTTCAGGTTAGATATTCCAGAGGCGACAGAGTCCTGGTGGGGGTCCCCAAGAAAAACTCAGCATGAAACGAGGTCAAGGTGAAATATCTAGGACCCATTTACATGAATTACATTGGGCATTGGAGAGATAAAACATGGTACATCACTAATTGCATTTGGCAACAGGTGGCCACATCACAGCGGGACACCACAGAGCAAACCTCAGAGGGCCAGAATTGCAGTGAGACACACAGGAGCAAAGAAACAGTGGGACACACCAGAGACAATCAACGTGTGGCATCTGGGAGCAGTACAGTATAAGGTAGAAAGTAGAATGTTGAGCAGTTTAGGGAGGTGCACAAATAATCAAGACCCACATAGCATGGTATAGCAAGACTTTGTGAAGAATGACAAGGGCATGACAAGGCATAACAAAGCATTCAAAGTCATGGTAAAGCATGCAAATGCCTAACATGGCAAAGCAGTCTGGTTTTCTACCAACACTCCTATGACTGGCCTTTGCAGACAGCTGCCACTTCACTCGCTCACTTTGTCACTGTCTATGCCGCTCTCTCAGTCTGCCAAATAAATACATTGTTTTCTGTGTATGACAATTATCTGGTATTCGGCAGAGGAGTTGAGGGGGCAATCTGGTGATGCCACTCATTACCCTAAGCAGAGTGCTAATGTGCTATCAGAGGCACAAACCTTAGGCTTCAGAAAACAGGCTTCCAGAAACATGGAAACCCTAGATTCTTACTTCCCCATCCTTTGTATATTGCTTTGCAAGCTGAGTGCCATCTCAAAGCATACTCTAACTAGCTTCCGGTGCTGTGCTTCTTGGGCTCTGCTTGCACTTTTGTTTATCAGACAGCACCCTTTGGGAAATGTGTTTGCCGGACGATTGGGCAGGGGCAAGAATCCTTGGTTGTTTCACGTAGAAGTCTAAACCAGTGTCTCCAAAAGGGATCACTGTCTTCTCCCACAGCACATGCAGCCACAGGGCAAAATGGAATCCCTGCATACACCCATCTGTCCCTCTCACCCTATTTTGAGGTAGCTCCATAACTTCAGTTTCAGAATGATGTTGAAGTTGAAGCCCTGCTGGAGGATCTCAGGGGGTACTCATGGAGAAGGGGAGCTGGCAGCATAATAGGTGGACTGTGGATTCCTCAGTCAAGTACATCACAAATCTAGGCACAATATTCCTTCCCCATTGAGGGTGCAGAGCCTACAGGAAAGGGAAGAGAAGAATGCTGATATTGAGATAATGTAGCATGTGTGGGAGGGGCCTGTGGAGAGATGGAGGAGTTGGCAGCAAAAAAGGTGGAGTGTAGATTGCGCAACTGCCCCACGAAGCTGGGTGCACCATTCCTTCCCCGGTAGATGGGTCAGAGGCTGCAGAAAGGGGTAGATAAGCTTGCCGAGAGCAAGATTACACAGTGGGTGGAAAGTTGAAGGCAGAGGTTGGATGGAAACCTGAAAATTCTGAAATCTTGAATTTGCAGCATCTGTGGCCAATTGTTATGTACTGATATCTGGCAGATCTCAATGGAAGGTTCTCTGCTCTGTGAGAAACCTGACAGTGTTCTCCCACCTTCTCCCCCAGGATTCTCTATTCAGGTGGCCAGGGAAGGGCCATCACTTTTGGATCCCAACCGTGGGGGTGGACAAGTAAGGGAGGATCACCTCAGTGGAGAGTCACAGGGGATTGGGAGGAGAACACCCAAGGGTGATACATGGTACTCCCCCTTTTTCCATTATACCTCAAAACCCTCTTCCTCAGCTTTCATGGAGTATTTCCAAAGCCATTCCATCTTCCTCTTCCCATTGCCAAATAATACTGGGACGAAGAAGAGGCAACCGGGAGCAGTGAAGAGTACCCATAGAAACAACATGGGGAAAGTAAGGGCAACCTACTATAGAAAGAAGTCAAGTTGTCCCACTAATAGAGTCAGGACGGGACAGGCATTTGATAATGTCAACTCACACCTTACTCCACTTGACTGTTCAGAAATAAAAGGTGTGGTTTGTGGTTTTTTACAGCGGAATGCGCAAGCTGGGGATGCTATTCGGCCCAGAGAAGGCAAGGAGCAGAGAGCAGCATGACTTGAAGCCTGGAGGAGAGCGGCGTGCCGAGACACTGGCCCAGTGTTTGTGAGGAGCCGCAGTGAGGCAGCCTGCATCCTGCTGGCGATGTTCATTGGAGGGAGAAACTCTGGAGCATGCATTTAACTGCAGCAGAGCGGGAGAAAAGCACAGTTTGCAAAGCACAGAACAGAAAGAGAGAGAAAGCATAAGAAGTACGGAAAGTGCAAGAAATAATGGAAATAGGGAAAACAGAAAGAAAGAAAAGGCGCCAGCAGCACTGAAGGAAAGTAAAGCAGAGTAAAGGTATGTGAATTGTGCAAGAGGCAACAAAAACAAGCGGTAGGTGAAAGTGCGCATGATAAAGAAAGGAAACTTTGCAAGAGGCGCGATATAAAGACAAGAAACCAAAAGGAAAGTGCAAGTGTGCATGGTGAAATAAAGGGAAACAAAGGAAAGAAGTGAATGTGTGCACAGTGAAGAAAAGGGTGCAAGTGTGCACAGTGAAATAAAGGAATCAAGTGAAAGCATTAAGGGGTGCAGGAAGCACCTGAAAGTGAAATGTTGAAAAGAAAGAAACAAATGGGTGCAAGTGTACACGCTGTAAAGAGGAAAGTGTGCAAGAGGCACCATACAGAGAAAATAAAGCAAAGGAAGGTGCAAGTGTGCACGATGACACAAATGAAACAAAGTACAGCAAGAAGGAGGTCAGGAAGCACCTGAAGGTGAAAGGTTCAAAAGGAAGAGCAATGAATAAAGAGAGGGGTTACTGATCAGAGTAGTTGAGCTTAAGAGGAGCAAAGAATGTGGCGTTTTCAAATGTCTGTGTTGCTACCCCGTGAAGGGATTATATGTGAGAGAACTGTATATGAGAGAAAGGTACATCCTGACAAGCTGACTGAACGTGTACTGAAGGAACTGTATATGTGAGAAAGGTACATCCTGACTAACCTCACTTTTGTTATAAACTGAAAAGGGCCTATGCTTGGGGAAAGGAACTCCGAGAGGCCTACAAAAGTGGAATACCTATTATTTTGTTATGCAGAAAGGATTGACGCTTGGGGGAGGGAACCCTGAGAAGCTTAAAGAGAAACTGTGTTATATTTCTTTTGTTGTATTTGAAACTTGGAAGAATTGAAGCTTGAGGAAGGGAATCCCAAGGAACCAAAGACATTGAAAGTGTTTGAGAATATTGCAAGAACCCTGTGCAGAAGGTCTTATAAACAGCCCTTTTTGAGTGAACTCATTTTTGTGACATTGACCAACCTACACCATTTTTGCTTTGGACTTTCAGACATCAACAGTCCTTACAAACATCAGTTAAGCAAACCATCCCTTTAGAGTTAGGGTCAGTTAGGCATTACACCAACCCAGGAACCGTAGTAAATGAAGGTTTTGAAACTATCATGTTTGAGTCTGTGTCTCTCTTGATGCCATGTATGTCTCACAGTACAAGATAATGGATAGGCGATTCTATAAGGCAATAAGGACAGAGGGTTCCTTTGTAAAAGAGAACACGATTTGTTACCCCAAAGGAAAGGAATGTGGAGGCTGCTCTCAGCAGATGTCAGAATATAGTTGGAGCTGTTGGAGGTGGGTCTTCAATGTGTCCTACAGATCAGAGAACATTGTCTCTTGGTCGAGGGTTCCCCAGTTCTCAAAGGAAGCATGAATTCTCAAGCAGGTAAGATCCATTCAGAGGCAGGTACGTGCTGTCAGGCGTCCTCCAGTGCACAAGGTTTCAACTATCCCCATAGGGATGGCCTAGAGTCAGGAAGAAACAGCCTCACCCATCAACAGCTATTTGCACTACATAAAAGGGGAGGAAGGGGCTGCCTTTCTGTAATAAGACGATTTCCAAACTATAGTTGTCACCCAAATATGTAAACTTTTACTCAATTTTGGTATGATTTCCAACCGGAGTGTTGAACATGTATTTACATAGTTTTGAGACTAGTTCTAAAAGCTACAAAATTACATATTTTTGTCATGTGGGCTCATTTGATGGCCTGGTCATTTTCAAATAATCCATGTTTTAAATTGGGATTAGTTCTACCAAGATTGTAGAAACTTCAGCCATGTCTCATTGCACTCAGCTTGAATTGCTATTTTGGACCCCCCATGTCAGACCAACACCATTTATGTGATTAACCTCTCCCCCGACATGTGAAGTGGATATGCTTTGCGTTTTTGGACACAGCGTCAAATTCCCCATTAAAATATAGTTTATCTGGACCATTTGGAGGACTTTGACATTTTTATAACTCCTGATACCCAGTAATTGTGCAGATTTTGGACTTCGCCGAACTACAGGCTTGAGGTGTAATTTCCTGTCTGTATACTTCAATGATAGTGAATGACTCATTTCTAGACCTCTAGACTGCAATGTTACCGAGGTGTATGCATTATTTATGTTAAGTTACTGACATTTTATACAAGTGTCAATCACCATTGAGGCATTCCTACGGATCTATTTTTAGTGCCTTGCCTATGGTGGTTGCTGTTAAGATGGATTTGTAGAACCTGGCCTGGTGGGCAGATTTTAGGAGGCCACCGTATTTATAGTGAACAGGGTAACTCTGAAAGGTTTGACAAAACGCAGTCAAGGTATCAATGGACAGCAGTCAAGGCTCATCTCAGGAGCATGGGAGTGAGGTCAGGGGTCTACAATGAGTCCACACAGTGAAGCACACAATAATTCAATTTTGACAGGTAAGTACAAAAATACAGTATTTATTCTAGGCACTTAACACACACTAAGAAATGAAACAAGCAGGGGATAATATTGCATAACACTCCATTATAAACATACTTACAGCCATCAAAGGTTCTTATAACTACATTCAATAACTTAGCCAACAAACCAAAGCAAGTAAGTGATGCTGTAACATGGAACCAAGTCACAAGAAATAGGCCCTAGCTTCGGAAGTCCAGTCCCTATGAAGAGTGGGGTCTTGTGCCCAAATGTCGCAATGCTTCTCCCCAGAATGTGTCTGATGTGGGTAAAGGTCTTGTGTTGATGAATGTTACAGAGAAGATATGCAACAAAGCTACTGGTAGGTAAAAATGTGTTTCTCTCTTTCCGGTACAACTGCTTTAGACGCGATGACCAAAAAGCAGCGGAATGGAGGAATACCTCAGGTTTATTCTTTTTTTTTGTAAATTTTTTTATTGATTTTATAATAGTTACAAACAATGAAGGATATACAACAGGCAACTAAAAAAAAATCATTTGAAATATATTAGCAACAGTAGATCAGTCGCTCGTAATGGAAAAAAGAAGAGAAAAGAAAAATGGAAGAAGAGAGAGAGAGAGAGCGAGAGAGAGAGAGAGAGAGAGAGAGATAGATAGAGAAGAAAGGAAGGTGGAGGGTGAGTATTCAAGCATATAATTCATTAAAAGTGTCACAAATATCAGAATATTCATCTTGTTTTTTTTCATCTGAGAGGACACCTTCTCCCTGCTGTTGCTTGTTGATAAATCATGCAACCAGTCATCAACAGTAGGTTTAAGATCACTCTTCCAAAATTCTAAAATGCCCAGCACACAGATCATGGGTGTACGGTGGAGAGAAGAGCCTAACACAAGATCAACATGCTAAAGGACCTCCCCCAAAAGGACTGCATTTTTTGCCAAAGCCTAAACATAGAAAGAATTGTGCCCACCTCCCTCTTGCAATTCCAGCAAATGTCCTCTAGACTAAGCTTACAATGTTTCATTTTCCAAGGAAACCAGTAAATACAGTAAGAGATCCTCTGCTGGTTGTACCTGAACACCAAATCAACCTTGAATCTGCAGGGGTCCGCACATACACTACTCCATTCATTGTCGGAAATTAAACATGCTAAATCAGAACTCTAAGTGATCTTACCATGTTGATAAGCCATATCAAGCCATGCCAGTGACAGAAGATTGTAAAGTAAGGAAGCAGAAAATGGCATACTCCAAGCTGAATGTAAAACTTAAGGCACACCGTGCAAGATGGCATTTGGCAGTGAAAACAATACTTGAAAAGATTATTTAGAGCCTGATAACAGAGTTTCCAAGGACCACAGTTTATTTAAAAAAAATGATGTTGTGGATTTTTAAGGCGCTTATACATCAAGTAAAATGTGTTTCAAAGCACCCACAGGACAACGGGGGGAGGAGGGGAACATGGGAATGAAAGACAAATATAACAATGAAAGAGAGAGGCAGTCCTACTAGGCCTTGTGAGCATCAGAATGTGCAAGTGCAGAGAGAGAGAAGGGATGGTGTGGTTAAGTGCTAAGAATACCATGGAGGGAAGTGCTAGGGAGAAAATTGCAAGCAGCTGTTAAGTGACTGACAGAGATCACTTGGTAAGAGTGCTCAAATGCCAATAAATAAGTGCTGGCCTGTGATAGCACAGTCTGGTGGGCGCCAAGGCAAGTGCTGCGGGTGAGTGGAGTCTGGAGGCGATTGGGGGTGGCAGGCCAGGACCCAGGTGGACACATAAGGTCCCTGATCACCAAACCCAGTGACTGTGGGGTTCAGCAAAGGAGGGAGGGATGGAGGGAGGGATGGAGGAGGTGAAAAGGAAAGTCTTGAGTAGCTTTCCGAATTTGAGGACATCCGGCTCAAGACGAAGAGGCACGGGGAGGCTGTTCCATAGGAGGTAGCCAGCCGAGGAAGGAGATTGGCCACCAGTTCGCTGTTTAACGAAGTACTTGACACACATAGAGTTGGTGCCAGAGCAACGTAAAGATCTGGAGGGAGAATATTTAGTGAGAGCCAGCTGTAGATAGCATGGTCACCAGCCCCAGGCAGCCTTATGGATGATGAAGAGGGATTTGAATTTGATCCTAGCAGCAACCAGGAGCCAGTGGAGAGATTTTAGGGCTGGAGAGATGCGGTCCCTGGGCTTGAGGTCAAGGATAAGTCTTGCAGCCGTATTCTGGATTAGCTGGAGGGGTCATAGAGAGGAAGAGGGTAGATTAATGAAGGGGCTATTGCAGTATTCTAGCCTAGAGAGGAGGCAGAGTTGAAAGTGGGCCTTTGTGGCACGGTCCTGGATGTGAGGGAGGAAGGAAAGAGGAGTCGAAGATGACTGAGGTTTTTGGCTTCAGATGAAGGAGAAGGGGGAGTGCTCATGGAGGGTGACCAGACTGAAGGGAAGAAAGGGGGATCAGGAGTCTTAATGGGAAGGATCACAGTCTTGCTGGCATTGAGGCTGTCATGACCCGTGGAACTTGCCCCTTCTGGACCTCCTGGTCCTTATCGCGCCGGGGCTTGTATTCCCTGTTACTCCAAACATGGCCACAACAAGCGATTAGCCTCACACCAGCATTCACGACGCATACGGCACGTCCTATAAATTGGCCACGCCCCGCGGCCCCGCGCGTCTCAACTCTATCAATAGGTAGTGACTCGACGTGTGTGTGCTGTTCGACGATTCTTCTTTCCGAGATCCTTCCTCCTTCCTTCTCCGTTTCCTTCGACACGACTCCTGGAAACTCCATTCTTAGCAACCGCTACCTACTTCCTTGGACATCCTGGAACAACGACCTTCCCGTAACTCTGAACGCTCTCTGCAGCCGGACGAGACTTGAGCGAGTCTATACAAGACCCGATCCGTCCACAGAGGAATCCTCCCGCGGAACAGAGTCAGAAGCGATCCCAGGTGAGACGGGGGGAGACTTATGACAGAGGCAGAGATAATTGGAGGCACACTAGGACTGAATGGCAGATAGGCAGTCAGGAATGATGGAGGAAGTAAGGAGAGGATCAGAGGGAAGTTTGAAGAAGAGTTGTATGTCATCTGCATAACAGTGGAAGTAAGGGAAGAAGGTGGAAATTAGGTATGCAAGAGGAGCAAATTAGATGTTAAAGAGCCAGGTGATTGGAGAGCTGGGGCGGGGGGCACTGCAGGTGGAGATAGAGGTGGGGAGGAGAAAGAGCCCAGGATAACCTGGGAGGGACGGTCATTGAGGGAGGAAGTCAGCCAGTCCAGTGCCCGCTCCGGAATACCTACGGTATTGGGGAGCTGTTTCCTGAGGATGGGGTGGTTGACTGTGACAAATGCAGAGGAGAGATCAATTAGAATGAGAACAGCTGGAGAGTTAGAATCAAAAGATGTGAGCAGCTATTCACAGGTGTTCAGAAGAGCAGTTTCCGTGCCTCTGTATGCTCGGAATACAGTCTGATGGTTGGGTAGGCAGCCAACAAGCTCAGTGTGCTGGGTCAGTTGGGGGAAGACCAGCTTTTCCAAGAGTTTACCAAGGAAGGGGGTGATAGAGATGGGGCGGTAGTTAGCTGGACAAGACGGGTCTGCAGAAGGTTTTATTAGGTGGGGGCTTAAAAGAGAGTGCTTGAGGGAAGAGCAGAAAGATCCAGTGGCAAAAGAGTGATTGCAGAAATGAGCAAGTGCAGGTGCAAGAGAGCCAATATTGTCCTTGATGGTTCTGGAAGAACAGGGAGAGAACTGTTTAGAGGAGACCTTCCTAGAGCAGACAACTATAGTGACCTCATCAGGTGTGATAGGAGAGAAGGAGGAGGGAAAGGCAGAGGGGGGATGGGAGACCATAGGAGGCAGGGGAATGAAGCAAAGGTGCTCCAGATGTCCTGAGTTTTTGAAGTGAAGTGTGTGGTCACTGCATTGCAGAGGGCTTGGGATGGAAAAAGTGAGGTGGAAACTGCAGAAGGCTTGGCTAGTTCCCTGCAGATTTTAAAGAGTTCAACCAGGTTGTTGGATGCACCAGAGACTCAAGCACACAAAGTCAAGCATGGAATGGCCATCATTTACATTCCCCAATCTCCAGATGCCTACCTTCTGCCAGGAACCCATGAGAGAGTGTGGTTATCAATCTGTATTGCCGGGTTTTTTCATAAAGAGGAATCAGCGCTAAACAGATACTTCACATCACAGACAACACAACTTTTCTTAGGTTTATTCTAAGGAGAACAGGTGGGGAAAAATGCTTTTCATTTACTTACCCCCCAACTCAATTGTTCCCAGAGGACTAGATGGGTGGACTCTGGGTTGCTGTAGGTAGGTTTCGCCTTTGTTGGTTCCCAAGAGGTGCTCAGGAGCTGCAGGTGCAAGGATTCTTCCCATCAATTACAGGAGCAGAGTGCAACCATTAGCGATGAAGAAATGCAGAAAGCGCTGGTGCAGACCTCCTCAGGACACTTCACCAGGCGGGCAAGGTGTGTTCTAGCAATGACCACAGCACACAGGCGTCAGCAACCATCATTCCAGTCGCAGTTGAAGAAGAGCTAGAGCCGGATCCCTTTAAGCTGGGAGATTGAAATTCGACAGAAAGGCGACTTACACCATGTGCTAGTGACTACTGAAGTTCTGGCAGCGAACGTGGAACAGTCAGGGGTCTAGCGAGGAATCCCAGTGGAGAGCATGTCTGTCCACCGGGTGGTCCAGAGTCAATTTCCGAAGGCGCAGGACAGCTGCCTCCTCGAGAACACATAGATACTAGTCAGAACTTTCATAGATCAGGTAGTCCAGCAGGGTTTCACTGGGCCAAATGCAGGAAGGGATGCTGGGCCTCTTCGGGAGTCCACGGACCTTCAGTCAGCTGCCCTTCTACACAGGATACTTGGCTCCAATGCTGATCTGAACAAATAGCTTTAGGAGTCATCTTTTGATCCAAGATTCTGTCTGGAAGCAAGTCCAAGGCCACCAGTGGTAAAGATCTGCACAATTCAAACATGCAGCAGTGGTCCAATCAGGGACCACTATGGGTTTCACTCGTGTCCCATACACACACATACACGCACGCACGCACGCACACACACACGCACGCACGCACGCACGCACGCACACACACACACACGCATCATTAGTCCACGAAAGCAGCAGCTTTCCCGGGCAGGTGCATGACCTTATAATGGATCTCCTGACCTGGCAAGGCAGAAAGAAGGTCAAACAACAATATGGCTAAAGAACAAGCCAACATCTTGTGGTGCAGCCATTTTAGGGCATTAGCCATGTGCGGGGAACGTGAATATGCACACTAGAAGTAACACAAACATTGTATAAATATAATTGCTGCCACCAGCTTGTCTTTAGGCACATATAAAAGTAACCAAACATCACAAGTGTAAAAGGTGTAAAAGGGTGATACAAACATATCCCCACTGCACTGAATTGTAAGATGCTGTGTGCACTATTAAAAAGTTATCAAAAAGGTAAAAGGATAAAAGACAAAAGGGAAACATAATTTCCCAGTACTGATAGTCTGAAGGACTGATCGGTTTTCCCATAACAACATGAGCCAGCAAAGGCCAGGAGAGTTAAGCTGAAGCCTTCCCTTCCCTGCAAAAGGCAGGTTTAAAAAGAAAAGCAAAACGTTTGGGGGTACATAGAACTATGGAGGGAAAGTTGCAAAAAGATAAATCGTTCCCAACTGCTGCACCTTGCATACATCTATTTCCCTGGTGTTTGCTTCGTGCGCACTGAGGCCTGAGGGCGAGTGGAGCTTTATAAGA
Source organism: Ambystoma mexicanum (assembly GCF_040938575.1). NCBI lineage: Eukaryota > Metazoa > Chordata > Amphibia > Caudata > Ambystomatidae > Ambystoma > Ambystoma mexicanum. Next base: position 1,141,996,741 of record NC_090921.1, on the reverse strand, counting down.
AATTCAATAAACCAATAAATAAATAAATAAGAAAGGACAGTCTGGAACAAACGAACAATCAGTGCAAATGAGGTTGCTGGATAGATGGAGAAGCACCTTTTAGGACCATGGAAAAATGTGTGAGCCCCTCAACTGTGATTAAACACAGACAAATAACCTGTTTTATTGGCTGGCAATTTTGGAATGGTTGAGGTTTCACCATAGGGTAATACAGACCGGGACCCCTAAACACAAAATGTGTCCACATTAGTATGAGGGCAGCAGTCATCTTTAAATGCTAATTTATTTATTTGAGAGGTAATACAAAAAGTGATATTCTGTATACAGCTGTAGTTTACTATCTTCATGTCCCGAGTCTTCCTCGTGCCAGTACTTACTTTGAAGGCCTAGTTTCCACTGACTGGAACCTTCTTTCAAGTGCAATGTTCCTTCCCCTTCAGGAGGTATAATGCCCCCCTTTCCCACTTCTGCTCATTGAATTTTTTCCTGTCTTCTAAACAGGGACCTTTATCATCTCGCTGCTGGGCTTTTTTAGGGGCAACTTTGATGAAAGTGTGCATACCTTCCTCTGTACATGGGCGAGAAGAGAAAGGGAAAACATCTTGTTGGACTTCTCCCTGCTGGGTCAGAGGGCCCTGTTGATATTATGATCATTCCACGGAGTCCTTGTTACTGCTGGCCTTGCAGATGGTGATGGTGTCTGTTACGTTCTGGCTCCGCGCGGAGGCAGAACGTTGAGGGCCTCTGAAGTAGGCCGCAGTGGCGCAGTTCCGGCCGGAGCGAAATGAAACACGCCACACGTTGTTAGTGTCTGTGCCCGGAACTGCCTCCCTTGCGCGGGGGCGGGGCTTTTATTGAGACGCCCTGCGTCACCGCGTTGCGGGGCGCAGGGCGGATATAACATTCCTCCTTTATTATAAATTAACTTAACAACTAAACACAGACACACACAAATATGCCAATGCTTGTAAACACAACAACCCAGGTACTTTTCGCTTTAACAGTTCTCGTGATGCAAACTAGCACACCTAGTCCTTGAGCCGAGCTGGTGGCTTGGTGGCGGTTCTTAGTCCATATCTCCCACCCCGGGAGCTGGGCTCCACAGTCTCATCTGATCTCTCACCTTCCACCTCCGGCTCACACATGTCGGGTTCACTCCACTGCTCCCACGTTCTGTCACCTGCATTTTCTTCACCCTGAAAGTTGGTGGGTTCGTCTTCGAACAGCTGGGAGTCTTCATCTTCTTGGGGACAGTCCCCATCAGTCCAAAGGTTGCGTGGCACCGCCTTGAACCACGACGCATTACGCGTCACCTGACGGTGCCCTCTTTGCACGGTTATCATGGTTCCTTGTGTCTCGCTGACGGTCCATGGGAGAGTCTCATAGCGGGAGTCCAGCTTGGACTTTGTCGGGTTCCGCAACATGACCACATGGTCGCCCACCTGGTGGTTGGATGGTTTCGACCTCCTCTTGGCACTCATGTGGGCATTGGCATCTGCTCTCCTTCTTTCGGTGCGCCCATTATCAAACTCGTCCGGTCTTCTGCTGAGGTGATGTGGAATGGAAGACTTTATGACGGTGCCAAACATGAGATCAGCTGGCAGGACACCAGTCGTGCAGTGAGGGGTGACCCTATAGTTTCTCGGGAAACGATAGAGGTCGACTTTCCACGGACTGGCATTAGCTTTTGATAACCTCAGCACTTTGTTGATTGTTCTCATGAACCGTTCCACATCCCCATTCGCCTGGGGCCACCTTGGCATGATGTGGTGATACCGGATGTTCAGTTCTTGCAGGTAGTGTTTAAACTCCTCCCCTTGGAAGGGTGTGTCGTTGTCACTCTTGACCGTAGTGGGTAGTCCATGTGTCGCAAACATCTTCTCGATGGCCGGGATGACCACTTCCGCCGTTGTGGATTCAACCACCTCGACTTCGGGATATCGGGAGTGATCATCGATGGCTACAAGGAGGGGTTTGTGATCCGTGATCGCCGTGAATTTACGGCCATACAGATAGAGGCGGAAATGGCGACACCCCCACAGTACGGCGATTGCCTCTTTCTCAATGTGAGAGTATCGCTGCTCTGTCATTGTGAGAGCTTGTGACGCATAGGCGATGGGTCTCTTCTCACCCTCTTTGGTGACCTGCATGAGGATGGCCCCCAGGCCGACAGGGCTGGCATCCACAAAAAGTTCAGTCGGAAGCGCGGTGTCGTAGTACGCCATTTTCGTGTCCACGGATAGTGACTCTTTGATGCTTTCAAATGCTTCCTGGCATGCTTTCCCCCATTCCCACTTCGCGTTGAGCTTGGTAAGTTCTCAAAGGGGTTCTGAAAGAGTGGCCAGGTTCCGGATGACTCTCCCACAGTATGCAGCCATCCCCAGGAAGCTGCGGACGTTGGTGGGTGTCATGGGCGGACTCGCGGCCTGTATGTCAGCCCCTCAGAAGGTGAGCCTGTTAAGATAGTTTTGAAACATGGAATTGAGCTGCCACGCATTCCCCAGTATAAGATTTCGGTTGAGGGCAAGCGAGCTTTGAAATGTATTGTTTCCGATTTTGTGCACCGTTGTGTGATTGAAGAAATCTCAGGAAGTTTGTGTAATAGTCTGATTTTACCCATGTACAAGAAAGGCAACAATGTAATTCCATTCCGTTTTATAATTGATTTACGTGCCATTAATAAAGTTGTGGCACCGCAGTTTCCAATTGTGCCTGATGTGACAACGAACTTAACCATGATTCCCGCTACAGCTACTTACTTTAGTCTTGTGGACCAAAAGAATGTGTTCTTTAGTATTCCTATACACAAGGATAGTAGATATTTGTTCGCCTTCACCTTAGGAAGGTCCGGTGAAATGCCAGTGCTGCTGAACTTGTAGCCAAAGAACGATATCTCCGTCTTGAAAAACTCACATTTTTCCTTATGGATGGTTAGGCCAGCATCTTCTAATCGGCCCAAAAGCATCTGTAATCTTCTCGAGTGTTCTCCTTTGTCCGGAGCATGGATCAGGATGTCGTCACTCACATTTAGGACCCCTGGCATTTATTTTATTTTATTTATTTATTTATTTTATTTATTTGTTACACGCCCAAACCCTCAGGTGTCACGGCGAGGATAAAAGATGCCTTAGGAATTAGTCATATTCATACATTACATTAGTTGCTTTACATGATATAGGTTACAAACATATTCACAAAAATATACAGTGGCCTAAGTATTCACAGCAGTATCCGGTGGGAGGGGACCTATCTTTGGGTGCTAATATTGGTTGAATAGCCAGGTTTTTAGCTGTTTCTTAAAGATCGTGAAGGAGGATGCTTTTTTGATGGTGGTGGGTAGGGTGTTCCAGTGTTTGGGGGCTAGAGTGGTGAAGCTGCTGCCCCCTGCTCTTGCGGTTTTGAATCGGGGAGGGTCCAGGAGGAGTTTGTCATTGGATCTCAGTAGTCTTATATTAGTTTTAGGATGCAGAGTGTTGTTGAGGTAGATGGGTCCTTTTTTAGTGATGCATTTGGGGGTGATGCATAATGTTTTGAAAATGATGCGGGCTTTGATGGGGAGCCAGTGGGCATCTTTCCTGATCTTGGATATATGGTCTGATTTTTTTATACCTAGCGCTGCCCTCAGGACTTTGTTTTGCAGAAGTTGCATTTTGGCTAGGTTGGTGTTGGAAGTGCCCAGTAGTAATACATTACAGTAGTCCAATTTCGATAAGACCAGTGCTCTGGCCAGGGTGAGGCAGTTAACTGGAGTCAGAAATTGGCGGCTGAGTGCAATTAATTTGGAAGTGTAGGCCGTGGAGGAGGAAAGTACATTGATCTGTTTAGTCATGGTCAGGCTAGCATCGAAGTACACGCCCAGTGTTTTTACTTGTTTTGATACTGGAATATTGGTGCCGTCGATGTTGATGGTTGAATATTCTGGCTGAAGGGTTGCTAATTTGGCTGGAGCTCCTACGATGAGGACTTCCGTCTTCTCATCGTTAAGACATAGGCTGTTTAATGCCATCCAGTTTTGTATGATGGCGTAAATTTTATTGATGGTTGAAGTGTCCTGGTCATAGTTGCCTGTAAGGGGTATAAGGATCTGAGTGTCATCCGCAAAATTTGTGTATATGACACCCATATCGTCGAGTGCTGAGAACAGGAGCTTGGTATTTGCGTTATACAGCGTGGGGGAAAGGCAAGAGCCTTGGGGCACTCCTATGGGGACTGGGATGGGGTTGGCTGCTTCTTTGCCTATGGACACTCTGGAGGTGCGGTCAGTTAAGAATGATTTCACCCAAGCAGTGGCTGCCCCAGAGAAATTAAATTCACGGGCAAGTGAATTACAGAGTTTGTCATGGTCCACCAAGTCGAACGCAGCTGAGAGGTCCAACAGCAGGAGAATGCAGAGTTTCCCTGAATCTCTAATGGCATCCATCTGGATTTTGAGGTCCAAGAGAGCTGTTTCAGTACTATGGTTGGGCCTGAAGCCTGATTGTCTGGTACCGAGGAGCTGGTTAGATTCTAAATGGGCTTGAATTTGGTGGTAGGCTAGTTTGTCGATGATTTTGAGTAAGAATGGGACCGTGGTTATGGGGCGATAGTTGGTTGGAATGGTGGGGTCTAGATTTGGTTTTTTTAGAAGTGGTGTAACCCAGGCTTCTTTAATGCAAGTCGGAACTGTATTGGAGTTGAATGAGGCATTGACAAATTTAGTGATGAGGGGTGTCAGGGTGGGTGCACAGGCTATGACTAGTTTGGCTGGGACAGTATCTCCTTTGCAGTTGGATGCTTTTAGTTTGGAGATAGTCTCGAGTACGAGTTTGTGGGTGACTGTTGTGAATTGGAAGGGGGGGTTGGAGTTGTCACTGGAAAGGGTACAGGGATTAGAGGAGGGGGGGGGTTTTGTAGCTAGGAGTAATTTTTTGGAGTTGATTTTGTTTTGTAACATAGTGATTTTGGAGGCAAGAGCATCTTGTATAGTGGTACACCATTCTTTGCTTGTGTTAATGGGAGTGTCGGTCGGAAGTGGGTTTTCAAGTTCTCTAAGGATGGAGAAGAGCTCTTTGGAATCAGATGCTGCATTGCTAATGCGGGCATTGTAGGCGTTAGCTTTATGTGAGATGATAGCTGATTTGTAGAGGGTATTTGCGTCTTTGAATGCTTTAGCTGAGTCTGGGGAGGGATGTTTATTATGGGCATGCTCAAGAGAGCGTTTTTTCCTTCTAAGGGCGATTAGTTCCTCGTTGAACCAGAAGTTGGATTTTTTTATTGAGGCGCCTTAGTTTGGAGGTTACCGGTGCTATGGTGTTAATCGCTGTGGAAAGGCATGTGTGGTAGTACTCAGCGATAGTAGTTGGGTCATCACTGAGGATAGATTGGGTATCTAGCAATTTATTCAAAGTGGGATCGAAGTTCTCAGCTGTGAGCTTTTTAGAATTTCTACTTTCGATGATGTCCATAGGTATGTTCTTGGGTATGCAAGGTTCGTCACTAGTGATTGTAAATTCTATGCAGAAGTGGTCTGTCCAATTCAGTGCGGTAATCGGGCCTAAGGTGATGTTGGTGTTGAGGGTGAGGATCCAATCGAGGGTTCTGCCCTTGGTATGGGTGGGGGCATTGACGTGTTGGCAGAAGTTCATGTCATTTAGTGCCAGGAAGAGGGCGGTTGCTTTGGAGTCTTGGTTATCATTAAAACCTAGATTCAAGTCACCAATGATGATACATTTCGTTTTAGGTTTGAGGAAGGGCGCCAGTATTAGTGGGATGTCTGTTTCTGGGTGGCTGTTTGTGCTAGGGGCTCTATAGATGACAACTATGTTAATTGTGGTGTTTTCATTCAATGAGAGTTTGGCGAGTAGTAGTTCGTACCCTGAGATCATTTCAATGGAACTTGATCTAAGTTTGATAGTGTTTTTTGCAATGATGGCCACACCGCCTCCTGGAGTGGTGGTTCTGTCAGATCTGAGAATGGTGTAATCTGGTGGAATAGCCAGTGCTAGCAGAGGGCCTGAAGCTTGGTGTAGCCAGGTTTCTGTAATTACTAACATGTCAAGGTCAAGTTCGATGATGAGGTCATGAATATCAATGGCGTGGGCTCCAAGGGAGCGGGCGTTAATGAGTGCATTTTTGAGACTAATGGGGGGGTTGGGCTCCTTAGAGGGTGTATTTATGGTTGGTGGGCCACCTAGTGGAGTGGTTTTAGTTGCTCTAGGCTGGGTGTGTTTGTCGTTGGTTGTGTGGGTCGTGGGTTTGGGTGATCTAGGAGGCTGCGTCTTGGTGGTAGGGTTGTGGTATGGTGGTCTAGTGCGAGTTCTTAAATGGGATGTTCTTTCATATCCTAGGATAGGGTGTGTTTTACCATTGCTTGAGGGGTTGGGGTATACATGTGGAACATCAGTGATGGTCGAGGTGGGATGGTTTTCCTTACTGGTTGCGTAGGTGTCCTTGAGCCTGGAAAGGAGAATGGAGGAGGATGGGAAGGGAGGTGTGGTAGGGAGGAAGGGGGTAGGACAGGGGATGGGATGGTGTCTTGGGCAAGCTAGTTTGGAGAGCCCATTACTGAGGGCGAGGAAGTGAGTGCCAGTGCACGGGGTGTCCGCTCGGACAAGGCAGAAGGGGAACATGATGCACAATATCCAACTTAACATAGCTAGGGATATAGGGAGGCGGTGTAAAGAGAGGCTCGGCTCGCTTTATTAGCACCAATTGGGCTAGATACAGTAGTCAACAGTAAAATCCTGTTAGGCTAATAGCAGAGATCCTAGGAGGGCCTGTGATAGGTCAGGGGCGACAATAAGGCACTGCACAATATCACAGTGGTCTCTAAGCGACCATAGGGCACAACACAATATCACAGTGGTCTCTAAGCGACCATAAGGCACAACACAATATCACAGTGGTCTCTAAGCGACCATAGGGCACAACACAATATCACAGTGGTCTCTAAGCGACCATAAGGCACAACACAATATCACAGTGGTCTCTAAGCGACCATAAGGCACAACACAATATCACAGTGGTCTCTAAGCGACCATAAGGCACAACACAATATCACAGTGGTCTCTAAGCGACCATAAGGCACAACACAATATCACAGTGGTCTCTAAGCGACCATAAGGCACAACACAATATTACAGTGGTATCTAAGCGACCATAAGGCACAACACAATATCACAGTGGTCTCTAAGCGACCATAGGGCACAACACAATATCACAGTGGTCTCTAAGCGACCATAAGGCACAACACAATATCACAGTGGTCTCTAAGCGACCATAAGGCACAACACAATATCACAGTGGTCTCTAAGCGACCATAAGGCACAACACAATATCACAGTGGTCTCTAAGCGGCCATAGGGCTAAATTCCTATAAGCATGGAGAGCTGGATAGTCTATTTCGATTGGGCGTACTGGATGGAGAATAGCAAATGCATAGTAGGCTACAGTAGCTGAGGTTCAAGTAGCATAGGGGAACACCTTATTGAAATAGTGCGGACATTATGGAAAGTCGAGCCTCATGCTTTGGGACTGTGCGAGTTGCACGATAGTGGGCCGAGGTATATGAGCGCAGCTCGCTGCAGCGCAAGAAATGTTACAGAATGGCTCAATGTCATTAAGTAGAGCGTAGTTACTGGATCACAGTTTCAAGGTTTTTTGTTTCCCTGCTAGCAAAGCAAAATAAGGCCCCAAGGCTTACCGTGATGGGGGCCCATCGTAGAGTAGGACGAGGCTCCCTCCGAGCTACCTTTAGGAAACAGAGGTGAGGGGATGGGCACTTCCTCGCCTTCCAGTCGCCAAACAGGCGCAAACAGGGCCTTTATACGGCCTTCATGCAGGCCGCCGGCGCATCCGCCTGCCGGCGGATACTGCAAGCCAAATATGGGGCAGATCGAGGCTCAGCCTCGCTGTGGTGCCGCGTCGCGCCCGGCATGGGCGGGTCAGGCGGAAGAATAAGACACGGTCAGGCAGGCCGTGTGGAGCTGGTCTGCGCTGGCTGAGGGATGCAGCCTGGTGTCCGTGGCTGCAGGATGGGAGGGGGGCTCCTGCCCGCTACCCTCGAAGGTCGTCTTGATGAGGGGGACCTGGGCGCAAACAGGGCCTTTATACGGCCTTCATGCAGGCCGCCGGCGCATCCGCCTGCCGGCGGATACTGCAAGCCAAATATGGGGCAGATCGAGGCTCAGCCTCGCTGTGGTGCCGCGTCGCGCCCGGCATGGGCGGGTCAGGCGGAAGAATAAGACACGGTCAGGCAGGCCGTGTGGAGCTGGTCTGCGCTGGCTGAGGGATGCAGCCTGGTGTCCGTGGCTGCAGGATGGGAGGGGGGCTCCTGCCCGCTACCCTCGAAGGTCGTCTTGATGAGGGGGACCTGGGCGCAAACAGGGCCTTTATACGGCCTTCATGCAGGCCGCCGGCGCATCCGCCTGCCGGCGGATACTGCAAGCCAAATATGGGGCAGATCGAGGCTCAGCCTCGCTGTGGTGCCGCGTCGCGCCCGGCATGGGCGGGTCAGGCGGAAGAATAAGACACGGTCAGGCAGGCCGTGTGGAGCTGGTCTGCGCTGGCTGAGGGATGCAGCCTGGTGTCCGTGGCTGCAGGATGGGATGGGGGCTCCTGCCCGCTACCCTCGAAGGTCGTCTGCCCCGGATGACTTCTTGAATTGTCTGTTGGAATACTTCGGCCGCCGAAGATATCGCAAAGCTTAGCCGCTTGTATCTTCGCAAACCCAAGTGTGTTGAAAAGGTGGTTATGTACTGACAGTCCCTATGCAGCTTCAGCTGGTGGTAACCTGCTTTCAAATCAACCATCGAGAAGACTCTCGATCCCGTGAGGTCAGCACAATCTCGTCGGGGGTTGGCGTGATGTGGCGCTCCCGCTTGATGGCAGTGTTCGGGAGGCGCATGTCTATACAGATTCGGACCTTTCCCGGCTGTTTGGGTTTCTTTGTGACCACCATCGGGGACACCCATGGTGTCGGCCCCATTACCTCTTCTATAATGCCAGCTTCTTCCAGTGCTTTGAGTTCTATCTCCACCTGTTCACGCATGTGGAATAGGGTCCTCCGGTGTCTGACGGCCTTTGGCTGAGCGACTTATCAATATGGAGCTTGATCGTCTTTCCTTTCAAACACCCAATCCTGTTTTGCAGGTTGGGATACTGTGCAAAGATGTTTTCGACCTCTTGGGCTTCCTTGACTTGACTGACGAACTGTACCAGCCCTAGGTCCTCAGCCGCATCGACACTCAGAAGGCATTCAATCCCCGCATTAACTACGTAGATCTTGGACGGTAGCCTGTTTTCACCATGGCTGAGGGTGGTGCGGAATCTGCCAACCACCGGTAATGGTTTTCTGCAGCCATATGCAAACAGAAGGGTGTCTGTGTTCTTGAGGGCTGGTCGTGGTTGCAGTGTTTGAAATGTGCTTGTGGGCATGACGTTTACCAAGGCTCCCGTCTCTATGGCCATCCATACCTGCTGGTTTTGGAGGGTGACCTGGCATTTGCGCCTCCGGAGCCCTTTCTTCTGCGTAGCGTGTCCACGATCCAGAGCTGACACCAGGTATACTTTTCTCCCTTTGGTCCACTGCTCTCTACCAGAGTCTTGTAGAGTCCCTGTGATGTCATCCCCTTCTTCCTCGGTTGAAGAGTTGGTTGTTTCGACTCGCCTTGCGATCGCCTGCTTCTTTTTCTTGGTTCCACTCTTCTCCTGGGGATTCTGCGGAGGCGGTAGTGGAGTGCCCAATGATCGGCACATCTTGGCATAGTGGTCCATTCTGCCACATGCCCCACATGTTGTCCCTTGCGCCGGGCAATTTCGCCATCCATGACGCGATCCACCACACCATCCAGACTCCGTAGGTCCCGGGATCCGTGGCTGCCATCTGGCTGGTGCGTAGTTGCCGCCAGATTCATCTCTTGTGGACTGTCTATTGGTGACATGGGCCACCATGGATGATGCAAGGGCAGGCTGTAGTTTTTGCAGAGTCATTCCCATGTTGGCGGCCCTGGCATGTGCCAGCTCCCTTTGACGACCCAACTCCAGAACGCGTGTTAGAGAGATGCCCCTCTCACTCAGCACCATCCTTCTTAGTTTCTCCGATTGGATGCCGTTAATGAGTTGTCTCCGGATTTCTTTCTCGACATCCGTGAACTCACACGAAATCGCCAGCTTCCTGAGTCGGGTGTGGTAGGCATTCAAGGTCTCCTCTTCTGCCTGAAATGTGGTGCAGAACATGAAGGTTTCATAATCCGGGTTGAGTTGTGGGAGAAAATGAGCCTTCAAAGCGTCTTTTGATTGTTGGTAAATGTCCTGGCCATCAGCAATGGTTAGCGGGTTGAAGATTCGTAGCACCTCGTCCCCCACATTTAACAATAGGTGCAATCTCATTTTCCTGGCGGAGGTTATGTCCTTGCACTCCATTGCCATTTCGAAATTTTGGAGCCATAGCTGCCACCGGGGGCCAACAGATGATGGATCCCTGAATGGGTCAAATGGCTGAATCATTGGGGAGGAGCTACCTTGTGGGCGAGCTGGCGGTGACGACATCGACAGATTTGCCGCGAGTCTAGAGGGCGTGCCGGGCCTGGGGGTGGACGTGCCGGTCGCCATGGTGGGGCGTTGCCGTCACTTGATGTGTGAAAACAGAAACAAAATATCGAGGCTGAGTACCCCAAAAGGAAATACACCAAACAAAGTTTTCAAAGGAACATACAAAGTACTTTATTCTCTATCGAATACAATTACAAAGCAGTGCAAAGTCAGATAGCTATCAGCCCTCAGTACAACACAACGAACTCCAGCGTGGTTCAGTGTGTTCAGTGAGAGACTGTACATTACAATGCATTCGTTTTTTATACATTTTGTGAGCGATATGGCCAACCCCTCTTCGGGTTAATATTCTACTTTATACATCATCAATTCTAGGGTTCGTTGCCGAGTCTCAAATAACCGCATCTAACTGGTTCGTTCTTTATTACATGTAACAATAAGCGTATGCATTAACTGTGTATTCTAAGTTTCATATTGCAGGTCTTTTTAAACATTAATACAATATAGTAAAACAGATGTTCTTTGTCCAATGTGTAAATACATTATCATAATACATACTCGTGGATTGGTTTACTTTCGCGAGTAATCTTTTTACACATAGGTCAACGTAGGACGAGGTCTCAATTCATGACCTCAACAAGTAGCCTGCAGGCAGATTACACATTAGCGATGTACAGAGGTCAAGACGGCCATGTTGTATTTTGCAATGACATCGTCCACCATTTTAGCTCACAGGGTGACTTTTCCACATAAATCCTAAAATGGCGGTTTGAAAGGTCAGGACCTTGTAACACAGATCTCGCAAATGACTTCGAGCAGCTTGGCGTAGGCCAATATTAATATATTTATTACAATAGGAGGCATGATATACTTTTTATTCCGACAAACCCTCCTTTAGGCCTATGCCAAGTGCTAAAAACTATTTTGGGTCTCCTTATGAATAACTCCATACATCAGTATCCATGTACCCTGAATCACTATCTGAAATATCTATTGCCATTAGGTCTTTTACTAATATATCTTTTAACACATATTCTTTGGAAGTTTTATCCGAGGCATACACCTCATGTCCTATTGAATTAATCCTTGTGCACAACACCCCCCTAGCCTCGAACACATACCAGGCAGACACTGAATACAGCAACAAAGGAACAACAGAACTCCTAAAATAGTTAATAAAACCGAAAGTACCTTCCAACCCAAAAAGATCGCAAGAAGTCCCAGAACCAAGCGTTTAGATCCCAGTTTCCCTTGGGGAAAATGCACTTCGGAACCAAGGACGTGCAGATTTTGTATTGCCTTAAAGATAGTTGGGGAGGAATCTGGTACGAAAACACAGCAAGCGGACCCCACTAATTTACATACTCCACCACGCTCAGCTAGAATGAGATCTAATGCCATTCGATTTTTGAGTGCTACTAATATTTTTGCTTTCTGCTCTAATGTCATATTGTAGAGTATATCTGTGGTCCGGCTGATGGTTCTCTCCAGTACTCTTGCTAGTTTTCTAATATCTTCTGAATTCGCTATCTGCCCCGAAAATGGCACAACTGATTTTGCTATATCTCCTAATACTTGTGCCGGGGTATCACCATTCTCATCCCGTCTTTGACGAGCCTTCGAAACTTCTTTAGTACTCTCTATAAACACCCCAGGTAACAGGATCCCTAAATAACAGGTTCCTTGCCAATCCCTGGGCAACCATGGAAACGCTATATTACCGCAAACAAAATAGACAGGTTTGCCTACATACAAAGGTCTGTCTTCCCCAGTCAAATTTGCAACGTTGGCACAACCTTTAAAATCTCCCATTGACCGAGTGCCATTCCTCTGTATGCAAAAAGAAACTGAATCGGGGCTATGGTTAACAGTGTAAGAAGGAGGCATGGCATCCTTATTGCCTATCGGAGCCATTTTAAAGGGAATCAAAGATTGAAAAGGACGAAACAGTCTATCAGAAGGCCTAATAGAAGCAACATTCGGTCTACCCCTATTCGAAAAAAAAGAGAGCATCCCAGGGGAGTCAAAACACGTTTCTCAAAACTATTCAATTTGGTGCCATCAAAGTTCCCTGAGACGCTATCATTCCATCGGCCAAAGAACAGTGCTCTAAGAGAAGCATAGCATGGGCCTTCGTACCGCACAGGTAAGGCCTCTTGTACCTGATGGTAAATCAAATACAGGTTTTTAGTCAATTGGCTACAATAATCTGAAAGTAATACATTTTCAATGTCTCTTAACTTTCGACATTTTGGCAAATTCCAGATATTGGCAGGTCTCCCCATTACCACCTCAAATGGAGAGAGCCCAGTCTTCGTTTGAGGGGTTGTACGCATCGCTAATAACACAATCGGTAAGGCGTCCGGCCATTTTAGTTTGGTGCCGGCACACGACTTAGCGAGTTTGCTCTTAATGGTACCGTTGTGTCTTTCTACGAGTCCGGCGCTCTGAGGATGTCTGGCCGAATGGAACCGTTTGTCAATTTGTAACACTGTACATATCTGTCGGATTACAGCGGCGACAAAGTGTGGACCATTGTACGACCAGATAACTCTCGGCAAACCGAACCGGGGAAAGTATTCTTTTAACATAGTTTTCGCAGTGGTCATAGCTGTGGCATCTTTAACAGGGAAAGCCTCGACCCACTTACTAAAAGCACAAATGACTACCAATACATATTTTAAATTATTGCATCGCTCCATTTCAATGAAATCAAAGTGAATTACTTCAAATGGGACAGAGGGTGGCCCAAAACTTCCCCTCTGGGTTGCTGTCCCCTTTCCCATATTATGTTGTAGGCAAATCATACAATTCTGAACATAGTTCTGAGCAATTTTTGAAATTTTGTTGTTTACCCACACTCTTTCTAACATTTTCGTCACCTATTGAGCACATACATGCGTAGGACCGTGTGCCATTACAACCATCATTAGCACATACGCACCGGGGAGTAACCATTTCCCATCCACCGTGTCCACCCAACACCCATCGTCATCAAGTTCTCCCAAGCCCTCAGCCCACCTCTTGGCTTCTTCTACTGTGGCATCGGCTTGGATATCCCGTACAGACCCCACTCCCTCATCCATCACATCAGCATTTTCAGTCTCCCTAGAAACATATATCTCCGTACAGAGATCAGTGGCAGTTTGTTTGGCTATTTGATCAGCGAAAGCATTCCCTTTTCCAATGTTATCTACAATCTTGCGATGTGCTGCACATTTCACAACTGCTAACTGGGTAGGGAGCGCAAGTGCTGAGAGATCTTGCACTATTAGGGTGCCATGTTGGATCTTGGTGCCATGCAAGGTTAGGAATCCTCTTTCCGACCAAAGTCTCCCAAAGTTATGAACCACCCCAAAGGCATACTGACTATCAGTATATATATTCACTGCAAGCCCTTTGGAAAGTTCACAAGCTCGGGTTAAGGCTATAATCTCTGCGGCCTGCGCAGAATTATGTGTAATTCTCTTAGTTTCCACACCGTGCTTAAGGTAGTGATTGCATATGTGGCTGTGGATGTACCATCCGGAAGTTTAAAGCAGGAGCCGTCACAAAACAGCTCTCCTTGCGGATTATCCAAAGGGGTATCTTTCAAATCAATCCTGCCCTTTGTTTCTTGCTCGGTCGTGTACAAACAATCATGTGAATCTTCATCGCCGCAAGTAATATCTTGCGGTAAAGGTAGGAGTTCCGCCGGATTAAGAACACAACACCTCCTAATTTGAATGTAAGGGGCAAACAAGATCAATTCGTATCTCGTCAACCATGCGGAACTGAGGTGTTGCGTTTGAGTTCGGTTCAATAGAACATCTACAGAGTGAGGCACCATCAGGGTCAAATCATGGCCTAGGACCATTCCCTCACTCTGTTTTACAGACGCAGCAGCAGCAGCGACAGCGCGCAAACATCTTGGCAAAGCGCATGCTACAGGATCAAGGGCGGAGGAATAGTAACCGCACGGCCTATTCTTCCCTCCATGCTCCTGCGTTAATACAGCCAAAGCACATCCATCACGTTCATGCACAAACAATACGAAGGCCTTTTCATAGTTTGGTGTGCCCAAAACTGGTGCAGAGCATAATGCAGTCTTAAGCAAGTCAAACGATTGCTGGTGTTCCGAAGTCCATGGCAACGGCGAAGAAATGCCCTTCTTCGTCAAGGCCAACATCGGTTTTATCACTAGTGAAAAATTTGGGATCCACAACCTACAGTAAGAAGCCATACCTATCAAGGCCCTAACTTCCTTCTGCGTATTTGGGCAGACATACCAGAAATGTGTTTTATTCTTTCGGGTGTCAATCTTCTTCCCTCCTTTGACAGGAGATAGCCTAAATAGGCGACCACCTGGCAACAATATAAAAATTTCTTAAGCGAAGTTTTGTGACCATGCTTAGCTAGATGAATAAGTAGTAACACAGTGCCCTCCTTACAGGCACTCTCAAAGTCTGCAGCGAGAAGCAAATCGCCAACGTACTGAAGCAAAGTACAAGTAGAGGGCAATTCAAGGGTATCAAGTTGCGCTTTCAAAGCCCTACTATAAATACTAGGACTCTCTGTGTACCCTTGAGGTGCACGAGTAAATGTGAACGAGCCTCCCCCTAAGGTGAAGGCGAACAAATATCTACTATCCTTGTGTATAGGAATACTAAAGAACGCATTCTTTTGGTCCACAACACTAAAGTAAGTAGCTGTAGCGGGAATCATGGTTAAGTTCGTTGTCACATCAGGCACAATTGGAAACTGCGGTGCCACAACTTTATTAATGGCACGTAAATCAATTATAAAACGGAATGGAATTACATTGTTGCCTTTCTTGTACATGGGTAAAATCAGACTATTACACAAACTTCCTGAGATTTCTTCAATCACACAACGGTGCACAAAATCGGAAACAATACATTTCAAAGCTCGCTCGCCCTCAACCGAAATCTTATACTGGGGAATGCGTGGCAGCTCAATTCCATGTTTCAAAACTATCTTAAGAGGCTCAATCTGCAAAACACTGACACCATTGTCGTCAACAGCCCATAAGCTCTCTGGTACATCAATGAATTCTGGAGGCAAAGGTATAGTCAGAAATTGCGAGGTGGAAGATTGCTGCGGTGAAATTGTCAAGCGTACTCCATCAGAAGAACAATAAATCATTGCATTTAATTCTTTTAACAAGTTCAATCCCAGCACGTTTTCCCCGCAATCCGAGGTCAATAGGAAAGGACACTGGTCTGTAAAAGGACCCAAAGAAATAGGTACTGGCATAGAGACCGGACAAATAACTGGAGTACCGGAAACCCCTACAGAAACATTGGTTTGCCCTGACAGTGGAACGTTTGGAACCCGTGAACAATCATTGGAACACTTCTGCGCTCCAGTGTCTATCAAAAACTGATGTTTCCTATTTCCCACTATCATTTCAACGAAGGGACCTTTCGGATTGACGGGAATAGGTATAGGTTTCAAACCCTGCTTCGGGCAATCCTAACGAAACAGAATATTGTCAAAAGGAAGCTCTTCAGACAAATATGCAACGGAAGGATGATCAAATATGTTCCTAGTATCCACAATCGGAGTCTTATTGTCCTGCGCAAAAGGTTGTTAAGAGTCCTCTGTGAACTGACCTCAACCAGGGCCCCCTACGCACGGGCGACCTCTAGATCGCCTACCCATGTTATTATTCGACCTCTGTTGAAGGACGGGGCATTGTGCTCGCCAATGACCCTCTTGTCGACATAAGCACATTGATTAATGTTCACAGGACCCAAGGGCACATTCCCCTGTGGGACATACTGACCTCTAACCTGAGAGTTACCCCCTCTGGGGCCTCTAACAATTTGCTGCAATAGCACCTTTGTTTTTAAATCACCTTTCCGTTTTTCAATCCTATCTTTTTCATTGTTGACACGATTTTCATAATACTGAGCCATATGCAGTACTTCTGATTGTGATTTCGCCTGCCAAGCGCTCTCAGAGGACATAATCTGTGACTGGATGTCAGGCAGCAATTCACGTACAAACATACCCACAAATAACCTTTTTGCAGACTCTGTGCCTAAGTCTTGTCCACTGAAATCCAAAAATACCTGTTCGAACCGATTAAAGGACTCGGTAGCACCCTCAGACTTTCCTTGGACACAGGCCGTAAGCTTATCCCATATAATTCTTTTTTCGGGAATTATGGTTTTTAATTTAGCAATGATTCTTTCAGGCAAGGTTAATATCACCTGCTGTGGTCTTTCACCAGCTGGCCTTTCCCCATCGAATCTAGTTAAATTTGCCCATGTATCTCCCAAACCGGGTACATCGTCAATAGTTCTAACTTGTTTCCATAAATCTACGGGCAGGAGTACTGGAAACAACAAATCAATGTCACCCAAGGTGAACACTGAGGATTGCAAAACGGATTCCATCTCTTTATAGAACCCTGTCGGATTTTTCCTAATATCAGGAATATACTGTCTAATGGTGTTCACTTCCTGTGGTGAAAACGGGACGTGAACAAACTGTGATACATAATGTGAGGGAGTGTCCACAGCGACTATACCTCGTGCAGCATCGGCCGCAACCTCAACCTTCGGGACAAATGTCGGAGGAACCTCTCTCATAGGCAACTGAGATATAGGCAACTCCGAACGCTTACTAAGCAACAGAGCCAAATCGAGCGCTAAAGCAGTTGAAGAAGTGTCAAACGAAAAAGCTCTCTTATAAATATTCAATAACTCTGTGGGACAACTAATCTTCCTCTTTACACATTCATCTTGCAGGTACTCTATCATTACCTGTATCACTTTTCTCTGCATTTCCAACGTATATTGACTATATGTGTCACATACCTCAACTGGAGTTATTGATATGTCTGAAATCCATCTAATCGCATCTTTCTTATAAATTCGCATTTCCTCCGATATCGGTTTACGACACGGAAGGTACCGTTTCTGTACATACATACTTTCTTCTTCATCATCCTTATTCTGTATCCTTTCTAACTCCTTTCCATATTCAAATAGCCTTTCGACATGCTCATTTACCTTCTCCACAGTATCTCTGGAAAGTGCTAAAGTATTTAGATCCCTCAACCCTTGCGGAACATCCGTATTATTTAATCTTCCCCACATTATACATAACTGAATCCCCAAACCTTCAATAAAAACATTTTTCTCAGGAAAATTATCCGTATTAGAAAGTGTGGAAAAAACACTAGCCTGATCATCCTTCTCCATACAATGTTTAGCCCATGCAATTAACTCATGTTTCTTCTCCGGTGGTACAGTACTGCGAGTGACAACCTTCGAGCCTGCACCATGATCGATTACAAGCGGCCCAAGACCACTTGGAAGAGAGGGGATAGGAAAATTCGATGGAGGAGCTATAACTGGTGCGACAGGAAGAGGCAGAGGAGCAGGTGGAGGAACAACAGTCAAAGGAATAGGAACAACAGGTTGAGCAGGAAGAGTAGGAATAACAGCAGGAAAAGGTACCGCAGCAGGAAGAGGAACATACGGAGGTGGCGCAGAGGCACCAGGCCTTCGTTCATTTAATATTTTCTCAAAAAACTCATCAGAATCATGGAGATCTTTGGAAGGATAGATTTTCTGAATACCAAGTGAAAAAGCCCTTTCTATATTTTTAGCCGACTCAGCCTGTTTATCCTGATCATATAATAATGCTTTTTCGGCAACCGTCTTATGACGGCGCGCATGTTTTTCTCTACTCTTAAGCTGTTGTAACGCTTCTTTTTTCCAATTCTGTAAAACATCAAATGCTGCAGGTCTAGCCTTTTTCTTTAACAATACTGACTCCAAATATTCAATGCGAGGGATCTCAAAACTACCATTGATTGGCCACTGATGTTCGGAGGTATGTCTGGTTTGTCTGCGCCAAATATCATTAAATACTATACTTCCAATGCCATGCTTACAGTACATAGTACATGCTGGCGACCCCTCCGGACGGCTAAATTACAAAGATTGTCTATCACTGCGGAATAATGCCCTAAAGCAGGTAGACAATTTCCCAGGCATATCTCAATTTCTTGGTGTTACCTGGTCAATAATTGTGTCTGCAGATACAATGTGCCAAAATTCAAATTGCCAGGGTTAAATTAAGAATCGGGTCACGACTCACCTGGCCAAACCTAAGGAGGAACGATCGGTACTTCTAAGAATCTTACCTAACTAATCTTACCTCGTGTATGGTGATTTCGGCAAATCTGCCCGCCTCGATAAGTGGACCCTCGTCAAGATGCCGTCTCAGACCACAGGCTAGTCGTCCAGGGATCGGATCGTGCAGCGCTGCTGAGGTGTCGTGTCTCATCCAGGGGCCTCTTACTTTTGTACACCGTCCGATCCCGGTCAGATAGTAAGTGTCAACCTTCAACAATCCCGCATCAATCTTGAGGGTCCCTATTCGGGCGCCAACTGTGAAAACAGAAAC
The DNA here is from genome assembly GCF_040938575.1 of Ambystoma mexicanum. Lineage (NCBI taxonomy): Eukaryota > Metazoa > Chordata > Amphibia > Caudata > Ambystomatidae > Ambystoma > Ambystoma mexicanum. The sequence goes on along the minus strand of NC_090921.1, from coordinate 1,141,977,784 downwards.
AAAATATCGAGGCTGAGTACCCCAAAAGGAAATACACCAAACACAGGTTTCAAAGGAACATACAAAGTACTTTATTCTCTATCGAATACAATTACAAAACAGTGCAAAGTCAGATAGCTATCAGCCCTCAGTACAACACAACGAACTCCAGCGTGGTTCAGTGTCTTCAGTGAGAGACTGCACATTAGAATGCATTCGTTTTTTATACATTTTGTGAGCGCTATGGCCAACCCCTCTTCGGGTTCTTATTCTACTTTATACATCACCAATTCTAGGGTTTGTTGCCGAGTCTCAAATAACCGCATCTAACTGGTCCGTTCTTTATTACATGTAACAATAAGCGTATGCATTAACTGTGTATTCTAAGTTTCGTATTGCAGGTCTTCTTAAACATTAATACAATATAGTAAAACAGATGTTCTTTGTCCAATGTGTAAATACATTATCATAATACATACTCGTGGATTGGTTTACTTGCGCAAGTAATCCTTTTACACATAGGTCAACGTAGGACGAGGTCTCAGTTCATGACCTCAACAAGTAGCCTGCAGGCAGATTACACATTAGCGATGTACAGAGATCAAGACGGCCATGTTGTATTTTGCAATGACATCGTCCACCATTTTAGCTCACAGGGTGACTTTTCCACATGAATCCTAAAATGGCGGTTTGACCTAAAATGGCAGCCTACATAGATCAAAGGTCAGGACCTTGTAACACAGATCTCGCAAATGACTTTCGAGCAGCTTGGCGTAGGCCAATATTAATATTAATATATTTATTACAATAGGAGGCACAATATACTTTTTATTCCGACAGATGGTGTCTATCGTCCTCACCTTGGTGTGTGGTTTCAGATGTCAGTGGTCCCTTTCGAGGCCGACCTTCGACGAAACAGTAGCCGATGGGACCGCTGCCTCGCTCCAGGTGCCTGCTGCCGTGATCACACGTGCGCACTGCATGTGCGGTGGACTCACACGTCGTGTAGTGGTGCCTATGGCCCCTGGATGCCAGTGGGTTGTGTGTCGCAGCGCCCTGGGACCGCTGTTGAAAACAAATACGACGATGCAGCCGAAGGGACGGAGCATAACAAATATATATTATTATTTTTTTTTTTTTGGGCGGGTGGGTTATGTGTGTCCCTTCCCACCGTGTGTCCAAAAATTGTGCGTGTCGCCGCAGGAATAATCAGCTGGTAGGGCATCAAGCACGTGTGCTGGGTTGCGTTTCCCTCGTCGCCAGTGTTACGTTCTGGCTCCGCGCGGAGGCAGAACGTTGAGGGCCTCTGAAGTAGGCCGCAGTGGCGCAGCTCCGGCCGGAGCGAAATGAAACACGCCACACGTTGTTAGAGTCTGCGCCCGGAACTGCTGCCCTTGTGCGGGGGTGGGGCTTTTATTGAGACGCCATGCGTCACCGCGTTGCGGGGCGCAGGGCGGATATAACAGTGTCTATGGGGCAGAACAGGGAATCGCCCTGCACCTGGTCAGAGGTGAGGTGGGCTGGACTGTCTTCAGGGGCCACCCAGTTTCTTCTAGCATTTCTGCCTGGTTTGAACAGGGAGCGCAGTCGCCCTCAGGTCGACCTCTTCCTGGGGTCACACGCCCCTCAGCTCTGCTTGGTGACAAGCTGCATGCTGCTTGGTAACACTGGTGTCCCCGTGGCCGGACGCATGCTGTTTGATTTCTATGTGTTCGCGACTAGAGATTAGTTTGCCTGGTACCTCATGCTCCTGATGTTACTGAACCGAGGAAGTGGGACACAAGTCCTGCTTGGTCTTTGTTAATGTTTCTCTGCCCCATGCAATCCTAAGAGCACCTGGCCCTGTCACTGGAATCAGTAGATTCCTGATGGAAACAAGATGGCCGCCGTGGCCTCTTGCCTTCCATCGCCTGTTACCTTGGTTTTCCCGAAATCCCGGGAAGCCCTGACTCTGTCCCTTCCCCCTGATTGGCTGTTGGGTGGAAGTTCCATATATGGTAGTGTCGGGAAGTGCCGACCAGACTGGCTGGAGCCTTCCCAACTACCGAATGTTGTGGGTACGCCTGTGTGTGGGACCTTGGTGAATGGAGTGTGTGACGAATACGCATTCTGTGTTGTGATGTCTAGTATCTGGTGCTTCATACAATAACTGAGACAGCTTTGCCCGAAACCGGTATGAATGCAGTGTGTAGTGTTGAATGGCGTGGTACTTGTCTGAATCCATATTCTGTGTTGCGAGTGTCTGGATGGAGAAGAATGGCATGAATGCACTGTGCGCCTGATTGGCTGACTGACTGCCTGAATGCCCTTCTGAGTGATTGGTTGCCTGAGTGTGACCCATCAGAATGAATGGGAGATCAACAGTATATCTGGGGGCCTCTCACTGCAAGAAATTGTTCAGAAGCTGGAGTTGAAACTGACATTGAAACTGAAGCTTAAGCTTGAAGCCCTGCTGGAAGAGAAGTATTGCTGTTGCTCTACTTCGTTGATCTGAAAACTGCTGTGTCTTCAAGAACTGATCCAGAGAGGACCTGGTTAGGCGCCCTCTTCCCGAGCTATGTGGGACCATCGTGCACGGCTAACCTTTGCTAAAGCCTATGAAAGACTGTCAGCCGGAGACGGGGACCGCCGACGAGAAACAAAGAGAAGCACCGGACAGCCATCCACCGTCGTCGACCAGGGTTCGCAGGTTTGCTATAACCGCTGGAGGCCCATCAAAGTTAGTTGCCCAGAAGCGGGGACAGCTTGATGCTGTGCCGTCGACGACTGGAGCCGGAAAGCTCCTTTGCCTAAGACATTTGATTCCCAGATGCGCCCGTAAGCACTGCCGACCGCCTTATCCCGCCGGAGAAGGCCAGGCCGTCGACGCGCCGAGGAGCATCCACCGGTGGGTTTCCCACCACCCAAAGACCGTAGAGACGCCGGACGACTCAACGCCCTTGCTGGGCCACAGTTCTTCACAAACTCTTTGTGGTCCTGAACTATCGACATCGAGATGCACTGCACGCCTCTTCCTTGCAGGACCGAAGCTGCTGCCTCGTCGCCAAGTTCACCTTCTTCGAGGCCCATCGACGATCCGTGGCTCCTGCTTTAAAGGGAGTCACTCAAGAAGGATCCATCGACGCCTCCTCGAGGAACTCTGCTATTCCAGGTACATTCGGGTGGTAGAAACACTGTAGAAGGTAATAAGAATCACTGAACAATATATGGACTGGGCTTGTGGGATATCTTGATCTTACAGGTTGCCCAGGTGGGGGGATCTCCACACAGAGCTGTGTCTGTGTAACAAGGCCAGCTTTCTGCCAATTGTTCTAACCAACTGCTTTCCTCCTGTGCCTAATGTTGGTTACCTTTATTAATTGATTTGTGTGACATTTGACCAGAGTACAGTGATGCACTTTAAGATAATAATTGTGGTACCACTTAGAACTGTATATATTTGCCATTGTAGATTAACTGAGCACAAAGTGAGTTATTGTGATATTGTATATAACATTGAACACTAATTATATAAAGATTGTGATTTAACTAATACAGTGTGCGGACATTCTTTTGTGGGTGCTTAGGGACTACACTGTACTTAAGAACCAGCCTGCATCACCTCCTGAGAAGCTAGGCCTTGATTGCTTGTCCATTGCTACCAACAATAGAGAATCTTGGCTGGGGTCCTCTGTGTCCTCTGTGCCTCTCCTCCACCATATAGAGTGCAGGAGTACAGACACCCCCCTCCAGTCTTTACAGCAAGGTTGGTAAAGTTTTTCATGAATTGTTGTGGAATCATCCTGACATAACTTTGCTGTTGCTACAGACGAATTGTAAAAGTGTTTTGTTTCTCAAAAAGAAGAAGTTGTATTGAACTTTTTGTTATAAATGGAGAGATAAAGACGTCATCTCACTGAATTGCTGGTTAAAGTCCAAGTGAAAGGCTTTTGGAGCAACTTTAAGATCCAAACTTGGCTACAAAAAGAAATTTGCTTATTTGTACTTTTGAGTAAAAATCCTACTTTGAATTTGGGGACGGCGAGCCAACCCAGATTACGGTATCAGGTAATAATGTCCCCATACATAATGGCCCCATACATAATGTTACCGGGAAAAGCCATTGGTGACATTACAAATGGTGACATTATGTGTGGGGACGGGTTGCAGAGATGTCCCCTTGTAAATTTGGGGTTGCGGGGGTGTCCCCCACATGTTCAATGTAATAATGTCTCAGCAAAAATCAGCTACTTTTTTGTCGGGAGACATATTTACAAGGACATTATTACAAGGAAGCCCAGATTACAAGGATCTACAGTTATTGGGTCCATGTTGAACTTAACTGGTATTTATGTTACATTGGAATTGCCATATATTTCCTTTAAGAGTTTGTTGTATGTATAGGTGTAAAGGACAGATTCCTTTTGTTAGTTTATTTTGATAGGCATAGAAAATTCATGATAGGTTAGGGATAATGAGGCGTTTATCAAACCCTTATGAGTAAATAAAATGGCTTCTTGTGAAAAACCTTTAACAAGGTGTCCGTCTCACATTTCTGAGCCCTCTCATAAACCAGTGATATTTGAATGGGCACTGTGGAACTGTTAGTTTGTGGCTGGATTACTAGATGGTGGGTTGCCGGTGTGCCGTACTATAGCTGTTTGTTCTGGAGGTGGGTACTTGTCCTTCCCACTATCAGCTACACTGGGATAAATTATTCTTGCAAGCCCAAGCATGTGGAGCTGGTTTGCGCTGAGGGGTCTGGTTCCTCCAATTCCAGCTCTCCTCCGGTCCTAGGGCAGAAGAAGAGCAGGACGTGTTAAACCGTATTTGAATAATAACTGCTTGTTATGAATATTGGCCTAAGCCCATTTGCATAAAAACTGAAAAACGTGTTTGAAATGCTCCAATTCAAATCAACTTCGCCGCCATTTTAAGAACCATCCACCATTTTGATTTTAACTCTTGCTTGTGACCTAAAATGGTGGACTGTGTTTTCAACTACAGCCGAGCCGAATGACCTATGAGTTACGTCAACATTTAGCCCCTGATTCATGGAATTATTTGCGCGTAAAACGCATATTTGCGCGCCATTCTGCCTGAAAATCCCTGTTTGAAGTATGGGGATTTTCGGGCAAAATGGCAAGCAAGTGTGCGTTTTACGCGGAAATAATTCCATGAATCAGGGAGTTAGGCTGCCGAAAGCAGAATGTTTGTTCTGTGCAAAGAAACCTTGCGACTCGTATGAACTGCAATCTAAGTGTTGTCTGCGCTCACAAGCCCCATCCTCATATAAACAACAAAACAATGTAGAACAAAAACAGATTGTGTTTTTTTGCTGAACTGCATTGTGTTCGTTCTTGAAACAAGGCTTACTGTGGATTGGATAATCAACATTACCATTGAATTCTCATGGACGAGCAAACTTGTTAAATATGTTAAACAATATTGTCATATTTGTCATGTGAACTAGGCACGAACCCTAGCATGTAAATTATTAGTTTGGAGTGGGGCTGGAGATTGATTAAACTAATGTATAAAAGAGCCTGCATTGACATGTCCAGCACTCTCACCCCTCACTGTGTCTGCTGGTACACACTGCGAGGTGTTGGGAGACAGAGAGCTATCTGTTTTGCTTTGAAATCTGTACAGAAATAAAGATACTTGTATCTTTCAACCCGTGATTGGCGTATTTCATTTTGTGGTACTAAGCCTCGATATTTCTTTGGTCTTTCAGATGGCGCCCGAATAGGGACCCTCAAGAAGAAGACGCGGCTATCGAACCGGGATCGTAGAGTGGAAAAAAGGGGGGCCCTTTGTATGAGATGCCACACCTCGACAGTACTGCACGATCCGATCCCTGGACGATGAGCAAGCGGTTTGAGAGGGCTTCTTGATGAGGGTCCCCATATCGAGGTGGGCTCTTTGCCAAAATCGCCAACCACAAGGATCCTTTGTAATCCGATCGGACCTCCATAGACTTTGAAATCAGGTGAGTCGTGCCCCGATTCCTAAGAATCCTGATATTGGTTGCAGTTTTGCACTCGCAAGTGAAAACGATGCCAGGTAACAGTAATCTGACATGCCTGGGAAATTGTCTGCCTGTTTCAGGGGTTTATTTCGCAGAGACAGACAATCTTTAGGAAGAGGCCAACCGGCGCCACCTGTTGGCTCACCGGCTTGTTTAAAGTACTATAAGTACGGCCTAAATAGTATTGTATTTAACGATATTTGGCACAGACAAACTAGACGTGCTTCCGATTTTCAGTGGGCAGTTCATGGTAGTTTTGAAATTGCCCGTATAGAGTATTTAGAGTCTATATTGTTGAAGAAAAAGGCTAGGCCTGCAGCATTTGATGTAATTAACGATTGGAGAAAGGAAGCTATGCAGCAACTTAAGAGTAAAGAGAAACATGCACGTTGACATATGTCTAATACTGAAAAAGCATTATTGTATGATCAACAGAAACAGAATCTATTAGAAGTATGGATACGGCTTTTCAACTTGTAGTACAGAAAATATATCTGTCTCAGGATTTTCATACCTCAGATAAGCTGATCGATAAGCTATTGAAAGAGTGTAGGACTGTTGCCACTGCACCACCTCCTCATGTGACTCTCCCTGTTGTTGTTCCTTTTCCTCCCGTTGATGTTCCTCCTCCAGCTGTTGCTCCTCTTCCTGTTGTTGTTTCCCCTTCTGCATCCTCGCCCTTACCAACAGTTGTCGTTCCCTTAATTCTGTCTTCACTGCCTGCGGTAGTGTTTCCACTGCCTATTGAACAAGATTTGTCTGAGCTTTCTTTTCCAAGTGGTACTGCTCCACTTGTAGTGATTGAAGGGGCGAGTGCTGATTCAAGAATAGTGACTCGTGGTACAGTATCTAAAGCTAGAAAAAGAGAATTGTATGAATGGGCTAAGAAATATACAGAAGAAGGTGAAGAATCAGCTGTTTTAGTTGTGATTTCTGTCCAAGAAAGTATTGCAGAACGGAATATTTTGATAGAGGGGATGGGAATGCATTTGGCTGATATTTGGAGTGATTTGGCAGACATGAATGTCCCACAGGGGTTCAGGGATTTGAATGTTCTAGCTCGCTCAAGGGATACTGAAGAGAAAGTACATGAGCATGTTGAGAGGGTATTTGAGTTTAAGAGGGAGTGAGATCGGTTACAGAATGATGAAATAGATGGTAATAGATTGGAAGCCTCATATGTGCAGAAACAATTTCTTCCTTCATGTAAACCAATGAGTGAAGAGACGCGTATTTGCACAAGAGACGTGCTTAGATGGATTTCGGATGTTTCAATTTCTCCCATAGAAGTGTATGACACGTTCAGTCAGTATGCTCCGGCTATGCAAAGGAAAGTGTTATAGGTAACGGTACAGTATCTACAGGATGAGTTTATAAAGAAAAAGGTTTGTTGTCCCGCAGATTTGATGGTCATTTATAAGAGAGCATTTTCGCCGATACTGCTTTGGCTCCTTTGTCACTTGATTTAGCTTTGTTGCTTAATGAACATTCAGAATTGCCTACTTCTCAATTGCCAATGAGGGAGGTTCCTCCGACATTTGTTCCTGAAGTAGAAATTCCAGCTAATTCTGTAACGGGCGCAGCAGCCACTACTATTGAGACTCATTTTGTGTCACAGTTTGTTCATGTCCCATTTTCTAGACAGGAAGTGAATACCATCAACAGACAATTCCAGATATTAGGAAAAATCCAACAGGATTTTATATAGAAATGTAATCTGTCTTGCATTCGTCAGTTTTCACACTGGGTGATATAGACTTGATGTTCCCTGTGATCCTACCTGCTGATTTATGGAAACAGATTAAAACGGTAGATGATCAGGCAGGACTGGGGGACACATGGCTTAACTTGGTATGGATAGATGGAGAAAGGAATGCTGGTGAGAAACCGCTGCAGGTGATATTGACACTGCCAGATAGAATAGTAACTAAATTAAAAACTTTGGTTCCAGAGAGAAGAATAGTTTGGGACAAGTTTACAGCTTGCATCCAGGGGAAATCTGAAGGTGCTACTGAATTTTTTAATCAGTTCGAACAAGTATTTTCAGATTTCAGCAGTCAGGACTTAAGTACCGAGTGAGGAAAAGGGCTGTTTGTAGACAAATTTGTGCGTGGATTATTACCTGATATCCAATCTCAAATGATGACTCCCGAAAGCGTCTGGCAAGCAAAATCGGAGTCTGAAGTATTGCATATGGCTCAGTATTATGAGAATAGGGTGAATACTGAAAAAGAGAAGACAGAAAAAAAGAAGGGAGACTTGAAAACAAAAGTATTGTTGCAGCAAATAGTAAGAGGAACCAGAGGTGGGAATACACAGTTTAGAGGTCAATTTGGACCACAGGGTAATACGCAAATGGGTCCTGTACACATGAACCAATGTGCCTATTTCAGACAGGAAGGTCATTGGCAAGCACAATGCCCGATCCTTCGGCAGCGATTGAATAACACGTATGGTACCATGGGTAGACGATCCAGAGGCCTTCCTGGGACAGGGGGTCCTGGTAGAAGTCAGTCTGCTCAGAATCAACAGTCATTTTCACAGGATAGTCAACAGCATAGTGTTAATAATGGGAACATTTTTGATAATCCTTCAACTGTCTATTTTTCTGAGGATCTTGCATTTGATGATGTACTGTTCCGTTAGGACAGCCCGAAGCAGAGTCTGGAACCAGTACCTATTCCCGTCAATCAGAAAGGGCCCTACGTTGAGATGAAAGTGGGGAATAGGAAGTATCTATTTTTGATAGATACAGGAGCACAGAAGTGTTCCATTGATCATTCGCGGGTTCCAGATATTCCACTGTTGGGGCAGAACAACATTTCTGTAGGGTTCTCTGTTACGCCAGTGGTTAGTCCGGTCTCTCAGCCGGTACCGATTTCACTGGGGCCATTCACCGTTTCATGTCCATTTCTTTTGACAACGAATTGTGGCGAGAACTTGTTGGGGTTGAATCTGTTGAAAGAATTGAATGCTGTAATTTACTGCACTCCGGATGGGGTGCATTTAACGATTTCACCTCAACAAACTTCTGTTTCACAATTCTTGACTAGGCGTTTACCGACTGAATTGGATACGTTTCCGGCATGTTTATGGGCGGTTGATGATAATGACGTTGGTATTTTACAAATTGAGCCTGTTAAAATTATGTTGAAACCAGGTGTTAAACTACCACGTATTCCACAGTATGATTTCAGTTGATGGTGAACAAGCTTTGGAGAGTATAGTTTCTGATTTTGTACATCGAGGAGTGAGTGAGGAAATTGCAGGAGGTTTGTGTAATAGTCCGATCCTATCAGTGTATAAGAAAGGGGATAATGCAATTCCTTTCCGTTTCATTATTGATTTGCGCGCTATTAATAAGATTTCTGCTCCACAATTTCCGATTGTGCCTGATGTGACTACAATATTGACAATGATTCCGGCTTCATCTACTAATTTTAGTGTTGTGGATCTAAAGAATGCTTTCTTTAGTATTCCTGTACATGTTGACATTAGATATTTGTTCGTGTTCACCCTAGGGGGACGCTCATTTACATTAACTCGTGTGCCACAAGGGTGCACTGAGAGTCATGCATTTATAGTAGCACATTGAAGGAATAGCTTGATATGCTTGAGTTGCCTTCTACCTGCACGTTGCTGCAGTATGTTGACAATCTTCTTTTAGCAGCAGATTCTGAAGTTGATTCCAAGGAGGGCACCGTGTTGCTGCTTATTCAGCTAGCAGAAAATGGGCATAAGGCTTCATTAAAAAAGTTTCAATATTGTCGACAGGATGTCGCCTATCTAGGCTATCTCCTGTCAAAGAAGGGGAGAAGACTGACACCTGAACGGATACAAAGCATCTCCAGCATATCTGTCCCAAATAAACAGAAAGAGGTCAGAGCCTTGATAGGCATGGCTTCATACTGTGGACAGTGGATCCCTAACTTTTCGTTCATGATAAAAACCAATGTTGGCATTGACAAAGAAGGGCATTTCTTTTCCTTTATCGTGGAACATGGATTGACAGAAAGCTTTTGATCTGCTCGAGGCTGCGTTGAGTTCAGCACCAGTTTTGGGCACACCAAATTACGACAAGGCCTTTATACTGTGTGTGCATGAATGTGATGGATGCTATTTGGCTGTGTTAACGCAGGAACACTGAGGGAGGCGAATAAGATCACAACCCTCCAAAGCAAAATCTCCAGCAAAAAAGCCTCCCTCAATGTCACTCTCCCTCCGAAAAATTCCGGACGAACTCACGCCCACAGATATCTCCCGCTTCAAGTTCTCCAACGTCAACACACTTGAAGTTGAAAAAATCATCCTGTCCTTGAAACCATCCAATTGCCAGGGAGACCTGTGCCCAGCACAGCTTATCAAAGACACTGCCCGTGACCTCTCCCCTTTCATTACGAAACTGATCCTCCTTCCTCACAGGCTCCATCCCCACCAATTTAAAAGAATCTTGGGTACGTCCACTACTGAAAAAACCTACACTTGACCCAGCCACACCCACAAATTACCGACCCATAACGTCCCTTCCTACTAAAAATCTTGGACAAGGTCGCCTATGTACAAATACAGAAGCACTTTGAAGATCACCACCTCTCAGGATCCAGACAATCAGGGTTCCGTCCTCAACACGGGACTGAAACCGCAATCATTGACTTAAAAGCCCAGATCGACACGCTCAGAGACAATGGACAAGCTGCCCTACACCTCCTCCTCGACTTATCTGCAGCTTTCGATTTGGTCGATCACTCTGTCCTATGTACACACCTCCACTCTTCAGCGCACTTCTCTACTGAGGCCATCACCTGGATCACATCATTCCTAATGGCAGAACCATGAGGGTCTTCTCTCCCACTGCTGCAGCAGACCCTGTACCAATCACCTGTGGGGTACCACAGGCCTCCTGTGTCTCCCCCACATTGTATAACATATTTACCAAGCCCCTTTTCGATGATTTGGATCATCTCGGTATAACCTACACTAACTATGCAGATGATACCCAGATCCTCCTTCCGCTTTCTGGAGATTATGGAAAGGATTTGGCCTTGCTAAATAGGGTATACATCATCATCCAGGCATGGATGGGCACTCATGGACTATGCCTGAATGATGATAAAACAGGGCTCATCATCCTAGGTACCACGTCCAGCCTAAGGAAACTGGGCCCGGCCTACAATTCTTTTATGATTGACGGGAACAACATCACAGTCGGACAGGTGGTCAAAACATTGGGATTCTACTTGGATTCCAACTTTTCCTTAAAAAGACAAGTGAGCTCCCTAGCATCCTCCACGGTATACACATGCAAATTAATCCGAGCAGCCAAACCATTTCTGTCAGACACTAGTTGCCTTACACTCGCTAGAGCCCTCATACTGTCCCGCCTTGACTACTGCAATGCCCTCTACCTGGGATCGTCCAAGGTCACCACCAGCAAGATACAAACCCTCCAGAACAACGCTCTCAGAGCAGCCTTGGGCATCTCTAGAAGAGAACATATCACAGGAATTAGCCAACAGAACAACTGGCTCTCCACTAAAGATAAAATTATTTTAAAAACGGCATCACTCACCCACAAATCTCTTAACAATGCTGCCCCAACATACCTGATCAATAGATTCCACAGACAGTCCTCTCTAAGACCCGTTAGAACAGCATATAAAGACTGCCTATCCGTCCCCAACTACAAACACGCCACCATAGGAGGAAACAGCTTCCCAGTGAAAGCAGCCAAACTGTGGAACTCCTTGCCTCCAAACCTCAGAATGGACTTGCCCTACCAGAACTTCCGTTCCAAGGTAGTCTCATGGCTGCAATCGGAGGCCCACTAGGATTACTAAATGCTGCGCTACCCACACACACTGTAACCATGTGTGCCTACCTGTTTACATGTATATAATTCCTATCTGACTCAATGCTGCTTTGTATATAACATTGGTTTACCTCATTGTCTGTATGTATATTTTATGATGACTGCAACTAAGCTTCAAAAATTCTTGTAAATGCTGCGCCCTGATACCCTTGGGTACTCTCGCGCATTATAAATAATAAACATAACAGACTGTGCGGTTATTTTTCCTCCATGCTTGACCCTGTTGCATGCGTTTTGCCGAGATGTTTGAGAGCTGTTGCTGCTGCCGCTGCATCTGTAAAACAAAGTGAGGGTATGGTTCTGTGTCACTCCTTAACCGTGATGGTACCTCACTCTGTAGACGTTCTATTAAACAGAACACAAATGCAACATCTCACATCAGCACGACTAACAAGGTACAAGCAGATTATATTAGCACTGCATATCCAAATTAAGAGATCTTGCTAATTAAATCCGGCCAAACTATTGCCTCTTCCACAAGAAATTGATTGAAGTTACAAAATGTCACATGACTGCCTCTATACCACAGAACAAGAGACTAAGGGCAGAATTGATCTAAGTGATACACGCTTAAAAGATCCACAAGGGGAGCTGTTTTGCGATGGCTCCTGCTTCAAACTCCCGGATGGTACATCCACTGCTGCTTACGCAATCACTACATTAAGCACTATTGTGGAAACCAAAAGAATTCCGCATTACTCCGCGCAGGCCGCAGAGATTATTGCATTGACTTGAGCTTGTGAACTTTCTGAAGGGCTTATCGTGAATATATTTAAGGACAGTCAGTATGCCTTTGGGGTGGTTCACAACTTCGGTCGATTATGGGCAGAGAGAGATTTCTTGACCTTGCATGGAACTAAGATACAACATGGTACTCTGATACTTCGGCTACTTTCAGCACTTGTGCTTCCTACTTAGTTAGCAATAATGAAATGCGTAGCACACCAGAAAGTAACAGATTATGTGGGAAAGGGAAACGCTTTTGCTGACAGAATATCCAGACTGCCACCATTTGTATTCCAAAATGTATATAATGAAAGAGGTCACTAACACTTGTGTGATAGACGTAGGAATTGGTTGCATACAAGAAATTCAGGCTGATGCCACTCCAGACAAATTTAAACAGTGGGCTGAGGGTTCAGCAAGTTTAGACAATGAAGGTTGTTGGGTAGATAATGGAAAACAAAAATGGATGCTGCCCGATGCTTATGTCACCGCTATAGTTACGATGGCTCATGTTCCAACTCACTTATGTGCCAAAAAAATTGTAAATTGTTAGAACCTATCTGGGTTAATGTAAATGTTTCAAAAACTGCTGAGCGTTTTCTTCAAAATTGCATTGTATGCTTACAGTATAATGTTGGGAAAGGTACATCGACACCGAAGGGTAGTTTTGTCCCCCCCCCTCTATGCCTTTTGAGGTTATATACTTTGACTTTATCGAAAAGGAGCGTTGTCAGAATTATAAATATGTTCTAGTAGTTGTCTGGGCTTTCAGTAAATGGGTTGAAGCTTTTCCTCTAAAAGATGCCACAGCAATGACAACGGCGAAAACCATGCTGAAGGAATATTTTCCCAGGTTTGGTTTGCTGAGAGTCATTTGGTCGGACAATGGTCCACATTTTATCGCTGCTGTCATCCTGCAAGTATGCGAGGGATTGCAGATCGATAAATGGATCCATTCGGCCAGGCACGCTCAGAGTGCCAGACTTGTAGAACACCATAACGGTATACTAAAGAATAGTGTGCGCAAACAGCAATTTGAAATGGCCAGATGCCTTACCGATAGCTTTATTGTAAATGCGGCCGACTGCATAATCAAAGACAGGGCTCTCTCCTTATGAAATAATCATGGGGAGACCAGCCAATATTTGGAATGTACCTAAACCCAAGCTGCTAAAAGATGTAGAGCATTTGCTCCTTTCTGAGTCCTGTGACCAGTTAACTCAAAACTTGTATTTGATTTATTAACAGGTGCGAGAAGCCCTCCCAGTAAAGTACCAGGGTCCAGGTCATCGACTCCGACCTGGTGACTGGGTGCTCATTAAGTCGTTTGAAAGAGCCTTCTGTCTCGCACCTCGCTGGAGAGGACCGCACCAAGTCCTCTTGGCCACACAGACAGCCGTACGAGTGGAAGGGAAAAGATACTGGATACACACAACGCACATCAATAAGATTCCTTTTCCTCTGCCCCACGACAAAGTGGAAGAGAAGGAGATTGTTCAATTTGATGCTCATCACGAGCCTGTTTTGTCTACGAAAATCCTTCCTGAGCCTGTGGGGCCTGGGGAGACTTCTACTTTGGCTTTGAGTTCTTCTTTGAATCTTTCTTCACCGTTGAGCAACCTTGCTTCCGTTTCATCACTTCCTTCAGGAAGCGACAACACTCTGTTCGCAGATCACACGGTACCTGGAGTCTTGAGGTACGATCTGTGACCAAGACATCGGGCTTACAGCTCAGCATCGGCTGTGCCTAAAAGTAATCATCATTGAGCCAGTCCCTCGTCACTCTTCCGCTGAAAAATAAATAAGAGACAGGGACCGGCAAAGTTACCTTCAAGCAAGATAGGCCACGTGGTCAGGAGCCACCGACGGATGAACTAAAAGAGCCCAACGGAGAGGCTTCTAAACGCACTCTGAGAAACAATGTCCTTCCCTAAATCCACTCGTGCGGAGCAAGCTATTGGTCTCTTAGCTGATAAAGAATCTGTTCACCGAAGATCATGGTCCTTGAGGACCCACTGTTTTCTAGTCATAGTACTGATCTGTTTCATAGTTATATTTGGGCTTGGGTTCTGGTACATAGAACGGGTGTGTCCACTTGATACTTTGTTACCCACTGAAATAAACCCCACTGTGTCTCCATCTTTCGTGCATCTGCACACTCTTCCTCCTCGAGACTCCCAACATAGACAGGGTTACCATAATAACACTCTCTTAATGATTATGAATGCGAGCCCTACGATTCTGAACAGAACGATTTGCTGGGTGTGTTCACAACATGGGGAAAAGGGACTGGGCTGGTATATTCATCCTCTTCCTCTAACTACTGCATGATATGCCTCGCTCAGGGCATTATTATTTGGCTGTTGGAATGATAGTATATCTGGGAACTTGGATGGGACTAATCTGAATGAATTTGAAAAGCGAGTTTTAACACCCTTGGGATGTTCTCTCTTTGTAAATAGAAGCAAACTCAATGTTGCTTCTATTAGGTCTTCTGATAGACTCTCTAGACCTTTTCAGTCATTAATTTCCTTCACGATGGCTCCTGTAGGCAACCGGGATGCCACGCCTCCTTCCTATTCTATTAATCATAGCCCCAACTCTGTTTCTTTCTGTATACAAAGGGAAGGTTCTCAGCCAATGGGTACATTCGAGGGTTGTACTAACATTGCAAATCTAACCAGTGAGGACAGACCTTTGTATGTAGGAGACCCTGTTTACTTTGTGGCAATGAGGCCTATCCTTGGTTACCCAGAGTTTGGCAGGGTACTTGTTACTTGGGTATCTTGTTACCAGGGGTATATGTGGCTACCACCACTAAAGTCTCTAGAGCTCATCCAAGGCGGGATGAGAATGGTGATACACCTTCACAAGTCATGGGTTATGTAGCAAATCTGCCATTTTGAGGACAGATAATGAACTCTGGGGATATTAGAAGATTAGCAAGGGTACTGGAAAAGATCATCAATAGGACCACTGATATTCTGTACAACATGACGCTGGAGCAAAAGGCAATTAGATTAGTAGCCCTCCAAAATAGGATGGTGTTAGACGTCATCCTAGCTGAGCGTGGTGGGGTATGCAAATTGGTGGGATTCACGTGTTGTGTTTTTGTACCTGATTCCTCCCCTGCCATATTCAAGGCAATACAAAATCTACATACCTTGAGTACTGGAGTACATGTCCCAGAGGGAAAATGGAATCTTAGTGCTTGGTTCTGGGACTTGCTACGATCATGGGGTTGGAAAATCTTTGCAGTCCCAATGATAGTTCTTGGTATTCTACTGTTTTGTTGTTGCTGTGTACAATGTCTCCCTGTCATATGTTCGATGTTAGGAGGATGTTGTGCACAAACGATAGGTACACTAGGACCTAAGATACATACGCAAGAAAACTGCTAATGCCTTAGTAACAGAGGATATTGCCATCAAAGAACTCATGGTGATTGATATTTTTGAAGAATGTGATACAGGATGTACGGACATTGAGGTGTGGGTTTTTGAATAAATCAAAAGTTTGGGTAATGCTCTTGGCTTAGGCCAAACAAAAGTTTGGGTAATGCTCTTGGCTTAGGCCAAAAGGAGGGTTTGTTAAACCGTATTCGTATAATGCCGTCTTGTTATGAATATTGGCCTAAGCCCATTCGCGTTGTACAGAAAACCTTGTTTGAAATGCTCCGATTCAAATCAACTTTGCCGCCATTTTAAAAACCATCCGCCATTTCAATTTTAACTCTTGCTTTGTGTCCTAAAATGGTGGACTGTGTTTTCAACTACAGCTGAGCCGAATGACCTATGAGTTATATCAGCATTTAGGCTGCCGAGAGCAGAATGTTTGTTCTGTGCAAAGAAACCTTGTGACTCGTATGAACTGCAATCTAAGTGTTGTCTGCGCTCACAAGCCTCATTCTCATATAAACAATGAAACAATGTAGAACACACTCAGACTGTGTGTTTTTGCTGAACTGCATTGTGTTCGTTCTTGAAACAAGGCTTACTGTAGATTGGATAATCAACATTACCATTGAATTCTCATGAACAAGCAAACTTATTAAATATGTTAAACAATATTGGTATATTTGTCATGTGAACTGGGCACAAACCCTACCATGCAAATTATTAGTTTGGAGAGGGGCTGGACAATGATTGAACTAATGTATAAAAGAGCTTGCATTGAGATGCCCAGCACTCTAACCCCTCACTGTGTCTGCTGATACACACTGCAAGGGGTTGGGAGCCAGATAGCTATCTGTTTTGCTTTGAAATCTGTACATAAATAAAGATACTTGTATCTTTCGACCCGTGATTGGCGTATTTCATTTTGTGGTACTAAGCCTCGAAATTTCTTTGGTCTTTAAGAAGCATAGGAACAGGTGTCCTGCCTCTGACCAGAGGGTGCAGAAAATAGTCCTGTGGACTTTGAAGGAGGTTTGAGGCATCAGCAGCAGTCCAAGTTGGTGGTCTTCATCTTCTTTGTCTCAGTCATCCCCTTCTTGAGATTCTGTTTTGTCCAGTGGATCTGATGATTCGGGTGGGGGGAGGGGCAGTGACACCAGAAGAAAATATTTGGACAGAGATCTATTGGGGAAGGTGCTGGCACAGTAGAAAAGATAGCGGATGTCTTGCGGTTTCCCTCTCAAGAGGTTCCTGGGTCTGGGGGTACCCTAGAGTCCGGTAGCTCAAGAAGCCGCCCAAAGAAGGGTTGCCTCTTATACCTGATATAGGGGACAAGTGCCCTCATCACGGGGATGGTTGAAAACCCGCTGGTAGGTGGTGAGTTTCCGGCAATCCTGTAACAGCCATACCGCTGCCTAATATCCCGGTACCATCGGGATATCAAGGGTGGCAGTAACGGTTACTCCCCATTTCAACACAGAAGCACCAGCGCCGCTCCTAATGGTGCCAGTGCTTCTGTGACAACCACGCCACTAGGGGCCTGAAACCCCGCAGGTCAGGCCTGTCGTGGGACCCGTGGCCCCTACCGGCATCATTGTAGTTTGGCGTCCAGAAATGGTGCTGATACATTGCTGCCAGCACCCTTATTTCTGGACCCCCATACTTATAGTAAGGCCCCTTATTTCAGTGGAATGACCCTGAGCTCATCTGTATGTTTCTTTTTTCCAAACGTTATCATTTGAATGGCAAAGATATGTCATTGCAGGAGGTTGTGGTGATTGATCCCATTTTGTCTAGATTGATGGGTAGATACTACATAGCTTCTGAAGAAACAGCAGTGTGTTGCCATCTGGAGAAGCATAATACAACTTTTAAATAGTCCTATCCTGGTACTCATCTGGCTGCTAGAACAAATACATATGCTTCCTATGCTGGTCAGGCTGTCCTAAGGGGTTTTCAGAGACTGGACAAAGTGATTACGAATGGAGTTGACTGTGCACCCATTTTAGAGGACATGCAGCTTAAAGTAAAATGCTTGTCGGACCTCACCTTTGATGCATTGTAGGCTGCAGCAATGACTTTGAGTGCATGTGTATCTGGCAGGCGGCATCTGCGTATCAGAGACTGGCACTCAGAAGGTTCCCATAACTCGACTGCTTTGAAACTTTTTTCCGAGAGCCAAGTTGTTTGGGGACCTGCTTGCGGTCTTTGAGGAGGACAAGCACACCGATCTGCTCAAAGTAAGATTAAGGCACTGTCTCTGCGGCTTGGGTTTTGCAGGTCTGGCAAGTGTGGTGAACCAGAAGAATGACTCCGACAGCAAAGGGTCATGTTTCAATATGGTTTATTTAAATTTAAAGAAAAATGCCTAACTGACCCTATCACTATGAGGGAAGTTCCCCACCTTCTAAAACAAAACTATAGAGTCCAAATCCTAATTACTAACTGGCCCTACCACTTTAGAAAATGAAACTAAAAGGAAAAAGGGAGACTTGCACAAGAGCCTCGGAATGTTCTTCTGCCTCACCCAACTCGTAGAAGACTTGTTCTTGCTCTCAAAGTTCCTTTGAAATATATTGACACAGTTCACAGTCTTAGAGTTTGTTCATTAAAAACAAAAATGTCTTGCATATTGTTTTCTCTTTCTCCTTTTGTAAAAGAAGAACTCTTCTTATATTCGATACTTTCAGATCTCTAACAGTGTTCAAATTCCTCCAGGATCACTGTATACACACTTCTCGGTATCCCATGTTTGTGGCACTCCGACTCCCCAAGGTCCTGTGGCTCTTTGGAGGGGTTTTTGGTTCTCAATCCAATTTAATAAACGTAGCACCTGTGCCCACTTGGGTATTACAGGTTCCCGTTACCTGGTTGTCTTGGTTAGCCTTGTTGGAGAGTGTCCATACTCTTTTCCCTCTTTACCACGTTGGACATATGTCCGTCCAACTTGATCTGTTCCTCATATGTTTGCCGGCTTTCCCAGCCTTTGAAAGAAGCACACGTATTCCTGTCACTCTTCTTTACATAAGCTATGTACCTGTTAAGTTCTCTTAGGCTCTTGTACTGTTGGCGGCTTCTCCAGCCCTGATATACAGTGTTTGTATCTCTTTCAATCTGTTTTACCTTAGTCATGTGCCCATTCCATTTTCTTATGCTCTCATACCTTTGTCGGGTTCGGCTATCTTTTCTGGCCCTCACTGGCATCCTCGTTGGCATTCGTCTCGTCGGCAAATGCACTTGCCGGCTGAAGCTAGGGGATCTGGGCCCCTTCCTTTTATCTGGTCTTGGCGTTGGTTGCAGGGCACCAAGACCACCACTGTTCTCCAGTGGTCGCACCACTAGGGAAGACGGTTCTTGTTCCATCTTGGTCCCTCTCCTGACCGGAGCCCCTTGCTCGGTCAGAGCACCTGCTTCTCAGCCTCCAGCTAGAGGGTCTTGCTTCACCCATGCCACTGCTGGCTTGGCAAAGCTCCGCCCCTCCAGGATGTCGTCTCAGAGGCTCACCTCTGTGTAGTGATGCCTCTCCTCCCTCTGTAGGAGTCGCACGCCCATTCGCAGTCTGCGCTGCTCTTCTACACGTCATTAGAACAAAAGGAATTGTGTCCATCTTCTGTGATTATTGCCATCAGACACTATTCAGCATTACCTGAAGCAACAGAGTGCCCAAAGGTTGTTTGTTGGTTATATTATGACAGGAGATATCAAAGTCTTTCCAGCGCCCATATATTCAGAAAGAGTGCTTTGTACTGTGAGTTTTCACAACTTGCTCCGTTGCTTCCATTCCCAACACTTGGGAGTCTGATTTGGGTTTTATTCCCTACCGGACTTTCTTTCAGAACCTCATGCAACAGTGCTGTGGTGAATTGGGAGCACTAAATGCCTATTTTCCATGTTACTTCCCTTCCGGATCCAGTCCAGATTTTTGTCAGCCAGTGTCCTGCTTTGATCAAAAGGCTATGCTTCCATAATGCCTGGCCCACTGCTTCATTTCCACCATTTCAGCACAAGGTTGGGTGGAGGAGAAGCAACACCTGTGGCTGGCAGGTGCAGCAAGCAGCACAGCTGAGGCGTGTGCTCGTTAGCCAGCTTTAAAAGCCTCAGTTTGCTTCAGTCCAGCACTGGTCATTGATGCAGTGCTCCTGTTTTTGACTGGTCCCGTGTTCCTGGATCTTAGCTTAGTGTCTAGTTCCTAGTTTCTACTTTCTTGTTCCTTTTTCCCTAGATTTTCGAATTTAGTGTGTTTATTAGTAATTTCTGCTTCCTGGATTCTCTTTCTGTCTTCCTCTGTTTTTCAGTCAGCACTTCCCAGTGCTTTTCTTTTTCTGTGCAGCCCAGTTTGTCTGTGTTCTTTATTCCTTTGGTTTTGCCTTTTGCAGCAGTGAAACCTTGATCCTTTAGTCACTACTCATTTATAGATTTAGTATTCTGTCCCAGTTTGCCTTTCCTTCCCTAGGTGGGGATGGAGGAGGTTTTGCCTTTGTAATTTCGTTTTCCCTGCTCTGCTCCTGTTCCTTTACTTTCTCTTGGAGTCTGTTCCAGATTTTCCCTTGCACTTCTCCCTTTGTTCCCTATTGATTGTTAGGTGTGGTGTACTGTTGTAGCCAGCTCCTGTGTGAATGCCTATGTTTTCCTCATTATTCTGTAATCACTATTCATACTTAACCCTTATCAGGAGGCTGATGTATTAAGTTATCCTCCCTTTGCTGTAATAGCCTTTCTGGGTTCCTGTTTGATCAACAGGGTGTGTGGCGTTCGCTGACATTTCAGGTGGTATTTCTCTCCCTCATGAGTATTGTCTTTTAACTACCTTACACAATACCATGAAGGGTGTAAGCTCACAGATCCTGTCTATGCTTGCCCTGTATGTGGGTTTAGCGCTGGCAGTACCTGTAACAGGACAGCAATTGTGGGAAAGGAGCCTGCTGACTTTCTTTGTAACTATAAGGAGTTTTTTAGTGCTTACCCCACATCCCTTTTCATATATTTGTATTCTTATCATGCTCTACTTGCACATCCTGGGTTTTAGAGTACATGCGTCTTGGTTCCCGAGTGCATATTATTTGACTCAAAGGTATTCACTGTGTGATTTTGTGCCCATTTCCCTTGCCATATTCACTGCCTTTGTCCTCTCATGACAGGAGTTCCTTATTGGAATGGGAGTCCTTGTCCGCAAGAGGGGAGTCCTTCCCAATGAGGTCCCACTTGCCCAGACCCGTGGGGAGGGTCTTGCTTTGTGGGCTTACCTCCCTAGTCTCAAAAGGGGTGGCTCCCCTCGTGAGGGTGTGGGGGGGAAGAAACACATGGCCCAGATTTGTCACACAATCCAGTGTCTTCCTTCCTTTCATGGCAATTACATTAGGGGAAGGGGAGAGTTGATTGGAGATCCTCCAAGTTCCATTCTCAGCAGGAGAGGCCGAGGGTCGGATGACTATGTTATTTCTGCGACATGTGGGACCTTTGGTCGTCCAATCCCTGGGCCAATAGAGTGGTGCGGCTGGACTCAGAATCTGTCAATAACTCCTTAGCCCGGCACAAACCCAAGAAACTGGCTATGCAGGAGGGGGTCCAGGAATTGTTGGCCCTGAAGGCCATGTGGAGAGTATGCAGGGCCTGTATGGGTCAGGGGTTCTATTAAATCACATTTCTGGTCCCAAAGTGCTCAGAGAAATTTCACTTGGTGATGCATTTGAGAAGCCTTTACAAGTTTGTGTACACACTGCCCTTCAAGGTGGAGGCACTTCAGAGGATGATCCCTATGGTGCATAGAAAGAACTCCTTGGCCTCCAAATACCTGAAGGTTGTGTTCTTCCACTTCTCGATCCGGAGGGTACAGCAGCAGTTCTTGTGATTTACAGTGTGGAGGTACTATTTTCATTTTCAGGTTCTCCCGTTTGGTCTACACTCAGGTCCCAAGTGTGTTCACAAGGGTTTTGGGCCCAGTGGTGGCTTTGCTGCATCTGGAGGTGGCTCTGAACTTTCCTTACCTTGACAATTGCGTGGTGAAGGCTCCCATATAGGTGCTTATAGAGGCAGTGGTGCAGTCTATATGCTCTCGATTGAATGGTCTAGGCTTCTTGTTCAATTGGGGGAAATCTTGCCCAGTGCTATTGCAGGATCTGATGTTCATTGGGCAAACTTTTGGATGGACCTAGGACATATCTTGCTCCCGTTGGAATGAGCGGTTTGTCTTCATTAGTTGTTGCAGTAATTGCGCAGGATGGAGGTCGCATTGGCCAGGATGTTGCTCAGGTCACAGGGGCATATATCATCCGGTGGTATGGGGGTTGAGGGCACGATTGCACCCGAGGCCCCATGTAGCTCATCTTCACTGACATTGGTGCTGGCTCCTCAAGACTTTGAAGTTCTGCTGCCAGTGACTCAGGAACAGAAGGGCAGTTTTCACTGGTGGATGGAATATGGGCAACTAAGGAAAGGGTTTTCTCTAATGCAAACAGTGCTCTCTCACTCTTAACACAGATGCCAGTGACACGGGCTGAGGATCAACTCTGAGGATCCCACTCATTAGGAGGACTCAGTGGTCACATTCCTTTAACTGGAAGGAGTTGATGGGGTTTGCCAGTGCCCTAGTGTTTTTTCAAGCAGTGTGCAGGTGTATTCTTGTTGGTCTCGACGGATAATATGACAGTTCATCCATAACATTCCACATCAACATTCTGTCAGGGGCTCATACACACAGATCTATCAAGCAGGAGGAAAAGTACAAACATAACACATCTTCCCCCTTTATAAAATCAGGAAAACAACAAAGGAAGAAGCAAAGGAACAATATTATAGAACTCTGTAGAAACGATCCAAGAAAGCCATCTAACCTAGACTTCCATACCAAGCAATATGCTCACAGCAAAGCTGCTTGCTCAACTCCACCAACCCTTGAACTAGCTTACAAATAAGCTAAACTCCAACACATACATGCAACCAACTCCATAGCGGGCCCACAACGGACAACAAACACAGGGAACCAGCCCTCACTCACAAGACCAAACCAACAACTCGGACACAATACCATCATCATCCATCATCCCTTAACAAGGTGTGCAAAGACACCATAAGAGGTTAAGTACCTCCAACTGTATCCACCAACACAGAATACCAAATCCCACAAATGACAAGATCAACATATTTCACGCTCCCAAACAAGCGTGAGCGGGTGTCACGTCTCCCGCACCGAGTGCATCTCCTACAGGTGCTCTTTCTCCGCCCCTCCTGTTCTTGGCAGCTGAACTGGAGGATTTCATCTCGCCATAACGCCAAACGCTGCCCACGGAGACCCGCGCGTCACGGATCACGTGATTTTCCATCACGCAGCAACGCTTACGTGTCACGTGACTCCTGACATTGTTTAAAAGGCTTCCGGAAACAAGGAGCGTTGCTTCACAGTTGTTTTCCTCCTGGATCACGTGACGCTTAGTTCTACGGTTTGACTTACGGATTGTTTTCCTCGACCACGCTTTGTTCCACGGATTGCTTTGCCCCACCCTTCTACTATTTGAACTTTGGACCTCCTGTTGCCTGACTACGCTTTGCTCCACGGACTGCTCTGCCTCATCCTGCTACTGTACGAACTTTGGACCTCCTGTTGCCGAACTACGCTTTGCCCCACGGATTGCTCTGCCTCACCCTTCTACTGTTCGAACTTTGGTCCTCTTGTTGCCTGACCACGGTATCTTCCCTGGATACTCTACGGATCACGTCTCTTTGTCTTGGAACCTGACCTCAGGCCTCCACGCTAGGTGTTTACCTGTCTATACTCCTGACCTCATACAGCTCCTGCCCTGGGGTCCAGTCCCTCCTCACGTCTCTGGGCAACCTTTTCGTACACATAGGTAAGCAGTGCCAAGTTACCTGTGTTCTTGTGTTATTCTTCCTGTTCTGTGCATAACCTCATAAGCCTTTGCTTTACAGCGTTCAAGGGGTTCTTCTGGCTGTTCCTGAATCAGGCCCGACGGACTACCACCTGTGGCCTCAAAGACCACACGTTTGCCAGCCAGTCAACCCCGGCCCCGTCTCCCACCGGTTCCGAACCCATGCAAATTGGCGGGATTCGAAGCCCGATAACACAGTCCGAACGGGAACGTCGGAGAACCGACAACGCCTGTTTTTATTGCGGGCTAAATGGACACTACGTAAAGGAATGCCCCCGACGACCAAAGAACAAGGCGTCGGGTTTTCAGAAGGCTTGCCCATGATATAGGGGGCACCGGCGAGCCTGTCCACGACCCCCACTGAACCCGCCTTCGGTCCTATCAGACCGTTTGTGGTTCACGCCCTTTTCAAACCTACCAGGGAGATCGTCCATGCTGTTCAGATCGTGATCGACTCCGGGGCCACGGGTTGTTTCATAGACATTGCATTAGCCTATCGTCTCAATCTGCCCCTGATTAAAAAAGAACACCCGGAACCAGTGCAAGCAGTCGATGGCACATCCTTGGCCTCTAGTCCGATTAAACACCAAACTGCGCCTCTGGAAGTGGTGATACAGAGCACTCATAAGGAGAACCTGTCATTTGACCTCATCACCACGCCACAGTTCGGTGTTATTTTGGGTATCCCTTGGTTAAGGCACCACAACCCTTTGATTAATTGGGGAACGGGACAAGTAACGTTCGAGTCGGAGGAATGCCAGCACTTCTGCCTAACAGAACCAGAATCACTCTCCTCTCCCGCCAGGATCCTCGGTGCTTTGGCTTCCTCCAGTATCAGGGACATAGTTCCTGACACCACGTCATCACACACCGTGGGAGCTGTTATGGCAGGCATTCCCGTGGACTACCATGACTATCATATGGTTTTCGACAAAGTCACAGCGGAAGGTCTACCTCCACACAGACCGTACGACTGTCCTATCGATCTTCTCCCGGATGCTCCCATACCAAGGGGTAGGATCAACTCGTTATCGCAGTCTGAGGAACGGGCCTTAAAAGAATACATCCAGCAAGCCTTGCGTTTGGGTCATATCCGCCCTTCCTGTTCTCCAGCTGCCAGTCCTATATTTTTCGTCCCAAAAAAGGAAGGCGATCTGCGCCCATGCGTAGACTATAGACGGTTAAATGCTATCACCGTAAAGAACAGGTACCCCATTCCGCTCATCTCCACGCTACTGGACAGGTTGACAAAGGCGTCCCTCTTTACCAAGCTAGACCTGAGAGGGGCATACAACCTAATCCGCATGCGGCGTGGAGACGAATTGAAAACGGCATTTTGCTCCAGACAGGGATTATTTGAATACACCGTGATGCCCTTCGGGCTCTGTAATGCCCCTGCAACGTTCCAGCGTTTCATCAACGACGTATTCTCTGACATCCTGGATACGTACGTGGTGGTCTATTTGGACGACATATTGATCTATTCGTCCTCCTTGAAAGAACATATCGCTCATGTCAGAGAAGTCCTCTCCCGCCTCAAGAAGAACGCCCTATTCCCAAGCCCGAGAAATGCTTGTTTCATACGAGGGAGGTGGAATTCCTGGGTTTTCACATCACCCATGGAGGGTTATCCATGAATCAGTCAAAGGTCTGTGCTGTCACAGAATGGCCAGTCCCTGTCAACCTCAAACAACTCCAGTCCTTTCTCGGCTTTGCTAACTTTTACCGGTGATTCATCGCCGGCTTCTCTTCCATTGTATCTCCACTGACCGCGCTGACCAGCCCTCTTGTCCCTTTCGCCTGGTCCTCTGTACATCAGGAGGCCTTCGAGGCGCTTAAATCCAGGTTTGTTTCTGCCCCTGTGTTACAGCACCCTGACCCGGACCTCCCGTTTGTAATAGAGGCAGACGCTTCCTCGTTCGCTCTGGGTGCTATACTGTCCCAGCCATGTCCAGCCACGGGTAGTTTGCATCCGGTAGCATACCACTCACGGAAGTTCACCGTAGCCGAGTCACACTACACAGTGACTGAGAAAGAGCTGTTGGCCATCAAGGACGCCCTCCAATCATGGCGACACCACCTCATGGGGGCGAAACACCAGACGGTAGTATACACGGACCACAAGAACCTACAGGACCTGGCCTCTCTTAAATGCATGAATAGCAGACAAGTGCGTTGGCACTTGTTCTTTGCTGCCTTTGATTTTGTGGTTAAGCACAGGCCAGGTCTTGTTCATGGTAAGGCGGATGCCCTTTCCCGCTCTCCCAGGGGGGCACCACTGTCTTATTTGTTTGTGTACACCATCCCCGCCCCTGCTTACCGCCATTAGACAATGGGTCTCCCAACACCTACATGCACTCACTGAATGGGATATTGTACTTCAGGAGGGGTTGCCGTTTGTCCAGGGCAAGTTGTTCTTTCCCACGTGCGATGTGCGCAACCAAGCGCTTGCCTGGTCTCACGATGCTGCCATAAACGGTCATCCAGGGCAGCAACGCACCCTGGATCTGCTACACCGGTGGTGCTGGTGGCCGTCCATGAGAAGGGATATAGAGAACTATGTAAACACCTGTTCGATATGTGCCCAAAGCAAGTCACGTAGAGGACGTCCCCTGGGTTTACTTCAGCTGCTGCCCATTCCCCTCCGACCGTGGCATACTATCTCAATGGATCTTGTCACGGACCTACCACGCAGACAAGGTTATGACACCATCTGGGTTATCGTGGACTCTTTGGTCTTCCGCAGGTCATCATATCGGATCGCGGGTCGCAGTTTAATTCCTGTTTCTGGCGTGCCCTTACCAAGCTCCTGGGTATTGATGCTCGCTTCTCCTCTGCCTATCACCCAGAAAGTGATGGGCAGACCGAGAGAGTGAATCAGGCCATGGAACAGTACCTGCGGTGTTTGACCCTTCAATACCAAGACTCCTGGTCCAATCTGCTCCACCTCGCTGAATTCGCATATAACAACTCACGACACTCAGCTACTGGTTTCTCCCCTTTCTATTCTATGTATGGACAACATCCACGCACCCTCCCACTCCCTGATCTCTCCTCCGCCACCCCTGCTGCCAACGCCTGCGTTCGCGACCTGGCGGATGTCCATGCTCAGACCCTTATCCATCTCCGTGAGGCCCAGATGGTTATGAAGACGAAGGCTGACCGGAGACGGTCAGTGGCCCCTGAGTATCGCGTGGGTGACCGGGTGTGGCTGTCGACCCGGCACTTACGTATCCCTCGGTGTCGCAAGCTGCTGCCTCGTTTCGTGGGTCCCTACAAGATCGCAAAGGTCCTGAACCCTGTGGCCTTCCGCCTTGCTGTTCCTCCTGCTTGGCGGATCCACCCGGTATTTCATACCTCTCTCCTCAAGCCCTGCCTTGCTCCTACCCGTGTCAGTGCTCCACCCGCCCCTGTCTCGGTGTCTTCCCCGGATGTCTTCGAGGTCAGTGCTATCCTGGGTTCCCGCTTTCACAGGGGTCACCTTTAGTATCTCGTGGACTGGGTGGGTTATGGTCCTGAGGACCGCTCTTGGGTTCCCTCCCGTGATGTCCATGCCCCGCTTCTTGTTGCCCGTTTTCATAGGGACTGCCCTACCTGCCCACGGGGTCGTGGGCCTTTGAGGGGGGACTCTCTCACGTCTCCTGCACCGAGTGCATCCCCTACAGGTGCTCTTTCTCCGCCCTCAGCCTCCGTCCCTCCCACTACCCCACACACGTACCCTGGCTCACGTAATCCCTTGCATCCCTTCGCCCATCATGGTAGATTGCAGCATGGCAGACCTGGCGTCTATCGCCCCTCCCGTTCTTGGCAGCTGAACTGGAGGATTTCATCTCGCCATAACGCCAAACGCTGCCCACGGAGACCCGCGCATCACGGATCATGTGATTTTCCATCACGCAGCAACGCTTCCGTGTCACGTGTCACGTGACTCCTGACATTGTTTAAAAGGCTTCCGGAAACAAGGAGCGTTGCTTCACAGCTGTTTTCCTCCTGGATCACGTGACGCTTAGTTCTACGGTTTGACTTACGGATTGTTTTCCTCGACCACGCTTTGTTCCACGGATTGCTTTGCCTCACCCTTCTACTATTCGAACATTGGACCTCATGTTGCCAGACTACGCTTTGCTCCACGGACTGCTCTGCCTCACCCTGCTACTGTTCGAACTTTGGTCCTCTTGTTGCCTGACCACGGTATCTTCCCTGGATACTCTACGGATCACGTCTCT
Source organism: Ambystoma mexicanum (assembly GCF_040938575.1). Taxonomy (NCBI): domain Eukaryota; kingdom Metazoa; phylum Chordata; class Amphibia; order Caudata; family Ambystomatidae; genus Ambystoma; species Ambystoma mexicanum. Next base: position 1,141,949,696 of record NC_090921.1, on the reverse strand, counting down.
TTGTCTTGGAACCTGACCTCAGGCCTCCACGCTAGGTGTTTACCTGTCTATACTCCTGACCTCATACAGCTCCTGCCCTGGGGTCCAGTCCCTCCTCACGTCTCTGGGCAACCTTTTCGTACACATAGGTAAGCAGTGCCAAGTTACCTGTGTTCTTGTGTTATTCTTCCTGTTCTGTGCATAACCTCATAATCCTTTGCTTTACAGCGTTCAAGGGGTTCTTCTGGCTGTTCCTGAATCAGGCCCGACGGACTACCACCTGTGGCCTCAAAGACCGCACAGGCAGTATTTCTGGTGTTGTCTGTGTGGTACTTGGGGACGGGGGTATTCATACTCTGCACGACCATCAAGTCCATAACAGCGGGACACACATCCCAATACACTATGACAATTGTCGGAACCACTAATCCCAACACAACTCAGCAACGGTGTAAAAACCTCAAATCACCACAATGCACATAGTGCGATTACACCAAATCACTGAAATGCACCTAGTGCGAAGGACACAAATTTCACCAAACTTGCACCTAGTACCGGGACCACACCTCCCACCAAAACATCCAACTCATCAGAACGCACCTAGTGCGAAGGACACAAATTTCACCAAAACTCGTACCTTTTTACCGGGACCACACATCCCATCACACACATCTCACCAAATGCACCTAGTGCGAAGGATACAAATTTAACCAAAACTTGTACCTTTTTACCGGGACCACACATCCCATCACACACATCTCACCAAATGCACCTAGTGCGAAGGATACAAGTAACACCAAAACTCGTACCTTTTTACCGGGACCACACATCCCATCACACACATCGCACCAAATGCACCTAGTGCGAAGGATACAAATTTCACCAAAACTTGTACCTTTTACCGGGACTACACATCCCACCAAAACACATATCTTATCAGAATGCACCTAGTGCGGGGGCCAAAATCCCAACGGAATAACCAAAATACTCATTGTCACCAGAACACAAACACATCATTCACCACATATCCCTCACCATGCAAGCAAAGATAAATTGAGCGTATAAGAATGGTAAGCGGGAGTTCAACACTACTACCGAGTCCATATTCTTTACCCTACAAAGTCCTTTATGTTTGATGAACCTGTGAATGTAAGATATGGTTAACCAAAATAAAATACATAGTACAACTGATTATGTCACACATAAGATACTCACACAGAGGCCACGGCAAATCAACCTCAACATCACTCACTTTCAAAGCCATTCAACCTTGCAAGCCATAACAACCACATACATGCCAACCCTCCCGATTTAGGCGGGAGACTCCCGATTTTTCAGTGAAAATTACTTTTATTTGTCACGTCCACCCTCCTAAAATAATTATTTCCCCAATGCATTCATATGGGGAAATTGTTGTCTCCCGATTTCTCTATAGAAATCTCCCTCCCAGCTGCGTCGGAATGTTGGCATGTATGCAACCACTCTGCAAAGAAATGAGCTAATAGGCCTCACATGACATATTAAGCCCTTCAAGATCTTAATACCACAGTAAGACCTTAGGATATCATCACAGCAATACATATCCTCCTCTTTTCTTTTCCTTTAACCAAGAAAAACAAGACCCCAATCAGTAGAAAAAACTATCAGCAGAGCATCTTTAAACTTGTTGAAATGTAAGAACTCAACTGAAATGGCAGCTATCCAGCATATATCCCATTACTCCTCAGAAACATGTGGCACTTTGACTGTGAACGTTATTTAGGACAGTACCATTTTCAAACAAAGGTTGCTGCACTCCACTTCTCCCCAGCAGCATCACAGTCTTTGAAACGCCAAAAAACTTAAGCGCCCCCATAATGAACATGAACAGTACCTTGCATCTCCAAAACGGCAACAGTCGATGTTGTAATAATTAAAACCCACCAATCCCCTTTAGAGTTTTACACGCTCATATAATTCAATGAGCTCTCATCTGCCCAAAACAAAACCGTCTCCCTTCATCTGGCCTGGAGCCCTATAAAATTGGTGGTATGCTAAGCACTGTGAGGAAGAAGACTGGGACTATGAGTAATGAAGATTATCAGTAAATATTCTCGGCATTTTACCACAAACTAACGTTTTCTGACAATGTAAGTAACGGCTATTAGTTATTTCTGAAGGCTGTTGGGGTGCTATACCAGCACCTTAACGGTATGGCAAAAGAAAAGGGGTAACTCTAATAGACCTCTAGGTGCTCCCCTCCTTGGGAAGTGGCAAAGGCAGCGTTATCTAAATTAAAGACCACATACTGTAGCAAATATAAGGATTATCTTGCTTTAATTTTAACTAGTGTCCATTTACATATTATTTACTTCTACAATATTCAAAAATATACTACTTTAACATTTTAAATCAAAAATTTTGAAAATTACTCTAAAATCAAAGATCACTATAAAACAATTCATGCAATATATAGCATCTCTGCAAAGGATCTTGTTTTGTATTTTAAAATGTGTTGGTGAGGCGATCATAGTCTTTTCCAAGATGGCTCGCTGTTTGCAGACTGCGGAGTAGCGGATGCCCTTGCTTAGCTTTCTTTGACAGCTCGTAGGTTTACACCAGCAGCAGAGGGCGGGACTGCGGGTTGAACTGCTCGCTGCGATTGGGTCTCCCCAGTGCACCTCAGTTATGGGAACGCCGGGATCTAGTTTCCGGCAGTGAGTTAGGATTGAAAGATGTCGCTGAGGGCGCTTGTAGGGGTGAAGCGGGTTATTGATTACGCCGTTAAGGTGAGGCATTGACTGGGGCATAGCGAATGCGAAGGGTGTTACGGGGGTATTTATCCAAAGGTTCGGGGGCCTTCCCCCCAAAAGTTGACCTTCAATAAGTTTGTATCTCACATGTTTAATTCTCTTTCAAAAGGTCGAGTTATGAAACATTAAAGTTGTTGGGATTATAAACTCCGAAACAAAAATATTCCTGAAGACACATGTTTTAGGAGGTTTAAGAGGTCTCGCAAGTGTGATTGATTTGGTTTTTGGTCTAGACATAAGTATTTTAAACATACATTGTGGTGAATGATAGGTTTGCGACTGCAGTAAAGGCAAAGGGGGTCTTTTAGACTGTCGGGATTATTTACCAGTACATTTAATTACTCCTCATTTTACTCTTTTTCGCCCCACTCCGTATCTTCGTTGCGATATCATTCAACTGCAAGAGCCCCTTTCCAATGTTATCCCTCCAACCTCCTGTTTTTTAAACCATCCTTTTACCCGGAAAGTAGTATAAAACTAGTCTTATGCCATCCTTCCACCTGGGATCCTTCCTACTATTTTGACTGGGCCGAGGTCCTGGTGAGAAGAGAATGGCGCAAGGGAGGAACTTGGCAATATGACGTGGAAGCCTAGAACTGCGACTAATGAAGATTATCAGTAAGAAATCCAATTATTCCCCCAATACACATCCTTCGCTTTGGGGCAAACCAATGCATGTGACTTAGGGCAAGGAACCTTATCCTTCAGACTGAACCATCGGAAAAAACCATCTGGTGCCAAACCACTGCTGCTCCTCCTAATAACTTTTCTCAATGCTTGTATTACTTAACAGGAATCATAGTTACACCTAGTCGTTCTCTATCAGCACATTCCTGACATATGAACGCAGCTTACCTTCCCCCAGACATTCTCCCAAATCTTAAGAAACCAGACCCTACTCCTATTGTACCTTTGTGTCTCCTAGAGGTTTAAAGGGGGAGAGTTTGCGCATGATCTTTCTCTATTTATCCACTTGATCTGGGTAATAACCCACGGGAGGGAGAGGTGGGAATCTGGACAGCAACTATGAATAGAGAGACTAGGTGTAATAAGTAATGGTGCATTAAGGTTTTGGGCGTTTCCCCGATAGCAGCTCTACCAATGACCCTGAGTGATGCTCCCTGCACTTCAGCGCAAGAGATATCCAAACACTTAGTGTTCCAGGGAGAGGGGGTGCTGCTATGGAATAGGCCAAAGAGATGTTAGCCCCGTTCTCCTCAAAAAATAACCAGTGACAAATAAACAATTGGAGGTTCTGAAGGATGTTTTGTGATCAAGCTAGGGCAGTAAGACAGAGCGGACTTCAGGGTTACCAGGAGCTGCCCCTGAGTGAGATCTACTAGGAGGGAAACAAGACGCATGAAATGTGGATGTCCCCTTCGGATGAAAAGCTGGATAACAATGAAATGTGACTACTTTGGTGGTGCCCACCATGTGGTGGTGGTGGGTTGTAAAAAGGAGGGCTAATGGTTCACAAAGTGGAGTAGTTGAGGTAACTACCACCAAGCACATGGTTTTCAGTGTAGGGTACCTGAGAGCTTTGTAAACCAGTGGCTCAAAGAGCAAAGGGGGTGGAGAGCCAGTAGAAGCCAACACAGGTTTCAAGGAGGAGTTGAGTTCTTTATCCTTGGGTGGAAATGGAGAAGCTCTTAAGGAGGCTAACAGTGCTGTCATCTGTCGAGTAAAGAGGAACCTAGGGTGCCTGGAAAGTTTGAATCGGCGCTCATTGATCCCAGAGAGAGGAGTGAGCTAGTTCAAGGTCAAGTCCTTCCAGTAGAAATTGGGCAATAGCTGAGGACCCACATCCCAAAGGAAGGAGGTAATTACGACCGCAGTATACTACAAATGCCCTCCAAAGGCACATATAGATCCATAAGGTAGAGGGGCACCTGGAGCCCTGCATTGTTGAGAGAGGGCGTCAGAGACTCACTGTCGGCGAAGGCCAAATAGCCAGGTCGTCCAACTCCATCTGCTGGTTGGGACCAAAGGACTCTGGGGAGTTGGAGCCATGAGACCCAAGTGGTGTAGGGGGGTAGAGGAGAACAGCTGTAGGAGCAGGGAACACCGGGATCTCCTGGTCCGGTGAGGGGATATTAGAATGACCCTGGAATTTCTGTCCTTGATCTGCTTGAGAACCCTGGGAGCAGGGGAATGGGAGAAAAGACGTACGGAAGGTCATCCAGTGACCAGAGGAAAAAGGCTTTGGCCCCCCAATGCTGCTTCAAGAATCCTCAAGCAGGAGTGTAGGCATTTGGCATTGTTTGCCGATGTAAACTGTTGCAGTGATGGGGTGCATAACTTTTCATTGATACTTTAGAAGGAAGCCAGGATGATAGAGCCTCTGAGAGGAAGGAAACAACGTGCTGAAAATAGTCTGCCAGGGTGTGCTCAGTAGACCTGATCTGAGAGGCATCCAGAGAGGGAAGATTCTGCTGCGGCCAAGGCCCTTGTGGAGGAAGATGGATCGGTTAGTTGACTGGCTCCCTGTCAGTTTAGCGGTTTATGTATACTTCTGCTTTGGTCTTGTCCATGAGTATCCAAACCAAGCTGTTTTGGATTGAGGGGAAGATGGTCAACTGAGCCCTCCTCACGGCTTCTGGTACCTTCCGATTTGGAGGAACTGAGGACTCCTGGGGAGACCATAATACCTTAAATGATGCCCTGGCATTGGTGGTAATCGGTGCAAGGCAGGGAGGGTTAAGAGGAAAGCCCCTTTGCAGATTGTCCAGGATGGTCCACCATTGAAGGCTAAATCTGAGTACCTGGTGGAGCTGGAAGTGGCTCTCAAACCACCCCAATGGCTGTGTACAGTGCCGTTGAAGATGGACGAGCAGGCGATGTAGGTGAAGACTTGCTCATGGGGTGACAAAGATTAAGGATCTGTCAAACACTACATCTTCAGCCAGGCTGGGGTTGGTGCACTCTGCTGGTGACAGAGGTTCTTCACTTCCTGAATGATGCCGTTTGTCCTGGCCCGTGGAAGGTGAACCCAACCCTGATCACTTAGCTACTGTCCCTTGATTAACTGGAGATCCTGAGAAGATGGTTGGGAGTTTGTTTATCAGAAAACCATGAGGTGAAGCAATTGAGTCATGTTCACACCATTGTTAACCTACATGAGGGAGGGCCCAGGATGAGAACATTGTGTAGGTATGGGAGAATGGTGATTCACTGCTGTATAGCTTTACCATAAGAGGAGACTGGGTGTTTGGGTGCTGATCATAAACTGAATGGAAGTATGGTAAATTATAAGTTCAGGCTTTAAGTATCAACAGTCATCTGGCATGATGGGGACATGGTGATGCTTAGCATGAATCCTTTTGTCTTTGAGGTTGATCTTTCTGTAACCCCATGAGGCTTTGGGGACTAGGGAGATGATTGAATTAAATGCCTCTCCCTTTCTCCTCCAGAAGATCACGGAAAAAAGTCTTCTTTTGGAGAAGTGCTCTTTAGTTGCATGGATGTCCTCTTCAGAGAATTATTTTGCCATAGCATGTTCCTGATACCAAACTTATGGGGGGATGGAAGAGTTAGATGAAGTAGACCCTCCTGATGCATCCCATGACCCAGGTGACCATTGTGGAGTTTGGACCATTGGGTAAAGAACTGGGATAGCCTGCTCCCTAGCAGACCTGAGGATACAAACCTGGCCAAGTCAGAATTGAACCATCTTGGGTAGAGAAGCATACCTGGTTTTTAATGGGATAGCCCTAGGATTTCTGCTAAAGCGAGGTGGATCTGAAGAGATTTTACTGTGGCTCCTGAATCTTGCAGGTCTCTTTCTCCCAAAGGGGTTCTCCAATCCTTGTCTTCCTTATGGACCCGATGGACTTTCTCCTGAAGCTGTTCTCCAAACTATTTTTCCCTCTGAAAAGATAGATGTAAAGCAACTGATTATTGTGCTTATTCGGTCTGTCGATCCTGTATGTGCACCTGCCTCCTGGCCATGACTGTAGTGTCCACGATGATGACGGTTGCCTTGACTCTTGAGAAACCCTGCCTCCCTTTGCATCATATCTAGTATGGCAGTGCAGTCTGATCTCCTTTTCATCTGAGAATAAAGGTCTCAGAAATCGTCTATGGGAACCTGGGCAATGTAAAATGCGTAGGTAGAAGCCAGCAAGCAAAAGTGAACTGAAGTGTAGGTCTTTCTTAGGGCACTGGTCACATTCTTGTCGACTGAGTCACGTACCACGGCCTCCTTGTGGGCTATTGATGGACAATCCATGAAGCCGGAAAGGAGAGTCCACTTTTAGTTAACTATGCATGGCCAGTGTTTTTTGTTATATGGTTATAAAATAACTGTAACAACCTTCATTAGAAAACAATATCTTATTTACATAACTCATTTTCGCCATCCTTATTGAGAACATTTACAGTTTAAATTCAAGCTAAATCAAAACAGAAGCAAAACAAATTTAATTTACATTTACAGAAATCCTAAGAGACTCAATCAATTTAAGACCAGTCAGTCCTACAATCTCTTTAAAGAAATAAATTGCTGCCGTCAGCCAGTAGTTGGTACCTTGGGAACTCATGACTCGCTGCCAGACTGTACCCAGTCCTCCAATAGATCATTTTTCAACCAGATGATCAAAATAATGACGCCTGTTATCTAGAGCCCCACAGTATAACAACAAATGCTGCAATGTCTCAACCTGGCCGTGCTGTAAGCATTAGCGGCAGGACTTTAACTCCCACAGAATCCCAACTTTGATACCCCCAATTTCTTTTGTTGGCAGTAGGTTGACTCTCAGCCACGTAGCAGTTCTGCGCTATAGCTGGCTCAGGGATTTTTATATATATATATATATATATATGTGCCAACAGGCCTGACATCGCATATCTTTGAAATGATTGTGATCTTATATTTCCAATTGTCAGGATCCAATCCCTTTCTTTTAATTTTGTCCTGGTTTTCAATGGGGAGTACAGGAACATGTCCATTGAGATTCCGCTTTCCCCCAAAATTTGTTAACATTCCTGTTCCCATTTTTTGAAACGGGGCCAAGTTTTGAGTCCAGGAGCAACCTCCATTCCCACCAAATGGAGCCCTGCTCAGCGCATACAATGTTTTTCAGTATTGCAAGATGTTTTGACTGAAGATGGTACTTAATAGAGGGTAGGCCTAGTTCTTAGCGGCTCAACGCCACAGGCACACCATTTGGAAGCAACAGGACTTTCCTCCAGAAGATGCCCTCGAGCATGTCGCTGCATGGCACTACTGGAAGACCCTGGGTTTCCCCACCATATAACAGTGAAGAAATAACCTTCAGTTTATAGTGTTTCAGCACAGGTGTTAGTGAAAAGTAACCACATTTCCTATTTGTTGCTGCTGCCTGAGATGACAAAATGTTTACTTTTGAGGTTAGATTACCCTGTTGTTCTGCATTGTTCTGCAGTGCCTGCAATCTAGTACCGAGGTAAACAAAAGTTGGAACATTCTCCAAGAACTCCCTATTCAGACACCAGCTGAAATTCTTACGTTTGTTTCTGGCCAGGCCGAAGAATTTTAGATTTTAAATTGATGGTAAATTTATTCAGACATGCATATGCTGCCAATGTGTCCAGCTTCTGTTGAAGGCTGATAGGAGCGTAGTCAAACAATGCCAAGTCATCGGCATAGAATAGAAAAAGTAGTCTAAATTTAACAGACGGCCGAGGCGAAAAACGATGGATCTTTTTGAAAATTCCACTGATTTCGGCGGAAAAGAGAACAAACGGAGCAGCCCTGTTTCAAGCTTCTACTAGTTTTCAAAGGCTGCTGAAAGTTTACCCTGCAAGTTTAAGTGCACCCTGATGGTCGTATCTGAGTGAAGAGCCATAATCGTATTTAAAAGTGCAGCACGGCAACCGCACCTCTGCAATTTGGTCCATAACAGGTGTCGATCCATAGGCCATTGAGAAATAAACGCCATGTATACCGGCTTAGATCTCGCCATGGCCTCCCTCTTTAGCAGTCCCAGTAGGAAAAGATTGGCATTTGTACCCACCCCCTCTCGGAAGAAAGTCTGCAGTCCCCTTTGCCCAGCCTGTTAAATTCCTTAGCACAAGGTTGCAAAGATCTTGTAGGGGATGTCCAGCAGTGCAATCGGCCTGTAGTTGGAAGGGAGCACCCTGTGGCCCTTCTTGTGAATTGACACAATAACCGCCTACCCGGCAGATGTGTTTTAGCGAGGGTGTCTCTAAAGAGGGTGCTCAGTAAACGCGCCCATAACTGAGGCTGACATTTTAGGACTATATTTGACAGGCCACCAGTGCCTGGTGCTCGTGAATATTTACTACGCAAGATGACTGACTCAATTTCATCTTACGTAAATTCCAAGCTCCAGGGCTCTTTTGGACACACCTCCCTTTGCACAGCCTCGTGGGGAACCTCCCTGTAAACCTCTGAGTAGTGGGACACCCACTCCTGTTCCCTGGTGTGATGTTGAACGACCCCCACTAGTTATTGCTCTCCAAAAGGCACCTATGTCCCTAGACCTGATTAATGATAACATTTTTGCTGCGTTGTTTAATATCAACTGCTGTTTGTTAGTCCGTAGCCAGTTCCTCTAGACACTTGAAACAAATCTGCGATCCTCAGAGGAGTTTTTTTCATAGATTTCAAGGATCTACGGTTGTCCCTCTTCCTCTGTTGGGACCATGGGATCGTAAAAATGGATTCTGACCCCCGGCAGATTTTGTTTTTTAGGTGGCATTTCTACATAGATGCTGTTCACTATTGTTTGATAGTAGTCGAGATAGACCGAAGGTCAAGATTCCCCATTTCTAACAAACTTTCCAGGATAGCAATAAACCTCTGCACATTCTTGGGGTTCCAAGACATTTTATTTTTCCCAGCGTTATTGTGCAAAGCGGTCCTATAGTTTTTTGGATGAAAGGGGTTGCCTTTCCACACCCAAGCTAAGAGCGGTTTATGATCACTGAGGTCAGAGTGTACAACTGAGAGTTGATAGTTTGAAAAATGTCGTCCCCCCTGTGCCAATTCTCATTCGAAGGGGAATCCCCTTTGATGTTGCAATTTAATATGCAAAGGCCCCATGCGTCCATAAACGCCACCCATGCTACACCTCTGGCTAACTGTTTTGATTTTGCGGTTACACGTCCCCCAAGCCACATGGAGTGAAGCAAAGAGCGTTTAAGTCCCTGCAAATCAGGATTGAATTAGAATTCCCCTTAGTTTGCCATGAGCATAGAATCTCCTCTATAGAGCATAGGAAAAGCTCTGGGTTCCAGTAAAGATTTAGAACCAGAGTGAAACCCCTATCCGAGTAGAGCAGACTATCCCACTCCAACTCAACGGCCTGTACAAAGGCATTTGGGGTTGCATAGTCTGATACCAAGATCTTCCAAGTCATTCTGGATACCAAAAAGCAACCCTGAGGCCGGCCTCCCTTTCTCACCCTTGTAGGCAGGATTCAACAAGCACTCGTACCCATTGACTGAGGGAGGAGTTCTTAGCCACGTTTCTTGCAAACGGAACCAATCTTTTTCAAATATGGGTGGAAAACAGGTGGACAAAGCCTCTGGTGTTCCATGATGCACACGTTATATCATGCCAGGGGGTCCCTGTCTATTCCACTCAGACCCTCCACATAGATCGATGTTAGAACCTAGATGATTAGTTACCAAACAACCCCCCTATTTCCGCTACTTGAACATTTTACAGGCATAATAGATGAAAAATCGGGGGCTAAAGGCACGCTTGGAGGCAGATTTTGAAGCCTCGTGATTCAAAAAGCTTTTTGGATGAACAGAAGCCGTGACCAAAAAACCCCAAGCATTCAGCTGGTCAGAGGCCAACAAAACCCGATTTAATGCCAGGCGAGAACCAAAATGCAAAATAACCTTGTCCAGTCTGATATTATTCCAAAACTCCACTTGAATGCCTGCATAGGTTAAATGCTGCATGGATGGTATTCTGGTCAGTAGCTTCATTACTCGATCTATTTAGAGTTAGCTGAACACTATCCCCCAGGGACCATTCAGCAACCAGTGATAGAGGTGGAGGCGCATCTTTAGAGGGTGCCACAACAAGCTGCATGTTGACAAGGCTTTGACTCTGTCTGCTTTCTATTGTAAGAAAGCCTTCGACTTCCTCAGGGCCTACAGGGCCATCTTCTCATACTCCTGTACCAAAGGAAGAGTGGAGGAGGACTCCAGAACTGCAGGGGGTGCCTGAGAACAGGAGGGACCTGCTTGCAAAGCCTGGGTGCTACTGCTTCTCTCCCTGGGGTTGCTTGGAGCAAGCACTCCCATGGCCTGCAGCTGGCTCACCAGGGCCGCATGGCCAGAGCCCCCATCAAGGGAACCGGAGAGGGAGGCGAACAGGCCCCAACCTGGTCGCTCTCTTGGCCTGGATCTGGTGTAAGCTCACTCACAAGATCAACTGGGGAGATAGTTGAAAGCTCACTGATTTCTTCGCTTTTCCCCGTGTAGAGTTTGATTGGTGCAGGCCTGGGGTTGGTACAGGGCCGTAGAATTAATTTTTTCCAAAACCTGTTTAGAGCTTCTCCCTGCTTTTCTATAAGCTCCCTTTTTGTTTGCTAACTTTTTAGGAAGAGCAGAAGGAATGTTTTGGGTTTTGTTTTTGTTTTAAAACCATTTCTTTGCCGTTTGAATTCAGTCTGAGGCCCTGGTTGATCAAAAATTGGAAAAGCCCTGGTTAATTTAGCTCGATCCTCTAGCATTTGTTGATTTTGGGGTTGATTACACCTGCCTTCAGCCATTAATTCCCTTGCTACTCGAAGAACCTCCACGGGAGACGATAGCACAAACAAGACTCCCTGAGAGTTTTTTAAAAAAACTGGCAGCTGCGTCACACACAGGATGAAGACGGCATCATCTAGAAGATTTAGCCCACTCCAATGAATGTACCCCTGGGAAACGGGGGCCGAGCTTGGAGCGGATGGGGGCCCTTCATTTTGACAAAAGGAGGCCTTCGCTAGTTTTGGCGAAGCTTCAAAGGAGAGGTACCGAAGCAGGTCTTCGTCCACAGCCATCTTTCCCATTAAGAGGTCCAGGCCAGGGTATAAGTATTATCGCTGATGGCTGTTGATACCAATTCATTTTGATCATAGAGCGCCTTCAACTCTGTTGATGAGCCTGCACAATTTACGGTGGACCACTTCAATTTAATTGCTTGATGTTGCTCTGTTTGACTTTCTTTGCACAGGTTAGAAGCCATCATACCACCAGAGTGTGATAGAGGCCGCACCTGTTCTGATGAAGGGTCCCATTGAAGGGGAGCTGGAAGGTGGGAAGGCGAGGGCAAAATTGGTGGTAAGCCACATAAAACAAGACCAATGGATAGAGGGAAAGAAGGGGCAGTCAATATTGGCATTTTCCTGGCAGCACATTGTTTGCACCTTTGGGCACAACAATGATGTGAAAGCTGTCACCGACCCCCTCTACCGCAGCCTCTTCGCTCAAAAGCATTTGGTGTCCATCAGGGCTCCAGATAAGATTTTGAGGTGGGAGTGTTTTAGGCATACTTTTTCAAATTGGAGAGTAAGTGCAATTTCAAGAGAGTAAAAATTAGTTTTCTCCTCTGCAAGAGAGTAAAATGTATCCAACACATACGATTGAATAGTATATTTTAAAGCGCAATATGCAGAGAGGTGATGAAAGTCTTTCTTGAAAGAAACAGCTTTAAGGTTTTACTGCGTTTGTTCAAATACATTTTTCTGAACAAACACAGTAAAACTTTGACGCCCCAGTTTCAGGGCAAAGGCTTCCCTCACCTCTCTGCCTAACAAAATGCAAGTGCGCACATCCAGGGCTAACCCTTCAAATGTTGGGAGAGGCACTAACTTCAGAGACGGTGTAAGAGTTGCAAACTTACTTGTGTAGGGGCATGTAACTTCATTACTCATAATGAGACTATTCTAGTGCAACTTCAATGTTACAATCAGTTAACTCTGTCCTTAAAGTCTGAAACACCCACTTCTTGCAGATCCTGAAGGTCCTAGAAAGTGTGAAAATGCCAGATGGTGTGCAATGAAAATTAAATATCATAGCATAACAGGACATTGCAAAGTGTGGGGCAGTTCTCTGGACTGGCCAAACCCCTTCAGTGGCTGGGAGCAACAGGGGAGAAAATGTAATGTTGGTTCTACCACCTTCTGCTATACTAGAATCTCTGGTGCACTGATAATCTGGAGAATGTCTGCCTTTCAAATCCAGTGTTACGAGACTGCGGGAGGGCCAGTGCAGCAATAATGCAATTCTTTGCAGCAGTATTGGAGCCACTAGCAGAGTAGCAACACGGTACACTGATGTGTCCCTACGCTTAAAACTGTCCTATTGTAAGGGAGTAAACATAATCATTTATAAGCACTCCATTTTGCAGTTGAAGTCTGGGTGAGATTACATTATGTGCCCAGGATCACACCCTTGCGCTAAACAGCGAAGCAGGGATTTTAACCCACTCTTTCAATTTGGGCACGGCCACCTTCTTCCACGCTTTACTTGGAACAAATAGTTTTGGATGTCAAGACCTACAAAAATACTGTCCAATAGAGTTTACTTGCAAAATACACAAATTGCATAGTAAAGCATCATGACAACATGTAAATCCTTATAGCAGCGTGTTGGGCCAAAATATTAGCACTGTGCTTTTTTTTTTTTTTTTTTCCTTCACATCCTGAATGGAAAACGAAAAGATGCAAAACAAAAAATATCCTGATTCATCCACTTTATTTTCAGCTTTTTAAAACGCACAAATAACTTGTACCATAAACTCACTTAGGTTTGGAGATTCAGCACAAACCTCCAGTGTGTTATGTATGGTTTAAGAACATTCAACTAAGGGCATCCAAGCAAATGTAACTTTTTAGCATATCAAGCTATTAGACGTTATTGGTATGAACACCTTTTCAAAGGGTGTGCGCTTTATTGTGTTGCTCGCTTTATCTGTCACAGATTTGCAAGGGGACTTGTGGTCTTTCAGTTGGCAATTCACCATCATTAATAAGACGGGCTATACTGCTGATGACAAAAGAAATGTGTTTCCCAGAGTCAAAGCCCCCCTGAGACACACAGGCTGCGTCCCTGATGAACTCAACAACACAGTGTTGTCGACACAGCCTGTGTGTGTCGGGGGGGGGGCAGGGGCTCTGATTCTGGGAAACATGTTCCTCATCCTTTCAACTGTTTTAATTTACGTTTTTATATTCTCTCTGACAGCCCGCACCATGCGAGATTAGATCTCGAGAAAATGTAAGTGCCAGCAGCAGAAGGGTGGGATGCTTAACTGGCTGGGGTCTCCTGGTGGCACTGCGCTTGTGGCCTCCTCCTCTCAGATTACTCTTCAAATGAAAAAACGCAGCAGAAGGACACGTGCGTTTCTGGAAATGTCTTCCAGGGCTGATTGGGTGGGTTGAGCCCTGGATACATGTCTCAGAGAGAGACTGGCAAGGGAAGGGTCTGCCTGCCTCAGGAGCTTGCTTGCTACAGTGCCATCTAGTGGTGGAAAGTATGTTTTTTAAAATTAATAAATACAGGGTATGTGGTACGCAGTACAAAATTAAATCCTCAGTATTTTCTATAATTACATGCGTAAAAAGGCATGATACACACCTTATCTGGAGGGCTGGTCTCCATGAATCTAAGGGGGCTTCTGCTCAAGCCCATACGCCAACTCCAAGTTGGTGATTTCCTTTAGGATATCGATATTCTCGTTCTTCAGGGCCAGAAATTAGTCAATTTCTTGCTCTGCATTTTCATCTAAGGGAGGTGGAGAGAGCTCCACAGGCACATCTTCAATCATTGACACGTCTCGAGCCAAATCCGCAGCAGGGGGGCATGAGAAATTGTGACTTTGATCTTGGGAGTTTTGTGCAAGCACCTCCTCAGCCACAGTGATTTGTGATGTCATTTGGAAGTGAATAAACGATTCACAACGCTTACCAAAATAAAATTGAAGGGGTTTAGAGGCCGTGGGTAAACTAAGGGGCGCTGACTGGGGTCGCTCAGAATTGTTGATGGCATCCAAAAGGTAATTTCGGAGTGGACGATGAGGTGCTGGCGGGAGAGCAAAGAGAAAAGGAAGAAGTTATTTGAATACGTTTTGAAAAGTTAACTGACAAAGCCCCTGTTAGAGATTTTGTTTTCGCAAAAGAAGCCACCTCCCTGTTAGGTGTGCATAAGCCCAATTGAAGATTTGAAGGTTGAACTTTAGGGGGCTCCAATGTGGCGACAGCAAAAATGGTCCTTCAGAGGGCCAGGGTGGAGATTGGACTGCTAATTCTGGCGTTGTTGTAGGTGTCCTAAGTTATCTTTCAGAGGAAGGCAAACACGGTGGAATGGATCGAGCACGGTATGCGTAACTTATTACTTTGTAACCGCAACGCCACTAACCCATTGGATGTGCTGACCTTTTATTGTTTGCCCCAAAGATTAACGATGGAGAAAAGGGAATTCAAACCTGCTTGAAAAGTCCAAACCAGCCTCAACCGTAGGCACAAAACACACAGTTGCACACCGCTTTCACTAGGGGCTTTGTAGCAGGTGCTGACTCTGCCTCCTCATACAGACACAGAAAGAGTACTTTGGTAGAGGTAAGCAGCAAAATGAAATAAGTCCACGGCAGTAACAGCAGACAAAACAAACCAGTTCTTCACCACCTGAAGGGTAGAGATTGCCTGTGAATCTGGGTAAGACAATCTTGTCCGGCTCCTTCTCTTCCCTCCAAATCTTTTCCATTATGCCAGGAATCAGTCAAAGGCATTTCTTTACAGTCTAAAAAGTAGTAGAGTTTAGGCTTGGTAATGGGGTTAGGCCATTCTTCATTTATGAACTCCATGCGCTGGGCCACATGGTCTTGTACCTGCCCTGCTACCTTAAGGCTCTTCTGTGAAGGAGAGGATCATGATGAGGAAGGACTCTGTGACTGGCGATGGAGAAAAACGGAGGGCCTTGATCAGTGCCCACCTCCTTCTGGCTCAAACTCTTGCCTCTATTTCATCTTGCATGGTCTACCTGAGGAGGAATTTGTTTGTCAAAAGAGATGGCTTTGTTGTCTCTGACATGCCACTTAGTATGGGTACATACTTGGACCAATATACCCCATGCTTCTTGTTTCCAAATGTTTTGCCATTTGATTTCCTTTCCACTGATCAGTCTAGAGTGAAGAACAAGAAGGTAGGTCGCCAAGGCAGTAATATGAGCCCTTCTGGAACATCAGTGAGCGCAAATCCAAGAGGGCAGGGCCAGGCCTACTTTTGCATGAGGATGTTGAAACACTACATGCTCACTTCTCTACCCACCTTCAAAAGGGTGGGGAATAATGCACACTGTTGCTCCTTGCTTTGGTACTCTGTGGTTACTACGGGCTGAGCACGGTGCATTCTCCCTCCCCCACACCCCCTGTACCTGGGACAGGGTTGACCATCCTCAGATCCTGCATATGTATGCATCAGTGTCCCTTGCTCTCAGGCCAGCTAGAGATCAGGGGACTAGCTATTCTTACCTGGGCATCAGCTTTCTGCCGCTGTACCCAGAGCTTGAGTCCAGCAAAATCTCTCGGGATGCTTGTCATTGGTGAAAGGGCGAGGAGCTGCCCAAGACAAATCTTTCAGATCAACGGTTTTGGTGGGGTCAAAGTGAAGCTTCTGAAGAGCCCCTAAACCAACAATGGATCCTAGTCTGGTAACCAAGCAAAAAGAAAAACCAGAGAAGGCAGTTTCCCAAAAGCTCACCCTTTGGAAAGGAAGGAACAGCCCACTTAAATCTTTTATTACTACCTCCTTGGAGAGACCCTGCTTCCTGGGTCCCTCCTGAAAATCCAGAGAATGCAAATCCACCTGCAAACTCTGTCACTGGACGAGGGACTGAGGTAAGGATCTGTGTGACAGGGATATTGTTGTTTGTACCAGGAGAAACCACTTTTACCCTGCGTTCCCCGATTTTTCTTTTTTTATTTTATTTTTTATTTATTTTTTCTTCTTCTTCCCTGGAACCTTGCAATCAGCGGGGATTTAGAAGGAACAGAACTCACTCTGATGTTCTCACGCCAAATCATTCATTCTGTAATCTGATGCAAAAGAAGGGGATAGCAAAGCATTTGTTGTGGTGGGGAACAAATCTGTTGTTGGTGGCACAAATCTGTGACACATCCTTTTCAACGCTTGATTTCCCATGTATAGGTCCTGTGACGGCTGACATCTCTGGCAGAGATGGTCTGCCGTTAACATTTTCCACTCCTGTGATGCTGAGGATGCATCTCCTGGGCTGCAGGAGTCCAACCTTTTGTTGGCATTGGACACGGGAAGTTAGCTCACTGTTGCTCTTTTTGGAACTGTACAAAGTTGTCCCAATACAGGGACCAGGTGGTGGGAAGAGAACTTTGTTCTGTGATCTGAAAGGGGTCCAGGAATTAATACTTAATCTGCACACTGAGGTTTTTTTGCCTGCCTAAAAATAAGAATCTCTGGCTATATTGATGCACAGAAGTCTCTTTACTATGTCTAACTTGCACATGTTTTTAAGACTAGTTTATTTACTTGGTCTAGTCGGCATTATTGCTGTACTTTTTAAAAATGTACAGCGCTATCTGAGGTGGTAATGTCACCATCTCTGGATGTAAATTCAGTGTACTCAAATAATGCCTGGTTGGTTTACTGCTAATCTTCTACTCTTCCTCATCGTAGCACTCCTTTATGAGGTGGCCAGGCCCCCTCTTCTGCCTGCCTCTCTCAATCCACAACAGTAAATAGCACTACCGAAAGGCCCATCGGAAAACTGGGGAGGGGGAGGCGGGAAACGTGTACTGGGACGAGAGAGTACTAGGAGTAAGCAGGATTACCGGTAAGTAATCCAGGCATTACCTCCACGTCCACCCTTCTTTGTCCCAGCACTCAATTATGAGGCATACCAACTCCTGAGAGAATAGGCTGATATCAAAAACGCCACAGACCAAACTGGGATATGCAACCCGACCAATACAATTTATTGAAGTGCACAGTCCAAGACTAGAGCAAAAAAAGCAATTCACAGGAGCGCCACCTTCAAGACCCCCATCCCCTAAAACCCTAGCTTCCTTACCGTGGAGGTTTAAACAGTAATGATGAATAAATGGGTTGGGGGTCAGAACAGGTCGTGGTGCGAAAAATGTCCTGAATATGTACCCCCAAGTGCCTCTGTCCAAGAGGAAGCCTTCCCCCGAGTGGACCTACCCTGCACTCCCGACCAGAGTGAAGAACCCACAGAAGAATAAGCCAAGGAGATGGCATCCCGCATGCACTGACTGATTGTGGACATAGATGCTTTCCTCCCAGGGGTCGCACCACCAAATGCGACAGACAGGTTGGAGGAGGAACGAAAGAACTTACTGCTTTCCAAATAAACCAGGACAGCCCTCCTGATATCCAAAGTAGACCAGCGGACCTCCTCCGGGGAGGAGGGAGAGGGGAAAAAAGGAAGAAGGGACAAATCTCCTGTGAGAAGTGAAATTTGGAAGCCACCTTAGGAAGGAAGGAGGGGTGACACTTTAGGAATAAGGCGGGCGCCAATCTCACCAGCCACCAGGAAGATTAAGATGTACCTCCTGCAATGGTTCAAAAGGAGAGGACTATAGGGCCTGCAGAACCGAGCTGAAATCCCAGGGGGGCAACCCAGAAGCAGAGGGAGTCCTGGCCAAAGAGAAACACTTGCATTCACCCCACCAAAAGTGACCTCCCACATCAGAACCCTCCCCCCCCCACTCCCCCACAAAGAAGCCCACTGAGCATGCAGGGTGGAGACAGACCCATGTTGAAGCCTTCCTGGAGAAACTGTAGGACAGGAGCCCCAGAACTCGAGGTAGAGAAACAGCCCTGAGCCAGGCACCAGGACATGAAGTGCCCCCAGTGACGCTCGTAGGCCTTCAAAGTGGAAGTGCGCCGCTTCCGTTGAATGTAGGACACCACCTCCACAGAGAGACCCACAGATACTAGGCGAGCCCTCTGTTTCCAAGCCCCCTAGAACAGGTTCTTTGGCCCCACCAGCCCCGTTGGGCAGAGCACCGGACCTAGACCTCCTTAGAGAGAGAGAAAGCATGGGGGAAATTGTCATGTCCAGCAGGAGTGGGAACCAACACCTGTGGGGCCAGAAGAGCAACGAATATGACCTCCGATAAAGAATCCTGGATCTGGAGCAGAACCTTCTGGATCAGGGGCAATGGGGGATGCATACAGAAGCCCCGCTGGCCATGGGGAGGTCAGGGCATCCACCCCCGCCCATGCCGCTGGTGAAGGGAACCTGGAGAAGAACCTGGGAACCTTGGTAGTAGGCAAATTGGAGACCCTTGCACACCCTCCGGAAGGCCACATCCTACAGCACCTAATATTTTGATGGGAACATGCCGATAAGGACAGAAGGTGAGTCTGCACCGAGGTACACAGACTGAGAGCCAGCGCCCCCAAGGACAGTGAGCGAGAGCTCCCCTGATGCTTGACACAGGCTAACGTGGCAGTATTGTCTGATCTAAAGAGGACTGCCTCCCCTTGCAACACTTGTACGAAAGTCCTTAGAGCCCTGAAGGCCGCCGCAAGCTCCCTCCCATTTGGAAGACCTGGACGCCTCCTCGTTGAACCACAGTTCCTGGTGAGTCTGTCCCAAAGAAACCTTTCCCCACCCCAATAGGCTGGCGTCTGTGGTAACGATGATCGGAGAGGGCAGATGGAGAGGAAACCCTTTTAGCAGATTGGGCAGATGGAGCCACCATTGGAGCTCGTCCCTGAGGAAGGAAACCACTGGAATTGGGGATTTGAAGTCCAGAGAGGATTCCTTCCAGAACCTGTGGACTTAGAGCAGCAAGGGACTAAACTGAAGCCTGGTGCAGGGGACAAGGAACACACGGGCCGCCATGTAATCTTGTTTCTGGTTGGAGCCACCTTCTGAGAAAGAAGAACCAAGCAGTCTCAACTTCTGAGCTTCGTCGTCCAGTTGACGAGTAAGTCCAAGTAGTTCTGGAGGGCACAGATAGTTTACACATGTTGAAGCAGAGGGTCCACCGACCGGCCTTTCAGGAGCCAATTTCCGAGATATGGAAAAACCTCAATCCCCCCAGAGGTACAGAGCAGCTACGACTGGTCCCAGAATCTTGGGGTAGACACCGGGTGCAGATTTGAGGCCGAATGGAACTGGAAATGATCCCTGCCCACAGCAAACCTGAGAAACGTCTGAAGCAAGAACCAGACGGAAATGTGAAAGTAAGCGGTTTGTAGATCAAAGCATGCCAGGAAAACCAAGTCTCTCACTAGCGGAATAACAAGTTGAAGACTTTCTATCTTGAAATGTTGAGTCCGAATGTGAAGGTTCAGGGTGCTGAGGTCTATGAGAATAAGGTATGGCCCGAGGGTTTTGGCACTAGAAACACAATGTAGTACACTCCCAGACCCTGCTCATTCTGTGGAACCCGTCGAATGACCCTCTTGGAGAGCAGAGCCTGACGCATGGCCAACCTCTTGATGGGGCTCCTGGGGAATGATGTCCAAATTGTGCCAGACGGAAAAGGTGGACACAAGTTCCAGCTTGTACCCCCAGCGCACTAGCCGATTGACCCGGGCATCTCCAGAAAAACTGGTCCATAGGGTCCAGAAGTACTTCAGTCGAAGCCCAACTGGCCTGGCATCAAGATTCTGCTGCCGTGGTGGGGAGACCCGATGAGTGCCATTTCTTTCCCGTCACAGGATGACCCAGTAACTAGAGCAACCCCTAGAAGGCAGGAGCTGCCTAGTAGGCATATGGCCCCTGGAAGCATGAGCCGACTTCCTCCGTTTCTGCCTGCATGTTTGTCAGCTTTAAAAACCCTGTGCACCTTATCCTTAAGGTTATCCCCAAACAACCTGCAGCCTTCAAAGGTAAGCTTCACTGCTGTAGATTTCTGCCGAGTCCGTCCTCCAATCCCTGGTGTGAAGGTGCCTGCGACCCACAATGATATGCTAGTTCTGACAACTCCACTTGAGCCTTGATCGCCTGTAGAATCGGAGTCGGGTCAGAGCCCTCCTCTGCAGCATTGATGGTGGACTTCAAGCTCCTGAGTGCAGCTTCGGCTGTGCAGGGCTTTGGGGGGGGCAGTATGTGGTAGAACACAACGCCAGATGGGCACTCCCATCTGCCTTCTTCGCGGCAGAGGCCACCTTCTATAAGTTGGTTCCTTGATGGCATCCCCTGCAGACATAGAAGACCTCCCCACCAGGCTAGGGATGTCATCGACCTGTGGAATGGCAGCCTCTTCTCCCTGCAAGGGATATAATTTAGCCAAAAATATGGGGACCATAGCTTTGTCTGTTTCAGTCCGTTCCCGCAGGATTTAAGCCTTTATCTCAGCCCGGAGTGGAAGGCCTCGCTTGAGCGTGTGCTTGAACTCGGGCGGAGGGGGTCTAGCACTTTGTCGACATGGTTGGCAGAGGCTTGAGTCATCAGCAGTTGCCTCTTTGTCCAGGTATTTTCCCTCCAGGTATTTTCCATGAAACTCTGCCGACCTGGGTGAGGGAGATTTGCTCAAGCTGTAGGACGAGGTGTTGAAAGATGAAGAGGACGAAGGGGACTGGACACCCCCCTACTGTGATGACCCTGGACACCCTCCTGCAGGGCCTTCCTAAAAATCCGAAGTAACTTATCCTCTGGCATTCTGCTCCCTCTTCTTCTCTTGGGAGGGGGAAGAGGACGAAGAGGAGGTGGAGGTGAAAGGTGAAGAAGAGCGAGTCTGTACATGCCTCATCTTGGCAGAAATGTTCCCCATGAGCGGCACGACACAGTGACAGCAGACAGAGGGACTCCTGACTGGGCAAGATAAATATGGAGCTAAAACCCAACAGAACATGGAATAATTCCTCGCTTGTTGCCAAACAGAAGCGTTTCCCCAAGTATATAGGGAACAGGCAATAAAGGTCAGGGCAATGAGGGGACTTGAACCCCATTACAAGCATTGTCAATAATGCTGAGCTCCACTGAGCTTCCCCCAACCCCCCCCCCCCAATCTCCTTATCTCCACCTTGGGTGCGATCACCCCGGCCCAGTAGGTCCAGCAAACCTATCCGCTGTGCGGTCAGGAACAGCCGGCCACGCCTCTGACCTGGGGCGGGACTCCTCAACCACCACGGCTATGCTGGTGAAGGTGGGGGGGGGGTCCCCCGCTATGATATAATAGGTTATTTATAACGCGCTTAATACCTATGCCATAGGAGTTTGACAAAAGCGAACAGGAGTATCTCCCAGAAGCATGAATAAAAAACTGTTGTGGCTCAGGGGAGGTGGGCTGTTATGCCTAGAGGCGGGAGGAGGGGGGTGGCTAAGGGAAATGAGCATTAAAAAAGGTGTTCCTGTCGGAAGTGGGCCGCCTCATAATTGAGTGTTGGGACGAGGAAGAGTGGACATGGAGGTAATTTCCCTGTACCTACTAGGAACATGATGGGTGCATGGAAGTCTTGTTACCATGTCTATGCTTAATAGTATGCACAGATTGTTGCCTATGTTTTTAAGCTTAGTTGTGCATTTAATTGACATGTGCACACTATTTAAGTAAACTTAATGAATTTGCAGTGCTTTTAGAGATGGTAGCAAGACCATCTCAGCGCAGTAGATTCACAAAAAATGCCCCTCTACCAATTAATTGCACAACAAAGCTCAAAACCGTGTGCGCTATTATATTAAGCATAGACATAGTAAAAAGACTTGCATGCACCTGTGAGTACACTGAAGTCATATGTCTATAGTTCAATCTACTGGCTATTGGGTGCTAGTGGTGCGCAACCTTAAAAGCCAGGCACATTTCTTAAATAAGACACATTGGTGACCATTTTAGTTGCACCCTGGAGGCCTTCAACCCAAGGTAATATCCGACATGTTAATGCTCCTGTTTTTTGACAGATCTTACTGCCAAATCGCGTGGCCTGTTTTTAAGGTCTCCACTAGTTTGGGAGATACAGGAACAGATGTAATGAGAGAAAATGATTTGCTTTTCATCACACTATTTGGTCGACTGGAGAAGCCTCTAGCTAATGGTTTCACAAAGAAAACTGGAATGAAAATGCAAGTCAGATCATGGTGGCATAAAGGCCTACTAATATCTTGCAGGTATTGGAACCTGTAGAGTTGAGCAGGACTGTACACTAAACCGCTATATTCCAAAAGGTGATTAATGAAAAGGCACTGAGATTTCCACTGCGTAGTGCGTACTTGTTTTTTTCAGAATGGGACCAAACAATAGCAAATCACTCTTGGTCGTTAGTGCCTACTGTGCCCACGCATGGGGGATCCAGACCTTAGTCGGCAGGAGGAAAGAAAAGAACAAGGGGAAGATAAGCGGATATGAAAGCAGTACATCGATGCTCTGAGCGAGGGACGGATGCAACAGAGGGAAGGATGTTATGTGATAGCAACGGTGCATGCCAGTCTTATCAGTTGGACCATAGTTCTATAGGGTGGGAGGGAGATCTAGTAACCTTTGGAGACTCATGCCCCACGCTCCCTCTGTCCTCCCTGCACCCTCACCAGTTGCCAAGTTACCTGTTCTGTTTGCTGACAGTTTAGTAATATAAGTAATTCATTTACAGCAGCTATCCTTGATCTCCCCCGCTGGAAGCGCACCCTTTGCTTCTGGTTATACACACTGCATGATGTCCTCGCTCCTATTTGGGAATCATGCTGAGATATACTAAGCCATTCAGATGTCCTTTTTGCTTTTTCAGACTCAGAGTGTATGCCAGATTGCTATAGAGCAAGCTCTGCAACCGTACATTGATGTACGTTGGCTGCAGGAAATGTTAGCTGAAATTGGAAATGGAGCTGGACGCTACAGACTCACTGGCCTTTAATCCTCTTTAAAAAAAAAAATAATAATCCACCAGGGAAATTTTGTCGTGGGAATTAAATTCCTCCTGGTGGCCAGCAGCTTAATTTGCTGCATCTTTTTATTTGGTCAGTGGGGTCAGATGTTTATTAGCTTTGTCTTGCCGACATATCGTTCAACATACAACTTTAAAGCCTAATTTTATTTTAATGAATTAATGACTTCTAAGAAAGGAGTTTGGCAGGAACCTATGAGGACAATCGGGTAGTGCTAGCTTAGGTGGTAGCGATGGGGGAGATGCTGGAAAGAAAAAAGGGCGTTCTTCTAACACGAGTAACATGCTCAGCATCGCTGGACATATGCACCCAGTCTGGCAGTTTATGGAAGTTAGAACTTTTGCTGACAAGTGCCTGCAATTTATCATTCAAGCTGCCAAAGTAATAGGGCCAGTTTTTAAAATAGCTGCCTGCCAGTTTTAAATGTGTGCCTTGATTCAGCCCCCAGGGCCAATACCGTATTTCTTGAGGGAAGGTTTTGAAGTAATAACTACTGGAATTGTTCTGGGCAACCTTCCATACTGTTCCAGCCCCTCTTCTCCAGTAGAGTAGTGAACCAGCCATATGCGATGGCAGTCTTGGTCTTACCAACAATGGGCACATTGCTTTCCCACATCCCCTCCATAGGAGCGTAAGCAGCCTTTACTAATGAGGCTGATGCATGTCTGAATTTGCCGGTCTTCCCATCCATCACTTTTTGGTTTTAGTATTTCAAAGTGAGGAAGGCTATGCCTGCATTTGGATACTGTGCTTGCCTCTCCATTTGGATCCAAGGTGGACGATCTTGATGAATCCCAGTAAGGCTGAGCTATGTCTGATGCTGCTTGTGTATCCACTTGCGGGGTAGGTGCCATGTCTCAGTGATTTCTAACATGTCATAATTGACAAGTGTGCACAATTTACCATGCTGCTGCTTTACGTATTTCTGCCAAAGACCCACCCTTTGCTCAGGAAGTTGTCACTCTTCTGGTTGACCTACCTATGTACCCTTTTAACAGTGGGAAGGAGAGAAGGGCAAAGAAGTGTCCTTAATCCACCTTCTCAGTTAATGCTAAAGCCATGATCTCCCTTGTTTTGACAGCTGTGAGGACTGTGTGCTTGGGGACGAGCACAGTGTGGTTTTGCATTGGAGTTCTACTTAAGAATGCCAATCTTCGGTGGGGGGCCTCTTTAGCAGTAAGGAGCAGCCTGTGGAAGAGGGACACAGGTGTAATACCACACTCAAATGTGTCACTTGCAGTATGGCGCATGTATCAGCTCACCCACTGGCGATTTTAAACTACAGGATGGGACATCACTCTCGACAAGGATAAGGCTCTATCTGCCTCTTTTTCAGCAAAACTCTTAAACCTTGCTTTTTCCTCCCATAATACTTCCCACTATTGACTGATGTACTGTGATTTCCATCATAGAAAGTGATTGTTTGCCACACCCAGCACTTATGCTCCATATGTTAAATGTTCGGTTCGAATCACACACTATTGATCAATGCATTGTTTGTTTGTGTGTCTGTGGTAATAGCTGCTTGTACAATATTATTATACTATAAGCAGTCTGTAGCAAGTACATGTCACAAATGTCACTGAGAGGAGCATAACATTTTGCCAAGGATGTGAAAAAAAATACTTTTCTTTATTATAACTATAATATAATCCCAATAATTATGACCTAGAGAGTAGTGGGTACCAGGTAGCACTGACTAAAGTGGCAATTAATAGGAAACTTTCATACAAATCAACAGTATTTTATTAAATGTAAACTATCAAAATTGGGACGTGCTGTGAGAGGATGTGTTGATATTCCGGGTTCTGGGTCAACTGACGTCAAGACGTAGGTGATGAATGGGGTGCATTTAGCTGCGCTGCCCAGTAACGTCATGGAGATAGGCGGAGAATATCGCTAGGAATGGTGATGTCAGCCTCAGGGGCGGGGTGGATATGATTTAGTGCCGCCAGGGCAGTTCACCTTAGTGCGATGCGGCAACAGATAAGATTAGCACAAGATGGCCGCGCCCTGCTGCCTGATTTCGCATTTGTAAAAGTGAGGAAAACTACGGTAAGGTATATAGGAAATGTTTGTCAACGTATGCTTAAAACCACATGCCCGAAACCTCGGGACAATAATATTTTTGAGTGCACTATTCCTTTAACTTTCTCTGCTCCAAAACCTTTTTGTTTTCTTAAACCCAATTGTACGGAAGAAAAAGGTGAATGAAGACTGGAGAGGTGTCTTCCCAATTACCATGAATAATACAAAGGCAGGTAGAAGTTACATGTTACCCTGCCAGGCAGTAACTAGAGATGTTAGTTATCCGCTATCTCTATTAGACATGCACACGTGTGTTCTGATTTATATGTTGGGCTCGGGCCATTTTATGCTGAGGGTAAATAACTTTGAGTTATGAGACTAAGCAGTGTAAGAAGTCTGGCCTTTTGAAAACATGGTCTCTGTTTAGTGATCTACTCTCATTGCATTGCTCCATTTAGTTCCACCAGCACTCGTGCTTATGTGGTGTTGGTAAATGCCCAAAGCAGAACCTGTTGAAAAAAGGAATTGAGAGTTGTTACCTTGAGGAGTGTGACGGAAGCAAGTCTAGCAGCTGTTCTTGTTAACGCCTTATCACTCATATCTTTGGCCTACCAGTGAGGGACCTGTCCCTGTTTTCAGCCAGTTCCTTTTTCATCAACCCCCCCCCCCTCCCCGAGAGCTATTCAGCCCCATCCGCTGTCTGCTGGGTCGCATTTTGTCAGGGGACCCTGATGTATACAGGGCAGCCATTGTTATTTCTCTTCCCGTTGTTTACTGGTTTCTAAATCTACACTCGAATAAAGAGTAGCAAACCCTCCGACGAGGGCTCAGATTTACCGTGCTCCAGCATCTCTTTTGCTGCATTTCCTATTCAGCCCACATACCGTTGTCTTGCTGTCACCCTGGGTGGGGACGCAGATTGCCTCTGTATGGACAAGGCTTGGTGCTTTCAGATCACTGCGTTTGTGATGATCCAGTATAAAAGACTAACGCCATCATGTACTTTCCTGCGTTATTCTGTATTTAGTGAATATTTCCGACTCTTGCACTATCTGTGTTTTTGTTGATGGTTACATTTTTAAAATCCACCCTGCTACTATTAGCAAAAGAAAATATTTCTTGTTTTTATGTCCATCTTTTTACTCTAAGACCGCTGAATGTTTATACTGTTGGGATCCTTTACTCCGATTGCTTTTCGCAGAGCAGGACCCAGAGTTTTGCCTTATTATCTCAGTTGGTTGCACTTTGATATCCAAACCAACAGCCTATGCTTGTATTCTCCTCCCATCAGTTATTAGTGCTGGTTGCAAGGCTTATTGCGTCATTTACTGACGGATCATACCATTTCCCTCCAGTATCAGTCTATGCAATGTTCTCTGGGCTTCTTAGAATGGAGTGTGTGACCAAACTGTCCAATTTGTGGAATTGAGTATTAACAGCCATAGGTTAAACCTGTCAGTGTTTGCAGACTTTGGGCATTTGATTATATTACAAATCCCAATATGTATGTGTTCGGATTTCCATGACACACTGACTAGGAGGAGCATTTTAAACCCATGTACAATTTTGGAGACATGTCTCCACATCCCAGTCTGTCGTTATCAGTCTTGAAAATGACCTCCATAAATGGATGCAAAACACAAGAAGATGCTTTCAAACACCTTTGTAAACCCATTGAACAACTATATGAATACTGCAGACTCTGTTCAGTTTTGGAAACCTAAATTGCTGCATTCAGTTAACATGTATCAAAAATATGATGTTGGCGTTGATTGTCAAATTGTTATCCTTAACTGCCCCAAAAATCACTATTTGAGGAGATGACCCACTCGTAGCCACCTTGCTTTGAAGTATTTCACAATTTTTTCACTACTTAAATTCTTGCGGACCTCAGTAAATCTTGCCCGTGATTGAACTCTGAAGTCAATTTGGTTTGGGACATATCTAGTGGTATTTGTCGTCTTTCTGACAATTTCATTGTTGGAAATGGAGGCACTTCTGGCAAAATCAAAACCATACAGGGTCCCCTAAATACTATCCTCTGGCTAAATTGGCCAAAGATCTTGTCAAGCTTTGGTTCCTGGCTGTCTCTGGATTATGTATCTATATGTGTATATAACATAATTATTTATATACAGGAGGAACAATGCTCTTTTGATCACAAAAGAGCGTACAAATGAGATTTGACGGGAAGCAGTGAGCTTCTTACAAGCGGGTGAGGTGCGGGACATTCTGACCAGGCTGTTGGAGGGGAGATTATGAACCAGGAGAAGACATTTAAATCTGTCCCTGTTTTGCCTAGTCAGCCATCCAGCCTGGTGACGGTACAAGGAAGTAGGTGTGAAGTGAGGGAGTTCAAAGAGAGCCCTGCTAGCATCTTGTAGTGAGTATAGACAGCATGGTTGGGAAGACCAAAGAGAATGCTGGTACAGTCCAGTTTAGCGACAAGAGTGGTTAAGAGATGCTTGGCAGTGTTGAAAGGAAGGAGATGCCTGATTGTCCTAATATTTAGGAGGTTGAGGCGAGCTGCTGTTCCAGTTTTGGACATGAAAGCAGAGAAGGTGTGAGACGAGTCATAGATGACGTTGAGGTTTCTAGCTGAAGAAGAGTAGGTGTCAGTGTCAGGTTGGAACTGGATAGGCAGAGGAGAAGAGATGAGAGGGCTTTTGGCAGGGAAGAGAACCTCTATTTTGGATAGAGTTTAACATCTGTGTGTGTGAAGCCATCCAATATTTATTGTCAGACGGTTGGACATTTTGATGGAGAGAGATCTGAGGAGAGTTCAGGAAAAGATGATGATTTGGGTGTCGTCCACAAAGAGTTGGTATGAGAACCCAAAGGAAGAGATTAGTGTTCAAAGAGCAGAGGTGTAGAGTGAAAAGGGGAGCAGACCCAAGACAGAGCCTTGTGCAACATCAATAGTTAGAGTGAGTTGAGGTGTTGAGAATTGGCGAAAGAGACAGAGAATTGGCGAAGTGAAAGGTAGGATTCAATCCAGGCAAGGGCTTGATCACGAATCCCAAGAAGAGAGATAGTGTTAAGGAGATCAGAGTGATCAACGGTGTGAAAGGCAGAAGACAGGTCAAGGATAGAGGATAGATGATAGGTTGGAGTGCTTAGCCGAGGATGCTGAAGACATTGGTATGACTGTTGAACACAACCCTTTCTAGCACTTTAGAGTAGCGTGGAAGGAGAGAGACCGGGTGGAAGTTAGCAGGTACGTTCGGGTCAGCCTCTTGCTTTTTTTTAGGAGAGAGATGGCCGTAGCTCTTTTGAAACCATAGGGAAAGCAAGCAGAGTTGATGGACAAGTTGAAGAGTTCAGTGAGATGAGGCCACTAAAGGGGCAATGGGCCTGACTAGCTGAGGAGCAAGAGGGTCTGATGGGACACAGCACTTTTGTCAGTATTGGTGTGACGAAAGTGTGAGATAGAGGCAGAGGATGATGGAGTAGGCAGAGTGTAACATTTAGGAGGGAGTGTGAGGAAGCTCAGGAGATTCTAATTTTGTAAATGTTTGCAGAAAAGTATTCAGCTAGATAATTAGCTGTGAGAGTGGAGTTGATGGTCCTAGACGTAGTAGTGAGTTTTAGCCGTCAAGGATGGTTGGAGTGAGAGTCAATCAGGGTTGGGTAGAATTCCATTTTCTCTCTGTCAAGTGTGGATTTGAGAGCGATCAGGACAGAGAAGTAGAGTTGCAGATGCTGCAAGTGGGTACACTTCCATTTGCGCAGTAGCTGACAAATGTCTGTGCGGTGTGAGCATATAAGTGGGGTGACCCATGGTTGAGGATGCTGAGACTTGGTGGTGAAAGTAAGCAGTGGGAAATGAGAGGGGAATGAGTCCTATATCAGGGATTGGAAGCTGGAGAAGGCAGTGTTGGTGGAAGAAGCATCAGGGTGAACGAGGAGAGTGAGAACTGTAGGTTAGAGAGACTGGGGAATGGCAGAAGGATTTCATTTTAGTAATGGGTGAAGTAAATGGTGACTAAAGGTCAGCGGGTGGAAAGGAGGTGGTGGGGGAAACATTGAGTGATCAGATATGGATGGTGTAACAGTAATATTAGTGGCTGAGAGGTGGAGATGAATTACAGATCCATAGTAGGTTAGGGAGTGGAGACTGTTGACACTACGTGAAGTTCAGATTTCTAAGAAGTGGTTGGAGAGAGGTTAGTTGCCTAAGAGAATTAGGCAAAGTTTAGTGGGAAGAGAATCAAGGATTTTCCCAAGCTCATGAAAGAATGGCTCAGTGGGACCAGGAGGGCGATCGATGGAGATGTGAGGCAGAGCAATAGTAAAGATGGTGTATTCAAGAGAGGTAGGAGAGGACGTGGCATTGGAGATTTGTGAGGCATTGAGGCAGGAAGAGAGTAGTTGTCCACCTCGGACAGTCGAGGAGAGTGAATGAAGGATAGCTAGTCATGTAGGGCCGCTAGAAGATGGAGATATCCAAGTTTCAGTGATAGCAAGGTCGTCTAGGGGAGGAGAGCTGGAGTGAAGGTAGTCGGTGATGAAGGAAGTTTGTTGCATACAGATAGCTTTCCAGAGTGCAATGCTCAGTTGATGAGGTAAGGAAGTGTAGAGAAGTCTCCGAGGAAGAGGGGCGAGGTGGATCGGTGTTGGAGAAATTATAGTTAGCTCGTCAGCTTTGCTCGTTGGAAGGAGGTGGAAGATAGATGGTGTAGTGTGTTTCGAGTTGTGGGTTTTATAATGGGTATAGTAAAGGAGGATGTTGAGCGTGATTGGAAAAAGCGTAGGGAAGAGGTGTGGGAGGAGGAGTGAATGCATTATAGGTGAGTAGCACATTGTGGATAGACTGTACAATAATTTGGTGAGTAGCTTTATTAATGATCAGGATGGTGTAATGCCTAACTAACCCTATGCTTTCGTGGGATTTTCCCTGCCTAAAGAAATCTAAGGAAAGTCTGTGTCTATAAGTTCAGACCAAAAGTCTGTCAAAACCTATGCTTTTCCTCACATCTACAACAAAATCTAGTGGGGCAATGTTCTCAACCAAATAGAAGTGTTCAAGTTTAATATAGTTTGATTTCGTTATGAAGTTACCTTCTGTAGGTTCACTGGCATCACAGTTTGCATCAAAAGAAGGTCTTGGACTTCCCTTTCTGAAGTTCAAATGTAATAAAGTTCATAAAACACTGATCTTGGTACTTCCTTCTTAAACACTCCCCAGTTCTTTGTTTCTCAGGGTTCCCTTCCCCAAGATTTATACTGACAGTTAACTTACTTCCTCTGGTCACAAGTTCATAAGAGAATACCTGGTCCGTTTGATCGGTCCTTTGGTTAGCTTCATCCAGGACACACACTTCACACAGTCCACCCATTACAGGTCACGCAACCAGCAACCACATGCCTTGTCTGTGATTTGACTCTAGATGTTGGTAATATCTGTGTTGGGCTACTTCTTGGTCTAGGCTCAGTTGTCAGACCACACGGTCCACCCATCACGGGCCACGCAACCATGAGTTTCTCCAAAGCCGTTGTTCAGTTCGTGTTTGTCAACTCTTCACTTTCACATTATTCTCAAAGTGCTTTCCTGAAAGTAGGTCACATTATATACTTGATTTCCAGAATGTGTATGCAGTCTTTAGCACTTCAAATTCTAATCAACTACTTTGTTTTCTTTCAGTATTTCACAAATATAACAATTGCTTGGTTTCGCTCAAACCACGAGTTTCCTTCTGCTCAAGATTCAGGAAATGTAAAGCTGTATTTATGAGTATAGCACCTTTTACTCCGTTCAGCTTTCAATAAATGTAACTTCAAAGTTGTGCAAACATGAATAACGCCTTTTTTATGCATTCGGTATTCACTAAATGTAGTTTTGACTACTTCTGTGGACCATTACCAATTCCAAAGCCCCTTGGAATGCTCCGGTGTTCCTAGTGTCTCCTGACACTAATCTGTTCTCTGTGGCTTTGCTCTGCGGCTTCTCCCTGAGCGGGAGTTCGCTGGGTACTTAATTCAGCACACACTGGCCTTCAGGATTGGCTGCGCCTCTGCTCCCTAGCAGCGCTTGCAGTACTCCTTCCTTCACAGTTGCTCCCAGTCCTGCCCTGTCACCTCGGCAAGATTCTCGGGTTCTTCGTCATCGTGTCCGCTTCTGGCTCCTTGTCATGGCACCTGCGACTGCACCTCCTATGTTTTTTTGGATGCCATATTTTATTCTTTCCTCTATTACTTACCGGCTGCAGGTGAAATGATGCATCCTCAATTGCCTGACCCTCCTTGAGTCTATTAGTGTGACATGCCTAATCTTCATTTCCACAAACCTTCAAACCACTCTTCTTTGTCTCAGTACCAGAGTGGTGTATAATAATAAATCTGCACTACTACTAGTTGCCTCTTCTTCTCAGTACTTCAGGGTAAATTATCGGGGAGGATGGGATGAGATTTGCAGTAGCCCATAAAGGCTAGGGTAGGTCAGTATCAGGGAAGGTTGGATACCATGTCTCGCCTTCAGGTACCCACTCTCCAATCCCCAGAGACCCTCCACTCAGGTGATCCTCCCTCGCTTGTCCACCCCAGGGTTGTGATAGTGATTTCCCTGACTCCCCGACATATATTTGCGCGCAAATCTAGTTAGATGAAAAATCTTGATCAAATCGGATTCAACAAAATAGATTCGATCAACCTGAACTGATCCAAGATGGCAACAGGAAGTGATGTCCCCAATCCAAGATGTGCCTGGAAATGATTACCAACATCAATTCAGACCGAATAATTCCCTTGTGAATTTATACATGCTGTAGTATTACCGCTTTTTGAAGAATCCTCATATGTGTTCGATGGAGCTGCCCATGTTTAGGCTATTACACTTGACCTACTTGGGTAAAATCATGGAGCCAGTAGTAACATGTCAGCTACAATCATCAACATCATATCAAAACTCATGACATCCTGGCGCCCCTCAAGGCAGGGTTTCAACTAGGCAGGGGATTACCTCTGTGACAGGTATTTAGGGTATTGTCAGACTGAGGTAAGGCAACTGCCTTTCTCTTTATCTATCCATGGCTTTCTCATACCACACGTCCTGGCTGATTATTAAACGTAGGAATCCTCCAAAAATTGCTGGTGTAGATCGCCTTTTATTTAGGGCTGCTCCCAATCAGTATACGGGGAGGCTGTACATCTGAGATCTATATTGTCTCCAGTGGTGTTCTGCATTGTTTTAAGTCGTGCAATATCCATCTTTAGCCTCTCACTAAACTTTTCCTTGCCTTTGACATGTTTTTCCTGCATGTGTATGGCACGCAAATCCTACTAGGTATGGGACATTTTGGGAACGCGAAGACTCCAATTTTTGCTAGCTAAATGTACAAGGGTGGATGAAACTGAATTGTCTAAAATTTAACACAGCAAACACAGATGTGTGACCCACAACCAGCACCCTGGTATCTAGCTGTGTGGCCTGGTGAAATTGAAATGTCTTGGCATCAAACTGGACTGTGCGTTGTATGTTTCACCATATCAACAAAGTCAAACAAATTGCCTGCTCCATCTTAATCATCTAAAAAGATGACTGAAAACTTGAATACTTCAACCTTCTCCAACTAGTAATGTGTACTAATGCTTATGTTGCCCCAAGATTGCGCTATGGCAATTCTATCTTTTCAGGGCTGCCAAAACAGCCCATTAAGTTGCAGAGAGTTCAAAATGGTGCAGCAAGACCTCTCTTGAAATGGCCAATTCTGGAGTCCATTTTTCCAGCACTGCGCCTGCTACGGTGGCTTTTAGTTGTACGACATTTTGAATTCAAAACCCTGTGCATTATACAGTCTTTAGATAATGCCATTCCCCTATTTATCACCAAGGAAATTTACAAATACAATCCATTCAGCATTCCAGTATACGTTTGAAAGAACAGGTGCCAGATTCCTTTTATATCCAGGGCTCCAAATTGTGAACAGTGTCCCTCTTACATTGCTAACTAATGCATTGTGCTGAATTGCTGTGGTGTACCTTAGCGCTCAACTTCCACTTGCCATTGACTAGTAAAAATGACTCCTTTAAGTAAGTAATGGTGTGCTTTGTGTATCTGTAGAACTGACTGTACAAGTGACGTTTATGCCTGTCTAGTAACATCCCAATGTTAGGACATCAGTGTCTGGGCATACCACCTGCCTGGATGCCTCTGCCGTATATCATCCGGTCTTACATGGTTTCATGCTCATGGGCTCTAACTGGCATGGTCCCTAGTGCTGAGGGTTCGGGGGTTCACACTTCCATATTCTCTGCTACAAATGACTTGTGTTTAAGTGGCGCTGAAGCACCACCTACATGAGTCCTAATTAATGCTGGCGATGTGCACAGAATGGGTATTTGCAAATCATAATTGGATGGTGTTTGACTCAATTGCAGTGCGTCTTAGTCATTTTAGAGCTGGTCATTAGATGTTGTTTGTATCAGCTTTATTCGGGCATTGGGCACCCGCTCTCACCCGCGCTATTGTCATCCACTATTGCAGACCATCGTAAGCTATAGTCGTTTATCTCTGAACTTTGGAAACTATGGACAAATTAGTTTTGTCTCGTCGGTGGTGTTTTAGTGCCACAGGTATATTTGGCTCATAGATTGCTTTTAGCACTTAACTTGTTTCGGCTCATAGATAACTGTTTAGTGCCACAATTATTTTTGATTCATAGGTGGTATTTTAGCTGCAACATTTGTTTTGCGCCTAATTGAGGGTACATCATTTCGTGTCCGAGTGAGCTTTAGCACCCCAGTTGGTTAGTAATGCCAGTTCTGTGCTACATTTCGGCCTAAAGCCAGACTGGTTTTTCTTTTTAAGGTGCTCTATTTTGTCAAGTATTTTTAATAGAAGTACGTTTTGAGATGGGTCTATAGTTGGAGCTAAGGTGCGGCATTTTAAGCAAAGCGGTGATCCATATATATTTAAGGTAGGTATTGAGGGATTATGTTTTCAGCAAAAGAACAGTTTATAAGTAAGTGCGGGTGCGGCTGATCTCTTTACGTTATGGGCTTACAGGAGGTACTCGCCGCAATCGAGGCAGCAAGAGGTAGGTCTTTAGCCCGGACCGCTGAGATCCAGACTAAAATGCTGGCACTATCATCACTGGTAGCTCCAGTTGGAGATGAAATGACATTGATACTTCCCCACAGCTGATTAGCCAGTCCAACACATATATTAGTCCCGCTTCGAATAAAGTCCCTGCTGTATGTAATGATAATGTGAAATCCACTAATACTTACACTAGGTGGAAAAGAAAAACGTACTGCGGGTAAGGGAAATACTGCATATGATATTTTGCAAAATCGTATGGTAAATGTGTCAATTGCCCTTCCCCTTACTCTACTAAGGCTTCACCCTCTCACCTGGCCACTTCAGTGTTGAACCTAACCCTCTTAAATACTAGATCTTTGGTTAAGCATATTTCTGATGTCCGGGATTACATCACTGAGAATAATATTGATATTATGTGCTTAACGGAGACCTGGTTATCCGAGGCGCATGGTCCTACTATTGAGCAAGTTATGCCACCAGGCTATACCTTCTTTGGGAAACATCGTAAGGAGGGCCATGGTGGTGGTGTCACAGTTATCTGTAAGGAGAACTTTCAAATTGACTGTCGAGGTTGTGATATTTTGCATACTAAGTTCATTGTAAACCACAACTTTAGTATTCATCTGGTAACTGTATATAGACCACCAGGAATATCACAAAACTTTAACGAGGAACTCATAAACATACCTAATGCCATTCAAACCACTAACGCTGCCACTATACTAGCAGGAGATCTGAACCTATGGAAAGGAAACTCCGTAGATGATAAAGCTAAAGAGCTTGAAAAACTGCTAAAGAAAAATAGCATTTTGGTGCACAACAATGATCCCACACATATTAAAGGGAATATCCTGGATTGGATGGCCAGTCATAACAGCATTTTATCAGGGATTACTACTACACCCTGTATCTGGTCAGACCATTTTTTTGCTTTCAAGCCAAATACTACTCCCTAACACTAATAAGATCAAGCATGAACCACTGTATAAAACTTTACATAGGGATTATAAGGCACTTACCACAGACAATTTGTCTGACTGTATGAATCTCCTTATGCATAAAACCAAAGAATCCTGATATACTTGTGGGAGAATATAACGCTCAAATGACAAAACTGCTGGACGATGTGGCTCCCATGAAGTTAAAAACTACTAGGAAATCTGTACGCCAACAAAAGTGTTTTACACCAGAATTAACTAAATTGAAGGCTAGTAAAAGACGTGCAGAACTCATTTGGCTCAGACCAAAACTCAAATAACAAAGCCACTTGGAAACTAGTCGAAAAATTATATGAAGAAGCTATTCTGGAGGCAAAGCGGACCTACTATAATGACCAAATCGACCTGGCAGATAATGATACTAAGGAACTCTTTCGCCTTTTCAGGTCTTGGGAGAAACCTGAAGTCCTAAATCATGCCATCACCCCTACTGAAAAAGATTGCAGTAGGACTCAGAAAGCCTTTGCAAATAAATTATGCGCCCAAGATAAGATTAGGAGAGAATTAATCAAACACCAGATACTAACTCCCTTGACCCAAAGTTTGATGAAACTCAACCTTTGATTATCCATTATCTATAAAGGAGGACTTTAAACCCCCTCATATAGGATTTAGATTCCCGGAGATTCAAGTAGCTGAGATAGAGGAAATTATGAGAAGTATGAATCCGACTAGTTGTCTGGGAGATGTCATACTTTCCAAGATTATCCTGCACCATCTGACCATCTTTGCCCCATTTCTTTGCTGATTTGTAAATGCATCTTTTAGACACTGCGTGGTCCCCCAGGCTATTAAAACAGTAGCAGTGTCTCCTCTTTTAAAAAAGGTTGGCCTAGACCGTAAAGATGCTACCAATTTTTGGCCAATTACGAATACACCATTCTTTCTGAAATTTGTAGATAAGGTAGCTACTATTCATCTTCAATTGCATATTGAAAATTCAGGTCGGCTACATGAAAAGCAATCTGGTTTTCGCCATTTCCACGGCACAGAGAGTGCACTGGTAGACCTCCAAACACACATGTTAACCTTAGTGGAAATTAGTAGCCCGGGCTTGCTGATACTGTTAGATCTCAGTGCAGCCTTAGATCTTCTGGACCACAAGATATTAAAGATGTTGCTAGACACGGGTGGTCTAGCCACCGAGACCATAAATTGGGTTAGATCTTTTCTGGAGGGCAGAAGATCTAGGGTACACTGGGGAGACGCATTTTCTGAGCTAGAAATCATCATGTGTGGCGTCCCCCAGGGAGCATGCCTATCGCCCTTACTCTTTAATATCTATATCGTTCCTCTCTGCTGAGAATTGGAAAAGATGGGCTTTTTCTTTACCAATTATGCAGACGATTTCCAGTTGTCTATGGAATTGTCGGGAGATCACCAGGATGATCAAACTAAACTTAATGAAATCTACAAAGTGATAAAGAATTGGATGACGACCAATTGGTTGTGCCTCAAAGCCGGGAAAACGGAACTCCTGAGTTACGGGTCAAATAAATCGAGACCAGCATTAGCACCTGCGTTTTCTAATTTCCTGGTTGAGGACACCCCTATCACAGTAGTTGACAAGGTAAAAACCCTAGGTGCATATCTGGAGGCTCACTGGATGCAGGAGCACAAGTAGATGCCATTGAGAAAAATACTCTATCATCTGCGTGTCCTGAGACAAGTTGCTCCACTAATTTCCAAAGGAAATCGAGCTAAGCTAGTAAGGGCAGTTATTCTGCCACGGCTAGACTACTGTAACGCGTTACTGGGGGGTGCCAGTATAGCAGATGTTTCAAGACTGCAGAAAATTCAAAACATCTCGGTGCAAATAATTTATGGCCTGAAAAGGCATGAACCTACGTCTTCCGCCAGAAAGGAACTACATTGGCTTCCACTATCGGCCAGGATCTCCTTTAAAATGCTGACCTTGTGCCATAAATGTATGTATGGGGCAGCCCTGTCCTATCTAAGGGATAAAATGAATATATATCAACCGACAAAAAATCTTCGCTCCACCACCTCCTGCCTTCTACAGGAGGTAAGGTCTAAGAGAGATCGTGGAAATGGACGTTCTTTCCCAGTGCTCGCGTCTAAGGCATGGAACAATATACCGCTGGGCCTGAGAGAACAAAGCAACCTTCTGGCTTTCCGAAAATTGCTGAAAACGACACTCTTTAACTAAACTTCGGATCATCTTCACTGAACCTCTTTTCTGCTTGTGAAAGAGTGCTTAGATGCCCAGGGCTTTGGTGCTATAGTAAGTGTTGTAACATAACAGAAAGAGCAATTAATATGGTACCAGTGCTCCAATATGTTCCTTTATAAAGGATGGACAAGGGTCGCCAATTCGAAATGTGGGCTTCATTTTATTAGCAACCACAACAACCTGTTAAGGAGAAATGCTGAAGAAGTAAAGTGTTCTCTTAGGGATCTATGTTCTCACCTTTTTGAAACTTCTGCTTTTAACTGTAGGAATGGCAGTGAAATCCAGAAAACCTGATTTTATGAGGTTCGATTGCTTAATGTTCGATTGAATAGCAATCATTTTAGATGAGAATGCAGACTCTAGTGTATTGTACCATTACTCAGAAGTTATTACTGAGGTTCGGGCCGGAAAGGGGTTGGCAAGTTTTGTTATAATTTGAAAGTGTTTTGTGTGTATTATGTGTTTTTAATCTGCAAAATATTTCTTCTTAGCTTGTAATATTAAAATGTTGTATTGTTTGCAAGTAGCTTTCATGAGGCCTTCCATAAGGCTTCTTACTTTTATGCCATTTTTCTTTCCAGCTGCCTAATTGTACACTTTATAATGGGGGTAAACCTTTCAAGTTGCAAGTTACTAGCCTGCCATGAAGCTGCTTGCCACTTCAATTCTATACATACAGATGGCACACCATTTCTTACTTGCCAAGAGTCAACTCTCACCAGGCAGTTGCTACTGGTGAGTGCAGATTTAGGACCCTGATTTTTACTTTTAAGAACTGGGGTGTACCATGGTTTGCTTGTAATCGCCTATTAAAGAAATGGTGCGCTCAAAAGTATTATTGTCCCAAGTGTTCAGGCATGTGTTTTTAAGCATACGTTGATCGATCGTACAAACATTTCCTATGCACCTTACCGTAGTTTTTTTTTTTTTTTTTTTTTTATTGTAAAACTTCAACTTGATAAGATATATCATGTTTTTGTTACATTTCGGTAAGTCGGGGAGAAGGATGAGATGCTCATCTCAATCGCACCTTTCATCTTTTCATTAGATGTTACCAAAGTTCTGGTAAGTGATTCCACTTTATAGTCATACAGTTATCCGATTGCCTAAGCCATCTGATGTGTGGGCACTAAGATTAGAATTTCATCGAAGAAATTGATTAAATTGCAAGACAACTTGATGTTGTGTCCTGCCACAGCATAGTCCCACCAATCGTCTTCCTCGTTAGTTAGTGATTTAAAGTCCTTTAGATGTATTTCGCGTAAGTTGGTTAGCGAAGGACATACTGCTGCTAGATGTTTTAAGGACTCGATTGCTGATGTACTACAAAAGCGGCATTTGTTGTCGGTTGCGTCTTTGTTCCTACGCATCCAGAGCATCTCGTTGGTGTTTAGAGCATTTAGGCGTAACTTCAAAAATTGTGCCCTATGATGCCGCGAAGGACAGTGTGTAAGGAATTTCGGTTGGCAATGAAGCTTGACTATGCTTCTCGAAGGAGGTAGCGTGGATTTAAGAGCTGAGCGGTTGTTATAAGTTGTAATCCAATCCCAAGAGGCTAATTTTTTTTTAGCATGTTGGGGACGTTGGATTAGCTCTTCCTCGGATATGCCTGCTTCAATTGTAATCCTATTTAGCTTACTCCTCCATGTATTGATCAACACATTTGACGTCACATCTTTGCTTGGTTGAAGGATGTGATAAGCAGAAGTAGAAGAGCCAAGTTGTATCTTACGCAGCAGTGATAGAGATTTCCAAACTACTGACATATAGATTGAGTTTAAGGCTAACTCATATCTTAATGCTGATATTGAAATGTAGT
The DNA here is from genome assembly GCF_040938575.1 of Ambystoma mexicanum. Lineage (NCBI taxonomy): Eukaryota > Metazoa > Chordata > Amphibia > Caudata > Ambystomatidae > Ambystoma > Ambystoma mexicanum. Next base: position 1,141,910,011 of record NC_090921.1, on the reverse strand, counting down.
TTGGAAGATTCAGAGCCCTTCTCCAGAACTTTCCTTCCAGTCGACTCCAGACATCATGGTTGATATTCAGCGCAGCTTCACTCCCGAAAGTGATTGTAGGGACAACTTTTTGTAGATAAAACATTATGACGGGGGTGATGGAGAATTTCCCGTAATCAGAGTTAATTTTAGCCGCTTGAAGGCTTAAGATCTTTGTTTTAGCTGTCAGATCTTTAATCCAAGCAGTTTCTGAAAGTGAGTCATTGATCATGACGCCTAAGTAGCGGATCGACTGGACGACCTCAAGTACTTGTTCGTCTATATGCCATCTAAATGCTTTATCTTTTCTTGACATAGATCGACCGATACACAAGATCTTTGTTTTCTCAGTGTTTATGGTCAGCTCGTTTGCAGATAAGAACTCTTACAAACGAGAAAGAAGGTGCTGAAGGCCAATTTGTGTTTGATCTACCAGCACTATGTCATCAGCATAGACCAGATGGTTAATGACCCGGCCATTGAGTTTCGGAGGAAAGCAGTGAGTGGATTTCAGCCAATCTGGTAGATCAGCAATAAAGAGTTTGAAGAGGTCTGCTGCAAGCGGACATCCTTGTTTAACGCCTCTGCACGTTCTTATTGGTTCTGTGAGGTCTCCTTGTGAGTTAATTCTGATTTGAATTGAAGTATTCGAATGCAGGGCAATGATTGGTTCTAGCAGATGGTTAGGGCAATCCCACAGATGTAATTTTGCCCACAATTTGGACCGATTGATAACATCGAAGGCTTGACGAAGGTCAATAAAAGCAAAGAAGATTTTTTTCTTCGCCTCCATTGCTGACAGTTTCAGGAACGATAAAAGTGTGAGGTTTGCGTCAGTGCCCACATTCTTCGTGAAACCTGTTTGTCGAGGATCGAATTTACCAGATGAGAAAGCCCAATTTACCAATTGTTGACGCAAAAAGGATCCGAAGATCTTGCTAATTGTATCCAGAAGGGCGATTGGGCGATAGTTCACAGGATCGGCCCGACAGCCCTTCTTGTAGATTGGAACCACTATGGCTTTGGACCACGAAGATGGAATCATCTTGCGGAGTGCAGTCTGAGAAAAGAGTTCGTGAATGAATACGGCCCAGAATACTCTATGCTTTTTCAGCGTCAAATTTGAAATTTGATCAGGACCAGCAGCTCTGGAGTTGTTGAGTTTAGAAATTGCGAGCTCAATCTCATCGCATGAAGGTGTAATGCTCCAACTAGAGCTTGATAAGGTGAAAGGCATAAATACTTCGGACACAGAGTCTCCATATATTGAGGTAAAATGGTCGTGCCATTTTTCGCTTGATATTTCATTGAAAATTGATGGATTAGATTTCGAGCGACCTTTGTTTAAGATAGCCCAAATGTCACGAATATTTCTATGAGCCAGTAGTTTTAACATAGTTTCTGCTCGTCCTTGATCAATTATTACAAGATGTGATCTTAACCAATTGCGATAGACTTGCCTGCGCCTCTTTATCTCCATAACCTTGGAATTTTGGTCACAATGTGTTCTTTTGATCAACTTGATATCTCTTCTCAATTTTTTTTTTGCTTCTGCAATTTCCAGACTGTATAGATGTTTCGGAGTTGTTCCAACAACTCTTGAGTTAAGATTTATCTGGGTGAAATCTGACAAGAGTGGAGTGTATTCCACGGTCTGAAGTATATGCAGGCTCCGGCTTATGTGGTTGATCTTTGGACCACTTACTCTCAGTCTATTTCCTGCGGCAGTTGATTGGAGTGGAACTAGATGTTTTTCTGGCGAGTTACCAAGGTCCTCACACCAGACTAGTCGCAACAAGTCATGATCACTCGATGTCGTTGGCAGCACGTTTAGAGAGGTTTCTTTTTCGAGCACATCAGACGAGGCCCAGATATAATCCAACGTGTTTTTCCGATTCATACTGTGCCATGTGGGATTTGCAGGAGAATCGCCTCGAATTGTTCCATTTAACATGTAACAATTGCGATCTAGAAGATCTTTCGCCCAGAGTTGTCCCCTCGAGATAACACCAGAATCTGGGAGCCGAACATTTAATTTAGAAGAGGGCTCAAATTTAAACCAGCTGCAATTTAGATCCCCGCATATTATTACTGAAACATTTTCATGCTTCAGAAAAGTATGATCAATTTCAGTCATAACAGATTGGATGAAAACTGTAGATGAGATCATGGTGGGATTCCAATAACCATTTACGATCAAAATATTAGAAACCACGGTTTTTAATGAAGATTTGATTAAGGTGCTTTGCACGAACGGATTAGGGTTCGTGGATTTAACCAATGACCACTGGTTCCCAATTTTTAGAAGAGTTATTAGACCTGCAAATGGTCTTCCTTTAGAGTTCTTTTCAGCTGGATTGATTAGGATGGCAAATCCATCGCAAATAGGTGGGTCGCGTAACCACGTTTCTTGTAAGCATATGATAAAGACTTTTTCCAGGGATTCCTGGAATGTGTTGAATAGATGTTTGAATCCTCTGGTATTCCATGATAATAAGATTAACTCCTGCTTGGTAGTTTGTTGTCGTTGTTATTTGCATAGGCCTTGTGGATATCTTTTGAAGTTGTTGGCTCTTCTTTCAAAAGATTGGTGCATGGCAGCGTCTAAGATGTCAGGAGAGGAGACTAAAGACTGACGTAGGGCTGCACGCACAGCAGCTCCGCGGTTTGCCTCAAGGGCCATCTTAGATGCAGATGACAGAGTTGTTCCCAGAGCAGATGGTTCAAGAGTGAGATCGAAGCCGTACACCAAAAGATCTTCATTTGCTTGGAGTAACATGTTTTTTACTGCTGCAGAGGAAATGTGCAGTAGCACATGATCAGAAGCTGATTCGGATACGTATTCCACAATTTTGATATCGTCAGATGATATGGCTCGCAGTGGTGGAATACAAGCGAGCAGTTTCAAGATGTTTCTTCGGTTTAGATTGACTTCATTTCCGTCTGAGTGAACATTTTGGAGACAAAGTTTCCACTTGCAATTTCTGGCTTCAGGATTTCCAAGGTCTGACATTCTTTTAGTTGGAGGTACATGCGATTTTAATTGATTTGATGTTTGTTTGGGATTTAACCTTGCACTTAGCGATTTTTGCTGTGCCTTATTTGGAGCAGAGGTAAGCTGATTAACAGCTGAGTTTACTTGTGGTAGCTTTGTGCGTTTGCCTGCCTCTTCAATTCTCCTTAAGATATCATCAGGTGGTTTGACAGTTTGAGCTTCTACAGAAGTAGGAGTGGAATTTCCAAGGTCGTCCGAATAGGTTGATAAGTTACATAAGTCAATTGCAGAAGCTGAGGAGCCATGAGCAGAGGATGACAGACTCGAATCGATCCGCCTGCGTTTTGCCGCTAACTTTGGCTGGTTCAATTTGGTACGCGGTGAAGTTTGTTGCTTATTGCCATCAGTACTTTTGGCAGATACAGTCAGAGATGGTCTTGAGAATAAGCTTGACTTCTTTGGAGTAGTAAGATTTCTTACAAACTTGTTCGTCATTTGTTGTGATTGTTTCGGTAGAGTACTTTTTAATGGATTTGGTGTGTATACTTGTTTTCTACATGGCTTTTTCAGTTTACTTTTTATCGTGGTAGTAATAGATTTTGCTGAGCCCTTGAAAATGTTAAATGAATTTACTGGCATAGCAGTTGATTTAACTTCTATTTTGCCAATTGAAGATGCTTGGGGTTCGAGATTATTCACATGTAAGCCTGTGTCCTGAGTGATTGGAACTGTTTTTAAAGCATCATGAGTTGAAAATGGCAAGCTCGGAGCAGAGCCAGATTGTACAGGTTCAAGTGAGGCTGTCACTGAAGCTCTGATTGGAATAGAGTCAACAATTTCAGGTGACGTGTCTCGAGTCGAGTGATCAAGAGCTCGGGTGGGTGCATTCTTCCGCATCCACTTCACTGAGTCTAAGAGACCCTCCATTAGAGCATCATTTTGACAGTGATGCCTTGCAGCAAGATCGCTCAGCCTGTCCTGCCATCTCGTGGCGGTCTCGGCATTGATTGTCATTTGGTCTTGAAGAAAACTCGAAGTGTTCTAGCTTGTCAATTTTAGACATTAGGTTGCTTATTGCAGTGCCTTGATCGCCGATTGTTCCAATAAGCGATTCAAGAATTTTTGTAAATGGAGCCAAGGCAATCGCCGAAGCAGCCAGTACATTATTATGAATTTGAGTAAGGGCTTCAGTTGCGATCCCAGAAGCTTGTGGTTCGAATTCATGAAAAGACGAAGAACAGTTCGAGTTGTCTAGATTATATTGTAGTTTAGCTGATCCATATTTCTTCGCAGGATTTGAAGATTGAGCTTCCTCGCCAGAATGGATGTTTGTGGCATGCGGAGTACTTGCGTTCTGAGTGGAGTGTCCCAATAGAGGAAGTTTGATGTGAATGCTTTTCCTCTTGAGCTCAGCTACTCTTTGTAGGCGGCTAGCACGCGCAGCTGCACTCCGCTCCAAGTGTGTAGACAGTGGGTTAAGAGACGGTGCTAACGGATGGATGGTGTGTTCAATGTTGTTACCATGTTGTTGATCGCTGGTGATTAGCGTGGAGGAGAGTCCTACCTCCGGTGCTTGACATGCTAGACCACTGTTGTTCTCATGGTCTGAAAAATCAGGAATGAATCCTGAGGACTGAGGACAGTTTGAATTGACTTTCAGACTGCTGCGGATATTTTCCTGATGTAAAGGAATTGCGACAGATACTTTCGAAGTTTGTGCCTTCAAGGGTGTTGGTGATGGTTTGGTAGTCACGGCATCGTTAGAAGACGAAATCTTTGTCACTGGATAATCCAAGCCTGAATTGGAAATTTTTAGCAATTCCTCATCGGATACCAGATTTGAGGGGGGTCCTTTATCTTTCCAAGGGTCAGCCTCATTGGTTGATTTGCCTGAGTTGAGAGATGAGAGAGTCGCCGGAATCCTTGTCGTTGGTTGAGAAGGAGGTGTAGAACTTGTGTCTGACAAAGAAACCGAGATGACAGATACAATATGAGCCGATTGTGGCTGATCGACTTTTGTTATTTTAGGTTCAGAAGAAGCGATGGTACTGACATGCTCACAGTCACATGAAGCATCAGTAAAGGGTGGATTGTTGATAGGTGTGAAAGTGCAGGAGCTAGATGACACTAAATTAACTTGTGAGGTTTGGAGGGCACCTGATTGAATATTGGACTGTTCTGAGAGACTCGGTGCGTCTTCAGGTGTAAATGGCTCGTCAGAGCACATAAGTGTCGAAGGTGACAATGGTTGACTGGCCCCAGTCATTATTGGACTTGATAAGATTTGTGATTTGTTTGCAGCCAGTAACACACGTCCTTGCTTACCTTGATTCCAGCCGTACCTTTCATCATCGACCAAGGATTTGTCGAACGACGTTGTTGTGTAGTTTTCTTTCTTGTTTGCGGGCCTTCTGCTCGTAGAGTCATTGTTAATGTCACTCGAACAGGAACAGCAGTAAAGCAGCAAACAGCCAAACAGTAAGATTCTTGCAGTCGCCCTTAACGCAGCCGGGCTTCACCGTAGTTTTCCTCTTTTTTTACACATGCGAAAACAGGCAGCAGGACACGGCCATCTTGTGATAATCTTATCTGTTGCCCCATCGCCCAAGGTGGACTGCCCTGGCGGCACTAAATCGTATTCCCCGCCCCTGAGGCTGACATCACCAAACCTAGTGATAATCTGCGCTTATCTCCATGACGTTACTGGGCAGCATAGCTAAACGCGCCCAGTTGTCACCTATGTGTTAACATAGGTTGATGCAGAACCCAGAAAATCAACACGCATCATCTTGCAACACACCGCGTCCCAAGTTTGAATATAAAACTATACTTTTAAAGGAAATAGCGAAACTGTACAATTTCGTAAAGTACTTATTTCACAAACTCTCTGAGAACATCCTGCGATTCCCATAATCAAGCAAATGGGTAATTTTTTTCTTTGTTCTCGATCCTCAAATGTTAATCGTGAGTCACACGTTGTTCCTTTTGGGTATAAGAAGCACATTGGACACACTGTCAATCGAAAGGCTTGGGCATTAACTTGGTGCTAGGCCACCGTAAACGATGTCCGGTTGCTCCTTATCGCTGGTACCGCATAAAAGCATATTGGCCCGTGGCGATCGTCCCCAAAAAGCGTCATTGTGATCCAGCCATTCAAGTGTATCTGCAGCTGCCGGTTAAAAAACTTGTCAGTTGGTATCTGGCAGAAAGGCAGGATGTAGCTGTTTGAAAAACATAACAAAAATGTGTCTCAGTAGCCGATCTTTATTACAATTATTATACCCATTAATTCGGCCCAGTGTTAAAACTAATCATGAACACAGAAGTGGAACAATGACAACACAGAGAAAACTGTGGAAAGTAGTCTACAATTTGATTCAGACCTTAGTGCTATGGAGTATGTTCAGCTCGAAATGGGATGCGGAAGCTGGGGCTACAATTCGAAGAACACACAGACGGCATTTTAATTAAATATTAGCGTTGAACCGGGGGGAACCGAGTTGTGGACTACATGCATCTCGATGCTGGACTGCCCATGTGCCCGGGACAAAGACAAGTACACACGCAGGTTGGATTTGCGTGTCATTGCAATATGCCACAAAGAACAACTCAGTACAATCTAAGCCAGCAATAACTGTCGGCTAATGAGAAGTTGACTCGTTGGTCTATAAAATCGTCGAAAGTAAAACTTACGTAATATTCGCCATTTCCATTCTCTCTGCTTAACGCAGAGACTCCGTTCAGATCAATGATTTTTCATAAAATGAAATTACATGTTCCTTCGTCCAGTTTTTGAATGGTGAACCTTATCATATTTGACGGTATTACACCCCTCCTTCCTTTCGGAATTAACCCCTTCTCTCAAGGTTGAAAATCAATTGAACCTTATACTGTGTGCGATGCGTGGGCTTGCTCAGCTCGCAAGCAAAAATTCAAAGCCGCTGACCTTCACTCAGAATGGGAGGCAATAGCCCTTCAGACCACAGTGGCATTAGAAATATTTTTGAAAAACATTGAATTGTTTGCTGCCATTCACCAATGGTGCACACAAATTCTAGTGTTTTACTTGTTTCCTCTGGAGAACTTCGCACTCTCCCAGCGACTCCCACAGCCAGCACACACCACCTGTCAGCTCAGCCCGTCTCATGTTCACACGGCAAATCATGTAAACATTTTTCGCAAGGAGCAAGTCTCGAGCCCTGACAAAATGTGTTCATACGAGAATGTCCGAGCAAGCCCTGCTGAAACCCCCTCCTGCCAGGCCACGGTCCCCTGAACCCATGTCCGCAGTTATATATTAGAGGCCTATAAATTGCACATGTGTTTGTACTATCCCACTTTGGGTCACTAGCTAGGTGAAGGGTGTGGGGGTCGTGCCCCTGAGGAAACCAGTGGGGGTCAGGATTGATAGCTGACAGGTCTGGCACATCAGAGCTAGAAAGGGGTGGAGTGACACATGTTAGTTTAAGACAGAATATACTGTGACTCTGACTGGGATCTTGTTTTATTGGGAGGCACTCTATGGTGGTCCGCAAGGAAGGGTCACACTTCTGGTACATGAAAAGAATAGCTTTGGAGGGGCACACGGTTGAACAAGCAGTAATCTTCCAGCAGCGGGAGTGAGAGGTGCAGGAGAACATTTGTTGATATGGATGAACTACAAGTCACGGTTTGGCCCTGGCACACACAGGACCGTGATCTCGGAGGAAGAATTAAATGAATACATTTTGTTCGGGGCCATCTTCCCCATGGCTGCAGCAGGGAAAAGGAGCCATCCCCCACAAGTGCAAGCGCAGGGTATAATGGCTGGGGGCTCAACCGACTCACTCCTTCCTTACATTAGCAACGACCCACCCCCGCCCCCCCAACACATGCCCTCATCAATATATTGGTCAGAGTGCAGCTATTTTTCATCACCAACAACCCACTTTGATGCGCTGTTTTGCTCACAGTCAGTAGTTCTATCGTGCTGAGTATCTTATCTAGCCTAGGTCACATCCCTTTTGTGGACGAGTAGTTATTCAGTTATTTGGGCAACTGTTTGAAAAGGCAACTGCAGAACCCCAAAGTTGGTTTCATGCTGTTATCCATCTGGCCCGCCCATGATCAGCGAAGGTCCCACAGTAGCTCGACGAAAGTGGGAAGCGTGAAAGCACAGCGCTACATTGTATGGCATTCGTAAAAATGGTACTTGTTGGAAAAATAATTGACAGAGGATAGATTTCAAAAGATAAATTGGATGCTTTATTTGGACACTTTATATAAACATTGTTGATCAAAAAACAGATGGTAATCATTTGTACCTGGAAGTGAACTGTTGCATGAGCTCTGCTTTAGGTAGACGGAGCACGTTTGCAATGTTTTGTGGCAATGTATGTGTCCCCGGAGCAAAATTGCGCGTGATTCCGTGAGCATGTATGTGCAAGACAGTCATAATAAGATCTTTCACAAAATCGAATTCCATTTCCTTGTATATTGGCTTGACCACCCATTTTGCTTCTTTTCGTAAAGGCCATTGTGTAGCAAAGCATCCCAAAGTTTCCCACAGTCCTCGATTGTTCACGCCCTACATTCTCGTTATGCACCAACACCGCCAGTAATGTCCTATATCGCATCCAGTCTATGCCGAAATGCAATCTCTTGGGCCTGTACTTTAGGAACATATTGTGGAACACCTCCAAATCTCCCGTGTGACAGAATTGTGTGAGTCCCTTCAGATCTCTTGATAGAGTTTTATCAAACGCAATCTTCTCAAGAGCTTTGTGTGGAGGTGAAGATGGAATCAACCACTTCTTCCGTTCCTGCTCCGGCGACAGAGGGCCATGTTCATGTTGGTGGAAATGTTGATTTTCTGTCCAAGAGTGGACGTTGGAACAGTGGTGCATTAGTGACCGCCATTTTTCGAGTAAAATTTCTACAGACCCACAGCAAGTTTTGGAGCTCCACCAAAGATGGTTGCTGAAGGACTGGGACCACTGTAAAATATCTTCAGAACCTTTTTTTTTTTTCTGCAGCTGAGGTTTTTTTTATTGATTTGGCAACGTGACATACATCAAATTGATGGCGAATATAGGGGAAACTGCTCTCATTGCCTTGGCTATTGAAACGTGTCTGTCCATGGCTATGAGGTCGATTTGCATTCCCCTCGATTGGAAATCTTCCAGGGATTTTATAAAACAAAGTTTCTTCATGGCTACTGAGGATTTACATTCGGGCACCTGCACGACCACTGAACTCACAATTTTTTTAATTTCCATGTCCTGAAAGTGGTATGTGCAGTACTTTGCTGAAAATCCAGGGCTGTTACACTGTCCATCACCAGCTAGCCTGAACCGTTTTTCAGAGAATGTACTTTGAATAGACATTTGTTCAATTTTCCAAGCTTCACTAATAGCAGGGAATAGATATTGACGTTGATATTTGTAGTACTGCATTAGGAACTGGAGTCCCACAAATTGACAGAAACTGGACAACTTGCTGAAACTAGAGCCACTGAAAAGTAAAGCAGCTGCGCACAGTAGATTTCCAGCTGGCAGTTTCCCCAGAATCGGTTGAGCGGACCATGAAAATTTTGCATGGAGCATTCCACAGGTGGCTTGTATTTTGAGGTTACTGATTTGTGATACACGAGTTACATTCACCAATGGCTTCCCGCATACTCTCATTGAATGCACACATTTCAGCATTATAATATCCATAAAGAAGCTGTTGAATACAATGTATTTGGGCTCCTTTATTAGACTATCATCCTGCATGAATGCTGTTTCTGACCCAACTGTGGTTGACCTATCAGCCCAAATGGACAAACTGTAGTCGAGATCTTTTGTCTAATTCCTCGGTCAATTGTGTTGATGCTTCAGTGTATACTAGGGATGTAAAGGTATTACGGTATACCGTTAAAGATACCGTGAACCACTTAATTGAACAATAATAACCGTCACATTTTTTATACCGGTATACCGTTCATACCGTTAAGTGTGCTTTTCAATCTGATTTGGAAAGGCTGCAGTAAGCAAGTTCTGCGCAGTCTTGGTCTTGCACTGTTGGATGTGCCGTCTGCCAAGTAGTTTCAGTTTGAGCAGTTTTTAATGCCATTCCATAAACCACACGTGCCTGACACAAAATCAACATGTTAGCAATAGGAAGAATAAATACAGTGCCAAGAAGGAAAGGGGTTTACTTTTTTTTATTTACATTTTTTTTTAAAGCGCTCACACAGCCCCAGGGCATCGAGGCGCTGTTAAAGAAATTGGTTTTGTTTATTTAGTTGCGTAATTGTTTTTGTCTTAGTTGCGTATTTCGAACCTGTGTTGCTTCGTGTCGTCTTGCTTCCAAGGCACGCACGTTGCCGCTGAGCTATCCTCCCGGGACTTTGGGTTGGCGGCTTTGGGGTTTATATATTTATAATGGATAATGTTTTCTAAACATATGACAATGGCGGATTTCCCTGGTTCTATCATTGAATTTACATATAATAAGTCACACTGCGAAATGTAATCATCTCTGTGGGTATTCCCTGCTGCCATACCAAAGGGTAACATGTCCGTGATTACTGAACACCTTTTGGCCCAGAAGTAAACTAAAGGCTGTAACGTAAAGAGAGTGCGTGTGCGTGTGCATGTGTGTGTGTATGCGCACAAGCGTATACTACCATCAGACTCCATTGATCTGTGTCATGCAGATTATCAATATGGCAACATGTTCATCTTCACCAGTAGCCAGTGGGGGAGCTAAAAGCCTAAATGACCACTTAAGAAAAGCTATTCAGTTTGCTTTGCCAGTCGCAGCAGGGCCCCCCCCCCTCTCCCCCTACTCTCCACACGTGTGTTTGTGTTTGGTGCAAACAAGGGGTGGCATTTCAGTGGAAAGTATGTTGAAAAGCCCAATTCTGGCCCTGGGTGCATGGTTTTGTTTGTGATGATAAATCTGACAATTTATGACCTTTTTAGAAAATATTTGTTAAGATTAGTTAACTCCACCTGCTATACCGCGATAACCATGATATACCGTCATTTGGCAAGAAGGTTATTTTACCGTCATAAAACTAATACCGGGACACCCCTAGTGTATACTATTTCAGTTTCTGTTACTTGAACACAAATCGGAGTAAACTTCAATGTCGATTGTTTTTTGGGTGGCCCTTTTTTGGTGGGTCTCGATTGTGTCAAGTGATCTGGGTCTAATTTTAAAGCATCTTCATTATATTAAGTTTCATCTTCATCTGGTGGAGCTCTCGCATTGTAGCAATGGTCCAACAACACTTTGCTTGTTTCGCCGGTCACATTCAATTCATTTTCTGGCCATTGGACAAAAGCATCTCGCGTCTGCATATTGATTTGAACACGCTGCGCCTCAAATAGTTGCTTCATGGTCAAATCATTTTGGCAAGCAGCATCTCTGATTTCTGTGTCTGCATACTTCGTATACCATCGGGGAACTACTACAAGACGGGTTGGATAAAAATGTTCAATGTAAATCCAACATACAGTATATGGCACTTTAGATTTGAAAAAAAAGCATGTTATGAAGGCACCAGCACAGAACACTGTTTGAAAATTAAATTGTTTGTAAATTACCATAGCTTTCTTGGTTTTCTGTGAAACCTTCTTTACTGTAACGACTGCACCAGCGAGATGTTCCACCGACTCGGATCCACATGCCTCCTCTTCTATATCCCGATCTTGTAAACCTCCCTAGAAAAGAGTATCCATTAAAAAGAAGTCATTTGTATTTGAAATCAAATTATTCCATTACACACATGGCTTACACAGATACCCTCGTACACCGTGTACATCACTTAGTCAAAATATTTATTTTGAATTTCACCTGATTGATGGATAGTTTACTCGATGAAAGATGACTGTGCGAAACCCACTGATTGAAATGTTGTACTGAAGCAATTTGCAAAAAGATGCTTGTTTATAATGTCAATGTCTAATGGTATCAGATCTTGGACCAACTTTCTTTCATTTGAGGGAACTGTCAGTTCGCATACCTCTGGCTCTGTATCCGCTCCGAAGGATGATGTAATTGTAGTCGAAGTACCAGCATCAGCCTGTAAAACGGCACTTGTTTTAGTATGGATGAAAAAGTGAAATTGAACACACAAAATGTGATGCAGACCATGGTACATATCAATAAAAACCCATAAATGAAACATTATGTAAACAAACGACAGGAGATATACATTTGATCATATTATCTCAAATTCCATGCATAAAACATTTCCGGCACTGAATAGCTAAATAAAACTACCCGATGCACGCTCAAAGTTGTTGACTCCAGGAAAGACATGGATGCAGAATCTTGCTCCTTCATATTCAGTGCATTGTCATGGAGTTGTAAAGGGAAAATTAGATTTGATTTGGAAATGCTAACCTAAAAAATTGACATGTAAAGCAACCGATTACGAAAAGATTATGCTTATTTCCAAGGGCCACTATAGCATAGTTACTGTGCCCACAAATCGTTTTCTATGATGCTCCTAAAACCAAGGACAGATGTTTAGCAAAATAAGGTTTGTTTATAAAGCAATCCAATCTTGTAAATATGGAAAGTATTATAAGGGACATTTACACCTAAAACACCAATCTGTCCATGTAGTTACCTGTTCAGTACCCCAAAGCCTAAAGCTAAATCGGGAACTGTGACTCACCTGAGGCAGCATGTGCATGAACTGAGTCGGAATTCCATTTGGAAGCAATCTGAGCCGATGCATGTTTGTGTACTGCGATTGGTCGTACATATTCGTGGCAAAGTGCAGGCTGCTGATGCGGAATCGATCACCCCTTGATTCACCCAAGACTTCATGGGCTCTACTTTCAAGCTCTTCTGGTGCAAATCCGCAATATCTGGCCCATACCCCTTATTAGATCTATATTCCTCAGGAATACATGCATTGTAGTCCCTTTAGGTTTGTTATGGGTCTTAGAGCGGCAACTGTAAACCGTACATGCAGGCATTGTTGGAAATTCTGTTTTAAAAAAATAAATAAAATAAAGTCAACATTAGAAAATTACTTTGCATAAAAGCGTGAGAAAGATGGATTTATATCGTACATTTTTTCTATGCAATCTGTGTTTTGGTCCGGCTGTATTATAGGATAACTTTCATACACAATTCATTGATGTGATGCAAATCGTAACATGTTACTCGTCCCTTGAATGTACTACCGTGCATCAAATGTAAACATGCTTATAGACACGGTCCGCGAAGAATGCAATTCGATCCCAATTGACAGTCATGACAATTGCTATATATAGATAACATAAATTAAAATCAAGTCAATGGCAATGAGATGAATGTACATTACACTACTGGGTATGTTCGTTAAAAATGGATAGACATTTAAAGATCAAGGAGGTATAATTAGGTGATCTGCCCTTACCTTGACCAACAGTTATATTCAGCAAGCAGGGTAGTTAGTAGCAGTAGAACAGGGAGATGTTCACAGGTAGTACGATGACAAGCTGACTCTCATTGGTCACAAGTTCTCGGGTAGCACGTTCACGAGTTGACTTGCAGTGCTCAATGATGTACTCATGAAAAATATCAAGTGGTTTATAAAGAATTAAAAAAGTGGGTGTGTATGTGAATGAATGATGTGTATATAGAGTGGTCTTATGTGGATTGGAGGGGCGTGGCTTGCTTCAAGGGGAGCATGCCTGGAGAGACTGGGTCTGAGGAGGGCATGTGAACAATGACCCCTGCGCGTGAGATACCTTTTGAAGTGTACATGGTGTTTGGCACCTTGGCCGTTCCACCCCTGCCAGCCCCCATTGGCAGCGCACATCCACTAGTGCCAACTGCCTTTGATAATGAAAGGGGGATGGATAGCCTGAGGCGTGCATGGAAGGGCCGGAACACTGCTGAATGGAGACACACTTGATTCACTGAAAAACTGAAACAACCATTGATAAAAGTTCTGTTGTGTTTTATTTTGTTGCTGATTTTGATGGCACAAATGGTTGCAGCACAGTGTGGGAAAATCCCCTGTACTGAAGGCTGTCACTGGGGAAAGTTTCTCTAATGGCACCAACGACACAGCTGGGTATTACTCGTAGAACGTGGTGTCCAAGCCACCCATGAAGCCACCATGTAAACGAATGATAGGCCACCAGCCTGTACCACCTGTGAAAGTGCAAGATACAAAATGTTTTTAAATGAAGTGTATTAAACCTTAGTTGACGATGACAAATCTTGTATCCAATGGCATTGTTTCCAGTACAATTTTACTTACACTGTACAATATTAAACAACTGCATTCCATTACATTTGGGACACAAATATTGCTTCATGGCTGTACATGAAATAAACATAAGGAGGCCACTATGATTTCCCCAAATTGCGAGTGATGTATAGAACTGCAAGACTACATTCGTTTGGCATTGATAGATCAAAGTTACAACAATATAGGAGACACGCCACTACCTAAGTGACATTACAACTAGAATACAATTACTCTGTACTTGGATTGCAAGGGTGAACTGTTGCTCGAAGTTCGTGCATAAGCACCATCATAATCCTCAAAACGGACCGTGTGAGGCAGGCTGCCCTGAAGTCTGGCAGCTCGGTAACGCATAGCGGCCGTGTCTTGCCTTCCGATATGTAGGGCAAGCATCCAGACTTTTCTCGGCAGCAGCAGTTCTCCTTCTTGGTTGGCATTAGCGCGCACCGATTGCAGGTACACCAGATGGAAACGCCGTCCATGCGACTAGGCTCAAGCTCTTGATCTGTTGAATTGTCCTCCCAACTGTCGTCCGAAGCCCCATCGTTTGCACATCTTTCTCTTTCGAGTAATTCCGCCTCGGAATACTCCGGCTCGTACTGGTAGGGCTGTATTGTTGCCATTATGGGGCAAAATAAAATGGCTAGTAATGTTACTAGTATCTGTTCGCACGGGCTACGAGCAACGAAAGTAGCTGACCAGAGTACAGAAATGAGGCACAGAATACTCAAAAAAAGACAGTGAAACGATTGGAAAAGCAAATCTGATGTCTCTTGAGAAGCGGTCTCTTTTATACCTATTGAGGAAAGAGGCGTCCTGCCGTTTCCATGAAGACACAGCATTAGCTGAAGCGCAGAGAATGTTGACCCGAAACATGCATTGGCGTTGTGAAATAGGCGGTACGCCTCTAGTGATCTCAGCCTCAGGGGCGGGGGATATGATTTAGTGCCTCCAGGGCAGGCCACCTTGGGCGATGTTGCAACGGATAAGATTATCACAAGAGGGCCGCGCCCTGCTGCCTTTTTTTGCATGTGCAAAAAAGAGGAAAACTACGGTAAGGTCCATAGGAAATGTTTGTACGATCGATCAACGTATGCTTAAATACACATGCCCGAAACACTCGGGACAGTAATATTTTTCAGCGCACTATTCCTTTAACTAATTTCAGCTTCAAAGGGGCAACTGTATTAGCATGGTTACCGAGGGTGCAGTTATAATGTGATATTAGCTCGGAGAATTCAAGGGACTGATCAATGTGTTGTCACAGATTGTTAGATTGTTGAACACTAGAAGGACTTACACTCTGGCCAGAAGTCGATAATTTCTATGAGGTATGTAGTTTCTTTTTCATTATTGATGCCATCTTGGGTGTGGAAAATACAGATTTTATGATCTGTCCAATCGCCATCAATCCATTAGTGCTAGAATTATATCGAGATTCTTATGTAAGATCCAGTCCAGGGTGCGGACCTTTTTCTGGATGCTTTCGCGTATGGCTTGCTTAATGCCTCATCCACTAAAAGCAGAGCAAAACTGTACAACATGATGGTATTGGGGATCATAATACCCTCCGTTGAAGTCTTCTAATATTGGTTTAATTGGAGGAAGCGTTACTTCAAACCTATCACCTAGGACATTTTTCAGCAGGCCTGGTTGGCGATAAATGATGTGTAGTGCTGGGTCATATTGGGATAAGACATTTCATGCTAAGCAATTTCGCAATCCTCTGGTGGCACAGGGACAAAGGGCGGGTTGAAAACAGGCTCTATATATAATAGGAAGCCCTCCACCTCTACCAGTCAGATAATTGATTGATAGTATAGCCAGGTGCAATATCTGCCCTCGGCACTAGTTATTGGCTAGTGAAATTTGACTCTTGGCAACTAAGAAATGGTGTGATCTGTGGATGTATAGAATTGAGGTGGCAAGTGACTTTTATGGCTCCTAGTAGCTTGCAACTTGAATTTTTGCATCATGGTAGTCTTAAGTAATGGCTAAAATGAGGTAGGGGGAAGAATGGGATTCTAACCACGTCTCAGAGATGGACAGCCAGTCTACCAATGCATGCTTAGGTAGTAGCTTTGCATTGAGCAATATCAGACCTGCCATGGTTACAACTGTAGTCTCTTTGGAATCACGGAGGAATGTCCCCCAAACCTAGTAAAGAGAGGCCTCGCACCTCATGAAAGGAAACGCAGAATAAGTGACACCCTTTAAGGAAATGGCGACTCATGAATGTGCCCCTGAGAGAAAAGTACCATGGCCCAGGAGCTGTATAGGGTTAGAAAAGGAAAAGCGTGAGATCAGAACATATATCCACAATATACCCTCTTACCCCTTACAGAAGCAATCTAGAAATGATTAGCATACCTGGTATTCCTGTTAACCTCACAAGAACTGAGACACAGAGCACAGCTCATTCTCCTCTGTTTAAATCAGTAGTTGAGGCAGGTTATTAGGTCGGAATGTCCAGCGTTCTGACCTACTTGGCGCTGCCATCTTTAAATGGGAATCAACATTATTTATTTATAGGAAATTTATAAGGTGTCTATACAACTGAAGGCGCCACAAGGCAAAAGGGTAAGGAAACAAAGGAGAATAAAACAATAACAATGACAATAAATAATAAAAACTAGCAGTGGCCCTACTAGGCCTTGTGACATTCGGAATGCTGTGACATTCGGAATGTGCAAGTGCAGTGGAAAAAGGGGGAGGGGGGTTAAATCCTGAAGGGTTCCCTGGGGGAAGGGGGACACTAAGTGCAAGAGGTGCCTGTGGGGGAGGCAACAGGTAAGTGCAAGGGCAGACAGATGATCCAAGGTGGCGGCAGTAAGCTGTGTTCCCATAGGGCAGTGGAGCGGGTGGTGCTGGTGGCGACTGGGCAGA
This sequence comes from Ambystoma mexicanum, assembly GCF_040938575.1. Lineage (NCBI taxonomy): Eukaryota > Metazoa > Chordata > Amphibia > Caudata > Ambystomatidae > Ambystoma > Ambystoma mexicanum. The sequence continues at coordinate 1,141,892,885 of NC_090921.1, read as the reverse complement.
TGGCCTGGACCCTGTTGGACGCAGGAGGGACGAGGCTGCCAGTTTCGGTGGCAGTAAAGTGGATTATTGTGAGGAGGTATCTCCATACCGTAGTCATCTTGGAATGGAATTTTCTGAGCAACCTTCGCAGTAACTTTAGCAATCCGGCACCCCATTGCCAATACATACCTACAGGTCCAGCAGCGTTGCCACAGACGCCCTGGAAGGAGAGGGTCATGTCTCCTAGTTCTGTCTCTGGCTTTCCTAAGAAGAAGGGTGGATGTGCATAAAAAGTTGAAATCTTAGATACCTAAAAGATCCAAGAGAAGAGTCGTTGGGAGAGTAGATGGGCAGAGTCGTTGGGGGAGTAGATGGGCCCCATGACAAGAAAGTTTCTGGGAGCCTTGCAAATTGTGCTATGAAATGGCAAAGCGGTGGGAGTCCAAAGAGTGCTGCTTTCCACTTGATGCTGCATGGCTACATCACTTGTGGTTAGTTACCTTAGCATGAAGAGGAAGAACCAATGCATTTTCTTTTTTTGTGGATTACTCCTAAGAGACATTGCAAATGCTCAGGTCCTTATTAAAATGTGGTTGTGTTGAGAATCGATGTTTAGCGTCTAGACTGTAGCACAACAAGAGGTGGAAGGTTTAGAATTAATCTTAACCTCTGGCATTGCTCTGGGCAATCCTCAAGACTCTTTCTTCAGCCTTCCAAGCCATTACAGAAGGGGGGAAAGACCCTATACAAATTAAGCTTGGTCCCACCCCAAACTGCTTGGTCACATCCCTTCTGAACGAGACCACAAGCAACACCAGATATGTTTTGGCCTCATTGGGTGCCATCAGTGAGGTGTAGCTTGGGTTTCTAGGCCCCGCATGATCGGAACGCACGTCTGGACACAGCACAACAAGAGGTGATGGCCGGAAGGTTTAGAATTAATCTTGACCTCTGACCTTGCTCTGGGATTAGAGACCTAAACTACACATCACTGATGACGCCCAATGAGGCGGAGAAACATTTCTGGGGTTGCATTTTGGGAAGGGATGTGACTAGGCAGTTTGGGTTGGACCAAGCCTGATTTTCATATGGTCTTTCCCCTTTCTGTAATGGATTGGCAAGCAAAGAATGATGGTCTGGAGGGTTGCCCAGAGCGATGCCAGAGGTTAAGATTAATTCTTAACCTTTCAGTCATCACCTCTTTTCTTTGGCATCTAGACTGACCAAATGTAAATAATAAGCCAAAAACTCTGAAATGTGGTAAAAGCAATTGTAATCCTAAAGAAGTCATAATGCAACAATATACCAAATTAGTATAAAGGAAAAAAGGGCCTCATTATGAGTTTGGCGGTAAATCTGCAGAATTGCCGCCAAACTAGATTACCGTTACCCTCCCACCCCCCACTTAGTCCTTTGGATTCACCATTGGATTACAATCGTGCCTCGAAACACTTGTGTATAGGTGCGTTACAAATGCCATATCATATCTAGGGGTGTCACAGTATTAGTTTTATGATGGTACAATAACCTTATTGCCAAATGACGGTATATCATGGTTATCGCGATATAGCAGGTGGAGTTCACTAATCAACAAATATTTTCTAAAAGGTAATAAATTGTCAGATTTATCATCACAAACAAAACCAGGCACCCAGGGTCAGAATTGGGCTTTAGGAGGAGGAGGAGGAGGAGGAGGAGGAGGAACATGTTGCCATCTTGATAACCTGCATGCCACAGATCATTGGAGCCTGATGGTAGTATTGTGCACACACTCACTCTATATCTATCTCCCTCTCCGTTACAGCCTTTAGTTTACTTGCGGGCCAAAAGGTGTTCAGTAATCATAGACATGTTACAGTTTGGTATGGCAGCAGGGAATACCCTCAGAGATGAGTAAATTTTGCAGTGTGACTTATTATATGTAAATTCAATGATAGAACCAGGGAAATCCCCCATTGTCATATGTTTAGAAAACATTATCCATTATAAATATATAAACCCCAAAGCCGCCAACCCAAAGGAAACCCTTTTCCTTCGAAGGGATTGTGTCCTCCGACGTATTCCTTATCTTAGATAGAAATCCTTCAGCTTTGCTGGCCTCGGAAAATTTTTTCGCCAGAGGGCGCTGCGCGTCGATGATCGCCGAGTCGATGACCCTCGACGGCCTCCGTGCCGACGTCGACGTCATCCTGCCTATAAAGGCCGCGCGCAGCGTCCGTTGCTCAGTTCCGTTTTTCCGCGCTTCGTTGTGCCTCGGAACACCGTTGCTCAGTTCTCGTCAAGATAACGTATATAATAACTACTATTTACCTCGATATCGATGGCATCCTCCTCCGACCCGACGACCCCTCGGTCCGGTTTCAAAAAGTGCCGAGACTGCGGGAAGAAAATGTCGTTGACGGACCCTCACAGGGTCTGTTTGTGGTGTCTGGGAATCACGCACCAGAGTTCGGAGTGTGAGGAATGCCTTTCCATGACGGCGAAAGCCTTGAAGGAGCGTAGGGGGAAGCTCGAGAGAGGTAGGTCAACTTTAACTTCCTCGAAAGCTTCTTCGGTAGAGTCGAGACGTTCGTCTCCTCACCATAAAAAACACTCTCGATCTAGATCACGAAGTGGCTCCCACCACTCGTCGACATCGAGACACTCGAAGAAGAGACGTAGGAGATCCCCTTCGTCATCTTCGTCGAGTTCTCCTGAGAGAGTTCATTGCCCCACAAAACGCAGCTCGCAAGCTGAGTGGGAGGAATTCAGGAAAAAGATGCTAAGCGTCTTCGAGAAAGCGGCCTCGTCCCCCTCGAAGACAGCTGAGGGTGATACCCCGGGTAAAAAACCCAAAAAATCTAAACGCCGCGAGTCGCAGTACCCGGCGGAAAAGTCAACCCGAAAGCGCCTCGAGCCATCGGGAGATAAAGCATCATCGACGCCATCGTCGAAAACTCCTTCGAAACAGAGGTCGGCGCCATCGACGCCGTTGTCGAAGGATTCATCGGCGCATCAGTCGATCGAGTCGACGCCGACGTCGACGCCGATATCGACGCCGGTGAAGGAAAGAACCACGGCTACTCCACAGCCAACGGTTAGACAAAAGACCTCCGACTCGACGCCGAGAACGTCGACGTCGTTCTCGAGCAAGACTCCGATCCTTTCGAGTTCTTCGAGGCCTAGTACACATTTCTCGACGCTTTTCACGGCGCCTTCGAGTACTTTCACGTCGGTGTCGACGACATCGACGTTTTCAAGGCCTGTGATGATGGCTCCTTCTGCATTGGAAATGGGGTTTATACCATTCCAAAAACCAATGTATCCCCCTTTAACCTCGATTTTTGAGGAAAGGGAGGATTCAGACCAAGATATTGATTTACAGAGGACCACATCACCAGAGCCAGAGACTTTCGCCTCTGAGGAAGGAAGATTAAAAAATCTTCAGGATGCACTTCAGGAAGCTAGTGGCTTGGACACTTCTCCTGAAGCAGAATTTATCAAACCAGACCCAGGAGAACATGCGGAGACTCCATATAGAGCTCTGATGTCTAGAATCATAGAATTTATGGGTTGGTCTGCACCTTCTCCTGCCTTTCAGCAGGATGACCTCACTGACATACTGGACAAGGGCCCACAGGAGGATCCTGTGGTTCCATTTCACTCTGCTCTACAGAGAAGGATTTTGACAAACTGGGAAACGCCAGAAATTATCCCGGCAGTAAATAAAAAACTGTCAACAAAATACAGGGTGGCTAGTTCTGACCCTGAATATTTGTCAAAACACCCTACTCCTGAGAGCTTGGTTGTACAGGCTGCAACCTCATCAGGCAGCACATCTGCATACCCCACTGCTCCGCAGGATAGGGATGACAAAAAATATGATGCCATGGCTAAGAAGGTTTTTTCTGCCTGTAGCATGGCGTTAAAGTCTATTAACGCGACCTGTACGCTCGCTAGGTTCAGCCACACCCTTTGGGAGTGCGCTTCATCAGCGGCTGACTGCCTCCAAGAAGGAGAGGAAAGGGACGCATTTTTAAACATCATCAGGGATGGTAAAGATGCGATGTGCGAGACCCTACAAACTGGCCTAGATTCTGCTGACAGTATCAGCAGGGCCATGGCGGCAAGTACCACAATCCGCAGGCATGCGTGGTTGAGGAAGTCTGGTTTTGCCTCTGACGTGCAGACCAGGCTTTTGAATATGCCCTTTGACGGTTCTACCCTCTTTGGAAAGAAGGCGGATGACAGTTTGGAGAAACTGCAAACGTCCAAGGCAGCAGCCAAGTCATTGGGAGCTGCTATCCGTCAGAATACCTTTCGTCCTTCGGGATCATCGTGGAGAGGACGGTCCTTTCGTTACTATTCCTCATATGGAAGGGGCAGGGGACGACCGGCTCAAAGAGGCCAAGGAAGATTTACCCGTGGTGGACGGGGTAGGGGAAAGAAAGCCGCACCCGCAGGAGCAGGAGCCACTTTACCTTCGGCAACTGCATCAGCCGCTTCAAAACCACTCTGAGGTCTCCCCTCACAGAACACCAGTAGGGGGCAGGTTAACTCACCATCTGACGGAATGGCAGGCTATTACGTCAGATGCTTGGGCTCTGGAGACAGTAGCCCAAGGTTACTGCCTGCCCTTCCTACATATCCCTCAGAGTCATCCACCGGGGAACAACCCTTTGAAGCTTCCAGATCCGCTCCTCTTGCAGGAGGTTTTAGACCTGCTAGAGAAAGGTGCCATAGAACTGGTACCTGTAGCGGAAAGGAACAAGGGTTGGTACTCCCCCTACTTCATAATACCGAAGAAGGACGGAGGACTGAGACCCATCTTAGACTTACGGGAATTGAACAAATTCCTCCGAAAGGACAAGTTCAAGATGGTGACTCTCTCTCAGATCCTTCAGGCCCTCCAGCTTCAGGACTGGTTGGTATCTCTAGACCTCCAGGACGCTTATTTCCATGTGCCGATCCATCCCAGGCACAGGAGATACCTGAGGTTCGCAATTGGCAGCTCTCATTATCAATTTCGAGTTCTGCCATTTGGGCTAACCTCCGCCCCGAGGGTCTTTACCAAGCTAATGTCGGTTGTGGCTGCAAGTCTAAGGAGGGAAGGGATTCATGTCTACCCTTACCTAGACGATTGGTTGATCAGAGCTGTATCTTCGGAACAGGCTCAGAGACAACTAGATTATGTTTGCCACTTCCTTCACAAGCTGGGCTTCTCCCTCAATTTAAAGAAGTCACAGATGATACCATCACAGAGACTCCAATTCATTGGAGCAGTCCTGGACACTTCCCTGGGAAAAGCCTTGCCACCAGAGGTGAGGGCTCGAGATATTCTGCAGATGGTCATCAGATTTCAGAATGCCCAATATCTCCCAGCCTACGACTTTCTGAGGTTGCTAGGCCTCATGGCATCCTGCATATTCCTCGTGCCGGAGGCTCGCCTGAGAATGAGATCCCTCCAGTGGGCACTGAGAACTCAGTGGTCACAGTTCTCAGGAAGGATGACAGATCTCCTTCGGATCCCGGTCAAAGTAGCCCGAGACCTTCAGTGGTGGGCCTGTCGGGAGAACATCCTGAAAGGAGAAATGTTTTGGCAACCATGGCCGGAGATAACAGTAGTCACGGATGCCTCACTCACGGGGTGGGGAGCTCACGCCAACGACTTGACCATCAGCGGTCGTTGGTCTCCATCGGAGTCCAGACTACATATCAACCTGTTGGAGCTGAGAGCCATCAGACTAGCGCTGAAGGCTTTTCTGCCGTCTGTACGGGGAAGAAACGTCCTAATAATGACGGACAATACAGTGGCCATGCACTACCTCAACAAAAGAGGAGGCGTAGGCTCACTACCACTGTGCAGAGAGGCGATGCAGCTCTGGTTTTGGGCAATTCAGGAAGGAATCTCTCTATCGGCAATTCACCTAGCCGGAGAGAAGAACTTGACAGCGGACGCTCTGAGCAGGCAGAGCACAGTCTCTCACGAGTGGGAGATAGCTCAGGAAGTCCTTCAAGAGATCTTCGCCCTTTGGGGAACCCCTCAAGTGGATCTGTTCGCCACCAGTATCAACAGGAAGTGCGACAGATTTTGCTCAAGGGAATTTCCCCCGAGAGGAGCTCTAGGAGATGCGTTCGTAGTGGACTGGGAGTTCCCACTTCTGTACGCGTTCCCTCCGGTCCCTGTCATTCCTCAAATGATCAGGAGGTTGAGAAGGTTTCGGAAGACCATGATCCTAATTGCCCCGGATTGGGCCAGGAGAACGTGGTACCCGGACCTTCTAGACATGTCCATCTGCCCTCCAATTCGACTGCCATACAGAGAGGATCTTCTCTCGCAGAAGGAAGGTCAGGTTCTCCATCCAGCCATCAAGACCCTCAACCTTCACGCTTGGTGTCTGAAAGGTTGAGGTACAAGGATTGGGACCTTCCGGATGATGTTATGGAGGTGTTGCTTTCGGCCAGAAGGCCGGCAACTAAAACTCTATACCGCTGCCGTTGGAACAAATTTTGCAGCTGGTGCAGAGAAAAGAATATTGAACCCTTTTCTTGTGGTACACCTATGGTGTTGTCATTCTTACTTTACCTGGCTAATTCAGGCCTACAGGTTGGCACAATTAAGGGCTATCTCGCAGCGCTATCAATCTTTAAGCGCACTGCAGAGGAGCCTTCATACTTCAAAATTCCATTGGTAATACAATACCTAAAAGGATTAACTAATGTTTATCCCCCGAAACCTTTTCAAGTTCCCTTATGGGATTTAAACCTAATTTTAAACTTCCTAAAGGGTGCCCCTTTTGAACCACTACACTCTTGTTCATTGAAGCTTCTCACCCTCAAAACTGTTTTGCTAATAGCATTGACATCTGCTAGAAGGGTTAGCGAGTTGCAAGCCTTATCGTGTAAACCTCCACATACAATCTTTTACAAGGACAAAGTTGTTCTTCAGGTGAAGCCTAACTTCCTCCCGAAGGTAGTCTCGGAGTTTCACATCACTCAGAAGATTATATTACCTTCTTTCTACCCTCCTCCTCATCCGGGGAAGGAGGAAGAGAGACTGCACAGGCTGGACCCTAAGCGAGCCTTGAGCTTCTATATCAGCAGATTGGCTAAGATCAGACAAGCAGACCAACTCTTTGTAGGTTATGCAGGACATAAGTTGGGCCTTCCAATAACAAAACAAACCATCTCCAGATGGATTATTTTAGCCATTCTGGAGTGCTACAAATTGGCAGGAAAGGAGCCTCCTCAAAATCTAAGGGCTCATTCTACCAGGGGTATCGCAACATCCTCAGCCCTTCAAAGAGGGGTGCCAATTCGAGATATATGTGCGGCTGCCACATGGTCGTCCGCACATACATTTACCAAATTCTATAGCCTGGATTCCTCCTCTAGTCAAGAAACTAGATTCGGCAAGGCTGTGTTACACTCTGTCCATTCTGGAAGGGTAACATAACTTTTATTACTCCCGCCTCCAGTCACAATACCACTGCTATGGGAGTCTATCTAAGATAAGGAATACGTCGGAGGACACAATCCCTTCGAAGAACTAGTTACTCTTACCTTGTAACGTTCTTTCGATGGGATGTTCCTCCGACGTATTCCTTATCGACCCTCCCATCCATCCCCGCAGTATGACTTCCTGTGGGTTTGCAGCCTATGCTCCTTCAAGGTGATTAGTCTAATCCAAAAACATTACTGGGGACTACAAAACGGAACTGAGCAACGGACGCTGCGCGCGGCCTTTATAGGCAGGATGACGTCGACGTCGGCACGGAGGCCGTCGAGGGTCATCGACTCGGCGATCATCGACGCGCAGCGCCCTCTGGCGAAAAAATTTTCCGAGGCCAGCAAAGCTGAAGGATTTCTATCTAAGATAAGGAATACGTCGGAGGAACATCCCATCGAAAGAACGTTACAAGGTAAGAGTAACTAGTTCTTCTTGGCACTGTATTTATTCTTCCTATTGCTAACATATTGATTTTGTGTCAGGCACATGTGGTTTATGGAATGGCATTAAAAACTGCTCCAACTGAAACTACTTGGCAGACGGCACATCCAACGGTGCAAGACCAAAACTGCGCAGCACTTGCTTACTGCAGCCTTTCCAAATCAGATTGAAAAGCACACGGTATGAACGGTATACCGGTATAAACAATGTGACGGTTATTATTGTTCAATTAAGTGGTTTACGGTATCTTTAACGGTATACCATAATACCGTTACATCCCTAATCATATCAAGTGATGATAATTCACAATTGTTTTGAGACCATAGGACTCATGGGGATATATTTGCAGATATACAGCTGGTAGAATTGCGGTGCGGTACATCCTAACATTTTTGGCTGTAAAGTGGTGGATTCACATCAGACTTGGTGGTGCGGGAAAATTGGCAGTAATTCTGTTATTGCCAAACAAGTGGTGGTAATGGAAGTAACCCCCACTTTTTTACTGCACTTATAATGAGGCCCAACGACTTTGATCAATACCTGGAAATACAGAAAACCTAAAGTGCCATGCCCCCATCACTCTGACTCGAACAGGCTCAAATAAGCTTGGTGTAGGAAGTTTATCATTATGCTATTTATTGAGTGTGGACCTAGCTTCGAGAAGAAACGGAGTTTTACACTTTGTGCCTATGCAAGTCTTTTGACCCAGGTGGGCTCGGACAGATGAGCGAGTTTTCCCCATAGAGCAGGGGAATTTGGGAACCGTAGTCCCCGGCTACAGATGAAGCCACTTAAAGATAAAACGGCACAATAGTTATAAGACACAATTGTAAAACAGATTATACCAAACCTAAAATAGCAGTAAAACAATGAATCCTGATTTAGTTAAAGGAGGTAGAATAAAAAACGTGAGGCAGAATGCAATTTCAAATTTAATTAAAAGCAATTGATGAATACAGTGCATAAAAGTTTAAACTAACCTCACAGCGGATGACGCAAAGCCCCGGGGAATATGGGGGCGTGTAGGGCCAGACTACAGAGCGAAAAATGGTACAATAGATATAAGACACAAGTTATGGAAGACCTAAAATATATGGATTGTGGCATGCACTTGGGATCTGCTGGGAACAGAGTTGGATTGAGTGGGGCTCGGGAATTGCAGGGACGCTTTAAACTTATTCGTCCATTCGGGTCACCTTCTTGGTCTCTCTCCCTGGCACATGGGAGGCAATCTGCGCGGCTGAAGTGGTCCCTCTAGCAAAGCCAAAACCGTTCGCTTACTAATGCTTGTTTTTGTTCTCCTGGAGGTCGCCACTTGTCACGCTTTTTCTTGGAATTGGCATTATTGATGCTTGATTGGATTCTGGCACCTCGCGGTGACAAGATACTGTTTAATACTTCCTTGGCCAAATCACGCAGGTAATATAGTTAATATTGTAGTTTACAGCTGCCACTCTTATTTTCTTCAAAAGGGGCCGCGTTCTAGGAATGAGAGATTCAACCGGGAAGTTAGTGATGCTGCTGAACCCAACCTAATCCTATGATGTATCCAGTCCGGGCAAATAATGTACAGTTTGTTTTATTATTTGTCCATTAACACTGTTATAATTCCACTTTTGAAATGTATAATTGTTTCCTCTTCCCCTATACATTGAAAGCGGGTAAGAATGATTTCATAAAACATTTTTGCTTTGGCTATAGAATTACATGTAGCAAATATGAGCTGCAGTGTGTACATTAGAATGCCGATTAGTCCTTGTATTAATGGCACAGGTGCAATATGCAATCTGCTTTCCTTTAAATATTGCAGTAAGCAAAGTATAAAGAATTTAGAATTTAACCAGATGTTCACTCCATCGCTATCCAGTAACTCCAGTATGTCCTTGCTACCTAAAATGTTCTTTCTACTGAGACACTGCAGGTACTCGAGTCACCTTGGAAAGAAATGCCAGAATAGCCACAACTATTGCAGAAGGGAAACTATACACCATTCTCGAAATAACATCTGGGCTGCATCTGTATTCTCTGTAGTTGAAACAAAATGTAAGGGAAGCCAAAAGATTAGATTAGGGATTTATAACGCGCACATCCTTTCAGAACCAAGCAGTAAACTGCATCTAGGCGCAGATGTTAAAATCCTTAGCTCGCATCGGGACAACGTCATTAATCACTGAAACAAATGTGTTTTCAATTTTTTCCGAAAAGGAATGATAGATGACGTATTCCGCAATTCTGCTGGGAATCCATTCCAGAGTTGAGGATCCCTGATGGAAAAACATTGATCTCCCCGGGAGAGGCATTTAGATGAAGGGACAGCCAGGAGATTTTTCCCAGAAGAGCGCACGGTGCGCAGTGGCTGATGGGCCTTTTTTGAGATCCAGTACCTGGGTGCGGTTCCTTGAATGCACCTAAAAATCAAGCATAGCAGTCAGAATTCAATTCTTTGCCGGACTGGTAGCAGATTGTACACTAATCTGACAGCCGCGTTCTGAGCTACCTGAAGTTGTTGCAGTTCAGTGTGGGGCTCCAAGTAGCAGTGTGCCGCAGTAGTCCAATCTTGAGTTTACCATAGTACCTACAATCGTTGCACGATCTGTTTCAGAGAGCAGAGGTAGAATAGGTTTCAGGATTCTAATTTGAAAATAGACAAATTTGACTACCTCTGAGACATGGGCATTACTGCCCAAAGATGCTTGCCAAATAGAAGTTCTTAACCTTATGAGAGAAGGATGTGGCTGAGTCAAAAAAAAGGCTGTACATGCGGTGGAGACATGGTATTTGCTGAGATGATTATTTTGGTCCAAATACTATAACCTAAGTTTTGGTGGGATTTAACTGAAGCTTACTTTCCACCATCCAATCCTTTATAGCATTTGCTTCTGGTGCAGATTTTAATCTGACATATTTGTGGATCATCTGCATATGAATGGTATTTCAAGTTAAACCTGGAAAAGTTGTCCATCACTGTCCCAAGATAGATATTAAACCATATCGGTGACAGTGTGACCCCTCTGGAGCTCCACATAATACTGGGAGAGCTTCGGAGTCGTAACCTCCCAGCTTGACTACTTGGGTCTGATTTTTCAGGAAGGAGAACCGTTTCAGGCAAATCCAGCATAATCCACATACTCCAATCCCCTTTATCAGCTGCCATGAAGATGTCATCCCACATGGCCTGTAGCGCTGTTTCAGTCCCGTGGCCGGGCCTGAAACCGGAATGGAAGGTATCAATTAAATATTCCTTTAAATGGCTCTGCAGCTGCGTGGTAACCATCTTTTCCAAAACCTTTGTGGTCCACGGTGGACCTGCAATTGGATGGTAGTTCCCCAAGTCCTGGAGGTTCAAAGTGATATTTTCTTTTTATACCAGTGGTGTAAGAACAGATTTGTTTAGAGCTTGGGGTACAAATCCCTGCGCTTAAGCTACTTTCACAAATTCCGTCATAAAGCTACTAAGATAAGATGAGCATGTTTCACAGCCAGATATGCTGGAATTGGATCGTAGTCATGATTTGTAGGTTGGAGTCGAGAAGTCTGATCTTTAATCACCTCAGGATTGAATGGGGAAAAGGGGGGAAAAAGGGGGACTTGAGAAATAACCCGCCTTTGAGGGCCAAGGCCACAGCAATGTTCATTTGAGAGTCCAATCGTATACGAATAAGATTTATCTTGTTGTTAAAAAAACTCATTGAATTCATTTGCCAAAGCATGAGAAAAGGGCAGCCCAGATGCAAATGCCGGTGACGTAAGGCTCCTAATCAAAGCAAATAGCCTACTCCAAGAATCGGTCAAAAGGAACTAACTGCTCTTGAAGGAACTGAGATTTAGCTGAAATAATTCCCTGTTTATAGATGGCCAGTGCCACTTTGGCACTTTGATGGGAGGGTGTGTCTTTAAATTTCAGCCATATTTTTTTCTTTAATTCGATAATTCTGTTTTAATTCCTTTAGGGAATCTGTGAACCAAGGGCTATTTTTATTCCTTATTTGACTCTTTACTTTCAAAGGTGCTTTTGCATCACATTTCCTTAATGATGACTTATTAAGCTGACATATTTTTTCACAGTGCTTTACCAAGGACAATGGCAAAAGTTCTGCTGTTAAATGTAGTCATGTTATAGCATCTAGCACCTTTTTTGCTGCTTGACAGGACAGAGTTAAGTAATGGGCCTGTCGATGAGCCTGCTGAATCGAACAAGATATACCATTTCACCACTGAATGGTCTGACCAGGTAACTGCTTTGTTTTCCTTATGGGAAATGTTCATCCATCTACATAAAACGATCTAAACAATGACCCATGTTATGCAAGGTAATTGAAAGTCATGGGCTATTAGTATCTTGCTCAATCGAAGCCAATCTGTATTAGTGGAATCATTGCACACATTAAAATCACCTAAAATCAGCAATTTGGAGCACTGTAAAGCTTCTAAAGACAAAAAATGTTCAATTTCTCAAAATATGTGCCAATGGGACCTGGTGGTCGGTAACATAAAAGTACCCGCATGGAGGCATTAGCTGACATGGAAAAAGTGCTAACAAGTACCTGAGTATTATTGTCCTATTGCAAACCCTGAAAATTGGTTATAGTGAAAATTGATTTAAAAACAATTGCATCCCCCCACTTCTCTTGGAGTCCCTGTTTTCAAATTTTATTGAGAAGCCAGGTGGGACCAATTGATGGAACTGAGATGCAGAGTTAGCCTGAAACCAAGTTTTTGTAACAAAAAGGCAATCTAAACTGCATGAGGTAATTAAGTCACGCAAGGCCACAGCATTTTTTACTGCAGCCCTAGCATTAATCAATGCACCCTGCAGTTTAAAGGATGAGATAATACTTGCCTCTGAACCAGTAATAAAGTTCCGAGACACATTCATCATTGCTATGAATAATCAATATTTTATAGTATGGCACAGAAGCTTCTTATCATGCACGCTGCAAGCTGTTTAAAATTAGTTGAAGTGTTAACAGGTTTACAATTGTGAAATGTGTTGGATCAGTCAGCTGGCCTAAGACTGGCTCCAGACCAAAAAGTCTTGGACGGCCACCAGCATAATGAGCACAGAAGAGGAAAGCATCACTTCCCGTCAGAAATATAACCTACCTGGCCAAGGTCCGAGAAGAATCCTGTTGAAAGAGCTTAAAGAAGGAGATAAAAAATTGGTCACCCGACATTTCCGAGCAGCCTTACGGTACTCATACTTCCTAAAACCTCTCTAAACACAGAGCTTAGGAAAATCAATTAAACAGGAAAATTCAATAAACCTAGTCTTTAATGCCATCACATCTGCCACCACCCAAAGGTAATCACACAGGAGGATGACTACATCATCGAAAAGAGACTGCAATGACAGATCAGTTGTCTTGCCACGCCCTGTAAAGGGACAATCTGTTAATATCCAATAAGCGAGAATATCTGGCTGAAGGAAGGTTAACTAAGCATTATGCCCCTACCTAGAAGTGTTCAATGTATGATTAAAAAAAAAGCCTGTAGCAATTTGTTAAAGTTGATCACCTGAAATAATCTAGATCTAAGGGGGGGTGTAAATCACCAGCGCACCCAGGCCTCCTAGGCGTAATCATAGACTTTAACAATAATAATTGGGGGAGCCATGAAAGCCTTCTGAATCTTGAAGCCTCTGCCAAAATTCCTTCGGATAACCATCTGCATCCAAGCTCTTATAGGCCATTAGATGAAGGGAGCCACCAGCACCACAGGTGATTGTGAGGAAATGGCCTTAGTAGGGATGTCCCTGAACATGGGCAATACAACTGGGATGCCACAAGTGCACTCTGGCTCCAAGCTTGAGCCGACCAAAACAGCGCTACTAGGACCAACTTGCTTCCCTGCAACTGAGCATGAAGAAGAGTCTGGATTCTTGTGGAAAACCTGTGAAAATGCATATTGGACGACTGCCCCCCTGAAGCAACATATCTATCGGTAAACACGTCTGGTCTCTAACTGAAAAACATGGGATGATGGGGAATTTAGCCGTGGCGCAAGAAGTCGATCTGTACAGGATCCTCCCACACCAGACTTGAAGATTCCGGAAAAGTGACCTGTGGAGTCCCCAGTCGCTTGCGTCTGACCACTGAGACAAGCACCAATCTGCCACTAGATTCAAAGTGGCCGAAGGAACTTTGCCTGGACCTTAATGGAATACTGAAAATAGAACTTGCACCATCTTTCAGCAGATCTGACGAAGACCTTTACCAAGTCTTGTCCAACTTATTGATATTTTGCACCACTGTGTATGGTTGTCCATTAGTTTGATCACACATTGAGCATACCAGTCTGCAAAGCATCTTACTGCAAACAACCCTGCAAGCATTTCTAAAGGTTTTCTGGCAGAGAGTCTCCTGTCATGACTATAGTCCCCCAGTCAAGCTCTGACCACATCTGGTGCCCCATTCACAGATTTGTATATGACTTTAATTGAAACGGTGGTGAAAGAAGTGAAAAGACGCTTCCTTTCCAGGCATCCGTATGCCTTATCCGCCAGAGCAATTATTTGCTTCTCACTCTCCAACCCATCTCATCTCTTGGCCTCAACATGCCAATTCTTTCCATTAACATCTCATGAAGCTGTTTATCTGGCAACAAGTTAACAGGTTCTACATATAGGCCATTAAAACACACAGAACCCAAGCACAATTTGTTTTCAGTGGCATATCTTGTAGTAGTTATTTTGTTGGTTTTACCTGGCTTTATGCCCTGATCAAGGTACCTCATCCTGTATGGTACTTGAACACAGTTCCTGGGTGTTCTGGCCAATAAGCCCTAGAGCTGCAAGCTTCCTCTAACTTTCAACTGATTACCTGGAAGACTGCATTTATGGCCATGGCTTATCCATTAGAGGCATCAGAGCTACAGGCTTTTGGCTGAGGCACCTTCTTTTTTTAATTTTTAAACCCAGGATCACCTCTGTGAATTTCACATCATAGGATTTTGGAATAAGTAAGTTATTCACCATGGTCTCTTGTACTCCTTGTAATCTTTCCCCTGTATGGCCCGCCCTACTTTCCTGCTGCTTAGTGCTAGCTATAGCCAGTTATTTGTCTAGACTGGTGAAAAGACAGAACAGCAAAGCAGGCAAAGTGCAGAGCTGGGAATAACTGCACTTGTGCAACCCTGCTTTGTTGTTCTTTTAATTAGTTTTTATTGGTTGCTAAGCAGTGTTCTGGTCCGGGCCCAGCAGATAGGTATCCACACAATATGGAGAAAAGCAGTTTGGATTAAGCGTACAAGTCCCTACAGTTTGTAACTTGTACTCTTCGACAGATGGTGTGTGCTGCACAAGCCCTTCATTTTACAACAATATTCTACTTCAGTGTCATGGAAAACAGATGAATGACTCTATTTCTGGTGTGGTTGGTTCATCAAATCTTTAATAGCAGCACTGAAGGGTGAATACAGACGAGCACACATTTCACCCGTGCAACCCCAGACTATTTCATTGCTCCAAGTTTCATTAGCCTTTATGCACTTTCCAGTACATTTGTCACAATGCTCTGAATGGAAGATTTCATTACCTCAGGGAGGATGTGACCCTTCCCCCTAAATAACTCAATAGCGGACTCTGTAGAGCCAGGCAAACTTAAACTCTCACAGTTCTGCATGTTAGTCTATACAGATGTGCACCTCAAATAGAATTCTCTGACAATCTTCTAACAACATTCATTTGAAATAACATTAGGAGTGTGCTGTAATGTATTTTTAGTACATGTTTCTAAAGAATAATAGTGCAGCAGATGACGAACGTAGAAGCGAATGCATTTAGTTTCCAAGATGCCTTTCTCCAGGCTGCCTGCAGACACACGCTTTGAAAATGGATTGTATATTCAGCTGAACTGGGTCGAACTGGGCCGAATACTAATGTTTAGGCCTAGTGTTTCTGAAATGAACATACTCTTTATAGTTCCATTAAATTACCTTTTCTATTACATTTCCCATCAATGTCCTTTAGGAATATGTTTGCATATTTGGAGATTCTAATGGCTGCAGAATCATCCATTGAAGATTTGGTGAGATCCCCATGAAGTTAAGACGGCACTATTGAGAACTTGATTGGATTTCTACAATAACTATGAGACAGTATAAGTTGTACTATAGTTTGGCTCCACTGTATAAGCTGCATCTCCAACATCCCCTACCCTGCAAAACTACTCAAAAAATACGTCTATGGAATAACACAATTCTTAGAAGAACATCTACTGCTGGAACAGGCACAAGTAGGCTTCAAACCGATGAGAGGAACGGAAACAGCACTGCTCTCAATCTGGGATGACCTAAAATCTAATGCAGACTCAGCCAAAAACACAGCTCTAATACTTCTGGATCTCTCTTCAGCATTCAACACAATTGACCACTACATCCTCATCGGGAGATTGGAAGAAATAGGAATCATTGATCAAGCCTTACAATGGATTAACTCCTGGATTAACAAACAGAACAGAAACCATATGGATTAAACCTTTCAAATCTACTACAAGGGAGTATAACTGTGGAGTGGCACAAGGATTATCCCTATCCCCATTGCTCTTCAACATATACCTGACTCCACTAATTTGCCTCATTAAATGACACAGCCGCACATGCTACAACTACGCTGATGACACTCAGATCGTCTACAAGATAACCCAGGAAGGAGAAACCATGCTGGAAAGCTATCTAAAAGAACTCTGCGGCTGGATGAACACCAACAGTCTCGAACACAACCCAGGCAAAACATAAATAATGATCATATCCAAAAGCTGGGAAATAAACCACTACAACTCATGGTCGCCAGAGCTGGGAACAGCACTGACCCCACAATATTAAAGACCCTGGGAGTCCTGATGGATGACAAACTAACACTGGAGCCACAAGTTAACGCTATAAGAAAAATGTTTCTTCCTCCTACGTGCAGTAAAAAGATCCTACCTTTCCTCTCTTTCACCCATAAAATAATCGCCATCATCGCTCTCATGTCCAGAGTAGACTATGCCAACGGCCTATACCTAGGAATGCCAGAGCCATTACTTAAGCTTCAGCCCATCCAAAACGCTGCGGCGACACTCAAACTACCACAAAGAGAACACATTACCCCAGCTCTAAAAATGCTACATTGGCCACCAATAAAACAGCGAATAAAGTTCAAAACGTGCATAACGGACAGAGCAATCCACAACCAAGGAGCAGATTTCCTAAATAAGAAAACTACCATTTACCACCTGACAAGACCACTCTGATCAAGCAACGACATTCACCTGGAACCAAAACCATACAACAAAAGAAAATTCAGAGGATTGTCTTTCTCTCACCTGGCAGCAATAACTTGGAACAACCTACCCAAAACCATAAACAACACAAGAGATCATCTGGAATTCAGGAATTTACTCAAAACCTGGCTATTTGCTCCCGAACCACAAGGAAACGACTAGGAACCACAAACCCATCGAGAAACTAGATTTCCAACGAGCAACCCACCAATCCAGAGGGCGGGAGGACACCCTTTCAACCCATGTCCACATACCGCTAACACCTAGAGGAAACCTAGATGGGTAAGAACCCCCACACTGATGGGCAGGGAAAGACCAAAATCCTTTGACCTAAACCACACAAACCCTGAACTGGAACACGCCTTCACTAGCCAGATACACATACCACTAGAGTAATAAAAAGGATCCCATAGCATCCAACTTTAACACTACCTAACCGGAGGTCAGGGGGCGCCCTGTCAACCCTTGTCTTCATTGTGGCTATCTCAGAGGAACTTGGATAAGTAAGACAGAATAGCCCAGGCTAAATCCCACTATCCCTGAACAAGGGCACTCTCAAACACCAGCCAGGTACACATCCCACTAGAGTAATACAAAGGAAACTGCCACTCTGCAACATGCCTGCTTACTAGACAAACAATTTACAAATGTTAGACACAGGATAACCATACATGCTGAATGCAGAAACGCAAAGAAAAAGGTAAGAAAAGCCAGCTAACCAAACTCTAACTTTCTGCATACTCCTCCTACTGAAACGCACACAACTACTTCTCTGGACATCAATCCGCACATACTTCACCACATTGCAACAGGCGAACAACACATAACCCAGTACAACAGCACATGGGAATTTGCACCAACCCAAAAACAAAGTTAAGCTCGGCTAACGGTGCAAACCGAAGCGGCCAACAGGACATCACTGCTCTCACTATCCTATTCCCACTACACTCTACTAACCTCCCTCCCCTTCCCTTTTCATATCCGCCAGAGCACCTGGGGACCACTTCCGGTGGTGACGAAGCGCGGTATAAAAGCATAAAACTGCCAAATTCCTGTTGAGTTATACAATTCTTACGTTATCCTCTGAATCGTCTCTGACAAATGAGATTTGTCAGATTAGAACGCACGATAAGGAAAAGATATTTAGTTGTGCCATATGTAATAACTTGACAGTGGTGCAAAATAGGAAAAATCTGTACGGCACTCACAAAAATTTGAACTCCATATCTAGGCCGCTTTATTTACAATTGTGTAGTGCTAATTGTTGAACAATTTGTTTAAGAATCTCTAGTGGAGAGGAAACATAACTATGATTGCGGTTTTAATTTTTCAAGAAGCAAAACTGATAAAGCTATTCTAGTCCTATTTTTAAAGGAAACTCTGCTTGGGAACAATGAATTGTTAGTTGAAGATGATTTGATATATTTTATTTAGCGTGTGTACATTTTGATTGAATTAATACTTTTTAACTTGAGTACATTTTGATCAATGTGCCCAATTTGATGTAGTTTTATCTTATGTACATTTTCACTAATGTGGTAAAACCGTCAAGACTTTGATTAATGTGATGAATTTTATATAGTTTTAGTTTGTGCAAATTTTGATTTTTGTGATGAACTTGCTAAGACTTATTACTATGCTTCTTTGTTTGTGTGTAAGGTTGTCTTCGAACAACCAGGATCCCAAATAAAAAATTGCATTTTTCCCTACCATTTGGTAGTTGTGCCAACAGACCAAGAAGCAGAGGCAACAGCCTCACAGGAATATACTCTGTAAAGTGCTCTAAACCATCAGGTGACTGGCTTTTCACTCGCATCATGATCTCTCAATCTGTTGTCCAAATTAGATGTAGTAAGCTGCTAGAATTATCAGTTGAAATGGCAAAATTCTATAGTTTAAATATGTAAGCAACAGATTTTCACCTCTTGTCATGTTTTTCTCTCCCGACTGGTGGCTGTAAATAAACCATCCCAAGTTTACACATGCAATCAGAGGTTTTGTATTGTGGCATGCTGTCTGCTGGGGTGAATTGGTCACAGGCACATACATAGCTTTAATATTTAGTTAATTACCGTTTTTTCATCTGAATACCTGTTTGGCAACTTTGCATCACATAAACGGGTTGTGGTGAGGTTGCTTTATGTAGGAAGTCTTCATGAATGGTACTTCAACCTTTCCTGGTCCTTCCACTCACAACCTTATAAATGATTTTGTTCTTGTCCTGTTCAGATCCGAGTGAAACCAGATAAGACTGGTGTAGTCACAGATGGCGTGAAGCATTCTATGAATCCATTTTGTGAGATTGCTGTGGAGGAAGCTGTTCGGCTGAAAGAGAAGAAACTTGTCAGTGAGATCATAGTTGTAAGCTGCGGCCCCCAGCAATGTCAGGTATGTTTCAGTATCTATGTTCATCGAACATAGCTTACCACTTGCTGGGCTCTTTTAATATAGTGCTTTCCTTAACTTGTAAAAATATAACCCAACTTATTCCAACAGATATCCCCAGTGCCACCTATTGCCATGAATTGTATCCCCACTGCAATTGCTATCACCTGATACATGCAACCTAATGTTGGAAGGGAATTTGCTTTAATGGGCCACATTGAGTATATTGGTAGTCGTGGTAAAAATGTGGCATTTGAAATGCCCTCCCTTAAACTTTCACCTTACTTTGAGTTGGTATCACATTGGGAGGGAGAACTACAGCATGGGTAGATGGAAAATACCACATAGGGTAAATGTGAACAAGTAAATTCCAAGTACCCCATATCCACTAAATAACCATGAGATCCCAGCTCACCGTAAGGTGGCATTTTGAAAATAGGAAGTATTTAAAAAATCACATGTTTTTACCTTATGTGGATTGGGATGAGAGAGCTATTGAGAACCCCCCCTAGTCGTTGCCTGCAGATGAATTGAATTGGTGGGAGATGGCCCCTTGGCGGGCACTTGCAATAAATGGAGAGAGGCAGGCATCTGAAACTATAGACAGAGGTCAACAAATAACACCAGGAGCCTTAAGACCAGAACAGCACCTGACATCGGGATTAAGTCCAAGACAAATCTTGCAAGGTAAGAGGGACCAAGAAACACAAAGAGCTGGCCTAAAAAATCAGCATGCAAGTGAGGCTACTCTTTCAGCACTGAACTTTGTATTGAACTCTCTAGTGACAGTGTTTGACCGATTGAAGGGTGACGTCCAGTCCCATGTAGGAATTCTGCTGTAGCTCACGAAAGAAGTGGCAAACTGTGATTCATCTATAGTGGGTGTAAGCAACGCAATTGATACTGCAACATCATTGGCTTTGTGACATAAGAATGGAAGTTACTAAACAGGGACTGGACATAACTGCAATCTTGCAAATCCTACGAAACATAGGGAATGATGGAACAGAGCTTAGTCAAATGATGAGTGGGGTCATAAATCAGCTCAATGGACCAAGTGATCCAGTAAATAGAGCAGAAGATATACACATGGAGGAGAGGATGAGTCGCCCACTAGATGATACCCCCCCTTTCAGAATTGATTTTGGAGGAATTCAGAAGAATGGCTCAAATAGCTGAGGTGGGGTGTTGGTGTGACAGAGAGCCAACAAGAGCAGGCGCCAAATCCAGCTGAATATGAAGTGCCACGTGAAAAAAACATGGATAGAAGGCGCACATCAGAACTACCAAAGAAGGAAAACTAAAAGAAAAGTCTAGATAAGAGGCTGAAATCATTGTCCCCAGTGAATAAGAAAGATGCTAAATAAAGCAGAAATCAAAAATATCTGAAAAATGAGAAACACAAGAACAGCAAGTTTTATTAAGGGTCTAACAGTACCAACAGCAGAGGACTTGAGTTCGACAGGACGAGAGTCTAGACAACCCATTCAAGAAACATCAGAAACATAGGAGATTCTCCCTGTGGGCCGAGGAAAAAATGGTCTCTGTACTCGAAAGAGGACTATCCATAAGAGACCAACATTTGAGGAAACGATGGAGCCACAAAGGCAGGAAATGCTCAACGACAGGCGAACACCGTATCTACGCAGGAAAAATATGCTGCATAAGTTAGTAACATCGGCACCTATCTTCGTACAGAGGAAACATAAATTGTCAACATCGACCAACCATATGACTGCTCCAACGCAAAAGAAAGATGTGAAATTGGCTCTATTGTTTTTGCAAAGAGGAAAATGCACCAACTCGGAAATTCAAGAGAACAATGTAATGTCCATTAAACACACCATACATCAGGAAAGGCAGAATTTGGAATCCACAAGGGGCCATCTGAGTAGTGTTGGGGGCGAGTTGAGTGGCGCAAATGACGTTGGGGCTCTAGTGGTAAAAAAAACAAGAGGAAGATCTAAAACACAAGACCCAAGTGTCAAACATAGAAGAAGATCAAACCCCATTTGCTATTCAAAAACTTTGGTTTAAAATCTGAAGAAAGCTATGAATTACAAATCTTTGAACCGGAGAGCTATCTTGTCCTTCTTTAAGCAGATCCCACACCTATACTGATTTTCCACTGATGATATGGAATGATTCTGTACCAATATTATTACGTTGTTCTAAGATGTTTTAAGAGCAACGTTTCATAAGGCTAGATTTATTTTCAAAACATCTTTGTATAATTCATTTACGCCCCACAACATCCATATGCTCAGTGCTTTGCAATTCGACATTTTAACATCGGCAGCAAGTTAAAATGGTACTAAATAATCCCCAAGTGGGAATGACACATAAAAATATATAAAATCCATTATATATACATAACCTGCTAAAGTGCTAACACATAGTGCAAATCTAGGCCGCATTCTCATACAGTGATGTTAATATGCTTTTCTTTTCGTTCAGAGATGTAAAAGACATTACATTAAAACTTTCGTCGTTTTATCTTATGTCAAGGTATTGGGTACATACAATAGAATTCTGGTACCAGTGTTTCATGTAAGAGTAAGCGATTTCTTTCCCTCTCATCTGTTTATGTATGTACCTGTATATCCTCATCTAATAAAGTGCAAGTGCATCATATAGCCATGATAAAAACACATTCTACAATATATACATATTCAATAGTAAAGTGCTAGTAAAGTCTAAAAACCATTTAATTACCATGATGGTACCCATGCTTCATGTGTGGTCCAGATTTTCACATAAATGAGTGACATAGTGCTCATTTCTTATGTAATTCCTATGAAGTACCTTGATACTTTTATACACCACATTTGCAGTTATTCTACTATCTCTTCATTTATAGACCACATTATATTAAATTACATATTTTGCCATAAGTCGTTAAGTTCTCCATCTCAATGTGTGTAATCAAAATAAGAAAGAATAAATATAAAAAATAGCCAAGGAATGCCATCAGTACTTATCAAACAAAGAATGAATAGGAAAGAAGGGGGGAAACAAAGGCAAGAGAAAATAAAAAATAAAATGTAAAATAAACTCTAAGAAAGAAACGTAGAACGTAAAGACAAGCAACGAAAAGGAAAGAAGAAAGAGAAGAGGGAAGGGACATTGTCAAGACCATTTAGACCCCCAGAAATGTGTACAATTCTTCGTCAATATTGTGACCCATTGGGTGTTTACTTTCAAAGCCCATTATATATTGAATGTTTTCACTGTCGCCTCCTCTTGGGCCAGTTATAACTTTGTAAACACCAAAGAATGTAAGGCTCTTAGGGTCGCCATTATGGAACTCTGAGAAGTGTTTAGCAACGGGATATGAGTAGTCCTTATTAACAATTGCCCTTATGTGTTGCAGAGTACGCACTTTTAGTTTGCATTTGTGCTGCCCACATATCATTTGAGGCATGGGCACATCAGGACATAAACAACCAGCTTGGACTCACAAGATTTTGCCCTTAATTTGTATTGATGTCTTGAGGATGGGATGGCTAGAACTGCTACAGTTAAAAGCATATTTACAAATTTTGCATTTACTGCATTTAAAAAAAACATCAGATTCCCCCAGCGAGCCAATTTCTGCCTTTGTGTGTATTATCTGAAGCCATATAACTTTGCACTACTAAGTCTTTGATGGACACGCTCTTACAATATATCTGGGCGTTCTGGCAATAAATTGCCTAAATCTTTGTCCACTTTTAAAACTTACCAATATTTGTTGATAATGTTCTTTATATTGGGTGCATGGCTTCCAAAAGTTAAAATCAGTTTGGTTGGTATTTTCTTCTGTTGTGGTGTTCGCATCTGATTTTGACATTGTCAGCCTGTCTTGTCTGTTCATATCGCGAACTTTAATATAGGATCTCTCGATGACTTTCTTTGGGTACCGTTGTAAGAAATTTGGGGCTGTAGTTTGGCATGCTAGGTCGAAATCATTAATATCACTACAATTTCGCCTAATGCGAATAAACTCGCCATATGGGATACTCCACAGGAGACTTTTTGGGTGGGCACTGTTTGCATGTAGAGGGATATTAGCACCCGTAGTTTTCCTGTGAAGCTCACAACCAATCTTCTGTCCCAAAATTTTGACGTTTACATCTAGAAATACAATCAAGTTCGTGCTATGTTCTGTGAATCGTACATTTAAGTTGTTAATGTTCAAAAGTTTCACAAATTCGCACCAGGATTGTGCTGTACCATTCCAGATGATAAATAGGTCTATGTACCATAGCCATAATACCATTTTTTCTGTGTCATTTTTCTCTGCCCATACCACTGTCTTTTCCCAGCTGCCCATCATAAGATGGCGCAAATGTGGTACCCATTGTGGTGCCTTGGGTTTGACGAAAGACCTCATTATTAAAGAGAAAAACATTATTTTCTAAACAGTCTCACCATCTCAAGAATCATGGTCGAATGTTCAAGGTAATTCAAGGATCGAGTTTTTAGGAAGGTTTCAAACCTTTATCCCAGCCTCATATTGAATTGATGTGTAGAGTGACACTACGTCCATGGTAGCCAATAAATATGTCGGTTCCCATCATAGGTCATCAATTTTACATAAAAAGTCTGTAGTGTCTCTTATATAGGATGGTAGCGTGGAGACAAAAGTGCAAAGTATTTTGTCCACAAATCTGGACATATTTTCAAGTAATGACCGCATAATGTAACAATGGGTCTCCCTGGTGGTTTAGTGGGATTCTTGTGGACCTTTGGGAGGAAATAGCGTTTTTGGTGAATAGGTATTTCACCATTTCTTCCTCTAAGATGCCTGCGCTTTGCCACTTGGTTAGGAAATCCCACATTTTACTCTCGGTTTGTTTAATGGTATTTTTTGAGAGTTTTTCATAGCACCTCACATCGTTCAGCTGACGATATGCTTCTTTTACATAGTCGGATTTATTCATTGTAACTATGTTACAACCTTTGTCCGCAGGTTTTATTATGTATTTGTCCATTTTACATATATTTGACAGTGCCTGCTGTTGTTTCCAAGATAGGTTATTTTTAGTATGTTTCTGTTTTCTCCTTTCTAGTTTCAGATCATCAGTGACCACACTGGAGAATGCTTCAATATGGGTATTTTGGGCGCTTAGTGGGTTGAAATATATATCTGAGGCTTGTGGAATCACTGTAGATCACATGCTATGCATAGACTGACATTTAATGGTAGCTGCGGAGTATAACTGTGTTTTTGTTTTTCGAAACTTGACAATGGAAGTCGACAGGGGGTGCCAGTAATACGATCTCTAGTGACGTCTACTGTACCCATGCTCCTTCACGCGTCTAGGTCCCTCAGATAGTTTTTTCCGCCATCATAGTCAGACGCATATCGCTGAGTTCCTTCTTGGCTGATGCCATTATTTAGAAAAGTTTAATTCTAGTATTTCTTTCTGTCCTTTTGATATCTGTCTAATGCAAGATCTAACACCTGTCTTGAAGATCCTTTGCCTACGGCCGCTGAAGTCCCCACTGGGCCTCGGCCCTCCACAGTAGAGAGAGCGGAGGCGGATGTTCAGAGAATGTATATTCCCCTTTCCTCCCAACCATTTCGCCAGGCTGCCTTCGCCATATATCATGGAAAGCGCACCTTTTCCATTTTGCCCTTCCTGTAATAGAAAGTTCCTCTGGAAATACTTGCACCGGGTGTGCAATCTTTGTCTCCCCAGGGATCACGCTGCGGGACAGTGCAAGTCTTGAAAACTGTTCAGGCCTAAAACCCTAAAGGATCACAAGACCAAGCGCTGGACACACCGTGCCATGCAGACTGAGGCTGCCATGGACGTCGAGGTAGTTTCCAGCGACGGCAGCATCAACATCTTAAGTGACGCAGAGGGTGATCAGGATCCATCGGATTCCCGCGTGCGTGCCCCCCGACCCCACCAGGCAGGCCGGCGGTTCTGCTACGGGGACTCCCGGCTGCTCAAGCACTACCAAGTCTCATCACACCAAGCACACCTCCCATGCTGCCGGCCGATGGCCCACACGTGGCGTTGAGGGGGGAGGTCCAAACTTTCCCTACCCTCTGGGACATCGCAATCACCACACAACAGGCCCCCGAAACAGACGGTAAAGTCAGTTTTGGACACTGCGTCTAATCCTACAAAGTCCTCAGGAGCCGCTGACTGGGCGTCGAAAGACGTGTCGACGGCCTCCAAAAAAAAATACGAGTTCGAAGATGAGCAAGGTCATCAAAAAACGAGTTCCCGACACCCTGTTAAAGACCCTAAAGTTGAAAAGCAGGGACTTCACTACCCCAGAGGGCACTGTTTCAGGGGTTATGCACCATAAGAAAACCCTTGTCCCAGAGCCCCCTTCTGCACCTGCTACTCCTACTCCCTCTGTAGTACCAAGCTCCTCACAGTGGACCACAGAGCAATTTGATAACGTTATGGGGAGGATGGTCTCTTTAATTTCTTTGACCACCCCGCGGTCCTCCAGCATCTTCATAGAACCCCACAGGGCGGGGCAGCAGCCACTCGCAATGAGGCAGCAGTCATTTAGCCCACCGCCAAAAGACCCCACCTAGACACCATGCAGGCTGCCACCTCGCATCAGGACCTAGGTGAAGATACTTACCATACCATGCTCACAAGACCCTGGCACATACACAGACCCAGAAGACGAAGGGGACATGGTGGACTAGGACGAAAATTAATATCGATTATGAGGATATATGTCTTCCAGTCCCTAGATCACTCTGACCCACCGGTGGCTGACTCCCTGGTAGACAACCAGTTATTATGACCTGCTGTTAAAGGCAGAAGACAACTTCAAAATAGACACACAAGAAGCCCAAGTCAACAAATACTTTGTGGAGGACATCCTTGAGGATAAAAAATCGGCAACCCAATTTATCCCCCCTCACCCCCCCTGTTAAAATCGGTATATAGAGACGTATTCAACCCTCTCCGACACCCAATTTAACACGGGCAGTCAACCTGCGCATCTAGAAGATGTTCAGACCAGCCCCCTCAGTTTCCTTATCCATCAGGGGGTAGTTAAAGCCCGACTCTCTGGTAGTAGCTACTACAAGAAAGAGGGTGGGAACCCCTCTAGCCTCTGCCGAAACCCCTCCTGACAAGGAGAGTAAGAAAATCTACACCCTCAGCAGGAAGGTAGCTTCCACAGCAGCCTACCAAACGAGAATTGCTAAACACTGTTCTTAGCCAGTTATAATTGTCACAAGTGGGATGAAATCAATTGTCACAAGTGGGATGAAATCATTCAACAGACTTAGTCCCAGAGCCACTCAAAACACAGCTCTCACTCATCGCACAGGGGAAATAAGTCAACTGTATCCTCAAAACCAAGTTGGACGCAGCGGACAATGCAGGGAGAATCGTGGCAGAAGGCACACTGATTAAACGCCGCACATGGCTATGCCAATCATGCTTCAAACTAGAAACCCAGGCAACCCTCCTAAACATGCCCATTGAACCCAACGCTTTGTTTGGCAAAGCGGTGGTGGATGCTCTCGAGCATGAAAGAGGAATATGACACACTCAAATCCCTAGGGCAATTTAACAAAAAATGCTTTGGGCAAAGAGGAAGCTCTTAACTCTTGCTGTTTCAGAGGACACAACTCCCAACGGGCCTCAAATTAAAATCGAGGTGGCCAAGGTTTGTCCTGGGGTTCGTCTCAAGGGCAGTCCTCGCAACAGGGTTTTCAAAGAGGACCAAGAACATCTCCAAATAGGGGCAGATCCTCCTCCTAAAGGCTGGGCTCAACCCCCCCTAAGCAATTACCACCCGCTACAGGTTCCTTCCCATGCCACTCCAGTAGGAGGTTGTATTTCGCACTTTACCCACGCATGGGAGGGGATCACTTCAGACAAGTGGGTGCTTTCCACTGTGGCGGGGGATACTGCATAGAACTGATCCAAACGCCAACCAACCACCCACCAAGACAAAGTCAGTCTTCTCAGGAAGAACGCATCCTGTTCAAAGAGGTGACGGCATTGCTTCTAAACGACGCCATAGAAATCGATGCGACAAACCAGGCAAACAAGGGTAGTTAGTCAATGTACTTTCTTGTGCCGAAAAAAGACTTAACAATGCGCCCTGTCCTAGATTTGCGCCCTGAAACACCTGTGTGAAGCCACAAAAATTCAACATGACAACGGTACAGGAGGTAATCCCACTGCTAAAGCCGGGGGGGGGGGGCGACTACATGGCAACCTTGGATTTGAAAGATGCATACTTTCATATTTCAATGTTATCAGTGCACAGAAGGGTCTTGCGTTTCAAAATGGCGAACCAGCACTACCAATTCAAGGTGCTACCCTTCGGCATAGCCTCAGCTCCAAGGGTATTCACCAAGGTACTAGTGGAAGTGGCAGCACATCTATGCAGGGATCAATCCCAGTGTACCCTTAGCTGGACTACTGGCTGATAACAGGGAAATTCCCCCCAAAAGTGCAAGCAGAACACCCAGAGAACAATCCATCTCCTGTTCCGATTGGGATTCTCAATCAACCAGAAAAAAATCAAGTCTCGGTCCAAGCAAGACCAAACTGTTCTTAGGGGCTGTCATAAAAACAGAAGAGGGTCTAGTCTTTCCGTCAAACGAAAGAGTACAAAACATGCTGCTGCAAATACCTCAGTATCTGGCCAGTCGCCAAATAACCGTACGCAAAGCAATGTGCTTGCTCGGCATGATAGCATCATGCATTTACCTGGTTCTGTACGCACGTGGAGTAGAAGGTGCATAGATGTCTCTGCTTTATTGCAATCTTCTGCTTTACACACCTGTACTCACGCTACACTTCCTGCTACCTCATGTCAGAAACAAAACAATCTGACGCACCTCGACATGTGAAGGACCATGGGTAGAGTAGACGGCACACTAGGGATAGCATTACTGGCAAGCCCTGTTGAAGTACCTTTTCGAGTTTCGAAAGCAAAAACTGTAATACTCTGCAGCTACCACTAGATGGCGGCCTTTGCATAGCATGTCAATCCAAGCAGATAAAAGCATCATAAATACGATTACGGTGAGTAATGTATCCCATATATCTTTATTTTCTTTATTTGGTTTACCAACCTTTTCAAATTTCTAACACAGTATATCGTTTCCACATTTGTTTTATCAACACATGTTTACATTAGGTAAAAAATGAAAAACGGAGAAAAACACATTGAGCATGACACAGGATCCCTTAAAAGTTGTCTCTTAAACCCTCGCCCTATTCCGACTTTAAAATCTGGTCCATAAATGTAATTGTTGTAAGAATCGAGGACAGTTTATCCCCAATCGAAAGCATGTCCCACCAATCTGATGCCGACGGTGATTTAGACTCTGCAATCAAATGTCCCAAATACACAGATCCCACCTCATTTGAGCCTGTACAGGCTACAACAAGATGTTCTAGTGAGTCCCTGACACCACTTACTCTGCAGTGCCTACAGATGGATTGTGCCTGCGATAGCGGTTTACCAAATTCCAGGACCTCTCTATTTGGGAGTATATTTAGCTGGAATCTCGTGAATAGATCACGATAAGAGGATGGAAATTTGGAAAAATATCTCGAAGTTGTTTAACCGTTCTCTTATCAAGACTTATCGAGGTTAGAGATAGTTTATATTTACTTCTTTTAGCTAGCATGTCTATACAGTCATGAATCTGGATTTTTCTTTTGTAATCCGGTCCGGATTAGTTATTAACAGGTCAGTCGATGCTTCCACATACTCTTAACCACCTTCCACCACGCTTTTGCCAATTTTCCAATCGCAAATCTACTTTCTTTTTACTTGTATTGCTTAAAATCTCAGAGGCAGGGAGGTAATCTGTTGTGAGCAGTGAGATACATTTCCACAACATTATAGACTCCATTGTTTGTAGGCCAAGTTTGTATCGAATACAAGATACTGGAAGACTTCTGGGTAACTGCAAAACACCCTCCTCCAGAAGAATCCCTCTAATATGTCCCATGTTTACCATGCAAGATTTGATAGAGCTTCTGTTCTGTAGGGTAGAATTGGCACTAACTTCTGTTTCTACAAGAACAAAACGGTGATGGCAGTGTATTTTCCATATCAAGTATGTAGGGCCATCCCTTGGCCTGCTAGCCTCTTGACTTTAGCTCTGCCAGATACCAAGTGTTCTTGTTTGTATTCTTGTTTACCACCACCACTAAGTATATGATTGAGTCTACTTGAGTCAATATTTCTCCCCCTATGGTCCATTTGAATCCAGCTTTGGACATCCTTTGTGCCGCTGTCGGGGTTAAGATTTTGGATTTTCTTAATATTCACTCTCAACCCCTTTTCTGACCCATATTTTGGAGGATAAGGACTCGCCAAGGTCCGACATGTGCAAGTTAAACAATGCAGGAACCAATGGGTATTCTTGTTTTACTCCCCTGTAAGTTTACATTTATTTTAAAGGCCTCCCTGCAGTGTCATTCAAATGGTTATTGAAGTCCCAGAGTATAGCACCCTGATTGCATCAGTAGCTCTTGTGGACAGTTTCCCTGTCAACACTGTCAAAGGCCTGCTCCAAATCGATAAAGGCCAGGTAGTTACTTGCCATGTTCTTAATTGCGTTTCATTTCAGCAGGTTCAAAAGAAAGAGATTTAGGGTAGTCCCTACCTGCCCTATGCGCCTAGCTTCAATAACCCACACATTCAGATCACATAGGCGTATAGACACAAACATATTTCCCAAGATATCGCCTAAGGCAATGGGGTGATATTTCATGGGTCTTCTCTATTGCCCTTTTTAAAAATCAGAACTATTATGGCTATTTTCCATGAGCTGGGTACTTCTTTGGTCGTCATTGTTTAAAGACTAAACCAATCAACTCAGCTCAAGGTCCTATGGTTTCTTTTAACACACAGTTGGTAATTCCATGCAGACCAGGTGCATACAAGGGTTTTAGGTCCTAATCAACCTTTTGATTTCCTCTTTATTAAAGTCAAAGGTCCATTTTGAATGTGGGCTTCTGGTATCTGTGATTTCATTTATGCAGTGACCTTGAGAACAGCGTTGAGAAATGTTTTATCCAGTGATCTGCGACACCATTAGTGCTTGCTTGTAACCTGCCATCGTTGTTTTAGTTCCCTAAAAATGTTTATTTTTACAGACAGTTTTTAACATATGTTATCTCAATGCTCTCGCCGAGATCAGCCAATTTCCATATTTTTTTCGTTTAAGGTCCCGAAACTCCTTCCGCTCTTAAGTTTATTATATCTGAGCAGTACAATTTCATTACTTCCATGACCTCTTTGTTCTAATGTGTTTGGGTTTAAAGTCAGGGTTTCCTTGGTTGTGTCTGATCTCGACGAAATCGGCTAACGACCATGTATAATCAGTCACCCCCTTAAACTCTCCCTGGTGTTTGCTAAAATTTGCTATAATCTTTAAAACATCCCCTGGATTTATCCTCAGTCGATTTTTGCTCTTTCGAGATCTGCATCACTGGTCCTGATATAGGGCTTACCCAGGCCTGTCTCCCTTCGCAATTTCTGGTCACTAGTTGGCATAAGGACCACCTGAAGCAGAGCCACTAATTGTAAGATGTTAAGGGAGACAAAATAATAGTCTAGACCAGCTTTCTGCACACCCCTGGACCATGTTGGATTTCCTGGCATGTCCCCCTTAGTTTGTCCCATTAGCATGTGCAGCCCTCGAGAGGATGTTTCTTCAAGCCTTGATGCTGCACTTTTCTGGAGTGTAAGCTTGTTTCGCAACTTCCCCGGGTTGTCTAGGTATCTCACATTTAGATCCCCACAGATGAGAATGTGCGGGTCTTTATGCATCATCCATCAACGTCATTACAGATTCGATGACAAGATCATCCTCGCACCTAGCCTCACTCCAATATAGGTTGAACAGCACCAGTGTTTATTTTTCATCTCGATCATTCTTGGCTCTCTCCATTATCAACATTTGGATGAAAGGGTTGGGATTCACTACTTCTCTTACTACGATGCCAATTTCTATAACTGTCAGTAGACCGGAGTAAGGTCTTCTGCCAATCCTTTTTTTGCTTGATTCAAAAGACAAAACCATCCAAACAGGTGTTGACCTTAGCCATGTCCCCTGGAGACATAGTATATCGTAAGCCCCCAGATCAATGTCTTTGTTAAACAAATGGGTGAAGTCCCTTGTGTTCCACAATCCAATTCGAAGTGCCAGGGCGTCAATGTTTTTCTTGGTGTCTGTAGTCTTTCCGTGTTGTCAGAGCTCTAGTTGTCCGTGAGCAGGCGTGTTTGTTCAAATCTGATCGTGTTGGTTCTTGGCCTTCTCAGACTTGGCGTGAATGATCTTTTCTGCAGTCAACTCTCAGCGATGGATACTTTAAATTAGTTGGGTTTGCCGAGTGAATCCTCTCTGACACGTCACCTTTAGCCACGTGAGAGACCTGCTCCCAGCTGGCGTGGATGGGCCATGTCATTGTGAATTAAACTTGGTAGCTCCCTTTGGTCTCCCGGGTCGAACCCAAGAGATGGCAGGTCCAAAGTGGCTCCTGTTAAGTTAGATTTCACCAGTGCTGAGTTTAGATGGAGAATTACTCAGTGCAGCCTTTGCTAATTTACAAATTGCACCTCGCAAATATCATATGAGTTAATTAATCTTAATTTTGGAATATGGTGCTGCAGTTTCAGGACGTTTCTTTGATTATCAAGTTATCTGTAGGCAAGATGCACTCCAATGTAAGCTGGGCCCCCTGCAAGCTAGTTGGATAACGGCCTGAGAAGATGTTTTCTGAAACCTTTCCTACTGTTTCGTTAGGTTGTCCCCAGAGCTTGAATTGGCTTTCCTGGCCAGGGATAGCCTTTTCTCTTCTAGTGTTTGGAATATCAGCGTGTACATACCAATCCTCTGATCGTTGTCCAAATTGCATTAGATTGTGGGAGAGTTAGTTGCCACATGAGTTTAAGGTGTACTGATGTTATTGTTTCTGTAACTCGTCTCGTTCCATCCGAAACATCTAGTGCTTCTTTCTACCCCACGTGGAGAAATTTCTTCTAGCAATTCACTCAACTGTGACTCCTCAAACGAGAACATCTCTTGATCATTACCGTCCAGTTCTATTCTTGTAGGAGACAGACACTCCAGCTTTGGTGCTTGTTTTCGGTGCAACAGCGTCCCTAGGTTGTGCCTTTGTTGGTGATGGTTTAATCACAAAAAGGCTTGAAACGTTCTGTCTTTACGGTTTGGTCCCTCACGGGTCTCTTCATGGGCCATCTCCAATCCTTGATCTCGCTTTTCTAATATTCAGAGATCATCCTTTGTGTCTCATTTGTGGGCAAAGCACCCCACGGGTTAGTTTCTGTGGGTCTTGATTGAAGATCTTCTCTGGGCCGCCTAGGCATGACTTTCTTCTGATGAACACTAATAGGCTCACTTATGTTCTTATGTTGCGATCGCATCCACTTAGTCCTCTAAGAGGGCCGCCATCAGTGTGCTTTCAGCTAGCTCTTCTCGCCTAGCCAGATCAGTCTATTTTGCCAATTAAACAATGTTTTGGCCTCTTTATCGAGCCTACTTTGCACATTGGTCTTGAAACTCTCCAAGAATATCATCTTTGAATGGATCATGGCCATAAGTGTTGCCTGATCCTTGAGCGTGTCATTAACTGCTTCATAGAGCTTTGTGAATGTGGACATTGAGATGGTTAGAGCTGACATATTATTTTGTAGTTGTATTGCAGCCTGGGAAAAATAGGCCTCTAGTCGGTATCCTTCCCTTCTAAATACTGAGTTTGCTCCTACATCTTCTGAGGACACCAAAGAGGAGTCTTGTGACTGATCTAGCCACCTTACTGGTCCAGTGTAGTAGGTTCTTTCGAAGTGGGGCACAGTTCGCACATGTGATCACCGTTTACCAATTGTGCGGGCTCTTCAGTAGGATTTAATCTGAGTTTTTACCTCGTGAGAGACTACTTTCAGCCATTGCTAATTTCTTTTGGCCGTTCAGTTTTTTTTTATTTCCGCAATATTGCGGGATAAACAGGCCGCCAAGAAGGAGGGTGGGCCTTCCAATTCCTCCCCTATTATCAGCGTGCCGCTCCTCTTCTGGCTTATAGGTAGGATATCGACGACTCAATGATCCCCTCAAGGAACTTGATACCTCAGAAATTCAGTTCAGTGATGCACACTAATTTGGTGGGTCAGAATGTTCTTTCACCCAAGCAGAAATCTGGGGGCTTTTTGAGAACGCCACATCCAGTTGTAACTGAAGTTGATAGTTAATTTACGCAATCAGCGGGTCAGCCGAGTAGTGGCCCTGCAGATCATTCCGTGATGGGCAGGGCAGCAATACAGGGTAGGAGCTTATTTTGGGTGCCCAAATGTCAGCCGACTTCACAAGCCCTAGTCCGTCCACTAGCGTCTGTGAGTCGCAAGTGAGTTTCTCCAGCATGGGGTCTGGCATGGATTCACATGCTCATGAATATTCCCTGTCGTCAGGCTGGGAATCCTCGGTAAAGAAATGATCAGTATCAGTTTCGTTTCTGATCTGTCTTTCGTAGTAGTAACCAATCACTGATCTCTGCGTCATACTGACCACAGCCAATGACTGCCCTCTACCTAAGCCCCGCCTCTGGCAGCCATCTTCAGATTTTTACCGCACGTTCAAGTGTTGGGAGTCCTTGTGCTTAGCTCTCGAGCTTTTACTGTGTGTTTCGCCCTTTTTCAGGTGAATTTTCCCATTTTTTCGGTTAATCGAGCCTCAACCTCCACCGTTTCTACTCCCCTTAACGGCTACCCGTTGCGGGATTTTCCTACGCCCCTCAAGGGTGAAGATTTTGTCGAATCAACTTCTTGGAGGATTCCAGAAGATTCGCGGCCTACTTCGAGATGGCCCAGGATGCGAGTTTGTCGCCCGGACCCAAGCTGTTTCGCAGCTGCCCTGGATGCGAGCTGCAGAATGTGTTTAAGGAAGACGAACATTCGCGATGCCTCTACTGTCTTCATGGGGACAAGACTCATGTAGAGAAGGACTGCCAGTTCTGCAAGAACTTGTCGGAGCGGACCATGAGGGACCGTCGATCCCGTCTCGCCAGCTGGTTGGAGAAGGGCTCAACGGGTGAGAAGAAGAAAGGGTCCGAGCGGGCTTCTAAGTCCTGTGCGGGTGCCCTGGCGACGGGGGCCCAACACCAGGCCAAGCGCCGCGAGTCCGCTGGCTCCGGGAGCGCCAAAAGGTCGGGCTCTTCGGTCGCCAGGCAGGGCGCACCTTCCCCGGCACCGTTAACCACGAGCCAGCGCTCCGGTTCGGGGAAGAGGAAGTCCGAGACCCCGGGTAAGCTTCTACTCCTATTTTCTGCACCCTCTGTTATTTATCCCAAGCAGACACTACAAATAAGGCAGAATTCAGTCCTGCCCTATAAGAAATAAAATACAAATGTTCAATTTTCTTCTGTTAGAATTCTTTTATTTTTTTATTTTTGTTGTTGTTACCACCTGTTTGTACATTTGCTACACAAAGCAGTCGTATGCTTATGTCTATATTGCACGCGCCCAACAGTATTACAGAGTTAGACCCTTATACCCAGTGAATAAGGTTAGCTTTTGTATTGATGTTACGGATGAGAGAGATTCGAACCACAGCCAGTAAGTAAAAAGGAAACCGTTCACTTGTTCTTTCTTTATCTGTCTGCTTAAAGCACAACCATTCTCATGACAAGATCTAATTGTTTGCATAATGTGTCTGCACCTTTGACCTGTGTATACTTTGCCCTAACTGATAGGCTCACTGTTTACAGACCCTAACAATCCTGCCGCAGAAGTGTAATGGCAAACTACCATTAGGTTGACAGATGTATTCAAACTGTTCCAGACACCTATCTGGGATTAGGAGTGCCCAGAATACCTCGCGTCTTTAAGCAACACAAATTCACAACCCATCTATCAACCACCCAATCCCCAATTTGGGTACTCCTACGTCGCGTCCCCTTTCCTCCATACTTGTGGGACATGCCGTCCTTCGGGACAGGACCGGAGCACTTTTGATAAAAAGCATAAAAATAGAATTTTTGTTTTGTCCTTCTCTTTTTAAGTGGGGTTCTGCATGCAGCCGTAACCCCGCCCTCCTGAGCTCCGCCCTGCGCATCGCCCTTTAGTCCTTTTCTCTGCGCCGTCAGGGCTGGATGCACTTGCATAATCAGGAGTTTTTTTGGTTCCCGTTGTCCTTCTCTCCTGCTCCAGTTCTGCGGTTGCGTAGTCCTCTGTCTATGCCGGAGCGTCTGGGATTTGTGTCCTGTTCTTCGTGCGAACATCGTTTCACTAGGGCGGATCCCCATTATCTCTACTTGGAGTGTCTCGGGCCAGACCACGGCTGGGGTTTGTGCTTCTGTTGCGATTCCCTTTCCGTCCGGGCACTCCAACACGGTCTTCTTCGGTGGGAGAATGTCTTTCAGTGTTCCTCATCTTCAGCTTTTCATTGAAGAAAAAAAGAAACACCTGGTAAGTTCCTTACTTTATGGACTCTCCAGCCGGGGGACTCCTTCCCGGGGTCTTCTCGGTCTGGGAGGGGCTCGACTAGTTCTACCACCAGGATTTCTCCTAAGGTGCCTCATAGCCCTAATAGAGGCTAAGTTTTGTACCGACAAAACGGAGACACCTGTTCCTAAGGTCTTGTCTGTAAGGGTGATTCCTCTGTTTTCCCGCGCTCATTACGGTGTTGCAGGTTCTGTCGAGGGGGCAAAGAGGGCAGTCATGCACCAAAACTCCTGTTACCGGCTTTGCTGAGGTTCCTCCCCTGGAGGCTATTGTTGGGGCCACCTCCAAGATGTCAAGCACACATCCGAGATCCACATGTACCGGCTCTGCCACGATGCTTGTGTCAAGGCTAAAGTGTTACTTAAGTCCCCTGACCAGCCTGTGGAGACGATTGCCTCAGCTGCACGTGACGCAATTGTCTTCAGGCATCGACAAAATGGCGACCCACCCCTCATGGTCCACGGCGGGCATTTTGGATTCTTCCCTTACACCTACGTTCTCGACGGCGGGTTCTGGGAATCTTTGTTTTGGGGCTGAGCAGCCTTTTTCTCCTCAGGTGGAATGTAAAAATCTGTTCCGCCCTTCTTATGACTGGCATGCTCGGATGCCGCTGCCACATACTGTCTCGCTTCCACCTACTTCTGCCCCGCTTGTGTCTGTGGACCCGATTAGTGGGGGGCCTTCCTGGCAACCATCCTCATTGTGTAGGTGGGGGTATGCCTCATATGATTGGCCTCGGCCTACCCCAGCGCCTAAACCTTCATCAGAGGATGTATTTCACGGGAAATTTCGGAGGCTCATGCATTCTGACCCTATGAAAGACTACTTTAAGGGTCTGTTCAAGGAAATATACCCTGAACCTCCGGCTCCCCTTTCCTCCCCGGTGGCACCTGTGGTGGTACCACCTCTGCCTAGCGTTCCGCCTCCAGCGCTTCCTCACATACCCCTGCTGTCTCCCGTAGAGAAGACACTAGTAGAACGGGATAGCACTTTAAAACCTGTGGCGGCCAGCTGTCTTTTCCCGATTCGCTGGATTACCCTCAAGCAGATCCGAATAGTGATGAGCAGCCCAGCTCTGTCAGAGCATTCCATGACCGGGTTCTGGATAGGATGGCCCTCCTCGATATTCCAGTACCTGAGGCCCCCGCTCCGCAGGAAGGGGTGCTTTCGAGAGCATTCACCTTGTCACCACAAGAGCGTACTGGCCTGTTCCTTCAGAAGGACGTTTTGGCTGAGGCCCGTAAGGTCTGGGATAAGCCCCACACTGGGCTCCACATCAATAAGAGAATAGACGCCTGTTACAGGCTTCACACCTCTGAGGAAATAGGTTTGACATTGTTTCCGCTCCCCTTCCTCGTCGGTGGTAGCTGCGGCCACGCTTCAATCCTTCAATGCTTCAATCCAAGTGGCTCAATCTACGGTTGCGACTCAGATTGTCTCCAAGGAAGACAACTATCTGGACTCCTTGGGCAAGAAGTCCTCACCAACTCAGCACTGCAACTTCAGCAAACAAATACCGAACTGATCCTGGTGGAGCTAGCTGATTGCCAGGAGTGCATTCCTATGGATAGGCTAGACGACTTCAAGGCCAGTTTGTCGGACGCTCGAAGCTGCGGCACACCATGAGGATACTTCAGCTCGAGGCCTGATGGTGGGAATTGACACTTCCTGCCAACCGTGGCTTCATGCGATTAAGTTTTCAAAGAAGGTGCAAGATAAAGTTCTGGTCCTTCCCTTCGATGGAAAAGAGTTGTTTCATTCTTCTACGGATGACGAGCTCACAAAGACCAAGGAGAGTACCCAAACTGCCAAATCCTTGTCGGTCCTGGCAAAGGTCCCAGCTAAGGCCCCTTATACTCGGAGGTTGGGGGTCTTAGTCTCGATCCTTCTCTGGCTTCAGGGGGTTTCTGGACCAACAGGCGCGCAGATCTGACCCTCAGGTTGGTGGCACCTGTCGAAAACAACAACGTTGTCGGTTTTTCTCTCTGTCTTCAGCCTCCTCTCCAGGAGCAGGTAGTCTCTCTGCTGACAAATCTGCAAAATGATATTTTTCGGTCGCACGGGACTCCGGTGGTAGGGTGAATCTTGTCTCATTTGGAGGCGTGGCAGACCATTACTGACGATCGGTGGTTTTTGCCCGTCGCTCGGGCGGGCTTTCGCTTGCACCTCCCCGCTACCACACCCTTCAACCCTCCCTTTCAACAGGTCGGGACACCCTCCCTCAGAGCTGAGGTTCTGAAGCTTCTAGACCTCAGGGCAGCGGAACCTGTTCCCCTTGGCGAGCAAGGGGACTGGGAGGGCTTCTACTCTCGACTTTTCACGGTGCCCAAACCCAACCAGGCTGGCGTGCGCCCCATCCTCAACCTTTCCAAGTTCAACCTTTCTCTTCCCCAAGAGAAATTCAAGATCTTCTGTCACATCTAGACAGGATTGTGAATGTTAGCATGTGCTACACTTGAATGAAACTGTGAGTGATGACAAGTGGCACACTTGGATGGAATAGTGAATGATAGCGGGCATCACACCTAGACACAATTGCAAGGACAGCAATGCCAACTAACCAATCCACTAACAACTTAAGCCCTCTGCATACACCTCTCAAACTCTAACCAAACACACCCACAAGTCTAAATACAGCAGTCCGCACAGACTTCACTTCATTGCAACAACAAAACAAACCACACATGGACTTGCACAACAGCACACGACTACCAACGTAAAACGCCCCAAGCCCAGCCAACGGACCCACCGGGCTGAGGCTGCCAACAGCACATCACTTCTCTCTTGCACTTTTCCAGCTTATTCCCACTAACTAAGACCCCCCCCCCTCTCCCTTTTCCAGAGCCGCCAGGGGACCACTCCGGTGGTGATAGTGCACGGTACAAATATCTTTTAACATTAACATTATCACACCCTGCCAAATAAAGTCCTCTCTTCAGAAGGGTGACTGGCTCAGTGTAGTGGACCTTCAGGACACTTATATGCACATCCTGATATGGCGGCTGCATCGAAAGTTCTGTGGTTCTCCCTGGGAGGGGAGCATTTCCAGTTCTGTGTGCTCCCGTTTGGTCTCAGCTCGGCACTGCGCGTCTTTGCGAAGATGTCAGTCATAGCAGCTTTCCTTCGGCTACACAGCGTTCATGTATATCTGTATTTGGACGATTGGCTCCTACTACGCCCTTGTCCACAGACGGCATTGAGCAATCTCCAGTCTCTCCTTCAGCTACTGTTCAACCTTGGGCTTTCGTTGAACTGGCGGAAATCTTCCATGACGGTCTCCCAAGACCTGATCTTCCTGGGTTTTCGTTGGAACCCGATCGACTCCAGGGTGTATTTGACAGCAGACAGGATTGGTGATCTTTTCGCCACGTGTCAACTCCTCATGCAGTCAGAGCACATGACGGCTTGGTGGATCCAGAAACTTCTCTGCCTCATGGCCTCGCTCTTGCTTGCTCTTCCTCTTGCGTGTTTCAAAATGAGGCATACGCAGCTGGTTCTTCGGAGCTCTTGGTGTCAGGCTTCGGAATCGGATTCCAAGATGATACTGGTTCCATCCTACTTGATGGCGGACCTTCTGTGGTGGTCCTCGACCAGCAATCTTATAGTGGTGGCCTCCTTTCAGGAGCCCAGCCCACAAGTGACTATTACCATGGACTCCTTCCCTCCTAGGTCGGGGAGCAACTCGATCATCACCACGTTTTCGATTTATGGACACCGCAGGACTGGCAGTTTCATATAAATTATTTGAAACTCCTGGCTGTATTTCTGGCGCTGAAGGCATTCCAACCAGCCATCACGAACCAGGTGGTCCATGTCCGTATGGACAACTCAGTGTCGATGTTTTATATCAACAAGCAGGGTGGTACCAAGTCACCACCTCTTGTGGACCTTGCCATTCAGATTTGGGAATGAACCATCTAGCACGGTATTTGGCTGCTGGCGGTACACATTCCGGGGCAACTCAAGGTGACTGCAGACCCACTCAGCCAGTAGACAGCGGCCAGCTACGAGCGGGAACTGAACATGGAAGTCCTCTCCAGTATCTTTCACCAATGGGGCACTCCAGAAGTGGACCTTATTGCGACGGGCGCAAACAGGAAACCTTTTCTTTATGCATCCAGGAACGGTCTCGGGGCCTCTTCTCTAGAGGATGCTCTTGAGATCCTGTGGCACAACATGAAGGCATATGCCTTCCCGTCTCTTCCTCTGAATCATCGGTCACTCGGCAAGCTCAGGAATGCATCAAATTACGCACTCCTGTTCATAGCTCCTTGGTGGCCAGCCAGATTCTGGTTTTCAGAACTTCAGCATCTGTCTCTCCGATCAGACTACCGTTGATTCCCAACCTGTTTCACCAGTGCGATCAGCAGATGTGGCACCCCTCCCCACAATCAATTCAGCTTGGCGGCCTGCTGCCTGAATTCAAATCCCTAGCGCAGTTTAACCTGTCTGAAGACAATATGCACATTATCCAAGCTGCCAGGAAGCCTTCTACGGGGTCCCAGTATAGGAGCAAGTGGCTCCAGTTCTATCACTGGTGTTTAGCTAAGCGGTTAGACCCCAGACATGCTAGTATTGACCCTGTCCTTTTGTTCATTTCTCATCTGGCTACGTCGGGCATTCGTGTATTATCCTGTAGGACTTGCTTGTCGGCTATTGCCACCTACCTGTCCACTGAAACCTGTTCCTTTTCTTTGACGAACCTAGTCATTAAAAGGCATTTCGCAGGTTGTTTGCATCTTTTTCCACCTGTACGCAATCCTCACCCAAAGTAGGATTTAACTGTTGTTTTGACCGCCTTATGCCAGCCATAAACCATTTGAGTTCATGGCTACGACGGATCTAAAGTACCTTGTCTTGGAAGGTCGCCTTTTTGATTGGTGGCTTCGGCAAGGCTAGTAAGCAAACTTCAAGCTTTGTCCGTGGAACACCCGTTCCTTACCTTTCATAAGGATAAGGTTTTGCTCTGCACGCATCCTTCTTTCCTGCCTAAGTTAGTGACAGATTTTCATTTGAATCAATCTATCTCATTACCTGTCTTTTTTCTTAACCTGGCCTCAGACGCCGAGAGAGTGTTATACACTTTAGATGTCGGACGTGCTCTGAAGTTCTATCTAGACAGAACAACTGAACTCGGGGGCTCCTCTCCTCAACTCTGTTACGTTCTGAGACCTGAAAGGGAAACCCGCTTGAAAAGCTACGATCTCCCGATGTATTGCCTCCTGTATTTCAGAAGCGTATACCATTCAGGGCCTTCATGCTCATCTTGTACGTGGCAAAGCAGCTACTTGGGATTCCCCATCAGCTTTTTGTAAGCATTACTACTTTGGACCTGAGCTCCAGGGCCGATGCTCAATTCGGTCAGGCTGTTCTTAAGAACATTTCTCAAAAGTTCCGTCCACCTGTATTACCTGTGAGGAGTGCTTTGGAATCTCCCACAAATATGGAGGAAAGGGGACGGGACAAAGGAGTATGACAAACTGTAGTGACTAACTTACTCCTAGTCCCCTTTCCTCCATCATAGTCCCCTTTCCTTCATACGCCCGCCGTCCCCTCTAATAAGTATCCTCTATTATTGCTTAAATCGTCTCAACCTGACGATAGAAAAGGACTGAAGACCGATGCGCGGGGCGGAGCTCAGCAGGGTGGGTTTTTTTAATGCTTTTTATCCAAAGTGCTCCGGTCCCGTCCCGAAGGACGGAATGTCCCACAAGTATGGAGGAAAGGGGACTATGGACTAGGAGTAAGGTAGTCACTACGGTGAGTAACTTTGTCAAAACTATCTACCGCCAAGAAATATGCAAGCGATGCTTCCCGAAATATTGATGCCAGATACCTTTTGACCTGACGACATGAAAACGCACTAACCTTAATTTGCGCACCTGTAAAACATTCCTTCGCAATTGTCAAACATAATGTTTGGAACATAATTAGCAGACCAGAGCAAACGTGTTGACAACATAGAACACATAATATTGCTTGATATTTATAAGAGTTGATTATTTTGGAGAGGGAACCTCAGATGGCATGTAGCTGGACACAATCTCCTTTTTTCTCTAAGTGGGTCACTTGGATTTTTCTGCATCTTCATGCTGTGTCCTCATTAATTTCTAATTGTTCTTTTCATTATTTCCTCATTTTAATTTTGATGTTCTTTCATTCATTGCTTCATTAGAGTTTTGCTTTTGGGCGGTTTGAATAATTAAATAGGTTCACTTAGAATTCGTAAGGGTGGTGGAGTTGTCCATGTCTTGTTTTACTGAAGGAAACAACTTTCATCCATTTAACAGGATATAGTTAATTAAAATGGAGAAATGGTTGATCGGAACATGGTAGGTGTGTAGATCGATACAAAATGGCTTTGTATGGGCTATGCAAAGAAAATGAACAAGAAAAAAAGATTACATTGGTCCTTTGTAAAGAGCCGGCTAAATAAAATGCGTATTAGAAATATACCCAAATATGGCACACTATTGAGAAATCGCAGACTGGTAAAGTATGTATACTTGAAAACCAACACCTGCTTGTCAAACCTATTGATGACCACACAGGTTAGTCCCTGTGACTTTGCTGCGGTTGCGTGCATGTTGGGTGTCTTGCTTTAACGCAGTTGCTCAAGAACTGTTAAACTAATTATGATTTGCATTTCTAAAACTGAATTTGAATGCAATGCATGCGTGTATTGTAAAGCAGTGTATTGTAACGCTGGGTAATTTTTTAAGAGGTACATCCTTGCAGCACTTGACTATTTATGATCATACTGCGGGTTGGTGGCAAGTCATGGAAACTTCTGGACCAGTTGGTCCGGTCACACCACCTAGAGAAAGGCCTACCTCTTTTATGCGAGGCACACAGGCATTTACCATCAAAATTGTTGCTGGTTGGTGCTCTGTGATATGAAAACCTTGTTGCCTAGGCTGGAACGACTCCTTGTACAGGTTGGATTGATTGTTGTATATTATGCAA
This sequence comes from Ambystoma mexicanum, assembly GCF_040938575.1. Taxonomy (NCBI): domain Eukaryota; kingdom Metazoa; phylum Chordata; class Amphibia; order Caudata; family Ambystomatidae; genus Ambystoma; species Ambystoma mexicanum. The sequence goes on along the minus strand of NC_090921.1, from coordinate 1,141,849,898 downwards.
CCAGTGCCAATTTCGTTTTGGGACATTGCTTTGTTTATGGTACGGCGACATCCATGTCCAGATTCAGTAGCAAGAGGAGGCATTGCAACATTTCTGAACAGGCCAGGTAATGGCATATGTCATTTGGGACTGACCAGATTTTTTTTGTTTTATGTATATACAGTTCTGCTGAACACAGATGGTAAGACCCTTACTTGTAGGGATAGTTGCACAAGGCGCTGGATCACCACATAGTAATTGTCCTCGAATTAATTTTAAGTATAATCCCGTTTTTACAGTGTGGTTGCGGCCAGGAAAGACTGCTGACTCATGAAGGGTGAAGAAATGCATTTGAGTGGCACTAGTTGATAGAGAGGAAAATAGTATCCAATCAAACCTGGCAGAAGCACTAGTTGTGGGTACTCATTAAAAAGGAGAGTACATCTCTTCTGTGGCTGCAGGGAAATATGGAACAAGGCATAAAGTAACAGGGCAGAAGTTCAGATATCAAAACTGGCGGTGCTCATATAAAGACCTTCACGCTACATAACCCAAACTACCTGACGTGGCCGTTCAAGACCAGAAGTCATCCCTGACCAGCTACAAGATCCTAAAATACTCTTTCAAGAGCAGATCTCATGGGAGGATTCCCTGCATAAATTGGCTTGTAACCGATGCTTGCACTGAATAGGCATCATCTGTATTGGGTGACCTTAAATGTCGAGCTTTGCCGTTCACCTACCCCTTCAGACCTTTACACTTTACTTGGCAGACAGAATTGGATTTACACTGTGGCACTGCTTCAAGGTGCAAGCACACTGATTTCATGAACAGGCGTTAACAGAAAATAAATGTTTTAAAGTATATTTATGGAAGGGTGGAGAGGTTACTTGCCTGGCGCAGTGGCAGAGAGTGCATTCTAGAAATGTGATCCTGCCACTGCAAATCTTTGATCACTGCATGATTTCAAAATGGATTTAGTAAGAGAAATGAGAGCCTTGTTTAAGGTTTGGAGAGAACAGCGTAGTGCATACTGTTGGATCTTGATCTTATGTGCCAGATATGTAGGTGCCTGGTCATGCAAGCATTAAAGACAAGCACAGCAACTTGAAAGAAAATTCTCCATCATACTGGAAGTCAGTGGAGTGATTGAAGAAAAGATGTTATAGGGTCAGATCTGAGATTATTTTTTTTTCTTCAGTGAAACACTGAACCTGTAGACGCCAGTTGAATGGTGAATACTACTTCAAAGAGGTACAGACATTCAATTTGTATAATTCAAAATGTCGAGGTAAAAAATAAACCAGATTCTACGGTTTCTGTATTTGACAATCTTCTTTTTAATTTTCAGTTAATTTCGTGCAGAAGCCTTTGCTGATGCATTTCGGACTGAAAGTCCTTCAGTGCGACTCTATAAGGACACAATAAATGTAGTCTTGCAGAGGTTATTACTTATAGCAATGTATGTAAAATATATATAACAATGCAGTTATTCATCAAAGTGCTGATCCTGGCCAGGTTGAAGATGAGGCAAATTGCAGCATTTTGGACATTTTGTAATCAACTGGATTGCCGAGATTCCAAGTTAGATTAAATTACAATAGCCCAATTTAGAGTTAATGAAGGCCCCTACTAAAATGAGGTAGTCATTCTATCCACAAGGAATAATATTTTCAAAAACCCAGATGGCCAATGCATGGAACCTCATTGGATCTCCTCCCATTAGATTGGAAAAAACATCTGTTGCAGTTCGATATGACACAAATACGGTTTCAGCTTTGTTTATTGCTATCTGTGTGAGGTTGGGATACATGGATATGGGGTATTAATGGTTTATGTACAACTAAAAAGGGTGTTCCTATCCTGGAACCATCTAAGCAAATAATATCAGGATGGGTTAAGTGTCTGCAGTTTTCTCTAATGGGTATATTGGTCTCCTCTGGATTACTATTCGAGACACAGTATCAGGCATTTAGCACCCAGCTTGCTTACTTTGTCACAATCAGTCACTGGTGTGTTGTGCCCATCTTGGTATTTGAAATCCAAACCGGGTTATTGTGACGAGTCAACTTCTGGGGTACCAGTGGTCCAGGGGTGGATATCTTTTTCTAAACCAACAATCAGCCCTACACCTCTAGTACACCAGAAGGGATCTGGAACAGGTTGGAAATAAGCAGGTAACGTGGGCCTAATGGTAGGCTTATATCCGAAAGGTTGTTGGTTAGTTGCAACACAGCGAAAATACAAGCCTTACCCAATGATAAAAGGGACTGTCCAGTCAAGGTTGTATGTATACACTTTATTATCACAACAGCCAGTTCTAGCACACTACAAAATACAACTCACCCTGTAAAGGTATTCAGAGGACTGACAGTTTCAAAGAAGGAAAAGGGATGCACTCTGGATACTTACAGGAGGGTAGTCAGTATAGTAATTAATCGCAAAAGTTCAATGGTACTTGGTTTCAACACAAAGGCGCAATAGGTCGTATGAGGACCATTGGGGACAGATCCACAAGGTACCTTGTGCGTTAGGAGTTGGTGCTCAACATTGTTGAGTTGGTTTCGGGGCGCTTCGGCGACAGACTTCAAGACGGGAGACGGCTGCGGGTATCAGGCGGCAGGCAATTTGGCGATCAAAGCTGGACGAGCGACTGCAGGCTAGCCTACACAGCGGCTCAGGATCAGGAATCGTTGTCTTGGTATTGGTTGGTGGTTCTGAAGCACTGGTCGAGGTGTCTGATGGCTTTAACGACTGCGGCGTAACTTGCGGCAGTGCAGTCGGTTGCAGCTTGAGGGGTGGGGTCGACTGGCTCGAAGATTTCCTTTAAGGTGGACGTCGGTAGATGCTTGTCAAGGCACTCCTCCTTGCTTCTTCACTGGGCTCGTGTCCTTCAAGGCAGACGGCCCAAAGCCGAGGAGAGTGTTGCAGGCAGCTGCCTTGTCCTTGGTTTGGTTGAGACACTGGCACTTCCCACTTAGGAAGCTTGCTGCAGAAACTGGCTGGGAACGCTGTGCGCTGGCTCGGTACTGGGTCTGGAGCTGCTGGAGGGTCCTCTGGATTCAGTTTCTACTTTTGGTCCATCAGATGTTTAGGGGAGGGATCATGCTTCCCGTTTTGGGGGTTCGGCCTTCCTGCACTGGCAGAAGATATAAGGCAGACTGTACCTTCAGCCAGGGTCTAATGATGAGTTGTTCCTTCTTCTGGTGAAACCTTCAGATCTTCCAAAAGAGGGCCCGGCCCTCTTTTAAAGCCAATTGGACCACAGGGATTGGTGTAGACTTAACCTACCTTAATGAACCAATCCTGAGTCCCCACCAACAATCTCCTGTATGTGTGAAGTCATAACCAGAGTGCTTAGCAACTGACAAGGTAAAGGGGTGAAAACATGCAATACTAAGTCGCACCCGTCTTCCCATCTGTTGTGGATCAAAGGGTCCCTCTGGTTAATTGAGTCCCAGACATTATAAGTCACTGTCAATCAATACTGAGGGCGGGAGCTGGCATCAGGTTGACACAGTGCATATGAAAGGGTGTTAGGGTTTCCGGTCTCCTTTGTTAGCCTCTGCAGCCAGGCCCCATGTGGGCCTGTTGGAATTAAACTAATTAGCATCTGAAGGATGCCACCAGCTACAGGGATCAATGAAAGGACAGGCTAGATCAATGGAGCCTTTGTTAATTAGATTGGGCATGTCGGGGGGAAGGCCCCCACCCCTTCCTGGAGATATATTGTGTACTCCACCTGTCATTCCAACTAAATATGACGGGGGGGACTGCACCTGTAGGCTGTGTCCACTCAGAGTGCATAGGTCTATGCATATTGTGTGCAGTGAGCATAGGAAAATGTGTGTGGGTTAGCCCTACCCATTTTCTGGAGGTTGATCTACCATCATTCAATTTAATTTAAAATTTCTAAGAAGCCCAGGAGAACACGCACCCACTGTGCGGATGCTCGAATTCCTCAGTTATAGTGCTGTGCTTACAGCTTCCTCCTCCAAGGGAAATGTTGGCAAGCCTAATATACAGGGTTATAGTGCTCAGCTCCTCCATTAGCGCCATCATGCCCAGTTCACTGTTCAGCAGTTTAAGCTCTTTACAGCCTCTCAGCTTTGTGCCAAAAGCTTTATCAGGCTGCTAAGCTTCCCCTGGACGTTCAGCTCTGCTAGTCGGCATAGTCAAACCCAGTTGCTGCTCCTGGAATGCTTTCATGTAGTCTTTTGGTGTATTCTCCATCCTGGCTCACTGCTTCACTTCTTTCCTATCTTCTTCTAGCCTTTAATAGGGAGAAAACCACTCAAGCCAAGGGAGCAAGTAATCCAGTTTCCAGCCATTAACTATTGAAACCTGAAACTATTAGGGGTGGGTCAAAAGGCATATAAAAGGATAGGAAGAGAAGTGGTGGATTTTTGGAGTAAGAGTAGCTTTGGAGATGTTTTGAGGAAAGATTTGGAAAAAGTAGGAGGTGGAAGAGACGAGGAGCTGTTGCAAGAAGGGCAAGGAGGGAAGTGTTGGGGAGAAAAAGAAAATGAGATGAGGCAGTGGGAGAACAGAGCGGGAAAAGGTGTGTAAAGCAAGTGGAGGGGAGGGGAAGGCAAATGACTTGGAAAAAAGAGAGCACCAGAGATTGGACAGAAGAACTCAGAAGAGAAGGGGCATCGCACCTCAAAGCAGTTAGGGGTGCCTTCTAAACCCACTACTTAAGTTAATAATGGCAACCCTAGGTAGAGTGGAGGAACAAGCATGTGGCAGTATATCAAGATGGTGCAGGTGAAGTCAGTGGTTGGGGAGGGGGAATAGGAGAAAGTCTCATACTTATGAGTGTGAGGTGTCGATTGAGCGGGAGACTAAATATGAGGGCATGGAACCAGGACCCTGGAGAAAAAAGGTGGGGCAAGGCCTAGGATAAAGCCAGTGGACACCAATTGTAATCTCCCCTTCTGCCTAAGAGTCAGGGCAGCCACGAGAAATGTCCTATCTGACACACTGACACTGCATTACCAAGAAACCCCTATTACTGACTGAAGGGACTGGAAGGAAATTGCCCCACTGCACTAGAGCCCAAATACAGGCTCGAATCAAGAAAGCAGGAAGAGCAGAAGGATACTTCTTCCACTGAATGTGTACCAGGCTGGCACCCAAGGTGGAGGATATGCAGGAGACTTTCTACTTTTTCTTCTTTTGATTTCCCGACTTTTGACTGAGCTTATACAAAACATAATTAAACCTTTATGAACTGTTGTACCTCTTTTTTTAGAAGCATTCTGCTTTGTGGCAAATGTCGTATGTGGGATACACGAAAGACAGTCTAGGAACCTATCCAAGACCTCCAGTAACCACCTCAAGTATGTTGAGAGCTGTGAGGTTGGCCATGCTTCCTACTAAAGCTACCCAGAATCTGCTAGCTTCAACCTATATAGCGATGAAGAGGTCGCCATTTCCCCCATGCGGCTGCTCCCTGGTTTGCATTGGCTTGAGTAGGCATCTCAATTCAGGTACCTAGGGCTCAAAACCAAATGGCGATGGCCTACCAACCCAATACTTAGGGGGAAAGTCAATATGCAAATTATGCTTGGACCCACCCCAAAAGGCAGTGCAGCCCGAACTGCTTGGTTGCATCAATATGAACAAAGTAAAGGTATGAAAAATCCGGAAAGAGACTGCGCCCAATATTCAAAAGGTGGTTTTTATTGTATTTTCAAAGTGCCCCTTGGTGATGACACGTGTTTCGGTCTCCCTTAGACCTTTCTCAAATCGGGGCTATTGATTAGTCATAGCACCATAAATATTAACAAAAACAATGGGTTGTGTACCACAAAAAAAATGTAATGTTCACACAATTACATATAAAGGAGCCCAAGTAAACAATTGCAAACGAAAATATTGAACCGAAATCATGACAATTGCAAAAGAGAATTGAAAAAATTAAAAGCCAGACAAAAAGAGGGATTGGGGAAAGGGTGGTAATAAAAGGGTAATTTTTGCAAAAAATGAATACAGAAAACACTTGTTAGACAAAGTATTGAATCCTTGCTATGGAAACAAGAATTGAAGTCACCGATACTCAGTTACTATTGAAGTAGTTTTATTGCTCTAGTGCCCCTATGTCTTATGGAATAGTACCGCCACAATAACCGGGTTAGATCCCTACAGGTATAAAAAATTGACAATGTAGATCGTTGCTACAGCAGTAGTTGGTCATATCCTATAATTATTATGCATTAATTATTTTTAACATAGTTCATTAGTGCCCGAAACGGCTTACTGTCATTAGTCTAAGTAAAAATACTCTCATGTGCAGTAAAGCTTGTGATGTGCCTCGTATGGAGAAGGAAACATGAAATAAAAATAAGCGCCCGGTGTCGTGCGAGTGAAACCCATAATGGTACCAGTAGCGCAGTCTCTTTCTGGATTTTTCATACCTTTACTTTATCAAATGGGTTCTCCTTGGCTTAACCCACTTTCCGGTGAGATGCGACCTTTTGAAATCTATTGAATTTCGTTTGAATCAAATATCCAATTCCAACTATGTTGATGTCGCCATGTTAGACCAAACCGCTCTAGCCAAGATTGTTTGAAGATCAATGTGAACAAAGTCAGGCCTGTCAGTGAAATATGGGATTCATGTCCTACTGTTCAATTATGGCATGAAACCCTTTTTTGCCCAATATTCGGAAGCTGAAGTCCAGCGTATCGAGTTCTACCTACCCATCCTACCATAGGAGTTTACCCACTTGCCACCCAGCGAGAGGAGTATAGGGTTTTCCCATTCCCTGCATGACTTGCCCAGGGGTTCCCCACTGGAATCGGGTTATTCTTCAGACCTGTCTCCACTGTAAGAGGGCAGGACAAGAGTAGCGCATAAAAGATGCCTCTAACTCGCTTACTCATAGCACCGAATTGGCGGCCACCCAACATAATCCATCCCTCATATTTGCAAGCGATTTCCTTAGAAGAAGGCAGACTTAAAACCTTTCTAATTTTTGTAAATACATGTGGACTGTTGTATCTAGTCGAGAATAACCTTTGAGAAACCTGAAGGTGTCTTACCTGCTAGTCCCCGGGGGATCTGTCATCCAAGTGGCCAGGACACGGCCATCACTTTTGGATCCAGTTCGTGGGGGTGGACCATTGCGGGAGGATCACTTAGATGAGGGGTCTTCAGGGAGTGTAAGTGGGACACTGGATGGTGAGACACGGTATCCTCTTCCCTGTAACAACTTTTCCCCATGCTGCAAGATAGGATTCTTAGGAACTCCATCTCCCCCCCCACGCCACCTTTTCCGACACACACTTTCTCACGAACAGCTCACTGTGAGAGAAACCAGACTAACACCTGAACTGTATACCTGATATGTCCCAATACAATGGTCAGGCAATTACTGCTGACCATTACACACACCTGACTTCCATAACACTTCCAAAAACGGATAAAAGGTGGATCACAAAAGCACACTGAGCCAGGCAAAGCACACAAGGAAACAGCAGTTCCAAGGTGACAGTTTAATCCAAGGAGAAAGATGTCCAGACCGGAGAGGGTTGCAAGGAGGGAAGTGCCCTTGACCTTTTCCGAGAAAGACCATTACTTTTATGACCTTTCGAGAATAAGAAACCAAAGACCCGGAATCAAAGCTGAAGAAACATGCATTGTGTCGGAGGTACCTTGAGCTCTCCCGCATCGATAGCCAAGGCGGGGAGGATAGTTTGCCGCCGTGGTATTGTCCTTGGCTCCTACAACAAAGCAGCGCCAGTAAAGTCAGCACAGCCGGTGAGTTCGGGAGACTGATACTGGTCTGTGTTAAAGTTGCAAGCGCCAACATTGTATAGAGAAAACTGAAGAGAACAGTGTGCGAAGCGTGTGATAAGCGACACAAATATAATTAAGCAGCAGATGAGTGACTGGAACTTTTGAAGCCAAGACAGATACTGTAAACCGAGTGGTCCGATGCCACTTGGGTGCTCATTCGAAGGTCTCTGTATGGTATCCAACTGAAAGGTGGCAAATGTAAAAAGGAATTGTGAAATCGAAGTTGTCCTGCAACGGGTCAAGCCAAACCCTGTGCACATCGAAAGTCTTTGATAGTTGATGCTAACTGAAATTGGTCCGAACCCGGCTGAGGGAGACTAATTGCATTAAGAAGGGGATCCGATTATGGTTGAGAGGGTTCCGAGGTGAACTGTGAGTCACCCGAGAGAGAATATCCTATGAACATAGGGAAAGAGGATCTGAGCCCGGAAGAGGTGGGGATCCAAAGTGAAGATCGTTGTATTAAAGGGATCTGAGCCCAGCTGAAGGGGTCGCAGGCTGAATAGTGAATCACTTGAATTCAGAACTTGTAAGAGTAGAAGACCTTTTTGTTTTATCTTATCAGGCCCTGAAGAGACTTTGATAGGCAAAGAGACTTGGGCACAGAAGGCCCTGTAATCAAGGTGAAATCAAGGTGATGAAGGAGGTAAAAACACTAGGTTTTTACCTGGACTCTGGTCTCACTTTAAGTAAACGCCATGGCAGCTGCCACGGCTTACACGTGCAAACTAATCCGATGAGCTAAACCCTTCCTATCCACAAGTAGCTGTACCACACTATCAAGAGCACTTGTGCTATCCAGGCTATATTGTAACACTCTCTACATCGGGGCAAACCAATGTATCACCAAGAAAATGCAACTACTCCAAAACAACGCCTTAAGAGCGGTGTTAGGAATGTCTAAAAAATATCACATATCCCCAGCAAGGCGAAATAACTGGCTCTCCACAGTTGATAAAATCAAACTCAAAACAGCCCCACTTACCTTCAAAGCCATTAACAATGCAGCACCGCCCTATTGCACCAAAAGATTCAATAGAAGACCGACATTCCGACCTACCAGATCAACTTACACCAACTGCTCGACAGTTCTCCATTTAAACGAGTCACCCTTGGGGGAAATGGCTTCCCTGTCAAAGCTGCCCAACTATGGAACTCCCTGCCTCCTCACTTGAGGGAAAACCAAACATACCGACTCTTTAGGAGTAACACTATCAACTGGCTTAAAACCAATTATATCTAAACCTAGACTAAGGAGGATATGGCCTCCCACCTCTCCTGGTAACTGATGTCTCAATACTGTCCCTATTACTTTCTGTACATTCTTGCCCACTCCGACAAGTCTGCAGCTGCAACATGTATGCTTTATACCCAACAGTCTGTCAACCTTCTACTTATCCTGTAAACATACACTTATAACTTGTTAATCTGTATTTTCCAAAGGATCCATCTATGTAACCTTTGCAAATATGTATTTAACTCTGCCAGCCCTATACATATCTTGTCTACACCTAAACCTATAGTATGTAAACTTGTAATTTCCACTTGACCTTCCTAGGCAATCTTTGTAAACCTTTTACCCAATATGTATATTGTAACTCTGTAATGTTCATTGTACTATATTATGTAATTTTGTAAGCTTAAAATGTGTCTCCGTGCCCTGATACCTGGTGCGCGCTATAAATAAACATAATGATTGAACTGTACTGTCATGTTAAAGAAGCCGGAGATTGTGCTCCGCTCGAGTGAACCGCCTTGTCCCGTGGGGAAGGGAGGCCAACGGCCTGAACATCCTTGCATATCATTTTGTGAACACTTCTTTCTTTTTCATGAACACTACCCCCACATTATTTGTATTTAGAGGTAAGGATTGGCAATGGGTTTCTTTAGTATAGGCCCTTTTATTTTGGTAAAACACCACCTGGACTGTTATTATTTGATGGTCATAGCTTGCTCCCATCTGTAGAGTTAGGATTAGATAGGCGTTTACCATACCCTTGTTGAAGTTCAATAAGAAACCTTGAACTGTGGTCACTTGATACGCCTATACACAATGTATTTCAAAGCACTTCAAGGAAGGGAGGGAACAAGGGAAAATACAGTGACATTCTTACAAGTCCTTGATAAATTCAGAATGTGAAAAATTAACTATTGTAATCAGCCTGGCGACATTTCAGGTAGTGCAAATGCTGTAGACAATGAGGAGGAGTGGGGGTGGGAGGGAGAACGAGACAAGTGGCTACATTACTATGCCTGACGACAATTGAGGTAGTGCCGGAATTTAACAAGGGGGGGGGGTTGGACTAAAAGGGAGAACGAGAAGAACAAAACAAGTGACTATCATACTAGGCCTGACGACATTTCAGATGGTGCTGGAGGGGGAGAGGGAGGAGAAAACAAAAAAAAAGGGGCCGGGGGAGAGGCAAACAAGCTGCTATCACTTAGGTCAGGAGACTTAAGTGATAGAATAAGAGCAATAGACAGTGATAGGGAGGTGTTAAGAGAATGAGACCACCGACAAGCGGCTATATTACTATGTCTGACAATTGAGGTAGTGCCGGCATTAACAAGAGGGGGGATGGGGAGGATGGAGTAAAGGGAGAAGTACAAAACATGCGACTATCATACTAGGCCTAACGACATTTCAGATAGTACGGGGGGGGGCCAGGTAGGAGAAAACAAATGGGTGGGCGGGGGTGAGGCAAACAAGCAGCTAACAGACAGGTCAGGCAACATATCTAAAAAAGCGTAAGTGCTAAGGATACAGTGTGGGGAGGAAGGGAGAGCAGAGGGTGGGACAGCATGAAGAGGGAAATGCAATTCGGCTGACATCACAAACCAACGGGGGACCAAGAGGGCGTGAGGGGGTACAAGGACATCGCGGGGGACAAGCGGGATGGGTGGAGAGCGGTGGAGAAACAAGAGGGGGAAAAATTAATACAGTTGCAGGAGTCAGAAATAACACATAATGTTGCCAGAGAACAGTCCAATGCAAAACCGGGAGACAAGATGAGGAGGGTCAGAGCATGTACCATGGACACCATGAGTACAGATGAAGTTGAAGTCCATCATGAAATTTGAAGAGGGTGAAGCACCATGAGTCCATAGGAGTAAGAAATACCAGTATTGGCAACAGGACGGTGAACAATGTATCAAGAATAGCTCCTGAAGAAGGGGGGGGGGTGAGGGGACATCAGGAAACATCACAGGGCAGGTGAGGGGACATCGGGACACATCACGGGGCAACGAAGGGGGTGGGGAACATGGGGACACATCACAGGGCAACAGAGGGGGCTCATCTCACAATCCGGCAACGGACAGGAAACAAAAAGGGGCCTTTGAAGGTGGGCCTTGGGGAGGGAGCCGGAGTTCAAATGCCGGCATTCAGGTTGCCAGTGAAAAGCAGAAAGTGGGCTAGTCACGCAACAGAATCAGCTGTTGCAGAAAGCCAAGGGTGAATGTTGCGGGCCGCCATCTTGCAAGGTGTTGTGGCCCAGGACAAAGGAATGGCTGGGCAGCAAGAGCGGGTGAGGTCCATGCCGCACACTCACCGTGCATGATGTAAAAATGCTGGAAGTTCAAAGCAGTGCTCGCACTGCAGTGCATTGTTGCTGGTGCCGGTTTATAGTGATATTTTCGAAACTCATATTTTCGAATGCCATTTTCTCGACACCAAATTTGCCAATTCTTTTTTTTTAATGTTTTTATTTTATTTTTCAAATGGGTGGGGGTTCCCCCAAACCCCTGTTTTTAATTTACACTTTTATTTTACTAACGAAACCCAAAAAAAAAAAGCAATTTTTAGGCAAAATGTTTTCGACATGGTCATTCGAAAATGTTTTCGAAAATATGACCGGATACCTCTGGTGACATCGTCTGTCGGGCAGCGAGCTCCAAGTGGAGCCTGCCCAGCTCAAGTGAAGCAGTCCCAGGTGATCTGCGCAGACTTGTCTGTCTTACTGTTGAAACCATGCCTTCCTTACAAACCACAGACAGAGTGGGCAAATCTGATACCAGAAGGTGGTCCCTCCTTCTTTCAGAAAAACTGTTGTAGACTTGGCACACTCCTATTTGTCTGCAGGCCACCAAGGGACTGCAAAGAAACAAGAGCTCATAAGCAGCATTTTTTTAAAATATTCGCCCGGCATCTTCCACCGTATAAAGAAAATAATTTGATGCTTGCAAGATTTGTCAGAAGTCCTCTATGGGGATTTGGAAAGAGCCCAATTCTGTCCCTTGCCAATCATTGAGTTGCCCCTCAAAATTAGGGATGCATATTGTGGAACCCATAAACCCCTCAAAGCAGGAAATAAATAAATGCTAGTGTTTGTGGGCCTGCCACCATTAAACCTGATCCATTTGCCCCAAGGAATAACACAGTGAAACAGATTCTTCAACATTTAGACCCTTTTTAAAATGCTTTATTTAGAAAGTTAAACCATTTCCGTAAAAGATGCAGCAACATAGAAAAAGAATGCAATGTCCCAGTGATCTAAATAAGGATTTTGGTAGGAGCTAAAAACAGCCCCTGGGTATCAGGCATCACCCATTAAAAGCGCGATACCTCTGGGAACCAGGGGCTAATATATAGTGTCGCAAATTTAACTCATGAGTAGCAAACTAGAACTTTTTGTCAATTATATCTGACCGATTATGCTTGAAATTTCTTCTGACGGTGTCCTAATGCTCATTTATCCATTTCCCTGAAGGCACCGGGTTACGTTCATATGGAAATATTTGTATGGTACCAATTGGCCTGTGGAACCAAATGTAGCTCCTGGTAGCCGTTTGTGTTCAGTCAACCAAGGGCTCCTGGGCTAGGAGCAAAAAAGCTCCATCAATTTCGATCCCTTTGTGACAAAAGCTTTAGTTTACAATAAAATGATGTCTTTTGCAAACAAGTGTCCATAGGAAATTAAAAACCACATTTCAAACTAAAAGAACAGGCTTATGCAAACGCAACAGTAAACCACCTTGCTCCACAAAGCAGTACAAATTATGTGCACAGTATGAGAGAAATATATATTTCCTCCTTTATAATGACATAAATTGAACAACACTGCAAAAAAGAGGCAAATCGAATACCAAAAGCCCATCAACAATGCACTTACAGTTAACAACTTCATTTTTACCCAATTACCCTGTTATGGCAGCTAACGGAGTGTTTTCGTTCTCAGTCTCATTAAGAGTGCCCAATGCATCAGCTTCGTCACCATTTCCAAATGATGTCCTCAACAAGTTTGCACTGTGTGTGTGAGATAAATGTTTGTTTTGCAGAGTGCGTAATTTCTCTCCTGGTAACTGACCTCCATAATCTGCTTCCAGATCTCTGCCACTTTTTTACATCCACTGCTATTTGCGTATACGAGCGTGTAAACCCTGGCTTTGCCAGCTCACTTTCAATGTTAACTTGAGCAGATACCAGAACATGGGACCTCTCAAACCAGCTGTTGTTCATTCCATATTTTTCGTGTGCCACAGACTGGTCCAATAAAACTACCAGTGGACTCACTGCAACCTGGTCTTCAATTTAGCAGAAACCCATTTCCTGATGTAGTGGGTGAGCCGGAAAGCTCTGGAGGAGTCCCACTGTTGTGCGCAGAAATTCATTGTTTAATCTGCAGTGGTTGAGGCCTACAGTGTTGCCAAAGGGCTTGGCAGTAGGTCGCAGGCACCATAGATGTTGCCTTATAAGGCCGATCGCACGGTCTACCGGCCCAGTAGGTCGCAGCTACCACCCATTTTCTTCCCAAATATAGCAAGAGACCCATTCACATGGTTTTGTTTCTGATGTGCATGCCAGTACGACTGAGATCCTCCTAATTGGGACACCTGCTCCAGCCTTCCCCTCTCTCACGCAGGCCGCCCACCTTGGGCTCTCTACCTGCCCCTTCCTGTGAGGCTAAGAACCTTGGTGTCTTCTACTCCACCCTCTTTCTCTCCTCGCATCTCTGATTTCTCTAAGAAGTCACACTATCAGCTGCACCTCCTCAGAGGTATTCTTCCTTTTCCTCACTGTCCCCCAGAAGCTCACTGTCTCCAGGGCCTTGGTCCTCTCTACTCTGGACTACTGCAACAGCCTCTTTCTAAATCTACCTGCCTCTACTCTTCGCCTTCTAACTGATCCAAAACTGGACTGTGAGACTAGTCTTTGGCCTCAAACCCAGGGATCATGTTTCTCCAGCCCTGAAATCTCTCCACTAGCTCCCTGTGGCTGCAAGGATCAAGTTCAAGACCCCCTGCATCGTCCACAAGGCTTTCTGGGGCCAGAGACCACGCTACATCCAACGTTCTCTTCCTAAGGATCTTTCTTCTTGAGCCCCCCGCTCATCCACTTCCGACTCTGAGGGTCAGACACTTCTCCAGACCGAGAGTGGGGGGGTAGATCTCTGTCCTCGGCTGGGGCCTCCCTCTGGAACAACCTCCCTGCCTGTCTCAAACTTGAGCAGGACCACTTAAGGTAGCAGGAAGCAACTTAAAACCTACCTTTTTGCTTCCACTTTCTCTCTCCCTTGCTGATGTCCCCGTCTGCTGCGCATTCTGGTTACCCACTGAACTTACGGGACCAGGCTCCTGCGCAACCAGTTGCCCTTGCACTTCCTCCGGGCCTCCCAACCACTTGGGGACTGTATCTGCAACCCTACAGTCCCCTGACTATCTGCACTTATGAGCCACCTCCTTGGAGGCACTTACACATTTCTTTGCACTGTCCCCTCGCCCCTGGCACTTCTCCATCTCCCTCCTCCCCGCACTTGCACAATCTGAATGACACAAGGCCTAGTAAGATTGTTTTGTCTTTTTGTCTTCCCTTCCTTGTCTTGTTGCATCAAGAAACACTTGTGTACAGGCGTGTTATAAATGACATGGCATATATCATGAGCCACTTTCTCCGGTACTCACCCATTTGAGTTTTCACCCTGAAATCCCCACTGGGGGCAATGAGCATCTGGGCTTGTCCACGCACATCACCTTAGGTTTTGCCACAATTAGCTTGAAATCCCTATTTATATACTCATCATAGCCTTTCACAAGGGCTTTGTGCGTCGTGTCAATTAGGAATACATCATTCACATATGCCAAGGCACATTTGTTTTGACCCCTCCCACCCCTCAATTCTTGGTGTATTAACTGCAAATTCACTTAGTTTTCAAATAATTAACTAACATTAATTCAAAGTTGTGGCCGGACTACAGCCCTGCCTTACCCCTAGAAAGGAAGGCATATATGTAAGCTCCCCCCTCCAACCATTACTCTTGTTGGGAGACGGAGGTACTAACTACGAGGGAGGCATTATCAAATCTCACAGGGTGATGTGAAATTACTTTCCGATTTGATACTGTTGCCAATGAAAGGTCCATGAATTCCAAATAAACCCCTGAATTATAGCCATGCACGTACATATCATGGATCAATGTTAAATTAAGAACTTGGTCTTTGCTTCCCCTTCCCATATTGAAGATTTGATAGCATTTGGTGCTTTCCTGTCCATTCCAATATTATGGTATGCAACACCCTTCAAACAATTTTGCAGAGGAGTCGAGTAGTAAAATGAGACGGTAAGAATTAGGATTGTTCCCGTCTACCTTCTTAAATGGGTCAATGATTGCTTCCTTTCAACTGGGTGGAAAAACTCGTAGATGAAGCATAACGTTAAACGGTGCAGTTCAGATTGTGGACTAAATCTTTGCCTCATATTATACAGTTTGTTCGTCACTGTCTGGTCCTGCAGCCTTCCCGTTACCTCTGCTGAATAGAAAAACATGCATTCTTCTGCCTCAACTGCGAGCTGTTGCGTAACCGCTTCAGGCACGCTATTATCCCCTTTTTTTTTTTTTTTTTTTGTGTTGGCTCTCATGCTTCATAGTGATAACGATTTAGCTTTCTCCCTGTGCCAATGACTTTTGGCATAGTAGGTGAGGCCGTGGACCAATCTATGCCTTTTTTTTTTTATCCAAAACTCTTTGGAATTATGTGATTGCCTGTTCCAAAATAGACCAACTTTTCCTCAATTCAATTTTTTCTCCCAATCACAGCATTTTTGGAATTATGCCTAGCCCACGATATCTGCAGGTTACGCCAAACCGAGCTTTTTAGTGAGGTCAGGAGTATCATCTTTGCCAGCCTGCAGTTATTATTAAATCGGGTCTCATAATTTACTTGATGGCCAAAATTCCTCCTGTGAACAGTGAAAGAATGGGATGCTGACCGTTATATCTCTGTGCAGAAAGTATTATTTTGTGTCGAAAAGCCAAATCTACTAGGAGTTCTCTCCGGGATTGTGCAATAACATAGGACGACTTCAAGTCATGATCAACAAATTCCCACTTGAATGCTTTAGGAAACAGGTCTTTGTTAGCTTAAAAATCTGGTAGCATCACTTTCGAGGTCAATGCCACCAACAGAGTTAAATTCAGTGGATCATGGTTGCTCTCTATTCTGGATTTTATTTCGAGATCACCGGAGACTAACTTCCCACCTCTACCAGAATATAATCGATAGATCTTTATCTCATATTGCAAAAAGTAAATCTCCCCGGTATATCTGAGGTAAATCTTCCATTAGCTGAACGGACACGAAGTTCTACCAACTTAGAATAAAAGGTTCTACTCTGTGTTTGATTGCTCTTCCCACATGAATGTGGGATGTGGTAAGCCACGTTTCCTATCTGTGAACCTGTTCTATTGAGCAGGCCCCTAATTTTAAAGGGACATACCCCCACCCCACAAGGTTCAACCAAAAAAATGTTTTTATGTCAATGCCAAATTGAATGTTTTTACTAGATCTCAGGGCATCAATGAGGCCGATCACAGGACCTCCCTAGACTATGTTAAGAAATGTAAAAATGGTATTCAGCAACATTCCTCTCTCTGTAGTTCTGCCCACTGACACGAGTTGGAGTAGAGATGGAAGTGCCAACAACTTTACACTTCATATTTGACCGTGTATGTTGCTAGGCCACTGCTATTACTTTTAACATATGTATTTTCAGGAAAGAACCAGTTGTTCTACAGATGGCACAACTTGACATGCTTATCTAAATGGATTTCTACCTCTGTCTGCCTTGTTTTTTGTTTGCTCCATCAGGACTGATGCAATTCTTAAAATCTGCTGTGCCTTGTTGGAGATACCCATCCTCCCTCCTGAAATCCCCAAATTATCTTTTTACATATGTAGATGTTTTTGTGGTATCCAATGATGGTCTAAGAGGAAAAGGTTGCCAGGGGGCGACATGTCAACAAATTTGCGCTCTTAGGAAATCATCACTTTCCCCAAATATTCTACGACTGGAGGATAGAATAGTAATTAAAACCAGTCCTAGAATATGTTGGGGAAGGCTTTTTGTGGTGCGTAGAGAAGAATTGCCCCCCCTGGCGACACTTCCCCACCCGCCGCCAAGACTTTTTCACATGGAACTATTTTTGTTACCAATGAAATACCCCTTGAATTTGCAAATGTGAGTTAGCCTTCTCCAACCATCTAACGGATCATACACACCCATATTAGCGTGTCCATTGAGTAATATTACATGAAATCGAAAATTACTTCACAATTATGGGTTTCTCTAAAGAAGTTGACTCCATCTCAACTGTCTGCGACACAGAAAGCTAATGAGCACTCCTATCGCAACTGAGGAGTGATAGCAGTGATTAAAAAATAAAAACATAATAAGTGCTCGTACTCGAAATCCAGTACTCCATTGTTGGCCTGACCACTAGCTGCTTTATTTCGTCCTTTTCTGGAAGGAGTAGAGCTGGCCAATTTAATGTTGGTGGCACGGATATCTGTTATTCCAAACCTGGAAAAGGATGCGAGGTTTTGTGATTTGCATGTTAACATATTCCCACATTAATGCTGACAGGCCTGAGCAAGTTAGTCTACCTGTTCAACCCAGAACAGTCTATAGGCCAGAGGAGCTTATTTGATAATATTGGACGAGTTTTACATTTGACAGGCAAGGCGATTACAACCCCAGATCCAAGTCTGTAAGATAGCTCAGCGGGTTGAGCGCTCGCTGCTGCGATCTGAGCGTGATCTGCAGGTCGCAGGTTCGAATCCTGGCAAGGCCAACATAGCCTTTCATCCTTCCGAGGTCGATAAATGAGTACCAATTTCGGTTGGGGGATATTGTATGTAAATATGTTCTCTGTAAAGCGCTTTGGATTAAGGCGCTAAATCAATAACACATCGTTGTCCTTGATGTTTGCTTCGATGTATGGAAAAATTATTTTACAGAATGGACTGGGGTTTTCTTAAAGCACTTCTTTGTAAATTTAGTTTTGACCCCAGTATAAGTAATACGATGTTGGCTAATTATAAACATCCCTGCTCAAGGTTAACAATAAATTGGGTGGATGCAGAAAGAATCGTACTGGGTATAGGAACCAGAAACGGACATTGGGGCCACTAGTAGAAAGGATTAGTGAGAGTGATTTGCGTGGCAGGATTACAAATACTTAACAGCCAACATACGTTTGGTCCTATTGTAGATTTAATAATTTCTAATGGCTCATTTTAAGAATTCCGAAAGTAATTAGAGGCCTTTGGAAGGATGTTAGGTTTTAAAATAAAATAAATGCTTCCATGTTGGCGATTTTGAAGATTGTTTCTGTGGAAGGAGGAACATGAGCTTGTAAATCAAACCTCATTCAGTGTGCTACAAGTCCAATGAGTGGATTAACGTCCCTTCGCAACCGTCGAAACTATTTCAAGCTAACTACATCCCCTTCTTAAAACCATAAAACAAGAAAACGGTAAGAGACTTTACATGGTTTGGTAGGTTAACGTTAAGTAAAATGAATATGCTGCCTCAGTTATTATACCTCTTCCAAGCTCTACTGATACCACAACCACTTAAAGAACAGCAATATTTGCTTGTCCGTTCTTTATCTGGGCAAGGGACAAAATGCACTCGCAGCAAATAGGGTCCTGTGCAGACAAAAAAACACAAAGACTGGAATGTTAGTACCTATAGATATTGCTTGGCATTAAAATGGCTATAGCCGAATGGATGCACAATTGGTATTAAAAACACTTTTTATTGAACAGGCTATTTAACAGGTTGGTATATGTAGATCCAGCTGTGCCTCCAGATAAGCATGCTCCCAGAATATATACATCAACGCTACACTACAATCTTGAGATGCCCTAGCTAAGCTACAAGGCTTAATCTCTTCCACTCTCCCTTTCACTGCCCTTAGGGTAAATGTAGTCTTCTTCCCGAGTCTTAATGATAAATCTTTTGAAGCGATGTAAAGGTGGGGTGCTTGAAATTGGTTGTCTTGAGGGATGTAATACAATCTTTGATTAAAAGAAACTTCAATTTAGATGCAGTGGATCGCTTTTACTATTTGCAGGTTAGGCATTGGTCTCTCCTCCTGACCCATTAGGGCAGCCGTCTGACATCTTTCATCTTAAGAAACGATACTTCAAAAAGTGGAGTCCACCAAGGAGCTGATTTGACATTAAGTGTTATCCGGCTGGGGAACGGATGCATAACGAGAGATTGGGGATTGACAATACAGGTGCAAACCGAAATGTAACATATGAGGGAACAAATGGGGACTTTAATGTGTGCACCACTTGTTGAAACCCAGATGAAAAACTGTAGATGGTACTTGATTCAGGACAGTCTTCATTCTAACTGTTCTGAATCGGATCGATGCGCAAGTCTGTGGCAATAAGGGAGCACCAGTGCACATTCTCTGGAACTGTCTGAAGTTAAATAACTTTTGGTTGGAGATTAGATTCAGCATTAAACTGAATGGTGACCCTGATATTCTTTGATAATCCACCCTATGGGCACACAAGATTGTCTCTTGGCTGCACAGTTATTCCTGGCAGCCAAAAGTTGTAATTGAGACATTTTTAAGAAATTATCTCCTTTCTGGTGGGCTAAAGTTTGGCATATTATTTTTATGATATATGGCATTTTTAACGTGCCTATACACGTGTTTCAAGGCTCGGCAAGGGAGGGGGAACGGGGAGGACAAAGGCAACGATCTTACTAGGCCTAGTGACATTGAGATCACGCAAGTGCAGGGAATAGGGGAGAGGAGAAGTGCCGGGGGAGCGGTGGGGAGGAGGATGGGTAAGTGCCATACATGGGATCACAAACAAGTAGTGCAGCCAGCAGGTGGAAAGTGCAAGCGTTAAAGGTGCAGACAACAGGTGTCAATAAGTGCAGGTAAGGGGACTGTAGGGTTGCAGATACAGACCACAAGTGCAGGGGATGACAGGAGGCAGCACAGGATTGCAACTGGGCGGGCAGGGTCCTGGGCCAGATTTCAGAGGGTAACCAGGTGGCCAGTGCAATAACGGACAAGTAATAGCAGGAGCGAGGAAGAGAGAAGTCAGAAGCAAAGAGGAAGGTCTTCTGGTGCTTCCGGAACCAGAAATGTTTCTGCTCAAGTTTCAGAGAGGCAGGGAGGCTGTTCCAGAGGGAGCCGACAGCTGAAGATCTGCCTCCAACTTGTTGCTTGGAAATGCGACTGACTCTCAAGGAGTTGGAGGAGCGAAGAGCTCGAGTTGGAAGATATTTCCGAAGAGAGAGTTGGAGGTATAGCGGTCCCAGGCCCCAGAAATTGACTTTCCCAGAAAAGACAAGACTGCATGTGGACTATATGAATCTACTGAGGCTCTGATCCCTGAATTTGTTGGTTATTGCTGTAAAACGTGTCTCATATCTGAGATCTGGATATTTGACAGTGAAACTTTGGACAAATGCCTGTTTCTAGGATTGGGGGTAGTTTTTGTGAAGAGGGGGTATGGTCAGAGAACTTTCTTATTGATTTTCCATACTCTAAAACAAAACGAGTATAGAAAAGAAATCTCCTTTTATCACTTTAACCATGTCTGAATATTTTAATCCAGGGAAGCCCACAAATCCCTGCAGAACCCCTTCCAGACGTGGTCTTAAAACCACATTCTGCATTCTGCATTCACCCTCATCTTAAGGTGGATGACTGTGAAACATATCGCACCTAAAACACCAGTGTCATCTGACCACGCACTGACTGGCTTATTTCTGCAAGCTTTCCACAAAGTCCTGCCATGGGTTCACTCATCTGCAAATGCGTTGTCTGGTTGTTTTCCCTATGGCCACTTGTCAGCCTCAAAATCGCTCTCTGCACTGTATAGGCCAGATTGTTAGAATGCAGATCCCTTTTCGTGGTCCTCTTCTTTTACATCACTTGTATTCTGCTTACTTCAGGCTGCACACAAGAATAATTTAGGAATACCTCAGCACGAGGTTACAGTCAGTCTCAAGTTCATGGGAGGACGGTCACATTGGATTGTGATTGCAGGCCGGCTGTGTTCTAGTAAGATATGCAGCATGTACTCAAGTGAGCGCATTACAGAAACCAACTACCACAAGAACAGTGGCGACAGTGAGTTGGGGTGATCCCTGTTAAGTGTTCGAAGCTGAAAGGGCATTGTATTCCAGCAGAAAAGAACTTCTGCATAAGCGTTTTGGAATTAAGGCTAGGCAGGTGGGGACACTACTTTGTACCATGTTAAGTGTTGTCCTATTCCTAACCGCTCCCAACAAACAATACTACTGTATTGCTTATATCTAAGTCTAGTGTCGCTCTGTATATAACGCTATTGCTGCAGGACCAACAGCCCTGGCAATAGACAATTCAAGAGGGCATGTTTCATGAACTCGAGACCTACCAAGTGGGAGCAACAGCTTGAAGACACTTAAAGCAGGGATTTTATCTTGTGCCTTGAATGGGAAGTTATCTAGCGGCAGCCTAGATGAGGTGAGAACTTCAGTTCGACTGCTTGCCCCAGCTCAGAACCAAAAACGTCCATCCTACCCACGTCTCGGGAGGATAACTCGGGGGCAACGTGCTCGCCTTGGAAGCAAGACGACATGGAGCGCCATAGGTTCGATCCCTGCATCTGCGCTTAGAAACCTCTGGGTATTAAGCACGTCATTCATAACCTATCATCTTTCACAAGCAGGTTCCTGCAGCAGGGCTCTGCAACCAGTTGCTCTCCAGTTGTTTTGTGCTACAGCACCCATGATCTCTGACCATTGACTATGCAGGCAAGGGCCGATGGGAGTTGTAGATCAAAACATTTGGTGATCCAAAGGTCGCAGACCCCAGCTGTAATCCGTTTACTGCTAATAGTGCAGCAGGGACACTGTACCATGATTTTGATGGCTCCTGTAATGGCCTGGTCGTATTTGTTTTCAGATCTGCTTCACCTATTATAGGAACATGTTATTCCTTAGCCACTCTGGGATCTTTCATTAACGTACAAGTTATGTACCACAACTGTGTTCGTGAACTGTGTCCAGAGCATTGAGTTCAAGGAATTCATATATTTAGTACTCAGTGGAATGCAGGGCCATCCTGCATGAAGTGAGGGAAGGCTTTACAGTTCAAAGCTACGAATGGAAATTAATGTGTGTCTGGGTTAAGGAAATCGACAGATATCCTACGAGAAGAATGAGGGAAATGCAAGGGGTTGCAATGGATGAACCCTTCTTTGGGCATCGTGCTTGCATTGTACTCTTGCCTGTTGGCTTTTTTGCGACAATCCGTGCTCAGTCTACTCGAGAGATGTCGATGACGACTGTGATACCAGCAGGCATCCAGTTCAGAAGTTATTTGCTGAGCACACCAACCTTTTCAGGCAAGGTGAGCCTCTTAATCCCTAATTTCCTTTTTCTGCTAGCTGGGGCACTGCTAGTTAATCTATTAAAAGCATGTGACTTCATGAAAGATTCTATGCTGGAAAAGAAACCAGTTCATAATCATTGTGATTTGAAGTTTTGGAGCTATCATAAACATATTATAAAAAGAACAGAAAGTAGGATCGGCTTAGTTTTACAGTTGGTCTGTCGGGCGACCTTAATCTCCCTCTGATTCCAGCTTTGATATTTGTAACCAAATTTATAGTCTGGGGACAGGAATAACCCCTTATTTCCTCATATGCAATGTATCGTCGCAGGTCACTGGGTTGACGGTAAGCCAAGGAAAACCCGTCTTAAACTTGTAGTAACAAAAATGCCGAAGCATACAAAAAGACCCAGGACTTTGCGCACTCTTTGGTTCAAGAAAGGTTTGTTTTAATTTCATCTAATATTAAGCATCCAATCTTAGATTATTGCCCTTATTACGATTACACGTGTTTCGGCCTTTCCTGGCCTTTATCAAATCAGGGCTAGTATGGCATATGTATACCGGACATATAATATACAGTAGGGAGAGTGGGGGTCGTGGGACATCTCTGGTTCTTTTCTGAGAATCCCTTTCCTTTTCCCCTTCCTTTCCCTTGGGGTGGTTATCACGATTTATTGCCTCGGCTATGGAGAGGACACCCTTTAGGTTTTGCCCGCTTTGCAAGGGCAAGTTTACTTGGAAGGACAAGCATTCACGGTGTAACCGCTGCTTGCTCCTCGATCACAAAGAGGAGGGTTGCACGGCTTGTCGGCTTCTTAAGCCAAAGACTCTAAAAGACCGTAGGGTCAAGAGGTGGGCGGCCTACGCTATGTCGAAGGCCGATGCTTCACCCACCGTTGCTACCTCCGACAGTGACGAGGAACGTGATAACAGGACCTCCGCTACGGAAGTCGAAAACCCCCCTAAAGAGCGCTCACACGCTTCGTCGTCTGTCCCCGGCCCCGACGGGCTCGGCTCACGCCCTGCTTATGGGGATGAACACCCCGGCGACATTGACGCACACAAGTCCACACATAAGCACACAACCCATGGCTCTTCTTCATCGAAGGCGAAGAGAGCATCAGCGCCCAAGGAGACGCAGGTTCCACCGGCTGCCTCCTCGGACCGTTCGGGTTCGAAGCCCCTCTCGCAACCGCAGCCGCGACCAGCGACTGGGCTTTCGGCAAATAAGGGTGCCGCCCCCAAATCATCGACCGGCGCGCATCAGCAGAAAGCGCATGCTGCCGTAGAGCGATCGACACCCGTAACGTCGAAACCACAGCCCTCCGCTGACAAACGAGTCGCTGAGAGCTTGGCGAGGATCGTGGTAGCAGACGCCCACAAGCGTACGCCGAAAGACACGTCGAGCGCTACGCAGAGGTCGAAAGACACGCCGAAAAAGGCCGAAGAAAGGCAGGGACTACCCCCTTCAGTCGAGGGGACCCCCGACACACCTGAAGGCTTTTCGGAGGGCGACGGGACACTTTCCTCGACGTTGTGGGAGAGGTCGAGCCGTTTTCAGCTACAGGACACTATTTTTCCCCCGCTAGACCGCTCAGGGGTACCCCATGAAACCATGGAAAGGCTCCATCTCTGCATGGAAACAATGGAGAGGTTTATGAATACCCAGAACCCTCCCACTCCCAAGAGAACAAGAGAAGGGCCTCAGGAGGACCCCAGGGCCAAAATTCCGAGACAGGACACAGCCTCAGACTTCCATAGTGTGTATGACCTCACTGGGGAGGAACATTACTTGGAGGAGGATGATTTTATGGACGATGAAGAGGGACGGAACCAGGAGGCAGGTCTGGAAGACAGCCCAGACTTGGTAGGAGAAGGCTTCGGAGAAAATCCAGAAGAAGGACCTTCTCACCCCTGGCAATCCCCATCAGTATATTCCGACACTGATGTCCTGAACCTAAATCCTCCTGACAATTCACCTGTTAGAAACACGTCTCCCATTGACGACCAGCCCACATTCAATGCCCTGTTGCGCAGAGCAGCAGCACATTTCGAACTGGACACTGGGGAGCTCTCTCCCGAATTAGACTTTGTGGAAAGAGTAATTAAGGAGAAACCCCCGGTCAGTCAGACCATTCCCCTCCTCGCTTCGGTGAAGAGAAGAATCATCCCTTCGCTGTCCACACCCGCACTAATCAGAGGGGTTAATCCTAGAATTGAAAAACTTTTCACTCCTTCACCCTCAGACCCGCTGTACATCACGGGACATTCCATTCCGGATTCCCTGGTATTAACCAATACAAGAAAGAGGGCAGGGGTACCACTTTCCACCAGTGAGGTACCACCTGACAAGGAGGGCAAGAGGTTATATGCCCTTGCAAAAAGAGTTACATCCTCGGCTGCCTTTTCGGCACGAATTGCGAACAACAATTCTTTGCTCGCTAGCTATGCGGACGCGCAGTGGGCCAAACTGCACAAAGACGCCGAAGAAGCGCCGGAACCTCTACGTACACGCCTGCTAACAACTATTGGCGAAGGAACCCAGGTCAACCAGAGTATTGTAAAGAACTCTCTGGATGCTGCAGAAACAGCGGGACGTTCCCTGGTTCAGGGAATACTCCTAAAACGCCACGTATGGCTGCGCAACTCGGGGTTCAAACCGGAGACACAGGCGTCTTTAATAAATAAACCTGTTGAAGACTCAAACCTCTTCGGGAAAGCAGTGGATGAGGCTCTGGAGATGGCTAAAAAAGAGTTCGATACTATCAAAACTCTTGACCAAATCTCTAAGCCCTCTACCAGACGCGGCTATGGCAACAAACGCTTTTTTCGTGGCCAACGCCAACAACAAAACCAGCAGCAACAGTACCCTGCCACCAATTTCCAGACCAATAGTGGCCAGTACAGCCAAAGAGGCCAGCGCCGGGGCAAAGGAAGAGGTTGGGGGTCCACCCCCAGAGGCTCCCAAGCCCCCAACAACACCAAGTGACGCGAAGATTCGCGTCCCCTCCCATGCAACACCGGTCGGGGGCCGGATAACATCCTTTCTTCCAGCATGGGAGGGTATAACGTCAGACCGCTGGGTACTTTCCACCGTAGCCCACGGATACTGCATCGAATTCAACAGTTCCCCAACATACAAACCCCCGAGGGGACGACGCATGACACCGGAACATCTTGCCATCCTTCTCCAAGAAGTACAACTACTGCTGGAAAAAGGAGCCATAGAGGTTGTGCCTCTATCTCAGGTAACGGAAGGTATTTATTCAGTGTACTTCCTTGTACCCAAAAAGGATCTAACCATGCGCCCTGTATTAGATCTGCGCCCAGCGAACAAGTTTATCAAACCCCAAAAGTTTCGTATGGTGACCTTACAGGAAGTGATCCCACTGCTATCACAGGGAGATTACATGACAACATTGGACATGAAAGATGCATATTTTCATATTTTAATGTTGCCAGCGCACAGAAAATACCGCAGGTTCATGATAGAGGGCAAACACTACCAGTTCAGAGTGCTACCCTTCGGCATAGCATCAGCACCAAGGGTATTCACGAAGGTGCTGGCAGTGGCAGCGGCCCACCTGCGCAGGTTGTCCATCCCAGTTTACCCTTACCTCGACGACTGGCTCATAACAGGGGATTCTTACGAAACATGCTTCTCCAATACCCAAAAGACTGTAGACCTTTTGTTCCAGTTGGGCTTCTCCATCAACGAAAAGAAGTCCAGCCTAGACCCCAGCCAAATCAAACAATTCCTAGGGGCTCTAATTCAAACAAAGGACGGCCTCGTCTTCCCCTCCAAAGAGAGGGTCCAAAACATGCTGTTTCAGATCCCTCAATATGTGACCGGTCGAGAGGTGACGGTACGCAAAGCAATGCGCTTGCTAGGCATGATGGCGTTGTGTATTTATTTGGTACCTAACGCGCGCCTGCGCATGCGCCCAATGCAAGAGTGGCTCAACAGCCAGTGGTGTCAGGCCAGCGGACTATGGGACGATCTAGTGGTGGTCTCGCAGGCCTTGGTTCTCTCGCTACAGTGGTGGACAATGGAAAACCTGGGAAAAGGGAAACCCTTTGCCACACCCGCGGCGGAAGCCACTCTAACCACAGACGCATCCCTCACAGGATGGGGGGCTCACCTATCCCATCAGACTGCTCACGGAGTGTGGACTCCGAACGTAGCATCCAAACACATCAATCTACTGGAGCTACTAGCGGTGTTCAAGGCGCTAAAAGCCTTCCAGGAACGCCTACAAAGCAGGACAGTGATGGTCCTTACAGACAGCACCACAGCCATGTATTACATCAACAAGCAGGGGGGAACCCACTCTCCAGGACTGTCCAAACTGGCCCAAAATATATGGAAGTGGGCTCTCAAACAAGACATGTTCCTACTGTCACAACATGTACCAGGGGAACTCAATCTGCTGGCAGACAAACTCAGCAGAGATTTCCCCCTGCCCGAAGAGTACAAATGGCGACTGCACGAAGACATCGTCTTCGATGTCTTCACACAATGGGGATTCCCAGAAATAGACCTGTTCGCAACCCTGGAGAACTCACAATGCCTAAGTTACGCCTCCAGGTACCCCCAGAACCAATCCAAGCGGAACGGTCTGTCGATACAATGGTCAGGGAAATTTGTTTACGCTTTTCCCCCGACTCCCCTTCTCAACAAGGTGGTGCACAAGATGCACCAGGAACAAGTAACCATGATACTGGTGGCCCCAATGTGGGCCCGACAGCCATGGTTCGCTCACTTGATGGAGATGTCTCTATCTCCCCCAGTGAAACTTCCCTGCCCGTACAACATGCTGTCACAAGACAAGGGCAGGACCCTGCATCCATGCCCCCAGAACATGAACTTAGCAGCTTGGCTCCTGAGATCATAGAATTCGGACATCTACAGCTCCCGCAGAGATGCATGGACATCCTCAAAGAAGCCAGAAAACCTAACACTCGCCACTGCTATTCTAGCAAATGGAAGAGGTTTGTCATCTGGTGCAGGGGTAAGAGCATCAACCCGATTGACTGCTCTCCCACACATATTGTTCTATACCTGACCCACCTATTGGATTCAGGTCTAGTGTTCAATTCCATTAAAGTCCACCTAGCGGCACTTTCTGCATACACCACTTCCCAACTCAAGGTGTCGTGGTGGAAGATCCCTGTTATAAAGGCC
Organism: Ambystoma mexicanum; assembly: GCF_040938575.1. Taxonomy (NCBI): domain Eukaryota; kingdom Metazoa; phylum Chordata; class Amphibia; order Caudata; family Ambystomatidae; genus Ambystoma; species Ambystoma mexicanum. Next base: position 1,141,822,294 of record NC_090921.1, on the reverse strand, counting down.
TTCATGGGGGGAGTAAAGAGAATACACACCCCGATAGCTGACCCAGCTCCCGGATGGGACCTTAATGTGGTACTTACCAGACTCATGGGCTCACCATTCGAACCCATGCACAAAGCATCTCTTAAACACCTCACTATTAAGACTGCTTTTTTAATAGCTATCACCTCCATTAGGAGAGTAAGTGAACTTCAGGCTCTTTCTGTTCTAGACCCCTTCGTTACAGTTCAGAGATAAGGTGGTTCTACGCACTAACCCAAGGTTTGCTCCGAAATTCATCTCAAAATTCCACGTAAACCAGTCTATAGAACTACCAGCGTTCTTTCAAAATCCTTCCAACTTGGGAGAAAGGACTCTGCACACACTAGATGTGCGCAGAGCGGTCATGTTCTACATGGAAAGAACCAGACCACTGAGGAAGACTAATCAGTTCTTCGTCTCGGTGGCAGCAGGAAGAGAAGGGGATGCAGTTTCAAAGTCCACTATTTGTAGATGGATTGTTCAATGCATCACTCTCTGCTATACTCTTGCTAAGAGAGAACTGCCCTTTAGGCCAAGAGCACATTCTACTCGAGGCACGGGGGCGTCCATAGCATTCATTGCAAATGTTCCCCTTGAGTCCATCTGCAAAGCGGCTACCTGGAGTTCTGTGCACACCTTTACAAAACACTACTGTCTAGATGCACACTCTAGATCTGACTCCCAGGTGGGACAGGCAGTATTAAGACATCTTTTCTCTACTGTTCCTTCTCATAACCCACCGCCAACTCCGGGTACTGCTCGCTAGTCTATGCACAGCATGTGATTCTAAGCAGATTAACAAACATCAGAAGACCATGCATCACTTACCGTAAAAGCATTTCTGATGGTTGTATCTGCTTAGATTCACATGCGCCCACCCTTCCTCCCCGCTCGGATGGAAGGAACATAGACTTCCTTTTATATCTCTCTTTTCTGTACTCACTCACGTCTAGAAGGCTCCCTCAGGGCAGAAAAATAAAAACAGAGGGACCTCGACGCGTGAGGGATTGTGGGTACAACGCACGTCACTATAGGGATAGTGTTTCAGACACGCCTTGTCGACGTCCCTTTTTTCGACTACGAAAAACAAAATGCAATACTCCGCAGTGACCACTGGATGTCGGACCTATGCACAGCATGTGAATCTAAGCAGATACAACCATCAGAAATGCTTTTACGGTAAGTAATGCATTGTCATATGTCGGTGACCCGTTAGATGCCAATTCATCAGAGTAATTACAAGAAAATCATGTATTACAACAGATTCCATGAGAAAAATGAAGTTATCCCAAGGTGCATCATTATACATGAAATAGAGTAACCAATAATTCATACAATTGAAAAGTAAAATGTGGGTGGGGAAAAAAGGGAGACAAACATACAGAGACAAGAAAACGAATAAGGAATTAGTCTCGATATGTCTCAGACTTTAACATGTATGCAAATGGGTGTCAGTAATTATCACGACTTGCCCATACCAGGGGTCATTAATTCCTTGTATGTTATGTTATTTTGCACTTATATAGCGCCTTATATACCATTGGTATGGTCTGAAGGCGCTGGTAGGTTGAACGCCCTTGGGAACCGAAGTTCAGATCAGTAGAGAGAGTCCAAAGGTGCGTGTGCGCACCGGGTATGTGTGCAGCTAGTGCGGAATTCATGTGGTAGCTGCTTCTTAGCGGTAGGTGTGGTGGTTGAGATCATGAGTATGTGTTCGCTCTGGCCGGAATTATCCAGACCGAGTGTGGCAGCGTTAGGCCTGAGGGGAACGCCTGGCTGGGGGTGTGGGACCAGCGATGTTTACTTAGAGTGATGGGGAGTGAGCGGCAGATGTTGATATAAGAACAGTTATACTGAATGGTGTCATAGTATCACTGTGTTCTAGTTGAGTGGTGGTGTAAGGAGAGAGTAAGCGTGGGGTGTGATATGAAGGATGTTCTTTCTAAGGTTCCATGCATTCCGAGGTATACTATGTATGCCATGCAATTGAGTGGTCGGGTCAGTTCTATGCATTTTGGTCATTTTAGGCGTTCAAGATTGCACTACACACTCACGCGCTCTGGTTCACAATGCTCGTTCTATACTATGCTTTATTCTCTGGTGTGCTCCATGTGTGTTCTCCAGTATTCCATACGCATGCACTGTGATCTACACACTCATCTGGACAACATACTCATCCGCTTTATGCACTATTCTTCTGCTCTACATAGTCATTCGTTCGTCGTACTCATCTGCTCTACCTACCCATCCGCTCCATACACTTGTTCGTTCCACACTTATCCGCCTTCCACACTCATCCGCTAACTGCATTCATCCTCGACAGTCGTCCAGCACTCATTCGCTCTCCACACTCATCCGTTCTTGCTCTCCACCCTCCTCTGCTCTCCACCCTCCTCTGCTCTCCACCCTCCTCTGCTCTCCACCCTCCTCTGCTCTCCACCCTCCTCTGCTCTCCACCCTCCTCTGCTCTCCACCCTCCTCTGCTCTCCACCCTCCTCTGCTCTCCACCCTCCTCTGCTCTCCACCCTCCTCTGCTCTCACGCTCTACACCCATCCGATTTTCCATATTCATCCGCACTACATGCTCATCCGCTTTCCATGCTCGTCCGTTCTCCACATTCATCTGTTCTCGCTCTCCAGACTCATCCTCTCTCCTCAACTCATACGTTTTCCAGATTCATCCGCTCTCCATACTCGTCCGTTCTCCACGCTCATCCGTTCTCGCTCTACACACCCATCAACCCTCCATATTCGTCTGCTCTCCACGCTCCTCCGCTCAGATGTCCATCCAGACTATACGTTTGTCCGGTCAGATCAGTTCTACACGTACTCATCAACTCTACATGCTTGTCCACTCTACATACACCTCCACTCTGCATACTCATTGGTTCTAGTATGTTCCTCTATTTCCACTGATCTCTATATTCATTTGATCTTTCTAGTCGTCTGTTCTTCTATTCTCGCACCCTTCGACTTAGTGTGTTCATCTGTTCTATATGTTTTGTCTATTCTAAATATTTCGTCTGTTAGTCTATGGTACGGTGGGTGATGCTAGACTGGAATAGTGGGCGGGCAGAAAACTTGGTAGGTTTCGGGCGGGGCTGGGTGGCTGAGTGTGATGGGATGATCGGGTTTGGGTGGGGGATTTGAGGGAGGGGTGTGGGTGGTTGGGAGTTTCAGTTGCAGTTGATGAGAAATCGAGGGATAGGGGTTTCCGGAAGGGGGAGGGCGGAGAATGCAGGAGAGAGGTGGTGTGTCGTGACAGGGGAGGCGAGGAGTGCTGAGAGATTGAGGGGGACCAGGAGCGTTTCCTCTTTAGTTTCTTTGCTGCGACTGGTGTGTGGGAGAGGGCAGGTGGGTCAGATGGGGAGAGGGAGGCAGCTTCGGTTCGTGCTAGGGCTAGGCGCGCAGTTTTTAGGGAGGGGAAATGGTGCGGGTGGCAGGGGTATGAGGGCAAGGCGGTGGGTGGGTGGGTGGTTTCGGGGTGGGGTGTGCCAGGTCTGATAGTGAGGGGAGCGGGTGTGGGCCATGCTGGCGGGTCGAGGGTGGGGTTCAGGGGATGAGTGGTCTTAGGGTGAGAGGCTCGCCATTGTGCTCCTCTGGCTTGGTGTTTGGAGAGGGGGGTGGTAGCGAGTGTGGAGGAGGGTGGGGTGATTTTGGAGGGAGGGGGCTGGTGGGAAGGCAGAATGGAGAGTGGGGGTGGTCCATTGGGGTCGTTTCTGACAGAGACTGGTGGTGTGGGTGCGCTCATGATTGGTGTGGGCTTTTGGTTGATTTAGGGGGGTTTTGTGGTTGTACTTCTAGGATCGGGGGAGTTACGCCTTTAGGCACACTTCTAGGTTCAACTTGTCACAGACGAATATTAGACTATTTGATGTTCTCTAGATACAGTTGAGTTGTCGGCGGATGATATTAGTTTATTAGGCACATTTCAGAGTTGCCTTTACAGAGTCACCTGTACACAGGAGATTTTCGGTCGGTCTCTAGATTCACTTTACATAGAGGGGGTATTAGATTATTGTCGTCGTTTTAGATTCTACATTATACAGCTAAACTGTTAGTTGCCCTAATAGGATTGAGTAGGGCAAGCTAGTGGGAGTACTGCTTCCAATTCACCTTTATACTGGGAGGGTGTTGGGTATGAATCTAAATCAAGTTTGTATTGGATTATTAGTCGCCGTTTAGGTTCTACGTTACGCAGCTATACTGCTTAGTTATATTAATACGATTAGTTAGGGTATGCTAGTAGGTGCAGTTCTTCAGTTTGGCTTCATACAGGGAGGGTATTAGGGACTTTGTAACTTTTGTCAGAGAGGCTATTGGTCACAACTTCTAAATGCAATTGGGAACACTTCTAGATGCAATTGGGAACACTTTTAAATTCAACTTTCTCAGAGAGGCTATTGGGCGCAACTTCTAAATGCAATTGGGAACACTTCTAGATGCAATTGGGAACACTTCCGAATCCAGTTTTCCTCAGAGAGGCTATTGGGCGCAACTTCTAAATGCAATTGGGAATTCTTCTAAATCCAACTTTTCTCAGAGAGGCTATTGGGTGCAACTTCTAAATGCAATTGGGAATTCTTCTAAAATCAACTTTCACAGAGAGGCTATTGGGCGCAACTTTTCAATGCAGTTGGGAACACTTTTAAATGCAATTGGGAACACTTCAAAATTCAGCTTTCTATTGTGAAACTTTTCTCAGAGAGGCTATTGGGCGCAACTTCTAAATGCAATTGGGAACACTTCAAAATTCAGCTTTCTATTGGGAACACTTCAAAATGCAATTGGGTACATTTCTAAATGCAATTGGGAACACTTCTCAATGCAAATTTTTATTGGGGCAAATTTTAAATGTAATTGGGAACATTTCTAAATTCGAGTTTTCTCAGAGAGGCTATTGGGCGCAGCTTCTAAATGCAATAGGGAAACTTCAAATGCAATTGGGAACACTTCTAGCTGCAATTGGGAACACTTTTAAATTTGAGCTTTCTCAGAGAGGCTATTGGGCGCAACACTACAAATGCAATGAGATGTAAACCATAACACTAGATCTAAATATTTTTTCTCTGCATCTATTTTTGGATATCAGAACACTCTTAACTGGGATTTGTCCCATCAAACTACTACCACATACAAGGAATTAATGACCCCTGGTATGGGTAAGTCGTGATCATTATTACCGACACCCGTTTGCATACATGTTAAAGTCTGAGACATATCGAGACTAATTCCTTATTCGTTTTCTTGTCTCTGTATGTTTGTCTCCATTTTTTCCCACCCCCCCATTTTACTTTTCAATTGTATGAATTATTGGTTACTCTATTTCATGTATAATGATGCACCTTGGGATAACTTCATTTTTCTCATGGAATCTGTATGTTGTAATACATGATTTTCTTGTAATTACTCTGATGAATTGGCATCCATATAATGGGTCACGTTATGGTCACGTTAACGGCTATATATATATATATATATGTGTGTGTTTTTGTAATTTTTTGTATTTGCCTTCACTTTTTATCATTTTCAGCATGACCATACTAGCCCTGATTTGATAAAGGCCAGGAAAGGCCGAAACACGTGTAATCGTAATAAGGGCAATAATCTAAGATTCGATGCTTAATATTAGATGAAATTAAAACAAACCTTTCTCCAGCATTGGATCTTTCATGGATTCACATGCTTAGAATATTCCCCGTCGACAGACTGGGAACCCTCGGTAAGCTTATAAAGCCGTTTCCCATAGGAAAACATTTGACACTTTCGTGTCCTATCAACATCCTTTTGGGCCACGCATGCATGCCCCACTAGGACATGGCGGTATAAAAGCCCCGCCCCCGCGGCTCCCTTCAGATTTCAACAGTCTCCATGTAGTGGGAGCACCTTGTGTAGTCTACTATTTTGTTTAGGTTGTGCTGTTGCAGTTTTCTCCTGATGTCGGGAAAAGCGCTGTTCCGCCCGTGCACTACGTGCGGGTTGAAGGTGGTGTACGAGGGTGACGGACATATGGATTGCATATACTGTCCACACCCTCATCATTCGGCAGACAAGTGCGACATATGTAAGGGCTTCTCCCAGAAGACTCTTAAAGATCGGAGTCGAAGGCTTTTGGCATGGTTGAACGACAGAGCGTGGGCATACCCTCCTTCGGAGGTGGGATCCACGCGCAGCGCTGCCTCAGTGTCAAAATCTTCAGGGGCCCCGCGCCGCTCAACATCGTCGGAACCCCCGGTGAAGAAATCGCGACCGGCGGGGAGAGAATAATCGGAAGGCCATTCCAAGGACTCTTCGTCGAAGAAGGCCTCGTCATCCTCCTCTTCAACGAGGAAAGACAGAAAAGAAAAATCTAGATCCTCCTCGGGCGATCGTCATAGATCAGCCTCGGGTCGAGATGCAGAAAAACGCAGGTCAAGTTCGGAAAAGGCGGGAACGCCTCATAGGCCTGCACGACCACCACCGTGTACTACTTCTCTGCCGCTGACGCAGTTGGCCTCAACCGTTCCTGGACCGCAGACGACGACGTTGATGACGGAGCCGACTATCGCTTCGTCGACGGAGATCCCGCAAGTGGCCTGGCGTCCAGAGGTATACGACCCAATTTTGCCAGAGACACTCCTGCAGCAAGAGGCCTTGTCGGTGTCCTCGGGAGACGAGGATGTGAGAATAGCTGGCCCTGCAGACCTAGGGTTACAATGGGTTACCAGGCCTCTCTCCGGGAGCATTCCGGGTTCTACCCCTCTGCTCAATCCACAGTCACTTTTGTCATTGGAAGTCTTATCCACGTTGTAAACGCTGCTGAAGACACTGGATGACAGACTCCCTTGAACAACTCCGGCTAGGTCGGTCATCGACGACCCGGGCCCGTCTCGTCGACCACCGCCGTCAACCCCCGCGGCAGTGCCGCCGGATGCAAACCTCTTGGGCCCACGCCGCGAGGAAGGGGAGCTGATGGATTCGGACTCGGACAGCAGAGCCTCGTCAGCTGTCTCCCTTTCCCCCTCCAGGGATCCAACCTGGGAGTCTGAAGCAGAATTGGAAACCCCGAGAAGCCCGGCTCAGCCATCTCCCCCAGACGATATTGGGTCATTTCACACCATGATGGCCAGGGCTTGTATGGAATTCGGGCTGGCCCAGGAAGAAGAGAAAAAGGACCGTTTTTTCTTTTCGACCACATGGGGAAAAGGTCAGTGTTTTCAGTACCCATCCTGGATCATGTGTGGAAGGAAGGATTGTAGACCATGCGCCACTCTTTCTCGGAGCCAGCGATAAAGGGTCATCTAAGGCCCCGGACTCTACTCCCAAGTGCCTTTCCTCCCAACCAACTCTTGACTCGGTGGTATCGGCAGCAGCGGCGAGGAAAGGGAGAGCCCAGCACAAGTGCATGACCCCCCCGGAAAGTGATGCCAGACGACAGGATGCTTTCGGCAAAAAGTGCTGTCGGTAGGTGCTACCACAGTGAAAGCGGCCAATTCTCTAGCCATAGTTGCCAGATACGACAGGGAGATGTGGCACCGGCTGGCTCCTATACTGGAACACCTTCCGGATGAACATCGCAAAGCGGCTATGTTGCTGGTCAGGGAAGGTGAAGAGGCTTCCAATCATGCCATAAACATCGCAGTGGACCTCGTGGAGTCGGGGCTTAAGCAGGTGAATAACAGTGTGGTTCTCCGACGGCAGGCATGGCTAAAATGCACCAATTTCCGACCGGAGGTGCAGTAAAAGGTACTGGATATGCCTTTTGAAGGAGACCTCCTCTTTGGCAGAAGGTGGACGGAGCCCTGAAGGGCATGAAGGAGGACTCGGAGCGTTCCTTGGGGGCCCTCCAGTGGTCGGAGTTTCCGGTCTTTCTGGCCCTTCAGGGCAGCATCGGGAAATTCCAGATTCTCGGCATTGAGGGACAGATCCTTCAGTAGGCCAGCATACCCCTCCCAGGGATACAGAAGGGCTTCGCAAGCAGGTAAACATCGCCGGGACTACCAGGCCCCCAAGAAGGGAGCAGGCTACTAGTCGTCGACGAGGGGGTAAGCAGACCAAGGACCAGCAATGACAGGCATCGGAACGTTCTGGGGGGGCAGAGTATCATGTTACATCAATGAATGGGAACAAATAACGGATCAATGGGTGTTGGACACTGTAAGATACGGACATTCCCTGCAATTCAAAAGCAACCCTCCGCACATTCCACCGGCGTTTGTAGCTCAATCCCATCTGAGCGTGTTGCAGCAGGAAGTAGCACTTATGCTACAAAAAGGTGCTATAGAATTGGTTCCGTCGTCACAAAGGGGTCAAGGGGTTTATTCCCGATACTTTGTGGTGAAAAAGCCAAACGGAAAATGGCATCCCATCCTAGACCTGCGCGAGCTAAACAAATCATTGAAAAGCAGAAAGTTCAAGATGCTCACGCTCCAAGAAGTGATCCGGTCAGTTCAAGATGGAGATTTTCTGGCTTCTCTGGACCTGCAGGACACGTACTTCCACATACCGATGTGTCGGCGACACAAGAAGTTCCTAAGGTTTGTGGTAGGGCTGACTCAAGTTCACAGTACTTCCCTTTGAACTGAAATCTTCTCCCAGAACGTTCACGAAATGTTTGGCCCCAGTGGCAGTCTGGCTGAGAAGGCAAGGCCATCATGTATACCCGTATCTCGACGACTGGTTGGTGAGGGGGTCCTCCCCTAGGTCGACGCACAGAAGTCTGCAGGCCACCATGAACCTCTTACAACGGCTGGGGTTTGCGATAAACCTCGAGAAATCCTCATTAACACCGTCAAGAAGCTTGGTGTTCCTGGGTGCACAATTCGAGACCCAGTCAGGGTTAGTGAGGCTATCCCTCGACAGGATCACCAAACTCGGACGATTGGCAGGTCAGTTGAAAATCAATACCAGACTGTCAGTGAGAAAATATGTTGATCCTGGGCGCTATGGTGTCCTGCATTCCTCTGGTGGCCAACTGCCGCCTGTTCTTGCGGCCAGTGAAACGGTTTCTGGTGGACCGATGGACGCAGGCTCAAGGCCTCTGGTCAGACATACTGACCGTCGACGAGCTCATACTAGCTCTTCAGTGGTGGAAAAGTGTCCAGAATCTATCCAAAGGAGTACCCCTACAGGAGCCGGAGTTTCGGTTAACCATAGTGACGGACGCATGCCTAACTGGCTGGGGGGCACACATGGGCACTCCGCAAACACAAGACCGTTGGTCTCAGAGGGAATCTCTTCTGCACATCAACATTTTGGAACTGAGAGCAGTGCGCTGGGCCACATCAGAAGGTCCACAGTGAGCGTTTTAACGGACAACACCACAGCGATGTTTTACTTGAGGAAGCAAGGCGGCACACGATCCAGAACCCTTTCCATCGAGGCGTAGAAGGTGTGGCACTGGGCTATGAAACACGATATATCCATCGTAGCTCATCACCTTCCAGGAGTAAGGAACGAACAGGCGGACTTGCTCAGCAGAAATATGGACCAGATTCACGAGTGGGAAATGGGCACTGGTCAATTGTCGAAGGTCTTCGAGAAACTGGGGCGGCCTCCGCTGGATCTCTTCGCCATGAAGAGGAACAAAAAGTGCGAGATGTATGCCAGCAGGTGGCCACACGAAGATTTGCTGGGGGAAGCGTTCTCCTTCCCGCGGACGGAGCCTGAATATAGTGCTAGCAGGGTTAATGAAACCACCCTTTGAGCCAATGGCCACATCGTCGATGAAATTCTTGTCATGGAAAGTGGCTTTCCTAATAGCTATAACATCAGCTAGACGGATCTCGGAGTTGCAAGCGTTGGTCATAGACCCTCCGTAACTAAGATTTTTCAAGGACAAAGTGATTCTGTCAACAAGTCCTCGTTTCATCCCAAAAGTTCCTACAACTTATCATAAGCACTCATCCATTGTCCTGCCCACCTTCTTCGTGACCCCCTCATCGGCTGCGGAAAAGGTCCTACATACCTTGGATGTCAAGAGAGCTCTAAAATGTTACCTTCATCGAACTCAACAACTTCGATCTACGCAGCAACTCTTCGTTGCATATGGCCCTTCGGCAAAAGGGAAGGCAATTTCAAAACAGGGACTGGCCCGATGGTTCTCGTCGACGATTGCCTTCTGTCATTCAAAAGCGGGAAAACCGCTACAAGGAAGTCTGTGAGCTCATTAAACCAGGGCGACTTAGTTGTTGACGGCGTTGTAGGCAGGGGTACCACTGACAGACATTTGCCAGGCGGCAGCATGGTCAGTGCCTCACACATTTACCTGCCACTACTGCCTCGAATGACAGCATGCGGACGAAATACAGATGGGAAGAGCAGTCTTGCGACATCTATTTCAATAAGGTAAGCCCTTTTTCAAGAAGGGTTTATGCTGATCTGGACATGTATGTATTATGTATGTATGTATGTATACACATATATATATATATATCTGAGGCTTGTGGAATCTGCTTAGATCACATGCTGTGCATAGGCCGACATCTAGTGGAAGCGGCGGAGTATTACAGTTTGTTTTTCGAAACTCGAAAATGGGCGTCGACACAGGCGTGCCAGTAATACTATCCCTAGTGTGACGTCCACTGTACCCAAGATCCCTCACGCGTCTAGGATCCTCAGATTGTTTTTTTCCGCCATACTGGTCGGAAGCATTTTGCGGAGTCCCCTGGGCTTAGCCATAATTTTGCTAATAATCGAAATTTATAATTCTTTATTGACATCCTTCCCCCACCCCAACGTCGACCCTCGACTACGGCTGGAGAAGACATCGACCGTCGGCTGCTGCACGACGGATCTGGGCCTCGGAAGGCCGCTGGCCTCGGCCGGGCCTGGTAGGCCGCTGGCCTCGGCCCTGCAAGTAGGGAGAGTGGGGGGTGGTACATACTCTTCACTCTTGGTATATAGGTACACCTTATATATTTCCTACACTTACCAGCCCGCTGCCTCAAGGTGCGTATGGAGGGTACCCCTTTCCAATTCTGCCCCAGGTGCAACCGCAAATACCCTTGGGTCGACAGGCACACCACGTGCAATCTCTGCTTGCTGAGGGACCACCCCGAAGCGAACTGCAGAGCGTGTAGTAGGTTTAAACCTAAGACACTTAAGGACCGTTCGACAAAGCGTTGGGCCCACCACGCCAGGCAGGCGGCCATGGCAGCGGAGGGCGCCTTCAGCGATGGCAGCGACACCGTACTTTCGGATGGCGAGGGCATTACGGCGTCAAAAGACAGCCGAGCGCAGGTCCCCGACTTCGGAAGGTCGTCCGGCAGGGCGGCTATGGGGAAGACCCCCGGCGACGCAAGCGCTACACACCCTACACACACTAAGCACACTAAGTCCAACCGAACCTCGACGACGTCGACTTCTCGGAAAGAGGCACAGATAGAACGGTCCGACTCAGTGTCCTCTGGGCGCTCTCGATCGAGATCGCCTCATGACGCAAGGCAATCATCCACTCTTGCCAAGAGTGCCTCGCTCCCTAGACTAATGGAAGTTCGATCGTCGGAGGACGAAGACGACTTCCACCCCCAGGCCGCGCTCCAAGAGACGGAGCCCGCAGTTAACACCAGCGAGGCCCCACGCTCGAAAAACACAGATACCTCTTCCGATCCTCGACGCCAGGCGTCGAAAGTCTCCGGGGCCTCCAAGGGACAGGGAAAACATTTTTCCACGCACGGGGACGGGGGGAAACAGCGGAAAGCACATTCTTCCACTCCTGTAAGACCATCCTTCCCCCCCGAAGCAGACAGACAAATACAAGTCTACTGAGAGATCAACATCCAGCAAGGGTACCCTTGATAAGTCCCCTAAATTGCCTACTAAAGTCATCCCCTGTTCCAAAGAATGGTCCAGTGAAGACATAGACAGGGTCATGTCAAGGATGTCTTCCTTGGCAGATTTTTACGACAAGAATCCAGAGCATTTCCTCTCGTATGACCCTCAGAGGGCCACACCCTCAGGTTCCACTGATCCTATCCCCCCAAGTAAAAAGGCCCGGTTCGAAAGACCTGAACCCTTTGAGGTGCAGCCTTACTCTACTCCATACTCTACTCCACACCCCAGGTACCAAGGAGAGCTTTTCCCTGAGGGGGACCAGGAGTTTGAAATTATGGAGGAACAAACCGGGACGGAATACTATGCGGATGAGGAGGACCAGGAGGAGGGAGAAGATGAGCAGGAAATTTACAGAGTAGATTCCCCGGTACAGAACGAAGCCCCAATTACCGACTCGCCAGTCGATAACCAGCCCCTCCTTAATGAGGTTCTTGCTCGCGCGGCAGAACATTTTCAAAGGGACTTCGCAGAAGAGTTGGTGGGAGAGAGGAGGCCGGTCGCTCAGACCATCCCTATCCTTAAATCCATCCAACGAAGAATAGATCCGTCCCTGGTGAACCCAAACCTCACCAGAGCAGTCAACCCCAGGGTCGAAAAAACTTTTCCGGGCAGCCCAGTCTGACCCTCTCTATATAAGAGGACATCTTAAACCAGACTCCCTAGTTGTTACCAACACTCGGAAGAGGGCTGGAACACCCTTCTCTTCGTCAGAAGCTCCTCCCGACAAGGAGAGCAAGAAACTTTACGGGTTTGGCAGGAAGGTAGCCTCAACGTCCGCCTACCAAGCAAGGATTGCTAACTCCACCACCCTGTTGGCCAGCTACAACTGCCATCAATGGGAAGAGGTCGCGGCACTCGTAGCCTCTGCTCCTGAACCGTTAAAGGGCCAATTGGCTCGGATCTCGGCAGAAGGGAGAGCCGTGTCTGGTTGCATATTGAAAGCAACTTTCGACGCCGCGGACAACGCAGGGAGATTGATAGCAGAAGGTACTCTTATCAAAAGACATGCGTGGTTACGGCAGTCGGGGTTCAAAACAGAAACTCAGGCTTCATTAATAGACAAGCCGGTGGAACCCGATCTATTGTTTGGGAAAGCGGTCGAAGACGCACTGAAAAACGCCAAGGACGAATACGAAACACTGAAATCCCTTGGCCAACTAACCAACAAACCCCCTAACCAGAGGGGGAACAGTAATTTTCGTCGCCCACGCGGCCAAAATTCACAAAGCGGCAACTATGCCCAGGGACAGGGTACACAGTGGAACAACAGCCAACAGTCTACCCAAAGTTACGGCAGGGGTAACAAAAGAGGTCGTGGGGAGAGGCAGAGGCAGCCCCAACAAGGGAGGTGGCACGCCTCCACCAAAGCAGTGACGCTCAGTTCAGGGTCCCTTCTCACGCAACCCCAGTAGGGGGACGCATTTCCAACTTCACCCAGGCTTGGGAAGGGATCACCTCAGACAGATGGGTGCTGTCAACAGTGTCCACAGGATATTGTATAGAATTACTGCAGCGTCCCCGGAACCATCCTCCACGACAAAGAGTACACTCCTTAAAACATCAGAAGATCCTTCTCGAGGAGATCGCCATTCTGCTAGAAAAGGACGCGATAGAAATCGTCCCAGGACACCAGGTAAACAAGGGTATCTATTCAACTTACTTCCTTGTGCCAAAGAAAGATTTGACAATGCGCCCAGTATTGGACTTACGGCCTGCCAACAAGTATGTCAAGCCCCAAAAATTCCGTATGACCACGCTACAAGAGGTAATCCCCCTCCTAAAAAAGGTGGATTACATGGCAACCTTGGATATGAAAGATGCTTATTTTCATATTTCCATGCTCCCGGCGCACAGAAAGTACTTGCGCTTCAAGGTGGACAGTCGCCACTACCAATTCAAGGTACTGCCCTTCGGGATAGCTTCAGCACCAAGGGTATTCACCAAGGTACTGGCGGTGGCAGCTGCACACCTACGCAGGGAGGCAATCCCAGTGTACCCTTATCTGGACGACTGGCTCATAACGGGGGAAACCCCAGGAATTTGCAGGACAAACATTCAAAGGACTATCGACCTCCTCCACGAATTAGGCTTCTCAATCAACGAGAAGAAGTCAAGCCTGGTGCCAAGCACCTCAAAACAGTTCCTAGGAGCAATCCTAGATACTCAGAAAGGGTTGACCTTCCCTTCGGAAGAGAGAATTCGGAATATACTACTGCAAATTCCACATTATCAGTCCGTCAACAAATAACGGTACGCAAAGCAATGCGGTTACTGGGCATGATGGCGTCATGCATTTACCTGGTCCCCCACGCGCGACTGCGCATGCGTCCCATGCAGGAATGGTTGGCGAAACAGTGGTCTCGGGCAAGTGGTCAGTGGGACGATCTAGTGGTCGTTTCGCCAACACTTGTACAGAGCCTACACTGGTGGACAAGAGAGAATCTCGCAAGGGGAAAACCCTTTTACGATCCCGAAGTACAGGCAGTGGTGACTACAGATGCATGCCTGACTGGGTGGGGAGCTCACCATCTCCACCACACAGCTCAGGGTCTCTGGTCTCACTCAGTAGCCAAGAACCACATAAACCTGCTAGAGCTTCTGGCAGTATTCAGAGCGCTTCGGGCGTTCGAGCCCCATCTACTAAACTTGTCGGTGCAGATCCGGACGGACAGCACGACAGCCATGTTCTATCTGAACAAGCAAAGAGGGACTCGTTCGCCAAATCTGTCCAAGCTTGCCCAGAAAATTTGGATATGGGCACTCAGACGGAACATCCTCCTGTCATCGCAACATGTTCCAGGGGAGCTCAATTCCCTAGCGGATGCGCTAAGCAGAAACTCCCTCCCAGAAGAACACGAATGGGTCCTTCACAGAAAGATCGTAGAAGATCTCTTCTTTCAGTGGGGTTTCCCCACTATAGACTTATTCGCCACAAGCGAAAACAAACAATGCCCAGGATTTGCATCCAGGTTCCCCCAGCCAGACTCCCAAGGGAACGCCCTGTGGATGAACTGGTCAGGGATGTTTGCGTACGCTTTTCCACCAACTCCTCTCATCAGGAAGGTGGTGTACAAGATGAACAAGGAATCGATGACGCTCATCCTAGTTGCTCCCATGTGGGCGAGACAACCATGGTTTCCACACCTACGCAGGATGGCGGTGTGCGAGCCCATCAAACTTCCAGCCTGGTACAACCTACTGTCCCAGCAACAAGGTCAAACAGTGCACCAGCAACCCAACTCAATGAACCTGGCAGCATGGCTCCTGAGGTCATATAGTTTGGACATCTCAATTTACCACAGAGGTGTATGGACATCCTAAAAGAATCCAGGAAACCAAACACAAGGCACTGTTACTTTGACAAGTGGAAGAGATTTGTTATTTGGTGCCAGAATAAACAAATCAACCCTGTTGATTGCACTCCTTCCAACATTGTGACATACATGCTCCACCTGCTGGATGCAGGATTGGTTTTTAACTCTCTGAAAGTACACCTGGCAGCCCTCTCGGCTTACACCACATCCCATAACAGGGTGTCGTGGTGGAAAGTACCAGTAGTTAAAGCCTTCATGGAAGGAGTAAAGAGACTTCACCCTCCTATTTCGAACCCACCGCCAGGATGGGACCTTAATGTGGTGCTAGCTAAGCTCATGGGCCCCCCCTTTCGAACCCATGCATAAAAGTAGTCTCAAACACCTGACTTATAAAACGGCCTTCTTAGTAGCCATTACCTCTATAAGAAGGGTCAGTGAAATTCAGGCTCTGTCAGTGCAGGATCCTTTCTTTACTATCCACAAAGACAAACTGGTTTTACGCACACACCCTAGGTTCTCACCTAAATTTATATCAAAGTTCCATGTAAACCAGTCCATCGAGCTTCCGGCTTTTTTCCAGAACCCGCAAAGCTCGGCTGAGGTGAAACTACACACCCTAGATGTGCGTAGGGCGGTCCTCTACTATGTAAATAAAACCAGACCGCTAAGGAAAACAGATCAACTGTTTGTCTCCGTAGCTACAGGCAGAGAGGGAGATCACGTCTCTAAAGGCGCTATCTCGAAGTGGATTATCAACTGTATACAGCTGTGTTACTCTCTTTCTGAAAAAACTCTGCCTTTTACGCCAAGAGCCCACTCAACTAGAGGCATTGGGGCCACTCTGGCTTTCATTGCAAATGTTCCCCTCGACACCATTTGCAAAGCAGCTACTTGGAGCTCTATTCACACTTTTACTCAGCATTACTGCATTGACACTCATTCCAAGACAGATACACAAGTGGGACAAGCGGTTCTAAGACACCTGTTTGCTCATGACCCTTCTCACATCCCACCTCCTTCTTCTGGTACTGCTCGCTAATCTATGCACAGCTCGACTGTGACTCAGGATTTTCTTGGCAAAGTCAGAGGCACCTGCAAGGAGGTTTATCAGATCATTGGGCCACGATAGGTCCTGTGTATTCCTAATGCCATTTGACTAGCTCCATCTACTGGACCGCATTCACCAACTCTGTTGAGATGCCGAGCAAGACTTCCCCTATCTCTGCCTTGGGCGATCATTGTTAAAACCAATGCCAGCGAAAAGTGCTTGGGGGTGGTGTTCAGGCCTGTGAAAGGGAATTGCGGAACTGGGAGGCTGCACACTTTTCCAATTGGAGGGAGATGGCTGCAACCTTTCAGGCCCTCAGGACATTTTGGCCAACTCTGAGGGGGGAAGGCGGTGATGGTACAAACGGACAAAACCACAACTGTTTTGTATATCAACCGACAGTGGGGTTGCCAAACACGATCACTGGGGAACCTGGAAAGATCTCTAAGGTTCTGGGCAGAGCAGAATCTGTTGTTTTTCAAAGCAGTACACAGGGGTCTGCACCTCACTGTGGCAGTCAGGCTCTGCAGGGTATTCCCGTCAAGAGACTGGGAACTAAGCAAGAATGTTTTCTGGGGAGTCTGCAAACGATTAGGTACCCCGTGGCTGGACCCGTTAGCTTCTCCCCAGAATGCTCAGACGTCCCTGTTCTGCTCCCAATGTTGCTGCCAGGGGCGTCGGGAGTGGACGCTTTAGCCATCGCATGGCCAAGGGGGTCTGCTATACGCATTTCCCCTCCGTCCCCGATTGCCTCTGATCCCAAAGGTCAAAACCAGGGACTCAGAGGTGGAGGTTATTCGGTTTGCCCCGATCTGCCCATGCAGGGGGCTAGTTTCACTTGGTGGAGTTGGCGGTTCTTCCGCTTCCGAGATTCCCGGCCCCAGTGCTTCATGCTCGAAGGAAGGGGCTCTGATGGTGGGGAGGGCATGGAAGTTGAAAGGAAAACGTTGCGGCCCAAAAGGCTTTCCGTTTGTGTAATTAACTCGATCCAAGTGGATAGACGACTGTCCTTTGTGAAATCCTACTCTAGACACTGGAAATGTTTCAGGTCTTCGTGCATCAAGAATGGTACGGGGGGGCTCAAAGTCCTCCTATTCTTGCAGGATGGGTTTGACCTGGGTCTGGCATTGTCCTTGCTACAGTCTCAGTGGGCTATAATCTAGGCCTTTTGAGGTCCCTCGGGGTGGGGGGGGGGAGGGCTGAGGATTACATGCTGGTTTACAGGTTGAGGTGTATTTCCTTAGACTTAGACCAGTGGTAGTTTTGTGCTTGGGCCCCTGAGATATTCCCCTGGTGATCAGAGCCCTTAAGAGAATCTGTTTGATCCACTGGTGGAAGTACCTTTGAAAATACTCTGCTACAAGACTGCTTTTCTTGTATCCATCGCGTCAGCCAAGAGACTGGGGAAAATGTGCACTCTGTTGTGTAGGCCACCCCTCTTGGTGTTCCAGGAGGAGGCTGGTTCTCTGATATGCCCGCCTTCTTACAACCAAAGGTAACCTCTACATTAAATTGTTCCCAGGAAGTGGTGCTCCCTGCCTTTTAGCCCAACCTGGGCTCCACTGAAGAATAAGCCGAGCTGTCTGGATATGGGAAGGTCTGTATTGGTGTACTTAAAAACGCTCAAGGATTATGCAGTGTGTTGACAACCTCCATCACATTTAGATGCCCTCAGCCCAGACTGAAAGCTTTGGTTAAGACCATTAGCTGTTGGGTTTGTGAGTCTATTGTACTGGCCTATCTGTCCATTGGGGGTCCCTTCTCCTGAAGGAATACAGGACTGGGCCAAAAGAGCTGTTGCCGCTTGCTGGGCAGAGGCTCATGGTGTCTCAATTGAGAAAATGTGTAGGTCTGCCACATGGGCAACTCCAAATACCCGTATCAGCGCTATAGGTTGAATTTGCATTGGGTGGGTGCTGGGTCCTTCGGTTCAGGTGTGCTGGGGTGGGGACCTTGTGAGTCACTTGTTCTGTGAATAAAATGGTGCTGGGAATTTGCATATCCTATTGGTTGTGCGTCTGGTTCTTGCCCATTCAGAAGTCTTCAGTTAGTATACTTCGCACCTAAGTACTGGAAAGAGAAAGAGGGACGTGGAGGTAATGTGGAAATTACTTTCCAGTAATCTTCTTTACTCCTTAGCCTACTCTTTCTTGGTACAGTACTCTAGTCCCGCCTCTCCCTCCTGACATGGCTGAATGGGGTTATGGATTGGGTATAGTTATCTAAGGCTGGTTGGGTGGGTGGATTATATCCCATGGGGAGGGGCAGGATCTAACAAATAAGAGATGGAAAAATGATTCCTGGGTAGCTCAGACCCCTCACGGGCAAGTACTTTTGTTAAGAATTTCAATCGAGTGACACACACCTTGGTCTCGGCTGAAATGCTTATCTTTTTATATTGATTCAATGTTGAGATGGTACACCACTCATATCACACACCCTTTTCAAATACCCTGGCTCACAATGGACCAAGAACCAAGCTGTTTGGTAAAATACAATATTTATTTATTTTAAAATTCTAAAGAAATCATACACTTTTTAATATGGGGCAGCAATCACCAATGGGGTGATAATTAAAATCAGAATGTGAGCAATTCACTGTATTTAACCTGCTAGTGGAACATGTACACAGCACAGCGGGATAGGAGTACTTTTTGGATTAGGAAAGATAGCACTCAAGTTAGAATTTGCCTCTGCGATGTTCCCTCAACCCACAAATAATCAATCCTGAGTGGGTAAACAGAAGCAACAGGTAATCAGGAATGAGAAATGGGAAACAGAATCCAAATCTGACCTTCCCACCCAAAATAAGAGAAAAACGGATTTTAAACCCCTTTCAATGTTATAAAATGACACTCTGAAATGGACAAATAATGAATGTGTGTTTAAAAACCTTGAAGCACTAATAATCACAAAGAATGGCTTACCAAAAGCATACATTTTGAAATTGATTGGCAAGTTTAAAACAGATTGCAGCAAAATTATGTGTGAGTTGCATTTTCCCATTCCCGCCTATAATTAACCAAAAGTTTTTTTTTAAATAAAAATGGGTGATTCAGAGTTTTTGGTTGGGAAATAGCTATAGATCACAGGTACACTATGGAAGTGAAAGTCTCTCTCTTACTGGTAAATTGAATGCGATATGGAAGGTAGAGTGAAGTTCGTTTTTAGGGAAATAAAGCAGTGAACAGAGGAATCGTCTTTAAAATTGAAAGGCAAATCTCACTGAAACTAGATTTAATGGCTATGAAAAGAGGAACGCCACACATGAATATCAAGTTACGCTGCAGTTGTAACCCTTCACGCAGTGTACCCCTTTTCTTAAAGGAAAATTAATTTATTTAAACACAATATCGCTGATGACTTAGGATCTATAAAAGACAGAAATGAAGAGAAACGTGGCGCTAACACTAGAAATCAAGGGCAAGGTTGCACAGATAATTCTGACAGTTTTACAAGTTAGCCGGGTAAGGATGGGATGACTTGGAGAGTGGGATAAGGAGCAAGACAAGATATACTATGGGTTCAGATGGGGTAGGGATGATACTTACAGTACACTTTTAGTTTGGGATTTTGGACCGTCAAGGGTTCTGGTCACTACATGGAAGGGCGCCTGGCAAAAAGCTGGGCAGTTCTGGTCACCGGATGGCACTCCTGGACTTAAAATTCTGGTCTCTGGATACTAAAGTCAAATGGATGGCATGGTAGCAGGATGGCAGGATGCATGCAGTGAGTGATATCAGGATGCTTCCCAAAAACACCACAGCTTTCCCCTTTGGTTATTTGGGAATTTTAGTGGGATTTCAAATGTGAGGCCTTGCTGGAGCAGGATCAGCAATGCTTGGGTTTTGCAGTGGACCCAGGAGTAGGGTCAGCAATGCTTTGGCCTTGTAGTTGGGGTCTGGAATCTGGATGGATGGAACAGGAACGCAGCGCAGTAACATCAGGAAGAGTGTGTGTGTTTAGAGTCTTGTCAGGGACTCTTATTTATAATGCCAAGTGACATCATCAAAGTATATGACTGGGGCAGGCTTAGCTAAACACGCCTCTAACAACGGGATAGGACAAGGGTGATAGTCTCCGCCTCTCTCTCAGCTGGTTGGATTTCAGGAAAATGTCGGATCTATGAGGTGAGTTTTACAATGTCCAAAAACCTCCCATAGCTGAACTACAATCGATTTTTCCATACATTTATACAATTGCAATCTCTTAACAAATTATATACACGGGTTACATATTTTGTGCAGCACATTGCAGTCCAATCCTCCGGTCCGTGACACCTTGTTTCACCCTTCTACCAGTTTTTCGCGCTTTTCAATGGGATTTATATTACTCAAAATTCTATAACTTTATACATGGGTGTGGATTATCATAAGGGATGTATGTACACACAAATTCACATTTGAAACATGGATTCTTTCCTCGTAATCTGCCATATTTTGCCATTTCTGTCCCCAAGGTGTCAGTGAATTCTACCATGTCTTAAAGGAAAGCCCATAAGATTATATTTAAAACTGCAAACATTTTACATTTTTTTACTAATTCTTGCTGCAGAGATAAAACGTCTTTAAAGTTTATTTATAAAATAGTCTTTGGACGCAAATGGCAGTCCATGTCACTGGATCATTTTTTTTCCTTCCTTCAACTGTTACCAACGGACATTTCCTTCAAAGCAAGGTGGGGGTTTCTCAGCTTAATTGAAGGTTTTATTGCCCCTTCACACTTCACAAGTTAGTGTCCCAGGACTTCTATTGTCCCAGCCTGGAGCACAGACGAATGTCTGACGGGCGTGTGAACTTTCTTTGTCCTGGCCCATTCAAAGTTATTCAAGCTGGCAATTATCACTTTCGTGTCCTGGAAGTTTATGGTGTGTCTCCCTTCTTGGGGTGAAATTTTAGGGCTGGCAACTGGAATAAGTTTTTTTTTTTTTTTTTTTTTTTTTGGGAGCTTGCAAATTCAGCCCATGTGCTTTTAAATCTCTTTTTTTATTCTGGGTCCGGAATTAAAAGAAACCTGTGGAATAAAAATAGCCCCTGCATGTATTTTCACCAGCCACAAACCCCTTTGCATTGCTAGGTAATGGCAGGCTTTCCTTCAACAGTTTACCTTTTTAAATGGCCATTTTCTCCTTTAGTTTTGCAAAAGCCCATTTTTACACATATGTTGAGAACTGCTAGCATTTCCTTTCAAATGTGATTTTGCCATCTGACTTCCCAATATTGCCTTGCAGCCATAGTGAGTTTCTTGTATGCAACAGTCTGTACAAGGCAAAGGTGTCCTGGAATGGACATGTGCACAGAGCAGAAAGTGAAGTTTCTTGTTGATTTCCCTGCGTTGGTTTGGCAGGGCCTGTCATTCAGGGATTATGCCTGGTTTTGGTGAGGCACAATGAAATATCCTGGGCATGGCAGGGCCTTTTTAATCACAGTAGTTTTTAAGACCGAACAGATGGAATTGGCGTCAAAGCAGCATTTTTATAGGGTAAAAATGTTTCATTTTGAAGGGGAATTTTGGGTTTTCAGCAAAGCAGTGCTGCCTTCACTTTATTCCATTTATATGTTTCAGAACACACTGGCATGCTTTTTCAGTGTCCCCTTGTTCCATCCTGCCTGAAGTGCTTGACAGCACGGTGCAGCCATCTTTTTGTTGCAGCAAAAACGCAGTTTTGAGGTCCTGATGCGCGCACAGGAGCCAGCGCAGCCATTTGCAGTTTTCTGCAGACAGGCAGCTTGGTGATGTGGTGAAATAGTGTTGAGGCGGTCAATATATTCCACACTGTAAGGAGGAAGAGTAGGACTAGGAGTAATGAAGATTACCGGTGAGTAATTCCCACATTTGAAACTAACAGCCATTCTTGTAATAAAGTTTGCATTGTCTGCATAGAGCAAGTGGAGATGCAACTCGCCCTTGTCCCCCTTACCGCACAGTTTCCAGAATTGGAAGTCCCGGCCACCTCCATGGTTGCATCAACGAACAAATTAAATATCTGGGGTGGGCGAGGAGGGGTGTAAATGCAAGTTACATAATCTGCAACTAAAGTTCTCCAGCCTTGATGTTTTTCAGAGATTCACACATGACTAGTATTTTTCGGTCTTCCCAGAGAGGCTCAGTCTGAGTTTAGACTGATTCCATGCTTTTCAGAATCTGAAGATGGCCTCTGTGGACAGACAGAATGGTGATCCGGGAGGTGCTGCTGAGCAGCCAAACATGGTGGCTGCCTGATGAAAAGCTCTGCACTGTACAAAGTATCCTGTGGAGAAAACCACTTGTAGCAACACATTGTTCGATGCAGCGGTCCTGATGCAGAGGGTCTGACTCTGTTGATGACCCACTGGAAAGAGACATTTTTGGACATTTGGGCTGGGGGCGACATTGGAGGCCAGTGGTGTGCCTCCATGGCCTTCAATAGCTAGTGTGGCTTGCCGAAATTGCGCCGGCTGAAGGCACTCATGGTGGCAACAGTTAAGACAGACACAAGTTATCACAGTTCAAGGGTGTTTATTAAACTGTATAAATGGGTGAGAAAAACACCCTACTCTAAACCTAAATCTTAATAAATAAAACTATTGCCAATCCTTACGGCTAAGGTACACAAGAGTGTGGGATAGTGTTCACAAGAAAAGAAAGAAGTGTTCACAAATTATAAGTCGGCATGTTCTAGCTGAGGTTTTCCATTCCCCACGTTTTTTGCACAGGACAAGGTGGGACTCATGACCACAGCAAACTCCTGCGGTTCTCCAGCACAAGGCTACAGTTACTTTCTGAGATATGAGGACCTTCAGTGTTGTCTCTTTTTCTGTAAAGTCTCTTGCCTCCGAGGGCCTGATGTGTCCAATACCAAAATAAAAGTTCTTTCTGTATGTACGTTTTGGTGATGGCTCTTCACCCCTGGATCCTCCTCTTCTGGGTTCAGACCCTTCTCGAATGTTGGCCTCCCTACATCGGGTTCACTATAGCCTTTTTACTCTATTTCACTTGTATTCACGAGTCTCAATGTCTTTTTTTAAACAATATTTCACTGTGGACATCCCTCAGCCGAATTCACCCTCATCAACACAAGGATCATGGGGGTTATCGCTCTTCTAGCCCCCCCAAATCCCCCATTTTATAGGCATCCCTCAGCTGGGTTTACATTTGTTAGTTACTCAGTTCACTTTGCTTTACACAATGCAGAATTTACTTCCCTTAGCTTTCCTCTTGGTTACAATAGTCTCCTTCCGTCAGGCTCAGACCTGCAATTCACTGTAAATATCCCTCGGTTGAGTCATGTTCGTCATTCTAACAAAGTTCATGATTTTAACATCTCGTTAGAAATGCGAGGTGCCCTTCCCCTAGCTTTCTTTCGGCATCTCTCTGTCGGGTTCACACTTGCCTTAGCTCGTTAGACCTCTTAGGTTCTTTTCCTACTTATTCTCGGTTTCAGCTCCCAATCAGTGTTCTCGGGGTGTTACTGACCACCCTAATTCGCAGGCATCCCTCTGTTGGGTTCACATTTGCCACAAACACACTTGGTACCCTCAACGTGTCAACGACTTTCGACTATACAAGGCCTTTTCACTCGACCCTTGTGTGGCCACTTGATCTCTTATGTCACTCTCCTAGGGCCTTCTGGTATCGGCAGTTTCAACAAAAGTGGATCGGCCAGAATATTTCAAATGAGTGCCCATGTTACGCCAGACCACTCTGCAGCTGGTCTCCCCCTGGGTTTTTACCAGTTCTGTAACAGTCTTTGTTCATTGATTCACATTATGTTGCCATTTGCAAATTTCACTCAACACAGTTCAGTTTACTACTGGTTCTCCCTCTGACTAACCGGCTGTGATGAACCGTTTATTATTTCTTGTCTCTGGAGTCAAGGCTGGTACCACGGTAGCAAGCGTCTCTCCCTGCTTTGGTAATCCGTGTAGGAGGACTCAGTGCGCTGTTGACATCTGTTGGACAACAAGCTAGCTTTTGTTCCAGGCCTTCTGATTCCTTCCACTGAGGCTTCGCATGTCTGGGGGGAAAAGGGCTAGGGCACTTCCCTCCTTGTCCTTTTGGTTCTCGATGCTTTTCTCCTCCTCTTGAACTGCCGTCCTGGAATAGCTGCCTCCTCGTGCGGTTTGCCTTCCTCCAAGTGTGCTCTCTTGCTCCACCTTTTATCACTGTGGGCAAGGGAAAGGGCCATCCTGTGTGTATGGTTGTCAGTTGCTTGACTCTGCCTTATGCTTGTGTTGGGACATGTCGGGTAAACGGCCCTGGTGTTGGTCCGTTGACTTTCATGGTGTAAGTGTGTGTGTGTGTGTCGGAAAGAGGGGGGTAGAAATTCTGAGTATTCTATGCGGTGGGATGGGGGAAAAGGTGTTACAAGGAAAGGGGTACCGCGTCTCACGTGTCAGTGTCCCACTTCCTCTCCCCGAGGACCCCCTCATCCAGGTGATCCTCCCTCACTAGACCACCCCCAGGAACTGGATCCAGTAGCTATTGCCGTGGGCTGCTTCGGATCCCAAAACCGGGCCAATTTTGACTCTTCCTGGCATGCAGGCCTCAGTATGTGCCGCTTAGCTGCTGTCAGCAGTTGTAGCCGGGGCTCTGCACTGAGTGCATTCGGCAACTGTTGCCTGACTTTGGCCCTCCTGGCTGCTATGGTGTGGTGAAGTGCCACCCTCCACCCACTCAATGGATCCATGGTGTGGGGTGATGGTGAGTGGAGAGGCGCTTGGGTGCATCCTGGGTTGCCAGATCCCTGTGCTTCTTCACCACCCCTGCCAAGAAGTGACTGTGTCCCAGCACGGGGAGAGGAGGCAAACTATAGGGTACAGGTAGACTGGCAAGAGTTGTGGGGACAGCACCTGTCCATTGTCCTCCAATACTTGTATGGTGGGTGAGTTATTCCCCCAGGGAGTGGGCAAAAGGCAGAGCAACTTGGACACCTTCACCAAAGCCATGTTGAATGCACCCAGGAAAGAGGCTGTTTTGGAGAACCCCCCTGGGGGTGACGGAGATGGGGGAGGGTGCATGCTTGGCCATGCAACAATTATGCCGGGGCAGGCAGGAGGGTTTTGCCTCCGTGTCAAATTGGATATCACCAGCAATATTAACTTGCTAAAGGCCATGATATACAAAGAAAGAGCATGCATAACTGTAAGAGAAAGGATCAGCATAGCTGAGGATATCGCAGCACTGAGCACCACGATGGACTCAATGGCAAAAAGCTTGAAAGCAGTGACAGCCAAGTGTGAAGACCTAGAATTGAGGTCTCGGTGCAATAACATTCGGTTATTAGGGGTTCTGGAGAAACGACACCAAGGTAGCATGGGCTGCACTAACTATCATAGAGGGTATGAGGGACAGGGACTGTGTAAAGGTCTGAGGTTTCTTCACTCACATTGCAAGGAATACACTCACTACTCCTCGGTACATGACTCAGCTACACACATTGATTACTGGGTGCTTCTGCAGCCACTGAGATCTCAGAATGTCATGTAATATTCTTCCAGGCACTTATTCTGACCTCTTGCCAAGGTTACTAAAAATATGCCTGGGAACTGTGGTGCAAGGGAAGGTCACGTGGAGATGTAATCTACTTGGGCAGGCATTTTATTTTTTGAAACTTTATTTTTCGCTTGGCAGACAGTTGCGCAACAATACCAGAACAGGTCAGGTTATACATGCATCAGGCGCCAGGTCGGGGGCAACTTCAAACTGAATGGAACGACATACACATACATCCAGGACTGTGGGCTGTAACATCAGTCAGAGGGGCGTGAACCTGTCTGACAACCCATATACCAGCACTTGCATAGCCGTTGTTTAATCAGTACAGTGCTGTGCCGGATAACCTTGAAATTCACACCAAACGTCTTTCGGTTTGGACGTGCCAGGTAAGGTTCTTATATACACATCTTCAAAATACTCAGCCCAAATGAGGCCAACATCCAGTCCCTACCTGTTGGGGGATTCACATCCTTCCACTTTCTCAAAATACAGCCTTTTGCCATCAAGCACCCCCATATTAAGACAGGGTCTAACCCTCTGCTCGGGAATGTCTTCCAACAGCCAAAACCAAACACTCATGGGGGTAGTATGGCAGTGTATCCAAAACATACCCCAACGGTGGCAGCCCCAGAACAGATGCGTATGATCTATAAGGAACTCATGGTGGCAATAGTAAGACCGACACAAGTGATCACAGTCCAAGGGTGTTTATTGAACTTTTGTAAGGGTGTGATAAACCTAAATCTACAGATGGGAGCAAGCTACGACCGTCAAATAATATTAATGCAGTCCTAGGGGAGTCTTGGCAAAATAAAAGGTCCTATAATAAAAAAAAACTGTTGGCAATCCTTGCCACTAATTTACAAATAATGCGGGGTAGTGTTCACGAAAAAATGTCAGGATGCTCGGGCCGATAGCCTCGCTTCTCCATGTTTTCAGCACTGGGCAAGGCGGGTCACTCGAGCAAAGCACACACTCTGGTCTCTGCTACACAAGGATACAGTTCTGTTTTTACCAGTTCAGGACCTTCTGTGTCAAGTCTCTTTACTTCTGACCAGTCTCTTGATGCAGAGGGCCTGCTGTACCATACACAACACGCATACGTTCTTTTCCTTTTTTCTAATATTCAATTTGGGTGTTCACCCTGGATGCCCCTCTTCCGGGCTCAGATCCCTTTCATTTGTTCAATTAGTCTCCCTGAGTCAGACTCAGACCAATTGTGACATACATTACACTATCAAAGACTTTCGAATGTGTACAGGGTTTAGCTTGACCCACACATGACCACTTTGATTTCAGTATCTTTTTCTCTCGCATTCACCATCAGTTGGATACCTAACAGACTTTCGAATGAGCACCCACGTGGCGTGCCAGACCACTCTGTGTATTGTATCTTTCCACCCCCAGGCTGGATCCAAAAGCGATTGCTGTGTCTTGGTCACTTGGACGACAGATCCCAGAGGGCTAGCGGGTGAGACACCTTCACGTTTCTCACAGATCAGTCTTCTCTACTTTATGGCGAGGGTACCATGTCTGGGTAGATCTTACTAAGTTTACTTGGGGTATAGTACAATCTGTTCAATATTGTACTGCATAAGCTTAAATCTGGTATTTAATGAGTTTTAGTCAAAACCTACATCCTTCCCCACTGCTCTTCTGTGAGCTCAACTCCTAGCTCTTTCACCCATTGCTGCCCAGCAGTGACCACCCTCCTACTTGATTTGCCAACAAGCATCCCATAAAATGTTGCGCGTATTCTGCGACACCCAAAGGTATGCCTCCCATCGCTTGGACACTGCTGCCGTAGCCTGTAGTACTGCCGAATTCCTGCCATTGTACCCTTGTGCCCCTGTTTCCAGGTGTCCTTAGTAAGGAACTCCCCTCCCCTGGGAACAGATCCCCCCCCCCGTTTCCCCCAATCCCTGGTAGCCCAGTTTCTCCTACACTCCAGAGTTTGGCCTAACCTGGGGAAGTTCCATAGAGGGCAAACACTTGTAATAGGGGTGGTCTCCCCCGGTCAGTCGGAACATAGTGCGCCATGACCAAATGGTGGTGTGTATGGGGTCAAATGGACAGTCATACGTGTACTTGGTGTCGAAGGAGGGTTTTAATGTTGGCATTACTGGCGGCCAGGCGCTCCAATCGGGCGTGAGGGGAAGTCCCTCAGTTCCATACCAGTATGTTGCAAATTGTGCCTGCACCTCTAACCAGTTGTCTCAAAATTCGGTGCAGCAAACCCACCCATATTATATGGTACTGCCAAGTCTACCCACTTTTTCCGAGCCGCTCCCGCTTGCCATAGAAATTGTGACAATGAACCGTGGAGTTTAATTAAAAGTCCCTGCCCGGCCAAATGGGCACGTTGGTGAACAAACATATCGGCTTGGGCAGGAGAATCATTTTCACCAGTGCCTACTTGCCTGCCAATGAGAGCGGAATATTCCGCCATTTCAGAAATTCATTGGCGACATAGGTACCTTGCGCTTCATAGTTTTTGTTATCCGAAACCCTAGATATTTGAAACTCGGGTGTCCACTTCAGAGGGTACATCTTGCAAGGCTTAGCTGTGCCGTCTGTCAGGGGGAACATTTCTAACTTTGTATAAATAATCGTGAATCCCGAAAATGTGCCAAACTCCATGATGTCCAGCATAATTGGGTCCAGGTCTTCATGTGGATCCCTGACATATTAAAGTATATTGTCGCGTAGGGAGATGATTTCTGGAGATCCGAACAGTCTGACAGATCTCAGGCGCATTTCAATCATGTCTGTCATGGGCTCTGTTGCAAGCGCAAATAGCAATGGGGACAAGGGACAGCCCTGATGCGTTTCCTGCCCAACATCCAACGGCTCAGACAATTGAGAATTAAAAAGGACCCTAGCCATGGGCTGGGAATACAGGAGCTTAATAAATTGGATCAGGTTATCTCCAAGTCTGCATTTGTCAAGGACCACAAACGGGTAGTCCCACGAGACCGTATCGAAGGCCTTCTCGGAGTCCAACGTGATGGTTGAGGCACTGGGGTCAGATGGGAGATGACCTTGAAAATTCGAACATTCAAAGCTGTGGATCTACTGGGAATTAATCCCATCTGTTCACAACGGGAGCAGCCTCTTTGCTATAATTCTAGCAAATATTTTCATATCAATGTTTAACGACCGCGGCCTATATGGTCCAGTCACTGGCTGGCTTCCCCGGGTTAAGCAGGATGTTAATGGTGGGCTTGCAGAGTGATGCCGGCAGGATTGCAGCCTCAAGTGCCTCCTCCCACACCCGCAAGGGTTGAGGGGAAAGTATCGCTCTGTATGCTACGTAAAACTCAGCAGTTAGCCCATCTGACCAGAAGCCTTGCCTCTGGGGAGATATTTCCCCCGATTGCACACAGTGAATGGCTCATTGATCTGATCCCTAGCACTTGCTGATAGTCTTGACATAGGTATACCCTCCAGCAGGGAGTGAATAGCCCACTCCCGCCGCACTGGGCAAGCCTGATAGAAGGATTCATGGAAACGACTGAACGCCTCGTGGATCTCTCGATCCGTGTGCCTAAGCTCCTCACCCCCCACCCCTCACCCATCATCTAGGTTCTCCTCCACTTGTGGGGTACCAGGCTCTGCCCGCAGCAGTCGGACCAGCATCTGTCCCGGGCGGTCCCCCTTCCTGTAGTGTCGCGCTGCCGCTGGTTTCGCAAAGTATTTAGTCTCCTGGTGCGCATGTGCCTGAAAGAGCTCTTGCTTAGTGCAAATTTACGCCAGGACCAGCAGGTTTGACGCTGCATGCGTATGCATTTTCGAGGTCTTTAAGCTGGCGTTCACAAGCCTCAAGGTCACGCCTAATGATCCGGAAAACCCTGAATTCTTTTGACAATGCCATCCCACGAATATATACTTTAAATGACTCAAACAGCATGCCCTGTGACATAGCCTCAGGGGTGTTGTGGATAAAAAAGGTACAGATATCCTCACCTCAATATCGGATTTAAACACGGTCATGCAATGTCTCTGACTTGAATCTCCAAGCTGCCCCATTGTGCGCTTCCCCACCCAGCGTAAACTGCATAGTGAAGGAGGAGTGGTCTGAAAACGTATGAGGAAGAATATCCACCTGACACACCTTTCTCACTAGTTGCTTAGAGCAAGACCAAATCAATGCGGGAAGACATGTCATGTACCGATGAATAAAAAGTATACTGTCGATTTTACGGGTTCAGGCCTCTCCAGATGTCACGCAGTTCAAGCCACTCCATTTGGCTAAGTAAACTGCGGGCAGCTCTGAATGGCGGTCTAGGGGCTGTCCCGGTCCGATCCATAAACTGATCTAATATAGTTTACCCACTACCCGTAGATTACTGAGAATGCCGGATAAGAGTCAATCACTTTTGCTGCAACATTCTCATAGAAACCATGGGAATCCGCATTCAGACCATATGTATTAACCATCACGATTTCAATCCCTTCAAGAACCCCATGTACCACGACATGCCGTCCCTCGGGATCAACCTGCGTACCCTTAAATGTAATCTTAAGGGATTTGTGGATCGAGTGAGAACCCCCTCTGGATTGGGATGAATAGGACACAAACCTAGATTAACCCCAAGATGTGGCAACTGATTTATTAGTGCGAGATTCTGCCTCGGTCACATGCACTTTCCCGTTCCAGCTTAGCATTAATGGTGGAAAACATGTCATCCAGTTTACCACTCACCTCAGCAAATCCAGTTTGCATACTATTCATGCTCTGCCGCAGGCCAGGCATGTCGGAGGCGGCAGTCCCTAAAACTTCCCCCTGCTCTCCCCTAGGACATTGGCATGTTTTGCTCACCTGTCTAGCAAAGGAGTCGATCTTGCTCTGCTTTTTGGAGCCTCCACTCCCCTTTGTCATTGTTGCCCCAGGTGTGGATACATAAGTCACAGGGTCTCAATGGTGGTGTCCCCCGTACAGCTGAGGGGGCTCCTCACCCTGCAAGGTCTGCAGGTGGGAAGGGCAAATGATGTTGCCAGCACACAGTCTCATTGTCCAGGGCCTACTCGCATTCACCTGTGCACCAAAAGATGCCTGCCACTGTAGGGTACTCCCCAAAAGTGAAACTAGTCAAGCGCTCAAATGACAGGTCTCGGGGATCGCAGTGTGAGCACAGTCCAATGGTCAGCATCAGCAAAACTCACTGAGTGGGCCCTCCTCCAGCCCCTCATTCACCAAGCCAGCATCCAGTGACTATAAAGGGGCGTGTGGGTAGGGTGATCAGACGTCCGGGTTTTCCAGAGGTCCCGGGAGTTTTTTCTTTTTTGAAACCTCATCTGGGGTTTGCATGTTTGGGGGGGCTACGGTAATTAAAACCGTAATTATTTTTCACAACACTTTCAGAATTTTGATGTTGGGGGTTTACCTTGAAGCCCCAACCTCTCTGGTACAAGTCAGAACACTTACTGACTGTGCCACAGAGATTGGCTGGGAAATGATTGTACAGCAAGCCATGTAATATCAATCGGAGCTTACGATCGTTTTGGATTAACATGCCACGATTCACAGACAAAACTGCACAAATGAGATTATATACAGTTTATAGAAAGGAGAAGTGCTGGAAATATGGTTGGGGGTGGTTGTGGGGGCGTGTTGGGAGAGGGGCGGTAATTGGTGGGCTGCGACGGGGTAGTCCCTCTTATGATGTTGGCCGTCCAGATTTTCAACAAAAAAAACGGGTCACCCTGTGTGTGGGGCCTGCTGTACCCCTGAGCCCTCCGATCTCTATGCTGCGTGGTAAGCGCTGATGCAGCTGCAGCCCGTACACACCTCGAGGAGGCCGCTGCGAGGGAGTCTGCTCCGCTCGCTCAACTTTCGGTCTGCGCGAAGACCCAGGTGACAGACACATCTCCCACCCACCCCACCGAGCCTGTGCAGCCAGCGCCGCGGCACATGGGTTACCAGGCCAGGCTCACTTCAGGCCTCTTCTGTCCCGGCAGCATGCAAGTCACTGGTGCCGCCGGCAGCAAGCTCTCCCTCAGCAGCAAGGCATTCCGACACCAGTTGTGGTGTTTTAGGAACCCAGGCAATCTGGCTCACGTGTCCGCAATAGAGTCTGAGGTGCGGAGCACAGAGCTCAATAGGCTGAGTAGTGTGGGCTCCCCTTCGCTCTAATTCCCTAACCCTGGTACCCCTGATACCGCAGTAATAAAACAGACAGGGTTTTTGTTAGTGGAAAAAATTATGGCCGTAGGCTATTTTATTTTCTACAGAAAATAGCACCAACAATAAACCTAACAAGCAATAATGACACCAACTCGCTTTAGGGCACTTCGTGTCCAGGAGGTGTAGATGCCCCGCCCTCTCCTTGGCTGGTCTTAGTTATCCGGGGCATCCGATCCTGGACACGTGCCGCCGCCTACGACTTTCTGTAACCGTGTACCGAAGGAAGTACTCGGCGTTCCTGTTCCTTGTTCTTTCTCCTCGCCTTTTTGTTTGGTGGCAAAACGTTTCCTTCTCCCCCTGTTCCAGGCCCTGGGAGCCTACCCGTAGTAGGTGAGCTCCTTAACTGCTTGTGCTTGTCCTTCTTTCGTAGGGGTACTTATACCCCGTTGGCCCATTGTTGTGATTGCTGGGGGGCAGGACTTCCTCCTGCCCCCCTGTTGTTTTTCCCCACACCTTTCCCCCTGAATGTTTGCGTTGCCCTGGCAACGCCACGGGTGAGGGCGCCGCTTGGCTGCCCCTCCCCTTGCTATTCGCGCCGTTTGGTTCCCCCACCCCGCGCCTAACCCCCCAGGCCCTCTATCGTGCCGCACTTTGTGCCGCACGGGGCCTGGGGCATAGGCTGAGTAGTGTGGGCTCCCCTTCGCTCTAATTACCTAACCCTGGTATCCCTGATACCGCAGTAATAAAACAGACAGGGTTTTTGTTAGTAGAAAAAATTATGGCCGTAGGCTATTTTATTTTCTACAGAAAATAGCACCAACAATACACATAACGAGCAATGACACCAACTCGCTTTTGGGCACTTCGTGTCCAGGAGGTGTAGATGCCCCGCCATCTCCTTGGCTGGTCTGTTACCCGGGGCATCCGATCCTGGACACGTGCTGCCACACCTGAGTGGGTGACGCCTCGGCCGCTCAGGTCCCCCCAAAAAGCGTTCCTACTTGCAACCTCGTTCAGCTAAGGCTCTAAAAATGTTATCCGTAAAAATTCCCATCCCTTTGATGGATAGATGTATCCCGTCCTGGTGGAACATCTGTGGATTGTTCTGCGACAAACCATGCTTTATAAACTGGAGCCCCATGCTCCTACAGTACTTTTCTACTGCCTTGTTGAGCTTTTTCCTTGCGATTTCGATTGCATGCCTCCTGTGCGCGCCGTACCAGACTCTGCGTGTAACTTATCTCCGACATGAAAATTTCGGTTTTCCACCAGCAATGCTCTATCGCCCTTAGGGACTCGCACATGCTGCGCAACAGCTCGCCCTTATTTGTTTTGACCAGGTCCTTTCCGCCCAGGTGGATTACCAGATACTCAGGGGAGGGGGAGGGTCCCTAAACCCGATCAGATCCGATAAACAATTGTGAATGTCCTCCCAATTCATCCCTGGGAGGCCCCACCAGGATGTTATTGTCTTTTTAAAAGGCAGGCCCTCTTTGAAGTCTTCGATCCACCTGCCTGCCCGGGTTACAAATGAGTGGCCGACTAGCCATGCCGACTTGTAGGGGCTCGTATCTGCATTGGGTGGATAGGAGAGAAATCATCAAGTGTTCTCTTACATATCTTTTGAAGCATTGAGACCTCCACCCCCCTATTTTCCTCACTCCTTTTTCTCCCAAGCCTCCTTCCCATGCCGACGTGGCTGCCCCTATTCTGAAGGAGTGGGTCCCAAACTCCGCTGCATCCCACCCTGCTTCGGCTATGGTTTTCTTTAGCACTGCTCGGAATTGGTATCTGCTGATCGCCCTGCCGTCCCTGTGTATTAGTAGCTGTCCCCCGACATCGGGCCGTACTTCAGTAAATTCCTGGGTGATGCACCTGGGGCATGCTCCCTATCCTTAATGCAATTCAGCTCTATTGTTCTACCTTTCCCCATCTGGTCTGTTTTCGATTTCCTAAGTACTATTGACATGCCCTTGGACCCTAAGCTGATGTCTCCTCTTGCTAGGCCGTCCCCTGCAACTGTGTTGCGCCCTACCAGTTCCCCAATCCTTAAAGCCCCATAATACGCTAGTGCGAATGCCGCCCTGAACAGCCTTGTCTCATAATTGTTGCTGCACGTACCTTGCAACAGTTGTAACAGTTTTATCATTTTACCAAAATTCATGGGTCTCCTACTATTCGGCTTCTTTCCTTCCAATTTTGCCCAGCCCTTCATTGCATATTTTATCCGTGGGCTAAATGTTGGGTCTGTCACCCCTGCCACCTTAGAGGTATATGCGACTGTGGCCAAATGTGCTGCCGCCCAGCTTTTTCTTTTCCCTTGTGCAAATGCTTTCTCCAGGAAGTCACACATTTTGGAGATTGTAATATCCCCCACTTCTTGCAAACCAGTTTCTTTTAACACATTATTTACATGTTTCTTGTATTGCTTACCAGTTTTGTATGTTATGGCGTTCCTGGCCAATCTTTCTATCACTTGGCCTTGCACTTCCTCTTCTGAGTCAACCTTGTAGCTGACCGTTTTTCCTCCATTGCTTTTAATGGGACCCATGCCTTCTGTGGCGTGGGCGTTTTTATCTTGTTTGCATCCGGCCGCAGCTCTCGGAACTTGTCCCACTGGAAACGAGACAAGGCGTCAGCAACAACATTTGCATCACCGGCGATATGCCTCGCCTTTAAGACCACATTATTATTCAGACACTCCAATGTAATTGCCCTCATTAATTGCAATACCAGCGGGCATGATGCGCTTCCATTGTTTATTACATGCACTACTGCCATGTTGTCTGACCAAACATTTAGCTCTTTGCTATTCAGCTCTGCCTCCCATGCACATAGAGCAACCCAGATAGGAAACAGCTCCAGTAATGTAATATTACTCGTCCAAGCTGCCTCCTGCCATGCCTTTGGCCACTTTTCTGCGCACCAGTCTGTTCCTAATATTGCCCCAAAACCAAATCCCCCGGCTGCATCTGTAAATGGCACCCTCTTGCTCTCTTTGTTTAATGGTGAGCGCCAGATCACCGCTCCGTTGAATGTTTTAAGGAATACACCCCAAACTTCCAAATCTTTCTTGATTCCCCCGCCAATTCTGACTCTGTGGTGACCTTCTTTTGCCCCTCTTGTTCGCTGTTCAATCCTTCTCTGGAATAACCTGCCTTGTGGTATAACCCTACCAGCAAAGTTTAGTTTACCTGCCAGTGATTGCAATTCCTTAACCGTGGCCTTATTTTTCCCTTTTAGGCTTTTGATTGTTCTCAATAGGTCTGCTACCTTTTCCTCCGGGATCCTGCACACTCCCTTTCATGAGTCTATTTCTATACCCAGAAATTGGATTCTGAGTGGGACCCATTGTTTTTTCTTCCGCCAGCGGGAAGCCCCACTCTTCTGTTAATGTCATGAATTTATTCAAGGTCGCCCTACATAATTCGGAACCCTGTGGCCCCACGAATAAAAAATCGTCCAAGTAGTGAACTACTTGTGCCTCCTCCAG
Organism: Ambystoma mexicanum; assembly: GCF_040938575.1. Taxonomy (NCBI): domain Eukaryota; kingdom Metazoa; phylum Chordata; class Amphibia; order Caudata; family Ambystomatidae; genus Ambystoma; species Ambystoma mexicanum. The sequence goes on along the minus strand of NC_090921.1, from coordinate 1,141,787,003 downwards.
CTCCTTTGTTAGTGACCATTGTAAGAATGAACGTACTTTTTCAAAATATGCGCACGAGATGGCGCAACCCATTGGTAGGCATTTATCAACATAATATTCACCCTCCCAGTGCATGCATAGCCACCTCTGTGATTCCCAATTGACTGGGAGTAAGCGAAATGCTGACTTTATATTTACCTTTCCCTGCCTTCCTGACCACCTGTACTGCGTCCTGAAAATCTGCATAAGTCACTGATACTGCCTCTTGTGATATGCCATCGTTCACTGATGCACCTGGGGGATATGATAAGTGGTGAATCAGCCTGAAACCGCCTGCCTCCTTCTTTGGGACCAGCCCCAATGGTGAGCATATGTATTCTTCAAATGGGGGAGACCTGTATGGGCCCCCTATCCTTCCCAGTTCTACTTCTTTCTTGATTTCCTGGCCCACTAACACTCTGTTTTCTAAGGCGGATTTCAGGTTTTTCGGGATATTCTGGGAACCATGACCCTCAAATGGTATGTTGAAGCCATCCTGGAAGCATCTTCTGATCGTCTTTGCGACTTCTTTGTCTGGGAATACCTGCAGCCACTTCTCCATTCTTTCAACCCTAACCGGCGTGGCCCCTTTCTCCTCGTTTTTCTTAGCTCTGTTTTTCCAGAACCCTGTGTGTGCTGGATGTTGTTCTGGTACATTTTGCTGTACTATGTTCGCCCCTACAATTTTCGCATCTGTGGCTGAATTTGCATTTCTTGCCCCAGCTACATGGTACCCCATTCTCAAAGTTTCTACATTGCGCTGCCTCTGTCCTAGTTGGCCCATTGGTACTTCTACCACCCCCTTGCGCTGTTGGCAATATACTGTTCTGCCAACTTCTCGGTGTGCTGTATTGCCTGCTCCGAAAACTCTGATCCCTTGTTCTGTCATAATTGCTCTCATATCTTCTGTTACTGTATCTATAATCGTTTCTAAAATCGTTCTGCCAATAGTGCCTCCTTTGATAACCTCCCGTACTATTCTGTTCCCTGGCGTCCCATTTTTCTTTTAGCACATTAAATATGTACAGATTGAAGTTCTCTTCATCCCAACCTATGCCTGGGAAGCAATCTATTTCCTTTCTAAATCCGTGGTCATATTCTTTCCATGCATCTCCCCCAAATGCTTTGTAAACCTTCAACACCCTCTGCTGGTATGTTACCAGTGACAACCCGTCTTCTGGGTATTTTTGCAGTATGATAGTGGACATAATTTGGAAAGACGCTGTCCAATTAACATTCCTAGCTACTGGTGCCCTCCTCAGTAAGCCCTTCTCATCCTGTTTTATATCTTCTAATGCTACGTTCTGACCTCTCTTCTGTACATCTAGCAATGAAAAGATATCTATAAATTCTTTCCTCCATATTTTTTCCTTCACCTTCTCGTTAATGTACCATGCCTGGGCCTTCATCGAACGCCCCTGGGCGTCCTTCCCGACCGTGGCCCTGCCATATTTTCATTACTGTGGCTGGTTCTTGTACTGCTATGCTCGTAAACCCGGTCCGCGCCACCGGTATGCTGGTGTTCCTCCCCTGAGGAGTAGCTCCTGGTGGAACCCCTTTTCCCTCCCCCTATGGGATGGGTACCCCGCTGTCTGCTGTGCCTGGCCCATCAGCCCCCTGACCGTCTCCAGCCCCCTCTGCCCTGGTGGTCTTCTGCTTATCTTTGCATATTACACCCTTCCATCTCACCCAAGCCTTCAAGTGCTCCCTTTCCTCTTCCTCGCTACTCTCCTCCTCGTCGGATGTTACTGCCGTTTGCTCGGCCCTGTGGTTTTTGTGTGTTTTTTCTTTTCCCTCCTGAGTGACTTACCCTGAACCGTGATGCATTCTTTCAACATTTTAACAATTTTTTCCCCAATGTTATCAATTTTTTCTTTACCTTTTTTGTTGGTTTTCTTTTGCCGCCTCTTAGGCTCCTCTGGCTGTTCTTGTGGCCCACCTGCCACCTCTCTCGCCCTCTGCTCCTCTTCGCTGCTGCTGGACTCCTCGTAGCAAAGGCGACATTGCCCTTGCCTTCTCCTTCTGCATCAGCTCTAGCACCCACTGTGTTCCATATTCCTTTTCTTCTTTTTTAGCCCATGCGCTAAATTCCTGCGCTCTTCTTGCCCTTTCTTCAGCCATTGTTTCCAAAATTTCGTCCTGAGATCTTCTTCGCTATATGGTTCTTCCAGGTGCTGCCTGTGTCCCCGGGCTGCTGTTCAATATGCTATTTGCCCTTTTGCCCTGTAACTCAGGCTCCCAGCGTGCCTAACCAATTAGCTGCTTTTCTTCTAACTGTCCGGGTGTCTGCACTTTATAAAAAAGTTCCCAGCACAAAATGCGTGCTCCGCCGGGCCTTTCACCTCCCTTGAGGGCCCCTCGTAAATCGTGCCTTGTGCCCGTCTCTTTAAATAATCTGTAGAAGGCAATATGACCCTGACGTGATTTGCGCACGCGGCCTTCTGATCTGGAGTCAAACGCCCTCACTTGCACGACGAGGTCCTTGCAGCCTCTTTCCAATGATGCTTTCCCCGTATGGGCCACGCCCCTTGCCGCCTCTCCGTTCGCGGGCTTTGTAATGTGCCTGTATTCGCGTCCTCCGACGCGGCTCGTCTTGCTGCCCGCCTGCTGCTCCCGCTCTCCGCACCTCTTCGCCCGCTGCCGCCGGCTTCTGCTGCGGCTGGTGTTCCCTCGCTGACGCCCTGCAGCTGCTCACGAGGCTCCGTCCGGCGCTCTCAGCCCTCCGGCTCCTGGGAAACCCGCGGCTCTTGGGGAAACTCTGCACGGCTCCAACGACGCACAGCTGTCCCCTCCTGGCAGTCTTCTCCACGAGGCTCCGGCGATGCTCTGCTGTCCGCTCGTGGCACTCTTCTCCACGTTGCTCCGGCGGTGGTCAGCTGGAGTGCAACTCCAGAGGGGGAGAACCAGAAACCCTGAAAAGCCCGTAGAGGCAAGACGCAAAACGTTTTCTTCTCCCCCTGTTCCAGGCCCTGGGAGCCTACCCGTAGTAGGTGAGCTCCTTACCTGCTTGTCCTTCTTTCGTAGGGGTACTTATACCCTGTTGGCCCATTGTTGTGATTGCTCGGGGCAGGACTTCCTCCTGCCCCCCTGTTTTTCCCCACACCTTTCCCCCAGAATGTTTGCGTTGCCATGGCAACGCCGTGGGTGAGGGCGCCGCTTGGCTGCCCCTCCCCTTGCTATTCACGCCGTTTGGTTCCCCCACCCCACGCCTAACCCCCCAGGCCCTCTATCGTGCCGCACTTTGTGCCGCACTGGACCTGGGGCAGAAGATGCAGGCAGCTCAACAGTGACCCTCACTTTGGCAGGCATTTAAGTATATATTCAGGACATTAATGCCTTACGGAATATGAGGTTATTTACACTATCCGGAAGGAGCTGTCGAATTCAGAGCAGAAGCGTAGGGTAGAGTGCTAGAATGCAAGTAAATTCCCGAAAGCCTTGAATAGACTCCCCCGACAAATGGGAACACTTGATGTGTGTCATGGTAATGATGCTCCCATATTCGGATGTCCCACCTACAACGGACAAAATCGAAGCCCGGTAAAGAGGGGTGCGTTTTGTGGTGGTAAGCGATATGTTTGTTAACAAAATATTCATATTGTTAGAGGAAGTGCAGCAAAACTTGGGGTATAGCTCATTGCAATATCTCCGGCTGAGATCCGCCTACCACACCAAATCGAACTGCCTCTTAGCAGATCCTCCTATCTAGGCATGCATACAACTCTTGGTGGGCAAGACCGCGCAGCCATTTGATTTCCAGTCTTTACACCATGGTGGCAGTGCCGTCTAAGGCCCAGGGAAAATGGTTAAGGGCGTTGAGCACAGAATTGGAGGATGTAACATGTACTCAAATATGTAAATTAGCTAAAGAGGTGTCTTTAAATTCGAATTGCAATGCAATTTAAGGTACTCCGTGAGATTCACTATACACCAGCAAAAATTAATGCTGAAGCAAATGCTAAATGCTCTAGTTGTAACCTGCCCAGTGCCAATTATATACATCTTGTGGCAATGTCCTACATTAAGAATTCTGGTGCAGTGTTGTTCGTGGTGGTGGCTGTGGAAATCCCACAAGACCCCTTGGTGGGGTGTTATAAGATGTCGGTAGTAAAATTCAAGTTCTTGTACTTAGCCTTTCTGTTAGCAAAAGGGGCAATAATCCTGTTGAGGTGGAAACGGCAAAGCCCTCCCACGTTCAAGCAATGGTTGAAAGACCTCACCTGGCCCAACAATAATGAAGAAACCTATTTATCATTAATACATTCGATTAATCGACAGAGGGATATCTGGAAGGACTACAGTGATGCCTGCGTTCCAAAGAGACCCCTTCTGAGGATGTGGAATGAGTACTGACAGTCTGGTCATCCTCTTCAGAAATTGTATATGTTAGTGCCTGTAAACACCGACAGCAATGTACTCGGTGCAAATGTAAATATTAATGTATCAGTAGAAAGTGTATGAGAGTCTACATGATAAGATTTCAAAATAAATGTTTAAAGAAAAGAATGGTAATCCACTTCATTGGCGGCACGGCAAGTTGCCAGTAATGGGGTTGCAAGGCTGCACACAGTGCCGCAATTTTCTTTACTGACTATGGGAATATTCAAAGCATGTCAATCCATGAACGGTCCAGTCGCTGAGAAACGGATTTACAGGTAACGTGTTTCTTAGTGTCTTCTGTACTTATTTGTGGTCGATATATGGTGTTTGCTCAGTAGTCTTTGTGGACTGTAGCTGCATTTTTTTCTTTGGTTTCCACTTAATTTACGTTTTAAACTCGCAGCATGGATGTGTGGAGAATAGCGATCAGTGTCGACTAACAATTATAGTTGGGAACACAGTAATACTTTAAATTAACTCTAATTCGACAGATGCAGAAGTTCTGAACAATCATTGCAGTGTAAAAGTGTACATGCATGCTCAATACTGCATCAGTCTAGTGCCGGCGGAAACGCAGGGCCTTTTAATGATTATGTAGCCATTGTTAGCATTATGCTGTCTTTGTGCTAGTATAATTGACGTTTATGCACTGCAATTACCGCACATGGTAGAATAAGCTCCGCCCATGCCCACCGACCATTAAAATGTGTAACTATAATACGTTACATTTAAGTTTCACTTGTACTCCATTGTCCCGGGGAGAGCAATTTAAGCTGAGTATTGCGATTACCCATCTCTTTGCCTATAGAAGCCTGGCAGTTGATGTTTCTCAGGTGCCGTTCATCAATTGATTGCTGCCTCTTTCTCTCGGCTGGTGAACCAACCAGGATGCTGATCTGCTTAACAAGCTATGCAAAAAATAACAAAAAGATCAAATTGAAATACAAAAATAATTGAAAAAGGAAATACTTCCAGCAGGTATCGTTGTGGTGATCAGAGCGCAACACTTATTAGATTGGGCTATAAGGTGTCGCTTGCGACAGCTATAAGTTGAAACTATTGCATTTGAGTACAGATGGGGAGAAATGGCCTGTCAGCTTGTAGGTGGTGTTTGGCTATTAGCCCACCCATTGACTGCCCATTTCCATTCCTACCCAGTTCCTACCCAAAACACTTCATCATGGGAACTCTTTGAGCTTGCTTTAATCAAATTTGCTTTGCTTGTTCTAAATATATATAGAGAAAGGGTATTTAAACTCACTTCTAGTTCCTTCAAAAACTGGAAAAAAGCTTGAGCTGCTCCAATCTTTGAGAAAGGCTGAAAGCGAGTAATGGAACTTACTGAGCTAATGCTTCCTAACCACTCCTAATTCCTCTTGGTAGTGTTGCATTCATAGGTGGTCTAATTGCAAAGTGGCCTAGCAATCGGATTGGACTACTCTTTCTAGGCTGAGATGTGCATGTGATTTTCCTATGGTTTTCCCTCCTGTAATTGCACAGGCATGCTAAATACTAATCTGAGGGAAAACTGTCTAGAGAACCATCCAGTAGTTAGCAGTCATTTAATGTATTGTAATGTAACAACATTAATAAAGCGTAACTATTTAAAGCTTTCCGTTCATCACCATCTGATTTTCTAAAACAGTTGCCTGGTTATAACTAGAACTGTCCTGAGCTTGCTTTAAGTTCCTAATGTACATCTCACCGACACGTAATAAAGCTAAAACATGCTTACGTCGCCAAGCCCAAGATGTCAATGGTTTATGGTCACTATGCCTCATAAAAGGGATTTCCCCACAAATGGGTCCTAGAATAATGCTGCCCAACAGCAGGCTCAGGCTTGCCTCTCAATGATCGAGAATTTAGTCTTGCTTTACTGAGTGCCATGGACGCAAAAGCTATGGGCACTTCCCTCCACTCTTGCAATTCAATGGAATGGCACCCACCCCACCCCCACATGCATAAACATGTTCTGGAAATTGGAGACGTGTCCAATGGAGAGAAGGGGCCTATTGACGTCTTTATGGTAAATGGCAGAATTTTGTAGCTACGACAACTGCCGACAACCACTCTGATCTTTCCACACCTTCTATGATCCCCTCTAGAGCAAAGCTTCAATCTCTGCTTCAATAAATGGCAGAATTGCCACCATGAAGGTGGACAGTTGTTCCCAGTGGACAATAATGTCTAGACAGACATTCGAGAATACTGTAAATGGCAAGATGGGGCATCTGAAGCAACCTGACATTGCGCCCTATGCATACAGCAACGTCAAGATAGATGTACTAGGAAAGTGCCCTGCCACTATCAAGTTTAAGGGAAGGAGTTGCAAAGCTGAAATATTCGTTACCAGAGAAGGATCATCGCTGTTAGGATGGAGCAAACAGAAGAAGCTGGGGATACGAATACAGGCCGATGCTGAGTTCCCGGTCTCAATTGCAGAAGTGAGAGACCAGTGGGAAAATAGTTCCCGAATGCATTTACAGAGGACCTAGGGAGATTGAGAGGCTATGAGCATGAAATGAAGTTAAAGAAGGGTGCTGTCCCAAAAGTACATAAAGTCAGACTTGTTCCACAGAATCTTAAAGACAAAGTGAAAGCAGAGATTGAAGCTTTGCTCTAGAGGGGATCATAGAAGGTGTGGAAAGATCAGAGTGGTGGTCGCCAGTTGTCGTAGCTACAAAATCCAGTGGGGACATAAGACTATGCGTGGATTTAAGGGATCTTAAGAACATTTTGGTAGACGGTCATCCTCTGCCCATAATTGGTGATGAGCTGGCTACTTTGAGCAAAGCGAATAACTTTTCAGTAATTGACTTTTCGCAAGCATACCACCAGGTTCCACTCTGAGGGGAGTCAACATCTGACTGCTTTCATCACCACTGAAGGAACACTCAGATACTGCAGTATGCTGTTCGGCATGACATCGACAGCTGTGTTCTTTCAGAGAGTGATGGAGATAGTGATGGATGGTGTTCCGAATGTGATCATCTTCCAAGATGAGATCTTGGTATTTTCTGATTCTAGTGAGGAACATGACCAGCTATTGAGAGTTGTACTGTCAAGGTTGGGTGAGGCTGGACTAACAGTAAGGAGGAGCTAATGTAAATTGTCTGTAGACAGTGTTGAGCATCTAGGTCATGTTTAATCGAGTCAATTTATCAAACCTAAATTGAGTCTCGTGGATGCTATTGAGAGAGCTGTGTCCTTTTGATAAGGATCAAGTTAGGTCATTTCTTGGGTTAGCAGAGTATTACCATAAGTTCGTGAAGGATTTTACTAGCATTGCCACTCCTATAAGGGCTTTATTAAGAAAAGGGGTGGAGTTTCAGTGATCCACGCAATGTGAAGAAGCATTTGAAAAGATTAAACAAGGAATTGTACGAGCTCCTTCCATTGGGAAATTTGATGCCAATGACTGAACTGTACTAGTGGTTGACGCCAGCATGTTGGGTTTAGTAGCCACGCTAATACAGTATGATGCCAATAAGGTTGAGGGAGTTATAGCATTTGCCTCCAGGACCCTCAAAGGAGCTGAGGATAATTATTCAGTTATAGAACAAAGTGTTGGCCACGTTCTGGGCTGTCAATCATTTTAAATGTTAATGGGTGGCCTGACAAGGAGGTTCTTGAAAAGAGGTGTGAGACCTGGTGGGAAGTCGAGAAGAGTGGAGTATGGTGGAAAATAGGTTGAGAAGGGGGAGCTGCATTGTTACTCCAGAAGGGGTGAGAAGTTTGTTGGAGTTGGCACATCAAGGCCCATCTGGGTGAGGATGCTACCAAGAGGAGAGTGAGACATAGTTACTGGTGGCCCAGGATGGATAGAATGGCTGAATAATTTGTAAAACATTGTAATGCATGTCAACTGAGTGATAAAAATAAGGTTGTGCGAGAAGTACCTTCGATTCCTAATTCTGTGCCAGTTCAACCATGGCAGAAACTGGCTGTTGATATTTTGGGACCCGTGGCGGGTTTAGGAGACGGGTTCAAATGTATTTTTGTTCTTGTTGATTTTCATTCCAAATGGGTGGAGTGTGAAGCAACCAGGGAAGTGACGGCTACAGATTTGGTTTCTTTTAGTTTTTCTCAGGGCGGGTTGTCCTTCTGAATTAGTTTCCGATAATGGTGTGCAATTTGTTTCCCACTTTATGAGAACATTCTTAGAGGGATATGGCTTTAAACATATTAGAACAGCACTTTATCATCCAATGGCAAATGGATTGGTTGAGAGGGTCAACAGGTAGATCAAGGGAGGTATTCAGCTTGCGATGCATACGGGTCAGTCCTGGAGAGATGTATTAAATCACATGATGTGGAGTTATCTAACTACTCCTCATTCCACTACTAAAGTGTCGCCCTTTGTGTCACTCAAGGGTAGGGAGCCAGGAACTAAGCTTTGTCCCGGTTGGTTAGGATTGGCAGGGGCAGTTGTAGTGGATAAAAACACTATTATGAGATTTATAGAACAGGAGCAGAGAATCAATAGTCATTTGACAGTGTGTGTGAAGAGTAGTGAGTGGAAAGTTGGAAACTGGGTGTTAGTGAAGATCCCCAGGTCTTTATAAAAGTGTGTGGATAGTAAATTTATTGGATCAAAGAAGATTGCTGCGGTGCGTGGAAGCGTTGTCATCTTGGAAGGAGGTGAAATGTGGTCTCAAGGCTGGTTGGCAAGAGCTGAGACTGCAAGGGGCGAATATTGTGAGGAAGATCAGGGTGTGAGTGATGAGCAAATCACATGTGAGGAGGGGGAAAGTGATGCTTCAAGCACATGTTGTAAAGTGACTAATAGTAATGCTGCAAAGAGACTTGCACGTAAACCAAGAATTCTTTTAGTTCTTGTAATTTCATACATGTTACATTTTGTTATCTTGATTTTGTTGGGTTTTAACTTTCTGTTCTGGGTGAGGGAGATATGTAATGAACTGTTTGTTTATTAATTGTGTTTGTTTACATTTGTTTTGCGTTGCAGTTTCACAAGCTACGTTGAAAGTTCTGCGGGGCTCGTGAAACTGGGACGCGGCATTTGAGCAGTTGACGGTTGAGCATCTGGACTATGGTGGGCCCGCCTTAATAAAGGAACCTACCTAAATCAAACTGATAGTAATCTTTACACGCCTCCTCGTTTTTTGTGCAGTGGTTCGCTCGCAGAGTGGTGAGCTGCATACTCCTGGATCTCCCCGCCTAGGCTGCTCGAGCCTGCAATTTTACGTGGCACACTGTCCATAGCTCCATGTCTCCTGTACCTTTCACTGCTTACCTCCATGACACGGCATTCCGGCAGCTAATGGGTTCGCTGTGGGCAGACAGGAGCGGTCTTATCGACACTGCTGCACCCCTTCCGACAGCTGGGGTCCCCAGTTGTCACCCCACATTCCAAACCCTTCCCTGCATCTCTAGTACATTTGTAGCACTGGAGAAGGCTGCATTCCAGCTTTCAAGACGTGCACTAAAACAGAGTTAAGAAGATGGACAGGCATTGGTGAAAGTCCCAGCACCCTGCCAACTGCATTGCTTGCCTCATACACTACAATATTTAGACTAACCTTGCTCAGTATAAAAAAAAAGCCTTTGCTGGACTTCAGAAGCCGGTACCTACATAAGGTATTCCAGAAGTGCAGAGAAATGATTAACACTTCTAGCACCTCTACATAGCTTGTCCCTACTCAGAACAAAGTTGGTCAGATTTATAAGTGAGTGCCATGGCGCAGATAAAATGTGAGCATCATTCATTTTCTTTTGAAGTGCAAAGCCGTCAAACTCTGTGCCGGAATGAGCATCAACACAGGTGGTTGATGGAGGAGGTTGCGAGTATTTGTTCAAACTGAAACTGTTTGGTTTATGCCCACAGTTCCCAATTCTCATCATTGCATTTCATGAAAGTGCATCTGCAAGTATTAGTGAATGGACTGTCTTTCCAAAGGAGGACTTGGCCCAGTTGCCCCCTTAATATAAATTCTTGCCTTGGAACCTCTAGCATCAGCAACCAGCCTTGAAGAGGGTTTCTGAGACATGGATGTGAGGGGGAATAGTCTATACTAACACTATATGCAGACGATTTGGTAGTGCTTTCGTTTGAGCTGGACACCACTGTAGCATCTCTATTTTCAAACTTTGGGTCATCTTTTGTATTTTAAGGTTAATCTCTTAAAAACCGATCCCCCATTCTCATCTTATCACAGGGGGGTGAGTTTGATGGCTTGAACGTGAATGGGGTAAGGAACATGTTGACCTATTTAGGAATCAATGTCATTAGGGACACACATCATATCCTCTTTAACAATATAACTAAGCAACTGTCAAGCATGTCCCAAGATATTAGACACTTAAAAGAGCTGTATGTTATGTTAAGGTGGAAACTATAAAAATGGCTTTCTGCCAAAAATGCTGTTCTGCATGCTGCCTTTGGCATTAAAATGCAAAGGCGTGGAAAGTCTGTAGAAGAACTTCACTCGTGTTCTATAGGCCAACACTAATACGCTAAAAAATTCTGAAGGTCGAAGTAGTGAAGGGGAGGGGCTGCTTGGCTTCCCATATGTGCAGTGGTATCACTAAGCCTTAGCTTGTGCCGCCACAAACTCACCTGGCTTGATTAACAGCGTAAGATTGAGAAGCCTCAAATCTTCAATCAGACCATAAATAACCACTGACTGTTAACCGCTACTCATGCGTGCTGTTACATTGATCTGATTAAAGATAACGACCTCTTACCTATGGGAACCTCGCTAATGAACAATCTGGGGCTGCAAGTTAACAAAAAGCTGTCCTGTCCACTTTGGAGGAGGATAGGATGATCTTATGCCTTAATGTATAGAACACTGGCCACCTCCTGTCCTTCGAATACATGAAATTCAAGCTCATGTTCAACAAAAGCAGATGAGATTCTGGCAGCATATTTTGAAAATCTGGTGAATATCCCAAATGTCATCCATCATGTACTCCAACTTTGCTTCTAGTGTGGCACAGGAGTAGACTTTCGGTCTGGCATTTATAAAAATTAAGCCCACCAAACCCTTGGCTTGAGTTCACTTGCTTCAGAGATAGATGGCGAATGAACTAGGTGTGACTCACTGATAGCCTCGGTAAAATGTTCTACCCTCTTAACAATGAAAACAGACCTTGCCCTACAATTTACATGATAGTGTCTTTATACAATGTCTCTGTTTTGTTATTGTAACAGCATCAGGGGCCCTTTCTGGGCAGCTGTGCTGGACCGGCTCAACATGGTCTTACAGTTGACAGTGTTGCAGACTCCTTTGGTGGTAATCCTTGGCCAGTCTGTTCCAGCTACACTGGACATCTTCTGAAATAAGGTGGTTGTATGGAACTCTTATCATATTCTTGAAACAAGTTCTAGAACACTGGAAAAGTAACAGCAGGCCCCAACCAGATAATTGGATTCAAGACCTGCTACTTTGGGCCTGATTCACAAAGCATTGTATAATGGTGCATTCCCATTGGAAAAGGCTCTGTTAATCAGGCCCTCTATCAGGTAGCGAAGATATTCTAGAAGTACTGGTGCAAGCTGGAAGAATGGACCTCATTTTCACATAGAATCAATGGTAAAACGCTGTTGCAACCATAGCTTGTTCTGTGATGATCACTCAACCTTAGGATTCACATCTCGCTTTTCCAGGATCAAATTTCACTGCACTTTGCCACGTTAGCTCTTCAGCATCATGAATTCATGAACTGTTATAAATATTTGCTTCGATTAGTGTGAGAGAATTGCCACTTTTACGTGCTCTGGAACCCTAGCCCTCGCCATCACCCTTTCCTTAACACCACTGTCTCCTCCTAACATGTACCACACACAGGGTTAATACTGGGCTTAGATCCAGCAAGTTTATAGCTTCCTTTCTTTATGCTATGGTTTTTCTGTGCAATGGTAGGCTTTGCTATGTTTCATTCTATGTTACGCTTTGCTATAATCAGTTTTGTGTTATGTGAAGCACTTTCTATGCTTTTATTTGCATGATTCATTGCCACAACACATTGCCTCAGCACTGACACTGCTTGTCAAAGTCTGGATATTAAGCTGGAAGTGGCTTTTAAGTGTACAAACATAGGCCTACTGTATGTATAACATTTAGTGTGCAGACTCTGCCCTAACACAGTAGCCTGGTTCCAGCTCTTAAGTTATTTGGGCCTGCTTTAAAGGGCTGCTAAAGAAGTGAAGGATGTGCTCTCATTGTCAGCAGACTTGCGGACCATAACAATTTTCTCTTGTTTGAATACCCTAGATCAGGATGAGAGATGGCATGATTCCATTTAAGAGAACTTGGATTTTCATTTGTGGTTGGGGATGTTCTGTTGGTGCCTTGAGGCTGTGTGCTGCATGCTTCTGTTGTGGGCGATGCAGCTGTATGCTACATCGATCACCGACAAGGGTGTGCTGCATGGTTCCTTATTAGGCTGTGGTTGGTAATGGTGCAGTGGAGTACTGCAAGGGTTAAGCATGGTTCTGTTTTAGGATCTGGCATGCGGCCACATGTATCAACAGCAGCGATGTGCTGTATGATCCTGTTCGAGCATGTGACGGTACCACGTGGAAAACCTGCCGTGGTGCTGCATGGTTTTGGTTTTAGTGTAGTTGTGGTTGGGCGTATTTGCAGTGGTGAGCTGCAAAATCCTGTGGTTGTGCTTTGTGTGCCTGGTGGTGTTTGCTCCTGTTTTACCTGCCCATTCTAGGTCTTCTGGAGGCCTGCCTTATTTGCTGGCTAGTGCTGGTTTTCTCCCTCCCTGCATTGTGTTGGTGTTTATGGTATATCTGTGAAGAGGTGTTGCAGTGTGATGCTTCTGGTGCAATGCTGAAGCATGGAGGTCCTATTATTTCAGTGACTCTGATTTCAGAGGTTGAATGAATGGGTGATCCAGAGTTACAGTTGGATCTGGATGCTGGCCTGGAGTCAATGGGCTACTGGTTCTGCCAATTGTCCCTAGATGTCTACATGGGTTTACTATAGATTTACCTTGTGTACTTGCATTACATGTACCTGGTGTACCAGCGAACAATAAAGTGTACTCTTACATTGACTGATGGATCCTGTCTGGCCTACTGACTTTGTCCCATTGACTCCTATGGAACATTCTACTGGCATTAGTACTACCCAGGAATTTTTCATTTATGTCTGAAGGTCTGCTTTTCTCTCCTGTAAAAGTAAATACTTGCTTATGCTTTTAATTTTGGTGACTGTAACTATTTTTCTGGTGAGTAAATTGAACTGGTAATAGTTCCTAAAATGTATGCATATTTCATGCAGTCCTTTGGCTGTGTCCTCTGTCTAGCCCTATCTTTGATTGGGAGGTGTGCATTTAAATCTTTATATACTATGTTGTAGAGACCAGAATTAAAGTGGATTTTCAGTGATGGCTTTAGGGGCGCATGGCTATATATATTTTCTTCTGTGATGATGTTTTGCTTCCTACCTTTTTCTCTATATGTACTGTGTTCATACCACCAGTTGTAGGGTCTACAGGTCTTTTGGCGATTGTATTGTTGTGCAGGCTCCACAGATTTGTAACTATTCTAGAATGTCTGGTTCCTTTTTACTACAGCTTGTCACTGTATGGTGTGTGCCTATCTGTGTTTGTGTCCCCACATTACAATTTGGTAAATACTGATGCGATTGAAACCAGAGGTCAAAAGCCAAATAGCCCTCTAACTGGTATTTGTCAAAAAAGAGACCACACAGAGCGATTGTGGTATGCCAAATGCAAGGCAATCAATTTATTGCAGTAGACCGGGAAAAAAGCAAGATAAAAGCCAAGCTCTCACTCCAACATTCTCCAACGTTTGAACGAAAAACAGAGTTTATATAACATGAATGAGTCATTGTGATGTCAGTTATGAAAAACCTATTGCTCCCAATCATTGGCTCCCTCTACTAAACTACATATGGAATCTATATGTGCCCAACTAGGGATTGGACAATCGTTATCCAAGATCCCACCCATGGCACTTCCCCTAAAACAGTGTGTTACTCATCACATTTGATTGTTGGTAGCCCCTGAACTACTTCTGCAGTGGAAAAAAAGACATGAGCTCATCAGTTTAACAGACGGCCACACTGTCCATGAACTGGCTGCATGCTGACATGTTTGCGTGGATGAGAGAGACAAGCATATTGCCTTATTTTAATTTAATGAAATAGCGCATTTTTACCTCCCATGCCATGAGAAGCCGAGGCTCAAGGCCTTGTTCGCAATCTGTTATCGCATCCTGCTCTTGACAGATTTATGAATGAGTCATCCTGCTCTTACCATGCTGATTTCATCGCAGCATTTAGTTTTTTCTTTAGCCGCTTCTTGCGTCCTCCCTTCACGCCCATGGGGTTGTAGAATACATTAATCTGACAATTCTTTCTGATTTCCAGGGATGCCCAGTAAGTCCCGTAAACTTGAAACAGTTTGCTGTGTCTTTGCGACTTGTCTTATTGACATCTGACCGAACACAATAATAGCTTATTCCACCATGTACACTCCCTGCAAAGGCTTGGCCTTGACATTCCTTTTGGTAGCCACCATCTAGCATGCTCAACTGGGTTTTTCTTAAAGCAGCAGGCTGAATTATCTGCTGGTGCAATTTGAACATGGCACGTTATGATTCTTCTACAGGACACATTTGCTCTGCATTTATTTGCTTCCATCCGGGAACATGGTGCATGCCTGGCACATATTTCTACCTATAGGTATGCTGCAACCTCCTATAGAAATACTGCCCTATTAGTGTCTGGAGTCTCTCATCCTTGGTACACAACTTAACTGCCACCTAGTCTATTCTATTTAAAAAGATACACTAATTGTGCAAGCTAATGCCTCCTCTGCCCCTACTTGTGTCACAAAACGAACTTTTCTTCGTGCCAGCTGTATTTCCAGGAGATTTTAAAGTGAAGTTTCAACTGGGTCCTTTCTTAATGTGTAATTCGTTTTTTTTTCTGGGGAAGGAAGGGGGGCACCTGCTCTCTAGCCAACAATTGCCCCACTACATTCCCCCTCTGGTGGAGTCCTCGAGTCCTCGACCACACCGTCATTTTTCTCATATCCTTGGGCAGCCACACTCTGGTGACCCCCTTCATGTTACTTCCTTGTGCTACGTATTCTGCTGAACTGCATGTCATAAGCCAGCACCTGCATTGTCGTCACATTTCATCTAGTGCTCATTGAAGTTATCGGTATCTTTTGGGCATGTAAACAATGCTCCAGGTTATCTAGTTGGCTGCCCCAATGGGTACATGGGATAGTAAACCTCATCAGTTTGAGTGTACCTATATACGGTGTCAGCCACATTAACCATTACTATTATTTGGAGTGCCTTCTTGCCAGTCCTTCCTTGGGTGGAAGCTGCATATACGCTCTCGTACCGCAAGCCCAGTAATGGTCCATTAGTATAGCTGTGCCAACTTTCATACCTGGCAAATCCATAATGCGTTTGCACCCTTCATTGTCACCAAGCTTTATTGAACCATTATTTCTAAAGCATAATGTTGGCGCTTGCAGTTTGGTAATGGGTAGTGGTCCTGCTTAATCTTCCACCCATGTTAAAAAGTTTGCAGTTTCTTTCCATTCATCACGGCACACTTGGTTTGTGTTTTCTATCACTTCTATTGTTGCAGTCCATACTGCCTCTGCTTTGTATCCCATTATTCAACCAACCCATCCTCCTGAGGAATATCATTTCCCTTTTATTTGTAATTGCGGTCTGTCGGCACAATGAGGTATCACATTAAATTGGGCATCTGTACACCTGAATATTTGGTTATCCACTACTTCAACATCAACCTGATAGTATGTACTTGAGAACC
Source organism: Ambystoma mexicanum (assembly GCF_040938575.1). Taxonomy (NCBI): domain Eukaryota; kingdom Metazoa; phylum Chordata; class Amphibia; order Caudata; family Ambystomatidae; genus Ambystoma; species Ambystoma mexicanum. The sequence goes on along the minus strand of NC_090921.1, from coordinate 1,141,770,804 downwards.
TTACTTTTCATTCTTATACTCTCAATCATATGTACTTCTTTTACATATTTGTCTACGTATGGGAATTCTGATACTGTGACATACTTTATCATGGCCTATTACCCCTGAAATTGTCCTCTGGTCTGGCATACTGCAAGATGTACCAATCTTGCCCCCCTCTTTGCCCCCCTCTCTCAAAATTATCAAAATACCTTCTCATGAAATACTTATCTGTAATACTTCTCCTACCCCTTACTGTCTCTACAACTGGGCGGAATACAATTTTCCTGCTCAAACTGGAAATCTACTTGTTTCCTAACTTCTTTACTAACATTATGCCATAGGGACACATTTATCAGTTAAATGTAACGTGAGATAAAATAAGAAAACAAAACAGAAAGGAAAACAGAAGTACTGCAGTTGCCATGATGTCAATTGATTGGGGTGTTATGAAGAGATCAGGATCATAAGGATATGAAAACATTTGTACAGTTTGCTTAGTATGGGGCAATAGTGAATTTAGTATTGAGCTGTATATACCGATTTTTTTTTTTTCAAAACATCTTGCATCCAATGACAATAATACAATATTGGATTTTCAAACCACTTTCACTATTATGTGGTTCATTGAAAAGTATAAAAATAGTGCTGATAAAAATATAAAAATAAAAATTTGGAAAATAGAAATGGTCCCAATAAAAAACGTGAAGATAAAAAGTATGAAAAAGAGTCCATTGTAGGTATATGCTCGTGTGTAAAATAGTATTAAAAAAAAATAGTTCCAATAAAATGTAGGGATGGGAAAGTAGAGAAAATAGTCTGTTATAGATTATTGTCCCTGGGGGGGGGGGGGGGGGAGAGCGGAGGGGGGTTTCGTTCTCTTCTCCCTTGGGATCTTGGTAGCTGGGCAGGGAGGCAGCACTCTTTTATCGTCTTTATGTTGGTTATGTTGAAATAAAAAAATGTTACTGCCTATTTCGTCTTTGTGTCTTGTGCGATACCTTCCCACCGTTCCTTTCCTGCTAAGAACCGAATAAGAGGTATTTAGTCTTGGACATCAACAAGTCCTGTAACACATTTACAAACAGTCGCAGTGCTTTGGCAATCTTTCATCGAGCATGTGGGTGAGGTAATGGGCACATGCATCCTACAACCTGTCACCAACTTATAAGGAGTCGGATACAATCTTGCTAACCCGTGATGCCGAGAGTTTTGTGCTTTTTATAAATGTAAAATAAATAGATCTCCATGACGCTCCCTGATAGTAAAAAAAAAATAGTATACAGCAGTGTTGCAAGGAGATTCTGATGGCACTATCACTCCCTGCTTAATGAGCAAATGTATTGTTTCATAGATAACCTCATCTGCTTCTTTGGACATTTGGGTACTGCGTTACTGAGGTGAAATTGCCCCTTTTATTTTTACTGCTTCAATTCATTTTAACAACCCCCAACATATGTACTGGTCATCCATAGCGTGCCGTGTACCCTTGACAAATCCTTTTCCATAAAAGAGGCACCTCTGTATAATCTATTTTCAATTTTAGCCTGGTATGTATTCTTTTGCTGTCTGGAAATATATGCCTGGTGTAGACCATATTATGCTGTCCTCTTTTAATGATATTGACATATTGAGTTTGGCCATAACATCTCTTCCCAATATGTTAACGGGTGTATTCCAGAAATATAAGAATGGGATAGCTACAGCCTACTCTCCTACTGTCACAGGATGTTGCTGTCCCAGTGTAAACTAAGAGAGAGAGTCTGGTCACCTATAGATATCTCCACCCTCTGTTCCAGTTCAGTGTCTGTGGTTGCTGATAGGATAGGGCATATCAAGTTATTCTGCGTTCTGTCCTATTGGGGATACATGTTCAATCCTGTCCCTGTAAAAGGGTTCCCCCAACTGCTGTTACTCCTCCTATTCGTGGTGTCTGTGGCAGAATATTGGTATACCACTGTGTCACTACTTGCTGTGATTTGCACTGCACTCTGTGGTTTCTGTGTCAATGTCTGCTGCGTTTGTTGCGGCACTATCTGTGTCTGTGGCCCTTGGGGTTGCTGCACCTGCTGTGCTTGTGTCTGATCTGGTGAATATTGTGTGTAGTCATAGTACTCAAAGTTTTGCTGCGGTGCACCATATTGTGCTGGATATGCCACCCCCCTCTTGGCCCATAATGCATTGCACCTTGCTGCATTGCTCCTCTACTTCTGCACACTTGTGAAATGTGTCCTATTTTCCCACATGTACAGCATACTGCTCAGTTCCCCCAGGGCCTCCAAAGCGGGGCTGTCTCCCCACCAAACCCAAAAACTCTCCCTCTGTGAACAAATACTCTTCCTCCTCTGGAGTAAAAACTACTCTCCTCTCTTCCTGCAAAATAAGCACCCATGCCATGCTGTGGCATGATAACTCCCTGTCCATTATTCCTGTCTTCTGCATTTCTCAATACCGCTATTTGTACTGCCATTTTGCATAATTGTTTCTGTACCAATTTTGCCTCTCCTCTACTTTCTCTTGATCCTTCACCTGTTTTAACCCACAGTGATGGACAATAGTTAATAGCATTGCTGGCCATGGTCTCATTTCAATCCAGTCTTTTTTTTAACTATATCTGTACTTCTTCAGGTAGGCCATGACATAGAATATGATAGAACACTGGTATATTTGTATCCCAATTGTCTTTAGTTTTCAAACGTCAGTGTTCTTTAATGTCTTGCATATAGGCAGCGGGCTCCTCAGTAAGCCCCATGTTTCTAGTCATTATGGCACTCAAGTCAGATTGATCTAGAAATAGCTCCCTCAGTGCCTTCCATACATTAGCTCTGTAATTATTAAAGGGTGACCTGTCATATTGAGTGGTTTTATGTTCTGTTACTGTTTTATGTTCTGTGTCTCGCACTAGCTTGTAGATCCAACGGCCCGCCCCTGCTGTCAGTGATGGCACCTTATCCATCAAGTTATTGACCACTATCTTATTCTGCCATGTACACTCCCTACAAAGGCCCGGCCTTGACATTCCTTTGGGTAGCCACCATCTAGCCGGCTACAGTATTTTCCCTGATTTTGTTAAAGGGTGCTCAACTGGGCTTTTCTTAAAGCAGCAAGCTGAATTCTCTCGTCATGCAATTTTTCTTTTTAAAACATATTTTTATTGATGGTCTCAACAGTTGCATTAGCGCACAGTCAACACAATATACAATCGCATACATAACAATATTTTCGTTAAATGATTAACAGTTGTCATTTAAATAGTCGTTTCATTATCTGACAGCATATCACAGAGGTATGCCCTAAATGGGCCCCAGATGTCTTTTGGCCTGCTCATGCTCGATTGGGTCAGTACATATTGCTCCTTGCATTCGTTTATGTAGGTTAACTCCCGTAGGAAGGTGTCCATGGTGGGGGCGGCCGGGCTCTTCCAAGCCTTCAATATACATCTTTTAGCTATGACACATGACACATTAAACAGCCTTCTGATTTTTTCGGAACATTTACCGATGTCACCGAATAAGTATTTTTGTGGGGTCAAGTGCGGGGGGGATCTGTGTGACTTTGTTTAGCATATTCGCAACTCCTTCCCAGAACCTGCACACTCCCAGTACATATGATAGGACCCCGCTGCCAGGGGCCCACACTTGGGGCACTTGCCTGGGTCGTCAGGCGTGGATGTAGCTATCCTAGCAGGGGTATAATGCAGTCTGTTTAGAATTTTAAACTGTATTTGACGAAGCCCGGCATTAAGGGAGACTTTTTTCGTAAGCGCACAGTATCTTGCCCACTTTTCTTCTGGTATTGGCATTTTCATGTCGGTTTCCCATTGCTCCCTCACCTGGTTTACCACAACGGAATGAATCTGTATTGCCTTGTAAAGTTTGGAAATTCCCAACCCGCCCTGTGTAGTGGCCAGCCGCACGCACGGGTGGGAAGGGGGTTCATCTGGAAATGACGGCCAGCGCCTTTGATATGCAGATCTCATTCGATAATACTGCAGTGTCTTGAGCTGCCCACCTCCCATGCACCTAGTGAACACCTCAAGGGTCAAACTTCCCCTCTATGTACATGTCACCTATTTTCATCTCCATGCCAGGGTCCCAGGTTTCCTGTATGTCGGTATCAAACGTGGGGGGGGAGGCCAGGGTATTTCCACAGGGGTATGTCAGGGTTATATGGGATCTCTATTTTCAGTCTTTTGTATATTGCTCCCCAGGCTTTCACCGTACAACTCACAGGGTCGAATTTGCAAGAGTCTTGACCTGATGTTCGTGGGCTCGGTGGTGTATTCTTCTATTTGTGTATGAGGGGAGTTGTCAGATTCATCGTACCAGTACTTTGCAAATTGTGCTTGTGACACAGTGTAATAGAGTTCAAAGTCTGATGCAGCTATTCCACCCCTTCTCATATGGCTCTGTCATCTTCTCCCAGCTGATTCTGGCTGTCTTTCCGTTCCACAGAAAGGACACCACCATGCAGCGAAGTCTAGAGAAGAACTCTCTCCCCGGCCATATAGGGATATTTACAAATAAGTATAGTAGTTTCGGAAGTACAATCATTTTAAGAATGGCAATTCTACCGTGTAATGAAATTGGAAGACGCCGCCAGACCTGCAATTTAATGTTAAGTGTATGCAGCGCCTGGTCGTGATTATCAATGTATAATGTTTGTTTATTGCAAGAGACCAGCACCCCAAGGTATCTGATGTGGTGTTCCGACCACTTAAGGCCACACATGTGAGCTGGGCATTTTGTGGAGGGGGTGAGCGGGAACACTTCTGATTTGGAGCTGTTGACCGTGTATCCAGAGTATTCTGCAAATTCGTTGATGTCTGCCATGATGGGAACAATGTTTTTATCGGGTTCTCGAACATAGAGTAGCGTGTCATCCGCATATATTTGGGTGGCTCCCTTCAGCGTTATGCCCCTGTTGTCATGCCTCGACCGTATCGCCGCTGCCATGGGTTCAATTGTCAAAGCAAAAAGGATAGGGGAGAAGGGGCACCCCTGTCTGGTACCCCTGCCCAGTTCAAACATTTGAGACATAGTTCTATTTGTGTATACTTTCGCGCATGGAGCTGCATAAAGCAATTTGACATATTGAATGAAATATGGGCCAACCCCAAATGCCTCCAACACCAAGAACAAATACTCCCAGGAGACTGAATCAAACGCTTTCTCGGCGTCAAGGGAGATCGCCACTGCTTGTTTGTTCGGGTTAATCTGTGACATTATGCCAAATAGCCTACGCAAATTTAGGGCGGTGGACCTTTGGGGAATAAACCCGCTTTGATGTGTGTACTAATAATGGCGTGATGGGTAGCATACGGTTTGCCAGCACTTTCGCAAAGATTTTTGCGTCCACATTTATCAGGGACAGGGGTCTATAGGATGACATATCTTGCGGCGGGCGTCGAGGTTTGGGCAACACCGTGATTATGGCCTCGCGCATTGTTTGTGGCAGCGTTTGTTTACCCAGGGCTTCCCCCCCCACACCTCCAGCAGAACAGGGACTAGTTCTTTCCGGAATTCCTTGTAAAATTCCACTCCCAGGCCGTCCGAGCCCGGCACCTTACCAGACGCGAGCCCCTTGATCGCCTCAGTGAGCTCCTCTGCCGTGACAGGTTGCTCCAATATCAGCCTATTTTCTTCTGTGAGTTTGGGGAGCTCCAAGGTGGCCAAATAAGCTTTGATCTCATCAGGGGATTTCCTATCTTTATTTGCATATAGTGTTTTATAGAACTCTACAAATTCATCGTTTTTTCCCTGTTCGCTTGTTACCATCACATTTTGCGCCGTATGGATCGATGCAATCGGGGCCACATGATTTTCCTGCTTAACCAGATTGGCCAGCATTTTCCCTGCCTTGTTCCCCTCCCTGTATCTCTGAGCCCTGGAAGGGGCTGCTATATAGTGCACTTCCCTTACCGCCAGTTTGTCAAATTCCCTGAGAGAGTTATGTATTTCAGCCAGGGTGTCTCCGTGTGTCTGGCCATGTGTCTCCTCCAGTACATTCAGTTCCCTCTCCACCGTCTCCATGTCCCGCCGTACCTCCCTTAGAAGGCCCGTTGTTTTAGATATTAGGACCCCTCTTGCCCACACCTTGAATGTTTCCCATACTGACGAGATATGGTCAACAGACCCTATGTTGTCTGCAAAGAAATTGGCGATGTCTGTGTGTGTGTAGGCCTTCCGCTACGTTTGGGTGTTTTAATATACCAATAGGCATTCTCCGGCTTAGGGACGTCCCTGAGGGTAATCTCCATGGTCACAGGGGAGTGATCAGATAATGTACGGGGGAGGATTTCGCAACTCTGTAGGGCGTGTGTAGTATTTGAGGGGACAAACCAGTAGTCTATACGTGACTCACTATCATGTACGGAGGAGTAGAACGTGTAACGCTTGCTTGTTGGGTGGAGCACTCTCCAGGCATCTAGCAGGGACAGCTGCTGTATTTGCTTCAGAGCAAGTGCCGTCTTAGACGGTGGCCTAGGTGTCTTGGCGGACCTGCCAGGGTCTGATCTAGCACCACGTTGAAGTCCCCCTCCCCACCCCCCCACATAGTATGGTAGTCGCTTCATGTTTAGCAAGGATTTCAAATGTGTAAGTAAAAGTCTGGCTCTTCAAGGTTGGGACCATAGGTGTTTACCAGGGTTGTCTGTTCTCCAGCAATTTCCCCCCAAACAAGCACATATCTGCCCATCGAGTCCACCAGGTGGCCTTTCTCGATGAACCCTAACGATTTGTGAATCAGGATGCTTACCCCCCCTAGACTGTGAGGAGTAATTTGTGTAATAGCACTGCTTGCCCCATTTCATCAGTATTTGGTCATTAATCGAGCCCTGAGCATGCATTTCCTGTAGCAGTAGAATTTGGGGCCCGTACAAGTATTACAGGTTAAGATAATGACCACAACTGCATGCAGAGTAATGTGATGAGTCCCTCAGTAGTCCCCTTGTCTGACAACTAATGGTTAATTTATACGTGACAAGGTAGGAACAAGTTTATGCCCCCCCCCCATAGAAGAGGAGGGCGTCTAAGAATCGGATACATCGGAGAGGGGACAATTTCTTCTTGTTGGAATTTGGGGCCCGTGCCTGCTGACGTAGTTGCCCACCTTTCTGGCTTTCATTGGATTGTTTAGGCCTCTGACATTCCATGTCATTAGTTTAACCTTTAACCCATCACCCATTTCCTACGTGTATTATGCATTGTACTGTATTGTGACAACCATAGCTGCATGTGCAATCGGGACTGGAATGGTGCCTGCATCTGAGACCTTTTTCCAACAAACCTACAACCTTCAACTGCGCAAACTCTCCACCCACACTGAAACTCGCCTGGGCGGTGATCATAACAAGGAAACTTCCCCTTTTGCCATTTCCCGCCCGCCACCCACATCATCTGCCCCAACTTGACGATGGACCCAAGCAACTGATTGGAACGTTCCTGAGGGTGCTTCATCGCAGTGCAATGCCCAGCCGTCTGGCCGCCCACGCGGGAGACTCTACGGCCCGGTTGCACCGGATTTTAGTCCAGTTTAGCTGCGTCGACTGCACAGCGGAGAGAACATGTGTCATCTGTCAGGGGGATGCCTCATCCGTCCACCAGATCGCCTCTGCCTTCACCCGGGCAGGGCCTTGCATTTGGGTCTCTTGCGCGATCTCTGGGGGGGAAGCGGAATAGAGGCCTCAACATATGCCATCGCCTCTGCAGGGTTTTCAAAAAAGTGGGCTCTGCCCCCATGTTGGATTCTCATTTTCGCAGGGAAAATCAAGGCATAGGGTGTATTGCAGAGTCGTAACTGTTTTTTGACCATTTCGTAGGATCTGCGCTGTGCTTGTATACTTGCAGAAAAGTCCGGATATATATGTATCCTGTTGTCTTAGTGGTGTAGTGTCCCCTTTTCTCTTGCTAGACGAAGGATCGTGTCTCTGTCCCTATAATTCAGGAGGCGCGCAATGATGGTTCGGGGTGGAGCGCCCGGCTTGGGGTTGGTGCCAGGGTGCGGTGAGCCCTTTCAACGAGGAAGTGGTTGGACAGGAAGTCTTCCCCTAATACGGATTTCAATAATTCTTCCACCCTCCTTTCCATGGAGCCCCTGCCAAACGACTCCGCCACTCCAACAATGCGGATATTATTCCTGCGGGACCTGGATTCAAGATCCTTGCACTTATTCTGCGTCTTGCGGAGCTCCGTCTGGAGTAGGGCTTTATCACGACCGTGTTGTGTGAGCACGTCTTCATTTACACCTATCCTGTTATCTACCTCCGAGATGCGTGCACTTTCCTTTTCCACTCGCGCTTTCAAGGAACCAATTGTCGCCACTATGTCATCTAGTTTCACGTTGACGGCCAGGAATCCATTTTGCACAATTGTTGCCAAGCGGTCCAAGGGGTCTGTATTTTGGACTTCAGAAGTTTGTGTTGCCCCTCCTGCTGTTGGGGAGCTTGTGTAGGAATCCATTGGGCCGGTCTTTCTTACCCCTGCAGCTTTCTTCTCAGTGCGGCCCATTAGGCGACGTCGCAACTCCCAGGGTGGACTGTGCTTTCCCACGTATGTGTTGCTAGCCGTCAATGACTGCCCGCAGCAGTTATCCTGTACGTTGTTAGCGCACCACAATGCAGGTGTTGGGACAAGCACTGCCTCTCTGCGAGTATACAATCTCGCCCCAGGGGTGTTGTGTTGGACTGCTGCTGTCTTCGTATGGAAAAGGGGCTTGGTCCGGGGTATGTCGGCAGCGTGAGCACCGCGTAGCTGCCCTTGACCTCGGGAGGTTGCAGCGCTCAGCCCGTTGCCTCGTCTTTCCCCTCTATCCAAGGGGTCCAGGAGCACTTCTGTCCCGCAGCTCCCAGTGTGTCCGCTGCGTTCCTCAGCCGGGGTTTGACGGAGTGCCACAGTCAATATTCTGTAGCAGCGCGAACCTGGAAGGATTTATAAATTGAAGGATTTCGATCGAGCCGGAGCTCTTCACCTAGCCGGCCATCTTAGCTGTGCACAACAGTGCCCCCCCCGTCATGCAATTTTAACATGTTATGTTTCTCCTGCAGGACACTTCCTCTGCATTTATTTGCTGCATACATAGAACCTGCTGCATGCCTGGCACATAACATTTCTATCTATAGGTATGCTGCAACCTCATCCTTGGTACACGCTTACCTGCCACCTAGTCTGTTCTATTTAAAAAGACTCACTAATTGTGCAAGCTAATGCCTCCTCTGTCCCTACTTGTGTCGAGAAACTAACTATTCTTTGTGCCAGCTGCATTTCCAGGAGATTTTAAAGTGCAGTTTCAACTGAGTCCTTTCTGATTTTGTAATTCAGTCTTTTCTGGGGGAAGGCAGTGGGGCACCTGCTCTCTAGCCAACAATTGTCCCACTACAGGATAGATTTGGGCCATTTTTTTGATCCACCCTGGACTACATTTGGGTTTCCACTTGATTTATAGTTAAGGAGATAAGTAAAACCAAAAAATCATGAGAAGATATTATATTTGCCCATGTTAATCACTCAGAAATTGAGGTGTTGTGTAACAATCTTTCACTTTATTTCCCTGTGTGGAATTTCCTATGCCCAGCATTTTTCTGGTCTGTCTCTGCACTGGTTTTCCCTGTCCTCTTTCACTAGCTCTTTCCTTGCCTACGTTCTGTTCCACAGACTGGAGGGTCAAGGAGCCTGATGGTCCTCATGGGCCCTTCCTTAGTGTATCTGTTCACCCCATATATCTGCTTCCGAACCTGGCTGCTTAACATTATATATACAATTAAATTGGTGCTCTACAGACTCCGCTCACCGCAGCACTGGTTGCTCTAGGAGTCACGTTTTTTTAGAGGAGCATTGACGCCTAGGAAGCCCATTTTCTCACCCACATTGGGGGAAGTTCCTGCTGTACTCCTTGCCTCACAACATGGGGGAATGAAGTGATCCAAAACGTCTCAATTTAAGTATCTTATTGAAAAGTCCAACACCTCCCTTCGTCTCAAGTCTGCTCAACGTGAAGGGCCTGCAACAAAGTGGTAGGGTTCAGCAGCGTAAGCAGAATATCTGCAAACATATCTAGTTTATATTCTGGCTGCACAAATAGAATTCCCTGTATGATGTTTGCCTAAACTGTTCTTACTAAGGGCTATATAACAATTCCTAAAAGGTAAGAGAAGGATTAAGAGTTCTCTGTTGAAATCTTTAGAAAAGTGCATCAATGAGGCTATCTGGTCCTATAGGTCTTTGTTTGATTCCAGGTTCTTAATGTCCAACATACTTCTTCTTACTTGATCTGTTTGTCAAACAATTCTTTCAGTCCTAAGGTGATCTGAGAGAGGGTGGCCCTGGCAACAAGGCCAAACGTGTTTCATGGCTGGGACAATCCGCTGAGTATAGAATTTTTATACGTTGTAAGAAGCTTTTTTCTCCAGCATGGGGTCTGGCATGGATTCACATGCTCATGAATATTCCCCGTCGTCAGGCTGGGAATCCTCGGTAAAGAAAAAACCAGTATCAGTTTCGTTTCTGATCTGTCTTTCGTAGTAATAACCAATCACTGGTCTCTGCGTCATACTGACCACAGCCAATGACTGCCCTCTACCTAAGCACCTCCTCCGGCAGACATCTTCAGATTTTTACCGCACGTTCATGTGTTGGGATCCTCGTGCTATTGCTCTCGAGCGTTAGTGCTATTTTTCGCGCTTTTTCACAAAAAAACTTCGATTCTTTCGGTCAAAAGAGCCTCAAGCTCCACTGATCCTACATCCGATCTACGGGGACCCGTGTCGGATTCATCTGTGCCCCTCAAGGGTGAAGATTTCGTCGAGCTACACTTCGGAGGACTCCAGAAGCTTCTCAGGCCCGATCTCGGAGATGGCCCAGGAGAAGGGAAGCTCGACGCCCGGAAAGCTGTTCAGGGTCTGCCCTGGATGCCAGCTGCAGAACGTCTTCAAGGAGGACGAACACTCTTTCTGCCTTTACTGCCTTCATGAGGACAAGACGCACGTGGAGAAGGACTGTGCGTTTTGCGGCAACATGTCGGAACGGACCATGAAGGACCGCCATCAACGTCTCGCCAACTGGCTGGAGGGTAAGAGCCCGTCTGGCGAGAAGAAGAAGAAATCCGAGCGGTCTTCTAAGACCTTTGAGGGCGCCCCGGCGACGGGGGCCCAACATAAGGCCAAGCACCGCGAGTCCGCTGGCACCGGGAGCGCCGAACGGTCGGGCTCTACGGGCGCCAGGCAGGGCGCACCCTCCCCGGCACCATCAACCACGAGCCAACGCTCTGGGTCGGGTAAGAGGAAGGCCGAGCACCCGGCGAAGCTCCTGGAGAGGCCCCGGTCGAGCTCTAAGGCAGAGGAGGAGCGTGGCAGTGCCCCCTCCCTCAAGGATAAGGCGGTGAGCGCACCTAAGGTGGTGAAGGCCTTGATCCATCCGACCAAGCCCTCTATCGAAACGGTCGCGGCGGCCCTGGCTCAGCCTGTGGTGGCTGCACCAGTGGTGGCGACCTCAGGGCCCAGAATCTCCCTGCCTCCTCGGAGGGAGTCTTCCTTTGTGCCCATCGATAGGACCCCCGTGAAACCCTCCGTGGGGAAGAAGGGGGGGGCAGGGCGTCGTCGTAGATTCGGCCTCAACCTCAGAAGAGGAACTGATCGAGGTCTTAAGCCACGGCCTAGGCGTGGAAGAAGGCCAGCCCGTCGGAATGGACCCCGACGCAGGTGACGACGACATCGTCGAGGATACCGACGGGGCCCCTGCTCGCCCGTCGGATTCCCCTCTGCCAGCGCCGCAAGACAACTCGGCGGCCATTTTGTTGGCCATACAGTCCTTATGCTCCGAGATAAGGACGAGGCTACCGTTACCGACGGAGGAACCTCTCCCGTCGGGGGATCCAGAACCGGGACCTTCTGGTGTTCCCCCTACCAAGAAAAGAAGGATCCATCCACCACCTCCTTTTCAACCGTCGCGCCCCGTCCAGCCCTCCTCCCCGTCCACTCGAGGGGATGATACGGGGACTGACACGGCAGCGACGGGTACGGACGACGAGGCATACGACGAGGATTTTCCGTCGTCGCCTCCCACCAGGGCTTCTCCGCCCGACGAGATCGGATCTTTCCACTCCATGATCTCCAGGGCTTCCGAGCTTTTCCAACTCTGCCCTGAGGAGAAGAAAAAGGAAGGCTTCCTTTATCAGAGGCGCGAGGCCAAGAGGAAGACGGTCCTCGCAGTGCCTCTGTTGGACGACATTTGGGATGAGGGCCTTTCCCTCCTCAAGAACCCTTCCACGACGCCAGCGAGAAGAGACCGGTACGAGAAAAAGTACCGGGTCCCGGACACGGCCCCCCTATGCCTCCGGGCGCAGCCTACCCCGGACTCCGTCGTCTCCGCGGCAGCCAGGAAGAAAGCGGGGGGGGGGTGCGGCCTCCACGTCGACTTCCCCGCCGGACGGCGAGGGAAAGAAATTGGATGCTATGGGACGTAGAGTCATCTCGTCGGCAGCGACGACGATTAAAGCGGCCAACGCCTTGGCTATCGTGGCCCGCTACGACAGGGAGCTCTGGTACAAGATGGCTCCCCTGCTGGATTTTCTGCCGGACGACAAGAGGGCGGAGGCCCTTGAGATCCTGCAGGAAGGTGAGGTGGCTTCGGACCACGCCATCACCGTGGCGACGGACATCGCCGACACTGGGTTCCGCCAGCTGGGCAATGGCGTTTGCCTTCGACGTCGTGGATGGCTCAAAGCTACGGACTTTCGGCAGGACGTCCAGACCAGAGTCCTGGTCATGCCTTTCGACGGGAACAACCTGTTTGGGAAGACAGTGGACGATTCCCTTCAGGCCATCAAGGCGGATACTGAGACGGCCCGGGCCCTTGGAGTCCTGCAGCTACGACGGACGCCCTTTCGGAGCGGCGGAGGCAAGGGCGCCTCCAAAGGTTCCGGCGGCGGTTTCGCTTCCTACCGTCAAGCGGCCCGCTCGTCGTCGCAAGAGGCCTACAGAGGACGAGGCAAGTTTAGCGGACCCCGCCGTCGTCGCCAAGGAGGTCAAGGCGGCAAGGCCGCGTCCAAGCAGGATTGAACCGGCCGTGGGGTCGGGCCCCCACCGAAGCACCCCGGTGGGAGGCCGGCAGGCGGGCTTCGTCAGCGTGTGGGAGTCCATCTCCACCGACCGTTGGGTGCTGGACGCCCTGGCCCGGGGCCACGCGCTCGAATTTCAAAGAAGGTGCCCGCGCGTCCCCCCCGTGGCCAGGAAAGAACTTCACGTCCCTCAACTTCTCCTGGAGGTAAAGGCGATGCTCAGAAAGGGCGCCATCGAACTCGTCCCAAAGAGGCTTCGGGGCTCCGGAGTCTACTCGCGATACTTCCTCGTGAAGAAGAAGACGGGAGGATGGCGCCCCATCCTGGACCTGCGACGTCTGAACAAATTCATCAAGGCGCAGAAGTTCCGGATGGTCACCCTCCAGCACGTCCTGGGTCAGCTGGAGGAAGGAGACTTCCTATCGTCGTTGGATTTGGAGGATGCCTACTTCCACATTCCCATCCTAAAGGGGCACCGAAAATTCCTCAGATTCGTGGTCCAAGGGCGTCATTACCAGTTCAAAGCCCTTCCCTTCGGACTACGGTCGGCACCCAGGGTTTTCACCAAGTGCCTCGCACCGGTGGCGGCGCAGCTGCGCCGCGAGGGGATTCACGTCTACCCCTACCTGGACGACTGGCTCATCCGCGCCAAGACGAGGGAGCTCGCCGTGGTCCACACGGCAAGGACCGTCCAACTCCTCACGGACCTGGGATGCTCCGTGAACTACGCCAAATCCCACCTGGTGCCCGCGCAAGTCGCACTGTTTCTGGGAGCGAGGCTCGACACAGTGTCCCTTCTGGCCTCCCCGTCGGAGGAGAGGACCAGGACCATCTTGGGCAAGGTGCAACGGATGTTGGTGGCCGACGCGGCCAAAGTGAGGTCCATCAAGTCCCTCCTCGGGATGATGTCTTCCTGCATCTACCTCATTCCCATGTGCAGGCTCCGGATGCGCCCGTTGCAAGAATTCCTGGATGCGCGCTGGATCCAGACGACGGGCAGCTTCGAGGAAAGGATCAAGCTCGACGAGAGTTTCCGACGAGCGATACGGTGGTGGGGCACCCGCGCGCATCTGACGGCGGGCATGGACTTCCAGACCCCAGCCCACCAGGTGACTGTGACCACGGATGCCTCCCTAGAAGGGTGGGGAGCGCACACCGAAAATCTGCACGCAAGGGGACTCTGGCTCCCGACGGAGAAGTCCCTGCATATCAACGTCCTGGAGCTCCGTGCAGTGTTTTGGGCCCTCAGGTCCTTCCTTCCGTCCCTCAAGGGCAAGGTGGTGAGGATCTTCACCGACAACACCACCACCATGTTTTACATCAGGAAACAGGGCGGAACCAGGTCCCCAGCGCTGTCCAAGGAGGCGCAGGACCTGTGGCATTGGGCCGTCGCCCAAGGGATTCTTCTGGTGCCGTTTCATCTGGCAGGGATAAAAAACACCATCGCCGACTCACTCAGCAGGGAGCTGCGCTCGTGCCACGAGTGGGAACTACGGCAGGATCTGGTGGATCGCCTCTTCCGACGGTGGGGCACACCCCAGATCGACCTGTTCGCGACGGCGACGAACACCAAGTGCCGGAGGTTCGCCAGCAGGTTTCCCCAGACGAGGAGCATGGGCGATGCTTTCTCGTTCCCCTGGGAGGGCCTGTTCCTCTACGCGTTCCCTCCCTTGCCTCTGCTAATCCGGCTCGTCAACCAGCTCAAGAGGTCACGGTGCAGGATGATCCTCGTCGCACCTGCATGGCCGAGGCAGATATGGTTCCCGGACCTTCTGGACTTGTCAGCGTCCCCGCCGATCAAGCTGCCGGCGGACGCGGATCTACTCTCCAGGGAAGGAGGCGCCATCCTCCACCACGACCCGAAGTCGCTGAACTTGCAGGCCTGGCTCCTGCAGCGCTAGAGTTTGGAGGATACGACATACCGGCCGATTGCAGAGAGGTTCTTGCAAAGGCCAGGGCGTCCTCGACTCTTAAATGCTACGGACACAAATGGAAGAGGTTCTCTGTCTGGTGCCACGCACAGAAGATTAACCCTCTACGGATTACGGCTCCCCAAGTACTGCCGTACCTGCTGACGCTGGCCAAAGCTGGTCTGGCACACGCGTCCATCAAGATTCATCTTGCTGCGATCTCCAGATACACCAGAACCACGGGCCGGACGTCCTTGTGGTCTCATCGTCTGGTGAAAGAGTTAATGAAGGGACTGTTCAGATCGTTCCCGCCGGTGAAGGCTCCGGCCCCGGCGTGGGAGCTCAACGTGGTGCTGACCAAGCTCATGGGACCTCCGTTCGAGCCTCTGCACTCGGCCCCGTTGAAGTTTCTATCGTGGAAAACAGCTTTTCTCGTGGCCATCACCTCCGCACGACGAGTGGGAGAGATCCAGGCCCTTTCCTGCAAGGCCCCGTACTTGACTTTCCACGACACGAGGGTAGTGCTCAGGACGCACCCCTCCTTCATGCCCAAGGTACCGTCGGACTTCCATCTCAACGAACCCTTGGTGTTACCTGTGTTCTTCCCGTCGCCTTCGTCGCCGGCTGAGAGGACTTTGCACTCGCTGGATGTAGCTAGAGCGCTGAAGTTCTACGTGGACCGCACGAAGGGTTTTCGGAAGACGTCACAACTCTTTGTGAACTTTGGACCTGTCAATCAGGGGAAGGCTCTCTCGAAGGCTTCCATCTCCAGATGGCTCTCCGGCTGTATCATGTACTGTCACCGGTTGGCAAACCGACCGCTGCCTGGCCGTCCGAGAGCCCATTCCACCAGAGCGATCGCAGCTACCACGGCGTTCCTATCTGGTGTGCCCCTGCTGGACATATGCAGGGCTGCTACGTGGAGGTCGACGCACACTTTCACGAAATTCTACTGCGTCGACCGGGATTCCAGGGAGGAGTCCAGGGTCGGCCAAGCAGTGCTGCGCAACCTGTTCGCCTGAGGTGAGCCTGGTGAGGAGGTAAGATGCTTAATGTTGAGTTAATGTGATGCTTAATGTTGAGCCTTTGCCACCTCCCGTGGTTGTGCATGTGTGTACTGCTATGTATTCTTTATTCATGAGCATGTGAATCCATGCCAGACCCCATGCTGGAGAAGGAACAAGTTACTTACCTGTAACTGTTGTTCTCCAGCATGGGTCTGGCATGGATTCACATGCGAACCCTCCCGCCTACCCCTCTGCGGCTCTTCACTTGGTCATACTGCCACTTCACGTGCTTCCAAATCTGAAGATGGCTGCCGGAGGAGGTGCTTAGGTAGAGGGCAGTCATTGGCTGTGGTCAGTATGACGCAGAGACCAGTGATTGGTTATTACTACGAAAGACAGATCAGAAACGAAACTGATACTGGTTTTTTCTTTACCGAGGATTCCCAGCCTGACGACGGGGAATATTCATGAGCATGTGAATCCATGCCAGACCCATGCTGGGGAACAACAGTTACAGGTAAGTAACTTGTTCCAAATTGAAGGTCTTGTACATTCTTTTACACTCAGATTTTTTTCCTGACCTGCATAGGTTCCCTATTGATTTTGGATTTCAAGCAGTTGGCCAAACGTTTGCCTGCTTTTTCTCATAGAAAATATAAAGTGTTTCACATTTAAAAACGTTCTCTGCTTTATTAATGTAAAGCATATTGGTCTGAACCCTAATTGCAATACACCTGCAAAGAATTTCAATGGAGCTAGATGACTTCAGTTGTGACGAAGGATCTGAACTCAAACAATTGGCTTCTAATTTTCTGGTCTTAGCCGGTTTCATCCCCTGCTTAAGGGACCGTCCCCTAATCACTGTTTTAAAAGCATCTCAGTTATTATGGGACATGTCTTTGGGTTTATTGAGATATGTAAAGAAATCTTATTTGGCCACCAGTCATCTTTGTCACCAGTGGATTTCTAAGAAGTGCATTATCCACCTGTTGTCTTGAGGTGCGAGTTTAAGATTTAGCTCTTCAGCTCAGTGATTGGAAATGCCCATAACCCATGGTTCTAACCAGGGCTCAAGTCGAGGGTACACGAGGGGGGGACGGAGTCCACCCACTTTATTCAGAGGGTGGACTCAGTTCCCCCCAGCAAAAATGAGAAACATTGAATGTCCTCTTTGAATTTATGAATTAAAGTCGTCCTCAGCAGTCGGCAGATTTGCAGGCCGGACACTTCACCTCTACACTATAACCTGATGTAAAATAGCAAACAACTAAAAGTGAAATGTTCCATTACGGTACTACAAGTTCCAGGGTAAACATTTGTACTGGTTCTTGGAGGTTAAAACATGCACACCTTTTAAAGTTTAAAAAAATACTATTGGCTTTGTGTGTGTTGATTTTATGAAAGGCAATTGCCCTTCGTCTTGTTCAATTTGCGGGGTTATCCAAAACCAATTTAATGAAATGTGCATATTTCACCTTGATAGTTTAATTACTGGTGACGTCACATCCCATCGCGTTTGTTGATGTGTCCCCCCACTTTCATTTTTAGGACTTGAGCCCTGGTTATAACCCCAGTTGAGTCCTGCAGTGTAACGGATGTAAAAATATCCATTCTACTGTGTAGTTTATGTGAGTAAACATAAATTCTCTATCACGAAACGTTCTCTCATTAAGTTTACAGCTGCTTATTTCTTTGATTAGATTTTCTTAATTGCACACTACTCAGCTTCTGCCAACAATGCTGACATTGTCACCAATTGGATTTCCCATCTTTTGGGCAGACCAAACAAACATGCTTCCCCTAGCAAGGTATTCAGGTTTTTCCGCCACATCTATTTGGTTTCACTAACCAGTGCACGGTCCAGGCCCAATCACGGTGACGCCCATTTTCCTTTTCCTTTTTTTGCTTTTTGGTGCATGGGTGATTACAAGGAGATCACTAATTTATCTCTGATATTAATGTCACAGCGCTTAGTATGAACCTCGCTCCCTGTAGAGAACTAATTCCTTTTCCTCTCTACTGAATCTATATTCACCTATTGACAAGTTGATTCGAACACCCATCTGAGCTACCTGTTTCTTTTTATAGCACATTTATTTCTTGATTTAAAAAAAAAAAAAATGTTTGAGACTTCCCGTTTGCTTTGCAGAACTCATCACTGCTGCCCTGAGGAAGGCGGAACCAACTACTTTTTGTATTCTGGTTTTCTCCGCCGAAACGCAAAGAATTGTGAGGGGCCCATAGCTCTCTGGAATTGTTCCAGGATATCAGACTCTCTATAATTACCTTTGAATTCTTTTTCCCCCCACTGCGTTGCCAAACAGTTTTGAGCCTGAGAGGTATGATGGTCAATTGATAACCACCTTGATGAGCCACACTTGAAAGACTCAGCTTGAGTGCTCTGTTTACCCTCTGTGGGACTTCCCCACAACTACAATGGGTTCCATTATTGTATATGATTACCAAGTCCTTAATGTTGTACTTGTTTGCAATCTGATATTTTCCCCATCTACCCCCCCCCCCCCGGAGCCTACCCCCCTCCCTTCCTTGGTTTCCTTTGGTGTTACCCCTAGCTTTATGATTCACATTAGTTCTTTGTACAACCGAAATTGTAGTTTGTACTGGTTTTGAACCAACACATGAATTCTCTTTGTATTAACATAAAAAGTACTCTGTGATTTTATGTCTTTGCATGTTTGATGTTGGATTTTTCGTTACTCTGGAATATATTTGTTGATTTACAAATAACACTCCAACTCTTGAGGTGTTCTGATCTTTTTGTCAATAGGTTTGAATGTTATTGGTTCCAATTCAACAAATGAATATTTGCACTCCAGAATATGAATATTTGCACTCCAGAATAGAAATCAATTTTCTGGACCAACAGAGGTTGACTTTGAGAGGTTACCCTAATTTATCTAACCCAGTCCCTCTTTTCTGGCAAAGCAACAAACCCCCCTTTTTCTGTCACAAACAAACATGCTTTGAAAAAGAAAAAGGTGTTTTACATATCAAAGGGAAGGACCTGGTCCCAAATGCTTTCAGTAATTTAGAACACATGGTGTAATCCCTTTTACACAATAGTAATGGTGGGACGCTAGTGGATCCGCCAGGAAACCAGCATTAGTGAAGCAGAGGTACAAGGAAGACTGACCACCATCTGAAGGGAACACCAGTGTTGCTTTGACCTACAGAGGGTGCCTAAAGGAAAGTGCGCCCTGAATGCTCGGACTAAGAAGCATTGAAAGGAGGCTGCTGTACCCACTGCCTACATATAGCCGCAGCTTCCAGTACACCAACTGGCTCCATTCTCTTTTGAGATGGTATTTCACCAGTCTATTTCAATTTCTCCTCATCTAGATACAGGTCACTGTTACACTATACAGAAATACAAGACTGAGCTTCTTTTTGAGACCCTCAGATCCCACACTGCAATATGGGAGGCAGCCACAACCAGTGCAAGAAACATCCAGAAGTCACCAACTCAGCAACTGACCACACAAGTTTGGAGACTCGGGTGATCCAGATCGCTCACTGGCTGAAATGTATGACCTTCTTCAGTCTTTGACCAATGACTTCACAAGAATCAAACGTGAAGTAAAGGAAACTATGGCGGAGGGCTTTTGTCCGGGATGGTAGGTTGGATAAAAGTGGGGAACTGGGTCACAACTCTGGAAAAATGGCCAAATGCTCAGGAATGCGGCCCGGGAGCACCAAAGCTAATTATGAAACTGACACTAGGAGACAACCGGGATAACATTAAGAGATGGCAGATTAATAGTATAAAGATGCTTGTGATCTTGAGGAAGAAGAGGCTTCCAATTTGAACCTGGTGCTACACTCCAATTGCAACAAAAAAAAAAAATTGTATAGATTGGGCACACAGGAATACTTGCCCCACTTGATGGGGAAGGTCAAAAGGTCTAGTTTTACCAGGACTTGACACACGGAACCTTAGAAAAGCTGATGAAATTCAAAGAGAATACTTTTAGAAGGACGTATGCGATGCATGAGGCTTCGCTCTCATCACCCTTCTGTGCCACATCAAAGACGGATCTGTTGACATCTTTGTGCCAAAATCGGAGGGATAACAGTAGATTAGCATGTAAACAGATAAAGATCACCCAGGCAACTTCAGTCCAAACAAATCGGGAGAGAAGACTTAAAAACCAACAAAATAAATTGCCATTATGAAAGAAGCAATGCAGCAACAGCTACATCATTCTCAGCTACTCCCTTGATTGGTGCGCTCTGTGGCAGGACATGAATCATCGAATATGACAAGCATCACAAGATCGCTGTGCCTTCAAAATGGAAATCTAGCCAGAAGTATTGCTCAACCCTCTGCTCACCAACCATGCTAAAAAATAACGATCTGATTTCAGCATTTAAGCAAATTACACTTATCTGGCTAGCAAACTCAGCAGATGATCTCCCCCTATCACCAGCCACATTGGGTGTGGTAGGGATGCAGGCAACTCAAAATACTGAATGGCTAACATCAACTTTAAAATGGATTAGGTAGAATATCAACTGTGCAAACAATCCCATAAAAGAACCCAATTACCATCTTATCTACACAAAACCGGGACATACGTGACTTTTTTTTTTAAAAAGCGACTTACTTACCTGATGAACATGTTAAGATGCGGAAGAGAATGATCTTCTATAACTCAGTGTTCATAAAGAATTTTATTTTGGTTGTGGAGCGAAGTCCTTGAAAACCCTCGGGCAGATGGATCATGGTGTCTGGAACGATCAGTATTGCAGAACTAACCCTCATGTCTGGATACAGTAAAAATCCATCAGACCAGTTCAACTTTGCTGACCTTAAAATAAGTGCAGCAGAAGGCCAATTGACATTTGGTAATTGGTGAAGACTGGCAGGCAGTAATGGACCAGATACTGACCAAATCCATTGAAACGATGGCCAATCCAGGTAGCTCTGCTGCGAGACATATGATTGAGGATCCTGCCTTGCAGAAATATGTAGGTGCTGAACTCTGATTGGGACTACACCTTCTCTTTAATAATGCACAACACATTTTCTAGAAAGAAAATAAACTACTCATAGGCAACAAACCTGGAATGTTTCAAATACTTTGACTGGGATGATAATAGACCATGCTCCAGGCTTTGTGCAGTATTCTCTGCATTCAATAATAAGACCAACAACTGCTTACAAATTCAATGCATGTATATTCAAATCGACACCAGTGCTATTAGCCCAATCTCAAACAATACTTTCATCTGAATGACTGGGTCTGAGTAGGTGTGAAAAGCTGCATACACTTTTGGTGATCAGAAAGTGGGCAAGGGAGGGCTTGAAATGCTAGATGTCTCAGAATATGTCAGCACCTATTCTTGGAAGCAAACGCAAGAGACTTGCAGAAATCTTAACAGCGCAAACACTAGCGGAACAGGTTTACACTGAGAAGTCCATGTTCACATATAAGAAATGTAGGTGGACATTCTATGAGCAGAGGCACTAGACTGGTTGTCTTTTAGATCAACTAACAAAATGAACAACTTTCTTGAGACATTCTGGCACTATGAAACTTGCAAGGTTGCATCACAACAGATCAGGTACAAATTATATATTTCTTGAAGTATTTTGACTCTTTAAATTCCCCGGAACTTTGAAACAGGGAAACCAACTGTATGGGAGGTTTCCAGGATCTTGTACAAACTCCCACCAAGCTGCGCAGAAGAAATGGTTTCACGATGATAGATATTTAAATCAAGGAGACCTTTGAAAAGCTGAAGACCCAGCAAAGCCTCTGTACTGTATGGTCCCCCAGAATGTCCAGCAGTGAATAAAAATCCCTGTACCTTACTCCACCATGCTCTATAACATTCTGGGCACCTTGTGAGAGGCACACACATTCCTATTTCCTTAGCCAGACCCGTACCATATTGCATCCAACAACTACTGCTCAATATCCCTGTTCCATACAAACCTGAAATTGTTGATCAATGTCAATGCAGACATTATTTTAAAAAAAAAAGGAATAACACCGATTATTCACACAGACCAAGTCTGCTTAATCAACATCCGAGGAATAAAGCATATCCTCCATCACATGCTGTCTTTCGCGTGGTCCCTGTAGTATAGATTGATGGCAAAAAATGTTAAATTGAATCCTGCCCCTTTCTACGACATTCGATGAGAGTTTGACCACATACTTTTCCCATAGATGGAAACCATGTATCACTCAAATAGCAGGCACCTTGCGGTCTAAACCTTTTACATTGAGAGGTACGAGACAAGGGTATCTCCTCTTCCCTGTCATTTGCTGTAGCCCTAGACCTTTTTATTTATAAGATTTGAAAGCCTCCAGATATTTAGAGGGATTTTGTTAGTGTCCGAAACCTGCAAACTACACCAATTACATTCTTTTTAACCATATATGATCCAGGAGCCAGCGTCACAAAGATTCAGCACTTGGTGATATCTCTGGGTACAAAATATGTTACGCTCACCTGGCTCCCACAGGGGCGTCGGTCGGACCCGGACTGCTGCGGCCTCCACCCACGTGATGCGTAGTGCAGCGATGACTGACTGGATCTGCCCTCCTAATCTTGTCAGCTTGACCCGTAGAAATATTCTCCTACAAGTAGAGATGGATTTAGCCACTTGTGGATTCAAGTGGTAGCACCCCCACTCTCCTCCCCACTAATCACCTCTGAAGCACCCTCTCAGCAATCTCACCTTATATTCTTGAAGGATGAGCCCTCCATCCTGCGAAGCACGCAGGGGCGCGTTGATGATCAGTTACTTCACTGGCCTGAGGGTATTGGAAGAGTTGTAGACTAATCCGGACTCCAAAAGGTCCTGGTGAAGAGCCGTAAGTATCTAGTTCGTAAGAGTTCAAAATGTCTGGAGTTCACTCCTGTCCAATTCCTCTTTTATCTTGCAGCTTTGACCCAATAAGAAGATTGACAGCTGAAAGCGCTCCGGTAAAAGTCTGTTACCCAACACTGTCCGGAAAATAATGCCAAGGGTTAAATTTGCTGCTTTCTCCTTATCTTACAGGTGCGGCATAAGATGTGGCGTGCTGATGAATTATACCTCCGGCGGTAAAATCAGGTAAGCATATGGCGGCTAAAGAGATTGTCTCTGTCTGTCCTCTCTGCTCACCTTGTTGTTTCTTGTCCCCCTTGGGTGCCGGGATTCGGCGATGTAAATATGGAGACAGCGCCGGATCGAAGAGATGCTGTGTGGAACGGTGAGTATGGCGTGGTGCTGCTGCTGGTGATGCGACGCTTTTAAAACAAAATCTTTCCTCTGGTTTGAAGATGCGATGAATCCGGAGTCGGGTAAGAAATCGGGTAATACTGTTGTTCTAACCTTTGCTTCTTTCCTTCTTTCTAGGTGCTCCAGGTTCGAGGCGGGCGTGGCAGAAGGCTGGATGCTGTTGCTGGCACAGTGAACGTTACGCTTCTGGATGCAGAATAACGCGAAGCGTGTGTTGCTCTTCGGGCGTGGTTTAAATAGCCTTCAAAGTAGTCCCAGGTAGGTATTCCTCCCTGACCACACCAGAGTAACAAAATAGTCCCTAAGGTAAAGTAGTCCCTTCCAGGCCTCACATGGGCTTGGATGTTCTTGCAGCATGGTCTGCATCAGGTAAGTGTGCACTTACGAGCCTGGCGCCTATGGCGCCAGGACTGAACCCAGCCAGCCCCTAGCAGGGGTTGCTGTGTTTTCTCAAGGCAACATGATGCTTGCTCCCGGGGCTGATGGACGTGGTCTGGATGCCCGGGGGTATGCATCATGACAATATTGACAAAGACCACTCTGGGCTTGAAGAGAAGGATCCTGTAAGGCAACCTTGTGAGATGGCTGGGGCTTAAATACACAGATACTTGGGTATAATGCATCGATGGACACAGAAACCTTAGGAAACTGATTTCCATAGGCTTAGTCTTTGGGGATAGCAGATTCTGACTTTTAAGTGGGGAATCTTGGAATGTCCTTAATGCGGAAGGTGGCTCTTTTTAAAACGATCGCAGCTCTTTTCAGATACATTACCCATTTAGTGGATGCCTCTTGCAGTTAATGAGCACAAAATTAAATGGCTAGTTTTGTGGAAAGGTTACAGAACTTTATAAAGATAACAAACTAGGGCTTCGACTGCAGAACATCAAGCTTTGTATGTGAGCCGTGAGACTAGTGAAAAACACAAATCCGCAGAAGCACTGTACCCATGTGGGTTGAATAAGAAATCCACCTACTTAAACCCCTTTACATACTACAATAACCAGAGCAATCAGCACAAGCCCCTGAGCAGCATTGGATCTTTCATAGATTAACATGCTGCAGCGATGTGCCCCGAGGTGGCGGGCCCCCCCTGTGGGTAATGGCCCGCTGCCCAAGTTAAGGATGTGAGCGAAGCAAGGGTCTCTTAACGAGGGTGACGGCTGTTACCCACAATGTGGGACCTGCCACAGAGGGGCATATCGCCATTATCAACTACGTAGCACGCTATGCAGGTGCTCATTTTCTTTGCTTTTAAAAAAAAAAATTCTTTCCATACACGAACGTCTCCCGGTGTTCGTAAACGGAAAGAGAATACTCTACCAACACGGCCGTCATTGATTAGGAGCTCTGGGCTCCATATGGAGCCCCTCGTCCATTTTCATGGCAGCCAGAGAGGATGGGAGCAGCCGCTGTGCGACTCGCCACTGCATCGAAAAACGTACAAGGGATTGGGGGGAGGGATTTAAAAAAAAAAGCGGGTGAGGGCGGGTGGTGGAGCCGGCCATCAGGCAGCATAGAACGCTGGCTTTCACTGGTAGCGTCAGCCCACGTTCCTAGTCACCTGATTAGCTGCCTGGACGGGGGAACCAGCCAATGTTGAATATTCCCAGTCATCGGGCTTGGAATCCTCTAACATTAAGCAGTTTCATATAAATACAAGAAACTGTGTTTGCTGTAGTGTTTATGGGTCATTTACCCTTCAGGCAATAGCCAGTGCCTCCTCTAGCTCCACCCCTGTAGGCCAGTTTCAGATTATTTAGCCCATTCTTAAAGTTGGGTGTTCTCTTCTGTCACTTTGATTTCTGTAAAAATCATCACCACTCTGCTTTACTTCAAATAGTTTAAAATATCCAGGTAAGTATTTTGCTATTGTGGGGTTTGGGAGTCCTGCCTACAGGAGAAATATGTTGCTCTAGTTCCTACATGGTTGAGCCCAGTGAAGTGTCCCCTTGCACACCTCACTGTAGCTGAGAAAAGCCTTTTCAACATGACTTGTACTTGTAAATTAAAAAAACATTGATATGGAGAATAGACAACAAGAATGCATTCATTGCCTTTCGCCGGACGATAATTTGGATTTCTCCAGCATGGGGTCTGGCATGGATTCACATGCTCATGAATATTCCCCGTCGTCAGGCTGGGAATCCTCGGTAAAGAAAAAACCAGTATCAGTTTCGTTTCTGATCTGTCTTTCGTAGCAATAACCAATCACTGGTCTCTGCGTCATACTGACCACAGCCAATGACTGCCCTCTACCTAAGCACCGCCTCTGGCAGCCATCTTCAGATTTTTACCGCACGTTCATGTGTTGGGATCCTCGTGCTATTGCTCTCGAGCGTTAGTGCTATTTTTTTCGCGCTTTTCACAAAAAACTTCGATTCTTCGGTCAAAAGAGCCTCAAGCTCCACTGATCCTACATCCGATCAACGGGGACCCGTGTCGGATTCGTCTGTGCCCCTCAAGGGTGAAGATTTCGTCGAGCTACACTTCGGAGGACTCCAGAAGCTTCTCAGGCCCGGTCTCGGAGATGGCCCAGGAGAAGGGAAGCTCGACGCCCGGAAAGCTGTTCAGGGTCTGCCCTGGATGCCAGCTGCAGAACGTCTTTAAGGAGGACGAACACTCTTTCTGCCTTTACTGCCTTCATGAGGACAAAACGCACGTGGAAAAGGACTGTGCGTTTTGCGGCAACATGTCGGAACGGACCATGAAGGACCGTCATCAACGTCTCGCCAACTGGCTGGAGGGTAAGAGCCCGTCTGGCGAGAAGAAGAAGAAATCCGAGCGGTCTTCTAAGACCTTTGAGGGCGCCCCGGCGACGGGGGCCCAACATGAGGCCAAGCACCGCGAGTCCGCTGGCACCGGGAGCGCCGAACGGTCGGGCTCTACGGGCGCCAGGCAGGGCGCACCCTCCCCGGCGCCATCAACCACGAGCCAACGCTCTGGGTCGGGTAAGAGGAAGGCCGAGCACCCGGCGAAGCTCCTGGAGAGGCCCCGGTCGAGCTCTAAGGCAGAGGAGGAGCGTGGCAGTGCCCCCTCCCTCAAGGATAAGGCGGTGAGCGCACCTAAGGTGGTGAAGGCCTTGATCCATCCGACCAAGCCCTCTATCGAAACGGTCGCGGCGGCCCTGGCCCAGCCTGTGGAGGCTGCACCAGTGGTGGCGACCTCAGGGCCCAGAATCTCCCTGCCTCCTCGGAGGGAGTCTTCTTTTGTGCCCATCGATAGGACCCCCGTGAAACCCTCCGTGGGGAAGAAGGGGGGGCAGGGCGTCGTCGTAGATTCGGCCTCAACCTCAGAAGAGGAGCTGATCGAGGTCTTAAGCCACTGCCTAGGCGTGGAACAAGACCAGCCCGTCGGAATGGGCCCCGACGCAGGTGACGACGACATCGTCGAGGATACCGACGGGGCCCCTGCTCGCCCGTCGGATTCCCCTCTGCCAACGCCGCGAGACAACTCGGCGGCCATTTTGTTGGCCATACAGTCCTTATGCACTGAGATAAGGACGAGGCTACCGTTACCGACGGAGGAACCTCTCCCGTCGGGGGATCCAGAACCGGGACCTTCTGGTGTTCCCCCTACCAAGAAAAGAAGGATCCATCCTCCACCTCCTTTTCAACCGTCGCGCCCCGTCCAGCCCTCCTCCCCATCCACCCGAGGGGATGATACGGGGACTGACACGGCAGCGACGGGTACGGACGACGAGGCATACGACGAGGATTTTCCATCGTCGCCTCCCACCAGGGCTTCTCCGCCTGACGAGATCGGATCTTTCCACTCCATGATCTCCAGGGCTTCCGAGCTTTTCCAACTCTTCCCTGAGGAGAAGAAAAAGGAAGGCTTCCTTTATCAGCGGCGCGAGGCCAAGAGGAAGACGGTCCTCGCAGTGCCTCTGTTGGACGACATTTGGGATGAGGGCCTTTCCCTCCTCAAGAACCCTTCCACGACGCCAGCTAGAAGAGACCGGTACGAGAAGAAGTACCGGGTCCCGGACACGGCCCCCCTATGCCTCCGGGCGCAGCCTACCCCGGACTCCGTCGTCTCCGCGGCAGCCAGGAAGAAAGCGGGGGGGGTGCGGCCTCCACATCGACTTCCCCGCCGGACGGCGAGGGAAAGAAATTGGATACTATGGGACGTAGAGTCATCTCGTCGGCAGCGACGACGATTAAAGCGGCCAACGCCTTGGCTATCGTGGCCCGCTACGACAGGGAGCTCTGGTACAAGATGGCTCCCATGCTGGATTTTCTGCCGGACGACAAGAGGGCGGAGGCCCTTGAGATCCTCCAGGAAGGTGAAGTGGCTTCGGACCACGCCATCACCGTGGCAACGGACATCGCCGACGCGGGGTTCCGCCAGCTGGGCAACGGCGTTTGCCTTCGACGTCGTGGATGGCTCAAAGCTACGGACTTTCGGCAGGACGTCCAGACCAGAGTCCTGGACATGCCCTTCGACGGGAACAACCTGTTTGGGAAGACGGAGGACGATTCCCTCCAGGCCATCAAGGCGGATACTGAGACGGCCCGGGCCCTTGGAGTCCTGCAGCAACGACGGACGCCCTTTCGGAGCGGCGGAGGCAAGGGCGCCTCCAAAGGTTCCGGCGGCGGTTTCTCTTCCTACCGTCAAGCGGCCCGCTCGTCGTCGCAAGAGGCCTACAGAGGACGAGGCAAGTCTAGCGGACCCCGCCGTCGTCGCCAAGGAGGTCAAGGCGGCAAGGCCGCGTCCAAGCAGGATTGAACCGGCCGTGGGGTCGGGCCCCCACCGAAGCACCCCGGTGGGAGGCCGGCTGGCGGGCTTCGTCAGCGTGTGGGAGTCCATCTCCACCGACCGTTGGGTGCTGGACGCCCTGGCCCGGGGCCACGCGCTCGAGTTTCAAAGAAGGTGCCCGCGCGTCCCCCCCGTGGCCAGGAAAGAACTTCACGTCCCTCAACTTCTCCTGGAGGTAAAGGCGATGCTCAGGAAGGGCGCCATCGAACTCGTCCCAAAGAGGCTTCGGGGCTCCGGAGTCTACTCGCGATACTTCCTCGTGAAGAAGAAGACTGGAGGATGGCGCCCCATCCTAGACCTGCGACGGCTGAACAAGTTCATCAAGGCGCAGAAGTTCCGGATGGTCACCCTACAGCACGTCCTGGGTCAACTGGAGGAAGGAGACTTCCTATCGTCGTTGGATTTGGAGGATGCCTACTTCCACATTCCAATCCTAAAGGGGCACCGAAAATTCCTCAGGTTCGTGGTCCAAGGGCGTCATTACCAGTTCAAAGCCCTTCCCTTCGGACTACGGTCGGCACCCAGGGTATTCACCAAGTGCCTCGCACCGGTGGCGGCGCAGCTGCGCCGTGAGGGGATTCACGTCTACCCCTACCTGGACGACTGGCTCATCCGCGCCAAGACGAAGGAGCTCGCCGTGGTCCACACAGCAAGGACCGTCCAACTCCTCACGGACCTGGGATTCTCCGTGAACTACGCCAAATCCCACCTGGTGCCCGCGCAAGTCGCACTGTTTCTGGGAGCGAGGCTCGACACAGTGTCCCTTCTGGCCTCCCCGTCGGAGGAGAGGACCAGGACCATCTTGGGCAAAGTGCAACGGATGTTGGTGGCCGACGCGGCCAAAGTGAGATCCATCAAGTCCCTCCTCGGGATGATGTCTTCCTGCATCTACCTCATTCCCATGTGCAGGCTCCGGATGCGCCCGTTGCAAGAATTCCTGGATGCGCGCTGGATCCAGACGACGGGCAGCTTCGAAGAAAGGATCAAGCTCGACGAGAGTTTCCGACGAGCGATACGGTGGTGGGGCACCCGCGCGCATCTGACGGCGGGCATGGACTTCCAGACCCCAGCCCACCAGGAGACTGTGACCACGGATGCCTCCCTGGAAGGGTGGGGAGCGCACACCGAAAATCTGCACGCGAGGGGACTCTGGCTCCCGACGGAGAAGTCCCTGCATATCAACGTCCTGGAGCTCCGTGCAGTGTTTTGGGCCCTCGGGTCCTTCCTTCCGTCCCTGAAGGGCAAGGTGGTGAGGATCTTCACCGACAACACCACCACCATGTTTTACATCAGGAAACAGGGCGGAACCAGGTCCCCAGCGCTGTCCAAGGAGGCGCAGGACCTGTGGCATTGGGCCGTCGCCCAAGGGATTTTTCTGGTGCCGTTTCATCTGGCAGGGATAAAAAACACCATCGCCGACTCACTCAGCAGGGAGCTGCGCTCGTGCCACGAGTGGGAACTACGGCAGGATCTGGTGGATCGCCTCTTCCGACGGTGGGGCACACCCCAGATCGACCTGTTCGCGACGGCGACGAACACCAAGTGCCGGAGGTTCGCCAGCAGGTTTCCCCAGACGAGGAGCATGGGCGATGCTTTCTCGTTCCCCTGGGAGGGCCTGTTCCTCTACGCGTTCCCTCCCTTGCCTCTGCTAATCCGGCTCGTCAACCAGCTCAAGAGGTCACGGTGCAGGATGATCCTCGTCGCACCTGCATGGCCGAGGCAGATATGGTTCCCGGACCTTCTGGACTTGTCAGCGTCCCCGCCGATCAAGCTGCCGGCGGACGCGGATCTACTCTCCAGGGAAGGAGGCGCCATCCTCCACCACGACCCGAAGTCGCTGAACTTGCAGGCCTGGCTCCTGCAGCGCTAGAGTTTGGAGGATACGACATACCGGCCGATTGCAGAGAGGTTCTTGCAAAGGCCAGGGCGTCCTCGACTCTTAAATGCTACGGACACAAATGGAAGAGGTTCTCTGTCTGGTGCCACGCACAGAAGATTAACCCTCTACGGATTACGGCTCCCCAAGTACTGCCGTACCTGCTGACGCTGGCCAAAGCTGGACTGGCACACGCGTCCATCAAGATTCATCTTGCTGCGATCTCCCGATACACCAGAACCACGGGGCGGACGTCCTTGTGGTCTCATCGTCTGGTGAAAGAGTTCATGAAGGGACTATTCAGATCGTTCCCGCCGGTGAAGGCTCCGGCCCCGGCGTGGGAGCTCAACGTGGTGCTGACCAAGCTCATGGGACCTCCGTTCGAGCCTCTGCACTCAGCCCCGTTGAAGTTTCTATCGTGGAAAACAGCTTTTCTTGTGGCCATCACCTCCGCACGACGAGTGGGAGAGATCCAGGCCCTTTCCTGCAAGGCCCCGTACTTGACTTTCCACGACACGAGGGTAGTGCTCAGGACGCACCCCTCCTTCATGCCCAAGGTACCGTCGGACTTCCATCTCAACGAACCCTTGGTGTTACCTGTGTTCTTCCCGTCGCCTTCGTCGCCGGCTGAGAGGACTTTGCACTCGCTGGATGTAGCTAGAGCGCTGAAGTTCTACGTGGACCGCACGAAGGGTTTTCGGAAGACGTCACAACTCTTTGTGAACTTTGGACCTGTCAATCAGGGGAAGGCTCTCTCGAAGGCTTCCATCTCCAGATGGCTCTCCGGCTGTATCATGTACTGTCACCGGTTGGCAAACCGACCGCTGCCTGGCCGTCCGAGAGCCCATTCCACCAGAGCGATCGCAGCTACCACGGCGTTCCTATCTGGTGTGCCCCTGCTGGACATATGCAGGGCTGCTACGTGGAGGTCGACGCACACCTTCACGAAATTCTACTGCGTCGACCGGGATTCCAGGGAGGAGTCCAGGGTCGGCCAAGCAGTGCTGCGCAACCTGTTCGCCTGAGGTGGGCCTGGTGAGGAGGTAAGATGCTTAATGTTGAGTTGATGTGATGCTTAATGTTGAGCCTTTGCCACCTCCCGTGGTTGTGCATGTGTGTACTGCTATGTATTCTTTATTCATGAGCATGTGAATCCATGCCAGACCCCATGCTGGAGAAGGAACAAGTTACTTACCTGTAACTGTTGTTCTCCAGCATGGGTCTGGCATGGATTCACATGCGAACCCTCCCGCCTACCCCTCTGCGGCTCTTCACTTGGTCATACTGCCACTTCACGCACGTGCTTCCAAATCTGAAGATGGCTGCCAGAGGCGGTGCTTAGGTAGAGGGCAGTCATTGGCTGTGGTCAGTATGACGCAGAGACCAGTGATTGGTTATTGCTACGAAAGACAGATCAGAAACGAAACTGATACTGGTTTTTTCTTTACCGAGGATTCCCAGCCTGACGACGGGGAATATTCATGAGCATGTGAATCCATGCCAGACCCCATGCTGGAGAACAACAGTTACAGGTAAGTAACTTGTTCCTTCTACTGTATTTGCCAGTCTTTCTCCAGCAAAACTTTGAAGGCTAGGAACAGGAGACTGGTGGCTTGGCTTGATGGAGTTACTGTGGCCCCAGAATCTGCTTGTGTGGAGCTGTGCTTCACAGCGTCCGATAAGGCTCAGAGTTCCCTCTTTGAAGAGGTCAAAATCCCATAAAGGGCTTTAATGTGGGAAAAGGAGGAATACAAGTATTTTCCACCAAGGCTCCAAATGTCCCTGACCTGCTTCTCCTCCTTCATCTGCCAAACCATCCACCTCATCAATGCAAGTCTATTAAATCCTCAATTATTGTCCTGGTGTCAAGTTACACCACTCCTTAAGCATTGAATGCTCAGTTAACAACCAAAACACCACAAAGCACAAATTGTCGACCACTTAGTTGACTACGGCTGTGAAAACATCCAGGCCTCCTCCATGAATAATCTTGTCGGTGACATCATCAACTCTCAATGATTATAACGTCCAGTCGACTACCTTCTCAATGGTCATCCCGTCTGTTATGTCTTTGCGGACGTCTTTGTCTGCGTGCCTCTAGTCAGCGCTTCCGCACACTGCCCCTCTACTGCTCAATTTGCTGAAAAGGCCTAAACCGCCTCCTTTCAAGCTCCAGACTTTTGCACAGTCTACCCTGACATAGCCTGCCATTTTTCCTGCAGAGGACATGCTAGAACACACCATTGATCCTGAATTTGCAGGGCCAGGCAAATAGTTTTCTGGGGTTTAGGTGTTTTCTGGTTGCTTTACCAAGATAAGATGCTTCTGGAATCGACCTCAACTCATCTGGATCCACGGACGAGTTTGATGATCTGGTTCCCGCTGCTGGAGAGCCGAAGGAGTTTCCACCAAGAGATTTGCTACTGTGAGATCAAAGCTTTCCATTGCCTATAACAAAGGTGGCAAACATGTTTTACCTCCTCCCTACTGAGCAAAGGAAGGAAGGCTTCATTTTTCACCAGAGGGAAAAGTCATGAGGGATTGTAGTGTCCATTCCAATCCTGTGACATTCAGGCGGATGAGCTGTTTGCCATGAAGAATCCCTTTGCGGCCTGCCGTAAAAGGACCGATTCAATAAGTGATACAAGGGACCAAAAGATGCCCCAAAATGCTTGTGCATTCAACATAGCCCCACTTCTGTCTCTGCGGCAGCTAGAAAGCGGTCTGCTGACCCTTCTTCGTCCTGTGCAGTCCCTTCAGATAACGAAGGCAGGCAACTTAATGCTTTCAGCAAGTGCTATCTCCATGACAGCAATGACTATAGAAGCTACAAACTCGATCATTCTGGTGAGGTATGACTGAGAACTCTTGTTTAAAATCGGTCCACTGCTAGAGTTCCTCCTGGATGGCAAACAGGAGGCTTTTGCACTGCTTTGGGAAAGTGAGTCCGCCTCTGGCTGTCGATATTGTCGACACAGGAATTTCATAGATGGGCAATGGTGCAGTCCTGAGATGACAAAGTTGACTGAAGGACAAACATTTTAGACCTGATGACCAGGAGAAGGTCATGTCATTCAACGGGCAAGAGCATTTGATAAGTCAGTGATACTCTGCAAGCCATTGAGAACGACACGGCCAGATCTCTCTCCAGCAGCGGTGACTCTTTCAGTCCATTTTATTTTTTTATTTATTGTTTTTTTGTAATGCCCATCACTACAGCAAACATTGTTTCAAGGCGCATGAAGACAAAGGGGTTGGTGGGCATAGGGATGATAAAAAAAGGTATAAAACAAAACGTTCTCCATGAGAGCAGGGTAGAGGGGGTGGGGGTGGAAGTGTAGGAGGGGATAGGAGGGGGTAGAACGGAAGAAAACAAACAAGCGTCCTGACTAGGTTGTGAGCCGATTTGAAACGTGCAAGTGCTGAAACATGAGAGGCGGGAGGAAGAGAAGTGCAGGAGGGGAAGAAGGTGAGGGGTACTACATTAAATGTAAAACAAGTTAAGAAAAAAAAGTGCTGGAACAAGTAGGTAAACTGCATTACGGAAAACCAAACGTGCAATTAAGACAAGCAGGCATGAGTGACTGCAGACTGGAAAAACCTTGCCTCATGGAATGAGGGGCTACATCAGGCACGCAGACAAACAATTAAGCAGGTAAGAATGAGAAAGTAAATCTGGTGTTTAGGGTAGGCACGGCTGTGAAAAATCAAATCTGGTGTTTGGGGTAAGCAAGATGCAAAACACAGCGCAAGGTTGTGAAAAGTCAGTCCGGTGTTTAGGGTAGGCAAGAAGAGAAACCGAGCTAGGCAGTGAAACAAACAACCTGTGATTATTGGGGTGGCTGAAAGCCACCAAGCGCAGGGCTGGAAACTGGCAGTCAGAGGTTGCTGGGAACACAATAGGAAGTTGAAAATAGCCTCATCCTGTCGGGCAGGGGGTTACATGAAATTTGTAGGAACAGGTAGGCAACATGCAACAGTTGGGGGTGAGTGCACAATTTGGGGAAAAGGTGAGATTATAGCAAGGGAGCAGGTTAATGCGTCAACTTCATGGTGCAAAGGGCCAACATCAAAAACACAGCAAGAGATGACAAAAAGCGAAAATGAAAGGCTAAGTGTGAAAGCCAAACCACATATTGCAAGAATAATGCACTAAACAGCAAACCACACAAGCATGGGTGGTCAAGCAGAATCACAGGATCATAGTAGGGGGTATGCAGGTGGACAGTATCAACCACTACATTGGTATAGTCAACACAATGCATTTACAAGTTGGTAGTATGCAATAATGGGACACCACAATCTATGGTGTAGGGGACTAAACATAATGCTGTTACAAGGTGGTAGTATGCATGGACTAAATCAAAATTAGCGGGAACAAGTGCAGGCACATGCCGTAATGTGGTAGTGCCAGAACAACCAACAAAACTGCCTAAATATACAGGATGGTAACAGGCTGCGTATAACTGGCTAGGCAATGACAGTGATAGTCAGAGGTGGCGGCCAGTACCATCAACGGCAGGAGGTAAAATAAAGTGGACCGGGCCGCATCAGCTTATCAGAGCAATAATTGCTGATGGACTTGGACGGAGCAAACATCAAGTCTGCGAGACATTGTACAGAGTGCGGAGGCATGCAAAAAGATGTGACCACAGGCTGAGACAACGCATGGATTCAGCAGGGCATAGTTGCTGGGCAACAGTGGCAGTGCAGAGCACAACACAAAGGCAGATGAGTGTTATAGGCAGCAGCAACATAGTGAGGGCGAAGTCCAAGGATCAGCAGGCAGGTAAGAGGCAGATCAATTGGAGGAGTGCAGCGTGTTCAGGGAGGTATAGGTGTAGAAGGTGAGTGCTGTGAACATCCCGTGACACGCCCTGCGAGCAGAGGAGGGATCCAGTCATTGAAGGTATAGTGGATGCTATGCTGTGGCACAGAAGCAGCATAAAGAGACAGGGGATCAGGTGGCAGCAGGGAAGACCGAGATTGGCAGGGGATGCCGTGTCTGGTGCCGCAAGAAGGATGACAAGGGAGCGAGGTAGGAATGATAAGGGGGGTAGAATCAGCTCTTGCAGGAATCAGAGTAGCAAAGGCATAAGTGGAAGGAATGTGGCTAAAGGGAAACAAGAGGGCAGAAGGAGAAGAGCGAGGAGTGGAGCAAGTGCGTTTCTTACCTTGTTTAGACAGGAGGCAGGTGAATAGTAGAATCCCGGCTTATGGGAGGCCTTGGAAAGTGAGGCTCACTTTTTAAGATCCTGCAGAGACTGTCACTCTCCATACTGCTCCCGGTCATATGGGGGTGGGAGGCACGTCATACACCCCAGGTAAGCATTCTAAAGCTCAAGATCAACCCTAGAGGTTCCCACAGGCACTGAGGCTCATTTCAGCACCCTAGTGAGAGGGTGTCTGTCTTCGTTCCAACTTCAATGGAGGCAAGTCACGGCTGAAAAAACAGATGCGTAGAAAGGCCACAAACAAACCCCCTCCACCCTTGCCAGCAAGCCAAAAAAACACCTTAATGTGCTCCTATTACAAGTGCTATCACTCCTGTCCAAGGTAGCTATAGAGCGAGTCACTCTGTTCTCAGAGGAATTGGGGCATCTACTTGTGCTTCCTGGTCCTAAAAAAGGTGTGTGGTGGAGACCCATTCCCGACCTACGTTATCTCAACCAGTCCCTCCACTCAGGACGCATATTCACAGGTCCCCATTGTGGAGAATCGGGAGTCGTCGTCGGACGAGAGTGACATGTTCACAGGTTTTTAGTAAAATAAAAGGAAAAATGTCCTACCGCTATGAGGGATGTACCTTCCTTTTGAACTAAAACGAATTGTGCTCAAAAGAAATCAGTCCTTAGTCCAAAATCCTATCGGACTAATCTAGCCCTGCCAGTTTGGAAAACATAACTAAAAGATACCAGAGCAATGGCCTCTTTCTTCTTCTTCTGCCTGGTATAATCACTTGGTGGGTTTGTCGTTCAAAATTCATTGTTATAATAAAAAAGTTCACCATTTTCTTGCAGACTTGCTTGCTCAAAAGAAAGCATCTCTGTAAGGTTCCCTTTTTGACACAGTTCTTTTTACAATACGTCTGTGGTTCTTGGACTCTAAGTCCTAAGGCCTTTCATCAGACTTGCTCTCTCGCAAATTAACATAACACAAATAGGGTGAATGCCCACTCAGGATTCCCAGGCCGGGCTCCCGTAATGTTGTCGGCTTTCCTAGCCTGGATGCAAAGTGTTTATATCTATTTTCATGCTGATTCACATAGGTCGCATGCCAATTCTGGTTTCCAGGGTCCCGTAACCTTGTCGGTTTTAATTTGCTTCCCTGGTGCTGCTTCTCTCAGCAGCTACCGTCCTTCGGGCATGGAGCATGGGTATTCAGGTTCTCCTCAGCAATCTGGTCTTTTCCGGTTGCTGGGCCCCAAGCCCACCACGGCTTCCTCCTTGTGGCCATGCCACCATAGGAAACTGGTTCTTCCACGGCTCTGCCTCTTCCCCTGACCATGGCTTCTCGGTCAGACGGGACACCTGCCTATAAGCGTTCAGTTAACGTTACACTTGCTGTTCGCGCTACCGCCGGCTCCATGGTCTGGCGTGGCTCTGCCTCTCCAGGATGTCTCCTCCAGAGATTCCCCTCTGCGTAGGTATGTCTCCTCCCTGCGTAGGGGATCCCCCTACATTCACAGTTCTTCCTGGGTTTACATACGTCCTCACAATCAAAAGGGTTGTGTCCTCCTTCCTTGTCTATGGTGCTCAGGCGAGAGTCAGCGTTACTCGAAGCCAAAGAGGTTGATGAATGTAAAGTGATACCACAAATAGGAAGGTTCTGTTGATGCTCTTTGGCAGTGGCAATCAGGTGAGATTCAGCATTACCTGAAACCAAACAGATAGAGGAACCGCCACTGTTTGGTGGTTTCAAAACAGAAGTATTCAAAACGTAAGTAAGTCTTTCCAATTCCCATGTAGGCAGATAATGTTCTCTTGACCGGGAGTTCCTTATCGGAATGTGTGTCCTTGGCCCCAAGAGGGGAGTCACTCCCAGTAAGGTCCTAATTGACCAGGAGCCTAGAGAGGGTCTTGCTCCTCACCTCAAAGGCGGTGGCTCCTCTCTTGGGAAAAGTAACGAATAGTCCAGATTCGTCACACCATTCACCACTATGATTGCAAGTTCCTTTGTTTCGTAGTGACAGGCCATCACTTTTAGTTCAAGGTCCTACCCTTTGGCCTCAAGTTCGCTCCAAATCAGTTTACAAAATGCCTTGCCCCAGCTGTGGTACATCTCAAAAAGTCAGGAATGCACATCTACCCCTGTTAAGACTGGCTTATCCAAGCGCTATACCTCAAACGAGATCTACTGCACATGAAGACCACAGAAGTCAGTCTGACCTTGTTGGGCTTCTCACTCAAATTACAAAGTCATCTGCGATTCTGTCTCAGCAAATGGTGTTTTTAGGAGCACACCTGGGCACCCCAACTTCCGCTGCAAACCCGTCCTATGACAGTCAACACAATACCATCCAAGGTTCATTCAGGTGTTTTCTGAAACCCTCAGTACGAGTGATGAAATCCCTTTTAGGCATGATGTCCTCATGTATTCCGCTCCTCAAAAACCATAGGCTCCGCATGCACACTCTGCAAGATTTCCTTGATGCCCACTGGGATCAGTCTTTGGATGTTGGGCTAACAAGTGCTTCCTGACTAGTCCCTTTCACAATGCTCTGTTGGAGGAAAGACATTGCCACTCCTACCAGCGGGATGCCTTTCAAAGTCTTTTTTCATCCAGTAACTGTAACCAACCCCTGCGTGGAGGGCTGGAGATCCCACATTGCAAATACGCCAATGAAGAGGAGAAGGTTCTCCTATGTAACGTTTTGGAGGTCAGTGCAATGGTCTAGGCCCTCTTTCCTGCCCCATCTGCGGACAAAAGTGGTATGTGTGTATATGGACAACACAACCGCAAAGTTCTACTGCAAATCCTGCAGGGTGGAACCAGATCTCAAATCTCATCTGCTGAGGCGCAGTCTCCTTTGAACAGGCAATGATTCTGTCCCCCTTTCACCTTCTGGGCATATGTAACTCTGTGGCAGATTCCCTCAGCCGTGAACTCTGCTCCTGCCACAAATGGGAGCTTCTACAACGGCAGGTGGAAGTCCCCTTCTGAACTTGGGAAAGGCTGGAGGTGGACTTTGTTTGCCACAAAGGATAACTCAAAGTGCGACTCGTTCCGCAATTAGTTCTGACAGCCAGCTAGCCTGGGAGACGCTTTCACATTTCCATGGAATGGGAGACTCTTTTATGCTTTTACACCGTTTCTGCTCATCCCAAGAGTCCAAACAGCAGTCCTGCAGACTAATCCTTGTGGTGCCCCAGGACAGAGGCAGTTTTGGTGCTCGGCGCTTCCAGCTCTCTCCTTGGCTCCCCCCATCAGGCTTCCGCTGGTGCACAACCTCCTTTTCATAGACAAGGACGAGGTATTCCTCCACGACGCATCATCGCTCAACCTCACAGCCTGGCTTCTACATCCCGTGAATTCGACCACATCTACAACTCGCAGGAATCCCTTGTTCCAGGCTCTGGTCCCTTCCACCATTTCCTATGGAACAAGAAATGGCAGGTGAATGCCCTGGATTTCTGAAGGCAGCAAATCCTTCCATAATTGCTTTCCTTCGCTACTGGTGGCCTCTCCTTTTCTTCCATCAAAGTCCATTTGGCTGCTATTTCCTGCCACATGTGCACACCAGTGGAGGCTTTGAAGTAGTCACAGACGCTCGTGAAGGAATTAATTAGTGGAATCTTAAAGACATTTTCTCCGATACCAAGCCTGCACCTTTTTGGGAACTAAAAACCCTTCTCCCAAAATGAATGCCCCTTTAGAGCCCATGCAAAAGGCTAATGTTAAGTTAGCCACCAAAAACGCTCTCTTCCTAGAGACCATCTCTGCAGACGAGTGGTTGATATTCAGGAGCTCTCATCGTAACCATCTTACCGCACTTTACGCAGGAAAGGATAAGCTCCTTCTGCAGGTTAATCTGGGGTTTTATGCCCATGATGCCCTCTCCCTTTCACTTGAACGAGCCGTAGGTCTTTCCCATTTTTTCAGCTCGGTTATGTGACATGGCCTGCTCTAGGGCCTCATCAAAGGGGGTGGGTGGGAGGGAGCCCTCCCCACGACAACAACCCGACCGGTGTCAGTATGGAGGCAGCCCCTCCTTACCTAATGCGGCTCCAGCACTGCAGAGCAAAGCCGTAAAAAATGACGCCAGGAGAAGCAGAGTCCACCCTGCCATAGGGAGCAGAGAGCCACAACACCGGCCGCCCAATGCTGGAGGACCAGGCATTGGGGATACCCGGCACCAAGGGGTGCCTTAAAAAAATCACTGCGCTGAAATTAGGGATGCAGTGGAGGCTCCAGGAGTCGATGCAGCATTCCAAAATGGAGCCTGCACATCACCACTAGCCCACCAGGGAATAATGGTTCGAAACCATGGCCTAACTGTCAAATGAGAAATTATATCGTGCCTCCTATCGCAATAGATATGTATATTGGCCTACGCCAAGCTGCGTATAAGTCGCTTGCGAAGAAATCTGTGTTGCAAGGTCCTGACCTTAAAATCAATGTAAGCTGCCATTTTAGGTCAATCTGCCATTTTAGGTTTGCTTTGTAAAGTAACCCTGTGAGTTAAAATGGTAGACGATGTCATTTCGAAATACAACATGGCTTTCTTGACCTCTGTATGTAGCTAATATGTAACTTGCCTCCAGGCCACTTGTTGAGGTCGTGAACTGAGACCATGTCCTTCGTTGACCTGTGTGTAACGGATTACTCGTGCAATGAAACTAATCCATGAGCATATGTTAAGAACAATGTATTCAAATACTGAACGTAGAACACTTGTTTACATACATTGTATTAATGTATGAGAAGACCTGCATGGGAAATCCCAGAATACACAGTTGCCGTATAGGCTTGTTGATATATGTATTAAAAGCAAACCAGTTACATGTGGATGTGCGAAACTCGGCATGAACCCTAGATTGGTGATGTATTAGTGGAATATTAACCCGAAGTAGGGCTGGACATCGTGCTCACGAAGAGTATAAAAGACCAATGCATTCTAATGTACAGCGTCTCATTGAACACACTGAACCACGCTGGAGTTCGTTGTGTTGCCCTGAGGACCGATGGCTATCTGATTTTGCTCTGTTCTTCGTAACTGGATTCAGTATAAAATAAAGTACTTTGTATGTTCCTTTGTAACCCGTATTCGGTGTATTTCCTTTTGGGGTACTCGGCCTCGATATTTTGATTTTGTTTTCACATAACAAACCCCATTAAACCACCAGGGTAACCTTAGATAAAGGCCCCCATAGAGGCCTGCGGAAATACCTGACACCTGGGAGCCATTATCTGCTCTAGATCAGGAATACCACGAGAAGGGGGCAGGGCTTACTAGCCCATATGAAGCCTCGGGGAAACCCCTCCCCGAACACTCCTCCAGGTAAGCAATTTATTGAATAAGGTAAGTGGCCAATCCTGGGAGGGAGTGGGGGTATTTAAGTGACTGTGTGTGAATGGTTTAGTGTGAAGAGGGGGGGGGGGGATCTGTGGAGTATTTGTGAGTTGAGTGGAGTAGGAGCAGCAGAGCGGTAGTGGTGGTGGTGGTGGTGGTAGTTGCAGGAGTAATAGTCGTCGTAGTTGTGAGGTTAGAGTGGTGGTGGGAGTAGGGGGTGGTAGTTGGTGATATTGGGCAATATGAAGTCTTAATGAGAGGTAATTGAGTAGGGAGCATTAGTGATTAGAAGTAACAGTAGAGCAGTAGTAGAAGGCGATAGCACGGGTTAAGTATGGAGTAGAAATAGTAAGAGCAACAGAATATTAAGGGCGACAGCGAGTGGAAGAATAAGAGTGACTCGGCATAGAGTGAGATCACGATCATAACATGAGGAATAGCAAGAGACGAGGAAGTATTGAGAGCGAGGAGATAACGGAGGTAGAGGGGTAGTTGGAGGTACCAGAGATAAAAAGAACAGGAGTAAGAAAAGAAGATCAAAGGATGAGTGAGAGATTGGAGGGGACAGTGACGTGGTGGGAAGAGAACATCTGAAGAGGCCAGTATAGTGAAGGGTTGGGTACAAGA
This sequence comes from Ambystoma mexicanum, assembly GCF_040938575.1. Taxonomy (NCBI): domain Eukaryota; kingdom Metazoa; phylum Chordata; class Amphibia; order Caudata; family Ambystomatidae; genus Ambystoma; species Ambystoma mexicanum. The sequence goes on along the minus strand of NC_090921.1, from coordinate 1,141,729,823 downwards.
GGGTGCGAGAGAAGTGAACGTCACACCGGGTGGATGAAAGCACCATCTCTAACTCCCTAAAACTACTGACCGAGCAAGGTTAGGGAAAGCCTAGAAGACCCCCTAGGGAGCCAGACGGCCATCGCTTAGGGATATCCCTAAATAGAGTAAGTCAGAAACAGACAGCTCGGGGTCACCGATCAAATGGCCTCTAACATCCCTGCTAGGGACACGTGAATTAGGGAGGCAGGGACAAGGTTGAGGTAGAGTGGGACGGCCCAGCGCCAAATTCCTAAAGACCCAGCAGACCCTGTGAGCCCATTAGCATCTAAACCCATCCTATCTGTTGTACAGTTCCAATAAAGATCGTTGGAACTACTGACATTCAGTGTGGTTCTTTGTGGTGGGCCGCCCCGTCGCAGTAAACGCCTACTGAATGCTCACTTGACTCCCTGGATATCATGGGTCCACACAAATACTATGTTGTATCATCATAGCTGTTCATCACTTTTGGGCCTACTGTTTTTGGCAAGGGCCCCAATCTTCAGATGGCTCTCAGCCTGCATTGATTTCTTCCAACAATGTGCAAATAGGTATGCATGGAGGCTATGTGTGGAGGTATTTGTATACTCTCACCAGGTTCTACTGCTTTGACCAGAACTCTGTTCAGAGTCATAATTGGATGAGCAGTTCTTTGAACCCCGTTTGCCTGGGGTGAGACATCTTCCTACTCCCTGTGTGCATGTATGTGCATATTTATGCATGCTTGCTGCTTTTTAAACTATTCAACATGTGAAAGATACAGTGCTGGAGAAGGAATAAGTGACTTGACCTGTAATTCCTGTTCTGCAGCATGGCCTGCTGAATTTCAGTATTTTGTGGACATATGTGATTCACCAGCTGCTAGACAAGGCCCTATGACCTGCATCTGCTCTGGCTAAGAGAAAGGGTTTGGGATTGTTTCAACCAGGAACATTTGAGGGGTCCTTAGTTTCAGAGATGCCAACACAAAGCTTTTTTCTAATACTCTACACAAAACCTATTGGTACTTTCATAAGCTCCATAAAATCAACCACTCCTTCCCAAACAATATATGTGGGCAAGATGGTTCCTACAGTTGCATACTGTAAGATTGCCACAGGATTACCCATGTGTGGTAGCCAGTTTCCAACACCATAGACCTTATTGCGGAACATAAACTTCACTAGAGCTAACCCTGTTTGGACTGTACCTTTTACTAAAGCCGCTGCAGAGGGATATTCAAAATCGAAGTGTAGCCCTGGCGCCAGCACAGACACTAGTCCTTGGTCAGTGGAAAGGCAAAACTTCAGACACGTAGAAGGAATGGAATGACCAAGACAGCAGCTTATGCAAAATTATTTTGAAAGTGTGGGGTACAATTAACTGCGTAACAGACTTTTGGACATGGTTCTTAATTGTAAAAGCTAGATAAGCTATGGGAAGAGGTTTCCGTTTTGGGAATTACAAGTTAACGTTCTGTCATTTTACTTCTCATGCTTTTCAAAATCCAACAAATAATGTTTGTTTAAAAAGAAAACATGGTAGGACCCAAGCAGTGCCTAATTTGGCAAATCTAGTCATTCTCTTTTAATAGGATAAAGAAATGTATTTGTGTGGGTTCTTTGTGGTTCATCAGAGAAGCCTAATTTTGAAACAAACCCCCAAATCACATCCACTTGATAAACTCTATTGGTGAGCCACGTGCTGGATTACTAAGAAACACAAGGGGCTCAAGACTGTGTTTGCAACCTGCTCTTTTCAGAGACAGTTGCTGAGAAATGTGATCCAGGAGTAACAAGCTGAGGAAAAGGGAGTGCAAACGGTTTAGTTGACCACTCGCCCTACAGCATTCAGCCTTAACTGAGCTAGCAAGCCTTTCAACTAAGTAGGCACCAGTTCAGCTTAAACCCAGAATGGTGGCGATTCACACTCATTGCCATTTTGCACAGTAGAGGGAAAGGTTTGGTGACCCATCCAGGTCAAATTGGGAGCATCTTAGTTTCATTAACTGACAGCGTCACACGTCAGTGAGGTGAATTAAACAATGTGTATAGTTTTCTAGACTGCAAGGCAGTATCGCCTGTGTTGATCTGGTCAGATGTCGCGATGTGAACAGGTATGGCACATGACCAATCATATTTCACACTATAGCAGATATCCTCATCTAATGCAAACAACAATGCATCTTCTCAGCAGTTACGTTCAGCAGTTTCATAATTCCTACAACCCTGCATCGATTATGGCACCCTGCAATTGCTGCCTCCACCTCCAAAAGCACTCTGCCATCTTTGCAAGTCATAGCATAGTGTGGAATCTCAAGATGTTAGATCAGCGTAGATCGGCTAAATTCTTTAGAATCGTCACTGGTGTAAATGTGCTCCAGCGTCTGTATTTATAATGTGCACACTAACCAGACATCCTGTGTAAAATTGCTTGCTTACCTTAAACAAAACACAATATGTGATTTGTAAAGAGCACAATAGAACAGACATATCGGTAGAATGGAATAGAAACCAGTATATGACGAGGTTCCAAAAAACATTGTAAGGACTTTTAAAACCTTTGTTTTGTTAAACTAGCTGGACTGGAATCGGGAGTGTGTGTGCCATAAGTCAACACCCAAAAATTGTAAACGTGTCGCCAAACGTCTTATGTTTAACTGCAATACGAACAAGATGTTTTTTTAATGGAGGAATGGAACGATCTGGACAGGTAGTCGGGCATGGCTAAATTTGAGATCATACGGTCCTGATCTGCTCATGACTTAGCTGGAAATATGTGCTCGCCTCTCATTGTGCTAACTTAATAGTAAGCCACTCTAGTTAATTCCTCAAACACAAAATATGGTCATGGTCACAGATGGCCTCAAGAATTTCACAACTCGTTTTGGTGGATTAAAGTATATATTGTTAGTTTGGTTACAATTGGGTTGCAGGAGGGAGAGACGGAGTCCCTGGTATTATTTCAACCTTCCTGTTTTTTTCCATCCTAGCCCAGACTTCTGTAATTCCCGGGAGGTTGAGTTGGTACCAATGACAGGTAACACCTACTAATTCTGAGATGGTCTATAAGTGAGGGTCTAAAGGTTACAGCATTCTCTTAAACCACTACCTGTGGGAATTACTAATGGCATCTCAGATAATGATGCCGTTGTGCTTTGTGTCTTTCAGATCCTTTCATACTCTCCCCTTTCCCTATTATTTTCCTCTCATCTGCCCTCCTCCTGCTCCGTCTTCTCTCCATGTCTCTTTCAATCGATATTAACCTATTTGAGCTAAAACAATTGGCCTAATGGCCAATTTGATTGTATTTGGAATGGGTGATTTGGCTTTTCGGGGCAATTTGTTTGCATACATTGCAAAATACCAAGCCTGATGGAGAGCAGGTGTTGTGGGGGGCCCAACATAAGGCAAAGCACCGCAAGTCTGCGTGCACTGGGAGCGCCGTTGGTACAGGCTCTGCAGCTGCAAGGCCGGGAGTAGCATCGCCGACACAGTCAACCACAAGCCAATTCTCTGGCTCGACGAAGAGGAAGACGGAAAACCCGGGTAAGCTTCGGGAGAAGCCCCGGTCGACCACGACGGAGAATGGCAAGGGGGAGCGAGGCAGTGATCCTCCCCCCACGGTGAAGGCCTCAGACGCGCCAAAGGTGGCAAAGGCCCAGATTCACCTGGCTAAGGCTTCGATTGAGGAAGTGGCAGCAATCCCAGTGAAGACCACCTCAAACCCAAGTTTCCCTGCCCTCCCGGCGGGAATCGTCTTTCCTGCCCATCGAAAAGACCCCTGTGAAGCCCCTGACTGAGAAAAAGGGGTTGTTGCAATAGTCCTACCGGACTCGGATATCTCCTCCGAGGATGAGCTGGTTGGTGTCAAGTCGGTCTTGGACAAGAGATTCGTCGAGGTCAGGTCCTACGAGAAGGACCCCGACGAGGCGGATGTTGAGTGACGCGGGAGCCGTCTAGGAACGGCATATCGACTACGAACCAGAGGACACCACACCGCTGCCGACGCTCCCGTCGCAACCACCAACGGACAGGTCGGAGGACATCTTGCTAGCCCTGCACACCCTGTGTTCAGAAATAAGAACAAGGATGCCTTTGCCTCCGGCGAATGGTCCAGCGGCGCCTGGACCATCGGGAAGCCCTTCACCCAAGCGGAGGAGAGTTCATCCGCCCCTACCCTTCCATCCTTCACCTCCATCCCCCTCCTCTGAGGTACAAGACAGCGGGGACGGCGGCGGCGGCGACGGAACAGATCTCCTGTCGCCCCCACCCCAGGCTTCTCCTGACGAAATTGCCTTGTTTCACACCATGATCACTGGGGCCTCAGAGCTTTTTCGGCTATGCCCCGAGGAGCAGAAGGAGGGATTCCTTTATCAGTGATGAGAGGCCAAGAGGAAGACTGTGCTCTCGGTCCCGCTGTTGGACGACATCTGGGACGAGGGGCTGGCCCTCTTGAAGAACTCATCCTCGGCCCCGGCGAAGAGAGACCGGTACGAGAAGTAGTACCGGGTCCCAGACTCAGCACCAATGTGCCTCAGAGCGCAGCCGTCTCCGGACTCGGTGGTCTCTGTGGCTGCCAAGAAGAAATCTGCTGGGATGATGGCGTCGACTTCCACTTCCCTGCCGGACGGCGAAGGGAAGAAGCTGCATACCATGGGACATCTGGTCATTTCGGCGGCGACGACCATTAAGGCGGCCAACGCTCTTGCTATCGTGGCCCACTACGATAGGGAGCTGTGGTTTAAAATTGCCCCCCTCCTGGACTTCCTCCCAGGCGACAAGACGGCAGAGGCCCTTGAAATCTTACAAGAAGGTGAGGTGGCTTTGGACCACGCCATTACGGTGGCCACGGACATCGCTGACACTGGCTTCCGCCAGATGGGCAACAGCATTTGCCTTTGCTGGCGTGGCTGGCTCAGGGGCGCCGACTTCTGTCAGGGCGTTCAGACGAGGGTAATGGACATGCCCTTCGATGGGAACAACTTGTTTGGCAAAGCAGTAGATGAGTCATTGCAGGCCATCAAGCAGACAGACGGCACATGCCTTCGGCACGCTCCATCAACGACGGCTGTCCTTTCGGCCCTCCGGAGACAAGTCGCATGGTGCCTCCAAAGGATTTGGCGGCAGCTCTTCCTCATACCATCAGGCGACCCGTTCTTAGTTGCAGGAAGCCTACAGAGGCCGCAACAAGGCTGGCGAACATAGTAGTCGCCAAGGGGACCAAAGCGGTAAGGCCTCTGCGAAGCAGGACTGAACCGGCTGTGGCGTTGGGCTCCTACCTGAGCACTGCGGTGAAAGGCCGGCTGGCGAACTTCGTCAGTGCATGGAAATCCATCACCACCGACCATTGGGTGTTGGATGCTCTTGCCCACGGGCGCACTCTGGAGTTCCAAAGAAAGTGTCCCTGGCCAGGAAAGAAAACCACATTCCTCAACTACTTCTGGAGGTGCGAGCAATGCTAAAGAAGGGCACGATAGAGTTCGTCTCGAAGAGGCTCCTGGGCTCCGAGTATACTCGGGGTACTTCCTCGTTCGGAAGAAGACCGGCTGTTGCCGGCCCATCCTAGATCTTCGCCACCTCAACAAATAGATAAAATCCCAGAAATTCCGGATGGTCACCCTTCAGCACGTGCTGGGACAGCTGGAAGAAGGGACCTGGAGGATGCCTACTTCCCCATTCACAAGGGGCACCGAAAGTTTCTGCACTTTGTGGTTGAAGGATGGCACTACCAGTTCAGGGCCATCCCCTTCGGTCTGAAGTCGGCCCCAAGGGTCTTCACCAAGTGCTTGGCACTGGCGGCAGTGCGGCTGCGCCTGCAGGGGATCCACGTCTACCCCCATCTGGACCATTGGCTCATCCGAGCGAAGTCAAAGGAACTCAGTCGACCATACAGCGAGCACCGTCCGCCTGCTCATGGAACTGGGGTTCTTGATAAACCATGCAAAGTTCTGCTTGGAGCCATCGCAGGATGCCCAGTTCCTGGGAGCCAGACTCAACACAGTGGCACGCTTAGCTGCACCGTTGGAGGACAGGATAAAGGTCATCCTGGGCAAGGTACAACAGCTGTTGGCCATGAATGATGTCGTCATGCATCTACCTCGTTCGGCTGTGCAGACTGCGGATGCGGCTGCTGCAGGAGTTCCTCGGCACCCTTTGGATGCAGGCGAAGGGAAGCTTCGAAGACAGGATCGCCCTCAAGACTTTCCGTTGGGCGATTCTATGGTGGGGGGTCCACGCACATCTAGCGGCGGGCACGGACTTCCTGACCCAAGTGCATCAGGAGACGGTGACAACGGACACCTCCCTGGAGGGATGGGGCGCACACACCGGAAATCTCCACGCAAGAGCCCTTTTGGCTCACGGAGAAGTTGTTGCACATCAACGTCCTGGAGCTACGGTCCGTGTTTTGGGCTTTCAAGTCATTCCTTCCGTCCCTCAAGGGTAAGGTGGTGCGGGTCTTCACCGACAACACCACAAGCATGTTCTACATTCGGAAGCAGGGGGGCACCAGATCCCCTGCTCTCTCTCCAAGGAAGCGCAGGACCCATGTCACTGGGCCGTTGCTCAAAGGATGTTTCTGGTACCCTTTCATCCGGCAGGAGTGAAGAACAACTTGGCTGACTCACTAAGCAGTGAGCTGCACTTTTGCCACAAGTTGCAACTTCGGCAGGATCAGGTGGACCTGCTGTTTCGACGATGGGGCAATCCCCAGATTGATCTGTTTGTGACGGCGACAAACACCAAGTGCCGGAGGTTCGCCAGCAGGTTTCCCCAACCGGGGAGCATGGGGGATGCGTTCGCATTCCCCTGGGACAGCCTGTTTTTCTATGCTTTCCCACCGTTGCCGGTGCACCTACGACTCATTAGTCAACTCAGACGGTCCCGGTGCAGGATGATCCTCGTCACACTGGTGTGGACGAGGCAGATATGGTACCCGGATCTTCTGGACTTGTCAGCATCCCCTCCAGTCAAGCTTCCAGCGGACGCTGATCTTTTCGCCAGGGAAGGAGGCGCAATCCTGCCCCATGAACTGTCATTGCTGCACCTGCAGGCCTTGTTCCTGCAGCAGTAGAGTTTGGAGGATACGAGATCCTGGCGGACTGCAAGGAGGTGCTTGCCAAGTCCAGGGCTTCTTCGACTCTTAAGTGCTAAGGACATAAATGGAAGAGGTTCAAGGTCTGGTGGCGTGCACAGAAGATGAACCCTCTACGGATTATGGCCCCTCAAGTGCTGCCGTACTTGCTGTTGCTGGCCAAGGCAGGGCTTGCGCATGCCTCTGTCCCTCTCCTGTAAGCCTCTGTACTTGACGTTCCACGCAATGAGGGTCATGCTGAGGACGCACCCCTCCATGTCCAAGGTGCCGTCGTACTTCCATCTCAACGAGCCCTTGGTGTTACCTGTTTTCTTCCCATCGGCTTTGTCGCCGTTGCACTCACTGGATGTGACTAGAGCGCTGAAGTTCTATGTGGACCGCATGAAGAGTTTTTGGAAAACAACACAGCTGTTTGTGAACTTTGGCCCTGTGAACCAGTGGAAGGCCCTCTCCTAGGCCTCCATTTCCATGTGACTCTCTGGCTGCATCACATACTTTTGCCAGTTAGCAAATCGACCGTTGTCTGGCTGTCCGAGAGCCCATTTGACCAGAGGGATCGCAACAACTACAGCGTTCCTGTCTGGTGTGCCCTTGCTGGACATCTGTAGGGCTGCTACGTGGAGGTCGCCGCACACCTTCACGAGATTCTACTGCGTCGACCCGGATTCCAGGGAGGAGTCCAGAGTCGGCCAAGCAGTGCTGCACAACCTGTTTGCTTGAAGGTGAGCCTGGTGAGGAGCTAAGAGATGATTAACGTTGAGTTGTTGTAATGCTTAATGTTGAGTCTTGCCACCTCCTGTGGTTGTGCACGTGTGTACTGCTGTGTATTCTTTTATTCATGAGCATGTGAATCCATGCCAGACCCCATTCTGGAGAAGGAGCAAGTTACTTACCTGTAACTGTTGTTCTCCAGCGTGGGTCTGGCATGGATTCGCATGCGAACCCTCACGCGGGGCTCTTCTCTTGGTCCTACTTGCACTTTGTGCTACCAAATCTGAATATGGCTGCCAGAGGAGGGGCTTAGGTAGAGGGCAGTCATTGGCTGGGGGCAGTATGACCCAGAGACCATTGATTGGTTATTAGGAGAAAGACCGTTCAGAAATGAAACTGATTTTTTTCTTTTACAGAGGATTCCCAGCCTGACGACAGGGAATATTCATGAGCATGTGAATCCATGCCAGACCCATGCTTGAGAACAACAGTTACAGGTAAGTAACTTGTTCCCTAGACTACAAGCAAGAAATGTAATGTCCCTAAGCAGTTTCCATCACTGATTTAATACTCTCCAATCATGTGAGACAACTTTGGGCATGAGAGGTGGCGGTTTTACTCTGCTAGCAACTAAGTGCTTAAAAAAATCTCCTACCCACCTCACTCTCATATCTGCAGCATCAAATAACATCTAGAAAGTCTCTGAAGACGCTCTGTTTATCGGGTAATATGTTATGTGCTTATGCTCTGTATACATTGATGTCTAGAAGTCATTGTTCGAGGGGATTGGGTCCTCCAACGTATTCCATATCTATGACAGTAATCACTACAGCTGTGCTGCTTCGGAAAATCTTTCTGCGTCGATACGCCGTCCTCGAGGACCTCCTCCGACGGCCGACGTCACCAGATGTTATAAGTAGGACGCACGACGCCCGTAGCCTCAGTTCTGTTTTTTCCACAAACGTGTTCGCTTCGGAGATCTCGGTGCGCCTCGACTCTTTGGAGTTTCTGTTCTTTCAGTTCTTCGAACCTGTTCGTTGTGAAGTTTATCGGGATGTCGTCCTCTTCTACCCCGTTTCCGGGCTTCAAGAAGTGTGGGGACTACGGGTCCAAGATGTCGGTGACGGACTTGCACGAATCCTGCCTCTGGTGCCTCGGGCAGGCCCACGACACGGATGACTGTCGACTGCCAGTCGCTTACATCCAAGGCCTTGCGGGAGCATAAGAAGCTGTCGGTCGGTAAGGTGTCCAAGCCCCAGAAGTCGAGGTCCACTGGGCTTTCGACAGACGATTTGAGGGGTGACTCTCTGCATCGTCATCGTAGGTCTCAGGGGTCTCGGTCCTGGAGTGGGTCCCGCCACTCCTCTGCCTCTTCGAGGCACTCCCGGAAGTGGTGTCATCGGTCGCCTTCCCCGTCCTCATCCGAGGACTCCGTCTGTCGGCGGGTTGCTTATCCCACCAAGCATGCGACTCTGGAGGAATGGGCTTCCTTCAGTAAGAACATGTTGGCGATTCTTGAATCGCAGGGCACTGGTCTGTCCGCGCCTCCAAGTGGGGTCAAGCGTGACCGTACTAGAGACACCGCTCGTACACCTTCGGGCTCGGGTGAGCGGCACGATTCGCGGGAAAGGTCCCGCTCAGACAAGGGGAATCGTTCTAGTCATGCCCGTTCCAGATCCCGGTCCTCAACGCCCTCAAGACCGTGTGCACCTGTGAAGTCTTCGAAGAAGACGTCGACGCCTGTGGCGCCGAGGTCGTCGAGGGACTCTCGAGGCTCCGCCTCCGAGGAAGTCGTCGACACCATCGGCCCTCAGGCTGTCGAAGGACACGCTCTGCCCTCGAGGCCTGTGTCGATGCTGTCGACACCGCGCTCGACGTCGACGCCGCTTCACTCGACACCCTCAACGCCTTTCGGGGCTGTTTTGTCAGAGGTACCCCGTGGCACGATGGAACCCCCTACAAAGGCTCTGGCCAAGGCCAAACATGTCTTTGTCCCCCATTCTGTGCCCACTTTCCACCATCTTGATTAGATTTCTGAGGTGGATGAGGGTTCTGAAGATGGGATGGTTCCTGATACGGTACCAGACGAGATTATCTCTGGTCATAGCCAGATGGAGGACCTGCGTCAGTCGCTGCACGATGCCAGTGGTCTGGATACCTCTCAGGAGGTGGAGTTCTGTAGGCCTGAGCCTGGCACCCATGCCGAGTCCTCGTACCGGCGCCTTATGTCAAGGGTCACCGAGTACTTGGGGTGGTCTGCTCCACCAGGGGATTTTCTGCAGGATGACCTGACTGATATCCTCGACCAAGGTCCGCCAACTGACCCGGTACTGCCGTTCCATATGGTTCTGCAAAGGAGGGTGTCAGCGGCTTGGAGTGCTCCGGAGAGTCTCCCGGCAGTGGGCAAGTCTTTGCCGCGAAAAAAACGCCCAGCCAGTAGCGACCCCTGCTACTTGACCACGCACCCCACTCCGGAGAGTTTGGTGGTGCAGGCGGCTACTGCCCCAGCAAAGCAGGCGTCGTATCCTACCATCCCTCCTGATGGGGACGACGAGCGTTTTGATGGTTGGGCGAAGAAAGTGTTTTCTTCAGGGATGGCTCTTCAGGCAGCCAACTCCGTATGTGCCTTGTCAGGTTTCATGCGCACTCTGTGGAACTGTTTCCTTAGCGGCTGAACATATTCCCGAAGGGTATGAACGGGGATGGTTTTCTTGCTATGATACAGGATGGCAAGGATGCCATGTGTGAGGCCATTCAGTCGGGTCTGGACATGGCAGATTGCGTCAGCCGGTCCATGGCGGCGAGCACCGTAATACGCAGGTTTGCGTTGTTGCGGAAGTCGGGGTTTGCTCCTGATGTGCAAGCTCGGCTCTTCAACATGCCCTTTGATGGTGTACATCTTTTTGGCAGCAAGGCTGACGAGAGCCTTGAGAGGTTGCAGACCTCAAAAGCTGCAGCGAAGTCGTTGAGCGCTGCAGTTCAGCAACCTCCGCCTTTTCCTCCTAGGGGACAGCAATGGAGGGGAGGTTCCTTTCGTTATTACTCATCTTTTAGTAAAGCGAGAGGAGCTGCTAGTCAAAGGGGCTACCGTAGGAGTGCCAGAGGTGGAAAACAAGGTACTCAAAGTGCCAAGGCCGCTCGGGCAGTTGCCTCTTTGCCCTTGGGCAAAGCCGCAGCCACTTCAGCTCAGTCATGAGGCCATGTCCCATGGTTCGCTGGTTGGGGGAAGGCTGGCACAGCATCTTGTAGAATGGCGTGCCATTACTTCAGATGTGTGGGTTCTGGAGATCATAGCCCACGGTGACAGTCTTCCCTTTCGGCAGAGGCCTCACGACAGTCCACCAGGAAATCTCTTTGAAGAGTCTGGATCCGTTCCTTGCGCAGAAAATTCAAGCCCTGCTGGAGAAAGGCGCCATAGAACTGGTGCCTGTAGCGGAGAGGACCAAGGGATGGTATTCCCCTTATTTTTTGATTTCAAAGAAAGACTGGGGATTGAGACCCATCATGGACTTGCGCTGTTTGAACAAACTCCTCAGGAAGCACAAGTTAAAGATGGTTACTCTTTCTCAAGACCTCCAGGCACTTCAACTTCAGGACTGGTTGGTGTGTCTCGACCTCAAGGACGCTTATTTTCATGTGCCGACCCATCCAAAGCACAAGTACCTGAGGTTCACGGTTGGCGACTCGCTCTTTCAGTTTCGGGTCCTGCCGTTCGGATTGACTTCCGCCCGAGGATCTTCACCAAGCTCATGGTAGTGGTGGCAGCGCATCTCAGGCAAGGGGGGATTCATGTCTACCCCTACCTGGACGATTGGTTGATCAGGGCGCGCTCTCCCGAGCAAATCCTGGATCTGTCCGTCACCTGCCACTCCCTTCACAAGCTGGGCTTCTCCCTCAACTTAGTCACACTTGACGCCAACTCAGAGGCTCCAGTACATCGGAGCAGTGCTCGACACGTCCCTGGGGCAGCGTTTTCCTCCCCAGCTGAGGGCACATCACATTCAGCAGATGGTGCAAAAGTTCCAACATGCCCAGAGTCTCCCTGCGTTCGAGTTCTTGAGATTACTCGGCCTCATGGCATCCTGCATTCTGGTGCCAGAGGCCAGGTTGCGGATGAGATCTTTGCAATGGGCACTCAAGCTCCAGTGGTCTCAGTCCTCTGGCAGGATGTCGGACCCCGTTCAGGTGCCGCCCTCGGTCGCCCAGGACCTTCAGTGGTGGACCGTCGAAAGCAATCTGATGAAGGGGGCTCTGTTTTGGCTGCCTTGGCCTTAGGTGACGATCGTGACGGACACGTCCCTCACGGGATGGGGAGCTCATGTCAACGAACTGACAGTCAGCGGTCGTTGGTCTCTGTCGGAGTCCAGACTCCATATCAATCTGGTGGAGCTGAGGGCCGTCAGGCTTGCCCTGAAGGCTTTTCTGCCGACTGTGCGAGGAAAGAATGTCATGATTGTGACGGACAACACAGTGGCCATGCACTACTTCAACAAAAGGGGGCGGGCAGGGTCACTTCCTCTGTGCAGGGAGGCGATGCAGCTCTGGTTCTGGGCAATCCAGCAGGAAATTTCGATCTCCGCATTTCATCTGGCCGGACGAAAACGAGACGGCGGACGCTCTGAGCAGGCAGAACTCGATCTCTCACGAGTGGGAGTTGGCTCAGGAGATTCTCCTGGAGATCTTTACCCTTTAGGCGACCCCTCAAGTGGATCTCTTCGCCTCCAGTGTCAACCGGAAGTGCGAAAGGTTCTGCTCGTGGGAATATCCTCCAAGAGGAGCCTTGAGAGACGCGTTCATAGTGGAGTGGTCATTCCCACTGCTGTATGCGTTTCCTCCAGTCCCCGTCATCCCGCAAGTGCTGCGGAGGTTAGAGGTTTGGTTCCCGGATGATCCTCATTGCTCCGGCATGGGCCAGGAGTACGTGGTACCCGGACCTTCTCGACTTGTCCATCTGCCCTCCACGTTGTCTTCCCTACCGAGACAATCTGCACAGGAGGGGGGGTCAGGTTCTCCATCCAGAGGTCAGATCCCTCGACCTTCACGCTTGGCTTCTGAAAGGTTAAGGTATAGGGATTGGGACCTCCCTGATGACGTGATGGAGGTGTTGCTTTCGGCCAGACGGCCGTCGACAAAGTCCCTGTGCAGTTGGAGCAAGTTCTGCGACTGTTGCAGGGTTAAGAATGTGGATCCCTTTTCATGTGACATTCCTGTGGTTCTGTCTTTTTTGCTTTCTTTAGCCCACAGGGGCTTACAAGTGGGTACCGTTAAAGGTTACCTGGCGGCGCAGTCCATAATTAAGCGTTCGTCTGAGTGTTCTTTATTTTTAAATTCCTTAAATTTCTCAGTTTCTAAAAGGGCTCAGTGTTCCCTCCGTCACCTTTCCAAGTGCCCGGTTGGGATTTGATACTTGTTCTCAAGTTTCTAATGGGTGCTCCGTTTGAGCCTTTACATTCTTGCCCTTTGAGACTGTTAACTTTAAAACTGTATTTTTAGTTGCGGTTACTTCCGCTCGCAGAGTGAGTGAGTTACAGGCACTTTCAGTTAAGCCACCCTTCACTGTGTTTCATAAGGACAGGGTTGTCCTTGGAGTTCGTCCTTCCTTTCTTCCGAAGGTGGTGTCAGAATTTCATTTAGTCCAGAAGGTTTTTCTTCTGGCATTTTATCCTCCTCTGCATCCTGGTAAGGACGAGGAGAGGCTCCATAGGTTCGATCCTAGGCAAGCTTTAAGTTTCTACATTTCACGCATGTCCCAGGTCAGAGTGGACGATCAACTCTTTATTGGTTACACTGGAAGGCGTTTGGGACAAGCTGTTACTAAGCAGACTTTGTCTCAATGGATTATCTTGGCAATTTCTGAATGTTTGCCGCTTGGCCGTTAAGGACCCTACGGTAGGCTTGCGGGCCCATTCTACCAGGGGTATGGCTGCCTCTACTGCCCTGCAGAGGGGTGTTTCTATTCGTAACATCTGTGATGCTGCCACCTGGGCTTCGGTCCAACATACTGTTGTACGTCGCTACTACCTCGATTCTATCCGTGGGCAGGATCTAGCCTTTGGCAAGGCAGTCCTTTTCTCTGCAATTTGATTGGGCATTCTAAATTTCTAATTTCTTTTCCCACCTCCTTCGTTGGTACTGCTTTGGGAGTCTGTCATAGATATGGAATCGTCAGAGGACCCAATCCCCTCGAAGAAGTTACTCTTACCTGGTAACGTTCTTTCGATGGGATGGTCCGAAGATGTATTCCATATCGCTCCCTCCCTACCTTCCCCGCTACAGAATTTCTTTTGCGATTGCAGCTTATGTTTCCGCAAGGCTTCTGTGGTCAGACTGGCAGAAGATTGGTGCCACACGTTCTGGGAAAAAACTACAACTGAGGCTACGGGTGTTGTGCGTCCTACTTATAACCTCTGGTGACGTCGGCTGTCGGAGGAGGTCCTCGAGGACGGCGTATCGACGTCATGGACGCAGACGCCGAAAGATTTTCCGAAGCAGCACAGCTGTGGTGATTACTGTCATAGATATGGAATGCGTCGTCGGACCATCCCATCGAAAGAACGTTACCAGGTGAGAGTAACTTGTTTGGCATTGGTTTGCCCTCTAAATGTTATATTAACCAAGTGGAAGTGGCCTCAGGTCTTGTACCTTTGAACAACAGTTACCTCAACTCCCTAAACGCTGAAAGAAGCTCCTAAAAAAACATTTCAGATATGTCTATTATATATTTTATTTTTGGTAGAACTTTTTGTTTCTCATATTTATTTGCTCTATTTGTTTATAGAAATCCAGGAGAGACTCCCCGCAACTGCTCCACTGCAACTATGGTTGTAAATTTGAGGCCTATCGTTTTGTAAAAAATACTCCACTTTTTGATGTTACTGTGACAAAGATTTTCTCATAACTAGGTAAAATAGTTAGTATTATATTCTGTTTATGTATAGCGCTTCATGTCTGATTTCTGATTCTTCCATTTAAGTGCAGTAAAAATAGGTGTTATTACAGAATGTAATAGTACTTAATTTATCAACAGTGGAAGGATGCAGGGCTCATTCAGCCCTGCTTAAATATAAACCTGGAAAGTGTTGCCTCCCCATCACACTCTCCTGTTCGCTCCAGCTCTTTTCAAAATAAAATGTAACACTACCGTTTTCAGGTTAACTAGTGGGCCATGACACATTCCTCCTGCTTCTCAGCACTCATTATGAGTGTTCTGATAATAGGAAATGTAACCCACGAAGCCAATGTAGTACCAAATTCTATGTGATGCACCTTTGAGGAGAAATAGCTGGTAAGATAGATCCCAGCTGTGAGCACTTAACCTGCTGAGCTCTGTGTGTTCTGCATGTCACAGGTTTGAATTCTTGTCTGCTAAACATTTTATCCTCCCGGGGGTGACAAATGAGTATTCATTAAATTTGCGGGGGTAATAGTGTTATAAAATATTGCTTTGGTGAAAGCACTATATAATGGATTATTATAAATGCCTAGGAGTTAGCATCAATATATCCAAACATAGGTTTAGAATGTCATAGTCTTAAATTTGTGTCACTTTAAAAAGCGTTTCTTTGCTTCCTTGAGAGATGTGTGAATCTTATTTTATACAGGCATTTCTGAAGCTGAATCAGATGGGATTATGAATGCATTGGAACAAAAATATATATACATTTCTGAGACTTGTGGAATCTGCTTAGATCACATGCTGTGCATAGGCCGCCATCCAGTGGAAGCTGCGGAGTATTAGTTTGTTTTTCGAAACTCGAAAATGGGGGTCGACACAGGGCGTGCCAGTAATACTATCCCTAGTGTGACGTCCCCTGTACCCATGCTCCCTCGCGCGTCTAGGACCCTCAGATTGTTTTTTTCCGCCATACTGGTCAGATTTCCCTGGCCATAGCCATAATTCTTACAACAGTCTTAATAATTCACCATTTCTCCACCCCAACGTCGAGACACTGAACTTCACACACACTAGCCCGCTGCCACAAGGTGCGTTTGGAGGGTACCCCTTTCCAATTTTGCCCCAAGTTCAACCGCAAGTACCCTTGGGTTGACAGACACGCCACGTGCAACCTCTGCTTGCCGAGGGACCACCCCGAGGCGAACTGCCGAGCGTGTAGTATGTTTAAACCTAAAACACTAAAGGACTGTTCGATCAAGCGTTGGGCCCACCACGCCAGGTGTCAAGAGGCCATGGCAGCGACGCCGTGCTTTCGGACGGCGAGTGCAACGTGGCGTCGAGACACCCAAGTGCAAGTCCCCGACCTCGGAATGTTGTCCGGCAGGGCGGCTATGGGGAAAACCCCCGGCGACACGAGCGCTACCCACAGCACTTCCACTAAACACACGAAGTCCCACCGAGACTCGACGCACACGTCGAGTTCTCGGAAAGAGGCACACAGAGAACAGTCCACCGAATCAGTGTCCTCTGGGCATTCTTGGTCTAGATCGCCGCATGACTCCAGGCAGCCATCCACTGTTGCCAAAAGTGCCTCGCTCCCTAAGTTAACAGAGGTTCGATCGTCAGAAGACGAAGCCAACCTCTATCCCCAGGCCACACTCCAGGAGTCGGCGTCAGCAGACCGCTCGACAGCTGTTCCCGAGTCCCAACCTCCACACTCTAGAGATAGGGACACTACCCCCGAAGCTCGACGCCAGATGTCGGAACGCTCAGAAGGTGCTAAAAAGCATGGAAAACACTCTTCCACCCACAGGGAGGGGGGAAAACAACAGAAGCATTCTTTACCTTCCACACAGTCAGACAGATCTCTGTCTTCCACTCCACAGAAACATACAGACAAGTCTTAGTCTTCTGTCATTTTAAAGACTCCTGCACAAACCCATATTTCCAGTCAGGATAAAACAGGGAAACTCTTCCAGGAAAGAGTTATTCCCAGCTCTAAGGAGTGGTCTAGTGACGACAAAGACAGTCATGTCTAGGATGTCTTCCTTGGCAGACTTCTATGCCAAGAATCCTGAGCACTTCCTCTCATATACCCCTGACGGGGCATCATCCTCAGGCTCTAGGGACCCGATAACCCCAAGTAAGAAGTCCCCGGTTGAAGCCCCAACATGGTCTTCGGACCCTTTCTGTTTACAGACATACTCTCAATATGATCCACCCTTTGAGGATCCAGATTTGGGCACGTTGGGAGACCAAACTGGGACGGGCTACTATGGGGATGACGAGGACCAAGAAGAGGACGACCCAGAAACCTACAGGGTAGATTCCCCAGTAGACAAAGATCCCCCGGTTACCGACTCCCCGGTCGACGACCAACCTCTCCTGAATGAAGTTCTGTCCAAAGCGGCAGAACACTTCCACATTGACACCCAGGGAGTACAGGAAGAGATGGACTTTGCTGAAGAATTAGTGGGAGAAAGGAGACCTGTTGCCCAGGCCATCCCTATCCTTAAATTGATGCAAAGGAGGATAGACCCTTCCCTTGTAAATCCCAACCTCACCAGGGCGGTAAACCCCAGGATAGAGCAACTTTTCAGGGCAGCCCAATCAGACCCGCTGTACATAAGGGGGCAACTGAAACCGGACCCTGGTAGTTACCAACACACGAAAGAGGGCGGGAACACTCCTGTCATCGTCCGAAGCTCCTCCCGACAAGGAGAGCAAGAAGATTTATGGCTTGGGTAGGAAAGTAGCCTCCACTTCCGCCTACCAGGCAAGGATCGCCAACTCCACCACCCTACTGGCGAGTTACAACTGCCACCAGTGGGAGGAAGTCGCGGCACTCATAGACTCCTCCCCAGAACCCTTAAAAGGCCAATTGGCACAGGTTGCGTCGGAGGGAAGAGCTGTGTCCGGTTGCATCTTAAAAGCAACCTTTGATGCAGTGGATTACGCCGGCAGATTGATGGCAGAAAGCACTGTTATCAAAAGACATGCTTGATTACGCCAATCTGGGTTCAAACCCGAAACACAAGCATCATTAATAGACAAGCCGGTAGAGACAGATCTACTGTTTGGGAAGGCAGTAGAGGATGCCCTGAAAAATGCCAAGGATGAGTACGAGACTCTCAAATCCCTAGACCAGTTAACCAACAAACCCCCGAATCAAAGAGGGAATGGCAATTTTCGTAGCCCACGCGGACAAAATTCCCAGAGAGGAACAAACTATTCCCAGGGGCAGGGTACACCTTGGAACAACAACAACCAGCAGTCTACCCAGGGTTATGGCAGGGGTAATAAGAGAGGACCTGGTAAAGGTAGAGGCAGCCCCAGTAGAGGCGGTGGCACGCCTCCACCAAAACAGTGACGTTCCGTTCAGGGTCCCTTCTCACGCATCCCCAGTAGGGGGACGCATTACCAACTTAACCCAAGCTAGGGAAGGGATCACATCAGACAGATGGGTGCTGTCCACGGTGTCCGCAGGATACTGCATAGAACTTTTGTTGGGAGCGTCCCCGAAACCACCCGCCACGTCAAAAAGTACACTTATTAGACCACCAGAAGATCCTCCTCGATAAGATTGCCAATCTTCTAGCAAATGACGCGATATAACTCGCCCCGGGACACCAGGTAAACAAGGGTATTTATTCAACTTGCTTCCTTGTGCCAAAAAAAATTTGATGATGCGCCCAGTATTGGACTTAAGGCCTGCAAACCCCCTGTCAAGCCCCAAAAGTTTCGCATGACTTCTAAGAGGTAATCCCCCCCTCATAAAAAAGGGGGGTTACATGGCAACATTGGACATGAAAGATGCTGCTTATTTTCATATTTCCATGTGCCCAGCGCACAAAAGATACTTGCACTTCAAGGTGGACAGTCAGCACTACCAGTTCAAGGTACTGCCCTTTGGGATAGCCTTGGCTCCAAGGGTATCCACCAAGGTACTGGCGGTGGCGGCGGCACACCTACGCAGGGAGGCAATCCCAGTGTACCCTTATCTGGATGACTGGCTCATCACCGGGGAGACCCCAGTAATTTGCAGAACAAACATTCAAAGAACGATCGACCTCCTTTTCGAATTAGGTTTCTCCATAAACAAGGAAAAGTAAAGTCTGGTGCCAAGCACCTCCAAACAGTTCCTAGGAGCTGTCCTAAACACACAAGAGGGGTTGGCCTTTCCATTAGAGGAAAGAATTTGGAATATGCTGCTGCAAATTCCGCAATATCAGGCCGGTCGCCAGATAACGGTACGCAAAGCAATGCGTTTGCTGGATATGATGGCGTCATGCATTTACCTGGTCCCCCACGCGCACCTGCTCATGAATCCCATGCAAGAATGGTTGGCGAAACAGTGGTCTCAGGCAAGTGGTCAGTTGGACGATCTAGTGGTCGTTTCGCCAACACTTGTACAAAGTCTTCATTGGTGGACAAGAGAAAATCTGTCCAAGGGGAAACCCTTTTACGATCCCGAAATACAGGCGGTAATCACAACGGACGCATGCCTGTCAGGGTGGGGAGCTCACCATCTCCACCACACAGCTCAGGGTCTCTGGTCTCACTCAGTGGCCAAGAATCCTATCAACCTGCTAGAGCTTCTGGCAGTATTCAGAGCGCTTCAAGCGTTCGAGCCCTACCTGTTGAACCTGTCAGTGCAGATCCGGACGGACAGCACTACAGCCATGTTTTACCTGAACAAGCAAGGAGGGACTCGTTCGCCAAATCTGTCCAAGCTTGCCCAAAAAATTTGGATATGGGCACTCAGACGGAACATCTTCCTGTCATCTCAACATGTTCCAGGGGACCTCAATTCTCTGGCGGACGCTTTGAGCAGATATCCCCTCCCAGAGGAACACGAATGGTGTCTACACAGAGAAATTGTAGAAGATATCTTCTCTCAGTGGGGTTTCCCCACTATAGACCTATTCGCCACAAGGGAAAACACAGTGCCCAGGATTCGCATCCAGGTTCCCCCAACCAGACTCCCAGGGGAACGCCCTGTGGATGAACTGGTCAGGGATGTTTGCGTATGCTTTTCCACCAACACCTCATCAGGAAGGTGGTCAACAAGATGAACAGAGAATCGATGACGCTCGTCCTAGTTGCTCCCATGTGGGCTAGACAACCGTGGTTCCCACACTTATGCAGACTAGCGGTGTGCGAACCCATCAAACTCCCGGGCTGGTACAACCTACTGTCCCAGCACCAGGGTCAGAAAGTGCATCCTCAACCCACCTCGATGAACCTGGCAGCATGGCTCCTGAGGTCATAGTTTGGAAATCTCAAATTGCCGCAGAGATGTATGGACCTCCTAAGAGAGTCTAGGAAGCCAAACACGAGGCACTGCTACTTTGACAAATGGAGAAGATTCGTTATCTGGTGCCAGAATAAGCAAATCAACCCTGTTGATTGCACACAATTGACACATTCATGCTCCACCTGCTGGACGCACGGTTGGTTTTTAACTCACTAAATGTACACCTGGCAGCTCTGTCAGCATACACCAGCTCCCATACCAAGGTGTCGTGGTGGAAAGTACCAGTGGTTAAAGCCTTCATGGAAGGAGTAAAGAGACTTCACCCTCCAATTTCAAACCCACCACCAGGATGGGACCTTAACGTGGTGCTAGCTAAACTCATGGGCCCCCCATTGGAGCCCATGCAGAAAAAGTCTCACAAGACACCCTTCTTAGTAGCAATTACATCGATAAGAAGGGTCAGTGAAATTCAGGCTCTGTCAATGCAGGATCCTTTCTTTACAGTTCATAAAGATAAACTGGTTTTACGTACACATCCTAGGTTCTCACCAAAGTTTATTTCTAAATTCCACGTGAACCAGTCCATCGAGCTTCTGGCTTTCTTTCAAGACCCACAAAGCTCGGCTGAGGTGAAACTACACACTCTAGATGTGCGTAGGGCGGTCATATACTATGGTAACAAAACCAGACCGCTAAGGAAAACAGACCAACTGTCTCCGTAGCTACAGGCAAAGAGGGAGATTGCGTCTCTAAAGGTGCCATCTCTAAGTGGATTACTGTATCCAGCTGTTTTACTCCCTTTCTGAAAAAACCTTGCCTTTCACGCAAAGAGCCCACTCTACAAGAGGCATTGGGGCAAGTCTGGATTTCATTGCAAATGTACCCCTTGACACCATTTGCAAAGCAGCTACTTGGAGCTCTATTCACACCTTTACTCAGCACTATTGCATTGACACCCATTCCAAGACAGATACTCAAGTGGGACAAGCGGTTCTAAGACATTTATTTGCTCATGACCCTTCTCACATCCCACCTTCTTCTAACACTGCTCGCTAATCTATGCACAGCATGTGATCTAAGCATATTCCACAAGCCTCAGAAGGGATACATTACTCACCGTAATCTTATTTCTGATGCTTGTATCTGCTTGGATTCACATGCGACCCACCCTTCCCTCCTCTGAGAGAGGGCGCATGGATGCTTGTAGTCTTATCTATCTGCTTGGATTATCTGTACTCGCGCTACTCCTCATGCTACCTCATGTCAGCAAAAATACAATCTGAGGGTCCTAGACGCGTGAGGGATCATGGGTACAGTGGGCGTCACACTAGGCATAGTATTACTGGCACACCCTGTGTCGACGCCCATTTTTGAGTTTCGAAAAACAAACTGTAATACTCCGCAGCTTACACTAGATGTCAGCCTATGCACAGCATGTGAATCTAAGCAGACACAGAAATACAATTACGGTGAGTAATGTATCCCATATATATATGTTGCAACTTTTGTTAGCAAATCCACCTCCAAAACTCCTGAACACAACACAGTCAACTTCTGCCCCCCAGCCCTTCTGGTGGCCATGAACCACATGAGAAATGTCTACAAAATAATTCATATGGACGTGCTGCCTCCTGAATATTTGATGCAAATGTTGGCGTGAGGGTTCGGTGGGGGGGGTCAAAGAGAGGACTAAGGTCATAGATCATGTAGGAAGCAGGTCTTTCTTGTGAGCTGCATAGACCAGGTGGCAGGGACTGGAACAATGGGAGCTGCAATCGCGCTTCTTTTAGCCAGCTTGCACCATGCCATGTCGCTAGGGGAGGTGGTGACACCAAACTCCTCCATCCCCCTCCCCCGGTAACATGCACGCTGAAGCATATATACATTCAAAGCCTATATACATTCAGAGGTAGGTGTTAATGAATGCACTGTCAGTATTGTATGCAGTCCTGCTTCCCTGTTATTAATTGGATAAGCAAGTCTAGGATCACATACCACGCTGGCAGTGGGATGACAGTAGGGGAGCCCTGAGAGGCCTCCTGACAGGTGTGTGAGACTCGGTGAATGTTTCTAAGGATGCAGAGCATGATGTACCTTTTTGGCGAGAATGGCAATACGTAGTAAGATGTTGTTTTGGATGAATAGTATATGGCTATAGCAGAGCATTTCACTGCATACGTCGATCTTCACCAAAATCTTTCATTGTGTGGTTATGGTAAATGTGAACAGAGATATGGTGCTGAGTGGCTAGGTGTTCATTACAATGCAAGAAACTCTCATCCCGCTTTGATCCTTGACATCGCTTCACCTTAGCAGCGGCTGGTACTTAATGAAGCCAAACAATTGCTTGTATGTTAGTGTTTTCTATTTATTTTTTAGTTTATTATTCACAATTTATACATTTTAACATTACAGTTGCAGAAAAAACCCCACCCTCCCTAACAGTGTCACATAGATTAATACAGTCCAGGAATCTGCTCCAAATGTCCTCAAACTACTTATATTTCTTTTGATGCATGTAGATTTCGTCTAACCGGATGCTCTACTCGGGACGAACCGTCAATTTCCAGTGTCTAGTTTCTTTGCCATCAGTTAACCCCCTAAACAACCACTTCTTTTGTACACTAAAACCGTCAACATGATGATCATCTCCCAGTATCAGGGTATCAAATCGTAATCAAATGACGTCCTCAGCACCCTGTTGAAAATCATAGACAACAGACCCCAGAAGCCACTCACTCTATTGCATTCCCAGAGCATGTGTTCTAACCTTCTGGCCCTATGAGAACATCCCCAAACATGTATCCGTATCGGACATCCCACGCTTAAACAGGTGTTCCGGTGTCCATTACACCCTGTTCAGAATCTTAGCTTGCCTTTTTTTTTTTTTTTTTTTTTTATTTCTTTATTATTTTCTTAACAATAAGAACATACAAACATAGTGTCCCCCAAGCCAATGGGGGATTGGTCCATTTCCCTCCCACCTCCCCCCCGACCAAGTCCATAACCACGCGCTGCAGTCTTGCGCCTCCAGGTCAGTTTGTGCTGTCTGTCTCCATCGGTGGAGCCGTCTTCCTTGGGGTGGAACAAGGACACCGTAAGAGCCACCCACTGCAGTAGATCGTCCGAGGTGTCGATTTTCTGGTGTCTTTGCGCCAGTTCCCATGCTCCCGTCTCGGCTGTGGTCCATCTGTGTAGGTCCTCCCACCACGTTGCCACATCGGGTGTCTTGGGGCTTTTCCAGGCCATAGCAATTCTTCTTTTTGCTAAGATGTACATGAGGTCTTTGAGTCTGTTCAGTGACCTGTTTTTTTTGTTCCTGGGGTATCTGCCCAGGATGCAGGATTTGGGGGATTGCACGTCAAGCGTTATGTCCACATTAGCTGCCCTGGTTTGGATCTGTGACCAGAAGGTTTGGATTGCCGGGCATCCCCAGAACATGTGGGCCATCCCCGCAGAGGGATCCAGGCATTTGGGACATTCTGCGGCGCTCGTGTCGTTGAATCTGGAGATGACACGTGGGGTGAGGTAAGCCCTATGAATAATGTAAAATTGTATGAGCTGGAACCGTGAGTTCCGGGATACTTTTTTGTGGTAGCGCGTCACTGCATCCCACTCTGTCTTCGAATCTCTCGCCGAGTTCAAGTTCCCACTTATCTCTACTCTTGAGACTTTGTTGCGTGGCACAGTTCAGTAGAGTTTCGTAGAGCCTCGAGGTTTCGTGGCCTCCCTCCGCCGCACTTAGTAGGTTCTCGATGGGTTTGTGGCCGGTGTCAAGGGTCTCCATCTCTGGCCATCGTTTTGTGAGTTTGTTCGCTGCTGCCCCGTGTAGGAGGAATTGACCGGGCGGTATTCCCGTAGTTTCTTGCAGTTCGGTGAAACTGAGAATGCCTCGGTCGTCTACCAGGTCTCCCAGGGTGGCTATGCCTTGGGGTTCCCATATGTTCCTGATCACTTTCAGGTCTTCTGGTCTGTGTGACATCATTGCGGCTATTGGAATTTGTGGGGAGTAGGGGTCCGCCAGGTTGGCGATTCTGCAGGCCCTCTTCCAGGTACGGATGCCCAGGTGAATTAGGTATGAGTCTCGGTGACTCCTCTCCGACTCAGTCCAGAGTAAGTCTCTAAGCAGCCATGGGGAGTTTCTGGGCTGTAGTAGGTGGGTATCTGTGGCTGCATCGTCCGCCATCCACTGTATTACATGTTTCAGTTGGCCCGCCAGATAATAGAGCTCAAAGTTGGGGATTTTGAGGCCTCCTTTGTCATACGGTCTTTGTGTGGTTTCTAGGGCTACTCTGCATCGCCCCCCGTGCCATAGGAATTTTCGGCAGAGTTTGTTAAGTTCTTTGAAGAATTGTGGCGGGATGTAGAACGGGACATTGGTGAAGTAGTACAGCAGTCGCGGTAGTGCCACCATTTTGAGTAGCCCCGCTCTGCCAGCCACCGAACGGGGCAGCTTGCTCCAGAAGTCGATTGATTTGGCTAGGCCCTCCTTAGCCCCTACTGTGTTTATTATATGCTCTGTTCTGGGGTCGCGGTGGATGTTGATGCCCAGGTATTTGAATGTGGTGGGTTCCCACCGGAGTGCTAATGGGGGGAGATTTTCTTTCCTGGTATTGCTTAGGGCTGCCAAGGGGTATAGGCAGGATTTATCGTGGTTAATTAGGATCCCCGTGCATCTAGAAAATCCTTCTAGGGTTTCAAGTATGTATGGTAGTATGTGCTCGGGGTCTTTCAGGTAGAGGAGCATATCGTCCGCGTACATGGACACCAAGTGGGACACTCCGTTTATTGTTATGCCCCCATCCCCATATTCGAGCCTAAGGTATGCTGCCACTGGTTCGATGGCCAGGATGTAGAGTAAGGGGGATAGGGGGCACCCCTGCCTGGTTCCTCTGGAGAGGCACCATTTATCTGAATAGGTGTTGTTGGTTCGGACTCTGGCGGTGGGATGTGCGTAGGTGAGCTTGACCCAGTTTAGGAAGGTGGGCCCGATTCCCATCTTGGTCATGGTGGCATAGACCCATTTCCACCTGACCGAGTCGAACGCTTTAGTGGCGTCGAGGGACACCACCGCACTTCTATCAGGTTTGTTGTCCGTGCTGTGTATGACGTGGTGTAGTTTCCGCAGGTTTTCAGTGATGGAACGTCCATGCACATACCCGGTTTGATCTCTGTGTATCAAATGTGGGATGGCCGCCTGTAGTCTCTTAGCTAGCAATGCTGTTAGTATCTTATAGTCTACATTGAGCATGGACAAGGGCCTGTATGCACCGCAGTCCTGGCTATCTTTGCTGGGCTTCAGCAGGGGAATGATGACCGCTTCGTTCATGGTGTCGGGGAGGTGGCCTAATTTGTATGCCTCGTTGTATACCTGGGATAGCAAGGGGGCCAATATATCTTCGTAGTTCTTATAAAACTCCCCCGGGAGCCCGTCGGGTCCTGGTGTTTTCCCCGTGGGTATTGATCTGATGGTGGCCATGACCTCTTCAGGCGTGATGGGGTTATCTAGGGCCTCGGTTACGTGCTCATCCAGGTGTGGTAGCCTGATACTGTCGAGGGCATCCTCTATGTCCGTGTCCCTAGGGGGGGTGGGGTCGGAATATAGGGCCTGATAGTACTTTTTGAACGCTAGGTTAATCTCGGCTTGCGTGTGGATGTTCTGGCCTTCCTCGTCTCGGAGTAGGCAGATGGGTGTTTTAGGGATCTCACGTTTGTATAGCCACGCTAGTAGTTTTGCCGGGTTTGTCACCTAGAGCGTGGTTTCTTTCGGTGTATTTCGCGTGGCTTAGCTTTCCTAGTGTCTCCCAGTGTTTTAAACACGCCTGTTTGAGTTCGATCACATTGTGTAAGTGGGAGGGGTCAGGGGATGGTGCAGATTCCAGGTCCCTCAACTCAGTTTCAGTGCGCTCAAGCAGGGATGTGATGTGCTTTTGGGCTCCTCCCGAGGCGGCTATCATTTCGCCCCTTATTACCACTTTGTATGCCTCCCACGCTGTGCTTATATGTTGGACACTGTCGATGTTAGTTTGCCAGTAGTTCGTTGTACCCTGTCGTATTTGTTCATTAAAGGATTTGTCGAGGAGTGCCTCGCTTCTGAGCCTCCATGTCGGGACGGGGGGCCTGGGGGTTGTCAGGGACCCTGTGGTGATCAGCGGTGAGTGGTCAGAAAGCACCCTAGCCAAGTATTGGGTGTGTTCAAAGTAGGGCAGGTGTTCCTCGCTGACAAAAAGTGTGTCGATTCTAGTGTGCACGTTGTGCGGTGGGGAGTAAAAGGAGTAGGCTCTGGCGTCAGGGTGTTGTGTTCTCCACAGATCTTTCAGGGCGAGTTGCTGTGTTAGGGCGATGAGTACTTTGGCTGGGGGGAGGGGTGGGAGTGTTTGCTGTCTGCTCTGTCTATGCGCGGGTCTAGGGTGCAATTGTGGTCACCTCCCCATAGTATTAGGCCTTCCCTATAAGGGCTCAGGCGAGCGTATAGTGAATGGAAAAAGACGGTGGCGTTATGATTGGGGGCGTAAGTGCAGATTAGGCACAGGTCTTTTCCTTCTATGGTGCCTTGTATCAGGGCCATTCTGCCTTCGTTATCTGTTTTGGTGTGTGATAGGGCGATGGGGACGGATGGCGCAATCCAAATCAAGACTCCTCTTGCGTATGAGGAGAACGTGGTGCCAACACAGGTTCCTCTCCAGGCTTTGGCCAGTGCAGCGAGTTTGGGTGCGTTAAGGTGTGTCTCTTGAAGGAGGGCGATACTGATTTTGTGTCGCTTCATAAAGGAAAGGATGCGATGTTGCTTGACATAACTATTCAGACCCCGGACATTCCAGGACATTATTCTAATTTTGTCAGCCATGGTCTATGCATTGTTTTGGGCTTGTGGGTGGTTTTGGGGTGGGATTGCGGGTGGCTTCAGCGAACCTCGAGGTGATCCTGCAGCGGATGGACCTGGTCTGTAACCCATGTAACCGTAACTGGGTACCTCTTCTAGGATACCCTTCTAAGTGAACAGTAACCACTAACTTAACGTTCGTTAATTTCCAACTGGGTCCTCTAAACTGGGTTTCCCTTCCCAACAAACTTAAACTTCCCTTTAACTGAACACGTCTAGCGAGGTTCCCCTCGTTCTGACTCTACCGTTTCCGCACCATTGACCGAGGTCTTCAGGCGCCCTACGGGCGGGTTAATGCACCCAAAATTCTGGGGGTCCTTCAGCAGGAGCTCTCCGGTTGTTGCCTTGTGGGGAGTTAACGGACTCCCATATCGCTCCTTTGGGTATCGATGTTGCTGCAGTGCGGTGTGTCTTGATTCTCATGTCAGTCGAGCTCCAGGGTTGAGTGGCCTGTGTCACCTGGGGCGTTGCTTCCGCGGTTTGTGCTCTCTGGGTTCAATGTCTGGGATTTGCTCCCTGTCCATCCATTCGCTGGCTTCCGTTGTTGTATCGAACAGTAGTGCTTTGCTGTTGTGTAGCACTTTCAACCTGGCCGGGTAGAGTAGCATATAGCGTAGGCCTGCGTTTTTCAGTCGTGCCTTGGTGGTGATGAATTGGGCTCTCGCCATTTGGACTTGGAATGTGTAGTCCGGGTATATGGCCACTTTGGCTGAGTCTCGTTGTATGCGGCCACCCGCTCTCGAGAATGCGAGGATCGCCTCCCTGTCTTTGTAATTGAGTACCTTGGCTATTACAGGCCTGGGCGGGGCCCCGGGGGGTGGTCGTTTGGTGAGGGAACGGTGCGCTCGTTCGATGGTGAAGCCCTGCGACAGCTTGCCAGCTCCGATTTCCTGCAGCAAGAGGTTTTCAATATAGTTCGTGGGGTCGTTCCCCTCAATACCCTCAGGGAGTCCGAGGAGTCTAACGTTGTTGCGGCGCGCCCGTCCTTCGGCTTCCTCTGCCCTGTTTTCTAGATTTTGTACCTTTTGCACCAAGGCGTCCATGTCATTAAGCATCTGGGTTTTCGCCTCTGTGTTTTCGCGGACCTGGGTCTCCAGTGCTTCGGTGCGATTAGCTATGGCACGGACATCCTGTCGCAGCAGGTTTAGGTCGATTGCCACGGCGTCAATTTTGGTCTCCATGGTCTTCTGTAGGGCTTTAATGGCTTCCAGTAGCTGTGAGTTTGCCGGTACCAGGGTCTTTTCCTGAGGAGATGTTGTGCTGGTGGTGTCGGTGTCCTGGTTGGCTGGGCCGCAGGCCGCATATGTTTCCATGGTTGTCTGCCGCTGTTTATTTTTGTTGCCTCTTGCTGACATTTCGATCGGCTAGGCCGGGCTGGCCGCTGCGTGCTGTGGGGCCAGTGGAGTGTTTTGGCCGCAACACCCTCAGTCTATGGGTGCTGTGCCTCTTGGCCCAGTGGAGGAGGGGCGCGCCCCCGGGCTTGGCGTACGTGCCCCGGGCAGTGGCCGCAATCGTAGGTCAGCGGCTAACTGGGTCGAGGGCTGGCCCCCGCCCTCAGGGGGCGCCCCTCCCGGTGCATCAGCCCCGGGGTAGGCTCCTTGTTGGTGCCGCGCAGGTCTCAGTTGTCTCTGCGGATGATGTAGTGCAGCGAGCTGGGGCGCCTATGCGGGGGGGGGCGCTTATTTCTTGTGGGGCGCTGGTGATGGTGGTTGGGATCCCCTTTTCGCCCCCTCCTTACCGCGTGTGTTGGGCGGACCTCTCCGCGCTCGCTTCCGCTTTGGGTGTGGTGCTGGTCCGGTCCTTGGAGGCTCCGGTGACTCGTCTCAGGCCACTCGGAGCCGGATTGCCGTCCGGTCTCCCTAGCCCTTGCCAGCAGCTCCGGATTGCGGGTCTTTCCTCTGTGGGCGGGCTCGATGGGGCCTTTCGCACTTCTTGTTTCCCAGGGGGTCTTGCAGCGCGTCGCTGGCCGCTCCTCGTCGGGGTCCTCAAGAGCCCCCCCGGGGCTCGGGGGGGGACACCGGAGCACAGGACGCCGCCGCGGAGGGCGCACAGCCCTCCCCCCGGGTGCTGGTCCGGTGCACGGCTTCCCTCTCGGGTGCTGGTCTGGTCTCTGGAGGCTCCGGTGACTCGTCTCGGGCCGCTCGGGGCTGGATTGCCGTCCGGTCTCCCTCGCCTCCGCAGGTGGCCCCAGACTGCGGGTCCTTTCCTCTTGCGATGCGTCGCTGGTCGCTCTGTGTCGGGGCCCGTTAGAGCCACCCCGGGACTCGGGGGGGGGGGGGGGGGGGGTGCGGGGGGGGGACACCAGAGTGCAGGCCGCCGCCGCGGAGGGTGTTCAGCTTCGTCACGGGCGCCGCAGGCACCACCAGTCCACGGTGCTGTCAGCTTGTGCGCGCCGTGTCTCCCGTGCGGCGTCCTCGGCTAGGTGGGCGCCATTTTACTGGTGCCGGCGTAGTTCGGTACTAATCAGATATCTTTGTTCCCGAAGGTCGTAGCGTCTCCAGACTTGGCATGCAGGTGCTCTGGGTGCTCAGCTCCGGGTGTCGCGAATTGCAGCGGCAGTGGTGGGGTAAAGCCGCAGTTCGGCAGCAGAATCAAGGGCACATCATGCGGAGCTACAAGGAGAGAGTCCTGCTTACATGGCGGCTAGCCACGCCCCCCCAATCTTAGCTTGCCTTGACCTCTCTCCAAGACTGATGGAAGACAAAACCACATTCCCGCAGACATTTGCCCATTTCACCTTGGACAGTCTTGTAGACCACTCTTGCAGCAAAGCAGAATTGCCTTTCGCTGATGACAAAACCAGTTTGTAGAACTTACTTGCCTGATGCCCTTCTGATTCAGTCTGTGCAATCACCTCTTCAAAATCTATTTCATACTTTTCAGAAACATCTGAAATGCACCTCTTTAGAGTAGGGAACTCCTGGATTTTGCAATTAGGAATCCTTTTAGTAGCCTGCAGTTGGGTGAAGATAAGCCATTTCCCATTAGCCCCGAGATCTCCAATCCACTGAACCCCACCAAGGAAGCAATCCAGCCAGAACAACATTTTCTTTCGATCCCTGACCTGCGGATTGCACCAAGCTGTAGAGTCCAGACTTCGAAATGGCTCCCCTCTCAAAAGTAGTACAAGCTTCTTCCAAGACTCCCTCAGGAACTCTGTTAACAATGAAAAAATAAAAGGCTGCATAGATTTCATAGAAAGTAGAGACGGAGGTATCAATGATTTACACATGCTAGCCTCCACCCTAGTCGGATGCCTCACAGTGAAAGCTGGATGGTAGGCCTGGAAGTTAGCACCCAAGCCACCTCTATCAACCATTAGTTGAAGTTTCCAGAGCTTCATTCTCGGCGGCTTGTTGTCCCACAGAAAACCCTGTAACGGAGCATAGATATCCGACCATAACTTGCTCCCTAAGGGTAAAGGCAGTACACTAAGAATATATGTAATTCTAGGTGCAGAAGTCATCTTCGGTGTGTTTACTTTCCCCAGAGTGACAACTTCAACCTCTCCAGATCTGATTTTAGACCAGACACTAGCCTCCCTATATTCTCCAACATAATCTTGTCCAACCTGCATGTCAGCCAGACACCCCACCCTTACCCCCCTCTCAAGTACTTTATTCTTCTTTCGTGGCACCACTTGAAACCAAAATCCACTATTACATTCTTACGGCAGTTTGGAGATGCAGGTAACATTCCGACTTTGACCAGTTAATCTTATAACCTGAGCACGCATTAAACCCAATCTTTTCTATTAAAGCCGGCAACGAGTAGTCCCGATCACTTAGCAGCAGTAGTCATCCGCATGTAACCAAAGTTTGTGTTGCCCCTTCATAACCGACCCAGTTATCCTCTGATCCTGCCTGATACTGGAGGCCAGGGGATCAATTGCAATGACAAATAACAAAGGTGATAGAGGGCAACCCTGTCGAGTCCCCTTTTCCAGTTTGAAGGGTTCAGAACGTATCCCATTAGTGGACACATCCGTAGTAGCACTAGCGTATAGCAATCGACCCATCTCATGAAGGCCTCTCCAAAGCCCATCCTCCTCAATACAGCATACAAATAACTGCAGCTCACCTGATCCAACGCCTTCTCCGCGTCTGAGGACAGCTGCCTCCCGATCCATTCCGTTTCTTTGCGACAGTCGGTAGTAGCCTCGGCGTATTAAATGCCACATGCTTTCCTTTCACAAAACCAGATTGATTAGAGTGTATCAGTTTTGTTAAAACTGCCTCCAGCTGTCTACCCATAGACTTCACCAGGATTTTATTATCAGTATTAATGAGGCTTATTGGACGATTTGCAGACGACGTCTGAGCCTCATCTTATTCCAGAATCAATGAGATCTATGCATAACGCGTCGTTCTCGGGAGATTCTCAAGAACGTTCAAGGCCTTGTACATGTCCCTTAATAGCTCAAAGACAGAATTTGGCATTCTGTAAAATTCCATGGCCGACCCATCCAGGCCCAGGCATTTACCAGAATTAAGGCATTAAACCGACTTCAACTCATCAACCGTAAATTGCTCATCTAAATACGCCCTTTCTTCAATGGAAAGTTCAGCGAATTCCAAGTCTGGACTAAGTTCAGGGATATCTTGCATAACATTTTCTTTCCGAGCATAAAGGTCCTTGTAGAAATTATGAAATACCTCATTGATCTCCACAGGATTAAATGTCACAACCATCAATTTCTCAATAGATGAGATAGCCCTGTCCTTCTCCAGAGTCCTAAACCTATGCACCTGCCACCGTTAACACTTTTCTCCTTTTTCAAAGTGCGTGCATCTGGTGCGAAATGGCATATATTCTGCCTTTTTTTCAGACACTAATTTATTATATTAGCATTTAAGCTGCCGCAATGCTCTCTTCTTCCCTTTATCCGTCGACATCATCACCTCCCGCTCCAAGTTCGTAATCCTGCACTCCATTTCTATCATGGCCTCCACCTTTTCCTTCTTCCTTCTGCTTGACCAATGAATCAAGAGACCTCTCATTGTACATTTGAATGACTCCCAAACCGTCACACGGCTCGACCCCTCCACCACCCCCCCAGTTTGATTTCTCCTCCACAAAGTAATTTGCCTCCCTCACGATTTTGTCCACCTCTTCTGTCTCTTCCAGTAAAGAGGTTTTCAGCTTCCATGGCAAACCTCTGTGGCTAGGAAAGCTTTGAGAAATAACCATTTGAATGGGCACATTATCTGAAATGCGAATGGATCTAATCACACTCCCAAAGTAGTTTGAGGTAGCCAAGCCGGCTGTCGGCAATAAATAAATCCACCAGTATGTATTATGTGCATTAGAAACTATTGTCCCATTCAGCCGGATGATCCAACCTCCAGGCATCCGACAAATTATGCTCAGAAACCACATTTTTCAAGGCCTCTGCCTCACGACCACCATACCTCACCATTTTCTCGTCACTCCTATCCAAGGAAGGGTTCAGCACCTCATTGAAATCCCCATCAAGTATGTTATTGCTAAATCCCTGATCTTGTAAGGTCTGTGCTATCCCCCTGAAAAATGAGCCATAGTCTACAGTTGGGGCATATATATTGCGCAAAGTGAACATCGCCCCCTGCAGGCACACTGATGTTGATCATTCTACCCTAGTCTTTCAGCTCGGAGAGCACCTGGATCGCCAGGCTCCTGCGAACCAGAATGGCCAAACCCCCAGTGTGGGAATTCTGTGCTGTGTAATCAATACAGTGGTCATTTTGTGCAGTATAAAAGCTTTCTTACACTATATAACTTATGTTTGCCAGGGTTTTGCACACCGAATATATATACTGGTATCATTCTGGCATACATTTTGGGCACAGGCACCATTCTGAAAGTGTTTTACGGTGACAATAGTGGCATATATGTGGACACAGGTGGAATGACAGTGTTTACTGGGCCATGCTGTTATATATATATATATATATATATATATATATATTCCATCATGAATGTGTTTTACAGTATACTTCTGGCACATAGTTTGCACTGGAATCATGAAAATGTTTTAGATTGCCATGCTGGCCTGTTTTCTGAAAAAAGGCTAAGCACTATGAGAATGTGTCACAGTGGCTGTGCTGGCATACATTGTGGGCACAGCATCATGAAAGGGTTTTCAATTGCCTGGTGTACTGTTGCCCTGCCATCCATTTGCTTTTTTCCATTAATTGCCCTAAAGAACAGATTGTAAACGTAATGATTTTTACTCTGTTATTCTCACAAGTTATAGTGTAAAATTCACCATTTCATTGTATGTCAAAACTGTTCAGGGTAAGATGCACAGCTTGGTCATGCGTGCTAATTCAAGTGAATATTAATGGCCCTATTGAAAATGTGCACCCACTGCCACTTCAATCATTTTAAATGCTAGTGCCACCACAGGACTCCTGCACCCAGACCACACCCCATCCCCCCCAACCCCAAAAGCTGCCTTCACCACTGGTCGGAGGGGTGGGCGCTGTCTGCGCTTCTCCTCATGTACACCTATTGCTGAAACTAATGTCGAGGGCTTTACTTTCATATTTTTAATTGAATCAAAGTTCATTTGTGCATTCAATGTCATTTTGGTTTGCTGGAATAAAATGGGGCTCATGGAAGGACACAGTGAGTTGAATCAAAAGGTCTTTTGTCCGTATCAAGGTTTGTACTGCTTTCTTGAGGGAGTCAAGAGGTTGAGCTAAAGAGCGAATTATAACTTGAGAGTTGACTTGAAAGGAATGAGCCAAAAACATACAAGTGATCAAGGCTATTCATGTCACACACAAATCATTCAAACAGACTTTTTTTCTGTTTGTTCCAAAACACAAGTATTTTTTAATTTATACCAAACACATATTTTCTTAAAAACAAGTAATCTATACACATTCTATGGCCTTTAGTTAGGGCCTCCATACAAATCTATATTACAGACAGTAAATAATCCTTTCAATTTCAGAAACAAAAGGACATTTGTATACAGTTGAGATCTATTGGTAACATCTCTCCTCTCAGTGTAGTATTCTAAACCCTGACGCAGTCCAAGATGGATTCAATTTATTTAATTTTTATAGGACCTGCCCTATCTTTGCAGTGTTGATGGTTGCTATGTTTGTAGTAGACACTGTGTGTTTCGGCAGTTTCGTGAACCAGGACTGTGGTTCTCCAACTATGCAGCCTTCATCAGGATGGGTTCAATTTTGGATACACATAAATGTGTTTTGTGTCTACAAGATAGACAAATATGTGTTATAATGAGTATATGACATGTATTTTCAAATAGGATGGCTTAGTGCGTCTAAAGTAATTCAGCAAAACAACCACTGGAAGACGTCCTACCTTTTTAGTAGTAGCCCAGTGTCGAGGGGATGCTGATGGCCCTCGTGTAGGTGATCCAGTCGAATGTGGACCCTCTGGAACACTGTTCAAATATATATATATATATGAAATGTGCGTAGTGCTCATGTTAGCAATTGGCAACTTCCGGAGCCTCCCTGGAGCTGAGCTCTCTCATTCAGGATAGAGTGAGGGGGCAGGGAATGCCCGTCTCGTGGGTCCTGTAAAGGATTAACCCAAGATTAACAAGGATTGACAAAATGTGCCAACTCCCCATAGATTTAAACAAATTCCCAACAGGGACCCACCATATATTTTGGACGGGAGCACTGTCCACATGTATCAAATACAGATTCCCACTTAGTTGCTAAAGAATGGAGGAAGAGGGGGACCCGACCCTCCTAATCGAACCAAGCGTCAGACAATAACACACACCTGAAAGCGTGATGTAACCCACCTTGCAGTGCTCCCTTTCTGAAAATGTTCCAAACCGCTCACCTAGTAACCAGTGCGGTGCTACGTCGTGGGCTGGATGCAGGCTGACTGTCAGGAACCAAAAGTTACTGTTGCTAGGAGACCGTGCTGAAAAAGGAGGATATAATCTGTATGTGCTGAAAAATGGTGTGGCCATCTTGCAATGGATCGAGGTGGTTAAAAAACCTGTATCTACCTACCTAAATGAATGTCAGCCCAGCATATATTCAATTATGTCCAGAGCCAAGTGGAGAAGGCTCATTATTAATTATTTGGAAATACCAAAATGACTGTCCGAAATAAATATATTCTTAATGGGACGCAGTATGCCCAAATCAGAGCCATGTGAATGTAACTGTCTTATTTATTTAGGAACCCACATAGTGTACCAGTGAGGGATCCGAGACGTGATGCCCTGTGTAACCTCTACACCACGATATCTATAAAAATGGAGAAAGAATGGGCAGACGTCAGACCACTGTAAGTGGCCTAATTGCACAGAAAGAGCACTAAATTAGGCAAATGCAACAAGGTCCATGAACAATATTTGCAGTTTACGGAACCAACCCAAGAAATATTTGTTTCCAAAGAGCTGTTTAACATCATTATATGGGGAAACACCCTGAAAGAATAGTATGGATAGTGTGGTGCTTAAAGGCTGCTAGGCAGTTTGTGTAAATGTCACATCCCACGATGTAGTTCGAGAACCACAGTCATGGTTCACGAGGCGGCCGAAACAGTGTCGATTACAAACATAGCAACCATTGACACTGCAAAGATGGGGCAGGTCCCAAACAAAAACATTTGAATCTATCCTGGACTGCGTCAAGGTTTAGAATACTACACTGAAAAGAGACCTGTATACTACCAATAGATCACAACTGTATACAATTGTCCTATTGTGTCGGAAATTGAAATTAGTTATTGTCTGTAATATAGATTCGTATGAAGGCCCTACTAAAGGCCATACAATCTGTATAGATGCATTGATTTTAAGAAAATGTGTTTGGTATAAATGAAAATATAGAAAAGTCTGTACCAATTGAATATTTGAAAGATTTTGGTGTGACATAAATAGCCTTGATCACTGGTATGATTTTGGTTTGAGTATTAACTGGATCAAGGCTTACCAGGTATCCTTAATATATAACTCTTGAAAGGAATGAGGACACTCCCTTTCCCCCATGTTTTCTTTTGTCCCTCAGGGTTCGAATTTGCTCTGAGCTATTTAGCTGGTTTTTCTCGCCTAGGAGTTCCTGGTTGGCTTGAAACTAGCTGCTACTTTTGGCTCCCCAGGCCAAATGGAACCTTACAAACTTGCAAATGTCACATTAACTTTGAGAATGTAAAGGAGAATTAGGACATATATAAACAGAATGTTCATATATAATGGGAAAAAGGTTAGTGTCCTCGCCTGTGGAAGATACATTTGTGGTGCATTTAGTAGTTGCTCCTGGTTCACCTGTGGTAGCTCCTGCCTTCTGAGGGATGCCCGACACCAAAAGCTGGTTTTAGCTCCTGCTCATTGATTCTTCATTTCTGATCCTGACCCTACTCAGCCCTCAGTCTCTAGAGCCACTCATCTGCATCTTTTTGTGAATGCTTTTGCTTGCACCCTTTCCCTTTCCTTCCCACACCTTCACTCTTCCTTCACTGCATCAGTCAATTTCTTATTTTTTTTCCCCTGGCCCTGTATAATCTGTCTCTCTGCAGTCTCCTCCACTCTACACCTCCTTTTTTTAATATTCCTCATCTGCCTCTTCCTCCATCTCTCCCTTTATAAACTAGCATTTTTTTGGCATTTGAGACCATGCTTGGCCTATGATAACAGTAAATGGACATATGAAGCTGCACTCACCTTTTACAGTGACCTTCTACTGTTGCATCACCTTATGTTTTTGACTGCATCTCCGATCAGCCTTACAGGATAGTCAATTGTGAGAGATATTAAGAGCCATAGGCCAATACTTCTGTTTAGCCATAGGCTGCAGATACCTGATGTTAAGATGCCATACTTATGGTATGTTACTTTGCATTTATGTAGCGTCTTATGTACCATTGGTAAAGTCTCAATGTGCTGGTAGGTTGAACGCCCTCAGGAACCAAAGTTCAAGTCAGTAGAGAGAATAGAGAGAGTCAAAGATGCGTGTGAGCACCGGATATGTGTGCAGCTGGTGTGGCATTCGAGTGATAGCTGCTTCTTAGCGGTAGGTGTTGTGGTTGAGCGATCAGGAGGATGTTTGTTTTGGCAGGTTTTATCCAGACCGATTATGGCAGCGTTAGGCCTGAGGAGAACGCCTAGGCTGGAGGGTGTGTAGCCAGCAGTGTTTAGTTAGAGTGATGGGAAGTATGCGGTAGATGATGGTATGAGAACAGCTATACCGAATGGTGTCATAGTATCGCTGTGTTCTAGTTGAGTGGTGGTGTAAGGAAGAGAGTAAGCATGGAGATGTGAATGGTGGTTTACATTAGGTGTTTGAGATCAGGCCCACTCCAGTAGTTCGATACTCCACCTGCTGTGCACTCAGCATCCAATTTTCGCTCCACACTCTACAGGCGCTCCGCAATCAGCATCCACTCCGCTCTGCGCACTCGTCCGCTCTGCGCACTCGTCCGCTCTGCGCACTCGTCCGCTCTGCGCACTCGTCCACTCTGCGCACTCGTCCACTCTGCGCACTCGTCCTTTCTACACATTCATCTGCTCTATGCTCCCATCTGCTCTACACACTCATCCGCTCTATTACTTATCTGCTCTACACACACATCTGCTCAACGCATTCATCAGCTCCGCACACTCATATGCTCTTATGCTCATATGCATATGAGGAACTAAGTAGTGCTTCATAGGCATTTCAGACTGCATTTGGCATATGATGGCAGCAACTGGGCATGAGGCTCACATTACATGTAGTGACACATCATTGGAATTTCTTGGGGAATTTGAGGGTGCTAATCACCTGTGGTAAAGATTCCATGCATATAAGAAACAATATGGTGTTTATGGCTCACCCGTAGCAGAACTTGGTGACTGATGGAATCAATTCCACGTAAGGTTGCACATATGTTATCTTATACCATGCATAAAAGGCATTAAATGGCATTACTGGGCCATGAATTGACGTATTCCAACGTTTCGAGTCTGGGGCTGCAGTCTGTCGAACGTGCTTTCCAGATGACAAAACCATAGGGCCTGATTCACAGAACGTTTTTCTATAGATTGCGCCATTATAAAACGCTTCTATGAATCAGGCCCATAGTTGACTGCTAACTTTAATGAAAAGACCTAGCCTTATCTGTTTCCAAATACTCGAAGCAGCAAGAGCACAAGTTACTGCATCACGTGAACTGTTCGGTATTTTCCTTTGTAGAGAGTTCACCCTTCAAGAAATAGTTAAATGCATAAATGAAGGTCTTTGGTGAATCCCTCTACAGCCTCCAGGACTAAAGGAGCTCAACATAAGCAAAACCTCGTGGGGGCCTGCTTCTCTCAACCCAACACATTACCCCCTCAAACCAACCTTCGACCCTCCTCACATTACTTGCAGTGCTAATGGGGAGGGAAGAGCAAGACATGCTGATGTCAAAAGGTCAAATAAAATGGAACAATGTTTGTTCTTAAAATGTCGTTATTCTATTTTCCTTTCCCTCCTTGTTTGTTCTTACAGATGCTACAGACATAAAGTGATAGCTGCACGCCATCCAAGGCTCGAATTGAGTTTGACCAGTTTGCTGGTTGAAGTACAAAGATTTCGCTATTCTGACTGATGTGACGTGCAACCTAGAAGGTCCAGCCGAGCGTGACATTCCTGGGGGAGCCCGCAGAGGGTAATCGAAAAGCAGTAACAGGCCCTGTGCACACAGTTGGGACGTGGAAGGTCGCCGTCGCAATTAGTAGAGCAGAAAACGATAACTGACAGGTCTGAGATTAGTCAATCGGGCCGCTCTGGGAGATGAAAGTAGGACACAGGTGCTGGTGTAGGATGCAGGGAAGTTCCATTAGCGAAGAAAAAAATCTGTACGGTTGCATTTCTCGTCGTAGTCGGGGTATTTATTATTTAGACCTCAAGGTTCATCTCATGCTGGAGTCTTCTATACGTGGCACTTTCCTTCCAAAGCAGCAGATCGAAGCTGGCATATTACCGAGCTCCACTTTGGCGTGCAAATAACACCCAACCAGGAGGTTCTCTTCAGTCACATGAGATCAGAGGTAGAAGTGGGCGGGAGAGGTGCTCCTAGTGTTTATTTTTAAGTTTCACTGTTCCTGTACTTTTATTTGAAAAAGAAACCGTTCTGGAATGGTTTAGTTTTAAAATAAAACAGTAGCAAGAAGTTTGCACTTAAGTACAGTGCACTGCACTGATCATTCCTTTGAATAGCAGGTGTTTGTTTGGGGGTTTGGGTTGTGTGTGGGAGGGGGTGCAGCAATGGGGTTTCTGTAGAGGGGGGCAGGCCAGAAGGGAACATACTTCCACTACTTATTTTGGTACACTTCGACCACTGCATGAGAGGCTTCTGAAATTTCATTTTAGTGCTTTCAAAGCCATAGAAACGTCGATGAAGATACTACAAATGTATGATGAATTACTCCAGTCCTGGTTTTCCTTTGCTTTCTGTGGCTTGTAGTCTTTATTTTAAAATATGGTAGAGTAGAACTAAAAGTCTCATAATTCAAATACTAACACAACAACGGATGACCAACTCACGTATGACATGGAAAATATTGAGAGTTGTGATATCACAATTTTCAACTTCAAGACTCAACTCCTCTATATTGGCACTGATAGGATGACTCAAAATTCATCATTCGTACTGTAGCCAACATCATGTTGTAAAGATTGGCGGCATTGTCGAGTCCTTACTATACGCGCTTTAAATCACTGACTTCCTCCAGGTGATATATTCTGTACCTTGCATTGCAGATAACTTCAGCTTCCCATCTAAGACCCACTCATAATTTGAACATCTTCCTCGTTCCAAAATATAAAAAATAACACACCCCAGAGAAATACTGCACATGTTCTAAATCTAAAATATGCATATTGTGAAAATATTCACAGCCATAAAAGTTGCAAATTGTTCAGTTGGCAATAAGTGGCTTGCAAACTCTGATACCGCTAAGGGAAAAAGGCCAAGAGATTATTGCAAGGATAACACGTTTTAATCACACAACAAAAAGTATGCCAGCAAAGAACTCTGCTGCTCAAGGACGTTCTGCTAAAAAATGGTACAAGCAGAATGTTATAAGGATCGTCATCAGTGACGTAAACATATACAGTAAAAACCCACGTGTTAGGTTGGCGATACCTTGTACATGGTCAGCCTGCTCTATAGCAGATGCAAGGCCATTGGCCCCAGCCCGTCCGTCTTCCATAACGTGGAGTCTGCTGGGCTCATCCTCTCCAGGGAACCAAGGTTGAGTTCTCAATTAGTTACTATGTGAGACACTGCTACTCTATCATTATGGTGTGCACCTGGGAGGTTTGGGGACTGGCACAGGGTGAGGCTTAAGATCAGGCTGACCCACACATTCTTCACTTATTCCGTATCGAACTATCTGCACCCAAGGTTTCCACCCTTGCTTTGGACTATAATTTATTCCACTTCTTCCTCGCATTACACATCTTGTCATTGTGTGATAAAGCGGAATGGTCGTGTTCTACTATGGCCAGTGGGTTTATGGTTGGTGGTCTGGGGTCACCTACTCTTGTGGAATTCAGGGGTCTCTGGACTGGGACAGTGATGAACGTGCACTGTGAGGCGCCTGCTATTGTCTTGTGGCCTTGCAGGGCACATTCCTCCTCGGGATAACACGTATTGGCAACAGTTGTAGAACAGGGGAGAGTTTCTATGGGAGCTAAACGCATGGGTCTCTCGATCATCGGCCCTTGGGCCTATTCAGGTTTCTTCGTTGGGTCTGTGTTTACTGGATAGCCATGCAGGGTCGAATGTTTCTACCATAGCTACAAAAATTGCAAATACTTACCATCAAATACAAATACTGACCATCTACATCTCGCATAATATTGTGTTTGTGCAGGATCTCTTGGCACGCTCCCCGTACACCCTCGCACATCACATGTGTATTTGGGGGATTTGCCTTACTATAAAGCACATAGGGGGCAGGGAGGTTAATTTCCTTCGCAACATTCTCCCCTCTCATTACTTCTACAGATAAATTCCTCTGCATTGATGCGTTCATTTTCCTTTCTTACTGCAACTTCATATGGTGGGGTTCCTTTTATTGGTATCCAAGCCCTACATACTGACTGCACGCTTTCTCCCACTTTTGCATATTCTTAGTGTGCATGTCATATAAATGCATCCTCCCATTTCTAGCTAGATCTACCCAAACTGCCTCATAATTTTCATGGTCAGGGGGTGGGACAATGATGGTGTGGTATAAGCAGTCTAATTCATCTCCATAGTAAATAGGGAGCATTTGTGGAGTGGCATGGTCGGTTTGTATTCCACTATCTTTTGCATTGCGAGGTACTTTTGAAACACCAATTGATACCATCATCATTGCGCTACTAGACAGTGCTTTGGCAAAACAGCAGACTCCCA
The DNA here is from genome assembly GCF_040938575.1 of Ambystoma mexicanum. Lineage (NCBI taxonomy): Eukaryota > Metazoa > Chordata > Amphibia > Caudata > Ambystomatidae > Ambystoma > Ambystoma mexicanum. The sequence continues at coordinate 1,141,688,627 of NC_090921.1, read as the reverse complement.
TTTGGCAGGTGCAGAAGATGGCTAGGATGAACATAACCAGTACCAGCATCTTCACAAAGACTACTAACCCGGACGGGGCTCAATCAAAGGCCAGATCAAACCAGCCCCCCCCCCTATTCCTCCTTTCTTCATGCGAGAACCTAGTCCATGTATTGCTGTGATTATATGAGGTAGTGACCCGTTCTGTCTTCTGGGGGCATGAACGTGCAGCAAGAATCACCAATCTTGCAGCAAACTCTTCTTTCCATCGCCGTCAGCATGTCGAGCACATACCTATTCTGCATCGTCCTCAGTATTGCCGCTCTTAGTTCAACCTATATGACGTTGACTCTGTGTTCAGTGTCATTTGCCAGCTGTACCAGTTCCCTGCGCACAATTTTCAGCCATTTGGTGTTGGTTGCTGCTTGAACGCCAGGCAGCAGAAGTGAAGCAAAGAAGGTTTCCGCCAATCGGAAAAGTCGGTTTTCATCTAGGATCTCGGCAAGCAGTGTAGATGAGTCTTTGGATAAGTATTTTGACGTATTTCTTCTTTAGTTTCTCGTACTGTCCGCTTCAGGTTAAGATGCTGAACTCGGGCGATGGCAGTGGGTTTTTTTCTTTGAATGTTGGTGGAACGGTAGGGGCGGTAGCTGGGATTGGCTCCCCTTTCAGGTGTTCTTCTGGGACTTCCAGTAGCGCGGAGTGCAGCGTGGCCAGCGAACAATAGCCCCTCTGTGATGGTGGGAGGTGCAAGTATGCTTGTTGGCCACATACCCAGTATCAGTCCAGCACTGCCGCCGTGCCGCTTTTTAAAGCTGTATTCAACAATGTTCTCGTTAGAACCGATGAAGACAGTTCCCTCACTGTGGAAACAGTTCATAAGTCTCTTCTCGGTGCACTTTCACTGGCTTTTCCATTTCCACAATCAATGTCTGTTTTGTAATGTGTTATGTCCATAAATGTGCAGAGGTTCTTTCCGCTAAAGCCAGTACTTCTTCCTCGTATCCCAGAAGGCCTTCCACCAGGCAGCTGAGCGTTGTTTCTTGTCATTTGTTGTTTATGTACTTAAGTCAGTCAATTACTAAATATGGTTTCTGTATGCCGTTGAGGTTTCTTGGGTTGTCATTGAATTGCAGGGGATCTGTATCCACAAGCTCTAGTCACACGCTCTGTGCTTGGAATGTGCCTTTTATTCTACATAGCAAAATATGAACTAGGCATATTGCCTTTATAATTGGAACTTCCTGTGGTACTACAACCTTGGGTGCCCCTCATGCGTGCAGTATTATTGAGCATCCATAGCAGCTGCCCGTGTCTTCCTACTGCACTTCTAGCTGTACCAGCTATTGGATAGCTCAGGGTGTCTGATATCTTCAATAGCATCCAGGCCTAGGCCATGGTATGCATCATGTTGGGGCCTACGCGCTTGCCTTCTCCTTTTATCATGCGTTGATAGATATCTTTTCGTTAGTGTACTACTGCTAACATTGCTATTGGTATTTGTGTTGCAGAAAATGTTTCTCAAAATGGTAGGAAATAAGTTTTCTAATATTTTACTCACACTCATCAGTCCAGATACATTTGTATGTCAACAATTGCTCCCATTGAAAATGTTATAAATATTTACAGTGGTGTTGGTTCTGTTTAACAATACAAATCCCTCTGACCCCACCCCTCTTTTAGAATACTTGCCCAGATATAAGATGTACCCCAATAAATGCTTAACATAAATAGTAAGATTATAAATAATATTGTGGTAAAGTGTAACCCATGAATATAACCTCTAGAATTAAAATTATACTTCGTTTTTTATTATGAAATGAATCTTTTGACGTTGAGGGTTCAATTTCCTTTGCTCTTGTAGAGGAAACAAAAACGGGGGTCGCTGGGAAAAAGAGAGGGGGGAGATTTTTCTTTTTGATAAAGTACATGTTTATTATCTGGGACATGTAGCCAGGTTAATAGTTCTGAGTTAGTCACATTAATTTTGAGGTAGGTGGGTAGTAGGTTTAGGGCAATTATGAGGAATTTGTGGGTGCTCTACGGACATCAAATGGGTGAATCCTATACTGAAGCCCCTTTACTTTTACAGAGATAGAGAGGGGGGTAGAAAACACAATTTCGTAGGGGCCATGGAATCTGTGGTTCATCCCCTTACGCAGAACGCTTTTTACGTACATTTGTTCTCCTGGCAGCAGCAGTTGGGTGGGCGTGGGATCTGCGGTTGGTGGCTCTGCAGTGTTCGGGGTGTCTTCTAGCCACGGTGGTGCAATCTGTCGGGAGACATGTTACAAATACCATATCATAATTGCACATGTTAGGTTTGTCAAATCTTTGAATTCTTCCCCTAAAACCTACCGCTGCTGCCCTATGGTTATCCGATGCCCTTCTAACAGGGGAAATGGGCGTATGCATGCATCTGCCAGTGGGGTCACGCATGGTGGTCTTTACTTGGTTATGTGCATCAGCTGAAAAGTGCTGAGGGCAGGCAGCGCACCCAGTTTTTCTTTAATGTGGTACAGAGCATGGATAGTTTTTCTTTTAAGAAGGCTGTTGATTATCTCAACAACGCAGTTTGCTTGGGGTGGTAAATTGAGCACATCCGGTGTTTAATGCCAAGTAGCGCTGTGATTTCCTTAAAGAGGTCATTGAAAAAATGGGTGCAGTTGTCTGACTTCAATACATTGCACACACCCCATTGAGGGAACACTTTGCATACCAAAAATGTAGCACAGCATTTGGCATCCGGATGTGCACATGGTCCAGCCTCAATCCATCGTGAAGGGCATACTCGAACGATCGGATATCTGGAACCATTGCATCGTTCCCTCATGGCTGCATAGTCTCTGTAGCTCACAGAACCTCCCAATGGCGCGGGGCAAGTGCCTCGTAATGTCCAGGGTGTCATGTAAGTTCAGGAGGTGATGAAGTGTACAATCATGTTTGTGGGATGTTCTTGAAGGTTTGGTATAAACCAATCTTCTTGTATGTCTGCTCTGATGTGCTGTTTGGAGTTGTGTGATGGCTGGTGTAGCTGATCGAATGCAATTGCCAGTGCAATGTTGTCTCCATAGTAGATCAGTAGGGTATTGTGTACACCCCTTCCTTGACCAGAGTTCTTTCTTTTCAAGCGGTGCCCTGCCCTGCAGCTCAATGAGCTGGAGCGGTGTGTATGGTGTATTTTGTTGATCGTGTGTTGGTGTCATTATGACATACTCAGAAATCACTGGACAGGGATATAGGCCGCTGTTTTAGCTGCAGCGTCTGTTGTGGTGTTCCTAATGAAATTTTGTCCATGTTATTGGTGTAGGCGGCGCATTGAACGACTGCCACCACAGAGGGTTGTTGCCATGCGGAAATCAGTGTATCTAGTAGTGCGGTGTGTTGTACTGGGGAACCGTCTGCTCTGCGGAAACCTTTTCCTTTCCACCGTGACAACCCGGCATGCACTGTTGTAGTGACTCATGCCGAGTCATAATAAATGGTCACTTGGCATCCATATGATGCATGTAGTGCCTCGATAAGCGCCAAAAGCTCTGCCGCTTGTGCTGAATAGTGCATGGGTAATCTCTTCATCACTAGCGTCTCATAGTCCCCTCCCAGGAGGCGCACAACTGCCACGCCCTTATGCCTTTGTCCTGGTCAATTGTCGCTGACCTGTCAACAGAGTACTTTCCCTTCTTCTAATGGTCTATCGTTTGCTTTGGGGGCATCATCCTTTTTCCCCTCATATGTGGCACAGTCGTGTTGTTGCAAGTCTTTGTACATATGTCTGGAATGTGGCAGGATTTACTGTTTTGGATCACACATGAATCTTTGGGCTTGTGATGTCTCGTATGCCGATGCTCTTTGTGTGGTCAGGGTAGACTTCGATCTTTCTAAGTTGGCGAATACTGAATGCTGCATGTACAGTTACTGAGCATCCCTTGACAATTGTTGAGGTTTTTTTGATTGGAAAGGCACGTGCAGCATGTACTTGTTCGCATGCAAACTATCGCTGTAGTAGGCCAATGGCGTTTGGCCCTTTGCGCTGTTCTCAGGTCAGTATGGCGGTCATAAGTGTGCCGTTAGAATGCAAACCTATGTATAATTCTTGTGTATAGTCTGGGGTGGCAAGAACTGGGGCTTTGGATATCACTTCTTTCAAATAATTTAAATTTTGTACCATGTCTGCTGTCCATTCAAGTTTGTGATTGACTTTCTGTGCTTCTTTGAGACCCTGTAGCAGCGGCCTTGTGTATGCTGCAAAATCTAGAATCCATGCTTTGCAGTAACTGCACAGCCCTATGAACTTTTACATTTCCTTCACTGTCACCCTACTGGGCGTGGTGCGCACGGATGCTGCTCTCTGGTATTATTCTCTTGCTGTTTGCTGATACCCACTGCCCCAGGTACAGTACTTCCAGTTGGCAATACTGGAGTTTGGCCCTGTCAACCTTGTACCCCTTGCGGACCAAAAGTTGTAGGCGAGTAATGGAGTCTTTTCGGCAGTTCTGCTCACTGTCACTACAACAAGCAAGTCGTCCACATACTGGATGACCGTGCTGGGCACTTGAATGTTACCTAGGTCAGCGTGTAGGATTCTGTTAAAAAAATGCTTCTTTTATTCCATCTTCTTGTCATGATGCCTACCTCCAAGGAGCCAGGTTCGACCCAGCAACCCCAGAGGCGGCATCATTGCCCCCAGGGAAGTGCCAGCGGGCCCAAGCTGGGGCCCTTTGGACACAGTCCTGGCGCCTTAGGCGCCAGGCTCATAAAGCTAGACATGTGTTCAAGTGTTTTAAGGTGCACTTACCTGATGCAGACTATGCTGCTTCATCCAGGCCCTCTTGAGGCCTGAATGGAACTACTTTACCTGTGGAACTACTTTCCCCTGGGTGTGGTCAGGGAAGGATACCTGGAATTTATTCCAAAGCTATTTAAACCACGCCCGATCAGCAACTCACGCTTCGCGTTCTGCTCCTCGCAGCTGGACGCTCACCGTGTCAGCTCCTGCATCTGGACTTCAGCCACGCCTGTCAGCATCCTGGGTCACCTGCTAAGAGAGAATTGGGGAGAAAGAAGACCTTACCTGCTAAAGCTGCATCACGGAGACTTCACACCGACGATCCTGAAAGGGAAGACATCATTTTAAAAGCATTTCGCTTGGATCGCTGCAGCGCTGCATTTCACTCACCTTTCCAGGGCATTTCCATCTTCAGCAGCGATCGTCCGGATCCGCAGCCACTTCCCAGAGCCTACAGAGAAAAAGACAAGAACACAAGGTGAGAGGAGGAAGGGAATAGGAAAAGCTCAGTTTCCTTCTAAGACTTAACTGTTGGGTCATTCCCATTTCATTTCGGGTCCTGCCGCATCCTGGCATTCCGGACCCTGGCCCCTATGGGGAAAAAAGACAAAGACATTGAATGAGCGAATGCAAAGACATTACCCGAACGCTCATCCAGAATTTACCTGTCATTTACTGGAACTGCACGTTTCACTTCGGGTCGGCGCAATATCTCCGGCATTCCGAACCCCGGCCCCTAAGGGGAAAAAGACATAAGCGTTGGCGCTTGCTGGAATAAGACAAAGAACATTATTATTAAGCTTGAACTTTTGAACTTGCTGCAGAACTCTTACAGCGCCTTACCTGAATAGTCAAGCTTATTTGAACTCCCATCAAACCTCAAACCAGTGAAGTAACTGGGTTTCAACGCGCCCCTGCATCAGAAGCAGGATGGAGAACTCATCCTTCCAGACCCTTAGGTGAGACTTCACGGGGAATCAAGGAAGGGTATCGTGGAGGGTTGGAAGGGAGTGGGAGACTTGAGCATTGTTCCGTCAGTAGGTAATACTCCCTTTTCACGCACAGGGGAATATTCCTGCGAACCAGTGAGGCCATCTTCAGAGTCCTGCGCTTCATCAGCACTCGAAGCCAGACCAGCGCCTCCGTGGGAATCAGGTGAGCGTGACACTTCTGCCTCCCTTCGTAGTGGGTACTGTTTCACTCTGGGTAATACTGCTCTAACCATACTGCAGCACCCCTGCCTTTCCCCCCTCCACCACTGGGAGGTAAGCCACTTTGCTGGGCTCAAAATCGCAGCACACAGCACCTGTGCCTTATTGCTATTTGATTTGCATTTTTGTGTGAGCTGTGTGACATGCGTGCCGCGATCTGCGCTGATTGCGCATTTATGCGGAAGGGGCATGCCCATCTGCCCTCACTCCATATGCAGCAGGGGTGCTTCGTCATTTTCTTCTTCCTGTCTATTTGCATGCACCACCTTCTCTGCTGGCTGGGTCCCGGACTCTCCATGATGGCTGCCTTCTCATAGGGCCTTGAGCCATCCCCCTGCCTGGGCCATGAACAAGCATGATTGGGTGCCTACTCCAATTTTAGCCCAATCAGCTCGTCCGGGAGGCGAGAGCCGTCCCTGGCAAATGAAAGGCCCGCATCGAAGGCCCTGTCTGCTACCTGTCCGCTGCAGGTATGCCCCCCCCTCCCCCCCGGTCGTCTGTAATGCGGTGTTCCCTCTACACCCCCGCCTGGTCGCCTGTGATGCTGTGTATCCCTCTACCTCCCCGGGCGCCTGCAATGCTGTTTTCCACCAACACCACACCCCCGGTCGCCTGCGATGCTGTGTTCCCTCTGACCCCCACCCCAGGTGACCTGTGATGCTGTTTCCTCTACAACCCCCGTCGCCGCTGTCGCCTGTGATGCAGTGTTCCCTCTACCTCCCCCATGTTATCTGTGATGCTGTTTTCCCTCTAACCCCCCCCCCCAACTCACTGCCGTTCACCTGTGATGCTGTGTCCTCTACCACCCCTGGTCGCCTGTGATGCTGTGTTCCCTCTACCCCCCACCCCCCTGGTCGCTTGTGATGCTGTGTGTTCCCTCTAACCCCATCCCCCCCCCCCAGTTGCCTGTGATGTGTCCCCTCATGCCCCTTCCCCCTTACTTGGTTGCCTTTGAGGCTCTGTTCCCTCTACCCCCCCCCCCCGTCTCCTGTGATGCGGTGTGTTCCCTCTGCACCCCCCCTTCCTGGTCACCTGTGATGCTGTGTTCCCTCAACCCCCCCTGGTCACCTGTGATGCTGTGTGCCCCCACCTCCTTCCCGCATCCCTTTCCTCCAAGCCCAATAGTGCCCCCTATTTGTTTTTGCATCTATGTGCTGCTGTCCTGCATGCAACATGGGGTAGGGACCATGTATTTGCCCATTGCTGGACTTTCGCATCTGTGTGCTGCTGCAGCCCTGCAACATGGGGTAGGGACCATGTATTTGACCATTGCTGGACTTTCGAATCTGTGTGAAATGTACCTATTATGTCCGTCATACATACTTGGGAAAGTTCACCTCTTGTTGCAGGGACCTACATCTGGAGTAGGTATTAAATGTAACTATTATGTCCCTCATGTGTACTGCTGAAGTAGTTCCCTGCGGATCTATGTGATTGCGACGGCCGAAAATGCAGACTTACGTTTTGTTTTTGTTAATTAAACCCCCTTTACTCCACATAGATACCCCCCGCATCACCTCCCATATTACTATAATAATCCCATACCCCCCCCCAAATGTAAAGGGGGTGGTTAAAGAAAAAAGTCGGGCATTTCGGCCATTGCAATTGTGAGGGTGACATTTTGTGCCGTTTCCTGCAACAAGAGGTGATCTTTCCCAAGTATATATTAAATGTACCTATTATTTCGAAGGGATTGGTTCCTCCGACGTATTCCACATCTATGACAGGTAATCACCACAGCTGTGCTGCTTCGGAAAACTTTCTACGTCGATACGCCCCTTTGAGGACCTACTCCGACGGCTGACGTCACCCAATGTTCTATGTAGGACACATGACGCCCGTAGCCTAAGTTCTGTTTTTCTGCGAACGTGTTCGCTTTGGAGATCTCGGCGCGCAGCAGTTCTTCTGATTCTATCGGTTCTTCGAACTTGGTTTGTGAAGTTATCATGTCTTCTTCTACCCCGCGTTCAGGATTCAAAGAGTGTCGGGACTACGGTTCCTAGATATCACTTACGGACCTGCACGACGTCTGCCTCTGGTGCCTCGGCGAGGACCTTGCCACCGTTGACTGTGACGAATGCCAGTCTTTGACGTCAAAGGCCTTGCAGGAGCGAAAGAAGTGGTCGGTTGGTAGGGTTTCCAAGCCCCGTAAGTCGAAATCCGCTGGGCTTTCGACCGACGATTCGAGGGGCGACTATCCGCGTTGTTGGCATAAATCCAGGGGGTCTTGGTCCCGGAGTGGTTCCCGCCATTCCTCTGCCTCTTCGAGGCACTCACGGAAGCGCCGTCACTGGTCGCCTTCCTCGTCCGAGGACTCCGCCAGACGGCGGGTTGCTTGTCGCAACAAGCATTCTTCTCCTGTGGAATGGGATGCATTTTGTACAGAGATGATGGCGATTTTCCAATCGCACAGCTCCGTTCCATCCGCACCTTCGAAAGAAGCCAGCAGGGAACGTGCTAGGGCCACTGCTCGCACGCCTTCGGGCTCGGGCAGTCGGCGCGATCTTTGGGAGCCTTCGAGGTCCCGATCGGACAAGGTTGATCACTCTAGCCATGCCCGGTCCTGGTCCTCGACGCACTCGAGACCGGCGGAACCTGTGACGTCTTCTAAGAAGTAGTCAACACCATCAGCGCCGAGGCCGTCAAAGGACACGCTCGGGCACCGCCCTCGAGGCCTGTGTCAAAGCCATCTGCGCCACGCTCAACATCGACGCCGATTCCATCGAAGCCTTTTGTGGATACTTTACCGGAGGTACCCTGTGCATCAGTGGAAACTCAGAGGAAGGCTCTGAAAAGTCAGTGAGGCCTTTATTTGAGCCTTTTTCTGTGCCCTCATCCAGGGATTTATTCAAGCCTCTGGATTATATTTCGTGGATGAAGGGTCTGAGGAAGGTTTGGTTCCTGATGAGGTTCTTGACAAACTCCTGTCTGGTCTTGGCTAGTTGGAAGACCTGCGTCCGTCTTTGCACGACGCCAGTGGTCTTGATAACTCCCCGGAGGTCGAGTTTGGCAGGCCTGAGCCTGGTACGCATGCTGAATCTTTGTATAGGCAACTCATGTCGAGGGTGACGGAGTACTTGGGGTAGTCTGCGCCAACACTTGATTTTCTGCAGGATGACATGACATATATCCTTGACCAAGGTCCACCCACTGACCCGGTGCTGCCATTTCATATGGCTTTACAGAGAAGGGTGGCGGCGGCTTGGACTGCTCTGCAGAGTCTCCCGGCAGTGAGCAAGTCGTTGCTGAAAAAATACCGTCCAGCCCGTGGCGACCCCTGCTACTTGACGACGCACCCCACTCTGGAGAGTTTGGTGGTGAAGGCGGCTACGGCTCCGGCAAAGCAGACGTCGTACCCTACCATCCCTCCTGATAGGGACAACAAACGTTTTGATGGATGGGTGATATGGGGGGTATGGCTTTACAGGCAGCCAACTTTGTGTGTGCCTTAGCACGTTTCACTCACACTCTGGAATTGTGTCTCTTTGGCAGCTGAACATATTCCCGAAGGGGAGGAACGGGATGGTGTTCTTGCCCTCATTCAGGATGGCAAGGATGCCATGTGTGAATCTGTTCAGTCGGGTCTGGACATGGCAGACTGTGTCAGCCGGTCAATGGCGGCGAGCACTGTGATGCGCAGATTTGTGTGGTTGCGGAAGTCGGGGTTTGCTCCTGACGTACAAGCCCGGCTTCTCAACATGCCCTTTGATGGTGTCCATCTTTTTGGCAGCAAGCCTGATGAGAGCCTTGAGAGGTTGCAGACCTCAAAGGCTGCAGCGAAGTCGTTGAGCGCTGCAGTTTGCCAACCTCCGCCTTTTCGTCCTAGGGGCCAGCAATGGAGGGGAGGTTCCTTTCGATACTACTCGTCTTTTGGTAGATCGAGGGGAGCGGCCAGTCAAAGGGGCCAACGTAGGAGTACCAGAGGTGGAAAACGGGGTACTCGAGGTGCCAAGGCCGCTCCAGCAGTTGCCTCTTTGCCCTCAGGCACTGCCGCAGCCGCTTCAGCTCAGTCATGAGGCCATGTCCCATGGTTCGCCGGTTGGGGGGGGAAGGCTGGTGCAGCATCTTGTAGAATGGCGTGCCATTACTTCAGATGTGTGGGTTCTGGAGATCATAGCCCACGGTTACTGTCTTCTTTTCCGGCAGAGGCCTCATGACAATCCACCAGGGAATCTCTCTTTGAAGAGTCCGGATCCGTTCCTTGCGCAGGAAATCAAAACCCTTCTGGAGAAAGGCGCCATAGAACTGGTGCCTGTAGCGGAGAGGAACAAGCGATGGTATTCCCCATATTTTTTTAACCCGAAAAAAGACGGATTGAGACCCATCATGGACTTGGGTGATTTGAACAAGCTCCTCGGGAAGGACACGTTCAAGATGGTTACTCTCTCTCAAGTCCTCTAGGCCCTTCTACTTCAGGACTGGTTGGTGTCTCGACCTCAAGGACGCTTACTTTCATGTGACGATTCATCCCGAGCACAAGAAGTACCTGAGGTTCGCGGTTGGCGACTCGCACTTTCAGTTTCGGGTCCTGCCGTTCAGATTGACCTCTGCCCCCAGTGTCTTCACCAAGCTCAGGTTGGTGGTGGCAGCGTATCGCAGGAAAGGGGGGATTCACGTCTACCCCTACCTGGACGATTGGTTGATCAGGGCGCGCTCTCCCGAGCAAGTCCTGGATCATCTGTCAGTCACCTGCCACTCCCTTCACAGGCTGGGCTTCTCCCTCAACTTGAAGTCCCACTTGACACCTACGCAGCAGCTCCAGTACATCGGAGCAGTGCTCAACAAATCCCTGGGGTTGTTTTCCTCCCCTGGTGAGGGCTCATCACATTCTGCGGATGGTGAACAAGTTTCAACATGCCCAGAGTCTCCTGGCGTTCGAGTTCTTGAGGTTGCTCGGCCTCATGGCATCCTGCATTCTCTTGGTGCCAGAGGTCAGGTTGCGGATGCGATCTCTGCAGTGGGCTCTCAAGATGCAGTGGTCACAGTCCTCCAGCAGGATGTCGGATCCCGTTCAGGTGCCGCCCTCGGTCGCCTAGGATCTTCTGTGGTGGGCTGTCGAAGGCAATCTCTGGCCGGAGGTAACAATTGTGACGGACGCATCCCTCACGGGATGGGTAGCTCATGCCAACGAGTTGACAGTCAGCGGTCGTTGCTCTCCGTCAGAGTCCAGACTCCATATCAATCTGTTGGAGCTGTGGGCTGTCAGGCTAGCCCTGAAGGCTTTTCTGCATTCTGTGCGGGGGAAGACTGTCCTGATCCTGACGGACTATACAGTGGCCATGCACTACCTCAACAAAAAGGGGGGGGGCAGGGTCTCCCTCTTTGCAGAGAGGCGATGCGGCTCTGGGCCATCCAGCTGGAAATGTCAATCTCGGCAGTTCATCTGGCCGGAGACGAAAACGCAGCGGCGGATGCTCTGAGCAGGCAGAGCAGTCTCTCGGGAGTGGGAGCTGGCTCAGGAGATTATCCTGGAGATCTTCGCCCTTTGGGGGACCCCGCAAGTGGATCTCTTCACCACCATTGTCAACCGGAAGTGCTAAAGATTCTGCTCGCGGGAATTTCCTCCAAGAGGAGCCTTGGGGGACGCATTCGTAGTGGATTGGTCCTTCCCACTGCTGTACGAGTTTCCTCCAGTCCCCTTCATTGTGCAAGTGCTGCGGAGGTTACGGAGGTTTGGTTCCCGAATGATCCTCATTGCTCCGGCATGGGCCAAGAGAAAGTGGTACCCGGACCTTCTCGACATGTCCATCTGCCCTCCACGCCGTCTACCCTACCGAGACGATCTGCTCTCACCGGAGGGGGTGGTCAGGTCCTCCATCCAGAGGTCAAGTCCCTCAACCTTCATGCTTGGCTTCTGAAAGTTTGAGGTATAAGGATTGGGACCTCCATGAAGACGTGATGAAGACGTGATGGAGGTGTTGCTTTCGGACAGAAGGCCTGCAACGAAGTCCCTGTACCGTTGCCGTTGGAGGAAGTTTTGCGACTGGTGCAGGGTTAAGAATGTGGATCCTTTTTCATGTGCCATTCCTGTGGTTCTGTCTTTTTTTGCTTTTGTTGGCCCACAAGGGCCTGCAAGTGGGTACCATTAAAGGTTACCTGGTGGCGCTGTCCATATTTAAGTGCTTGTCTGAGGAGTGTTCTTATTTTAAAATTCCTTTGATTTCTCAGTTTCTGAAAGGGCTCACTAATGTGTTCTAACCGTCTCCTTTCCAGGTGCCCGGTTGGGATTTGAACCTGGTTCTAAAATTCCTCATGGGAGCTCCGTTTGAGCCTTTACATTCTTGCCCTTTGAGACTGTTGACCTTGAAAACTGTATTTTTAGTTGCGGTCACTTCCACTTGCAGAGTGAGTGAGTTGCAGGCACTTTCCGTTAAGCAACCCTTCAGTGTTCCATAAGGACAGGGTTGTCCTTAGGGTTCATCCTTCTTTCCTTCCGAAAGTTGTCGGAATTTCATTTAAGCCAGAAGGTCATTCTTCCGGCGTTCTATCCTCCTCCGCATCCTGGTAAGGAAGAGAGGCTCCATAGGTTGGATCCTAGGAGAGCTTTAAGTTTCTACATCTCACGCATGTCCCAGGTCACGATCAGCTCTTTGTAGGATACGCTGGTAGGCGTTTGGGATGGATTATCTTGACAATTTCTGAATGTTACCGCTTGGCGGGTAAGGACACTGGTAGGCTTACGGGCCCATTCTACTAGGGGTGTGGCAGCAGCCACATGGGCCGCTGTCCATACTTTTGTCAAACACTACTCCTTGGGCAAGATTTGGCCTTTGGCAAGGCGGTCCTCTGGTCTGCAATTTTATTGGGCATTCTAAAATTCTAAATTCTTTTCCCACCTCCTAACGGTACTACTTTGGGAGTCTGTCATAGATGTGGAATACGTCAGAGGAACCAATCCCTTCGAAGAACAAGTTACTTTCTTACCCAGTAAGTAACAAGTTACTTTGTTACTTGGTTACGTTCTTTCGATGAGATGTTCCGACGACGTATTCCACATCTCTGCTGGGTAATCACCACAGCTGTGCTGCTTCGGAAAATTTTCTGCGTCAATGACGTAGATACGCCCCTTCGAAGACCTCCTCCGACAGCTGACTTCACCCGATGTTATATGTAGGACGCACAATGCCCGTAGCCTCAGTTGTAGTTTTTCCCCAGAACGTGTGGCACCAATCTTCTGTCCGAATGACTACAGAAAGCCTTGCAGAAACTAAAGCTCCAATTGCATAAGAAATTCTGTAGAGGGGCAGGTAGGGAGGGAGCGAGCGATGTGGAATACGTTGTCGGAACATCTCATCGAAAGAACGTAACCAAGTAACAAAGTAACTTGTTCGTCTCTCATATATACGCCTAATGTAGCTCCCTGCAATAAGAGGAGAGCCCTTCAAGCATGTATTTTTGCACTATCCAGGTCCAATGTATGCCTGGTCTGTAACTATTGTAACTTGTTTTCTTCAAGCACTTACTGTAACCATATTAAGTTAAAGTGCCTATATGCCTCTGGGCTTTGTGCGCCATATAAATATCAAATGCATTTTTTTTTTTTTAAATGTGGCTTGGTCGTCCACAGTTGTGCGGGCAGATACTCCAAGTCTGCATCAATGAAGGGAGGTGGTGCAACAACAGCCATTAGGGGGAACGGTACCCTGCTGTACTGCACCATGATCTCACAGGGAATACACATCTCCAGTATTATCTCCTTGTCATTGTTTTCAAAATGTCTTGCATCTGTTACTACTTTAAGGGGTACTGTGGGATAGATGTGCAGTACTGTACGCCATTTGCACCCTTGCCTGTCTGTCTCAGGACAACCACTTCTTTTGCAGATGCAACTAACCCATGTAGGTCTAGAGACCAGATTGTACCCGTCACCAATTCTGGGGACACTACAGGATGAAAAATGAAATGGGTTTATACTCTCTAGCAGGCCTTGACAATTTGTGGCACTGCATCCATGAGTACCGTTATGCCGTAGATGAGCAGGTCTGTGTCCACGGGTATGCCTTGGACCACTAAGTCACGTGCCATGGCGTGTATTATGACCATTGCTCTCATTGCACATATCCCTGGTGTGGCACAAACAATACTGTGATCAGTAAATGAGATTGTCTTGTTTAACTTGCTAAGTAGATCCCTGTCAAGCAGGTTGACAGGAGAACTCAGAGTACAATAGGGAGTGAGTTTCCAGCACCCAAATCAACCATAACATGAATTGCTTGTTTCCCATCTCTGCCCCCACCAAGGGTTCCTCTTCAGGGTTGAGGGTCGTCTGGAACAGATATGCAAGTGCTCTGTGGGCTGTCCTAATCCGGGTATGTTTGTCCCCGGAAATGAGAAGGGGTTTCTCCCTAACAGGGTTGCGCCCTGGAACAGGGCAACTGTGCCATTGGGCGCTCTGTTAAAGGGGTTCATGTTATCTGTCGGCTGGAAAATGTTGTGGGGCATATATTGTTGCGTCCTTTGCTGTGGCTGAGGGCTTGGTATTTGCGGGGGCAACTGCATGCAGGCTTGATGTATTTCATGGGGTATGGTGGTCATTCTGGGAGTTGGCCCTTGAGGGTCACCTTGAGGCAGCATACCATAATTGTGTTGACCGTAATTGTACCCATCTCCTGTCTACTCCTTGAAAATGACCCCATTTGCCACAGTTCCAACATTGTGATGGACCCATTTCTCCATATCTCCTTCCCCTTGATCCTCGGATCCAACCTCTTCCTCGCCATTGTCCTCCTTGCCACTGCGGCCCGGGGTTCTGGGTGTTCGCACCTCACTGTCCTCGTCCTCCTTCTGACCACACTGTGGCTATTCTGGGGTTTGTGAAATAAGTGGTGTATCGTGCCACTTCCGTCTGTGCTGGCATCTATACTTATGCCTCCACAGCGACCATAGCTAATTTATTTTGTACTACTTTCGCACCCTCTGCTTGTTTCCTTATCACGCTCCTTTATTCTTCTGCAATGGTGAACTATTATACTCAATATTTCGGCCACCCCTTTGCCTCAATCCCCACAATTTTGTCTAGTGCCTTTTGCACTTTTTTGGGCAGGCCCTGTTTGACAATGAGGTAGACAAAGGGTATTGATTGATCCATGCATTACCCGTTTTGGCTCTCCACGTCGCCTGAAATTTAAGAATCAATTGAGCGGCGTGTTCATCATTGCCCACAGTACATTGCATGATCGGTTGTAAGTCGGATGTGTCAGGAAATGCTCGCCACAGCGCATCCCTATTTTCGCTCAAATCTAATTAAAGGAGGCCCCGTCATGTGCATAGTTTCCCAGAGTTACTCCTGTGTACCCTGCTTTTATCCACACATCGGCAGCCTGATGGGAGCTGCTAATAGGCTTTTGATGTCTCCTACTGCTAGGGGCACTCATGCTGTCTGTTTTTCAAATGCATAGATCCACTTCCTGTGCCCGCCTTAAGGGCAGTGAGCACTTTTATTTGTTCTTGTCCATTTGTGCCAATGGCACATAGTGAGCCCTGTCGGTCCCCTTATGTATGAGGCATCTGCAGTTTTAATTGTGCCCCTCTTTCTTCTTCCCACTTCCTTTTTTTTTTCTTGCTGCCGCCATTCGGCCAAACCGGCTCAACCTCCCATCCCATACATTTTCCACCCTAGCAGTTTGTTCAGGTGCCTGTTCTGCCTTCTCATCCTAGTCATCCTCAAACTCATAGAATGTACTCCACCCGTCAGCATTGTCATAGCCTAGGCTGTCCGCTTTTTCACTTCCTTCTACCTCCTTTTCCACATGCAAGTTTTTTTTATGGGTGTATTATCTACCCTGAATAGGAAATCTCATCCATCTGGTACCTGCTCTACCTGTCGGTCGACATTCACTGCGTTTTGCACTGTTCGCAATCTCTTCAATTCAGCTCTTGCTGAGGCCAATGCCATCTCTAAATCTGTCCTGGGGCGTCCGGAGGGGACACATATGGGGGTGGTGGGGCTGTCGCTGCTGTGGAAACATATGTTGTATTAGTATAGCCCACAGCGGGGCGGGCTGTCGTGGGTATATCCCTATGCTCTGTCACTGCCTCGCTCTCTCTGCCAAGGCAATCTCCCTTGCTAACGTCCTGTCCGTCCTCTCCTTTAAACTCTTCGAACATCTTCCAAAGGTCTAATATTTACTTCCTTTTTTGTAATTGGTTTCCCTTATATTTGGCTGTTAGGAATATGGACTCATGCTCTAGCATACCGTTATTATCGGAGCCCTGCTCTGGCCACGAGCGGGCAACCCCCCCGCTGCCCCCCAGCCCCCTTGTTTGTCACCCTCTGCTTATGGTACTTCGGTCTTGATACAGCAGTGCCTTACACACATACTCTATTGGGGTTTCTCCTCCCATGGTAGTGCCCTTCCTGTCCTTATGCTTGTACTAACCCGCTACACACACTGTTACTTTGTCAAAAACACTATCCATTTTCACCCCCTCTCTTCTGTCAATAAATTCAAAAAATGCTTTTCATCTACCCCAAGCCCCTTGTTGAAAAGCTCTATCAAGAGGGTTCCAAATTCCATAGCTATTCAGACAACAGGTACTCTTTAGGTTGGATTGAGACCATGTCATCATTCAAACTGAAGGGCCTTTTTACTATCAGTGAAACCTAGATGAATTATCAAGTGGCTCCTCCTTAACCATACCACCCTACTTCACTCTGGACATACTAGTTTCAAAAACATGTTGCCTCCTTCATCTCAGAGTACTACCATCCAATTTGCCCTGTATTGTACTTGCACAGACTACTATCTGATGCTAGTGTACCTGAGGCCTTATCAGAACAGTAGAGCCCAATGCCATAATTTGTGCTTACTTAAAGTGGTTTTCTTGGGAGCAGCCGAGAAGTTGGTGAACCGTTTGCATGTTCTGTTCAATCTGGCTGCTAGGATTATTGCACCACTCCAGACCTAACCACATGGCCCCCTTTCTTCTCAAATTCATTGGCTCCTGCTAAGGGGTTGAGGCAAGTGGGCCCTGCCTGTGAGAGACACTCCCTTTGGGGACAAGGACTCTAGTTCCTGTGAGGAACTCCTGATGGCATCCAAGTGATGGTTTATATGGACTTGTATAATACACCCGAATATTATCAGCTTCCTGAAGATAAAGTGAATTTATAAACAACCCAAAACTGAGGCTGTCCCTTTAAATCCAAGTATGTGGCGTGCAGAGGAATCTGAAAAGGGATGAGGCACCATAGAACCAGAGAGAGGGTGAGAAGCACAGGGGGCCGAGACACGAGAGAAAGAGAGACTGAATAATCCCCATGGCATAATCCCCCTATACGTAGCGCAGTGTAAGGAGGTGTGGCTGTTGCCGAACGCAGAGCCTGCATATGCCTTAGCAGCTAAGACTCAGAGAGAGAAACGCTGGAGGGACCGGCGTGTGAGAGCAGAGGAAATCCAAGGAAGGAGGAACAAGGAACTCGGTGGTGTTCCCACAAAGCAGTCCTGGTGGACAGCCCGCTCGTACAATGACACCCAGACTACCAGTGGGAGGAGCTGCCTTCCGATGTGGGTCACAGCACCAGTGATATCCCAAAAGCAAGAATGAAATGCAGATGAGGGATTCTGTGGAAAGGAAGCGGCAGAGCCCCGAAGAACAGTTAAGTGTCCTGGGTTCAAAATTGAAGTGCGCTGAGAGCTATTTCGCTCCTGCTTATAACCCAGAAGAGCCTGGCTAGCTTAAAACCAAGTTACCAGGGGCTACCTTTTGGCTCCCCAGGTCAACGGAACACGCACACCTCACGCACAGCCTCGTTTTTATTTTTGGGTACAATCTATAAATAAGCATTAGTACACACCTATATAACATTTAAAGCATAAAGGGACATAAAAAATGAACAGATTGTTATGTTTGCATCTTATGTTGAAGTTAGATTTGCGGGACGCTATGTACTAGCCCCTGCTTCCCCGGTGGTAGATCTTGCTCACAGATTAATTCTGGTTACCCAGAAGCTGCTTTAGCACCTGTTTATCTAATCTTAATTTTAATCCCTGAGAGTCCAATGTCCTACAGGTTCCGGCAAAGTTGCCCCTGAACACAGAAGGTAATACGGGCAACGGGAATAGAAAGACAAGTGGCACTCATTATAAGCTAAACAAAACTCGTCCCAGTACTAATGCTAAGAGGTGGAATTAATTTGATGAACTAAAACTGTGAATGAGGTCAAAAGAAATGAGACTCCTAGAGTGAGAGAACAATAGAGGTGAAATCGTACTGCCTCATAAATATGTTAAGGTGGAGAGAAACAAGAAAACCAGAGTGTGAGCGAGATAAAGCTTGTACTTTGTTACTGTGGGAAAAGTTACCCACTTTCTGAAGTGAAGCTAGAGAACCGAATAAAGAGAGACTTTGGGAGCACAGACCCCTGGGGGGGGTCAGAAAAGACCACTCATTCCCTGGAGGTAAGAAAGTATACCAAATAGACACTTGGGGAGCACAGACCCACAGGGTCAGAAAAGACAGCCCATATCCCTGAAATAAGAAAGCAAGTATACTAAAGAGATACTTGGGGAACACAGACCCGTGAGTCAGAAACAAACAGTACCCATCCCAGGGATAAGAAAGATTATAGTGGCGAAAGATACTTGGGGAGTGCAGTCCTGTGAGCTCCGAAACTCACAGCCCTCTGGGAGGAGGTGAAGTGTAATGGGAAATTGAGCCATCAAAATATCAGAGGAACACAATATACAAAAGGGTCGCAAGACTGAAAGGAGAGGGAGAAAGTACCTGAAGAGAACTAAAACAATCTGTACGAAAGAGGACAGGGAGATGAATAGTCTTCTAAAAACTGCAAAACTTAATCCAGAGGATAGCGAAAGACTATTTACGCTTGTTCTATTAAGCGGTACAAGAAAGACAAAAGCACAGCAACCAGTACAAGGGAGTCCTTCTCCTGGCCTTAGTTATTCTAATGGTAGGGTAAGATAGGATAGATTTGGACAGCAGACAGACTTATTTTGGACATTCACTCCGACAGACAAGCACCTTAGTAAAGTAGGTAGGGCACACTACCCCGTAGTTATCAGGAAAGATGGGGCTTATTTTACTTTAAATAAACACAGTAAACATGTCTTTACAGTATCTGCGTCCTCCTTCTGATTCTCCACAGAACCCAGGCACGAAAGGGAGTCTTCTCCCTTCAATGTAAGTGACTGTTGCACCCAGTGCCTGTTCAAATTAGCTGAGGCATGGGAGGGAGTCTTTGCCAAACTGGGCAAGTGATTCTGCAACGCCCGGGCCCTCTCAGAAGAGCGCCTGAATGGGAGGTAGCACTCTCCTCACCACTTGAGCATCTCTGTTCGTAAGAACAATGGCTCAAGAAGGAAGGTTGTCCTTTCTGCAAGAGGAACTCCAAACCCTTCTCTGATTCAGCTGCTTGCCTTGGGACAGGGAGAGGGCATTATCCTTCCATATGTATAAGACATTAAAAATATAAAGGCATGAAGCATGCACAGGAATGCACAGGGCTCCTACATTTGCCCAAACAGCTTAGTGCTGGGCCAGAGGCACCCTTGGAGTCGCCAATCACGGGTTTACACAAAAGCGTACCAATATTGGGGAGCTCTGTAGAAGGCCACTTGGGGCCAGAACCCAGACCCAGCCTACGTGATACCTCACCTTCCAGGATGGCCGCAGCCTTAGTGCCCTTGCAGGCCGTGTGCTGGCACCAGTCCAGGTCACGTGTCCACACTTCTTTCAGCCCACATACAGTGTGCTGCTCCTATACCTGAGCCTCTCATGAATTCACTCCTCTGGCCCCTAATGCATACGCATCATTCCATCATGTCACAACGCACACAGGTACTCTCACTATCGCCAATGTGTGCTTCTGTTGTGGAACCGATGACTACCTGGATAGGGGGACAAATCCCTTATGAGAAGATTTAAGCGCTTCATGGCCAGTCCGGACTGAGACTTTTGTTAGAGTATGATGCTAGAAATCTTGGCATTTGTCTGGGCCTTTAGCACTAACTAATGCACAGATACAGAAAACAATGCAAGGGGTATCCATGGCCTCCATTTCTCCTGCTCTTCAACACTCACAGATTCCCTAGGCAGTCTGGAGATGAGGAAAAGTGGGGATGAAACAGCATCTTTTTTTCCATGTCCATGAAAGGATGTTGGACATTATGAATCTCCTTGGGCTCTCTCGCCCCCTGACACACCATTTGTGGCAGCAGGTTTATTGGCAGTAGTCCTGACTAGACAACTGAACAGAAGAGGGATTGCCATGCAGCTGAACATCCCGGGCAAAAACATATGGGAAAAGCCACACTGTGGCTCCAACAAACATGAGGTGGGACACCCACTGATAGCAAATCTCAGCCGAGACTCCACCAGCTGACTCTGCAGTTGTCTCAGTGGTGCTGGCATGAGGAAACTGCCTTCAGCTTAGACTGGATTGGGCAGTTCCTCTCTGATGCCTTTGGGCAGAGAAGAAAGGTCTCTGGATGGAATAGGTTAAAGAAATCAACAATGCACTACATTTGTAACAGGCTAATTTAGATGTGACTAATGCAGCCTGAAATACATTTTGACGAGTTGGAGGACTTCTTGGGTGACCTTTCAAGAAATGGGAAAGGGCAGTTTCTGGCTGCTTGGGAGTGGCAAAGCTAGCCACACAGGACATGCTGGACTCTGTGGACGCGCACATGGATAGAACCGCAAAGTGCATGGGTCTAGTCTTGGACCTCATTAGACTTGGCCTAAAAGTACAAAGTTGTTACCAGAATTGCAAGTAAATGTACAAGCTCTACCTTTTCACGTCCTCATCCTCTTCCGCTTGACAACAGATGAGGAATTGACTTAAGAAAATAAAAATGCACTTGACACAAAAAAGTTAATCTGCAATCACCATGCCTGCCACTAAGTTGGCTGCATCTTCAGCTCAACAGTAGAACCAGCATTCAACTTGAGGCTTCCTATCCCATGGCCAAAGCAGGGATGGGAGAAGACATTGTGCCGAACCTCAGGCAAGGAAAAGGGTAAAACCAGGGGAAAGGTTTTGGGCACTGCATCATGCCAGGTGGACAAGCCTAAGATTTGACGTTCCAAGGCCTGGCAGCATTCTAGGTCCGTCCACAGACACCCTAGGTATGCAAGATGCTTGTGTGCACCAACTAATATGAAAGCTGCACACAATTACAATGCTTTTCAATACTAGATTTTCACCACAAATACCAAGTCCTCCCCTTTTGGGCTGAGTACAGCTTAAAGGGTTTTCACCAAAGTGATGGGCACACTAATGTATCTGCATCTGCACAGGATCCACATTTACTAGCTGATAACGCAACGCTACCTCTTTGCAGATGGTGGATTTTGTCATCTGTCATATGACTGGCATATGCCCTGTGCCTTCCGATCAATATGTACAAGTCAACAATTATTGCTACTAAAAGGTTAAAATACACCAGCAGAGTCTGGAATTGTGTGCACAGGAGATTGTCCATACCCCGAGAAATAATGAGTCTACATTCTATCTGCTAGAACTTCCTGAGGGGCTTGTTAATACGAGCAGGGCAGTTTCAACACCTACTGGGACTCATGGTCTTGTGTATTCTGGTGGTGCGTGCAAGGCTGCACATAAGAATTACATCACTTTATCTGGCATCTCGGTGGTTACAGGAGACCCAGCCACAGATGGAATTGATATCGATCTCGTCAATCTCCTGATCAATCGACTCAGTGAGAACCTGGGCATCACGGATCAGGCCCTGTAGTGACTGACAACCTTCCTCTTGGACTGCCCCTCCCAGGTCCAACTTGGTCCCTTTCTCTCTGCCACACCTCTCTACCTGTGGCGTTCCCCAGGGCTCATCTCTACCTGGTTTTTCAACCTCTACTTGACCCACCTGATCTGTATGTTCTCCTCTTACTTTCAGTGTTATGTAAAGTGCTCTCAGCCACCTCTCCTCTTTTGCTCATTCTTGACTTGTCTATCCGCGATTCAGGATTGGTGCGCCTCCAACAATCTCTGCCTTAATGCCAGTAAGAAAGAGATCCTTCTCATTGGGACCCCTGCCCCTGCTTTCCCTCTCACTCTGGCCGTCTGCCTTGGGCCCTCTTCCTTCGCCTTCCTGCAAGGCAAAAAACCTTGGTGTCCTCTTCGATTCCACTCTCTCTCCTCACATCTCCGACATCGCCAAAAAGTCCCACTGCCAGCTGCACCTCCTCAAAGGGGCTCTTCCCTTTCTCACTTCCCCCAGGAGCTCACTGCCTCCAGAGCCCTGGTTCTCTCTAGGCTGGACTACTGCAACAGCCTTTCTCAATCTGCCTTCCTCTACTCTTCGCCCTCTGCAACTAATCCAGAACAGGACTGCAAGACTTCTTGGCCTCAAGCCCAATGACTATCTCTCCAGCCCTGAAATCTCGCCACTGACTCCCGGTGGCTGTAATGATGAAGTTCAAGACCCTTTGCATTGCCCACAAGGCTTTCTGGGGCCAGGGGCCGCCCTACATCCAATGCTCTTCCAAAATATCTTCCTTCTCGAGTCCTTTGCTTCGCTACCTCCAACTCTCTAAGGGTTAGACAAGTCTCCAGATAGAGAGAGGGGGTAGATCTCTCTCCTCTGCAGGTGCCTCCCTCTGGAATGTCCTCCCTGCCCCTCTCAAACTTGAGCTGGACCACCTGAAGTTCCGGAAGCAGCTCAAAATCTTTCTCTTTCTCGCTTTCTCTCTCTCTCCCCCCCTGTACAGACTGGTTGCTTGGATACCCCGAGTCTCACTGGGTACCAAGCTTTTTCTTGATCAGTCACCCTTGCACCGTCTCTGTGCCTACCACACACTTGGGGGCTGCAACTGTAACCCTACAGTCCCTTGTTCTTGCACTACCCAGAGCCATGCTGCCTTGGCTGCACTTACTCGGAGCATTGATGGCCTGTTTTCCCTTCCCCTCTCCCTTTCCCCTTGCAATTCACGTTCTCACACTTACATGATCTGAATGACACACGGCCTGGTAAAATAGTTTATCTTGTCCTTCCTCTGTCTTCCCTCCCTTGTCGTGCCTAGAAACACTTGTGTACAGGCACGTTATAAATGACTTGTATCATATCATTATCCCTGCATTTGGAACACCATTGAAAGAGAGGAACCTCAAGATAGGGGGTACTGTTCCCACCTTGCTCCACCTACCTACCAAGAACAAGGGTTGGGCCGGTGGGCGATCTATAATCTCTGCGGTCCCGAAAAGAAACTTCAGCACAAAGTATTTACATTTAAGACCTCTTCCTTGCAATAAAAGCTTTTCTACCATCCCTGCTGGGGCACGGAGTGCTGGTCTATATGGCCACAACCACAGCAATATTCTACCTAAACGTGCAAGGGGGTATGAGATCCCTCCCCTGCCCCCTTTACCTATGTATATTGGTCATACACTTACCATTTGACAGATAACCTCCCATTTAGCCAGGGTGGATATCCTCTTCCTTGAACGCTGTATTTGCTTTTGCCCCGCCTACCAATGCCACAAGTGCTGCACACAATGAAATGGTGAAGTAATTGTCACCTCATTTTGATAGCCCGAAAATGTCTGAAGAGAATCTGGTATTGGGCCCTACAGGATCTGAGGTGCAAACTTCCTGGCTATTTCAGAAATGACTGGGCATTTTACATCAGCAGGATGGAATGGTTCTGCAATCTGTCCTTGGCAACCTGGTCCTGAGGACCTAGTTTATGGTCACTGACACAAACATTAATATCATCAGGTAACCAAGGAAAGGATTCACACTGTCACAATACACCAGCAAATGGGTGCACTTCTGTTACTGGTGTCTATAGAACAGCAAATAATCCCTAGGGGCAGGTATAGACGACCTGCTCACCTTCATTGCCTGTACCTCTGGGGACCAAAGCAGTGCCTGACCTTAGCCAGAGCCTTTCTAGGGGCAAACCCTGTGCCACGGGGCCCCTCCGACACCACCGCCTCGAAAGGCGTCGACGTCAGCTGCAGCGCCGCCAGCATCGGCGGCGTCGACACAGACCTCGAAGCCGGAGCTCCGAGCGTGTCTCTCGACGACCTAGGTGCCGACGGCATGGACGACCCCCTTGGAGGCAGAGACTCGAGAGAAATTGTCGACGACATCGGTGCCACAGGCGTCGACGTCTTCTTCGAAGACGGCACAGGATCACGCAGTCTCGAGCGCGTCGAGGACTGGGACCTGGAACGGGCATGGCGAGAACGGCTACCCTTGTTCGAGCGGGACCTCTCCCGCGAGCCGTGCGGACCACCCGAGCCCGAAGGCGTACGGGCAGTGTCTCTCGACCGGTACCGACCCCACTCGGAGGCGCGGACGGAACGGTGCCCTGCGATTCAAGAATCGCTAGCATCTGCTTCCCGAAGGAAGCCCATTCCTCCGGTGTCGCTTGCTTGGAGGGATAAGCGACCCGCCGACGGGCGGAGTCCTCAGAAGAGGACGGGGAAGGCGACGTGTGCCGGCGCTTCCGGGAATGCCTCGAAGAGGCGGAGGAGTGGCGAGACCGACTCCTGGAAGGAGACCCACTGGACTTCTGACGATGACGCAGAGAGTCACCCCTCGAAAGCCCTGCAGACCTCGACTTCCGGGGCTTAGACACCCGGCCTACCGACAGCTTCTACTTGCGTTCCCGCAAGGCCTTTGCCGTGAGCGACGGGCAGCCGACAGTCGCCCGTATCGTGGGCCTCCCCGAGGCACCAGAGGCAGGCGTCGTGCGAGTCCGTGACCGACATCTTGGACCCACAGTCCCCGCAGTTCTTGAAGCCCGCACGCGGGGTTGAAGATGAAAGACATCGCCACAAACAGGTCTTCACAACAAACCGAACAGGTTCAACTAACCGAGAATTGAAAACCGCAAACTCCGAGTAGAGGCTTACCGAGATTCACGAAGCGAACACGTTTGTGGAAAAAACGGAACTGAGGCAATGGGCGTCGTGCGTCCTACTTATCACATCGGGTGACGTCGGCCGTCGGAGGTCGTCCTCGGGGACGGCGCATCGACGTCATCGACGCAGGAGCCAAAGATTTTCCGAAGCAGCACAGCTGTGGACATTACCTGTCATAGATATGGAATACGTCGGAGGACCCAATCCCCTCGATAGGCCATAATAAACAGTTTGGGCAAAAATTAACAAATTGAGTAATCGAGTGCAAGAGAAAAAGCACAGGAACGTATAACAAGCAAAGAAAATTTGTGAGTGACTCCCACCCACCACCTGATAAGGTACACAAGCAAATTGTCCCTAAAAAAATAAATTAAAAAAAAATCATCCAAGAAGACACATTTCGAATTTATCAAAATGAGAAATTCATCATTCTAGCAAAACCAAAAAAACTTTGCAATGCCCACAAGTCGTGGCCAATATCCTTAATGGTAGCCATAAAGCACTTTATAGAAGAACAAATAAATTAACCCCTGCTGTAATATTACACCTTATCCCCACTTCTTATAAAACTGTTGGGATGCTCGGCACTCAAAATCCAAGGACTGGAGGATATTTACCCAGAATATAGTTGGAAATCCTTTTATATACAAGTTCTATTGAATATAACATTCTTAAATTAGCAGAATTACGACCCAGAAAGTGTAGCCAAATACAAAAAAAAAAGTTACTCACTGTAGTGACAACAGTACTTGCTGTCCATAATCCCCTTTCCTCCATACTCTGGGGATGTCCCACGGAATGGGGACTGGACTATGTTGCAAAGCAGCATTTAATGGAGCTTTCTAGCACTGCATTTAATGGAACTTTCTAGCACTACCAGCGTAGGCGGCCCTAGCCAGGCCAACGGGTGGCACCTTCTCTGTGCACACTGCAAACGGTCAGTCCATTATCAAGTCTGATTTTGAGACTTATTGGCAAGCAAGGAAAGTGAGGGGTGGAGTAGAAAAAGGTATGGACAAAAGGGGACAATGGACGAAGTGCGATTTGCCTTTTTATGCTCATGCCCAGCCCCCTTTCCTCCATACTCCCCTAGGCGATTCTAAAGCATCCCACAAGGAGAAAAGGGAGCTGGAAAACTGTTGTCCAAGAGATTCTTCAGAATAGCTTGCCCAAGGGCAGTATTGTTTCTTGAACTGTAGCCTAATGAGCAAAGCTTGCAGAAGGAATGAAGAGTGGCCCAGGTGCCTATTTTGCATACATACTGTAAGAGAACCTATGTCTGAAATGCCATTGAAGAAGAATTCCACTCATAAAATGAGTAAGCTAACCCAGAGGGTGGGCTTTCCCCTTCAATCTGTAGGCCTCGTGAACAGTTGATAACAGCCAACAAAGCCAGTGTGGCCTTTGACATCCCCGAGCTCAGCATCACACCCCATAAGGTCAAAGATTTTGCTCCTTTCCTGAAATCTTTTGTCCATTGCAACACTGAATTTTATGGTCCTTGCCACGTACATGCAAGGCAATTGCCACCTTCGAGCTTGGAGAAGGAAAGAACATTGGTACAGAGATGTTCTTGTTGACATAAAAACTAGAAACCATTTTCGTCAAAATGTTGGGCTGGGCCCTACAAACCGCTTTATCCTTGCGACATCCAATATATAAGCATCTCGCTGCTTAAGGCCTGTAATTCGCTTATTCTGTGGGCTGAAATAATGGCCTCCAGGGAGGCTGTCTTCAGAGTCACAACTGTAGCTCTACAGAAGCCATAGGCTCATAGGGCTTTTGCATTAAGATCCCAGAAGCCACTGGGTCACCTCCTTGGTGGGCAAAGCCTTAGTATGCCACTGAAAAATGCCTTTTTACAATAGTGTTTTGCCAAAGACTTCAGGCTAATAATTAGGTAGGCCTCGATTTCTGCCAAGTAAGACCTGCATCGATCCACAGACAGACTGGACTCTTTGCCCTCGTGCAACGCCGCAGCCGCTACCACTCAGTCATGAAGCCAGGTCCCATGGTTTGCCGGTTGGGGGAAGGCTGGCGCAGCATCTTGTAGAGTGGCAAGCCATTACTTCGGATGTGTGGGTTCTGGAGATCATAACCCGCGGCTACTGTCTTCCTTTTCGGCAGAGGCCTCGCGATAATCCACCAGGCAGCCTCTCTTTGAAGAGTCCGGATCCGCTCCTTGCGCAGGAAATTCATGCCCTGCTGGAGAAAGGTGCCATAGAACTGGTGCCTGTAGCGGAGAGGAACAAGGGATGGTATTCCCCTTATATTGAAGAAAGACGGGGGATTGAGACCCATCATGGACTTGCGCGGTTTGAACAAACTCCTCAGGAAGGACAAGTTCAAGATGGTGACTCTTTCTCAAGTCCTCCAGGCCCTTCAACTTCAGGACTGGTTGGTGTCTCTCAACCTCAAGGATGCTTACTTCCATGTGCCGATCCATCCCAAGCACAAGAAGTACCTGAGGTTCGCGGTTGGCGACTCACACTTTCAGTTTCGGGTCCTGCCGTTCGGATTGACCTCTGCCCCAAGGGTTTTCACCAAGCTCATGGTGGTGGTGGCAGCGCATCTCAGGAAAGGGGGGATTCACGTCTACCCCTACCTGGACGATTGCTTGATCAGGGGGAGCTCTCCCGAGCAAGTCCTGGATCATCTGTCCGTCACCAGCCACTCCCTTCACAGGCTGGGCTTCTCCCTCAATTTAAAGAAGTCCCAATTGACACCAACGCAGCGGCTCCAGTACATGGGAGCAGTGCTTGACACGTCCCTGGAGCAGTGTTTTCCTCCTCAGGTGAGGGATCTTCACATTCTGCAGATGGTGCACAAGTTTCAGTTTGCCCAGGATCTCCCAGCGTCCGAGTTCTTGAGACTACTCAGCCTCATGGCATCCTGCATTCTTCTGGTGCCGGAGGCTCGTCTGCGGATGAGATCTTTGCAGTGGGCGCACAAGCTCCAGTGGTCTCAGTCCTCCGGCAGGCTGTCGGACCCTGTTCAGGTGCCGTCCTCGGTAGCCCGGGACCTTCTGTGGTGGGCCGTCGAGGGCAATCTGATGAAGGGGGCCCCATTTTGGCTGCCCTGGCCGGAGGTGACGATCGTGACGGACTCATCCCTCACGGGATGGGGAGCTCATGCCAACGAGTTGACAGTCAGCGGTCGTTGGTCTCCGTCGGTGTCCAGACTCCATATCAATCTGTTGGAGCTGAGGGCCGTCAGGCTAGCCCTGAAGGCTTTTCTGCCGACTGTGCGCGGAATGAGTGTCCTGACTCTAACTGATAACACGGTGGCGATGCACTACCTCAACAAAAAGGGGGGTGCAGGGTCACTTCCGTTGTGCAGGGAGGCGATGCAGCTCGAGTTCTGGGCCATCCAGCAGGAAGTTTCGATCTCGGCGGTTCATCTGGCCGGAGACAGCTCTGAGCAGGCAGAGCACGATCTCTCACGAGTGGGAGCTGGCTCAGGAGATTCTCCTGGAGATCTTCGCCCTTTGGGGGACCCCTCAAGTGGATCTCTTTGCCTCCAGTGTCAACCAGAAGTGCGAAAGGTATTGCACGTGGGAATTTCCTCAAAGTAGCCTTAGGAGACGCGTTCGTGGTGGAGTGGTTGTTCCCACTGCTGTACGCGTTTCCTCCAGTCCCCGTCATCCCACAAGTGCTGCGGAGGTTTGGTTCCTGGATGATCCTCATTGCTCCGGCGTGGGCCCGGAGGACGTGGTACCCCGACCTTCTAGACTTGTCCATCTGCCCTCCATGTCATCTTCCCTACCGAGTCGATCTGCTCTCACGGGAGGGGGGGGGCGGGGGGGGGGGGGGACAGGTTCTCCATCCAGAGGTCAGATCCCTCAATCTTCACGCTTGGCTTCTGAAAGGTTGAGGTATAAGGATTGGGACCTCCCTGAAGACGTGATGGAGGTGTTGCTCACGGCCAGGCGGCCGGCAACCAAGTCTCTGTACTGTTGCCATTGGAGAAAGTTCTGCGACTGGTGCAGAGTTCAGAATGTGGATCCTTTTGAATGTGACATTCCCATGGTTTTGTGTTTTTGCTTTCTTTGGCCCACAGGGGCTTGCAAGTGGGGACCATTAAAGGTTACCTGGCGGCGCTGTCCATATTTAAGCGCTCGTCTGAAGAGTGTTCCTATTTTAAGATTCCTTTAATTTCGCAGTTTTTGAAAGGGCTCACTCTGTTCCCTCGTCACCTTTTTTGGTGCCAGGTTGGGATTTGAACCTTGTTAAGTTTCTTATGGGTGCTCCGTTTGAGCCTTTACATTCTTGCCCTTTGAGGCTGTTGACTCTGAAAACTGTGTTTTTGGTTGCGGTTACTTCCGCTCGCAGAGTGAGTGAGTTACAGGCACTTTCAGTTAAGCCACCCTTCACTGTGTTTCATAAGGACAGGGTTGTCCTTAGAGTTCGTCCTTCTTTTCTTCCGAAGGTGGTTTCGGAATATCATTTGAGCCAGAAGGTGGTTCTTCCGGGCGTTCTATCCTCCTCCACATCCTGGTAAGGAAGAGGAGAGGCTCCATAGGCTTGATCCTCGGAGAGCGTTGAGCATTTATATTTTTCGCGCATGTCCCGGGTCAGAGTGGACGATCAACTTTTCATTGGTTACGCTGGAAAGCTTTTGGGACAAGCTGTGACGAAACAGACTGTCTCGTTGGATTATTTTGGCTATCTCCGAGTGTTACCGCTTGGCGGGTAAGGACCCTCCGGCTGGCTTGCGGGCCCATTCAACCAGAGGAGGAGTGGCTGCGTCTATTGCCCTGCAGAGGGGAGTTCCTATTAGTCACATCTGTGATGCAGCCACCTGGGCTTCAGTACATACTTTTGTACGTCACTATTCCCTCGATTCCACCAGAGGGCAAGATCTGGCCTGTGGCAAGGCAGTTCTCTATTCCGCAATTTGATTGGGCATGCTAAATTTGTCTTTTAAATTCTTTCCCAACTCCTTGCTTGGTACTGCTTTGGGAGTCTGTCATAGATATGGAATACGTCGGAGGACCCAATCCCCTCGAAGAACAAGTTACTTTCTTACCTGGTAACGTTCTTTCGATGGGATGGTCCGACAATGTATTCCATATCGCTCCCTCCCTGCCTTCCCTGCTGCAGAATTTCTTTTGCGATTGCAGCTTGCGTTCCACAAGGCCTTGTGTGTCTGACTGGCAGAAAACTGGTGGCACACGTTCTGGGAAAAAACTATAACTGAGGCTATGGGCGTCGTGCGTCCTACTTAACACATCGGGTGACGTCGGCTGTCGGAGGAGGTCTTCGGGGACGGCGCATCGACGTCATCGACGCAGACGCCAAAGATTTTCCGAAGCAGCACAGCTGTGGACATTACCTGTCATAGATATGGAATACGTCGTCGGACCATCCCATCGAACGAATGTTACCAGGTAAGAAAGTAACTTGTTCTTCTAATGCATTCTCCGATTAATTTGTCAGTGAGAATGTATCAGATTGACCATGTTGTGTTTTTATCTTCTTGGCATTACATTCTTGGTTTGTATACCAGGGGCATGCTCATGTTGCTTTTGTTCCTAGCACTTTCTTGCCTTTTTCCATCCTGGTCCCAGCTCATTTTGGTACTTGCCAGTTGATTTGAAACACTTTGTCATTCTGAAATGTCTTAAAATCAATACCTTTCTCTGATTATCTTGCATTTAAATATTGTGCTGATTGATGAGGCATGTTCAGCATTTAAGAATCTAAATGAAGACCTTTTTATGTTGTGTTTTCCAGGAAACCCTCCGCACAGCTTTGGCCATGGGGGCCGACCGTGGAATACATGTTGACATTCCAGCAAAGGACTACGAAAATCTAGGTCCCTACCACGTTTCCAAGATCCTTGCCGCTCTGGTGAAAAAAGAGAATGTAAATCTGGTGGTGCTTGGTAAACAGGCAAGTGTACTTTGTTTGTCTCCTTCACATTTCCTGCATGCCGCTTTTCCCTGTTCTTGTCTGAAGGCAGTATACTCAAAAAAAAAAAAGCAAGCTCTGATGCTTGTTAATCTGCTTAGAATCACATGCTGTGCATATGGTCCGACATCCAGTGGTAACCGCAGAGTATTGCATCTTGTCTTTCGGGGACCGAAAGGGGACGTCAGCATAGGCGTGTCTGTAACACTATCCCTATTGTGACATGTGTAGTACCCAAAATCCCTCACGCGCAGAGGTCCCTCAGATTGTTTTTTTTCCGCCCATATAGTCACCCTACAGCACAGCTCTTACTAGAGACATTGTTTATCTTAACTGAATTTTCAGTTTATGCCCTGTTAAGTCACTTCGCCTAATAACCTCTTCGACGAAGACTACGGAGGAATAGTCTACGGCTGTGGTCTCGGTGCCTAAGATCCGGTGGCCGGATTTCCACGTGGTCGGGCCCACTGGCCGACCTATACAGTAGGGAGAGTGGGTTCGGGGTGGCCATATTGTTATGTCTTTCCTCCTTTCCACTTCTTTCCCTTTCGGTCTGGTCATCCTTCCCTTTTGCTATGGAAAGGACTCCTTTTAGAGTCTGCCCTAAGTGTAGGGTCAGATATCCTTGGAAGGACGAGCACAGGACGTGTAATGCCTGTCTCCCCCTAGAGCACGACGAAAGGCGGTGTTCGATGTGCAAGCTCCTTAAACCATTAAGGATCGCTGTGTAAAGCGGTGGGCCGCGTACGGCATGTCACGCGTGGTGCCTCCCTCCCCTACCGCAACACCAGCCGAAAGTGACGGGGGTACTACGGATGACCAAACGTCCAACGCGGATGTTATAGACCTTGAGGTGGACACTTCTAGGTCCGCCACACCCATCCCCGACCCTTCCAGGCTCGACTCTGGTCTTGCTAGAGGGACTACACCCGGCGTCAAGGGCGTACATAAACATTGCACTAAACACACAACCCCTACGCCATCTTCGGCGCCTTCGTTGAAAAAGGCGAAAGCGCCAACGGGTCCGTCGAATGTTGACGGTTCCCTCGGATCGTGTAGATACAAAGCCTTCCCCGCATCCGCAACAGCGCATGACTGGGCAAACAAAAATGAATAAGGGCGCAACTCCCCAATCTACACGCGCCGAAGTTTTGGATTCCGAAACTTCGACGATTTCCAAGGCCTCAATAGGCCCGAAAGTTACGACTAGGCCTCTACCCGGCACTCCGACCGCTGGGCCTTCTGGTGCAGTGGATGTGTTTCGGCTACCGCTACATCATCGGAGGCTTTGTCTCACGAAGATTCGGTTACTATCCGGAAGAGCATCGGTAGGATCGCAGCGGCGGTGGGCCTTATCCCGGTCCCGCAGAAAGTTATGGGAAATTTTCCGCTGACTTGGCCCGCGATTCCCATGACTCTTACGTGGATAGTCAAGAGCCTCTCTGACACCCAGAGAAGTTTCTCGCCGCCAAAGGGCGGAGAACGTTGTTTCTCCCCACCTAGGCCCTTTTGGGTCCTCGAAATGGACTGCTGAAAAGTTTGAGGGATGTATGGATCGGCTGGAGCAGATTATCAGTTCTGCTGACCAGCCTCTGCCGAAAAAGGCTCGGGTAGACCCTAACCTTCAAATACAGGATGTTCAGCCTCAGGTTTTCCAACAGGAAGACGGGCCCCACATGGACACATACAGGGACATCTATAGTGAAGAAGAGGAATCCTCTTTTCTCGAAAATTATGAAGATTATCAACAGGAGACGACGGAGAACTGGGAGGAAACCCAGCAAGAAGGACAGGATCCTTTGTCGCATCAAGATCAGGACTCTGATATTTTGTGCATCGATTCTCCTCCTTCCACCCCGGCTCGCCAGGCCTCCCCTGTGGATGACCAAGTGGCTATCAACACCATGTTCAAAAAAGCAGCAGAATTCTTCAAAATTGCCACTCAAGAGGCTTTGCCTGAGCAGGATTTTGTGGAGGACATTAAGGAAAAACCTCCGGCAAGTCAATCCATTCCCTTCCTTAACTCTGTTAAGAGGCGGATAGCTTCATCTTTAGTCACACCTGCCCAGACGAGGGCCGTGAACCTGAGAGTCGAAAAAATTATTTCGGCCATCTCCTTCCGACCCTCTCTATATCAAGGGGCATGCCATCCCGGACTCACTGGTGGTGACCACTACTCGTAAGAGGGCAGGGGTACCCCTTGCCACTGGAGAATCACTTCCGGACAAGGAGTCTTAAAGATTGTATGCCCTAGGCAAACGTGTCACGTCAGCAGCTGCATATACATTTGGGTCGCTAATAACACTACGATATTAACAAGCTATGCCGATGCCCAATGGAACTAGCTCTAAGAAGGCCTTCAGGAGGTCCCGGAACCGGCCAGGACCAAGCTTCGCGCCATTGTTTCGGAAGGAAAACTGGTTAACCAGAATGTGGTTAAAAACATCTGGATACTGCAGAAACATCTGGCCGGTCCCTTGCACAAGGGACTCTTCTGAAAAGACACGCATGGCTATGTACATCGGGATTTAGACCTGAAACTCTGGCCTCCCTCATTAATATGCCCATCGAAGAGTCAAACCTCTTTGGGAAAGCAGTTGATGAAGCGTTGGAGACAGCCAAGAAGCAGCATGAGACCTCTGCAACAAATTACACAAAAACCCTCTTCCCAGAGGAGTAATGACTCTCGGCAGTCCTTTCAAGGACAAGCTTGTGCCGGTCAAAACTGTGGCACGGGCAGCTTCAACAGTAACTAAACATCTAGAAGCCCCTCTTACTATCCCTCAAGGGGTCAGAAACACGGTAGAGGCAGAGGCCCCAATCCCAGAGGAGCCACAGCCTCGGTTCAGAAATGACCACTAAGTCCAGGTCCCCTCCCATGCCTCCCTGGTCGGGGGGCGATTAACCTCTTTCCTCAAGGCATGGGAGGGGATAACTTCTGACCAGTGGGTCTTAAAGACGGTCGCCCACGGTTATTGCGTGGAATTCTCCCGACCTCCACAGTTCAGACCGCCGCGCTCACGGCGCCTTTCACTGGACCATCTAAACATCCTGATTCAAGAGGTGGAAGCACTGCTGGGAAAGGACGCCATAGAAGCCGCCCCTATTCTTCAGGTAAACGAGGGTATTTATTCAGTGTACTTCCTTGTACCCAAAAAGGATCTCAGCATGCGTCCTGTTCTAGATCTGCGCCTAGCGAACAAGTTCATAAAACCCCTGAAGTTTTGCATGGTAAAACTACAAGAAGTGATCCCATTGCTGAAACGGGGGGACTTCATGGCAACATTGGATATGAAAGCTGCATACTTTCATATTTCAATGTTGCCAGCGCACAGAAAATACCAAAAGGTTCATGATCCAGGACAAACACTACCAGTTCAAAGTACTCCCCTTCGGCATCACCTCGGCGCCAAGGGTGTTTACCAAAGTCCTGGCAGTGGCAGCAGCACACCTGTGCAGACTATCTGTCCCAGTTTACCCTTAGCTCGATGAATGGCTCATTACGGGGGACTCCTTCGCTTTTTTTTCGAACCCCCAAAAAAACAGTAGATCTCTTCAGCCTGGGCTTTTCAATCAACGAAAAGAAGTCCAGCCTAGTCCCCAGCCAAGTAAAACAATTTCTGGGGGCACTAATTTGGACGGAAGACGGTCTTGTCTTCCCCTCCAGCGAGAGGGTTCAGAACATGCTCTCTCAGATTCCTCAATATGTAGCCAGTCGAGAGGTGACGGTATGCAAAGCCATGCGGTTGATGGCATCATGTATATGCTTGGTTCCCCACGCGTGGCTGCGCATGCGTCCCATGCAAGAGTGGCTCAACATCCAGTGGTGTCAGGCCAGCGGACAATGGGAAGATCTGGTAGTTGTCTCGCCAGCCCTCGTTCTCTCTGCAGTGGTTGTCGAGGGAAAACCTCCTGAAAGGGAAAACCTTCACCACCCCTGCAGTGGAAGCCACTCTCCCGACACGCATCTCTCATGGGGTGGGGCCCTCACCTGCTTCAGCAGACAGCACATGGAGTGTGGTCCCCTCAAGCAGCGTCCAATCATATAAACTTACTGGAGCTATTAGCAGTGTTCAAAGCATTGAAAGCCTTTCAGGTACAACTGCAAGGGAAGCCGGTGCTGATCTTAACCGACAGCACTACAGCAATGTATTACCTGAACAAACAGGGGGGCACTCACTCTCCAGGGCTAACCAAGCTGTCGCAAAACATTTGGATATGGGCTCTCAAACACAAGATGTTTTTTGTTGTCCCAACATGTTCCAGGGGACATTGTATCCAGTGTCTTCGCAGAATGGGGGTTCCCAGAGATCGACCCGTTTGCTACTCAGGAGAACACCCAATGCCAAGACTACTCCTCCAGGTACCCCCAGAACCGGTCCAAGGGGAACGCTCTCTGGATAACCTGGTCGGGGAAATGTGTCTACACGCCCCCCCTACCCGCCTAGCCCCCCATTGACTCCCCTTCTCAACAAGATAGTGCACAAGATGCACCAGGAACCAGTTACCATGATACTAGTGGCCCCCATGTGGGCCTGCCAACCCTGGTTCGCTCACCTGATGGAAATGTCCCTCTCCCCACCAGTCAAGCTGCCGTGCCCGTACAACATGTTGTCTCTGACAGGGGGGAGACCCTACACCTGTGCCCCCAAACCCTGAATTTAGCAGCCTGGCTCCTGAGATCATGGTGTTTGGACACCTGCAACTCCCTCAGAGGTGCATGGACAAACTCAGGGAAGCGAGGAAACCTAATACACGTTCTTGCTATGCTAGCAAGTGGAAACGTTTCGTCATCTGGTGCAATTCCAAGGGTGTCAATCCTATCGATTGCTCACCCTCACACATTGTGTTGTATCTAACCCACCTGTTGGACTCTGGGTTAGTCTTTAATTCCCTAAAGGTTCTTCTGGCTTCTTTGTCAGCCTACACCACATCACAGCAAAAGGTATTGTGGTGGAAGATACCAGTGATTAAAGCCTTTATGGAAGGAGTTAAGAGGATTTATCCTCCCATCTCTCACCCAGCCCCTGGATAGGATTTGAATGTGGTTTTAACCAGGCTCATGGGAGCTCCCTTCGAGCCTATGCATAAAGCAAGTCTGAAAGACCTGACTTATAAAACAGCCTTCCTAGTGGCTATCACTTCTATCGGAAGGGTTAGCGAACTACAGGCTCTTTCTGTTTTAGACCCCTTTGTTACAGTCCACAAAGATAATGTAGTTCTGCGCACACATCCCAGGTTTGCGCCTGAATTTATTTCAAAGTTCCATATGAACCAGTCAATCGAACTACCCACTTTCTTCCAGAACCCTACTAACATGGCCGAAAAAAGCCTTCACACACTAGACGTGCGCAGGGCAGTCATGTTTTACCTGGAGAAAACTAAACCACTAAGAAAGACTAAACAATTCTTCGTTTCAGTGGCAGCTGGTAGAGAAGGGGATCCTGTCTCTAAATCAGCTATCTCAAGGTGGATTGTCAAATGCATCACACTATGTTAAACTCTTGCGAAGAGAGAACTGCCCTTCAAGCCTAGAGCTCATTCTACTTGAGGCACTGGGGCATCCATGGCATTCATTGCAAATGTTCCTCTTGAGTCCATTTGCAAAGCGGCAACCTGGAGTTCTGTACACACCTTTACAAACACTATTGCCTAAACACTCATTCTAGGTCTGATTCTCAGGTGGGACAAGTACTAAGACATCTTTTCTCTACTGTTCCTTCTCACAACCCACCTCCAACTCCGGGTACTGCTCGCTAGTCTATGCACATCATGTGATTCTAAGCAGATTAACAAGCATCAGAAGACATGCATTACTTGCCTTAATAGCATTTCTGATGATTGTATCTGCTTAGATACACATGCGCCCTCCCTACCGCCCCGCTCGGGGTGGAAGGAACATAGACATCTTACTACTTTCTCTCTTTATGTACTCACTCACTATAGCCTTGGGCTCCCTCATGGCAGAAAAGACAATCGGCGGGACCTCGGCGCGTGAGGGATTTTGGGTACTACACACGTCACGATAGGGATAGTGTTAGACACGCCTATGCCGACGTCCCCTTTCGGTCCCCGAAAGACGAGATGCAATACTCCTCGGTTACCACTGGATGTTGGACCATATGCACAGTATGTGAATCTAAGCAGATACAATCATCAGAAAGGCTATTACGGTAAGTAATGCATGTCATATCATGAGTCGACAAATTAGCCATGTAAATTCATAACTCTTGAATGTCCATTTTGAACTAAATATTAAGAACGTGTTCATCGAATAAGCTGTTGTCCGATTTGGACATTTGTCATTCG
Source organism: Ambystoma mexicanum (assembly GCF_040938575.1). Lineage (NCBI taxonomy): Eukaryota > Metazoa > Chordata > Amphibia > Caudata > Ambystomatidae > Ambystoma > Ambystoma mexicanum. The sequence continues at coordinate 1,141,651,574 of NC_090921.1, read as the reverse complement.
ATTTTGGAGAGTGTGACTTACCAATAACAATACACCACTTTCTAAACTAAGCAAGATTAAGTATCTATGCTCAGAAATAACATATGCCCCCTTTGTTTAAGGTGGAGTTTAAACTTTAATCTTCAATTTTGTATTTGCGGATCTACCTTCATACGTTTTCCCCTTTAGGAATGTTACATGTAAATTTCGACCATTTAGTAAATGTTTGTTTAGTCAGCATTAATTATGCACCCATCACCACCACCCTTGTCTTATATTGCTGAGCCTTTTTTGGAAAGTGGTGTATTGTACCACCTTTATAACCCAGACCAATCTGTGGGGGAAATGGGAAAAGGAATGTGATGGGGCCTGCTTGGGGTGGGGAGGGAGGGAGGGAGGGAGTGAGTCAAGGCTCCACACCCAGACAGTGCCAGAATGCATGTACAGGCTCCCTCCCAGGCCCTCCTTACCATGAACACTGCGGCAGGGCTGCAATGGACCCTGCCACAAAAAAAGGGGTCAACCGGCAGCCAAGACTGCCAGAGCACCAAGACTGCCAGAACACCAGGAGAGAGCCAGGATGAGGTATGCCGTAAATGCAGCAACGTGGCATGAAGAGCCAACACTAGGTGATGTGGCGACTTGGACACGACAATGGTCGATTAGGAGCAACGTGCGGCTCCAGCTGACGGCGTCAGTTGGAGCCCACACACCGGAGGAAAACCACTAAACCACCAGAGATTACTCAAAGGCCTCTGGGAAGGCCCCAGAAGTCTAACAACCCACCAGGGAATTTCAAGTGAATGCCTTGAGATATAAAACCCTCTAGCCCACCAAGGATATTTGGGGCGAGATTTAGTCGGCAAGAAGGCCTGGAGCACATCAGGGTTGGTGTTAAAAATGCATCAAGGGGCAGGGCTTGCAAGCCCTTTTAAGCTTTCCCTCAGCCCTTTCCCTGTCACACCCTCATAGTCTGGTACCTTTATTGGTCAGGGTAAGGGTGGAGAAGAACAACTCCGACTCAAAGGTGGCATGCTTGCGGCTAAAGACTTCTTTCCCTATTCCTAAGAGGGGTTTCTCTGCCTCAACTAATGATCTAAGGGGTCTGACGGGATGTCTGTTAAAGTAAGTGTCCACTGTCCTGTGTCCGGAAAACCTTACTTCTGTCCCGTACACTATATAAACTAAAGAATAAAGCAGTATTGTTCTGGTCCCAGGAGAATACCTCCCTTCTCCTTGGTTCGGGTTAAAGTTCCACACAGTATTGGTCCCGGTCAGAGATACCGGGAGAATGACTCCCTGGTAATCGCAAAAACAATCTCTTACAACCATGGTGGAATAACTCCCTTCCCCTGGTCTTCTCTTCATTAGGGTTGGCTTCTCTTTTGTTTGACCCACTTGGTTCACTTCCCTGCCAAGTACTGCCACAAGGAAGATGACTTGTATCACTCTCTTGGTTTGGGTCACCGACCCTTGGTTCTCTTATTTAGTTTGGCCCGCTTGCCAAGTACTGCCATGAGGAAGATGACTCGTACTCTCTTGGTTTGGGTCTTCCACCCAGGTTTTGCTCCCCTTCTTTGTCCCCTTGGTTGCCAAGGACTGACACAAGGGCTGCTTGTTACATGCGTACATGGTCTTTGCTTCCTTTACCTTCCAGCCCCTACCGGTCCCTGTCGTTCTCCTGTTGCCTTCTCTGTTCCCGTGATGCACAGCCAGCTCTTCCTGGGGTCCTTCTTTTACTTTGTATGCTGCATGGGCATCTGTGTGCCTTCACCACACGGATTTCTTGCCCAGCCCTTGGAGCGACAGTATGGACGCTGCCTCTTGCGTTCGCTTCGCTTCACTGCCTGCCAGCCTCCCGTGGGGTCAAGGAGTCATGTTGTCCTTTCGACTCTGGGAGCGGACTGCTCTTGGCTCTGTCCTGGTCTTCTCTACGTCTCTTTTGTACTTCAGTCTCTAGTCCCGGTTGGCTGTCTCTCTCCTATAGGTAGTCCTTCTTTGGTATTCATGGCATAAAAGGAATCGCACCTCTGCCGAAGTCTATACCGCTGCAGTTCCTTCTTGGTACTGCAGTACTTGGATTACCTATGCTCCTGATGTTATTCGTCTCATTACTTTCCCGAACCTTAAGGTAAGCTGCCTTTTAACATGACTTCTGTTCTCATAAGGGCTACACCCTAGATAATAGTCTTTCTCCATGAGGGGTTGTGTCTTTCCCCATGAGATCCTTCGACATTATACAACTCCCAGTGGGACTATCGGATAGTGGTTTCAGCTCACTGGCCTCATGGAAAAGGGCTTCTCCCCTCATCATCCCCCCCCCCAAGGGGAGAAGTGACATGTAGTGAATTGTCAATCCTGGGAAGGGGTGGGGGTATTTCACTGAGTGTGTGTGGATAGTTCGGTGTGGGTTCGTTTGGTGAGAACAGGAAACCGAGGAGGACGTCAGAGACAAAAGCGCAGAGGTTACTGAAGAGAGGGGCCTGTGGCATGTTTTTGTATAGGAGGGAGGAATGACTGCAGTAGGAGTTAAGAGGTGGACGTGATAGGTGGTAGTTGTGAGGAGTGGTGGTTGGGCGTAAAGGAAGTGGTAGGGGGGAGTAGTAGTGGGTGTTAGTGGTAATGCAAGTAGCAAGTCGTAGTGAGATGTAGAATCAGAAGCCGAGTGGTAAATGGTGATGGTGGAAGCAGAGTGACGGCAGTGGTAGTGAAGTAGTGGTAGAGAGGCGGTAGTAGTAGTAGTAGCAGCAGAGAGGTAGTGAAGAGTGATGAGAAGATAACTACAGAAGTAGTAGGCGGTAGTGATAGTACTGAGTGGAGGAATTGAGCAAGATTGAAGGATGGAGGTAGGAACGCGGAGTGCGAGAGTCGAGACACGGCTGGCAGGAGAATATCTTGGGGCCCAGTGCAGAGAAGGGTCAGGCAAGGCAGTCTCTACAAGGAGAGTGAGCGGCACAGTGCGAAATAAGTCACCATCCCTGAACACCATTAGAGTACTAAGTCCCCATCCCCAGAACACCCTTTGAGTATTAAGCATGCTAGGTTAAGGGCATCTAGAAGACTCCTGGGGAGACAGGTAGCCAACGGCTTAAGGAACACACTGTTGGTCCCCACCAGAAACAGATGGCACCATTCAGCAGAACTAGCGCCCACAAGGAATGCATGGGTTAGGACGGCGGGGAGAATGGGAAGCGATAGAGGGAAAGGGATGGCCCGAGAGCCAAGCATCCTGGTACACCCTCAGGGTTACTTGTTAAGATATAATAAACACCTTTGGACTGCCAGACGGTGTCAGAGTGGTTATTTGTTGCAGACACTCCATCACAGGACATACCAAGAGAAGGATAGTCCAAGTGGTAGTGGCATTAAAAAAAAGTAAAAGGACTAAGATCCACCCATAATGCTGAGCATTTCCATGCAGGCATTTTCTAATACATTGTTTGTGAGTACTAGAATTAGTGTGCATATGGTTGCATAATGGATGAGTTGTGATCAACCAGAGGATAAAATGGGAGTGCCAAACCAGTTAAGTGCTAGAACCAAATGTCAGCTGGGTATAGGTGAGCGCAGAGAACAAAAAAGGGAAAGTGTTAGAGAGAAGCCAGGGGAAAGCTCATCCAAGAGCCAGCCCTGCTTGCCCACTAGGTGCAGGATCAAGTGATTGTGTACAATGATGGAAGTAACTGCGTATTCCTATTTAAAGTCATGCAACCTGTCGAAGTACCCTAGTTGGGAAAGCCACATGATTCAGCCTGGAACCTGGGGTGAGAACAATAATCTTAAACCTTGTAAGTCTGGGCATCAATCGGTATCCTCCGCTTAAAGAAAAAGATTTGAGCACATATGTCCAACCGCACTTTGGTTCGCCTTGGTCTCCCCAAAAGACAAAGCCAGAGAGCAATCACAATGGGGCACAGCCTAGAAGCAAAGCCGCAGTGGGGTACAACATATGAGCTAGATCACAAAGGGAAACAAATGCAATGGGTGCAATCTAGGAGCAAGAATCATAAATTGGTAGGAGGTAAAATATAGCGGGACATAGCATAGGAGTATATCGTAATTGGGTGCCGAAATACATTGAGGAACAACATAGGGGAAAACTCTCAATGAGACACAACATGGCAGCATAGCAGCAAGGCCACAATGTGGCAGAACGTAGGAAAATATCAGAATGGGGAACAGAAATACAAAAGGTACAACTTAGTATAAAGGATGGAAGGGTGGCACGTTTTGCATGTAAGCTAGCTCAATTGACTAAGACATAAATTGTAAAGATTTGTTTCATATGAAGATAACAGATTTTGGAAGGATATCTCTGCATTTCATCCTTCCAAGGACATTAAAATGAGTTGGGTAATGGTTATGAACACCTGTAGACTAGTCTGAGTATAAAGAGTTCCACAGAAATACAATGTAATCATTTGGTGAAATGGGAAGCCATACCTGGCAATCGGATCGCCTGCTTCTATATGCAACAATTTAGTCACTAGACTATATCCTTTCACAAGTGTTTTTTTCCATACTTTGAAGCATAATGCCCCCTAGGTTTCCATACAGAGTACCCTGTATAGCTCAGGAATGAGACGTTTACATGTCCCCCACAAACTATTGTTATCCTTCCCTGCACTTTGTATGATAGTCTCGCACAGAGCGCTCAAACATGCACTATCCTGATTCAGGTTGGCCAGTGTACTGCGTTATCATTAGACTCTCACAATACACCCATTATCCTGGCTTGTACTGCATTCTGCATCGTGATGTTATTCAGAGGGCTTACGAGGCACCTCAATCTTGTTTTATAGTGTGTACTGGTATTACAATATTGAAGCATTGAGAGCCCTCCCAATGCTCCTCTAACCGTACTTGCCATTCCAAGACCTCTGCTTTTTTTTAATTAAGCTGACACTGTTGAGGCTGGTGCAATAGATTTTAACAGTCTCCATGATGGGACATTATTGCATGCTGTTTTGTTTCCCCAAAAATAACACCACAAAGTAGGGATGAAACGATTTTAGTAATGGAACATATCTTCCGACAGTTTCGCAGCAAAAGGTCAAACCTTTTGTACAGCCAAGAATCTGTCTGTAGTCACTAGTGCGTTTAGATAATGCCACCAGTCCTTCAATTGTGAAGTATGCCACTTAAATGGATTTTTAACTCTAACCTTTTCGAATGGCCATGGGGTTGTGAAAATGTAAATAAGCAAACGTATACAAATCATTGCCTATTGAGTTCTGCAGTCTCTCATGGGTTTCAATGAACTTTGTGCAACATTACTCCTGAAGGTTGTTGTGGACTGATCTAGTCCAGAGTGGAAGAATGCATATGAGCAAGGCCTGAAATCGACAATTGTCTGTCTATTCTCATCAGATCTTCATTATTAGAACACCCTAGCGGGTGTTTCACAATGCTGATTGGTCAATCTGCGGGCTATACGAACTGGTATAGCCTGCAGATTGATTACAGCCCGCAGTTCTTGTTGCAATGGCTTATGTGATCCCGCAGAGCTGTGGACAGGCGTGTGAGCCTGGAAAGTGGATGCGTTGGCCGGCATGTTATTTCGGATCGGAAAGAGTTAACTTGCTGTTCCGAAATGCACGTTGCAAGACCAACGTGTGCCACATAGCCCCGCCCACGGAAACGAAGGAAATGCTTTCGATTTTGATGGTGCACGGAAAGCGTTTCCATAAGGGGAAAGGCGTACACATGTGCGGAAATGTTTCCGTAATGTGGAACGCAAAGAAAGCTTTTTTGCCAGCAACGAAATGACAGGGAATCTTGGGCTCGCCGCTGCACGTCCAGTGCTGCATGGAAATGGCAATGGAGAAGAAGGGCACAGAAAGGTAAGTGAGTAGCCCGCTAAATGAATGCATGTGCAGATGCTGCTTGCAAATATCTAGTAACTGCATCTTAGAGTGCAGTAATTGGTAACTTATGTAGTGGGGGAAAAACACACCTGAAATATCCTTAATTCGAACAGGGAAAGGCATACCCACACCAGATTCTACAAAAAGAGCATACGCCTCCCACCCTAGCACCTTCCATCGACCTATAACAAAAAACACAACCAAATGAATGGCTGCAGCATAGTAGCTTGCACTTTAGTGTGCTTCACTTTGCTGTGTGATAGAAATGGCAGTGATATAATTAAGCCTCCTGGGAAATAAAACCCTTGAAGAGTGGCTGAAGGAACGAGTAAATGCCTCAAAGATACAATTGTGTGTCTGATGATTTGAATGCCCTGGAGATTAACGGGTGTGAAGCCAACACTCAAAATGCTACTAAATTGGAAACCAACATCTTTAAAACCTGGCTTCCGCAGTGCAACTCCCACTGTTGAACAACTTGCTGCGGAAGTTCTATGCAGAGGTACGTAATTCATCTGGTGGTGAATATCAACCGGCACGCCTAATTTCAATCTGTGCTGGCCTCAATAGATATCTGAACCACCCTCCATTTTCGCGAAATGTGAACTTGACACATGGGGAATTGTTCCAGAGCGCCAACAATATTTTTATTGCCATGATTAAAAAAGCAAGATGTCAGTGCATAGATCATAACCACGCACAAACCATGATTTAGCGGGAACGATCTGCACACACTGAAGAGGAATTTTCAATACAGACCATCCAATAACATTCCAATTCTACCACAAAAGTGGACCCAGGCTCCTACAACAAGCAGGAAAAGACAATATCCAGCAGTGACGGACAGTGAAAAACCAACTGCAATAACTTTATCAGGTCAATGTCCAAGCACATCAATAAAGGTGAATACTATAAGTGGCACCATATGCACTGCTGCTGGCAACACAAATGATAAATATCATAAACTGTCCCAAAAAAAGAAACGGAGGCAGAACAAAGTGGTCCAGATGTACTACCAAACACATCATCTGGGCATCATTTCCTGCCTACCACCCCAACCCCAAATATAAGCAGAAGTGGAGTCCCCAATCTTGTTCCACATGGGCAATTTATCAATTGCACCCTTATTTTCTATGGCACCACACACTTAAACATGAGATGGAAGGGGGGCGTGGCCAACTGCGCGATGCAGTAGACGTGTGCTCCCGGAGCTCCCGCGGCCCAACATCCTGCTACATTCGACCATTTGCAGTGCTTGGAAGACCCCCAAGATAACCCCCCCCCCAATGCCCGACACCCTGGAGCGCATCTGGGGCAAATTCCAGCCCGAAACGCTCAAGAACCGCGAGGACAGCAGCGAATGTGGGGAACGCCGGTGCGGCCCTACGGGGGAAACAAGATGGCCGCCGGGGCGCGCTCTGGGTGAGGAGCGGCTCATCTCTGCATCTCCGTAGCCGACGGGGACGAGGAACCAGAGTGCCTGTGCGGGTTGGAAGCGCAGGAGAAGCCTCCCCCGTGGGAACCTGTGAGGGGAGCCGCCCGCCCGGCCAAAGTAGGGCGCGGACAGCGGAACGCAGCGAGGGAATCCCATCCACTGCCGTGGGAGCCTGCGAGGGGAGCCGCCCGCCCGGTCGAGGAAGGGCGCGGACAACTGAACGCTGCGAGGGAGTCCCGTGCACTGCCGAGGCGGCCCCGCTGGTGAGTGCCTGCCGCTGGTGCTGGGGGGTCCCTGCGCGAGACTCGCTGGGAATCTGGGAATCCCGAAACCCGACCTCATCCTGAGAAGCCGGCACGATATCTTGGGACCTGCTGGCCCGCTTGCTCACTTGACGGGCTGAACCATCCGGCAAGGCCCACGCCTCCGCGGGGCTCTGTTCTCCTAGGAGATACTGGGTGTTGACGTTGCGGGGGGAGGCGGGCAACGCCTGGAGAGACAGCTGGGGGTTTCTGCTGCAGCCGAGGGGGCCACTCGGGTCTCTCCTGCCCCCCCCTGGGATTACAAGCACCGAGGACCTAATAACGGAAGGTGGGGATACGCCGATACGCGGCCTCCATCCCAGCGTGGTACGACAACCCCCTAGCGCCGGTGGTCGAGCCAACACATCCACTGACACGAATTCGCCACCCGACTCTCTACGCCCTTCCTTTCCCCCCGCCCGCTTCGGTCGGGGGGGCTGCCCGCGTCCACATAAGGTGTGGGCAACGCTCATAACCCAGTGTAAGAGGGCGCCCGTGAGGCAGTGACCATGGTGAAAGACAAGATCAGAAGACCGGCCACGCAAAACAGAATCGACCAATATACGATTCCCCCATCGCAATCTCCTGACACTCCACTGCTGCCGTCGGTCGAAGAGGACTCTGCTTCTGGGCTCTCCCTAAGGGATGTCATGGCAGCTATAGCGGACTCCCGCTCATCGATGGAGCAAAAGATGGACGGAATCAGTCTTGACGTGTCCCTCCTCCGACATGACCTGCAGAAACTATCGGCGCGCACTGGGGAGGCGGAGCAGCGCATCTCCAACACGGAGGACGGGTTGCAAGCAGTACAACAGCAGCTCCAAGGAGTCACCGCCAAACTTAAAACTCTGGAAGCCAAAGTCGAAGAAGGGGAGGGCAGATCCAGGCGCAATAACATTCGTATTCTCGGTATTCCCGAGAAAGCTGAAGGCCCCTGTATGGAGCTGTTCTTGGAGCAATGGCTGATGGACCTGTTCGACCAACGATCCTTTTCTAAATTCTTCTCCGTAGAGAGGGCACACCGAATACCCACTGGCAGACCAGTGCCTGGTGCTCCACCGCGAACGGTGATAGCAAAACAATTGAACTACCGAGACCGAGATGCGCTGCTGCACCTCGCACGAACCAAGGGCACGACCACATTCAACGGGTCCAAGATAGCCTTCTTTCCGGACTATACCCGAGAGGTCCAGAAGGCGAGGCAATCCTTTGAGAAGCTGAAACGACAGCTGCAAGCGATGGGAGTCAAGTACGGCCTGCTTTTCCCGGCCCAGCTGAAAATATATCACAGGGGTACAACAGTCCATTTCAACGACCCAAGGGAGGCCTGGCGCTGGGCAGAACAGCATATAGAAGGGGACTGGTCGGCGCCCCGGCCCAACAGAGACAGAAATCCTAGACCACCACCGGCACATCCTCCGGACCCGGGTCATCCACCCTCACCGAACCAACCGGCAGAGGCCGCAGATTGAACATGATTGCTCCTTACGGAAGGGCCTGCCCCCAAAAGCGGGAGCACGCCCAAATTGATGTTGGAGAAAGTGTGGGAGAGTACCATACCACAGCACTGCTATAAGTTGTCTAGGTCATTAATAATGCGGCCTGCGGGGGCACTTCTTCCGCTGCAAGTGGGAAAGCAACGGGGCCCCCCCCCATTCGTTAACTTCTTCTAGTGTTAATTTGTACAAGGGTTTGTAAGGCTGTCACCTTACAGTTGTTGAGGGTCAGCGATGTTGGGGCGACAGGTACTTCGTGTTGGGGAGGAGTATGGGGTGGGGGCGGGAAAGGAAAGTTTCAATGGGTTAATTGTTACCCCGGGAGCAACGCGTCATCGCAAGCTCCGAGGTTTGTTTAAGTTGAAGTTCATGGTAACACGAGGCTACAAATGGTTCAGGCAGCACATCACTCGACATTCACGGCACATACTGCGATACACCACTGTTGACGGGGATGCCCTCCTCGGAATACACCTGGTCAATCTCTTGTGTGGGTCCTCAGATGGCACCCTTGCAACCCCAGTTGACTCCGACTGAACGTCCCAAGTCTCTCAAGGTGCTCACCTGGAACGTAAATGGGATGGGCTCGGCGATTAAGAGGCGCTTGATTAAACAACTTCTCAGTAGACACTCCCCTGACGTGGCCCTACTATCCGAAACCCACTTGGCGGGCTCAAAATGTTTGCATTTCCAACGCACAAACTACAGGGCTGCCTTCCATGCGGGATATACAATGGGATCCAGGGGCACTCTCATCCTCATACATAAACGTGTCCCTTTTGCCCTCCAGAGCTTAGAGCAAGACCCACGGGGCCGCTATGTGATGATCCTTGGTACGCTTGGGAACGTAAGGGTCGCCTTCGTCTCTGTGTACTCCCTGCCCGGACTGGGGCGGGAGTTACTGGACGAATTGACTGCCCTCATAGGTAAACATCAACCTGATGAGCTGTTTCTGGGGGGAGACTTTAATGATGTCATGTGCAGTTCCACTGATCGTACACATCTCAGACATCGCAACCCGGACACCCCCACAGGGCTCTCTAACTTTGCTTCTGCCTTGGGCCTGGGTGATGTATGGCGGGAGCTGCACCCGGACATCAGGGGATACTCCTTCCACTCTGGTGCCCATGGTTCCCTCTCCAGAATTGATTATCTCTTTGTTCCGCGTGCGGATCTCTATAAGGCAGTGGCAGCGGAATTCCTTCCCCGGGGCATCTCAGACCACTCGCCTCTGCTGGTGGAGATCCGCGCGCGGGGCGTTTCCCCCCCTAGGACATGGAGACTGAATACCTATTATCTGGGTTCCCCTGAACTTGTTGACCACCTTACTGAAGTCTCTACCGAGTACTTTGAAGTTAATGACAACGGAGAACAAGATCCAGTAGTGATTTGGGAGGCCTATAAGACCGTTTTGCGGGGTGCCTTGATCTCCTGGGTAGCAAATAAAAGGCGAGAGAGGCTCCGGGAAGTAGCAGAGGCGGAGGGTGAACTGGCCCAATGTGAGAATAAACACACCCTTGACCCATCCCCGCAGACCCAGCTCTCCCTTAAACGAGCCACCGAGCGGCTCCGAAACCTCCTACTAGATAATGCTAAACAAGCCCATTGGGACTCCAGAGCCAGAATCTATGAGCACGGAGACAAAGCTGGCCGAATGCTAGCCTGGTTGGAGAGGAGGGATGAGGGACAACGATGTGTTCGTGAGATTGTCAATTCTCGGGGTGAAAGGTTTCAGTCGGATGCAGAGATAGCTGAGGCTTTCGCCCAATTTTATGAAACACTTTATCGGGCTCCGACCTCGCGGCTGGACCCGTCCCTCCTAAACGACATACCATTTCCGGCTCTCTCAGTACAACAAAGGGCGAGGCTGGACTCCGATCTCTCAGAGACCGAGGTGGCTGACGCACTAGCCCAGCTGCAGACCGGGAAGACGCCGGGCCCGAACGGGTTTCCGGTGGAGACATGGCAGAAACTGGGAGGGGTCAACATAGCGTCATCTCTCCATAAAATGTTATTGTCGGCCCGGGAACAAGGCGCTCTCCCGCAGGATCTGTGTAAGGCCACCATCGTGGTCATACCCAAACCGAGCAAGCCCCAGGAACACTGTGCCTCCTATAGGCCGATCTCGTTAATCAATGGTGAGGCTAAGGTCCTTGCCAAGCTCCTGGCCAATAGGTTACAATCAGTGGCCGATACCCTAATACACCCGGACCAATGTGGCTTCATGCCACACAAATCGACCCGAATGAATCTGCGTCGACTCCATTTAGCGCTAGAGAGGGCTCCCGCCATTGACACTCCGCTCGCCCTTCTGGCAATCGACTTTGAGAAGGCTTTCGACTCGGTCCGATGGGATGGCCTCTGGGAGATCATGGCACGTATGGGCTTTGGGGAGGAGTTCATGGGATGGGTGAAATTACTGTATACAAACATATGGGCGGAGGTCAAGGTGAATGGGTGGACCTCTCGCTCCTTTCGACTGGGTCGTGGCACACGGCAGGGGTGTCCCCTCTCCCCCCTTCTCTTCGCCCTGGCGATAGAACCATTAGCTATATGGCTTCGTCAGAGCACATCCTGGATGGGATTCAGATGGCCAGAGGGACATGAGGACCGGATATCTTTATATGCGGACGACCTCCTGTTATACCTGGGAGACCCTGCCCGAGCTTGCCCCATAGTGACCCAGATTCTTGTCCGATATGGGAGATTTAGCGGTCTAAGAATCAACTGGAAGAAATCTGTTTTCTTCCCAGTGAAGGGAGGGGAACAACCCGACCCACAGGAATGCCCTTATCAAATAGAACAACTTGGTTTCCGATACCTTGGGATTTGGATCACATCGGACCTAACTGGCTATTGCAGGCATAACCTCAGGCCAATCCTGGATCGATTCTCTAATGATGTACAGCACTGGAAGCTTCTCCCCCTGACCCTCATGGGTAGAGCCGCTCTCTTTAAAATGCTGGCTCTTCCGCGATTTCTTTACGTCCTTCAGAACGCCCCCTTGCAGATCTCGGGGGCTGAATTTGGCCGGGTGGAGACTCTCCTTAGGGAGCTCTTGTGGGGTGGTGGACAAGCGCGCATAGCCCTGGTTACACTTCAGAGGTCGATCTGTGGTGGTCAATGACCTACTGCACGGGGACCGGGAACTACCCCACATTAAGGCAGAGGTGGCAACCATGCACGACACTGATCCACTACAGCTACTGTATGACACCCCCCCTAGATCCTCCCGACTAACGATGAGGGCACAGATCACTGCCACTTGGAGGCAAGTGCACAACTTTGTGGGATGGGGGAACAAGATATCAGCGGCGCAACCCCATGGAGAAATGCCAATCTGAAGGAAATGGCGAGGCTCGGACCCTGGCCGTGCTGGGTGAGAGCTGGGATACAGAAAGTGGGAGATGTTCTTAGCGGTGAGAATCTTGCCCCGTTTGCGGACCTGCAGCACAGGTTTCGACTCCCTGACACCGAAAGATACCACCATATGCAAATGTCCCATGCCCTAAGAGTCCACATAGCGTTGGACGACAGCATACCGGAGTACTCACCTATAGAACGTAACATTCTACCTGAATACATCCCCTCCAAATGCACATCTATTCTTTATAATGCCATTACATCCTTTGCGACTCCTGAATTGATCAGCTTAAAGGCCAAGTGGGAAACAGATGTAGGGAACATTGACCCTGAGGACTGGATACGGGTACTAATGCACCCCAAGGAAATTGCCATCTCCTCGAGACTCAGGCTAGTGCAACTTAAAATATTACATAGTGTATTATCCTAGAACTGCACTGTTTGGGTGGAAGAGGGCAACGAACCCGAACTGTCTTCGATGTGGTAACGAGGAAGGGACCTTCTTTCACATTCTGTGGTCCTGTCCCCGCATCCGAACTTTCTGGGGGGCCTGTTGTCGTGAACTGACCCGGATACTCTCCACTTCAATAGAACTTGACCCGAAGGTCCTAATCCTGGGAGCGCCGGGGGAGTATGAACTGAATAAATGGGGAGAACTCTTATTGCATACGGCGACAGCCCTGATGAAGCGGAATATTGCACAAAAATGGGGGGTCCCCGAATCTCCGACGATGGAGCAATGGGCGCTAGACATGGACACATGTGCTATGTTTGAAAGACGGGTCTATAATGCAAGAGGCTGTCCCAACAAAGCCTCTAAAATATGGGCGGCATGGGAGGAGGGAGGGCCTTGAGGCGTGTGGTCATGAGAGATGCCCTTTTGAATACTTACACTGTTAACTGCAGATGTGTCCTATGGGAATGGTAAAGATATATCACTACTGTTGAATGGGTCATGTTGCCCTCATCTGATGTAGCTGCCTCTTTTCTTCTTTCTTCTTTCTCCTTTCTCTTTTCTTTCTTTTACGCCTCTCTTTTGGCTTTGGCCTATTATGTCTATGTTATGACTAAATGAAAATAAAAAATGTTTTATCAAAAAACATGAGATGGAAGCATTTATTTTGTAAGCTGCACTTTCCAACCTGTAACACTTTTCCAAATAAATACTTAATGTCTGCAACATTTATGTACCATTTAGCAATTTATTCTACTTTAATTAAACACTGAGGGTGTTCTAATAGCTTTATAGACCTGCAGCTCAGGCCGTCCCAGCCTTTATGGTCCCTCATACTTCGTTAAACATTACCTCGGTCTTAAGGGCCTGGTAGGGCCCTTGCTACAAGTCTATAAAGCTATATTATAAACATGTCAATATCACACTTAAGCTGGAATCCAGAACCCATTTCAACAAGAGAAAGCTGTCTATACACAATTATCTGGAAACCTTTTCTTTAAATTCTTTCAAATATACTTTTCTCTTGTTGAAATGTATGTCTGGTGTTTTGATCAATTAGTTGAACATTGGTTTGCAATTGCAGTAGCCATGATAAATAATTGATTACGAGCTAGCAGCAGCTCCTGTGTATGTGGCATCACCCAGTGAGCAGGAGCTTCCTCAATTAAGCACTGAGGTGGTACAAATCAGGACGCGAATCACATTTCCATAAATTAAAAGCAAACCTCATTGTTGATTATTCTTTTAAATACCGTCCAGATGAATCTTGGTTTATGTGTAACAAGCTGATAGTTTGCTAACCCACTTCTTAAAATTGTGCAGAGTTAAATTGGAATGAATGAATGAGTGGCTACTTTGTATTTTTCTTTTATCACCACCTCATCTTGACGCTTCGCAAATGCTTAAAAGCAGACTGAATTATTTTCTTTGTCTAGTACATCCATTCTCAGTCTGAAAATACTGAAATTGCAAGTCCCATAACGTGAGTAAGATGCATATTTATCTGAATGTTTGCCAAATGTACAACAGAGCGGGCAGGTTTGCGAATGTAAGCAGAAAAGCAAGCCTGGAGATCCAAATGATCCCCCATACAGTTATTACAGAACAGTATTATCGTATGGTTCGCAACACTGTGTGGAACCTGCTCCTAATTATAGAGGTCCATCTATGTACACCATATTTAATGAAGCACTGGGGCCTTTTTCCCTCACATGCAGTGTGGTTCTATAGTGGTCAGAATAGACATCGCCTCCATCTATCCTTCCATCCCAAGCTTCCAATCAGCTTTCCAATTTCGTGGGGTGGACTTCTTTCCTCAGCCATTCCTTATACCCTCTGTCCATTGGAGGTAAAAGGTGGGGAGCAGGGTAAATGTAAGCACTGTGAATGGGGTCAGGGAGATGCCTAGTAAAACAAAATACGGGCTGCAATCAGTGATTACTTGGGTAAAAACATAGGAAAAAACTATGTGTATTTCCTATATGATTTTTTGATCACCTCGGGAACCTACGGTATAGAGACGTGAGTGTAAATGTACTCATGACACAATTAATATGACAAAAATAGTCCTGCTCGACATGTTTTGATCCCTCCAGAATATAGGATCTTTTTCAGGGTAAAAAATTATAGTATCTGGTGATGGGTACAAATGAGGAAACCTCCTCCCATAAGGATTGGTGTAATAAGCATGATTATTATGCT
This sequence comes from Ambystoma mexicanum, assembly GCF_040938575.1. Taxonomy (NCBI): domain Eukaryota; kingdom Metazoa; phylum Chordata; class Amphibia; order Caudata; family Ambystomatidae; genus Ambystoma; species Ambystoma mexicanum. Next base: position 1,141,636,476 of record NC_090921.1, on the reverse strand, counting down.
TGTATTCTATTTTCCAAGTGAATGTCAATCGCGGAGCTGCGAAACCTCTGAAACCTCTGAGGGCCCTGTTATTCAACCAAGGCTGTTCGGTCAGCTTGGATACCAGTGCAAAGGACTCAACTTGATACCTCTCTATAACCTGCCCATCAGAGAGCCTTCCCTTGAACAGATCTCTGTTCTCAAGCAATAGCTTTGCTCTTCAAGATATACATTCACTATGTCCATGTGCTTTCTGAGAACTGCATACACCACTGTCACTTGTGCCCACTTGGCTCAACTTGCCAGATTTCACTTGTGGGAAATGGAGCTCCATCTAGTCTACTACAAGCATCGGAAGACATTGCATTAACTAGACCCAGATATGTTCCTACTGTAAAAATAAAGTCTATAGAACGTGATTGGAGGCAAGCATCTTATAAAAATGAAAAGCTATTTTTGACTTCAAGCAATCTTTCCTCAGCTGTGTAGCAAAGGGATGTTGATTTTCACAGAAAACATCTGTTATACACATTAAACATCCAGCCCTCATTCATTAATGAAAACCGGACATCAGGTAAAGGAGGGGGGGTAGCTATAATAGCTAAACAGAGTCTGAAGCTGTTCACTACTAAAATCCTTTGCACGGGTTGCGAAGTTCTTCATCTAAAACTCACGCCCTCCAACAACCATTGCATCAACCTCATCGTCCTATACAGGCCCCCTTCATTGACCTCAGACTTCAATGACGAATTATGTCACATTTTGAAGAATCTGAAGGGAACTAACACTGGGACTATCCTCCTGGGCAATCTGAATAGATGGCAAGATAACTGTGATGCTGGAAATGCATCAGAGGGACAGGGCCTCTGAATCCTTGTCCTTTACTGTTTTCTATCGTGTGTTCTGTTGTGTTTTCTGCCCAGGAGTCCATGTGGGACTCCTGGCAGTGCAGCTCTCTTTTGGTTTGGTGAACAGACCCATGGGATACCCTTATGGCACCCATGGGTAGGGGTACAACCCTGTGCCCCTAGTGTATGTTTTTGGGCATCTGTGGGTGGCCCACAGAGCAGGGTATGGGCTGGTGGCAGCTCCATGCCGAATTTGACAGGTGCTCTGGGTGTCCTCCATTTTGGGATACCCAGGCCCTGCCATTGGGATCAGTTGATTCCTGATAGGAAACAAGATGGCCCCTGTGGCCTCTTGCTTTCTATTGCCTGTTACCTTGTTTTCCCAAAGTCCTGGGAAGCCCTGACTCTGTCCCTTCCCCCTGACTGGCTGTTGGGTGGAAGTTCCATATATGGTGTTTTTGTGAAGGCCCAGCTAGACTGACTGGAGCCTTCCCAGTGACTGTATGTTGTGGGTACCTCCTGTGGGTGGGACCTGGGTGAATGGAGTGTGTGACCAATATACACTCCTTGTTGTGGTTGTCTGGTTTCTGGCATGAGAGACAAAGACTGAGACAGCCCTGCCCGAAACTGGCCTGAATGCAGTGTGTAGTGTTGAATGGCTGGGTACTTGTCCCAATCCACATTCCTTGTTGTGAGTGTCTGAAAGGGAGGAGTGTGGCCTGAATGCACTGTGTGCCTGATTGGCTGACTGACTGCATGAATGCCCTTCTGTGTGATTGGCTGCTGAGTGTGTGCCAGCAGTGTGGATGAGAGACAGAATAGTATATCTGGGGACCTCTCACCACTGGAAATTGTTCAGAAGCGTTCAGAAGCTGAGTCTCAACTCTAAGAGTAACGAACTGCTGATCCTCGACGCCCAGCTGGAAGAAGAAGACTTGCTGTTGCACTTGCTTCGATCCGATCTGAAAGCTGCCGAATTCGTCGATGACTGACCCGAGAGAGGACCTGGTAAAGCGCCCTCTTTCCGTGCTCCGAGGGATCATCGAGCACCGCTACATCTTCGCCAAAGTCCCCTGGAAGTCAGACCCTCAAAAGGCTGCCGACCCGAGACGGGACCGCCGAGGAGATCGAAGTGAAGCACCCGGACATCGCCGCCGTCGAAGTCCATTGCCGTCGACCAGGGTTCGCAGGTCTGTGTAACCGCTGGAGGCCCGTCGAAGTTGTGTTGCCCAGCCGTGGGAACCACTTGACGCCGTGCCGCCGACGACCGGAGCCGTCCGCTCCTTGCCTAAGAACATTTGAATCGAAGGACTCCCTCGTCTGCACCGTCGACCGCTTTATCCTGCTGGAGAAAGCCGAGGACGACCAACGCGCCGAGGAGAAACCTGCCGGTGGGTTTCCCGCCACCCGACGACCACAAAGACTCGAACGACTCGACGCCCTTGCTGGGCCCCCGTCTTCACAATCTTTGCGGTCCAGAACAATTGTCATCGAGGTGCCCCGCACGCCTCTGCCTTGCAGGACGCCAACGCTCCGTCGTCGACGAGCACCGCTTGGATCGAAGCTGCCGCCTCATCGACACCGTTCGACCCTGTTTGTTGTCGGACGTTCGACGCCCCGTGTCTCCCGCTTGAAAGGGAAGGCATTCAAGAAGGGCCGTCGATTCCCCGACGCCGAACGCCGAGTTCCTCGACGCTTCTCGACGCCTCTCGACGATCCGTGACTCCCGCTTGAAAGGGGGTCGCTCAAGAAGGATCTGTCGACGCCTCTTCGAAGAACTCGACTCTACCAGGTACATTGGGGGGGTAAAAACATTATAGGAGGGAATAAGACTTGCAGAACAATATATGGACTGGGCTTGTGCTATATCTTTATTTTACAGGTTGCCCAGGTGGGGGGGATCTCCACACAGAACTGTGTCTAGTGGTAGGGGCCAGTGTTCTGCCTATTGCTCAACCATCTTATTTTCTCTCCTCTCTCTATTGCTGGTTTCACTCTATTGATCTGTGTGACATTGTTACAGTATTGTTGATGCACTTTAATGAGATCTAATACAAAGGGTGGTACCACTTTAGAATTGTATATATTTGCCATTGTTGATTTTCCTAAGTACAAAGTGAGTTATTATGATAAGTGTACATAACCTTGAATATTGATTATATAAAGACTGTGTTCTAACCAATACAGTGTGTGGACATTCCTTTGTGGGGGCTTGGGGACTACACTGTACTTAAGAACCAGCCTGCATCACCTCCTGAGAAGCTAGGCCTTGATTGCTCGTCCATTGCTACCGTAATAGAGAATCTTGGCTGGGGTCTTCTGTGCCTCTCTTCCACCATATAGGGAGCAGAAGTACAGACACCCCCTACCAGTCTTTACAGTAACCCCTGCGACAAAGAGGCTGTAAGCCTAGAAAACAGCCTAACAAACATTAATTACCACATCGCTAATAAGGGCTCCACTTGCATCTCTGGTAATCAACTTGACTGGATTATCACAAATAACGTTCAATTGACAGTGACCGATACCATTCCATGCATTTGGACAGATCACTACAAAGTAGAAGCTACATTCTCCCTCACTTTCAAGGCTGATCATTTTGACAATTCCCCTAAACCAGTTCTAAGCATAAACTTTAAGAAAATCACACATGACATTCTCAAAGAAGGCCTTACTCATGTCATGAACAATACTGCAGATAATGATTCTTGTGAAAACATCCGCAAATTCAATAATCATTTCCAGGAGATTCTCGACAAACATGCGCCACTTAAAAATAAACCGGCTCGCCCCAACCCTAACCACCAGCATTGGTACACACCTGAATTGAGCACTTTCAAAATAGCTAAAAGGAAATTAGAAAGAACATGGCGCAAAACCCCTTCAGAGGAAAATAAAGAAAACTGGAAAAAATGTGACCTCTTATACAGAGCCAAACTGGTTGAAGTAAAAAATAATACTATAATACTCAAATTACCAGTGCTTCTAACTCCACTGGAAAATTGTTCCAAATCCTTCGAAAAACCACCCACTCTCTCCTCACCCTTTCAACCAACCTTGACCGACTGCAAAGCAGTTCAACTTGCCTTTTCGAATAAAATCAAAAAGCCAGAGACTCCATTATAAATTGCAAAACATCGGATCCGTCACCACCTGCGCAACCCAAGGTGACGTATCCTGCTCTAGACATCCCTAAATTCACATTCTCACCAGTTTCCATCGAAGACATGAATGACACTCTTTCTTCCATAAATTGCACCACCTGCGCCGAAAACAACATACCTCCCAAAACTGATTCTTGATCATGTTGAAATCTTTTCCCCCTTTCTCTGTCGCATGACAAATGCTTCCTTCAGGGACCGACAAATTAAAACAGTTAGTCACCCCTCTAGTCAAGAAACCTGGACTAGATCAACAAGACCCCACCAACCTCAGACCCATTACTAATTGTAACTTTCTCCTGAAGGTACTTGACAAAATGGCGACCAAGCAACTGCAAGATTATGTAGATCAACACAGCCTGCTACACCCCCAACAATCGGGCTTTAGAAGTGCCCACAGCACAGAGTCAGCACTGTTGGACTTGGAGTCAGAAATGCTGAGCATCCTCGACAGAGGTAAAACAGGATTGTTAATCCTCTTGGACCTCTCAGCGGCTTTTGATTTGTTAGATCACGGAAAGCTCCGAGAGGGCCTAGGTGCAGCTGGTAACTGCTCCATGATGCAATAGATTGGGTATCATCATTTCTAGAAGACAGGAATTCAAAAATCAATTGGACAGGTCATTCCACCTCACCCAAACCTGTAGATTGTAGCGTCCCTCAGGGAGCCAGCTTCTCTCCCTTGCTCTTCAACTTATACATCTGTTGCCTCTGTACGCTTCTATCTCAGCTTGGAATCTTTTTCACCAATTTTGCTGACGATACACAGCTCATTCTAGAGTTGAGTGGAAACCATTCCTTAGACAACGAGAAGTTATCGGTTATTTACAACACCATTGAAAACTGGATGATAACACACTGGATGTGTCTTAATAGCTCCAAAACAGAACTTATGACCTTTGGAAGCGCTAAAGCCTTAAACAATCTTGGCTCGGACTATTCCACCTTCCCTATAAAAGACTCCACCATTAAGGTATCAAATAAGGTCAAAACCCTAGGTATTTATTTACAATCTTCCCTAGGTGCAGAAGCCCAAACCGCTTATTTAAAGCGAAATTGTCAATATTACCAAAGGCTTCTCTGCCAGATCAGACCATTTCTAAACATCAAGAATAGTGCCGCGATAGGGAGAGCTACCATTCTGTCTCGCTTGGATTATGGGAACGCGTTAATGCTTGGCGCCAGCAACAACTGCCTGAAACAATGCCAGATTATCCAGAATAATGCTGTCCGGTCCATCACTAACAAATCTAAGCGTGAACACATCATCAAGGACAAAAATGATCTCCATTGGTTGGCAGTGAAGGAACGGATCCTGTTTAAATCACTGACCCTAACCCACCAATGTCTCTATGGCACGGTGCCATCATACCTCAGGAAAAAATTCAGCTGGTATGAGCCGAGCCATAGTTTGAGATCCGCCAAACAAGGACTGATCAATCCCAGCCTTCCAGGTAAAGCCACTGGTCTCGGTCGAGCTTTCCTGAGCCTGGCGACTTCCCACTGGAACAAAGTGCCTTGCAGCCTTAGACTGGAAAGCAACATCCAACTCTTTAGGAAACAATTAAAGAACTTTCGAGGGGATTGGGTCCTCCGACGTATTCCATATCTATGACCGGTAATGTCCACAGCTGTGCTGCTTCGGAAAATCTTTGGCGCCTGCGTCGATGACGTCGATGCGCCGTCCCCGAGGACCTCCTCCGACGTCACCCGATGTGATAAGTAGGACGCACGACGCACATAGCCTCAGTTCCGTTTTTTCCGCGAACGTGTTCGCTTCGTGAATCTCGGTATGCCTCGACTCGTTGAAGTTTGCTGTTTTCTATTCTCGGTTCGTTGAACCTGGCACTCGGGCCGATTCGTCATATCGGCGCCTTATGTCTCGGGTTACCGAGTACTTGGGTTGGTCAGCTCCCCCAAGGGAGTTTGTTCAGGATGATCTCACGGACATCCTTGATCTCGGTCCACCCACTGACCTGGTTTTGCCTTTTCATATGGCTTTGCAGAGAAGGGTGGCGGCGGCTTGGACTGCTCCGGAGAGTCTCCCGGCAGTGGGCAAGTCTTTGTTGCGAAAATACCGTCCAGCCTAGGCACTTGTCTAGGCACCCCACCCCGGAGAGTTTGGTGGTGCAGGCGGCTACGGCCCCGGCAAAGCAGGCGTCGTATCCTACCATCCCTCTGGATAGGGACGACAAACGTTTTGACGGCTGGGCGAAGAAAGTGTTTTCTTCTGGAGGTATGGCGCTTCAGGCAGCCAACTCCATATGTGCCTTGTCTCGTTTCACTCACACTCTGTGGAACTGTGTTGCATTAGTGGCTGATCCTATTCCCGAAGGGGACGAACGGGATGGTTTCCTTGCTATGGTTCAGGATGGCAAGGATGCCATGTGTGAGGCCGTTCAGTCGGGTTTGGACTTGGCGGATTGTGTCAGCCGGTCCATGGCGGCGAGCACCGTAATGAGCAGGTTTGCGTGGTTGAGGAAGTCTGGGTTCGCTCCTGATGTGCAGTCCCGCCTCCTCAACATGCCCTTCGACGGTGAACACCTTTTTGGCAGCAAGGCTGACGAGAGCCTTGAGAGGTTGCAGACCTCCAAAGCTGCAGCGAAGTCGTTGGGCGCTGCAGTTCGCCAACCTCCGCCTTTTCGTCCTAGGGGACAGCAATGGAGGGGAGGTTCCTTTCGCTATTACTCGTCCTTCAGTAAAGCGAGAGGAGCTAGCAGTCTAAGAGGCCTTCGTAAGAGTGCCAGAGGTGGAAACAAAGGTACTCGAGGTGCCAAGGCCGCTCGGGTAGTTGCCTCTTTGCCCTCGGGCAACGCCGCAGCCGCTACCACTCAGTCATGAGGCCAGGTCCCATGGTTTGCCGGTTGGGGGAAGGCTGGCACAGCATCTTGTAGAGTGGCAAGCCATTACTTCGGATGTGTGGGTTCTGAAGATCATAACCCATGGCTACTGTCTTCCTTTTCGGCAGAGGCCTCACGACCATCCACCAGGGAACCTCTTTGAAGAGTCCGGATCCGCTCCTTGCACAGGAAATTCAAGCCCTGCTGGAGAAAGGCGCCATAGAACTGGTGCCTGTAGCGGAGAGGAATAAGGGATGGTATTCCCCTTATTTTTTGATTTCAAAGAAAGACGGAGGATTGAGACCCTTCATGGACTTGCGCGGTTTGAACAGACTCCTCAGGAAGGACAAGTTCAAGATGGTGACTCTTTCTCAAGTCCTCCAGGCCCTTCAACTTCAGGACTGGTTGGTGTCTCTCGACCTCAAGGATGCTTACTTCCATGTGCCGATCCATCCCAAGCTCAAGAAGTACCTGAGGTTCGCGGTTGGCGACTCGCACTTTCAGTTTCGGGTCCTGCCGTTCGGATTGACCTCCGCCCCGAGGGTTTTCACCAAGCTCATGGTGGTGGTGGCAGCGCATCTCAGGAAAGGGGGATTCACGTCTACCCCTACCTGGACGATTGGTTGATCAGGGGGAGCTCTCCCGAGCAAGTCCTGGATCATCTGTCCATCACCTGCCACTCCCTTCACAGGCTGGGCTTCTCCCTCAATTTAAAGAAGTCCCATTTGACACCAACGCAGCGGCTCCACTCCAGTACATCGGAGCAGTGCTAGACACGTCCCTGGGGCAGTGTTTTCCTCCTCAGGTGAGAGCTATTCACATTCAGCAGATGGTGCACAAGTTTGTTTGCCCAGACTCTCCCAGCGTCCGAGTTCTTGAGACTGCTCAGCCTCATGGCATCCTGCATTCTTCTGGTGCCGGAGGCTCGTCTGCGGATGAGATCTTTGCAGTGGGCGCTCAAGCTCCAGTGGTCTCAGTCCTCCGGCAGGCTGTCGGACCCTGTTCAGGTGCCGCCCTCGGTAGCCCGGGACCTTCTGTGGTGGGCCGTCGAGGGCAATCTGATGAAGGGTGCCCCATTTTGGCTGCCCTGGCTGGAGGTGACGATCGTGATGGACGCATCCCTCACGGGATGGGGAGCTCATGCCAACGAGCTGACAGTCAGCGGTCGTTGGTCTCCGTCGGAGTCCAGACTCCATATCAATCTGTTGGAGCTGAGGGCCGTCAGGCTAGCCCTGAAGGCTTTTCTGCCGACTGCGCGCGGGAAGTGTGTCCCGATTCTGATGGACAACATGGTGGCCATGCACTACCTCAACAAAAAGGGGGGGGCTGCAGGGTCACATCCGCTGTGCAGGGAGGCGATGCAGCTCGAGTTCTGGGCCATCCAGCAGGAAGTTTCGATCTCGGCAGTTCATCTGGCCGGAGACGACAACGAGACCGCGGACGCTCTGAGCAGGCAGAGCACGATCTCTCACGAGTGGGAGCTGGCCCAGGAGATTCTCCTGGAGATCTTCGCCCTTTGGGGGACCCTGGATCTCTTCGCCTCCAGTGTGAACCGGAAGTGCGAAAGGTTTTGCTCGCAGGAATTTCCTTCAAAAGGAGCCTTAGGAGACGCGTTCGTGGTGGAGTGGTCATTCCCACTGCTGTACGTGTTTCCTCCAGTCCCCGTCATCCTGCAAGTGTTGCGGAGGTTACGGAGGTTCGGTTGCTGGATGGTCCTCATTGCTCCAGCGTGGGCCCGGAGGACGTGGTACCCGGACCTTCTAGACTTGTCCATCTGCCCTCCACGTCGTCTTCCCTACCGAGACGATCTGCTCTCACGGGAGGGGGGGTCAGGTTCTCCATCCAGAGGTCAGATCCCTCAATCTTCACGCTTGGCTTCTGAAAGGTTGAGGTATAAGGATTGGGACCTCCCTGAAGACGTGATGGAGGTGTTGCTCACAGCCAGGCGGCCGGCAACAAAGTCTCTGTACCATTGCCGTTGGAGAAAGTTCTGCAACTGGTGCAGAGTTCAGAATGTGGATCCTTTTGAATGTGACATTCCCATGGTTTTTTCTTTTTTGCTTTCTTTGGCCCACAGGGGGCTTGCAAGTGGGGACCATTAAAGGTTACCTGGCGGCGCTGTCCATATTTAAGCGCTCGTCTGAAGAGTGTCCTTATTTTAAGATTCCTTTAATTTCGCAGTTTTTGAAAGGGCTCACTAATGTGTTCCCTCCGTCACCTTTTTTGGTGCCAGGTTGGGATTTGAACCTTGTTACGTTTCTTATGGGTGCTCCGTTTGAGCCTTAACATTCTTGCCCTTTGAGGCTGTTGACTCTGAAAACTGTGTTTTTGGTTGCGGTTACTTCCGCTCGCAGAGTGAGTGAGTGAGTTACAGGCACTTTCAGTTAAGCCACCCTTCACTGTTTCACAAGGACAGGGTTGTCCTTAGAGTTCGTCCTTCTTTTCTTCCGAAGGTGGTTTCGGAATTTCATTTGAGCCAGATGGTGGTTCTTCCGGCGTTCTATCCTCCTCCACATCCTGGTAAGGAAGAGGAGAGGTGCCATAGGCTTGATCCTAGGAGAGCGTTGAGCTTTTAGATCTCGCGCATGTCCCGGGTCAGAGTGGACGATCAACTTTTCATTGGTTACGCTGGAAAGTGTTTGGGACAAGCTGTGACGAAACAGACTGTCTTGTTGGATTATTTTGGCTATCTCTGAGTGTTGCCGCTTGGCGGGTAAGGACCCTCCGGCTGGCTTGCGGGCCCATTCTACCAGAGGAGTGGCTGCGTCTACTGCCCTGCAGAGGGGAGTTCCTATTCGTCACATCTGTGATGCAGCCACCTGGGCTTCAGTACATACTTTTGTAAGTCACTATTCCCTTGATTCCTTCAGAGGGCAAGATCTGGCCTTTGGCAAGGCAGTTCTTTATTCCGCAATTTGATTGGGCATGCTAAATTTGTATTCTAAATTTCTTCCCACCTCCTTGCTTGGTACTGCTTTGGGAGTCTGTCATAGATATGGAATACGTCGGAGGACCCAATCCCCTCGAAGAACAAGTTACTTTCTTACCTGGTAACGTTCTTTCGATGGGATGGTCCAACGACGTATTCCATATCGCTCCCTCCCTGCCTTCCCCGCTGCAGAATTTCTTTTGCGATTGCAGCTTGCGTTCCGCAAGCTTGTGTGTCTGACTGGCAGAAAACTGGTGGCACACGTTCTGGGGGAAAAAACTATAACTGAGGCTATGGGCGTCGTGCGTCCTACTTATCACATAGGGTGACGTCGGCCGTCGGAGGAGGTCCTCGGGGACGCCGCATCGACGTCATCGACGCAGATGCCAAAGATTTTCCAAAGCAGCACAGCTGTGGACATAACCTGTCATAGATATGGAATACGTCGTCGGACCATCCCATCGAAAGAACGTTACCAGGTAAGAAAGTAACTTGTTCTTCTCTTCAAATAATTAGGCAACTACTACACCACATCATGTTGCCATCTTTCTGCTCCTCCTCTCTCTGCTCTCTTTTTGCGTCGTCCCGTTAATCTTCGTCCTTTTGTCTTTTTTCGCGCCCTGATGCTTGCGAGCTTCGGTGCGTTACAAACAAATAAATAAAGGTATTATACAACTTAAAAATCCAGAAAGCAGAAATTTTGCTGGCTCTTACATGGATCCCCCTTTGAGATTGTGGATAACTGTATCTGGAGCTCCTGATTTGTAACACACCAATGCAGAGATTTCACAGCGACTTTGTACAAGCTGAAATATTGAAAAATGGTTTGTACTCAAACGCCTTATTCATAGGAGAGGTGGCCACAATATTGAGAGGCCAGTGTCTGTATATTGGACAAGCATTCTGTATATGGCCTAGCGGTACTCCCTGAGCCAATGATGAGGTGGTGGACTCATTTGAGTGTAAATTATTGCGTTCTATGCTTGGAGTTACCACCTCTGTTCTGGTGGAGGTGCTCCGTTGTGAGCTTTGGGTTCCCTCCATTCGCTCCCTATGGGTTGTAAGCTTTTCCTTGCTATTAGTATGCCTCTCGCCTCGGCGAACAATTTACTTAGCTATCTAGCCAGAACATATTCACAAGCCTGCACTAATCTCTTTTTAACACAGCATAGAGCCACTGCCATCAGCCACCTTCGTAACATTGATTTAGTACTAGAGGAACTAGTTTCTATCCCTAATTTATCGAATATTTTAAAGAAGAAAACTAGTGATTTGATGTCCAATATTTCCTGTTTAAGTAATAAGGCAAATAATGCAAGCTTTAGCTCACAGAGAATCCGTCCTGATCACCTCCCTACCTACTTAACAAAGATGTGCTCTCATTATAGCCGCAGATTTATCGTATATCTGCGTTTTTAATATTATTCCTTCCAGAGAACATACTTGTCGTTGGATTAAATTAGCACGCAAAGATAGGATTTGCCGACTTTGATTCGGAGCTTGAATCGGCTCACCATCTGCTTACATCATGCCCCTTCCTAAGACCCTGCTACATGATGAACTATGGCAGCCTTGTTACCGATATCTGCTCCATTGAAGGTGATGCATTTTGCAGCTTGATCTATGGGGCTCAATCCATTGTCTATACTGCAGCTGCCTGTCGTTCATGGAAGGAAGTGTTAAGTTTTATCTGTTAATAAGGATGCCTAATGTTTACAAATTGATGTCCATGCATTTGCACTTTTGATCACCTCTTTCTGCAATGCTCTGCAACGTATGTATTGATCGCTTTTATGGAGTTAGGTATTACTATGAGTTTTTTATTACGTGTTTCAATATGAATAATTGTATATTCTCTTTTCTCTCTTATAAATCTCGCTGTGCAAAAGGTTTGTATTAACATGCACAGGAAATAAAAAACAATATTTTTTAAAAAAAATCTTGACATCCATATTAATTATTCAATTTAGCTGCAGGGCTGCCTAGGCCATTCAGGCCTGGTGAATTGCTGTTCTTGAGATCTCGGGTTTGCCACGTGATCTGTGATCATGGCCATCAAAGTGATTGATTTGTTTTTAACATCTTAATTTATGTAGCTTGATCTTGATGAAAAATGCATCATTTCACTGTGTCCTTGGGGAAATTGTGTTTTTGGATTATCTGTAGAAAGGCACTGAAACAAATCGCCATCTAATTCGCAGTGGAGAATCACACTTTCTAAACTCTTTATTTTTGGCAACTTGCTTTTTTTGATCGGGGCATCAGTTGTGTGCAAGCTTTGTTGCAATTCCCGTAAAATGTGCAGCCATCTTTTTTTGTTTTTTCTTTTCATTGAAGGAAGAGGGCTTGTGCCATGAACAGTTCCTATAGTCGTATTTCGCCTAGAGTGCTCTACAGTGCCTGGGAAATGTCTTCTCGGTAACTCTGAAAACAAACAGGGGTTTTGAAGGCCAATATGCAAAAATGCTTTAAAATTATTCCCATGTAATCTAAATAGCTGTCAGTAACTGTTCAAAGATCACGTGTAGCGAGACACCACCTGCTATGCACAATTAATCGAAATAGATAAAAGTATCCATATGAGTGCACATCGCATCATGAATAAACATGCATATAGTGCAATGAGCTAGAAACATGTAAAAGAATGAACACAATGCAAAACAGTTTACAAAAAGAAAAATGAGCGTGAAACACGTTTACAAAAAAGGATAGTTTTATGTAACAATGTACATGATTAATTTTTCCATTTTTATAAAATTGTTTTTCCTTTCCTTACTCAGGGAACCTTTTTCTATTCCCACTCCTATCCGAGATCAGGGAGGGAGAAAAGGTGACTGAGGGTAGCCTGAAAATGAGTGTCATCCGCATAGCACTAGAAGTTGGGGCAGAGCGCGGCAATGCGGTGGGAAGAAGTGCCAGGTGTTGGTTGAACAGCCAGGCAGAGAGGTTAGACCCCTGGGGAACACCACAGGTAGAGATAGAGGAAGGACCCAAGTTGAACCTGGGAGGGTCGATCAGAGAGAAAAGAAGTCCGCCAGGGCCTGACCGGTGATCCCCAGGTTATCACGGAGACGTTTGAGCAGGAAGGCATGGTTGACCGTGTCGAAGGCAGAAGAGGGAGCAAATAGGATAAGGACAAGGGGTGTTGGATTCAAGGTTGTAGAGCAGGTCTTCACAGATGTTCAGGAGAGCAGTTGCCGTGCTTCTGGCAGCTCTGAATCCAGACTGATGGGTCATGGAGACAACCAACAGATTCAGTGTGAAGATTAAGCTGGGAGATGGACAGCTTTTCCAAGAGTTTTCCTAGGAAAGGAGTGATGGAGATTGGGCGATGGGCCGGCAGAGGGTTTCTTAAGAAGAGGGTACACAAGGGAGTGCTTCAGGGGGGAAGGGAAGACTCAAGTGGCGAAGGAATGGTTGCAGAAGTCGGCCAGGGCAGGAGCCAGGGAGTCAATGTGTTCCTTGATGGTTTTGGAGGAACAGGGAAGAACCTGTTTTGACGAGACTTTCATAGATCTGACTTGTCTAGAAACCTCGTAAGGGGAGAACAGGGCAAAGGCAGAGAAGGAGGGAGGAGAGGAGGTCAAAGAAAGGCCAGAGGAAGAGCAGGGAGTAAAGTGAGGAAGGGGAGATGAGAGGACAGTATGTCCTGAGTTTTAGAGATGAAATGAGAAGCCAGTGCCGTGCAGACGGCCTGGGAAGGGACTGGAGAGGTAGAGACTGCGGCAGGATTGGCCAGTTACTTGCAGATTTTAGAGTTCAGCGAAGTTGTTGGATGCCGCAGAGACGCAGGCTTAGATGCAAGCTCTCTTAGTGCGGAAAGAGAGCCGGTATTGCCTTTGGAGCAGGCAGCAGGCCAGTTTGTCAGAGGATGTACATGAAGCACGCCATTTCCTCTCAGCCACCCATCACTTGCGTTTAAGGGTGACGAGGTCTGAGTCGTACTAGGAGTTGCAAATGGCTTTGGGCTTCAGGCGGATCCTCATGACAGGGGCAAGAACATCGGGAGTGTCAGATATAGCAGAGTGGAGCATGGAAAGGGCTGAGTCAGGGTGTGAGTCCGTCAAAGGGGAACGGGGGGTTAGAAAATGGTGGCGAAAGCCTCAACTGACGCATGCTTCATGGGGCGGATGACAGAGAAGGTGGGTGGCAGTGATAGAGTTGGCTTGGCGGGTAGAGGAGGTGAGCTGGGAGGAAAGGAGAAAGCGATCACTCCAGGAGAGAGGAGTGGTGAGACCGATAGAAAGGGGAAGTTCTGAGGTGATCAGAACATCCAGAGTGTGCCCTGTAGAGTGAGTTGGGCCAGAGGGGAGAATAGAGAGAGTCGCAAAGATCCGAAAGAGTCCAGAGTAAGGACAGGAAGCATCCAGGTGGATGTTGAAGTCTCCAAGAAGGAGTTGAGTGGTCCAGACCAGGAGGGAAGATGAGAGGTCCGCCCAGGAGGAGGAGGAGGAGGAGGAGGAGGAGATCTGACCAGTTGGCCAATAGATAGTAGCCATAGTAAGGGAATGGCTATGAGAGAGAGAGAGCCTGCAGACGAGGCATTCGAAAGAGGAGTAGGCCTGCGTAGGAATGATAGAGGCAGGAATCCACTCGAAGATCAGGGCTACACCCCTTCTGGAATGGTTGGACCTGGGCGCAGAGAGGATCTTGTAGCCGTCAGGGAGGAGAGTGTCAAAACTGTGACAGAGTTGGCCATGAACCATGTCTCGGTGAGGCCGAGGACATCGAGGTCAAGTTCCTCCAGAAGGTGGCAGATGTCGGAGGAGTATTTGAATGCTGAACGAGAGTTTTGAGTGACAATATGGAGAAGGTTGCCATCCTAAAGACTTGCGGGGCGGGGTACAAATCATAGGTACGCCCTTCCGAGGTGTAGAATAAGCCCAATTCGGAGGGGGGAGCAGAAAGGGGAGGAGGAGAGGTCAAGGTAGCCAAGGAGGAGGCGGCAGGGGGAGGCGAGGAAGCCGTGGAGGGGGGAGAGGGGACAGCAGGAGAAGAAAGGGAATTGATGCGGCACGGGAATAGTCTATTGAAGAGAATGTGGGCCGGAGGGCCTTGCATTAAGAAAGTGCCATTCACATAAATATTGATGAACTAAGAGGAGTGGAAGGAGGACAGGAGGGCCTCCCACTGGGTGCCACCATTAATGGGAGAAGAGAAAGGAGAGGGCACAGAGACCATATGTAGGGTCCATAGGTCTGGTCAGGGAACGACAAAGAGGATGTTGGTGAAAGTTTGCCTGGAGGAGGCACTGGTATAGGTGTCGGCGATAGGGTGGCCTGGGTTGGAGACCAGGATGTCATTTTTAAACTTCTTCCTACCAGATTTAGTGGGGAAAGCAGGATAGTCAATGGAGAAGCAGTTAGAGAAAATAAGAGACAGAGAGCACCATAGAGTAGGTAGGGAGAGGAGAGTAGAGTAAGGGAGAGGGAAGGGGAGAACACTAGGGAAGGACACAGGGCAGGGTGCACGCAGACGAGACGGAGGCGAGGCAAGTTGAACAATTAGACAAGACGACACTCAGATTTACAAGACTATCACAATGCAGTTTTATAAAACAGGAGAAAAAAAAACACCTAAGTTTGAGAGTCCTAATAGAGGGGAAAAAAGGTCAGTTTCACAATTGAATTGATTTGAATTGTCATTGTATCACATTGTCCCTTCAGGGAGCTGTGAGTTTTCGAGAGCAGTTTCTGTGCAGATCAGGGAGGGTTGGCTTGGTCATGATATGATCTGGCCTAGTCGAATGTTTGAACATGACTGCTGTTTGGTTCCAGAGATCGTAGTTCTGAGCGTTAATTCTGAGTGGGATTGAGACTGGTTTAACGAGAGGTGGCCCAGTGATGTTTAAAATAAAGAGCCTTGTTTATAAGTGGTGGTGGGCCCATTTTCCGGGTCCCAGGTATTGGGGTGCGATTGGTTTGGTGGCTGGGTATTCTTGCCTTAGTTTCTGGTTTGAATTGTGTTTTGAATTGTGGAATTGTATCGCATTATTCACCCTTCCGGGGAGTGAGACAGAATCCATCTATTTTCGGAGCTGTGTTATAAGAACTGGTGCTGTTGAGAATGGACTGTTCACTGGAACCGACTTCAGCATCCCGACTGTTCTCGTCTCCCTGTCTTTGAGCTGTTCCAGCCAATGTAGGCCATTGGTGGTGGATTGAGTTGTCCCTTATATGATTTGGGAGAAAAGCCACATTTTGAGTGCTTTCCGGTAGGCCATGTAGTCTTGGCTGTGTCGAATGTGGGGAGGCAGAGTTCCACAGTGTTGGCGTTAGGGTTGAGTAGGCAGACCCTCCAATTCTGACCGAATTGGAGGTGGGGACCACCAGGAGGAGGGCTGTGCTTGACCTTTAGTGTGCAGTTTGGGAGATCAGGAATAATCTTTTCTTGTAGGTATAGGGGGCCTGTATTGTGCACTGCTCGGTGAGTAATGCACAGGATTTTGAAAGTGGCCCTTCGCCCAACTGGGAGCCAGTGTAGGGTGCAGAGAGCAGGTGAGATGTGATCCCTTTGTTCTAGTGCAAGAAGCAGCCTGGCAGATGCATTTTGGACTCTTTGGAGTTTGTTTAGTTAGTAGGTTAGTGCACCTAGGAAGGTGGGATTCGCATAGTCCAGTCTAGACATAACAATGGACATAATTGTAGCCTGTCTGTTGGGGTAGGAGAGGTAAGGGAAGATGCACTGTTTTCCATTCTTATAGTCTATTTATTTGCTTTGCAGTACAATTCTCAAGAAACTCACCCACTCTCTAGCAGTGTTAGTCCTGCACATTTCTCAGCATAACAAAACTAGTATCTGTTTCCCTTTGTATTTTATTATTCCTGTTCTACAGCAGTGTTATTAACTTTTACCTGGTAACCCAGCATTCAAACTTGCAACCATTTCCTTTTTTATCATAGTTTATTCCCTCTTCCTTCAGGTTCTCTTACAGATGACCATGTTACCAGTGCCTCCTAATTGGTAACTTTTTGTCCATCCTGGATACTTCCTCATACTTCCCTTTTTGTGGTTCCCACGTGTTCCCTTTCCCTTTTCCGCTCCTTCTCCCTCTAGTTAAGATTGTACTGTTTTGGCTACCACTTCTTTGGTTTATGTCCTTAGTCTGGCCTTCAGGAATCTTGATACTTGTTTTCCCTTTAACTCATCATTCATCTTCGCACCAACATGCTCCATTTCGTGTGTTCCTGTTGACTCCTTGTTTCCAATGCAAGTTTGCTGAGGTTCCCCCTTTTAATACTCTGCAGCTGTGGACTCCTGCAGCATGCCTGCTCAGACGTACACCAAGTTTGCCTTCTGTCCTCACTGTTTTTGAGCTGCTCAGTGTTGAAAATTGCCTGTTCAGGACGTGGCAGTGTTTCCCTCCGGTCTTCACGGCTTCCCCTGATCAGGTTAGCTGCCTCTTCAGAACCAGTCCTGCCTGAGTCTTTTCAGTTTTCCCCGATGCATCCTATTTTTCCAGAACTTCATTCCGGTCGCCTCCAACAACCATTTTTCAGCTGTGATTTGGAGTATGCACCGTCTTTGTTAGGCCATATGCAGAGATCAAAGTTGGATCTCGATTTCTAAAGTTATCTTCTGTGTTCAGCCAACTGCCCATCTTGATCCATCATCTTATCTGTCTTTACTCAACTCTTCCTGTGTATCAGGATCCCTTATAGTCTTCTTTAATACTGCTGGAATGGGAAGGTATCCCCCTTTTCAACCAGTACAGAGTTTATTTTTCACATCCTTCCTCGGCGGGTTCCTTGAAAGTAGCAACATCCTCCAATACGTTCCGTTTATGCCAAGCATTTGCCATCATGAATGGGGTTGGGATGGAGTCTGTTCACCATGTGCATAGTGGTGACAAGCTTTTGCCATTTTTAGCACATGCTTTTAGTCTTTTTGGCCCCGTGCTCAGAATGTATGCCTCTCTGCCTGTCTTTGCTACATAGTCAATAATGTGATCTTCTTGTTGCCCCTTTTCCTCACCATTCAATGGGATCTGCTATAATAGTTTTTTTCTCTAAAAATGTTATTGACTTTGACATTTCTATTTCACATTAAACAGTCTGACTGGAGCAAACCCCCACAGGTATCTTACCCATCACAGGATCTTATTTATAATTCATAAACCTTGAATAACTGATAGCTCGTGTGCAATTTTGGGGGCGTGTAGATATACACCTTTTTATGTTTTAAAGAGTTTTCTTTATTTGAAGTGTGTTTGAGATGTATATACTGTACATGTGGCTGCACACTCAATGATCATCAAAGGATGGAATCTCAATCACTGCAGTTACTCCAAAGTAGATTCATTATGGCAATGTTAATGTCATGTTTAACGCAACCCAACACTTCTAACGCATGGCATTTCATATAGCAACTGCTGTGCCTCTTCCTTGCAAATGTTCAGTTGGCATACTTCTGCTGCATTTAAAAAGCCCACATGTCCCAAATGCCAATTTAATCCCAGCCCAAGTTTAAAGGGACAAACATTTAAAACACCAAAGTGTAAAATTAATTTCAAGTGCAAACTGGTAATCCATAGTTCTACACTTACGACACACGCAAACAGTGAATGCATCAACTGAACCTACAGTAGTTGTAAGAAAAATAAATCAAACTCCTGTTGAGGGGAGCGTTCTGGTGTCAAGATGGCAAAGAAAAAGTCACTAAAGGGCAAAGTAGTGACCCAAACACAATGGACAAAATCATGAAGCCCTAAATGGGCAACATTTCCATCTTTACCAAGTCAACCCTTCTCAGAAAAAACAATTCACAAATTTCAGTGCAGCAAAAACTCCTGGTTTTTAATGCAAATAGCCACCATCCTAAAAAGCAAGACCAACTGACAACCTATAACATAATGTTCTCATCAAACCCTAACAAATTATTGGTCTGATTGATATTGAGACATAAACATGTTTATATAGAGTTGAATGATCCATCTGCTTTCACCCTTTCTTAAATATGTACTACCCTTTTAACATTTTAATATGCATGTGAATCTATTTCCCTTTTTTTTAAATTGTTTATTGAATTTCCAAAAAGAACGACATCCACTATTGATCATAACGGGCAATTCAAAACGCACCCAGGGTATAACAGGCCTGTTAATCAAATGCAAAAAAGGACAAATCCTTAAGGAACGGAACAAAAAAACTAAATGGGGAGAAGAAAAGGGGCGTGGGCTAAATATATCCCAAATGGCTGCAAACCTATCAAGTCGCTTTTTATACTTGGGCACCTTCTCCATGCCAGAAAGGATTGCTAAGCTGTGAAGCCAGTCAGACACTGTAGGGCCTGGCATCAATCTTCCAATACAACAAAATATGCGTATTAGCCACCACAAGAGCTCTATAAACCTAAGAGAGTTTACCAACAGATAAGCCAATATCTGCTGTAAATTGGCCCAAAATGCATAACGTAGGCGTGCAAGGAAGAGAAAGGCCCAGCACAAGGTCCATACGCTGGAGAGCCTACCCCCCAGTACGAATGGATCTTCTGACAATACGAGAGCATATGCAAGGTGGTACCTGCAACCCGCTTACAATTCCAACATAACTCATAAGACTCAACCTAAAGAACACCAATTATTTGGGGGACCAATTGATCCTTCGCAGCGCGAAGCACATATTTAAGTCAATCTTGAATCTGCATGGACCAGCACACATACAAGACCATTCAAGATTGGAGCATTTGCAACCTAGATCTCGGTCCGAGCCGTGTCTGCCACAAAGACAGGAAGTTATTTTCACATGGAGTAAGTAGTTGATAGAGCAAAGAAGCTAAGAGTGGCATACAATTGGTCAAATACAGGATCGTAGGCAAACGATGCAGACCAGCGTTGGTGTGTATGAAAAGTACACCAAAAACGATTCTGTAGTGCTGAATAACGATTACAATCTTCGAATTTCAACTTGTATGAAGCGCAAAAACTCACAATCAAGAAGAGAATGGCCATCATGAACTTGACCTTTTTTCCAAATGCCAGCCCTCTGCCAGGAAACAAAAGAATGTGTCCTATTGTTAATCTGCATAGCTGGGATCCTCCACAAACAAGAATCTGCCACAAAGTAAGAACTTCTCTCCCCGCGGTAGCATTGCTCTAGGGATGAGAGACCAATGTTTTACTAGGCAGGCTTTTTGGGAGCAAAGCGAGAAATCTGGCACGCTATTATTGTTCAATGCCAATGTAGTGTTATCAGCCTATAACCAGGTTGTAATTGTTTATTTGTAAAGCGCTTATACACAAGTGAAGCTCTTCAAGGCGGGAAGGGAACAGGGGGATATAGTCATTCTTGGGCCTTCAACATTCTGAATGATCTAACAATAACTAGCCGCCTAGGCCAGCATTTCTACTGGTATAAGTGTGTAACAGAGAGGGGCGGGGGGGGCATACAAAGACAGAAAACGTTGGTCAGCAATGCACCTATGCATGAGTATTTCAGGCACAAGCTAGGGAGGGGAGGCAGAGGAGGACAGTACAGACATACCTGCTAAGCCTAGTACATTCAAAGTCTGGCAAACCAAGTGTGAGGGCGTGGGACAAGTGCGCCCAGTCCAGCAGGGGCCAGTGGTTTCCACTCTCATGGAACGTATTCTGAGTGCAGTAGTGCAAGGCAGAGTGCAGAGGCCCGGAGGCAAGTGCAGGACTGGCGGTGGAGCCTGGGACCTGCGAGCGAAATGCTCTCTATAATATGAAAGCCAGGTTCTGAAGGTGTAGATTGTGAAGGATATTCATTGGGTCCGTATTCTGTTACCTCTTCTGTTAATGGCACCTTTGGGAAGATGCATTGAGGAGCAGCAGTGGTCTTTCATCACCTTCTAAAGCACTGCACAGGTATTTACCATACATTTAGGCCAGTGCACCAGTAGACCTCCTTCATGAGTACATTGCGTGGTTGTTTGAATTGCTGAAACATCAATTCTTTGCAAATAACCATTGTTTGACGGCCTGCTTTCTTTATTTGTGGTATGGTCTGGGTTTTCCTTTTCTTATTCCTAGGCATGTAGACTGTTTCCTAAATATTAAGAATGGGAAGGATGCAATGTGTGACTCCCTTCAGACTGGTCTCAACTCAGCTGACGGTATCAGCAGAGCTATGGCGGCAAGCACTGTGATGTGCAGATTTACCTGCTTAATAGTCTGGTTTTGCTCCAGATGTGCAAGCCAGACTTCTTAAGATGCCCTTTGATGGCACACATTTATTTGGCAGCAAGACTGACGGGAACCTGGGGAAGCTGTAGACCTTCGAGGCATCAGCCAAATCCCTTGGTGATGCAATCAGACAGCCACACACTCGCCCCACTGGAATAACTTGGCGGGGCAGGTCCTTTTGCTATTACTCCTCAGTTGGAAGAGGGAGAGGACTGTCGAATCAAAGAGGTCAGAGAAGATTCCCCCACGGTGGACTGGGAAGAGGTGCTAAGACCGCCCAGGCAACATATGCTTTACCCTCAGCCGCTGCATCAGCTGCCTCAAAACCTCGGAGGCCTTAGTCCATAAAACCCTATTGGGAGGCAGACTCTCACAGCATCTTCAAGAATGTCAGGGTATTACCTCATGGGTATTGGAAACAGTAGCCCAGGCTGCCTTCCTCTTCTAAAAAGGCCTTCATTATCATCCACCTGGGAACAACTCTTTCAAAGTTCCAGATCCACTCCTTGTGCAGGAAATGTTGACCCTGCTGGAGAAACGTGCTATATAACCAGTTCCTGTAGCGGAGAGGAACAAGGGTTTGTACTCCCCTTACTTTCTAATCCCAAAGGAGGACAGAGGTTTGAGACCCATCTTGGACTTCCTCAGAAAGGACAAGTTCAAGATGGTTGCCCTTTCTCAGATCCTTCAGGACTGGATGGTATCATTAGACCTTCAGGATGCTTACTTTAATGTGCTAATCCTTCTCAAGCCCAGAAGGTACCTGAGGTTCGCCGTTGGCGAATCTCTTCCGTTTAGAGTTCTGCCATTTGGGCAGACCTCTGCCTGAGGGCTTTCCCCAAGTTGATGGCGGTGGTAGTAGCGAGTCTCAGGGGAGAGGGGGATTCGCATATACCCCTACCTGAACAATTAGCTGATCAGGGCACGTTCTCCCGAACAGGTCCTAGAACATCTCGACTCCACCTGTCAATCCCTCCACAGACTGGGTTTCTTCCTAAACTTCAAAAAGTCCCACATGATACCATCTCAAAGGCTACAATTCTTTGGGGGCACTCCTAGATGCATCCTTTGGGAAAAGCCTAGCCGCCTGAGGTGAGGGCTCAAGACATTCTGCAGATGGTCATGAAATTCCAGAGTGCCCAGCATCTTCCAGACTTTTTTGTTTTTGAGGTTGCTCAGCCTCATGGCATCCTGCATTTTCCTGGTGCCAGAAGTTCGCCTAAGAATATCTCTCCAATGGGCTCTAAGGACTCTATGTTTCTCAGGCAGGATGTCGGACTTTCAAGTTCCAAACAGTCGTACAGGACCTTCTGTGGTGGGCCTGTGAGGAAATCATTCTGAAGGGAGAACCCTTTTTCAACCATGGCTAGAGATAAATGTAGTTACTGACGCCTCACGGGGTAGGGAGTACATGCCAACAATCGGCGGTCGTTGGTCTCCATCGGAGTCTAAACTACACATCACCCTTTTGCAGTAGAGCAATCAGACTAGCGCTGAAGGCCTTTGTGCCCTCTGTAAGGGGAAGGAACTTCCTGATAATGACGGTCAACACAGTGGCCATGTACTACCGCAACAAGAGAGGAGGCGTAGGGTCACTACCACTGTGCAGAGAAGCAATGCAGCTCTGGTTCTGGGCAATTCGAGAAAGAATCTCCCTATCGGCAGTTCACCTAGCTGTAGAGGAGAACCCAGTGACGAACACTCTGAGCTGGCAGGGCACAAGTCTCCAAGGAGTGGGAACTAGAGTTCTTCTGTTCCAAGACCTTGGCTGTGAAGCCAGCGGTGTGGGCTGCACTCCCGTGAACACTATGTGGTGTCTCTTTACTTATACTGAGTGTATGTACAAATTTTAGAATTTGCATGAGTTTGTTTTGATGCAATTTTTCTGAATATTTATTATAAAAGTGCAAATAACAAAATTTCTAAGTTAGACGTTATTATACATCACGTATAATACTTATCTTGGTGTGGAATGCCGTTTAGAGCGGGGGACTGGATACCAATTAGAAGTGTAATTATACTAATCAGTAGCATAATTATACTACGATTCAATCAACATTGCCCATTTTAGTGCCCCATCGAAAACTGGATCCTGCATCAATACTACACGCCATGAGCGAATATATTTTTCACACGTTTTGCCACTGACACACATGAGAACATGTTGATTGAATTGTAGTATAATTATGCTACTGATTAGTATAATTACACTTCTAATTAGTATCCAGTCCCCCGCTCTACATGGCACTCTACCCCAAGATAAGTATTATACGTGACATATAATAACGTCTAACTCATAGAAGTTTTGTTATTTGCACTTTTATTATTTTTAAATTGGTGCTTTTCGCCTCTAATTTTCTAACTCTGCAGACTTTAGCTCATTACAAATATACACAAAACAAATACAGCACGGTATCACGTAGAGACGGGCTCCGACATTACAACATGACCGCCACGGTCACATACTGCTTTCATGCCTTCACAGCGTCACCATAGCAACCTTATAACATTGCCACTACCAGAGAAGCGCGCGTTCACGCGGCTTCGCTGCGTTTTTCACTAAATACGAGGTAAGATTAAAACTACAGAATTATGTAAACTTTCAGATTACACATATTGACAGGGAACAGTGACCATTTATTTACTTTTAACACTTTGTAGATTCGGCCCGAGAGATTGTTTAGGCGCCGACGAACACACATAGCCCCTGATGTTCCATTTCTATGTGGCACACACAGAGGTTACTCTATTGTAACAGTAAGGTTAGTTTCAGTATTTTCCGATGCATACTTTACCTTATTTGATATGGATCTAAGTGTTAACTTGTATGATTTTTTTCTCTTTCTTCTGCTACCGCGATTATGTGAACAACTATACAATTGACCAACACAACTCGTAGGAACATCTAAAATCTTTTCAAAAAAACTTTGTTGCACTTTATTGATGCTAACTATAACTAGTCACCTGATATGGGATGACTGCATTTAATGAATGGGGACTATTTTTCTTTAAAAAAAATTGATTTATGGAATGTAACTCCAATGGCTGTTACATATGTTGTGTGTACATAATGGAATACTCACATGTAATGAACATGGTTAATATTTTTCTTGTGTGATACCGATGTATGGGTTACAATCAATATGGTTGTTTAAATGATTCTTTTTCGTTTTACCTTGGTAATTATGATTTTGTGTTGTTAATAGGAAGACCAGATGAATAAGGCCCTGATGAAGGAAGTTTCTTTCCGAAATGCATTGGCCCATCTAATGGCACCTGCATGAATAGAGTATATATTATCTCAGAACTTTATGAATAAATAGTCAGAAAAATTGCATCAAAAAAACTGGTTATGCGAATTTTCTTAAATTTGTACATACACTCAGTATAAGTAAAGAGACACCACATGGTGGTCACAGGAGTGCAGCCCACACCGCTGGCTTCACAGCCAAGGTCTTGGAACAGTTGTCTATTTTAGTGCTACATCACAGAGGTACTTTTTATGGTGGGTTTGCACCCAAAATCATACGAACGTAAAACAAAGAGAACTTGACTAAATTGAGAAATAGGTTGGGCACACTCACCTCAACTCCAACTAGAGTTCTTCCCTCTTTGGTGAACTCCTCAACTGTATCTGTTCACAACCACTCTCAACCGGAAGGGCGAACTGTACTGCTCCAGGAAATTTCCTCCAAGAGCTCTAGGAGACTCACTCGTGGTGGACTTGGAGTTTGCACTCTTGTGCTCTTTTCCTCCAGTCCCCTTCATTCCTCACGTGATCATGAGGTTGGGGAGGTTTGGGGAAACACATGATCATAATACCCCGGATTGGGCCTGGAGGACGTGGTACCTTCTGGACATGTCCGTCTGCCCTCCAATACGTCTTCCACAAAGAGAGGACCTTCTCTTGTGAGAAGAGGGTCTGGTTCTCCATCCAGAGGTCATGACACAAAGCCTTCACACATGGTTTCTGAGAGGCTGAGGTTTAAGGATTGGGTCCTCCCAGATGACGTAATGAAGATTTTGCTTTTGGCCAGAAGGCCAGTAACTAAGTCTTGGTATCGCTGCCGTTGGAGCAAATGCTGCAGCTGGTGCAGAAACAAGAATGTGGACCCTTTCCTATGCAAGACACCACAGGTGTTCTCATTTCTCACTGTACGTGGCTAATCTGGGGCTCCAGGTTGGGACCATTAAAGGTTATTTAGCCGCACGTTCCATCTTCAAGCGCTATTTTGAAGAAACTTCATATGTTAAGATGTCCTTTGCTGATACAATTTCTGAAGGGACTCACTAATGTGTTCCCTCCATCTCCCTTTCATGTTCCTTTTTGGGACCTTAATCTGGTGTTAAAGTTTCTTGTGTGCACCATTTGAACCACTCCATTCATGTCACTTAAGGTTATTAATGTTCAAGACCATCTTGTTGCTACCACTAACTTCAGCCCATTGAGTAAGTGAGTTGCAGGCACTATCCTCTGAACCACCATTTACAGTATTTCACAAGTACAATGTCATCCTCGGGGTCAAGCCTTCATTTCTACCTAAGGTCATTTCAGACTTTCATTTAGGACAAAGGATTGTGATACCCACTTTCTATCCTCCACCTCATCCTGGCAAGGAGGAGAGATTGCACATGCTCGATCCACGAAAGACTCAGAGCTTCTACATTTCAAGGTTGTCAAAACATTGTCTGGACGACCAACTATTCATAGGTTATACGGGTTATAGCCTCGGTAAGGCTGTAACCAAGCAGACCTTATCCAGATGAATTATTCTAGCTATTTCATAATGCTACAGGCAGGTAGGCACGGTTCCTTTAGAAGGCTTGAGGGCCCATTCCACTAGGGGCATGGGTGCTTCTTCTGCTCTGCAAACACTTGTACCTATTAGAAAAATTTGTGAGGCAGCTACGTGGCCGACAATACACACTTTCACTAAGCATTACTGCCTTGATTCTACCCCAAGTCAGGATGGAAGCTTTGGAAAAGCTGTCCTCCATTCTGTTCATGGAAACCATTGATGGAAAAATTCTTACTGCCTCCACCAAAACATACACAGCTTTGGGAAGTCGATAAAGAGGAGGAATACGTGGGAGGACACAATCCATTCGAAGAACAAGTTATTTACACCTGGTAGTGTTCTTTCGACTGTATGTTCCTCCCATGTATTCCTCATCGCCCTCCCAGCCTGCTCCTCAGTAGAATGTCCATGCTATTACAGCTTTTGCTCCTTTAAGCCTAGTAGCGTCAAACCCTGTGTTGATGCGGGTTGTTCTAGCTGAGAATGACATGAAAAAACAGATCTGAAGCCAACAGGCGCTGCGCCTGCTATATGTGCCTGTGATTACATCATCCTCGAGACTGAGGCCCTCGAGGGACATAGAGTTGACTGCATCGACACACAGCACCCTCTGCCGGGAACAAAATTCCGAAGCAGCTGAAGATGTATATTGGACATATCAAAAATTAGGAATATGTGGGAGGAACATCCAGTCGAAAGAACGTTACCAAGGGTAAGTAACTTGTTCTATGGTTTTTGTCATCATTCTATCTACAAAGGTTAATTTTTGGTGTAGCCTTTCACAAGACGGACCGGTCTGCATGTTTGTATTTCAGAAATCTCTTGGCACTTGATTTTCTCCAGTATCAAGACAATTATGCTACCAGAGAGGAGCTAGCTAACAGCCATTTGTCAATCATTTTTCTAAATAATAATTTTTCTCCATCAAGACCAGTATGGTGTCCAAGAGAAAATGATTTAAATTCAGAACAATTCTTTCTTTTTATTTAGCTCTTTAATACAAGTGTGAAGTTGTAAATGTGGGAACTATGTGTAAGCCATGTGTATTGAACAAAGGCTTATGGTTAGAATTTTAAATTGCTTTTCAATAATATATTTACCCTGTTCTGAACCCACAAGCATCCTTGTTTCTCAATACACATGGGCGTGGCTTTCTCAGAACATGTACAAGTGACCTTCACTAAATAGAGTACTGTTTGCAGTATGTATAATATATATATATTCAGATGAGCATACTATGGTACACTGGGGATTGCAGTCCCTCGGAGCAGCAGATAAGGGCAACATTTGTTGTTCTGCATGGATCAAAACAGCTGCGTGCAATAGTTTCCATGTAACGTAGTTTATTTCGCGTCAAGTGGGCAGTGATGAAATACAACGCGTTTCGCAGTTCTCCAACCACTTGTTCATGTATAGGGAAACAATGTGTCACTGAGCCTTTAATACACCATTACAACTCTATGGTTGTACCAAAGGAGTAAGTCCTGTTTTTCTTTTTCTCTGCAGCTCCATGTGCTCATTCTGTTAATGTGTCGGCCATGTTGGAATGTTCGTCTTTTCCATGTATACATACACTTGTGATATGCTCAGTATATCATACAATACATCAATGACGATTTTATAAACATATATCAGCACGTCCAAACACCTTCCATACGCAGAAGGTATAAGAATAATGCGGACTAGGACTTCACATTATGAAGGCTCTTAATAGAAGCCTTTGAAGTGCCATGTGCATGTAAACACGGAGTGTGTGATGACAATGCTTCGATATAGTGCTGTATAAGCAGTATATGCATTACATCATGAAGTGCAAAGTGCATTTCTATGTAAAACCAGCTTGATTGTAAAGTGCATAATGCATGTAAACATGGTCATTGTATTGAACCATACAGTGCAGTTCTGTACAAAGCCTACTTGATTCCAGTGTGCATGTAAACATGGTCATTAAGTTAAGAACAGATAAAACACAGGCAAAAGGGAGGAAGTGACTTGACAATGCATTTAAATTGTTCGATAAGACAATCGGATATCAAAATACTGTAAATTCAATGCATTGATGGAACCATAAAGTGCATTTTGTGTGTGGGTATATGTGTGCGGCTTTCCTTAAACAGGTATGTATTCCTTTCAATTTAAATGCATGCCCGATTTTAAAGAGGCCTGGAGATGCTTTGTCGCTTTATATTTCTGAGTTGGAAATTTACTATTCTCAGTTAACAGATACTTAGTTGAAGACCCCCTTCTCTCCAACATTATGCCTGTCTGTGCATTGAAAGACAAGGGAATGCAGACGATTTGCATTTCAGACAGTTAATGAATAAAATTAGTTCTTTCAGCATGCGTTTTGTTGCGCAAACATCCAGTCTATA
This sequence comes from Ambystoma mexicanum, assembly GCF_040938575.1. Taxonomy (NCBI): domain Eukaryota; kingdom Metazoa; phylum Chordata; class Amphibia; order Caudata; family Ambystomatidae; genus Ambystoma; species Ambystoma mexicanum. The sequence goes on along the minus strand of NC_090921.1, from coordinate 1,141,608,402 downwards.
CGACCTTAACTCTATTATAGACATGTCACGATGCCCGCTCCCGGGGAGCCGACTCAGGCCCTGCATCCCCGAAAGCAGACATCAAGTCCCCGGGGAAGGTCCCAGCAACCCCTTATAGGGGCCCTTTGGACAGCGTCCTGGCGCCTATGGCGCCAGGCTCATAGAAAACATCAGTCCTGGCGCCATAGGCGCAAGGCTCATTATGAAAGTGTTTGGGTGCACTTACCTGATGCAGACCATGCTGCAGAACCCCGGCCTCCTTGAGGCCTGAAAGGAACTACTTTACCTGTGGGACTCATTTACCACCCGGGCGTGGTCGGGGAAGGATACATACCTGATTGGAGGAAGGACACATTCTAGGAACTTCTTCCAAGGCTATTTAAACCACACCCGATCAGCCACACGTGCTTCGCGTTGTTCTGCATCTAGCAGCTGGACGCTCACCGTGTCTGCTCCTGCATCTTGACTTCTGCCACACCTGCCAGCATCCTGAATCACCTGCAAAGGAAGGGAACAAGAGAACAGAAGAAGGAAAAGGCCTCACCTGCTAAATCTGCATCCCAGAGACATTTCGCCGACAATCCTGAAAAGGAAGACATTTATTTTTAAAAGCACATCGCATCGATCGCTGCAGCGCCGCATTCTACTCACCTTTACAGGGCGCCTCCATGTTCAGCAGCGACCATCCGGATTCGCAGTCGCGCCCTCGCGCCTAGGGAGAAAAAGACAAGAACAAAGGTGAGAGAAAGAAGGGAAAAGGGAAGCTAAAACTCCATGTCAAGACTTACCTGTTGGGTCATTCCCTTTTCATTTCGGGTCCGCGCCGCATCCAGGCATTTTCGGACCCCGGCCCCTAAGGGGAAAAAGACATCAGCGTTAATGAGTGAATGAAAAGACATTACCAAAACACTCATTAAAGACTTACCTGATTTCCACAAGGATTTCACCGCTCACCTCGGGTCGGTGCCTGTTCCCCGGCATTCCGTACCCCGGCCCCTATGGGGAAAAAGACACTAGCATTAGAACATTAATGCATGGACACAAGGGGAACCACTTATAGAAAAACTTACCTGGAAGCCAAGCAAGTTTGGTTCTCACCCATCCGAAAATCCAGTGACGTAACTGGATACCAACGCGCCCCTGCATCAGAAGCAGGATGGAGAGCTCGTCCTTCCAGACCATAAGGTGAGACGCTACGGGGAAGCACAGAACGGTTTTGTAGAGGGTGAGAGGGGTAAGTGGGAGGCCGATTGCATTACCCCGCAGACAGTTAACCCCCTATTCTCACCTACAGAAGGATACTTCTGCGAGTCAGACAAGCCAGATCTGGGGCCCGGTCCAGTCCGTCTTCCAAACCCTGCGCATCACCTTAGACGAGGTCACAGCAGTGCGAACCAGGTCAGCGCCCCCGTGGGAGTCAGGTGAGCGTTACAAGACAATAGTGGGCCATGGTTCCATTATGATCTAAATGACAATACCGGCTTCAACCACTAACTATATTTGCAACTCATAACTTTACAAAGGCAATCCCGCTTTAAGTGGTAGCCAAAATGCATTCTAATTCGGATTTCATTTTTTACTGAAAAGTGGACTGGGCCATACAGAAACATCCCACTTTATTTTCAATGTAAGTAGAGGACGACAAGACCTAGAAATCTTAACTCCTGTCTAGTTTTCAAATTGCATCGCCCTGCAATTCCCTTGCCTTAGTCTTCCCAGATTTTACTCTGGTTAATATGGACAATTTGGGGATGGGTAGCGATCTTATTAATTTACCTTTTTAAGATGTAACTTCTGATTTGGGATATCCAGCAGGGAACCCAGTAAGCCAGAAAACATTCTTACATCAAACCCTGAGTTAAGGTTGCTTATTTGGAAATCAATCTCCCAGCACAGATTGGTATTCCCTTCTATGGGTTGTTCTGGCATCCTTCTCTCAGTGGACAGGTCTGCCCTCTGGGTAGAGTTAGTCTTTCTGCTCTCCAGTCTGTTCCCCTTCTGAATCTTCCCCGCCCAATGTTCCATAATTATCTTGCTGTCCCATTTGTATCCTATTGTATTTGCTGCTAACTCCAACGCCTGCTTGTTTTGCGTGTGGTTTTTAAGCCACATGGTTAGCAAAAGTGGGAGGGAAAGAAACTACTTCAGTTCAAAATATGCTAATTTCGTTTTGGGGCATAATTATTTGACCATACGACAGAAGGATAACATTTATATTTTTAGGTTCTGCAAATGGGGTAGAATATTTAAGACTGACTAAATTCTGATAATTTTGGCAATTTTATGCATTGGCCATTTTGATCAATTCAAACATGGATTACCATATATATTTTACAGAATCTGATAGGATAGGGTATTACTTGTATTTACAACCTATCCAAAGTTTAGGACAATCAGCTCTACAGTTACAATGCATCCATTAATTTTGTGGTTACACATTTTAGGTACTTTTTCTTCATCTTAAATGCATTTATTCTGTTGGTGTGCAGTTGCAGCTGTTCTCTACGTGGTGACAGTGACTATGTAAAGCCTTTCATATTCCATCTCTATATTCTGACTATACTAAGCCAATGCCTGGGTATGCGTTTTGTTCATCACCTTTCGCCTGGACTAATTCAAGGCAGATTGTCTGTATGCCGGGCATCTGAATGTCAGTCACCTTTTCTTTGATCTTTTGTGGCTAATGCATTTTTTATGATTCATGTTACGTCAAGCATGTTAAAGATTTCCTTTGAAGGTAAACGTTGGACCTGTCGCAAGACATCTGGTGTGTAATGTGTGTTGATACTATCTTGGGAGCCAGCCAAAACTGTACTGAAAGACCCATTATTGTACTGTTCAAGTGCATTTAAATTGTGTCTGACCAGGAAAGGAAAACATGCAAAGTATTTCAAGTTTTGTTCTCAGTACTTTCCAGGTTTCCCCCTTCCGGCTTGCTTGGCAAAGCAGAAATGAAACCCAAAGGCTGCTTCAGTGTTGCACATGAATTTCAGATCCTCTTGATTGAAATGACATCTAAATAACCTTGAATGGTGAAATTAGATTATAGTAGGCCTTACATGTTTTTATACACTTGTGTTCCACTCTAAATGAAGACAGTCACTTTAAATATTAGTTTACTGTGCTTAACGCTGCAACAGGCCTTGTATCTTCTTACTATTTCGTTCTGTACTCAAAATGTATAATATCCTGTGTTTGATATTTTGGGCTCAGGAATACATACACAATGGGGCTATGCTTTACCAATATTAATCTGTGTACTCCAAACTCATATTGAACATGGACATTGAATAGGAAATATATTTCCAGTACACTTTTTGTGGGTTGCGTAATGGCTGAAAGAAAAGTGTATGTAGGTATTGTGAAGTCTGGCTTTGAAAAATAAATACAGTTCAAAAGTCATTTGGCCGTGCTACACAGTTCAATTGACAGGCGTCCTCTTTAACTGTGAAAGCAAGCAAGAGGTAGGACCCTCTAGTAAATGAGTCAGTGCGTATCATTTCTCTTACTCTGCCAGGCCTCATTTTTATTAGCTTTATGATCATCCACAGCAACTGAAACCGTAGTTTACAAAAGTAATGATTTGTCATTTGGGGCATTTGACCATTTTATTAATTAGCCTCATAAAGTAGGCATGCTGAAGACAAATGCATTCATATTATGGGTGAGGATGGATGGGTGGCTTGCCTCTTTTAGTGCCATCCTGTATTAAGGAATGCATTTTGTAGGCCTGGGGAAAGTACAGTAATGTTTGGCAAATATTTGTAAAAATAGTTGTAATGTAATTCAAAACTTAATAGGACATACAGACTAACTGTGCCCCGAAGTTCATGCACCAATGCCATTCGCATTAGAAGAACAACGGATCAGACATGTTGCCCGAAATTCCGTTTGCTTTGTAATTCTCTGTGGGGGATGGGGCAGGGGGGGGGGGGTCTTCTTTGGCTAGATAGGGCCCTATGCGTTCTCCTGACAACAGGTGGTTTCAGCAGCTCACAACGATGACATTAACACAATGGAGACCTAATCCATTCGACTGGGTTCGGGGTCAGGAGATTTGTCGTCCTCGTCATTGCCTTGCTCGGTTAGTTCTGGACTTGTCTTGCTTCCATTTCTTCATCTGTGTACTCCGGTTCAAACATGAATTTATGAAGACCAGCCATAATAAATTTGAAATGGGTTTAATAGATAAGACGTGTTATTGATGACAGCCAACAGAAAATTTGTTTAAAAATAAAAACGTATATTTTCAAAACTTGTTATAAATGATGTAAATATGCTAATCAAATAGTTTGATCTAAAAAGTTGACAGGGATTTGTGGCAAAAAATGCCTAACATGCAGTTATTTCATACTAAACAAGTTATTCATCTTTGGTTAATCTCAAATAAACAGATTAGCAGAAAATGCGAAGTGAAATGTGGGCAAGATAGCTGAACATCTTTTTATTGTTCAGCTATCCATTGATGCATTCCTGTGAAAATTACAAGGTGCATCGTTAACACAAATGTTAAACCCTAATGTGACTGTAGCACGTCTTCAGGTGTGTTATTTTACCAACATGTCAGAAATGATTTGGTAAAGCTAAAAATTAGTTAAAGGCAAGGAACAAAGGACAAGACGTGCATTTGTATAATGGGGCGAAAACTGAGTGAAGCTATGTTGATATGTATTACACGTGCAAGTGGCTTACTAACTTTCATGGAAACCCATTATTGCGTAAATAAGATGTTTTGCTCCGGCGGCCGCAGGTGTTGCCAACCGGGGCTTTTGCTCCAGTTTGTTACACCAGAGCATAGAAACTTAACGCAACCATGTCTGACTTGTTACCACAAAATGGCCCTGTGGAGCAAGTGTGGCTTCCAGTAAGTGCATTGAAATACAAGCAATGCTCTGTAGAAATCACACTTATAAATACATCGTAATGCATTGTGTAGCGGTTAACTGATGATTATCGAAGGAAAAAGTACTGGGGAGTGACCATGATTTTATCACTGCAGAGCATATACACACAACTTTAAAAAGGAAAGCGATTATACATATTGAATGCCATCTTAAAGCAACAAAAATGCATTATGGCTCGTTAAGGTGTTAGGCTAGTGCATGCTCACATCCTGCACTTCACTTGGAGTTGGAGCATAGTTAGGTTTTCCGAAAAAGTGTAGTCCGGATGTTGGGGGTCACTGCATGAAAGCGTTTTCTACTTCCGCATTTCAATTTTTAGATTTCCTTTTGGTCTTTACTGAGCAGTTTTTATCCTCTACTAGCTGTCTGACTTTTTTTTTTTGAAGAGAAGGAATGTTGTTCCTACTTTACCTTTTAAGGCTCCATCCTAGTTGGCTGTTCATACTCCATTTGTAATTATAGATGATGGAGGCACGGGGTAGTGATAAAGCGGGTAAGAAATAAGAAAGTGGACTGCATTGTGCCGACTTCAGTGGCAGTAACATGTTCAACCTCTCAATGTCTTCTATTCAATGCTGAGGTCTGAGAATGTTTATATTCTTAGACTTCTCTGGGTTAGTTTTCTACAGGTACACTCCTTTTTAGCCACAATTGTAGGTTTAGCCTCATTATTGCAAAAGTTGAAGTGTGGTAAAACAATTTTGTTGGTGCATCCTCCCTATATACTTTTGATATGATATGGCATGTATAAAAAGCGCCTATACACAAGTTTTTCAAGGCGCGACGAGGCAAGGGAGGGGGAACAAAGGGAGGACAGACAACGATCATACTAGGCCAGGTGTCATTCAGATCGCACAAGTGCATGGGAAAGGGGAAGGGGGAAACTGCGGGGGTGGGCGGGGGAAGGAACAGTGCAGTACATGGGAATAAAATAACAATAAGTAACGGCCAGCAGGTGGCAAGTGCAAAGGTGAGTGCAGGCATCAGGTGTCAAGTGCTGGTGGTGGGACTGAAGGGATACAGAACAGTCCCAAAGTGTGGGGGATGCCAGGCAGGCAGTGCAGGAGTGTGACTGGCGGGGGAGGGACCTGGGCCCGGGATCAGAGTGTGGCCAGGTCACCAGTGCAGATTCCAAATCCGCCAGGAGTTCAGCAGGGGAGAGGAGGAGAAAAGGCAAACGCAAAGAGAGGTTTTGAGGTGCTTCCGGAACTGGAGATGGTTCTCCAGGAGGCTGTTCCAGAGGGAAGCCCCAGCCGAAGAAAGAGATCTACCGCCAACTCGTTGCTTGGAGAAGCAACTGACCAAGGGAGTTGGAGGCGGATGAGCAAAGGAAGACATTTAGGAAGAGAGAGTTGAAGGTATTTTGGGCCCGGGCCCCTGAAGGCCTTGTGGACAATGCAGAGGGTTTTGAACTTGATCCTTGCAGCCACTGGGAGCCAGTGCAAAGATTTCAGTCCTGGAGAGATACAATCCCCTGGCTTGAGGCCAAGGACAAGTCTCGCAGACCTGTTCTGAATGAGTTGCAGAGGGTGGAGAGTAGAGGACGGCAGATTTAGAAAGAGGTTGTTGCAGTAGACCAGCCTAGAGAGAACCAGGGCTCTGGAGACAGTGAGGTTCTGGGGGGAAGGAGAGGAAAGGTAGAATACCTCTGAGGAGGTGCAGTTGGTAGTGTGACTTCTTGGAGACATCAGAGATGTGAAGAGACAAGGAGAGTGTGGAGTCAAAGATGACCCTGAGGTTTTTAGCCTCACAGGTTGGAGCAAGAGGAGGGCAAAGAGAGGCCGGCCGGAGAGTGACAGATGAGTCATCTAGATTCAGTTGCTGAGTATGGGTGTTTGCACATTCTTGTTCCCGCTGCTATTCCTTTGTCTTGTATATTTTCTGGAGTAGACAAAGTGGTCTATCACATTATGCCTTTATATGCAATTAAAACTGATTGCTCCATTAAAACTAACAAAAAATGTCCTCTTTCCGGAGGTAATCATGCTGGAATTATTTGTCAGACGTCCTTGCTGTTATTGCAGAAAGACACCCGGGTTGTCTTCCCAGTGACCACATCATATACTAGTATACAATGTGTCATAAAATGTCTGACAGATGACTGAATGTTTGTGAGAGAATAAAACTTCAGAATTTGATGGGATATTAATCTGGATGACCAGCTTCTGAATCCCAGACTTCAAAAAGGTTGACTGGAAACCTCAGGTCCTCCTGACCTTCAGTGACTCATTCAGACAACCCTAGTGGATCACTCAGAAGACCACAACATCTTTGTCACAGCAAGTGCTAGATGTACAAAAAATAAACTGAGACCATGCTCATCCTTGTGAACTTTTGCCAAAAGCTTTGTTGAAATGGTTGATTCCCAGAAGATCCTTCCTGTTTTTCAATTGTGCAGTTAAATTTGGACATAGTTGAGCTGCCAATGACAGTTGAGCTGTGGGAATGCTCGCAGGAACCGCCAGGGGAATCTTGTGTCCTAAGAAGAAACTTTTGAGTACCCATCGGGTGGGGTTGGGGGGGTGTCGCTTCCTTGAGCCCCCATGGAGAAGACACCACCAGTAAGGCCACAAACTCCACCAAGGTTCAGGTCCCCATCTTGGCACGGATTTCCTGTTTGCAGACCAAGAACACCTCCCATGATTCCCCCAAGAGTCTATGCACCAAATTGAGCCCTTTCTATGGTTAGGGTGCACACTTGGCAGCATTATGAGAGTTCATTGCATCACGTATTGCACATCCTCTGACATTGTCAGAAGACTGTGGCATCAGAATGCATATTGACCGCTTCAGATGTATATCCTCAGATTGTAATTTTAGACAAAGCTGATTAGTCGCCAATTTATTATATATTTTTTGCTACCAAGCTAATTATGAACACGTACATCATTGATTAATTGGCTTATGAGTTCAGATGAGACACAAAACTTAGGCCACCTCCCTCAATTCAAAATCTGGTTTAAAGCGGTTTTAGCAGACACATTCCCCTGCATCAACACCACCAAGTAGTTTAGAAGGATGAAATCCGTGGGCAAGAACACTTTCCCTACATTTCCAGCTACTCCACGTGGGACAAGACATTTAACTTTGGTGCAGAGGTGCTCACAATAACTCATGATATGAATATTTTGTAAGTGGTCAGGGAGGCCTGTTATCAGACAACCTGGGCATCATTTCTAAAGATTTTATCAAATTTCTCAGACCAGTAGTTGCCCAGCCCTGTTTGTGATGAGATTGTCAAATGTAGGCCTCACCACTCTTAAATCTGATGCAGACAACAAAATACCAAATCTCACATTTTCTGGCAATTTTCTGTTTGGCTCCTACCTAGACAACAAGGTTTTGAGGTGGAGGAATGCGGCATAAATGTAGAAGATGAAGAAGAGTTACATGCTTTCCTTTGTCAGACCGTGGAAATGGGGTGTCAGCAGGTCTGCAGTGCCCTTAGCAGTTACCCCAGTTTTACACACAGGTGTCACAAACTGAAGAGGGGGGGGGTCATCCTCTGCCTCTTTTCAATGGTGCCTGATGCTAAATGCTGGTAGAACCAGGCTATCCTGTGTGGAATTTGGTCTAGTAGCAAAGTATAAAATAAAGTATAATTTTAACATGCTTTGGGCCCACACAAAAGACCTCGTTTATTGTTAACTAACAAAGTACCCGTTCTCTGAACGTGTTTATTAGATATAAATGACAACACATCAATTGTTGAAAATTGGCGATCCTGTAGGTCAGTGGTCCAACTCGCTTATCGATTGATGTGCTATGCACCCTTAAGTAAACTGCACTGAGAATGGGTGCGTGTGGCTGGCTGACACCACCAGCCAGCCACACGCAGGCAGACGTTCGTGGGTAGGTGATAGTAGGCATGCTGCTGCATACTGGAACCTTCTGTGCTCGCTCCCCACCTGTTGCCTAACCCTGGTGTGGTGCAGTTCATTGCAGTTAGTTGCGGTGCAAATATCTCAAACTGCATCGTAGATCCTTGAAACGTGGTTTTTTGAGGTCCCATAGGGACCTTGAGTTTTGTTCCTCGTGTCGAGACTGGTCTTTCTACGACCACATCAATGTTTAACCGATTTCAGGCAACTGTCTCGTCTGGAGAGTCCCAACAGGTAGCTATGCAAACTTCGGTGGATTGGTGAAACGCTATGGAGTTGTATGACGAACGTTTCGGCAAGCACGCCCTACACCCATATATTTTGACGTTTATTAATATAGATGTAGCTTTGAGTCCCACAAGGGATAGGGGAGCACAAACCTCCATTGATCTATTCTTGCCAATTAACACGAAACACTTAGGTTAAGGTCTGGAGCACAGTGGTGGATTGGCAACACAGGCTTTGCAACTCTGCCATTGTCGGTGACTTTCAGTATTTCATAAAGAGACTGGATTTTAACTTTGGGGAACGGAGTAAATACATTTCTCCAGCATGGGGTCTGGCATGGATTCACATGCTCATGAATATTCCCCGTCGTCAGGCTGGGAATCCTCGGTAAAGGAAAAACCAGTATCAGTTTCGTTTCTGATCTGACTTTCGTAGTAATAACCAATCACTGGTCTCTGCGTCATACTGACCACAGCCAATGACTGCCCTCTACCTAAGCCCCACCTCTGGCAGCCATCTTCAGATTTTTACCGCACGTTCATGTGTTGGGATCCTCGTGCTATTGCTCTCGAGCGTTAGTGCTATTTTTTTCACGTTTTTTCTCAAAAACTTTGTTTTTTCGGTCAAAAGAGCCTCAAGCTCCACCGACTCTCTATCCGATCAACGGGGACCCGTGTCGGATTCGTCTGCGCCCCTCAAGGGTGAAGATTTCGTCGAGCTACGCTTTTGGAGGACTCCAGAAGTTTCTCAGGCCCGGTCATGGCCCAGGAGAAGGGAAGCTCGACGCCCGGAAAGCTGTTCAGGGTCTGCCCTGGATGCCAGCTGCAGAACGTCTTCAAGGAGGACGAACACTCTTTTTGTCTCTACTGCCTACATGAGGACAAGACGCACGTGGAGAAGGACTGTGCGTTTTGCGGCAACATGTCGGAGCGGACCATGAAGGACCGCCATCAACGTCTCGCCAACTGGCTAGAAGGGAAGAGCCCGTCCGGCGAGAAGAAGAAATCTGAGCGGTCTTCTAAGACCTTTGAGGACGCCCCGGCGACGGGGGTCCAACATAAGGCCAAGCACCGCGAGTCCGCTGGCACCGGGAGCGCCGAACGGTCGGGCTCTACGGGCGCCAGGCAGGGCGCACCCTCCCCGGCACCATCAACCATGAGCCAACGCTCTGGGTCGGGTAAGAGGAAGGCCGAGCACCCGGCGAAGCTCCTGGAGAGGCCCCGGTCGAGCTCGAAGGCGGAGGGGGAGCGAGGCAGTGTCCCCCCCCCTCAAGGATAAGGCGGTGAGCGCACCTAAGGTGGTGAAGGCCTTAATCCATCCGGCCAAGCCCTCTATCGAAACTGTCGCGGCGGCCCTGGCTCAGCCTGTGCAGGCTACACCAGTGGTGGCGACCTCGGGGCTCAGAGTCTCCCTGCCACCTCGGAGGGAGTCCTCTTTTGTGCCCATCGATAGGACCCCTGTGAAATCCCCCGAGGGGAAGAGAAAGGAGGGGCAGGGCGTCGTCGTAGATTCGGCTTCAACCTCGGAGGAGGAACTGGTCGAGGTCTTAAGCCACGGCCTCGGCGTGGAAGAAGACCGGCCCGTCGGGATGGATCCCGACGCAGGTGACGACGACATCGTCGAGGGTACCGACGGGGCCCCTGATCGCCCGTCGGATTCCCCTCTGCCAGCACCGCAAGACAACTCGGCGGCCATTTTGTTGGCTATACAGTCCTTATGCTCAGAGATAAGGACGAGACTACCGTTGCCGACGGAGGAACCTCTCCCGTCGGGGGACCCAGAACCGGGACCTTCTGGTGTTCCCCCTACTAAGAAAAGAAGGATCCACCCTCCACCTCCTTTTCAGCCGTCGCGCCCCGTCCAGCCCTCCTCCCCGTCCACCCGAGGGGATGATACGGGGACTGACACGGCAGCGACGGGTAGGGACGACGAGGTATACGACGAGGATGTACCGTCGTCGCCTCCCACCAGGGCTTCTCCGCCCGACGAGATTGGATCGTTCCACTCCATGATCACCAGGGCATCCAAGCTTTTTCAACTCTGCCCTGAGGAGAAGAAGAAGGAAGGTTTCCTTTATCAGCGGCGCGAGGCCAAGAGGAAGACGGTCCTCTCAGTGCCTCTATTGGACGACATTTGGGATGAGGGCCTCACCCTCCTCAAGAACCCTTCCACGACGCCAGCTAGAAGAGACCGGTACGAGAAGAAGTACCGGGTCCCGGACACGGCCCCCCTGTGCCTCCGGGCGCAGCCTACCCCGGACTCCGTCGTCTCCGCGGCGGCCAGGAAGAAAGCGGGGGGGGTGCAGCCTTCACATCGACTTCCCCACCGGACGGTGGGGGAAAGAAATTGGACGCTATGGGACGCAGAGTCATCTTGTCGGCAGCGACGACGATTAAAGCGGCCAACGCCTTGGCTATCGTGGCCCGCTACGACAGGGAGCTCTGGTACAAACTGGCTCCCCTGCTGGACTTCCTGGCGGACGACAAGAGGACAGAGGCCCTGGAGATCCTGCAGGAAGGTGAGGTGGCTTCGGACCACGCCATTACCGTTGCGACGGACATCGCCGACACTGGGTTCCGCCAGTTGGGCAACGGCGTTTGCCTTAGGCGGCGTGGATGGCTCAAGGCTACGGACTTCCGTCAAGACGTTCAGACCAGAGTCCTGGACATGCCCTTCGATGGGAACAACCTGTTTGGGAAAACAGTGGACGATTCCCTTCAGGCCATTAAAGCGGACACTGAGACGGCCCGGGCCCTGGGAGTTCTGCAACAACGACGGACGCCCTTTCGGAGCAGCGGAGGCAAGGGCGCCTCCAAAGGTTCCGGCGGCGGTTTCTCCACCTACCGTCAAGCGGCCCGCTCGTCGTCTCAGGAGGCCTACAGAGGACGAGGCAAGTCTGGCGGACCCCGCCGTCGTCGCCAAGGAGGTCAAGGCGGCAAAGCCTCGTCGAAGCAGGATTGAACCGGCCGTGGGGTCGGGCCCCCACTGAAGCACCCCGGTGGGAGGCCGGCTGGCGAGCTTCGTCAGCGTGTGGGAGTCCATCTCCACCGACCGTTGGGTGCTGGACGCCTTGGCCCGGGGCCACGCGCTCGAGTTCCATAGAAGGTGCCCGTGCGTCCCCCCCCGTGGCCAGGAAAGAACTTCACGTCCCTCAACTTCTCCTGGAGGTAAAAGCGATGCTCAGGAAGGGCGCCATCGAACTCGTCACAAAGAGGCTTCGGGGCTCCGGAGTCTACTCGAGATACTTCCTCGTGAAGAAGAAGACGGGGGGATGGCGCCCCATCCTGGACCTGCGACGTCTGAACAAGTTCATCAAGGCGCAGAAGTTCCGGATGGTCACCCTCCAGCACGTCCTGGGTCAGCTGGAGGAAGGAGACTTCCTGTCGTCGTTGGATTTGGAGGATGCCTACTTCCATATTCCCATCCTAAAGGGGCACCGAAAATTCCTCAGGTTTGTGGTCCAAGGGCGTCATTACCAGTTCAAAGCCCTCCCCTTCGGACTACGGTCGGCACCCAGGGTATTCACCAAGTGCCTCGCACCGGTGGCGGCGCAGCTGCGCCGCGAAGGTTCCACGTCTACCCCTACCTGGACGACTGGCTCATCCGAGCCAAGACGAGGGAACTCGCCGTGGTTCACACGGCAAGGACCGTCCAACTTCTCACGGACCTGGGATTCTCCGTGAACTACGCCAAATCCCACCTGGTACCCGCGCAAGACGCTCTGTTTCTGGGAGCGAGGCTCAACACAGTGTCCCTTCTGGCCTCCCCGTCGGAGGAGAGGACCAGGACCATCCTGGGCAAGGTGCAGCGGATGTTGGTGGCCGACGCGGCCAAGGTGAGGTCCATCAAGTCCCTCCTCGGAATGATGTCTTCCTGCATCTACCTCATTCCCATGTGCAGGCTCCGGATGCGCCCGTTACAGGAGTTCCTGGACGCGCGCTGGATCCAAACGACGGGCAGCTTCGAGGAAAGGATCACACTCGACGAGAGTTTCCGACGAGCGATCCGGTGGTGGGGCACCCGCGCGCATCTGACGGCGGGCTTGGACTTCCAGACCCCAGCCCACCAGGAGACAGTGACCACGGATGCCTCCCTGGAAGGGTGGGGAGCGCACACCGAAAATCTGCACGCAAGAGGCCTTTGGCTCCCGACGGAGAAATCCCTACATATCAACATCCTGGAGCTCCGTGCAGTGTTTTGGGCCCTCAGGTCCTTCCTTCCGTCCCTCAAGGGCAAGGTGGTGAGGATCTTCACCGACAACACCACCACCATGTTTTACATCAGGAAACAGGGCGGAACCAGGTCCCCAGCACTGTCCAAGGAGGCGCAGGACCTGTGGCATTGGGCCATCGCCCAAAGGATATTTCTGGTGCCGTTTCATCTGGCAGGGATAAAAAACACCATCGCCGACTCACTCAGCAGGGAGCTGCGCTCGTGCCACGAGTGGGAGCTACGGCAGGATCTAGTGGATCGCCTCTTCCGACGGTGGGGCACACCCCAGATCGACCTGTTCGCGACGGCGACGAACTCCAAGTGCCGGAGGTTCGCCAGCAGGTTTCCCCAGGCGAGGAGCATGGGCGATGCTTTCTCGTTCCCCTGGGAGGGCCTGTTCCTCTACGCGTTCCCTCCTTTGCCACTGCTAATCCGGCTCGTCAACCAGCTCAAGAGGTCACGGTGCAGGATGATCCTCGTCGCACCTGCGTGGCCGAGGCAGATATAGTTCCCGGACCTTCTGGACTTGTCGGCGTCCCCGCCAATCAAGCTGCCGGTGGTCGCGGATCTACTCTCCAGAGAAGGAGGCGCCATCCTCCACCACGACCCGAAATCGCTGAACCTGCAGGCCTGGCTCCTGCAGCGCTAGAGTTTGGAGAATACGACATACCGGCCGACTGCAGAGAGGTTCTTGCAAAGGCCAGGGCGTCCTCGACTCTTAAATGCTACGGACACAAATGGAAGAGGTTCTCTGTCTGGTGCCACGCACAGAAGATTAACCCTCTACGGATTACGGCCCCCCAAGTACTGCCGTACCTGCTGACGCTGGCCAAAGCTGGACTGGCACACGCGTCCATCAAGATTCATCTTGCTGCGATCTCCCAATACACCAGAACCACGGGGCGGACGTCCTTGTGGTCTCATCGTCTGGTGAAAGAGTTCATGAAGGGACTGTTCAGATCATTCCCGCCGGTGAAGGCTCCGGCCCCGGCGTCGGAGCTCAACGTGGTGCTGACCAAGCTCATGGGACCTCCGTTCGAGCCTCTGCACTCAGCTCCGTTGAAATTTCTGTCGTGGAAAACAGCGTTTCTTGTGGCCATCACCTCCGCACGACGAGTGGGAGAGATCCAGGCCCTTTCCTGCAAGGCCCCGTACTTGACTTTTCACGACACGAGGGTAGTGCTCAGGACGCACCCCTCCTTCATGCCCAAGGTACCGTCGGACTTCCATCTCAACGAACCCTTGGTGTTGCCTGTGTTCTTCCCGTCGCCTTCGTCGCCGGCTGAGAGGACCTTGCACTCGCTGGATGTGGCTAGAGCGCTGAAGTTCTACGTGGACCGCACGAAGTGTTTTCGGAAGACGTCACAACTCTTTGTGAACTTTGGACCGGTCAATCAGGGGAAGGCTCTCTCGAAGGCTTCCATTTCCAGATGGCTCTCCGGCTGTATCATGTACTGTCACCGGTTGGCAAACCGACCGCTGCCTGGCCGTCCGAGTGCCCATTCCACCAGAGCGATCGCAGCTACCACAGCGTTCCTATCTGGTGAGCCCCTGCTGGACATATGCAGGGCTGCTACGTGGAGGTCGACGCACACCTTCACGAAATGCTACTGCGTCGACCGGGATTCCAGGGAGGAGTCCAGGGTCGGCCAAGCAGTGCTGCGCAACCTGTTCGCCTGAGGTGAGCCTGGTGAGGAGGTAAGATGCTTAATGTTGAGTTTGATGTGATGCTTAATATTGAGCCTTTGCCACCTCCCGTGGTTGTGCATGTGTGTACTGCTATGTATTCTTTATTCATGAGCATGTGAATCCATGCCAGACCCCATGCTGGAGAAGGAACAAGTTACTTACCTGTAACTGTTGTTCTCCAGCATGGGTCTGGCATGGATTCACATGCGAACCCTCCCGCCTAACCCTCTGCGGCTCTTCACTTGGTCATACTGCCACTTCACGTGCTTCCAAATCTGAAGATGGCTGCCAGAGGTGGGGCTTAGGTAGAGGGCAGTCATTGGCTGTGGTCAGTATGACGCAGAGACCAGTGATTGGTTATTACTACGAAAGTCAGATCAGAAACGAAACTGATACTGGTTTTTTCTTTACCGAGGATTCCCAGCCTGACGACGGGGAATATTCATGAGCATGTGAATCCATGCCAGACCCATGCTGGAGAACAACAGTTACAGGTAACTAACTTGTTCCTTAGTTGAACAATTGATATAGAAATGTGGTGTCTGCATGAGGGGTTGTCCAGGTAAACGGGTGCAATTCAGAAACAATTTTACTTTCATGCACGTTTAGCAATAGGCCTCCAGATCAAGCTAATGACACGAGTTATGCTGAGCCCGAAAAATTTGATAATTGATGAACACAATATGAAAGAATTCTGCTGATCTAAACTCCAGTCTCCTGGTACGTATGCACAATGCATCATGTACCTGCCTCTGTACATCTATTGTTCATTGCACCATCACAAAGGAAATACTTGTTTTTACTTTGTCCAATCATTTATTAGAGCTGTTCAAAATAAAGCAAGCTACGGTTGTGTCCAAGCAGTTCTGAAGAATGTCCCTCGGTTTCTTTACCTAAGATTATCCTTCCGCATTTGTGCAATTATGGAAACTGGTATGCACCTTCTAATTGAATATTATTCACATCGTATAAGTAATCGTACTATATAGTGGTACCCATTCCTCCCTAAACAGGTTATTCTGTTTTCTTCGCGTGGATGATGCAGTCAGATTATTTCATTCTTTGTTCATTAAGTGCAAGATTTTCTGCTGAGCTACAGAAAAGAAATGGATTTCCACACTTGCGGGAAATTTCAAAATTCTGCAACTTCGTTTTATTTAAAGGTTTTAATTCTTAGGCTGGGTGTTTGTCTGCCTAGGGCGCTGGACTAAGACTAGGAAACCTACTATTATGCATAGCGGTTTATTCAATGGATTTGGAGTTGACCCCCTTTACCTGATTGCCATTGGTTGTGGTGGTAGGCGGGTTGGAACTCCTGTGACTTCCCACTGCTATAGTGCGCGTAGCCAGTGAGTGTTGTAGTCTAAGAATCCCCTGTATACTCCATCTGGTTCTAGCATCAACTAGCAGAGTGACCCTGGCCACTTGCACATCCCACTCTTGTGGCTCAAGGTTAGGCAGGGAACTTTGTCGCATATGATTGACCACACTTTTACTGCCCTTGCACATTACATTATTTTATTCCAGATCAAGGTACACCCACTTTACTTTGTTAGTGTGCTTATTTCCTCATCGCAATACTCTTAGTAATCTAGTTTTGGATTTGGCACTATTCTGTTTCTTCAGTTGTTTGATATTATGAAAACCTGCTTATGCATTTTATGTGAAATGAACTTTCATTTTATAAGGCAGATGTTTAATAGACTGAGGTTGCGTGAAGCTCCAGTTTAATGCAGTATTGTCACTTTAGTGTTCCAACCCTGACCTGTAAGCCACCCTCTCGCTACTAACCTGCTTTTTTTGGGATTGAAAATGTATGCCTGCTTGTCTTTCTGAGCTCTTTTCTCTGCCAAGCATAGCTGCACATGCCAGTTAAAGCTTGTCGGCTCTTGAATTCATTGTGTTTACTTTTTTGCAGGCTATAGATGATGATTGTAACCAAACTGGACAGATGACTGCTGCTTTGCTCGACTGGCCACAGGTAGGCTCTGTATCAAATTGGATTGTCACCTTTTTGTTCATCTTGCCAGTCTTGTAGGTTAATGCCTGAAGTACCTGACATTGTGGTAGATCTGTCAACCCTACTGAGTATTAAAGTAGTGGCATAACGTAAGTACATCTTTAACAAAGATGAGCAGTCTTTGGGAGAGTCAGAATTTACTAGCCAGCACATGCACCAGACAGTCATGGCGCACACTTTGGGCTCTTGGGGTTTAAGTACCAGTCTATCTGCTGCCATCAGTTGTTAACATGGCTGCTGTGTCCTGAGTTCCTGCCTGCTTGAGGCCTTCTTTAGCATAGCTGGGTCTGGCCTGCATGAGCACGGCCAATGCTTCTTTTGTACCATATGTATACTGCCACAGGACTTTGCCCGATAGCAAGATGGGTGCCAAGACCATTTTTT
The DNA here is from genome assembly GCF_040938575.1 of Ambystoma mexicanum. NCBI lineage: Eukaryota > Metazoa > Chordata > Amphibia > Caudata > Ambystomatidae > Ambystoma > Ambystoma mexicanum. The sequence goes on along the minus strand of NC_090921.1, from coordinate 1,141,591,084 downwards.
GTAGTTCACCATCTTTATTTGGGTGGGAGGGGGATGTGTTGCAGGCAGGGAAAACTTAAATAAAAATGGACTCTTCTCAAACAAAATAAAGGTTAAGATTGTTTTCTTTAGTTGGAATCAGTCCCCTTTCTCTGAGACTCTCGCCTTATCCAGTGGGTTTTCCACGATTTGCAGATTCCTAAGCCTTCCTCACCACTAGATAAAGTGTCCTTTTTTGACAGTCTAAGATGAGTTGCATGACCCTTTCCTGGAGTTGAGCTTTAGGGTGACCAAACACTTCTCTGCCTTATCTGGGTGTGAGTTTTCAGGGGACCCCTTCCCCACAACTCACTTGTGTGTTTAGTTTCTTTAGGTGGGTCAGTAGACGGCACCATGAGAAGGGTCCTTGGGGTGCAGCCTTGCTTGGGCTGCCGCCTGAATTCTTTCTCCACCTCTGTAATCAATAGTCTCCTTTTTGCTGTCACATTCCTCCTCCCACCATCTGGTCTGCCTAGGGTTGGCCTGATCCAACACCACCTTCCTGCTGTGAATATCTAAGTGTGGGAATCCCACTACTGACTCAGTCCTTCCTTTACCTCATGATGTTCTTGCCTTCTCTGCCACCTCTCTGGATGTTGTCAACAGGCCAGCTCTCTGCATGCTATTGCTGCTTCTAACCTTCATCCTCATGTGGTATTTGTCCTATGAAGCACCCACTTCTCTCCCTGATGTTGCACGTCCCACCTCTTCCACCATACCACCTTCAAGGTAGTCTTTCCGCCACCTCTTCCATATCACAAACACCCCTAAATGTTACCTCTTCGGTGTCACTTCTGGCCTCTGATGCTACCACTGCCTCCTTTTTCTAGAGGTTTTTCACCTCCTGCTTCTTGGTTATCTCCACTCCATTCTCTTAATGTTCCCACGTCTTTCTGCAACTAGCCTCCTTCCTCCTTTTGATGTTACCTTCTCTTCATATATAAATTAGCGAGGAAAAGAAAGAACATGGACGAAAATACATTTGCAATATATTAAAGGTGCATAAGATTCATAATTCATACAATACATGATTAAATCGATTCATAGTTGATTTGATTTTAAAATGTTTTAAAGTATGATACAATTGAGATTTAAAGATTTGTGTTTAAAACTAATTATAATAATTAATAAAATACCTGCTTTAATCACAGGTTTAAAAGTAATACATCATTCAAAAAGAATTGCTAGGAGTCTACAAAGTGGCAATATTAAGGAAACCATCCCCAAGCATCATTCTTGCCCACAAGCCCTCTCCTTCATCCACAAAAGGAGAGTTTTGAAACATGTCAAGATCCCTCTGTCTCAGGTTGCTGGTCTGAGTACAATAGATGACCAGTTGTTTTAGGGACTCCATTTCTTTTTTGTTAACACACCACCTACATGTTCTATCTTTTGTAATGGCCGTTCTTGGACCAAGACAATCAAGTGTTGGCAGTTAATTAAATTTAAATCTAATACACCATCTGCTCAATGTGTTACAAGGAAATAGATATACTTTGATTAGAATGTCCAGATAATCATTGAATATTTGCTATATTGTGAATAGGTGCAGCCTATCCGTGGTAAGGTGCCAATATCTAGCAAATAGTTTTGAGGGGATTGGGTCCTCTAACGTATTCCATATCTATGACAGGTAATCACCACAGCTGTGCTGCTTACCTGTCAGATATGGACTATGTCGTCGGACCATCCCATCGAAAGAAGGTTACCAGGTAAGTGAGTAACTTGTTCTTCTATCAAATAGTTTCTTCTTGTCTTTCGTTGGATTATTAATCAATTCAGAAATGTAAGAACCTAACTCAGTTAAAATACGATGGAGACAGTAAAATTTGCCACTGCACTTTCAGCTAAAATTATATTGTGGTCTTCATATAAACTATTGAGAAGGGGGGGTGTCATGCAACTTGGCATAGATAGACTGCCTCTTCCAGATTACTAAGGATTCAAGTATCATGAGCCCCAACACATGACGCGGAACATAGGTAGGTATTGCAAGAGCCAAACAGTGTTCTTTTCATTTCAGTCCTTCAAGGGAGTTTATGAATGGCCCCACATCTGCAAACACAACTTATAGGCCATAAATCAAAGTGGGTACAATTTTGGCACTATAAAATCACAACTCAGGCAGTGATTGAGAATTTACAATATATTGAATAAACATGTTTTAGTTGGGCAGATAGGGGCTGCATAGATCTTAATAGATGAATCTTGCTGCATAGTGAAAGACAAATATTCCAAAGAGGTTACGCTCTCCACATTTTTAAGTCCCCCATGTTCCAAGACCTCGTTGTTGGGGATCTTTTGATAGAAAAAGTGTATCTTAGGCTTACTGCCATTCACTAGGTTATTGTCAACTGCATAAGAGGTGAAAGTAGAAAGTTTACTTTTTGACTAATGGGGGATTAGTCAAAAAAGAGCAGGGCATCTGCAGAGGCAAGCCATTGGAAGGTCATGGAATTCAGTTTGAACGGCAAAGTATTGAGTCCTACAGGTTATTGATGTCTAATCGATTCAGGTTAAGATGTAGCAGAGTGAGCATGCAGTCCTGCCTCAGGCCCATGGTGTTGATTGGGTGGGACAGAATACCATCTGTACTCAGTCGGATACTGATCTTGGTTTCCTCATGATGGAGTGCTGTTAGACGTTGGGTTATCTCAGAAGATTTAGTGAAACTAAGTGTAGCCCATAATCTTTTACGTATAACCCGGTCAAAGGCACTAGTGATTTCCGTACTGGCTAAATAAATAGATCTAGCTAGTGGTCTCTTAGCTGCAGTGTATAGATGGGAGAGAATGGAACCATTTTGCAAGTTTTGCAGCTTTTCAAAAATCCCACCTGAAATGTACTGAGCCAGGTGCAGGATTGTAACTGCCTGATCCAGCTCCTTTAATAGCAATGAAGCAAAAACTTTGCTGCAGGCATGCAGAATCTCGATAAATCGATAGTTTGCAGAATTCTTTCTGTCCCCTTTTTCGTATATCTGGATTATGTTAGAAAAATGCCACGATGAAGCAAGCTTCTGATTATCAATAACTTTCACAAAAACCCCATATAATGTGTGACCAAAGTTCCGGATCTTGTTTTAATGTTATCAAGCCAAGATTGTCAGGACTGGGGGCTTTGGAAGGCTTGATTTCTTGAATCGCCTCCTGGATGTTTGCCAAGGAAAACACCCGTGTCCAGTCTATAGCTGGACTATTGCTCGGAATCTGGACATGAACATTTGTATGGACCTTCGCAAACGTTTCCTCATAATAGGCCACCCATGTAGATTCTGCAATTATATTGATATGAGATTATTGGGGGCTGTTAGGCCTTTTAAGGCAGTTTTTGCACAACCCTCTGGATTGACGACCACTGACCTAACACACATGGCAAGAAAGGGAATCAAAACCTCTCTTAAAGAATAAGTAATATGGACAAGTAACAAGGTGTTACTCTCAGGTGTAAGCTGACACAAAGGTCCAACTAGTCTACACAATTATCACTAAAAAATACACCAGACTGATACACTGAAAAATATATTTTAAATGAATTGTATCCTCCCACGTGTTCCTCATCTATGGTATCTTAGTTTCCAGCTTCAGCTGCTTTGAATAAATTGTTCTCTCGGCAGAGGGCGCTCTGCGTTGAGATGGTCGACTCGATGTCCCTTGAGGGCTTCCATTTCGGCTGACATCGTCAACTACATATCACATGCAGCGCCCGTTGGCTTCAGTTCTGTTTTTCCAAGAATGTGATTGCTTTGAGATTAACGGCACACTTCAGTTTTCTTCATATCGAAAATGGCCTTGTCTTCAGCTCTGAATACTCTGAAGACTGGCTTCAAAAAGTGCCTAAAATGCGGTGCCGTAATGTCCATCATTGACCCGCATAAGTTATGCCTCTGGTGCCTGGGCGTTGAGCATGTAATCGACAACAGTCGATCTGTCAGTCGATGACAGGTAAGGCCTTAAAAGAGCGCAAAACTAAGCTTTCAGTGCGTAGGATTGTCCCCAAATCCCCTTCTAAATTTGGGTCATCCCACGAGTCGAGAGATTCCTCTCCTCGCAAAAAAAATCCAAAAAAGATCTCACTAGAGGAGCAGACGCTCTTCATCGTCATAAAAGAAAATCGCAGAGTAGGCATAGATCACCTTCTTCCTTGTCTTCCTCAGACAGGAGCGTAGTCTGCTCGATGAAATCTTCCGCCAAAGAGGAGTGGGTACTCTTTAGGAAGAAAACTTGCAAAATCTTTTACGAGCAGGCCCCGTCCTCCTTGAAGCATAAGCAAAGTGGCCATGCTGCAGTTGAAGACCAGCATGAAGCCAAGGCGAAATCCTGCGCGCCCTCGAGCCCAGGTCATCAGCTTAAGTCTACTCAGGAATCTGACTATTCAACGAGATGGAAATCATTGAAGAAACTGTTGAGCCGAGGGTCAGGTCCCTCGAAGCACAAGAACAACGTAGAGCCATCAGGATACAAACAATATTGGTCGTTTGTACATTCTTTGATGCCTTTTGCACAAAAAAGCCAAGAAAAGGTTTTTAAACCTTTACCTAAAAAGGATTTCTTCAGGTCCTTGACTTCTATATATGAGGGCTATGAAACCTCTGATACCCCTCCATGTTTCCAATTGGAAACACCTAGTATTCAAAAGAATACTAATATACCTGAATGTTTTATTTCAGAAGAGACCAGGGTCTGGGAGCCGAAGGAAACCATTCAGACATCTAGTGAGATGGACACCACCTCAGAACAAGATTTTGGGAAACAGACCGACTGATCATGCAGATGCATCCTACAGAAGCCTAATGTCCAGAGTGGTGTAATTCCTGGGCTGGAGTAGACCAGCTCCTGCATTTGAACAGGATGACCGGATTGACATATTAGATGAGGGTTCTCAATATGACCCTATTTTACCATTCCATGTGGCATTGCAAAAAAAGGGTTGCAGCAAACTGGGAGTCTCCAGAGTCCAGCCCTGCAGTAAATAAAAATGTGACTAGAAAATACATGCCATCCAGTAGCAACCCTGTCTACCAGTCAATTCATCCAATTCCGGAAAAGCCTAGGTGTACAAGCAGCTACATCTGCCTCCATGCAAGCTGCATACCCAACCATATTCCCTGATAGGGATGACAAACGTATTCACTCTTGGGCAAAGAAAGTATTTTGTGCTAGCAGCAAGGCTTGTCTGCTAGTTCCACATGTGCCCTGGCAAAGTTTACATTCACCCTGTGGGACTGCATAGCGATGGCGGCTGATCACATCCCTGAGGGTGAGGAAAGAGACGGCTTCATGAACCTGATATAAGGGATGACAAAGAAGCCATGTCTGAGTCTCTGCAATCAGGTCTGGACACTGCTGACGGTGTCAGCAGGGCCATGGTGGCAAGCACTGTCATACGCAGATTTGCGTGGTTGAGGAAATTAGAATTTGCACTTGATGTACAATCCAGACTCTTTGCAATGCCTTGGACGGCTCCCATTTATTTGGAAATAAGGCTGATGAAATCCTTGACAAGCTGCAGACCTCAAATGCGGCAGCCAGGCAGCCACAGCCTTTTCACCCCAGTGGATCATCTTGGAGGGTAGGTCTTTACGCTACTACTCAGAAGAGTGAGAGAATAGGCTGGTCAAAGAGGACCGAGGAGATTCCCTCATGGTGGGTGAGGGATAGGTGCAAAGCCCACCCAAGCAGCAGCGTCTTTACCATCAGCCGCTGCTTCAGTCTCCTCAAAACCACTCTGAGGTCTTGACTCACGACACCCTGGAGGAAGGCAGGCTGTCACAGCATCTGAAAGAATGGTGAGGTATTACTTTGGATGCTTCGGCACTGGAAGCAGTAGCCCAGGGTTACTACCTCCCCTTTATACAGAGACCTCGGGATCATTCACAGGAAAATAATTTGCAACATTTTCCAGATACATTCCTGTTGCAGGAAATATTGACCCTGCTAGCGAAAAGTGCTATAGAACCAGTATCTATGATGGAGCAAACAGAGGATGGTAGTCTCCCTATTTCGTAATCCCCAAGGACAGAGGACTGAGACCTATCTTGGACTTGAGACACTTGAACAAGTTCCTCAGGAAGGACAAGTTCAAGATGGTCACACTTTCTCAGATCCTTCAGGCCCTCCAGCTCCAAGATTGGATGGTATTGTTGGACCTTCAGGATGCTTAATTTCATGTTCCAATCCATCACAAGCACAGAAAGTACTTGAGGTACGCCATTGGCTGTTCTCATTATCAGTTTTGAGTTCTGCCATTCGGGCTGACTTCTGCCCTGAGGGATTTCACCAAGTTAATGGTAGGGGTGGCTGCAAGTCTTAGAAGGAGGGGGGATTCATTTCTACTCCTACTTTGAGATTGGCTGATATGGGCATGTTCACCCAAACAGGCTCAGGAACATCTCAGTATCGCCTGCCACTCCCTCCACAGACTGGGCCTCTCCCTCAATTACAGGAAGTCCCACATGATACCATCTCGGGAGACTCCAGTTTATTGCTGCAGTCATGGATGCATCCTTGGGGAAAAGCCTTGCCACCCGAGGTGAAGGGCTCAAGACATTTTGCAGATTGTCACCAAGTTTCAGAGTGCCCAGCATCTTCCGGCCTTTGACTTGTTGAGGTTGCTCAGCCTCATGGCATACTGCCTTTTTCTGGTGCCAGAGGCTCACCTGAGAATGAGATTCCTTGAATGGGCACTCGTAACACAGTGGTCCCAATTCTCAGGCAGGATGTCAGACGACCTTCAGATTCCGAGCAGAGTCTTGCAAGACCCTTCTATGGTGGGCCTATGAGAGCAACATTCAGAAAGGAGAACCTTTCAGGCAACCATGGCCAGAGATAAGTGACGGACACCTCACTCAAGGGGTGGGGAGCCCAAGCCAACGATCTGACAATCGGCTGTCGTTGGTCTCCAATCGGAGTCCAAACTAAACATCAACCTTTTGGAGCGGAGGGCAGTCAGACTAGCGCTGAAGGCCTTTCTGCCCTCTCTACGGGGAAAGAATGCCCTGATAATGACATGAAACAGAGTGGCCATTTACTACCTCAACAAGAGGAGGCGTAGGGTCACTACCACTGTGTAGAAAATACCCTTTCAATTTCTTAAAGGGCTCACAAATGTGTTTCCTCTTACACCATTCCAAATACCAACTTGGGCCCGTAACTTGGTTTTAAAGTTTTTTGGCGTGCTCTCCTTTTGAGCCACTCCATTCCTGCCCTTTAAGGCTGCTAACCTAGAAAGCTATTTTGTTAGCGATAACTTCAGCCCGCAGGGTGAGTGAGTTGCTGGCATTATTCTGAAAACCTCAGTTTACCACCTTTTTAAAGGAATGGGGTTGTCCATCAAGTCAAACCCTCACTTCTACCTAAAATTGAACCGGATTATCATTTAGCACAGAAATTTGTGCTTCCCGCCTTCTATCCTCCCCCCTCATCCTGGCAAGGAAGAGGAAAGATTTCATAGACTTGATCCGAGGAGAGCTCTAAGCTTTTGTTTCAAGGATGTCAGTTACCACAACGCAACCAACTTTTCATTGGTTATACAGGGCATAAACTAGGTCTGTCTGTTACCCAGCATACTCTATCCAGATGGATCATACTGGCCATTTCAAAGTGCTACAGGCTAGCTGGGAAAGATCCCCCAGAAGTGTTAAGGGCTCATTCCACTAGGGGCATGGCAACTTCCTCTGCCCTTCAGGTGGGAGTTCCGATAAAGGATATCTGAGGCAGCTACCTGGTCCGCCATCCACACATTTATCAAAACATTACTGTTTAGTCACCTCTAACAATTAGGGAAGATTTGGGAAGGCAATTCTATGCTCCATCCTAGACGAACATTAACTCTTCAAATTTTTACTCCCTCCTCCAAAGGAACACAAATACTGCTTTGTCTATCATAGATGCGTAATGCGTGAGAGGACACAATCCATTCGAAGAACAAGTTACTTACCCCTGGTAACGTTCTTTCGACTGGATGTTCCTCCAACGTATTCCTAATCGCCCTCCCAACCTAGCCCACTGTAGAAATTCCGAGCTTTACACCTTGTGCTCTGATAATTTAAAGGCATGTTTGTTGAAAAAACAGAACTGAACCCAACGGGCGCTGCGAGTGGTATATGCACTCGACGATGTCAGCGGAGATGGAAGCCCTCGGGGGACATCGTATCGACCGCCTCGACGCACAGCGCCATCTGCCGAGGGAGAGAATTGTTTCAGAAGCAGCTGAAGCTGGAAACGAAGATATCATAGGTGAGGAATACGTGGGAGAAACATCCAGTGGAAAGAACATTACCAGGGGAAAGTAACTTGTTCACCTTTTATTATATTACACATATAGACCCCCTTCAGGTCAAATAAGTACTTGGCACATAATACACAGTGTAAAAGAAGATGCATATTATAAAAACAGGGAATATCTATAAGGACTCTCACCCTATTATTTTTTTGTGGGTCTACTATCTCAGATAGGCACCCAACATAAACATGGGGAGGTTGAGAATGAATGAACTACACAAGCAGGTAAAATCCCTTGGATCCTAAACAGTGTCCTAAAGACCTATTTTGTTTGTTATTCAGACTGGAGCTACTACCCAATGGGTTTCACAGCACGCATCTGCATACATCAGAACACAGCAAAATTAAAAGAAGCTATACAAAAACAAGAGCGTTTTCACATTTTTCCGAATTAAAGTAAAAAATATGTTTCTCTAATATCCAGTGGTAGACTGTTCCATAATTTAATGCTTTCAAATGGTGCAAGAACTATCATATGCCCTTGGTTTTCCATCTTGAAACTACCAGCGTACAGCACATTGCAGATTTGCAGATCTCGATGGTCTAGCGGCAACAGGCCAGTAAAATCATTTTGAAATGGAGGAGAGTTGCTATAAAGAGTTGTATGTATGATAGTCAAGAGTTTGGAATTAATACGAGCTTTGATGGAAAGCTAGTGGTTTTTAGTAGGAATGGCACTTGGAGAAGGTTCTAGAATTCCTCAGATTTTCAGGATCCAATGTGGGATTTTTAAGTAGTGGTGTTACCCAGTCTTGTTTCAGGATATTGGGGGGGGGGGGGGGAGTGCGGAAAGACTTGGTCACAATTTTCATTAATCATCAGAGCCAAAACATCAATGCCGGATTTAACTATCTGGGAATTACACAGGTCGCTTATACAGTTGGTGGTGGTCACACTTAAAACTATATTTTTAGGGTCTTCCATAGATGTTTCTAAGGCCCATAAACCCGCTGCAATCCCTACTTCTTGCTTGTTCATATGGTCACTTCCCACCTCAGTCTTCCGATTTATTCACTTTTGATATATTGAGGGGTTTCTGTTTAGGCATTCCCAAATGGGGTGCACTATGTGACTGAGATGAAAGGATACTATTACTAATCTCGCATATTTTTTGCTAAAGGTCCTTTGTGTTTGAACAAGTTTTCAGTTTCTGTCACTTTTAATTAATCTGAGCTATCCTCCTGTTCCTGCAGAAATGTGAATATGGCAGTGTTGGAGTTTGAAGCTTTTGATATCTATTCTGCAAGACAATTTTTTTTTTTTGCTGTAATGATTGATGCCTTATATTTTGCTCTATAGCATTTCCATGTCCAAGCATTCTGTAGATTTGGCAGTGCGTTTTGGCAGCGATCCAAGTTCTCGCGCCAACACAGAAACCAGAACCTACTCCAGGTAACTTGGACAATTTCTTGACCGTGGGACATTCACTAATTAAGACAGACATGTGCAGAATCGCAACTAGCACTCAAAGCCACAATAACTGTATGCCCTTTATACTATTATGGTCTCCCACTAACGTTACAGCCTTAAGTGTTGCAATGTTATTTTTTTATTTCTAGATCTTCGGCTAACGGTCCAAATTCGGGTATTTATGTATCCGTGTGGTTTCAGTCACCACGGTCGTATCAACCCCTGTAACGCAGGCCCTATTATCTGAACAATATATTAGATGGAAGGCTTTCCAGCTTGATGTTTGTCAAGTCTGTGTGACATAACGCAACATATTTATCAATAATGTGAGCTAATTGAGATGTGTTGAGTCATTTTTCCCATTACAAATGCAAAAAGGGAGAAATAACAGCTTGCTAGATAATGTAGGAGAGGTCAGAAGGCTTACCAAAAGAGCTGAACGTGCAGAGCTACAGAACCCACCCTTGTTATATATGATGGGTGCTGAACACCTGGTCTAAGATATAAAACACATAGGCATGGGATAGGAATCAAAGGGATTTAGACACTTTAACCAATAAAGAAAAACACTCCTAAGACCAACACCAACAAGCCACATTATTCTAGATCATCTAGGGTATAGCATTAACATACAAATGCACACATGCAAATTAATGATAGGGCTGGAAGGTGGAAAAATGTTCTATATGCAGCCAAGAAAATCAGGTTACATTTTAGACACTGAACCGTGCAATTCAATCCCAGGAAAAATTAAGTTTCCCAAATTAGCTTTAGTGCACAAATTTATTCTTTGACTAGAGGGGAAGAGCAGAACTTTAAAGATAGATTTAAAATCACAGGAAAGTCCTACAATTCCAGTTCTTTGTCTAGAACGCCCTGAACCTCAAGTGGGCCCGGGATAAATGTGCAGGGCCAGGTATGCCCCAAGATAACTTTAGGAATATTCAAGGACAGATAGAACGTTGCGTAGGAGTCAATACGACAATCAGTGGGCCATCTGCATGTATGGGAAAAAAGAAGGTAAGCCTGTTTTACCTCTCTGGTGAATATTCTACTGCAAGCAACCCAGGGAGGAACAGAGGTGCCCCCATGTAGAGATCCGGAGGTTGGTTGCAAAACCAGAACACCCAGGAAAAGTGAGGACCCGCTGTTGCAAGTCAAAAGGAAATGTGGTTAAGACTTGCCACAAAGAATCTTAACCCCAGGATCAGTGGGCAGCTCCACAAGGGTGAGTATCTTGAATAATCGCAAACCTCAGAACACAGAGGTAAGTGCATGCAGCAGCAGGTTCTCCAAAGACATCAAAACAACCCAGCTAAGTACAGGCTACTTTTGTAGGTGCAGTTTACAGAATCCTGTGGCCAGGGGTAATAAACCCTAAGCCAATGAAGATCCCCCTGATGCAAAAGAACAAACACCCTGCCAATCACTACCACTTTCAAGCAAGGAATGAATAAGCTGGCCAGGAAAACGTGGGATCCACATGACGATGGATAAGAAAGTGTGGCGGCCCAGCAGATGGAGAGGGGGCTTTTGCCGGCCCCAACACACTTCCAGGTGCCAAATTGTCACGCACTGAGGTGGCTGACCTTGGCGGGAGACTCATTCTACTTGGCTGAAGGAGCAGCGTTTTTCATCTTCCCAGCAAGGTAAGCCATCAAGGCTTGTGTGGTGGGGCAGTGCCTTAACATTGGATGGAGTGGCGAGGGCTCTTTCAAAATCATTGTTCTAGAAAACAAATCTCTACCTGATCAACTAAAAAGTATTTAAATACTGCTGCACTGCTGAATTGTGCATTTGTGTGTGCACCTCGTGGCTAAGCCCAGTGTGCTATTTAAATGTTCAGTTTGCCACTCTCCATCATGGCTGCTGCAGCAGGATGCACTGGGAGTGCCTGTCCTGATATAGCTCTGACTGGCCCAGCTTACCTCTTCAGGGCCTATCAGAGTAGCTGGCAGGCAAAAGCCGGCCCCTCTCCATGGCCCTCTTCCAGGGCCCCTGTCTGGCCCTGTCCGGCGCTGGAGGGAGCACCTCTCCCTGCCGGTACACCTTGTCCCTTTGCCTCTCGTCAATGCTCCCAAAGGATTCACACGGACCTAGTCCACTGGACGTTCTGACCACAAACAAAAATCTTGACTTCAGTTGCTCTGGTAAGCAACATGGTCTGGATCACCAACCTTCCCTGGACGCACTGACTGCTCTAATTGTTTCCTGCTCCTTCACCTACCTGCCTAACCTATAATCTCGGCACCAATTGAAATATGCATCACCTTCTACCTCCTACTTTAGTCCCAAATCATTTAAATCTTTTTCTATTCTATGATGTACTTCCAACTGTGCATCCATTTCGTACTGCTTTTCAGTGCTTTCTGTCAAAATTCAAATTTAGGTGTGTTCCCAACTGTGCATCCACCATTTTGTAGTGATTTTTAGTGCTTTCTGTAAATTCTAATTTTGGTGTGCTTTCCCAATTTTCAGCATGCTCACTATTTTTGTCCACTTGGCCGCCAGGTGAGATTCTATTGTTGCATAGTGCTTCTGACACTCTCCCCTCCTATCCTCTGATTTCCCTCCCCCACCCCCTTTGTCTCTGCCCCCATGGTGCTCTGTCTCTCATATCCTAATTGCTTCACCTATCCTCCCTCTCGAAGTCTGGAAGGAAGAAAATTAAAAAGGCCCTCCTGACTTCCAACCCTGGTTTGCCATTGCTGGTGGCACCAGAAGGGTTGTGCTCCTGGCTCACTTCATCTTACAAATGGAACATTAATTTCGAATGGATTGTGTCCTCCAACGTATTCCACATCTTGGACCGGTAATGTCCACTGCTGTGCACTTTGGAAACTTTTTCAGCAGAGGAAGTCCTGTGTCGATGACGTTGGGTCGATGTCCCTCGAAGGCCTCTGTCGAGGGCGACGTCACCAGATGTTATAAATAGACCACACGGTGACCGTAGCCTCATTTCAGTTTTTTCCGCGAACATGTTGCTTCGTGAAACTCGCCACGCCTCGTGTGTTTCATCGTTGAGATGTCTTTTTCTCCAGCATGGGGTCTGGCATGGATTCACATGCTCATGAATATTCCCCGTCAGGCCGGGAATCCTCGGTATAGAAAAAAATCAGTATCAGTATCGGTTTCGTTTCTGATCTGTCTTTCTTAGTAGTAGTCTCTGGGTCAAACTGCCCCAGCCAATGACAGCCCTCTCCCTAAGCCCCGCCTCTGGCAGCCATCCTCAGATTTTTACCGCACATTCAAGTGTTGGGAGTCCTCGTGCTGTAGCTCTCGAGCTTTTGCTGCGTTTTCGCGTTTTTTCCAGATTTTTCTCATTTTTCGGTTAAATATAGCCTCAAGCTCCACCGTTTCTACATCCGATCAACGGGGATCCGTTTCAGAGTTTTCTACGCCCCTCAAGGGTAAAGATTTCGTCGAGTTACGCTTTTGGAGGATTCCAGAAGTTCCGAGGCCTACCCCAGACATGGCCCAGGAGAAAGGAAGCTCTACGTCCGGGAAGCTGTTCAGGACCTGCCCTGGATCCCAGCTTCAGAATGTTTTCAAGGAGGACGAGCATTCGTTATGCCTCTACTGTCTCCATGAGGACAAGACGCACACGGAGGAGGACTGTGCGTTTTGTGGGAACATGTCGGAGCGGACCATGAAGGATCGCCACCTCCGTCTCGCCAACTGGCTGGAAGGGAAGAGCCCGTCAGGCGAGAAGAAGGAAAGGAAGTCCGAGCAGTCTTCTAAGTCCTGTGAGGGCGCCCTGGCGACGGGGGCCCAACAAAAGGCTAAGCACCGCGAGTCCGCGGGCACCAGGAGCGCCGAACGGTCAGGCTCCTTGGCTGCCAGGCAGGGCGCATCCTCCCCGGCGCCATCAACCACGAGCCAGCGCTCTGGCTCGGGTAAGAGGAAGTCCGAGAACCCGGCGAAGCTTCTGGAGAGGCCCCGGTCTATCTCGAAGATTCCGGCAGAGAGGGAGCGAGGCTCGGACCCTCCCCCCAAGGTGAAGGCCCCAGGCATACAGAAGGTGACGATGGCCTTAATTCACCCTGCTAAGACCTCGATTGAGGATGTCGCCGCGGCCCTGGCTCAGCCTGTGGAGGCTACACCAGTGGAGGCGACCTCAGGACCCAGAGTCTCCCTGGCACCGCGGAGGGAGTCGTCTTTCAGGCCCATTGAGAAGACCCCCACAAAGTCCTCGTTGGAAAAGGTGGGGGAGGGGCTGGTGGCCATCGTGGATACGGACACAACCTCTGAAGAAGAGCTCATCGAAGTCGTGAAAGAGGCCCAGCCCAGGATCCCGACGAGGGCGACGACGAGAGCGACGGTGTCGCCGGCGAGGCTCCTCAAGAGCCCTCGCGCCCGTCGTTTCCGGCGCCGCAGGACACTTGATTCAGTCCTTATGCTCGGAGAGGAGGACAAGGTTGCCCCTCCCCCTGACGGAGGTACCTGAGCCAGACCCGACGGGGGAACCGGAGCCAGGACCTTCAGAAAGTCCACCGCATAAGAGGAGGACGACGCATCCTACGCCACCTCTCCCACCTCTGCGGCCTGCTCTGCCTTCCCCCCGGTCTACTACCCAAGTGGATGATGCAGGCACAGACATGGCTACGACAGGTACAGATGACGACGGAGGCGACGACGGGACGTGTCCCCCGTCGCCCCCTGCTCGGGCGTCCCCGCCCGACGAGATTGGATCCTTTCATGCCATGATTTCCAGGGCATCCGAGCTCTTCCAGCTCTGCCCAGAAGAGAAGAAGGAAGGGTTCCTTTACCAACGGCGCGAGGCTAAAAGGAAGACGGTCCTCGTCGTACCGCTTCTTGATTACAACTGGGATGAGGGGCTCGCCCTCCTCAAGAACCCTGCCACGCGCCGGCAAAGCGGGACCGGTACGAGAAGTACTGGGTCCCGACGCTGCCCCCTTGTGCCTTCGGGCGCAACCTACCCCGGATTCGGTCGTCTCGGCGGCGGCAAAGAAGAAAGCTGGGGGGGCATCGGCCTCCACATCAACTTCCCCGCCGGACGGCGAGGGCAGGAAGCTGGACACGATGGGACGAGGGATCATCTCATCCGCAGCAACGACTATCAAGGCAGCCAACACCCTGGTTATCGTAGCCCGCTACGACAGGGAGTTGTGGTTCAAAATCGCCCCTCTGTTGGACTTCCTTCTGGACGCCAAAAGGGCTGAGGCCCTTGGAATCCTACAGGAAGGTGCGATTGCTTCGGACCACACCATCACGGTGGCAACGGACATCGCCGACACCGGTTTCTGTCAGTTGGGCAGCAGCGTTTGCTTGAGACGACGAGGATGGCTCAAGGCCACGGATTTCCGCCAGGACGTACAAACCAAGGTTTTGGACATGTCCTTCGACGGGAACAACCTGTTTGGGAAGGCGGTTGATCGTCCCTTCAGGCCATCAAGACAGACAGACTGCCCGGGCACTGGGAGTGCTGCAACGACGACGGCCGTCCTTTCGGAGCTCCGGAGGCAGACAAGGTGCCTCCAAGGGATCCGGCAGTGGCTCCTCCATGTACCACCAAGCGACAAGATCTTCGTCCCAGGAAGCCTACAGGGGGCGCGGCAAGTCAGGTGGTGCCCGTCGACGTCAAGGAGGCAAGGCGGCCTCCTAACAAGATTGAACCGACTGTGGGGTCGGGCCCCCACCGAACCTCCCCGGTGGGAGGCTGGCTGGCGAGCTTCGTCAGCGTGTGGGAGTCCATCTCCACCGACCGTTGGGTGCTGGACGCCCTGGCCCATGGGCACGCCCCCGAGTTAAGTGCCCTCGCCTTCCACCCATGGCCAGGAAGGAAAATCACGTCCCTCAACTACTGTTGGAAGTAAGGGCGATCCTCAAGAAGGGTGCCATCGAGCTCGTCCCAAAGAGGCTTCGGGGCTCCGGAGTTTACTCAAGGTACTTCCTCGTAAAAAGACAGGAGGATGGCGCCCCATCCTGGACCTGCGACGACTGAACAAGTACATCAAGGCACAGAAGTTCTGTATGGTCACCCTCCAGCACATGCTGGGACAGCTGGAGGAGGGCGATTTCCTGTCGTCGGACTTGGAGAATGCGTACTTCCACATCCCCATTCTAAAAAGACACCGAAAGTTCCTCAGGTTTGTGGTCCAAAGGCGGCACTACCAGTTCAAGGCCCTCCCGTTCGGATTGAAGTCGGCACCCAGGGTGTTCACCAAGTGCCTACAGGGGATCCACATCTACCCCTACCTGGACGACTGGCTCATCTGGGCAAGGACAAGGGAGCTCGCCGTGGAGCACACTGCGAAGACCGTCCAGCTGCTCACAGACCTGGAATTCTCCATCAACTTTCCAAAATCCCACCTGGTTCCGTTGCACGTCGCCCTGTTTCTGGGAGCCAAGCTCGACACAGTGGCCCGGCTGGCCTCGCCGTCGGAGGAAAGAACCAGGACCATTCTGGGCAAGGTGCAGCGTCTGCTGGCCACGGACATGGCCAGGGTAAGATCTATCAAGTCCCTCCTCGGGATGATGTCCTCCTGCATTTATCTGGTGCGCCTTTGCAGGCTTCGGATGCGCCCCTTACAAGAGTTCCTCGACGCCCGCTGGGTCCAGTCGACGGGCAGCTTCGAGGACAGGATCCCTCTCAATGAGACGTTCCGTCAGGCGATCCGGTGAGACTGTCTCCCAGGGCATGTAAAGTCACCATTGGCTTTACTAGTCCCAAATTATGAACAGAAACCAGTACAAACCATCCTATTGTGGACGTACTGGTCGGGGCAATTCGATTGCCCCGGGGTCTGTTTGAAGGGGCACGTCTCCGTCCCCCCTGATCGAGTTTTGGCTGGTGGCAGTGGATACTACTTTTTATATTCGACCGCAAATATATCTATGGGATTTTCCCATTGTTCGAGGCTACCAACTTTAATTATTTAATTCTTATAGCCTCGAACATACCGCTGGTTTATTTAATTAATATTAATTCACCGGTTGGTATTTTTTGCCAGAACTCGATTCTAAAATGGAGTTTGTGTTCTCTTCTGTGACTCCAACCCAAGTGGAGCCCTTTGTTCCACTTTTTGGCGGGTTTCTCCACAGGAGCCTCCAAAAGTGGTGCCACTCTGTATGGGGAACCACAGGGGGTGTGGGAGGGGGTTTAGGCACCCTGGACTGAGTTACCTTGGTAACTCAAGTCGCACTCTTGGCCTGAAGGGACCGGCTCACCACTTAGCATGTTTGATTGACAGCTAGGCTGAGTGGATGGGGGGGGGTGTGCTGCATAAAAGCAGGGCTTTGGGGACTGGAACTTCAGAAATCGCCACAGGACCTAAGAATCCGAGGAGGGAGAAGCTGAGCCGACCTGCAACGACGACACCACCGGTGGAGCCCTGCTGAACCGTCTCACCACTTTTCCCGACGACAGAGGAGATCTCCAGTCCAGAGAGTCTTCTTCCTTTGACTGCTGGGGATAACCAGTTTTGCCTTCTTTTCACTTTCCTGGAGCATCTCGTGGCCGCCTTGCCCGTGCCAAGCACCCCGGCAACCGGAATACCACGGTTTACCACTACCGCGAAGAGAAGTACCTTTTTAACCAAAACTCTGCGGCTGGTTTCTTCCCTGGCAGTGCAACGACCTTCATCTTTCCTCCACAGCGAGACTTCTTCTTCCTCTGGACGAAACACTGACTTGCACCTGCTGCCAGGAACAACTGCCCCCGCTGGAGCTTCCTTCACACTTAAGGTACTGTGTCCCGCCTGGCTTCCCTTGCGACAGATCGTTCGGGGTGACTGTAAAGCCTAGACTTTCTAACCTGGGCTAGCCTGGGACAACCTAGCTAACTTTTCCTGACTTTGATTGCATCCTTTTTGTGCGAACGATCTACAAGACTCTTTGGGCATAACCCCACTGTGTGAACCTGGACCCCTTCTGCTTGCTCTCTCCAAGAGTGGGCCTTGCAATTGACTTCCTGGCTCCCCAGTAGAACTCTGCCTATCCTGCCTTACTGTGGTTCTTTTAAAAGTATTGAAACTTGTGTGCTTCCTTAACGCTGCCTTTTTCCCTCCCTTTCTTTATAACTGATTAGAGTGTCATCTTATGTTAAGCGCTCAACTCTGTCTGAAAAGAAGTGGTGTTTCTCACTAAGACTGGTCTAATAAGTGAATAGGGTTGTATATCTATGAGTGACTGTGTGCTGAATTTACTTACCTCGTTTTTTGCTAGTGTAAATCCCAAGTGTGTCTTTAAATAAATAATTATATACTTTTACACCAAAGCTCTGGTTGGTGTTTGTGCTACTGTGTCTCTGTACCTATGGTGTATACTCTGCATACTGCCTAACTCTTCTTGAGGGAAGTCTGACTGCTCAGCCACAGCTACCAAGTGAATCTGTTTGGTACCGACTGCTACCAAGTGGGTTTACTGCCAAACACCTGTAGTCTTAAATCTTTTGCAGTGGTTCCTAAGGGAACTGCACAGGTTTCTGCCTAACAGGGGCTCTAAGCACACTAAGTCCCAAGAGGGCGTTCACCGACAACTCGAGGGGCAACTCTCCGTGTCGGGAGGAGGCCTGGGGTTCTCGGTCCCGGAGTGATTCCTGCCATTCTTCTTCCTTGTCACGGCATTCTCGGGAACGCAGTCACCGGTTGCCTTCCCCGTCCTCCTTGGAAGATGGAGACGCGAGGAAAGTGGCATGCCTGACGCAGTCCTCGACTCCGGAGGAATGGGCTGCCTTTAAGGAGCAAATGTTGGCGATATTTCAATCGCAGGACACGGGTCCGGTCGCGCCTTGTAACGAAGCCGGCCAGGATTGGTCTCGTACCGTGGCTCGCCTTTGGGTTCGGGTCTGCGACGCGACTCGCATAGGGAACCTTATAGGTCCCGTTTGGACAAGGCTTCGGAGAGTCACAAGAGACGTGCTTATAGGTCTCGATCCACATCCCCAGCGAGACTGCTGCAACAGACTAAGGGCTCAAAGCCGGCGTCCGACTCGGATGTCAACACTTTGCCCTCTTATCAGCCCACGGTGCCGTCTGTACCAGTGTCGACGCCTTCGGCGCTCTAGACGCCAAGGTTGTAACGCTCTCGGCGTCTAAGCCTTCGGCGCCCTCGACACCTTTGGGGATTTTTGCCCGAAATTTGCCATTGAAGTACCCTGATGTGGTGGATCCTCCTACGAAGGCTACTGCGAAGTCTGTGAGGCCAGTATTGAACTCCAGGCCCTCTTCTCTCCCCAGGCCAGGGTTTCAACTCCCTCTGGACGACATATATGAAGAAGAAGAAAGGTCTGATTTTGAGGACCCTGGTGAACTTGGCGTGGCGCCAATCTTTTCTGGAGAGTCATTTGGAGGAGTTCAGGCAAAAACGTCATGCTGCCAGTGGGTTGGACACTTCTCAGGAAGTAGAATTTGGTAGGCCTGAGCCTGGGGCTCATGCTGAGTCTTCATACAGGAGGCTCATGGCTAGGGTCTCTTGAGTATCTGGGCTGGTCCAGTCCTCGTGAAGACTTTGTATAGGATGATCTAACAGACATCTTAGATCAAGGTCCGTCCTCTGACCCGGTGTTACCGTTTCATCTCACTTTACAGAAAAGGGTGGCAGCTGCTTGGGAGTCCCCGGAATCTCTTCCGGCTGTTAATACATCTTTGACAAAAAAGTGCCCCCTTCTGTGACCCCAGCTATTTATCCACTCACCCCACTCCAAATAGTTTGGTGGTTCAGGCTGCTACAGCCACCTCGAGGCAGGCGGCGTACCCTGCCATCCCTCCTGATAGGGACGACAAGCGCTTCAACGGTTTGGCTCAGAAGGTATTTTCTGCGAGGAGCATGGCATTGAAATCTGCCAACTCCACTTGTGCCTTAGCAAGGTTCTCACACACTCTGTGGAACTGTTTCTTTAGCGGCTGAGCTTATTCTCTAGGGTGAAGAAAGGGATGGCTTCTTGGATCTCGTGCAGGACAGCAAGGATGCCATGTGCAGTCGGGTTTGGATATGGCACAGGGTTAGCCGGTCTATGGCTGCGAGCACCGTTATCGAGATTCTGGACGCCATTCTTCATAATCGGCCTGCACCTACGAGGAAATAAGAACACAACAGGTTAGAACTCATATGCATATCGAACGCACGGCCACATCATACAAAAGACTAGAGTTCCCTTGTAAAGACCAACTTACCTGTCACTGTTGAAACTCCATCAGCCTCGAAGGTCTTCCGGACTCTTTGGTCCCGATTTACTGCTCCGTACCTATGGAAATAGAATGAGACATTGCAAGAATAATTATTAGACGAAATACAGACAGCCTAATCGAACAATAGTTATAACAAAAGTCTTATCTTCAAAGTGGATTGGTGGCAGCTGGTCTGGATCAACACTTCCATGGACCAGTGAAGCAACTTGGTCCGATCTACACGCCCCTTCTAGGATAAGCAGGACGGATAGCTCAACATTACAAAACTACAGATGAGCTTCTATGGGAAAGCGCTTGAACACCGTATTTTGGCACAAAAGGGCTGGGGGAAGTCACGATATCCCCACTCCATTTTCATTGCCTCTCCTCTTCACTCAAGAGCAACAACCATCTCCCGAGTTGCAGGTCCAACCACTATCTGGAGGGGAAGGCGATTCCGAGGAGTCAAGGGAGGGCTCCAACCGTGCCCCAACGCCCCCGCGAAGACCAGGTGAATGTAACAAGGTCAGGATTTTCAACCTTCACGCTTGGTATCTGAAAGGTTGAGATACAAGGATTGGGTCCTCCCGGATGACATGATGGAGGTGTTGCTTTTGGCCAGGCTGCCAGCAACAAAATCTCTGTACCGTTGGCATAAGTTTTGCGACTGGTGCAGAGGGCACAATGTTGATTCTTTTCAGTGCTCCATTCCTATGGTTTTGTCTTACTTTCTGTGGCCCACAGGGGCCTTCAAGTAGGTACCATTAAAGGTTACCTGGCGGTGCTGTCTCTTCAAGCGCTCGTCTGAAGAATGTTCTTACTTTAAGATTCTTTTGGTTTCCCAATGCCTTAAAGTACTGACTAATGTGTTCCCGCCGTCTCCTTTCCAGGTGCCGGTTTGGGATTTGAATTTGGTTTTGAAATTTCTCATGGGTGCTCCGTTTGAACCCTTGCGTGCTTGACCTTTGAGAATACTGTCCTTCAAGACTCTGTTCTTGGTTGCGGTTACTTCTGCTCGCAGAGTGAGTGAATTGCAGGCACTTTCCTCTAAGCCACACTTTACTGTGTTTCACAAGGACAGGGTAGTACTGTGGGTACGTCCTTCCTTTCTACCTAAGGTAGTATCTGAGTTTCATTTGAGTCAGAAGTTGGTTGTCCCCTCTTTCTATCCTCTCTCATCCTGGTAAGGCGACTCCATAGGTTGGATCTTAGGAGAGCTTTGAGCTTTAACATTTCTAGGATGTCCAGGGTCAGAGTGGACGATCAACTCTTTGTAGGATATGCTGGACACCGATTGGGCCAGGCTGTTGCCAAACAGACCTTGTCCAGGTTGATTATCCTCACCATTACGGAGTGTTACCGATTGGCAGGTAAGGACCCTCCTGAAGGGTTGCAAGCTCATTCCACTAGGGGCGTGGCTACTTCCACCGCCCTCCAACGGGGAGTTCCTATTAGGAATATTTGTGAGGCTGCTATATGGGCTTCGCTCCACACCTTTGTTAAACATTACTCCCTGGATACGATCCATGGTCAGGATATGGCCTTTGGGAAGGCGGTTCTTTATTCGGCAATCTGATTGGGTACTGTAAATTCTTTTCCCTCCTCCATTTACTGGTACTGCTTTGGGAGGCTGTCAAATGTGTGGAATACGCTCGAGGACACAATCCATTCGAAGAACAAGTTACTTACCAACTGGTAACCTTCTTTCGACTGGATGTTCCTCCAACTTATTCCACATCGCCCTCCCAGCCTGCCCCTCTGGAGAATTTCCTATGCGATAGTAGCTTACGTTTCCGCAAGGCTATGCAGTCAAGCAGGCATGAGACTGGTGCCACAGGTTCTGAGGCAAAAAACTTAAACTGAGGCTACGGGCGCTGTGCGTCCTATTTATAACATCCGGTGACGTCACCCTCGACGGAGGCCTTCGAGGGACATCGACCCGATGTCATCGCCCTATGACACCCTCTGCTGAAAGTTTCCGAAGTGCACAGCTGTGGACATTACATGTCAAAAATGTGGAATACGTTGGAGGAACATCCAGTCGAAAGAACGTTACCATTTGGTAAGTAACTTGTTTGTCGATCACAATGGCACTATCATGGCCCAGGGCTCTGTCCAACCTCATCCTTCTTGACGGGCGTCTTCCATCTCTCCCCTAACCCCCAATCCCCATTGGTGACACACCACCCCTGGTCCCCCCTTGCAAATCTTTTATAGGGGGCAACCAGCTTCACTTAGCTACCCTCAGTTCTCTCTGCCATCAAACACTACTCTCATCTGTCACCCCTTTGAAGACCTTGACCTTGATGTCAGAGATGTGGTTCAAGGCCAGCTCCGCCACTGCTTTTGACACTCTTCTCCCTGAGGGCTACAGGATCCTGTCCAATCCAGGCCGTCTCGGCCTGCTGGTAGGGTGGCTCTGATCTTCCCTGAGTGGGTTCCTGCCACCATCATCCCCACTTAAAACTGCTCATCCTTTGAAAGCCTAGTCTGCAGGTGTTTTGTCTTGCCTACTGTGATGCTGGAAATGCATCGGAGGGTCGGGGCCTCCGTATCCTTGTCCTTTACTGCTTTTTTATCGTGTGTTCTGTCGGTTTTCCGCGCAGGAGTTCAAGTGGGACTCCTGGCGGTGCAGCTCTTTTGGTTTGGTGAATAGACCCATGGGATACCCTTATGACACCCATGGGTAGGGGTACAACCCTGTGCCCCTAGTGTGTTTTTGGGCACCTGTGTGTGACCCACAGAGCAGGGTACGGGCTGGTGGCAGCCCTGAGCGTCCTCCATTTTGGGATACCCAGGCCCTGTCATTGGAATTGGTAGATTCCTGGTGGAGGCAAAATGGCCCCCCTGGCCTCTTGGCCTTCCATCACCTGTTACCCTGATCTTCCCTAAGTCCCGGGAAGCCCTGCCTCTGTCCCTTCCCCCTGACTGGCTGTTGGGTGGAAGTTCTGTATATGGTCATGTGGGGAAGTGCCGACCAGACTGGCTGGAGCCTTCTCAACTACCGTATGTTGTGGATATGCCTGTGGGTGGGACCTGGGTGAATGGAGTGTGTGACGAATATACATTCTATGTTGTGACTGTCTAGTATCTGGTGTTTGACACAGCCCTGCCCGAAAACGGTATGAATGCAGCTTGGAGTGTTGAATGGCTCGGTACTTGTCCAAATACACATAACTTGTTGTGAGTGTCTGGAGAGAAGTGAATGGCCTGAATACCTTGTGTGCCTGATTGGCTGCCTGCATGAATGCCCGTAGTCGTGATTGGATGCTTGAGTGCGACCCAGCGGAATGAATGGGAGATCAACAGTATATCTGGGGACCTCTCACTGCTAGGAATCGTGTTCAGAAGCTGAAGTCCACTACGAGTAACTGGAGTGAAGCTTAACCTTGAGCTCTGCTGGACGAGAAGAATTGCTGTTGCTCTTCTTCGCAATCTGAAAGCTGCTGTTCCTCAAGAACTGACCCAGAGAGGACCTGGTAAGGCACCCTCTTCCCGAGCTATGAGGGACCATCGTACACAGCTGATCTTTGCCTAAGCTCCCTGGTAGACAGACCTTCGACAGGCTGCCGACCCGATAAGGGGACTGCCGCAGAACACCAAGGAGAAGCGCACGGACTGTTGTCCGTCACTGTCGTCGACCTCCGACTGGAGCCGCCGTGCTCCCGTTGCCTAAGAAACTTCATTGATCCAAGGACGCTCTCGTCCGCATTGTCGCTGCTGTATCCTGCTGGAGAAGGCCTGACCGTCGACGCGCCGAGGAGCATCCACCGGTGGGTTTCCCACCACCCAAAGACCACAGAGACGCCGACGACTCGACTCCCTTGCTGGGCCACAGTTCTTTAACTCTTTGCGGTCCAGAACTGTTGACACAGAGGTGCCCTGCACGCCTCTTCCTTGCAGGACGTTTACGCTTCCCCATCAACTAGCACCACTAGGAGCGACGCGGCCACTTCACCGTCGTAGCTCGACCTGTTCTCCGTCGGACTTTCGACCCGTGACTCCTGCCTGAAAGGGAGGACACTCGAAGGGTTGTCGATTTTCCTGACGCAGAACGCTACAACACCAAGGTAATTTGGGGTTGCAGAACTATTGGAAAGTCTAAGGGTGAACAATATATGGACTGGGCTTGTATCTTTCTTCTACAGATTGCCGAGGTAGGGGGGGGGGGGAATCTCCACACCGAACTGTGTCTAGGTAACGGGGCCAGTACTCTGCCTATTGTTCAACCATCTTGCTTTCCTTCCTCTCTACTGCTGGTTACCTCTTTATTTTGATCTGTCATTCTGACCGTATGCACTGTAATAAGATCTAATAACGTTAGTGGTACCACTTTAGAATTGTACATATTTACCATTGTTCATTTTCGGAGTACAAAGTGAGTTATCGTGATCGTGTATATGACTTTGAATATTAATTATATAAAGACTGTGTTTTAAACGAAAGTGTGTGGACATTCCTTTGTGGGGGCTTGGACTACACTGTACTGAAGAACCAGCTCGCATCATCTCCCGAGAAGCTAGGCCTTGATTGCTCGTCCATTGCTACCGTAATAGAGAATCTTGGCAGGGGTCTCTGTGCCTCCCCTCTACCATATAGAGAGCGGAAGTGCAGACCCCCCCACCCCCCGTCTCCGGTTTTACACCTACCTTCTCTCTTACTCTCTCTACCATCTACAGGACCCCCGGACCGACCTTACTCTTCCTTTCACAATGGCCTGATCTGTCGTCTTCTCTTCTTGCCTTCTCCCTAAAGTTATCTTCCTTGGGGACTTTAACATCCATCTCAACTCTCCAGATGTGGCTACTGTTCCTTCGCGACCTCTGTGACACTTTCCCTCGCTGTCCTTCCCTCCGGCCCTACCCACTCTGCCGGACATACCTTCAATGCTCTCATCTCAACAGACCTGCCTCTCTCCAACCCTCTTACTGCCCCTCCCTTTTGGTCTGACCACTCTTTCCTCTCTTCCCACCTTCACCTCCCATGTACCCTGATGCCTCCTCCCGCACTGCCGTCTCCTTCTCTGTCATTCACCCGATGAAGCGTATGTCTGTCGCTGCATTTGCTTCTTCCATCATCCTTCCTCTGCCCTCATTATTTGACTCTCCTTCTGACTGTTATAGCTAATCTCCATCTCTCCATCGCTAGCACCCTGGACGCTCGATGCGCATGAAGCCTACCTCCAAATGCAACTCTTGGTATGACTCTGACTTGGCAGCTTTGAAACACAAGTGCTGGAATTGGCTGGCATCTAGCTCATCCTCAGACAAACTGGCCTGCCGCTTACTCCAAAGGCAAGATCGTCTCAGCACCTGCTCCAAGCCTGCACCTCTGCAGCTGCCAATAACACGGCTGAACTCTTTAAAATCTGCAAGGAACTTGCCAATCGCACATCGGTCTCCTCCACCCTCCTAGGCCCTCTGCTCTGCACTGGCTGCCCACTTCTCCTCAAACTCTGGACATCCTGTCCTCTGTCCTCCCCCACCCCCTCTGTTCTTGCACCTCCCTTGGCCTCCCTCATCCCCCATACACTCCTCCTTCTCGCCCATTGCACCAGATGAGCTCTCTAGAGTTGCCCTCTCTATGAAAGCCTCCTCTTAACAGGTGCTCCTCCAGAACCATCAAGGACAATATTGCATCTCTGCAACCACTCATTTGCCACTGGCTCCTTCCCACAACCCCTTAAGCACTCGTGTGTACCCTCTTCTAAAAAAAACAGTGGTCTGCTGACCCTTCTTGCCCTGCTAACTATCACCATATCTCCATCACCCCTCAAACTTGTGGAGAAGCTGGTCATCCCCCAACTGACTATGCACACTGAAGTGCCTGGCTGCCTCCATAACCACCAGTCCGGTTTCTGGACATCCAGAGGCAGGGAAACAGCTCTCCTGAACAGCCGTGAAGACCTCTCTAATCTGGACTCAAACACCTCCTCTGTTCTGAAACTCCTTGATCGATCTTCTTCCTTTGACACAGCCAACCACTTCATCTGCCTAAACCGTCTCCATGCTATCCTAGGCCTCACAGAAAGGGCACCGGTGTGGCTTACCTCGTTCCTTTCTAACAGACAATCCCATATGAAAATGGGACCTTTTCTCTCCTCCACCTCATTCACTACCTCTTGCGTCCCTTAGGGGTCTATCCTATCACCATGGCTCTTCAACATCTACCTGGCCCCTCTGGCCCACCTGATCTCCACGTTCTCCCCTCATTTCCAGAGTTATGCAGATAACACACAGCTCTCTTTCAAGCTGCCATCCTCTACCTCCTCCGCGTCCTCTAGAGGTGTTTCTAGGGGAGGGCTGAGGGGGCTATAGCCCCGGGTATTTTGGTTGTAGCCCTGGATTGAAGCTCAGGGGCTTGCATGCTAAAGGCTAGCTAGCCCCGAGTCCTGACAGACCCCGCCATTAGCGTAGCCCCAGATCTTTTCCAGACCTTGCAACACCCCTGGCCGCCTCCCTCACATCTGACTGCTTGACTGCTTTTCAGGCATGGTGCTCTGCCAATGATCTCTGCCTTAATGTCAGTAAGACGGAGATCCTTCTCATTGGGACGCCTGCTACTTGTTTCCCCCCTACTCACTGACCAGACTCCTTGGGTCCCCTCACCCACCTGTGAGGCAAAAAACATTGGGCTCATTCTCGCTCTCTCTCTCGCTCGCTTGCTCTCACTTTTCTATCAAAAACCTCTTATTAAATTTGTGTGTGAAATGCGATGAGAAAGCCGACATAACTGTACCTGTTTCTACATATTATATGAGAAATTATGCCAATTACATAAAGAAAAACAAGAGGTGATGGCTGAAAGGTTTAGAATTAATCTTAACCTCTAGCATAACTGTGGGCGCAACCCTCCAGACCATCGTTCTTCTGCCTGCTAAGCCATTATAGAAAGGGGAAAGACTTTATGCAAATCGGGCTTGCTCCCACCTCAAAAGGGGCAGTGCAGCCGGAATCACTAGGGTTGCATTCCTTCTGCATGAGACCACAAGCAACCCCAGACATGTTTCACCCTCATTGGACAACATCAGTGTGGTGTAGTTAGGGTCCTTGGGACCAGAAGGCTCAGACCCACATCTGGGCATAGCCCTCCTATTTGGTGATTATGTAAAAGAAGACTTGATGGCTGGAAGGTGTTGAATTAATCCTAAACTCTGGCATAGCTCTGGGCAACTCACCAGACCATTGTTGTTCAGCCTGTGTACCAATACGGAATGCTAATCAGGCTTGGTCCCACCCCCAACTACATAAAGAAAACACAGCTTGTACTATGTCTATTTTCAAAGCCACCTAAGCAAATTATTTCGCCTTTAATTTCGTAAACTAACATGTCGTTTATTTTCTAATAGAGTGCAGCTTTGTTTCATACATGAAGAAAACTACTTCTCCGAAATAAACTTCTTACTGCAAAGATCAATCCATATATTTCAAAATTGAACCAGTTTTTTAAAAATATTGTGCAATGTATTGCATTCAAAGCATTTAAAATAATGTCACAAGTAAAGTGTTTTGTTCCATTATATCAGAATTATGGGAGAGAAGTCAATGTGATGTCATTATAAATATAGGCCTGCATGTTAAATCAAAACACAAATAATTGTGCATTTAAAATGTTACAAATTTGGCATATTGCAGTATTAGATTGTAAATAATTGTCCCAAATTTGGCCTTTACGGAACTTTTCTGGTTCTTCAGTTTGTCTAATACACAGGTAAAGCTCAGTTGAAAGTGCTAGTGAAAGACAAACTATACTGGAGGTCCCAGGATATTAGTTCAGCCATCTCGAAAGCCAGATCTCCTTATCCAGTAATCGAACATTAAGTCCAGTGCAACAAAAGGATCATGTGCTCAAGCCTCAGAAAAATACCCAATATATAGATAATTTGCATTCCAAATTCTAAACGTGGACTCCCGAGTTAATGATTGTAATTGTTTATTTGTAGAGCACTTATACACAAGTGAAGTGCTTCAAGGCGGGAAGGGTGCAAGGGAAGACAAGTCATTCTTGGGCCTTGATATTTCCGAATGATCTAACAAGAATTAACTAGTATATTAGGCCAGAGTCATTTCTACAAGTGCATGACAGGACTGAAGGAGAGGAGAGGAGGGGAGAAGGGAAGAGCAAACCATCACAGGTCTATGCACAAGTGTTTCAGGCACCGGCCAAACTCTGGAGGGAATGCAATGGGAGGACAGGACAAAACAAACTTGCTAGGCCTAGTGCATTGAAGGTTGTGCACATGCGCAGACGGGACGTGTGAGGGAGGGAGGACAAGTGCGCCTAGTCAATCAGGGCCTGGGTTAAGTGCAGAAGAGGGTGCCTCTCACATGGAACGTAATTCCGAGTGCAGAAGTGCTAGGCATAGTGCAGAAGCCCGGAGGCAAGTGTAGGACTGGCTGGGGGGCCTGGTACCGGTGTAGCTCTGAAGGTGCACCAGGCGACCAGTCAGCAAAACTGAGCAGATTTAGGGAGGAAAGAAAGAGAGGAGCAAAGGGGATTAGTGAGGGAGAGGAGAGAGAAAGAGGAAGGTCTTGAGAAGTTTCCGGAACTTGAGATCTGACTCAAAATGGAGGGAGGCACCTGCATAGGATGAAGTTCTACCCCCAAATCTTTGTTTGGAGAAACGGCTCACTCGCAGAGAGTTGGAAAAGGCTGAGCGGAGGGCTCTGGAAGGGGAGTATTTAGGGAGAAAGTGTTGTAGGTAGTGCGGGACCCCAGAAAGCCTTGTGGACTATGCAGAGCAATAATAGTTTGTCACATGGTGGGCAGCTTTGGGTTTTGGAGCGTTGGCATCATAGGCAATAGGATGCACTGAAAGTTTTAACATTGGCATTAGCTTGCCCATAAAAAACCTCTACCTTGAGCTAATCGAAAAGCCACATGATTCAGCTGCTCACATGATTCATTATGCTGGCACAACCTTTTCATGTATACAGTTCAGCTGAAATAAAGCCGACAATGTAAATGACATTATTTGGCTCATCAAAACGTTCCAGTCTTTTTGAAGAAAATGTTCTGTTATCGTTAAATTCTGCCCTACAAAATGAGATTAAACAATGTTGATATTTATTAACACATTATATAAATATAGACAACTTCATCAAACAAATGTATGCCTGTATTCTGTGTGATCATGGTAATCTACAAATCTTTATTGCATTGATGGGGGGAAAAATCCCTACTGGAAGATATGGAAGAAATATGATCGAGTCCAATTTGTCTAGAACCAACTCTTTTCAGATGTTCAGAATGTGTGACCTGCCAAAATAAGGGTTGCATTCTCTGGGAGGGTCAGCCTGTTAAGCCAACCAATGGGAGTATTTGACCAATCAGAAATGGAGTTGTTATATGACATACTAGGAGGAAAAGTATAGATTATGTAAGCAGAAACCCACAGGAAGTAGAGAGCTCTGGTATTCTAAAGGCTGCAGAAAGGTGAACCTCTCTCCAAAGGGACGAATGCTGAGCTAGGATAATATCTGGAGATGGGAGCGACCATGTGCCTTGTTCAAAAGGAAGCCTGAAGCAGATATTTATTTTATTGAGACCTAATTTTCTTGAGGCACACCTGATTTCCAAAACGCGGATAAAGTGGAGAGTGGGCGGGCCTACCTGACTGGGGGAGGAGGGGATTAGCCAGGGGCTGAGAGAGTCCATCCTGGCTATGTACCTTAAAATAATTATCAAAAGGGGTTGATAAAAAGGCCCAATGCAATTTGGATGTATGCCTTCAAGAATCATTATCTGCCAAGTCCCTGGAATTGGTGGAACTGTCAGGGGAAGCAATTAAGGGGGCTGATTCCAAATAGAATGCTTTAGCCTTTAGTTGTTAAATGCACATTGATTTCTCACTATATACAAAGCCAAATGAGGCCTGATCATTGTGGAACAAATGTAATTTCGAAATGGATTGTATCCTCCCACGTATTCCTCATCTTGTGATAATTTGTTATCTCCAGCTTCGCTGCTTCGGAAAAATAATTTCTCAGCAGAGGGCTCTGTGCTCGAGGTCGTGTCGTCGATTGTCCCTCGACGTACTCCGTACTCTGTCGACGTCACCGATGGTATAAATAGCTTGAGCCGCGCCCGTTGCTTCGGTTCAGTTTTTCCGATCGTTTCGCTATCGATGGCGGCGCGCTTCTATTTTCTGTGAAGAAAATGTCATCTTCGACACCCGGAACTGGGTTTAAGAAGTGTTCAGATTGTGGATCTAAGATGTCGATCACCGATCCCCACCGGATTTGTCTCTGATGTCTCAGTTCCAGTCACCGAACCGACGACTGCGGGTCCTGCCAATCTATGACCGAAAAAGCTCTTCGTGAGAGGAGAGGTAAACTGTTGGTGGGGAGGGAGGCCTCAAAAAAGGTTTTGTCAAAAAGACACAAGAAAGCGACTGATTCTAAGGAATCGGATCGCCATAGGCATTCAGAGATCTCGATCTAGGAGTAGATCGAGACACTCTTCGTCGTCATCGAAAAAATTGAAGAGGAGACGTAGATCTCCCTCATCTTCTTCTTCAGAGTCGACCGAAGAAATTAGTTGTCCGAATAAATCGGATTCTCCCAGTAAGTGGGGAGAATTCCGCAAAAAGATGGAGGTTTTCGAGAATGCGGCCCGACCCCCTCGAAAGACCCTCGAAAAAAGCCATACCCCTAAAGTCGCTCCATTGGACGACAAAGGGAAGTCCAAGGCTACCATGGCTAAGACCAGTAGCGTCGAGGAATCCAAAAAACCTCAAGTCGACGTAAAATCGTCGAAGACTCTTCGAGAGTCGAGCACCTCTCCAGTGCCATGCAAGAAACACAAGTCGTCGAAGACTTCAACAACTTCGTCGACGCCCTCGACGCCGATAATTACGACGCCAAAGCCAAATGCATCATCGACGCCATTATCAAAGTCATCTTCGAAGACACCTTCGAAAAGTTCGAGGGATTTGCCAATTCCTTCGAAGCAGATGGAAGAGGAAGAAAGGAGATTCACTCCTTTGCCCAGGTCAGACTTTTTCAAATCTGTCAGCAATCTATGAAGAGTCTGCTTCAGAAGAAGACGAGGTTACTCCTTTGGGAGTTACTTATGGTACAAGACAGGTTCCTGAGGAACTTATTGACCAGGAATCTAGAATGAGAGACCTGAGTGATACTCTACATTCTGCCAGTGGAGCTGACACATCCCCAGAATTAGAGTTCGCTAAACCGGATCCTGCAGATCATGCAGATGCTGGGTGCAGGCGTCTTATGACCAGGGTAGTTGAATATATGGGTTGGGGTAATACTTTACCCATTTTTTAACAAGATGACATGACGGATATAATCGTCACAGGACCTCAGAAAGATCCTGTTCTCCCTTTCCACAGAGCCCTCCAAAGGACTGTGGAGAAAAACTGGGAGAAGCCAGAAACTATTGCTGCTGCAGATAGCACTTTTCCAAGAAAATATAGACCGGTTGGAACGGATCCTGAATATTTGAATAAACATCTGACTCCAGAGAGTTTAGTCATTCAGGCAGCATCTACTTCAAAACTGCTTATCCAACTATCCCTCCAGATAGAGAGGATAAAAAAATTAATGCCTGGGCACGTAAAGTTTTCACATCAGGCAGTATGGCACTTAAGTCGGCAAATGTCACCTGTACCCTAGCTAGGTTTACCCATACCCTGTGGGACTGTATTTCGGCGGCGGCGGATCATATTCCGGAAGGCGAGGAAAGGGAAGGCTTCCTGAATATAGTCAAAGACGGGAAGGAGGCAATGGGGGAATGTCTCCAGTCTGGACTGGATACTGCTGATAGTATCAGCAGATCCATGGCTGCAAGCGTTGTGCTACGCAGATTTGCGTGGTTGAGGAAGTCGGGGTTTGCACCGGACGTGCAAGCCAGACTTCTCAACATGCCCTTTGATGGCTCGAGGCTCTTTGGCAGAAAGGCTGATGAAAGCCTAGAAAAACTTCAGACCTCGAAAGCGGCAGCTAAATCACTTAGCGTCTCTTTGCGCCAGCCTCTAAAACCCTATTCTGGCTCATCTTCCTGGAGGGGTCGTTCTTTTCGATGATACTCCTCTTTTGGTGGAGGAAGAGGACAGGCTTCTCAAAGGGGAAAAAGAAACTTCCCTCGTGGAACACGAGGAAGAGGTGCAAAATCGGCCTCAGGAGCGACATCTGTACCCTCAGCCGCTCCTGCAGCCGCCTCCAAATCCCTCTGAGATCTTATTACACAAAACACCAGTGGGAGGCAGGATCTCTCAACATCTGAAGGAATGGCGGGGCATTACCTCAGATGCTTGGGCAGTGGAAACAGTAGCCCAAGGTTACTGTCTCTCCTTTCTAAAAAGGCCTCAGAATCATCCACTGGGAGCCAACTCTGCCAAATTTCCAGATCCACTCCTGTTGCAGGAAATTTTAACCCTGCTAGAGAGAGGTGCCATAGAATCGGTACCTGTAGCGGAGAGGAACAGGGGTTGGTACTCCCCATATTTTCTCATCCCAAAAAAAGGACGGAGGACTGAGACGCATCTTGGACTTGAGAAACTTGAACAAGTTCCTCAGGAAGGACAAGTTCAAGATGGTGACTCTTTCTCAGATCCTTCAGGCTCTCCAACTCCAAGATTGGTTGGTATCATTGGACCTTCAGGATGCTTACTTTCATGTGCCAATTCATCCAAAGCACAGAAAGTACCTGAGGTTCGCGATTGGCAATTCTCATTATCAGTTTTGAGTTCTGCCATTCGGGTTGACCTCCGCCCCAAGGGTTTTCACCAAACTGTTGGCGGTTGTGGCAGCAAGTCTCAGGAGAGGAGGTATTCACACATATCCATACCTGGACGACTGGTTGATCAGAGCAAGTTCTCCAGAACAAGCTCAGGAACATCTTTCGATCACCTGCCACTGCCGCCACAAATTGGGCTTCTCCCTCAATTTCAAGAAGTCCCACATGATACCATCCCAGAAACTCCAGTTTATCGGAGCAGTCTTGGACACTTCATCGGGAAAAGCCTCGCCTTCCGAAGTGAGAGCTCTCCACATCCAGCAGATGGTAAAGTTTCAGAATGCCCAACATCTACCGGCCTTCGATTTTCTCAGGTTGCTCTGCCTCATGGCATCCTGTATTTTCCTAGTACCAGAGGCCAGGTTGAGAATGAGATCCCTTCAATGGGAACTCAGAACTCAGTGGTCCCAGTTCTCAGGGAATATGTCGGGTCTTCTGCAAGTTCCGAGCGCAGTTGCTCAGGATCTTCTATGGTGGGCTTGCATCGACAACATTCTCAAGGGAGAGTCTTTTTGGCAACCATGGCCGGAGATAACGGTAGTGACAGACGCCTCACTCACGGGGTGGGGAGCACACACCAACGATCTGACAATCAGCGGTCGTTGGTCTCCATCGGAGTCCAAACTACACATCAACCTTTTGGAGCTGAGGGCAATCAGACTAGCTCTGAAGGCCTTTCTGCCCTCTGAACAGGGAAAGAATGTCCTGATAATGACAGACAACACGGTGGCCATGTACTACCTCAACAAAAGAGGAGGAGTAGGGTCACTGCCACTGTGCAGAGAGGCAATGCAGCTCTGGTTCTGGGCAATACGAGGAAGGAATCTGTCGGCAATTCACCTAGCCGGAGAGAAGAACACGGCGGCAGATGCTCTGAGCAGGCAGAGCATGGTCTCTCACGAGTGGGAGCTGGCTCAGGAAGTCCTTCTGGAGATCTTCGCCCTTTGGGGAACCCCTCATGTGGATCGGTTTGCCACCGCGATCAACCGTAAGTGCGATCAGTACTGCTCAAGGGAATTTCCTCAAAGAGGAGCTCTGGGAGACTCATTCGTAGTGGAGTGGAAGTTTCCACTGCTGTACGCGTTTCCCCCAGTCCCTGTGATTCCTCAAGTAATCAGGAGGTTGAGAAAGTTCAAGAAAACCATGATCCTAATCGCCCCGGATTGGGCCAGGAGGACGTGGTACCCGGACCTTCTAGACATGTCCATCTGCCCTCCAATACGTCTTCCGCAAAGAGGATCTTCTCTCGCAAGAGGAAGGTCGGGTTCTCCATCCAGAGGTCAAGTCACTCAACCTTCACTCATGGTTTCTGAGAGGTGGAGATACAAGGATTGGGATCTTCCGGATTACGTAATGGCAATCTTGCTTTCGGCCAGAAGACCAGCAACAGTCTTTGTATCGATGTCGCTGGAACAGGTTTAGTAACTGGTGCAAAGACAAGGATGTGGACCCTTTTCAGTGTGGCACCCCAATGGTGCTCTTTTCTACTACATCTAGCTAATCTGGGGCTCCAGATTGGAACAATCAAAGGATACCTTGCTGCGCTGTCCATTTTCAAGCGCTCCTCGGAAGAAGTTTCATATTTCAAAATACCGTTAATAATTCAATTCTTAAAGGGGCTTACTAATATATATCCTCCAGTACCTTTTCATGTACCAACTTGGGACTTAAATTTAGTATTCAAATTCTTGACTTGCATACCTTTTGAGCCTCTGCTCTCATGTCCATTGAGGCTTTTGACTCTAAAAACTGTCCTCCTTGTGGCCCTATCATCAGCCCGCAGGGTTAGCGAACTTCAGGCTCTCTCATGCAAACCACCATGTACTATTTTTTATAAAGATAAGGTAGTCCTTAAAGTTAAACCTTCGTTCTTGCCAAAAGTAGTCTCGGACTTCAATTTGTCACAAAAAATAGTACTACCAACCTTTTATCCTCCTCCTCATCTGGGCAAAGAAGAGGAGAGATTACACAGATTAGATCCCAAAAGGGCTCTTAGTTTTTACATCTCAAGGATGGCTAAATTGAGACAAGATGACCAACTATTTGTGGGTTATACTGGTCATAAATTAGGCTTATCGGTAACAAAACAGACCATTTCCTGCTGGATCATATTAGCCATAGTTGAATGCTACAGATTAGCGGGAAAAGAACCACCAGATGGGCTTCGTGCCCATTCTACAAGGGGAATGGCTACTTCTGCGGCTCTAAAGAGGGGGGTCCCAGCAGCAGATATTTGTGCAGCTGCAACCTGGAAAACAATGCATACTTTTGTTAAACAGTATTGTTTGGACACTGCCTCCTCTAACGAGGGTTTATTTGCAAAGGCAGTTCTGCATTCTGTCCATGAAAACTGAAATTAGTACTCCCGCCTCCAAAAATTGATACTGCTATGGGAGCCTATAACAAGATGAGGAATACGTGGGAGGACACAAGGTCGAAAGAATGTTACAGTTGGTAAGTAACTTGTTGTTCTGTGCAGTCTTGTTAAATCATAAGCTTAAAATGTAACGTTGCGTTTTCCCTGGTATAGTTAATATTTTGGTCTTTGAACCGGTGGCCAATGCTCCATAGTCTAACAGAGAATGTATAAATCAAAACCTGTGAAGGACTAGTCATTTAAAGAGTTATTGCGATCGGCCGCCAGGGGACGCACGGATGAAGTTGTGTGCCGTGTGAGCTCGTCCGTCGATGGTCCCTGAAGAGGTCTGAGCCCCCACTTCTTGGACCCCCCCACGACTGGGAATCTGTACTGAGCTGCATGAACGTGTCCCCCACTGGCAGTAGAAAATTTGGCGAAAAAAGGTGACAAATTTTCCCAGAAACGACCAACTGAACAGAACGGCCGTCCACGCAACCAGAAAGTGAAAGTAACCCTTCCCGCCACCCTGCTGGAGTTCCATACAGGCCCTGCTATGGAAACCAGGCCGCCCCTTAACGCAGGAATGTCTCATCGCAGCGCCTGTCCTGCGCCCCCCCCCCCCTCCACACACTTTTGCAGAGCCCATCCAGACGTTTTGGAGCAGCAAAGGAGAGCCCCCAGGACACCAATGTGCCGGCCTCACACGGGCGCTCGCAAAGCGGAAACCGGCAATACCTGGAGGGCTCGCAAATCAGAGGACGACAGCGGCCAGAGGCCATCCAGCCCACATAACGACAGCCCCCCCCCCCCCCCCCCGAGATTGGAAGTTGGCCCAGACGACCGGTGCGCCCCTAACCCGCTGATCGGCTTGGAAGACCAGACCAGCGCGTGATCCGAGGTGCCAGTCGTGCCAGCGCCATCACTGCACAACCAAAGCAGTCGAAGCGGGTGGCCGGCACACGCAGTAAGTAAATGCTGCAAAGCCTCCCATCCCCCCGAGGACGAAGAAGCTGGATGGTGGGTCCGCAGCACCGCCATAGCCCGCACACGGGAATCCTCGGCTTCCGGCTACACGTCGAGTCAGTCCCCAGGGATTGCTCTGATAACCACCGGGACAGCTGAAGATCTGACGGTTGGGCCCCCAGGGCGTGTGCCCTCCTCGGACATACCAGGTGTATCATTAATTCCTAGAGTGCATGGCGAAAAGATCAACGCTCTCCTTTCGGAGTCACCCTTGCACTGTGCCCCGCCGGCAAACTCCGAATCCGCAAGACGCATCCCATAAATTGTGTTGAGATATTGTTGGGTCGATACCCAAAGGGCTTCTACTGCACTTTGTCCACCCCAGCTCGCTCTGATCCCATCTGGTGGCGGCCAGAGTTACATCTACCGGTACTCCAGTGCCCTCCAGATTTATGGACGCTAAGCAGAAGTTGGCAAAGTACAAGTTTTCCCAAGCCCCCAACATACCGCCGACCCCTGACTTCACAAGCATGTCATCCAAAGGCCGTGAGGCAGTTTTAACCAGGGCAGATATCGCTGACCTCACTGAAATGAAGGGAATGAGAGCGGACATAGGGAACAAGATTGATAAAATCACACAGAATCGATAAAATGGAGGAGAGGCTAGAGGAGGTCGAACATAACCAAACCTCATCGAGCACGCTCGAAATGCAGATAGACCAACGTCTTGCAGAAATTGAACTTGAGGAAGAAGAAATCAGTCTAAAGGTCGACGAATTAGAAAATAGAGAACGTTGTAACAACATACGTGTATTTGGCATT
This sequence comes from Ambystoma mexicanum, assembly GCF_040938575.1. Lineage (NCBI taxonomy): Eukaryota > Metazoa > Chordata > Amphibia > Caudata > Ambystomatidae > Ambystoma > Ambystoma mexicanum. Next base: position 1,141,554,341 of record NC_090921.1, on the reverse strand, counting down.
CCGGAGATCGAGGGGGAAACCGAATCACACCTCGAAGTTCTACACGATATCCTGAAGCTACTCTTCAAAGATGACACGGTAGACAAGCCCAAAATTGACCGGATCCATCGTGCCGGGGGCAAACCAGGTGGCCCGAGAACATTACTATCCCGGTTTCACAACTATGCAGGCAGGGCTCGGATTCTGGAAACGGCCAGGCTCACACCGCAAATCTCGATGGGGGAGGCAAATATTGTCATTTTTCAAGATTTATCCTCCCTCACACTGGCGCTGAGAAGAAAATGCCTTCCAATCACTAAACTCAATCACTAAACTTCTCAAAGACTAAGGCATAAGATACCGGTGGGGCTACCCATTCTCGCTGTCATTCGAATGGGACAGAACGAAGACAAAACTAATTTCCGGGAGAGATCTTCAATTGCATCATGGACCTATTGGGCCCTCAGGCAGACGGTGCTGCCACGTGTACACAGAGGAATGAGGTTGGAGAATGGCAAATCAAGGGCCCTCGAAGGAGGATGATACAAGGATCCAGAAAGTTTAGGAGGAACACCTCCCCGTACATGGAACACTGACTGTGTTGCTAATCCGATTGCTTCTCTCGCGAAGAAACGGTGAAGTCGGAGCAAGGTAACACTGAAACAAAGGTGACCCTCGAATTACAGCCTACCACTGAAGAATGACAGCAGGCCTTGGTGAACTGAGGTACTGACAGGAAATAAGGGATCGTATGGCTATCTAAAAGCTACTGAAAACGTTGTATGGACACTCATCGAGTATCACCAGATGGGAGGGTTGTCACCCCCCTCACATCGCCCTACTCGACCCAGGTGGTGTAACCGGGAAACAGACAATGGTAAGGACACGATGTGCACCAATGCATTTCCATGGGCTCTGAAGGGGTTTGTGGGGGATTGAGGACTGGGGGTTGCCCGGTGAAGCAAGAAATGGAGGTGGTATTGAGAGCCAACATAAAACAAAAACTGCCCATACAATGTCTTACTGGGATTCTACTATTGGACTCACATGATTGAGATTCTATGGTTGAAACACAGTTCAGTTAGTTCATGTGTTTATATAATCTAGGGGGGGAGTTGGGGGGGGGGGGGGCCTCATGGTTAAGACGAAATGTATATGAGATCGGGACCATTCGAGGTGCGGTTCCCACTGGTGGTCCGAGGGCGACTGGGTGAACATAACCCGGCCAAATCGGACGCCGCATAGGTTGGGGGGGGGGGGGACAGTGCAAATCGAAGAGTCAGAGGACACGGCTGAGGAAGAAGGGGAGAGGGAGGGAAAGGCAAACTTCGAACTCTTTACGGCAGAGCACCAAGGATACTCATCAGCCTGTGTAGGGCCAGGCAAAACTCGGCTCATTAGACATGTGGCAGGTACCTAGAGCACAGACATTGAGATGGGCGCACTTACTTGGCTATTCCGCGCATATAAATAACATTGGCGACCGCACCTAGACACTGCATGCTACGCATGTGCACACTCAATGTGAAAGGCCTAAACTCCCCCACAAAACGCTCATTAGTAGCTAGAGAATTTAAGAGATCCAATATTGATATTATGTTCCTGCAAGAGACAAAATACCAAAGGGGCACCGAGAAAGGGATCCCCAGTAGTCTGGTGGGGCACGCTTACTGGAGTTCGGGCGTCACCAAAAAAGCTGGGGTGGGAATCCTGATCTGAAAAAGCCTCTGCATGAAGATCCTGAACTCCTGGTCCGACACAGAGGGCAGAGCCACGATAATAGTGGGATCCATCCGGGACACAGTGATGACCCTTGCCACAATTTATGCTCCCAACGAAGGTCAAAAGAGATTCCTTCTTAAAACGACCGAGTGGCTTTTCAACAAGTCGCAGGGCCACAATATTCAAGGGGGGGGGGACTTCAACACATGGATGAACAGCACCATGGATAGGCAAACCACACGTGTCTCCCCAACCCCCCTCCCCCCAGACAAAAGACCACGTAGAAATTAAATCGACCCTGGCCTTGTACGGCCTCTCAGACAGCTGGCGTCATCTACACCCATCTGACAAGGAATTTACCTTTCGGTCCATCCCCCATGATACGCTCACGAGAATAGACTGTGTTTCTCTCTGAGGGCCTAATGAGAATACTGCAGACCGCAAACATACACCCCATTGCCTGGTCTGATCATGACATGGTCGTGGTGGACATGGACTGGGATGGCCTGGTCCGTCGCAATACAAAGTGGAGGTGTAACGAAACCCTGTGGTCGGATGTGGTTTTCAGGCAGGAACTGGAAAACGAAATTAAACAATTCTTCATAACCAATGACATGGGTGAAGTCACAAAAGTAAATGTATGGGAGGCGGCAAAGGCCACTTGGTGCGGGGTCCTAATCAGAGAGGGAGCGAGTAAGAAGAGAGAATGCACCTTATTGGGGACTAACATCAGAAAGAAACTAGACACATCACAGAGCCTAGCACAGACGTCCCCACAAAACAGAGCCAGACACCTTGCTGAAGCCAAAGACCTAAGGGAGGAGCTAAAAGCCCTGGAAATGGGTAGGGTAGCTCAGACCTTACAATACCTTGAGCAAAAATACTACGAGAAGGGAGACAAAGCTGACGCCCTCCTTTCGGCAAGGCTTTGTGCACAACGGGCAGAAAGATGGGTGGACACGATAGAGAGGACAGAGGGTACCTTCATAGACACAGTTGAATCTTCCCCAGAAGGCATACAAGAGGCATTTGCCTTCTTTTATGAAGACTTATTTCTGATGTTTGTTAATCTGCTTAGAATCACATGCTGTGCATAGGTCCGACATCCAGTGGTCACTGCGGAATATTGCATTTTGTTTTTCGTAGTCGAAAAGGGGACGTCGACAAGGCGCGTCTGTAACACTATCCCTATAGTGACATGTGTTGTACCCACAATCCCTCACGCGTCGAGGTCCCTCAGATTGTTTTTTTCCGCCCAGCTACTGGTCGCCTTTATGCAGAGCTCCTCGAGAGACATTGCCAGATAGTTTCTTCGACCTTTGGTCGTTTGTTATTAATATCAATAAGGTAGATCCCTCCCTCAACGCAGAGCCGTTTCTCCGCCGAGCAAGATCTTCGACGGAAGGACGAGCGGAGGGGATCCTTCGGCGCTGCCGAACACGTGGCCTGGCCTCGCCGGCCATACACAGTAGGGAGAGTGGGGTTTTGTGGTCGGTCTTTCTTTTCTTTAAGAATGCCTTTCTCTTTCCCCTCCGTCTTTCGAGGTCGTAGTCACACTTATTACCCTCAGCTATGGAGAGGACGCCATTTAGGTTTTGCCCGCTTTGCAAGGGTAAATATACCTGGAAGGATAAGCACAAACGGTGCAACCGTTGCTTACGCTTCGGTCACCAGGAGGACGGCTGTGCGGCCTGTAAATTACTAAAGCCCAAAACTCTAAAAGACTGCAGGGTCAAAAGGTGGGCGGCCTACGCCATGTCTAGGCCTGACTCCTTGCCCGCTGCCGCCGCCGAGTGTGACGAGGACAGTGACTACACGGCCCCCGTAACGGAGGCTGTAGACCTCTCAAAGGAGCGTTCACGCTCGTCGTCCGTCCCCGGCCCCGACAAGCCCGGCTCACGCCCAGTTTATGGGGATGAACACCCCGGCGACAAGGACGCACACAGAAAAACACCAAAGCACATACCCCCCGGCACACATTCGTCGAAGACAGCGGCAGCCATAGCGCCAACGGGGACGCCGGGCCCACAGACGTCTTCCGCCGACCGTAAGGGTCGTCAGCCCTCCCCGCCACCGCTTCCGCGACAGGCGACTGGGCACTCTAAAAATAAGGGCGCTAACACCAAAATTTCCGGCGACGCACATCGCAAGAGCGCTCACGTTGCCAACAATGACTCGACGGGCAAGGACTCGACGAGCAAAGGCTCGACGTTTCATAGCGCGACGGCGACCGATCCCTCGGAAGAGAGAATGATCGCCGAAAGCCTCGCGCGCATAGCATCTAAGGACGGCCCAAGACGTACGGCGAGTGAAACGCCGAAAACCGCGCACAAGGCCAAAGATACGCCGAAGGCGCCGGAAAACAGATCAGGCCAGTTCCCGACGCCGATAGAAGGCGAAGGCTCTCTTTCTTCGACGTTATGGGACAGAACCAGACAATTACAGGAGGAAGAAACCCCCTTTTCTCTTTTCTTTCCCAGACCGTCCTGGCCGACCTCAGTGGACCTTTGAAGGGTTCCAGACCTGTATGGACAAACTACATAGGTTCATGTCCATCCCAGAAGACAGGGCACCCAAGAGACCAAGGGAGGCACCCCTGGAGAGTCCAAGGGCTAAATACCAGAAGTTTTATAACCCCATACAGGAGGACATAAACTCTTACAAAGCCACTGAGGAAGACACCTGAGGAAGATGAGTTCACCTATTTTGAGGACCAACAAGAAGAGGAAGGTTTTCACGAGGAAACTAACCTATGTGAGGAAGGATTCCAGGAAGACACAGGCGAGGGCGACCCAAATCCCTGGCAGTCACCGGCTAGGTCGATGACACAGGCAGTAGCAGTATAGTCATCAGGTCTACTGAAACTACACCAGTCAGGAACCCTTCGCCTGTCGATGATCAACCTACCTTCAATGCACTGCTGAAGAAGGCAGCAGCACATTTCAAAATCGAAACTGGGGAGGTCACCCCAGACACCGATTTTGTGGAGAGGATTATCAAAGAAAAACCCCCCACTAGCCAGGTTATACCCATCCTCGCCTCAGTTAAGAGACCGGTCGTGACCAACACCAGGAAAAGGGCAGGAGTCCCACTATCTACTAGCGAGGCACCCCCAGATAAAGAGGGGAAGAAGCTGTATGCCCTAGCCAAGAGAATCACCACCTGTGCAGCATTCTCTACCAGAATCGCCAATAATAATACCCTATTGGTAAGCTACGCCGATGCTCAATGGGCTAAGCTCAGACAGCACATCGAAGAAGCTCCCGAACCCCTAAGGACTCGTTTACTGGCTACAGTTAACGAGGGCTCTCTGGTCAATCAAAGCATCGTCAAGAATACCCTCGATGCAGCAGAGACGGCTGGCCGCACTTTGGTACAAGGAATTTTACTGAAGCGTCACGTCTGGCTTCCGGATTTAAGGCGGAAACACAAGCGTCCCTTATTAATAAACCCATAGAGGAGTCCAACCTCTTTGGGAGAGCAGTGGATGACGCGCTGGAGAACGCGAAGAAAGAATTTGATACAATAAAGACCTTAGACCAAATTTCAAAACCCCCTAACAGGCGGGGATTTGGTAATAAGTGCTTTTTTCGTGGCCAACGCCAGCAACAAAACCAACAGTACTCTGCCAGCAACTACCAGAGTAATAGCGGCCAGTACAATCAGAGGGGTCAACGTCGTGGCAAGGGAAGAGGCCGGGGTTCCACCCCCAGAGGCTCCCAAGCCAACAACACCACCAAGTGACGCGAAGATTCGCGTCCCCTCCCATGCAACGCCGGTCGGGGGCTTGTTAACATCCTTTCTTCCAGCATGGGAGGGAATAACATCAGACCGCTGGGTACTTTCCACCGTAGCCCGCGGCTACTGTATAGAGTTCAACAGTTCCCCAACATACAGACCCCCGAGGGGACGCCGCATGACACCAGAAAACCTCGCCATCCTTCTCCAAGAAGTAGACCAACTGCTGGAAAAAGGAGCCATAGAGGTCGTGCCTCTATCTCAGGTAATGGAAGGTATTTATTCAGTGTACTTCCTTGTACCCAAAAAGGATCTAACCATGCGCCCTGTATTAGATCTGCGGCCAGCGAACAAGTTTGTCAAACCCCAAAAGTTTCGTATGGTGACCTTACAGGAAGTGATCCCACTGCTATCACAGGGAGATTACATGACAACACTGGACATGAAAGATGCATACTTTCATATTTTAATGTTGCCAGCGCACAGAAAATACCTCAGGTTCATGATAGAGGGCAAACACTACCAGTTCAGAGTGCTACCCTTTGGCATAGCATCTGCACCAAGGGTATTCACGAAAGTACTGGCAGTGGCAGCGGCCCACCTGCGCAGGTTATCCATCCCAGTATACCCTTTCCTCGACGACTGGCTCATAACAGGGGATTCTTACGAGACATGCTTCTCAAACACCCAAAAGACTGTAGACCTTTTGTTCCAACTGGGCTTCTCCATCAACGAGAAGAAGTCCAGCTTAGACCCCAGCCAAGTCAAACAATTCCTAGGGGCTCTAATTTGAACAAAGGACGGCCTCGTCTTCCCCTCCAACGAGAGGGTCCAAAACATGCTGTTTCAGATCCCCCAATATGTAGCAGGTCGAGAGATGACGGTGCGCAAAGCGATGCGATTGCTAGGAATGATGGCGTCGTGTATTTATTTGGTACCTCACGCGCGCCTGCGCCCAATGCAAAAGTGGCTCAACAGCCAGTGGTGTCAGGCCAGCGGACAATGGGACGATCTAGTGGTGGTCTCGCAAGCCTTGGTTCTCTCGCTACGGTGGTGGACAAAGGAAAACCTGATAATGGGGAAACCCTTTGCCACAACCGCGGTGGAGGCCACTCTAACCACGGACGCATCCCTCACAGGATGGGGGGGCTCACCTATCCCATCAGACTGCTCACGGAGCGTGGACTCCGAGCTTAGCATCCAAGCATATAAACCTGCTGGAACTTCTAGCGGTGTTCAAAGCACTAAAAGCCTTTCAGGAACACCTACAAGGAAAGACAGTGATGGTCCTCACAGACAGCACCACAGCCATGTACTACATCAACAAGCAGGGGGGCACCCACTCTCCAGGACTGTCCAAGCTGTCCCAGAATATATGGAAGTGGGCTCTCAAACACATGTTCCTACTGTCACAACACGTACCAGGGGAACTCCATCTGCTAGCAGACGAACTCAGCAGAGACTTCCCCCTGCCCGAAGAGTACTAATGGCAATTGCACGAAGACATCGTCTTAGAAGTCTTCACGCAATGTGGATTCCCGGAAATGGACCTGTTCGCAACTCTGGAGAACTCACAATGCCAAAGTTATGCCTCCAGGTACCCCCAGAACCAGTCCAAGGGGAACGGTCTGTCGATTCAATGGTCAGGGAAATTTGTTTACGCCTTTACCCCGACTCCCCTTCTCAACAAAGTGGTGCACAAGATGCACCAGGAGCAGGTTACCATGATACTAGTGGCCCCAATGTGGGCCCAGCAGCCATGGTTCGCTCACTTGATGGAGATGTCTCTATCTCCCCCAGTGAAACTTCCCTGCCCGTACAACATGCTGTCACAGGACAAGGGCAGGACACTGCATCCATGCTCTCAGACCATGAACTTAGCAGCCTGGCTCCTGAGATCATAGAATTTGGACATCTACAACTCCCGCAGAGATGTATGGACATCCTCAGGGAAGCCAGAAAACCTAATACTCGCCACTGCTATTCTAGCAAGTGGAAACGATTTGTCATCTGGTGTAGAGGTAAGAGCATCAACCCGGTTGACTGCTCTCCCACACACAATGTTCTGTACTTGACCCATTTACTGGATTCAGGTCTAGTGTTCAATTCCATTAAAGTCCACCTGGCGGCACTTTCTGCATACACCACTTCCCAACTTAGTGTCATGGTGGAAGATACCAGTTATCAATGCCTTCATGGAGGGGGTAAAGAGAATACACCCTCCGATAGCTAACCCAGCTCCCGGATGGGACTTAAATGTGGTACTTTCTAGACTCATGGGCCCTCCTTTTGAACCCATGCACAAGGCAACTCTTAAAGACCTCATTCTTAAGACTGCTTTCCTAATAGCTATCACCTCCATTAGGAGAGTAAGTGAACTACAGGCTCTTTCTGTTCTAGACCCCTTCGTAACAGTTCACAAGGATAAGGTGGTTCTACGCACACACCCAAGGTTTGCACCAAAATTCATCTCGAAATTCCATGTAAACCAGTCAATAGAACTACCAACGTTCTTTCAAAACCCTTCCAGCTTGGGAGAAAAAAAGTCTGCATACACTAGATGTACGCAGAGCTGTCATGTTCTACATGGAAAGAACCAGACCACTCAGAAAGACTAATCAGTTCTTTGTCTCTGTGGCAGCAGGAAGAGAAGGAGATGCAGTCTCAAAGTCCACTATATCTAGATGGATTGTTCAATGCATCACTCTGTTACACTCTTGCTAAGAGAGAACTACCCTTCAAGCCAAGAGCACATTCCACTCGAGGCACTGGGGCTTCCATAGCGTTCATTGCAAATGTTCCCCTTGAGTCCATCTGCAAAGCGGCTACCTGGAGTTCTGTGCACACCTTTACAAAACACTACTGTCTAGATGCACATCTGACTCCCAGGTGGGACAGGCAGTATTAAGACATCTTTTCTCTACTGTTCCTTCTCATAACCCACCGCCAACTCCGGGTACTGCTCGCTAGTCTATGCACAGCATGTGATTCTAAGCAGATTAACAAACATCAGAAGACAATGCATTACTTACCGTAAAAGCATTTCTGATGGTTGTATCTGCTTAGATTCACATGCGCCCACCCTTCCTCCCCGCTCGGATGGAAGGAACATAGACACCTTTCTACATCTCTCTCTCTTTTCTGTACTCACTCACGTATAGAAGGCTCCCTCAGGGCAGAAAAAATACAAACAGAGGGACCACGGCGCGTGAGGGATTGTGGGTACAACGCACGTCACTATAGGGATAGTGTTACAGACACGCCTTGTCGACGTCCCCTTTTTGACTACGAAAAACAAAATGCAATACTCTGCAGTGACCACTGGATGTCGGACCTATGCACAGCATGTGAATCTAAGCAGATACAACCATCAGAAATGCTTTTACGGTAAGTAATGCATTGTCATACCAGCGACTCCCCCCCTCCCCCCCAATGGGGAGTGTAGACGCTTAACTCAGAGACAGATCTCCCTACACTCACACGTCTCGAGGCTGAAGCCCTCGACGCACTGGTCACCGGGGACGAGGTTGCCGAGGCCATCAAGTGTCTTAAAGTCAGGGAAGGCACCAGGAGATGATGGCTTTACACCCGTCTTCTATAAAACGTTCACTGCGTTCCTCACTCCCTTCCAAGTTACCCTATTTAATAATATCTTTGAAACGGGACAGGCACCCCCGTCCTTTGCCCAGGCCCTCCTAAGAGTCATTCCGAAAGAAGGTAGAGACCCAAAACATTGCATCATTTCGTCCCATATCACTCCTCAACATAGACGCCAAAATATATGCAAGAGTAATCGCAGCCAGACTAGAAACGCACCTACCTAAATTGATACTCTCGGATCAAGTTGGCTTTGTAATGGGAAGACAGGGAGCGGATACAATGAGGAAAACACTACACCTGATACGTGAGGCGCAGGGGAAAAGTGACGACCCATCCGTCCTGTTGCTTGGTGCCGAAAAGGCCTTCGACAGAGTGGACTGGGAGTTCCTGGAAAGGGTCTTAGTCTGGATAGGTCTCGACCCCAAACTCTGCCGCGCCATCAAGGCAATATACTCATCTCCCATGACCTCCGTGACAGTGAACGGTGGCTACTCAAGATGGTTTCCACTGGAAAGAGGAACCAGACAGGGCTGCCCACTATCCGCCATACTATTTGTGATGGCCCTTGAACCATTGGCGCTGAAGGTTAAGGCTTGACAAAAGGGTGGAGGGAATTATAGTTGGGGACCAAGAATACAAACTAGGCCTCTCTGCAGATATTCTCCTACACACAACCAACCCCCTAAGTTCGATACTGGCTGCTATGGAGATAATTGAGGAATATGGCCAACTGGCGGGCTTGAAAATTAATACAGCAAAATCGGTCCTCCTTCCGATTGACAAAAATAGGGACTCGGAGGTTGATAGATTTGCACCTCTAGGTATGAAGGTCCGTCTCGCCACGATGCGGTACCTGGGTATCAATGTGTCTCGAAACCTAGGTGACTTATTTGAAGCCAACTTCCCCCCGATACTATACACGCTCCAAAAAGATATTGCCCGGTGGACAAAGCTTACCATCTTGTGGATGGGCCATTTGAACACCATTAAAATGGTAATTCCACCGAAGCTGCTCTACTACCTAAAGAATCGTTGTGACCGCTAAAAAAGTTCTACACACCTTTCTTTGGCAAAACAAAAAACCAAGGGTCCCTGCTGCTTTAATTCATCTTCGGAAAGACGATGGGGGCGGGGGGGTGTAGGCCTCCTGAACATAGAGCTCTATTATAGGGCAGCTCAATTAAGAGTGCTAATCCCGCATGTCAGACAACAAAAAGACCTCCAATGGATAGCTCTAGATAACTATCACCTGCGCCCATTTATCGTGGGAGAATGGTTATGGGTACCCAGACCCCAGTTACGAAATAATATTAAAAACCATCCCATCCTCGGAACCTTATGGGCCATATGGAAACAAGACAGGGGTATGAAAGGAGTCACGACATGGCCCTCCCCACTAGCACACTTATGGGCACCCGGCATTCGAGATGATATCCCTGATCCAGGTAGGATTGAATCATGGTACCAGGCGGGGCTTGAAAGGGCAGGGCAACTACGGCGAAATAACACATTCATCTCCATCCAGGAACTGGAAGAGGCCCTTGGCATAGGCCCACTCTGTTTTCCTATATTTGAGACTGAAAGGCGTCATGACCCGTGAGGTCTGGAAGGAGGCCCTACAAAGAGACTTCTCCATTTGAAAGCATTCTAGATACATATCTGTGCTCCAATGGCCTCATAAGTGCAATGTACACAGCGTTAGTAGGAACCAATATAACCCCCTCAACCACTTTGCGACAGAAATGGGAAAAGGACCTTGGCAGACATCTCTCCCCAAAGACATGGCTTAAGATATGCAGAAGGACCTCCAAAACCTCTAGCTCATGCCAGTACAAATTGCATGGAATCAAGCTCCTCTACAGATGGCAGTACGACCCGCTTAGACTAGCTAAGATGTATCAGGATGTAAGTCCTTCTTGTTGGCGGGGCTGTGGCCAGAAAGCAGATTACTGGCACATGTGGTGGGGATGCAAGGCGGTCCAAGCTTACTGGGACGAAGTCCTCAGCTTTATCAAAGAGCTCTAAGGGGAGGAGAGGGAGAAGCAACCACTCACGATCCTATTTAGCCTGGTTGAGACGGATGAACAAACACCTGAGGTACCCAAAATGACAAATGGGCTCCTGCCTCACGACTGTGTGGAAAAGGGCAAGTCTACAAACCAAAGCGGAGTGGATCAATGTCTCCCGTAATATTTACAATATGGACATGCTCACAGCCGCCATCCATGGCGATCGCACCTCCATTGACAATGAGTGGTCCGAATTTCCGAACCAAGTACATTACTGTGTGCAGTACATTGTAGCCAAGTCGCCAGTTTTTTGTTCTGTCTAATGCTTCAATGTTAATCCCAACATGTCATATGTAAGTACCATTGCTTCAAATTACGAATGTGCCTACTAACTCCGCCGTCGATCTATGCAAATCAGTGAGACCATCTCTCGCCTCAAGGGTTGCAGGGTGGGGGAGAGGGGTAGGGGTTAAGTTGGGTTTACGAGATTTTATGGGTGCTTGTATTGCACATAAGTTATTTCACAATCGTAATGTAAGCTGCAATATCCTTGTTGAAAACCAATAAAACCAATTTTCAAAAAAAGTTATTGCAATGAAACCGAGCTTAGCTGGGCCATTTCCGTTGCATAAAAAAATGAGGCAATTTTAAAGAAAATTCAAGCCTGGTGCATACCGCTCCGTAGAAAGAGGAGAACCCTGCTCTTGTTGGACCTAATCTGCAAAGTGAAGTGAGAGGGATACTTATCATTACACCATCAGAAAAATCATAAAACGATATACTCCTATGTCCCGTCCCCTTTCCTCCATACTTTTTGGGATATTCCTCTTCTGCTCCGGTTCAGCGGTCGCGTAGTCTTCAGTCTATGCCGGATCGTTTGGGATTTGCCACTTGTTCCTCTTGCGAACTTCGCTTCGCTAGGGCGGATCCCAATTCTATCTGCTTGGAGTGTCTAGGACCGGATCACCGTTGGGACATTTCTACTGCGACTCCCTTTCAGTCCGAACACTTCAGCGTCATCTTCGTCGGTGGGAGAAGATCTTCCAGAGTTCCTCCATCGCATTTTCAACTTTTCATCGAAGACGCCTGGTAAGTTCCTTTCATGTCGACTGCTCATTGACTTCTGTAAACTAAAAGGATCACCCATCTTGACTTATGCTGCTGAGGCGAACTCTTTTCTGGCTCCCGAGCTCTGGCGCTTGCTGGAAGGATTGTTTTGGAAAAGTTTTGAGGCTTCCAACTTCTCTACCCATTGAATGCGTGAGGAAAGAACTGGGGCTAACCTCCAGAAATCTGACCCTATACAGCAAATGCGTTGTGCCTCTGGAAAGAAGTGGCTTTTTGACCATTAACGAAGCGCTGTCCACTAAACAGGTTCCATTCTTAATACTTGGCAGAAAACTTGCAAGTGCGTCTTGGACAATATTTCTCAATCACGCTCCCCTATTTAGACAGATTCCCTTCTCCTAAAGAAAGTCACCAATTCCTGAGATTCCGCCTGAACCTCTACCCCACAAGAGAAGTTATGGAAAAGGACCAAAAACGGGGATGATCGGACCTTGTTATGTCGTTGCTGTGGTCAGGAGACTGAAACGCTATACAATTTGATAATGAGTTGTACCTCATTAACACTTCTCAGAGACAAATGGTTGGCAAAACATTTTGAGAATTTTAAACTTAAACCGCCTTTAGAGAGGTGGTCTATCTTAAGATGGGGAGGAAAAGTTTCTCTGACTTTGGCACTGTTGAACTTTGTGAGAAATATTTTTAACTTTGGACACTTAGTTTTTCTATGATCCATGAACTTAATTATGTATATATTGGTCCAGTGCCTCCGTTCTTCAATACTGCTTTGTCTGAACATTGTGATTTGTTTACTTTTTTAACTTTTTTTATCCCCTTTTAGAGTTGGTTCACTTTTTGTCCTTTTTCTTTTTTATTCACTTTCTTTTTTTACATGTGTGCATTTAAAGTTTTTTTGGAAACTCTGATGCAATAAAAAGAAAGTTCCTTACTTTTCAGGGCACCCCAGCTGGGGGGGGGACTCCTTCCAAGGGTCCTCTAGGTCCGGGAGGGGCTCCAAAAGCTCTGCTACCAGGGTTTCCCCTGCGGTGCCTCGCAGGCCTAACGGGCGTACCAGGGTTTTCGCTGAGGGTTCCTGTGAGGGGCCTGCCTATACCGGATCACGATCCGAGGTCCACCAATCAGGTGCTAATAGCCAGCATAGTCGTGCTGAGGCGTTGGGTACCGGAGTTCGCTCTGAGGCCTCCTTGTTTGGAGCTTCCCACACAGACACCGGGGTACGCCCTGAGGCCTCTGTTGAGATTTTCTGTACTGAACCACGGTTCTAGGCCCCAATCAGGGGAGCTGTAAAGACCGGACTCTGTTCCGAGGTTCCTCTTATCGGGGCTAAGGTGTGTACCAACAGAACTGAGAGGCCTGTCAAGGTCTTATCTGTGAGGTGGATTCCTCGACTTTCCCGCGCTTGCTGCTTTACCGGTTCTGTTCAGGGAGAGGTAACCGTAACTCCTCTGCTACCGGCTGTGTCGAGGGTCCTCCTTTGGAGGCTAATTCAAGGGACAGGATGTCCAGTAAACATCCAAGGCCCCATAGTACTGTCTCTGCCGAGGATCCTTGTGTCAAGGCTAAAATGTCAGTCAAGTCCCTTACCAGTCTGGGCATTCAACTACATCATCTACACGTGACGTAGTTCTCCTCAGTTCACAAAATGGTGGGCCTTCCCGCATGGTCTACGGTGGCCATTTTGGATTCTTCCCTCACACCCACGTGATTGTTTTGGTGAACTGTTTCCACGGGTCAGTGCAAACCCGTTCTGCCCTTCTTATGACTGGTGCGCTTCCTCGCAGCCTCTTTGTTTCAGAGACTTATGCACTCTGACCCCATGAGGGGGTACTTTAAGAGCGTTTCTTGTAGCTCTGTCACCCGGGTTTCCCAAAGGGCCTAACGGGTGTACCGGAGATTCCTCTGAGGGTTCTGACGGACCTGCCAGTACCGGGCATTGTTCCGAGGTTCACCATCACAGTGCTAAGGTTAAGCCCAGTTCGGCTGGGTGCTGGGAGACCAGAGTTCACCCTGAGGTCTCAGTTTCTGGAGCTTACCATGCTTTAACCAGGATGAATCCCGACTCGAGGCCCCTTTTAAGGGGGCTTTGCGTACTGGGTTGAAACCTGAGGTTCCTCTTGTGGAGGCTAGTCTATATCGTCGGCTCCGAGGGGCCTTCTTGGAGGGTCTTGTCAGTGAGGTATTGTCCTCAACTGTCCCATGCTCAGGGTCGTGGTGGTATCGGTTCTGTCGAGGGGGCAAAGATGGGGGAAGGGGGTCATGGACTGCATTCCCTCTGGTACTGGCTTGTCCGAGGTTCCTCCGGGAGGCTAATTTTGAGACTGGTTCGATGATGTTGACTAAACATTCGAGACCACCCACTACCGGCTCTGCCGAGGTTCCTTGTAAGGCTAAAGTGTTACTTAAGCCCCTGACTCTCCTGAGGAGGCAATTGCCTCAGCTATGCATGTGACGCACTTCTCTTCAGGTGGCGACAAAATGGCGGTCGAAACTGCGTGGCCTACGGCAGCCATTTTGGATACCTCCCTTATACCTACATTCGCAACGTATGGTGCTGGGAGCATTCTTTTCGGTAATAGTAACCCATTCCACCCTTCTTTGTCCGGTGTGCGTGGGCTCCGCTGCCTCATACTGTCGCGCTCCCTCCTGCTTTTGCTCCTCTTATCTATGTGGACCCGGCCGGGGGTGGACCCTCCTGGCAACCATCCTCCTAAGCCCTCGGCTAAGGATGGGGTTTTTGGGAAGTTTCAGATGCTCATGCACTTTGACCGTATGAGGATGTATTTCAAGCGTCTTTTCACTCCTGTTCCACCCTGTCCCTGGCAGCTCCGATTTAGTTTTTCTTTTATAACCTGAGGCGGTAGGTCAGGACGACCAGTCTTCTGTTTCTGCCTTGTTGGAATGAGCCTTAAGCGGATGAGGACGGCGATGAGCAGCCCCTCTTGGTGAGAGCATTCCATGACTGTGAGGGGGCTTGTGTAGCTCTGTTACCAGGGATTCCCCTGAGGTGCCTTAAGGGCCTAATAGGCGCATCAGAGTGTTCTCCAAGGGTCCCTCGGAGGACCTGCCAAAACTAGACTTGGTTCCGAGGTTCACCATTGTGGTGATAAGTTGTCTTTGGCTCTGGGTACCGGGGTTCGCCCTGAGGTCTCCATTTTTGGAGCTTTCCACACTGATACCAGGGTACGCCATGATGTCTGTTTCTGGTTTCTGGTGCTTGTCACACTGAGCCACAGCTCGAGGCCCATCTTGAGGGAGCTATATGTCACGGGTTAAAACCCAAGGTTCCTCTAAATACAGTACTGACTGAGTCGAGGGATCCTCTAAGGGGCCTGTCGGTAGAGTACATTCCTCAACCGTCCCACTCCCGGGTTTGTGGTGGTACCGATTCTGTCGAGGGGGCAAAGACGGTGATCAGCAACAGGCCTTCCAGTACCGGCTCTGCCGAGGTTCCTCCATTGGAAGATAATTCTGGGTCACTTCCTAGGATGTCCAGTAAACATCCTAGATCTGCCAGCACTGGCTTGGCCGAGGATCCTTGTTTCAAGGCTAAGTGTTTCTTAAGTCCCCTGACTCCCCTGAGGGGACAGTTGCAACATTTCCTCTTATGACGCAGCTCTCTTCAGGTGCTGACTAAATGGCGGCCCAACCTTGGTCCATGGCAGCCATTTTGGATACCTCCCTTACATCAACCTTCATGACGACTGGTGCTGGGAATGTTTCTTTTGGGGCTGAGCAGTTTTTCCACACTATGTGGACAACAAAGACCCATTTTGTCGTCCTGGCGACAGCTTCAGCTAAGGCCCCTTGTACACAGAGGTCAGGGTCCCACACTTGGTGCTTCTCTGGGATCAGGGGGTTTCAGGGGCACCGTGCGCGCTGATCTGAAACTACTTTTGGTAGCCCTGTCTTAAGCGGCACCGGCAAGGTGGTTGGTTTTCTCTCGGCCATCAGTCTCCTCTACAGGGACAGGTAATCTCCCTGCCGACAAATCACTAAATTATATTTTTTGTTGGTCACACTACACTTCGATGAGAGGACGAATCTCGTCTCATCTGGAGGCGTGGCAAACTATAACCGAAGACTACTGGTGTTTGTCCATCATTAAGGCGGGTTTTCCCTTGCCCTTTCCACCTGCCCCACCCTTCAAACCTTTTACGAAACTTCTATACCTCAGTGGGGGAACCTGTTCCCCACATGGAGCAAGGGAGGGGCTAGTATTGCTGTCCTTTCACAGTGCTCAACCGGGCTGCCCTGCGCACTATCTTCCATCTTTCTGAGGGAAATTCAAGTTGGGCACGCCCTTGCCAAATAAAGTCCTATCTCTGGAAAGGCAATTGGCTCAGTGTGGTGGTCTTCCAGGATGCGTAAATGCACATTCTCTGGAGCCCGCTTATGAAGTATCTGCGGTTCTCAGTGGGAGCAGAACACTTCAGATTTGGGTACTCCCTTTGGTCTCAGCTCAGTGAGACGCAACGGGAACTCCTCTGAGGTGCCCCACAACGGTCTCCCAATACCAGATCTTCTTCCAAGACTCCCCATTTGGGGCTAAGGCTGACCCCAGTTCTGCTGTGGCTTTGGATACCAGGGTTCGCCCCGAGGCTTCTCCATCTGGAGCTAACTGTACCGAGTCTTGGCTTGAGGCCCCTCTCGGGGTGGCTGTAAGACCAGGGTTAAACCTGATGTCCCCTGATTGGGGCTAAATTGGTCACCAACAGAACTGAGAGTCCCTCATCGATGGTCCTGGCTGTAAGGTATATCCCTAAGCTTTTCCGTGCAAGTGGCCGTGGTGATACCGGTTCTGTTGAGGGGACGAAAGAAGGCGGTCACGTACCACGGACCTTCCTGTACCGGCTCTTACGAGGATCCTCCACTAGAGGCTAATTCTGGGTAAGCCCCTGACGTGTCGAGTAAACGCCCTAGATCTGCCAGTACCGGCTCTGCCGAGGTTCCTTGTTTCAAGGCTAGGATGGCACGCAAGGCCCCTGACTCCCCTGGGGAGACTATTGCTTCACTTGCTCCTGTGACGAAGTTCGCCTCTGGCGTGTGATAATAGCGGGCCAAACTCTGCAGGCCACAGCGGCGTTTTTGAATACCTCCCTTAAAGCGAAGTTTTACATCAACAAGCAGGGCGACACACTCTACTCTCCTTGTGGATCTTGTCATGCAAATTTGGGGTGGGCCATCCAGTATATTGTTTGGCTCCAGGCTCCACACATTTCGGGTCAATGCGACCGCAAATTAATTCAGTCACCAGTCGGCATCGGTTACGAGTGTGAGATGAACAGCAATATCATCTCCAACTTTTTCCAGCAATGGGGCACGCCAGAGGTGGTCCTCTTTGCAGCGCGTGGGTCAACATGAAAGCTTATGCTTTCCCCTCATTGCCTCCTATATATTGGTCGCTCTGTAAACGCATTGAACCGTTGCCAAAGCAGCTATGTGGGCTTTCCCACCAGCTTTTGTGAAACATTACTGCTTAGACCTGAGCTCCAGGGCTGATGCTCAGTTCGGGCAAGCTGTTCTCAAAACCTTTTTCAGTAAAGGAGTTCCATCCACCCGTTATTCTGTAAGGAGGGCTTGGTAATCTCCCAAAAGTAAGGAGGAAAAGGGGACGGTACGTAGGAGTATAACAAAGTTACTCACCATAGTGACTACCTTACTCCATACGCCCGCCATCCCCTCTAATAAGTATCCTCTATTATTGCTTAAATGGTCTCAGATCTGGCAAAAGAAAAGGACTGATGGGCGATGCGCGGGGAGGAGCTAAGGAGGGCGGGGTTATGGCCTTGTGCAGTACCCCACATAAAAAGAGGACACATTTTTCAATTTGATGCTTTTTTTACAAAAGTGCTCCGGTCCCGTCCCATAGGACAGAATGTCCCAAAAAGTATGGAGGAAAGGGGACTATGGACTTAGGAGTAAGATGGTCACTACGGTGAGTAACTGTTATTACTACTTAGAGTAGATGAATCGATATTCTGTGTGTTCTAAATTAATACCACAACTTCCCTAAACCCAAACTTGTAGTTACGAGCGCATTCCACTATCACTTGCATTTCACTTATATGTACATGCTAGGAACCCAGAGAACATCTACGCACATGTGTAATTCACGACAATTGTGGTTTATGGTCATGTTTATGTAACCTTCATGTAATACCAATACCTGTCATTGAAATTGGGGGGAAATAAAATGTTTTAAGATTCTGTTAGTTTTTATGTATATGCTCTGCAAATTATTTCAACGTATTGGCTGACAAGGGACAATGTAAAGATTGGATTACGTTTTGCTGTATAGAGGGCATTGCATTGAATTAACATTCAGAAATGGAAGTATTTGATTTATGGGAATGATTGTATGTGGGATTTTTGCAGACTGCTTGATTTTCTTATGTAGACTTATCTCCCTATGTCTGCAAGAGTTTGGGGTCACCTTGGTTTTGATTTTAAATCCATGGGAGTTTCAAATCTGTATGCAGTCTGTTTCTTATCCCATAATTCTGGGGTGGGATTGTATGCTAGGGGTGTTCAATCAAAGTGTGTTCCTTAACGAAATGAAAACTTGTATTCACAATAGTTTCAAAGAAATCACTGTCTGGCAAAAATGGGATGCCACTGTACCACTGGGACTGGTTGCCTTAGGCGCAACCTAATTGTATATTCCTTAGACAAGGTAAACAGGGTTACCTTGGCCAGGGGACTTCAGGAGAAGTCCTTCTGGCCATCCGAAATTAGTGATCCAAAAACATAAGGAGAGAAAACAACGTTGATGGGCCTCAAAAGTTGGCCCATAATCCCCAAAAATAGCAATCCTCCCTTAACGAAACTACAATCCACTCCAAAAAGATTGCCAGCACGGAAGAGATTCATAAGTCCTTGCTGTAATAGACTTCAGGAGGGGAAAATACTACCATGGGTGGTGTCCCTTTCTACCCTCTTTTGATGCAGTTCACATTCTTTAGTGAATCACCTACATTCGGATAGAGGTTTAAATATCAAGACCTTCAGAGACCTGACCTTGGAAAGTAAAATTCTCCAGCATTGGATCTGGGAAAGTACTATTCCCTTCATAGTTATTATGCACTGTCCTTGCTGTCTCTTTAATTCACAATACCCTCCAGCTATCCCCTTTCATATACTGTACAATAACCTTCATGTTACAAAAATGTGTTGAAATTGGGAGGTGCCAGTTGGTGAAGCATTGGTGAGGGCAGGGCGTTTGCAGGTATGCTCGCTTGCGGCATCCCTTTTTTCCTCAGTCTGCTCTGCGGGTGTGGGTCTTACCCAACCAGTTGAGGCAGAAGTGCAAGCAAGGACTAGGAGTACTGAAATAGCCATGAAGGTCATTTTTCCTGTTTCTGCGCCCCCGTCAATGTGACCTCCGAAAATGTCATTTTTTAAAAAAAAAAAATGTGATCCCCTTTACACCACATATGTATGTGGTGGGGTGAATGGTATATAATGCAATTATTGGGATGTGGGGGGTGGGAGGGTCTCCCCTCACACATCTGTGGTGTAAAGGGGGTAGAAATAAAACAGTAGGCAATTTCAGGGTTGCAGTGATGGGGGTTGCAGTAATCGTATGGATTTGATTGTCACATTTCTCCATGGGTGAGTTGCACGGAGCATGTTTAACATGACTTAGAAAATTAGTTTGGTACTGGTTCCACAGGTTACCCTTGTAGAGGACTTCACACTCTCTAACAGAGGTAAGGAGAGTTCCGTATCGCAGCAGTGGCTTTTGGTGTTGGTGTGAAACTTGCTGCATCTGTTTCGTGGCATTCCACCTCAATTAGGGGAGAGTCATCCAGGACACTGACGCAAGTTAGTACCTCCTACTGGGAATGCTCCCAATTCCACGACAGGAGATCCTACAATAATGGGCCCTGTATTTCAGCTTAGAAAGTTGAGTGGAAATGCAGATGGCACAGTTTCGACACCATGGCCCACACACGGATACTCTTGGAGTTGGTCATGTGCTTTCCAGTATGAATACTGCTAAATCATGCATCCTTTCTTCACAATTCTGATGTTCGGAATCCTGGTTCATCTCCTCCCAGGGTCACATTACCAAACCCACAGCTTCCATTTGCCCTAGACCAGGTAATTGTTTCAAGCCAGCATTGCCTAGCAGAAGGAAGATTAAGGCTTCACAAACTCACCTTCACGACAAACATTTTAAAAAAAGAAATAAAAAAAACATAACCACAAGGACTACGACAGTGGGTCCAAATAACCTTATTGACAATAAGAAAGAGAACATTACTCTTTTGTTGAGCACAGCTGCCTTTGAACGAAGATGTGGATCAGTCATCCTCAGTACCAAGGGTTGATGTAACGAAGAGCCAGTTTTTGACCCCAGAATTGATTCCATGTTCACCTTGTCAGTTATGTATTACTCAAATAAGAGACATTGCCATGTCGTTTTTTCCTAGACCATTTTTAGGCCTGTGACAAGCTCACTCCTGGCTGCTGGAAGGTTAGTGAAATCTTGTGCTGCCAGGGGATGCCACTTGCTCCAGTATGCAGTCATTGGAGGCAGTAGACAGAGTATTGTTTAGAGTTCCCTGAGCACTTCCTTCATGAGATCAGGGGGAGCAGATAGCAACTAGCATGTTAAATGGACAGAGTAGACAGTGGGGTATCTATTTCATGGTGAGTACAATGAAGGCTATCCCTATAGTGCTGGGGCCTAGAAACAGCTTCCCAGTGTGAATCCCCCAAAAGAACTAGCACTATAAGGAAAGGATTTTTCACTGGTTGTGAGTTATGGCCATGGGTTGATGCACAGAGCGGAAATGCGGGGTTCGCACATGCTGGATCCACAAGCTCTGCATGGACTTTAGGCCGGGACCAAATGGAAATCGTACAGCAGCGACGGAGAGCACGTGTAGCAAACACTTGTGCACGGCGCTACCAGCAAAGAACAAAAAAATCCACAGGCACATGGAGAAATAGGAGCTCTGGATCGTTGTTCCATTTGATGGACATTTATAACTTTGAGGAACAAGGGTACATGCCGATCCTTATTAGTACAGTATGCACAACATCTGCAGGAGTTAACTAACGTTGCAAATTAAAATGGAGAGGAGGTGGAACCCTCTAGACCAGACTAATCTCTAACCATGAGGTTGAACACACGCCCCTTAAACGCTCACACCAGAAAAAATACAACCAGCAAGGGAGAAAGGCCTAAGAAACTCTTGCAAGGATAAAACGTTTTTATTTCTACAAAATAGGTGTTCCAGCAAAGAACTCTGCTGCCAAGGAACATTCTGAGCAAAAGGGGTGCAAGCAGAGACTTGAAAAGGGACACAGCTTCACTCGTATACAATAAAACGTGCACAACATAGTTGACTGAACCCACACCCGTGAGGGTGTGGCAGCGTGAATCAGTCATCGAAGTATGGGTATTTGTGGCTGTCCAGTGAAAATGTTGTCAGCAAAATTGTAGTCTGTAAAAAAAGTTGTGGTGAAAATAGCTCTGCAGTGAAAAGGTTGCCAAGCAAAAAGTAGTCTAAAAATGCAGCTGAAAAGTAACCGAAAATGTAATGCTGCTAGGGTAATTGCTAGGGTTGAGGAGGGACTTTATGGTCTTGCAACTACCTGGTTTAGTGTTTAATAAGCGTAAGGGAAAGGATAGCAGTTAGGGTAAGGATTTTGGATAGAATTAGGGTAAGAGTTAGGGTCAGGTTGGTTGCTGCAGGGCTGGTGACATTTGGGTTTGGTTAGTACATTAACTGTCGGTAATTGTTAGGGTAGGGGTTATGGTAAGGATAATACAGTAATCGTTTCGCTAAGGGTTAAAGGGATGGGATATGGAAGTTGAGGAGGACTGGTAATGTTGGCGTAGGATCGGGGTTAGAATAAACCTATTGGTTAGAGCAAAGTAAGCATTGGGGTAAGTGCTCGATTTGTAGATGGGGTAAGGCTAAGGATAGAATTAGAACAAGGGTTTTGGTTAGGGCAAGGACTGTCTTTTGTGGTGAGCTAGTGATGAGGTTATCATTAGGTTCACTGTTCATTTTCCATTGATTTAGTATTGAGTAATATGCAAATAAAATGCTTTAGCGTGCAGAAGGGTTAGTGTTCTGGAAGAGTTCAGGGTAGTAATTGGAATTAGGGGAAGGTTTAGTAGAACAGAGTTGGGGTGCTTGTGGAGTTTGTATTAAAGGTTTGGGTCATTAGTAGGGTTACAGCCTTTTTGGCATTCTTATTACTGGCAACATTTTCACACTTTGTATTGATTGTATTGAATGACTACCTTTATTAAAATGACATTTTGCTGGCTGCACTTTCACATAACCACATTTTGCTTGGGACATTTTCACATAGCCATATGTGGATACCCTGGTGCATCCATTACTTTGTTTAAAAAAAGAAAAACTTGGTGAGGAACTAAGTCGAAAGGTAGTACTTTGTACTGGTAGTGGGGATTCTGGAAGGAAAAGCGGAGAAACTTCCTATGGGTCCTCAAGATCTGTATGTGCATACAGGCATCCTGCAGGTCTAGAGCACATAACCAATCCCCTTCTGTTAGAGAACAGAATCTGTGCTGGAATCGCCACTATGTTCAACTTCTTTTATTGGTTATTTATAATGCGCCTATCCAGCAAAATGGTGTTTCAAGGCGGCAGGCTAGTCCTTCACCCCGCTTTGTCCTCCTTGTGCAGGCATCCAACTTCAACAGTTCCTGAAGGCCTTCTGAGAGTTTGAACATTTTGGGGGAGGAGGTAGGTGGGTAGAGGTGTTGGTAGAGGGAAGGGATGCAGAGTATAAAGCCGCTCCTCACTACTGATAAAGAGGGATGTTATTTCCCTCCAAGATTACCTACTTATTTCCCTCCAGACACATCTGCCAACTGGTGGTGAATACTGCTGGGCCTAGGAGATTTTAGCCTGGCTCGACACTGAAAAAGAAGCCTTTGCTGGTTCTGACTAGTTTCCTAGCTTGCAGTCAGGCGCAACACAATTGATCCCTGTATGGGTACAAGCGAGGAAGCCCCTGAAACCTCCCTAATGATCTTCAGCCTCTCTAGTGACTTAAAGGCTGGTTTCACAACAGGCCTGGAAAAGGCCAACATGCTTTTGCCGCTGACATTTTTCTGGCCAACAGACTTTTCGTGCTGGAGCAAAGAGGGTAAGTCTGTCAAAAGCCAGAGCCCTGACCACCTCCGATACCAGCTTGGTGCTCTGTGTAGGTTTACCCAATACATATTCTGCGATCCGCTGTGTCTACATGGCCTGCTACAAATTCCAGCATGTTGGCCAAAAACCTTACTTCTGAGAGGCTGGCCAGGAACAGCTCTTTAATTTCACTGTTAAGATTTTCCCCCAAACTTTTGCATTTCCCTCTAAAGTCTGTTATTTCAGGCCGCTAATTGTCAGTTTTCCTGACGAAAATGCAGAGCACTCTTCAGATATATTCTGTCTGCTCCCTGCCCAAGGGAGTAAGGGAGGGGCTATCCGTCCCAGAGGATGAGAAAGAGGGCACTTTTCCTTGTGCAGGGTGGCCAAGACCACTGCAAACTAGAAACTAGGCCAGTGGGTTTGAGCTGATGGGGGGGGGGGGTCGGGGGAAGGGGGTGCGCAGACTATAGCAGGTATCCGCAATCACTTGTTCGCATGGATGTTTGGGAGATATTTTTTACCTCTGTCAGGATGTTTGGTTGCAGTGGGATTCCAGTTTTCTTCTGGCTTTCTAGTGAGGACCGCTGCTAGTATACCTTTTTCTAGGGGCAGATCCAGTTATTCCATTATTCCATGGTGTCTGACATTCTGCCATGAAAAAGATCAAATAGTGTGGCGTCTCTTGTTATTCCCGGACCATATCAGCAGGCTACTTTGGGTCCATGGGCATTTTCCTCTGCGGCTCAATGCTTACTGAGGGGCTTGGTAGGGTAGTGAGAGGAAGTTTGCGGCTGTGCAGTGACTATTGTGGGGGCATCTCCTTCATGAGGTCTATAAAAAAGGACCTCATGTCGGGACTGGTCATGAACTGCTTGAACCTGCTCATCAGAGGCTCATACGCCCATCCAGGTAGCATCCTTTCACCCTCTCCTGTTGAGCAAATGGACTGCTGCTGCAGTGCTTGAGTGCTCTGTCCAGTCTAAAAGGAGTGTGCATCCACTGGGTGCCAGGAGGGTGCACCCAGTAGGGTTTCCAAACTGGAGCCATCCCCTGCAGCTCAAACAAGTGTTTGTGTGGTGCATGTGTAGGTCCCAAAGACTTGCATAGTCGTGATTATTCCTGAGGATTGAGGGTCCCTCTCGGGGTTGGGTGCAGTGTCTTTTGAGGCCGAAACATACAGTCTGCGAAGTTGCCCCATGCGCCACTCGCATGTGCAGACCTGTGCTTGTTTTTAGCAGGGATGCATTAGTGCGGGCGTTCCACTAAGGGTAGAACCCTGTTTTTATGTTGGTTTGTGTTTATATAGGGCTTTATGCCAAAGCGCTTTACATTATAACAAGGATACAGTAAAAACTTTAGAAGCAACTACAAAATATGAATCAAACCAGTAAAACAGTAAGTAGAACAATTTGCCAGTGAAGATGAACTAGAGGAGTTGGTGGAGAAGGGGAAGGCAGTGGGAAACAGGAAGAGGAATAAACTGAGGATGAGAGAGGAGGAGAGGGGATTTAGGAGGAACGGAGCAGGAAGAGATGTAAGAAGAAGAGTGTAAAAGGGAGGAGAGAGGAAGGTGAAAGGAGGGGATAGGAGTGTCGGGGAGGGGAGTGGAGAGAAAGATTTCAAGGAGACACGAAAGGAGGAATAGGTGGGAATGGAACAGATAGTGAGAGGTAGGGAGTTCCAGTGAAGGGGGGCAAGGAGCTGAGGAGTGGTTTTGCACTCGGGGCTCGGATAAGGCTCTGTCCGAGCCCTCCTGTACATGTATGGGAGATGCTGCACTTTTCTTTTCAGGTCTCTGTTCTATCCCAACATAGGCAGTGGAGTTTGCACAGGGCCTTAGATGCAGGCTGCAGGAAAGGCCTCCTTTGCGTGGCGAGGCTCATGTGAGTAGGCACAATGAGTATTGTGTGGTTCATGGCAGTTAGGAGAGCGCTTCCTTAAATGCCAGTGTTAGGATTTAGTGCGTTCTTTGGAGCAGGCAAGGGGTGTGGCTGTTGCACTTGGAGAGCAAGCTCTCTTCGGTGCCCATGCTCTCCTTCAGGGGCTCACAGTAGCTTTCTCCCATCTTTAGATTTAGGATTAGATAGGCGTTTTTCAAACCAAGGTTATTAAATCTTAATTGGAACAGTGGTCCCTTGAATCTGTCTTACTGTTGATACTATGCCTTGCTTACATGCGGTCCAAGGAGTGGGATGTGACTCAATTGAGACAAATTGGGGTTCCTCAAGGGAAAAGTCGACCCGGTCTGTGTAAGGCACCTGCGCGGTTAGGCCAAAACCTGCGTCCTGTCCTGTGACTCGTGGGTGCATCGGGGCAAGGGTAGAGTGGAGTGCAGACTTATCCTGCAGGACATGCCGTCTTCACCCGTGCCACCATGTGTACGCAGCCTGGGGCATTAATCGCCTGCAGTCCACCCGGACTAGCCCCCGGACAAACCCTACGCCCCAAGCTGTGCCGTTTGCCTTGGGTCGTGCAGTTCTCAGGGTCCCGTGCTGGGGCGCATCTTCTCCTGGGCTGAACTCCACATGTGCACCAGTGCTTGGATCTGCTCTGGCACTTTCGTGTGGCCCCCGGTCATTGCCACCATTCAAATGAAGGTGGCTCAGTAAGTTCAGAGGGTTTTGTGTCTCTCCACTTCCCAGGGTGTCTTTATAAACGTAAGACCTTTTCACTGAATTCTGCTCAACAGTTCTCTCGTAATGGTTTCTTTTGTGACACGTTGCCTACAAGGCTCCTCTTCCACTCGATTACACTAGAGGCCAGGATTTTGGTCCTCGAGCCTTCATCTGCTACAGGCACCCTTTGGGCACTCCGGCTCAAGACTGATCTGATATCATGATTGGAGAAACTTGTTCTTTAAACTCACTTCTAATACCATCCTTTATCCATCAGAATCTATGTGCTTAATGCCTGGTTTGGGGGGAGTTCTTTTGGGCACATTGGCTTATCCAAGAATAACCTCAGAAATCTTCAAGCAACAAGAACGCAACGGAATTGCACCCAGTACTCTAGCAAATGGGTCAGGCTTTGAAGTGGGTGGATGTGTCTGTACAAGCTCCAAGCCCGAGTCTTCTGACTAGCATTAAAGCAATATTATGGAATAGAAGTACAGCAATACAGTGAGTAATGTGTACTAAATGCACCAAGTCCTCTCACCCACCAATAGCAATGGTATTTTACGGCTAATGATCACTTACTTGAAACTACTATGGGGATAGTTATTTGGAGAGCCTAATTTCTTTTGTTTTTTCTGATGAATGGGTGTACTAAATATTACCAGTGTTTTTACCAGGTGTACAACATTTGTTTCCATTTTGTGCATGACCGCAACCACCTATTTGTGCTATTTGGATCTGTATTTGCATGTTGATTTTTATTTGTAGATATCTGTGTATCTATTCAGTTTCCTTTCATTTAAAATTCCAGGGCACCTTTGCTTCTGAGGTGGAAGTGGAAAGCGACAAGCTGAAGGTAACCCGTGAGATAGACGGTGGTCTGGAGACTATCAGCATCCATTTGCCAGCAGTGGTTACTACAGACCTGAGACTGAACGAGCCTCGCTATGCCACATTACCAAACATTATGGTTAGTGGAGGATTTTTAAAATGAGTGAGAGACAATAAGTAGCTGTCACAAGATTATTGTACAGCAGAACTGTAATCTTTGTCTTTGATAGCCACAGTTTCTCTAATCTCAATCGGGACTTGGTCTTCAAGTTCCGGTGTGTTGACCCAATCTCAAGTCTGTCTCTCTCATGCAGCACTAGAAATCTTGAATCCAAGTGTTGAAATCCATGCTTCTCAGCGTAATCTTTCACAAATGGCTCTAGAAACTCTGCCCCAAATTCTAGGATTGTTGCTTCTGAACTACCCTTTCTTTCAATGCTTGACTCCCTCCTCTGAGGTTTCATTTGGTCATCTTGCCTTTCTCCATTTGATTTCTGATGTCTCATCACTATCCCATGGCCGTCCCATTGTCCCACACCTCTACTTACAGGCATCTGTGAACCCCTCCCCATTTTTGACTTTGCTTGCCGCTTTCTCTATTTCACATTATGGTCTCTCGTGCGCAACTCCGTCAGCCAAATCTAGTGGCTCTGCATCCTGACATTGTCAAGCAAATCTAATCCACCTCTTGCTCTCAGTACCTTTTCATTATTGTGTTCAGTTTGTTCATGCCCGGTATGGGATATCAGTTTTTTCTGCTGCAGGGTGTATCTTTTGTAACTCCATCAGCCCCAGGATTCTCTAGCAGTTCGGCTCCATCAGTACTCCTTCATTTGACAATTCATCTGAGTCCCTTTTCTGATGTGATGTTGCGGCCAGTGTCGCATGACCATGGAAAGGGAAATGAGATTAATTCATCTGTTTTTATCAGTCTCACGAAGGTCAATATTGGAATACCTTTTGCATTAATAATGGAAACATTTTGTATTCTGCATTACAAGGCACGATTTTGAGCGTAAATAAACACCCCACATAATTTTGTGAACATTAACATGCAGAGCGTTTCCTCCTTTTCAGAGAGGCATTTAGCAATGGGTAGCGTTAAGTTATCCAGACGATGGACATCACCAACGTTCTTTATCAGTGGCTTCTATGACCTTTTAATACATTACAAACACAAAAGAAGGGCTGAACACAAATCAAAGGTGAAGAAGTTTATTAGGACACACATTTAGGTTGGTGCCTGAGCCTTTCGGATCCCTTACACTCAGGGAAGAACCGACGACCTTAGGCCTGGCGGGCAAGCGTACTATTCTGGCCCAAGCTGTGGTGGCCAAAGCCCACAATGCAGCAGCCCCCAACTTCCAGAACAATTAAACTCAATACCAACCTCTCCCCCACATTTTCAGGTATATTTAAGTAGCCATTTTCTTTTTTTTTTCTTCTATTAGCATTTATTAATACAAAGAACAAACAAACGGCAGAACTACTTGCCAGCAATACCCTTACACTTCCCACCCCTCTCCCAATACATCTCTATCATACCAACAGTTTATCGCATCCCTTGAAATCAATGTCTTTAAAGTTACGACCATTAAGGCGCCTCCAGTTTGGCCCTGCAATAGATATCAGTGCTATTCCATATTGGTCTTGCAGGTACTACTACCATAGCGCATTGTTCTGTCCACCTTGGCCAACAGTCTGCTCCCGGTGTGGGCGAGCTTTCCCCAGTGTCTTCAGATTGCTGGATTAATGTGTAGGCATCCCAAATACTACTGCCGCTTGTGCGTCTTGGAGTCGACGATCCCCAGCCATGTTTCAGGTCCAGACAATGTTATGTCTACCATTGCGAGTGCTTCGGCTCCTCGTCCCTCCCCAGTACATTGCCACTCGCTGTTTGGCCAATATGAGTAGCAGACTGACCGTTTTTTGGTGTGTTTGGGGACATATTTGGTGTAGCCTAGTAGGGCTGTTAAAGGGTCTAACTGTGGGCAAACATCTCCACCCAGTATTGTAGCACAGCTGGCCAGTTCCAGTATACGTGGAGGAAATCTGCTTGTTCAGAGTTGCATCTTTTACACCTCCCCGTACTGTCTGGGTAATCTTTTAATTTAGCCGGGGTGTGGTAGAATTGAGGAATGTATTTCAAATGAATCAACTTAAATTGTGCATTGATCGCCCTGTTTCTGATCCCCATGCAACAGAAGGTCCATACCTTGTTCGGAATTTCCCTCCCCAAGGATATTTCCCACCTCGACTTCGGTGCAGCCCAAGCACTGCTCCTTGTGTTCATATACATAGCATAGAGCCCGGATGTAACTCTGCTCCCCACTATCCCTTGCAGAAGTTTGTCTAGCATGGGGGAGATCTGGGGTTGTTCCGGGAATGTAGCAAATACCCGAGTCAGACTGACACGTAGCCGACAATACGTGAATACTTCCAAAGCTGACATCACCCCTTTCTCCTTTAAATCCTCCAGAGTCACAAACTTCCCCCCAGGGAAGAGGTCACAAAACTTAGCAGCCCCATACTTTTCATCAGAGCCCCAAAGCCTGGTTCAGCAGTGATCGGAATCCCAGGCACATGAATCACTGGAAGTCTAGGGGAGTAGAGAACCTCACCCCTCTTTATACATTCAAGACGCATCCACGCTTGGCAAGTCACATCCACCAAATTTCCTGCTAAGCGTGTTCTGCTCGATGCCGTAAGTATGACTGATTGAAGAAGATTCGGTGCCGCCACTGCACTTTCTACTCCCACATGTCTCCTCACCCCATCTGTCTCATACCAAAACTTTAGGTACTCCGCCTGTGCCACGTCATAGTACGCCTCAGTCAGGCAGCGCCAACCTGCCCGCCGCGATCGGTGCAGTCGGCATATCCCAGGAGACCTTGGTAGGTTTCCCTGCCCACAAAAACTGCAAAAGGATTAATTTTACATTTTGAAAGTACACCCCAGGCACCTTAATTGGAGCATTCATAAACACATACAGGAATCTGGGGAGTAGTGTCATCTTCACTAAGGATGCCCGCCCATACAGATTCAAGGGAAGGTTCTTCCAGCGTGCCACTGCCTCCCGGGCCTGGTCCAACACCCTCAGATAATTACCATGATATACCACATTCCTATCTCGAGACGTTGAAACCCAGGTAGCGGGTCTGAGTCATGTGCCACTGAAAACCCCAGCCATCCTGATACTGTACAACTGCATCTGTCAATGCAAAAAGTATAGATTAAGAGGTGTTCACCCTCGGGCCGGATACCTCCCCCAAACCTCTGGACATCTTCCTTTACTCATTTCATATTGGATTCAGGATCTTTGACAAACAGCACCATATCGTCTGCATATAGTGAGATTACTATTCTGTGTGTGTACAACTTCACCCCTCGGTGCATGTGTTCATCACGTATCTGCTCGGCGAATGGTTCGATCGCCATGGCGAACATCAGAGGCAATAGCGGACCCCCTTGTCGGGTCCCTCTCTTGAGCGCCATTTGGGGCATCACCTGGCCGTTAACCCTCACCCTGGCCACCGGCCGCGTATATAGCAGCTGAACCATAGTTATGAACCCTGCCCCCAACCCCATTCATTTCAACACTGCAAATAAGAACGGCCACTCCACCTAATCAAACGCTTTGGTGGCGTCCAATAGGCTGGCCACTGCCGATTCTTCGGGTGATACCGCCGCCATCATCCCAAACATTCTCTGGAGTCCATGAGCAGTGGATCGCACCGGGATAAAGCCTGCCTGATCGGCCTGGACCATCGCCGGTGCTAACCGTGTTGCCAAGACCTTCGCCAGTATTTTGTTCAAGTTAATCGGTGATATCGGTCGGTAGGACAAGCAGTCATTACCAGGCTTGTCTGGCTTCAGCAGTTTTATCACTACCGCTTCCTTTAGCGAGTCCGGTAGAAGCCCGATCTCCAGGCTCTGTTGATACATCTCCAACAGATGGGGGGCCTAGTTTATCTGCAAAATATTTATAAAACTCATCGGGTCCCGGGGACTTCCCATTTGGAAGTGACTTGATAGCATTCAGTGCTTCGGGTAGTGCTAGCGGTTGGTTCAACATTTCCCTCAGGTTATAGGAGCACCAGTGTAGGGACTCCCACTCCAAGTATTCGTCTATATCAGATTGTGAGGCACGGGACTGAGAGGAGTTTAAGTGACTGTAAAATTTGAAGACCTGCTGCACTCTTTCGATATCTTCAAAGCAGTCCCTCCCCATATCATCTTCAATGGCCAGAATTCTGCCGCCCAACCCGTCCATCCTGGTGGCCCTGGCTAAAGTTCGACCGGGTTGTGACCCTCCCTATACTGGTGCACGTTAATCTGGTTGGTGATAAACTTTACCTCCCGTAGAGCCAATTCCTGAAACTCCTGTAGCTGAGTCCGAATTTCGGCCTGTTCCTGATCCATTGGTTTCAGGGATGACATCTGGGACCTACTTATGCTATGTTCCTTAATCTCTAACTCCCATCTGATCTGTTTGAGAATCCCAGTTTCCTTGGAGATAAATTTCCCCCGTATCACACACTTAAAGCTATCCCACAGAGTCCCTGCTGACTGGATCGACCCCTCATTCTCCTCAAAGGAGGAGTCTACTGCCGTGGTTAGCCCTTCCCGAAAAACCGTGTCGGTGAGTCCCCCACTCTTAGAACGCGATGGGGGTCTTCCATTCGCCCTCCCTAGCAAATTCATCTCTAGCATAACAGGGGCATGATCGGATAGAGCACGGGCCTGAATTCCCACTTCCACAGCCCTGTCCATTAGCGAGTGCAACACCAGGAAAAAGTCTATACTCAACGCAGAATTATGGGGACATGAATGGGACGTATACTGTCTCACCTCCTGGTTGCGAACCCTCCACACATACACCACATCCCACGAGACGGACATACCCTGTAGCCTGTTGGACGCTTTGTTCCCAGAGCCCTGTGAGCCTCCCATCAGATCCAGTGCTGGTTGCATCACTGCATTAAAGTCCCCAGCCCAGATGATCTTCCCCAGCGGCGGTCCCCCAACTGCCGATCCACCCATTCCAGTGTGTTTAGCTTGTCCTGGTTAGGGCCATAGTAGTTGGGGTGTACAACTCTCCCTGGATAGTGCCTTGAACAATGAGGCCCCTTCCCTCACTATCCTTCACCGCTATAGTCTTATGGAATCCCACATTTGTGTATTAGGGTACTTACCCCTCTTGCATAAGAAGAGTATGAGGAGAAGTACCTGTGGCAGCCCCATGCCCTCCCAAATCGAGATTCTGTGTTTGGTGTGAGGTGTGTTTCCTGTAGGAATGCTACTCCCACGTTGTGTCGTTGCATGTATAGCAGTATCTTCCGACCCTTGCTGGGGCATTTCAACCCCCTTATATTCCAGGTGTCAAATTTAAGTGTGGCCGTGGCTCATCCACACCATATAGACAGATTATCTTTTGGTAATGCTCATATACCGACAGTGTTCCATGTGGAGCACCATTGCCTGACCCCCTTTGTAGATGAATGGCAGCTCTATGCACTCTTTCATAACCTGGTCTCAGTAGTGTCTGTATGAATCACAACCATTGTAAGTTTCTCATGCTCCCCCACCAACATCCCAACTTGTCAGTGAACCCAAGTGTCCCTCCCTCCCCTCTTTCTCCCTTCAACTGCATCAAGCCCCCAAATACCATATATGCCCCCTCTCACTAAACTGAGCCCCCCAACCATTCAGCCTCCCGCCCCAAACATTTGCCCCATTATGCTTCCGCTCAGGGGACCTCTATGAGCCTGACCTTTCAACACTGTAAGATTAACCATTGACTCCTAGAGCCAAGCAGGACTTGGTGACACAGGTAGTGACCCTGCTACCGCACCAAAAGGATATAACCTAGACAGGCGTGATCAGCCGTTGTTCCCCCGTGATCTAGGGTTCCTCTGTAATGTCTCCAGAAACTCTGTGGCCTCCTCCGGAGTGGCAAAGAAATTCATCCAGCCTTCATATTCAACACGCAGTTTGGCCGGGAACAGCATTGCATATTTCAGCCCCCGATCTCGTAACGATTTCTTAACTTCGCCAGCATTGGATCTTTCATCGAATCAGATGCTCGAATATTCCCCGTCGGCAGACTGTGAATCCTTCCCAGTCTGACGACTGGGAATATTCGAGCATCTGAATCTATGAAAGATACCAATGCTGGAGAAATAGTTGCAGGTAAGTAACTAAAACTTCCTCTCAGCAGTCCACCACCTAGGGGAATCCAACCTGGAGGCAGACAGGCTCAGCAGGCTGGAGGCGGACAATTAGGAGTGGCACCTAAACGACCTCGTTATTCAGGATATCTTCAACAGGTGGGGTCATCCCCAAGTGGATCTCTTTGCCACCTGGCAAAACAAGAAGTGTCCCCTGTTCGCATCCTAGCAGGGTCGGCCCTCTGGGCGACGCATTTCACCTCCAGTGGTCCGGCATGAAGGCCTACGCCTTTCCGTCTACTCCCCTGATCCACCGGGTAATTTGCAAGATCAAGGAGTCTCACTGACTCATCCTTCTGATAGCTCCATGGAGCCCGGCCATTGTTTTCGGAACGATTCAGCCTCTCGGAGGTGCCCCCGATACACATTCCGACGGGCCCAGCACATCTTCTGGCGCAGCAGGTAGGCAGAATCATCCACCCTGCGCCAAGGAAACTAGCCCTCACAGCGTGGTACCTGAGCAGGTAACACTTCGGCACCTTAGCCTCTCACAGGCCAATCTGGAGATCATGCAGGGTGCTAGGAGCAAAGCCACCAGGGCTCAGTACAAAAGCAAATGTACCAGATTCTGCCACTGGGCAGACTCCAAGGGAATTGATCCCTTGGCATGCAATTTGGATGACGTGCTCTCCTTTTCGGCACACCTCGCTCATTCGGGCGTACAGCTGGACACCTGCCGTACGTGCCTTGCAGCCATTGGGGCTTACAGGAACTCGGAGGAAGGCATTTTGTCCTTCTCCAACCCTATCGTCAAACATCCGACTAGTCTCGCTAGGCTCTACCCGCCCGTCAAGAGACCGCATCCTGTGTGGGACCTTAACATAGTCTTGGGCGCACTGGCGCACAAACCATTCGCCATTCTAGCAAATGGAATCCGTGGACATAAGGCTGGTCACCATGAAGACGACCTTACTAGTCGGGCTTACCTCGGCTCGCAGCCAGCGAGATTCAGGCGCTGGTCACCTCTGAACCTTATACCACCTTTCACAAGGACAAGGTAGTCATGAGAATGCACCCTGCATTTCTGCCCAACGTTCCATCTGCATTTCACTTGAAAGAAGAAATAGTCCTTCCTACGTTCTTTCCCGATCCCAAGGACGAAGCACAGACTGCTGTACTGCCTGGATGTCGGGCATGCCCTAAAATTATACTTGGACAGGACCAAGGGCTTCTGCAAGTCGGACGCTCTGTCACTTTCGGAGGATCGAGGCCAGGCTATCTGGCCTCTAAGGCCTCCATATCCCGCTGGATGGTCTCTGCCATCAAGGAAGCTCCCTGCCAACATGCACGCCCACGCAGTCAGGGCCAAGGCAACTGCCATCGCATTCCAGCGCCATGTCCCTTGGCAAGTCATAAGCAGGGCGGCACTTTGGCCTCTCTCTCGGCTTTCTGCAAGCATTACTGTTTGGATGCCGGCTCTAGATCTGATGCGGCTTTCGGACAGGCAGTTCTCTGGAACCTATTTGCTTAAGGAGGGTCTCCTCTCCACCCTGGGGCTACAATCAGTTGTAATCGCCCATACAGTATGGAGGAAAGGGGACAGGACGCAAGAGTAATTGTAAGTTACTCACCGTAGTGACCAAAGTACTCTTAGTCCCCTTTCCTCCATACATCCCACCAACCTCCCCCCTAATAATAATGGTGTCATTAGGCAATATTAAAACTATTGTTGACGCGTCAATGGGGACTGGTGTGTGGCGCTAGAGGGCGGAGTCAGGGCAGGGCATGCTCACTGGGCCGCGTGCCCCTAAATTTAAAGGGGAATGTTTTTTCTGGTGAAAAGGGTTCTGTCTCCTGTCCCTTGGAAGGGACGCCCATACAGTATGGAGGTAAGGGGACTATGGACTAACAGTACGTTAGTTACTACGGTGAGTAACTTATTTCTAATTCAACGTTTCCCACAAACAAATTTGCATATGAGGGGCCTTATTTAACTCCCATAGCTGTACCTTGTTATTGATGAAAAATGTCAACAATGAAACAGATATTGTTGTTTAATGTGAACTTTAACATCTTTAGTATCATTTGACTGTGTTGCTGAAAAGAAATTGACGTTGACGTAAAGTATTCTGTTGAGTAAACAAAATAGGGGTGGGAGGCACAACTGTGTCGTAGCATTCACTTGAAGTGATTCAGCTAAACTATTTTTTAGAGATCTATATGGTTAATTCAAGTTAAATTTTAGGTGCAGCAGGGAGAACCTCGAGGCCACTCGGGGTTCAGAAAATGAAAGCACAAGACACGCACCCACCGTTGCCAGCTGGTAGCCCTAGGCTGCACTCCTCATGGGACAAAAGTCCCCAGCATTACCTCAACCTCGCAAGTCCAGTTCAACTCCCAATGGGAAGTACTATGACTTACGTTGGTTGCTTCTGTAGATATATTTCAACATAATAAGTTTCACATCAAAAAGATGGTATTCCCTTAAAGCATGTGTATTAACCTCTGTCAGTCTGCTTGTCTACAGTCAGGAACCACAAGGCTGAGACAAAACCGGTGTTAACCATATATTTTATATTAAAAAAAAATCAGTTAGTACCACACTATTGACATAGTGTGGGATAACAATTCAGCAAAATTATGTAGTCAAAATAATGACAGTGATGTGGTTGAGCTGAAAACAGCGTTTAGGATTAATCAAAATCCATTTTAGGGCAGGACGTGTTTTTAATTTCAACAGTTTTCAATTGCAATTCCTAAAATTAATAAAGATAAGCTAATTAGCCCTCTGAGGTAGCAGGGAGATTTATCAAGTGGCTCTCATGCAAGTTAAAGTGCACTAACCTCAATTACTGTCTAAATAGGAAATGCTGGCAATTACCTGCATGGTAAAAGTAAAACACAAATTGTAATTGTCCATTATAGGGCAAGAGTCTCACTCTAAAGTGGTACACATGTTGCTTAATCCACTTAACCGGTTGGAAGACCAACTCCTCTTCCCGGGTAATGTGATGGTGGCACGCTGTGATTTCCAGTGTAGGAGGCTAAAGCCAAGGAGAGATGAAAGGTCATGTCTAGGGGTATGCACCTTGGCTTTTAAATAGGTGTAAAACCTCATCCGGATTTATAGTTAAAGAGGGTTCTGTCATGGGCCAGATCAGTGTGAATACAAGTAACTGTATTCATGCATGGGTAAAGCTAAACTCTGTATTAGCATACACTAACAATAGGCTAACGCTGAATGCCTGCTTTCCGTATTGTTCCCCTCGACGAGTGTTAGTTCGTCTATAGAGGGACAAGTGTGCTTCTGCAACTATTAGCCGTCCGTATGAGAGCGGCGAAGATAGAGCTCAGGGTCTCTCGCTAAAGAGGCTTACCTTCAAGGACCACGATACGAAGAGGAAAACAAGCAGCCCGTCACTAGGACGCGTTGCTCGTCTCTGACTTGTAAATAAGGTTGCCATGGAGGCGGCGCGCATGCGCGTCCCGGCGTCATCTTTGTGGGACATTTCGTCCCCAGCTTCATATGTGCAGGACATCAGTATTGACCCTTGCTCACAGGGACTTAGCTCTTTGAAGGCACAGGTTCCGAAAGGGCCAAGTTAATGAAGCCCCACAGCATGGGGCGCTAAAGCTAACAAAATTGCGACGTGCTTGCGCATCGGTACTGCAGTTTGACGTGCTCGCGCATCGGTACTGCAGTCCTGAAGGTAGCACAACGGTGTGCGCATGTCCTATAGATTGTATAATAAAATGTTACAGCAGCGTCCCATGGGGCGCTGCTAACTCATCACACATGCCGCTTCTATAGATGGAAAATTGTAAATACTGGTAGAAGAGAGAGACATCTGTCTAGGTGAGTCCTTGTTCGTGCCTTAGTCGAAGCAAGTGATTCAGTGATGGAAATGGTAATAATGGCACTTGTGGAAGACTAGAGGCGGGAGGAGGGGCACCAAAGCAGTATTCAACTGTGTGGTGCCCCTACCTCCCGCTAACAGTTATGGGGACAATCTAGCCAACGTGAAAAGCCAGGAGTTATATACCCTAGCTATACAATTGGCTATTGAATAGGATTGCTGCAGAACTTAAGTAAGATTAAAGATTGAAGATTAAAGGCGGGAGGCGGGGCACCACCGCAGTACACCTGCCTCCTGCTATAATTAAAGTGACCACATGTTGAACGTGGGGTCAAAAACTGGCAAACTGCCACCCCCGTTATCTTTAAGGGTCACCAGTTAGGTGGCATTGGACAACGATCTGTTCCTAGTGTAAACCAGAGATACATCAAAACTTATGGGTCTCACTTAGACTCCTGTACATAATCAACAGTTGCATTTCAATTTAATCTCCCGGTGTCAGCCTGTCGCAATCTGGAATATCACAGTGGAGCATGACAGCTCGGTCATGTTTAGGCAGGTTACAATCAAATCAAGTGATAGCAGATATATATTCAGCTCAATTTTAACCACCCCTCTTGGTCAGGAAGTGACCCCAATCATGCTGTAATGGGTCCTATAAACTGCACTATTAAAAGCACTATGACAAGACACAACAAGCAACACTATAAACGAGCACTATGAAAAGCCCTATAAAAACACCATAAAAAACACATCAGGTCAAATTCACAATTCATTCCTCTTTGGCTCAGGCAGTCCAACAGATCAATCCAAGCAATCTCCCTCTGGAGTAATCTCTTATGGACATCACCCCCCCTTGGACCCACTTTCACTTGTTCCAAAATCATGCATTTTAATTGGGCAATGGAATGCCTCGCTTCCAAAAAGTGCGTTGACACTGGTGATCTGAGACATTTGAGAGCATAAATGACATTTGTGGAATCACAAGTACATTCATGTTTTAGTGTTATCGGCTTTCCTGTGTGTGGGTGTGAGATTGTATTTCCTGGAAGGATATTACTGCAATGCTGGCAGTTGTGACAGGGTTGCGTCCCTTTGTATCTTGTGGGTGTCTCATGGGGCACCACTAAATCTGCTCTAACTAGACTGTTTCTAAGAGAATTGCTGTTTCTGTAAGCGAAAATTGGAAGTTGGTGAAAGAGTGGTTGTGTCAGGGGGTCCATTTGCAACATTGGCCAGTTTCTTTAGATGATACTCCTGATTTTTTTTTTTTACTCTGAGCCAATTATGTGGTAACATATACCATTGCATCTTTGTTCCGTTTTTTGGGCGTGAGCAGGGTAACTCTCTCAATGGTTGCCACTTTCTCCTCGATTTGGGCTATAGTAGTTGGATTATACCCTCTGTTGTCGTTAGTCCTTTTTGATGTTCAATCCTCGTACACAGGGAAGTAACATCCACTGTTACTAATCTATAGTAATCTTGCCACATAATGGTCTCTGTTGGTTGAATGACATGTTTCGTATCTTTTAATATACGAAGCTAGAGTAGATAACATGTGGCTTAAATACACATCTATATATCCAGAAAGTCTTTTGGTGGTCAACCCAATCCGATTATTAATTGGTGTAGAGGATGGAAACCTCTCATTTTTTTAAGGATTTTTGGTGTGAAGTATATTGTAGCCATAGTAGGATGTGTAGCATTCATATAGTTATATTAATCATTTAATAGACCAATCTCATGCAAGTTGTTGCTCATTTCATGCCAAGTATAGAGGGTAAATGGTTAGACTTAATTTTACTGTAACATTTAAGGTTATTCAGGTGCTTGTTTGCTTCTCGAATATAATGCATTTTTCTGATGTTTGTTAATCTGCTTAGAATCACATGCAAATAACAATTCCCTACTAGCTAGCTACGCAGATGCACAGTGGAGCAAGCTGCGAAGCGGAGGACGCACCTGAACCCCTGCGTTCACGCCTGTTAGCTGTAATATCAGAGGGAACGCTTGTAAACCAGGGCATCGTGAAGAATTCCCTAGATGCCGCTGAGACGGCTGGCCGCTCCCTGGTTCAGGGAATACTTCTCAAACGCCATGTCTGGCTACGCAATTCAGGTTTTAAGCCAGAAACCCAAGCCTCCCTCATAAATAAGCCCATAGAACAAACACATCTGTTTGGGAAAGCAGTTAATGAGGCCCTAGAACATGCGAAGAAAGAGTTTGATACCATCAAGACTCTTGACCAAATTTCTAGGCCCCCTAACAGACGCGGCTATGGCAATAGACGCTCCTTTCGTGGCCAACGCCAGCAGCAGAACCAACAACAATTTTACTCTGCTACCAACTGGCCCTCTAACCAGGGTAACACCCAGTCCAGTCAAAGAGGCCAACGGCGTGGCAGAGGAAGAGGTCGCGGCTCCAGCCCCAGAGGTTCCACGCCCAATACCAACAAATGACCCGAAGATTCGGGTCCCCTCCCATGCATCACCGGTCGGGGGCCGGTTAACATCGTTCTTATGAGCATGGGACGGAATATCGTCAGACCGCTGGGTATTATCCACCATAGCCCACGGATACTGCATAGAATTCAACGGTTCCCCGAAGTACAGACCCCCACGGAACCATTGCATAACACCGGAACACCTCAACATTTTTCTTCAAGAAGTAGAAGAACTACTGAAAAAAGAAGCTATAGAAGCTGTCCCCCTATCTCAGGTAACAGAAGGTATTTATTCAGTGTACTTCCTTGTACCCAAAAAGGACCTAACCATGCGCCCTGTATTAGATCTGCGCCCAGCGAACAACTTTGTCAAACCCCAAAAGTTTCGTATGGTGACCTTGCAGGAAGTAATCCCACAGTTATCACAAGGGGATTACATGACAACGCTAGACATGAAAGATGCATACTTTCATATTTTAATGTTGCCAGCACACAGAAAATACCTCAGGTTCAAGATAGGGAACAAACACTACCAAGTCAGAGTACTACCCTTCGGGATAGCTTCTGCACCGAGGGTATTCACAAAAGTACTGGCAGTAGCAGCGGCCCACCTGCGCAGGCTATCCATCCCAGTATACCCTTACCTCGACGACTGGCTCATAACCGGGGATTCTTACGAGACATGCTTCTCCAATACCCAAAAGACCGTCTACCTTTTGTACCAACTGGGCTTCTCCATCAACGAAAAGAAGTCCAGCTTAGACCCCAGCCAAGTCAAACAATTTTTAGGGGCTCTAATTCAAACAAAGGAAGGCCTCGTCTTCCCCTCCAACGAGAGGGTCCAAAACATGCTGTTTCAGATCCCCCATTATGTAGCAGGTCGAGAGGTGACGGTATGCAAGGCTATGCGCTTGCTAGGGATGATGGCGTCATGTATTTATTTGGTACCTCACGCGCGCCTGCGCATGCGCCCAATGCAGGAGTGGCTCAACAGCCAGTGGTGTCAGGCCAGCGGACAATGGGACGATCTAGTGGTGGTCTCGCAGGCCTTAGTTCTCTCGCTGCGGTGGTGGACAAAAGAAAACCTGTTGTTAGGGAAGACTTTTGCCACACCCGCAGTGGAGGCCACTCTAACCACAGACGCATCCCTCACAGGATGGGGGGGCTCACCTATCCCATCAGACTGCTCACGGAGCGTGGACTCCGAGCTTAGCATCCAAGCATATAAACCTGCTGGAACTTCTAGCGGTGTTCAAAGCACTAAAAGCCTTTCAGGAACACCTACAAGGAAAGACAGTGATGGTCCTCACAGACAGCACCACAGCCATGTACTACCTCAACAAGCAAGGGGGCACTCACTATCCAGGACTGTCCAAGCTGTCCCAGAATATATGGAAGTGGGCTCTCAAACACATGTTCCTACTATCACAACATGTACCAGGGGAACTCAATCTGCTAGCAGACAAGCTCAGCAGAGACTTCCCCCTGCCCGAAGAGTACGAATGGCAATTGCACGAAGACCTCGTCTTAGACGTCTTCACGCAATGGGGATTCCCGGAAATAGACCTGTTCGCAACTATAGAAAACTCACAATGCCAAAGTTACGCCTCCAGGTACCCCCAGAACCAGTCCAAGGGGAACGGTCTGTCGATTCAATGGTCAGGGAAATTTGTTTACGCCTTTCCCTCGACTCCCCTTCTCAACAAAGTGGTGCACAAGATGCACCCAGGAGCAGGTTACCATGATACTAGTGGCCCCAATGTGGACCCGGCAGCCATGGTTCGCTCACTTGATGGAGATGTCCCTATCTCCCCCAGTGAAACTTCCCTGCCCGTACAACATGCTGTCACAGAACAAGGGCAGGACACTGCACCCATGCCCTCAGACCATGAACTTAGCAGCCTGGCTCCTGAGATCGTAGAATTTGGACATTTACAACTCCCGCAGAGATGTATGGACATCCTCAGGGAATCCAGAAAACCGAATACTCGCCACTGCTATTCTAGCAAGTGGAAAAGATTTGTCATCTGGTGTAGAATTAAGAGCATCAACCCAGTTGACTGCTCTCCCACTAACATTGTCCTATACTTGACCCATTTACTGGATTCAGGTCTAGTGTTCAATTCCATTAAGGTCCACCTAGCGGCACTTTCTACATACACCACTTCCCAACTTAAAGTGTCGTGGTGGAAGATACCAGTTATCAAGGCCTTCATGGAGGGGGTAAAGAGAATACATCCTCCGATAGCTAACCCAGCTCCCGGATGGGACCTAAATGTGGTACTTTCAAGACTCATGGGCCCTCCTTTCGAACCCATGCACAAGGCAACTCTTAAAGACCTCACTCTTAAGACTGCTTTCCTAATAGCTGTCACCTCCATTAGGAGAGTAAGTGAACTACAGGCTCTTTCTGTACTAGACCCCTTCGTAACAGTTCACAAAGATAAAGTGGTTCTACGCACACACCCAAGGTTTGCACCAAAATTCATATCGAAATTTCATGTAAACCAGTCAATAGAACTACCAACGTTCTTTCAAAACCCTTCCAGCTTGGGAGAAAAAAGTCTGCATACACTGGATGTACGCAGAGCTGTCATGTTCTACATGGAAAGAACCAGACCACTGAGAAAGACTAATCAGTTCTTTGTCTCGGTGGCAGCAGGAAGAGAAGGAGATGCAGTTTCAAAGTCCACTATATCTAGATGGATTGTTCAATGCATCACTCTCTGTTTCTCTCTTGCTAAGAGAGAACTACCCTTCAAGCCAAGAGCACATTCCACTCGAGGCACTGGGGCTTCCATAGCATTCATTGCAAATGTTCCCCTTGAGTCCATCTGCAAAGCGGCTACCTGGAGTTCTGTGCACACCTTTACAAAACACTACTGTCTAGATACACACTCTAGATCTGACTCCCAGGTGGGACAGGCAGTATTAAGACATCTTTTCTCTACTGTTCCTTCAAGGAACATAGACATCCTTTTCTATATATTTCTCTCTTTTCTGTACTCACTCACGTCTAGAAGGCTCCCTCAGGGCAGAAAAATACAAACAGAGGGACCTCGACGCGTGAGGGATTGTGGGTACGACGCACGTCACTATAGGGATAGTGTTACAGACATGCCTTGTCGACGTCCCCTTTTCGACTACGAAAAACAAAATGCAATACTCCGCAGTGACCACTGGATGTCGGACCTATGCACAGCATGTGAATCTAAGCAGATACAACCATCAGAAATGCTTTTACGGTAAGTAATGCATTGTCATTCATAAGAACCACTTTTCCTCCTTTGTCAGCATATTGAACTACAGTTTCCTTCTTGGCTTGCAATTCTTCTAATGCATTTCTTTCTTGATGGGTTAAAGTCATTATTTTAACTTCTTTTTTATGTTTAAGATTAATTTAATGATCGCATGTGACAGCTTGATTAAAAAAAAATATATTACATTATCCACTGGGAGCTGTGGTATGAATTTAGATTTTGGTTTTAATTCGCTTTCTTCTGAAGTATAGGTTCATTCTTCCTCTATTCCTTTAAAGTTTAATAAAGTAACTGCATTTTCTGCCAATTCGACAGTTAATCTAGATGGTCTCTCCTGAACTTCTCCACAATCCTTTGTATCAACTTTCATTTCCAAAACGTTTTTTTTTTAATTTCAAGCATCTACAAAATGTGTAGATGTCAATGTTAGTCTGAAAGCAGTCATACTTGTTTGTTGGACTAAATGATA
This sequence comes from Ambystoma mexicanum, assembly GCF_040938575.1. Classification (NCBI taxonomy): domain Eukaryota; kingdom Metazoa; phylum Chordata; class Amphibia; order Caudata; family Ambystomatidae; genus Ambystoma; species Ambystoma mexicanum. The sequence continues at coordinate 1,141,511,433 of NC_090921.1, read as the reverse complement.
GTCCTTGATTCAAAGCAGAAACTCATTAGTAGGATGAATATTAAATAGGTTAACAACTAGGTTTTCTTGTACTGAGTTCTTCTGTGTTCTTGTCATTACCTGTTTGATTTCCTTAATCGCTTCTTCTTTCCTGTCCTTTTTCCTTCTTTTCTGTAACAAGATGAAGTTGAAGTATCTACTATTTCAAGAATGAGGCGTCATAAATAATGGACAAAATGGCATGCTTGCGTCTTATGTCGAAGTTGCATTTGCGGAATGCTATGTACTAGCTCCTCATTCCCTAGTGGTAGCTCCTGGTCAATGCTGGATACCAAGGAGCATCTTTTAGCTCCTGCCTATCCAATCTTATTTAGACTACTGCATTAATAACCCCTCTATTGTGAATTGCTACTTCCCAAACTTTTTGATCAAGTCTGTAATCAGTGGTTACTATTAATAACTTTAACAAGAAAGCATCAGGTCTGGCTTGCATGGTTAATTGGGAATTTACTACTTAAAAGCAAAAATCAACCCTTAGTTGCTACATATCAGGAGCATCTCCCAGGTGTTCTTCAATGACCCTCTCTTTCCAGGACCATTTAGCAGCGTGTGGTGATCCTAATGATCAAAATGGCACAGAGAGTGGGGCACAAATACAATTAGGGAAATATTATGAACAGTCCTTGAGGTATGTTGGAGATCCTGGACAAAAAAAATCAAATGCTCCATTTGCGAAAGATAGAGAAACAAAGGTTATGCAGATGTATGACCAGGAACAAGCAAATCCTTTTTTAAGACCAACTGCCACCAAGTATGCAAAAAGAGGCAGTAAAATCAACTGACATGATGGAATTAAAAGATTTAAATGTGATCTACCATGATGCATAGAAAAGCTGTGGGTCAAATGTGAGCACAGAAGACAACATTCTTAGTCCCTCAAACAGAAAGAATGGTGGAACGTTACCAAACACCAACGTGTTTGCTCCACCTTCCCCCCGGGAAGGGTGACAGGGAAAATGATTGTTTCACTCTTTATCACAAACTAGATAAAAAGCAGCACCGGCAAGACCAAACTTTATGCTAATGGGTTTTCCACTGATTAATCTCAACCCAACTAACAATAGATGACAGGGCAATAGAAGCTTTAGGTAAACATTTGTTCTGATGCTTGATAATCTGCTTAGAATCACATGCAGTGCATATACTCCGACATCCAGTGGTAACTGCAGAGTATTGCATCTTGTCTTTCGAGAATCGAAAGGGGACTTCAACATGGGCGTGCCTGTAACACTATCCCAAACGTGACGTGTACCCAAAATCCCTCACACGTCGAGGTCCCTCAGATTGTTTTTTTCAGCCAGGCTGTCTGGTCGCCCTAATGCGGAGCTTTTCATAAAACATTGTGTTATTGTTATATTTCTCGACCTTTGGTCGTTTATTCTCATTGTCACTCCCTTCGACGGCTGATTCCTGTGCCACTGCTGAAGACTGCTGACGACAGAATTTCGACGACTGTTGACCCGGTCGGCCCTGCCGACCACGTGGCTGGGCCCTCTGGCCGGCCTTTACAGTAGGGAGAGTGAGTCAGGGTGGTCATGTTCTTTTCAAGAATGCCTTTCCTTTTCCCCTCTCTTTGTTCCCTCAGGTTTGTCGCTAGCATGATCATGCGCTATGGACAGGGCTCCATTTAGATTTTGTCCTTAATGTAAGGCGAAATACCCATGGAAACACGAGCACCATCTGCAACAATTGTCTTCTCCTCGACCACAGCGAGGCGGCCTGTAAACTCCTACGGCCTAAGACTCTTAAGGCGTGCCGTTTTAAGGGTGGGTGGCCTATGGTATGTCGCAGGCCGATTCCCCCGCCACCACAGCCGCCGAGTGTGATGAAGGGATTAGCGATGACCAAGGCTCCACTTCGGAGGCCACTGACCTTACAGCGGAAAGTTCTCGTTTTGCAGCGTCCGTCCCCGATAGGCATTTCATGAGTCCTGTTATGGGGACGATACATCCCGGCAACAGGGACGGCCCTGTTTCCCACACTAAGCACACAACCCACGGTTCTGCTTCGGCGGTCCAGTCAAAGCGCTCCAAGATGCCAATGGTCAGGTCGGATACTTTGACGGTGCCCGCAGAATCTCATGATTGGTAGCCGTCAGCGGCATGCTTCCAGGCAGTCCAAAAGTAAGGGCGCTAGCACCAAATCGCATCACACGCGGTCATCGAGACACTTCAGAAGAAGGCTCCGACACCGCTTAAGGCCCCAGTGGCACTGAAAGCCACCGGCCCAACCGCCACACCTCCCTGAAGCCCCGAGCATCAGCGATATCGCTTCGGTGGTTAAACAAAAGGAACTGTAGAAACAGAAGTCGAAACAGAAAGAACGGCCTAAATATACGTCTAAAGACCTGTCTCAATGCCCTGAGCCTCGAAAAGGGTACTCTGAGAGCCCTGTCTTTATCCAAGACTTTACCCAAGACTTTAGAAATCTCGACATTCTGAAGAGTAAATTCGTCAAGAGTAAGAGTACATTCGTCAAGAAGATCCCTTTCCTCCCCTGGACAACTCCTGGTTCATCATCATGGATCAGGGAGAAGTTTGACGAGTGCATGAACAGACTGGAGAAGTTTGTTGAATTTTCAAAGAGGTTTGCTCCCAAGAGGCCTCATGAGGAACTTTATACGCCTATGGCTCTAAGTTTGAGGACCTTTGAGGATCCTCATTAAGTGTTTTTGCCCGTACAGATGACTAGGTGCCTATCAATACCTACATACAGGATGATGATACCTTTGGGAACCCTGTGGATGGATCCTGCTGATCCAATGGACAATTGGGAAGACAGCAATCCAGTTGATGATCAACCTTGGCCATCCCCTACTCCTACCACTCCAGTCCATCAGGCCTCACCTGTGGATGATCAAATGGCATTTAACGCCATCTTAAAGAAGGTGGCTGAACATTTTCAAATCGCCACATTGGAGGCTGTGCAGGATTCAGATTTTTAGAGGACATACTGAAGGAAAAGCCGCCTGCCAGTCAGGCCATTCCCTTACTGAACTCTATTAAGAGACGTCTAGCGCCTTCATTGTTAACTTCAGCCCAGACCAGGTCGGTTAATCCCAGGGTAGAGAAGTTTTCACCCTTCTCATACCGACCCCCTTTACATTAAAGGGCATGTCACTCCAGATTCCCTGGTAGTTACGACTACGAGAAAGAGGGCAGGTGTCCCCCGGTCTACAGGGGAGGCACAACCTGATAAAGAAGGCAAAATGTTGTATGGACTGGGGAAAAAGGGCCACTGTTGCTACTGCATTCGCCACCCGAATAGCCAACAATACCACTCGGTTGGCTAGCTACTCAGAGGTACAGTGGAATTTGTTGCAAGAGGACCTTAAAGAGGTCCCAGAACCAGTGCGGGCTAAACTGAAGGCGATTGTATCGGAAGGCAAGCGAATCAACCACAACATTCTGAAGAACACTTTGGACGCTCTTGAAACAGTGGGAAGGACCTTGGCCCAGGGTACACTACTTAAACGGCACGCCTGGTTGAAGAACTCTGGTTTTAAGCCTGAAACCCAAGCAGCCTTAATAAACAAGCTGGTTGAGGAGACCAACTTGTTTGGCAAGCCCGTGGACGAAGCACTTGAGCCAGCTAAGAAGGAGCATGAGTCTCTCAAAACCTTAAACCAGATTACCCAAAGGCCTTCACAACAAAGAGGGGGTGGTTCTCATTCCTTTCGCTGCAATCTCGCTCCCTTCAAAACCAGTATGATCCAGGAAACAACTGGTCTTCATGACAAGGATCCAACACCACCACCACCATGTATCCACCTAGAGGAAAACTCAGTTGAAAGGGTAGAGGTCGGAATTCCACTCCCAGTGGCTCCCTGGCCTCATGTCATTAATGACCCTCAGACCCAGGTCCCCTCCCATGCCTCCCCGGTCGGGGAACGTCGAACATCATTTCTTCATGCATGGGTGGGGATAACAGACCAGTGGGTGCTCGAGACCGTCGCCCACGGGTACTGCATAGAATTTTGGCAGACCACCTCAATTCATACCGCCAGAACACCTATGTCTCCCTCTGCAAGAGAAGTCGTCCCTCTTCTAGAGGTAAACAAGGGTATTTATTCAGTGTACTTCCTTGTACCCAAAAAGGATCTCACCATGCACCCTGTGCTAGACTTGCACCCAGCGAACAAATTTGTTAAAGCTCAAAAGTTTCGTATGGTCACGTTGCAGGAGGTAATCCCTCTGCTGAAACGGGGATAACATGGCAACACTGGATATGAAAGATGCATACTTTCATATTTTTATGAAGCTGGCACACAGAAAATACCTAAGTTTCATGATAGAGGATAAGCACTATCAGTTCAAAGTACTCCCCTTTGGGAATTGCCTCAGTGCCAAGGGTGTTTATGAAGGTACTGGCAGTGGCAGCCGCGCACCTGCTCAGAGAATCTGTTCCGGTTTACCCATACCTTGACAACTGGCTCATAACGGGATTCCTACGGAACATACCTGTTGAACACCCAAAAGACGATAGACCTCTTATTCATCCTGGGATTCTCCAACGAGAAGGCCAGCCTAGACCCCAGTCAGGTCAAACAGTTTCTAGGGGCTCTAATTCGGACAGAAGACAGCCTTGTCTTCCTCTCCAACGAGAGGGTTGAAAACATGCTGTTTCAGGTCCCTCAATATGTAGCCGGTCGAGAGGTGACGGTACGCAAAGCCATGCGACTGTTAGGAATGATGGCGTCCTACATTTTACTTAGTTCCACACGCGCGTCTGCGCATGCGTCCTATGCAAGAGTGACTCAACAGCCAGTGGTGTCTGTTGGTTGTCTAGCCAGCCCTCGTTCTGTCTCTGCAGTGGTGGTCGAAGGAAAACCTCTTGAAGGGGAAAACCTTCACCACCCCCGCAATAGAAGCCACTCACGACAGACTCGTCTCACATGGGGTGGGAGGCTCCCCTGCTTCAGGAGACAGCGCACTGCGTGTGGTCCCCAGAAGTAGCATCCAACCACATAAATCTGTTGGAGCTGTAAGCCGTATTCAAAGCACTGAAAGCCTTTCAGACAGTTACAGGGGAAAACCGTCCCGATTCTCACAGACAGCAACACGGCCATGTATTGCTTGAACAAGCAAAGAGGCACACTCTTCGGGCTTTCCAAGCTGTCCCAGAACATTTGGAGATGGGCTTTCAAACACAGAATGTTCCTGTTGTCTCAACGCGCTCCAGGGTAACTCAATTATCTAGCGGACATGCTCAGCAGAGACTTCCCTCTGCCCGTAGAGTACAAATGGCGACTACACAAAGACATTGTCTCCAACATTTTCGCACACTGGCGTTTCCCAGAGATCTACTTGTTTGTTACTCTGGAGAACGCTCAATGTCAAGATTACGCCTCCAGGTACCCCCAGAACTGATCCAAGGGGAACGGTCTCTGGATAACAAGGTAAGGGACATTTGTTTACACCCGCCCCCCCCCCCCCGACTGGCCTACTCCACAAGATGCACCAGGAACCAGTCACCATGATATTGGCAGGCCCCATGTGGGCCCACCAACCCTGGTTCTCCCATCTGATGGAGAAGTCCCCTTCTCCAGCATGGGGTATGGCATGGATTCACATGCTCATGAATATTCCCCGTCGTCAGGCTCAGAATCCTCGGTAAAGAAAAAATCAGTATCGGTTTTGTTTGTGATCTGTCTTTCGTAGTAGTAACCAATCACTGATCTATGTGTCATACCGACCACAGCCAATGACTGCCCTCTACCTAAGCCCCGACTCTGGCAGCCATCTTCAGATTTTTACCGCACGTTCAAGTGTTGGGAGTCCTCGTGCTTAGCTCTCGAGCTTTTACTGCGTGTTTCGCGCTTTTTACAGGTGAATTTTCACATTTTTTCAGTTAATCGAGCCTCCGGCTCCACCGTTTCTACTCCCGTTAACGGCTACCCGTTGCGGGATTTTCCTACGCCCCTCAAGGGTGAAGATTTCGTTGAATCAACTTCATGGAGGATTCCAGAAGATTCGCGGCCTACTTCGAGATGGCCCAGGATCCGAGTTCGTCGCCCGGGCCCAAGCTGTTTCGCAGCTGCCCTGGATGCGGGCTGCAGAATGTGTTTAAGGAAGACGAACATTCGCAATGCCTCTACTGTCTTCATGGGGACAAGACTCATGTAGAGAAGGACTGCCAGTTCTGCAAGAACTTGTCAGAGCGGACCATGAGGGACCGTCGATCCCGTCTCGCAAGCTGGTTGGAGAAGGGCTCGACGGGTGAGAAGAAGAAAGGGTCCGAGCGGGCTTCTAAGTCCTGTGCGGTTGCCCCGGCGACGGGGGCCTGACACCAGGCCAAGCACCGCGAGTCCGCTGGCTCCGGGAGCGCCGAAAGGTCGGGCTCTTCGGTCGCCAGGCAGGGCGCACCTTCTCCGGCACTGTCAACCACGAGCCAACGCTCCGGTTCGGGGAAGAGAAAGTCCGAGACCCCGGGTAAGCTTCAGGAGAAGCCCCGTCCGATCTCGGAAGAGGGGGAGCGAGGCGTCGCCCCTCGCCCGAAGGAGAAGGCCCGGGACGCACCTAAGGTGGTGAAGGCCCCTACCCAGCAGGCGAAGGCCTCTATCGAGGCTATCGCGTCGACTCTGGCCAAGCCAGCAGAGACACCGCCAGCGGAGACTGCCTCCGGGACTAGTTTCCCTGCCGCCAAAGAGGGAATCCTCTTTTCAGCCCATCGTCGTGGCCGCCATGATTGAAGAAGCGAGGGGGGGGCACGGTGCCCTCCTCGAGCTCGGAGTCAGCCCCGGAGGAGGAACTGACCGAGGCCGTGAGGAACCTCGAAGTCCAATTTGAGAAGGTTCGATCCCGTCAGGGAGATCCTCGGGAGATAACCGAGGAAGACGACGGTGGTGAGGAAGAGCGGCCTTCCCTTCCGGCGCAGCCAGATCCTAGGCCTCAGGATGGCTCGGTGGCCATTTTGTCTGCCATCCAGTCCTTATGCTCTGAGTTAAGGACGAGATTCCCACGGCCCAGGCCGGAGGACCCGCAACCTGGCCCGTCGGGAAGTCCTCAGAACAAACGACGGAGCACCCAACCCTCTCCTCCGCCAGCCCCCGTGAGGCCTACAGTTCCCTCCTCATCCTCCCACGAGTCGGGAGATGACGGTGCGTTGGGCTCGACGACGGGTTCTGAGGGCAACGACGACGGAACGCGTCTCCCGTCGCACGGGCCTCGCCGCCCAACGAGATTGGCTCATTCCACGCCATGATCGCCAGGGCGTCCGAATTGTTCCAGCTCTGCCCGGAGGAGCAGAAAAAGGAAGGTTTCCTCTATCAGCGCCGGGAGGCCAAGAGGAAGACGGTCATCCCGGTGCCCCTAATCGATGACATCTGGGAGGAGGGCCTGTCGGTTCTCAAAAACCCCTCCACGGCACCAGCCAAACGGGACCGGTATGAGAAGAAGTACCGGGTCCCCGAAACCGCTCCCCTGTGCCTCAGGGTCCAGCCAACACCAGACTCGGTCGTCTCGGCGGCGGCGAAGAAGAAAGCGGCGGGGTCAGGAGCCTCGGCGTCGAATTCCCCGCCGGACGGCGAGGGAAAGAAGTTGGACGCCATGGGGCGGCAGGTCATTTCGTCGGCGGCGACGACGATCAAAGCGGCCAACGCCCTGGCGATCGTGGCCCGTTACGACAGGGAGCTCTGGTTTAAACTGGCCCCCATATTGGACTTCCTGCCGGACGACAAGAGGTCCGAGGCCCTGGAATTACTGCAAGAGGGCGAGGTGGCGTCGGACCACGCCATAACGGTGGCAACCGATATTGCCAATACCGGGTTCTGCCAGCTGGGCAACGGTGTTTGCCTATGACGACGGGGTTGGCTCCGGGCGACCGACTTCCGTCAGGACGTCCAGACCAGGGTGTTGGACATGCCGTTCGACGGCAGCAACTTGTTCGGGAAGGCGGTGGACGAATCCCTCCAAGCCATAAAAACGGACACGGCCCGCGCCCTAGGAGCCCTTCAGCAACGACTGCCCTTTCGGAGCTCCGGAGGCAGACAGGGTGCCTCCAAGGGATCCAGCGGTGGCTCGTCGTCCTACCGCCAGGCGGCACGCTCCTCGTCTCAGGAAGCCTACAGGGGTCGCGGCAAGCAGGGAGCGCCTCGTCGCCGTCGGCAAGGTGGCCAGGGCGGCAAGTCCATCTCCACCGACCGTTGGGTGCTGGATAGCCTGGCAAGAGGACACTATCGAATTCCTGAAGAAGTGCCCTCACGTTCCACCTGTGGCCAGGAAGGAAAATCACGTCCCGCACCTGCTGTTGGAAGTACGGGCGATGCTCAGGAAAGGCGCCATCGAGCTTGTCCCGAAGAGGCTCCGGGGTGTACTCGAGGTACTTCCTCGTCAGGAAGAAGACGGGCGGCTGGCGCCCCATCCTGGACCTTTGTCGTTTGAACAAATACATCAGATCAAAGTTCAGGATGGTCACCCTCCAGCACGTACTGGGACAGCTGGAGGAAGGCGACTTTCTATCGTCGTTGGACCTGGAGGATGCATACTTCCACGTTCCCATCCTCAAAAGCCACCGAAAGTTCCTCAGGTTGGTCGTCCAGGGACGCCACTACCAATTCAGAGCACTGCCGTTCGGATTGAAGTCGGCCCCCAGGGTCTTTACCAAGTGCCTAGCACCAGTGGCGGCGCGGCTGCGCCTGCAGGGGATTCATCCGCTCAAGGACGAGGGAACTCGCCGTCGAACACACTGTGAGGACCGTCCAGCTACTCACAGACCTGGGATTCGACATAAACTACCCAAAGTCCCACCTGGTGCCGTCGCAGGTGGCCCTGTTTCTGGGAACGAAGCTCGATACAGTGAGGCGCCTGGCGGCCCCGTCGGAAGAACGGACGAAGACCATTCTAGGCAAAGTGCAGCGCCTGCTAGCCACGGACGTGGCCAGGGTGAGGTCCATCAAGTCCCTCCTGGGGATAATGTCCTCTTGCATCTACCTGGTGCGCCTCTGCAGACTACGGATGCGCCCTCTTCAAGAATTTCTCGACGCCCGTTGGATGCAGGCGACGGGCACCTTCGAAGACAGGGTCCCCCTCAACGAGGTGTTCCGGCGGGCGATCCAGTGGTGGGGCGTTCGAGCGCACCTCACAGCGGGCAAGGACTTTCAGACGCCGGCGTACCAGGAGACGGTGACGACGGACGCCTCCCTGGAAGGTTGGGGCGCCCACACCGGAGATCTCCACGCAAGAGGCCTCTGGCTCCCGGAGGAGAGGCTCCTGCACATCAACGTCCTGGAACTCCGAGCCGTGTTCTGGGCTCTCAAATCGTTCCTCCCGTCGCTCAAGGGCAAGGTGGTGTGGATCTTCACGGACAACACCACGACAATGTTTTACATACGGAAGCAGGGAGGCACCAGATCCCCAGCCCTATCGAAGGAGGCACAGGACGTGTGGCACTGGGCAGTCGCCCAGGGGATGTTCCTGGTTCCCTTGCACCTGGCAGGAGAAAGAAACACTATCGCCGACTCGCTCAGCAGGGAGCTGCGCGCATGTCACGAGTGGGAACTGCGCCAGGATCAGGTGGATCAACTCTTCCGACGATGGGGCAAACCCCAAATCGACCTGTTCGCAACAGCGACGAACTCAAAGTGCAAGAGGTTCGCCAGCAGGTTTCCCCAGCCGAAAAGCGTGGGCGATGCATTCTCGTTCCCCCTGGGACGGCCTATACCTGTATGCGTTCCCTCCGTTGCGACTCATCAGCCAGCTCAAGAGGTCCTGGTGCAGGATGATCCTCGTCGCACCGGCGTGGCCGAGGCAGATCTGGTTCCCGGACCTTCTGGACTTGTCAACGTCCCCTCCCATCAAGCTGTCGGCGGACGCGGACCTTCTCTCTAGAGAAGGAGGCGCCATCTTCCACCACAACCCGGCGTCGCTGAACCTGCAGGCTTGGCTCCTGCAGCGCTAGAGTTTGGAGGCTACGATATACCGGCCGATTGCAGAGAGGTTCTTTCAAAGGCCAGGGCGTCCTCGACTCTCAAATGCTACGGTCATAAGTGGAAGAGGTTCTCTATCTGGTGCTGAGCACGGAAGATCAACCCCCTACGGATTACGGCCCCTAAAGTGCTGCCGTACCTGCTATCGCTGGCAAAGGCTGGGCTAGCCCATGCCTCCATTAAGATTCATCTGGCGGCGATCTCCAGATATACCAGAACCACAGGACGGACGTCCCTGTGGTCCCATCGACTGGTAAAAGAGTTTATGAAAGTACTGTTCCGGTCGTTCCCGCCGGTGAAGACCCCGGCCCCGGCGTGGGAGTTTAACGTGGTGCTGACCAGGCTCATGGGGCCCCCATTCGAGCCGATGCACTCCGGACCGATGAAGTTTGTGTCGTGGAAGACTGCGTTCCTGGTTGCCATTACCTCCGCACGACGAGTGGGAGAGATCCAGGCCCTATCCTGCAAAGCGCCGTACTTGACTTTCCATGCCTCGAGGGTGGTGCTTAGGACGCACCCCTCCTTTATCCCCAAGGTGCCGCCGGACTTCCATCTTAACGAGCCCTTGGTGTTACCTGTTTTCTTCCCGTCTCCTTCGTCGCCGGCCGAGAGGACTTTGCACTCGCTGGATGTGGCTAGAGCGCTGAAGTTCTACGTGGACCGCACGAAGAGTTTCCGGAGGACATCACAGCTGTTCGTGAACTTTGGACCTGTGAATCAAAGGAAGGCTCTCTCGATGGCTCTCCGGCTGCATCATGCACTGTCACCGGTTGGCTAACCGACCGCTGCCAGGCCGTCCGAGAGCCCATTCGACCAGAGCGATCGCTGCTACTACGGCGTTCTTATCTGGTGTGCCCCTGCGGGACATCTTCAGGGCTGCTACGTGGAGGTCGACGCACACCTTCATGAGATTCTACTGCGTCGATCGGGATTCCAGGGAGGAGTCCAGGGTCGGCCAAGCAGTGCTGCGCAACCTGTTCGCTTAAGGTGAGCCTGGTAAGGAGGTAAGAGATGCTCAATGTGGAGTTTTTTGTATTGCTTAATGTTGAGCCTTTTGCCACCACCCGTGGTTGTGCATGTGTGTACTGCCATTTATTCTTATATTCATGAGCATGTGAATCCATGCCAGACCCCATGCTGGAGAAGGAACAAGTTACTTACCTGTAACTGTTGTTCTCCAGCATGGGTCTGGCATGGATTCACATGCGAACCCTCCCGCCTACCCCTCTGCGGCTCTTCACTTGGTCATACTGCCTCTTCACGTGCTACCAAATCTGAAGATGGCTGCCAGAGGCGGGGCTTAGGTAGAGGGCAGTCATTGGCTGTGGTCAGTATGACGCAGAGATCAGTGATTGGTTACTACTACGAAAGACAGATCAGAAACGAAACTGATACTGATTTTTTCTTTACCGAGGATTCCCAGCCTGACGGGGAATGTTCATGAGCATGTGAATCCATGCCAGACCCATGCTGGAGAACAACAGTTACAGGTAAGTAACTTGTTCCATCTCCTCCAATGAAACTGCCTTGCCTGTACAACATGTTATCTCAAGACAAGGGGGAGACTCTTCACCCATGCCCACAAACCCTGAACTTACTGGCTTGGCTCCTTAGGTCATAGTTCGGACACCTGCGACTCCCTGAGAGATGCATGGACATACTTAGGGAGGTGAGGAAACCTAGCACCAGATACTGCTACTGCAGTAAATGGAAGCGCTTTATCTGGTGCAATTCCAAGGGCGTCAATCCTATTGACTGCTCTCCTACTCTTTGTATTGTACCTGACTCACCTACTAGAATCAGGCCTGGTTTTTAATTCCCTGAAGGTTCACTTAGCTGCTCGCTCAGCCTACACTACGTCACAACAATGTGTTGTGGTAGAAAATACCAATTATTAAGGCTTTCATTGAAGGGGTTAAAAGGATTCATTCTCCCATTTCTAACCCGGCTCCCAGATGGGATCTAAATGTGGTTTTGACTAGAAGTATGGGGTCTCCTTTTTTTGCGCCTATGCATAAGACGAGTCTCAAAGATCTTACCTATAAGACAGCCTTCCTAGTGGCTATCACTTTTATAAGGAGAGCTAGTGAACTACAGGCCCTTTCAGTTCTAGACCCTTTCATTACAGTTCAGAGATAAGGTGGTTCTGCGCACGTACCCTCGATTTGCGCCTACATTTAGTTTCAAGTTCCATGTGAACCAATCAATAGAACTGCCTACTTTCTTCCATAATACCACTAACATGGCCGAAAAAAGCCTACACACATTAGATGTGCGCAGGGCAGTCATGTATTACCTGGAAAGAACTAGACCACTGAGAAAAACAAACCAATTTATCAGTTCAGTGGCAGCTGGTAGAGAAGGGGATCTGTCTCTAAATCGGCCATCTCAAGGTGGATTTTCAAATGCATCACACTGTTACACTCTTGCTAAGAGAGCACTGCCCTTCAAGCCTAAGGCACAGTCTACTCGAGGCACTGGGGCTTTCATTGCAATTGTTCCTCTAGAGTCCATTTGCAAAGCAGCAACCTGGAGTTCTGTACACACCTTTACAAAACACTATTGCCTAGACACTCATTCTAGGTCTGATTCTCAGGTGTGACAAGCGGTATTAAGACATCATTTCACTACTGTTCCTTCTCACAATCCATTTCCAACTTTGGGTACTGCTCACTAGTCTATGCACCGCATGTGATTATAAGCAAATTAACAAGCATCTGAAGACATGAATTACTCACCGTAATAGCATTTGTTATGATGGCATCTGCTTAGATTTACATGCTGCCGCCCTTCCTCTCAGCTCTGGTGGAAGGAACATAGACGTCTTACTACTTTCTCTTTTATGTACTCACTCACGATAGTCATTGGGCTCTCTCATGGCAGAAAAAATACAATCGGAGGGACCTTGACGCGTGAGGGATTTTGGGTACACTACACGTCACGTTGGGGATAGTGTTACAGGCACGCCCATGTCGACGTCCCCTTTCGATTCTCGAAAGACGAGATGCAATACTCTGCGGTTAACACTGGATGTCGGACTATATTCACAGCATGTGAATCTAAGCAGATATAATCATCAGAAATGCTATTACGTTGAGTAATGCATGTCTTCTTTTCCACCAGTCCCACAAAAGTTCCTATTTTAGGCAGTAAAGTAAGTTTGTTTCTGGGAAAAATCAGATTACAATGTTCTTTCAAATGCTCATTTAATATGGAGTCAAAAGTGGATCACACACCCAACTTGAGCATGAAGCCAGAAGTACTTGCATTTGAACAGTTAATTTGGAAAGGGGTAGCAGGAATGGAAAAACACTCCTTTTTACTAAAGTGCAGCATGAACCTGTACATGCTGCTGTAGAGAAACTAGCATTTAATAACATAGCGAATAATTACAAAGTGACAGTGAAATTGCCTGTCAAGAGGGTGTACTAATGTTGCAAGATACTGCTGAATAAGATGTGGAAATTTACCGACATATGAATGCAGAGATCAATCAGTCTGGTAAGGGGGGTCCTACAGTGGTGATCATGAAAAAAAAGAACCATTATTTAATAAAGGTCCAGAGCAAGGATGTTTTAGCAGTTGAGAGGGCAAGTTGATTAAGATTCCGGATCCATGCACTCCCGTTTTTTGCAGTCAGATGAAGTGCCATAACGATTCAGCTAATCCTCTGGGACACCAGATAGTGTCTGACATAGGTTCAGATTTGGAACTGTTAACCCATTTTGGAGCTTTGTAAACCTGCTTGTAGCACAGATTTCCTCATACATAAGGTGTGTAAAGTATGAGTGCACTGTGAGTGTGCTGTCTCGCTGTTAAACTTTGGTTTTCTACTCCCCATGCCTGTTTTGTTAATGCTATGACTAGGGGTGTCACGGTATTAGTTTTATGACGGTACAATAACCTTCTTGCCAAATGACGGTATATCATGGTTATCGCGGTATAGCAGGTGGAGTTAACTAATCTTAACAAATATTTTCTAAAAGGTCATTGTCAGATTTATCATCACAAACAAAACCAGGCACCCAGGGCCAGAATTGGGCTTTTCAACATACTTTCCACTGAAATGCCACCCCATGCTTCCACCAAACACACACATGTGGAGAGGAGAGGCGGAGGGGAGCCCTGCTGCGACTGGCAAAGCAAACTGAATAGCTTTTCTTAATTCTTCATTTTGGCTTTTAGCCCCTCCATTGGCTACTGGTGAAGATGAACATGTTGCTATCCTGATAACCTGCATGCCACAGATCAATGGAGTCTGATGGTAGTATACGCTTGTGCGCATGCACACACGCACACGCACTCTTTACATTACAGCCTTCAGTTTACTTGCGGGCCAAAAGGTGTTCAGTAATCACGGACATGTTACACTTTGGCATGGCAGCAGAGAATACCCACAGAGATGAGTACATTTCGCACTGTGACTTATTATATGTAAATTCAATGATGGAACCAGGGAAATCCCCCATTGTCATATGTTTAGAAAACATTATCCATTATAAATATATAAACCGCCAACCCAAAGTAAACACTTTTCCTTCTTGGCACTGTATTCTTCCTATTGCTAACATATTGATTTTGTGTCAAGCACGTGTGGTTTATGGAATGGCATTAAAAACTGCTCCAACTGAAACTGCTTGGCAGACGGCACATCCAACAGTGCAAGACCAAGACTGCGCAGCACTTGCTTACTGCAGCCTTTCCAAATCAGATTGAAAAGCACACTTAACGGTATGAACGGTATACCGGTATAAACAATGTGACGGTTATTATTGTTCAATTAAGTGGTTCACGGTATCTTTAACGGTATACCGTAATACCGTTACATCCCTAGCTATGACCTGCCCAGCTGCACCACCTGACTGGTAAGGGACAGAGGGTTTAAACATCAAGCCGTGCGCATTCAGGACAAGTGCACTGTGCTGTCTCGCTGTCTGCCTGCGTTGAGCGGGTGTATAAGATTGCTGTTACTGGATTCTAGGTAAGTTTATACAGCTGGGTTTCAGAAATCTGCCTTTTTTTTGTGGCTGGTTAAGAATGAAAAAAATGCTGACCAGGTCAAGGAAGTACTAACTCCTTTGTACCACTCGACCTAAACAAGTGAAGTAAGGCTCGGCAGTGGCTAGTAAATCTGTTTTGGAAAGTCGCAGCCACCCTTGAGACGACTTATACTGGTCGCAAGGATGGTAATAGAAATACGTTGGGGGAAATAATTTCATTTTTTCGAACTGAGAGTTCTATGACGGATGGTAATTGGGCGACTGCCTTACCAATTGCCTGCTCTTCCTCTCCGAGACCCATTGAAGTGCCAGAATCCTCAGCGTTTGTTGAAATTGATAACAATCACACATTACATAACCTTTGCAACTCTCCAACGTAATTCCCTTGGCCCGCAGGGGATGAATGCCCTTCGGAGTGTTTCTGAGGAGTGTAATATCATTGGCTTTAACATTTCAAAATCTCCAGACCTTGGGAAAAGCTGCAGAAACAGCAAATGGAGAAGATGTTGACGATTCTTCATTTAGTTCGCTCTGAGACAACTAATTTAGTTACGATTGTAAAGGCTCTTCATGCTCTGCACTTATATGGCTTGAAAACAAAAAGAACTAACCCATGTGGTGTATTGTAGACATTATACTAGAAAACAGCTGTTCAGACGCTAGACCTATTTGTAAAATAAATGATGTTGAGAATACCGAACATTCAGAGGAAGCACTAGTGGAGAGTCGACTGAAAAAGTAGTCACATTTGAATCAGGGAGAAGGGTGCCCCTTTTAAGGGTGTACCAGGGATTCACGCTGTAATTACGACACCTGTTCAAGTTATTACAGTACTGCCGGGTGACCACCTGGAATGGCCTGAGGCATCCAAGATCAAGCGAAATAGGAAGAAGGGTAACGGGAGTAGACAGAAGTTGCACTAGCGTGCACACAATTCAGTTACGTCTTTCAAATGGTAGCATTGGTCAATCCAGAGCAAATGCAGGTTCGTGGGCAGCTACTGCATCTATTAAGATAGCTTGTGTGCAGTCTTCGGTGGGGTTTGAGCTAGTGCAAATCCCTAGAACTGATAGGCCTATTTGTCACACTGTGGCAGGACCCCTGTATAAGTGGATCCAAAAACCAGAGGCAACAAAGTGTTATGGATGATCCACTGGATAAGACATTTTTCCACAGTCTTTGATTAGTTAATTGCCTCTGGAGGTGAATGGCCATCACTTGAGGACGCAAGCTAATGTTACTAAATCACAGGGGGCCTTTATGTATTTTAAAACAGTGGCACTGAATACAAGGACCATGTTAAATAGGAGAGGTGCCAAAAGAATATGGATAATTGAATAGTTTGCCACCAATGAGAGCCCTTTCTTCAATAGAAATATGGTCCTGCAATTACTGCATTGTGTATCCCTCAATAAAATACGGTTGCAAACAAGGATATTGCCCTGGTGGAATTACCTGTAGTGTGCAGTTCCACAAATCGGGCAGTGATCCATTTCATGTCACCGGCATTGGTGGAGTTTTTATTGTCCTTTTCTTTAAACTTATTAAAAATGGGATTTGAGCTCACTTTGAATGCATAAACACTCTGGTTTTGCGACAAATTCTCAGGGGAGAGCCGATGACCTGAGATATTTGCAAAATGTTTAAAACATATCTGGAAGAAGCATCCATTAGCTAACTTCAAAGTTAAAGCATTTTAAGTTGTCGGATGGCAACAATAACTGGGTTTCACTACCGGCTGCATTGTGTTCTAAAAGTGATTGAACTTGTGATTAGTGTTGCCTTTTCTATGTATGACCGTAGGGTGAACTTGATATCCTGGAATACACAAGATTTTCAATCATCTTCAGTCAAACAGGAGGGGATGAAAGCCAATATTAAGTATGTATATATTTATATCGCAAGAGACATGGTTGACTCATGACATATGATGGCCTCATACATCCAAAGGGAGGGCTGGTTATTGGTGTAAGAGCTAATATGTCAGTTATTGAATACATGCCCCATATTGTGAATTTGAATGCAATGGTTGCAGTTTTTAACCATCCATTTTGCAAAACCTTTATTGAAGATGTTAGTCACTAACCCTCCGGGAAATGGTTGTCCATGGTCCATTTTAGAATACATTGAGCACATTCTGGCTTCCTGGACTTTGGAATCTGTGTTCTCTAATCATGGTTTTATGTGACTTTGACACTCAGTACTTTACTCTGGAAGAAAGTCATATCTCGACTAGTTACCAGAGGATGAGTGCTGAGGTTTGTTGGTTCTTTTTTTAGATTCATATGGTTTGGGAATACTAAAACCGATAGATGTAGATTTGGACGGTTGTCCTATGTTTGCCTGAAAAAATGGGCCTTATGAGTCTCAAATAGACTACATCTTTATTACAGATGCTTTGGGGAGGTATTTATCAAATTACACTCCTGTGGTAACTACGGTTAGTGACCATGTGATCTTAAAATGCCAGTTAAATGTACATAATGAGGTGATCAAACAATACTGGATGGTGTGTACACTAACTTTAAGGGCAATAGATTGCAATGGTCTGTACGAAATGTTGTAAATCTTAATAGGATTTTACAGGCCAACTTTCCTTTGGGTGGTATAACTTTGAGTTAGGAGTGTGTATTAGTGGAACTAGGTGTTTTTGTCGGAAAACTGATCTTAAGCCTTGGAAATACTGAGATTAAGATGCATTATAGTAAGGTAAAGGCAGGGTCAGTATACGATGCAGCAATTGCGTCAAGGAAGAGAGTTTAGAACCAATGCTAGGCATGCAAAAAGATGGATATTTGACCCAGTTATGAGAAATCGGGCAATTAATGAGATTCAAACTAAATAAAAACTGGGCGTGGGCGCCCCAAATGTCTATGCAATACGTTAATTCGAAAATTAGGGAGTGAGAGCCATAAGTTCTGGTATCTCCTTAATCATTAAAGGTAGCTGCAATCACAAAATTAACTGTGTACCTAAAAAGACTTGGGTTGATTATGTGCATTTACTTTATTACGAAGATCATGTCCCTGGCACAACTTTACCCAATTGCAATTGATCAAGAGGCTGTATCTAACGAAGACTGGTATACCTTTACCGTTGAGGACTTATTGGATATTATTGTGAACCTGAACCCTGAAAGCGTTGAGCACTGGGCCTAGATGGCCTGCCGAATGTGGTTTTTAAATCTTTTGCTCTATACTGGGCCAACTTATTGCAGGTTATTTTTAAGAATGTGACTCTTACAGGCATCATTTCAGGTAGTTGGAAAAGGGCTCATCTGTTATCAGTGTTTAAAAAAAAAAAAGGTGATGGAGAGAATTCCAGAAATTAATAATTGCTGGCATTAACTGATTCCGTCAAAGATCTTCTCAACTTGTATCTTATGCAAATTAAATGATTGTGTAGCAGAAAGAGGACTTTTAAGTCATCAGCAGATGAGTTTCCAAAAAAGGCTTATGGACTTTACGTTGGTGTCTACTTTATTTGATGAAAACTACGCTGTCGGAGAAGGGGTATAAGCTATGTATATGCTTTGTGGACTACACTGTAGCGTTTGATTAGTTTGTGGAGGTAACTGGCTGCATCCATTCATGCTATGATTAGGCAGTTGTATCAAGAAAGCTCTGTGAATGTTAGGCTTGACATGGAGGGTCATCTGTCTTCTAACATAAAAATGAATCCTAGAGTAAAGTATGGCTGCGTGCTCCTGCCACTACTACGTAATTTATACTTGGCTGATTTTCCTCTTTGTATCGTGCCAATAGTGTCCTGCCTTTCTTATGCAGATGACACCATCCTGTTGTAGAGGAAGCCCATTGGGCTGCAGCGAAGCATTGACGCCCTGGTCCTCTATTCTAAAGCTAATCGGGTTGTCCTTTATCCCCCCCAAAACAAGTAATGGTGGTTTCCTAGATCCAATAAAACTAGGAAATGTGAATGGAAAACTGGTGAGTCATTGGTGGAAACAGTTGAGGAATATGGTATACCTGGGTGTACTGATTAGTCTCTATCTGAATCTACATTACCTAGATTCATAATGCCAAGAATTGTGAAAGAAGCCTGCCTTATTAAATCATTCATATCTGCAAGAGGAGGGTATTCACTGGAGTTTTCTTTTAACCCTGTATAAAACCAGCATGGTGCCAAGTATATTGTGCAGCTTAGAGGTGTTTGGAGAAAAGGAAGCTCTCTGGCTCCAGCAGATTGAAGGAAAGATATGGAAAAACACTTTTGGATTACCAAAGTGTGCCAACCGAAGCAATCTGCTGTGAGCTGGGGCTTACCGCTTTAATGACCTTATGGAGAGTGTTGAGAAATTCGATTATACTTGACCAAAATAATGTAAATTCTTTGCTCGGATGCTTTTCCCCTATGCTTCGGAGTACAGTAAAACTGCCTGTGGCAATCATTAATTCTTTTGATGAAATATGTATTTTTATGACTTACTTGATTTGAATGTGATCTTGCCTTTTCATTTGTGGGCTAGTATTAGACAAACGAAATTGAAATATTGGGATGGAGGGATCTTGGGGAGAAATTATCTTCCAAGTCTAAGTACCAAATATATTCTAGACAAGGGTTCCCTTTCCCACGCCCATTTACGTGTATCGTAAAAACTGAATGTGTCTCTATAAGGAGATTTATTATGTGACTAAGGTTTACTTATTAGAAACCAATGAAAGTATTGGCATTTATTCAGGGAATTCCCTTGGTTATGACATACGCAGCCTATTTTATGGGGAAAGAATTTGAAAATTCTAAGAGGGTAGTTTTAAAGGTAATAATGGATTGTGGAAGATTTTAATAATGGTGTTTGATATGTTTATGGAGAGAATGTTTATTAAGAATAGGTAATGATGCAATATGAGATGTAATGTATAAATCTCATGTGAAAGTTGATTATGTAAACATAATTTATTCTGTATGTGTAAAGGTGTTCAATATAACCAAAAGCACAGGGATTATGCAGTTTATCAATGTGCTTGTGGGATTGATTTTGATAGATCCTTTCACATTTGGATAACGCTTGATGTGACAACTCTTTATACTAACATCCTCCAAAACAAAGCAGTAAAAGTGTTCTTTAAACTTAAAGAAAATACTAAACCATAAAGTTGCTAGCAAATTTCACTGAAATTGCAAGAGTTGCGTTTACCAGGAATTTCTTTAAATCCAAACTCTATAGCCACGAAAGAGTGCTTTGACCCTAGGAATTCACACACAAAATTCACAATTACCTACGGCCAGGTGGAAATAGTGTTCCGGGATGTAATAGTTAAACATTGGTGGTAGCAGTTGTATAACACCATGTACTTGAAAATAACATTATTAATATATTTGAGGGGATTGGGTCCTCCAACGTATTCCATATCTATGACAGTAATCACCACAGCTGTGCTGCTTTGGAAAATTTCCTGCGTCAATGACGTCGATACGCTGTCCTCGAGGGCCTCCGTCGAGCCGACGTCACTGGATGTTATAAGTAGGACGCACAACGCCCACAGCCTCAGTTCCATTTTTTCTGTGAACATGTCCGCTTCGGAGATCTCGGCACGCCTCGGTTCTACTGAATCCTGTTATTTGAACCTGTTTGTTTGTGTATTAATGATGTCTTCGGCTTCTTTCACCCTGCGGTCGGGTTTTAAGAAGTGTCGGGTTTGCGGGTCCAGGATGTCGTTGACGGACACGCACAACGCTTGCCTCTGGTGCCTCTGGGAGGACCACGATACGGATGACTGTGTCGACTGCCAGTCGCTTACATCGAAGGCCTTGCGGGAGCGTAAGAAGCGGTCGGTGGGTAATGTGGCCAAGCCTCGGAAGTCGCGATCCACTGGACTTTCGACGGACGATTCGAGGGGCGACTCTCTGCATAGTCGTCGTGAGTCCGGGGGGTCTCGGTCCAGGAGTCGGTCTCGCCATTCCTCTGCCTCTTCGAGGCACTCGAGGAAGCGCCATCACAGGTCACCTTCCGCGTCCTCATCCGAGGACACCGCCCGTCGGCGGGTTGCTTGTCCCAACAAGCATTCCACTCCTGCGGAATGTGATTCGTTCCGGCAGGAGATGATGGCGATTTTTCAGTCGCAGGGCCCCGTTCCGTCCGCGCGGTCGAAAGACGTCGGCCGTGAGCATGCTAGAGACGCCTCTCCTACGCCTTCGGGCTCGAGCGGTCGCCGCGACCACCGGGCGCCTTTGAGGTCCCGGTCGGACAAGGCTGGTCGCTCTAGGCATGCCCGTTCCAGGTCCCGGTCCTCAACGCCCTTGAGACCGTCGGAGCCTGTGAAGTCTTCGAGGAAGACATAGACACCTACGGCACCAAGGTCGTCGAGGGACTCTCTCGAGGCTCTGCCTCCAAAGAAGCCGTCGACGCCATTGGCGCCCAGGCTGTTGAAGGACTCGCTCGGGGCTCTGCCCTCGAGAACTGTGTCAACGCCGTTGAAGTTGTCGGCGCCACGCTCGATGCCGATTCCGTCGACGCCTTTCAAGGCTGCCTTGTCGGAGGTACCCCGGGGCACGGTGGCCGCCCCCCCCCCCCCAGGAAGGCTCTGGTCAAGGCAAAACATTTTTGTCCCTTTTTCTGTGCCCTCCTTCCAGCCTCGATTTATATTTCTGAGGGGGGTGAGGGGTCTGAGGATGGTATGGTGCCTGAGGAGGTGCCTGATGAGATTTTGTCTGGTCATAGCCAGATTGAAGACCTGCGTCAGTCGCTGCACGACGCCAGTGCTCTGGACACCTCTCCGGAGGTGGAGTTCTGTCGGCCTGAGCCTCGCACCGATACCGAGTCCTCGTACCGGCGCCTTATGTCGAGGGTCACGGAATACTTGGGGTGGTCTGCGCCACCTGTGGATTTTCTGCAGGATGACCTAATGGACCGCCTCGACCATTTGTCGACCAATTTTCTGTCGACCAAATGACCGGACAGCCACATTTGCAGTAAAGTGCTACTTTTTGCCTTCAAAATGGGTAGAAATATAAGACAAATCCTTATTTAATCATGTAAGGAATAGGGTGGGCCAATTAGTATCTGTAAAACAATTTGGGGCCCTTATGCCAGATTATGATGATCATAGAGCTTAACATTCACTTCACTGAACTATATATCCGGTATATTCTACACTGTGGGAATTGGGCTTGCCAGATTTTATTTTGCATTATGGCATATACGATCGGGCCTGTCACTTCGGCCTGAATTTTGTCCGTACCACCACGACGAAGGTGACAGTTCGCATTAGTGAACATAGGTAGAAAATTCTATGTGAGCTTGCCTCCACCAAACTGGTATAATTTGTTTGCATAAAGGATATAAAATGCAGATATTCGCTGGGTAACAATAGAGAACATAACCCTGTGAAAAAGAAGCATGCATATATTGAGTCTACTGTCCAATAACAATCTACAGTATCCACATCCTTGATGTTATAAATATAGGTGTAAATGTGAGCAAGAAGACCCTTCTAGTATAAAATACATGTAGTCTTGCCATGTTCCACGCAATTTCAGCAGTTGTATTTGGAGCACCTAAGGCACAAGTAAATAATGTAAAAAATGTGGAGGCAAAACAGTTGCGTACGAATGATGTCAAAAGCAAAAGGTATAAATTGAAAAAGAAAAACTATTTCTAAATAGTTTCCAATCAATCTGATAACACTGATTTGTTGTGGCAGTCAGATTCACAGGCATGGTAGATGCACACAATGTGGGACATGGAATTGTTGAAGAAGCCATAATTCGGGGATCCAGTGATGGTTGGCGTAGTGTACATTTGAACAGATGAGTAACAAGGTGTCCTGTATTTGTTTGAGGGGCTCACACCTGGACCATGTGATCACACCATGTGTAAACACATTTTACCGCTGGACAATAGATACAATTTACACTTTTGCATTAGACTCCCTGCAGATAATTGGCATTCCAGGAACTATTTCTCAATTTAAAAAAACTAAATATCCAAAGCATTAAAAAAGTAAAACAAAATTTCAAAACAGCTGGCATAAAGTGGGCTGCCCTGCTTCCCCCCACAGATGTGTTCAGATTAGTGGTACCATAAAAGCATTGTCCGATTAAGGTGGATCTAATATTATTACTGCCTGATATAAAGTGGGAACCTTAAGGTAAAAATGCATCTTTAATTTAGATTAATTGCTGTAGTCAACTAAGTGTGGCTTATAAAAAGATACCCATTTTAGAGTAAAAATATATTTGTACTCCCCTACACAATACTCCAATGGTAACTCTAAAAATACTTACTCCCAACTTCAAAAAATACTCGCTTCAAAATCTTATCTCGTGGCCCGTCAATACCCCTGCTGATAAGCAAGATCGAATAATGCTACACAGAGCTGAGGCACATGATGATAAAGGAATGCTACTTCCTTAGTTGCAGAGGGTTTTGTGTTAAACACACATGTATAAGGAGATGTACTACAAATGGGATAGGTCCAAATAAAGTGTTTTGGGATGGAATGACTGCAGCAGGTGATTACATGATTGTCGATTTGCTCATTGAACGTGATGATGGAACACTACATGAATATCATAGCTGTTAGGAGGGAGTAATTCTATTCCATTTTCGAACAAGTACTCTTAGTTTTGCTGTTTTGTTGCAGGAAATATTAGAAGATCAACTAAGAACCTGCATCTGTTGTAAGCTTAGTCCTGTTGAAGGCAGAGTGGCATATGGAGGGGTTCCCTTGACCATGCTGTATAAACCATTGAAACTTGGGTCGCATTTGAGTTTGTTTTAGAAGCTTGAGAAATTGAAGTAACGCTTTTCCAATGTGGGAAATTATGTGAAGATCACACGAACAATGATTTATGATTTGAAAACTCTGAATTGTCAATGGAGGTGTTATTTGACACATTCTGAGCACACATAACATTATGCATACTAAAAATGCACAAACAATCCTGACTGGGTGGAGGTTATTGTATTACTAATCGTTCCCTTCAGAATGTTTTCATGTTTTAAGTGATGCACATTGGGACCCTTGTACCTGAATAGGTGGGGCCTTGAATGCAGATTTTCGATATCTGATGACTAGCCGGTGTAAGGTGGGGTCAGAGAGGTGCTCTGAAATAGTGATGCAAGATTGGTACTGCAGCTAGATTGCACTCCTATCGACTGTTGGGCGACAAGTGAGAGTATGGTGACCAGGCTTGTGGTATTGAGTTATCTGCATAGGAGTGTGTACAATATCTGTACAACAGAGTCCTTTATCAGTGAAGGTTGTATGTAGCTCCGCTTAGCCGTTTGTGTGGGAGGGGTGATGTGCTCTTATGACTGAGCAGGCATGTGTAGTGGTTGGATGTTCATATCTTCATCCTGGCAATTGCAAGTTATTGTAATACAAAAGGGTGCAAAATGTACACTCTCCACCATTGGCTTGTGATCTTTGACTCCTTGACGAGTACGAAATGGTGTGCTGTGTGTATGTATATAATTGAGGTGCCAAGTAACTTTTTTTATGGCTGACTTGTAGCTTGCAATTTGTATTTATGCACCTAGAGTTCATCACTTCGTTGCTTCTGCCATTGTTGCTGGGGTGATTGACTGAAGGAGGATAAGTGTTGGAGTTTGGATTGATGGGAAGTTGGTCGTGCGTCAGATTAGTGGTTTCTGTATGGGATTTTTAACATTTCTGGAATTCTTGTCATCCAAGGTTTAGTGCCCGTTGGGTAGGATGGGAGTGTTTTCAATGAAAATGTAGTAGAGGTTTTCAGGTTCTGATCATATTTATTTGGTCGAAAGGTAGGTTGTGAAGAGCACTGGCAACCTGAATGACCCCACACTAGAACGGCCTAGGAATTTGAGCAGTTGTAATAGTTATCTGTCATGGAGTAAGGCCACAAAGTGGGAATGGGGGAGCCTTCACAAGATGTCAGAGCAAGTTTCCCTTGTCTGTTGTAATCTAGAAATCCAAGCAGGCCTGTCTCACATCTGTTGGCTAATTTAGGAAATCGCCATAGATTTTAGCGTAGGGCTTTCTCCTTGCCATTGATAGTAACGCTGCATGTTTTTTCCCCTATTAGATTAATACAGGGGTTAAAGTTGGATGTGAAAATTAAATTGCTTTACATCACATACAACATAATGCTGCATGTGTATAGTTCTGGTGTTTAGCTACAAGCTTTGTGTCAATGTGATTAGTCAACCTTTCAGGCATCTTAACTGTGTGTTTTTGATTAAACCAGAAAGCGAAGAAGAAGAAAATTGAGGCTATGAAACCTTCGGACCTGGGCATTGACCTAACTTCCCGACTACACATCCTGAGCGTAGACGAACCACCACAGAGGCAGTCCGGTGTGAAAGTGGAGAATGTGGAACAGCTTGTAGCCAAACTGAAAGAGTGTGGCCGGATATGAAATTGTTATGGTAGGTCTGCTTTACTCTTTTAATTAACTATCCAGTCACTCCTCCTCTTAGCTCATGGTCATTTATTGTCTTATATTTTAGCAGCTATTTTGCATGATTGACTTTGGCTATCGGTTATCCGGTCATTGTGAGTTTTGAAAACATTCAGTGCTAACAAAGTTCTTCACACTCTGCAGTCCCCTACCTTTCAGAAACGTATGGCCTTGCTTAGTTTCCCCGGCTGCAGAGGCCCCCGGAGGAGAAACTATGACCATACAACGGTTAGAATTTGGATTGTAAATGAGTTTCAAACCCTTTTCTTCCTATTTGCAGCTTGAAACCTGAAAACCTAAAAGAAAATCACCCCACATCGGTAGTAAAAATGTATTGCAGTTGCTGTTGGCAGAGTAGGTATTCAGACATGAGAAAATTTGCTTTTTCACAATATACTTTGTAGCTCAAAGTAAATTATGAGTAAGTTCAGAGGAACATCTGGGTACTTGTGAAAAATAGGTTTCTTTGGTGCAGTCTGCATTGATTAAACATACCATATACAGCTTGCATCACTGTTAAACCCGAGGCACATCCTCATATATATTGGGGTTATGAAATCAGGAGCCCAAGCCTTCGAGAACATCTCCCTAGTCAATCTTCCTGCATTGTTGGTATGTCCATTATGGTTATTCGCCAGACTCAATCAAGCACTCCTGATGAAAGTTCATGTCCACTGTTGGTGTTTCCAAGTGACCATCTAACTGAAATTCAGTTTAGAATGTATTGTGTCCTCCCACGTATTCCTCATCTTTGATAAACATTTTGTCAGCTTCACTGCTTCAGGAATATTTTCTTGGCAGAGGGCGCTGTGCACGATGTGGCGTCTGTCCCTCGAGGGCCGTAGTAGCATGTTGACGTCATCAGTAGTATAAGCAGCTTGTGCCGTGCCCGTTGGCTTTAGTTCTGTTTTTCCGATGGCTTCGAGTTAAGGGCGCGCTTCGTTTTTCCTTCTGAAAAAATCTCTTCAACCACTTTGATCCCCAAAGTCGGGCTTTAAGAAATGTCACGACTGCGGGGTGAAAATGTCAATAACTGATCCTCACCATAACTGTCTTTGCTGTTTGGGTTCCAGTCACCGAGCCGAAGACTGCTGGTCCTGCCAGAGTATTACTGAGAAAGCTCTCAGTGAACGCAAAGGTAAATTAGCGGTGGGGAGGGAAGCTTTGAAGGTTTCTTCAAAGAAATATAAAAAGTCTGGGGAGTCCAAGGACTCTACTCGACATAGACATTCGAAGAGGTCCCGATCGAGGAGTTGATCCAGACAATCCTCATCGTCGTCTTCCAAGAAAGCTAAAAAGAGACACCACAGGTCTCCCTCTTTGTCATTGGTTACCTCTCCTGAGGTTATACGATGTCTGACTAGGTTGGATTCTCCCAGTAAATGGAATGCCTTTAGGCAAGAGATGATGCAGATCTTTGAAAACGCTGCCTCAACCACCTCAAGAGTCTCGCAAGAGCCAGACCGCTGTCGCCCTTCGAGCAAGAATAGTAGATCGGAGGCTCAACGCGCTCAAACATTTTCCCGGTGGATTACAGTGGCTATTGGAGAGTGTTACAGACTTGCTGGACAAGACCAGCCAGAAGGGCTTCGAGCCCATTCCACAAGGGGGTATGGCTACTTCCACGGCTCTTCAAAGGGGTGTCCCGGTGATTGACATTTGCTCAGCTGCAACTTGGGCGTTGATGCATACCTTTTGTTAAGCACTAATACTTAGACAACTCCTCATCTCAAGAAGGCCTTTTTGCTAAGGCGTCCTTCATTCCATTCATGATAAAAGTAAATGGTACGCCCTCCTCCAAATTGCGACTGCTTTGGGAGAATATCAAAGAGCACACAATCCATTCGAAGAACAAGTTACTTACCAACTGTAACGTTCTTTTGACTGGATGTTCCTCCCGCGTATTCCTCATTGCCCCTCCCAGCCTACCCCACCATGCAATTTACGTGAATTACACTTTGCGTTCTTCGGAGAGCTTGCAGTCTCGGGTATGCTGAATAGTTCCTCGAATAATAAAATTAAAAAACAGAACTGAAGCCGACGGGTGCGACACAAGCTACCTATACTACTGGTGACGTTGACGCGCTACGGCAGCCCTTGAGGGACATCGACGCCACATCGTGCACAGCGCCATCTGCCAAGAAAACTTTTCCGCAACAGCGAAGCTGGTGAAACATATATCAAAGATGAGGAATACGTGGGAGGAACATCCAGTTGAAAGAAGGTTACAGTTGGTAAGTAACTTATTCTTCTTTCCCCCGGCTGTTAGAAATGTCTGTCGCAGTTTTAAAGAAGTGGTCAAGTAAAAGGTTATGCTCGTTAAAAGGCTAAAGAAATATTAATTGTTTAGATTAGAGGCATAGATTTACCCCAGTTAGGGGCCATGAGGCCCTGGTCAATAGATTTGAACATGTAATCAAAACTTTGACGTGCAGCTGTTAAAAAGCTAGGTAGTAGGTTGCAGACTTGCTGCAGCAATGAATGCATAACTTTCATGTCACTGGTTCAAAGCCAGACAGCCTTGATTCCTCTTTCCGAGGTCGATAAACTGAGATTTGTCATAGGAACATCTACTTTTAACCAGACATTTCACTTTGTGGTTTGTTCTACGTAACCTGACAGTTTTCCTGGGACCTGTCACCTTCCTCGAAGGAAATCATGCAAAGTTGGTTTGTCCTGAAATGTTAATGCCAGGGATTTCAAGGGGAGTGTTCTTGCAGTTACTTTGCAGCATTCCAATTGACAGATTCTTTTTTTGTTTGTTACCCTTTTGCTAAATCGGCGTTCCTGTTTACTGCTTCAAAGATGCCTCATTACTGTATCAAGTTGGAGAAACATTCTTTTTCCAACCCTCTTAACTATGTCGATAAAAGCTACTATAGTACCGTGTATGTTGTATTGTTGTTTAAGCATCTGCACACTGTGATGACTCGACGGGTATCGTCACTTCTCTCCAGGGCGTAGCCCTTTCCCATGAGGCTAGGGAGGTGCGGGAGCTACCCAGTAGTCTCCCTAGGGATGGTTTAATGCGGGAGGACCTCATGGGAAGTGACACCCCTCCCACCCCCCTTCTGGGGATAGTGACGACTACCTTGGGTATAACCCATTGTACACCATCACACCCACATATTCCTTAGCACCGCCCCCACAGCTCCATTTCAAACCACTTTATTGAAAGTAAACTAATGTATTTCTGTATTGCCTGGGGTACAGCAAAGACAGAAAATACTAGGACGAAGAAGAGCACAGAAAACATGCGGGATACTGACTGTGCGAGTACTGAAACGAGGTGGCTGTCAGGAGGCATGAGGAATACCAAGAAGCCATTGACAACAGGTGTTGACGTTACACTGGGCTGGAGTAAATCCTATAAAGTGGGAGGAGAATCTGTGAGTTTCGAAGACCGCACTTGACCTGAAGAGAGGGCTCTCCAGAGAACGCAAGCGAGTGGCTGAGGGAGTCAGACTGGTCATGTGTCGGCAGGACTGATCTCAGCAAGAAGGTGAGGAAGTGTCACAACCTCCAGGAGGAGGTGGACTGCGCAGTTCCCCAACAGTGCCAAGACTGTAAGGAGCCACAACATGCAGCGTTACCACAGAAGTATTAACAAAGCAGACATCTGCAGGAATGAGGCTGATCCCAGTCCCTGGAGAAGACTGGTGCCGTGCAAGCAAGTCCCAGAAGGCAACGAGCAGAACGGATGGCCGGTAGGGAAGTAGAAAGGAGTAGAGAGGTTTCTGCTTCATGCTGGTGCAAGCTTCAGGCCTATTATAGGGCCATCAAAGTTCAGAGACCCAAAACAAGGCAAAGAGTACATCTGAGGAAATCTTCCTTGTACCAGTAGCAGAGATGAGCCCACTGGCCACCAGAGAAGGATCTGGGACCCTACCATTTCTGAAACAGGCATCCAAGGACATCTTCCTCGTTGCAGTGGCAGAAATCAGTCCACTGGAATTCAGAGGACTGGCGACTTTGCTGATAGAGTGCCAAGATAAAACCCAAGTTGAAAAAGAACTCTTAAACACCAGGAGAAGGGTGTCCTTCTCCTGGTGAGAAAAAGGAATATTTTCAAGTACACTGAAGAGACACCATTGGAAGGCCTTGTTGTGAACTATAGTAGAGAGTGCAGACCAGTACCAAGAGAAAGGAGCCATACCCCATGTCCAGAAAGTTGACTGTATAAAGTGCAGGAACTAAATACCAGGGCAAGGGACTCATCCCCCCTGGCATCAGTTTACAAGAAGACATTTTGGGAACGCCACCCGTATACCAGGAGGACGAGGCATTCACCTGGTGTAAGAACTTTCTGTTGGGTTATATTATTCTTTGCTTGTAGTGTAATGGATAGAAGAAGTTTGTGACACAGGACGGTGGACTTTGAGTTTGACAGACATTCTGACAGATCCTTTAGCATTAGTTTGAGGCAGGGAATCCCCTCTTAAAGATGGGGCTAGTGAGGGTTCTTTTTCTAACAATAAAAGTCTAGAGCAATAAGCATGCCACCCTTGTGTCGGCTTCCTACTTCGACACCCTTACAACACCTGGAACTTTGTCTCGACAACTCAGACTGATTACTTGCTTTTTTCAAATGTATTTCTCAGTCTATTGGCATTATACATCAGTATGTGGCACTTCATTTTGTGACGTGATGGGTTGTTTATTCATTGTTATATAATGCTCAATTAACAATGTGTCAAGTGTAGTATTCGCAAAATAGGACAAAAACATTAAACCCACAACCGTTGTAACGATGCTAACTGTACCTAATTGATGACGTTGCAATTTGACTTAATGTGTGCATGGCTGTTAATTTAAAAAAATATAAATCTCTAAGTTTGTGCTGGGATTTGTTTTGTATAGTGCAGAATTCCTGGTTTAAAGCCAAGCAGCTGGCAAGAAGTGTGTATTTAGACCTACTGAAAAATGAGAACCATTATTTCTTGCGTTCTTTGGAGGAAACGAGAATCCAGCACAGCCAGGAAGGTCCCAGACCTTTTGGTGGAACTGAAAGAATTGTGCAGCAGTGTAGGCAGCTTGCAATTCCCATTTGGTGCAAGAAATCAAGCAACAGTTGATGGTGAAAGAATCCTGGAAAACATCCATTTGTCATTGACTGTTTGCTGTGCTCCAGCAATCGTCAGAAGATGGGCACTTTTTGTTGACTTGAAAGACCATAATTCCAGTTCTCTTCATGCCCAACGATCTCTCAAAACATGCCCTTTCAAGAGCTATCCCAAGCGGTATTTTAAAAGAAAACTCCATGACCATGTTCTCAAAAAGATTTCATTTCAACGTTTTCGTCGAGTAATGTGCTATGTCGTTGTAGGCCGCCTTAGTTAATTTTTCAGAAATTAGCGTAAGGTTTTGATAGTGTCTGTCCAAAAGGTTCGTTCTTTATCTGAAAGTCTTCAAAACGGTCAGAGATTTCCCGAGCACTGAGCTCCTCTTTCATCATTCTTACACTTAGCAATTCATCTTTCAAAGTAAAATACTTTTAAAAAAAAAAACTCGTCTCTGCATGGTTGAAAATAGAATTGTTGAACATGAAACTCAACAATTAACTCACTGAGGCGAAAGGGTCTATGCTGCACTCGAGAGTGAAAACCAGCAAGCTGGTGTGGATTTATGCATGAGTTGCTTCTAGGTTTTACAGACCAGCCAAGCCCATTTTTTTGATTACTACTATTGTATTCAAAATCTCTGCAGTCCCACCTGGATTTTTTTGTGGATGAGTTGATTGTTCACTGCTGCTTATTACACCTCTGTGCATATGTTAATTGCATTGCCATTGGTTAGCCCTCTTTAAAAAATACATTTCGGTGTACAGTTTTTGGTGAAATGTGCCATACCTCCTTTTTATTTATTTTTTAAACCAATTTATTCAAAATTTACAACAGGTTAAAAAAAAACAATAACTTACACATATATATAACTAAAATCCCAAAGATTATAACAATGTATAGACCCTAAATCCACCCCGAACAACCAACTACGATATCATGACCATACCCATCATTGAGGGGAGGGAGAGGGGGAAAGACGGAAAAAAAACTGCCAAGGGATTATAATATTCAGTGTTCAAATTCACATTAATCAAATAGCAATACTCATGTGTATATATATTTGATGCTTGTTAATCTGCTTAGAATCACATGCTGTGCATATAGTCCGACATCCAGTGGTCATGGCGGAGTATTGCATCTGGTCTTTCGAGAATTGAAAGGGGACTTCGACATGGCCGTGCCTGTAACACTATCCCTAACGTGACGTGTAGTGTACCCAAAATCCCTCATGCGTCGAGGTCCCTCCACATTGTTTTTTTCCGCCCAGCATACTGGTCGCCTTATGCGTAGCTCGTCCAGAGACATTGCTAATTGTTCCATCGACCTTTGGTGGAACATATTAAAGATTACCCTGACCGTCCTTCCTATCGATGGCTGTTCCAGATCTCTGCTGAAACCACCACGGACAAGGATCCAGTCGGCATTGCCGACCATGTGGCCGGGCCTTCCAGCCGGCCTACACAGTAGGGAAAGTGGGGTCGGGGTGGACATTTCTGTAAAATCTGAGAATGCCTTTCCCTTTCCTCCCTCTTTCCTCTTGTCTTCGTCACTTGCCATATCCTCAGGTATGGAGAGGACCCCCTTTAGGTTTTGCCCCATTTGCTAGGGCAAATTTCCTTGGAGAGATGAGCATCTACGGTGTAACCGTTGCTTGCCCCTCGATCACGACGAAAAAGGTTGCACAGCTTGCAAGTTCGAAGACTTTGTAGGAGCGCTGTGTCAAGCGGTGAGCGGCCTACGGGAAGTCAAAGGCCGAGTCGAGTTCTGCCGCAACTGGCAATTGCGACGAGGGCATCAGTGACGAGCAGGCCTCAGATTTGGAGGTCGTTGACTTTTCGGCGGAGCGCTCCCGCTCTGCGCCTGTCCCCAGCCCCGCCAGGTACAGCTCAGGCACTGCGATGGGGACTGTACACTCGACAAAGACGATCACTCTCAAATCACTGAACACACAACCCCCAGCCAGTCTTCGACAAAGTCAAAGCGGACCACAGCGCCAACGGGCACACCTGAGGTTTCGGCCATGCCCGCTGACTGTCAAGATCGGCAGCCCTCCCCGCAGATGCGCCTAGCGACCGGGCACTCTAAATTGAAGGGCGCTACACCCAATATTCCAAGAACTGTTGAGACGCATCGTAAGAAGGTGTCCGCTGACATGGCCCCGGTTCCGCTGAAGATTACACAACCGCAGGCCTAGACTACGCGTCTCCCTACTGCGGAGGACGTTAACAAAAGCATTGCGAGAATTGTTTCGGCAGACGCTCAGAAGCAACAGTCAAAGAATTAGATGACGCCCACTGGGAAGCCCAAGAATTCGTCGAAATCCAAAGGGAAATATCAGAACCCTCTGCTAAGCTTAAGGAGAGAAGCACAGGGACACGCAACCTCTGTCAGTCCCCCGGGAACAGTTTTGGGAAGGCGAAGAAGGTATTTCTTCGGTGTTGAGACAAAAATCTCAACGTTTGGCGTTGGATGATGGTATACAAGAGCCCTTTTAACCTCTAGACCCCTCTAGTTCTTCTGTTTGGACTAGGGAAAAGTGTGAGAGTTGTATGGAGAGGCTTCACAGGTTTGTAACCCTCAGAGCAAACCACCCCCAAAAGACCACAGGAAGAAGACCTTTTGACCCCTGTGGCTAAATTTCCAAGACTCTTTGATCCCTCTAAGGAGGAGGATGTGTACACGTACGACCTCACTGAGGAGGAGGTTCCTGCAGACGCTCAGGATGATGATTCTTTCATTGACCCTGAGGATATACAGGACCCCACAGAGGGTTTGGGGGAAATCCCGGATATGGGTGACCCTCAGCCTTGGCAGTCTCCAAATCCTTCACCAGATCCTGATGCCCTGTGTTTAGTTTCCCCCAGACCACTCCCAGTAGACAGCCCTCTCCAGTGGACGATCAAATGACGTTTAACACCATGTTGCGCAAAGCAGCAGAACATTTCAAGATCGCCACTGATGAAGCTGTTCATGAGGCTGACTTTGTAGAGGACATTCTTAAAGAGAAACCGCCGGCCAGCCAGGCTCTTCTAAACTTAAAAAGCATCTGACTCCCTGGTTATCAACACCTGCACTCAAAAGAGCAGTTAATCCAAGGATAGAAAAGCTATTTTGGCCTTCCCCCTGTGATGCCCTTTACATCAGAGGTTACTCCACCCCAGACTCACTGGTGATGACCACTCCAAGGAAAAGGGCAGGGGCTCCCCTGTCAACCGGGGAGGCACCCTCTGACAAAGACTTACACTATGCCCTAGGAAAGAGGTTCACGGCTGCAGCTGCCTTTTTTGTGCGCATTGCTAACAATACTACTTTGTTAGCTAGCTACACGGACGCTCAATGGGCCATGTTACGGAAAGGCCTGCAGGAGGTTCCTGACCCGACTTGTCTTCTGTCCACGGTAACAGAGGGCAGACGAGTAAACCAAAGAATACTCAAAAACACTTTGGATTCCACTGAGACAGCGGGTCGATCTTTGGCCCGGGGCACCCTCCTAAAGAGACAGGCGTGGCTAAGAAACTGGGTTCAAGCCAGAAACTAAAGCGTCACTTAATAAACCATTGGAAGAACAGTCGACAAAGCTCTCGAGACTGCAAAGAAGGAGCATGACACCCTTAAGATGCTAGATCAAATCACACAAAAGCCCTCCACAAGGTGATGAACTGGGTCCAGACACCTTTTTCGTGGCCAACGCTTCCCTCATAACCAGTAGACCTCGGAAAATAATTGGTCCTCTCCACAAGGAAACAGCGGATACATCACCCCGTATCCCCAGAGGGGTCCGCGTCGTGGGAAAGGAAGGGCCAGAACTGTACCCCCAGAGGCTCCCCCGGCCTCGGGTTCGAATTGACTGGAAGATATGGGTCCCCTCCCATGCCTCCACGGTCGGGGGCTGGTTAACATCATTCCTTCAGGCATGGGCGGGAATAACTACAGACCAGTGGGTACTGAAGATCGTGGCCAGTCCCCAAAGGTCAGACCTCCACGAGCAAGACTGACGCCAGACCATATGCGTATCCTTCTTCAGGAAGTCGAGACACTACAAGAAAAGGGAGCCATAGAGGTCGTACCTCTTTCACAGGTAAAAAAAGGTATTTAGTCAGTGTACTTCCTTGTACCCAAAAAGGATCTCACCATGCGCCCTGTATTAGATCTGCGCCCAGCGAACAAATTTGTAAAGCCACAAAAGTTCTGCATGGTCACTGCAGGAAGTAATTCCCCTGCTCTCACAGGTGGATTACATGGCAACACTGGACATGAAAGATGCATACTTTCATATTTCAAAGTTGCCGGCGCACAGAAAATACCCCAGATTCATGATACAGAACAAACAATATCAATTGAAGGTACTACCCTTCGGCATAGCCTCTGCACCGACATAGCATCCAACCACATAAACCTGTTGGAACTGTTAACGGTATTCAAAGCGCTAAAAGCTTTTCATACTCGACTGCAGGGAAAGACTGCCCTGATCCTCACAGACAGCACCACGGCCATCTACTATCTGAACAAACAAGGGGGCACTCACTCTACAGGGCTGTCCAAACTGTCCCAGAACATTTGGAAGTGGGCTCTCAAACTCAACATGTTCCTGCTATCACAACATGTTCCAGGGGAACTCTATCTTCTTGCAGACGTACTCAGCATAGATTTCCCACTACCAATAGAGTACTAATGTGGATTACACAAAGACATCATCTGCAACGTTTTCGCGGAATGGGGTTTTCCAGAGATCGACTTGTTTGCAACTCTGGAGAACGCTCCATGCCAAGATTACACCTCCAGGTACCCCCAGAACCGTTCCAAGGGGAACAGACTCTAGATAACATGGTCAGGGAAATGTGTTTACGCTTTCCCCCTTCGGGCTCCCCTAGTCAACAAAATAGTGCACAAGGTGCCCCAGGAACCAGTCACAATATTGGTGGCCCCCATGTGGGCTCGCCAACCCTGGTTCGCTCATCTGATGGAGATGTGTCTATCTCCTCTGATGAAACTGCCTTGGCCGTATAACATGTCGCAAGACAAAGGGGAGACACTTCACCCATGCCCGCAGACATTGAATTTAGCAGCCTCGCTCCGGAAGTCAGTTTGGGCACCTGCAACTCCCTCAGAAATGTATGGACATACTCAAGAAAACCTAACACTCTATATTGCTATTCCAGTAAGTGGAAGTGTTTTGTCATCTGGTGCAACTCTAAGAGCATCAACCCCATTGACTGCTCTCCTACACATATTATTTTGTACCAGACTCATTTACTTGTCTTAGGCCTGGTCTTTAACTCTCTAAAGGTTCACTTAGTTGCTCTTTCAGCCTACACTGCATCACAACAGAAGGTGTTGTGGTGGAAGATACAAGTTATTAAGGCTTTCATGGAAGGAGTAAAGAGACTTCACCCTCCCATTTCTAACCCAGCTCCCGGATGGGACCTGAACGTGGTGTTGACTAGACTTATGGGGTTTCCTTTTGAGCCCATGCATAAAGCAAGTCTCAAAGAACTCACCTACAAGACTGCCTTTTTAATAGCTATTACTTCCATTAGAAGAGTAAGTGAACTACAAGCGCTCTCAGTTCTAGACCCCTTTGTAACAGTTCACAGAAATAAGGTGTTTCTGCGCACTCACCCTAGGTTTGCACCTAAATTCATTTAAAAGTTCCATGTGAACCAATCTCCATAGAACTACCAACGTTCTTTCAAAACCCCTCAAACATGGGAGAAAGAAGCCTGCACACACTTGATCTACGCAGAGCAGTCATGTTTTACATGGAAAGAACTCGACCACTAAGAAAGATAAATCAGTTTTTCGTTTCAGTGACAGCAGGTAGAGGAGGAGACCCGGTCTCCAAGTCTATCTCTAGGTGGATTGTCAAATGCATCACACTCTGTTACACTCTTGCTAAGAGAGAACTTCCCTTCAAGCCTAGAGCGCGTTCTACTCGAGGCACTGGGGCTTCCATAGCATTCATTGCAAATGTTCCTCTACAGTCCATTTGCAAAGCGGCAACCTGGAGTTCTGTACACACCTTTACAAAACACTATTGCCTAGACACTCATTCTAGGGCTGATTCTCAGGTGGGACAAGCAGTACTAAGACATCTTTTCACTACTGTTCCTTCTCACATCCCACCTCCAACTCCGGGTACTGCTCGCTAGTCTATGCACAGCATGTGATTCTAAGCAGATTAACAAGCATCAGAAGACATGCATTACTTACCGTAAAAGCATTTCTGATGATTGTATCTGCTTAGATTCACATGCGCCCACCCTTCCTCCCCGCTCAGATGGAAGGAACATAGACATCTTACTACTTTCTCCCTTTTCTGTACTCGCTCACGAAGGTCATAGGCTCCCTCACGGCAGAAAAAATACAATCGGAGGAACCTCGACGCGTGAGTGATTTTGGGTACACTACACGTCACGCTAGGGATAGTGTTACAGGCATGCCCATGTCAATGTCCCCTTTCGATTCTCGAAAGACCAGATGCAATACTCTGCAGTGACCACTGGATGTCAGACTATATGCACAGCATGTGAATCCAAGCAGATACAATCAGAAATGCTTTTACGGTAAGTGATGTATGTCGTATACATGCACAATCATTTTGCATAAATACGGAATATCAGAAAGTTACTTATTTTAGCTGCAAATTTCTCATTGGAACACATGTTCAGTCCAGATCCAAACTGAAGAAGGCCCCCCACATTCTTTGAAACATGGATTCTTTTGCATTGATAAAACCACCTTTTCAATATTACAAGTTGTGTACATTTCTTCCACCCAAGTATTCCATGTCAGAAATCGGCAAGATTTTTTTTTTTTTTTGCCACTAAAGCCCCTTTTAAAATCCAGGTTATTTGATGATTGTTTAGATCCTCCAATATCGTGGTTTCTCCCAGGATCAGTGCCTCAAAGTCAAAATCCAGATTTTCCTCCAGCACTCTTCATCAAACCGGTAATTCCACTCCAAAAATCTCTCACCTTAGAACACTCCCAGAACATGTGTTCCATTGTTCCTAGAGCATGGCTACATCCCCAACAAAAGTCTGTCATAATCAAACCTTGCTTATGCATTTGAACCGGTGTCCAAAACACTCTGTTCAGGATCTTAAATTGATGTGCCTTTTCTCCTATGTTAAAAGACATTCTATTGATGTTCCCACACAATGCTTCCCATCTATCTTGAGTCATTTCTTCTTTTAGGCTTGCCGACCATGTATCCAGGATCTTTTTATTCCCTTCTGAGAACCCGCTTAACATGAAGTACATCTTGGATGCCATGTTTTAGGGACTGCCTAATTTCTTAATAGTATTCATCAACTCTGAATTGTCCCATGTCGGCATATTCACTGCCCTTTCAAACTCCGATATTCTCCATACGTGCAGTCAGCCAAGTTGTATTCTACTTTCAGCTCTTGGGATGTTTTCCTCCTTCCTCCTTCAAATACATCTTTGATTTTTCTGATTCCAGCTGCAGCAAACCATTTTATCCAAAATATGGTTTTATTTATCTTAATTGCTGGATTCATCCATATGGAGGAAGTGTTGGTTCTACCTGTCTCCATTCCGATGCAACTTCATATGCCCTCCCGGTAGATCTCAAAAATTCTGTTAAGACAGAACAAACCCCACAGTCTATATTGGAAGTTGATGGAATCTCCTGAGTGTTCAATGGACCTGCCCCGTTTGCCTCAGCGATTGCCCATTCATCATCATCTTCTACTATGAAAGGCATAACATGTCGCAGCATGAACACTTGATGGTAACGTTCAAAGTTTGGAGTGTTCAATTCTTCTCTGTCAGCCTGTAGTTGTAGTTTGCATAGTTTCAATTGCTGAAACTTTTTATTCCATAAAAAGATTGGAGTATGCCATCTACCTTCTTCAATATTGATTTCTTCACCGGAAGGGCAATCATACTCAGGACATAGGTTATTTTCGGTGTTAAAATCATCTTAATAGCGTTTACCTTGCCGCCTAATGACAGGTTGAGCGGCTCCCATCGTTCTATTTCCAATATTATTTTTTGAATTGGCGGGTCAATATTTAGGATCATAATTTCCGCAATATTGTGATCCATATTCATCTTATATGGGCATCATCTGAAGCCAAAGTTGCTTATCAGTACTTTGCTGGTTGAATGAGTACAGGGCAGAGCCTCTGATTTGCACCAATTCATCTTATAATTTGATATCAAACAAAATACTTCAATTAACTTCATCAGTGCCCGGATTGATGATGTGAGCGCTTGAATAACCACTAGCAGATCATCGGCGTATAGCCAAAGCTTTTGACAAACACCATTATAGTTAATTCCAGTAATCTTGTCATCTGCTCTTATTGCCTCCACCAGTGGTTCCATCGAAATCACAGAGTAATGGGGATAAAGGGCAACCTTGGCGCGTCCCACTTTGCAGTTCAAATTTGTCAGATATTTTCCCGTTTATCTAATCTCTGCTGTAGGGTTTTTATTGAGCACTTCTAATCCAACTCAGGTATTCAGATCCAAAATTCATCCTCTCCATCGTTCTCAGCAGGAATTCCCATTTTACTCAATCGAAAGCCTTTTCTTCGTCAAGGGACAAGACCACTGAGTCTAACTTCATTTTCTGGTATTCTTCCAAGGTAAGTAACCACTTCCGCATGTTCGAAGCTAAAACTCTACCCTTTATAAAACCTGCTTGGTTGGGATGTATTCACCTTGGGAGTATCTTCTCCAGTCTATTAGCCAGGATTTTGGATAAGACTTTGCTGTCTGAATTAAACTAATCGGTCTATAACTTCCTGGTTCCAGCTCTGGACAACCTTGTGTAAGTAAGAGAGATATTGTTGCATGTCTTAGCGTAGGTGCTAAAATGCTCTTTATTTTAAAATTTACAAACATGTCTCATCAGGATCAG
Organism: Ambystoma mexicanum; assembly: GCF_040938575.1. Taxonomy (NCBI): domain Eukaryota; kingdom Metazoa; phylum Chordata; class Amphibia; order Caudata; family Ambystomatidae; genus Ambystoma; species Ambystoma mexicanum. Next base: position 1,141,472,112 of record NC_090921.1, on the reverse strand, counting down.
AACATTTTCTGGCATTGCACGATAAAACTCCACTGGTAGACCATCTGGCCCTGGACAATTCCGTAAATTCAATCTCCAGACTGCCTTCTTGACCTCTTCTAAAGATATTTCTGATTCTAGATATTATTTCTCTTCCTCTGTCAGTTTTGTAATCTGCAAAGTCGTTAAGAATTGCTCCATGCAATCTGGGTCTACCCTCATGGACTCATTGTATAAATTCATATTGAAATATTTAAATATCTCATTTATTTCATTTGGATCCCTAGTCACCCCTTGATCCTTTTTAATCGCACCAATTGTTCTATTCGCTTCTCTTACTCTCAAATAGTGAGCCAATAATCTCCTGCATTTCTCTTCCTTCATAGTATCTGCATTTTGACCTGAAGATTGCAAACTCTGCCTTCTCGCTAACAATTTTCTTTAAATCATATTTTAATTTCATCAAATTCATCCGTTTCCCTTTCTCAGATGAACCCATTAATTCTTGAGATATTTAGTTCTTGGACTTCCTCATCTCTCCCTCCTTTTTAATTCCAGACTCTCATAGCCACCCCATGCTCACACATTTAAAACCTTCCCTAACGGTATCAATCCCCACTTCCCCATTCAAATTAGTTTGAATGAATTCCTCTGCTTCCTCCACTAAAATATTCCTTAGTTCCTCTCTCAAAATGGTGGTGTTCAATCTCCAAATTCTTGTTTTGCCTGACGACTAATTGTGAAAGTTCTAATATGATGGGTGCATGAGCTCAGATGACAATGCCCTCAATCTCACTGCTCATAGCATTTTGTCACTTTTCCTGATGTCATCAGTGTCTAGTCGTGAATAGATATTATGGGCTCCCGAATGGAAAGTATACTCCCTCTCTGTCGGGTGTTCCAATCGCCAAACATCTGTCAATCCGAAATCTTGCATTAACAACTTAAATGCCTCTTTTTTTCCTGCCATCTCTTACCATCGGACTGTTTCTATCCAAAACTGGGTCCACCACCATGTAAAAGTCCCCTTCCACCAGCGGGAGTTGGCCAATCCACTGAAAAATTGAACGCTGTTCATATTAGGAGCATAGATGTTACAAATGGTAAACTCCACCCTTGGATTTGGATTGTAACTGTTAACCAACAACCCTCCTTATCTGTCTTAGAACCTAAAATAGTTCCCTGCAAGTTCTTTTTAAACAATGTCAATACTCCTCTTGAGCTTGAAGTGTAGGTGGAATTAAACATCTGTCCTGCCCAACCTTTCTGGAATTTAGTAGCCTCTGCATCCGTCAAGTGTATCTCTTGTAAATGAATATCTGCTTTTAGATGTTTCAATTTATGTTCCAGGACGCAATGGGCAAAGAATCAATAATAGGTCTACTTGGAACTGACATAGTTAGTGTAAAGTCTTTGGTTGAACTAAAACTAAATACTGATATAGAAATAAAATAAAGTAAAAATATTACCAGAAACAAAACGTGTAAAAATAAAATTAAACCGAACTTAAAAAACGTACTATAACTCGGGCCTGAACTGAGGTTGAGAACATGTTATTTAACTGTGTTCACCTTCACCTGATCGAGCTTACTTCTCCCTAAGCCAATGAACATAGTTTCATAGTTTTCCTTCCCCAAAACATGTAGCTTCTCCAGCATGGGGTCTGGCATGGATTCACATTCTCGTGACTATTCCCCGTCGTCAGGCTGGGAATCCTAGGTAAAGAAAAAATCAGTATCACTTCTGAACTGTCTTTCTCTTAACAACCAATCACTGGTCTCTGGGTCATACTGCCCCAGCCAATGACTGCCCCCTACCTAAGCCCCTCCTCTGGCAGCCATCTTAACATTTTTACTGCACGTTAAAGTGTTGGGAGTCCTTGTGCTATAGCTCTCGAGCTTTTACTGCGTTTGCAATTTTTCTTAGTCTGCTCTAATTTTTTCGGTCTATCGAGCCTCAAGCTCCATCGATCCATCATCCGACTAACAAGGACATGTTTTTCAGAACTTTTTATGCCCCTCAAGGGTGATTTTTCGTCGAGTTATCTTGGAGGATTGTCTGCCTGTAGAGAAAACGTTGGTGAAGACGATGTCGGTCATCTCCCCTAGACCGTCTCCCCTGATCGAAAAGAGGGTTGTGGCGGGGCACGGTAGTCCTGCAAGGCACGGACATCTCAGAGGAGGAGGAGCTTGCTGTTCTTAAGACCGTCTTGGATGAAAAGTCAGTCGAGGCCAGCTCCTACGGGATGGACCCCGACGAGGCAGATGTGGAGAGTGGCGAAGATGCCAACGAGGTGGAGCAGGGCGTTCAGGATCCGGAGGACACTACGCCACTGCCACCGTCCCTTCCGCTGCAGCCACTGCAGCAGCCTCTGCTGCCTCGGCAGACATTTCGGTGGACATCCTTCACTGTGCTCTAGATTTGGACAAGGATGCCCCTGTCACCGGCAGGAGACCCGACGATACCTGGGCCATTGGGAGAACCCCCGCACAAGAAGAGAGTTCACCCTCCTTACCATCCATCGCCTCCCTCCCCTCCACCGAGGGACGAGATGGAACGGGATACGGTGACGACAGGCATGGGTACGGACGACAAGGGCAGAGTGGATCTCCCATCCCCGCCACCCAGAGCCTCACCACCCAATGAGATTGGCTCAGTTCATGCCATGATCTTGAGGACCTCAGAGTTGTTCCAACTGGCTCCCGAGGAGAAGGAAGGCTTCCTGTACCACCGCAGGGAAGCCAAGAGGAAGACCGTGCTGTCTATCCTGCTGTTGGACGATATTTGGAATGAGGGACTGTCCCTCACGAAGAACCCCTCCTCGACGCCGGCAATGAGGGAGCGGTACAAGAAAAAGTAGAGTGCCGGACTCTGCACCGAAGTGCTTGAGATCAGTCTTCCCCAGATTCGGTGCTCTCAGCGGCGGCTAGGAAGAAGTCTGCAGGTTCCTCTGCATCAACGTCCTCTGTCCCCTGGACAGCGGGGGAAAGAAGCTGGACTCCATCGGGTGACGAGTTATCTCGTCGGCAGCACCGACCATCAAGGCGGCCAACGCCCTCGCCATTGTGGCTCGTTACGACAAGGAGCTCTGGTTCAAGATCGCTCCCCTCCTGGACTTCCTCCCCGACTACAAGAGATCGGAAGCGTTGGTGTCATCGGACCATGCCATCACGGTGGCCACGGACATCACTGACATGGGGTTCTGCCAGATAGGCAACGGTGTTTACCTTCAGTGGGGTTGGTTGAAGGCCACTAACTTCCTCCAAGATGTGCAGTCGAGGGTGTTGGACATGCCTTTCGATGGGGATAACTTGTTTTACAAGACTGTGGACGAGTCTCTTCAGGCCATCAAGGCGGATGCTGAGATGGCGCACACTTCAGCAGCGACGGCCATCCTTTTGGACCTCCGGAAGAAAGTCCCAGGGTTCCTCCAAAGGCTTTGGTGGCTTCCCGTCATCCTTCCGCCAACCGTCCCGCTGTTCGACCCAGGAGTCCTAAATGGGCTGTAGCAGGCACGGAGGAGGTCGCCGTTGTCGCCAAGATCCCCAAGGCGGCTCTGGCATGGCTAAGCAGGACTGAACTGGCTGGGACGTCGGGACCCCCACCCGCACACCCCGATGGGAGGCTGGCTGGCAAACTTTGTTGGCGTGTGGAAGACCATCTCCACCGACCGTTGGGTGCTGGACGCGCTGGCCCACAGACACACTCTGGAATTCAACCGAAGTGTCCGGGTATACCATCCGTGGCCAGACAGGAAAACCACATCCCTCAGCTTCTGCTGGAGGTGCGGGCTATGTTGAGGAAGGGCGCGATATAACTCGTCCTACAGAGGCTCCGGGGCTCCTGAGTGTACTCTCGGTACTTCCTTGTCAAGAAGAAGACTGGCGGTTGGAGGCCCATCCTGGACCTCCACCGCTTGAACAAGTACATCAGATCCCAGAAGTTCCGGATGGTCACCTTTCAGCACGTGCTAGGACAGCTGGAAGAAGGTGATTTCCTGTCGTCGTTGGACCTGGAGGATGCTTACTTTCACATCCCCATCCACAAAGGACACCGCAAGTTCCTGCGCTTCGTGGTTCAAGAGCAGCACTATCAGTTCAAGGCCCTTCCCTTCGGAGTAAAGTCAGCGCCAAGGGTCTTCAAGTGCCTGGCGCCAGTGGCAGCGCAACTGCATCTGCGAGGGATCCATGTTTACCCCTACCTGGATGACTGACTCACACGAGCAAAATCGAGGGAGGTCGCCCACACGATGGAAACCATCCAGCTGCTGACAGAGCTGGGGTTCTCTGTAAACTATGCGATGTCTTGCTTGGTGCCATCACAAGACACACTGTTTCTGGGGTCTCGACTCAATACGGTGTCTTGCTTGGCTTCTCCGTCGGAGGAGAGGATAGCAGCCATCCTGGGCAAGGTGCAACGGCTGTTGACCCTGAAGATCGCAAGGGTGAGGTCCGTAAAATCCCTTCTCAGCATGTCATCATGCATATACCTTGTTCGAGTGTGAAGGCTGCGGATGCGGCCACTGCAAGAGTACCTCGACATACGTTGGATCCAGGTATCGGGAAGCTTCGAGGACAAGCTCTATCAAAGAGCTGTTCCATCTACCGATAGTGGTGGGGTGTCCGCATCTGTCGGCGGGCACGGTCTTCCAGACCCCACCTCATCAGGAGACTGTCACAACAGACGATTCCCTGGAAGGATGGGGCCGTACACCAGAGGTCTCCACGCAAGAGGCCTGTGACTGCCGGAGGAGAAGTCTTTACATATCAACATTCCGGAGCTACGGGCAGTGTTTTGGGCCATTAAGTCCTTCCGTCCCTCAAGAGCAAGGTGGTATGGGTCTTGACGGACAACACCACCACAAAGTTCTACATCCGGAAGCAGGGGGGCACCAGATCCCCAGCGCACTCCAGAGAGTGGGAGCTTCGGCAGGATCAAGTGGATCTTCTGTTCCGACGATGGGGCAATCCCCACATCGATCTGTTTGCGACAGCGATGAACACCAAGTGCCGGAGGTTCGCCAGCAGGTTTCCCCGGCCTGTTTCTCTATGCGTTCCCTCCATTGCCATTGCTTCTGCGACTCATCAATTCAGACGGTCCCGGTGCAGGATGATCCTCGTCACACTGGCATGGCCGAGACAAATATGGTAACCGGACCTTCTGGACTTCTCAGCGTCCCCTCCAGTCAAGCTTCTGGTGGTCGCAGATCTCGCCAGAGAAGGAGACGCAATCCTGCATCACAACCCAGGGTCACTGAACTTGCAGGCCTGGCTCCTGTAGCACTAGAGTTTGGAGTATACGAGATCCCGGCAGACTGCAAGGAGGTACTTGCCAAGGCCAGGGCTTTGTCTACACTGAAATGCTACGGACATAAGTGGAAGAAGTTCACCCTCTACGGATTACGACCCCCGCAGGTGCTGCCGTACTTGCTGTCGCTGGCCAAAGCAGTACTGACGCTTCCATCAAGATACATCTGGTGGCTATCTCCCGCTACACCAGAACTCCTGGCCGGTCATCGCTGTGGTTGCACCGCCTGGTCAAGGAGTTCATGAAAGGACTTTTCCGCTCATTCCGGCCAGTGAAGGTTCCAGGCCGTGGCGTGGGAGCTCAATGTGGTGCCGACTAGTCTCATGGGTCCTCTGTTCGAGCCTATGCATTCAGCGCCACTGAAATTCTTATCGTGGAAGACCGTGTTTCTTGTGGCCATCACATCTGCAAGACGAGTTGGAGAGATCCAGGCCCTCTCCTGTAAACCTCCGTACTTAACTTTTCACGAAACGAGGGTAGTGCCTCGCCCCCCCCCCGACCCCGTTCATGTCCAAGGTGCCGTCGGACTTTCATCTAAACGAGCCCTTGGTGTTACCTGTTTTCTTTCCGATGCCTTCGTCGCCGGCTGAGAGGACTTTTCGCTGGATGTGGCTAGCATGCTGAAGTTCTACGTGGACCGCACAAAGAGATTTTGGAAGACGTCACTACTGTTCGTGAACTTTGGCCCTGTGAACCAAGGGAAGGCCCTCTCCAGGGCTTCCATTTCCAGGTGGCTCTCTGGCTGCATCACCCATTGTCTTGGCATACCGCTGCAACTATGGTGTTCCTGTCTGGTGTGCCCCTGCTGGACATCTGCAGGGCTCCTACATGGAAGTCGAGACACACCTTCACGAGATTCTACTGTGTCGACTGGGATTCCAGGGAGGAGTGCAGAGTCGGCCAAGCAGTGCTGCGCAACCTGTTCGCGTGAAGGTGAGCCTGGTGAGGAGGTAAGAGATTCTTAATGTTGAGATGTTGAAATGCTTAATGTTGGGCCTTGCCACCTCCCGTGGTTGTGCATGTGTCAACTGCTATGTATTCTTTATTCATGAGCATGTGAATCCATGCCAGACCCATGCTGGAGAAGTTACTTACTTGTAACTGTTGTTCTCTAGCATGGGTCTGGCATCGATTCACATGCGACCCCTCCCGCCTACCCCTCTGCAGCTCTTCTCTTGGTCCTATTGCCACGTTACGTGCTACCAAATGTGAAGATGGCTGCCAGAGGAGGGACTTAGGTTGAGGGCAGTCATTGGCAGAGAGCAGTATGACCCAGAGACCAGTGATTGGTTGTTAGGAGAAAGACAGTTCAGAAGTGAAACTGAAATTGATTTTTTCTTTACCAAGGATTCCCAGCCTGATGGGGAATATTCATGAGCATGTGAATCCGTGCCAGACCCATGCTGGAGAACAGTTACAGGTAAGTAACTTGTTCCTTATTAACTCAATTTTGAAAGTTCCTCTCTAAGAACATTCTATTGATGATAATATTGCTCAATATAATAATCACACTCAATTAAATACAATAAACTCGCGCACTTTCTATGCGCCGTGTTTATTTTCCATTTTTCAAACCCGTATTTTCCTCTCTAAATTAGTTAACTCTAGCCAATAAGTGAGAACCTCACCTTTTTGTAGATTATAGTTGGTGATTAACTACCGCATGATTTATCATTCTTATCAGCTCCCCCTGTCTAATAACACTGGTGTACTGGGCACACTTATTGGCACAGTGATGTCAGATGTTCCAACACTTAGACCGCATACTATCAACCTAGCGCAGCACAGGAACTACAAGCATTTGCACACCTGTGCAGACATTAGACACTAAAGCCAGATCGTGTGTACATACTGGTTTACATGAGGCGCGGCACTGTTCGGTTTTCATTGTCAAGCCTCCTAAATCCCATCAATATTGAATCTGCAGCTCCGACATGAAACAAGCTGTGCTTCCGTCAGTGTAACTCTGGAACTGCTTCCTCTGATTATGTAATCATCACGCCGCTTTAAGAGCATATCTGTCCCAATGCATGGGGCTCCATAACTTGCGGCAGCCTTCTAGACTGTACCGGCCCCCCGGACCACGTCCGCATCACGCACAACATACCTCCTATAGGTCCTGAGGCCCCTACAACTCACACCTGTCAGTCTACATCAGTGCATGCAGTAAGCGTAGGCCGCCTCCCAGCCAGCCATTCTGCAATAAACCACCACCCTCCTCCAGCCGCACGTTCCAAACCCTCCATCTTGGTTATACCAACTTCCTTCTTTCGCCTCATCATAGCTAGGGGAAGGGACCTAAAGTGCAACATGTTTGAAAATCAAACAAACCTTGTTATATTACGTATTTGAAAAACTAAACGGATAAAGATTCTAATCTGTTGCACAGCGCCATTCAATCTGAAAATATACTAATTAAAAACCAATTTAATTTTAATAAACCATTAAAGTAGAAATATCTAAACCTGAAAAGGGAATGAAGATAAATGTGCCAAGTTGTGAAATGCCCTAAATTGTTTGTTTACTAAGACCTTTCAAACAGTCATTCAAACACCATCCAGCAGCCCTAACCCCTAAAAACCCTATTAAAACATTGGTTTTAGCGGTTTTGATAGCCCATAATCCAACTCTTTGCCTTTTCTGGGTCGTCTGTTGACTTGAGGCCGGTCAGGAAGTATATTTTTAAGATTGCTGGTTTGACCACAACAGTTTTATCCCCTTTTCCTTTGCTAAACTCCTAACTTCCAAAAATAATTTTCTTCTCTCCACTAGATCTTTTGGATAATCCGGAAATATTGCCAGTTTTGATTTATTAAAAGTTACTTTCACCTTTTCTCTTGCCACCTTCAGTATTCTCCTTGGCGCTTACTCTTGTAAAAACCATTAGTATTTGCCTTGGTCTTACACTGTCCTTCCTTCCTACCCTGAAGGCATAATCCAAATCCCCTGATGAAAGAGTTCCTTGACCATAACTTTCTGCCATTATTCTGTGCCTTTTTATTTGCCCATTTTTAGTTGGATCTTCTGGGAGGCCCATGAGCCTAAGGTTCTGATTTCTGGATTTCAAGTCCAACATTAAGATTTATACCTTCAGCTCTTGCATCTCCTTTCTTAGACCATTATATGCCCTGTAGCTTCTTGAAATTGCTGTGGGGGCCTGCTGAATCCTTTTCTAGTTGCCCGACTCTACTATCCAGATTTAGACACCTTACCATTCAAGTCAGCAAAGGAAGCCTTCCTCTCCCCAACATCCTGGGAGACCTTCAACAACAGCATGTTAAATATCTTGGGCGCAAGGAGTCTCCTCCATATCAGCCTTAGTTTTCTTAGAGGCTGGGTCCTCAAGGGAATCAATGTTCTTTTTTGAATTCATTGTATCTTTGGATTATCTGATAGCAGGGAGACGGGAGCGCCTGCTTCAGCCTGCTGCCAGCTCAGCCAGCATTCCTGAATCCCATAACTCCCTTTTAATGGTGTTGGTAGGAATGCAAATGCGTACAGATGAACAGTTTTCAAAAAGCAGCTGATTGTAAAACAGACAACTAGTATTGTTTCAAAGATTGTACAGAATTGCACAATGACATTTCAAAAGGTAGACAACTGAAGGTGGGAGCCAAATAAAATTGAAAGCATATTGAATTTCTCTATACTCCTACTGTCCTGCCCATAATACTCATGCTTCTTGGAATTTGCACCAAACCTCTTAATCTCTTCAAAGGTCATTACTTTGCTCGAGCCATCAAGCTACCTTTCCAACTCTAGATAGACATTCTTGGCAAAATTGCCCTTCCTAGGGGCAAAACTCACAACTTCTCTGGCATTGAGATTTTTCCCTATCGCCAGAAAGTAGGTGAGGTTATCTCACAAAAACCCAGAAGAAAACTAGATGATCCCTCTTGCTCAACAACCTACTGGCCTTCCATTCCTTGCAAAACCACTGGAAAGCTGTGTGGACAAGGAGCACACCAAATTCATTTCGGACCGCAATCCCCTGGGTGAATATCAATCCGGCTGCATCATGGACAAAAGTGACATTTGTTCATATCCTTCCAGTCTATCCACCAAATCAAGCAGTTTGTCATTATATTTGAATGTTTTTGTTTTACTGTGCAAACCAACTCCAAAATGTATAATAGTACTTGTCATTAGTCTTTGGTGATGGTCATTTGCCCTTTTCGAGTTATAATACCCTATTCCTTAGAGAGCTCCCTCTTGCAGATTTCTTACTTTTTCTCTATTGCGGATACACCTAAAAGAAAACTAATTGCATAACTCCACCAGTTGTGGCGCAAGATGCATATTGCACTACCCATATGCAAATGTTTAGCCATAATCAATATGGTGCTTTATCTACAGTCTTGCAGCATAGGCAGTAATTTCGGTCCCAAAAATGACATTGGCTGTCCTTTTTAAGTTGCTTTACGATTGTAACCACATCATAACCTGAGCAGTGGCGTTGAAGAATTTTACGTAGACCCAACTTTAAAAAAAGGTGCTGCCATGTGAAATGTGGCCAAACAACTCTATCTGTACCTTACTGTTTTCCTCAATATAAACCGATTGACTGAGTTGTTCAAAATAAAAGGAAAGGAGCGTTGCTCTGTTAAAGGGCTACCAAACTTAACGACTACTTTGAAAGGTTTCAGGACTGTCTTCAGGATTGTTTTGGGTCTCTTAGGCTACCAAAGCAGTGGTTGGACTTCTGTGTTCCCACTTGAAATAGCAGCAACTGTCTGTTAGAATCTATTTCCTTTTTTAACTTTTATTTTCAACTTCTTCTGTATCACATAACACACCACCACCAATGTGCATGCGATTTACACTTTAACAAAAGATTTAGCAATTTTTCCAGCATTGGACCTTTCATAGATTGAACATTTCCTGTTGTCAGGTGGGGAATCCCGCACACATTACCAAAGCAGTTTTACATTTGCACGACAAGAAATTGCACTCACTTAAATGTTCTATAGGGACCCATTATCGGCCATTTACTCCAATAGGCACCCACTCCCTGATCTCCACCCCCTGGTGGTTATCTTCAGATTCTTTACTTCACGTTTAAAATTGGGAGTAGATCTCACTTCATTTAACATTTTCTGAAGTATGTTAAAACTCACAATCTCAAACATCCCTGTGTGGAGCACTAGATGAGTTAGATTTTTTTTTTTGTCTGTGGGGTTGTGAAATTGTCACTCACTGGATCTTCCCTAGTCGTTATTCCATTAATCAAAAGTAGTAGATACTGAATATTCAGTAGGCAATCCTGATCCTTCTACCATACAGAGGATCTTCCTATGCGACTGGAGGCACTACAAGGCAAGATCTCGAGGCTACAGAGGTAGCAGCAAGTAATTGGCTCCTTGCAGCCTAAACGACAATAGATCAAACGGACACAACTCCTTTCACCATCCACCCCGCGCTTCAACCCCATAGAGGGATGGGGGGTGGCGTTTGTCGGACCACCTAGATCAGTGTAGAGCGATACCATTGGGTCAATAGGTGCTGTCCGTAGTTGCCTTTGGCCACACCCTAGGTACACCTCCCGTGCAAAGGAAGGAGCAGAACCTGGTGGTCCTGCAAGTTCCTCATGCGCAAAGAAATCAATGTGTATTACTGCTATTTTCTGGTTCAGTTCCAGAATCGTGGCTGGAAAACAATTCCGGATCTCGGATTCCTCCACAATTTCTTGACATCCTGTGGTTTCAGATGGTCACTTTGCAGAAGTTGTTTCTGGGACAGCTAAAAAATGTGAATTTTTTATTTTTACCTGCTTTTACCTGAAAGATCCCTGCACCCACATCCTCATCCATCCCAAACACTAAAGATTTTTCCACTTTCTAGTAGCGGGTCAGCATTTTCAATTAAAAGTGCTTCCCTTTCAGCCTAAAATCAGTCCCAAGAATCTTCGTGTCTAGCATTGGTGGCTGCCCAAGTGAGAATGTCTACCCTTTACGTAGAAGATTGGCAAATCCGAGCACTTATGAGTGCATGCCCACCGTGCAATGTAACGTAGCATGCCTGAAGGTGCTAGGCTCCTCCATCAACTACAAGTAATCATCCAGGATTCTGTCAGGAAGAATTGTTCCTTGGAGCGGTCTTAGACACCGGGGCCTCAAAGGTGAAACAGTCACAGGAACAGATTGAAGGGCATCCGTCAGATCTGCCTATTAAAGTCAAAGCAAGTGACAGTCCCAACGTAAAAGTCTCTTCTGGGCATAATGTCGTCATGAAGCCATCTCATACAGAATTGCAGACTTCAAATGTGCCCAGAGCAAGAATCCTAGATTCCAAATGGTGACCGGAAACCAGGATGGCAATCTCTCACATAAGCTTTTTGCAAGAGTCACTGATGATGGCAAGAGGTCCTCAATCTGACAAGAGGCGCTTCATCCGCAAACTGTTTATGCTGACAACGGATGCTCTGATGGAGTGTTGGAGAGCCCACCTGGAAGACCTCGATGCCAAAGGGCTCGGGTCTGCGAAAGAGAAGTGGTTGCACATAAAGGTAGTAGAGCTCACATCAGTGTAGTGCTGAAGTCCTTCCTAATTAACTTTGAGGAAGTACGTTCATAGACAATGGCACAATGTTTTCTATTCGGGAACAAGGAGTAACCCGCTCCCAAGTCCTGAATCTATGGAGATGAGCCCTCGGTCATGCCTTGTTCCTAAAACTATTACACCTACTTTGGTAGAAACACAACTGCCATTTTATTGAGCATGGAGCAGGAGGCTTGCAACAAGTGGAAATTAAAGCAGGACTGGGCTAACCTATTCAAAACTTGGGAAAACCAGAAATAACCTAAGATTTCACTTGTATAACAGTAATAGAAAGCACATCAGACGGGCCCTGAAGTAAAACAATGAATTCACAAGAGTGATTACAATAGCATAACATCATAGGCATGTTATTTACAATATTAAGCCTTGCTTCAAGTGTTCAATGGCACGCTTCAGTTTTGTCAGAAATGTCTTCATCTTCCAACCCTTCTACCCCAAAGTCTGGGTTTAAAAAATGTCATGACTGCGGGAAAACGATGTCCATCACTGACCCCCACCACGTCTGCCTGTTGTGCTTGGGTTCCAAACATCAGACCGATGACTCCGGGTCCTGTCAGGCCATGACAGGAAAAGCTCTCCGGGAGCACCAAGGTAACCTGGCGGCGGGGAGGGAGGCTTCGAAGGCCTCTTCGAAGAGGGATAACAAATTCAGGGAGTCTAGGGACTCATCCCGGTGCAAAAAGTCCAAGAAGTCTCGATCGAAGAAAGCAAAGAAAAGACGCCATAGGGCTCCCATTTCTTCTTCGTCTGATTCCTCTACAGAGGTTATCAGGTGTCCAACCAAAAATGATTCCCTCAAAAAATGGGAGGCTTTTAGGAGTTCAATGTTGCGTATATTCAAGAATGCGGACTCGACCCCCTCAAAGGAGTAACCCAAAGACCATGCCCTGATCCATCTGTCAGAGGACAGATGGAGGTCAAAGGCGAGTGTCAAATTGGCGAGTCGCTCTAGGTCTGGCGAGTAATCATTGAGGGTATCGTCGAGAGAACGTAGCCCTTCTCTGATACCTCTAGTAAAGAGCAAACCGTCGACAGAGAAGCCTATCAGTGCATAAATCGAAGGCAACGCCAAGTAAACTCAAAACCTCTGACACCTTTGTCGAAGGTTTCATCAATACCATTGTCGGAGGCGCCATCAACGTCATTGTCGAAGACCACGTTGACACCTTTAACATAGACGTCATTGCTGAAGACTGCGTCGTTGCCATTAGCGTCAACTATTGTCGAAGGTCACTTTGATCATTTCGAAGCCTCTGCCCAATACAGAGAAGGCCTATAAGCATATACCGAAAAGACATTTTCTAATCTATGGCCTCATTTATGAGGAAGGGCAAGGCTCTGAGCAAGTTTCTCCACCATTTGGCTTGGGTTATGATACCCAAACTGTTCCTGAGGAACTTTTTGATCAGGAATCTAAGATAAATGGTCTTTACGATTGCCTATAGTCGGCTAATGGCATATAGACCCTTCGCCAGAGCTTGAATTTGGCAGACCCGATTGGGCTTAACATGCAGATTCTGCATACAAGAATATCATGAATCGGGTCATTGAATTCATGGGCTGCAGCAGGAATTCTCCTACCTATGAACAAGATGATATGACGTATATTCTAAATCAAGGCCCTCAGAAAGATCCAGTATTACATTTTCATGCAGCCCTTCAGAGGAAGGTCATGGCAAACTGGGAAACTCCAGAATCTGGTCCTGCTGTAAATGGGAAGTTTGCCAAAAAATATAGGCCTTCTAGCATTGATCCGGACTATTTGACCTAGCACCGTACACCTGAAAGCTTTGTGGTTCAGGCAGTCTGCTTACCCCTCTATTCCCCCAGATAGGGACGACAAGAGTTGCTGCCTGGGCGCATAAGATCTTCTCTTCAGGCAGTATGGCCTTGAAATCGGCTAATGTTACTCGTATACTTTCAAGATTTACTTTCACCCTGTGGGACCGTTAGCATGGCGGCTCAGCACATTCCGGAAGGCTAGGGAAGAAACCGCTTCCTGGCTTTAGTGAAGGATGGAAAGGAGGCAGTCGGACAGTGTCTCCAGTCAGGACTGGACACTGCTGACCATATCAGCAGGTCCATGGCTTCTAGCACCGTACTACGCAATTTGCGTGGTTTAGGAAGTCCGGCTTTGCACTGGATGTGCAAGCCAGATTACTCAATATGCCCTTCGACGGCTTGAGGTTGTTTGGCAGCAAGGCAGATGAGAGCCTGGAGAAGCTGCAAACCTCCAAAGCGGAGGCTAAGTCACTTGGCGCCTCCATACGTTAACCTCAACAGCAATCCTATTCAGGCTCATCTTCCTGGAGAGGTCGTCCTTTTCGTTTGAATCCTCATTTGGAAGGGAAACAAGGCTGGACAAAGGGGACAAAAAAGATTCCCTCATGGTGGATGAGGAAAGGGTGCTAGATTAGGACCAGCAGCGGCAACTGTACCCTCAGATGATGCTGCAGCCGCTTCTAAACCACTTTGAGACCTTGACCCACAAGACCCCGGTGGGAGGCAGGATCTATCAGCATCTGAACAAATGGCAGGGCATTACTTCAGCTGCTTGGGCACTGGGAACAGTAGCCCAAGGTTACTGCCTTCCTTTTAAAAAAAAAAAAAAAGGCCTGAAGATCATCCACCAGGAACCAACTCTGTCAAAATTCCAGATCCGCTCCTTGTGCAGGAAATTTTAACCCTGCTAGAGAAAGGTGCAATAGAACATGTACCTGTAGCGGAGAGTAACAAGAGTTTGTATTTCCCCTACTTTCTCATTCCCAAGAAGGACGGAGGAGTGCGACCCCTCTTGGACCTAAGTAAATTTGAACAAATTCCTCAGGAAGGACAAGTTCAAGATGTAACCCTTTCTCAGATCCTTCAGGCTCTCCAACTCCAAGACTGGTTGGTATCATTGGACCTTCAGGATGCTTACTTTCATGTGCCAATTCATCTCAAGCACAGGAAGTACCTGAAGTTTGTGGTTGGCGGTTCTCGCTATCAGTTTTGAGTTCTGCCATTCGGGCTGACCTCCGCCCGAGGGTTTTCACCAAGCTGATGGCGGTAGTGGCAGCAAGTCTCAGGAGAGGGGGATTCAAGTCTACCCCTACCTGGACGACTGGTTGATCAGGGCTCATTCACCCGAGCAAGCCCAGTAACATCTCGGCATCACCTGCCACTTCCTACACAGACTGGGCTTCTCCCTCAATTAGAAGTCGTCCCATATGATACCATTCCAAAGACTCCAGTTCATCAGAGCGATCTTAGATACTTCCTCTGGGAAAGCCTTGCCCCCCGAGGTGAGAGCTCAACACATTCAGCAGATGGTAGCAAAATTCCTGAATGTCCAACATCTTCCAGCCCTCGATTTTCTGAGGTCGATCGGTCTCATGGCATCCTGAATTTTCCTGGTGCCAGAGGCCTGAATGAGATCCCTTCAATGGGCTCTCGGAACTCAATGGTTCCAATTTTCAGGGAATATGTCGAGTCAACTGCAAGTTCTGAGCAGAGTTGCTCAAGACCTGATTTGGTGGGCTTGTGAGGACAACATTCTCAAGGAAGAATATTCTTGGCAACCATGGCCGGAGATAATGGTAGTGACGGACGCCTCACTCGGTGTGGGGAGCCCACACTGATGATCTGACAGTCAGCAGGTCAGCGATCGTTGGTTTCCATCGGAGTCCAAACTACACATCAACATTTTGTAGATGAGGGCAATCAGACTAGCACTGAGGGCCTTCCTGCACTCTGTACAGGGAAAGAATGACCTGATATAGACGGACAACAGTGGCCATGTACTACCTCAACAAGAGAGGTGGTGTAGGGTCACTACCACTGTGCAGAGAGGCAATGCAGCTCTGGTTCTGGGCAATTCAAGAAGGAATCGCTCCGTCTGCAGATCACCTAGCTGGAGAGCAAAACATGGCAGCAGATGTTCTGAACAGGCAGAGCACAGTCTCCCACGAGTGGGAACTAGCTCAGGAAGTCCTTCGAGATCACCACCCTTTGGGGAACCCCTTAACTGGATCTGTTTGCGACAGAGATCAATCGGAACTGCAAACATTATTGCTCAATGGAATTTCCTCTGAAAGGAGCTCTAGGAAACGCGTTCGTAGTGGACTGGGAATTTCCTCTTCTCTATGCGTTTCCTCCAATCCCAGTCCTTCCTCAAGTGATCAGGAGGTTAAGAAAGTTCAGGAAATCCATTATCCTAATTGCTCTGGATTGGGCCAGGACAACGTGGTACCCGGACCTACTGGACTTGTCCATCTACCCTCCAATACGTGTTCCACGAAGAGAGGATCTTCTCTTGCAAGAGGAAGGTTGTTTTCCATCCAGAGGTCAAGACACTCAGCCTGCACGCATGGTTTCTGAGAGGCTGGGATATAAGAATTGGGACCTTCCGGATGACGTAATGGAGTTCTTGCTTTCGACCAGAAGGCAAGCAACCAAATCCTTGTACCTGTGTCTTTGGAATAAGTTCAGTAACTGGTGCAAAGATGAGAATGTGGATCCATTCCAATGTGACGCACCTATAGTGCTTTCTTTCCTGTACATTTAGCCAATCTGGGGTTTCAGATTGGAATGATAAAGGATACCTGGCAGCGGTTTCCATTTTTAAGCGCTCCTCTGAAGAAGTCTCTTATTTCAAGGTACCATTGATTGTGCAATTTCTAAAGGGTCTCGCTAACGTGTACCCTCCAGCCCCTTTTCATGTGCCTGTTTGGGACGTAAATTTGGTATTAAAATTTCTCATATGCATTCCATTCGAGCCATTACATTCATGTCCTCGAAGGCTCCTTAAATTAAAAACGGTCCTAGTGGCACTAACAGCCCGCAGGGTGAGTGAGTTACAGGCTCTTTCTTGTAAGCCTCCTTACACTATTTTCCATCCTTAAAGTCAAACCATCATTCCTCCCTAAGGTAGTCTCGAATTTTCATTTGTCTCAAAAGATTACACTGCCAACTTTTTAACCTCCTCATGCAGGAAAGGAGGAAGAAAGACTTCACAGGCTAGACCCAAAAAGGTCTCTAAGCTTTTATCTGTCAAAACTTGCTAAATTTAGACAAGATGATCAACGCTTCATTGAGTATACTGGCCACAAATTGGGCCCGGCAGTAACTAAACTAAATGGATACTTTTAGTAATTGGAGAATGTTATAGACTGGCAGGCAGGTAAAGAACCACCAGATGGGTTAAGGGCCCATTACACTAGGGGCATAGCATCTACTGCAGCTCTGCAAAGGGGTGTCCCAGTAAACAGTATCTGTGCAGCGGCCACCTGGTCGTCTATGCATATGTTCATAAAGCATTACTGTTTGGACTCGACCTTGTCTCAAGGAGTGTCATGATGCCTACCCCCGGAGCACCAGGACAGGCCCAGCACCCCCGGGAGCAGGCATCATGCCCTCGGGTAAAAGCCCAGCGGCCCCTAATAGGGGCTCTTTGGACTTTGTCCTGGCGCCTTAGGCGCCAGGCTCATAAAAGAGGGTGTTTGGTGCACTTAGCTGACGCAGACCATGCTGCATGAAGCCTCAAGCCAAATGAGGCTTAGGAGGGACTATTTTATCAAAGGAACAATTTTACTTGGGTGGGGACCGTGGAAGAATACTTACCTGGAACTTCTTCCAAGGCTATTTAAACCGCGCCCCGACTGCCACACGTGCTTCGCGTTGCTCTGCATCTAGCAGCTGAACGCTCGCCGTGCCTGCTCCTGCATCTTGCCTCCAGCCACGCCCGCCTCGATCTTGGGATACCTGAAACGAAGGAAGGGAAGAGAAAAGGTGAAAACCAAGAACTTAATCTAACTTCCTACCTGTGTCCGGAACCATCACGCCAGCGATCCTGAAGATAGACATTCTTTAAAAGCATCGCGCTACTTGTTGCAGCGCCGCGCATCCCTCACCTGCCTCGTGGGCTCTTCACTATCCACCGCGACCTTCTGGCCATTCCGCCACATCTCTGCACCTGCAGGGGAGAAGAAGAGACAAAAGGTGAGCAGGATGAACAAATGAGGAAAGCCTGATTTTCCGTCACAAGACTTACCTGGCCATATTTGACGGAACCACTCCTCATTTCGGGTCGGCGCCACTTCTTGGCCTGGTACCGCACCCCAGCCCCTAAGGGGGAAAAAAGAAAGACATTACTAGAGGGATTCAAAGACATTTAAAGGGATCATTTTATCACAAACTCACCTGAGTTTATCTCCGGCAATATCCCTCGAAGCATCACTTCCGCTCTGCACCTGAAAATAAGGACAGATCGCAGGTTAAGAAAAGCAAACAAAGAGAAGACTCTACTCTGGAACTTTTTAAACTGCATACTTACGGCATTTCGCCTTCCGAAATCAGTGAAGTAACTGGTCAAATACGCGCCCCTGCACCAGAAGCAGGATGGAGAGCTCATCCATTCAAACATTAAGGTGAGCCTTGATTGGGGATTTCGGAGTTGGTCAGAGAAGAGCCAAGGGGAGGTGGGAAGCAATCACAATACTCTGCAGTCAGTTAATCCCCTTTCTCCACCTACAGAAAGATTTTTTCTACGGGCCAGACAAGCCAGATTTGGGGGTCCAGTTCAGTCGGTGTTTCGAATCCTGCGCATCACGCTTGAAGAGGTCACAGCAATCCAGACCAGGTCAGCGCCTCCATGGGAGCCAGGTGAGCGTTACAAGGAGGTCTTTTTGCAAAGGCTGTTTTTCATTCAATTGGTACTCACTTCTCCAGATTGTCACTGCTTTTGGAGTCTATCGAAGATGAGGAATACATGGAAGGACACAATCCATTTGATGAACAAGTTACTTAACCCCTGGTAACGTTCTTTCGACTGGATGTTCCTCCCACGTATTCCTCATCGCCCCTCCCAGCCTATCCCGCCGTACAATTTACATGCATTACACTCTACATTTTCTGAGAGCTTGCAGTCTTGGGGTACGCCTGGTCAATCACTCGATTGACGGGAATGAAAAAACAGAACTGAAGCCAACGGGTGCGGCTCGAGCTATTTGTATTGCTGATGACGTCGACACCTTTCGGCAGCCCTCGAGGCACATCGACACCACAACATCGAGCACAGCACCCTCTGGTGTGGGAATTATTTTTCCGAAGCAGCAAAGCTGACAATGCATTTATCAAAGATGAGGCATAGGTGGGAGGTACAGCCAGTCGAAAAACCGTTACCAGGGGTAAGTAACTTATTTTTTTCAGCTGCATAATGACCTCCCTGTCTACAGCATCTCTAAATTCATGCAATTCAATGTGGGTGAATTTCAATATGCTACTTTTGCCATTATACACACTTCTTATGAAGCATGTAAATGCCTCCCTCTTGATTGACATACTAAACTGATTATTTTGTTTTGGAAAAAACATGCAGACTGCTACATTTTGCCTTTTCATGGGCGTGTGCATCCTATTTGAATCTTCAGTTTTTATGCATTTCAGACTGAGTTGTAAGATGTTAGGTCATAAGAACTGGCGAATAATCAGATAACATTCTCTGCTTGGAACAGGAGGCGATCTTGTTTAAAAAGCCTGAATTGGTCATGATACAACCAATATGTTATCATGCTTCATTTACTGTACCGTTTTGTATACTCCCTGCAGTTTAATTTGCAGTGTTGCCACTCGGACACTGATGCCAATTTGGCATTTTCCTGCTTTTAAGTAAGATTTTCATTATGATACATCTTCCTGACCCCTGTCAACCCTGTAACTTTTTGCTTGGACCTGGTCATTATTTTACCTTGTCCCTAGGTGAGTGGGAAACGTTCTCCCCTCTCAAATAGTATTGTACTCTGTTTATGGGTCACCTTTTTATGTCTCTCCATAGTGTGTGATTGCAGTTATAGTTTCCTATAACTTTGGACTGACTGTAATGCACTTTGGCAGCACACAGCATTTTAGATGCACTTGCTTCATTTTAATTATTTCTTTGGTAAACTACTGTTCCCAAGAGGTAAAGTGAGATTTGCATCCCCTTTACATTGATTTTAGTGAGCCATCACACCCCCCACCTTATGTGGACTGATGGGGGGGGATACAATGTATCCCATTCCTCACTTACCTGTACCATTTTCTTTACAATTGCAAGTTTACTTGAATTGCTAGTGGCAGTGGTTTTACCTTAGTGACTTTTTAGTCTTATTACTCGCAGGCTGTTAAATCAGCCTCGGTAATGCACGGAAGGGCCAGCGTTTTGCTAGAATGTTGGGCTCATTCTTTTTTTTGCCATTTCTCGTTTGCTTGTTGTTTCTGTGGTCTTCCCCTGCCATTCTAGGCAGGAACGACCTTGGTTGAAGTTTTGTCTTTCGCGGGAATCCTTTGTATTCCATGCGTAGGCTCAAGGGTTTTTGAGAAGGCAGGAAGCGAGGGATGAGTCCAAAATTCGGCACCTTGCCTGAAAGAAACCAGTTCCCAATGGGGGGCTGGCTGTCCTGATTGGACAGCCAGACCACCCCTTTCTGTCAACTGCAGGGAAAGTTTGCAGAAGTTGTGCTGTAGTTCCTCATGAACACTCTGATCCAGGAAGCTGTTGCAGTTGGATACTGGCGCTGTATCTGAAGAGAAAGATGAAGATAGAAGTCTGTAGCAATTTCCAGCTACCAGAGAGCCTGCTGTGTAACCGGAGCCTGATGTAACCATTCCTTCTACTCAACCTGGGGGGGTCCCAAAAACCACTCCTACCCAGAGGCTGGTGAGATCCACTCGGTGCATGGTCTTTCGAAGTCTGAAGCTGCTGTCTGAAACTTTGAACTCCTGCTGGATCTCCAGAGACATGATTCAAATCCTTGAAGTCCCCTCAGCAGACTGCAGGACGCAGATTAGTGAAGAGAATCCGACTGGCAATATATTTGTTCATCTGGCTCCTGTAAAAGGGCGCCAAATCCAGAGCCACAAGAATTTGTGAAGAAACCTTTGCTAGAAGCCTCCTGACTGCTGCTGCAGGTTCCCATCCATTGTCCAGTTATTTTGTCTCCAGACCAAAAATCCAGAGACAAGTCCCTTTGCTGCTGCATCCTGAAGGCATCCACCCAGAGGTTATTTTCTCCTAAGGTACTGTGTGGGCTTGGGTAATACCTTGGGTCTGGTGTGAATCCTGTGATTCTGAGTGGGTGGGAGTTTGCCCATACCACCTGCCCAGCCCTAATGCTGGAACACATTTAAGTTATCCTTCTGCGAAGTCCCTGGAGGGTAAAAGCTTACCAATAGGGTTTACCTACCATTGGGGTTTGCTTTCCCCGATCTGCTTTATACAGATCTAAAACAGTTCTGAAGTTAATACTTGTTTTATGAGTTGCTTGATGCCACTCTTAAAAGTATATGGTTTTACTTATAGCTGCTGCTCTTCTAAACTTATAACACTGGGTTGTGATTTCCCTGAATTGCATTAGTGCTATTCTAAAATAGTTTCATAAAGCTCTTACTTACCTTAGAAACTGCATTGTACACTTCTTAAAAGTATACTGGGTATAACTAGCTATTAGGTAGCGGATAGTTATGTACCAATTGGTCAATTACTTACCTTGAAATACATTGGGCCTCATTACAAGTTTGGAGGTAGCCATGCCGTTTTTAGCGGCATGGCTACCCCCAAACTCGGGCCAGGGTCCCGCAAAAGGGGATTTATCAGGCCATTCCGACCTTGGAGGGCCAGGTAATTCCCTTTCGCGGGACCCTGAACAGGTACGTCCCCATCCCCATTCCCATTTGAGCCCTCATAGGGCTCAATAGGAATGGGGAGGATGCTAAGCTTGTCCTGGGAGGATAGCTTAACGGCAATGTGTGCGCCTTGGAAGCAAGAAGACACTAAGCAACACAGGTTCGATCCCCGGGTCCGCGCTTAGAAACCTCTGGGTCTTTAAGCGCGTTATAAATACGCAACTAAGACAAAAAAAATATGCAACTGAAAAAACTAACAATTCTTGTAACAGCGCCTCGATGCCCGCGGGCTGTGTGAGCGCTTTAAAAATGCAAAATAAATAAGCAGGCACGTTAATGACGGGCCCGTTAACATCCTGTACTGCTAGCGGGTCCCGCTCTGCACGTCTTGTCTGGCCAGGCGTCCAGAGCGTGACCCGCTGCAGAACTTGCAATGTGGCGACCCGGAATTACCGGTGCTGGTAAGGGACTGGCACCGGTAATTCCGTGGCTGCCACAGTTGTAATGAGGCACATTGTGTCTTAAAGTGTAATTGGATTTTGCTTTCCCTGAATTGTTTAGTGCATTCCAAAATAGTTATTAAGTGTTCATACTTCTCCAGCATTGGATCTTTCATGGATTCACATGCTTGGAATATCCCCCGTCGGCATGCTGGGAATCCTCGGTAAATTATATAGACATTTTCCATAGGAAAATTTCGACACTTTTGTGTCCCACCTACGTCGTTTTGGGCCGCATACGCCTGCACCATTAGGACGTAGAGGTATAAGTAGCCCCACCCCTGCGGCTCCCTCAGATTTCAACCGTCTACCAAAGTAGTGGGATTACCTCGAGTATCTACTATTATATTAGGTTGTGCGTTCTTCTACTTCTGCTTCGACTATTTCTTTTCGAAGTATGTCTGGAAAGGCGTTATTTCGTCCGTGTGCTACATGCGGTTTTAAGAAGGTATATGAAGGAGACGGCCATATGGACTGTATTTACTGCCTTCACCCTCATACGGCGGACACGTGTGAGATCTGTCAAGGCTTCTCACAGAAGACCCTAAAAGACCGCAACCGACGCCTGGTTACTTGGCTCAATGACGGAGCGGGTGCGTACCCGGCATCGGAGGTAGGCTCTACAGCCTCGAGATCTAAGTCTCCTGTCCCCCCTCCTCGATCAGGGTCGGCGGAGCCTCCGGCGAAGAAATCGCGCTCATCTGAAAAACGCCCCTCGGAGAAACAATCTGCGAAGTCCTCCTCTTCGCATAAGGCTTCGTCTTCCTCCTCATCTAAAAAAGAGAGAAAAGACCCATCGAAATCCTCCTCAGGAGACCGTCATAAGTCTACCTCGAGTCGAGAGTCCTCGTCCCACAAGTCGAGGCCGAAAACGGCAGGAACGCCTCAAGGTCCTGCTCCACAGACTTAATTGACGACGGTCCGATCGTCGATGCCTGCTTTGTCTTCGGCGACAGCTCTTCCGACGGCTATTTCATCAGGTCAAACAGAGCCTATTTGAAAGATGTCATCGTCGACGGTGGCCCCGTCGGTGGGATGGCAACCAGAGGTTTTTGACCCGATTCCGCCTGAAGCCTTGCTGCAACCAGAAGCGGCTTTCTCCATCTCGTCGGCGGAGGACGACCGTGATCCGGTCGCACATCCAACCGATCTGAGACTACAACCAACTGGTTCGGGGTCGCTCTTTAGTGAAAGTGCCATTCCAGTTACCTCTTCCTTACTGAATCCCCAGGCTGTTCTGTCCCTGGAGGTGTTGAACACATTACAGAAGCTGTTGGAGCGGTTGGACAATCGGTTACCTCAGCTTGTCCCGACAGCGCCGCAAGCCTCATCAGTCGTCGAGGAGCCAGGCCCGGCTCCTCGCCTCCCACCCAGAATTCCTACCGCTTACCCGGTTGAGGAAGATCGTTCTCGTCCGCAGGAAGAAGGGGAACTGTCAGTCGGAACGTGAAGGGTCGGGTTCAGACATCTCATTATCCCCCTCAAGGGACCCTACATGGGACTCTGAAGCAGAGATGGAAACTCCGAAGAGTCCAGCGCAGCCATCACCACCTGATGTGGGTGCTTTCCATGCCATGATAGGTAAGGCATGTGCGGAGTTTGGCCTAGTCCCAGAAGAAGAGAAAAAAGATTGTTTTCTGTTCGATCATATGGGCAAGAGAAGAAAGGCGATATTTGCTATCCCCATTTTAGACCATGTCTGGCAGGAGGGACTGAAAACCATGCGTCACCCTTTTTCAGGACTGGCAGTAAAAGGTCGATTGGAAAAGAAATTCAAGGCTCCGGAATCGACCCCCAAGTGCCTGACGTCTCAACCTTCGCCGGAATCAGTGGTATCCGCGGCGGCGGCCAGAAAGGCAAGGTCGCGACACAAATGCACGACCCCGCCCGATAACGAAACCAGGAGACAAGATGCTTTTGGAAAGAAAGTGCTATCGGTCGGAGCGACTACAGTTAAAGCAGCTAACTCCCTGGCTGTTATGGCCAGGTATGATGGGGAAATGTGGCATCGACTAGCTCCTATCTTGGGCCATCTGCCGGAGGAACACAGGAAGTCTGCCATGCTGCTCGTACGTGAGGGAGAAGAGGCCTCCAATCATTCCATTAACATTGCTGTCGACCTGGCGGAATCAGGCTTTAAGCAAATTAACAATGGCGTAGTGTTACGGAGGCAAGCCTGGCTTAAATGCACGACGTTCAGACCAGAGGTACAATATAAGGTAATGGATATGTCGTGCGAAGGAGAACACCTGTTTGGGGAGAAAGTCGATGAAAAACTGAAGGGCATTAAAGAAGATTCTGACACGGCTCGTTCCCTTGGAGCCCTCCAGAGTGGTAGGAATTTTCGTTCCTTTCGTCCCTTCAGAGGAGCATCAGGTAACTCCCGGTTTGGATCATCTAGAGACCGAGGTTTCACCAGGCCCTCCTACTCTTCCCAAGGCTACAGACGTGCAGCCCAAGCTACTTGAAAAGGCAGAGATTACCAAACCTCCAGACGACGAGGCGCCTACTCCTCATCGACGAAGGATAAACAGACCAAAAGCCAGCAATGACAACTTACAGGGCGTCCTGGGGGGGCAGAGTGTCTCGTCACGTCGACGAGTGGGCACGCATAACAGACCAATGGGTTTTGGACAACAAGCCGCCACGCATTCCACCGGTGTTCTCGACGCAGCCCCACCTTCAAATACTAAGGCAAGAGGTGACGCTTATGCTGCAGAAAGGCGGCTATAGAACTGGTCCCGGTGGCAGAAAAAGGACAGGGAGTGTACTCCTGTTACTTTGTCATCAAGAAACCCAATGGAAAATGACATCCCATTCTAGATCTACGAGCACTCAACAAACTGCTCAAGAATCTAAAGTTCAAGATGCTTACGCTCCAAGAAGTGATCCGTTCGATACAACCGGGAGACTATTTGTCGGCGCTAGATCTTCAGGACGCATACTTCCATATCCCGATGCGTCGGCGTCACAAAAGATTTCTAAGGTTCGTCGTCGGATGGACCCACTATCAGTTCTAGGTCCTCCCATTCGGTCTAAAATCGTCTCCCAGGACGTTCACCAAGTGTCTGGCTCCAGTAGCAGCCTGGTTAAGGAAAGGTCATCATGCGTACCCTTATCTAGACGATTGGCTAGTGAGGGGGTTGTCTCCAGAAAGAACACAGGAAAGTCTACATGCCACCATGTGCCTCCTACAACGTTTGGGCTTCGCAGTAAACTTCAAAAAGTCCTCCTTATTGCTATCAAGGACCTTGGTCTTTCTGGGGGCAGAGTTCCAGACGCAGTCAGGACTGGTAAAGCCATCCGTCGAAAGGGTTCTGAAACTGCAGCAAAAAGCATCGGAGTGGAAAGTCAACACCAGAGTATCAGTGCGAAGGTACATGTCCCTACTGGGGACCATGTCGTCCTGCATACCCTTAATCAACAATTGTCGTCTCTTCATGAGACCGATTCAAGAATTCTTGGCAGATTGATGGGCACAGAGTCAAGGGCTTTGGTCGGACAAATTGACCATCAACAGCAAACTCGTGCAGGCACTTCAGTGGTGGAGAGTTTCCATAAATCTGACAAAGGGAATGCACTTACTGGAACCGGTGTTCCATATGACAGTGGTGACGGATGCTTCCCTAACTGGATGGGGAGCTCATCTGGATTCCCTACAGGTTCAGGGGCGTTGGTCATCGGAGGAATCCGGCCTGCATATCAATGTGCTGGAATTAAGGGCAGTGCCTTGGGCCCTGAAATCCTTTATTCCACGGATAAAAGGATTGGTTGTACGGATTATGACAGACAACACAACAACAATGTTTTATCTAAGGAAGCGGGGAGGAACTCGCTCCAGAACTCATCCGAAGCCCAGGAGATCTGGCATTGGGCCATTCAGCAGAAGATGGATCTATTGGCGTTCCACTTGCCAGGAGTCAAAAACGTGCAAACACACTCTCAGCATGGAAATGAACCGAGTACACGAATGGGAATTGAGCGACCAACAACTACACCGTGTCTTCGAGAAATGGGGTCATCTGGCCCTCGACCTCTTTGCAACGAGAGACAACAAGAAATGGCCACAATACACAAGCAGGTGGGCGCAGCAAGACTCACTAGGGGAAGCGTTCTTTCCCGTGGATGGTTAAGTTTCTGTATGCCTCCCCACCACCCCCTCCATTTCCGCTCATACGTCGGACAC
This sequence comes from Ambystoma mexicanum, assembly GCF_040938575.1. Taxonomy (NCBI): domain Eukaryota; kingdom Metazoa; phylum Chordata; class Amphibia; order Caudata; family Ambystomatidae; genus Ambystoma; species Ambystoma mexicanum. The sequence continues at coordinate 1,141,445,940 of NC_090921.1, read as the reverse complement.
TGCAATGGATCAACAGATATCCATGTCGGGTGATCCTGGTGGCCCCGTACTGGGCCAGACAAGTGTGGTTCTCCGATCTACTCCCATCTTTCAGCGGCAGAACCAATGAGGTTCCAGAAAGTCCCGAACCTTCAGTCTTAGGAGAAAAGGGTTGTTTGGCATCACGACCCCGACAGCCCCTGGCTCCTGATTTCTCCGAGTTTGGTACGTTAGCGATTCCAGCGGACTGTCGTTGCATTTTGCAAGCGGCAAGGGCGCTGTCCGCGAACGCTTCATATTCATACAAATGTAGGAGATTCTGCATAAGGTGCGCAGGTCAACCAGGTCTGGTCCCGCTGGATATCACACCGGAACAGCTTCTACCATACTTGCTACTCCTAGCTCAAAAAGGCTTGTCTGTTTCATCCATAAAAGTGCATCTAGCTGCCATTTCGAGATATACTCGGAAGAGACATTGAACTCCGTTATTTAGTGACAGGCTGATTAAACATTTCCTTAAAGGGTTGTTCCGAACCTTTCCTCCGGCGAAAAACTTCTCTCCAAGCTGGAGTCTTAACCTGGTTCTGGCAGCGCTGATGAAGCCCCCTTTTGAGCCGATGTCATCGTCACCATTGAAATTTTTGTCATGGAAGTTGGCTTTTCTGGTAGCTATTACTTCGGCTCGACGACTGTCAAATACAAGCTTTAGTGATCGATCCACCGTACTTGAGATTTTTCAGTAATAAAGTTGTGTTGGATACTAATCCTCATTTAATTCCTAAAGTACCTACCATGTTTCATAAGCACTCTTCTATAGTGCTGCCGACGTTTTTTCCAACACCTTTGTCGGTTGCGGAGAAGACTCTCCATACATTGGACGTGAAAAGAGCTTTAAAATTTTACCTCCATCGCACTCAAAGCTTCAGAGACACGAGACAGCTATTTGTGGCTTATGTCCCTTCGGCTAAAGGTCAGCCGATCTCGAAACAAGGACTAGCCCGATGGGTGTCTACTATTTCCTTTTGTCACTCAAAAGCCGGAAAACCGCTGGAGAAGCGTCCAAGGGCCCATTAGACAAGATCCACTTCCTCATCGACGGCGTTGTGGTCCGGAATTCCACTGGGAGACATCTGTCAGGCGGCTTCCTGGTCGGTACCACACACGTTTACCCGGCATTATTGCCTCGAGCAGCAACATGCTGAGGATACACAGATGGGTCGCGCAGTCCTACGGCACCTGTTTCAATAAGGTAAGCCCCAATTAAGGGGTCACATCCTTTGGCTAATGTAATTTGAAGTGTGATGTTGTCACTGTTAACATACTATACGGTGATGTTTTGCCATGATAAATATGCCTTATGGTTATGGAGATATTGGTTTGCATACACACTTCCATCTATGGGGGATACTGCTGTACAATCTATTCTAAGCATGTGAATCCATGAAAGATCCAATGCTGGAGAAGGGAATAGTTTCTTACCTGTAACTCAATTGGTATTGGCATTGGTATCTTTCATGGATTCACATGCGCCTGCCAGCCTCCCCTGGCATGCAAACCAGATGTCCCCCCCCAGACTATTTTTGGGGTTAAAATCTGAGGGAGCCGCGGGGGGGGGGGGGCTACTTATACCTCTACGTCCTAATGGCGCAGGCATACGCGGCCCAAGACGACATAGATGGGACACAAGTGTCGAAATTTTCCTATGGAAAAGGTCTATATAATTTACTGAGGATTCCCAGCCTGATGACGGGGAATATTCTAAGCATGTGAATCCATGAAAGATACCAATGCTGGAGAAATGGAGTTACAGGTAAGAAACTATTCTCCAGCATGGGGTCTGGCATGGATTCACATGCTCATGAATATTCCCCGTCGTCAGGCTGGGAATCCTCGGTAAAGAAAAAACCAGTATCAGTTTCGTTTCTGATCTGTCTTTCGTAGCAATAACCAATCACTGGTCTCTGCGTCATACTGACCACAGCCAATGACTGCCCTCTACCTAAGCACCGCCTCTGGCAGCCATCTTCAGATTTTTACCGCACGTTCATGTGTTGGGATCCTCGTGCTATTGCTCTCGAGCGTTAGTGCTATTTTTTCGCGCTTTTCACAAAAAACTTCGATTCTTCGGTCAAAAGAGCCTCAAGCTCCACCGATCCTACATCCGATCAACGGGGACCCGTGTCGGATTCGTCTGTGCCCCTCAAGGGTGAAGATTTCGTCGAGCTACACTTCGGAGGACTCCAGAAGCTTCTCAGGCCCGGTCTCGGAGATGGCCCAGGAGAAGGGAAGCTCGACGCCCGGAAAGCTGTTCAGGGTCTGCCCTGGATGCCAGCTGCAGAACGTCTTTAAGGAGGACGAACACTCTTTCTGCCTTTACTGCCTTCATGAGGACAAAACGCACGTGGAAAAGGACTGTGCGTTTTGCGGCAACATGTCGGAACGGACCATGAAGGACCGTCATCAACGTCTCGCCAACTGGCTGGAGGGTAAGAGCCCGTCTGGCGAGAAGAAGAAGAAATCCGAGCGGTCTTCTAAGACCTTTGAGGGCGCCCCGGCGACGGGGGCCCAACATAAGGCCAAGCACCGCGAGTCCGCTGGCACCGGGAGCGCCGAACGGTCGGGCTCTACGGGCGCCAGGCAGGGCGCACCCTCCCCGGCGCCATCAACCACGAGCCAACGCTCTGGGTCGGGTAAGAGGAAGGCCGAGCACCCGGCGAAGCTCCTGGAGAGGCCCCGGTCGAGCTCTAAGGCAGAGGAGGAGCGTGGCAGTGCCCCCTCCCTCAAGGATAAGGCGGTGAGCGCACCTAAGGTGGTGAAGGCCTTGATCCATCCGACCAAGCCCTCTATCGAAACGGTCGCGGCGGCCCTGGCCCAGCCTGTGGAGGCTGCACCAGTGGTGGCGACCTCAGGGCCCAGAATCTCCCTGCCTCCTCGGAGGGAGTCTTCTTTTGTGCCCATCGATAGGACCCCCGTGAAACCCTCCGTGGGGAAGAAGGGGGGGCAGGGCGTCGTCGTAGATTCGGCCTCAACCTCAGAAGAGGAGCTGATCGAGGTCTTAAGCCACGGCCTAGGCGTGGAACAAGACCAGCCCGTCGGAATGGGCCCCGACGCAGGTGACGACGACGACATCGTCGAGGATGCCGACGGGGCCCCTGCTCGTCCGTCGGATTCCCCTCTGCCAACGCCGCGAGACAACTCGGCGGCCATTTTGTTGGCCATACAGTCCTTATGCACTGAGATAAGGACGAGGCTACCGTTACCGACGGAGGAACCTCTCCCGTCGGGGGATCCAGAACCGGGACCTTCTGGTGTTCCCCCTACCAAGAAAAGAAGGATCCATCCTCCACCTCCTTTTCAACCGTCGCGCCCCGTCCAGCCCTCCTCTCCATCCACCCGAGGGGATGATACGGGGACTGACACGGCAGCGACGGGTACGGACGACGAGGCATACGACGAGGATTTTCCGTCGTCGCCTCCCACCAGGGCTTCTCCTCCCGACGAGATCGGATCTTTCCACTCCATGATCTCCAGGGCTTCCGAGCTTTTCCAACTCTGCCCTGAGGAGAAGAAAAAGGAAGGCTTCCTTTATCAGCGGCGCGAGGCCAAGAGGAAGACGGTCCTCGCAGTGCCTCTGTTGGACGACATTTGGGATGAGGGCCTTTCCCTCCTCAAGAACCCTTCCACGACGCCAGCTAGAAGAGACCGGTACGAGAAGAAGTACCGGGTCCCGGACACGGCCCCCCTATGCCTCCGGGCGCAGCCTACCCCGGACTCCGTCGTCTCCGCGGCAGCCAGGAAGAAAGCGGGGGGGGGGTGCGGCCTCCACATCGACTTCCCCGCCGGACGGCGAGGGAAAGAAATTGGATACTATGGGACGTAGAGTCATCTCGTCGGCAGCGACGACGATTAAAGCGGCCAACGCCTTGGCTATCGTGGCCCGCTACGACAGGGAGCTCTGGTACAAGATGGCTCCCCTGCTGGATTTTCTGCCGGAGGACAAGAGGGCGGAGGCCCTTGAGATCCTCCAGGAAGGTGAAGTGGCTTCGGACCACGCCATCACAGTGGCGACGGACATCGCCGACGCGGGGTTCCGCCAGCTGGGCAACGGCGTTTGCCTTCGACGTCGTGGATGGCTCAAAGCTACGGACTTTCGGCAGGACGTCCAGACCAGAGTCCTGGACATGCCCTTCGACGGGAACAACCTGTTTGGGAAGACGGTGGACGATTCCCTCCAGGCCATCAAGGCGGATACTGAGACGGCCCGGGCCCTTGGAGTCCTGCAGCAACGACGGACGCCCTTTCGGAGCGGCGGAGGCAAGGGCGCCTCCAAAGGTTCCGGCGGCGGTTTCTCTTCCTACCGTCAAGCGGCCCGCTCGTCGTCGCAAGAGGCCTACAGAGGACGAGGCAAGTCTAGCGGACCCCGCCGTCGTCGCCAAGGAGGTCAAGGCGGCAAGGCCGCGTCCAAGCAGGATTGAACCGGCCGTGGAGTCGGGCCCCCACCGAAGCACCCCGGTGGGAGGCCGGCTGGCGGGCTTCGTCAGCGTGTGGGAGTCCATCTCCACCGACCGTTGGGTGCTGGACGCCCTGGCCCGGGGCCACGCGCTCGAGTTTCAAAGAAGGTGCCCGCGCGTCCCCCCCGTGGCCAGGAAAGAACTTCACGTCCCTCAACTTCTCCTGGAGGTAAAGGCGATGCTCAGGAAGGGCGCCATCGAACTCGTCCCAAAGAGGCTTCGGGGCTCCGGAGTCTACTCGCGATACTTCCTCGTGAAGAAGAGGACGGGAGGATGGCGCCCCATCCTAGACCTGCGACGGCTGAACAAGTTCATCAAGGCGCAGAAGTTCCGGATGGTCACCCTACAGCACGTCCTGGGTCAACTGGAGGAAGGAGACTTCCTATCGTCGTTGGATTTGGAGGATGCCTACTTCCACATTCCAATCCTAAAGGGGCACCGAAAATTCCTCAGGTTCGTGGTCCAAGGGCGTCATTACCAGTTCAAAGCCCTTCCCTTCGGACTACGGTCGGCACCCAGGGTATTCACCAAGTGCCTCGCACCGGTGGCGGCGCAGCTGCGCCGCGAGGGGATTCACGTCTACCCCTACCTGGACGACTGGCTCATCCGCGCCAAGACGAAGGAGCTCGCCGTGGTCCACACAGCAAGGACCGTCCAACTCCTCACGGACCTGGGATTCTCCGTGAACTACGCCAAATCCCACCTGGTGCCCGCGCAAGTCGCACTGTTTCTGGGAGCTAGGCTCGACACAGTGTCCCTTCTGGCCTCCCCGTCGGAGGAGAGGACCAGGACCATCTTGGGCAAAGTGCAACGGATGTTGGTGGCCGACGCGGCCAAAGTGAGATCCATCAAGTCCCTCCTCGGGATGATGTCTTCCTGCATCTACCTCATTCCCATGTGCAGGCTCCGGATGCGCCCGTTGCAAGAATTCCTGGATGCGCGCTGGATCCAGACGACGGGCAGCTTCGAAGAAAGGATCAAGCTCGACGAGAGTTTCCGACGAGCGATACGGTGGTGGGGCACCCGCGCGCATCTGACGGCGGGCATGGACTTCCAGACCCCAGCCCACCAGGAGACTGTGACCACGGATGCCTCCCTGGAAGGGTGGGGAGCGCACACCGAAAATCTGCACGCGAGGGGACTCTGGCTCCCGACGGAGAAGTCCCTGCATATCAACGTCCTGGAGCTCCGTGCAGTGTTTTGGGCCCTCAGGTCCTTCCTTCCGTCCCTGAAGGGCAAGGTGGTGAGGATCTTCACCGACAACACCACCACCATGTTTTACATCAGGAAACAGGGCGGAACCAGGTCCCCAGCGCTGTCCAAGGAGGCGCAGGACCTGTGGCATTGGGCCGTCGCCCAAGGGATTTTTCTGGTGCCGTTTCATCTGGCAGGGATAAAAAAACACCATCGCCGACTCACTCAGCAGGGAGCTGCGCTCGTGCCACGAGTGGGAACTACGGCAGGATCTGGTGGATCGCCTCTTCCGACGGTGGGGCACACCCCAGATCGACCTGTTCGCGACGGCTACGAACACCAAGTGCCGGAGGTTCGCCAGCAGGTTTCCCCAGACGAGGAGCATGGGCGATGCTTTCTCGTTCCCCTAGGAGGGCCTGTTCCTCTACGCGTTCCCTCCCTTGCCTCTGCTAATCCGGCTCGTCAACCAGCTCAAGAGGTCACGGTGCAGGATGATCCTCGTCGCACCTGCGTGGCCGAGGCAGATATGGTTCCCGGACCTTCTGGACTTGTCAGCGTCCCCGCCGATCAAGCTGCCGGCGGACGCGGATCTACTCTCCAGGGAAGGAGGCGCCATCCTCCACCACGACCCGAAGTCGCTGAACTTGCAGGCCTGGCTCCTGCAGCGCTAGAGTTTGGAGGATACGACATACCGGCCGATTGCAGAGAGGTTCTTGCAAAGGCCAGGGCGTCCTCGACTCTTAAATGCTACGGACACAAATGGAAGAGGTTCTCTGTCTGGTGCCACGCACAGAAGATTAACCCTCTACGGATTACGGCTCCCCAAGTACTGCCGTACCTGCTGACGCTGGCCAAAGCTGGACTGGCACACGCGTCCATCAAGATTCATCTTGCTGCGATCTCCCGATACACCAGAACCACGGGGCGGACGTCCTTGTGGTCTCATCGTCTGGTGAAAGAGTTCATGAAGGGACTATTCAGATCGTTCCCGCCGGTGAAGGCTCCGGCCCCGGCGTGGGAGCTCAACGTGGTGCTGACCAAGCTCATGGGACCTCCGTTCGAGCCTCTGCACTCGGCCCCGTTGAAGTTTCTATCGTGGAAAACAGCTTTTCTTGTGGCCATCACCTCCGCACGACGAGTGGGAGAGATCCAGGCCCTTTCCTGCAAGGCCCCGTACTTGACTTTCCACGACACGAGGGTAGTGCTCAGGACGCACCCCTCCTTCATGCCCAAGGTACCGTCGGACTTCCATCTCAACGAACCCTTGGTGTTACCTGTGTTCTTCCCGTCGCCTTCGTCGCCGGCTGAGAGGACTTTGCACTCGCTGGATGTAGCTAGAGCGCTGAAGTTCTACGTGGACCGCAGGAAGGGTTTTCGGAAGACGTCACAACTCTTTGTGAACTTTGGACCTGTCAATCAGGGGAAGGCTCTCTCGAAGGCTTCCATCTCCAGATGGCTCTCCGGCTGTATCATGTACTGTCACCGGTTGGCAAACCGACCGCTGCCTGGCCGTCCGAGAGCCCATTCCACCAGAGCGATCGCAGCTACCACGGCGTTCCTATCTGGTGTGCCCCTGCTGGACATATGCAGGGCTGCTACGTGGAGGTCGACGCACACCTTCACGAAATTCTACTGCGTCGACCGGGATTCCAGGGAGGAGTCCAGGGTCGGCCAAGCAGTGCTGCGCAACCTGTTCGCCTGAGGTGGGCCTGGTGAGGAGGTAAGATGCTTAATGTTGAGTTGATGTGATGCTTAATGTTGAGCCTTTGCCACCTCCCGTGGTTGTGCATGTGTGTACTGCTATGTATTCTTTATTCATGAGCATGTGAATCCATGCCAGACCCCATGCTGGAGAAGGAACAAGTTACTTACCTGTAACTGTTGTTCTCCAGCATGGGTCTGGCATGGATTCACATGCGAACCCTCCCGCCTACCCCTCTGCGGCTCTTCACTTGGTCATACTGCCACTTCACGTGCTTCCAAATCTGAAGATGGCTGCCAGAGGCGGTGCTTAGGTAGAGGGCAGTCATTGGCTGTGGTCAGTATGACGCAGAGACCAGTGATTGGTTATTGCTACGAAAGACAGATCAGAAACGAAACTGATACTGGTTTTTTCTTTACCGAGGATTCCCAGCCTGACGACGGGGAATATTCATGAGCATGTGAATCCATGCCAGACCCATGCTGGAGAACAACAGTTACAGGTAAGTAACTTGTTCCTTCCCTTATCTTTGAGTAGCTTGAGGCCCCTTCAGAAGGTATGAGTTTCATTACTAGCTCTGAACTGTTAGTTTATGAAGTGATTTCTGTAACTGAGTGTCACTGTATGACTGACCGGGTTTAATACCCTTGAATTACTGATTGTATTCTACAAGTATATATAACTTGGTTTTACGCCCCAAGAATAGCTGACTGAGATTCTGAATGTGCTGTCGGTTTGACTCACCTTGGCGGCGTGTAATCTAAAGGTTATACTTTGTTGTAACTCGTAAGTATTGCTGTTTTTTAATAATTATTTATATATGTTATAGTACTTCCCCAAGATTTATCTATGCCTACTTGTATTTAAAGAAACACTTTATTTTAACAATACATAGTGTTTGTGTTTTTTCGGACCATATGTATGCTACAATTTCTTTGTACCAAGCTAAAGCCCCCTCTCCCTCCTAAATTAGCCTGGCTGCTCTGTCCATGCTACCAACATTTTCAGAGTGGCGCTTATGTACTGTCTCTGATGCATGGTTTTATGAAGCCCTTAGTTGGACTTTAGTAAAACTATTCTAACACCTGCCTTGATTGCACTCCTCTTGGTAATGGTCTGGTTGAAGTAGATCTATTGCGGTCTAAATTTGCATCCTATTGCAATCTCCGCCCAAATTATTTCATAATTGAGATCATGTAATCTATACAGAAGGCCCAATCAATTATTTTCTGTCTAGATTCAGCATTGATGTTAATTAGCGACAGTTTTATACCTCTAACAGCCCTGTCTTAAGAAGTAGCCAGCCTTCTTTGTTTTAACAAATACTCAATAACATATTTGTACACTTATCCAATTCCTTTTGTTCCTTTTGAGGTAACCTTGCTGCATGTTCTCTCTACACACATTCCCACACCCCTTTTCTTGCAAATCAACAACCACAGACACCCTAGCGTTATGCTTTGTGTCTCCTACTCCAATTGCGCTGGTTTACTAATTCCCACTCGCTCGTCCGTTCATCCTAAGCATGGGGACCGTTTTTAAATGGGAGGGACCCTTTTACTCCTGCACCGGCAATATCTGATTTTGCTCATCATGTTTGTTTTGTGCCCTACACTATTCTGGGCAGGTATACACCATCTTCCCTAACCGTAAAGGACAGTCCACCGCTGCAAGCTGTTGTATGAAAAGGATTGAAGCCGTCACATTCCCCCTGTAGCCACTCTTTCAAGATTCACGCACCATTTGTTTGCTTAGCTAGTGGTGCATTTTGCAGGCCCTGCACATTGTCCTGTCACCCCTCACCCCAATAATGATTGTTGCATGCTTGGAATCTTGGATGATGGGGCATTCGGTCAGATTGAATGGCTAGTATTAGGTGTTTTTGTAGACTTTGGAAATGCTTCTACCTAAAGCTGAACATCGAATTACTCGCATTGCTCTCAAAAGTGTAATTTACCCGATTTTTGGCCTCCGGCAGTTTGGGCCTGTTCGGCAATTGAGGCACAGGGAAATGAAGCTATGGCAACAGGGAATATTCCACAGCATGCGTATGCATGAAAGATCCAGTGCCAGAGAACTGGAGTTACAGGTAAGCAATTGTTTTGAAACTTCTCTGAAGTCCTATTAAATCGTTCTTTTTTTGAGGTCCATCTTTATTAAATGGTATGAGAGTTACGTTTTAAATGGTCACTCTTGCCTATATTTGTGCATTAGGGCCTAATTCAGAAAATGTCTGCTGCTCATTTAGAGAGGGGAACAAATGGGTTTTTGTGCTTGGGCACTGGGCCATGGAGCCTAAATTTGTCCCAGTGCCACAGGCACTTATGACCAACCATTTGCCATTTGGGTTATTTGCTTTGTATTCTGTTTCCTTATTGACACATGGTGCTGTGGTGTTTATATTATGTATGTTTCTCAATTTTTTGTTTTGATATTGCTTCTTAGACCGGGGGTAACCAGTTTAAGAGCACTCCCAATTTGCTTTAGATCCTTGGAAGTGAGGCTTAGAAAGCCAGTGATTATCCAAGGATCATAACTTTGCCAAATAGTGAAGTCCAGAACTGAAAAGAGGACTTCAGACGGCAAATTAAACACTAGACCACTGTGTTTAAATGTTTTGTGCCAGAGTACATGTGATGAGTGGCCCCCCAAACTTCCCAAGCGTGCCCTTGACAACTTATAGACCACCAGTAATGCTTTGTTACACAGTATGTTATTTGAGACATAAATGTACAACTCAATATGGTAGCAAATACAGGAAATTAAAACCGGACATAATTTTAAAAAGTTAGTGTTTCTTTTTCTTTCAAGGTACCAGTCTAGAGGATCTGTGCCCAGGGCTTTTGCTGCTAAGCAGGATCCGTTGTCTGACTCCTGATAAGTGTTGCTGTATCTCAAGGGGAATCCGCACCTACTGGACACCGTCCGCGCGTACTGGACACAGTCACGTTGTTCTGACTCCAATCAAGATTGGGACCTTCTGATTTTTCTGGAACCAGAAAAGTTAATTTTCTATATAAACAATAGTACATTTAATAAATTACTTGCACAACTTGTGGAACTTTGGCATTGGCAGTTTTTTCTTTGGGAAGCCCATCACGGAAAATGCTAAAACTGGCCTTTGTACTCTACCAGACCAAGGGAAAACGTTTCGAGTTGCATGCTTCTTACCAGGCATAAGAAGTCACTTGCCTCCTCAGTTTTACCCAAACGCACACCACACCATGTACCATCAAGGCTCAATTATCATTATCCAGCTGCTAGTGGCAAGTTCACATTATGAGGCCTGACCTTACTAATGTTTAATTAGCTGTCCGGTTTTCAAAATATTGTGGAGAGTCTCTTCTCATTAGCTATCCAGTTTAAACATGCCCTTATCTTAGTTGCACTTTCGTTTCCTGTAGTGACGTTTACAAATTAGGATCATGAGTTCATGATATGGTACTAGATGTCCCCAATTGTGAAGCACCATTCACTTCCATTTAGGGCACACTATTAAAAGTTCTGCAGACAAGCAAGCCACACTACATTACTCATTTCTACTCAGATCACTGGACATGCCAGCATGCATTGCAAACTTAGTATGTCCCAGCACCAGTCACTTCAATCAGTGCTCTAAGGATGCTTTTGGATGCCATTTTTGTGTGTGTGCCAGCAATGTTTTCTAAGCTTTCTGGGATCATAATAAATGGGAATTGCCTTTCATGGAAACAGTTCCTGGTTCGTATCGGCTTTTAGAACGTTAAGAAGCTGTTAACATTTGTTCATCAAGATGGTTGTTAGACCCACTTTGGAGTCACCTGTGCCTTACATATGACTGATTCTTCCCTGCACCTATGGGATTTGTTGGGGCAGCCAACTGCAGGAAATCTCCCGTTCCCCAATCGCAAATCTATCTGAACACAAGCTGCTTTCAACATGAAAATTAAGGATTAAGCTTCGGGGGAGTGTCTTGCGCTCAAGGTCAGTCCTTTCAATGCGAAGAGTATTTTAAACAGACGTGGCAAATGTCCAAATCATGTGAGATATGAATGTTTATTTTCCAAAAGAACAGCATGAGTGTCTGTGCTACTTTCTGGATTAAGAGACATTAAAGTTTCAATATTCTTAATATCTTTTATGGTGTAAGTGCTAAGAAGTTCAAGTGAGGCTTTATGCTGAAATGTACGTACTTGTGTGGCAAAGAATTCTTTCAATTTAAGTTTTCTCAAAACTTAAAGAGATGAATTTGAAAATTAACAAAATCCGTGTCCATACTGGGTGCAAAAGATGAGCAAAAGATGAGCCTTTATTCAACACTGAAATTTCAACTGTACTCAGCTGCCTATTGGACAGATTAATTACCAAGTCTGATTGTGTCACTTGATCAATCGCTTCTTGCTGGTTGAACGGGTTAGAATCTCAGGATGTGAGATTTCTTCGTCTGAGCTTCCGCTCCCGATTTCCCCCCCTCTCCTGCCCCTGTTGTCGAATTTGGTGTTGGAGTAGGTGTTAATGGTGGATTTGCGAATCTGGCTTGTTGATAGTATATCATTGATTTCCTTTTTTGTACCTCATGATTTCTTCTAAAAAACTTTGCCCTCCTTGCTTTCTACATGGGACACCTATCTCTGCCTGCTTCAACAGTTCCCTATGAGGACACCCATCATGCTTCTAATGCCCTGTGAAGCACTGCATATAAAGATACTGGTGGGCATGCACAACTGACTTTAGTTTACAGAGCCTGGACCTGCATACCCCAAGAACTCCTAGAATCAGCCTGCCTCTACCAATCATGGATTTTGCAGTCAATCTTTGATCTGGGTCTGGGTGGTGTGACTCTTAGCCTTCACCCCTACTTAGCTGGTCAATCATTTCCCCAGCCAATCTCTAGATCACAGAAATAATGGTCACAGTTGTGGTACGATTCCTGGAAACACTTAAATATTTGTTTTACTAGCCTGCCTTATCTCCTGGTCATCTTTCACCAGCTTATGTTCCCATATATCCCCTTGGGCCGTAACAGACAAGGTCCAAGCTAAAGTGCACTCCTAAACCGCACAGAGTAGTTCCCAACCCTGAAAATGGGAAGGATATAATACAGACATAAATGTCTGTGTTTAGTTGGAGTTGTCGTTCGTGACCACTGAAAAGTGACTTGTCAAGACTTTCAACTTTGAACATAGATCTGGATTTTTGAGCCACAAAATCAATTTTTTTTCAATGTATGTTTTCAGTAAGGGTTTCTCCACTCAAATGAACTTTAGTTATTGTTGTAAAATGATGTCTCAGTTGTGGCCCATTTTGCACAGAGCATAAAACATTAATGTTTTGGTATGCACATGGAAGATGTTGCTTTGCTGGATTTTGAGATAATGCTGTGACCTTTGGAGGCAATAAATAAATGAGTTTGTCCCATAAAGGTAATTCGACTGCCAGGGCTCAATGGGAATCCAAACACAAACTAACAGTCTAGCCCAAGGCAAGTTTTACAAATATTGACATTTGGATGAAATCATGTAAGCTATGATGGGTTATACGAGACCATTCGAGCTGCAGTCTCGCAAATCTTAAACATAAATGTTTGAATTTATTGTGTTTTATATAAATATAACCAAAAACACATTAAATACATTGAAAAAAGCAAAAAAATGTAATGTACAAACACTGTGCACAACTATATAAGTTAACAATAGACCACCAACATTAAAAAAAAAACATTCAATCAATTTGGAAGTAGACTAAGCTCTTCAGATTCAAAGTGAGATAAAACCCATCTATCGCATCAAACCACATAATAACACAACCACCAGACTGGCAACCTCAACCACTCCTGGTCACATATACCTCAAAATATACTTCATCCTAATATTTCATTTACAAACAAGAAATGACATACTCGTAATGCATATTGTTAAAGAAATCAAAACTTTTAAATCTGTCCCAGTTGCTGCCACTCTTGTTTGAAGATTGTGCACCACTATTTTATACCTGGCATTGTCGAAAATGTACGCCTCTTTTGTACTTTTCTTGAAAATCTAATGAACAGTGTTTCAGAAAAAAGAAAATTGACACCTAGGGGCACACTGCTAACAAAAAGCTTCACACATAGAATGCATCCTTCATCTATAGCTGCCAATTCCAGTTTTGGGCAAACAGTACTAATCAGTTCATCTGAATACACCCGGCCTTCATCAGGGCAGAATGAAAGTCAATCGCTGGTGGATGCAACTTTTATATGTCTGAAACTACTCTAGTCCACTATTAAGGAAAGAAAAAAACAACAAAAATCATGCTTTAATAATGTACATATTAAACTCAAGTTTGGGCTAAACTGACCTGTGTAATTGTCTTTTGAAATTCCGACGTGTGAGAGAATAGAAACCAGCACCCACGCTTTCCAGCCCACACAGGGCAACTAGAGGCAATGGGTGCAATTGTAGATGTATCAAGCATGCAATGACACAACACATATGCTGTGTTTCAGTGTTTGTGTTCGTGACAGTCACAGACTAGTATATGGAAGAAGCTAATATCTCACGGGGAATGTCAAGTCATCAGTATTTAAATTGTATTGTAAAATCGTAATCTAACTGTTGATTGAAACAGATGTTTGTGTTTAAAAAAAATATGTAATTTATAACTTCGCCGGAGCTAAACCCTGTTAGTGGAACTTCAAATCTGCAGTTTGTATTTCATCACTTGCACTTGATAAATGTTTCTACCTGGAATGAAGAATAACCAGTTTGGGCAATGTGTGTTCGCCAAGCATTCTTAGGCATTCCTGTGTTTTTCACATTCTTTTTTGCATCACTGATGCATGATCCTAACCCCAGTTCACGTTAGCCGCATCACTTCTAATTTATACTAGCTTCTGGCTGGATCTAGCAGCAGTAAACTGGTCATTTAGATGAGTAGGATGGCAGGTGAATAAGTACATATCTAAAGCATGCTGGTAATTTCACTGAATCCGAACGGACTGTTGGTATCGAGTTTAGACGGACCTACTCCACAATAGATCAAGTGCTTTTCTAAAAATTTGAATTTCTTTTACTCCTACGTCCCGTCCCCTTTCCTCCATACTTTTGGGACAGTCCGTCCTGTGGGACGGGACCAGAGCACTTTTGTAAAAAAGCATCAAATTGAAAATGTGTCCTTCTCTTTTTACGCAGGGTACCGCAAGTGGCCGTAACCCCACCCTCCTTAGCTCCGTCCCACGCATCGCCCTTCATTCCTTTTCTCTGCGCGGTCAGGGCTGGGCGCACTTGCATTACCGGGAAGACCTTTTTTCCTTCCCATTGTCCTTCCCTCCTGCTCCGGTTCTGCGGTCGCATAGTCCTCCATCTATGTCGGATCATTTGGGATTTGCTACTTGTTCCTCTTGCGAATGTCGCTTCACTAGGGCGGTTCCCCATTCTCTGCTTGGAGTGTCTGGGACCAGATCCCCATTGGGACAGTTGTTTCTTCTGACTCCCTTTCGATGTGGGCACTTCAGTGCCGTCATCGTCGGTAGGAGGTGGTCTTCCAGAAGTATCCTCCATCGCATTTCCAACTCTTCATTGACGAAAAGAGACACCCGGTAAGTTCCTTACTTTTCAGGGCACCCCGGCCGGGGGACTCCATCCCAGGGTGCTCCAGGTCCGGCAGGGGCTTCAAAAGCTCCGCTACCAGGGTTTTCCCGTGAGATGCCTCACAGGACTAATAGGCATACTGGGATTTTCTCCGAGCGTTTCTGCGAGGGGCATGCCTATACCGGATCACAATCAGAGGTTCACCGGTCAGGTGCTAATAGCCAGCATAGTCGCGCTGAGGCGTTTGGTACCGGAGTTCGCTCTGAGGTCTCCTTGTCTGGAGCTGCCCACTGTAAGGTTTCATGGGGTATGGTTGAATGTGGTGAAATGAGCACATTATTAACATAAATTATGGTTTGGGCCTTAACCTTTAAGTACAGTGTGGAGAGCTTCCCAAGCCAAAATGGAGACTTCAAATAAGACCAGTGATTGGTCAGAAGTAAAAGAAAGACATTGTCAGAACATTCTAAACTGCCTTTCATTGTCAGCAGCCCAGCAGGAAGGTCCTATATTTGGAGTTCAGGTGATTTGAAGACTTTGGCTGGGTCTCTAGGTTTAAGTTAAGAAATTTGGAACGGGAGAAAGTTTGGAGAACAAAGAATCTGTACCAGAGGATCCTCAGATAAAGAAAGAAGCAAGCTAAGGGACTTTTTAATGAAACATGTCTTCTATATAGAATCTAGAGGGGTTGTTTACTCTTGTATAATATTTTCCCAGTTTTTCACATTCCTTTTTAGTGAGTTCTAAAACTATTTTTCATTTTGTTCCTGTTAAATTTTGAAGAGTTGATTGCAAAAGCATAATTGAACTGTTTTCTTCAAAAACCAAACTGTAAACTTTTTTTGTGCGCGTGCCGTGCTGTTACAGGATGTGTGATGTGAGTTTGGATCTTTTTTTAGAGAATCCTCGGATTGTATGCGTCGTGTATTTGCGGTGTTTTAGAGAGCAGTGTTCAATCTGAGCTCTCTCATAGCGTCGGTACTGGGGTGGAAGTAATCTTACATTGTCTGCGCAAATGACAACGGGTTAGGTGAACCTGCTGTGAACTTTCTTTTTTCTTCGGTTCGTTTATTTTTTTTTTTTCGTATTAACATACTAACCTTGCGCGCGTTCTCCTATATGAAGGAACTTGCCCTCATGGATAAAAAATAACTTTATTGCGCATGTGCTGTTGACTAAACTATTTTGAATCAAAATACTACTTCCCACGCATGCGTGTAATATTTAAAGGAGTTATTCTTGTGAAGAGGCCACTACATCAATTGCGCATGCTCAATCAGCGGTTAATGATTTTAGTTGGGCCGCTACACTTAAACAATTGCGCATGCTCAATCTGAGATTTATGCTTCGCTTTGTGAACGCTACATTTCACTCATGGGCACAACGAAAATACTAATTCTTTTCGTTTTTTAAGGAAGTGACTATAACAGTATTACATTACCTTCGCTTTGTTTTTTTAGTTACAGAGCAAAACAATACAGGAGGAAATATTTGAAAGTAACCTTATTTAAACTTACTGAAAACAAAAGCATCTTTACATAAAAACTAGTGTCCACATTCTCTTGGTGAACTAAATAACTGATGAGAAGGAAGTTCCATTTTTGTTTGGAATTAGGACTGCATTTAAACTTTTCTTTTGAAGACCATTCTAACCAGAGTGAGTTAGTTTGAGCAGCCTTCCTTAAAAGGAGTCCCAGATGTTGACACAGTGACTGTAGTCCTTCAATTTTAATTCAGTAAGGAAAAGAATCCTCTAAATAATTAGAGGTTATTCAGGTATGGTGGTGTATTTATTTTTCTCTTTGGGATTTTATATTGGAAGAGCAGACAGTACTTCACCAAAAAGGTCAGTGATTTAATAGTTATTTATAATTTTTCTTTCCATAGGTTGAAAGAATTCCAGAAGGAAGTAACCAGACCTTAGGTTTATTATTTTGTCCCATTTTCCCCCTTTCCCTTGGGGATGCTCTCAGCTAAACTGTTTACCAGTTGAGAGGTTAGCATCCAAAGGGGACCGTGGGGGAGGGGGTTCAGCAGCTTTCATGGACAATATCCTGTTTGAAGATAAAGCCCGACACCCACACAGACACCGGGGTGCGCCCTATGGCCTCTGTTGATGCTTTCTGTACCGAACCACGGTTCAAGGCCCCCTCTCAGGGGAGCTATTAAGACCGGACTCTGTTCCGAGGTTCCTCTTAACGAGGCTAAGGTGTGTACCAATGGAACTGAGTGGCCTGTTAAGACCTTGTCTGTGAGGTGAATTCCTCAACTTTCCTGCGCTTGCGGAGTCACCGGTTCTGTTGAGGGGGCACAGGGAGAGGTCATCGACCGTAACTCCTCTGTTACAGGCATTGCCGAGGTTCCTCCTTTGAAGGCTAATTCAAGGGACAGGATGTCCAGTAAACATCGAAGGCCCCATAGTACCGGCTCTGCAGAGGATCCTTGTGTCAAGGCTAAAATTTCAGTGAAGCCCCCTGACCAGTCTGTGGAGTAAACTGCCTCATCTACACATGTTACGCAGTTCTCCTCAGATATTCACAAAATGGCAGCCCTTCCCGCGTGGTCTATGGCGGCCATTTTGGATTCTTCCCTCACACCCATGCTATCAACGGTGGGTGCTGGGAATCTTCTTTTCAGTGAACACTCTTTTCCACGCGACCGTGTGAATCCGTTCCACCCTTCCTATGAGTGGCGTGATCGGGTGCCACTACTGCATACGGTCTTGCTTCCTGGTAGCCTCTTCGTCAGAGGATGCCTTTTTCGAGATTTTTCAGAGACTTGTTGTCATGGTCATGAAATCAGGGGCACAGGCATGCAGGGGTCGCATGCACATGAGACCTGGGTGAACACTGTCCTGGCACCTTTGGCGCCATGCTCAAGAATAAAAGTAAACAAAAACATCCATTTAACACCAAAAAGCTTTTATTATGGACATAGCACTTCAGATGCATTAACCTTGAACATTCCATCCATTAAGCAGGATGCATTAACCTCGAACATTCCATCCATTACGCAGCGCCAAGTGCATTCTTTGGTGTGGCTGCTAATCGATTACTGTTGCACGTGCTCACTCTCTAGGAGTGGCAGGGTGTGGCTGGTAAGTCGGCCCTAATGGGCGTGCCCACGATCTCAGCTATATAAGCTGCCCCGGTCCTCAATACAGACACTTCACGTTATTCTGCACTTGCAAGCAGGGTAACGCTCACCGTCGCTTGAGGTCAGACTTACCTTTGAAGATCCTGCTTCCTGGACATCCTGCTTCCTGCCAGCATACTTGCCAACTGTGGGAAGCTGTTCATACCTGTACATCTATTCGGCGAATCAAGTATTCATCTTTACACTTTCCGGAACGCCGAAATATTCATCTTGGCACCGCAGCATGACACGCTTCATCGTCGACAGCAGCGCCTGCAAGGAAAAACAGAAGACCAGTTTAGACATCCAAAAAACTGCTGTCGAACATTGCGGTAGCATCCATCTTCCATCTGGCCGCGTCTTGCGTCTCACAGCTGCATTGAGGCCGCATTTCCATCTAAGGGAAGAAAATGGAAGAAATACATTATTGCGGGCATAAATAGGAGCAACATATAAAGACATTAAAAAGAACGACAAGCATGACGAGTTCAAGAAAAACTTACCAATCATAAGGAGAAGCATAGTCGCAGCTGGACTGGACTAATCCTTATCGGGGATCAGTGAAGGAACTAGATCCCATTCGACGCTCCCCTGCCAGAAGTAGCAGGACGGAGAGCTTATCTTCCATAATTCAAAGGTGAGCTTTATGGGGCGACATATGCTCACAGAAACCGTACTTTTGGGTGAAGGCTTTGAGAGGTACAACAATCAGATTGGCACACTCACACACTCTTATCTCTACGCAGGAGCAGTATCACCACATACCACCACTCACAGCTTTTCTACTGAGGGATTGGCCTGATTCAAGTTCAGGGAGGGCTGCAACCATGCCCAACGCCTCCGCAGAGATCAGGTGAGCATAACAGAATGCAAAGCCTCTAATACTCTCTGCATGGGCGTTATGGACACTTCAGAAACAGGTCAGTTAGCCCTCTTACTAGGGGAATTACGGGCTGAAGTACACTCTTCAGGACAGGAAACCAATGCATTGCAGAGGGATCTTATTGTAACTCTAGAAAGAACTGACAAATTGGCAAGACAAATGCTACAAGCAGAAGCAGGACAGGTTCCACTGCCTGGAGTGACCCATTCTTCTTCCACACCACAAAAATCAACACCGGTTCAGGTGGTTCTTCCGGGAGCAGTGCCTCTAGCCCCTCCTGAACACTTCATCGGCGACCCAAACAAATTTGCTGTATTTATGAACCAATGTCGCCTTCATTTTGCCTTTCCTAATGACCAAGCCAAAGCGGCGTTTGTACTCTCGTATTGAGGAGGTAGTGCAGCAGACTGGTTCTATACCTTTGGTAAATCAAGATGACCCTTTACTCCGGAACTTTGAGAATTTCCAACATGAGATGGAGAAATTGTTTGCCCGTCATACTCTAGGACAAGCTCTGGACAACGAATTGTTGTCATTCAGACAAGAGAGTCGAGATCTATTAACCTATATTGCAACCTTCACTCGTCTCATAGCCCAGACCAACTGGCCAGAAGAGAAGAGGACTACACTCTTTTACCGAGGGTTATTTGGAGAACTTAAGGATGTGTTGGCGCAAGTGGTGAATCCCCCTGAGAGGTGTGTGGACTACATAGACCTGACAGTGCAACTCGATCATAGGTTGCAGAATCGGAAAATGGATTGAGCTAGATCAGAGGGACGGTCAGTTTACGTACAACCTAGTGAGAATCAGACTAAACCACATGAACAATCTGAGCCAATGCAAATGGGTGGATTACGAAGTCCCTTTACCAAAGCAGAAAGGGAGAAAAAGACAACAGCTTTGCTTATATTGTGGACAAGCAGGTCACTTCCTCCGTGACTGCCCAGTAAAACCACCCAAGAAAATGGTGGTGGCAACAGACAAAACTGATAAAGAACAGAACTCTGGAAACTCCAATGCCCGGCAAGTGTAGGGATCCGCTTGTCAAGTATAAAGGAATACGTACAGACCTCACATCTAGTCCTTCCTGTGCTTTTGGTGAATCACAAGCAACCATTAAAAATACATGCCTTGGAGGCATACATTGATTGTGGAGCTGTGGGTAACTACATTGACCAAGATTTGGCTCACTAAATAGGCCTTCCTCTCCGACAGAAGCAGAAATCTGAAAACGTCACTGCTGTGGATGGTTCTCAGCTATCATCCGGCCTCGTGACACAATACACTGAGAAAGTCAAGCTTCTGTGTCAGGACGGGCATCAAGAGGACATTACTTTCGATCTCATCGGTGCTCCTCAGTTCCAGATGATATTGGGAATGCCCTGGCTGGAGACCCATAATCCTAGCATCGACTGGCGAAAATAAGTTCTGACATTTCCTCATGATTGTGCCGACACATTTTACAAAAAAAGATGACACCAATCTGAAATCAAAGAAAGGAATCGTGGTGGGCCTAATCAGCTCCTTACTGCTTGAATACCAAGATCACCAGGATGTCTTCAAAAAAGAGCAAGCCAACGTTCTGCCCCCCGCACAGACCCTACGATTGTCAAATGGATCGTGTACCCGGAGCCCAGATCCCTTGCAGCCGAATTTACGCTCTTGACAGAACAGGAAAATCAGCATCTTAGAATTTAGCTGGATCAATACCTGGCGAACGGTTTCATTCGCCCGTCCAAGTCACCTGCCTCCTCGCCCTTCTTCATAGTGCCTAAAAAGGAGGGGGACTTAAGAACTTGAATCGACTATAGAGCCATCAATTAGATCAGAATAAAAAAAATGATATCCTTTACCACTTATACCAGAGCTCCTGGACCGAGTGAAACATGCTCAAATCTACACAAAACTGGATTTAAAAGGAGCATACCATCTTGTAAGAGTAAAAGAGGTAGAGAAGTGGAAAACAGCCTTCCGCACGAAGTACGGCCTCCTTGAATACCAGGTTATGCCCTTCGAGCTATGCAATGCCCCTGCGGCGTTCCAATTCTTTATGAATGATGTACTCCGTGAACTACTGGACGTTTGCGCTTTTGTTTACATTGACGACATTCTTATCTACTCAAATTCCATGGAAGAACATGTAGGCCATGTCCAGGCAGTCTTAGAGAAGCTTCAACACCACCAATTGTATGCCAAGTTGGAAAAATGTTTTTTTTCCATGTAACCGAGGTAGAGTTTCTCGGTTTCATGCTCGCACCAAAAGGTGTACATATGGATACACGAAAGGTGGATGTAATCCTCCAATGGCACTCACCAACATCCACGAAAGGAGTGCAAAGGGTACTCTGATTCGCCAACTTTTACCGTTGGTTTATACCTGGGTTTTCACAAAGTATACATCCAATTACGTCCTTGTTAAAGAAAAATCAAAAG
This sequence comes from Ambystoma mexicanum, assembly GCF_040938575.1. Taxonomy (NCBI): domain Eukaryota; kingdom Metazoa; phylum Chordata; class Amphibia; order Caudata; family Ambystomatidae; genus Ambystoma; species Ambystoma mexicanum. The sequence continues at coordinate 1,141,424,552 of NC_090921.1, read as the reverse complement.
TTCCAGTGGTCGGAGACCGCCAGGGGGCGCGGAGCATGCTGGACGTGTGAGACCAGCGCTCCTCCACCACCGCAGGGCCTAGCACTCTGAGCCAATCCCCGGACGGGAGTTTGGAGTAACCCCGACGTGAACGTGCACCCCCGCGGCCCAACAAATCGAGTGCTCCTCCGAAAGTGGATACAGCCTGGTCCCGATTTGAGGCCCTGCTCGCTGAGCAGCAGAGAGAACACCTTTTCGGATGCTGCGCAGCAGAGCCCCTGGGGGCGGCATGCCTCGCGGTGCCCCAGGCTTCAGCCAGATCCGCCCGGAGCTGCCGGTTGCTGCCCCCGTAGCCGCGGTCCGGGCCCGGAGGTTTGGGGGCTCCCCCCCGCCCAGAACACCAAGTGGGTGACTCCGGAGCACACCCCCCACTGTGCGCGGACGCCGCGCAGGCCCTGGAGCGCTGCCCTGGTGGTTTGGACATCGCGCGGGGCTGCCTGGTGGGAGCCCCCACCATCAAGAACCGCTCCAGTGCCGGACCTCAGGAGATCACCACTGGCAGCAAATCAGGACTCCGGGATTGTCCCGACACATCCCCCGCTCACAGAGGCCTACACGAAAAGAGATCTCCAGTGCAGGGGCCCAAGCCCACAACGGACATGTGGCGGCCCCCGGCGGCCTGAAGGTGAGGAGCGCAGGGGGGGATAATTGATACTTGAGACTCGGCGGCTGTGTTTGCCCGCCCCTCCAGCGCCCACCGAGCACGGACCAGTACAATCCACTCCACGAAAGCTGGCCCGGCCTCCCCCCTCACCCCCCTGGAGGACAGGGGGCCCCCTGGAACATTTCAGCCATGACGCATCCGGGGAAGCAGGCCCCAATTACAAACTCGGCTCCCCTCGAGAGGACCTGAGCCATCTCCGGGGTCCCCCCCCCACATGCGAGCTTGCCACCGCGGAAGCGGGGAGGGCTCAAGACAACCAGAGGGAACATTAAGGCAGGGTGAGGGGCGCCCCCTTCCTCCCCCATACTCCAAAGTGCACCCAGAGATCGGAGCCCTGGAACCGACCCAGCCCACATGTGCAATCCACTCCCTCCAACGCCTCCGCCGGTCCAACGTACACCTCGGAGAACCACAGTCACCATGCCTTAGTGTGACGACCCCCCCGCAGTGCTAACGAAGGACGACCTCAAGGACATCCTCCAGGAGATAAAGGCGATCCGAACAGACATACAAGCCTCGATAGTTGATCTCAGGGGGAGAGTGGAGACGCTCGAAGAAAAAATGGAGGGAATGGAAAACAACCACCTCCAAACAGACCTGTTAGACATGAAATACGAAGCGAGGCTAACAGACCTAGGAATCAGAGAGGAGGACATGGTCCTGAAAATGGACGACCTAGAGAACAGACAACCTGCGCATCACGGGTGTGACTCAACAGAGGCGAGACGGCCGCAGACGTGGGGAGAAAGGTTCAAGGCCTCATTAACCAACTCTTCACACTCAAGGGGGGCAAGGAAGTCCAGCTGGAAAGAGCTCACCGAGGGGGAGGTGGAGCGAGGGGCGGCCCAAGGTCCATCGTTGTGCGCTTTCTCCGCTACAGAGAGAAAATGGAGGTCCTCGAGAAAGCTGGAGAGCTTCTTGCTCGAAGGAGACAGTTAGAATTTACCAGGACCTCTCGGCTTTTACGCTTACCTGCAGAATAGAACCCCGGCCACTCACCCAGTGGCTCACCAGTCAGGACATAAAATACAGGTGGTCCTTCCCATTCGCCTTGTCTTTCGAGCGTGCAGGAGTGGACTATAGAGTGACCAGCGGCAAGGAGGCATCCCAAGTGCTGCAGGTACTCAAAGGGGATACCCCAGAGGACGGAAACGAGATGGAGATGGAGATGGAGGTGCAGGAGCCTTGGAGCGCCAGGAAGGGAGCCAGAGGGCCCCTGGTCCACAAAGAAGATGATAAAGGGCAGAAGGAAATTCAAGAAACTAAACACCCCCACAACGGAAGCCGAAGGGGACTAAGTGGTCAGAGGCTCGCCTTTAGAGAAATCGAGGGATTGAATCAAACAAGCTTTGGCCGGGGACGCTGAGGTTAACAAGGGGACTGCGGTGGATGGACTTGCATTCACCCTGGTGGCTTGCCCGTTGGCAGGCGTCGCGATAAAGAGGGTGAGGGGGTTGGGGATTTTGGGGACCCACACAGTCTCAAAACCACATGGGAAGGCGGCAGCATGCATAGATCTGGGAAGACAGTATACACAAGGCAAGGATCCAATGGCAGACAATGAGAATAGGGGCCGGGCTGAGTCACTGAGAATAGGTTCACTCAATGTAAAGGGTCTGAACTCCCCAGCAAAGCGCTCCCTCTTGGGGAGGGAAATGAAGAATGCTAAAATAGATGTCCTTTTGGTCCAGGAAACTAGAACGGTCACGGGAGAAGAGAGGGCCATACCGGGAGCGCAGGTGGGCCAGACCTTCTGGGCATCCGCTCCCACAAAGCGGAGTCGGGATCATCCTGCAGAGAAACCAGAGACTCACAGAGGTAACCAGGTGGGGGAGGGAAGACAGTAGAGCTATGATTATATCGGGTAACTTGCATAACTCCAGAGTCTCCCTAGCAGCTATCTATTGTCCCAATGTGTGGGCCAGGCTGAATTTCTCAAAGAGGCAATGGGAGAGATAATGGCCAAGGCAGAGGGGCTCCTTATACTGGGTGGAGACTTTAACATGTGGGCAAATCGGGAACTAGACCATAGTGGAGGGGCCATCCCGCTAGGCAGCAGAGGGAGTAGACCCGAGGGAAAATTCCGGGAGCTGATGTGGGGCTATGGGCTTGTGGACACATGGAGGGAATTACATCCGGAGGGAAAGGGATACACTTTCTACTCAGCGGTCCATGGTACCAGAACCAGAATAGATTACCTTTTCATGGGGCACCAGAACATGAGCCGAGTGGGGTCCTGCACCATCCGCCCAGTTAGCTGGTCGGACCATGATATGGTCTGGGCAGATATTAGTGTATCGGGTCTGAAGCCCAGAAAATACCTGTGGAAATGCAATGACCTCCTACTTAGGCATGTGGTTTTTAAGGAGGAGATGGAGAAGGCGATGAACGACTATTTCGAACTGAACAACACGGGCGAAGTTAACATAGAGACGGTGTGGGAGGCAGCAAAGGCGACCTGGAGGGGTGTCCTGATTAGAGAGGGGGCTTCCAAAAAAAGGACCAGGACCCTCCTGGCCCATAGGCTATGGGCGGAGATAATAGCACTGTAGGGATCTGAAGGGAAGGGTGACGAAGAGAGGGAAAGGGACTTGGGGGGGGGGGGGGGGGGGGGGGGGATGCAAGAGAGAAAAGGCAAGAGCTGAGAGCATTGGAGATGGGGAAAATTGTAGTGGGCCTCCAACACCTGCGTCAAAGGTATTATGAAAAAGGAGATAAGGCTGACGCTATGCTGGCGGCCAAACTCTGGGGCCAACGGAGAGATAGATGGGTGACAAAGATCTCAAGCAGGGAGGAGGAGGCAAAAATGGATCCCGAAGATATAGGGGAGGAATTTGCGGGGTTTTACGAGACTCTCTACGGGAGGGAAGGAGAAGTGGAGGCGGAGGCACTGGAAGCATATCTCGGAGGAGTAACATTACCTGTGATGGACCCCTCAGAGGCATCAGCCTTAGACACCCCAATAATGAGCGAGGAGGTACTCAAGGCAATATTGGGACTTAAGCTGGGCAGGGCCCCTGGGGAGGACGGATTCACCACAGGCTTTTATAAGGCCTTTGGAGGCCTACTAGCAGGGTTCTTGACGGGCCTATTCACAAATATCATGAGGACCGGGAGTGCACCCCCGTCTTTTGGCAAAGCACTGATAACAGTGATTCCGAAGGAGGGCAAAGATCCAGCAGACCGCCCATCATATAGACCAATTTCCCTCCTGAACGTGGATGCTAAATCTTTCACCAGGATCATAGCCACCAGACTAGACAGCCATATGCCGGTACTCATCCATTCCGACCAGGTGGGCTTCATACAGGGGAGACAGGGGGCGGACACCCTCCGTAAAACCCTGCACCTCATGAGGGAAGCGACCCCAAAGGGAGACAACTCTGTCTTGGTGGCCATCCACGCCGAAAAAGCGTTCGACAGGAGTTTCTACATGGTGTCCTTGTCAAACTGGGCTTCGGTGAGGGAATCGGACGAGCCATTAGGGCCTTATATACAGACCCCTCTGCTAGAGTCATGGTAAATGGTCACCTGTCACGAACATTCAGCCTTCAAAGGGGGACGAGGCAGGGCTGCCCCCTCTCCCCAATCCTGTTCGCCATGACCATGGAAATACTCGCGGAGTACATCAGATGTGCCCCGATAGTCTGCTGTATTGACGTTGGAGGTCGGACCTTTAAGCTCGGCCTCTATGCAGATGACCTACTGCTCCATCTGAGAGAACCTACTAGTTCTGTCCCGGCTGCCGTGCGTGTTATCGAACGGTTTGGCCAATTCTCAGGTTTCAGGATAAACATAGGGAAGTCAATGATCTTCCCCTTTGCCCCAGATGCAGACAGGGACCTGACGGAGCTGTCCCCCCTGGGTTTTCAAATCTGTACCGAAGAGATCAGATACGTGGAGATCAATATCGTCCGGCCCCACGAAGATTTAAGCCAGGCAAACTACCCCCCGCTGTTCGACAAATTATTCAAAGAGATGGAGACATGGGGTAGGGGGCAAATCTCATGGATGGGAAGAATAAACGCCTTAAAGTTGAACCTCCTCCCCAGGGTCTTGTATGTTTTCCAGTTCTCCCTTTAGAGGCCCCAGAAGCACTCCTTAAAATAGCCAAAAAACGCATAACGAAATTTCATATGGCAAGGCCAGAGACCCAGAATAGGTTATGAAACACTCACCCTCCCCAAGAATAGAGGGGGGGGTCGGCCTCCCAGACTTACGAACCTACCTCAGAGCAGCCCAGCTCAGAACCCTGGCTCCCCACCTCAGAGAGGACCCTTTCTTGAAAACTCCCTCCTGAGCCCTGTCACAGTGGGTGAGTGGTTATGGGTCCCGATGAAAAAGCTCCCAAGGAGAATTAGAGAACACCCAATACTAGTAACAATGTGGAAGGAGCTGGAAGGTAAGGGACACGGAGAGAATGTGACCACTTGGCCCTCCCCCATGAGCCACATCTGGTCCACACCAGTTTTAGAGGAAATCCCATGCCACGAAAACTATCAGCCCTGGTTCAATGCGGGCCTATGCAGAGTTGGTCAGGGAGGAGTCTTTTATAAGTATCCAGGAGCTTGAAGAGTCCCTGGGAATAGGCAGGCTCTCCCCACTCCTCTACCTGAGACTCAAGGGAATCCTAATGAAACCAAAACTAAAGCCCAAATTACAAAGAAAACTCACCCCATTTGAGAAAATCTCACACACACCCATGTAGTAATGAAAGGCCTCATCTCACTCCTTTATTCTGCCCTTCTAACCCCCCGGGAGGGAACCACCAAAAGCCTCAGAGGGAAATGGGAAAGAGATTTGGGTTGTAGGATCGGAGAAGGTCTCTGGGGGGCGGCTCTGTAGTAGATCATTCAAGACTTAGATCTCCTGCCAATACAAAACCCATGCTGTTACACTCTTGCACAGATGGCAGTATGACCCGATCACACTCTCTAGGATGTTTCCAGATGTAATCCCGCTTTGCTGGCACGGGTGTGGGGAAGGGGCAAACTATTGGCACATGTGGTGGTCATGCGGGAAGGTCCAAACTTACTGGGCCGAAGTGCTCAGCTGGCTGAAAGAGGCGGGAGAAGGGGTACTCCCACTGGACCCGATTTTGATATTGTTCGGCCTGCAGCGTAAGGATGACAACTGGGAAAAATTACCAGACCTCTCACACTCCCTACTGTTGGCAGCCAGAGCGGCCCGTGCTAGAACATGGAAGAGGCCCGCCCTCCCCGCGAAGAGAGAATGGGTGATGATAGCCAAAGACATATTCCTTATGGAAAGACTTACAGCGGCCCTACATGGTTCAAGCACCCAAATAGAGATGGACTGGCTGCAATTTCAAGAGGAGGTGTTTGGCAAAACCGAGGTCATGTCCTGACTCTGGCCCGGCCCAAACACAACCCCTGACATTGAACGAATGGACCTGGAACTTGGAAAGCCGGTTAACCACTGGCGGAGAAAACCCGGATCGACGCTGCCTTATGCCGCATGACTTTTATAAGCAGACTGAATCGCCTGAGATTCTGGGTGGGGTGGGTGGGTGGGAGGGGGGGGGGGAGTAAACGCAGGGAATCATGGCCTATAGTTTGATTTGTTGAGGGCGATTGACCAAATGTTGAGATTTGAGTACCTATGCTGTTAGTTTCCAAAATCAATAAAAATTGAATTTAAAAAAAAAAGTTCCAGTGGTCGACAGAAGCTGAAGAAGCTCTTCCAGAAGTTGAAACTAGAATTCACTACAGCACCAGTCCTTCGACACCCACGACCAGACCTACCTTACATAGTTGAGACAGATGTTTCAAAAATAGCGATGGGAGAAGTATTGTCACAACAAGACCCTGAAACGGGACAACTACACCCTGTCGTATTCTGGTCCCCGCATATTTTCAGCCCCCGGGTTGAACTACGCAATCGCAGATAAGGAATAACTGGCGATTAAAGTAGCATTCAAGCGCTGGCGACATTACCTTCTTGGGGCGAGACATACCGTTACTGTCATCACGGACCACCGTAACTTGCAATACTTGAAAAACGCCAAAGCACAATCCTCGCGTCAACTTCGTTGGGCTCTTTTTCGCTTAATACGATTTTATTACTTCTAGACCTGGAGCACGCAATGGGAAAGCAGACGCTCAAGCACACATGAGTGACGAAAGAGGCTTTTACAGCATCCGACCCCGTGGCCATAATTCCTGAGGAAAGGATTCAAACCAGAATAGCTGCCACCATGAATGTGGATGACCAAAGAACCAGTTTGCAATCCCCGATGGGTCAATCAACACAACAGGAATAGCTATTAAAAGGTGACCAGTACACCACTGAAGACAATCTACCATATTTCCGAGGACGATTATATGTCCAAGACCAAGAACTGTAAAAGCAAATCATCACAAATTACCACAATTCATTAGTGGAAGGACACCCAGGAATAGCCAAAACTCAGGCTAAGGTAAAACAAAACTACTGGTGGCTAACCTGGCGAAAAGACATTGCTTAATTTATTGAAACCTGCGGTGTCTGTGCACAACACAAGTCTCAGAAACCGAACCTTGCTGACTTACTACATCTCCTAACAGCACCTTGGCATACCCTGTCGATGGACTTCATCACGGATCTTCCACCCTGCAATGGATACAGTTGTGGATTTATTCTCCAAAATGGCCCATTTCATCCCTCTGAAGGGACTGCCAACTGCGTCAACTCTCGCTTCTCTGTTCCTAGAGCAAATTGTTAGATTGCATGGATTTCCATCAATATTAGTATCTGATCGTGGAACTCGATTTGTTTCTGCCTTTTGGAGAAAGTGTTGTACAATTGCCAAAATCAGTCTCCAGTTGGCCACAAGCCATCACCTTCAAACTGATGGGCAAACTGAACGAACCAACCAAACTTTAGAGCAATATCTCAGGTGTTTGTTGCAACAGTCTGAGGATTCTTGGAAAAATATACTCTGGATAGTTTAGTATGCATACAACAACTCAGTTCACACAAGCACAGGGCAAACTCCATTCTAAACTGTGCACGGAAGACATCCGAGGACATCAGTATTTGATCCACTCGATACCCTGGAAATGCCAGCCATAAAAAAACTTGCATAAAACCATCACTCAGGTTCTTAAGGAGGCGACAGAGCATCTGACCAAGGCTAAGGAAAGACAAAAACGGTTTGCTGATCGACATCGGAAGGAAGCTCCTGCCTAACAGATTGGAGAAAAGGTGAGGTTAGCATCCAAATATATTCCCCTGAAGGGGCAAGAGCTTTCCGCCCAAGATACCTGGGTCCCTATTGTTACGCTCACCTGGTATCCACATGGACGCCACCCAGCCGGGTTACTCGCTGGTATGCTTCTCAGCTTTGCCCTGATGTGGTCTGCGGGGAAGGTTCTGCCTGAAAATACAGGACTGTGTTCAAGACTGACCGACTGGGGTAAGTATCCTCCCTCCACCCCCTGTATGATTTCAGTCCATCTGGCGCCCTCTCCTCACCTTGTGGTAGAATTGTGCGTGCTCTCCGTCCTGCCTTCTTTGCAGGGGCGCGTTGTCTTTCATGGGTGAGTGCGGTCCAGTTACTTCACTGACGCCAGCCCTTTTGATATTGTTCAGGAAGGTCTTATTGCTGTTCTTTAGTTTTGTTGCTATCCTGCATGCCTTTCTTTGTTTAAAATGTCTTTTTTTCTCCCTTAGGTATGCAGAGCTTCAGCGCGGCGAACTGGCTATGTTGAGCCCGCTGGTAAATGATGGCACATTAAGACCGCTATGATGCAGTAAGTAAGCGCTATGCGCAGCGCTGCGAAGTCTTGCCTTTGCTAACCTGTGTTTTCCTTCCTTGTATGTCGCGGTGTTCTTCAGCGCTAGTGGAATGTCCGGAGTGGTGCCAGCCGAGGTGTGACCAGCCAGGTAAGCCTTTGGAGCAATTCGTAATTTGTAAATGTCTCTACTGCTTTCTTTAATGTTGCCTCTATCTTCCTCTTTCAGGTCGTTCTGTCCGGGAGGCGTGCAGATTCGAGGAAGCTGTTCTCAGTAGCTGCGAGTCTTTAAAGATGAAGACTGCAGGTAGGATGCTGCTGCTAATTATGTTCCTTTTGTATTCTTGCAGGTTCTGCTTCTCCAAGGTTCGAGGGAATAGCTGGACACGGTGAGCGTCGCGTTGCAAGCTGCAAAGTAACGCTAAGCGTGTTGTCTTGCTCGGTGTGGTTTAAATAGCCCCAACAAAATAGTCCAGGTAAAGTAGTCCCTAGGCTACCATACCAAAAACACTAGACTGCATAGCTTGCTTCTTAGGAACCAAGCTATGTGGATGCCTCCATATTGACTGACAATACAATAAAGTAGTTCCCAAGCACATTGTTTCTCATGGTGTATGAGCCTGGCGCCATAGGCGCCAGGACTGGCCCCATGAGGGCTTTTGAAGAGGATGCCAGGCTCTAGAGGCCCGAGTCCTGACTCCACCTGGCCAATGGGTTTGCCAGAGGGGGTTTTGGGCGTGGGTCGTGACACCTATACTATAAAGTCCATAATCATTCATGTCGCCATGAAATTGGAGTTACCATCTCGCATGCAAATTCCCCCCGTATTTCATGTCTCTCGCCTCAAACCAATGAAATACAATACACGGCTTAGTTCTCCGCCAGAGCCCGAAGTAATAGATGGAGAACCAGAATATGAAGTCAAATCCATCCTGGACTCCAAGGTGGTTTGATCAAAATTGTATTGCCTAATTGACTGGAAAGGTTACTGACCTCAAGACCGAACTTGGGAACCCAGTGAACACGTCCATGTTCCGCGTTTAGTCAGACAGTTCCATCGCAATAATCCCACCAAACCAGGACTGGGAGGAGAACCACCCTTGAGAGGGGCCTTGAGCGCAGAGTGCTGTCATGGTCATGAAGTCGGGGGCACAGGCATGCAGGGCTGCATGCACAAGAGACCTAGGTGGAGACTGTCCTGGCGCATTTGCGCCAGGCTCATGAACAAAAGTAAACCAGAACATCCATTTAACACCAAAAAGCTTTTATTATGGACATAGCACTTCAGATACATTAACCTTGAACATTCCATCCATTAAGCAGGATGCATTAACCTTGACCATTCCATTCATTAAGCAGCCCCAGGTGTATTCTTGGGTGTGGCTGCTAATGGATTGCTTTGTCACGTGCTCACTCTAGGAGTGGCAGGGTGTGGCTGGTAAGCCGGCCCTAATGAGCGTGCCCACGATCTCAGCTATATAAGCTGCCCTGATCCTCAGTACGGACGCTTTGCGTTATTCTGCACTTGCAGCGTAACGCTCACCGTCGCCTGAGGTCAGACTAAACTTTGAAGATCCTGCTTCCTGCCAGCATACTTACCAACTCGGGGAAGCTGTTCTTACATGTACATCTCTTCGGCGAACCAAGTATTCATCTTTACACTTTCCGGAATGCTGAAATCTTCATCTTGGCACTGCAGCACGACATGCTCCATTGTCGACAGCAGCGCCTGCAAGGAAAAACACAAGACAAGTTTAGACATCCAAAAAAGTCAATTTAAGGTTGCGCTTCGCCATACTTCATGCTTTTTCTTAAACCTTCACTTAAACCTTCACTTACCTGCTGTCGAACATTGCGGGGCCATCCATCTTCCATCCGGCCGCGTCTCGCATCTCACAGCTGCATTGAGGCCGCATTTCCATGTAAGGGAAGAAAACAGAAGAGACATTATTACGGGCATCAATAGGAGCAACATATAAAGACAGTAAATGGAACGAACAGCATCACAAGAACTCAAGAAAGACTTACCAATCATAAGGAGAAGCATAGTTACAGCTGGACTTGACTAATACTTATCAGGGATCAGTGAAGGAACTAGATCCCATTTGACACGCCCTTGCCAGAAGTAGCAGGACGGAGAGCTTATCTTCCATAAATCACAGGTGAGCTTTATGGGCCGGCGTATGCTCACAGAAACCCTACTTTGGGGTGAAGGGTTCGAGAGATACAACAATCACAGATTGGTGCACTCACACACTCTTATCTCCTCGCAGGAGCAGTATCACCACGTACCACTGCTCACAGCTTTTCTACTGAGGGAGAGGCCTGAAGGGGGTGATTCAAGTTCAGGGAGGGCTGCAACCATGCCCCAACGCCTCCGCAGAGACCAGGTTAGCGTAACTCATATGCACTTTGACTCCATGAGGGGTACTTTAAGAGCCCTTCTTGTAGTTCTGTCACCAGGGTTTCCCCTGACGTTTCCCAAGGGCATACCTGTAATATTTAGATTAATTACGAGAATTGAAATGACCAAAGGGTTACCTTAGAGAAACACCAGTCGTTATCTCTCCTACGCTTCCTTCTTCGGAAATGGTTTCCAACAGGGGAAGAAAATGAGTGCCTCCCTGAGACCCTTCCTCCGCCTCAAATACAAAGATTAAGGAGGGGAAGGACTCCAGGGAAACCCTCTGGGGAAGAAAACCCTGTGTTGATGGCCCCTGGATAGATGTTGTCTGTCTGGCGAGGTTCTTGGTACCCAGAATATCCGCTGAAGGTGAGCCGTCTGAATAAAGACAGAGGAAAGTGGTAAGTTGAGGCAAGGATATTAGAAGGCAGAATATGGGTAGAGGAAATGAGGAGTACCTGATTGAAATGGGGAAATCACTCATCAAGCTAGATTGCAGGTCTCCCGATGAGACGCGGACAGGAGTAACCTCGGGGGCGTCCCAGGAAGAGAATTGTTCTCATATCTCAATGCTGCAGATCGTACCCTGCTTTTCCCTGCTTCTGCATAGGTAAAACAAGGTTAGGTGTCAATTCTGATCTATATCTATCCCCGGGTATACTAGGGACTGAATATCAATCTTCACGTACCGCACGCCAGGGAGGGAGTCTCACTAGCGAACCGATCAGTGAGGTTCAGCTCGAAACAAATGGGGCTGAGGAAATCCGCTCGAGTCTTAGATGTTGTGCAAAAGTTGAGAGAAGGATTCAGGTCTGAAAACAGGTGAGTGAAAAGGGGTAGAGTTACACAGAAGGAATGACACACACTCTGGTAAGCAATAGATCCTAGTATCGAACTCACGAAGCGTTGTTGTGGAGGAGTAGCAACGCATCCGCGCGTTGTCCGCAGGATCAGATGAACCGGCTCCGGCGTCGGGGGGCGGTCCTTCCACCGCGCGGCCATGGTGTACGTCTAGACCCACACCCTCTGTAGCGGTGGCCATCTTGGTAGTAAAGATGGCCGCAATCCGTCTAATAGACCATCTATGCCACAGTGACCATGGTCTTCGCAGGGGCGTGACAGTATGCCCCCTCCGAAGGGCAGGGGCCCCCGGCTTTCCCGGATGGTTACGGAAGAATCGGCGAATAAGAGCTGGTGCATGCACTGCAGATGCAGGTTCCCAGGAACGGTCAGCAGGAGAATAACCCTGCCAATCAACCAAAAACTGAAGGCGACCTCGAAAGATGCGAGAGTCACAAATATCCGCCACCTCATATTCAGGACCCGACGGGGTAGACACCGGAGGAGGGTGAGTAGTCTTCAATCTTGAAAATCGATCACACACATCCTTCTTTAGTTGGGACACATGAAACACGGGATGAATCCGGGACCAAGAAGGAGGAAGCCTGAGTTTGAAAGCAGAGGAACCCAACTTCCGCAGAATGGGAAAAGGTCCGAAATATTTAGGAGACAGTTTGGATGGGACCAGATGCCGTGGTAAGAAACGAGAGGCCAGCCATACCAAATCACCCGCCTTCAGGGAGGGTGCTGGAGAACGGTGTTTGTCTGCAAACCGTTTGACTCTATCCTGTGCTTCAAGTAGCGAGGATTTGGCCGCCAAATGACCTGACTGGATAGCTTGAAGTAGGTTATCCACATCTGGAAATCGTGACGAAGAAGGAAGGCCAGTAGGAAAACAAGAAGGGTGAAATCCATATGAGCAAAAAAAAGGACTGGAACCCAGAGCGGAATGACGGGAATTATTATAGGCAAACTCCGCCAATGGTAATAGAGAAACCCAGTTGTCCTGTGAAGCTGAGATGTAGCAGCGCAAATAGCCCTCCAATGTCTGGTTCAGTCGTTCCGTCTGGCCGTTGGTTTGAGGATGGAAGCCAGAACTCAATGCTCGGGAGATCTTGAGACTTTTACATATCTGTTGCCAATAACGTGAAGTATATTGGGAACCACGATCGGAGATGATAGTTTCTGGAAGCCCATGGAGCGTGAAGATGCGTGAAAGGAAAACTTTCGCCATCTGGGCTGCAGTGGGAATGCAAGGTAGAGGAATAAAGTGTGCCATCTTCGTAAAGTAGTCGATTGTAACCATAATTACCGTACAACCATCTGAGATAGGGAGTTCGACTATAAAATCTGTCGAAATTATCTGCCAAGGTCGATCAGGAATCGGCATCAATGATAGAAGACCCACTGGGCCCGACCGAGGGGTCTTTGTTTGTAAACACATGGCACATGCCGACACATAGTCTCTGATATCTCTGCTCATCTTTGGCCACCAGAAATGGCGTTGAATCAAATCCTTGGTATTAGTCATACCGCGATGTCCTGCCATCGGAGAATCATGACAGAGTTGAAGTACCACTCTTCTTAATTCTTCGGAGGGAATGAATAACTGTTTGTTTCTATAGAGGCTTCCTTGAGAGGAGTTAAGCCTCCAGAGAGCGGCAAACCGTGGATTGGCCTGTATAAATCGAGAGGTATCCATAGCTACCAGTTGAAGAAAGGTGGTGATTTCCTGCAAAAATCTGGCTTTGGGAAACAAGGGTTCGGAACGGAAAGGAGTGGTAGAGTTGTAATCCTTTCTGGATAATGCATCTGCCTTGAGGTTAACTCTTCCCGGTATGAAGGAGAAGATGATATCATAGGGCGAAAAAAAATGGGCCCAACGAGCTTGGCGACTATTTCGGGTTTGAGAGTATTGTAAGGCTCGGAGATTGCTGTGATCGGTCCGTACTTCGATGGCAAATTTGGCCCCTAGTAACAGATGGCGCCACTCCTCAAAGGCTCTCTTAATAGCTAATAATTCCTTTTCGAGGACCGAGTAATTGATCTCTGAAGGTGAGAGTGTCTTAGATAGATAGGCCAAAGGGCACTCCTCTCCTTGTTCATTTTCTTGCAGTAGTACGGCACCTACAGCATGATGCGAGGCATCCGATTCTACAATGAACTTCTTATTTTGGTCTGGGGTCAAGAGTATAGGTTCCTTGGTGAAATCTTCCTTGAGACTCTCAAAGGCTATTTGAGCCTTGTCTGACCAAAAGAACTTTGCATTTTTCTTAAGGAGAGCCGTCATAGGGAGAATCTTCTCTGAATAGTGGGGAATGAAACGCCTATAAAAGTTGGCGAAACCTAAGAATCTCTGCAGGTCTTTAACACACTGTGGAACTGGCCATTCTGTTATAGCAGAGACCTTTCTGGGATCCATGGCAACTCCTTCGGTGGATAGTATATAACCCAGATAAGCCACTCTGTCCTTGTGGAATTCACATTTGTCTAGTTTGCAAAAAAGATGATTCTCCTCCAGTCTCTGTAATACTTCCTTCACATGTCGGATATGGTCGGATATGGAAACTGAGAAGACCAGTATGTCGTCCAAATAGACTATAACGGTATGTAGAAGGATATCCGAGAATATGTGATCCATAAAACGTTGGAAAACAGCTGGTGCATTGGAAAGTCCGAATGGCATCACTTTGTATTCATAGTGGCCCAAGGGAGTACGAAAGGCGGTTTTCCATTCATCCCCTGCGCGGATTCGGATAAGATGGTAAGCTCCGCGTAGGTCTAGCTTGGTAAATATCTTGGCACCCTTTACTGCCTCTAGAATATCTGGGATTAATGGCATCGGGTAGCGATCCGGAGTGGTGATCTTGTTCAAACCCCGATAGTCTACACATGGTCTGAGTTCTGTCGAATCCTTCTTGGGGATAAAGAACAGTGAGGCGCCGGCAGGAGAAGTGGATTCCTGAATGAGGCCGTTATGTAAATTCTTCTGGAGATACTCTTTTAGGACTTCCCGTTCGCGTGCTGAAAGTATATACATGCGCCCAAAGGGGATTGGAACACCCGGATCTAGCTCTAGGGCGCAATCATCTCTACGATGGGGAGGTAATTCGGCGAACTCAGAATTGGAAAATTCTACTTGGAATTCTTGGTAGTCAGGAGGTATTTCCTGGATGTTATGTAACACCGAAGTAGTGCAATCCCTTTCTTGGACGGAGTGTGTAGAACAAAACCCCAACGCTCCACCAGTAAGGCAGTGAGTAAGGCAATGTTCCGATCCTAGAAAAATTGTGCCGGCCTTCCAATTGATGTATGGATTATGGGCTCTGAGCCACGGTAATCCCAATATCAAGGGATAATGTGCAGTGCGAATGACATCGAATACGATAGTCTCTTGATGAGAAGCAATCTTCATTTGAATAGGTCTTGTTTGTTCCCGGATAGGACCGGAAGTCAGTGGACTTCCATCAACAGATTCTACTGGAACAGCAATGGTTTTAAGGGAGCATGGTATATTCTTGTCATTCTTCCAATGGGTGTCTACAAAATTTCCCGCGGCTCCGCAATCAATCAATGCAGGAACCAATATTGGCTCGGAAGTGCCCCATTCCAATGAAACCTGTATGGCAATCATGGGAGGATCGGGAGTGTCTGTGACTTGAGAAGTTACTGACATGGATGAGGAACCTGTTATTGGCTCCCTAGCCGCGGTTCCCCAAGCGGTTGGGAGGAAGCGTTTCCCTGTCGTTTGGTAGGGGTGAGGGGGCAATCCTGTACTGGGTGGTCCTTGGACCCACAATACATACACAAGCCCTTAGCCCTCCGTCGATTACGTTCTTCCAAGGTGAGTCTACCTCTTCCTCTTGTGATCCCTATTTGCATAGGTTCATCAATTGGGGTTTTCATAGGACTAGAAGGGTGCATAGTAAATGGTCTCACAGAACGGTTTCGACGTCGCTCTCTGAGCCTTTCCTGTAGACGGTAGTCCATTTGCATCACTAATGTAATCATTTCCGCTAGGTTGGGAGGTCGAGACACCCTAGACACCTCGTCTTTAAGTTCCTCATTCAAACCCCTACGAAATAGTGTTATCAGAGCATCATCAGCCCAAGAGGTTCCAGCAGCAAGCTGTTTAAAAGAGGTGATATATGACAGTAGATCCTGTGATCCCTGTTTGAAGTCTAATAATTGCTCTTGGGAAGAAACAGTGATCTCTTGTCTGCTAAACATGGACCTAAGACTGTTCAGAAAGGCGGGATAGGAGTCAAGCAGAGCGTTGTTTGTCACAACCAGAGGTGTAGCCCATGCCAATGCCGGTCCAGTCAAGTTAGCTATCATATGTCCCACCTTGTCACGATCATTCTGAAAGAAGGCCGTTTTAAATGAAAACTGGACAGTACATGCTTCGATAAAGGCTTTAAGTTTGTGGGGATTCCCATCATATAAACCCCCTGGAATAGGACCGGGAGGTAATTCTGAACAACTAGGTACCCTTCCAACCTGTTGTCTCAAAAATGCATTTTCCTGCTTTAATGCCTGCACTTCCGCAGTCAAAGACTGGACAGCAGAAACTAATTGCTGCTGTTGGGCTGCGTCCATGGTATCTCCTAGAACTATCGAGTTCTTTAAGGCAACCGTTCAGCACCTGGGAAGACCCAGTATCTTCTTTTTCTTTTGGGCGTTGCTAACTGTAATATTTAGATTAATTACGAGAATTGAAATGACCAAAGGGTTACCTTAGAGAAACACCAGTCGTTATCTCTCCTACGCTTCCTTCTTCGGAAATGGTTTCCAACAGGGGAAGAAAATGAGTGCCTCCCTGAGACCCTTCCTCCGCCTCAAATACAAAGATTAAGGAGGGGAAGGACTCCAGGGAAACCCTCTGGGGAAGAAAACCCTGTGTTGATGGCCCCTGGATAGATGTTGTCTGTCTGGCGAGGTTCTTGGTACCCAGAATATCCGCTGAAGGTGAGCCGTCTGAATAAAGACAGAGGAAAGTGGTAAGTTGAGGCAAGGATATTAGAAGGCAGAATATGGGTAGAGGAAATGAGGAGTACCTGATTGAAATGGGGAAATCACTCATCAAGCTAGATTGCAGGTCTCCCGATGAGACGCGGACAGGAGTAACCTCGGGGGCGTCCCAGGAAGAGAATTGTTCTCATATCTCAATGCTGCAGATCGTACCCTGCTTTTCCCTGCTTCTGCATAGGTAAAACAAGGTTAGGTGTCAATTCTGATCTATATCTATCCCCGGGTATACTAGGGACTGAATATCAATCTTCACGTACCGCACGCCAGGGAGGGAGTCTCACTAGCGAACCGATCAGTGAGGTTCAGCTCGAAACAAATGGGGCTGAGGAAATCCGCTCGAGTCTTAGATGTTGTGCAAAAGTTGAGAGAAGGATTCAGGTCTGAAAACAGGTGAGTGAAAAGGGGTAGAGTTACACAGAAGGAATGACACACACTCTGGTAAGCAATAGATCCTAGTATCGAACTCACGAAGCGTTGTTGTGGAGGAGTAGCAACGCATCCGCGCGTTGTCCGCAGGATCAGATGAACCGGCTCCGGCGTCGGGGGGCGGTCCTTCCACCGCGCGGCCATGGTGTACGTCTAGACCCACACCCTCTGTAGCGGTGGCCATCTTGGTAGTAAAGATGGCCGCAATCCGTCTAATAGACCATCTATGCCACAGTGACCATGGTCTTCGCAGGGGCGTGACAATACCGGAGATTCCTCTGAGGGTTCTGACGGACCTACCAGTACCGGACATTGTTCCGAGGTTCACCATCACAGTGCTAAAGTGAGCCCAGTTCCACTGGGTGCTGGCATACCAGGGTTCACCCTGAGGTCTCTGTTTCTGGAGCTTTCCCCGCTGTAACCAGGTTGAAACCTGAGGTTCCTCTTGTGGAGGCTGAAGTCTATATCGACAGATCTGAGAGGCCTTCTCTGAGGGTCTTGTCGGTGAGGTATTGTCCTCAACCGTCCCACGCTCAGGGTCGTGGTGGTACCAGTTCTGTCGAGGGGGCAAAGAGGGCAGTCGCGGACCGCATTCCCTGTGTTACCGGCTTGTCTGAGGTTCCTCCGTTTCAGGCCAATTTTCAGACTGGTTTGAAGATGTCGACTAAACATCCGAGACCACCCAGTTCCGGCTCTGCCGAGGTTCCTTGTAAGGCTAAAGTGTTACTTAAGCCCCTGACCCTCCTGAGGAGGCAATTGCCTCAGCTACGCATGTGACGCAGTTCTCCTCAGGTGGTGACAAAATGGTGGCCAAACCTGTGTGGCCTACGGCACCCGTTTTGGATACCTCCCTTACACCTGCGTTCGCAACGTCTGGTGCTGGAGCATTCCTTTCTGCAATAGTAACCTGTTCTGCCCTTCATTGACTGGCGTGTGTGGGCTCCAATGCCTCATACTGTCTCGCTCCCTCCTGCTTTTGCTCCTCTGATCTATGTGGTCCCGGCTGGGGGTGGTCCCTCCTGGCAACCATCCTCCGAAGCCTTCGGCTGAGGATGAGTTTTTTGGGAAGTTTCAGATGCTCATGCACCCTGACCCTATGAGGACTTATTTCAAGTGTCTTTTCACTCCTGTTCCTCCCCAGCAGCTCTGATTTAGTTTTTCTTTTAAAACCTGAGGCGGTAGGCGTGGAGGACCAGTCTTCTGTTTCCGCCTCGTTTGGATGAGCCTTAAGTGGATGAGGACGGCGATGAGCAGCCCCGCTCAGGGGCCTAATAGGCGCATCAGAGTATTCTCTGAGGGCCCCTCAGAGGACCTGTCAAAACCGGACGTGGTTTCGAGGTTCACCATTTGGGTGCCAAGTTCGTCTTTGGCTCTGTATACCGGGGTTTGCCCTGAGGTCTCCATTTCTGGAGCTGAGCTTTCCACACTGATACCGGAGTATGCCCTGAGGTCTCCGTTTCTGGTGCTTGTCACACCAAGCCACGGCTCGAGCCCATCTTGAGGGAACTATATGTCCCAGGTTAAAACCCAAAGTTCCACTTAATACAGTACTAACGGAGTCGAGGGATCCTCTAAAGGGTCCTGACAGTAGGGTACATTCCTCAACCGTCCCACTCTTGGTGGTGTTGTGGTGGTACTGATTCTGTCGAGGGGGCAAAGAAGGTGATCAGCAACAGGCCTTCAGTACCGGCTCTGCCGAGGTTCCTCCATTGGAGGCTAATTCTGGGTCAGCTCCTAGGATGTTTAGTGGACATCCTAGATCTGCCAGCACCAGCTCGGCCGAGGATCCTTGTTTCAAGGATGTTCCTCTCAAGTCCCCTGACTCCCCTGAGTGGACAGTTGCCTCATTTTCTCCTATGACGCAGTTCTCCTTAGGTGTTGACTAAATGTTTTGAAGGCCAAAACCTTCCAATTGTTCAGAAAATTAGTCATTAGCTGGCTTCTGGAGAAGGCAACCCACAGATAGATAAACCTATTACTAACTGTATATATTGTACATACCCTGAAATGTTTAACCGTGAAACCTAACTACCTGCTTATGTACTGCATATGGCATATTACTGCCACAACTGTATAATTGCAATTATTTTTTATATATACTGCAATAACGCCCATTTACCCCTGGGTCTTGAGCGCTATGCTAAATAAAATAAACAAACAAATAAATGGCGGACCAATCTCCTTGGTCCACGGCAGCCATTTTGGATACCTCCCTTACACCAACTTTCACGACTAGGGCTGGGAGCGTTCCTTTTGGAACTGAACAGTTATTCCACGCTACTTGGACAATAAAGACCCGTTTTGTCGTCCCTTGCAACGGCTTCAGCTAAGGCCCCTTATACACAGAGGTCAGGGTCCCAGACTTGATTCTTCTCTGGAATAAGGGGGTTTCGGGGTTGCCGTGCGTGCCAATCAAACTCCTGTTGGTAGCCCCGCCTTAGGCGGCAAGATGGTTGGTTTTTCTCTTGGTCATCGGCCTCCTCTACAAGGACAGGTAACCTCCCTGCCGACAAATCACCAAATTATATTTTTGTCGGTCACACTACACTTCGGTGGGAGGACGAATCTCGTCTCATCTGGAGACGTAGCAAACCATCACCTAAGATAGGTGGGGTTTGTCCATCGTTTAGGTGGGTTTTCGCTTACCCTTTCCTCCTACCCCACCCTTAAAACCTCTCTTCCGACACTGTTTCCCTCATGGAGCAAGGGAGGGGCTAGTACTGCTGTCCTTTCAGTGTGCTCAACCAGGCTGCCCTGTGCACTATCTGTCTTGATCTTTCCGAGAGAAATTCAAGTTGTTCACGCCCTTGCCAAATAAAGTCCTCTCTTTGGAAGGGAGATTGACTCAGTGTGGTGTCCTCCAGGATGCGTAAATGCACATTGACTTGGAGCCCGCATATGAAATATCTGCGGTTCTCTGGAGCCCGCATATGAAATATCTGCGGTTCTCTGTGGGAGCAGAACACTTCAGATTCGGGTACTCTTTTTGGTCTCGGCTCAGGTTCCCCTGCTTGGGGCTAAATTTGTCACCAACAGAATTGAGTCCCTCATCGAGGATCTTGGCTGTAAGGTATATCCATAAGCTTTTCAGTGTGTGCAGCTGTGGTGATACCAGTTCTGTTGAGGGGGGCAAAGAAGGGCGGTCACATACCACAGACCTTCCAGTACTGGAAGCCCCTCACGTTTCTAGTAAACACCCTAGATCTGTCATTATCTTGTTCAAGGCTAGGATGGCATGCAAGGCCCCTGATTCCCCTTGGGAGACTATTGCTTTACTTGCTCCTGTGACGCAGTTTGCCCCTGGTGTGTGATAATGGCGGGCCACAGCAGCCTTTTTGAATACCTCCCTTAAAGTGAGGTTTTACATCAACAAGCAGGGCGACACACACTCCTCTCCTTGTGTATCTTGTCATGCAAATTTGGGCTGAGCCATCCAGTATATTGTTTGGCTCCTGGCTCCACACATCCCGGGTCACTTCAATGTGACCGCAGATTCATTCAAGCACCAGTTGGCATCAGTTACAAGTGTGAGATGAACAGCAATATCAACTTTTCTAACAATGGGGCACGCCAGAGGTGGTTCTCTTTGCAGCTCGTGGGTCAACATGAAATCTTATGCTTTCCTCTCATTGCCTCCTACCTATTGGTCGCTCTGTTAACACATTGAACCGTTGCCAAAGCAGCTACGTGGGCTTTCCCACCAGCTTTGTGAAACATTACTGATTAGACCTGAGCTCCAAGGCTGATGCTCAGTTCGGCAAGCGGTTCTCAAAACCTCTTTCAGTAAAGGAGTTCCATCCACCCGTTATTCTGTAAGGGGTGCTTGGTAATCTCCCAAAAGTATGGAGGAAAGGGGACGGGACGTAGGAGTATAACAAACTTACTCACCGTAGTGACTACCTTACTCCTAGTCCATAGTCCCCTTTCTGCCATACACCCGCCTGCTGTTATTTCTTCTTACTTCAGGAATTGTAGTCAATCTTTACCGAAAAAAGCTCTTCCTCCCTTGGAGAATATCTTTTATCTTGGCTTCGGTACTACCTGCCTAAATTCTGATGTAAAAGCTTCATAAAGGCCTAAGATATATTATTTTTTCTAAGCATCTATGAATTAACTGCAACTTAGTTTTTGGTTATTTTTGCATTTTGTTTTAGTTACTGCATTATTGGCTCTTTGTAGCTTAGTAAGCAACTTATTTCAGCTGAATAATATGTTGGCGCAGTCTAAGTAGTAGTTTGGCATGAAACCTACCAACTACAGGATCCCTAATGTTTGCCATAAGTGGAGAGAGGGTAGAAATTAAGCTTGAAAACAATCATTTGTCACTCGCTATATGCTTTTATGTGGCCACCCGGCCCCCTGTATTAAACTAACTTAAAATTGCAGTAGCATGTGAAACATTGGAGATAAAGGTACAAACCGGTAAGGTTATGTGCATCTATTTGGCAAGATAAGCCCATCTCCCTATTAGTGTATCACCCCAAATGGATCTCTCCGCTTCAGCATACAAAGCCAAAAGCCTAGGACCTGTTTACTCCTACACTATCATTCATCCTAGAAGTGAAAACGCTCGCCTCCAGAGCCACCTGTCAAGCATGGTTATCCCAATGCTTTGTTTCCAGCACATGGTGGACCTGTTCTGCAACCTGTAAAGCAACCCGACTAGTCCTTGGCCTTTAACCAATGTCCCACATCAATCTTCAACATACGGCCCTCTAGCAGTCTCCTATTTAGTAGAGTTTAATATAAGATTTTGTGTGTCCTGTAAAGTTAATTGAAATCCAAATACCACATTGAGCACTTGTTTGCCTCTACAGACCCCCATCAGTATCAATTACCTTGGAAAGAAGTATCTGGATGACCGGCCATACTGGCTCGTAACCGCCTGCCAGCATGAGCCAAACGGCCAGAGCGAAGTGAGGACCATTACTGCAGGCTGCGGCGCTGTTACCATGTATTACAACTCACCAACAATCTAATTATGGGTGTTACCACCCTGCCACCAATTCTGGCGTGCCCATTTTTGAGGCGGGGCAGTTTCAAGCAGGGAGCGCACATAGTCTTCTCCCTCTCCCATCAAAAGAAATGAGAACATGGAAGCCTGGAAAAGCGAAGGGGACTCTGGGAATGTGCTTTTTTTCTCCTTGCATGGTGGCCAGAGCTATGCGTCCAAAGACTGTAGGCGGCATGCAAGGTAGATTTTGATTGGCTGCCATGCCAACAGTGGGATTTAATGAGTTAACTTGCTAATGGGTATGTTACTACTACAGATTCATCATCTTTTCAAATCTTCTCCATCTAAAGACAGACTAGAACAATTTTTTTAATAGCCACTATGGGGCAAAAAGTGGCACACTGCCAAATAGGTCATGTCCATGGTGGTGTCAATGCTGGGCATTGTCATTGTTGTAGGCATACAGAGTCACACAAGCACTATTGTAGTCTGTTTTTATTGTGGTTACTGACACAGGCATTCAGAACTATCACATAGGAAATCTTTTTTAATTTTTCACCTCTCAAGATGGCTTTTAAGCTATATAGGTGTTGTGGCCAGCAGATGTAGGCCTTTTACCCGCACACAAGCTGTCTGTACTGTTGTCTGTGCAGGAATATAAAGATTTAGAGTTGGGACAGTTTATATTCCATAAGGCAGTGCAGGAGTTGGTAGACTATGCTTTATGGCTTTAATCATTTAAGTGCAAGACATATGTTGGTAAAGAGTCATAGGGCCTCATTACACGGTAGGTGGTAGGGGTTTACCGGTAAACCCCTACCGCCTTACTACGAGGTCCCTTTGCGGCACCCGACTTTAACGGCTGGTTTTACCAGCCGTTAAAGTTGGGTGCCGCAAAGGGACCTCGGAGCGAATTACGATACCGCAATGTGTGGTACCGTAATTAGCCCCTTCCCCATTCCCATTATGCCCAATGGGGGCAAAAATGGGAATGGGGAATTACCGCCCCCGCTCACCTTGGAGTAGGGCGGTAATTCCGCCATCCACCAAGGCGGACACGGTAAAATACCAGCGGCAACCATGGTGCTAATAGCACCATGGTTACCGCCTACTTTGTAATGAGGCCCATAGTCTTTGAAAGCACTGGTTTTCCTCCTTTAGAATGCGATGAGAACAGTCATTGACTCTAGATTGGCTTTGGTTTAGGAATTGGCTCCTTGATTGGTACAGTTGAGTAACAGGCGTACGAACGTTACTACAAAATCCATCGAAATTGGGAGGATTTCAGACTGTTCATGCTTGATTTACTTAAGCAGGCCCTGAATTCTTGACAGACTCCAGGACCAATGATCCAGTTTGACTTTGCTGGACAGTGGAGGTTATCTCTATATTTGCCCCTACACTTTTCAAGGCTCTATTCAGTCAGCCGACCCGAGCTGGTACCAGTGGCACTTTCAAAGCAGATGCCATTTGCTTCACTCATTACTCCAGCATCTTAGTCTAGCAGCCCTTTCATGGCTTCGGTACCTTTTGATATCCATCATATTGCTGACAATCCTGGCATTGTTTTTCGTGGCATTATTGGACCTTAGGCAGAGGAGCTGTGTGTCCGGGCTCAAAGGAAAAGCTCCTTTGCAAGGTTTCAATTGACAACAATAATGTTATCCCTTTTCGTTTTGAGTTGGGTTTCTGGAACAGGAGAAATGGGGCTATCAAAGGAGTTGGGGCATGACCCATCATTTGAACAGGAATTGGCTGACTTCCTCATTTATGATATATTTTTCCAGCTGCTTCGGAAAAATGTTTGGTCAACCCCGATGTCCCTCAAGGGCTTCCAGCTCGGTTGACGTCCTCGTCGAGTACATCTGCATGCATCGCTTGTTGGCTTCAGTTCTTTTTTTCTGCGAATGCGATTGCTTCGAGAATTACGGCACGCTTCAGTTTTCCACGAAAACCTTTCTTCGACTCCTACTACTCCGAAGACTGGCCTAGATTGCCGCGCCAAAATGTCCATCACAGACCCGCATAAAATATGCATGTGGTGCCTGGGTGTCGAGCACAAAACTGCCAACTGCCGATCCTGTCAGTCGAGCCTCGAAAGAGCAAAAAGCTAGACTGTCATTGGGTACGACTGTCCCCAAATCCCCATCGACTCTTTCAAAATTTGGGTCATCCCACGAGCCGAGAGATTCATCTCATAAAAGTTCAAAAAAACAATCCTACTCGAGGAGCACACACTCCTCTTTGTCATGAATAAAATCGAAGAGAAGGCATCGATCACATTCTCCTTTTTCTTTTCTCAGATGAAAGGAGAGTAGCCTGCCCGAGTAAATACTCCTCCAAAGAAGAGTGGGAACTCTTTAGAAAGAAAATGTGTAAAATCTTCAAGCAACAGGCCCCCGTCCACATACGTGGCCGTGATACAGTCGACAACATTGAGGCCAAGGCAAAACCCAGCTTCTCCTCGAACCTGTGTCAAAAGTCTAACACTACTCGAGTTTTCATGTGCTCGACGAGACGTGAAATCGTCAAAGAAACCGTCGAGGGTTGAGTCCCTTGTAATACAAGTACAAAGCGTCAATACCATCACCGCCACGAACTTCGACACCATCAAAGCTGATGAAAAAAAATCGACGCTGGCTGTGCATTCATCGATGCCTTTGCCTCAAAGTTGGGGGATAAAAAAGTATTTAAACCTCTACCTAAAAAGGATTTTTTCAGATCCTTAACCTCAATATATGAGGGCTATGAAACTTCAGATGAAACCCCTCATTGTGGTCCTCAATTGGATACCAGTGGTATTCATAAAGATACTAATGTCCCTGAATGCTTCATTTCAGAAGGGTCCAGGATTAGGGAGCTACATGACACCCTAGAGACAGCTAGTGGGGTAGTCGCCGCTCCAGAGCTAGATTTTGGGAAACCGGGCGCGGATGCATACATGCAGAAGCCTAATGTCCAGCGTTTTAGAGTGCCTAGGATAGAGTAGGCCACCTCCTTCATTTGAGCAAGAGGGCCTCAGACATATTAGACAAAGGTCCTCAAAAGGATCCTATACTACCAATTTCATGTGGCAATCCAAAAAAGGGTTGTGGCAAACTGCGAAGCTCCAGAGTCCAGCCCTGCAGTAAATAAAAATCTCACAAAAAACCAGGCCATCCAGTAGCTACCCCGGCTACCGGTCAATACCTCTGACTCCAGAAAGTCTTGTAGTTCAAGCAGCTACATCCGCCTGTAAGCAAGCCGAGTATCCAACCATACCCCTTGATAGGGATGATAAACGCGTTGAATCATGGGCAAAGAAAGTCTTGTCTGCTAGTAGCATGGCTTTAAAGTCTGCTAACTCTACATGTGCTCTTGTACAATTCACATTCGCCTTGCGGGACTACATGGCGATGGTGGCTGATAAAATCCCATAGGTTGAGGAAGGAAACGGCTTCTTGAACCTGACAAAGTATGGTAAGGAGGCCATGTGTTAGTCTCTGCAATCCAGTCTGGACACTGCTGACCGCATCAGCAGGGCCATGGCGGCAAGCACTGTCATACATAGATTTGTGTGGTTGAGAAAGTCGGGGTTTGCACCTGATGCACAATCTACACTCCTCAACATGCTCTTTGCCGGCTCGCACTTATTTGATAATAAGGCTAATGAAAGCCTTGAGAAACTGCAGACCTCAAAGGCGGCAGCCAAGTTCCTAGGTGCTGCTATCAGGCAGCCACAGCCTTTTCACCACAGCGGATCATCTTGGACGGGTAGGTCCTCACTACTACTCCTCAGTTGGAAGAGCGAGAGGCCATGCTGGTCAAAGAAGATTCCCTCGTGGTGGATGGGGGGGAAGGTGCAAAGCCCACCCAAGCAGCAGTGTCTTTACCATCAGCCGCTGCGTCAGCTGCCTCAAAACCTCTGAGGTCTTGACTCGTGACACTCCAGTGGGAGGCAGACTATCACAGTATCTGAAAGAATGGTGAGGTATTACTTCGGATCCGTGGGCACTGGAGACAGGAGCCCCAGGTTACTGCCTCTCCTTCATACAGAGACCTCAGGATCATCCACCGGGAAGCCATTCGCTAAATGTTCCAGATCCATTTTGCAATTTTCAGACAGGATGTCAGATCTACTTCAGGTTCCGGACAGGGTTGCACAGGATCTTCTGTGGAGGGCCTGCGAGGACAACATTCCGAAGGGAGAATCTTTTTGGCAACTATGGCCAGAGATAACCGTAGTAATGGACGCCTCACTCACGGGATGGGGAGCACACGCCAATGATCTGACAATCGGTGGTCGTTGGTCTCCATCACAGTCCAAACTACACAACCTTTTGGAGCTGAGGGAAATCAGACTGGCACAGAAGGCCTTTTTGCCCTCTGTACAGGGAAAGAATGCCCTGATAATGACGGACAACACAGTGGCCATGTACTACCTCAACAAGAAGTGGTGAAGGATCACTACCACTGTGCAGTGAGGCAATGCAGCTCTGGTTCTGTGCAATTCAAGAAGGAATCTCCCTATAGGCAGCTGGCCTAGGCAGGGACGATAACACTGCGGCAGACGCTCTGAGCAGGCAGAGCACGGTTTACCACGAGTGGCAACTAGTTCAGGAAGTCCTTCAACAGATCTTCACCCTCTGGGGAACCCTCAAGTGGATATGTCAACCGGAAGTGCGAACAGTTCATCTACAGAGAATTTCCCCCAAGAGGAGCTCTAGGAGACTTGCTTGTAGTGGACTGGGAGTTTCCACTCTGTATGAGTTTCCTCCAGTCCACATCATTCCTCACGTGCTCAGGTGGTTGAGAACATTTGGGGAAACCCATGATCCTAATCGCCCCGAATTGGGGCAGGAGTCCATGGTCCTGTGCTTTCTGGACATGTCCATCTGCCCTTTTAATACGTCTGACAAAGAGAGGACCTACTCTCTCGAGAAGAGGGTCGTGGTCTCCATCCAGAGGTCAAGACACTGTCTTCATGCATGGTTTCTGAGAGGACTGAGGTACAAGGATTGGGACCTGCCAGATGACGTAATGGAGAGTTTGCTTTCGGTCAGAAGGCCAGCAACAAAATCCTTATACTGCTGCCGTAGGAACAGGCAGATGGTGTAGGGAGATATGTGAACTCTTTTCAATGCAATACACCTACAGTGTTATTGTTCCTGCTGCATTTGGCAAATTGTGGGCTCCAGATTGGAACAGTCAAGGGTTATCTAGCAGCACCTTCCATATTCAAGCGCACCTTGGAGGAGACATCCTACTTCAAAATACCATTAATAACTCAATTTCTTAAAAAGCTCACAAATGTGTTTCCTCCTACACCTTTCCAAATTCCAACTTGGATCCTTAATTTGGTTTTAAAGTTTTTGACGTATGCTCCTTTCGAGCCACTTCATTCTTGTCTTTTACAAAACTATTTTGTTAGTAGTGATAACATCAGCCTGCAGGGTGAGTGAGTTGCAGGCCTTATCCTGTATAAGTATAAGGTTGTCCTTAAGGTCAGATCCTATTTTTCTACCTAAGATTGTATTGGAAGGTTACATGTCTTTATAACAAATGATTTTATAACAAATGCACATATAATGAAAATGTTATAGCAACAAACCAGAACAGCTTTTTTTCTTCTTTTTTGGAGTCCCCCAAACACCTGTTTCCCACCCCCACTGTTTCCCCACAAGATTTAACCCTTTACCCCTCCCCACCTACATTTCCGTTATGTTTTTCGTTATATCATTTTCATTATATATTCATTCTACATAACATTTTCGTTATAAAGATTATACCATATTGGAATACCATTTAGCGCAGAAAATTGGGCTTCTATCCTCCACCTCATCCTGGCAAGGAAGAGGAAAGATTTCATAGACTCGATCCAAGGAGAGCTCTAAGCTTTTCTGTTTGAAGAATGACAAAGTTGCAACAGCAGGACCAACTTTTCATTGCTTATACAGGACACAAATTAGGTCTGTCAGTGTTGGAAACCCTCACCTGTTCAGATTCCCGGCATACTATACCAATGGTCACCATTCTCCTTGGCAATTAAGGACACTGAGGCAAAGGTGGCAGCTCCTTTGTACAACCTCTCATGGTGATGTTTGGGGACAGCTGCGGATGCGGAGACCTACAACAACCGCTCTGCGACTGGCCTCCCACTACGACCTTCAACAGTAGCTCTAGGCTAATTTCACTTCCTGATTTCCATAGGAACCACACGTGAATGTGTCGCTTCCGGGTCTTTTCCTCGGAAGCATCTTGTATCATGTGAATACTGCCGCATCCAGCAACCTGTATTTAAGTTACGAGACTCTCACTTAGCATTCTTGCAATGGTTTACAGACCTCCCTTTGGACGCCTGACCCTGGATTGTAAAATATCTTTAAAGCTTACCTCTTAGTTACTTAGGTTTCCTATTTTTCTTGACAAGACTGTTACTATGGAACAGACTGGAGTTAAGTATTTTCATCTTCATTGATAACCATAATCTCCTCCAGGTATATTGCTGTGCTTTTTCTGCTCTATTTCTTTTGCCATTTTTAGTAAACACTATACTTACCCCCTTTACTTTGCCCCCGCCCCACTGCAGCTCCTTTACCATTTAGTCCTTGCCTACAACCACCAGGAGGAAGACACTCCACTCTATAGTTTAATCTTACCAGTGGTTTTTGTTCTAACTGGTGTGCTGTGTACCTCTTTGTGCTCCTGAGACCCTCAGCTCATCTTAATCACAACAGTCAGTTACCAAACAAACTCTATCCAGACAGATCATATTGGCTATTTCAGAGTGGTACCGGCTAGCTGGGAAAGATCCCCAGAAGGCTTAAGGGCTCATTCCATAGGGGCATGGGAGCATCCTTTTCACGTCAGCAGGGAGTTCCGATAAAGGATATCTGTGAGACAGATCCCTGGTCCACCATTCATATGTTTACAAAGCATTGTTTAGACACCTCTAACAATGAGGGAAGATTTGGGAAGGCAGTTCAATGCTCCATTCTTGACAAACATCAACTCTCAAATTCTTACTCTCTCCTTCAAAAGAACTTAATTCTGCTTTGGGAGTCTATCATAAGATGAGGCATACGTGGGAGGACACAATCCATTTGAAGAACAAGTTACTTACCCCATGTAACATTCTTTTGACTGGATGTTCCTCGCACATATTCCTGATTGCCCACTCTAGAATTTCTGAGCTTTAGACTTTACGCTCTTTTAAGTTCTGATCATTAAAGGCACTTATCAATGGTGGTAATTCTGCATATGGGTGGCAAAAAAACTGAACTGAAACCAACGGGTGCTTCGCGTGGTATATGTACTCTATGATGACGGTAACCTAGATGGAAGCCCTCGAGGGACATCGGGTCGACCATCTCGACGCACTTCGCCCTCTGCCGAGAAGAACATGTTTTTTGAAGCAGCTGAACCTGGACAGGAAGATATCATAAGATGAGGAAAACGTGGGAGGAACAACATCCAGTTGAAAGAACGTTATCGGGGGTGGTAGGTAACTTGTTCTTCTGGAGTGGAGTACAAGAGTTACTCATGGTGTGTGTTGGGGAATAAAATAACAGTACTAAAACATCCCAAAGACACAGAGCGAAGCTCGGACACTGAATTCTGCAAATTGTGCTTAAATTGTCATAGAAAACTCATGTTGAAATTTGGAAAACTAAGTACCAAAATATTTCCACATGACTTTATGGAAGACTGATTTGAATGTGTAAACCATGCCTTTAAGAATGAATTTAAAGGAATTTCCTAGAGCGACAAAGGACTGGAGTGAAAGCTACAACTTGATGATATTCGAAATACCTTTCTGTTCATAAAGCAAGTAAAAGCAATTTGAAGAAAATATTGGTCATGTGCTCTTCTTTCACCAGTTACCCACAGTTGATGCATTGCAAATATTTACTGCACCATTTCCACATAAAGCGGGCACTGATTTATACCGGTCATAAATTGTATCTAATTTGCATATTTGCAGTGATCTAATACCCCCTACCCCAGCAATCCAGTCCAAAATTCAGTGACAAGGACCAGGCTGTTTTTTATCTGAATATTCAATTTTATTTAAAATAGTAAATCAAAACCAAGCCTCCTGCCCACTACTCTGACGGAGGACAGCAATTTGAAAACCTTTACGAAAGCCATGAAAACTCATTTATTTGGATTACTCTCCTGCACCTCCTGGGTTCTCCTGCTCAGTTCTCTGCCATGTATCATTTTTATATGGAATGTCCTGTGTGTTTTTGTTACAGCACCCCGATGCCTTTGGGCTTTCGGCACTCTATAAATAAATTAAAATAAAGTAGATTCAGAATACACAAACATCCATTCATATAAAATCAAATCTGAATATATATTGTAGACCAATATGCAATGAGCATTCAACTAATGTTACTTGTTTGGCTTTGTACTTTCTAATGGTTTCATCAGTAATAGTCTATATATAGTACACTTTATTTTCTCTAACACCATAAACAAGTGTTGGCATCACAGAAAGACATACCATGCAATCATATATTTGACTTTATTAATCGCAAAACAATCCTACCCTGAATGTAATCTATGGCAGAGTTCTAATGTTGGCATGTATTTAAACAAAAAAGGGTTTGATGGTGAACTACTTGCTACAGGCTTGGGTTTGAAATGGAAACTTTTTTATTTTTGCAGATCACAACATCTAGGTTTACTTAAAATGTTGTGCATACATGACAATATAACTTTGTGATAGGATTTGGATCAACACTTTCTTTCTACTGGGCATTAGAGGTCCACTTAACGCAAAGTACTCTTCACAATGTGTAGAAAAATGACATTGGACATTTAATTTTACATTTTCTTGGGAATAGAAATTGACAAAATAACCTTCTTCCCACGTTACTTAAAGGACATAGCTTCACTCTGGATGTTACATTTTATGTACTATGGCTTCCACAGGTCAACATTTAAATAGTCTCCTGAAATTCAATGAATATGTTGTTCACCATTTCCCAAATCTGGTCATCCATTATATCTGTGAAAAGAGTTCATTTATTTAGATTCTATCAGAGAATACTAAGTAGATATGCATTTTGCACTCCACATTCTGTGGCATGTTTCCCTTGCAGCCCAGTGCCCATTCAGTGACACAGCTGTTTGAATTGCTATCCAGGGTTTATTTAGTTCTAGGGACTTGTATATAAATGCACAGTAATTGTGATACTCCCTTTTGGTTTGGATTTTAAAAGCAGAGGGCCAAGTAAACTTTGGTCACAGTCCATCCCCTACTTTCAGAATCCCTCTCAGGCAATCTGGTCCTGTCTTGGGCAATATTTCGGGATAATGCTCCCTCTGGAAAAGGTATTTCGAATGGATTGTGTCCTCCCACGTATTCCTTATCTTTGATATTCATTTCCAGCTCGCTGGCCTTGTAAGATTTCTTTCAGTAGAGGGTGCTGCACGTCGATGTCCCTCGATGTCATGATGCCTTGATGTCTACCCCCGGGGATCCAGATCAAGGCCAGCAGCCCCGGAAGCAGGCATCAAGTTATTCCAAGCAAGCCCAACAACCCCTGCTAGGGGCCATTTGGGTGCAGTCCTGGCGCCATAGGCGCCAGACTCATAGATTAAAACTTACCTGATGCAGACCATGCTGCAAACTTACCTGATGCAGACCATGCTGCAGAGCTCCAAGCCAAAAGAGGCTTGGAAGGGACTACTTTACCTAGGGACTATTTTTTACTCAGGTGAGGTCGGGGGAGGAACACTTACCTGGGACTACTTTGGAGGCTATTTAAACCACGCCCGAAGAGCAGCACAGCAGCGTAACGCTCACCGTGCCTGCAAGTCTGCATCCAGTCTTCTGCCACGCCCGCCTTGAGTGTGGAGCTCCTAGAAAAAGGGAGAAAAAGGGAGAAAGAAGGAGAAAAGGTTAGAACAAGAGCAATACCTTTGATCCTTACCTGAATTCCCGATCCACTGCGCCTTCGAGCTGGAAGAAAAGTTATTTTATGCGCGTCGCCTTGCCTGCTGCAGCGCTGCGCTGAACTCACCGGCCTTCGCAGCATCTTCACTATTCATCGCCTCCTTCTCCGTGTTCCCGCCGCACTCTGGCACCTAAGGGGAACAAAAGAACAGCAAGGTGAGCCAAGGGAATAAACCGAGGCAATATTAGTTACCCCCCATAGACTTACCTGATTTTACCGCCGGGGGTACTATTCCTCTTCAAGGGTCGGCACAGCCTCCACCGCATCTTCGCCGTACCCTGGCCCCTAAGGGGAAACAAAAGGACAGCAAGGAGAAAACAAAGGGACAAACCAGGGGAATCCTCCTCACCACAATAGACTAACCTAATTTTACCGCCGGAGGCATTATTCCCCGAGACTTCATAATTTCAGCACCTGAATAAGGGAGAAAGCAACAGGTTACATACTGACATTATTTTATCGAACTGTGTTGGATAATACAAATCCTTACCTGAATGTTACCGGTTGCCACGAGGAACTCTTCGCTAGGGTCAAGCTGCAACCTGCAAGGAATCGGACACTAGTGAAAGTCAGACGTTTGAACTCTTACGAACTAGCGTCTTGCCGGAAATCTCAGAGTCAATATTGTTCTGGAACTCGCCTATTCCTTCGAACCAGTGAAGCAACTGGTTATCTACGCGCCCCTGCGCTCAATGCAGGATGGAGAGCTCATCTTTCCAAACCATCAGTTGAGACTATAAGAGGGGACATTCAAGGTAATCAGTGGGGAGAACAGCGGGGGTGGGGGTTAACGCTCAACTCCACGGGTGGTTAATTCCCTTTCTCCATTTGCAGAAGAATACTCCTACGGGCCAAGCAAACGAAGCTAGGTGGGCCAGTCCAGTCTGTCATCTCGGCACTACGCATCACATTGGTGGAGAACGCAGCTGTCCAGTTCAGATCGACACCCCTTTGGGAGCCAGGTGAACCTAACACTCAAGTCGATGTCCCTCGGAGGCCTCTGTATCGGCGTTGACGTCATCATGGGTATAAATAGTTGCGCGCAGCGTCCGTTGCTCAGTTCTGTTTTTCCCGCTTCATAGGCCTCTGAGACATAACGCTCGGTTCCTTTGTGAATCAAAAAACGTAGAAATTTCGTGAAGAATAAACATTGAATCTTCAATCCACTATGGCATCTTCGTCGGCTCCATCGACGACCTGATCCGGCTTAAAAAAAAATGTCGGGATTGTGGTAAAAAGATGTCATTGACTGATCCCCACAAAATCTGTCTGTGGTGCCTGGGCCCAGAGCACCTGTGTTCAGAGTGTGAAAAGAATGTCTTTCTATGACGCCGAAAGCCTTAAGTGAGCGTAGGGGGAAGCTGGAGAAAGGTAACACTGTTAAATCTGTTACCCCCTCAAAATTCTCTGACAAGTCCACAGTCGTCTCCTCATCGAAAAAGAAAGCATTCCCGTTCGAGGTCTCAAACCGATCACACCACTAAGCCGCTTCACCGACACAATAAGAAAAGGCGCCATAGATCGCCCTCATCTTCGTCCTCCAGAAAAAGTTGCTTGCCCCACAAAGTATAGCTCCCCGGCTCAGTGGGAAGATTTTCGTTAAATGTTAAGCATTTTCGAGAATGCAACTTTGCCCCCTCAGTTACCTAGAGGCGATACCCCGGGTAAAAAACCTGATAAACATAAAAGCTGAGAGTTGTCGACCTCTGCAAAACATACTCCTCGAGGGCGGCATGAACCCTCGAGCAGAGAAAAAGCCTCTTCGACGCATAAGGCGTCAACCTTACCTCCGAAGTCTAAATCTGCGCCATCGATGACGTCGTCGAAGGAGAAATTACCGGTGCCTTGTGCCCCTTCGATGCCATACGCACCCGAGGCATCAGAGCCTCCTTCGAGAATGTCGATCGGTGTCGACCCCATCAGCTTCATCGAAGAAAGTCCCAAATACCTAGACCACATCGAGGCCAATCTCAAGTACATTGACACCTTTCACAATTACGTCGAGACCTATGGTGTCTACCTCGATGATTTTGAGTCTTTCTCGGCCAGTCATGACTAATATAGCTCGATCATCACTTGAGATGGGCTTCACATCTCTTCCACGCTCCGATTATTTCAGGGTTTTATCTTCCATATGTGAAGAAGGGGAAGGCTCTGTCAGGGGTTTTGACCCACGTTTGAGTTATTATGCTGCAACATTTGGGGCTGTGGGTTCGGAAAATCCAAGATGGCCGAAAAAGCCCACATTTGCGCCAGAATCCAAGAAAACCGTGCAGTTGTGCGCACACCAAAATGGTCGCCGAACCTGCCACCCACCAGTGCGAGCGTGATGGGCCAGGAGTGCCATGAGTGGAATGTGTGCCAAAGGAAAAACAGCAGTGTCTGTTAGCTCAAAAACACTTTGAAATCACCTTTGTTTCTCTGAATGCAAGCTCAAAATGCCCATTTTAAGCATTGCAAGATAATCAAAAATCTCACTGAACACCAGCAGACATTTGGCAGAATGCAGTCTTGTGTGCATACAAAATCTGGGGAAAGAAAGAGCCTAAAATAATGTTCATAATGAAACTGGCTGAGCTGTGGATGTCAGCAGCTTAAATTGGACTGAAAGCCACTAAAATCTAAATGTTTAAAATAAATGAGTGACCTACTGTTGAGTGTCACATAGTTTGCAACTGTTAAATGTCATAGTTTTGAACTTAGAATCAGCATTCTAGCTGCATGTGTAAAAATTGTAAGTTTGTTTTGAATGAAGAAAAACTGGGAACAAAAGTGACATTTGGCTGAAGCCTGGCTTGAAGAGAGTGAATTCTGCCTGGCAACTACCCCTGTCAGGAGTTGAAACTTTATCAGCCACTCTTCCCAGGCCTGGCTGCATTCTGCTGCCCCCACCAAAAGGAGATGACACCTCCCTGATTGAATCGGGGGAGGAGCACCTAAAACTGGAGGGGAACAGAACAATGAGCCTTCCTTGGCTCAGGCAAATGTTAAATTAGGGGGGGTAGTAAATGGCTTCCTCTTGAGAGAAACGGGGAGGGGCAGTGCCTCTGTGAACAACTTGAGTTGGAGGAAGTGGACAAACCAGAAATTCCACCATGTGCTTTGGGAAACCACACCCCTCTGGGCCAGAGCATAATTTTAAAAAGATGGATAATTCATAGTACGGACTTGTCAACATTATATAATTAATATCATTATTCTTGTGATTTTTCTGTGCACATTTTAAGAGGTGTTAGGACTCTGTATCATGTTCTGAGGCAAAACCCCATGAATTATGGAGATTGCAGAAACGGGGTTCACACTAGAAAAATGAAAATTTACTGGAATATGTGTAGAAAGGCGGTGTACATCTGTGTAATTTTTGGTAAAAATCCAATATTGGTAAACCAACTAAAAACGAAAATAAGTTGCCATTTTTTAACCCTGGCTCTTAGAAACATCAGAGTTGGAACAGAGACCTACCCGAAGTGATATATATGATATGTACATGTAATGTCAACCACTTGTGTATTTGGGAAATATGTTTAGTTATGAAAATGATTTTCTAAGGTAAAAACAAAGGGGAGTGTTCTTTCTGTGGAGCCATAAACATGACACCTGATGACATAGGATGAATCACTGCTCCCTTCTCAAATCGGGTCAAAGAGAAATCCTTGACCTATCAAATCATGAGTGGGTTGGGCATAGAAAGTTAGCATCCACACCCATTTTCAAAAGACATAAAAAGAGCCACTGGAAGCCGGACAGGGAGATTCATTTTCCAACCTTCAACTCAATTCCTGCGCAGCACTCTAACGGAGAACTCCAGAGCCAGAACTCCAGAGATCCAGACTGACTCCAGAACCAGACTCTCAGGAACTCTAGAACCTAGAAGCTGAACTCCTATCAGCAGGCCTTCAGAACCTAGCAACCAAACCAAACTATTCAACCGCTGGGCTGTGCGGTTTGCTGCTTGCTAAGAATCCTGTGTATCCAGAACAGAACCAGTACCCAGAAAGCAGTGTGGTATCTAGAATCCACTTGATCCAGACCAGCAGAACCAGAGACCCAGACCAGACCGCTGTGAACAGAACCGGTGCCTGATTGACCCGCCGAGCAGAGAGAACCGCAGCTAAACTTGTTGACCAGATCCGTGACAAGGCCATTCCTTTCAAATTTATAGTGTGAGTACCCAGCTAGAACTGTGCAGAACCCATCTCTTAGCTTAAAATAATCTGATTCAAAACTATTTTAACCTATTTAGAACTGCATCATAAGAAATCGTGTGTTCCTCCTGTTGATTCAAACCTTTCAAAGTGCATCTGTCATTCCGAAACTGTAATTTCATTTCTGAAAAACTACCTTTACAAAATCGTCTATCTTTGGAACCGTGCATTCTAGGAATGAAATTTTATTGTAAAGCTAAGATTTCCAGCTTTCCAACAAGCTCTAAACCGACTTGCTACTCATTATAGCGCCTCCGTAATTGCACTCGACGCACTGGAAAAAAAGTGCTGCGATTTGACATTTTGCTTCATTTCAAACGCGTGTAGAAAGATCTGTCCTTTGCTTGCATTACCGAAATCCATTTTCAACCTGATAATCCCTCATTAAACATTGTTAGTGTGGACCTGAACTGATTTAAAGTATCTCTCACTCACCCTGAACCTCTGGAGGGAATTAAAATCAATTTTAGCATATTTCACTCCCTTGCAAATCACCTGAAAGTCTTTCGCCTGTGTTTCAAAATCATCCCTGGTGCTATAAGCTTGATAGGGGGGAACTGAATTCGTATTGTACTGTGATTGTATTCCTGAAGACTGTGTGTGTTACTTCCATCGCATAGAGGGGGGGGGGGGTGAATTGTCAGTGAAAAAGTGATCATATTATCTTTTGCTGAAATCATATCAAGTTTATTTCTGTACTGCCTTTTATTCATCTTTGCATCTCCTTGAAACCATAAAGCACTCTCAGCTACCTTATCCTCTATACTCCTCCTAAGTAATTAAACCAGTGTGCTAGTATATCATCCATTGTTGATCACTGTCATATGTCGAAGTGTGATATCAAATATTAATTTATTATAAAAGTGTGATATATATATCTTGTTTACTTTCTCAATAAACCTTTTAAATTGCAAAACAAACCTACTTCTTGGCTCAGTGAGGTCAGGGGGATTCTAAGAGGGGTGTTTATATAAGGGTTGTCATCCAGAGTAAACGAACTGGACATAAAAATACATCAATAAGGGTTTCCATCAGCATCCCAGACTAGGCATTGACTTAGCTGTAGTGTTGAATTGAAGCCGCTTACAGAGTGGGGGCTCGTCCGGGATTCTGGATCAGATCTACCATTTGTGCAGCTTAAATACAGTGTGCTAACTGACGGGATACATACATCCGGTCGGATCACCACGCTGTGGTACGCTGTAAAGCACTCCTCAAAGGGACGCTCTAAGGAGACGGTCTGTTTTGCAAAATAAAATACTAACGTCTGTAAGTCAGGAAGGAAATCAATCTCCAGAATGACGACCTTGGTAGATATGAAGATGGCTAGAGAGCACCTCTTACATAAACTGTTTTTGAGAGGTGAATGGACTGAACAGGACCAAAATGTATGGTTGCAGGCGATCACACAACAGGTCACTACAACTGGGTCAGATATCTGGAGGGATCAGGGTCCCTTACATGTGACCCTGAGTGAACTATATATGGCTCCTAAAGTTAAAGATGAACACGACAAGATTGACAGGATAGCGGCATATTTGTATCTATATATGGGAGCCATGCAGGACAAATATGCTGAAGGCCAAGATCTGGCAAGTAGACAACTTTTGGCATTAGAGAAGGCCCAATCTGATCTGGACTCTTCTGAGCAGAGGCTGCACAGGAGCCAGGAGTCAGAAAATGATAGACAGTACATCATTAAAATAAAGGAGGACATGGATATCCTGCAACAGGAAAAGGCTGACCAGGATATCAGAATTCTGGCTTTGCAGAGGGAGCACCAAGACAGTTTGGACTCCTTACTGCAGTGCCAGAAAAAGCTGGAG
Organism: Ambystoma mexicanum; assembly: GCF_040938575.1. Taxonomy (NCBI): domain Eukaryota; kingdom Metazoa; phylum Chordata; class Amphibia; order Caudata; family Ambystomatidae; genus Ambystoma; species Ambystoma mexicanum. Next base: position 1,141,386,480 of record NC_090921.1, on the reverse strand, counting down.
CAACAGATCAATTTCAACAGGGCGTGCACAGAGCAGGTAGCCACCCTGCAAATCCAACTAGACAGAGAGAAAGAGGAAATCAATAAATTGATTTTGAAAGACCTGGATACCCAGGCAGAGTTTGATGAAGAGCGCCAGAAAGCTGGTGCCCTTCAACGGCAGAGGGACGACCTGGTGGCACAGATGCAGGCTCTTACTCAAGAAAGGGATACCTTAGGCCAGGAAGTCTGCCACTTAAAAAAGGGAATGGAAGAAAATCACCTCGCCCTCCAGGGACTGGGTGACCTCCAAAAAGAGCATCAGAACTTGTTGGCGCACACCAGGAGGGTGGAAGATGCTCTGACAAGAAAGGAGCAGGCCAGTAGGGACGGTCCCCAGGAGGTAACCACCCTGCAGCAACGACTGACCCAGTGCTCGAGGACCAATCAGGAAGCAAAGAGGGAAAATGGGGCTCTCTGTCAACACAATGATAGGCTCCAGCAACAGGTAGCCTTGCAGGAGAGACTGATAGTCTAGTAAGGCCTTGGTTGAGGAACTGAAAGCCCAGGCTCTTGCATTGCAACAGGGAGCAGGGGCTGATAGAGATGAAGTTCGCTGGGAAAGGGAACCCCTGAGCATAACCTCAGGAGCCCTAGTACCAGAGGCCTCCACCTCTCCCAGTCTCTGGACTCTGCCACCCCCATGTCCCCTTGCGCACATGAGCACAGGGCCACAGGGATGGCAGATTACTATCCAGCCAAAAGTATGGGGCTCATAGGCCAGTACCACCCTGGAATGGAGGGGCTGTCATCCGGATATGGGCACCACAGCACAGTGCAATTTAGTGGGGAACCCCAGGAGAGTAGGCCCACTAAGGGCATCCTGAAAACCTCTGCCCAGTTAGGTCAGTGGGGCGGGTACCCATCAAATCCTGGCAGCAAGGAGGGATCTGAAGACTCCTCTGAGCGTCACAGGAGACCAGGTCCCCACATTCTGCCAGCCATTTCCAGGCTTGCAGAATCCAGGAAAACCTGGAATATCAGACGGGCACCTCTGGGAGCAGTGCTTCTGAGTCAGAGGATGAGTGGACCAGGGTTACCCGAACCAAAAAGGCCAATAAGGCAAAAAGGACCTTGCTTAAGGACCCCTTAAAACAGATTAAGGCAATCAGGAGTGTCATCACGCCTTATCACAAGAACTCAAAGTATTCTGTTTGGGAACACTTGGAGCTCTTTGAGCAAATGATGGAGATTTTCCATTTGAAGGACAGCAGTAGCTGCATCCAGTACGTCAAATGGACATTCTCTCCAGAATACTCCAGTTTCTTCGCGGGGCTGGAGGACCAAAATCATTCAAGATGGTCCACCTATAGGGCGGCCATCTTGGAACATTTTTCTGTTCATAGAAATCCTCAAGAGGCTTGCAAGGCAGTCTACAATTTGCAATGTGGGGAGGATCAGGCCCCACAAGAATTTGTGCAGGAATTAAAGCGTGCTTTTGCACAGACTACCAAAAGGGTACGCACGGACAGTAAAGAATTTGTTAATGTTTTTCCATGCCTTACCCAAATACATAATGACCCAGCTCGTGAGAGATTTTCCCGAGAAAAGATCTTTAGACTGGGTCATTGAGCAAGCCACCCGCATCTATGAGGTGCAGAAACCGGTGGAAAATAATCAGCCCAAAACCAACAGCACCCCTGCTGCTGCCAAGGTGGCAGACGTAAAGGTTGCCCCCGTTTTAGATTTGGAGATGGGGGGGGGGGGCCTAAAAACCTGCCTGCACCGAATAATTCTCAGCCCAGGAGGCCCTCGGGCCTGTCACAGACAGGGAGTCAAGGAGGTAGTCCCACAAATGGGGTCCCTCGCTCCCCTGACTATGTAAGTCCCTGCTACAAGGGAAACAGACCCATCCTGGGGTATGTGTGGACTCCTCCAGCCCAAGGGGGGTTCCAACCAGGCACCCAACCCAGGGAACTTCCCTCCTAACTTCCCACAGGGGGGCAGAAATTCACCAAATCCTGGGCAGAACTTGTTCCCCAGGTATCCACCCAACTTCCAGCCCCAAAACCATCCATTCTTCTTTCGCTGAGCCTGAGCCCAGACAACCGAATCCAGGAGAGGGGAGGCCAAGGGTGGAGGGTACCCAAATCTTCCCAACCCAGGGTACTACCAGAGAAAGGATAGCTACTCTTCCCGGGATCAGCCCAGGGGAGAAAACAGAACCCCGTATCAGCCTGAGCGGGTTTCCCAACTTGAGCGCCAGGTCCAAAATATGGCACAGGATCTGGGTCACATACTGAGGGCTCAACAGAACCCTCAGATGAGCATGCCACTGCAGAATGCCCCAAACTCTGGGCCTGGCGCTCCAGAACAATGACGGGAGCAGCACCCCGATAACCCACTGGTTCCCTGGGAGGAGGCACAAGGGGAAGGGGGATGTAAAGTCTTGGAGGAAGCTTCCTTCCCCCCTTGTAAACAGCCCCTGGAAACCCAGGAACCGGAAACAAAATCTCCTACCCCTGAAAGTCTGCCACCCAAGGAGCAGAGTGGAGGTAGGAGAAACAAAGGATCCAAACAGATCCATTTTGTGGAGGAGGTACAGGTCTTTCAATTTGAGGGAGAGGGATCCTCCGAGGATCCTGGGAAAAGGGTCTTCTCCTTCAGAGATGGGGGAACTCCTCCCAAGGAAAAATGGGTCCCAACGGATACCAACCCAGACTGGGTAGATGTGGGGATTGAGCTGTCGCCGCCCATCATTCTATCCCAGAACCAACAAGACCGAAAACCCCTGGTTCAAACCCATCCTGGTGACTGCCTCCAAAAAGGGGGGGGCGGCCCAGAACCGGAACCAGGGGAACCTAAAACCGCATCAATAGACTGGGTAGATGTGGGGATTGAGCTATCGCCGCCCATCATTCTATCCCAGAACCAACAATACCACAATCCCATGGGTCAAACCCATCCTGATGACTGCCTCCAAAAAGGGGGGGGGGGCGGCCCTGAACCAGGGGAACCCAAAACCATTTCCAGTTGCCAACTTTTTCTTTCAGATTCCCAAGGCTCTCCACAGAATTCTGCCCAAATGTCTTCCCTCTCAATGTCCAAAACCAGAAAGTTAGCCCACCAGTTGTCCAAAAATGTGCATTATCTGTGCCCCCTTGAGGAGAAGGAGGGAAGATATTATGCCCCGGTACAAGTACAGGGGCAGGGTACAATGTTGGCACTGGTGGACACTGGATCCCAAGCTACCCTGCTGTCCAGAAGGGCCTTTGACAAACTAAATGTAGGAAGGGGGGGAGAAATACCGTATTCCTCTCACCTCTCTTCCTGGACAGCTCCAGAACTTTGACGGGAAGGAAATTCCCGTCGAGGGGACTGCAGATTTGGACATCATAATTGGGCGACACAAGGTGAAACACCCGGTCATAGTAGTGACTCCAGAGGGCACCCCTTGTTTACTAGGGAATGACCTCCTGAGAAGGTTGTCACCCCTAATAGATTGCGTAAACAAGGTCCTCTGGACCCAAGCTAGCCAACCAATAAAATTAAAACCATGTTAGTTTAAACGGCATGTGCAACATGGTTGAACAAAAATCTGACCAAGTAGAATTTCACTTCCAAAACAACCAAATTCCAGACGTGACAGTAATAGCAGTAGGACAACAGACTGGTAATGGGGGGTCCTCTCTATTTCTGAAAATCAACCTTCCTTCCAGTTTAAGGTGGTATTCCACACTGGAAGGAAACTCTGAAATTCTTTACTAATCCACAATCAGACATTCCCACTCCGATAGTCCAGAAAGATGTGAAATCAGCTCAGAGCCCGGCTGATATTCAGCAAATTGGAGAGCAGTTGTTCATCCCTGTTCAGTTAAATGATGTGAAGTACTCTGTTCTCGCTTGAGTGTGTGTGAACAACGGTAAGAGCTTCATCAGCGAAGCCATGTTCCGCCAACTCCCAAAAGATCCAGCCATTCCCACATTCAAACTGATAGACAAATGGGAAATGGACCTGGAAGCACCCAATTCCAAACATCTCCTGCCAAGGAGGTGTATGCTCAAAATCTCCATTGGCAACAAGAGCATAGTCCATAATTGTTGGGTCGTGCGAGACGTCACTGCCGCCTTTTACTTAGGCAGTGATATTCTCAATCGCTTTGCCATTAGTTTGGCCCTCATAAACTGAGCTTGGTCCCGATTAGCGGATAATTCCATGGGCTTTGATGATCCAGAAAAAGCATTTAGGTCAGCTCAATTGCTACCTTATGCAGTTGAAATTCAGGTTAAAGAGGAAGTCGCCATCCCAGAAAGGACCCGACAATTCTCCCTGGGAGTGAAAATTAAGAGGACAAAAATTGAAAAACCCTGATGCTTATATTCATCTAAATGCTTCCCTCCAACAGCAAGGGTTAGGGGTAAACCCAACACCATTAGTCAACATAGAACATGACACCATTCCAATAGAGGTGGATAACAGCGACGTAGAGTATTACTCCAGCCGCAGGCACCATTATTGGAATGGCGGTTGATGACTGACATTTTTCCATTGATCTAGAAAATGAACTGTTAGGACTAATCCCCAAGGACTGTTTTGACAGTGATGACCATACTACACCAGACAGGATCTTTACCCGGCATGGGGGGAACTTCCTGGTGTACACTTCTTGCCCTTATGGTAAGGAAGATGTGACTTGTGACTTCAGAAGGGATGAGGTGATTTTCCAGGTCCATGAGGGCTGCCTTTCCCACCTGAAGCCTCCAGTCCAAATCAGCACTCTGACCAGGGACTTCTCCACCCAGCTGGAGGAGGCCGCTGAGATAGCAAAACCAGAAGTCTTTCCAGGCTTCAGGCAGATGGTGGAAGAGAGTCAATCTAGCTGATGCCTGTGTGACTCTGGAACAGAAGCAAAAGTTGAAACAAGTTTTCTTGGATTTCCAAGATCTCTTTGCGGTAGACTCATATGACTGTGGTCGCACTGACATCCACACGACAACAATTCCCACGGACCCTGGCATGACTCCAGTGTTAGTGAAGCAATATCGTTTGCCTCTCGCATCCATGGAGTCCCTTACTGAAATAATTAAGAACCTTGAGTCCCGGGGAATAATCCGTCCAGTGCACAGCACCTTCAATAATCCGGTGCTGGGAATATTGAAGCCAAACGGCCAGTGGAGAGACTGCGCCGACCTTAGGGAGCTCAACAAACGGGTCCATACTTCCCGATGGCCTCTTCCCTACATTGACCAAGGGCTGGCCCAGATTCAGGGGTCACAGGTATTCACTCCAATAGACCTGACCAATGGATACTGGACTGTGCCTGTCAGTAGGGAGGACCAATACAAACTGGCTTTTACCTTTGGGGCCAGCAGTACACATGGACCCAAACTCCCTTCGGATACCTCAACTCCGGCAATGAATTCAACATTTTCCTACATAAGGCCATGCCCGATCTGGGTACGAGGGGTGACCTGACTTATGTAGATGATGTCCTCATCAAAAGTTAATCTGTGGAGGAACATATAGCGGAGATCTGTTATGTTCTGACACAGTTGAGGGCAGCCGGAGCAAAACTTTCCTTTCAGAAAGCACAGTGGTGTAGAACCCGTGTTAATTTCTTGGGACATGAAATTACTCCTCAGGGTCTCTGTCCCCAAGAAAAGAAAGTGGAAGCACTTCAGAAACTGAAAGACCCCACAAATCTGTGGGAACTAAGGAGCCTCCTTGGACTGATTAATTACAGCAGAAAGTTCATTGAGGGCTACGCAGAGATCACCAGACCCCTGATTCATCTCTTGAAGGGGGGGGGGGTAAAGTGGGAATGGGGTCCAGAACAATCCGAGGCAGTAAGACAACTCAAAAGAAGCCTCTCACAAGCGCCTTGCCTAGCTTACCCTGTCAGAAACAAGGAGTTCTTCTTGGAGACAGGGTTCTCTAATACGTGCTTGACGGCAGTATTATACCAAAAGCATGACAAGGTCAATAAAGTAATCTCCTATGCGAGCAAAACTTTATCCTCTGTGGAGGAAAAATTCAAAGATTGTGAGAAGGCACTCCTGGCAACGGTGTGGGCATTGAAGAATTACCGCCCGTTCATCCAGGGGGAACACATCATAGCGGAGTCTCCATACCAGCCTCTGCAATATCTCCAAAGTGACAGAATCCGAGCCGGAAATGTGAGTAATTCCCGAATTACTTCCTGGATTCTGTCAATGCAAGGCTTTCCTGTGGAGGTCAGATATGGCCAAAACAAGAAGAGTCCCCTCGCTCAAGGTCTGGCTGACTTACATGATTGTGCCAGAGAAAATTGTATCAAGGACGAAAGTCTGAAAATCAAGGACAACATGGAGGCATACCTTAATTCCCCACACAAAGTATTTGAAGAAGACAAGTGTGAGGGAATGCCCACTGTCTATGTGGATGGATGCTCTTACCATGTTGACAACAAGGGAGAGAAAGAACCGGTGGCCGGCGTAGGGAATGCATGGGTGAATGAGTCCCCAGAACCCTCAGCTGGGTACAAAATTGGTCCCAGAAGTAGTCAGGTGGCAGAATTGATGGCTGTGCATCAAGCCATCCTCACTGCTGTCCAACATCAACTCCACGAACTGGTCATAATCACAGATTCAGATTATGTACGGAACGGGTTCGTGGAGCACCTGGTTAGTTGGAAAACCATAGGCATGCTATGTGCTAATAACAAACCCTTGAAACATGGGAAGTTAATCAAAAATATTGATCTGGTCACCTCGAATGGGATGACCATCTACTGGAAGAAGATCCGGGGTCATTCCAAAGTAGAGGGACCAGAGAAAACTGGAAATTACTTAGCTGATCAGCTGGCCAAAACCGGGGCCATCCAAGGGGATCTAATAGAGATGGAGTCCCTGTTGGGGGAAATCCAGGTCACTGCTATCACTAGGTCCCAGACAAATGCTCACAATGATCTTTCAACTGCACAATGGAGTAAGGAGACCCCTGATGCTGATTTAATTACGCCTCAGAAGGGGAATCCAATAATTGGTGAGTTTTACCAACACATTGAGGACCCTGAGAACTTTCCCCTGACGGATACCGATTACATTGGGAAAGAGGACCTAAGTGTGTTAATGAAATGTCCAAAAATGTTCTGAATCCAAGACGGTTTGTTGGTAAGGAAATCCCAAGCTGGCCATGATCAGTGGGTGGTTCCTACCTCATTCCGAAGCCTGATGTTAAGTCACGCCCATGATGCGGCCACCGCCGGTCATAGGGGGTTTCATACAACACTTGAGATCTTAAGAGAGGTTGCATACTGGCCACACATGGGGCAGGACCTCGACCAATACTTGAAGGGGTGTCTTGTGTGTGCACAATTTCAGCCAACATCCCTCACACACGGGGCGCCTCTCCAGATGAGGGGGATGACACTGCCATGGTCAGATTTGCAAATCGACTTCATAGGCCCCGTGATTCGCTCGTCTAGGGGGAATAAGTACATGTTGACGGTCACATGCTTATTTACCAAATGGGTGGAATGTCTCCCGGCCCCAAACTGCAAGGCAGAAACAGCAGCTGCCCTGATGATCAACCACATCTTTTCACATTTTGGTCTACCCCAAAGGATTGAGTCAGACAGAGGTAGCCATTTTACCAGCGAAGTAATGACAAAGATGTGGGAGATACTGGGGGTCAAAAGGAAGCTACATGGTGATCCAAGATGGCCGCCGGGGTGAGGAGACACAGCTAAACCGCGCTCCGCCCGGGCCGCCAAAATTAGCACGACCGAAGCCGTGACGGACCGTCCCTTTACCTCCCCCGATCGCCAATAGTTTTCCCCCCCCACATCCCCCCGAGCGAGGAACCGGCGCCGGAGCGGACGCAGGGTGAATATGAGGAGAAAGCAGACCGGCCCCTCCCCCATCGGAGCCGAAGGAGACTCTCCCGCGCCTCTGAGGACCACATGGCGCGGCACAAGGAGACCGTGAGGCGGCGGCCAGCGAGGAGGCTGGATCGGGGGCTCAGTGGAACCCCGAGTGGAGGGACCGCCCCCCCACCCCACCCGGCATCAGGAGCGGTGGAGAGCACAGTTGCTGCGGCCAGGGAAGTGGTGAGGCTTCAGGAGAAGGCAGCGCGATCAGGGCGGACCGCTGGAGAGGAGAAGCGGGGGCCGCCCTGAAACATGCGCATGAAGAAGTGAAGGTGAGCCAACCTGGGGGAGAAAATTAAACACCCGCTCATGCTCAGTTACCCCAGGGGGGGGACCCAAAAAGCACGTAAGCTATAAGGACATATAAAAAATAAAAGGGGGAGGAAGAAAGGGGAAAAAAAAAAACCCTCTACGGCGAATACACTCCGTCATCAAGTCGATCGCGGCTTCCCCCCCAGCCCTAAAGAATACACTACGCAAGACCCTCCCACGCAGGTCGGATTCAAGGAGAGGCCTCCTCCCCCGCAACCGTGGGGGAAACCGATTAAGGAGAAACACGCAACGGCCTACAGCATATTGGCACAGAGAGACGTAGGGGGGAGAAGCAGAAAGACAGACAGCACGACCTCCTAAAGCAAGAACCCCACGTGCACAAGAACATTTCAGAGGACAGGAATGGGTAGAGGGCCCACCTGAGGGCTACACGAGGGCGAAGAAGCCCCATAGACAAGCGGACGGAACACTCTACCATGTCCAGAGCAAAAGGAAAAGGGAACCCCATCCAACAGACCCCCCAACCTGCAAAACAAGGCGCGGATATACTGCAAATGTGGTCAACAGAGGGGACATCGCAACCGAGAGGGAGAACCCAGGGAGAGCCCATGGGGGAGGCAGAATCATTATCCCAGCACCAACAACAACCTTTGACTAGGGAGGACATGCAAACCTGGTTCATGGACCTGCAAGAAAAATTCATGTCTACAGTTCAAGAACAATTTGCAACCATGAAGAATGAAATGAAACAAGTGGTTCAAGACATGAGAATAGATATTAACAACCTAGAATAAAGAACGGACATAGTGGAAAAAACTGTGCAAAGTCTTGAAGAAGACACGAGACAAACAAGCGAAACGCAAGAGCACTTGGTGACACTCACTCACAACTTGGAGATACAATGTGAGGATCTGGAGAACCGCTCTAGACGCTCCAACATTCGAATCAAGAACATGGCAGAATCAGTGCTAGACAAATATCTGAAAGAAGCGGTAAAGGAGGTATTCAGAGACATACTGGGAACACAAAACACCGATGAAATCGGAGTAGACCGAATCCTCAGGGTTGGACCGAAAAGATCTGGGGCCCCAGGAGAAAGACCACGCGATGTCCTGGTGGCTCTCTCCTCTTACCCGCAGAAAGAACAGATCCTCAGAAGAGCCAGGGAAATGGAGCATATTAAAATGAATGGGCAAGATATCCAATTGTATAAGGACCTTGCTCTAATAACCCTCCAAAAAAGAAGAGCAATGTCCCCACTGGTGAAAGTATTAGTAGAAAAACAAATCCGTTACAAATGGACCTTCCCATTTGGCCTGCTATTTACGTGGGAAGGAAAACAGAGAAGAGTAACCATGGTGGAAGAAGGCCTTAGCACTATGGGCCTCCAGGATGAAGAGATGGAACGGGGGGAGACCTCAAACAAGAGAGATCGAACGAGAAGACCAATGGCTGGGAAACAAACACGCAAAAGAAGGCAAACGCAGGGAGGGAGACCTGGAGAAAAGTAACATGAAGAACCCAGGAAGACACAATATTGGGGAACGGACACGGAAAGGTAGCGGTTGAAACCCGGTCGGGGTGAGGGAGGAGAGCGGAACGGACAACACACAGATGGCGGCCGGGTTTAGAAACGACGGTCTGGGACTCAGCGAAGACCAATGGGGCAATGGGGTCTAGGACTCCCCACAACAGACCCTCCGAGGGTATGGAGGGCAGGGAGCAAAGGGCGCAACGCCCTGGCATCAATAGGAACCCTCGCCCTACTCGGGGGACAGTTTGGTTGGTTTAATGTTCAAAGTTGGGGGGTTGGGGTAGTTCAAGGGAGGGGAAGGGATCGGAGGGACCAAAGGAATGAAACAAGAACAGAAGGGGACCCGATGCAACGGCACTTAATCACAACGCAATGGGGATGATACGCGTATTGTCCTACAATATTGGGGGCATGAATCACCCAACAAAAAGGGCGAAGCTGGAGAAACAGTTCAATAGGGGGAATGCAGATATACTACTTCTCCAGGAAACCCATATTAGAACAAGGGATAAACAGAAAATACGGATAAAAAGATACAATATTTGGGCGCTGGCGACGGCAACTGAGAAAAATGCTGGGGTGCTGATTGCGGCGAAAACAGGAAAGGACACTAAACTGCTAGATACAAGCATAGATAACGAAGGGAGATATGCCTTTGCCAATGTAATAATCGAAGGATATCGCATAACACTTGCCTCAGTAAATGCACCCAATCAGGGACAGGATGGCTTTCTCAGAGAGGTGCTATCGAAATTAGAAGAATATGCTAAAGGGGAAGTGATTTTGAGAGGAGATCTTAATATGGCGTGGAACCCACATCTAGATAGGAGTACAGGGAACACACATGGCCAGGGGGCGCCATCAAAACGTCTGAGACGACAAATGGACCAGTTGGCCCTGAATGATGTCTGGAGGGAACTGAAGGGTGAACAGAGGGGGTACACATACTTCTCACATGTCCACAACACCATGTCCAGGATTGACTACTTCTGGGTCTCGGTGGACTACTGCTGGGAAAGATACACGGGCTAGATAAAGGCACAATAGCTCTCGCGCACCATGCCCCGCTATGGTTAGAAGTGACTCTCCCAGGGAGGAAGAATGGGCTCTGGAGGTGGAAGCTTCCGCAGGAGTTGCTCTTGGACCCAGCTACAGGGGAGTCCATAAGGGAAATGATAGAGGAATACTTCATACAAAATGACACCGGGGAGGTCGCAATGAGCGCAGTCTGGGACGCGTTTAAAGCAGTCCTGAGGGGGAAAATCATAGCGTTGAAAATCACAAGAGATAAACAAAGGTTTCAATGGGAAAAAGAGCTGGAAAATACAATTGAAGATATCCAAGCGAAATTACTGACACACCCCACTAAGACACTGAAAAAAATCACTGAAACATACACAAGGTCAACTAGAGATGCTACGCACGAAGGGCGCAGAGAAGAACCTACTCTATCTGAAACAGAGATATTACATGAGAGCGAATAAAGCAGACAGACTCCTGGCGAGACAACTAAGGGTAAAGCAGAAAGAAACAACGATTAAGGCCATATATGATGCGAAGGGTGATCTCCAAACACGCACACGCGACATGGGGGAAGCATTGAGGCAATACTAGAATTCCCTGATGCAAACGCCCAAGTCTCATACCTAGAAGCCCTAAAGCTCCCAAAAATTTCAGAAGAGGACAAACAATCGCTAGAGACCCCTATCAGTGAAGAGGAAGTCAGTAAAGCCATAAAAGGACTTCCGAGTAATAAAGCCCCAGGCCCAGATGGTTTTACGGCCCCATTTTATAAAAAATATGCAGACATCTTGACCCCGATCCTAACAAGGCTCCTGAACTCCTTCAAGAATAGCGGTAATGTGACCCCCCACCATGAATGAAGCGAAGGTACTGCTGTTCCACAAACCAGGTAAAGATCCAAATAGCCCAGCATCATATAGACCAATCTCCCTAATTAATCTAGATGCAAAAATGTATACGAAAATTCTGGCAACAAGATTATCCCCGCTTCTCCCAAAACTGATTAGTGAAGATCAATCAGGCTTTATTCCCGGCAGACAGACCCACGACAACACAAGGAGGCTAGCCCATTTAGTGGAAAAAATAGGTATAACCCACACCCCAGCGATACTACGGTCGGTAGACGCCGAGAAAGCTTTTGACAGGGTGGAGTGGTCAATTCTATTCAAAATTCTGGAGCAAATGGGGTTTGGGGACCAATATATTGCATACATTAGAGCGAATTACAATACCCCATCCAGTAGAATAGTCATTAATGGCGAGGTTACGAACATGGTGAAGATATCGAGAGGAACGAAACAGGGATGCCCCCTTTCACCACTGCTGTACGCCCTGTTCTTAGAACCCCTCCTAATTAAAATACGGGAATCAATACTCATTAAGGGGATAGATATGGCAGGTCAGCAACACAAAGTGATTGCGTATGCGGATGATATGTTAATAACCCTAGAGGACCCAGAATCCACATTATCAGCTGCAGTGAGAGAACTGGAAAATTACGGAGCCATCTCTGGCCTAAAAATTAATAGGAAAAAATCAGAGATCCTGATTCTGGCTGGGGATAGAGCAAACATAGAAAGGGAAGCAAAACTACTGGACCTTAAGATCGTACAGAGAGGTATAAAGTATCTGGGAATAATTGTACCCCAAAAAATAGAGCAATTCTATGGGGAAAACTACCCGCCACTAATTACAAACATCCGAAGGGAATTAGGCAGATGGAACCCACTACAGATATCCTGGTGGGTTAGAATTCAATCTGTCAAGATGACCATCCTCCCAAGGGTACTTTATTATTTTCAGGCTCTCCCGGTGGGTGTCCCAGACACGTTCTTCAAAACATTAACAAAAGTGGTATCATCCTTTGCATGGAAGGGGAAAACGCCTAGAATAGCCAGGATGGTCCTCACAGCCCCAACCAGAGAAGGAGGGATGGCGCTCCCCCATTTCAAAAAATTCTACCAGGCAGCAAAGCTTAAAGTTCTGAGGGAATGGGTGGGGGAGAATCCGCAGCAGATATGGGCCAAACAAGACCGAGCAGTAGCGAGGACCCCACTGGTAGAACTCCTCTGGAAACAGAGGCAACACAGACATGAAAACTTAGGAATAAGCGAAATTATGAAGACGACTTTGGAAGCATGGGACTACCAAACACGAAAAGGCATAATGACCACGGCATTAGGACCCTTTACGCCCATTTGCAGAAATCCACAATTTCCACCAGGGATGGAACAAGGGGCATATGATAACTGGGAAAAGGTGGGCATTACTAAAATAGGCGAGATGTTCGCAGATGAGGAAATCATTTCCCTTGAATCCTGCTTTGTAGGCATGAATATCCCCAAAAGTGATAGATCTAGATACGAGCAGCTAAAACACTGGCTAAACTCCCCGATTATCACTGAGGCAGCAACCAGGGACCTTACAGGATTCGAGACATACATCATCTCCAACACGGGGGAAAAAAAGTGGGTATCAACTCTGTACAAATACATAAACTCGCAAGGGGAAAGCATTAAATGGTCATACAGAATTAAATGGGGCAAAACATTAGGGGACGAACCAACGAATGGACAATGGGAAGACCAATGGAAACAGATCCCCAGAATGACCCGTTCGGCACAAACCAGGGAGATGTGGATCAAAATTATGACTCAGTGGCATTACACTCCAGAGAGGCACCACTCAATGTACCCAAACACAACAAACCAATGCTGGAGAGGTTGTGACGAAGTGGGAACATGGAGACACACATGGTGGGACTGTAAAGGCATAATACCCTTTTGGGAAGAAGTGAAAAGCGAAATGGGCAAAATGTTCCCGGAGGTGGGGTTGATGGGGGAGGAGGTGTGGCTCAGCGGAATAAGAGATGATACTGCTAGGCTACACAGCAAATCACAATGGAGAAGCTTTATGGGACTACTCATAGCGGCATGGACCACCATAGCACAAAATTGGAAAAATAAGAATAGCCCCCTGATCTATACATGGCTACAGAAGGTTTGGTCCCATATAACAATGGAGAAAATCACCCACAAAATTCAAGGCACTGGAGACAAATTTGTAAAAGAGTGGGAAGGGACCTTGCAATATCTCCAGTCAGACTTTATGGAACAATGGTGCCCCCATAATATCAAAGTATCAGACCTTTTCAACACATAATAAGAACACGGGACAATATGATTTATCCGAAGGGAGGGACGGGGAGGGAGAATGGAAAGTTATAAAGTTACAATGTTGTATATTGTTTTATTTATGTAAAACTAATAAATACAAGTTGCAAAAAAGAAAAAGAAAAAAAAATGGAAGCTACATATTGCTTACCGGCCAGCTTCTTCTGGGCCAGTAGAACACTACAACAGGACCATTGGGAGCATATTAAAAAAGTTTGTGGCAGATTCTGGCCCAAGTTGGGATATCCGATTACATCTGGTCCTAATGGCCATCAGATCTACCTCTTCATCTGAAACTAAAATGTCACCATTTGAGCTGATGACTGGACGCAAGATGGTGCTTCCCCAGCATTTGCTCTACAGAACCCAAGAGCAAACGTTGATAAATGCCTCCCCTCCACAACTCATGAGTATGTGGAGAATTTAAGGAAACACCTCCAACATGCTTTTGCCTATTCTCAGCGAAATCTAGAAATATCAGCCAGCTGATAGCATGAAGACCCATTATGATTTGAAAACTTCCAGGAAAGTATATAATGTGGGAGACCGGGTCTATCTATACAATTTCCAAAGGAACCAGGCAAAACAGCGAAAATGTTTGCCTACATGGAAGCGACCTTGTGAAATCGTGGAAAAGATCTCCCCAGTCGCTTACAAGATCCGCATCCCCAAAGGTAGTTTGGCAGATGGGGAAGACAAGTGGGTCCATATTAATCAGCTAAAGTGTTGCCATCCCAGGCACGCTCTGCAACAACTGGAGGAGTCCTCTGCAATACCAGAGGGGGCCGCTCCAGAATAATTCAGTTCCAACCCTAAAATATTCTACATATCAAAAATATAGTAAAATGATGTAAATGTCTCCTAATTATATCCTGTTTTTAAAATAAGACTGCAAAATGTATCCTGACGTATAAAATGTATCTGTTCGCCACACCATTAATATTGCTGCTTTGCTTTGTCATCCTAGGAGAAAGAAAACCCGGAGACTGACCACGGAAGACGACCTGGGGACCGGGAGCAAAGATCCGAGGGGCCCAGGATACTGCCCAATACTCCCATCAGGACCGGCGAGGAGAACCGATCGATCCACCCTGATGGAGGAAAAGATGCTGAACTTTGTCATCTGCGTAATCAGAAGAAGATGATGCGGACATCCCAGCGCGTGGATCAAAACATCCTTTGCACCCGACTCCCCCTCGACTCGAAATCAAAGCGCAGTCGGGCGGGGGGGCTTGTCAGGGGTTTTGACCCATTTTCGAGTTATTATGCTGCAACATTTGGGGCTGTGGGCTCAGAAAATCCAAGATGGCCGAAAAAGCCCACATTTGTGCCAGAATCCAGGAAAACCACGCAGTTTTGCGCACACCAAAATGGTCACCGAACCTGCCACCCACCAGTGCGAGCGTGATGGGCAGGAGTGCCATGAGCGGAATGTGTGCCAAAGGAAAAACAGCAGTGCCTGTTAGCTCAAAACACTTTGAAATCACCTTTGTTTCTCTGAATGCAAGCTCAAAATGCCTATTTTAAACATTGCAAGATATTCAAAAATCTCACTGAACACCAGCAGACATTTGGCAGAATGTAGTCTTGTGTGCATACAAAATCTGGGAAAAGAAAGAGCGTAAAATAATGTTCATAATGAAACTGGCTGAGCTCTGGATGTCAGCAGCTTAAGTTAAATTGGACTGAAAGCCACTAAAATCTAAATGTTTAAAATAAATGAGTGACCTACTGTTGAGTGTCACATTGTTTGCAACTGTTAAATGTCATAGTTTTGAACTTGGAATCAGCATTCTAGCTGCATGTGTAAAAATTGTAAGTTTGTTTTGAATGAAGAAAAACTCGGAACAAAAGTGACATTTGGCTGAAGCCTGGCTTGAAGAGAGTGAATTCTGCCTGGCAACTACCCCCGCCAGGAGTTGAAACTTGCTCAGCCACTCTTCCAGGCCTGGCTGCATTCTGCTGCCCCCACCAAAAGGAGTTGACACCTCCCTGATAGAATCAGGGGTGGAGCACCTAGAACTGGTGGGAAACAGAACAATGAGCCTTCCTTGGCTCAGGCAAATGTTAAATTAGGGGGGGGTCGTAAATGGCTTCCTCTTGAGAGAAACAGGGAGGGGCAGTGCCTTTGTGAGCAACTTGAGTTGGAGGAAGTGGACAAACCAGAAATTCCACCATGTGCTTTGGGAAACCACACCCCTCTGGGCCAGAGCATAATTTTAAAAAGATGGATAATTCATAGTACAGACTTGTCAACATTATATAATTAATATCATTATTCTTGTGATTTTTCTGTGCACATTTTAAGAGGTGTTCGGACTCTGTACCATGTTCTGAGGCAAAACCCCATGAATTATGGAGATTGCAGACATGGGGTGCACGCTAGAAAAATGAAAATTCACTGGAATGTGTAGAAAGGCGGTGTACATCTGTGTAATTTTTGGTAAAAATCCAATATTGGTAAACCAACTAAATATGAAAATAAGTTGCCATTTTCTAACCCTGGCTCTTAGAAACATCAGAGTTGGCACAGAGACCTACCCGAAGTGATATATGTACGTGTAATGTCAACCACTGGTGTATTTGGGAAATATGTTTAGTTATGAAAATGATTTTCTAAGGTAAAAGCAAAGGGGAGTGTTCTTTCTGTGGAGCCATAAACATGACACCTGATGACATAGGATGACTCACTGCTCCCTTCTCAAATCAGGTCAAAGAGAAATCCTTGACCTATCAAATCATGAGTGGATTGGGCATAGAAAGTTGGCATCCACACCCATTTTCAAAAGACATAAAAAGAGCCACTGGAAGCCGGACAGGGAGATTCATTTTCCAACCTTCAACTGAATTCCTGCGCAGCACTCTGACGGAGAACTCCAGAGCCAGAACTCCAGAGATCCAGACTGACTCCAGAACCAGACTCTAAGGAACTACAGAACCTAGAAGCTGAACTCCTATCAGCAGGCCTTCAGAACCTAGCAACCAAACCAAACTATTCAACCACCGGGCTGTGCGGTTTGCTGCTTGCTAAGAATCCTGTGTATCCAGAACAGAACCAGTACCCAGAAAGCAGTGTGGTATCTAGAATCCACTTGATCCAGACCAGCAGAACCAGAGACCCAGACCAGACCGCTGTGAACAGAACCGGTGCCTGATTGACCCGCCGAGCAGAGAGAACCGCAGCTAAACTTGATGACCAGATCTGTGACGAGGCCATTCCTTTCAAATTTATAGTGCGAGTACCCAGCTAGAACTGTGCAGAACCCATCTCTTAGCTTAAAATAATCTGATTCAAAACTATTTTAACCTATTTAGAACTGCATCATAAGAAATCGTGTGTTCCTCCTGTTGATTCAAACCTTTCAAAGCGCATCTGTCCTTCCGAAACTGTAATTTCATTTCTGAAAAACTACCTTTACAAAATCGTCTGTATCTTTGGAACCGTGCATCCTAGGAACGAGATTTAACTTTTATTGTAAAGCTAGGTTTCCCAGCTTTCCAACATGCTCTAAACCGACTTGCTACTCCTTAAGGCGCTTCCGTAATTGCGCTCAACGCACTCGAAAAAAAGTGCAGCGATTTGACATTTTGCTTCATTTCAACCACGTGTAGAAAGATCTGTCCTTTGCTTCCATTACTGAAATCCGTTTTCAACCTGATAATCCCTATTAATCATTGTTAGTGTGGACCTGAACTGATTTAAAGTATCTCTCACTCACCCTGAACCTCTAGAGGGAATTAAAATCAAATTTCAGCATATTTCACTCTCTTGCAAATCACCTGAAAGTCTTTCGCCTGTGTTTCAAAATCATTCCTGGTGCTATAAGCTTGATAGGGGGGAACTGAATTCGTATTGTACTGTGATTGTATTCCTGAAGACTGTGTGTGTTACTTCCATCTCCTTACATTGCATAGGGGGGAGTGAATTGTCAGAGAAAAAGTGATCATATCTTTTGATGAAATATCATATCAAGTTTATTTCTGTACTGCCTTTTATTCATCTTTGCATCTCCTTGAAACCATAAAGCATTCTCAGCTACCTTATCCTCTATACTCCTCCTAAGTAATTAAACCAGTGTGCTAGTATAACATCATCCATTGTTGATCACTGTTATATGTCGAAGTGTGATATCAAATATTAATTTATTATAAAAGTGTGATATATATATCTTGTTTACTTTCTCAAACCTTTTAAATTGCAAAACAAACCTACTTCTTGGCTCAGTGAGGTCAGCGGGATTCTAAGAGAAGGGTGTTATATAAGGGTTGTCATCCAGAGTAAACGAACTGGACATAAAAATACATCAATAAGGGTTTCCATCAGCATCCCAGACTAGGCATTGACTTAGCTGTAGTGTTGAATTGAAGCCGCTTACAACTCGGATGCAGAAAGGCCTTTTGTTCTACAATCTACAAGACCTCCTCTACTAGAGGAATTTGTACCAGAAGAGGTCAGGCTAAAGGATCTACAAGAATCCTTACAGGAGGCCAGTGGTAGTGCTACCTCCCCAGAAGTAGACTTTAGTAAACCAGAGCCTGGTGATCATGCTGAAGGAAGTTATAGGTTACTAATGAACAGGGTAATAGAGTACATGGGATGGACGAGACTCGCGCCCCCTTTTGACCAAGATGACCTAACGGACATTTTAGATAAGGGACCTCAAGAAGATCCTATAGTTCCTTTCCATACAGCATTGCAGAAAAAAGTAAGCCCAAATTGGGAGACTCCAGAAGTAATTCCTGCAGACAGTAAAAAAACTCTCAGCAAAATATAGGACATCACCTACAGACACTCCGTATTTATCTAAACACCCGACTCCAGAGAGTCTAGTAATCCAAGCTGCAACGTCATCAGACAATCTGCATACCCCACAATTCCACAGGATCATGACGACAAGAAATGTGACGCCATGGCCAAGAAGGGCTTCTCAGCATGCATCATAGCTCTTGTCTTCTAACGGCACTTGCACGCTGGCAAGATTCAGCCACACCCTTTTGGAGTGTGCTTCGATGGTGGCTGACCACCTCCCCGAACGAGAGGAGACCGTTTTTTGGGCATTATCAAGGACAGGATTGATACAATGTGTGAGTCCCTTCAAACTGGGCTCGACTCTGTTGACAGCATCAGCAGAGCCATGGTGGCCAGTACCACAATCTGCTGATTTGCGTGGTTGCGAAATCTGGCTTTGCTCCTGATGTGCAATCCAGACTTCTGAATATGCCCTTTGGAGGCACCTATCTTTTTGGTAAAAAAGCTGATGAGTTTGGAGAAGTTGCATACTTCCAAAGCGGTGGCCAAATCCCTTGGAGCTGCAATTCGACAAACTCCAAACCGCCCCATTGGTATGACCTGGAGGGGTAGGTCCTTTCGCTTATACTCCGGTTTTGGAAAAGGCAGAGGACAGCCAGCTCAAAGGGGCCAGGGACGATTCACCCGTGGTGGACAGTGCAAAGGTACCAAGTTCGCATCCGCAGGTGTTGCCTTGCCATCGGCATCTCCAAAAAACCTCTGAGGTCTTACTACAGAAGACACCAGTAGGAAGCAAGTTAACTCAACATCTGACAGAATGGCAGGCTATTACTTCAGATGCTTGGGCATTGGAAACCATTGCCCAAGGTAACTGCATGCCTTTTCTACAAACCCCTCAGTCATCCACGGGGAATAACCCTTTGATGTTTCCAGACCTGCTCCTTATGCAGGAGATTTTGGACCTGCTAGAGAAAGGTGCTATAGAACCGGTACCTGTAGCGCAGAGGAACAAGGGTTGGTACTCCCCATATTTCCTAATTCCGAAAAAGGACGAAGGAATGAGACACATCTTAGACTTAAGAGAATTGAACAAATTCCTCAGGAAAGACCATTTCAAGATGGTAACTCTTTCTCCGATCCTTCAGGCCCTCCAACTTCAGGGTTGGTATCTCTGGACCTTCAGGATGCTTACTTTCTGTGCTTGAGATGGATTGGCACAGGAAAGTACTGAGGTTTGCCATTGCCAGCTGTCATTATCAATTTTGGTTTTTGCCATTTGGGCTAAACTCCGCCCGAGGGTTTTCACCAAGCTAATGGTGGTTGTGGCAGCAAGTGTCAGGAGGGGAGGAATTCAGATCTACCTCTACCTGGACAACTGGTTGATTAGAGCAGTGTCCCCAGAACAAGCTTGATCATCTGGATTATGTTTGCCACTTCCTCCACATGCTGGGCTTCTCCCTCAACTTCAAGAAGTCCCACATGATACCATTACAGAAACTCCAATTTATTGGAGCAGTTCTGAACACATCCCTGGGAAAAGCCTCGCCACCAGAGGTGAGGGCTCAAGATATTCTACAGATGGTGACCAGATTTCAAAATGCCCAGTATCTGCTGGCCGTTGTCTTTTTGAGGTTGCTCAGCTTCATGGCATTCTGCATTTTTCTAGTACCAGAGGCCTGACTGAGAATGAGGTCTCTCCAGTGGGCTCTATGGACCCAATGGTCACAATTCTCAGGAAAAATGTCAGATCTCCTACAAATCCCAAACGGAGTTGCACGGGTGCTTCAGTGGTGGGCCTGTCAGGAGAACATCTTGAAAGGAGAACTGTTTTGGCAATCATGGCCGGAGATAACCATAGTGACGGATGCCTCACTTATGGGGTGGGGAGCCCATGCCAACGATTTGACCATCAGCAGTTGCTGGTCTCCGTCAGAGTCCAAACTACACATCAGGCTATTAGAGCTGAGAGCAATCAGGCTAGCACTGAAAGCTTTCCTGCCATCAGTAGAGGGAAAAAATGTTCTGATAATGACAGACAACACAGTGGCCATGCACTACCTCAACAAAAGAGGAGGCGGAAGGTCACTGTGTCATGATCTCTGCTTCCAAAAGATCAGGACTTGCCCAACTCCCTTGGAAGCAGACCCATAACCCCGGTTCCGAGTGCCAGCCAGTCCCAATTGGGACCTTTTGGACCCTGTCCTGGCGCCAGTGGCACCAGGCTCATAAAGATGCCCAGTCCCAGCGCTGGAAGCGCCGGGCTCATAATGCTTGGGTGGACTTACCTGCCAGTTGAGCCCCTGATCCTCTTCTGTTTGGGACTACTTTTCCTGTTGGGTGGGGCAGGAGCCACTCCCTAGGTTCAGAACACTGGAACTCTACTGGAAAGCAGGAACTCTTTTCTTACCTAGGCGAGGCTGTGGAAGGAGGCACCTAAGCACTACAGGAGGCTATTTAAACCACACCCGATGGATGAATCTTGCTTTGCGTTATTCTGCATTCTCTGCAGCAGAACGCTCATCGTGTCTTCTGCTTCTGATCCTGGGCCTAAGGGAACAAAGGCTTACCATCCTGGAATCCAGTCTTCAGCAGCACCTGTAAAGACAAAGAAAGAACAGGTTAGCACTACGGTCTTCAGTGGCAGCGCATCTCTTACCTGGTCCATCGGCTGTCACCAACGCCTCACGCTGCATTCCGGCATCTGAAAGACAAAGGCTTACCTACTCTTCGCATGCTCCGGAGGTCTTCGCACTGCATTCCGGCATCTGAAAGACAAAAGCTTACCAGCTCTTCGCACGCTCCGGAGGCCTTCGGCGCTGCATCCCGCATCTGAAAGACAAAAGAAGGTGCGTTTAAAGACATTGGGCAACTTTATTACTCACGTGCCATTACTCCCTCCCACGCCGAATCCAGTGGGTATTCCAGCACCCTTCAGCTTCTCTAAAGCTCCGAACTTGTACCTGCAAGATAAAAGGGACAGTTAGTGCGCATCGTGAAGCAGGCAACAAGCGCTTACTTACGTGCTTCCAGGCGCTTCTATTCCTCACGCGGGTTCGATCCTCAACTCTCATCAGCCCGCCATCCGCCATCGCCGGAACCCTGCAAAACAGGAGATATCATTACAAAAGACTTTTAAGACATTTGAAGTGCCCAGAACTTACCGTTCGTGCAGTTAACGACGGACAGCAGTCCTCTGAGGTCAAGAGGCCTGCACCCTTATCCAGTGAAGAAACTGGTTACGGCACCCTGCCCCGAGGCAGATGGAGAGCTCGGCGTTCACTTACCTAAGGTGAGGGCGTTAACCTTTGGGGTTCTACAGGAGAAGAGAAAGGGAAGAGGAGAGAGGCACCCAATAACCCCAGTTCATTAATCCCATATTTTCTATCTGCAGACATCTTACTCTTCGAGTCAGACATACAGTGCACAGAGGTCCAGCCCAAAGAGCCAACCGTGTGTTACACATCACCTTTGAAGATACAGCATTCACCCAGTCAAGACCGGCGCCTCTGCGGGAATCAGGTGAGCGTTACACACTGCCCCTGTGCAGAGGCAATTCAGCTCTGGTTCTGGGCAATTCGAGAAGGAATCTCTCTATCGGCAGTCCACCTAGCCGGAGAGAAGAACACAGCGGCGAACGCTCTGAGCAGGAAGACCGCGGTCTCCCACGAGTGGGAGCTAGCTCAGGAAGTCCTTCAAGAGATCTTCATCCTTTGGGGAACACCACAGGTGGATCTGTTTGCAGTGAGTCAACAAGAAATGCAAATGGTACTGCTCCAGGGAATTTCCCCGAGAGGAGCTCTAGGAGATGCGTTTGTGGTGGACTTGGAATTTCCACTTCTATGTGCATTTCCTCCAGTCCCCGTCATTCCTCATGTAATAAGGAGGTTCAGAAAATTCCAGAAAACCATGAACCAGGTGGGTCCACTGGGCCAGGAGGACATGGTACCCAGTTCTTCTAGATATGTCCATCTGTCCTCCGATTTGTCTTCCACAAGGAGAGGACCTTCTCTCGGAAGAGAAGGGACAGGTTCTCCATCCGGATATCAGAACTCTCAAGCTTCACGCATGGTTTCTGAAAGGTTGAGATATAAAGATTGGGACCTCACGGATGACGTAATGGAGGTGTTGCCAGAAGACCAACCACCAAATCACTATACCGCTGCCGTTGGAACAAATTCTGCAGCTGGTGTAGAGATAAGACTATTGACCTTTTTTCATGCAGCACACCAATGGTATTATCTTTCCTATTATACTTAGCAAATTCAGGTCTACAAGTCGGCAAAATTAAGGGTTATCTCACTGCGCTATCAATTTTCAAACGCACGGCTGAGGATCCCTCATATTTCAAGATGCCTTTAGTCATTCAATTTCTGAAAGGCTTGACTGTCTACCCTTCAACTCCTTTTCAAGTTCCCCTGTGGGACTTGAATCTAGTTCTAAAATTTCTAATGAGCACTCCTTTTGAACCCCTCCATTCCTGCCCATTAAGATTTCTCACTCTCAAAACAGTTTTCCTAGTGGCTATAGCCCCTGCTAGAAGAGTGAGTGAACTACAATCTTGCAAACCTCCACATACTATATTCCACAAAGATAAGGTAGTCCTTCAAGTGAAGCCTAATTTCCCCCCAAAGGCTGTGTCAGAATTTCATATTACGCAGAAAATAACATTTCCTTCATTCTATCCTCCCCTCATCCTGGGAAAGATGAGGAAAGACTGGACAGACTTGATTCGAAGTGTGCTTTGAGTTTCTGCATTAGCAGACTTGCAAGATTTAGGTAAGCAGCCCAGTTGTTTGTGGGGTATGCAGGACATATACTAGGGCTAGCCATCACCAAACAAACAATCTCAAGATGGATAATTTTAACTATCCTAGAATGCTATAAATTGGTAGGGAAAGACCCCCCTCAACATCTAAGGGCTCATTCAACCAGGGGTATCGCAGCTTTGTCAGCTCTCCAGAGGGGAGTTCCAATAAAAGACATCTGTGCAGCTGCCACATGGTCGTCTGAACATAACTTTACAAAATTCTATAGACTAGACTCCTCCACTAGCCAAGAAACTAAATTTGGAAAAGCTGTATTGCACTCTGTACACTCCTAAAATATACTAAATTTGACTATTGCCTCATGTACACATTACTGCTTTGGGAGTCTATCAAAGATGAGGAATACGTGGGAGGACACAATCCATTTGAAGAAGTAGTTACTTACCGACTGTAATGTTCTTTCGACTGGATGTTCCTCCCACGTATTCCTTATCGCCCCTCCCATCCTTCCCTGCAGTAAAACTTCCCTTGTAGTTGCAGCCTGCGCTCCTTCAAGGGTACTAACCATCTCATACTGGACAAACATTGCACTTCAAAACGGAACTGAGCAAAGGACGCTGCGCGCAACTATTTATACCCATGATGATGTTGATGCCGACACAGAGGCCTCCGAGGGACATCGACTCGAGGGACATCGACGCGTAGGGGCCTCGACTGAAAAAGAAAATTCTGAGGCCAGCAAGCTGGAAATGAATATCAAAGATAAGGAATACGTGGGAGGAACATCCAGTCGAAAGAACGTTACAGTTGGTAAATAACTTGTTCTTTTAAGGGAATTCCTATTGGTTACAACCAAGGTCGAATCCCACTGAGCACCTGCCCAGTTGGATAAAGCCCTATCTTTGGAGATTTTCGAAAAATACCCACTATTTTCGGTGTGTCTGGGCTTATCTAGCTGATCAATTTCATCCATACTGCACTGTGGGATATTTTAACCCTCTAGTCCTTGCCCTGCAACATTACTGTGCACTGCTTGCATCAGAAACCTCAGAATGGCCGCTGGAAAGCATTATGCATGCTAGAAATCTCCCAGAAGTGAGCAGGAAACCTGAAAAATAGGCCGCCAATCCACTTTTGCCTTTGTCAGTGGTAACACAGGAGACCACTGCCAAAACCCATCATTTGGCTTCCCACAGAGGAAAATAAAACTATTTGAAAAAGCAGTCCTGCATTGCAAGAGAAACACAGAGCTGTTTAAAAATCAGTTTTTCCTTGACTGTGGAAAGTGCAAAAATCATGGTTCCCAAACATCACAAGAGATCCAACCTCCTTGTTGAGTGTGAAACATCACTGTGTATAAAGAATTCACCTAAGCACAATGTCAGCAGAAACATATTTGATCAGAAGAAAATCCACATTTAAAGATGCTTGCTTGGAAGAATGTCAAAAATGGGCGCAGTACCGCTACTCGCCTGTGTCAGAAGCTGGCGATTACTTAACCTGTCAATTTAAACTTATACATTAAGATCTAAGTATGGAAAAGAACTCCTATCAAAAGCAATAGAGGTGGATACAATTCAAAACTATATTTTAAAAAGGCTGGAATTAAGAGATTTGTGGATATATTTGTAAAAATGTAATTTGTATTTTAGGACAAGACTATTTAAACACGGTTTTAAAAGTGAGTGAAGTTAGCCACACTCAACTTCAAAGATTTTCCACACCTTCTACCCAACAAAAGAATCTTCCCCCCTGCTCTGCTGAGAAACTGGCAGGGGTGTGTCAAAGGAACTGCGAGGGGGACTTTGGCCTGTTGCTTTAAGTGGAGACAAAGGACTCCCGTGAACTGAAAGGAAATGCTAATTTGGGGCGTCAATAGAAACCAGCCCTGGCAGGAAGAAGTTCAAGTTACTCTCTGGCTCAGCCAAGCCTTGGAGGCAGGCCCAGACTGAGATGTGGATTTTAAACTGAAGAAAATGTATGTTTGAGGAAAAGACTTACAGAAAATTGTGCCGAACTGGCAAAAATATGGAATTTGGATGTTCTTAAAAAGAAAAAGTTGCTCACAAGTAGAAACTACCCTGGAATGTGTGCGATGTTCAGAGACTGAACCACGAAAATGTTGATATTGTAGCAATTGTGATTATGCTAGGAATATGAAAATTTACAGGAATATGCCCAGATGGTATGTCCATGTATGTGAGAAAACTGGTACAGAACTGAGAGTAACTGACCAAAAGCGCAAAAAAACTGTCATTTGTGAACCGAAGCTCTCCAGAAGATGGGACTTTGACAGACACGTGCCTTAATTAATCTGTAATGTAAATATGTAATATTAGCAAGTTTGGGATATTGTGAATTTTTTTAATGAAAAATAGATTTTCTGGTTAGACACAAAGGAGTTTTTTCTCCCTGGACCATAAACATGACACACTGTTTCCTTCTCGAATCAGGAGAGAGGGAATACTTTGGGAAATACATAAATAGGGACTGTTGAGGGCACAGAGGAAACGCACACAGTCACCCATCACTGATCTACTGGCAAAGCGCTCTGAAGAAGAACCCATATCCAGAACCCTGAAGCAAAAGGCCCAATCCAAAAAGCTGAACCCTTCTCAGCTGGCCTTTAGAATCTTGCAACCTGATTTTAACCCCAAACTTCCACGGGGCCCAACCAATTCAACATCCTGGCTGTGCTGTTTTGGCTGCTTCTTGCCAAGAACCCTTGCTAGAACCCAGAGATTCAAACCTGTCAGATCCAGTCCAGGAGGCCGTGCAGACCAGAGTGCCCTGCTGAGAGCAGAACCAAGCGCCTGAGACCTGTCCGGTGGCGAGCGAAATCCAGTCCAAACCTTTGACCCGATCTTGACGGCCCATTCCATACCCATAGTTGTGAGTATTTAGCATAGAACTGTCCATAGCCATCTCTTAGTTTCAAGTAATCCTATCCAACCCATTCCAACATAACCAGAACTGCATTGTAGAATCTCTTTTGTCTATCCTGACCCCTCTCATCCATATAATCCTGTGATAATTGTAGTGATAATCATCTTTACGTTCATATTTTTGCTGAAGAAGGCAAGTGTCGCAGCGGACAAAGATCAGACAGAGGCGCCTCTGGACTGGTGGCTGTACCGTTGGTATCTCGCATCTCCATAGCCTCCCTTAGTGTTAAGAAATCCTTGTTTGTAATCTTCAAAGCGCATCTTTCTTTTTGAAATCTTGACTCTTGAGAAAAATCGAACTTTACTAAAACCTCTAACTGTTGAACCGTATATGCTAGGAACGAAATTTAAATGTCAAATTGAAGCTAACATCCTCAGCTATCACACAATCTAAGAACCACACTCCAACTCCTTACAGTTTTTCCGCAATCGCATTTCTCGCGCGCTGACAAGTTTGCCACGATTCTGCATTTGGCTCAGTTTCATTCCATATATAATTGCTATTTCTTGCATCCAACCTCTGAATTCAATTTCATATCTGCCAGTCATTCAAACATCATTGCTAGTGTCTACCTGAACCTATCCAAAGCAGCGCCCACTAGTTTTGAATCCCATTTAGCGAATTAAAATTAATTTTTAGCATTTTGCCCATTCATTTCAGATCACATTCAAAAGCCATTGACCTGTTTAAAATCATTCCTGTTCTCTCTAAGCTTGCTGGGAAATTGGGATTGAATTGCATTGTTGATTGTATTCCTGAAACCTGTGTGTCCTCATTCCATCTCTTCATACTGCATATTAGGGGGGATTTAGTAGGAACAGGGGGAAAAAAAGATTACATTGTCTTTGATTGAATTCATATCAAGTTTTATTTCTGTGCTGCATTATTGCATTTTATTGAACCCACAGTTATTCTCTGCTACATTGTTCTTATCACCCATACTCCTATTGATTAAAGAGATTGTTGATTGTTGTGATATCGCCCATTGCTGATCAGTGTATAAGTATTAATAAGCGTGATATCTAGATATTGTTCATATTCATAAGTGTGACATATATATTTAATTCATCAAATAAATCTTTTAACTTTGCAAAACAACGTAATTCTTGGTTCAGTGAGACCGAGGGGGATTCAAAGAGAAGGGCGTTATATAAGGGTACATCATCCAGAAATAAAAACTTTTGACATAAAAATATATAAATTAAGGGTTCCAGCTGGGCATCTCACGCTAGGCATTGACTTAGTTGGAGTGCTGGGTTGAAACCACTTACAGCACCATGTGATGCAACAGTAGGTCACTGGAATGGTCTTACCAGTGGTTCTCTTCAGATGCCGACATTCCCAATTATCCTCCCCTTTATTATGATGGGTCCAATGTATTTTGCCATGAGCAATAGAAGGTTCTGGTCAGATTTGGGCTCAAGTCCATTTTTGCTCCATAATTTCTGTTATGAACTCATCCGTTATTGAGGGATATATTTTTTAAACGGGGCCAGATTCCTGAATCTGTAGATCTGTTACATGCCCCAATAACACATAATATGCGAAAGGTATTGAAATATCTAACTATTAGATCCTGCTTAGTTTTGTGTTATGGGAAATGCTTCACAGAATTCAAAGCTTTCGCTTCCTTAATCAAAGATTTGAAGTAATAGGCAACTTTAAAGGCATTAAGCTACTTTCATTTTTGCACAGTCATATGAATGTAACATTGGAATTTAGTTGCTGTGCACTGTAGGTCCCATCTAAGCTAAATATTCGGCCTCTTGGGATCTGATGCCATAAAAACAGACATGCACAGATGGTATTTTATGGCTGAACTATAAGTTAAAAGGTTTAGACAAAGCTGGCAGTTAATCCATGTAATGCATTATATTCTCAAACAAGTGGGTTACTAAGTGGTCGGTTGTGGGCCATTCTACTGGAGTCTGTCCTCTGTGTTTGTTGGGGAAAAAGGAGCAACCAACAGAGACTCTGCTGCAACGAGGTTTAAACCTCATTCTGAGCACCACGCGGGTAACAAGTGGGTTACCAAGTGGTCTGTTTTGGTCCTTTAATGGACTGTTGTGACCTGGAGATCTTGAAGTCAACTGCGGTTTTTCTTCCATGCTTTGAACTTGGCCGACTGACCTGCCTTCCTGTCTCAAAGCACAGTAAGACTTGATCCATCATTTCTAACTAAATACACTATTTTTGTTTGCTTGGAGGCTGATTGTTTGCTGTGCGGCAAATATATGGTGAAAGTAAGCACTAAACAAGTTTTGCTCATAACTCCACTGTAAAAATGGCATATAACTTGAGGAAAGCTAAGCTTTGCAATAAGACTGGCAAAAATGACAAAACTAAGCAGGTTCACACCCTTGATACGGGCACAAAGGTTGAAGGGGGAGAAGTGGAAAGTGCCGAGCAGAGGAGAAACCGATAAATAATAAATAAATAGTGACATCAACAGAAGTGTTAGTGCAGCCAGCAAATGGCAAGTGCTGAGATTAAGACAGCAGACAGGGTAGGTCTGAATAAGTGCGGGCGGAAAAGGTGGTGGTGCTGTATGGATACAGATACAGACCCCAGTGCAGGGAGAGGCCCAGGAGGCAGTGCACTAGGGTGGCAGGATGAGCAGGAACCAAAGGCCCAGAGGAACAGAGGGTGTCCAGGGGTATGGTGTCTAGAGAGAACAGTTCAGCAGGGGATAGGTGGGGCGAAAGCAGAGGCAAAGAGGAAGGTCTTGAGGAACTTCCTGAACCAGAGATGGTTTTCCTCAAGTTTAAGAGTGGCAGAGAGACTGTTCCAGAGGGACATAACCTACATTGTAGCTCTAATAGATCTGTGCTTATTATTGACAACAATAACTCACGTTTGGACCTCTGCTATACTTTACCTAGGAAAACGCAATCAGTGACTGTAAATGATTCTGAACTTGCTGCACTTTCACACTTTCACATCTTTCACAATTAACTGCAAAGTCGCAGTCTCCTCAGCGAATAACGGGGCACAGTCAATGTATGCCCACCACTCCAAATGTATTCCCGACATCGAAGAAGAAGCTCAAGGGGAAACAAGCCATGCTGTAAGCCCTGCGAAGCTGCAAATGTCAGTAAAACTAGCTCAGTATCTAATCTAAACACAGGAGCTTTGGAATTTGCTGTTAAGATCTTACTAAAATTATGCAGCCGGATCCATGAAAATGTGAAACCGGATGACACTTTATTTAACTAATCTGCAAGCGCAAAACATGGCTATTGCAAACGGGAAAAACACTAAAATACAAGGAAGTATTGGCGAGGCTATTGGCAGCACTGTGAATGAAGGTGATCCAAACCGCGTCTTCCATGTGGTGGAAGAACTGGTAGAAGCCTAGCCCTGCTCACCTAGTAATCTTAAAACTCGTAGGGAGAGGTGCCAGGCAAAGTGCGCAGAACAGCTTGTAGTGAAAACCCTGCCATCAGTACCACGATTGGGAGTTATTAGTGAAAGTCAAATCAACTATAGTCTCGTCCTTGTATATAAAATCTAAAACCAAAAAGAAGAGACTCGCGGAGGAAAAAAAGACAAAAGCGAAACGCAGGCACATTAACTAGCTGGCTAGTCAAAGACAACCCTGTGCACATCTCCAATATAGCAGAAGTAACCAACTTGCAACCACAAAAAGCACTACCTAAAATCGCTGCTTGATCGACACATAGAGGACGAAGCAACTGTAAAAATGAATCATAAAGAAGACAAAAAGGTGAAAGACCTAATAACCCTTCTTTGGAAATCTTGTCTTCTATTGAGCCAGAAAACTGAGACCCTAAAATTCGTACAATCTGCCCGGTGAAGGTCACTAAGGATATCAAAAAACGTAACCGATCACCGTTCTTGAAGATTCTGGGAAATATACCCACCTAAAGGATACTGCACACAAGTGACTTCGACTACGTTGAACAGTTGACTGGAAAAATGGGCTTGTCACGAATACACTGTGGCCTTACAGAAAGTGCAACAATGATCAGATCACACTTAGCTACTATGGAAACCTGGGGTTATACCTTGGATCCCAAGGAGCCTAACGCTGTTGTCACCTTGTTCGAATCTATGATGAGTTTTAATGCTGGATTAGCAGCTGCAAAAAAGTAACATTGTTTTGTCATCTTCTAATGTGGAGAATGACCAGGTTTGTGAATAATTAAAGAGTTTCCTACCCAAGTCACATGTTATAAATAACTGATTGCTAAGGATGTCCAGGCTGCTGGAGCATGATAACTTCATGCTCCAGGAGACTTGGTTGATTGAGCCTATTAGTATTGATGGGTATTGCTTGTTTCAAGAACCAGTTGTCGCGCTTACCTCTGGTGCCCTGCAGGAGTGCCTGGTACTGCAGTGTGGCCCCTGCGCTGGTCCCCTTCGCCCAGTCGTGTATCCCAGCCACACCTTCCCCCACCGGCTGGATGGAGCGAAACCCTCCAAGAGACCGTGAGGTTGGGAGGGGGCCTTTGTGTGTTCAGAACTTCTGGTAGTGATGATCTGGGGGAATGCCGGATTTACCTAAGGAAGAACACAGGGTAAATCTACTGTAGAATAACTGGAGCTCCCCACCTCCCTTCTATCCCCTTAAGGAATGAGGCTGGCTGGAGCGCGTGAGCACGGCTCACCTGTGATTCTGTAATGATGACTCTGGCTTCTGAGATGGACGTTCCCCAGGTTATTCGTCGAAGAGATGCGAGCAGGGAATGCAAAACAGGTAAGTGTCTCTGTGATCGCCACTGCGTGTTGGGCGTGGCGCCGAACAGGTAAGTCTCTTTGCCGATCAAAGGGGGGCTGGCACTGAAGTGAGATGGTTTTCCCGATGTGGGTCTACCACTAACGATCTTGTGTCCTTCTCCCAAACCAGGAGCAGAGCAAACGACGTTGCATCAGCGGCGAAGAACCGAGAGAAGAGGACTGAGTCTCAAAACACAGGTGAGTTCTTAAGAGGAGTTTTAAGGTGCGAGGGGAAGGAGGCTGTATTCAGATCCTCACCCTGTTGCTTGCTTTCTTACAGGGCATCGGTACAAGAAGCGGGACTGGCCTCGGCGACGAAAGACAGGATCACACTCCGAACAGAGGTGCAAGGAAGAACCAGAGAATACAGTGGAACTGTGGTAGCCAGGATGCCGAAGGCCCGTGGAGCAGGACGGAAAACAGGATACTGAAGATTTCTGAGGATGCAGAAGAACCGAAGGGTCCTGACAGGATACTGAAGGATGCTGCAGACCAAGAAGTTTAACGTAGAAGATGCTGAGCGCAGGAGCGGTACGCGGAACACTTCTCTTGCTAGGAGCAGATGAAACGCTAAGCACAGGGTGCGGTCTGGGGCACGGCTTTATAGCCCTGAGCCACACCCTGTCAGAGCTAGATGTGCTGGGGCATTGGCTTCTTGCACGTGCCAGGTAATTCGCTGCATGTGCCGGGCTTGCACGTGTTTAATGTTCCTTAGCTCATGCTGGGCGGTGCCCTCCCTGCCTTCAGCTCTTCTTCATGGCTGCAACTGGGTCACGCCCACCCGCACGTTCGCGCCAGCCTGCCAGCATCCCTGTCCACCGCCTCCCTAGTGTACTACAGGAGGATACCCCCTTCCTATTAACCTGCCACCCCCAGGCCCTCAACGGGATCGTGACACCAGTCAAGAAAGGCTTGAAAGGCCAAGGCTGTGCCTCAGAGGGCCTAATAACTGGGGTAAAATCAACCATTGAATAGTTTTCTAGGTGAAAGCAACTGTAATCTGCCAGCAGTCAGGGTCACTTTCAAATTTAGCACTTAATGTAGAAAGCCGATGTTATTAAATGTGACTCACCCGCCGGGGCGGCTGTTTACAGATGGACTATTCACATGTATCAATGCATTGTTCTTAGATTGTGTAGGTAGTCTAAGAAATCTAACAATGGGTAGAGACTTAAATGCTTGCTGTTATGATAAAGAGACTCTTACTGCAATGTCTTTGGTATGTGCTCACTATTGCCAAAAATGCCAAATAACAGTAACAAGTGGATCTCTTTCCTTAAAGATTGGGAAATGACAGTCTTAAATGGCCGTACTAGGGGAGGACAATCTGGTCAGGGTACCTGATGCTGTGGCAAAAAATGGGCAACAATGGAACTAGTCTTGGAGTTGGTGGTGATACCTAATGTAAACCGCGATCATGCTAGATTAAAACTTACTATGGCTCTTCCCTTTTAGAAACCTATGCTAGCTAGCACAAGAGGTATTATATGTAATCATGCTGGAAACCAGATATATTGGTCAAAATTTGAAATGGTTAAAATTACCTGTATTATCTATGACCCAATTTACCACTGTAAAGTAACCTTTAGACCATTCAAGACTGATGAAATTGAGAAATGGCTGGCCAGACTTGTAGCTAGAATTGTGACATCTGGCCATACATTAACATCTGGCTATTGATAAAAAGCATACAAGACCATTAGATATTATGAACCGTTATTCTAAGCGGAAGATGCAGAGGGAGATTTGCCATCTTAAAACTCTATATTGCTCCCTAGTAGAAAGACCGGCACAAATATGCAAAGTAAAGACCGCATATAAAATTGAAAATGTTTGGTAAACCATGTTGAATGGCAAAAGCTGATTGGTGCTCTTAGTGGTACAGATATACGCACTATCTGGCAAATTCTTACTTTGGTCAAAGGCCCTTAGGAGAAACAGCTGATCCACCCAATAAGCGAGGAGACATGTATAAAGTACGGGATCTAAAAATGGGAAGTGCTGAGGGTCCCGCAAAGCTTGAGCCCGCGTTGAGAACCTGCTGGCCTTTGGGCATTAAACCTGCAACGTTAAGAGAATTGATCCTCAAACTTAAGAACTCTAGGGCACCTGGTCCATATGGGCTAGCAAATATAGTCCTTAAGAGGGACCCACGTGGTTGTGCCCCTCATATTAGCTACATTCTTTGAAAGGGTCTGCAGAGGTCAGCAAATTCCCAAAACTTGGCAGCAATCTATAATGATACTGAAAGCGTCCCCAATGAGGTAGAAAACCCCCCGTAACGAGAGGCAATAAAGGACACACCCCAGGAGGGAATGAGACCACGACCAAGTGCGGGTGAAGTTAAAAGTTTTTTATCTAAATCAAAATAGGGCATGCAAAGGACTCTGCAAACTCCGAGAGCGCTCTGTCTGACACTAGCAAAGACAGTCAGTTATATTACAAATGCACATCATGCATGAGGTAAGCTATAAGGGCAACACAGTCTTAGGGATTGGATGGCGATGGCTAGCTATTATGTAGACTATAGGTTCGGTGCTCCATGATTGGCAGAGATCCACGTGGTGGCATTGCGACGTGCTTGGGTCAGCTGGGCTCATCGAGGTGGGGCTCTCTGGCGCGGGCTCTCAGTGGAGATTCACCATGATAGTTCTAGAAACTTGCCCTTGTGGCCTTTCATACCCATTCATCACACTCAGTTATACCAAGTTGTTTTAAAACTTCTAACACGTTAACCTAATGCCTAGGTGGGGACACAGGAAAACAATATGGAATACGAGGCTGATTCCATACATCATGCAAGGGGTCCAGTCTCGTGGGTCTGGGTGTCTTTTCAGGGGGCAAGGGTTATGCTATCTTCATCATTTTACTCTGTTTGATGCAGTAAATGATGACTCTCGGCGATGTTTGCACAGGGGATGGTTAACTGCCTTTGTGGTCTGTTGGATTTGGGGCGAACTGGGATACCATTGGGTCAGTGTGGGGCACCAAGCTGGCACCTCAAAGGCGGTGAGATTTAGGACCAGGTAGCTCATAATTCATTTGGCCTGGCCATGGCGGTCTCTGCCATGGGGGAGGTAAATACTTGAAGCGGGTCCAGCAGGAATGTGGAGAGGTGAGGCTGTGCTGCTCGAACACCAGCAAGCCCCTGCGGGCCTTGGCGGGAGGAGGGGGAGATGGCCTTGTAACTCTGAGCAACTCTCTATCCACGGGCTGCACACTATACCATTGGAGGGGACGAATGTTGAAGCGGGGAGCATTAGGAAAATTACACATTTCTGGTGTTTACATTGTATACATTACTAAGTTCATGACAATGGGAGTTTTTCAATATCACATACAGTACATAATATTAGTCGGTCTTAATACTTGTAATTCATGAGAAAGGCGGACAAATAACAAAACATGAGGTAGTGTCAGGTTAGGTCATACACTCAGGAGCATGAAAGCAACATGTTAATCTAACGTTTCAATTATACTACAAACTGATTCGATACCCTGTATAGTTTTCATGTAATACATACATCATACACGAGCATTTTATGTATTGCTTTTTCAATTATCCTTTTTATAATAGCAGCAAACATTGGTTGGCATGGGGTAAATATATCGAGTAGTTATACACTGTCTTGGAACATGAAGGCATCTTGGGGGTGTACGGGGTCACTTTGCTTTAACATAAGTAGTTTGTATTCTACATCTACCATTGATTATTACTCACTTTTTAGCAACAGGAATAAGGCTGAGAGACTCAAGGGTTTAGTATGTCTCGTTAACACTTTATCAGCAGAACTGGGCAGGGGGGTCAGGAACACCATATATTACCTGTGCAGCGGTTAGGCGTGGGGTCGGGGATTGTTTGAGGGGGATGGATTTTGTTCTTTTCCAGACTCCAACTAAGAGTCCGGTCATTCCTAGGGCAATGATGTACTGCGGAAGGTAAATGATAGTGTTTGTTCTGTTACTTGTTCATGTCTAGTTGCTCGTGGGAACGGGCTTTCAGCGGTTCTGCCATGGGGTGGAGGCTGGGGGAAGTGCAGGCCTCTCCGTGTGCGGTCAAGTGGGGGGCCGAGCTGCAGTTTTGTATGCCAGCTATTCTGCATGGGCCTGGGTTCAGTACACTTAAAATGGAGTCTTGCTTATTACAAAATGGTGTCTGTGATGCCAGGCTACTGGCCGTGCAGCCTTGCATGTCAATCCGCAGCCGCCCTGCCTCCCAGGCCCAGGTGCATGGGGGGGTGCCGACGAGTCATGAGCCTCATGTAGGTGGGCAATGCAGGGGAGGGGGGGTCTTACAGACCTTTCCTTCGATACAATACCTATATATAAAAAAGGAGTAGATCCCTTCCCGAGAATTATAGATTGCTGTCAATGTTAGATATAACAGGAAAAGGTCTTTGCTATGGTAGTATTGAAAGAGCTGCAAGCCTGGGCAGAGGAAGAACGTTGTGACCATTTGATCCAGAGGACAAGAACAAAGGACGGCGCTTGTCTATACATCACCAAGTAAATTGGTCGTTGCTGTGGAGCAAAATGGAGATCTTAGGCTGCCCTCGGTGGCTGCTTTCCATCGTTAAATTGCTACACAGCAATACGATTGCAAGCGTTCGCTTGAGAAACGAGGGCCAGATAATGCCACCTATACGAATAAGCAGGGGAGTCAAGCAACATTGTGTGCTGGGTCCCCTGCTGTTCAATCCATATTTGGCTGATCTGATCGAGCGGTTATCAAACTCCTCAAATTGCTCTCCTAAGATCAGTGTTACCAGAGTCTCTAGCATATTATATGCTGATGACTTGGTACTACTTAATCACACCTACACAAGGATGAAATCTATGTTTCACAAACTGTTTCATTACGCTGACCAAAATGAGCTATCGATAAACCAAGACAATGTTAATTACAACCAGGACGATGAACAGAGCTGTGCTTATTACCCCACAAGGACTCGTAGAATATGTAAATCCACTACCCATACTTACGCTTGCAGGTCAATGTATCGGCTGACTATAGCTCTGTCAAGCAGTTAAACATTAGAAAAGCCAAACAGCTATCCTCGCTTTTCTATAGATTTGCTAATCAGACAGCAGGATACTCGCTGGAGGGAATCTTAAAGCTATATCATCAATGCTTTTGTCCCTCTATCCTACAAGGACAAGAGGCGCTGACCATGGATAATGTAGTCTGGCTAAATCGCCTTGAAGGTAGATTCTGGATAACAATGTTAAAACGCGGGCCTTCCACTCAGATGGAACAGCTTAGATTGGAATTGGGGTTGGTATCTCTGGGAGGTCGGGTCCAAAGAGAACGTGGGGAGCTATTTATTAAATCTATTGTTACTCCTAAACTCCTGCTTTTGAAAGTAATGGGCGCTGTTGGTGATGGAAAATCAGCCAGCCGAAGCAGCAATTATCGAGGATCTAAATTTTGCAATTTTCTAGCAGAAAAACTGGGACTGGAAAAACAAAATTGGAATTGATTGAGATACTTAAAGAATCCTTTAAAAAGAAATTAGGTTGATGGGATTGGAACAAATATCATATATGCAAATTAAAGAGCCATAAACATATATCTAATGTTATACTTCACATTCTACGTGCTCAGCTCTGTATACTCCAGTGCACCAACTCAGCAATTTAATAATTTAATATTGCACCTTCGAGTTAATCAGCTGCCTGTGTTATCGGTTCTCGGACCTCAACTGAAACTGCTACCTTTAAATCAAAGATATTGCATAATCTGTAAAATGACTGACATTGACGAAACAGCCAAACATTTATTTACAGAGTGTAAGAGTCTGGGACCCTCATATATGTGCACATGTGAGTATTTTGTACATAATTGCGTAACTATTAGGCCCAATGAGTTTGGGTGTTATTACTCTCCATCAACTTCTTTACAGATTGCACTCTGTCGCGTATAGCTCATAATTGAAAAACATAATGTTTGAGTAAGTGGAAGGAACTTAATGTAATTTCTTAGACTGTCGTTGTTGCACTATTGTAGCATTGCATTGCTATTGTATTTAGTGAATCTTGCCATCGGAAAAAAGGGAGCAGGTGTGTATGTATATATGTGGGTGTGTACGAGAGTGCACGCATATATGCACGTGTGTATACGTACATGTACGAACTGTTATGTTGACTGCTGTTGTGTGAATGAGTATGTTTGTATATACATGCTATCTTTTTCCTTGTCCTACGATAAGGAGTAGATGTGTATTGTGATGTTATGCTGTGTTGTTGTATTATTGTATGTATATATGAACATAATTGTACATGATATTGTATTTTTTGTAAGTCTAAATGACTATGTACAAATAAATATTAGCATTATATTCTGAAAAGACCGTTCCATTTCTTATGACCAGGCCTAGTCTATAAAAGCGCTCTTACACTGCAAAGTGCTCTGTACACCTTAATGATTGGCCTGTATTGTACCAGATGGTTTAACTTTGAACTTCATTGCCTTGGGGACGGATTTTCAATGAATACAGGCTGGGCTTTCACCTTGAATAACATTTGTCCTTTTAAAGTGACACGCAGAATAGAACACAAGCCAATTGTCTATTTCTCTCTTAATTCAGCGATTTATAATGTGAGGTAATAAAGTAGGTATCATGGCTGGTACAATTTGACTTGAATGTTCTGTCTTTCACGGTTTGTGAATTATTATTTAATGGGATTGCACAAAAAGAGCACTTTTAGTTTAAACATTTTGCTTAAGAACCATTTCATGAGATAATACAGTGCATATTACAACATTGGCTTACACATGTTGCTTCAGGAAACGTACCTTATAGAGGTGAACAATAATGCACAATACATCAGTTTAATGAGCGCGTGTTCCATTTCCATTAAATATATTCTAGAAATCGTACTCGCCTATTGTCCAGCAAAGGATCCGATTCACAGCAGTTAAAAAGCAACAGCAGAGGTGCTATTTTCGTGTGTCTCAAGGTAAAGGTCGAGGATGGCGAAACCACCCAACCTCAGTGCTATCGCCCACACTGGCAGCAAAGCCACTTTCACTTGGGCTCTTTGGACCACATATGCCTAAAAATGATTACTCATGTTTACTCACTCCTATTGCTAAAAAATACTTCTACAGAATCTCCATACATTTCTGATGGCCCCTCCAGATCCACTGCTGCAAGGGGAACCGTCCCTGCTCTCAATCAAGGTAGCAATGTAATGTGTCCTACCTTCTTTTTTTAAATTCTTTTTTTATTTGATTTAATTGTATAAAACAATTTTTACAAAACAAGATTCCCACATTAACTGTTGTAAATCCATAACACTTTCGCTCCTCATCCAGCTCCAAATTCCAGACCAAATTCTGAATCAAATTCAAAACCCCGTGGGCATGCCGCGCGGAGTAGGAACTAGAGATGGAGGGTGCAGAAAGTGAAGAACTGTAAAGAAATCGAAGTCGAAAGATGGAGAGGTGGGAAAAAGGATAACCGCCCTGAGAAAAGAAAGGCAAATGCTAGCGTGGTGGCATTTGCATTCGAACCGAACAGTCTCGGCCCTCAAGTGAGTAAACCGATGCCTCGAAAGAAACCCACCACCGCAATAACCCAAGTGGTTTTTTCCCCACTCATGAGCCGGCACCACCATTCCTCTTCATCATACAAGTGCAGATTTTCGAACAAGTGACCCAGGTGTATCAAACGGGGGCCGCGACCCCCAAGCAGTTTAGCAGAAGGTGTCTTATAGTTTCCGCCATCTCAGGTTGCTTGCAAAATCTGCAAGCTGCACCCGCTGCCAATTTTCTTCTTGCCAAGACTTCCCTTGTATGAAGAATGTTAAGTCGGATTCTTAGAAAGTTCTCCCGGAGCTTTTGGCCCGGGCCTTTTATCAAGTAAGCCTTTAATTCATTCACTTTTGACATCTGCAGAGGAAGTTCTTTCATCGATTTGGAGGCTGCTGCTTTTTCCAGGGTATCTATCCAATCTTTCTCCATAAGGCGTTGTTTGACCTTTGATGGGTTGTGGATTAGTTCCTCTTTAGAGCTACTGACCTCATGTAGCAGTGAATTGATCTTGGCTGCCCATTCCGATAGCATGTTGCAAGACCCCAGTTGTATTTCCAGCTGTATTTCTTTCAGAATCAAAGGAGGTTCTGGGAGTAAGGTCTTTCTGAACAACATGATTTTGTTACGGGCCACGATAGAACCCAGTGATTGTAATGAAAGTTCCCTTCTTATTAGGAGAGTTGGAAGTGAATCAGGAAGATTGAGAACCTTTCTCCAATAAAATCCTTTCAATTTTGTCCAGAAGGATGCTGGAAGATTAGCGAGGGCTTCAGCCCCATATGTGAGACTTGAGGTCACTTTCGACTTGTAGAAGATCAGTAAAGGCGCCATTGTAAAATGACAGTACTTATTTGCCCACGCCCGCTATGTAAGATGAGCAATCTTGCTTTTGTCATGATGCTTTCCTGCATCAGCGTTTCCTTTCTGCTTTTGTTTATGATAACGCCCAGGTATTTGAAGTTGTTCACTAGTTCAATTTGGGTGTTCTCTACCGACCATGAAAATTTCTCCGGCTCCCTTTTGTTTCCACCAAAAGTCATGATCTTGGTTTTTACCAAATTCATCAAAAGCTGGTTCTCTTTAAGATAGACGTCTAGGTTATTTATCTGCCTCTGAAGGCCAATTGGTGTCACATCCATAAGGATTATGTCGTCCACATATAATTGCGAAATTTTGCTGCTTCCAAATGTTGGGGGGAACATCCGGACTCTGTCTTCGCAGTCTTTATAGTCCGCCGTATATGCGTTATACAAGGAAGGAGCTAGGGGGCACCCTTGCTTTACCCCTTTTCCTGTCTTAATCCAAGTCAAAAGTAGGCCCTGGTTGTTCAGCCAGACACACATTGTGGTTTCGGTATAAAGGGCCTTTATAGGGTCCAGGATCCTTGGGGGACAGGCATGCCGCTGTAGTTTTGACCATAATAGTTGCCTGTCCACCCGGTCAAAAGCCTGGACCAAATCAATAAATGCCATATAGATTTTAGGCCTGCCCTTGAATACTTTAGCTTTGAATGTGCTCACTACCAAGATGTTAACCGTAGTTCTGATGTTTTTCACAAAACCAGCCTGTAAAGGATCAGACAATCCAGTCGTGGAAATCCATCTTCGAAAGTTGTCCAGGATTAGTGCACCAAAAAGCTTTCCTATGGAGTCGAGTAAAGCGATCGGGCGGTAGTGTGACGGGTTGTCTTTGGATCCCTTTTTAAAAATAGGCACATGACCGCTTTTTTACAGGAGACTGGGATGGTAGAGAACTGTACACATTTTGAAAAGACCTCCTTTATAAACAAAGCCCAGTACTCAATGTTGTTTTTTATGTCAAAGTTTGTTATACCATCCGGGCCTGGTGCCCTAGACCCATTGTGATGGTTTATTTTCCATTTAATTGTGTTCAGATCCAACGGAATTGCCCACTCTTCCTTTGGGCTTGATGCGTGGTTCTCTTTGCCAGTATCCAGGATTCCATACAGTTCTTCAAAATGAGATATCCATTTTTTCTCACCGATTGAGTTTTGTAATGCCTGGTTCACTATTTTGGAATTGCCCTTTATTAGTGACCAAAACTCTCGTGCCTTGTGCCCACAAATGGCACAGAGAATGTTTTCCGCGTCTTCCTGTGTCCGCTGGGCTTTAGATGATTTTAACCAAGATTCATAAGATCTTACTGCAGTGGCCGCTTCTTCCTTTTTTTTATGGAGATTGATTTTGCTGCCTCTCGTTTTAATTTTCTAACCCACTTTCTTCGGGCAACCAGCTGTACGTTGTATGCATGTTGTAGTGCATTATTTCCCACTTTTCCCACTCCTTTTTTTCCGTTGGTGCACTGTTAGGAGAGGTGAATAATCAACCAGGTTAGCAGGGTTTGAGAGGTCGACCGAACTGCGATCCTTGTATTGCTTCATGAGTTTGATGATTGCAGCGTCTGACAATCTTAACCTAGTACCGGTCTGATTCGGGACTAGGTTCGGGATACCGTGGACCGCCTCTTTTCTTCGTGAATACCATGAGAAAGTTAGCAAGTTATGGTCTCTGTGCTGTGTCCTGCTGACAAGAAAGGATTCGAGCAGTGGCAATAAGCTTCGGGAGACCTGGATATAATCGATCGTTGCCACCTGGTCCTTTCTCTCCCAAGTGGGGATGACTTCGGTCGCCACCGCCTTCCGCTGCTTGAGGTTATGCATCTCTCTAGAGTTCAATAGGTTGTTCCACAGGCTATTTCTACTTTGGGGAGAGTTGGAACGCTGGGATAAATCGATATCTGGACTTGAACGAAGTCAAAAAGGCGTCTATTAGAAACTCCACTTGAGAGAGGAAATAATCGTTTGTCACTCGCTTCGGGTTCCAATAAGTGTTAATCAGCAAGATCTCTGCGCTTTGATTAGATTCCAGGGGACTTTCCCACCTTTCCCACCTTTCCCACTCCAGCCAGAATAAATTCAGATGCCATAAGCACCTTTGACAATGTCAGACCAGAGACCGCTCTTATGGCAGTAATAAGGCCAGATCTAGGCCTACCCATCTCACCTTTATGGGCCGGTGAATGCGCCAGTTGAAATCCGTCCAGCGTTGGCTTTTCGATTAACCAGGTTTCTTGCAAGCATAATACATCGAAATTCCCAAAATTAACATCGGACGTGATGGTTAAATGAGAGAAGCCCCTGGTGTTCCATGAGCCCAGTTTCAGAATCACCTCGAGGCTCTCGAAGGGGGCTGATTCCAACCGTGAAGTATCACGGAAAGGACCATCTGGTGGCTACTTCCTTCTCGCTTGAGGCTTCGGGGTGCCCCTGCTGTATCTACTTCCCTCCTCGCAAGGAGCTATTTTCCTTGCAGGACTCCTGTCACGCTTCATCGCCTCATCCACTTTTTCCACCTGTTGGAAAATTCTACGAGAGGTCTTAGCCATTGGATGAGATGCAGGTGAATGACGCCTCTCCGGGCTCACTCTCCTATGTGCATCATGTCGAGTACTGGATTGGTGTGTTGCTCCAAAATCCTGGGTTTCAATGTTTTTGATAGGGACATCGCCCCTAAATCTATTCGTTTGATGGGGGCTACGATGGATGATTTCCTGATGTCCAAACCGGAAGGTGGATGGGCAGTGAGGAGCCCGTACCTGTGAAGACAGGGGCGATGTTTTTCCCTCCGTTGCCTTCGTCAGGTCAAAGCCAAGATCGTGCAAATTACCTCTTGCACTCCATATTTGCTGTTGGATATGGTTAGACCCTATATATTCTTCCATTGGGATTAGGTTCTAGGATGTTTATATCTTTTGTGATGTTAATTTGGGGCAACCGAATCTCCTGGAACAATTTGGTTAAGGCCTTACGATTCAGTGTCCAACTGTCCTGTTTTTCGTGTGTCCTTTGCAATTTGAATGATCTTGACAAAGTTTCCCTTTGCATAAATGAAGGGGAACAATTTGAGTGGTTTTCTCGATCGGCCTGCCTGGCTGAAGGAGGGATCTGATGTTTTCGAAAGAAGGACTCCTTTCTATCTTGCTGTGCCCAGGCTGTTTTTACAGCGGTAGGATAAATTCCCTGCTGTGAGTCAAGGTGATTTCCTTCACCTCAATGCTTCCCCTGTTGCCCTTTTCTCTGTCACGGACCCAACTTCAGGCTTTCTCTTATTTGAGGGCCGCGGCAAGGTCGAGGGGGAATCTAGGAGCAGGGCCTTTGATTTTGGTTCTTCCACTTCTGTTATCTCGACTTTCTGTTTTTTTTTCTTTTTTGTTGGGTGGCCAGCAGGATTTCTGACTCTGATTCTTCGACCGTATATATGGTCATATTCATTAGGTCAATTGAACTACAAGAGACCTCTCGAGACCTAACAGGGCTCAAGGAAGCAGACCGTGATTTAGCCGATGACTTTAGTTTGAACACTTTTTTATTTTGGGTTGGCGGAGTATCTTTTTGTAGATTGCTAGGCCCACTTTTCTCAGGCTTGTTTGTGGGCACAGTTTGCTGAGTTGAGTTGGTTTTCAAGACCTCCTTACGTCTGCAGACCGGTTCGCTGAATCCTTTATGTTGAAAGATTTCAAAAGTAGAGGGAATTTTAACTGTAGAAAAGTCTATTACACTTGCGACTGGTTGGATAGATGCATTCTCTGGAAGGACAAAAGCCACAGACCCATTTTTCTTTGATGTTTTACTTGTCAGGCCCCGCTGGGGTTGTCCCTCCTTTGAAAGCCGCTCCATCTGCACTAAGCGCTTCACGGGAGGGGAGGAACTTTCTAGTGGCCGGCCAGCTTGTTCATCCTCCGTAGGGAAGTGGTTGCCTTGCTCCGCCGAGTTCCGTGGATCCCATTCGGTCGTTTGTGTGCCTTGTGAACATGCAGGACTAATCCCGTTTGAGGAACGGTTGCTCCTTCCAATAAGGAGACTGGTCGCTCGCTGCCGATAGACC
Organism: Ambystoma mexicanum; assembly: GCF_040938575.1. Classification (NCBI taxonomy): domain Eukaryota; kingdom Metazoa; phylum Chordata; class Amphibia; order Caudata; family Ambystomatidae; genus Ambystoma; species Ambystoma mexicanum. The sequence continues at coordinate 1,141,342,946 of NC_090921.1, read as the reverse complement.
CTTGTAATCGCGCCTATGCTGTTGGTAAGCGGACATGAATGCCTCTAAATAGTTCAGTTTTGTGTGCATGTATGCAATCAGAGTAGTTTGGTCTTTTAAAGTATCATTGATTGCTTCATATAACTTCCCAAAAGGGGCCAGAGCAATGGTAACTGTGGACAGAATGGTCATGGGGTACAGTTTTGTGGAAGGGGTTTCATTCGCTAACCTGGGTGTAATTTCGCTTAGGCGTCTGGGGGGCAAGGGGGACCCACAGTTTTGGATATAACCCATGCCTTTGTCATTTGGGTATCCTCCCCACCCCTTTGGTGATTCCAAGCTGGAGTTAAGAGGCCGGGGAGGGATAGGTGAGGCCGCTTTGAGGGCCGGAGGAGAGCCGGTTTCTGAGGTCCGGGGCAGAAATACCACACCCCCTGGGTCCCCCGCCGGACTTGGTCCCCCTGCCTGCACGCCCGTGCGAGGCACAGGCAACGCCCGGGCCCCCTGCCCCAGGGAAGCCATCTCGGGGATCTGATGGACTGGAGCACTCAGCCTTTTATTCGGAGATCCATTTTTTCCCGGGACCAGGGGGGCGGTCCCCAGGGCCCCCTCCACCGGGAGAGCTGCACCATGGCCCCGCTGATTCGGAGTAGGCCTCGTGCTATGCAGGCCACTTTTTCCGCCAAGGTGGTTGAAGTCAATTGCACTCCTCCCCGTCGGAGCGTTGAATCCCATCTTAGTTGCTTTAAAGCACCGACTCCCTTGGGAGGTCAATTGTGATGACTTGTTGGCGTTTTTGTCTGCCAAAAGTGACGTTTTAGGTGGTAAGTTCAAGTTCGAGAGGTGCGTGGCGGTGTCTTCAACAATGGCCAATAGCTCCGTGTCTGATACGTCCTGGCGGTCTTCGCATTCCAGTCGTATTTTTTTGCCAAAAAACTCTTTCGATGTTGTCATAGAAATCACGCTGTGAGGGTTTGCTGGCCTTTTGCTCCCCACCAGCCCTCTTTTGTAAGGTGCTTTCGCCCTCGCCATCCTGCGTGAAATCATCTTTTGGATGCCTCCTAGTGTTTTCGGCAAAATGTCATGATTCAGATCGCCACTTACTAGCGGGGAATCCAAGCCCTGCGCGTCAGTGGGGGGTGCACTGGGTGAAGTTTGCAAGGATTTAGAGGGGCTAAGGCTCCGCTCTGGATTTTCAGGCCGTGAAAGGATCGATGGATCGAGGCCACTTCCTTCTTCCAATGCGGGCCCCACCCTCGCTGCCTCGCTGAATTCCCCCCCCCCCCGCCGAATGCACTTCGCATGCAAGATCAATCAGCTGGGAGGAGGATTGAAGAGCGTCTATTCCCGGGGGCGTCTTTAAATCCTCTGCTCCCTCAGTGTTGTGGATCATGATCACAACCTGCTCCCCCGACTGGGATGGCAGAGCTGGACTTGCCCGGGGTGCTTCCCTGTCACCAGTACTCGAGTCCAGGTCCGGGGAAGGCCTGGGCAGTCGAGACGGCGTCAAGCAGCCATCGCCCTCGGTGACCCGTAAGGGGGTCTTTGATCGTCCAGAGTCTATCGTCTGCACCACCTGACTGGGCAGTGAAGCCGACTCCAACGGTAATGGGCGGCTCTGGTCTATACCCTGCCCTGAACCCTTTGGCAAGAGTGAGGGAGAAACGCAGGGGGAGAACCACTTGAAGAGATTGCAGAGAAGCGCTGGGATCCCGCCCCGCAACGACCGCCGTAGGAGACGGCGTGCAGTTCATACCCAATGATTCTATCGGGGGAAACATAAAGTCACTTACTTCATTGAGCTTGCTTGGTCTCATGTTCGCATGGGCCGGTTTCCCAGATTGCTTATTGCGGGGATTGCTCTGCAGTCTCTGGTTCCCTGCCGGTTCCGCACCTTCCGGCGAGGTCGTATTGTCCTTGGCGCAACCCGGCGGGCGAAGTTTGGTGCTTCTGAGCAAATGCTTTTCCTGCTCCTCCAAACCGAGTTTCCGCTTTGCAGGCTCGTCCTAAGCTGCCATAGGCCGTTGGCTTCCTCGCTGGGCCGCTGCCGGTATATCGAGTCAAATGGATGGAAGGCAGGATGTTCTAAAATCAAGAGAGAAGTGAGTCCGGAGTTGAAGGTGTCATGCGGTCACCGCGGGCCCACGGACTGCAGACTGCCCTTGTCAGTCCCTTCGCGGTCCGCTTTGCGGGGGACTGAGAAGAAGAAGCTGGAGGGCTCGGGTCCACGCTTCCAAGCACACGCCTCCAGTAATAGAAATGGTACAGTCACTCTTGCACCAACACTACGTGCAAGTACAGCAGACTGCCCTTGTCAGCCTGTGGCGCTACTGCAGGTGTGCGCCGTGCCAATGATGCAGATCCATTTTTTGGCATGCTGGCAAGTGCTGGTGGGCGCCAAGGGGTACACGATTTGGTTTTGCTGGTATTTACAAGGCAGATTTCGCGTCTGTCAGCAGTGATGTCGATTCTGCTGGGAAACGTTGGGGCACTCTTTGCCCTTCCCCCTCTTTGGCAATCAGCTCAAGCTTAGTTTCGAGTTTCGCTTCTCGTTTTGGCAGATTAGGTGGCTGCTCACTGGCAAGTTTCTTTCGTTTCTGGGACCGCTGTCTCTTTCCGGTCATCAGTGTCAGGCAAGACTTTCAGTGCAGTTGGAATATTTTTGGCATGGGTGGCATGGATCCACGACTTCCTTCCATCCACCCGTATTGCTGTCTGCGTCACCAAAAGTACTTGATGGGGCCCGCGCCACCTGGGTGATAATGATGACTTTCTTTCAAAGTTTTCTAGCAGCACCCAGTCTCCGGGCTCCAGCGCGTGCCCCGGACCGGTGTATCTCACTGTTAATGCCTCCTGCACCTGCTGATGAATCAAACGCAATTTCTGCATTAAAAGGCCACAATAAGTACTAAGCACAGGATGTTCTATCTCACTAAGTCGTTTTGGCTAAGGTGCGCACCAAACATTTGCCGGCCTCCCCATTACGATTTCGTACGGGGAGAGCCCAGTTTTAGCCTGTACAGACTTACGCATGCATAATAGTGCTATTGATAATGCATCCACCCAACTGAACTTGCTTCCCGCACAAATCTTGCTAATCTTTGATTTAAGAATCCCGTTGTGCCTCTCCACAAGACCGGCATAACTTGGATGCCTTGAACTATGGAATCTCTTATCAATCTGGAGACCAGCACATATCTGTAATACCACTGCACCCACAAAATGCGGTCCATTATCAGACCATAGGGCCCGGGGCAAGCCAAATCTGGAAAAATGCTCCTTCAACATTACTTTTGCCGTACTCATTGCTGTGCAATCTTTCAAAGGATATGCCTCCACCCACTTACTGAATGCACAGATCACCACCAAGACGTATTTTAAGTTTTGGCACCTCTCCATCTCTATGAAATCAAAATGCATTACCTCAAATGGCATGGAGGGCGGGCCAAAACTGCCTTTTGGAGTCACTGTTCCCTTTCCTACATTGTGTTGTAAACACGTGATACGGTTCTGCACCAACCTCTCTGCATTCTTTTTTATGTTTACATTCTGCCATACTGTAGAAAGGTGCTGTATCATTTTCTTTGCACAGATGTGCGTAGGGCTGTGGGCTATTGTGACCATTGCAGTCACATACGAATTTGGCAACATCCAATTTCTAGTTCCCTTGTCCACCCAACAACCCTCCAAATCCAACTCAGCAGATCCCTCTGCCCATCCCTGTATTTCATCGGCCGTAGCCTCGGCCTGCATTTCTTTGAGAGTCGCAACTCCATCTTCTATCATACAGAGTACTTCCTCTGTCTGAACCGTCATCATCTTGGTATTCAAATCAGTGGCAGTTTGTTTCGCTATTCTGTCTGCAAACGCGTTTCCCTCTCCTATTTTGCATGTTACTTTTTTATGTGCCTCGCATTTCACTATTGCTAGGCGCTTTGGAAACGTGAGTGCAGACAGCAATCGTACAATCAAAGGGCCATGTTAAATTCTGGCACCATGTGATGTCAGAAACCCTCTCTCAGCCCAGAGTCGACCAAAATTATGAACCACTCCAAAAGCATACTGACTATCAGTATATATATTCACATTCAAATTTTCAGAAATCTCGCAGGCTCTGGTCAATGCTATTATTTCTGTGGCTTGTGCTGAATTATAGGGGATTCTTTTACTTTCTACAACACGATCTAGGGTAGTGATAGCGTATGCGGCAGTTGTCTTGCCATCTGGTAATTTAAAACATGAGCCGTCACAAAATAACTCTCCATCCGGCTCTTTCTGTGGAATATCACTTAAATCAACTCTTCCCTTGGTTTCTTCCTCAGTGACCATTAAGCAATCGTGGGGGGGTGATTCATTCTTCCCAATTTCTTTTAAGGTCAGTGGCATTAATTCTGCAGGATTCAAAGTTCTACACCTCATAATTTGGATATGGGGCGCAGACAAGATAATCTCATATCTTGTCAATCTAGCAGAGGTGAGGTGTTGCGTCTGTGTCCGATTTAATAGAACGTCTATGGCATGTGGCACCATCAGAATTAAAGTGTGCCCCAATACCATCCCTTCCGTTAGTTTCACTGACGCAGCACCCGCCGCGACAGATCACAAACATCGTGGTAGTGCACGCGCTACAGGGTCCAGCGCAGAAATAAAATAGCCGCACGGCCTATTTCTTCCACCTTGTTCCTGTGTCAAAACCGCCAATGCACATCCTTCACTTTCACACACAAATAGTCTAAAAATGTTCTCATAGTTCGGCGTACCCAAAACTGGAGCCGAGCATAATGCAGTTTTCAATCCATCAAATGCTCTCTGACATTCCTCATCCCACTGCAAAGGCATAACTGCATCGTTTCTAGTTAAATTCACTAATGGTTTCACAATTAACACAAAATTACCAATCCATTGTCGGCAATATAAAGCCATGCCTATTATGGCTCCGACTCCTTTTTGTGTCTTTGGAATAGGCATACAAGAAATACTTTCTATGCGTTCTGGCGTTAGTCTTCTCCCTCCTTTCGAAAGTAGGTAGCCCAAATAAGCCACCTCCTTTCGATTATACTGAAATTTCTTCAAACTAGCTTTATGGCCATGTGCCGCTAGGTGTGACAGTAGAAACACAGTGCTTTCTTTACAAATCTCCTCTGTGTCTGCAGCTAGCAATAAATCGTCTATGTATTGCAAAAGTACACAACACATGGGTAATTCCAGCATGTCTAGCTGTTCTTTAATGCTCTACTGTAAATACTTGGACTTTCCGTATAACCTTGCGGAATCCGCGTAAATGTAAATGATCGTCCTCCTAATGTGAAAGCGAACAAATATCTACTGTCCTTGTCCACTGGAATACTAAAGAATGCGTTTTTCAAATCTATTACACTAAAGTATTCTGCTGAAACAGGTATCATTGTCAATATTGTAGTGACGTCTGGCACTAGAGAAAATTGCGGATCTACTACTTTATTCAATGCGCGTAGATCAATTATGAAACGGTATGGTACCTCATTACCTCCTTTTTTATAAACTGGAAGAATCGGGCTGTTGCATGTACTGCCTGTGATTTCCTCGATTACCCCAAATTTCACCAAATCGGTAACAATACTCTCCAATCCTTTCTCACTTTCAACCAAAATTTTGTATTGGGGTATTCGCGGTAGGGTAACACCTTCTTTCAAAATAATCTTTACTGGCTCTATCTTTAAACATCCCACATCATTGTCATGCATTGCCCATATACAGGTTGGTACTTTACTTAGCTCCCCTGGTAACGCTTCAGACATGAATTCTGACACAGGGACATCATGTGGTCATATCGTTAGAAACACTCCGTCTGCCGTGCAATGTATAACAGAACCTAGTTTTTTCAACAAATTTAATCCCAACAAATTATCTCCACAATGTTCTGTTAGAAGGAAAGGACAATGTTCGGTAAATGATCCTGTGGTTACTGGGACTGGTTTGGACACTGGGTTTATGACTGGTGTACCTGTGAACCCTACGGAAATATTCTTTTGCCCTGACAGTGGTATATTCGGAACCAAGTGATGGTCCATTGAACACTTCTGTGCTCCTGTATCTACAAGAAAGCGGTGCTCCTCATTCCCGACTCTCATTTCTATGTAGGGTCCTCTCTGATTCACGGGAATAGACACTGGTTCCGACCCCTGTCCTGGGCTGTCCTATTGGGGAAATAACACATCATCTGGTGTGTAATCATTACTATTACTGTAATACATGTTTGGCTGTGTATTGAAAACATTTCCACTCTTCCCTCTATTTCCCCCACTCTGATTTCCATATTGTTTATTTTGCTGTCCCTGACTCTGGTTTGGGGCATTTTGGTTTTGGCCTTGGTTTTGATTACCTCCGTTATTATGATCCTGCTGCATACTATTCCTATTTGGTCCATTCGCTCCTGGGTGTCCTCTATGCCGTCTCCTCTGACCAGACCCATTTCTATTCTGTAGATGCGGGCATTACGCTCGCCAATGTCCTTCCTCTTTACAATATGCACACTGATTCGGCTCCACTGTTCCCCCATGCATATCCGAACTACTCCTTCCTTGTGCGTTCCCTCGCCCTCTATTATGTCCTACTACTTGCTGCATTAATACTCGTGTGTTTAGATTTACCCTATCCGACTCTTCTTTTTCTTTTCCTGTAGTCACTCTGCGCTCATAATATTGGGCCATATGCAGTACTTCGCCCAATGTTTTTGCTTGCCATGCACTCTCTGATGTCATTATTAGATCCTGAATTGGAAGTTTTAACCCCCTCACATATTTGTCAACAAATAACCTCTTTCCTGCTTCTGAACCCACATCCTGACCGCTGAAGTCTGTGAATACTTCTTCAAATCTATTAAAATAATCTGTAGCCAACTCATCTTTGCCTTGTACACATGCAGTCAATTTGTCCCATTGGATTCTTTTCTCTGGGACAATTGTTTTTAACTTCTGTACTATACGTGCTGGTAACGCCGCCAGGTTCGCTCCTGGTGTCCCTCCAACCACTTTATTTCTATCTTCTATTATCAAGTCCACCCATGTGGCGCAAAAGGCCGTTGTGTCATCTACCTTCCTTATTTGTTTCCATATGTCTGCTTGCAGAATCACCAGGAATATTAGGTCTATATCACCCATGGTAAGCACGGATGATTGTAGGCAGGACTCTACTTCCTTGTAAGACCCTGCAGGATTCTTTCTTATATCAGGAATCGTCTGCTTTGTTGTTCACCTCCTGTCTGGAAAAGGGGACATGCACATATTGGGCGGTGTAATGGGCTGGTGTCACCTGCGCTGCTCCACCGCCCACTGTGGGAACCTCCACTTTGGGCACAAAGGTAGGTGGGACCTCTCTCATAGGAAATGCCCCACTTACCGTCCCTCCCCCTTCTCTTAGATGTAACAATATTCCCAGATCCAATGATAGGGCTGTTTCTCCTGTCCCTCGCTCTAGTGCTCTTCTATATACTGCCATTATTTCGGGCGGGCTGGCCTTATCGTTTTTTATATCTTTATCTAATAAATGTTCAACCATCGATTGTAGCACTTTTCTTTTCATAGGCATGGAATATTCATCAAATATCTCGTGTATCTCCATTGTGGGAATACTAGGATCTGACATCCATCTAAACGCTTCTCGCATACATACTTTTAACTTGTCGCCCCTTTGTACTGACGACATCGAATGTCGTCGTTGTATATATGGCTCTACAGTTTCCTTCCTATTTCTCCCGATATCTCTACTCCTGTACCCAGGTGCAGTAAACATTTTGACATAACCATTATCTATCTAATTCATCTTTAAGCTCAAAATGTCTATACACATGTTCTCTCACTGCTTCATCCCTCTCCCTACAGCGTGCTAATGCATTCAAATCTAACAATCGCTGTGGTGGTAATTTCCCAATTAGCTGTTTCCATTTCTCCACCAAATATTCACCGATGCATTCCAACACTACCTGTCTTTCGTTGCTTCTACGGAAGTCATTTATCGAAGCCAATGTTGCCGTCCCATCATTCCCGTCTATATTCATCTCTGCCTGTTGCTGCAATTCCACCTTCCTTTCTTTGCTGATTGCGCTGTGGATTACCCTCGTGCACCCGCGTTGGTCAGTCCCGCCTCTTGCCCCCGTGGTTTCAACTTCAACCCCGGGAGGAACGGACGGTACCGAGTCTGTGTCTAAGGCGGGAGGTGCGGATGGGACAATGGGAACAGGGAGTGTCTGTTGTGGGCCTGGTTGGCTAATAGGAAGTGTTATGTGCGCGGTCTGTGGCTGTGGGAGGGCTTGAGCTACCGGAGGGGGAGCTTGGGCTACGGGCGGGGTCTGGGCAATAGCTACTGACGTGTCTGGTCTTACTTCTGATCTTGGGCCTTGTTTTGTATGGGTCAATATATTTTCTATCAATTCATCTGCTATGTGTAATTCTCGTTGTGGGTATATCTTTTCTATATTCAACTGGTCATGCCTGCCTGCCCTTCTTAGACTCTCAGTCCACTCCTCCTCTTCTTTTTCTTCCGCTACCTCACCTTTTGATTTATGCCTGCGCGCATGCTTTGCTCTGCTTTTAAATCGGAGCATTGCTTCCTTTCTCCAGTCTTTAATAGTCTCAAATGCTGCTGGACGCGCTTTCTTTCTTGTCAACACCCTTTCCAAGTTATCTATCCTCGCCATCTCAAAACTACCATTAATCGTCCACTGATGGTCTTGTTGCTTTCTGGTTTGCCTATGCCAAGTCTCACAGAATATTATCGCACCCACTCCATACTTCACATACATCTCATACGGCGGCGTTCGCCCAGTTGGTACAATTTGGTCATCTTCCAAAGATTGTCTACCACAGCGGAAAAACCCTGCTAAGGTGGAGAATACCCCAGGCATGTTTCAACCTTCCCCCTGGTTAATCAACCTTACCTAGGGCGTTTGATTTTGCAAAGTCAACTCTCAACCAATATCAGGATGCTTTGAATTGGGGAATGACTCACCTGATAAATCAAGTCGTCTGTATACTGACGCACCAAAGGACGTTGTGTCTGCGTTTCTTGGCTTCCGCCTCGCTTCGGGACCCTCGCCTCCTTGTTCTCTAGCCAGGCACATCGATCAGGGATCAGATGTGTGCAGATCTGCAAAGGAGTCTCATGACTTTTACAGGGCGCCCCGAACACCTCTTGATCCCGGCTCGATCGTCCCATCCTCGCCGTTCTCTGCCTTTCTCAATTACAACGTTACATGAAGGAACAAGTGGGGGAGGGTCCCTATTCGGGCGCCATCTTGAAAGGGGGCCCTAGGGGACCCTGACGTCTATGGAAACAAGGTGGGTCACCACACACGATAGAGACGCCAGACACGAGGTTGTATTCCCAAAGCTAGAGTTTTATTGCAAAGCAAAAGTCTCAGTTGGCCAACTCGGTCTTACGCCCCGCGACGTGCATCTCTAGACCTCGAGGGACGCAAGAGAGTGAATTACGTACATCAGTTACATATATACAAAATGCATATCAAACAATCAGCTAGGACATGTTTAACACCACCCTTTATTGGGTTTCTTTGAACTTGGTGTGATGATGCACATCTCCGACCACTATGACACCTTCAAACATCTATTCTAGTAACAATTTGCAATTTGTGAATGCGAAGGCATCTTTCGGTTATTGAATAGAACACAGCGCTTCTGTTCTTGGAAGCTAACTACATACGGGGGGGGGTTGCATTCTGGACCTTGCTATCTATCGGGTGCTATTTGCGTCCTGGGAGCTGACATGCTCTAGCGGGCTCAGCAAAGGGGGGGCCGTAAGAAAAGCATAATTCAAGCCTTTAGCGGTATTATTCTAACATATTCTACCATATAACGAGACTGGCTGGCAGCTGTGAAATGATTAAATGCCCTGCAGCTCTGCATCAAGGCTACATTCGGGAGGGAGCCGGGCATTCTTCCTAGCGCTGCCTACGTTTGTGTTTCAGCGAACTCTTGTTATGCTCACGGCCCTGCGGCCTTGTCCTTTTCACATACAGACAACAATGTTCCACAGTCGAGCAGTGTAAGCGGAAAATATACTGCGAAGCAATAGGAACAGAAAGCAATGAGCAATGGTTAGAAAACAAAATGGCGATTCTTGTTACATCAAAATGGCGGTTCATTGGCAAACTCGAAAACCTATATTCTGTCATATCGTGCATGAGACGGTTGGGCACGGCCACCAAAATGCGTTTGCGGTCTCAAAGTAGAGGTATTCGTATTTCTAGACTGACGGCTTCAGCTCTATATCGCCCCAGTTTGCTCACCAATGCCATTGTCCCCTAATTGGTGCGTATAACTGAACATAGTGCTCCACCGTAACATCCCGCTCACCCTTCCCCCTAACCGTAAGTTGCACCGTGGTATGGCGCTCAACTTGAACATCAAGTTATTATTCCGTTGTCATTGGTTGTGGCCTCCAGCTGTATGCTGTCTATGCTTTGCGTAGGTTGATTGTGTGCTTTGAATTTGTGTGTGTTTGAATGTTTGTCACCTGTTCACTAGTTCGTTGCCCTCCCAACTTGGATGTACCGTTCTGTGAGTGCGCAGAATCTTTCCACCATAGAGGGGTTATATGTTTGTCTTCTGGACATGGCTGCATGTTTTCGCTAGTAGCTCTGTGCATTCGGAGTGCGGAGGGGGGTATTTTCCTTCCAGTGGATGATAAGTAATTTCCTGCCCGTGAATAACACTATCGCTAGGAGTCTGCTAGTTAGCGTGTCTTCGTGCCATTCATCCGCCCCTACCCCCAGCAGCATCTCCTTGGGTGTGTATGTGACACTGGCCCTGACTTTGCTGTTGATCTGTCTGTGGACTCCCATCCAGTATTGAGAGAGTTTGGAGAAGTGCCATTGTGCCTAGGGATCTGCACTCCCTTCAGCATTTGTTTGAGTGCACGATTCCCATTTGGTGAAACGTTGTAGGGGTGTAGTATAATCGTTGTATAATTTTGTATTGGATCTCCCTGTTTTTGAGGTTGGTGGAGATTAGGGGTATGGCTGCGTAGCAGTCAGGAATAGCATAGATCTCCATCTGGGTGCCTAGGTCTTCGGACCAGGAATACACTAATGTGTGGTTCTGCGCTAGGTTGTTATGAATAGCCATTTGGTAAAAGGTGCGTAAGTGTGGGAATGCTTCTAGGTGGTGCTCCATTTCTGTCTCCCAGGGGGCCGGGGTTATTGGTGTAGGTATTTGGGCGGTGTGCATGCATATATAATGCTGCTTATTGTGAGACATGTGAGCCAGTCGTCTGTGCCCAATCTGAGCTTGAGGCAGGCGTCTTGAAACGACTGCAGTCATCCCTCCTCACACATGTCCATTAGTCATAGGTTGGCCCACTCGAGGTCTTGTTTGCAGTGAAATTTTTGTGATAGCCTGTATGTAAGAATTGCCCTGATGCTGGGCCATGGTGGGGCAAACCGGGTTTGGAGCCCTTGTGCTGCCCTGAGTTTGTACCATTGGGTTAAGGCGGGTCCGATAATTGGATGCTTCTTTAGGCCAGGGGGAAGTTTGCCTGGAGGGGTGGCCATGATTTTCGATGGGGTTGAGAGGCTTTATCATTCCGACCTCCATTGCCCTCCAGCTGGAATCGTCTGAAGTGTCTAACCAGCGGTTTACCCAGCAGACCTGTGATGCTTGGTAGTAGGCCTTCAGGGAGGGGGCCGCTAGGCCTCCATTTGGTTTGGCGGCTTGAAGGGCTGGCAGGCAAATTCTCGCCTTCTTCCCTCTCCATACAAACTTGGTGACTGCTCTATCAAGCTCTTTCAAAGTATCAGGGTGGGTTTAGCTGGGATCATCATAGCGATGTATGTGAGCTTGGGACACAAGTTCATTTTAAGGGCGTTTATTCGTCCGGTGAGGGAGAGGGCTAGTGTACCCCATCGTCTTAGGTCTTGGCATATGCGTGTTATTGTACTGGGAAAGATTAAGTTGCTAATGTTATCGAGTGAGGCGCTGATATTAATTCTGAGGTATTTGATATCATGCGTTTGCAAGGAGAAGGCAGCAATTCCTCCCGGGTCCCACAGGTTATCCGGGCGTAATGACATGATCTCGGATTTGCCCCAGTTGATTGTGTAGCCCACCATTGGGCCTATTTCCAAAAGGAGTGTTTGGATGTGCGTGATGGATGTGCGCCCCTTAATGACGTAGAGTAGCATGTCGTCTGCGTAGAGGGAAACGCAGTGTTCCTCTACCCCCTGTGTAATGCCCGTCCAGTCCTTATCTGTGCGGAGTCTGATCGCTATGGGTTCTATGGATAGTGCGTATAACAATGGCGACAGTGGACATCCCTGCGAGTGATAGATTGTCACTCCTTCTTGGCTAACAGGACTATATAGGTCTTCACTTCTACCAAGACTGCTGAACCTTCCCCAGTACCCTGTGGGGTTCCGCAAGGCTCTTGTGTGTCCCCTACGCTTTACAATGTCTTTACGAAGCCCCTGTTCGACATCCTTGACTATCTGGGTGTTACGTATACTAACTATGCGGACGACACCCAGATACTCATTCCCATCTCTGGAGACTATGCAACTGACAGCAAAACCCTCAACGAAATCTACTCAGTGATACAAGCTTCGATGGCGCAACATGGTCTTTGTCTAAACGATGAAAAAACTGAGCTGCTAATCCTTGGTACACACGCTAAACTGAAGAAACTAAACATTGCCTTCAAATCATTTACTATAGATGGCAACTCCATTACCGTCTCCAGCAACACTAAAACTCTTGGCATTTACCTTGACGCCACCTTATCCTTCTCCAAACAAACTAACACGGTAGCAACATTATCCGCATATACATGTAAACTAATCACCGCATGCAGGCCTTTCATTTCCACACCTAATTGCATCACACTTGCTAGAACTCTAGTTCTGTCCAATATTGATTATTGTAATGCCCTCTACTTAGGTACTAGTCACAAAAACATTAACAAGTTACAAGTAATTCAGAATAATGCCATCAGGGCAGCCCTCAACATCCCGAAGAAGTCGCATTTTTTTCTGAGACTAGACGCAACCTGCGTTGGCTTCCGGTAGAGCACAGAATATCGCTCAAAACTCTTGCGCTAACACACAAAGCTAGGGCCAACCTCTCTCCAGCCTACCTTACTAACCAACTCACCTCGCATAGCTCCTCAAGACCACTTAGAGCGGCCTAAATTCACACAATGTCCATACCGAGATTCAAACTCCATAACTCGGGAGGGGCTAGCTTCCCCGTACTGGCATCAAAGTTATGGAACACACACCCTGCTTCTCTCAGATCAGAACCCTCCTTCCATGTATTCAAGCGCAACACTAAACGTTGGCTTCAGGACATGGATACAATGACAGTCTAACTTAGATCATTAGGTTGGTCTCCTGCCTACTGTATTTTTGTATTTCCAACTTATTTATTTGCTTTACCATTACTGACTTTTTTTATTTTCCATTATCTCCTTGTAAATGGGGAGAGCTTGAGTCTCCTTCCTTGATCAACTGTATCATCCTTGATCAATTGTATGTAACTGTAACATTCTGTAACCTGTATGTAAGATGATGTGCCCGGTTGCACATGGGCCTGGCTGCGCTTTACAAGTAAAACAAACACAAATTGTAGCTTGAAAGCTGGGGAGGTGGTGCTGTGGGTGACTGCAGCAGCAGGAAGGCCGGGTATAACAATTAGACCAGCTGGACCAAGTTGGGGGGGGGCCAAATCGAGGTAACACTTTAAAGATGAACTCCCACTGTACTTTATCAAAGGCTTTTTCTGCGTCGACAGTCAGTATTGACTTCTTCCGGGTCCCTATCTCCCGCTACTACGTGCAGTAGTCTTCTAATGTTGTCGCTAGAGTGTCTCTTGCGAATTAACCCTCTTTGGTCTTTGTGTATGATATGTGGGAGACTGTTTTCTATTAGTTTGTCTAGGCACTTTGCCACCAGTATCTTGGCGTCTACGTTAATGAGGGAAATAGGCCTATACGACCCGCATGCCTTGGGATCCCACCCCGCTTTGTGAAAGACCACTATGTTTGCGGAGAGCTTTGACTGGGGGAGGTGTCCCAGTTCGGCAGATTCATTGAATACCTCTTGGAGTCGGGTTGCGATGTCAGCACCCAGTGTTTTATACAGGTAGATTGGAATCCCGTCTGGCCCTGCCGCTTTACCAGCTGTTAGCGAAGCAATGGCACTTGTGGTTTCTGCTGCCGTGATGCAAGGGCTGGAATGTAGTCTAGGGGGATTTTTGGGATCTGTATGGAGTCCAGGAAGAGGTCTGTGTTTGCTGAGGCGTCAGGGGCTGTGTATAGTTCTTTATAAGTTTCTGCAAATCGAGCATTGATTGGAGAGTCTCCCACTAGCGGTTTTCCTCCTTTATCTCGTATTGTGGCTATGGATTGGAAGGCTTGTTGTTGCTTTAGAGCCAGGGCCATGGTCCTCAGGGGTTTATCGCTTTCAGAATAGTATGATTGGGACCAGCTGGTGTAGGACTTTTCAGCTCTGTCGGTTGTGACCTGTTTGATTTTGCCACTGGGTTTGTTCAGCTGTGGTTTTAGTAATTTGTCTCTAGTTAGCTTGTGGTCCCTTTCAACTTTGCTCAGTTCTACAGTTAACCGGGCGATTTCCTCCCCCCAGATCTTGCGCTTGAACGCCCATCGCGTGTCATGATCTCTGCTTCCAAAAGGTCAGGGTTTTCCCAACTCCCTTGGAAGCAGATCCATAACCCAGGTTCCGAGTGCCAACCAGTCCCAATTGGGACCTTTTGGACCCAGTCCTGGCGCCAGTGGCACCAGGCTCATAAATATGCCCAGTCCCAGCGCTGGAAGCGCCGGGCTCATAATGCTTGGGTGGACTTACCTGCAGCATGCTGCTTACTTGCCTGCCAGTTGAGCCTCTGATCCTCTTCTGTTTGGAACTACTTTTCCTGTTGGGTGGGGCAGCAGCCACTCCCTAGATTCAGAACACAAACTCTTCTGGAAAGCAGGAACTCTTTTCTTACCTAGGCGTGGCTGTGGAAGGAGACACCTAAGCACTACAGGAGGCTATTTAAACCACACCCGATGGATGAATCTTGCTTTGCGTTATTCTGCATCCTCTGCAGCAGAACGCTCATCGTGTCTTCTGCATCTGATCCTGGGCCTAAGGAAAAAGGCTTACCATCCTGAATCCAGTCTTCAGCAACACCTATAAAGACAAGAAAGAACAGGTTAGCATTACGGTCTTCAGTGACAGCTCTTCACTTACCTGGTCCATCGGCTGTCACCAACGCCTCGCGCTGCATTCCGGCATCTGAAAGACAAAGGCTTACCTACTCTTCTTGCGCTCCGGAGGTCTTCACACTGCATTCCGGCATCTGAAAGACAAAAGCTTACCAATCTTCGCACGCTCCGGAGGCCTTCGGCGCTGCATCCTGCATCTGAAAGACAAAACAAGGTGCGTTTAAAGACATTGGGGAACTTTAATACTCACGTGCCATTACTCCTTTCCACATCTAACCCAGTGGGTATTCCGGCACCCTGCAGCCGCTCCGAACTTGTACCTGCAAAATAAAAAGACAGTTAGAGCGCATCATGAAGCAGGCAACATTAGACATTAGAATTACTCGAAACTTACCGTTCGTGCAGTAAACGACGGACAGCAGTCCTCTGAAGTCAAGAGGCCTGCTCCCCTTATCCAGTGAAGAAACTGGTTACAGCACCCTGCCCCGAGGCAGATGGAGAGCACGGCGTTCACTTACCTAAGGTGAGAGCGTTAACCTTTGGGGTTCTACAGGAGAAGAGAAAGGGAAGAAGAGAGAGACATTCAATAACCCAGTTCCTTAATCCCATATTTTCTATCTGCAGACATCTTACCCTTCGAGTCAGACATACAGTGCACAGAGGTCCAGCCCAAAGAGCCAGCCGTGTGTTACACATCACCTTTGAAGATACGGTATACGCCCAGTCAAGACCGGCGCCTCTACGGGAATCAGGTGAGCGTTACAGAACGCAAAGCCTACCACAAAACTCCCGTCCAGGCGCTATGGAAACCTCGGATACCGACCAGCTAGCCCAGTTACTTGGGGAACTAAGGGCAGAAGTGCATGCAGCCCGTCAGGAAACGAACGCTCTAAGAAGGGAACTGATTATTTCCAAGGAGCGAACAGATGATCTCGCTAGACAATTGCTACAGTCACAAGCCGGACAGACCCCGTTACCCACATCTGGGGGAAATCTTCCTTCTACATCCTCTATGAATCCAGTGCAGATAAACTTACCTGGGAATGTACCTCTGGCTCCGCCCGAACGATTTTCTGGTGACCCAAAGAGGTTTGCAGTATTTATCAATCAGTGCCGGTTGCATTTCTTATGCCGGCCAGCAGCCTTTCCAACTGATCAAGCTAAAGTAGCTTTCGTGCTTTCGTACCTTAGTGGCAATGCGGCAGACTGGTCGATCCCTCTAGTAAATCAAGATGATCCGATCCTCCATGATTTTCAAGCTTTTCATCTCAGTATGGAAAAACTGTTCGCAAGACATTCACAGGGGCAGGCCTTGGACAATGAGCTTCTTTCGTTGCGACAAGGTAATCAAGACCTTTTGGCTTATATTGCGTCTTTCAACAGACTGATAGTGGAAACTCAATGGCCTGAGGACAAAAGGATTACGCTGTTTTAAAGAGGTCTACGTGGAGAGCTCAAAGATGTGTTAGCCCAAGTAGTGAATCCCCCACAAGATTGTTCGGACTATATAGACTTAGTCGTTCAAATAGATCACAGACTGCAGAACAGGAAGGCCGATCGTTCCAAGTTTAATGCTCGAGTATTTTCCAAACCGCCAACTCCTTCCAAAGGAGTAGACTCCGGGGAACCCATGCAAATAGGGGGTCTGAAAGGTCCTCTAACACAAAAGGAGCGGGAAAGGAGAAAACAGTTGCAATTATGCCTCTATTGCGGAAACACAGGGCACTTTCTTCGAGACTGTCCGGTGAAACCTGCCAAGAAGGCAGTAGGAGCTGCAGTTACCAAAGTTACAAACTCTGAGCAGGGAAACGACCTCGCCCGACAAGAATAGAGGTCCTCTTGCCGAGCGTGAAAACCAGTTCCGTGACCTCGCATTTCGTGATACCTATGGTCCTCATTAGCCCTGATAATCCGGATCGATTACATGCAATTAAAGCTTACGTCGACAGCGGTGCCATCGGCAATTATGTGGATCATGAAATGGTTTTGAGGATGAATCTAACTCTTTGTCCCAAGGCTGTAAAGGACGTCATTACTACGCTGGATGGTACGGAGATAGCCTCCGGGCCAGTAACGCATACCACTCAAGAGGTGACGCTAGTAAGTCAAGATGGACACCATGAGAAGATCGTGTTCGATGTGATCAAGGCCCCTCAGTTTCAGATTATTCTAGGAATACCTTGGTTAGAGAAACACAATCCTCTGATCGATTGGCGAGCAAGAACAGTCCAGTTTCCAGAATGTGTCTCTACTTGTCACCCTCCACCTGGTGTTGCACTGGCAGCAATTTCTTCAGAGACTCTCCAGTTACCTCCCGAATACCTAGAATACCAAGATGTTTTCCGGAAGGATCAGGCTAACTCTCTACCTCCTCATAGGTCTTATGACTGCCAGCTAGACCTGATACCTGGATCTACTCCTCCTTGTAGTAGAATTTATGCCCTCACCGAGCCTGAGAACCTTCACCTTCGACAATACCTGGATCAATACCTGGCAAATGGGTTTATTCGTCCTTCCAAGTCCCCTGCTTCTTCAGCTTTGTTCTTCGTTCCAAAAAAGGAAGGAGACCTTAGAACTTGTATAGATTATCGCGCCCTGAACCAGATCACCGTTAAGAATAGATATCCGTTACCTTTGATCCCTGAACTCCTGGACCAAGTCAGAAAAGCATGCATATATACAAAGCTGGATTTTAGAGGAGCTTACCACTTGGTACGAGTAAAAGAGGGCGATGAATGGAAGATGGCCTTCCGCACCAAGTATGGGCTATTTGAATATCAGGTCATGCCCTTCGGACTTTGCAATGCCCCGGCCGCCTTTCAATATATTATGAACGATGTCCTCAGAGAGCTCATAGATGTGTGTGTTGTTGTTTACATTGACAACATCCTCGTTTATTCTTCATCAGAATCTGAACATCGGAAACACGTGAAAATGGTCCTCGAAAGATTGCGTCAACACAAACTTTTCGCTAAGTTGGAAAAATGTGTTTTCAACGTGACTGAAGTTGAATTCTTGGGATTCATATCACCTGGCGGAGTGCGTATGGATTCAAAGAAGGTCGATGCAGTTCTCAAATGGCCATCACCATCCTCCGTAAAAGGTGTGCAAAGCATGTTAGGCTTCGCTAACTTTTACCGCAGGTTTATCCCCGAATTCTCTCGAATAGTCCAGCCCATCACTGCCTTGTTAAAGAAAAACAAACGTTTTGAATGGTCTACCAAGGCGGAACAAGCTTTCCAGGATTTGAAGACTAAATTTATCTCTGCACCAATCTTAAAACACCCTCGCCCCGAACTCCCCTACATCGTGGAAACTGATGCTTCAAGCCTTGCCATGGGGGCAGTTCTATCACAAAAGGACCCGGTAACCAATCGGTTGCATCCCGTGGCATTTTGGTGCCGCAAATTCTCGCCTCCTGAAATCAATTACACGATTACTGACAAGGAACTTCTGGCTATCAAGTCTGCCTTTAAGGCTTGGTGGCATTATCTGCTGGGGGCCCGACACACCGTTACTGTGATTACGGATCACCGAAACCTGCAATATTTGAAAACCGCAAAAGCCCAATCCTCTAGACAACTCCGTTGGGCATTATTCTTTGCCGAGTTTGACTTCATAATTACCTATCGACCTGGTACAAAGAACGGTAAAGCTGATGCGCTTTCTCGGATGGGAGTGGAAGAACACTTGATCAACCCTAAACCTGTACCAATCATTCCCGAACAAAGAATTCTGGGTGTAATCGCCACAGAATCCATAGAGGAAGTTAAGGATAAAGCCAGGCAACTTGTAACTCCAGCAGACATACAGAATTGGCATCTGCAGGGAAAGGACTTTGCAGTAAAGGACAACTTGTTGTATTTCCAAGAACGATTATACCTACCCAGCACATATTTACAGAAAAAAGTAATCTCTTGTTATCACTATTCTTTAATGGAAGGACATCCCGGTATGGCCAAGACCTCAGAAATGATCAAGCGCTACTTCTGGTGGCCGTCTTGGAAAAAAGATATCAGAGACTTTATAATGTCCTGTGGAGTATGCGCCCAAAACAAGAGTCAAAAGGAAAGACCAGCAGGCCTCTTACGCCCTATTGACATCCCACCTCGCCCTTGGCATACGCTTTCTATGGACTTCATCACCGATCTACCTCCATGCTCCGGATACAATACGATTCTAGTAATCGTGGACTTATTCTCCAAGATGGCGCATTTCATTCCGCTCAAAGGCTTGCCAACAGCAGCAACTCTGGCCCGATAATTTCTCGAAAACATCGTCCGACTGCACGGTTTTCCTTTGGTTCTAATTTCGGATCGAGGTAGTCAATTTATTTCTCATTTTTGGCGAAGTTGCTGTCGGTTGGCTCAAATTGATGTGAGACTATCGACCAGTCACCACCCTCAGACCGACGGACAAACCGAGAGGACCAATCAAACTCTGGAACAGTATTTACGCTGCATGCTGCAACAAACTGAAAAAACTTGGAAAGACATCCTTTGGATAGCCGAATATGCCTACAATAACTCTGTCCATTCGGGAACTGGGAAAACCCCGTTTTTTCTTTTGTACGGCAGTCACCCTCGAACCTCGGAGTTGGATCCCCTCCAAGATCTTGAAACACCAGCAGTAGACTACCTGCATTCTACAATCACCCAAGCCTTTAAGGAAGCTGTTTCTTACCTTCAAAGGGCTAAAGAACAATACAAGAAAGGAGCAGATCAACATCGGAAGGAAGCCCCTCAATATCAAGTAGGGGATCAAGTCTGGTTATCCACCAAATATCTACCTCTAAAAGGGCCAAGCACATTCAACCCAAGATACCTTGGTCCCTATTCCATCACTACCATAGTAAACCCAGTAGCGGTCAAGTTGGACTTGCCCCCGCACATGAAGATACATCCGGTCTTCCACGTCTCTCTATTAAAACCCGTGCAACCTCAAACCCGACTAACTAAATCTCCAAAACCTATCCTAGTTGATGGAGAACTCGAGTTTGAAGTCAAAAGCATTCTGGACTCCAAGATCTCCAAATCTAAACTATTTTACCTAATTGACTGGAAAGGCTACGGCCCCCAAGAGAGATCCTGGGAACCTGCTGAATATGTCCACGCTCCTCGCCTAATCAAAAGATTTCACCGAACATTTCCTGACAAGCCAAAACCCCCGGAGAAGCCCAGTTTGGGAGGGGCCTTGAGGGGGGGTACTGTCATGATCTCTGCTTCCAAAAGGTCAGGGTTTTCCCAACTCCCTTGGAAGCAGATCCATAACCCAGGTTCCGAGTGCCAACCAGTCCCAATTGGGACCTTTTGGACCCAGTCCTGGCGCCAGTGGCACCAGGCTCATAAATATGCCCAGTCCCAGCGCTGGAAGCGCCGGGCTCATAATGCTTGGGTGGACTTACCTGCAGCAGACCATGCTGCTCACTTGCCTGCCAGTTGAGCCTCTGATCCTCTTCTGTTTGGAACTACTTTTCCTGTTGGGTGGGGCAGGAGCCACTCCCTAGATTCAGAACACTGGAACTCTTCTGGAAAGCAGGAACTCTTTTCTTACCTAGGCGTGGCTGTGGAAGGAGACACCTAAGCACTACAGGAGGCTATTTAAACCACACCCGATGGATGAATCTTGCTTTGCGTTATTCTGCATCCTCTGCAGCAGAACGCTCATCGTGTCTTCTGCATCTGATCCGGGGCTTAAGGAAAAAGGCTTACCATCCTGAATCCAGTCTTCAGCAACACCTATAAAGACAAGAAAGAACAGGTTAGCATTACGGTCTTCAGTGACAGCTCTTCACTTACCTGGTCCATCGGCTGTCACCAACGCCTCGCGCTGCATGCCGGCATCTGAAAGACAAAGGCTTACCTTCTCTTCGTGCGCTCTGGAGGTCTTCGGCGCTGCATCCCGCATCTGAAAGACAAAACAAGGTGCGTTTAAAGACATTGGGGAACTTTAATACTCACGTGCCATTACTCCTTTCCACATCTAACCCAGTGGGTATTCCGGCACCCTGCAGCCGCTCCGAACTTGTACCTGCAAAATAAAAAGACAGAGCGCATCGTGAAGCAGGCAACAAGCGCTTACTTACGTGCTTCCAGGCGCTTCTATTCATCACACGGGCTCCATCTTCAACTCACTTCAGCCCGTCATCCGCCATCGCCGGAACCCTGCAAAACAAGAAACATCATTACTAAAGACTTTAAAGTTAGAATTACTCGAAACTTACCGTTCGTGCAGTAAACGACGGCAGCAGTCCTCTGAAGTCAAGAGGCCTGCTCCCCTTATCCAGTGAAGAAACTGGTTACAGCACCCTGCCCCGAGGCAGATGGAGAGCACGGCGTTCACTTACCTAAGGTGAGAGCGTTAACCTTTGGGGTTCTACAGGAGAAGAGAAAGGGAAGAAGAAAGAGACATTCAATAACCCAGTTCCTTAATCCCATATTTTCTATCTGCAGACATCTTACCCTTCGAGTCAGACATACAGTGCACAGAGGTCCAGCCCAAAGAGCCAGCCGTGTGTTACACATCACCTTTGAAGATACGGTATACGCCCAGTCAAGACCGGCGCCTCTACGGGAATCAGGAGAGCGTTACAGAACGCAAAGCCTACCACAAAACTCCCGTCCAGGCGCTATGGAAACCTCGGATACCGACCAGCTAGCCCAGTTACTTGGGGAACTAAGGGCAGAAGTGCATGCAGCCCGTCAGGAAACGAACGCTCTAAGAAGGGAACTGATTATTTCCAAGGAGCGAACAGATGATCTCGCTAGACAATTGCTACAGTCACAGTTATTTAGGCCTTGAATGCGTCCCAGCACTTATGGGTTGTGTAGTCCTGTAGCAGATTGGCTTCCCAGTATCACTCGGAGTCAGGTATGAGGTGCTCTGTGATGTCAGGGTAGTGGAGCATGCAGAGATTTAGTCTCCAATGGCGGGGGGCTTGCGCAGAGTCTCTGGGAGGGCGAGGTGTAGGAGAACCGGGGCATGGTCTGCGAGGGTTGTTGGGAGGATCTTGCAATCCTCGGCTAGGTGGAGAGCGTTTGCTGAAATAAACCAGTAGTCCAGTCGGGAGTAAGTATCATGGGGGTGGGAGTAGAAAGTGTAGTTGTTACTTTGCTTGTTTTTTTTCCTCCATATATCTATTAGGTGTAGGCCTTGCATTAGGGTCATGAAGGCGGTCCGCTTCTTCGAAGTGGTGGGGCCTCCGGGGGTAGTACCCAGACGGTCTTGTGTGGGATCTAGAGTTATATTGAGGTCACCAGCTATGAGTGTGATATTGCCCATACATTGTCTGTGTGTGTTTGTTCTGGTGTATGCACTGATAAATGATGTTATCTGAATTGTAGCTTGTGCGCCTTGGCTGTCAGCTTGGCGTGGCCATGGCTGTTCGAGGATCGGTGCATGCAACTCTGAAAGGCTCCAACGTGAGCCTTCAACATCTTTAAACCAAACAACTCGAAGAACAAGGTTTGAACGTTGGGTAGGACTAACTCTTTGCCTAGGCCCAACAGATGGCAAGTTCACCAAGGCGTGAGGCTTGGGGGGGTGGGAGCTCGGGGGTCCAGGAGACCCTGCATCCCTCGCCACCTCATGCCACACCCAGTTTTGGGGGCCATTTGCCGCTAGGTGATCCAGACGGCGAGGCTGCGACATGCCCCGCATTGGCGGGGATGGTGGTAGTGATGTGAGCGCATTGGGTATGCTTGCTCTGCACTGGGAGTGGCGTCAAATGCGGCAATCTGAAGGATCCAGAGGTGAGTGTCAAGTCTGGCTTTTCTTAGGGTGAGAATGTTCTTCAAGGCCTTTCCTTTCATTTTGTTCGCTTTGGCCCCCATCCTTTGGGACTGCGGTTGTTTTTTTTTTGCCATTTTCTGCTTGTATGAGGTCTGTCTGAATTGGGGGTGGGGAGGCGGTGGTCCGGTCTTTGGTTCTCCGGTGGTGGTTGTTCGTAGTCTGCTGTGACTATGTCGCGCTGCAGGAGGAAGCGCCGTGCTGTTTCAACGTCATCAAAAGTGTGCCATTGTTTATCGATTTTCACACACCAAGTTGCTGGGAATTTCAGGTAATGCTGGTAGTCTGTGGTCTTCAACGCTTCAAAGATCGGGCTGAATTCTCTGCGTTTCCTGGAGACCTCCAGTGAGTAATCATTGAAAATCCTAATGTTTGCTGACACTACTTTTTTTTAAACAATTTTTATTGATTTTATTTCAACAACCAACACAAACCAAACTTAGAGTCCACATAATGTTAATACACATCACTTTATCTCTGTCCACTGTATCTCACCCCTTCCCACACCCCCTCCAAGCATACTCTCCTTCCTGTTCCGTTTCTTTGTCATGCAGTAGGGATTCCTTATCAATGGTTTCCATTGGATCCTGGTCACTTGCCCCGTCATGCGTGGGCCCAAATAATTCAGCACTTAGTTGTTTCCAGGCTATAAAAGTTCCTGCCTTCCCCCCCCAACATTGCTCGCCTCTTGCCATACTACAGTTTCCGCCTCTGCCCATTTCTGTAGATCCTTCCACCACGCTTCTATTCTTGGTCTATGACATGCTTTCCACCCCATTGCAATTTTCCTCTTTGCTAGTACATACGCCAGATCTTTCAGTTTACTCACGTGCTTTAGCTTATGTGGTCTAGGAAACCCTCCCATCAGGCAAGCCTACACTGTATCTACCTCTATTTTGATCCCTTTGTCTCCCATCCTATGCGCTATTTCTCTCCAAAAGCTTCCTATTATTGGGCATGACCAAAACATGTGTACCATTCCAGCATTTTCTTCGTTACATTTGGGGCATGATTGTCGTCCTGCATTTTTAAATTTGGCTATCCTTTGGGGCGTCAAATACCCCCTTCCGCACTCCCAGCTAGCCCCACCCAGTCTTGTCTAAGTTGTACCACTTCCTTCCCCACTTTGGTCATCATCGGCTCATATATTCTTGATATTTCGTGCCCCCCCTCTGCTATGTCATATATTGTATTCATGGCGGCATCCGGTTCACCCGCTAGTATTTCTTCAGGCCATGTCTCATTAATCCGTTGCACCACCCTATGATATGTGATATACTGTCCCGTATAACCCCGTTTCCTCCACCTGCCCCTCAAGATCCCTTATACTCCCATCTTGCCACATATCGGCCATCGTCGCTATCCCCACAGGCTCCCAATGCTTCCTAATCATTAGTCTTAGTTGCCTTTCTCTTCCCGCCAGAGCGACCAATGGCACCTGCGGGGAACACAGGGACGGGTCATCCATTATCCGACACGCTCTCCGCCATATCTCCCACCCAAGTGCCATTATTCTTGGGTGCCCTTCCATATCCGATTTAGGCAAGCACATCATTTCTCTCAGGAAAAATGGGGCACAATCCAGTTGGAACAACCTGGATTCAGAGGTCGGCTCCTCAGAAAGCCATTTAGCTACATACTGAAGTTGGCTTGCATGTAATAAATGTCATAGTTTAGTAATTTTATGCCCCCTTTCTCGTGTGGATTTTGCAGTTTCCAAAGGGCCACCCTGTTCCTTGTCCCCTGCCAAAGGAATTACCTGCATATGCTGCTCAACCTAGCAAAGAATTGCCTAGCTATCAAGTATGGGATGTTCCCAAAGTAGTGCAACAGTCTTGGCAGGACCATCATTTTAAGCATTGCCCCTCTTCCCATCATCGCCAAGGGAAGCTTCAGCCAGAACCTCATACTATTTTCAATATTCCAGACCGCTTTCTCAGTGTTGTATTGGTGCTCTGCTTCTACCGTATGGTATATATCTATCCCAAGATATCGAAACGTGCTGACCTCCCATGGTATCTGGAGGATCGGTAATTGCTCTAGCGGGATCCCTTTATACCTACCCAGTGGGAATACACAAGACTTTTTGGGGTTCACAGCTATGTCTGAATGCCTTGCAAATCGCTCCATCACTTCCAGGACATACTGGAGGTTTTCTTCCGGGTAGCGCAGATACAACAGCATATAATCGGCATACAAGGAAATTAAATGCGGTTCCCCCTTTATGATGATGCCTATTGTATCATACTGCTGCCTCCGGTATATTGCCAAAGGCTCTAAGACCAGAATGTACAACATGGGGGACCACGGGCATCCCTGTCTGGTGCCTCTACTAAGTTGCTACCTCTCTGATCTAACTGCCCCTGTCTTCACCCTGGCCAGCGGCTCACTGTATAGTAAATTAGCCCATTTAAGATACCCCAGCCCTAGTCCATAATTTGTCAGAGTAGCAATCAGCCATGGCCATTTGACAGAGTCAAAGGCCTTTTTTGCGTCCAGTGACACTATTGCCATCTCACCCGTCTCCTCGTTGGCATATTCAATGACTTGGTGGAGTCGCCCAAGATTGTTGGATATATTCCTGTTGGGGACATAACCAGTTTGGTTGGGGTGTATTAATTATTAATGACTCTCCTCATTCTATTTGCCAGGACCGCTGTCAGTACTTTACTATCCTGATTCAGCATAGACAGGGGTCTGTAGGAGCCGCACTCACAGCCAGGCTTGTTAGGTTTGAGGGGCGGTATGATGATCGCCTCTCTCAGGGGCCCTGGTAGCCTTCCAACTTCGTATGCTCGTTGAGCATCTCTAAGAGCGGGGGGGAGTACCTCATTTTTATACATCTTATAAAATTCACTGGGGAGTCGATCAGACCCCGGGCTCTTATTAGTGGGTAGCTGTCTCACCACTTCTTCCAGTACCTCCAGAGTGATTGGTGAGTCTAGCTCCTCTCGCTCTTCAGCGCTAATCTGCGGCAATCCTATATCCTCCAGAGTTTCACTTATTTCCTTGCTGTCACTTTCCTCCACATCTCCGTAAAGGATGCAGTAATAGTCTGCGAATTCCTGATTCACTTCCTCCTGGGTGTCTGCTATACTTCCATCCTCTTTCGCTATCGTCCTGATTACTGGTCTGGGAGTCTCGCTTTTGTATAGCCATGCCAGAACTCTCCCTGGTTTATCCCCCCCCGCATGCTGTCTCTCAATGTATTTTTTGTAGTTGAGATTGCACAGCCTTTCCAAGTATCCCGCGCATTTCTGCTACAGTCTAAGTATTACTTCATTATTGTCTTTGGTGCTACCTCCCCTTCTCATTGCCATTTCTAGCTCCATTTCCGCTTCTTGTAGTTCTGCCAGAATCCGACCTTGTAGCCCCTTGGACTTGGCTATAGCTATCCCCCTCACTACTAGTTTAAAGGCTTCCCAGAGCACACCCGCCGACTTCACACTGCCTGTATTGGTCTCAAAATAGCTTATTATTTCCTCTCTCATGTCCTCCCTGAAAATGTTATCCTTCAGCGCTTCCGCTCGGAGGCGCCATGTCGGT
This sequence comes from Ambystoma mexicanum, assembly GCF_040938575.1. NCBI lineage: Eukaryota > Metazoa > Chordata > Amphibia > Caudata > Ambystomatidae > Ambystoma > Ambystoma mexicanum. Next base: position 1,141,316,420 of record NC_090921.1, on the reverse strand, counting down.
ATTTTCGCTCTCGGGGGTCGGTATTGCCATACCAATATCGGCGGCGAATAGTCTGAAAGGACCCTCACTTTGTATTCTGTCTGCACTATTTCAAAACAACATTTTATTGATTTTTACAAAATAATATATTCATTACAACAATGCGGTAATTATGAGTTAATTCATGATTGAGTGACTCTCAGAATGTTTGTAGGTTAGGGGCGAGGTTGATGCTGGTCTCCTGGCCATTGTCGGCGGGTCATCTTGGTCGCGGATAGGTGTCCGACTTGGCTCTGGTGAGTTTAGGGGATCTCTGGGGTTCAGTAAAGTGGGCTACATTGGAGCCATCTGGTGAGTGGGGGTCTCCTAGTGAGGGCTGGGAATGTGGCCGCGTAATCCAGAAATGGGTCCCATATATTCAAGGTTCTATTTAGGGAGTCTGTTCGTATTGCCGTGATTTTTTCAGCTACTGGTATGTCCCAGCATTTGGCCCACCATAGGGCAATCGAGGGGCCGCTTTCGTCTTTCCATACTCGGGCCATTGCGATTTTTGCGGCTAGTAGCAGGTGATTGCATAGGCGGGGCATTTGTCCTGAGATCGGGAATGCTCCGTCTCCGGTTTCGCCTATAAGAACAATTCCTGGGTCCCAGGGAATGGAGAGCCGGAGATATCTTTGTGTTTTAGGACTTCCTTCCAGTATACCTCAGCCTTTGGGCAGGACCACACATCGTTACAGCTCTCCTGCGGCCGCTGGAGAGACCGGAGATCTGACGCTTTGCAGACCCGCTTGATTGATTAGAGTATCCAGACACAATTTAACTTCAGCCCTTTGCTGGTTTGAATTACACGGACTGCTACAGGACACAGGCTTGCCACAGTTTGCCTGTACGAATCCGTCCCTACAACGCACCGTCTTTGTTCCACGTGTCTTACAGATACACACACTGTGAGGCGATGCATTTCACCACTCTCCATATTGTACGTGTATGAAGTTGCATTCACAGGATGTAAGCAGTATTGAACCTACGTGTTCAAGACTGTACACTGCGAACACAGGATTCCGACCCCATGCAGCCATACCTAACGGCTGTTTTCCCAGAGAGATTTCCATACCGGAGGCCCAGATGCAGGCGTTCTAACAACTAGCCGAAACGCCCAAAGGTCAAGCACTTTTAGTGCCCTATTGTCCTGTCCAACTAGGTAGTGGCCCCTTCCCCCTGGCGTAGATTATGGTTCTTGGTCCTCTGTTTGAGAAATTCAATTTACAACCCGGTTTGATCCGTTTAGCCCTCTAAGTATAGCTAGGTAGTTGTTGCACCCGGCTATACCTGTGGGCCACAAATCGGTTTCCCCCATATTAAACCCATTTCTTTTTGGTTGTTTAAGTGTATATTGACAATACGCATTGTTGGAAACCAACCAATTTGGTCTTGCCCTAAAAATTCAATCTAGCCTGTTAAATTCCTTTCTCCAGGCCTTTAGAGTATAGCAGGGTAAATAACTAGCCTCTTGCTATAACTAGGGGATCAAACAAGTGGTGACATTTTTGGTTTACCTATGCTGGACAAATGTTGAAAATTTCTCGGGTATATAAATGTAAATATTTTCCACTGTTTCCATAAATGCTGTACAATGTTTCTTGTACACTTTGATACTAACTGACCAATTTTATGTTTATTGAACAATTCATAAACTCAATTTTTTGTTAAACTGTTTTGATGTCTGACTGTCCTTTGTCCATTTTCATAAAAACAAGTCAGTCATTTATGTTGTCTTGTCAAAAGAGATTGATATGATCAATGAATAAATTGAACAAAATAATTATTAATACAAGAATAAGGGATTTGTGCCTTATTTTGTCACACTTAGTGACTTGAGTGTGTATTGATAAAGATATTTGGCTTACTACTTGAAGCACAATCTCCTAACAATTTGAACACAAACTATTTAGACACCCCAACATAAGGGTAGTGCTATGAACAATATCTGTGTGTGGTAACCTTTTTGGTTTCTACTTTGGGAAGGACCACAGCAGGTGGAATAGAGATCCGGGAACCAGGCAACCGTGCCAGCATGTGTCAGGGATATCTGGGTTGGCTTTATGGATTTGAGTGGGGGTGATATAGTATCTGTAGCATAGTTTATAACCCCCTTCCCTGTTCGTGATGCATTGTGAGCTTTTGTGCAATCTAGCCCATATCTTCTATCACTATTTCTCGCCCAAGATCCTTTTCCCACTCTGTCATATATCTTTCTTTTTTTGTAGGATCTGACCGGTCTAGGGGCCGGTAGATAGTGGACGTCCTGCCTCTGCTGGTTGGTGTTGTTAGCGTGAGTTCCAGTGCTGTTGGTTCTCTAGGGCATTTTCCTCTGGTTTTTCTATGGGACAACCAGTGCCTGATTTGGGTGTAGCGGAATCTTTCCCGCTCTCCCACTCTGAATTTCATTTTGCACCTTTCGAATGTGATGGGCAAACCCTCTTTTATTGTCTGCACTATTTCTGCCATCAGTTCATGCGTGGCAAACACATAATCCAATCTGGTGTGTAGATTCTGGGGGGCTGAATAATGTAAATATTATTGGTCTTGTGGATAGTGTGACCTCCATGCATCCTCTAACCTGAGGTCTGCTAGCAGAGACTGCAGTATCCTGGCCGCTGGGGTCAGTCTGTCTATTTTGGTGTCCGATCTATCCATTTTCGGGTTTAGTACACAATTGAAGTCTCCTCCCCAGATCACCGCCCCTCCCAGGCTCACGCTGAGTTTGCTGTATAGCGTTCTGAAGTATGCCGCTGTATCCTGATTCGGGGCATATGTATTTATAATACATAGTTCCTTGTTTTCCACCAATCCCTTTATTATTACCATCCTCCCATCTGGTTCGACTGTAGAGTGTAGTAGCTGAAACGGTACATGCAGTGCAACCCAGGTGATCACCCCTCTAGCATAAGCTGAATATGTTGTGCTCACGACAGTCCCTCTCCACTTCTTCCGGACCACCTCCAGTTTTTCTTGCGTTAGGTGAGTCTCTTGCAGCAAGGCTATGTCTATTTTCTGCCTGCGCAAATACATCATAACCTTATTTCTTTTTAAATAGCTATTGAGCCCTCCAACATTCCAGGTAACTACTTTAAGGTCTCCCATAACACATCCGTGTCCCACTCCACCCTCCACAAATACCGACCAGGTCTCAGTTCTTCCCTTTTTCATGTAGGCTTTTTCCCCAATGCAAACTTCTCCTAACTATTAACACTTCCCCAACACCCCACTCTCTCCCACCCTCCTCCCTTCCCAACCCATCACACTCCCCAACTCTTCCCCAACCCTCCTCTCCCCCCTCCCTTCCTTACCCCAACTTACCCCGCTTCCCCAACTGTTGCCCAGCTCCATCCCTGGATCTCAGGCACCCGGCATCTAGCCCTTTCCGGCAGTTGCCTTATTTGCGGCTCAGCAGGGAGATGTCGTCCTAGTGGCGGTCCTCCTGTTCTGACTCCCAGGGGTAGGTCCTCTCCGTCCTGTTGCTCCTTATTCAAAAATCAAGCTAATCGCACCGTCTGCTATTCTTATTACATTATACATTCTATATTCCAGTCCAACGTTTTCAGATGTCTCATATTATGGTTACCCTGCGCCCTTCTCTTAACATGCATAGCTGTTTGATCACTTATCGTTATTATTATCGTTATTATTATTATTATTGTCGTATCCCTCTCGACCCTGCTCCTCGTCTCGCTCTGGGCAGCCATGTTGCCGCATCTTCCGGGGAATCAAAAAAGTGTGTTTTTGTCTTTGTAGAGAATCTTGAGTTTTGCAGGGTACAGCAACATATATTTAAATCCAGCTGTGCGCAGTCTCCTCTTGATCGCCACGTAGCTATAGCGCTGTCTCTGAATTAGCATAGTGTAATCAGGGTATGCAGTGATGGTCGCCGACGCTCTTTTTATCGTCCCTTCTTTCCTGAGGAACTCCAAGATCTTTTCCGTGTCCCTGTAATTCAGGATCTTCGCTATAATTGCTCTCAGAGGGGCTCCAGGTTGTGGCTTCCTCATCAAGGCCCTGTGCGCACGTTCAACCGCAAATCCTTGGGAGAGCTTATTTGCACCTATCTCTTGTATGATCATGTTTTCCACATAGTTCGTGGGGTCTTGGCCTTCTTCCCCTTCCGGCAGACCGACCACACGTATGTTATTGCATCTCACTCTTCCTTCGGCCTCCTCTGCTCGGTTCTGCAGGTTGGCTACCTGCTGCTTCAATATGTGGACTGCCTTGGCATTGTCTGTGCTAGTATCTGTGTTGATTTTCACTGCACTCTCCAGGCCACTGGTCCTCTCCGCCAGTGCTCTCGCATCTTGCCTCAATAGATTGACCTCCACTTCAACCGCATCTATTTTCGTTTCTAGTGCAGTCCTCAACTCTGCCATCGTCGTCCCCCACAAAGCTTTCAGTTCCGTTGTGGCTGTTAAGATCATGTGGTTTTCACTTGGCGTTGCCGCCCCTGCGGATGCAGTAGCCAGACTTTGCGTTGGAGTGGTGGGGGACTGCTGTGGTTTAGCGAAAATGTCCATTGTGGGCTGCTTGCCCTTGGCCTTACCCCCCCTCACAGACATTTCCGTCTTGTTATTAACTCTCGGGTCTGATGCACCAGCAGTGATCAGGTCTGTGTTCCTCTACAGTCCTTCACCTGGCTGAGGGTTTCGTGTGATGTGGCCCACCGCAATTTCCGTGTTGCGTCAGTGCATGTTGAAGATGCTCCCGGCATGCCTTCTTTGTCTAGGGGCACCCTTAGTCTTCCTGTCATCAAGCTCGCACCCCTACCCGCAGCTGGTACTCTGCTTCACTGGCTCATAAGCTGTTCAGGGCTGGGAGCGCTGTGGCACCTCCTTGCCTCTTGTCGAGGAGTATCTTCTCTTTTCTTCGCCCCACTTGTGGCCTCAGTGTAGTCTGTTAGCTATGAGGGATCTTCCTCTATGTGCCGCCTCGGGTGCCGTGGGCGTGTATTCCTCAGCAGTGTGACACTATTTCCCTCTGGGGGTCACCTCCACACCATGCCTGGTGCTTGCTTGCCTGTGCCCAGCGCTACCATTTACATTGGTAGCTTCATGCCAATGTACGCCTGGGGCAGTGCCTCTTCTCCACCACCTTGCGGGCCACTTCCCAGTCCCTATCGTTGCACTGTGTTGCAGTGTTAGCGCCTACAACTTCCGGCACTGTGGCTGGGTCATTCGAATCAGCTTTTCTTCAATACTCCGCACCCAGGCTCTGTGGAGTTCGCTTATTATATTGTGTGAAAGTAACTTCACGTTGCTCAACCAGCCCTCCAGTACGCACCCACGCCTCCTGCACAGTCGCCTTTTCAGCACCACGGCTGCACGTCCTTTGTTCTATGTGCCTGCTCTGCCGTGTAATACGCGGCTGTTCCACTGCCCTCGGATCCTCATTCTTTGGTGCAGTGTCTGCACCGGCCATGTCAGCCTTCTTTCTGGACCCCTGGCATCAGTGTCTTAGGGGGTACCCCAGACTTCATAGCGCAGCTTGTGCTCGCGCTTGTGCTGAGATTGGATTCGCCGGTGCCCGCAGGGTCCTCCCTCCGGGTCGCCTCGGTCCAGGCGCTCCCGCACTTTATTTTATTGTGTAGAATTATCTTTGCGTTGCCTCAGCCAGCCCTCCGGTGTGCACCCGCGCCTCCTGCACAGTGCATCTTGTCATCAATACGGCTGCACGTCCTTTGTTCTATGTGCCTGCTCTGCCTTATAATACGCGGCTGCTTCACTGCCCTCAGATCCTCTTTCTTTTGTGCTGTCTGCGCTGGCCGTATCAGCCTTCTTTCCAGGCACCTGGCATCCGTTTCTCAGGGGGCACCGGACTTCGCAGCGCAGCTGGTTCTGGCGCTTGTGCTGGGATTAGATTTGCCGGTGCCCGCAGGGTCCTCTTTCACATTCACCTCGGTCCAGGCGCTCCAGCACTTCCTTCCATTAATGCATATGCCGGTTGTCCTTAGCTCTCAGATAGACGTGCCCCTTCACTGCTACAGTGCTTTTCGTGGCAGGCGCTGTGCGGGCTCCTGGAAGCTCCTTTGTTTACTCTTCGCTGCCATCTTGCCGCCAGCCTTTCATCCACCGCCGGAGGCCACAGAGTATCATAACTTTCCTCCCTGACACTCGATCTTCTCAGGGAACGATGCATCTGGCTCAGCTCCCATTCCCATTTGTTCTTGTCGCTTTTCTTTTTGAAACAGACGAACGGAAAGCATGCGCTCACACAGATCAATTGCCGAATCCAGGAGCACCGAACTAGAGCAGCCTACTCCATGGCTGCCAACCCACGCCCCCCTTGCTGACCCTACTCTTATGGAGCCAGCTTCCCTGTATGCCTTCAGGATCACCATCTTATGCTGGAAGTTAAGAAGGTGCATAGTTATTGTTCTGGGGCGTTGATCCGGCGTTGGTTTTGGAATTGGTGCCCTGTGCACCCTCTCGATAGTGAGTTTGCGCGAGTTCTCGATTTTGAGAGCATTTCGGAGGAGGTCGTAAATGAAGGTCTCTAGGTTCGCCCCTTCCGCGTTCTCAGGCAGACCGACCACGGGTAGATTATTCCGTCTGGAGCGATTTTCCTGGTCATTGATTTTCTCCCCCAGCTGCTGGACCTCTTTGATTAGCCCATCTAGCTTATTATCTGTTGTCAGGTTGTCTTCAATCGCATTGATCCTTTGTTCGTTGTCAGTGGTGCGCTCAGCTTGAGCCGCCAGCCGTGTTTGGAGGTCCTGCAGGTCGCGATTAATGCCCAGCACTGTATTATTAGTTTCCTGACACTGTTGATTTATAATCTGCATTTCTGCCAGGATGGCCTACAGTTGCGACTGGACGTCCATCTCCGCCATGTTATGATTGGACCTCCTGGGTTGGCTGGGTGTAGCCGGCCCCACTGTAATCTGTTGATGAGTCGCAGCCTTCTTTTAGCATGCCCGCTCGCAGTGTTGTTCCTGAATCTATTCGTGGTGCACCTGCCGGGTGGTAGATTATAACTCCTGGTGTCCGAGTGCAATGTGGGCCTCCCGCACTCTGGTTGGTCTGCATCAGTTTGATGAGACTGGATCCTTGCCTGGTTGTGTGGGGGGGGGGGAGGGTTCCCCTGCCCCGGGGTATGGGAGGGCTGCTGTTGCCGTTTGCAGATTCCCTGCTGCTGTGACCCTCTGTTGTCCTTTCCAACAGCTTGTGCCGAGGCAGGTGTCCTATGAATGTTTGTTTGTTTGTTTGTTTGTTTGTTTGTTTATTTATTTATATTGCGCACCAGACCCTTAGGTTACCGGGCGCAGCAACAAGTATATGCGAAGCTTACAATGTTACAATGTTGTATAAATGAATTTACAATATTACACAATATTACACAAATTACTAGAATGTACAAATAAACAATTGCCGTATTTACATGAATGTACAGTTAACAATATACAGGATTATCAGTAATAAACATAAGGGTTAATGTCACGTCAGGGTGCATTAGGTAGGACTACACTAGTGAGTGTTCAGGTGTCAAGTCGTTGTTGGCGATAATGTGTTTGATAAGGTTCCTTCTGAAGTGAGGGAAGGGTTGGTCAGCTCTTAGGTTAGGTGGCAAGGCGTTCCACAGGTTAGCAGCTTTCACAGGGAAGCTGACGCCACCAATTTTGGCAAGTCTGAATCTGGGTACTGCCAAACAATTGGAGTTGGCGAGTCTCATGGGTCTATTAGAGGTTTTTCTTTTTATTTTGTCCATCAGGTAGCTAGGAGCAGCATTATTTAAGGCCTTATGGGTTAGTGAGATCATTTTTAGCTGGATTTTGTTCTCAGTGGAAAGCCATTTATGTTGCCGCCTAGTCGAGGAGATATGCTCCCTCTTTTTTATTCCTAATGCAGCTCTAAGAGCATTATTTTGTAGAGTTTGAAGTCTTTGGGTATTGGCTTTATTAGCACTACTGTATAGGGCATTACAGTAGTCAAGTCGGGAAAGAATTAAGGCTCTAGCCAAGATTAGGCAGCTGGTATTGGACAGGAAGGGCTTGCCTGCTCTAATCAATTTACAGGTGTAAGCAGTGGTGGAGGCTAGGGAGTTTACCTGTTTGGTGAAGGACAGGGTAGAGTCGAGATAAAAACCAAGTGTTTTTACTTCCCTCGAGACTTTGATGACATTTCCGTCTATGCTGAAGGCTGAGTAATCCGGGCCCAATTTGTTAATATTGGCTTGTGTGCCCAGAATGATCAACTCTGTCTTATCATCATTCAGGCAAAGACCGTGAGTAGCCATCCATGCCTGAATGATGAGATACACTCTATTCACCAACTCCCCATCCTCGCTATGATCCCCAGAAAGTGGGAAGAGAATCTGTGTATCATCCGCATAGTTAGTGTAGGTGATACCGAGATTGTCCAAATCATCGAACAGAGGTTTGGTGAATATATTGTAAAGGGTCGGAGAGACGCAGGATCCCTGAGGGACTCCACAAGTAATGGGTATAGGGTCAGCTGCTGCCGATGGGGAAAAGACTCTCATAGTTCTCTCACTCAGAAAGGATTCTATCCAGCTGATAGCTTGGGTGGAGAAGTGAGCGGCAACGTCCAGGTGTTTACAGAGGACTTTGTGGTCCACAAGATCAAACGCAGCTGAGAGATCTAGTAGGAGGAGGAGGGCTGTCTTACCCTGATCTCTCAGTTCGTCTATTTGGGCCTTTAAGTCAATCAGGGCTGTTTCCGTCCCGTGTAATGGGCGGAAGCCAGATTGTCTAGATCCTAGTAGTTTGTGCAGTTCGAGGTAGTTTTGAATCTGTATGTAGGCCACTTTGTCCAGGATCTTCAGCAGAAACGGAACTGTGGTGATTGGGCGGTAATTGGTAGGGATGAGAGGATCTAAAGTTTGCTTTTTAAGCAACGGGAGCACCCAGGATTGTTTTAGGTTAGCTGGGATGATGCCTGTGGAGAAGGATGCATTGACAAGTTTGGAGATAAATGGTGATAAGTCTCTGGCAGCGTCTTTTATTAGCTGTGCTGGGCAGATGTCACCTTTGCAATTAGATGGTTTGAGGGTGAGGATGATTTTTTCAATCTCAAGTGTGGATGTTTTGGTGAAGGAAAATTTGGTAGGTTGAGGCATGAGGGTAGCCTTAGGTGGTGACAGGGTAGGTAGTTTAAGCAAGTCTTTTTTCAGTTGAATTTTATTTTGGAGGGTAGTAATTTTATTAGTTAGAGCATATTGGATGTCAGAACACCAGGTCTGATCTTTAGTGCAAGTGTCTGGTATGGCAATAGGTGACTCAAGTTCCTTTAGGATGGAAAAAGAGTTCCTTCACACTTGATTTAGAGTTAGCGATACGATCGTTATATGAATTTCTCTTAGCCAGACAAACTGCATTTTTGTATTGACGGGAGATAGATATTAGGTTGGCCTTGTTCTCAGTAGCTTGGTAGGTGTGGATACACCTGTCTGGGGGCTGGTCCGGCTTTTGCTCATCCCCCTAGAGCAATGGTGCTGTCTGAGGCACCCATGATGGCAGGGTAGTCATTCCATGGGGGAGTGTAGGAGGCGGAAGGTCCACAGGGCCTACCGGGAGTTTATGCGGCTTGCAGTTAAATTGCGCACCTTAGGTGCTGTGGGTCATTGTCTGTGGCAGCTGGTCCTCCGTGTGACCATTCGCAATGCGTGAGAGGCGGCGGCTGTAGGCTAATATCCCTTCAGGTTTGGGCTAAGGTGCTTTTGGCTGCCTGTGCGATAGAGGCTGTTGGTGGAGGCTTGGTACCTCTTTCTCTGTGTAGTGGATGGGCTTCCCCCCACTCGCTGCTGGGAGATTTCCCAAGGAGGGTGAGGGGCCCAGTGGCTTTTCTTCTCTTTTCCTACGCTGAATACATGTGTGGTGGGCTTTGTGTATTGGGCCAGCTGATGCGCTCTGTGTTGGAGGTATTTGGCCTAGGGAGTGGGTGGTCAACAAGCACCTTGGCCCTGCAGGGAAATGAATGAAGCTTGTGGTGGTTATTCCCACTGCCCTTCCTTTCTTTGGCTTTGTTGCAGCTCGAGGTGGCCGGCCTTTATCAGCATTGCCGGCGGCTGCCCAGGGTGTTGCTAGGCTGTGGGGTGCACATAGTTTGTGTGCGCAGTTCCGTTGGGTCCCTCAATGCGCTTCTGCTGCTCGGGGAGCGCGGGGGGGGGGGTTGGGTCATTCGGGCATAGCCTGCCATGCGCCCTTTTGAGGCGCGCTACTGCTGTTGGGAGCCGGGATACAATTATCTCCCCGCTCGTCGGGCCCGACCCGGGCTACGCTCCCCTCATCTCCTCCGACTTACTTGGGTCTAGTGGCTTGAGGCGGTCACAATTCCGCCGGCACATTACCCCAGCGCAGTGGCCGCCGGATGGGGCCTGCAGGTCTCTCCGGTCCAGTCAGGGCGCTGACAGCAAGGCTGATCCTCTTACTATCCCCTGATAGTGCACTGGGGGTTGCTGCGGCATACTCCCGCCTCTGTAGGCGAATATTTGTCTGTTATTGGGAGTAGCAGTTCGTAAGGGGGGGTGCCCACTCTGAGGTTTTGTTGAGCCCTGGAGCGAGTGGGGGACGGATAGGGTGTCTGCTCCTCTGTCCGCCGCGGGGGGTGCGTGCCCTGTTGTGCCGGCTCGGCACAGGTCAGTCTCCGTCATACTGGATGCAGTAGTTTTGGGGGGCTTTTTGCTGTCACCCATTGCAGTTTGCCAAATGATGATTTCGGGCTCGGATTCTCTCGCATGTTAGTTCCTCTGGATCCTGTTGAAAAGCGCTTCAGTCTCGCTTCATTTATGTTGCGTTTTGATTGATAGTTTCTACGTCTTTTTGCAGATCCGTCCCCGCGTTGTCAGGAGCTCCTGCGCCGCGCCACCTAGCGGATCCCTCATACTGCTCCGTGATTTATCTAAAAGGCAGCACTGTAATCTGTTGATAATGTACCAGACACTTGCCCAAGAGTACCTTTTTTTTTTTTAGTAAATGAGAAATCTGTTTGATTTTCAGGACAAAACTCCCTAAGAAAGAGGCATTAATCATGTCGGGAATGTGTTTATAACTGGATGTGATGGTGTGGAACATCAAAAGCATAAAAAGTAAACTTTATCCATCCATTATAAAAGATAGTTTGGTAAAAGAGGTACTTTTAAGATGTTCAGGTGTCATTCAAATTGAATTATTCCAGGGAGAGGTGCAGCCTAAAAGGAGGAATGTTATTCCCATTTTAGATCTGAGCCTTTTGAGCAGGTTGCCCGGGAAGGATAACTTCACGATAATTGCTGTCTTTCAATTCCTTCATGCTCTGAAGCTACAGAGTTGGCGGTGTCTCTGGACCTTCAATATGCATGTTTCCACATCTCTATATATTGCAAAAATCAATGCTGGTGGCTGCAATTTTCTTGATACCTGCTCCAAGCGTATTCACCAAGGTAATGGGCATAATATTCAGGGGGAGTTTAGCATGTCTGTCCTTGCCTCAGTGCATGAATTCTAAAGCTGAAGTCCAGAGGAGTGAGTCTTGGATAATCTTGGATAGTTTATATAGTATTCGCCTATTCCACACCCTGAGCCTTACTTTCCGTGTAGAAGTCTTTCTTAACTCTGCTCAAACGCCTTGGAAATGGCATTTCTTCCTATTTAGGTAGAATCCAACATCCAGAACAGTTTCTTTATATTAGTCAGGGACCAAACACTACAATGAGTTAATTGCTCAGATTGTTGAGTATCATAACTTCATGTATTTATCTGGGTTCTAACTTTCCCAATTCCAGTGCAACTTTCGATCCGCTACCTGATAGTCTGTAGTTTCTCCAGACGAGCAGGACCTGAAATCATGTTGATGACTTGATACCTCGTCTCCAAGATGTTTCAGTGAGTACTCATTGAAATGTGTAAAGATGTTTCTACATCAGCATCTGGTGCTTTCAGGGCTTTTCTTCCATCCATCACAAATATGTCCAAATGGATTCTCAGTGGCATCACAACCATCTTAAATAAGAATCGTCATGGGGCTTGTGCCAGCTGTTCAGAGTCCATGTTTGACATAATTTGGGCATTCAAGAAAGGAATTGTCTGTACAGCAGTCCAACTTGCTGGGAAGCAGTACACAAGGGCGACGTTTGAGTATATGTTGCAGGGCATTTTCTTTTAATGAGGATTTCCCAATGGTGATATGTTTGCTTTCAATGTCAACACAAAGTGTGTGTTGTTCAGCTTTAATGATCTCTGCGGATGAATTCGTTATTTGGAAAACGAATTAGTTGAAGCTAGAGTTTACCTTTTTGTCCCTTGCTGCTCAGCCCCAGAAAACTCGGTGCAGGGCCACAATGATTTGGACTGCTTCTTTTTGGGCCTGTAAACATTGCATTTAGTTTCAAACTAGACTATCATTATTGTGTAGAAAAAGAATATATACCAACCCTTCAAATGTGTGGCATTCTTCTGCTTCTGAAGGACATGCAGGGAAGACTAAATATCAATGAGCCACTGCACAACAACTTTGAAAATGTGACTGTATATCCTGGATGCAACAAAAGGACTCCTTTGAGTTAAGGTGATTAAGCCTAAACGTGTTTGTAAAACAGTTTTAAAATGAGTGTCTATCGCACATTGTTTACCCCACCCACGCTCACCAGTACTTGCCTCTGGAAGACCGAACACATCTATAAAAAAAAATCTATTACCCATGTTATCTCTCTCTCCTCCTATGACTTTTACATGACCCCAGAAAAATGATATTACAGTACTCTGCCTCTCTCGCATTATCCCAGTCTCATCGTCTTACTAGACTCCTCACTCCAGAGACCCCTTTCCCTTTTTTTCACTTCTATGGTCTCCAATATTTGCCTTTTTTCTGACAACCTCTCCACCACAATCTCCATCTTCCTGCCTAGGTTCTTCCTCGCCCTCTTTTTTTCTTCATTCCGCCTACTTTGACTGATATGGCTAGTTACCTACATCATGCTCATACTACTTCCTCATCTCTTCCCTCCTATTTGATACCCTTGGTGTACCCTCATCACATACCATGCGTTGCCTATTGCCATAATCTCACATTCCTCCATTCTTGTTTCCCCCTCATTCAAGCATACCATTGTGATTTCAGTCTTAAAAAATCCTCTTGTGCTAATTACCGCCCTATCTCTCTTCTTCCTTTCCTTTCTAAACTGTTGGAACAGATTGCTTACTCAAGTATCATTTTATACAAATCTGTACTCCCTGCTCTGCAATCTGGTTTCTGCCCATCCCACTCCAAGAAAACAGTAACCCTTCACGTCTCAACTTCCTTCACTCATGCTGAAATGACACACTCCTCATTCTCCATGACTTATCAGCATTTGACACTGTAGATCACAACACCCTTCTATCATTCCTCTTCTCTCTTGGTCTTTCTGGCACTGTGCTTCAGTGGTTCACGTCTTATCTTTCAAATCGCTCCTTCTCATTGGCTTCGGCTTGTTACACTTTAGATTCTCGCCCCCCGCCAATGTGATGTTCCCCCGTGGCTTATATCCTCTTTCAATGTTTCCTCCCACTTCTATGCTGTAGATTCACAAATCTTCTCTTTCTCTGTTCTAACACCCTTCACTCTGTCTTTCCATTGTCTATAACACTGTGCACTCTTTTTTCCAGCTTCCACACTCTTGCTTTGTTTATCCATTACATCCATTAGATCATTTCCACCTGCATTTCTCCCTTTCTTGTCCTCTGTTAGGATTCTTGTGGTCACCTTCGACACCTCCCTCTTTTGCTACTCCCATGTTGACTACTCCCCGCACTTGCCGCTACCATCTCTATAACTGCGAGGGGGTGATCAGTTGTTCCTGTCTACAGCTGTTGATTCATCATCCCAGGCACCGCAGTGCCAGAAGACCCTGCCCGCCTCCATTTTCTTCACCATGAGGTGTCTACCAGCACAAAGATGGCCGTCGCCCAGATTTCCGTGAAAACCAACAGAATACAACCCTGGCGCCCAGATTCGCTGCCACACCTCCCGCGGCCCTCCCCACCTGCTTTAAATGGAGGGGAGGCACACCAGGAAGCGAAGCCGTGGAGAGGAGGTCAGGAGAAAAGGCCTCAACCCCTCTCTACAGCTCTCTGCTGCTCAGTTGCCAGTTGCCGGCTACCGCTCTGCCTCCCAAGGTAAGGGTTCTGCTTGCACCAGCCCTTCCAGAGCCTCTATGCATTGCCCAATTACCTTTAAGAAACGAGCCCCTTCGCTCGTGCTTTTTGGTCGGCCGCCTCTTGGCTGTTACCCCCAACGTGGCCCACAAAAATGCGCGCCCAGGAGCAAGAAGCATGCCACCTACTACTGTGCTCCTGCACCCTGACAGCCCATCGCGCACTACTTGCCTTCACGCATCATGCTCGTGCATCTGCACTGCCCCGGCCGCTGTCTCGACGTGGCCAAACCTGATATCCATGCCGCATGGAACGTATTCTAATATGTTGCAGCCATCTGCTTCTGTGGCACCCCACACCGCTACACGGGGGCGCAGGTACCCAGGCACCAGCTCTGCCTGCACAGACTTTGACAATCCCCATTAGTCTGGCCCAATGCAGCGCTGCACTTCGCTGCAGTTACACAAGCCCTATCGAGCACCAGCCCATTGCCCACTATGATTCTATGTCTTTATTACGGCACTATCCCTCATAATCTGTTTGTTCAACTATGCCTATAGCCACACAACAATTGCCAAATCTTTTCTGTGATATTACTAGCAATGTACTTGTGCCTGCTGCCCAACCACCATTACTGCCCTGTGATACTACTGTTGTGACTAGCAATGTATCTCTGCCTGCTGCCCACCCACCATTGCTGCCCTGTGATACTAGTGTTGTGACTAGCAATGTATCTGTGCCTGCTGCCCACCCACCATTACTGCCCTGTGATACTAGTGTTGTTACCAGCAATGTATTCCTGCCAGCCGCTCACTCCCCATACCTGTCATGCAATGCCACTAGGGCCTCAGCTCCTGATGCTAGCCAGGCCATCCACCATCCGTGCACTGTGCCCCCTCCCTTCACCACCCCATTTCCCATACAGGACGCCCCACTCAAATGTGCTCTTGTCAATTCACATTCCCTGACGGACACATTCCCTGGATGTGCACAACCTTATCAAGGACAATCTTAACTTACCCTTTCTCAGTGAGACCTGGTTAAAAGAAACCTCCGGCCCTACCCTTTTCCTTGCCATCCCTTGCAGATGCACCATATTTAGGCAAGACCGGGCAGGTCAAAGGGGTGGCGGAGTAGCTGTCATTGCTAAAGATATGCTCGCCATCCGAAAGATCAATGGGGAACTAGGTCAGAACTCGGACCACCTCTTACTTAAGCTGAAGCGTTCCCCCAACTGCACCATTGCCTTCCATCTTGTCTACCGCCCTCCAGGCCCCACCACCGACTTCCATGACTCCTTAATCCTCGCTCTTTCAGATAACCTCAAAAACACATCTAAAATCATGCTCTTGAGCGACCTTAATCTAGGTCTCAATGACCCCAACGATGCTAACGCCTCTGCCCTATAGAAAGCTTTATCTACCCTAGGGTTTACCCAAGCCATCTCGCAGCCTACCCATTCTAAAGGTTGCATGCTCGATTGGATGTCCATCAAAATTGGTCGGTTTTGGTCTCTGAGATATCTCTCATTCCTTGGTCCGACCATTACTGCATTAAATTTGATCTCATCACTTCCAAGGAGCCTCTTAAGTCTACTATCCCACTCCCTGCTGCTTTCTCGAGAAGCTCA
Source organism: Ambystoma mexicanum (assembly GCF_040938575.1). Classification (NCBI taxonomy): domain Eukaryota; kingdom Metazoa; phylum Chordata; class Amphibia; order Caudata; family Ambystomatidae; genus Ambystoma; species Ambystoma mexicanum. Next base: position 1,141,300,695 of record NC_090921.1, on the reverse strand, counting down.
CACAAGCTCACCAAGGAGAATATCTCCCCCTACCTAGCGGTGCCCGCCCTCATGCCCCCTTTCCCTAATGACCCAGAGCTTCTGGCAACAGCATTTAATCGGTTCATCACACAAGCTGTCGATATAGTTGCTCCGCTCACCATTAAAAAGCTAAGAAAGCAAAGCACTCTAATGCCTGGTTCACCCAAGAGCTCATGGAATTTCGCTCCAAAAAAAGGGCATCGCTTGCTACTTGGAAAAACCCTTCCAATTACGCTTCTAAAGCAGCCTTTAAAGCTATTTCCAAAAATTATAAAATTGCCATCATTCAGGCTAAAGCCACCTCATTCAATACCAGGATTGAAAATGACAGATCTGGGACAAAGGAAATCTTTGCCATCTTTAGAGAGCTGTAGTCTCCTGCACCCCGCCTCCTACCCTCTTGAAGGACGAGACATGGTGCAGCAAAATATAATCTGCTATGCTTGATAAATTGGAAATCCTGCACACCAAAATCTTAGCCCACCTAAAGGCCCTCTCCAACCGATTAGCCAACTGTCACAATACCTCCTCCCTGGTAACCCACTCTAGCCTATCCCTGTGTTTAATTTCAAGGATATGAGTGAACTTGAAGTCATTGCCCGCCTCAAATCCATCAAACCTTCTAATTGTAAAGGAGACGCCTGCCCGACTCAGGTCATCAAAGACTGTGCCTCTTCCCTTGCCCCACTTATCACTGCCTTCATTAACTCTTCCTTCCAGACTGGCCATGTCCCAACTGGACTCAAGGAAGCATGGGTCAGACCGCTCCTAAAATAAACTTCTCTCCACCCATCGGTCCACGGTAACTACAGGCCTATCACTTCTGTGCCCTTTCTACAAAATATTCTTGACAAAGCAGCTTACCTGCAAGTCCAAAAATTCATTAGGAATAACCACCTTCTTGGTCTTCGGCAGTCTGGCTTCTGGCCATGGCAGGGCACTTAAACAGCTCTGCTTGACCTAAAAGATCAAATGGACGACCTCAGAGATGCAGACAAACCAGTGCTCCTTCTCCTTGAACTTTCCGCTGCCTTTGATTTGGTGGATCACAAGATCCTCTGCCACAAACTCTCCACCGCACCTAATTTCTCCCTGAGGACCTGTGCATGGATAACTTCCTTCCTACAGGAAAGGGTGATGAAGGTTTTCTCGGAATCTTCTTGTGCCAACCCTAGTCCCATTAGGTATGGGGTCCAACAGGGTTCTTGCATAGCTCTCACCCTCTACAACCTCTTCACGAGGCCCCTGTTCAAAATCTTGGATGCCCTGGGCATCTCATACATGAACTATGCAGATGACACCCAGGTGCTCATCCCCCTCTCGGGTGATTATTTGTCTGACCTAAACACCCTCAACTACATCTACTCAACAATCCAATCCTGGATGGCAGAGAACTGGTTATGCCTCAACAGTGAGAAGACCAAACTTCTGTTAATTGGTTCCCCGTCCACCTTGGGTAATTTGGACAAACAATACTGCTCCTTTAAAGTTGATAACATCCCCATTTCTGTTGACCAAGTCATTAAGACGTTGGGTGTGTACATCAAACCTGACTTAACCATGAATAGACAGGTTAATGCTATAGCATCCTCCTCAACGTATCATTCCATACTTCTTAACGCAGCCAGACCTTTGCTATCCCAACAGAACTGCCTCACCATTGCTAGGGCAATAATTGGGTCAAGGCTGGACTAGCACAAATGTTTTCACAGGCTGGCTCCCCCCTACTTAGCTCAAAGAATTGTCCTCCACACTCTATCCAGACCCTCCAGAGCTGCATATTCCAACAGAATCACTGCACCCATTACCCACAGTGTGTGGGCGGGTGGCACTAGCTTCCCAAATGTCTGCCACTTTCTGGAACTCTCTCCCCTTGCCCCCTCCCCAGATACGGTTGATTGACTCTCATGCAGCCTTTAGGAAAGCCATCAAAACCAGGCTTTTTGTTTGACAGTACACATGTTCTATCAGTGTGCTGCATGATTTTTGCTACTTACCGGCTTGTACCTAGTTTTTCCCTGTTGGGTGGCATTTTCCTCGAACCCTAAATATTTCCATGTAAATGTAACTAAGCATACTGTACTGGGCCGCATTTCTGTAACTCTGAATCAAACCTGCTTACTTTTCCTTCATAGCGCCTCAATGCCTGTGGGCTGTAGTGCGCTCTATAAACACAAAAATAAAAAATAGCATTCGTCGTGCATGACCCTTTCTCTTTTTTCATGCAAGCAAACCTATATTTTCTCTATTTCTTTCCTGACTTGACTACTGCGCCACCCTACAGGTTGGTCTGCCTGTCTCCCACCTTTCTCCCCTTTGCACTGTCTTCAATTTTGAAATTCATCTTGTTCTCTTTACCTGCAATCTGCTTCTTTTCTCTTTAGTCTCCTCTGCATAGTTAACAAATGTATTCACGGCTTAGCTCCATCCTATCTTGCTTCTCTTGTTTCTCTCTATGGTCCTTCTCACACGCTTATTTACCTACATCTTCATCTTCTTACTATACCCTGATCTGGGTGTTCCCTGTCTCATTTTCATTCTTTTTCCCCTACTCACACCTAAAATCTGGATTTCCTTCCCGGCATGCTCTGACACTTTTCACCACCTCTTCCGTACACTCTTAAAGAACCATCTACTTGCATCCCTGCCCAACATTTTACCTTTCTGCTACTTATTTTATAATTTGTTCATCTTTACTCCTAATATACTGTTTATCTTAATCTCTGCACCGGTTTGGCAAGAATGCTGTGTAGATGTCAATAAACACAAATGCAAAGAATCCAAATACAAAATCACCCCAGCCGTCCCGGCTTGTCCCAGCCTATCGCTTGTTTGGTGGTTTGTCCCTCTGCATCAAAGATGGCTGCATCACTGTCCAGGTAGTATGCACAATCCACCCCGAATCCCTACAATCCGGCCTCCAAGAACCCTTCCAGTCAGTTCTTTAGACCCCCAAAGGACTTCCTTCTGTTCAGTAGCAAGACTGTTGTCTGCACAACCACCTACACCTTTGTGCCCACCATCATGTGTTTAGTCGTGTGCCTATTTATACATTCACCTAGAAGCCATCTTGTTCCTGTCCACCCCGTGCACATCTCCCTCAAGTAATCCCTTCCCACTTGGGCTCCTGCCACCTTCTCCTCTCAACCACCTCTCCCTGTCTTTTGCTTCAAGACTCCTACCCAATTCCCATTCTGCCTTTCTCTCCAAAATGCCAAACTCGTGGGCAGTTCCCTGGCTACTCCAATCTCACCCTACTCTCCTCTTTGCAACCCCAATCCTCTCCCTCCAATCTTACCTTTTGCATGTGGAAGGCCCAACCCATTTGCAAAACAAGACACCTTCCTTACTCATCATTTTGACTCCCCTTCCCCCCCTTCTCAACACACAATGATGACAGTGACCGAACCTTGGAACACACCCCACAAGACAGCCACTCCTGCAACCTTCTTTACATGCACTGCCGCCACTTTAGCTACCCTCCTCCCTCTGAGAAGAGGTGGAATGGGCCTAATGGTCCGTAAAATCGCATCCTCTTCCACGCCCTATGACGTTGCTTCCTCTTTCTTTAAACACAGCGGAATTCAGCTCCACACTTCCGTCACCATTACCATTTATCACCCCCTGGCACTCTTGACCTTTTTTTCTATAACTTGTTCTGTTAATGAAGTTCTTGGATATCCTTTTGACAGCCCTACTATAGTTGTGAGAGTTTTTAACCTCATTAACCCACACCCGCGTATACTTCCTTTTTCTAACCATTGCCTAGTCTCTATCCAAAATCAGGTCTACTCACACTCATGTAAATTCAGGCTAATTCTCCTGTTGCCCCCTTTCAACCTTCCCATACCTACTACTATACCATGACCTTGTCTGCTCCTTACTCTAAGCCTTCTCACCCCTGGACACCTGCTCCTTTGAGACATTTCATGAGTTGTTCAAGTTGCGGGTTTGAGAGGGAAAAGTGCAAAACCGCTTTGATGTGCTGTTGGTGGCATCAGTTTTCGGAAAAACTGGTCACTGTGTGCTGGTATGTTTTTAGTTGATGGTCATTTGTGTTGTGTTTGGTGGGTGGTTGTATCTGGGTGTTTTATGTGCGTTTTGGGTGTTTTGGAGAGTCAGTAGAGTGCTTGTAGTTTGCAGTGTTTTTGTGGCAAAGTGTAGGTCTCGTTTCTAGATCCAGGATGTCCTGAGCACCCTCCTCTCCCACCCACTCATCCCTCTTGCATGTCCACCCAATCTTCCTCTTCTACCCTCTCCATCTTCCTACCCATTTAACAAACTGAACCTGTGTCATTCCTAAAATCAGCTAACCCCTCCAATGGCTCCTGTGATCCCTTTACACCCCGATTTGAACATGAACTCTCTCCTCTCACCATCTCTCACCCATCTGGGATTTACACCACCTCCTACTCCAGCCCCCCTCTATAAAAAAACATTCTGCTGATCCGAGCAACCCAACCAACTACCGTCCTACACCACTATAAGATACTTGAATGTGTGTCTTCAACCAAATCACCTTATTCCTGGTGACCTTTGGTCTTTATGATCATATCCATTCCAAATTCTGTAGCAGTTACTCCAACAAAACAGCCTTTACTCAAGTCTCCATTCTACCACCACTCTGAACTGTTGCCTATCCTAAATTCTATTCAACCTTTCAGCAGTCTTCGCCATGGTCATTCACTACTCCTTTCTCTCACCTCTTTCCCAGCTTGGCTCTCAGCGGACTACTGTAACTTGGATTGCATTTTATCTGTCTGGTTGCTCATTCTCCATATTGTGGAATGGGACAAAACCATCAGACACTTATCTATGGGTTTATAGTCATTGCATCGAAGGCCAAAGCATTGAAAGCATTACCATCTAAAAAAAAAAGCATGGAAAAAAAAGGCATCAAATGCATTTTTTTCATCCATTTTTTTTTAATGGGGGGGGTCCCCCGACCCCTTTTTTAAAAACCCTGTTACAATAAAAAAAACTTTTAAAAACCTGCATTCGATGCTTTTTTTTCGCCGCTATTTTTTAGATGGTAAGGCATTCAATGCTTTGCCATTCGATGCATTGACTAGATACCTTCTCTACTTGTTGTAGTCCCCCTGTGGTGAGTGCTTGGTCCCCTCCTGCTCAGTCTCGCCACCTCCTCACTGTGCTAACTCATCTCTTTTGGCTTCTCCTACCACCTCTTCACCAATGTCACCCTGATCTATTTCTCATTACCCTTTTTTTACCCATAACCTTCCACCAAATATCTGACTCTGTGTGCCATAGAGCACTGAATGAGACATTGTTGTCTCATGTTGTACTCCTCTAAAACCATTGAAGTTATCTAACTCACAGCAGCTATGGCTCTTTCACTCCCGATTACCCTCCCTTAAACTCTCAACCACACCCCAAGCCCATACCAGGAGAGTCCTCTTAAATTACCGAACTCAACCGGTTCATCGCCTCCACAGCGATGTCGTCCAAGCTTAACCTCCTGAGCATCTGCAAGATCTGACCTCAATTGACGTTCCCTATTGCCAAAACGATTATATCCACCCTTTTCTTCAGCCGACTAGACACTGCTCCAGCCTTCTGGTGGACCTCGCCCTCTTCTCCTTCAACCCTTTGGACAAAGTCATTAACTCTGAGGTATGGATCCTTCTCTTTCTTCCCTATTCTGCTGACACCTCCCAGCACTAATTTCAACGAAGGTGGCTATCTATGACAAACCACTCACTCTTTGAATTTTCCCTACTCGTCTTTAAATCTATTCATGGTCTGGCACCACCTTCTTTGCCTCTATTCTATCACTCCCACACCCCCAGTCGGCAGCTGTCTGCAACCTCTGTCCCTCAATCCCCCAGCCCCCTGTGCTACCGCACACCTCTGCGCCTTCTCTCTTCTTGCTCCAGACATCAAGGCCTTTTTCTCATTTCATGTTGTTAAGGTAGCTATAAAACGGCATCTCCTCGCTATGGTCAGTACCCCCTCCCCACCACCACCCTTAATTCTCCACTCCCACTTTCCCCCTATCATTATCACCACCACTTTGTGAATATATATATATATATATATATATATTAGGGAATAGTGTTAATATTGATTACACAATTGTTTCTAGGATGTGGGACGAATCGAGGGAGTTTGACACCTCTCCCCAGGGTGGAGCCACCATCTTTGGGAAAAGGGTGTTGAGTCTGCTACGTTTAACACCCCCTAGGTGACAGCGGGATCTCTCTGGAGGTTACTCCCCCTTAATGTACAGGGAAACCCCAGAGAGATTTAAGTCCCCATTCATTTTCCCTGACTACCACCTCCATTGGGTAGGCAGGAACTTAGATGTGTGAGAGCTCTTTAACAATGGCTGGCTCGGCTTCTGGCCCCAATTTCATTTTGTCCTATTTATGGAAAACAGCAGAATGGCGGAAAAAACAGCCTCCTTAAGTCTTGTCAGGCGAGGAACCAATATGTGAGGAGTATCCACGAAGAGCACAGACTCTTTACGCTGCGGCTTTCATTGAGAGGGCAGATGCGCGAAGAGACAGAATGCCAGATGTGGTGTTGCAGCACGAGGTGCGCACTAGAAGAGTGCAATGAGGCCGGCAGGAGAGAAATCAAAGTCGTGGGGTGTGGAAGCCCGAGCAAGAGCAGAGTACCACAGTTGGTTGAGACTGAGCCCGGAAGAGGACCTGCCCACAAGCTCCCACACCGAGCCAGCAGGAACCAGGAGGAAACGCCAATAGCAGCAGAGTCCAGTGGCGAGATGAGGCAGTCGGCCCACATAGCCCTTCCACGGAGCACCACTCACCAGCTACAGGTATGTTGTGGCTTTCGAGGAATGGGAGGCGGGTGTCAAAGGCAGAGCGAGAACCCCCGGTATGAGGAAGAAAAATTCCCAGAGTGGGGAGAGAAACCGAGAGAAGACCTGGTGTGGGGAAAAGGCCAAGAAGCCGCATAGTGGGGAGAGAAATGGCAAGAAGCCCTGCATTGGGGGACTCGAGGCATAAATTAGCCCAGTGTGGGACAAAGAAATGAAGAGTGGAAAGTGAGTCAGAGCAAGACTGAAAGAACCCCAGACACCAGGAAGGGGGAAATTTAAAAGTCTCCCCGGAGTGGAGAGAAGAATTGAGACACACAAGTTTCAAGGATAACTAGAGAGTCCTGGCTGAGACCCCAGAATGTACAATTACTATGTGTTTTGCACTGAGCATAGGCAAGGGCCTATGGTCAAGAGACACAAGGGAGGGGGTCAGAAGCCAGCTGGCATTAGTTTCCCTTGAGCAAGGGCCAAACGTATGTCTTGGCTGTTATAGATTTGATTTTGAGCAGTAGAAGGAGAAAGTAGGTTAGAATACGATTTCTGGACAGAGGATTTCACTTTTTTGACCATCTTGACAGACTGACGAGCACCCATTGTTTACCTTCATTTGTATAGAGTAGGGCTTAGTATCACAGAGTTAGGGAAATATTAGGTATTTTTGAATCACAAGAGGAAATGAACCTTTTGGAAAATCATGCCTGCTTGTCTCCTGAATTTGACCCACCAAAGTCACTGTCCACACGACTAAACACTACCGCCACCGATCACTATGCTCATTGTACGTCACCCCCTCTAATTGCCCTGTTCCTGTGTAATGTGAACAGTGGTTGAGTTCCAAATTCGAAGACATTTCAATAAATACCTTCACATAACCACCTACAACAGTCAAACTTTGTTTGAAACAATGGCTTCTCGTCTGATTGGTTCATTTCTGGGATTTTTTATAGATGTTTTCATAACACTAGTATTAAAGCTTATGGTTGTTTCAGATCACTCCAACTATAATCACAAGGAAAAAGACACATTTGTAACTTTTTGGAAAATCCATATAGTCACAACAAACTGTGAATCAAGACTTTAAGTAGGGCAGTGGAAAGGGTTTTTAAGGTGTACTCACAATTATTTTCAAGATCCTTATAAAATGAGACCACCAAGCTGATAGATTTGGCTGTCAGGAATGGCACTCTGCCAAGAGTGGCACAGGGTACCCAGGTAGATTTTGGGTGGCTGTGCCGAAGTAAGGTAGCAGATAAGCACACACAGCAGGGAGTTAAACAAGAAAGAAGAGTAGTAAACTGTAGCTGTGAGCCAAAAGGGGCAAAAGATACAAAGGTACAAACAAACTGGATTCCCTCTTGGGGTGTATGCTGAAATGGGAAAGAGTGTTCCACGAACCTTAGGAAACTCCAGCCTTCTGCACAGATTGCTATAACAGAGGCCCACGCTGTATGCTCATGGCTGGGAACAACAGCAGTGGGTGTCTGTAACACTGAAAACGCGACAAGGGAAGGGGCAGAGGTTACCTGCCGGAAACCAACAAGCAAGCTCTGTACAAAGGGATTACATAAGACACATGAGAAGACAAGAACAGATATATCCAGCGAAAAGGAAGTCAATGAGCAATCTAGCAGAAGGAAATGAAGGAAAGGCAGTTAGACTGAAGTAGATAACCTAAAGGTGGAGTACAGAGGACTCAAGGAAGAGAACAAGGGAGCAGCAGTCAGGAAAACAGAAGGGCTGCAAAATAGGAAGCAGGTCTGCAGTCAAGAGTGGGACTAGGTGCATGCAAACTGTAGTGGACTGCGGAGGACTGTAGTAGGCTGCAAGGCAGGGAGTCCAGAAGAAACAGGACAGAGAGGGATTAGTAGGAGGCGACAGACAGGGAGCCCAAAAGAATAGGGCCGCGAGGTAGGGAGCCCAGAGGAGCAGGGCTGTAGGCAGCTAAGAGTAAACAGGCTGTACTGCAGAGGAGTGTAGCAAGCCGCAAGGCAGGGAGTCCAGAGGACACAGGCCTGTAGGCAGCGGAGGGAGCAGGCTGCAAGGAAGGAGCCCAGAGGACAAGGGCTGTAGGCAGCGAAGAGGTGCAGGCTTCAAGTTAGGGAGCCCAGAGGACAAGGGCTGTAGGCAGCGAAGAGGTGCAGGCTGCAAGTTAGGGAGCCCAGAGGACAAGGGCTGTAGGCAGCGAAGAGGTGCAGGCTGCAAGGTAGGGAGCCCAGAGGACAAGGGCTTGGAGACAGCAGAGGGTTGCAGGCTGTAGGGCAGGGAGCCCAGAGGACAAGGACTGTAGGCAGCCGGAGTGAGACAGGCTGCAGGGCAGGAAGCCCAGAGGACAAGGACTGTAGGCAGCCGGAGTGAGGCAGGCTGCAAGGCAAGGAGCCCAGAAGAGCAGGGCAGCAAGGAGTGAGCCCAGAAGAGCAGGGCCGCTTGGTGTAGAGGGCTGCAGAGGACTGTAGTAGGCTGCAAGGCAGGAAGCCCAGAGGACAAGGGCTGTAGGTAGAAGGCAGCGGAGCATGATCGGCTGCAAGGCAGGGAGCCCGGAAAGGGCACTGGATCAAAACAGGATAAAGCAGCAACAGGAACAGCATACAAAGTAGCGGGTCAAGGCAAACAGGAGCGGGGAGATCTCAAGATGCAAGACACTATGCTCCTGCAGGCAGCTGCTTATATACAGCCCTGCCCTGTTCTGAGGCAGGCTAATTGACAGCACCTGGGGCAGCACACCTGATGACAATCTGCCTCCTCCCTCTCTGGTCCTGAGCAGGTGGAAGCAGCACTGGCCGCTAGGGCTTCTGGGGATTGTGGTCCCAATAACGATGAATGAGAATAGCCAGGAATTGAGGACTGTAGCCAGGTGCATTATGGTAAATGTAGTTAATTGAATAAAATAAGAAAGAACCAAAGTTGAGCAAATGGAAATAAAAGACCAAGGTGTGAAAAGGAGTTGTTCAAGGAGTATTAGGAGGATATATGAGTACCAAGTAGTCCATGATGGTTGCCAATGCGTGTGCCAGCGGCGCGGGCATGACAGTATGCCCCTCTCCATGCCCCTCTCCAGCCCCCCTGAAGACTGACCAACAAGAAGAGCACGTCCAAGGCCTGTCACACCGCGAGAGAGTCTTATACCGAAAAGGCACATCACGAAGCACCAAAAACTGTTTAATGCTGCAAGGTGAGAGTCTTGAAGGGAGGAGGCATTACCAATGTTTTGAACCTTTGAGGTGGAATTCAGAAAAGACAACTTCTTAGGGACCCAAAATCCAACAGTGCGTTCATGAACTGAGGAACTGTGGAGATGTGCTGCAGGCTCCATGGCATATATTGCTTTGAAAGAAGTGGCCTTCCTTAGGACTGGCAATGGTACAGTGCTGAAAGGTGGAACCAGAGATTCAGCTGAATTGGTTGCTCTAGGACGGTCGTCCAAATTGTCAGAAGCAGCAATGGCAACATGAAGATTTGCGACAGAGACTTCAGGAGTAACAAAAGTTGCAGGAACACCATGAGTTGCAGGAAGATCAGGAATGGCAGTAGGAAGTTCAGATGCTGTAACAGCTGGAAGTATAGGTGTCACAGGAGCACCAGCCGACAGGGACGCAACTGAGACTGATGGCATCGTGACTGGTAGTTTAGGTGCTGCAGAGGCACCAACAGGATCTACCGGAGCTGTTGCCTTAATAGTTGAACTTTTAACTGGCTTTGCAACAGGTACTGTCCTTGCAGGCAGAGAGGAAGGGGATGCTTCGACTGCAGTGGGAGTGATCTGAGATGAGGCATCAGCAGCAGATTCAGGAGTACTAGCAGGGGGAGCAGCAGAGATTGGGGTAGCAGATCTTGTAACAATTAGCATGGTGGATGCAGGACCAGGAAAGGGTAAGCCTTCCGAAGGCTGGCCTGCAAAGTCTTGTGTGCCCAAGTTGATACATGGATCTGGGGTATTGACAGTAGGCAAAGTTGGATTCCAGACAGGTACTGGGTATGTTTCAGGATCTGACTCATGGTCAGGAGTGCCAATGCTCATAGAAGCAGAGTACATCTCAGATCTGGTCACTTCGGTAGAGGCTGTAAGGGGGAGTAAAGGACTGACATCAAGGGCAAGAATGGAACAATCCTTTGACTCAGTGGAATGTCCAGTCAGATGATTACACTTGATCTTTGGTGTAATGGCCGTGTGAGCGATCTGGCCCACTGGAGGAGTCCATTCTTCACTATCTGAACGACAGCCTGTGTTACTGTGGCTAGTAAGTGAATGAGCGGTGTCAAGCTTTAACTGGTATGTATATGCCAGGTTCAGGTCTTCCAACTGCTCTGTATAAGTCTGTATCCTCTTCTGTGTTACCAGTACAGACCTTAATCTGTTAAACTCTAAAGACAGGATGTCGGGTGTTGGACATAGTGTCAGATGGTCTGGTAGATTGTGTCCCTTAGCTAGATTCTTATAATACAGATAGACAAATTCATCATAGAGGTCTTCGGTTTGTCTTTTAAGGCTTAAGAGTTGTTCTTGTAACAGGTATGTACCATTAGCCTGTTCTACAGCTTCAGAATCTGGTGTAGCAGAAAATTCGGGTGTTGCAATAGGCAGACTGACCTTAGAGTTATCATGGTTAGTAGTTACTGGGGAAGCATTAAGACAACCGAGGGTCAGTATTGGTCCTTTGTACCCAGGACCAGCTGCTCTAACTTCAGGATACTGAATGTCTTGTCCTATTAAATGAGTGGTATCGGTAGTCTGGGGAGGTTGTGTAGCTTGCCAAGCTGATCTTGAGGATGTCACTTTGGCAATAACGTACTCTGGTTGAGAGTTTGCCACAATGAGTGCAACATCATTGGTTGAAGCAGTGTCAAAAGTAATGCCAGAAAGCGCATGAGTGTTATCCACTGGTTGGGCTAACAAAATCTGCAAGAATTTGTTATCTTGTTGTAGTTCTTCTACAGATAGAGACTGTGGATCATAGTTGCAAATGTCATAGTAGTTATACATAGAAGGGTCAGAGAGCCAGTGAGTGTAGTACTGTGCTTGTAAACCTTTGTTTACTAGGGCGAGTCTGTCCTTTAAACTAGGGTTTTTGTTTGCTGTCCTTGGGAAAACTTTAGATTTTTGTAGAGGTTTCTTGAACCGAAAAGAAGGCATCTTTGGTCTGTGTGCGCCTTTCCTGCCTATGGAACAAGAATCTTTTTGGTCTTGCATTCTGTCAGGAATGGCACTCTGCCAAGAGTGGCACATGGTACCCAGGTAGATTTTGGGTGGCTGTGCCGAAGTAAGGTAGCAGATAAGCACACACAGCAGGGAGTTAAACAAGAAAGAAGAGTAGTAAACTGTAGCTGTGAGCCAAAAGGGGCAAAAGATACAAAGGTACAAACAAACTGGATTCCCTCTTGGGGTGTATGCTGAAATGAGTGTTCCACGAACCTTAGGAAACTCCAGCCTTCTGCACAGATTGCTATAACAGAGGCCCACGCTGTATGCTCATGGCTGGGAACAACAGCAGTGGGTGTCTGTAACACTGAAAACGCGACAAGGGAAGGGGCAAAGGTTACCTGCCGGAAACCAACAAGCAAGCTCTGTACAAAGGGATTACATAAGACACATGAGAAGACAAGAACAGATATATCCAGCGAAAAGGAAGTCAATGAGCAATCTAGCAGAAGGAAATGAAGGAAAGGCAGTTAGACTGAAGTAGATAACCAAAGGTGGAGTACAGAGGACTCAAGGAAGAGAACAAGGGAGCAGCAGTCAGGAAAACAGAAGGGCTGCAAAGTAGGAAGCAGGTCTGCAGTCAAGAGTGGGACTAGGTGCAGGCAAACTGTAGTGGACTGCGGAGGACTGTAGTAGGCTGCAAGGCAGGGAGTCCAGAAGAAACAGGACAGAGAGAGATTAGTAGGAGGCGACAGACAGGGAGCCCAAAAGAATAGGGCCGCGAGGTAGGGAGCCCAGAGGAGCAAGGCTGTAGGCAGCTAAGAGTAAACAGGCTGTACTGCAGAGGAGTGTAGCAAGCCGCAAGGCAGGGAGTCCAGAGGACACGGGCTGTAGGCAGTGGAGGGAGCAGGCTGCAAGGAAGGAGCCCAGAGGACAAGGGCTGTAGGCAGCGAAGAGGTGCAGGCTGCAAGGTAGGGAGCCCAGGGGACAAGGGCTGTAGGCAGCGAAGAGGTGCAGGCTGCAAGGTAGGGAGCCCAGAGGACAAGGGCTGTAGGCAGCGAAGAGGTGCAGGCTGCAAGGTAGGGAGCCCAGAGGACAAGGGCTTGGAGACAGCAGAGGGTTGCAGGCTGTAGGGCAGGAAGCCCAGAGGACAAGGACTGTAGGCAGCCAGAGTGAGGCAGCTGCAGGGCAGGAAGCCCAGAGGACAAGGATGTAGGCAGCCGGAGTGAGGCAGGCTGCAAGGCAAGGAGCCCAGAAGAGCAGGGCAGCAAGGAGTGAGCCCAGAGGAGCAGGGCCGCTGGCTGTAGAGGGCTGCAGAGGACTGTAGTAGGCTGCAAGGCAGGAAGCCCAGAGGACAAGGGCTGTAGGTAGAAGGCAGCGGAGCGTGATCGGCTGCAAGGCAGGAAGCCCGGAAAGTGCACTGGATCAAAACAGGATAAAGCAGCAACAGGAACAGCATACAAAATAGCGGGTCAAGGCAAACAGGAGTGGGGAGATCTCAAGATGCAAGACACTGTGCTCCTGCAGGCAGCTGCTTATATACAGCCCTGCCCTCTTCTGAGGCAGGCTAATTGACAGCACCTGGGGCAGCACACCCGATGACAATCTGCCTCCTCCCTCTCTGGTCCTGAGCAGGTGGAAGCAGCACTGGCTGCTAGGGCTTCTGGGGATTGTGGTCCCAATAACGATGAATGAGAATAGCCAGGAATTGAGGACTGTAGCAGGTGCATTATGGTAAATGTAGTTAATTGAATAAAATAAGAAAGAACAAAGTTGAGCAAATGGAAATAAAAGACCAAGGTGTGAAAAGGAGTTGTTCAAGGAGTATTAGGAGGATAAATGAGTACCAAGTAGTCCATGATGGTTGCCAATGCGTGTGCCAGCGGCGCGGGCATGACATTGGCTACCTACTGAATCACCAACTGTAATTTATAGTAACATTTGTATGTCGCCTGAACTTTCTCTCATCGACCCATCTTGTCACTTATTTTGTATACAATTTCTCTATCATACACAGCTGCAACAGCTGTGTGGGACAAGGCCTTTCATTTAGCATAATTCATCAAAGATTGAAAGGCCTGTATGCTCTGCCTACAATACACTGACACAGCGTTCTCGGGCATCTAAGAATTCAGGCATATTTCCATTGCTTTGGTGGGCCAGATGTTTGAAAGCTGTGAGAAACCTGAGGGCCTCCTCACACCTACTCCCATTTGGTCCCCTGGCCATTGCTTTTGGATCCTGATCTTGGGGGTGCAAATGCGAGGGAGGGTCACCTAGGGGAAGGGTCCATTGGGATTGGGGAGAGGATATCTGCAGGCGAGACATGGTATCCCCCTTTTCTGGTGGGAACTAACCTTCCCCCTGCCTTTGTAGGCTGTTGCAAACCATCTTCCCCCATTTTCCCTCATTCAGACCATTTAGAGTCATGGACTTGGAAGAGGCGACTAAGAGTAGTGCACACTGACATGACATTTCACCACTCTGGTACGGAGGAAGAGGCTTGAGGACTGTTGTAAGGCTCAGGCATGACCCAATACCTATGGTCAGGCAATGATAATTAAGAACTCACACCTGCAACCTGTTAAATGGTTTATAGTGTATAAAAGGCGAAAAAAGCAGCAGAGAGGAGAACCAGCTGGGCTGATGAGTGCAGCAATCCCAGGAGGAGCAGGAAGAATATTGGCTGGTGAAAAGGATACTGACCCCAGAGAAGCCAGAAACACGTTGAAGCCAGAGCGGGTCTGCAAGAGGGTCTGGAGCTGAGCTGACCCATTGCTGTGTTCCCCTTTGGAAGTGGGAAAAACAGAGATGCTGCCAACCACTACAGGAAGGTGTGGAGAGAGCAAGCGCTGCATGCTGAAGCTCCCCCGGAGTGAGAGTGGAGCAAGTGAGAACTAGGGTGAAACCACTGCACACCGGTGGGTGATAGGGTAACAGCGAATGACGGTCAAGCATGAATATGTGATAGAGGCCTGGCAACTGAAAAGTGAACTATTGAGTACTGAACAAGTTGCCAAGCGTGTAATAAGTTTTAAAAGCTGAACTGAGAAAAAGATATGTGGATATCGCATGAATGAAACCAACTGAGGTGCATTTGCGAACAAGATGAATTTTAAAGAGAAAGCGTTTGCAAAGTGAAAAGAGCGAAAGGCAGAACACAATTGAATAGTGTGGAATCAAGGTGGTAACCAGGAGAAAGACAATGAAGGAAAGTATGTGAAAGTCACATGTTGATAAAGGCAAGAAGCCGTTAAAGTGAACCAGACAAATAAGTTGGCTTATAACACAGATGCAGAAAGGAAACCTGTGTTGTCAAGGAAGTCCTATGAGAAAGAATGAACTGTTGTAATGTGTCATGAGTGATGGGTTGCGTGATCTGTAATGGATGCACCGTGTGGTCCGATAACTGTGCATAGACCGAGAAACCCTTCCCTGAAGTAAACCAAGGGAAGTCAAGAGGCTGAGGCTGGTCGGCCTAAAGTTGTTCAAGTGATAAAAAGAAACGGCAAGCTGATTTGACTGTGAATTTGAAGCCTGAAAAGCTGCCTACTTGGGGAAGGGAACCCTGAGACCATTTTGTTGAACTGTGTTGAACTTCGGGAAGGAAATCCTGAGAACATTTTGTGGAGCTGTGTTGAACGTGGGGGAAGGGAGCCAAGAACAAGCCTGGAGCTGGAAGAAGCTCAGAACCTTAGTTTGAACACTGTTTCTTTGGTTGCTGACATCCTTACACATTGTTTAGCTTTAGCTGTGAGGGCAAGTGTAGGTTCTGGACACAGACAGAATTTTAGGTTGAACTTACTGACTCAGACTATCCTTAGTTTATTTAGGTAGGGAAATCACTCCTTAGTATAGGGAAAGTTAGGCCTTACACCATCCTGACATTTGAGTTAATAAAGATCTTTTGTTTGAACATTGAATCTGTTGTCTGTGTCTTGCTTCGTGATGCCTTCAAAAATCAAATCTCACCTGGGAACCAGGAGTTGCTGGGCAATCCTCCCCATTAATGTATTTGTAAGAGTATAGACACTACTTAACATCTTTTGTTTTTATTCATGCGGTTATTGTCAATTTAACTTACTGATTCTGTCTGCATTAAGTCATGTCAAAAAGATTTTCACTGTGGTCAGTTGTTTTTTTTTAATTCCAAATGTTTTCCACACATTTACTTTATTCTGCACTTAACTTCTGCAACTTTAGGATGTGTCCATGGGGCTCCTTTGCAGCGAATGTGTTTAAGGATAAATTAAAAACCTGAATGACTGAGTCGGACAGGGCATCTGTCTTTTGTTTGACACAGACTCTCTGACCTACAGTAATTCGTACATTTAGATACCACCCATTTCGATGCCTCCAAGATGATATGCACTGGTTGTGAAACTGGCATAGCCTAGTAATATCTCTCATGATATCAAAGTAGTCACCCTTTAGATGCCCAATGCCCTTTTCCTTTGCAGAGCTTTCTCTACACTGTGCTTTTTGGTGAATCTCACTGCCCACCCCAACAGTCTTTGCTTGACCTGCGAGGGCAGCAGCTTCTGTAAAAATACTATTTGCCTTAAGCTCTCCTTCCACCCTCCTTCCCTCCAACTGACTTCCCAGAGGAGCAGTATGCGGGTGATCAAGGGTACTTTCAAATGTATTGCATCCCAAGTAGACCACAATACCCTTCCTGAAAAGTGTGAATCAATGTACTCAAGGTGACCCTCTCCCACGGCATGAGAGCACTTCAGACAGAAAGAAATAGGCTGTTTGCATGATAGGACTTGTGCTGATGTGACAATGGTCTTGGCACTTTAAACCAAGGGAGATATTCAAAGTGCCAACATTACTGCCGGTTCAAGTCTGGGCACAGTATTTGTCAACACTAGATCTGGTCATTGCACCGATCTCTTAGGAGACCAACAGTTTATATAATCGACCTACCATGCCATGCAAAACGCTCATTTTCTAGTTCCAAACATTTAGTACATTTTGGCATCTGAAAATACAAAAACCCTGTCTTTTAACTAGAGGAACACAAATGTTTCCTTTGTCCGCTCAAGGTCAATGGGGGAATCACATACAGCACTGCAAAAATAAGATCAATGAACTCTTAACGATGCTGCAATTGTATGGCTTCATTGTACACTCTCTCTCCTGTTGCAGCACATTTTGTCCCTACTCTCCTAATTATCCAAATCTGCCGAAACAACATCCTACCCGAAAAAACACCCTCCTAGTCAATGGGTACTAATTTGTTGTATCAAAGTTCATATTCAGTAAGTACAACAAGTGGTGATGATCGTGTGTGCTCCCTCTGCCTGTAAGCAAGAGTGCTGGTGTTTTGACTTTTGGCACATGCAAAAAGGTCACTTGACATTGCTAAATAGCATGGCTGGGCAGCCTCTGGAAACAATGATCTGCGTGTTGTGGTTGACCACTGACACTCCTGTGCAACTTTGCACTGAACATACCCTGCCCAGTTTGGAAATTTGAGCAATACAAACGCATATATACAGGAAAGACCAGTTGAGCGTATATTCTTTAAGCTGTTTTTTGTATCAATAGGCAAAAGTACAAACGGCTCCATAAACTCTAGCAGCTGCAACCAGTTTCATCAGTGGAGAGGGATGACGAGAGTTGCAGGATAAAATATCTGGAGAGGCAAAGGCGGAGTACAACTGCTGTTGAGTGGTGGAATTACGACTCTTGGAAAGATTACAGCATGGTACCACGACTGCCCGCAAAAACAAACTGTTATAAATATAGACTGTAGATGCAATGTCCACAATACACACTGTCTGGCCACTGTGCAGACTGTGCAGAATAAGTGCATATTGATGTGGATGGCTCCTGAGCAGATAGCTCCACCTCTCTCAGGGGCAAACCGGCTCTCTTCCTTGGATGCTGGTGGATGGGTGGTTTTCAGAACTTGAAGTTCCTCAATTTTCATTATCAAACTAATTCTACTTTGGTTAGTGATATAACTATAACATCTAAGTCCACTTGTTTTTTTTGAACTCTTAAAAAATCATGCAAACTATTTCTTCTTGGCTTTGATTTGAAATATATTTACAGACCATTTTGGCCAAATCGGATGGAGAAATCCTGCCAAGGCATTCCTGCTTAAGAGGTCTTGAAAATTGCATGCAATGGAAACGGAGCAGCAGACTAGAGCTCTCTTGCAGATGCCAGCTCACCACCTCACCTCAGGTCTCCTTTGTCTTCGTTCCTGTCTTGACAAAGTTTCCGCAAACAAGTCAATTTGTTGGACAACAGTAATTTAGCGGTTCACCTGCACCTTCTCATATTGGTTGAAACAAAGGAAATGTTGAATGTTTGAATGAAGGCACGTTTGATCGGTTCATGTTCATGGACAGAATTATTCTGTTGCTTTAAGATGTAAATACCTAGTTCTGTGCTAGGATCTTAAGTCCCTTCATCAGCATTATGGGGTTGGTGTTCACAGCCTTTGAATGCACTACTACAAGAACTTCTGTCTTGATCCGTTCTTAATGCAAGAATCCCATCTTGAGCAAGGATATCTCCAGGAACGTGCAATTTGCAAGCCTGTTTATAGCTTTACCTGCAGAAGTCAATGTATCCATTCTGCCCAGGCGGTGGAGCCGTTTGTCAGGCTATGATTCTGTTTCAGCCATTGACTCTGGAAATTGTCCTAACTAGATTGAGTGAAAGTATCATCCCTATTGGATGCAAGTAGTTCTATGTGGATCTGCCTTTTCTAAGTCCTTTTAACTAACTCTCTGCCCACATGGCCGCCTCCTTGGTTGGAAAAGCAAAGTTGTGTCTGTCACCCCTTTGTTGTTACTTGCCCTTGCTGCTTATTAGTCCTGTGGCCTTCAAAGGTCATGCCAAGAGCGGTATACTTCCATCTCTCGAGTATGAACTGTACGCCAGTTCCTCCAGTCTGGTATGTTGGTCTTGGTGCACTGTGAAAACCTAGTCTATTTCCGCCTTCTCACAACATTATCCTTGAGTATTGTTTTTTTATCTTTGTGCATTTATACAAAATACATACCCAATAACTAAGCGGCCAGTTTAGTCGCAATATTTGGTCTATTTCTCTGTCTCCACATATCATTCTAACATTAAACAGCCCAACTATTTACTATTAGCTAGAAACCATACCCTAATCGCATTGTGAACCTTTATTAGACCTAGCCCTCCCGTGCCCTCTAACCTTGTAACAATAATACAGTCGAACACCCCAGTTGTTTGCAAATAAGTTATGCCATCATCAATTACTTTTGACACCGTCATACACTGGACCATACCTTGAAACCAATCTGTGTTTTTTTCTTTTTTTTAGGGCTCAATTTTTCTACCTTGCTGCTGTAAGGGTTTTAGCATATTATAATGTTTACTTCTCCAGCATTGGATCTTTCATGGATTTGGATTCACATGCTCATGATTCCCCGTCGTCAGGCTGGGAATCCACAGTAATAATAAAGCAGTTTTGCTTTAAACTTAAAAAAAAAAAAAAGTGGTACTTTTATAGCCTATTGCTGTCACTTTGGGTCATACTGCCCCAGCCAATGACAGTGGTCCTCCTTAGCTCCACCCCCTTCTGGCTTTCTTCAGATATTTTACTACACATGTTTAAAGGCATGGTCTAGTAAAAATTTTTATTGTCCCTACAGGTCGGCCATGTTTTTTTTAAGCCTAAGTGGCTCGATTTTAGAAAACTTTCCGATGGACCTTACCCGAGTTTTCGTCCATTAAACGCACGCGAAAACGAGCACCAGGGAGCTGCCATTTTCTGATAATCCTATCTTTTCCCCGATCGCCCTGGCTGACCTGCTTTTGCGGCACTTAATCAATTCCCCCCGCCCCTGAGCCTGACATTATCAAAACATTCAAATTCCCCGCCTCTCTCCGTGACGTTACTGTGCTGCGTAGGCAAACGCACCCAGTCGTCTTCTGCGCGACTCCACACAGAACCCGGAAACCAACACCGATCAACTCACAACACAGCGCGCCACAATTCGGAATATGAAACTGTACTTTAAAATGAAACAGCAACACGGTACATTTGGTAAAGTACATTTATTTGACATTAAATGTTTAGAGAATATTCAGCAATTCCCATATGAACTCCGAAAGCCATTTATTTTCTTTTATCTGTATCCACACTAACTGTTCCGTTTCATCTTGAGTCATGCGCTGTTCCTTTATGGTACACAGGGTGTTCATTTTCGTAAAAAGAATCACTTTGGAAGCACGGTGAACCGCAAGGCTGTTCCATCAACTAGGCACTAGTCCAGCGTAAAGGTTGATATGTTGCTTCTAGCCACTAGTACAGCGTAAGGGCGTGTGGGCCCTTGGCGATCGTCCCATAATATGGTGATCGTGCTCCAGTTGTTGACACGAAGCTGCAGGTGTTTGCTGAAGAATCCATCCGCCGGTGTCTCAAACAGATGGCAGTGGCAGAATGGGATCAAATACCTGTTATGAAAACAAAAAAAATATAATTAGTCTCGCTAGCCGAACTTCATTAATATTACTCATTTTATTTATTACGGCCGATCAGAAACTATTTGCTTGCAAGGATAGTTCAATGGAGTATGTTCGTCTCTAAAATCAATGCGAAAAGTAACGAGATAAATCGAGGCCAACGCACAATGATAAATGACAGTTAGTCTACATGCGTGAGGAATGATATGATATATGATATGGCATTTGTAACGCGCCTATACTCAAGTGTTTCTAGGCGTGACGAGGCAGGTGGGGAACAAGGGCAGATAGACAACGATCCTACTAGGCCAGGTGTCTTTCTGATCGCGCATGGGGAAGGGCTGTACATGGTTAGTTGAATACAAATTAAATAATAGGGCCAGCTGGTGGCAAGTGCAAGGTAAATGCCGGGAGAAGGGGCTGAAGGATACAGAGACAGTCCCGTAGTGCAGGTAGGCAGTGCAGGGAAAAGTGGCTGGGCCAAGGACCAAGATCGGTGAGACCAGTGGACCTGCATGCCCATGTGCCCACTACGAACAAGTTTTACTTGCTTTTCCTAGCTCTTCATTCATTCATTTATTCATGCATCCATTCATTAAATTCATCCGGTATAAAAGCGTGTAAAGATTTACTTACATTATATTTGAAATTTCCATTGTGTCTCTTCGTAATGCAGTCTGTAAAATGGACCGTGCTCTTGACAACGATTTTTCGTATACTGAACTAAAATGAAACTCGGTCTAGTTTCTGAATTTACTGCCTTATTGTCTCTTACGTTATTGCGCACTCCCTTCAAATGTAGTTCTTTCGGCATGGTCCCTGTCTCAAGGTCAAAAAACAATAGACCCTTATACTTCCAGTGCGACTTGTGGGCCTCATCTGGGCGCTGTCCTTCGCATTCTTTATTTGCAACATCATGTAGTATAGGCATCTGTGAGAACTTGAAGTTTAGAATCCGTCTATGTAGTGCGCCTCAATGTGAAAATGCGAACTGGCTTCTCTCCCAAATGCCACGGCCCGCTTGGCTGGCGCGTTCTAAGTGCCCCAATTTTGTCCCCGTTGTCTGCGAGCTTTGCAGCCCAAATTGAGACATTTAATTTTTGGCGGAAGGTCAGGGAAAGTATAAAGTACCACAGGAGTTGAGTTAAAAGTGAGATTTATTGTTTGTTTGTTTTAGTATTTGCAATACGCAAGCCTCCCCTCCGTTAACAGTGCGCAGCATTTACATTTACATGAGACGAGACATGAGAAAAATATATACATACACATATGTGAGGTGAATAGAGAGAATTCAAAGATGACACCCAGCTTGTACGCCACCCATGATGGTGAAGGTAGGGGTTAGGTTTACAGGTACACTGTACAATAACATTTATTTACAAAAAGACAATCGTATTGCAATTATTTAAACCAGGATTTGTACTTCACAATCAGCTGTGCTTCGGGTGGGCATGGCACAGTCGCAATGTTCGGTGGCAATGGATCACTGCTCTGCACAGAAACGTCCAAAATTCCATATCTGTGCTTCTCTAACACAGCAACAATAAGGCCTTTCGCAAAGTCGAACTGCATTTCATCATAGACTGGTTTGATCACCCATTGCTTACTTCGTTTTGAAAAACACCTTAGTGTAGCGAGGCATCCTTACTTTACCCCTAGTCCTAGATTGTTCATGTCCGACATTGCTGTTATGGGCCAAGACCGCTAGTAGAGTGCGATGTTTCATGCCCCGAAAGCTAAAATGCAAGCGCTTTGGCCTGTACTTTAGGCACATATTGTGGAACACCTCCAAATCTCATGTGTGACAGAATGCTGTCAGTCCTCTTAAATCTCTTGATAGAGTTTTGTCAAAAACAATCTTCTCAATGGCTTTGTGTGTCGGTGAAGATGGAATCAACCACTTCTTCTTCTGTGCCTCCTCTGGGGACAAAGGGCCATGTTCACATTGGTGGAAATGTTCATTTGCTGTCCAGCGGTGAACGTTGGTACAGTGGTGCATCAGTGACTGCCATTTTTCAAGTAGTATTTCCACTGACCCCTCACAAGTTTTTGAGCTCCACCAAAGATGGTTGGTGATTGAATGTGACCACTGCAAAATACTTTCAAAACCCTTTTTCTCCCTGCAGCTGAGATTTTCTTATTGATTGATTTAGCAAGATGCCATACGTCAAATTGATGTTTAATATGTGGGAACTGCTCTCTCATTGTCTTGGCAATTGAAACGTGTCCATCCGTGGCTATGAGGTCGATGTGCATTCTCCTTGATTGTAGATATTCCACTGATTTTATAAATCCTAGTTTCTCCATGGCCACTGACAATGTACATTGTGTTACCTGCACGACCACCGAACACACAATTTTCTTATTATCCATGTCCTGAAAGTGGTAGGTGCAGTACTTGGCAGAAAATCCAGGGCTGTCGCACTGTCCATCGCCGGCTAGCCTGAATCGTTTGCCTTCGAATGTACTTGCTAGAGACAATTGTTCAATTTTCCAAGCATCACTAATGGCCGGAAACAGATAATCACGTTGGTATATGTAGTACAGCGCTTTAGAAATGAAATGGAGTCCCACAAACTGAAAGAAAGCCTCTAACTTTCTAAAACTGGAGCCACTAAGAAGTGATGCAGCTGCACACAGTAGATTGCCTGCTGGCAGTTTCCCCAGCATCGGTTGTGCAGACAATGAGAACCTAAGATTTAATCTACAGGCAGCATTTATTTTGACGTTACTGCCTTTTATTTGACGAGTCACATTAATCAATGGCTTCCCACATACTTTCCCTCTAATGGAATGCACACATTTCAGCATACTTATAATTTCCATCAAACAACTGTTGTATACAATGTATTTGCTCTCTTTCATTAGACTGTCATCCTGCGTCAACGTTGTTTTGGCCTGTGACGTTGTGGAGATTTCAACACATTGGAAAGTAATATCACTGATATCAAGTTCTGATGCGTCTATGGATGCTGCGGCTGGTTCATTCTCTGTCATTTCGACATCTATTACTTCAACATTGATGGGAGAACACAACAATGTTGACAGGTTTTTTGGTGGCAAATTTTTGCCGTGTGTAGATTGTGTAAATTGATCTGCAACTACTTCAGAGCTATCTTCAATACATTCAATAACATCTTCTTGTGGTGGTGCGGTCGCACTGTAGCTATGGTCCAATGCAAGTTTGCTGTAGTCTCCAAACACAGTTAATTCATGTTCTGGCCATTGGACATGAGCATCTCGAGCCTGAACACGCCTCGCCTCAATTAATAGTTCCTCCATGGTGTACACGGCAAGCCACATCTCTCATTCGCTTCACTGTCTGTGTGTGTATTGTTCTGACACCCACGGGTAACTGGAGGAGAGATTGGAAAAGGGATGTTCAGTTTAAACACAACATTGAGTGTAGTAGAATTAACTGGAAAAAAAACATAAAATAGTCCCCAGCACAAACATTTTTTTCAAGTTATGAACTGTTTGTAACTACCCTTACTAACCTTTTTTTGTTTTTTTTTCTTTGCAACTTTTTTGACTCGACCTTCAACATCTGCACGCTGTAGCTCCGATTCGTTTCCGCATGTCCTCCCTTCCTCTTGCGCTGCAACGACTATATTTTCTGTATCCGCATAGACAGCATGGAATGAGGCTCCATCGTCTCCCTGAAACATAGTACTTTCATTGCTATGTATCAAAATATTGTTAGCATAAAACACATGTGAGGACGAACACACAGGTACATCTCAATAGCCAAACACGATTTAAACATTGTGTGCAACAATCAAACGACAAGTATTCGACCAGGGATGATCTATTTCGATGGAACTGTCAGTATCCATACCTCTGGCTCTGCATGGGCTGCCATGAATGGTTGTATTGGAGAGGAGGCATCCGCATCTCCCTGAAACACAGTACTTGCATTAGTATGCTTTTCAATAATGGAAACACAACACACACTTGGGGTCGACGGGACAGGTACATATAAAGGGATAACCACAAATGATGCATTGTCCAAAAGAATCAAGGAAAATCCAAATATGATCACATTTCATCGACTTATTTCAACGATTCCTTTACATCTGCATCATCTAAATGAGATGTTGTGATTGTGGTGGAAGCTTCGTCGTCTCCCTGAAACAGAGCACTTGCGTTAATGGGGAAGAAAGTATAGCAAATGGAATCACGTTATATGATCACGCATGATGGAGCTGTCATTATCCATACCTCGTGCTGCTGAAGAATATCTATGGATGTTGCAAATGTAGTGCGCACTTCCGAAAGCTGTTGCGCCGATTCGTATACGCATGGTCCCGCTTCCACTTCCCCTGGATTTACTTGAATGTCAGGCTCTGCATCAAGTGCAGGGGTTGACGCTCCATCAACTGCCTGAAACATAGTACTTGCATTAGTGAGGATTACATTAGTGAAAACATAACACACACCTGGGGTCGACAGCACAGGTACATATCAACGGCTAACCACGAATGAAACATTGTGTAGAACAATCAAACGACAAGAATTCCAGCTCTGATGATGACGCTCGATGGAGCTGTCAGTATCCGTACCTCCTGCTGTTGAAGAACATCTAGAAATGTTGTAAATGTGGCGGACGCTTCAACATCTCCCTGAAAGACAGTACTTGCATTAGTATGGATAACACTAATTATAATTGAAAACAAACACCAGTGGACGATAACTAAGGTGTATATCAATTGGAAATCACTAACCAAACATTCAGTAAAATGATTACACGATAAAATAAAGATATTACTTGACATGCATAAAACAAGTCTGTAGCGGATTAGCCTAGTAAGATTACCTGATACGCGCTAGAAGTGGTTGATATCTGCGACCACGTCAAGGATGTAGAATGTTCTTGCTTCAGATTCAAGGGATAGTCAAGAAGTTATAAAGGTAAATTAATGATTGATAATGAAATGCCAATATTAAAAATAGCCATGTAAGGCGACAGAATACTTGTAAAATGCTCAATACAGCACAATTCCCTGTTCCCATATATATGCATTGCGTTTGTGGGTTATGAAATCGAAAAAGAATATATTGGTAAATGTCATTATTCAAAAAACTATACACTCATATCAATATCGAAATTATTACAAGGGATAGAACACCTACAATATCAATTAATCCGTTCGGATACCTACACACTACCGCAAGGCCTAAAGCTAAATCCGGACACTTGACCCAGCGGTGGCGGAATGTGGACGAATAGAGTGGGAATAGCGTTTTCGAGCAATTTCCGTGTCGTTCGCCGTTTATTCTTCTTTGTTACCCAAGATGTTGTGTACATGTCCAAGGAAAAGTGCCGGCTGCAGATGCGGTATCGATCACCCCTCTTGTCCTGTAAAACTTGTTGGACTCTACTTTCCAGCTCATCCAGTGGATATCCGCAATGTCTGACCCATTCTCTTATTCGATCAACAGTTTTCGGGAATACATGCATTGTAGTGCCTTCAGATTTAGCATGGGTCTTCGAAGGGCAACCGCTAATCGAACAGGCAGGCATTGTTGATAAATCTGAAAAGTAAATATCGACATTATTATACAATCTTCAAGAATAAAGATTTGATACAAAAGTAAATGAATCATACAATGATAAATGCAAGGTTTGTTTTGGTCGCAGGAACTATACCAGTTCATTATGTGCAGCTTAGTATTTGCATAAGTTGCAGAAATGTATAAATGATGTGACTCATCCCTTGGATGTTCTGTATTGCACGAGAAGGAAACATGCTTACAATATAGACTGGACCCCCGAAGGGTGCAATTCGATGACAATAGACACAGATGAAAATAAATAAATCTATTGATAGCATAGCAATGGAAACTCAAGTCAATAACAATGAGACCAATGAACCTAGCACTATTGTGTACTCAACTCGCAAATAGATAGAAATTTAAAAATCTGCGAAATATGACTAGGATACATGTCCTTACCTTGACCAACAAACAGTTGGATTCAGCAAGCAGAGCAGTATATTGCAGGAGAATAGGTGGGTGGCCACAGGTAGAACACTGATGGGTTTGCCCTAAGCGGTCACAGAAGTTCACGGATAGCACAACGACGAGCAAATTAGCGTAGATCTCAGTGGTTGCCAGGTAACACGTTCAGGAGTTGACTTGCAAAGCACAAAGATGTTCTCATGAGACATATCAAGTGGTTTGTAAAGTATTAGAAATAGGGGTGTGTTTGTGAATGAATGACGTATGTATGTCGTGGTCTTAGGGGGGCGGCCTGCTTCAAGGGGAGGCCTGGCTGGAGACACAGGGTCTGAGGAGGCCATGTGACCGATGGCCCCTTGGCGTGGGACACCTTTTGAAGTGTACATGTAGTTTGGCACCTTGGCCTTTCGCGCCCCTGACAGCCCCCCATGCCAGTGCGCATCCACCAGCGCGAACCGCCTTTGATACAGGGGGGTGGGATGGATGGGCCTGGGGCGTGCAGATAAGGCACAGTAAGACTGCTGAATGGAGACACACTTATGTGGATTGCAGGGGGGCGGCCTGCTTCAAGGGGAGGCCTGGCTGGAGACACGGGGTCTGAGGAGGCCATGTGACCGATGGCCCCTTGGCGTGGGACACCTTTTGAAGTGTACATGTAGTTTGGCACCTTGGCCTTTCGCGCCCCTGACAGCCCCCCATGCCAGCGCTCATCCACTGGCGCGAACCGCCTTTATATCAATATATAGTATATCGCCTTTATGTCAATGATAGTATATCGTTGCTTATCAATAACAAATGCCACATACCGGATATTCTTGTGAGCACAGACCCACACTTCAACCAGTGTATTATAGTGGTCAAGACCCTAAGGCCTGTATAATCCAATGGTAATTGTTAGTATAGATATATGTGTGACTTTTATAGAGACATAACCTACTGAAAGACTTTGAACAAGTGTCATTTAGTGCATGCATTATCGAGAATATGTTATGTTAGCTTAGATAGATAGTGACCACCCTGCTTCACAGCGATCAGACCTTCACCCATTCGGAGCACAGATGTCTGACGTCCATCCTTGAATGGAGACACACTTGATTCATTTAAAAAATCAAAACAAACGTTGTTAAAATATATGTGGTGTTTTATTTTGTATCTTATTTTCATGACACAAAAATACAAGACTTTAAAGATTATACAGGTCAGGTTGCAGCACAGCGAGAGAAAATCCCCTGTACTGACCGCTGTCACTCGGGAACGTTTCTCTAATGGCACGAACGGCACAGGCGGGTATCACTCTTCGAACGCGGTGTCCAAGCCTCCCGTGGAGCCACCATGTAAAGGAACGATAGGCCACCAGCCTGTACCACCTGTGAAAAGGAATGAAACAAACTCTTTTTAAATGACCAAGATAAGTTTAATAAATGTTTGTTGTCAATGACAATTCTTGTAACTAATGGCATTCTGCACGGACAAATGCTATCTAGACAATGCACACTACTGAACCACTTACATGCGTTACATTGATATGTAGATGTAATTTTGGATATAGTAGAAGAACATGAAATAGGAGTAGCATGACAAGCAGAGTATACTTACTCGGATTATGAGGACGAACAGTTGCGCGAAGTTCGTGCATAAGCACCATCATTATTCTCAACACGGCCCGTGTGAGGCAGGCTGCCCTGAAGTCTGGCAGCTCGGTGATGCATTGCGGTCGTGGCTCGCCTTCCGAAATGTAGGCCAGGCATCCCGAGTTTTCTCGGCAGCAGCAGTTCTCGCCCTCAGTTGGCATTAGCTCGCACCGATTGCATGTGCACCAGGTGGAGAAGCTGTCCGTTCGACTAAGCCCAGGCTCTTCATCTGTTAATTCGTCCTGCCAACTGCCGTCCGAATCCCCATCATTTTCGCGTGCTTCCCTTTCCAGTAGTTCCTCCTCGGTATACTTGGGCTCGTACATGTAGGGCATTATTGTAGCCATTGTGTGTTAAACAAACTAAAATAATTTATAGCGGTGGTACTGGTATCTGTTCACACGGGCTACAAGCGGCGAAGGTAGCTGACCAGAGCACTGAAATGAGTCACAGAATACTCAAAGTAACACAGAGAGAGAAATGGAATCGAAAATCTGCTGCTGTGTGTTGTGAAACGGTCTGTTTATACTTATTGAGGAAAGAGGCGTCCTGCCATTTCCATGGCGACATGTCATTAGCTGAAGCGCAGCGAATGTTGACACAAGACGTGCTTTGGCGTTGGGAAATGGGCGGTACGAGTCTGCTGATGACGGGCTCAGGGGCGGGGGAATTGATTTAGTGCCGCAAAAGCAGGTCAGCCAGGGTGATCGGGGAAAAGATAGGATTATCAGAAAATGGCGGCTCCCTGGTGCTTGTTTTCGCGTGCGTTTAATGGACGAAAACTCGGGTAAGGTCCATAGGAAAGTTTTCTAAAATCGAGCCACTTAGGCTTAAAAAAACATGGCCGACCCGTAGGGACAATAACATTTTTTACTAGACCATGCCTTTAAGTGTTGGGAATCCTTGTTTCGCTCCTTGAAATTCCACTTTTTGTCTGTTTTTCAAACAAACAATTCTTCATCGGTCACAGCTGTGACTGCCGGTAGCGGGGATCCGTTGCTGGTGAAGATCTGAACATCCGACGATCTTCTGAACATCGGCCATCTTCAGAGAGGCACTCTCCACGCAGGCATGGCAGATACCAGTAAGAAGAGCCTTTTCAGGCCCTGCTCCAAGTGTCGCCTCAAGAATATTTTTGTGGATGTTAGACACGAGAAATGCATTTATTGACTGCACCCCACAATGTGACTGCTCTATTTGCCAAGCCTTCTCCTCGAAGGCATGAAAGTATCGCTATAGAAGGTTGGTGGCATGGCTGGAAAGGTTACCAGGGCCTCTGACACGGCCTTGGTCCGGATTCATGCCTCTGCCAGCATTTGCAGACCTATAAATTGGACTCCCTCTGCAAAGAGGTTGAGATCCCATGAGAACAGAAATCTAAAAGGGGAAATAAGTCTCAGGTTTCGACTGCCTCCCCGTCTGGCAGTGGCCATACCTCTGGTCACGTCTGACTGCATTGTCTACAATCACTAAGGCGACTACTAAACACTCGTCCCACTCTACGGAGACAAGAGCTCCATTGACGACAATGACTACCCCATCGATGAGCCACCACTGACCTTTGTCTACTCCTGTTACTTTGGCTACAACATCAACAGTCCTGTCGATAACCCTGTCGATAAAAATCTTCCACCTCATTGACGACTGCTTCATCCACGACTGTGACAGTGCCCAGGATTGCTCTGCCTCCAAGGCCATCCCATTGTCATCTACGGAACTGCCATCAACTCCACAAACACCAGTGCTCGCTTAATTTCCTAGAAGCACAGGTGTGTACAAGGTGATACCCCCCATCACTTTCTTTCCTACCGCGGCCATCGAACACAAAACCACTCTACACCTTTGGTGCCAACAAAACCTCCTGCCCAGTTAAGACAATAGTGGGTTCACGTGAGATGAAGAGCCTCTGGAGGCTTCATTCTATGAGCATGAGGAAATGGAGGTACAAGCAAACCCAATTCTTCCGGCACCCCATCCACCAGTGGCTGTTCCACCACCAATACCTGTTCCATCAGTGGCTGCTCTACCAGCGGCTGTGCCTACAGTTCCCGTGGGAACGCCAGCGGCACCCAGATGCCCATCTGTGGACATTCTGTCTACTCTACAATCTTTGGTCACTGAATTGCAGCAGCGCCTACCTTCTCCAATCCCTCAAGGTGCACAAGGTACCCCAAGTAGGCCAAGTGGAAGTCCTCCTCCCTGGCCTTTATGTGAGGCAGTGGCTCCACCCCCCGAACTCCAAGACCAACTCCTCAGTTGTTAGCTGCACCTGCAGCTACGCTGAGACATAGATACGGACACATCTCTGGACACACATACTACTACTGAACAGTATGACAACCTGGTACTGGCTGATGGGAAGCCACCAGACATGCCTTCCAGAGATTCACCTCCAGACTAAATTGGTTCTTTCCAAACCCTGCTTGCATGAGCTGTGAAGTTCCAGAGGAGCAACAAAAGGAGCGGTTCCTTTTTCAGATGTGGGAAGCCTCCAAAAAGTCTGCGTTTGCCATCCCACTAACTATGATACTGATTATGAAGAACCCTTCCTCAGCACTCCCAAAGAAAGACCGGCTGGAAAAGAAATATAAAGTTACAGATTCTGCTCCAAAATGCCTTTGCGCTCAACCAGGCCCTGACTCTGTGGTGTCCGCTGCCGCAAGAAAGCAGTTGGTCCTCCCCTTGCAGGATGCCCCGGACAAGAAAGGCAAGCAGCGTTTGGAAAGCGGGTAATTACCAGGGCCACAACCACCATTAAGGCAGCCAATTCCTTGGCCATTCTATCTGGCTGCGACAGGGAGTTATGGTACAAGATGGGCCTCATTTTGGACTTCCTGCCTGATAACGAAAGGGATGAGACTCTTGCTTTGCTGCATGAGGAGGAGGCAGCCTCAGATCATGCCATCAATGTGTCCCTAGACCTCGCTGACGCAAGCTTCTGCCAGATGGGCAATGGAGCAGTCCTAAGGCCCCCAGGGGTGGTTAAAAGCCACAAACGTCCAACCTGAGGTACAGTCGAAGGTATGGAAATGCCTTTTGATGGGGTGGAACACTTTGGGGAAAAAGGTCAACGAGACGCTGTTTGCCATCTAGATGGACGCAGATATCACTCTCTCCCTGGGTACCTTGCAGCAGAGAAGGTATTTATTTTGGTCTGGGATTAATAAATGATCGGCCTACCTATCGCCAACCATCCCGCACCAGTTTGCAGGAGGCATACAGAGAAAGAACGCAGGCACATAGGGGTACGCAGAGGCAATGCCTCTTGTCTACCCACATGCGAAACCCCATAACAAGACTGACAAGCGTCGGGCCTGGAGCTCCCACTTCAGCACCCCAGTGGGAGGACAGCGATATCGCAGTTTGTTGAATAATGGCAGAACATCACCACTGACAAATGGGTGCTCAACATCATCCAGCACAGTAACACACTGGAATTTTTAGACAAATGCCCCTCCGTTCCTCTACGAAGGCAAGAGCAAAATATACCACTCCTCCTGCAAGAGGTTCCTTCCCTGCTACAAAAAGGGGCCATAGAAGACATTCAATTGCACCTCTTGGGATCCAGGGTGTACTTCAGATACTTTCTCGTGAGAAAAGGTCAGCTGGGTTGAGACCCATCCTGGACCTCGGGGAACTCAACAAGTATCTAAAATCGCTAATGTTTTGCATGGTCATGCTTCAGCATGCACTGGAACAGGAGGATTTCCTTGGAGGATGCATATGTCCCCATACACGTCCATTGGAGGCACAGGCATTTCCTTTGCTTTGTGGTGTAGGGTAAGAACTGCCAGTTCAAGGTTTTGCAGTTCAGACTAATATCAGCTCCAAGCGTATTCACCAAGTGCCTGGCATCAGTGGCTGGACATCTGTGCCTTACAGGGATCTATGTAACCCTTACCTGGATGACTGGCTAATCCAACCGCATTCTCTCTCACTGGCCCTCCAACACACCAAACAAACCATCCAATGCCTGACTTTGCTGGGATTCTCCATAAACTTTCCGAAGCAATGCAGGTCGCCATCTCAGAATGCACTGTTCTTGGACTCACAACTCAACATGCTGCAGGGCTTGGCTACCCCCACGGAGGAGAGTGACCAAGCTGTACTACAGGATTCAGCAGCTGTCCTCCTTCCAGCTGAAAACCTTTCGCTCAAACAAGTCTTCACTTGGGATGATGTCCTCATGAATCCCTCTAGTGCCTCACTGCAGACTGCGTAGGAGACTTCTCCAGGAGTTCCTAGATGCCAGGTGGAAGCAGGTGTCAGGCTACTAGAACTACAAGATCTCACCCATCCTGGCATTTTGCCAGACTCTGCATTGATGGTCTCATCGACAGCACCTCACGCAGGGTGCTGCCTTTCGGCCACCAGCTGTGATCTTGCAACAAATGGCAACTCCATCAGTATCCAGTTAGTCCACCAACTCCAAGTTTGACCAGTTTGCCAGCAGGTATCCATAAGGGTGGATTCTGGGGAAAGCATTCTCAGTGCCAAGGGAGGGGAGGTTCCTATATGCATTGCTTCCAATTCATTTTCTTCTACGAGTAATCAATACAATCAAACAGAGCCGATGCAAGATGATCCTCATTGCTCCGGCATGGCCATGGCAGATTTGGGATCCCGACCTACATCAATCTGCCTCCTTGTCTGTACTTGCTCTCCAGAGAAGGGCGGTCCGTTCTACACCACAACCCCTGAAGTTGATGGCTTGGCTCCTGCAATCCTAGAATTTGGACACATCACATTGCCATTAGACTGCAGAAAAATGTTGGCTCTGTCCATTCTCTCCTGCTACAAGCACAAGTGGAAACTTTTCACTATATGGTGTCATTCACAGGGGCTAGACCTTTGAATCAAGGCAAATCAAATACTGCCATATCTTCTATCATTAGCAATGGCAGTGCTGGCACACACATCCATAAAGGTCTATTTCGCAGCTCTCTACATTTCCACAGCAGGCATACCGTGGTCTCGTAGGCTGGTTAAGGAGTTCCTCAAGGGTCTGTTCTGGACATTTCTTCCAGTAAAAGCACCAACTCCAGCATGGGAGCTCAATGTGGTACTCTCCAAGCTCATGAGTCCGCCGTAGGAGCTGCTACATCAAGCCCCTTTAAAGTTCCTCTCATGAAAGACCATTTTTCTGGTGGCTGTTACATCTGCCAGTCATGTTGGGGAGTTTAAATCTCTATCCTGCAAGCTACCGTATTTAACTTTCCATCAATCCAGGGTGGTACTGCGCACTCATCCTTCATTTATACCAAAGGTTCCATCGACTTTTCACCTGAACAAGCCGCTGTTCCTACCTGTGTTCTTTGGCTCTCCCACTACTCTCCGGCAGAGACGGCATTGCATTCACTGGACGTTGCCCATGCATTAAAGTTTTATGTTGCATGTACAAAAGACTTTCGCAAAACTTCACAACGTTTTGTAACATTTGGATGTGTTGAACAAGGGCGGGCCATGTCAAAGGCTTCCATTTCCTTGTGGCTATCTGGCCGCATTCCATAAGAGCCAGTGGCTTCTACTATAGCATTTCAGTCAGCCAAATGGTAACCACAACTAATCGGATATTCTAGAGATTGGTGAGTGGCACACTTCATAATTGCTATTTTTTAGGGCAGCATAATAGTGTCCAATTAAGCCTTTCCATACTGACCATTTGTATAGGGGGTGCAGGACATTCCATATTAGTTAGTACACACATCACCCCAGGGACTTATCCTCTCTCTCAAAATGACAATCTCCCTTTGGACAACGGGCACATAGGAAATATAGAGCAGAAGGTAAACCAGGAGGTGGGAAGGACGGGATGGGCATGGGCGCAGCTGGAGATTTTTGATTTATTTCTCTGGCTGCCACAAACAAAATAGTATCTCCACAGCATTGTATGGACGTCGCACTAGTCTGAAGGAAGGGGGACAGAGAACACCAGTACAAGGGTCACTACAGAGAGTACTTCATGCTAAATTTTCTTCACACAAGTTGTTGCCATTCTTTGCCCCAGAAACAATGAGCTTTGACCAACCATTCTTCTCATTAAAAACTCATTGTAACAGCCTCTCACCTACTCCTCAAAAAACCTCTCTCTGAGCCGTAACTCTTGCATTCTCCTGCTTGCGTCCTCTTTCCTCCATACTTGTGGGGATATCATCCCTGGAAAGGGGATGGGGCAAGAGCATGATGTGGAGCAGCAGTGTACATATTAGTGAGAGGTGCCAGTGCGCATACTCTCTTACCCCTCTTATGCATGCTCCTCGAACTAACCACCAGTCCTTTTTTTCAGTGTTGACGGGGCAGGTGTTTTAGGTGAGCAGCTGCATGTTTCTTTTTTACACCGGAAATTATTTTAAACTCAACTATTGTGTTTAGATGCTGTGCTTCCTGAGAAAAGGTGTTTGTTGAGACGGACCTGCATGCTTTGTGTTTGCAGTGTGCATGCTCTAGTTTGTAACTTTCTAAAAACCACAACCTGGGACGCCTGTTCTTGAAAGTGAATGACCTAGTTTTTGTTTTCCTTTTATTAATCTTTAATTTGCATGTGTTACAGTATGAAACCAAGGAGTCCAAGGCTCATTGCTGGGCCACAGGCGTACAATCCGGTAGAACAAGATCGTTTAGTTAAACCAACGGGCAACATGGGACGTGCCAAGTTTTGGCAGAAAGAAGCCAAGCCCTTTCCAGGTAAGCTGAGAGATGAGCCAAATGTAGGTTAAAGAATATTGGAGCGAAAATGCATTCTTGTTTATGGTGCTTATGAGTAAGATTTTCCTTGTATACTCTCCTTCTCGGCCGATTCTAACCCTACCCCAAATCTCGATATGGAGTGCGGAAAAGCTTTAATGATATGATAAGCCATTTATAACGCGCCGGTACAGTGTTTCTAGACATGACAAGGAAGGTTAGACAGACGGAAGACGAAACAAACGATCTTTGTAAGCCTTGTGTCATTCAGATTGTCCAATTGTGAGGGGGAGGGAAGCAGAGAAGTGCCGGGGATTAGAGGGTTTGGGGGAAGTGCAGTGGCAAAAACACGGTAAATGCTGCCAGGGTGGTGGCTCAAGTAAGTGCAGGGAGGCAGGTGACTGTAGGGTTGCAGATACAGTCCCTAAGTGGGTGGGAGGCCCAAAGGCAGTGCAAGAGGCGGGTCATGTAGGAGCCTGGTGCCTGTGAGGTTCAATGGGTGGCCAGGTCACAAGTTAGCGCAGCTGACAGGAGCATCAGCAGGGGAGAGAGAGGGAGAAAGTGGAAGAGAAGAGGAAGGCCTTAAGTTGCTTCAAGAACTTTAGCTGGCCCTGCTCAAGTCTGAGATAGGCAGGAAGGCTGTTCCAGAGGAAGGCCCTAGCCGAGTACAGAAATCTACCCCCCACTCTCTGCCTGGAGAGGCATCCAGAGAGTTGGTGGTGGATGAGCGGAGGGCTCGAGAAGGAAGATGCTTAGGAAGAGAGACTTGGATGTAATGTAGTCCCCAACCCCAGAAAACCTTGTGGACGATGCAGAGGGTCTTGCACTTGATCCTGGCATCCTGTGGGAGCAAGTAGAGAGCTTTCAGGCCTGGAGAGATGCGATCCCTGGACTTGAGGCCAAGGACAAGTCTCGCAGTCCTGTTCTGGCTTAGTTGCAAAGGGCAGAGAGTAGAGGCAGGCAGATCTAGAAAGAGGCTGTTGGAGTAGTCCAGTCTAGAGGGAACTAGGGCTCTGGAGACAGTGAGCTTCTGTGGGAAAGTGACAAAAGGACGAATACCTCTGAGGAGATGCAGCTGGTAGTGTGACTTCTTAGAGATGTTAGAAATGTGAGGAGAGAAGGAGAGGGTGCAGTTGAAGATGACCCCAAGGTTCTTCGCCTCAGAGGAAGGTGCGCTTAGAGAGCCCAGGGTGGGTGGCCAGAGTGAAGGAGGGAAAGCAGGAGTAGGGTTCCCAGTGAGAAGGATCTCTGTCTTACTGGCATTAAGGCATAGATTGTTGGAGGCACACCATCCATGTATCGCGGAAAGACACCCAGGTATAAGAAAGAGTGCAGACGCTGAGGAGAGCCTGAAAGAGAGCTGAGTGTCATCGACATAACACTTAAAGTTGGAACAAAAGGTAGAGATTAGGTGGCCAGAGGTGCCAAGTAATGGTTGAAGAGCCATGGTGAGAGGTTAGAACCCTGGGGAACACCATATGTAGAGAGAAAGGACACAAGTTGCACCTGGGAGGGTTGATCGGAGAGGATGGAGGTCAATCAGGCTAGGGCCTGAAACATGATGCCAAAGTTGTCATGGAGAGGATTGATCAGCATGGCGTGGTTGACTGTATCAAAAGCAGAGGATAGATCAAGGAGAATGAGGACAGAAGGCAGATTAGCATTGTGATTAGAGAGCAAGTCTGCATTGGTGTCCAGCAGAGCAGTTTCAGTGCTTCTGGCTGCTCTAAAGCCAGACTGGTGGTCATGGAGACAACCAACAGATTGAGTATGGAGAGTAAACTGGGAGATGGCCTGCTTTTCCAGAGGTTTGCCCATGAAAGGAGTGATCGAGATCTGGCGTTAGTTTGCCAGAGAGGAAGGATCAGCAGAGGACTTCTTGAGGAGGGGGTCACAAGGGAGTGCTTTAGGGGGGGAGAGGGAAGGTTCCATGCACAAAAGAGTGATTGCAGATATCGGCTAAGGCTGGAGTGAGGGTGTCAATGTGGTCCTTGATGGTTCCAGAGAAGCAAGGGAGCTCCTGCTTTGACGCGACTTTAATAGATTGGACTTGTCTAGAAACATCGTCGGGAGTAAACCCAGGGGAGGAGGAGAGATGGCCGGGAGTGGTAGAAGGAGAGGCAGAGGAGAGAGTGGACCGGATGTCCTGAGGTTTAGTGGTGAAGTAAGAAGTCAGTGCTCTGCAAGGGCTTTGAGGGGGGCGGGGGGAACAGGAGAGGTGGAGACTGCAGCAGGATTGGCCAGCTCCTTGCAGATTTTGAAAAGTTCAGCCGAGTTGGTAGAGGCTACAGAGACGCGAGCTTGGATGTGGGCTCTCTTCTTGGCAAGGACAGGTCTGTATTGCCTTTAGAGCAGGCGGCAGGCCAGTTTGTCAGAGGATGCGCCTGATACCCTCCACTTCCTCTCAGCCACCCTACACTTTCGTTTAAGGGTGGCGAGGTCGGAATCATGCGAAGAGTTACACTTGGATGTGGGCTACAGATGGATTCTCATGACAGGGCTAAGGACATCAAGAGTGTTAGAGATTTAGAGATGCAGGTTGGAGAGGGCTGTGTCAGAGTGCGAGTGAGCTTCAGGAGTAGAAGGAGGAGAGAAAGTAGTGGCAAAAGCCTCCACTGACACACGCTTCATGGGCAGGATGACTGAGAAGGTGGGTGGCAGTGCTGGGGTTGGCTTTACCTGGGGGATAGAGAGTGACAAGTGAGAGGAGAGAAGAAAGTGGTCAGTCCAAGAGAGTGGAGTGGTAAGAGGTTTGGAGAGGTGGATGTCTGATGAGATAAGAACATCCAGGGTGTGCCCGGCAGAGAGTGTCTGGACAGAGGGTAGAATAGAGAGCGAGAGTCACAGAGAATGCGAAAGAGCCCAGAGGAGGGGCTAGAAACATCCCAGTGGATGTTGAGGTCTCCAAAGAGAAGTTGAGAGGTAGACTGAAGGAGGGAGGAGGAGAGGTCGGCCCACTCGGAGAGGATGAGCGACCTCGCCTGGTGGCCTATCGATGGTGGCCAGAGTAAGAGAGAAGCCAGGAGAGATAGAGATCCTGCAGACCAGGCATTCAAAGGAGGAGTAGGAATGACAGAAGCTGTCATGATCTCTGCTTCCAAAAGGTCAGGGTTTTCCCAACTCCCTTGGAAGCAGATCCATAACCCAGGTTCCGAGTGCCAACCAGTCCCAATTGGGACCTTTTGGACCCAGTCCTGGCGCCAGTGGCACCAGGCTCATAAATATGCCCAGTCCCAGCGCTGGAAGCGCCGGGCTCATAATGCTTGGGTGGACTTACCTGCAGCAGACCATGCTGCTTACTTGCCTGCCAGTTGAGCCTCTGATCCTCTTCTGTTTGGAACTACTTTTCCTGTTGGGTGGGGCAGGAGCCACTCCCTAGATTCAGAACACTGGAACTCTTCTGGAAAGCAGGAACTCTTTTCTTACCTAGGCGTGGCTGTGGAAGGAGACACCGAAGCACTACAGGAGGCTATTTAAACCACACCCGATGGATGAATCTTGCTTTGCGTTATTCTGCATCCTCTGCAGCAGAACGCTCATCGTGTCTTCTGCATCTGATCCTGGGCCTAAGGAAAAAGGCTTACCATCCTGAATCCAGTCTTCAGCAACACCTATAAAGACAAGAAAGAACAGGTTAGCATTACGGTCTTCAGTGACAGCTCTTCAATTACCTGGTCCATCGGCTGTCACCAACGCCTCGCGCTGCATTCCGGCATCTGAAAGACAAAGGCTTACCTACTCTTCGTGCGCTCCGGAGGTCTTCACACTGCATTCCGGCATCTGAAAGACAAAAGCTTACCAACTCTTCGCACGCTCCGGAGGCCTTTGGCGCTGCATCCCACATTTGAAAGACAAAACAAGGTGCGTTTAAAGACATTGGGGAACTTTAATACTCATGTGCCATTACTCCTTTCCACATCTAACCCAGTGGGTATTCCGGCACCCTGCAGCCGCTCCGAACTTATACCTGCAAAATAAAAAGACAGTTAGAGCGCATCGTGAAGCAGGCAACTAGCGCTTACTTACGTGCTTCCAGGCGCTTCTATTCATCACACGGGCTCCATCTTCAACTCACTTCAGCCCGTCATCCGCCATCGCCGGAACCCTGCAAAACAAGAAACATCATTACTAAAGACTTTAAAGACATTAGAATTACTCGAAACTTACCGTTCGTGCAGTAAACGACGACAGCAGTCCTCTGAAGTCAAGAGGCCTGCTCCCCTTATCCAGTGAAGAAACTGGTTACAGCACCCTGCCCCGAGGCAGATGGAGAGCACGGCGTTCACTTACCTAAGACATCTTACCCTTCGAGTCAAACATACAGTGCACAGAGGTCCAGCCCAAAAAGCCAGCCGTGTGTTACACATCACCTTTGAAGATACGGTATACGCCCAGTCAAGACCGGCGCCTCTACGGGAATCAGGTGAGCGTTACAGAACGCAAAGCCTACCACAAAACTCCCGTCCAGGCGCTATGGAAACCTCGGATACCGACCAGCTAGCCCAGTTACTTGGGGAACTAAGGGCAGAAGTGCATGCAGCCCGTCAGGAAACTAACGCTCTAAGAAGGGAACTGATTATTTCCAAGGAGCGAACAGATGATCTCGCTAGACAATTGCTACAGTCACAAGCCGGACAGACCCCGTTACCCGCATCTGGGGGAATTCTTCCTTCTACATCCTCTATGAATCCAGTGCAGATCAACCTACCTGGGAATGTACCTCTGGCTCCGCCCGAACGATTTTCTGGTGACCCAAAGAGGTTTGCAGTATTTATCAATCAGTGCCGGTTGCATTTCTTATGCCGGCCAGCAGCCTTTCCAACTGATCAAGCTAAAGTAGCTTTCGTACCTTAGTGGCAATGCGGCAGACTGGTCGATCCCTCTAGTAAATCAAGATGATCCGGTCCTTCATGATTTTCAAGCTTTTCAGCTCAGTATGGAAAAACTATTCGCAAGACATTCACAGGGGCAGGCCTTGGACAATGAGCTTCTTTCGTTGCGACAAGGTAATCAAGACCTTTTGGCTTATATTGCGTCTTTCAACAGACTGATAGTGGAAACTCAATGGCCTGAGGACAAAAGGATTACGCTGTTTTATAGAGGTCTACATGGAGAGCTCAAAGATGTGTTAGCCCAAGTAGTGAATCCCCCACAAGATTGTTCGGACTATATAGACTTAGTCGTTCAAATAGATCACAGACTGCAGAACAGGAAGGCCGATCGTTCCAAGTTTGATGCTCGAGTATTTTCCAAACCGCCAACTCCTTCCAAAGGAGTAGACTCCGGGGAACCCATGCAAATAGGGGGTCTGAAAGGTCCTCTAACACAAAAGGAGCGGGAAAGGAGAAAACAGTTGCAATTATGCCTCTATTGCGGAAACTCAGGGCACTTTCTTCGAGACTGTCCGGTGAAACCTGCCAAGAAGGCAGTAGGAGCTGCAGTTACCAAAGTTACAAACTCTGAGCAGGGAAACGACCTCGCCCGACAAGAATAGAGGTCCTCTTGCCGAGCGTGAAAACCAGTTCCGTGACCTCGCATTTCGTGATACCTATGGTCCTCATTAGCCCTGATAATCCGGATCGATTACATGCAATTGAAGCTTACGTCGACAGCGGTGCCATCGGCAATTATGTGGATCATGAAATGGTTTTGAGGATGAATCTAACGCTTTGTCCCAAGGCTGTAAAGGACGTCATTACTACGGTGGATGGTACGGAGATAGCCTCCGGGCCAGTAACGCATACCACTCAAGAGGTGACGCTAGTAAGTCAAGATGGACACCATGAGAAGATCGTGTTCGATGTGATCAAGGCCCCTCAGTTTCAGATTATTCTAGGAATACCTTGGTTAGAGAAACACAATCCTCTGATCGATTGGCGAGCAAGAACGGTCCAGTTTCCAGAATGTGTCTCTACTTGTCACCCTCCACCTGGTGTTGCACTGGCAGCAATTTCTTCAGAGACTCCCCAGTTACCTCCCGAATACCTAGAATACCAAGATGTTTTCCGGAAGGATCAGGCTAACTCTCTACCTCCTCATAGGTCTTATGACTGCCAGATAGACCTGATACCTGGATCTACTCCTCCTTGTAGTAGAATTTATGCCCTCACCGAGCCTGAGAACCTTCACCTTCGACAATACCTGGATCAATACCTGGCAAATGGGTTTATTTGTCCTTCCAAGTCCCCTGCTTCTTCAGCTTTGTTCTTCGTTCCAAAAAAGGAAGGAGACCTTAGAACTTGTATAGATTATCGCTCCCTGAACCAGATCACCGTTAA
Source organism: Ambystoma mexicanum (assembly GCF_040938575.1). Taxonomy (NCBI): domain Eukaryota; kingdom Metazoa; phylum Chordata; class Amphibia; order Caudata; family Ambystomatidae; genus Ambystoma; species Ambystoma mexicanum. Next base: position 1,141,259,721 of record NC_090921.1, on the reverse strand, counting down.
GAATAGATATCCGTTACCTTTGATCCCTGAACTCCTGGACCAAGTCAGAAAAGCATGCATTTATACAAAGCTGGATCTTAGAGGAGCTTACCACTTGGTACGAGTAAAAGAGGGCGATGAATGGAAGACGGCCTTCCGCACCAAGTATGGGCTATTTGAATATCAGGTCATGCCCTTCGGACTTTGCAATGCCCCGGCCGCCTTTCAATATTTTATGAACGATGTCCTCAGAGAGCTCATAGATGTGTGTGTTGTTGTTTACATTGACGACATCCTCGTTTATTCTTCATCGGAATCTGAACATCGGAAACACGTGAAAATGGTCCTTGAAAGATTGCGTCAACACAAACTTTTCGCTAAGTTGGAAAAATGTGTTTTCAACGTGACTGAAGTTGAATTCTTGGGATTCATATTATCACCTGGCGGAGTGCGTATGGATTCAAAGAAGGTCGATGCAGTTCTCAAATGGCCATCACCATCCTCCGTAAAAGGTGTGCAAAGCATGTTAGGCTTCGCTAACTTTTACCGCAGGTTTATCCCCGAATTCTCTCGAATAGTCCAGCCCATCACTGCCTTGTTAAAGAAAAACAAACGTTTTGAATGGTCTACCGAGGCGGAACAGGCTTTCCAGGATTTGAAGACTAAATTTATTTCTGCACCAATCTTAAAACACCCTCGCCCCGAACTCCCCTACATCGTGGAAACTGATGCTTCAAGCCTTGCCATGGGGGCAGTTCTATCACAAAAGGACCCGGTAACCAATCAGTTGCATCCCGTGGCATTTTGGTCCCGCAAATTCTCGCCTCCTGAAATCAATTACACGATTACTGACAAGGAACTTTTGGCTATCAAGTCTGCCTTTAAGGCTTGGCGGCATTATCTGCTGGGGGCCCGACACACCGTTACTGTGATTACGGATCACCGAAACCTGCAATATTTGAAAACCGCAAAAGCCCAATCCTCTAGACAACTCCGTTGGGCATTATTCTTTGCCGAGTTTGACTTCATAATTACCTATCGACCTGGTACAAAGAACGGTAAAGCTGATGCCCTTTCTCGGATGGGAGTGGAAGAACACTTGATCAACCCTAAACCTGTACCAATCATTCCCGAACAAAGAATTCTGGGTGTAATCGCCACAGAATCCATAGAGGAAGTTAAGGATAAAGCCAGGCAACTTGTAACTCCAGCAGACATACAGAATTGGCATCTGCAGGGAAAGGACTTTGCAGTAAAGGACAACTTATTGTATTTCCAAGAACGATTATACCTACCCAGCACAGATTTACAGAAAAAAGTAATCTCTTGGTATCACGATTCTTTAATGGAAGGACATCCCGGTATGGCCAAGACCTCAGAAAAGATCAAGCGCTACTTCTGGTGGCCGTCTTGGAAAAAAGATATCAGAGACTTTATAATGTCCTGTGGAGTATGCGCCCAAAACAAGAGTCAAAAGGAAAGACCAGCAGGCCTCTTACGCCCTATTGACATACCACCTCGCCCTTGGCATACGCTTTCTATGGACTTCATCACCGATCTACCTCCATGCTCCGGATACAATACGATTCTAGTAATCGTGGACTTATTCTCCAAGATGGCGCATTTCATTCCGCTCAAAGGCTTGCCAACAGCAGCAACTCTGGCCCGAGAATTTCTCGAAAACATCGTCCGACTGCACGGTTTTCCTTCGGTTCTAATTTCGGATCGAGGTAGTCAATTTATTTCTCATTTTTGGCGAAGTTGCTGTCGGTCGGCTCAAATTGATGTGAGACTATCGACCAGTCACCACCCTCAGACCGACGGACAAACCGAGAGGACCAATCAAACTCTGGAACAGTATTTACGCTGCATGCTGCAACAAACTGAAAAAACTTGGAAAGACATCCTTTGGATAGCCGAATATGCCTATAATAACTCTGTCCATTCGGGAACTGGGAAAACCCCGTTTTTTCTTTTGTACGGCAGTCACCCTCGAACCTCGGAGTTGGATCCCCTCCAAGATCTTGAAACACCAGCAGTAGACTACCTGCATTCTACAATCACCCAAGCCTTTAAGGAAGCTGTTTCTCACCTTCAAAGGGCTAAAGAACAATACAAGAAAGGAGCAGATCAACATCGGAAGGAAGCCCCTCAATATCAAGTAGGGGATCAAGTCTGGTTATCCACCAAATATCTACCTCTAAAAGGGCCACGCACATTCAACCCAAGATACCTTGGTCCCTATTCCATCACTACCATAGTAAACCCAGTAGCGGTCAAGTTGGACTTGCCCCCGCACATGAAGATACATCCGGTCTTCCACGTCTCTCTATTAAAACCCGTGCAACCTCAAACCCGACTAACTAAATCTCCAAAACCTATCCTAGTTGATGGAGAACTCGAGTTTGAAGTCAAAAGCATTCTGGACTCCAAGATCTCCAAATCTAAACTATTTTACCTAATTGACTGGAAAGGCTAGGGCCCCCAAGAGAGATCCTGGGAACCTGCTGAATATGTCCACGCTCCTCGCCTAATCAAAAGATTTCACCGAACATTTCCTGACAAGCCAAAACCCCCGGAGAAGCCCGGTTTGGGAGGGGCCTTGAGGGGGGGGTACTGTCATGATCTCTGCTTCCAAAAGGTCAGGGTTTTCCCAACTCCCTTGGAAGCAGATCCATAACCCAGGTTCCGAGTGCCAACCAGTCCCAATTGGGACCTTTTTGACCCAGTCCTGGCGCCAGTGGCACCAGGCTCATAAATATGCCCAGTCCCAGCGCTGGAAGCGCCGGGCTCATAATGCTTGGGTGGACTTACCTGCAGCAGACCATGCTGCTTACTTGCCTGCCAGTTGAGCCTCTGATCCTCTTCTGTTTGGAACTACTTTTCCTGTTGGGTGGGGCAGGAGCCACTCCCTAGATTCAGAACACTGGAACTCTTCTGGAAAGCAGGAACTCTTTTCTTACCTAGGCGTGGCTGTGGAAGGAGACACCTAAGCACTACAGGAGGCTATTTAAACCACACCCGATGGATGAATCTTGCTTTGCGTTATTCTGCATCCTCTGCAGCAGAACGCTCATCGTGTCTTCTGCATCTGATCCTGGGCCTAAGGAAAAAGGCTTACCATCCTGAATCCAGTCTTCAGCAACACCTATAAAGACAAGAAAGAACAGGTTAGCATTACGGTCTTCAGTGACAGCTCTTCACTTACCTGGTCCATCGGCTGTCACCAACGCCTCGCGCTGCATTCCGGCATCTGAAAGACAAAGGCTTACCTACTCTTCGTGCGCTCCGGAGGTCTTCACACTGCATTCCGGCATCTGAAAGACAAAAGCTTACCAACTCTTTGCACGCTCCGGAGGCCTTCGGCGCTGCATCCCACATCTGAAAGACAAAACAAGGTGTGTTTAAAGACATTGGGGAACTTTAATACTCACGTGCCATTACTCCTTTCCACATCTAACCCAGTGGGTATTCCGGCACCCTGCAACCGCTCCGAACTTATACCTGCAAAATAAAAAGACAGTTAGAGCGCATCGTGAAGCAGGCAACTAGCGCTTACTTACGTGCTTCCAGGCGCTTCTATTCATCACACGGGCTCCATCTTCAACTCACTTCAGCCCGTCATCCGCCATCGCCGGAACCCTGCAAAACAAGAAACATCATTACTAAAGACTTTAAAGACATTAGAATTACTCGAAACTTACCGTTCGTGCAGTAAACGACAGACAGCAGTCCTCTGAAGTCAAGAGGCCTGCTCCCCTTATCCAGTGAAGAAACTGGTTACAGCACCCTGCCCCGAGGCAGATGGAGAGCACGGCGTTCACTTACCTAAGACATCTTACCCTTCGAGTCAAACATACAGTGCACAGAGGTCCAGCCCAAAAAGCCAGCCGTGTGTTACACATCACCTTTGAAGATATGGTATACGCCCAGTCAAGACCGGCGCCTCTACGGGAATCAGGTGAGCGTTACAGAAGCAGGGATCCACTCCGGGAAGATCAAGGCTACTCAACTTCCTGGACAGTTGGTTCTGGTTTCGGAGAGGATCTTGTAGCCATCAGGGAAGAGAGTGTCAAAACTTGTGACAGAGCTGGCCGTGAACCACGTCTCAGTGAGAGCGAGGACATCCAGATCAAGGTCTTTGCGTAGTCGGCAGATGTCATAGGAGTGTTTGACAGCAGACCGGGAGTTAAGAGTAGCGACGTGGAGCAGATTGCCACTTGAGGGATACAGGCATGAGGTATGCCCTGCAGCGGCGTTAGAGGTGCCCAGGAGTGGGCAGAGGAGGAGGGAGGAGGAGATGGCAGAGTAGTCTGAGAGGAAGAAGAGGGTGACAGAGAGATGGCGGAGGGAGGAGGAGGCAGCGCAACCAGAGAGGTGTAGGTAGTAGTAGCAGGAGAAGGAAGGAAGTTGATAAGACGCGGGTAGAGTCTATCGAAAAGGAGGAGCTTGGACTGAGGGCCCTGGACCAAGGCGGTGCCATTCAGATAGACATTACTGTTGTTCTTGGAGGAGTGGAAGGGAGCCAGGAAGTCCTCCCACTGATTGCCACCATTAATTGGAGAGGAGGAAAAGGAGAGAGAAGGGAGACCATGGGGGTGGGCGGGGTCCATAGGCCTGTAGAGAAAATGACAGAGGATGTCGGCGAGGGTCTGTCTAAAGGAACCACTGGTGCAGGTATCAGCAATGGGGAGGTCTGGGTTGGAGACCAGCATGTCCCTTCCTACCCGACTTAGTGGGAGGGATAGGATAGGAGAAAGAATAGCAGAGAAGATAGGGGAGACTGAGAGCTCCATGGAGGGGTGCGAGGCGGAGAGCAAAAGAGGAGGAGGCACCCCCCATAATAACGTTGGTGGAATTCCTCACACTTTGCGCTTACTCCAGAGGATTCCCTGGTTGACATAGACAAACGCACTGTAAAAATTGACAAAACTGGCCTACAGAGAAACGTTTTTTTTCCTTGGACTTTCCTGGTAGCTAGCTAGTGCCATGCACTTATCCCTTGTAGTACAATTCTTCAGGAATTCGGTTTCAAACCAGGCACCACGTTGTAAGACGGACACCCAGTTTGTTCATTCTTTTCAAAGTGTCTGGGAAGATACTTTACCTCCAATATAACTCCACTAATGAAAACAAACTTTACTGTACTCAAAATATTATTTCCATAGGTATGCCCCCAGCTCTCAGCCGGGTGCATGAATGTGGTGCTCTTCACTCTTTGAAGGGGTCAGAATCCATGCCCCTCTACATCCCGAATCACATTTGCATAGCTGCAAATTTTCATGGGGTCACTGCCCATGTCCTTTACAACTTGACACCACTGTTAATCTCCTTCTCCTAAGATAGTAGGTGTCTGGCATCTCAGGCTACATCATTGCCTGAATATGCTCCTTCCTATCTGATCACTGACCGTCTGTGGCCATCCCCCCTTATGTCTAAGTAGATTTTCCAGCCTCCTGCTGTCCACCCAGGGCTCCTTGTCCTCGCCCACACATACATCCTGCCTCTGGCTGGGGGTACACACTTCTTCAGCTTTTACTCTTCCGCTGATCATACCCAAAGCCGCCTCCACACTGATGAGCAGTCGATGCTACTTGCTGAGATTGTTGTCTGTGAAGAGGATGGACCACCACTGGCTGCATATCATGTCAGATAGAACTGGGGACCCCATATATGCCGCATCCCTTTGCACCACCAACCCGGATTTTGAATACTCCATCACTGTCTTCCTGGGTCAAGAACTTTGGGGTTCAAATTGATCACATAAACACACTGATTACCCCACTCGCTCCAAGGCTGATGCAGAATCCAGCACCTGTTTTTCATGTTGAGGCCCAACATAAGAATGTGCCTTTCTCTTTATCTCCAGACCGAGATTTGCTTCTGTCACTATCCTCCAGGCTGTTCTATGTTAAGTCTCTTTGACTCGGTTATCTGACTTTCCTGCCTAGAGAAAATACAGGTCATACAAAACACCCCTGCCTGCTAGATGCCATAGGCTTATTGCATCTCTTCAGTCCTTCCCCAACTACAATGGCTTCCAGTCCATTAGTGCATCTTCCTTAAAGGGCTCTGCACCATCCACCAGGCCTTGTGTGGCTGTCGCCCGACTTTACTGTTCAACACGTTTCTTTAGTACTTCCCTCCTTGCCAGGTCTTTTCCAGAAATGTTTTTCTGCAGGCTTCCAACTTCAAGAGGACTTGTAACAGCAGACACAATCCGATCAAGAGGCACACACTCTTTGTTATCCAAAATGAAGCATGACTTCACTACTGGCAGACCGAAGGTAAGTTTAGGTGCTGAGGCACATTTAAGCAACCAGAATGAACCAACCTCCTTTAGGAGAACCCTACTAGTGCACTGGTTCCAGAATCCCCAGCATTCTTCAGGCGCTTGGGTTCCTCTTCCAGATACAGCAGAGGCTCCCACTAACCATAGAAACTTGGACACTGACATCAAGTGGTCTCTTACCAACTTCAAAAACATATGCCGCAATGGTAAAAGACCTACTGCTACTTATCAGAGACACATTTGCACTCCGAATGCATCAGAGGGTTTTCTTACTGGCCATAGAAACAAACTCGAGCAAGTGGGATGACGCACAATACACCTTTAAAATACGCACTGAAAACAAGAGGGATTTATCACAAACAAATGCACACACCGACAGTAAAAGACCTGTCTGTTTCTAACGATTGCATGCAAGGACGATGTCTCATTCTGGTTACGTCGTCTATGCGCCGAGTGCGAGGGAGCTGTCGGTCACTGTTTGAAAGAATATAGAGTCAGCACACCCCGCCCGTGAGAATAGAAACTTGAGTCATGCCCACGAAGAAGCATTAGTAATGCCTCTTACTGAAAACTGAAACCTACAATAACAGATACCTCAGTTATTAACAACCAAAAAAGACCAGCAAGAAGTACCTTCTCCTTAGAAACGTATATATTTCTTCCAACTTCCCAGCCTGCACTGCAATCAGTCAAGTGACTTGAAACAGTAACCCCCCCCCCCCCCCACATACTCCCCTCACCGTGCTCATTGTATACACACACTTGTCCTTAGGACCCCAATGCAAACTGCGTACATCTGCTCCACAAATTCTGATCCTCTGGGGTCTTCCCTTCGTCATCCTGCTACTTACATCGATTAACTGGTGTGCGAGTCAAGTGACCCAATGCCACTTAATGGCTCCTGACTCAGTTAGTGTATACAACTTACTTTACGAAAGAACCCCTCTGCAACGTTAGCAGCTCTGCTGGTGAGAGGTCCATTTCAGCAGCTTCCAACACCTCTGCAACTTTAAGATAACTACTTTCAGTGAGAACAGTAGACCGATTCAGGGCTGCTTAGATGGGGAAGGCCAGGCAGCAAAACCCACAGTTTTAATTGACACAAAATAGACACTAAACACCAGCACTAGGAGCTTTTCAGCTTTTCTTTATGAAAACCTTCATAACTAGTGTGAATGCCAGCAACCCAGCAGGATTGCCTGTCATGTGCAAAGCCATAATCCAACATCCGGGACGCATGCCTGTACTCCTATCCCTAAACTCATCAATAGACTAAGGCATCATTCCCTGAGCCTTCAAAACAGCATTTGTGAAGCCTCTACACAAAACACTGACCGCTTACTCCAATGACCCATCAAGCTACCACCACATCTCCAACACACCCTTCACAGCTAAATTCCTGCAGAAATTAATATTTCTAAAACCTCTTACTCAAATCATAACATGGATTCGGGCCAATGAGGAGAATGGAATGGATTGAGACTCTTCTCCTTTTGGCCAAAAAAACACCCCAACGCAAACACACACTCTGCTCTCATCCTTCTGTATATACCAGCAGTGTTCAACATCAGCCACAAAATCCTGCTATAAAGACTTATGAACATCAGATTAGAAGGCACTAGACTGAATTTACTTTATTCCTATCGAAAAGGACTGCAACCACACACATGTCCCCTTTCAGGTTATGTTTCCATGTCATCACCTTTGAAGTACACCAAGGAAATGCACCACTGTCCTCCACAAATTCATCAACAATTCGGGCCTTGCATGCTTTAGCTAAGCAGATGATACTGAAATCATCTTAAGACTTGCCAACACCTTTACATCAAATGAACAGGATGTTGGCACCTGCCGGTAGTCGGCACGGAATTCAATGTGAAAGGTTGGGCACAGTGGAATTGAGGATGGGGCTTGCCCATGTTGCCACAGCTTAGCAATGCCACTGCGCCCAACACACTAGAAAGGCATCCTCAAAGACCGGGTCAATGAGAAGCATGACAGACCAACCTCAACTAACAGACATCCTACAGCCAAATGCCCTATTGACTCAAACTGACGAACAAACGCACGCCCCAAAATGGGGTCCTTCAGACATTTTATAACACAAATGAGCATCATGGGCCTGTATACAAAATAACATTCCACAATAAGCTACTGGAACATTGATCCAGGCGAAGTAAGACACCGCTCAGATGGGAGCTTTTCAGATTAGTCTGACCAATACATGCCTCGCACAGAAGACCTCAATCAATATACTCAGGTGATGGGTCCCATTCATTCAGTATCTTGCCTAAATCGCAAATAGGATACAGAAGAACCCTCTTCCCTATGAAGAACAGTAATTAAAAACCCATGCAATGAGCAACCACGGATTGGAAGGCTAATGGTTCAGCCAACTACTAAGACTCCATAAACACTGTCACTGGCTAGCCATCCTCAATTGTGACACTAAAATGATATCCAATGAACCTTCTGCCTGGACTGACCATCACCTTATCTCCTTCACCCTACAAGATAGTCTACAACCCAACCTGACAATCCCATTGGCTCCCCCGGCACTTACTAGAAACAAGCATAATATAACAGTGGAGAATGTAATACCGTTACTCCAAGCTATTACCAATCTCACCTCCAGTAGCTCAGAGCCTTCAGATCTAGTAGAACTCTACAATCACACGATCAAACAAGCCATTGACAAAATTGCAGCCTTAAAAATGTGCAAAGGCAAGCCTCGAACACATCTAAACTCCTGGTTTACAAGTAATCTTAAAGTATTACATAACGAAAAAAGAAGTACAGAATCGGTTTGGAAAAACAACCCCACTGCATCGAATAAGGAAAAGCTCTCTAAAATCTCCACCAGATACAAATCTGAGATCCTTCAACCTAAAAGGGACACTTGTAACGACAGAATCAATAAAATCAATTCAAACACCAGAGAACTTTTCATCATTTTAAGAGAACTCTAGTCCCCCACCCCTCCAACTGACTGAAACATGCATTAAGAACAAGATTTGGTGTACAAATATTCAAGCTGCACTCTCTAATAAAACTGCTCTGTTACAAAAGAAAATCGAAGCCCGAAAACTTAATCTTTTTGGGGACATCCCCGTGCTGAAGTCACAGACGGCTCTGTCAAAACCATGTAACTGCTTCAAATTCACCTCAGTCTCTATTCAGGAAGTCGAGGACCTAATAGCCTCACTTAAACAATCCAGATGCCAGGGGGACACATGCATGGGTCCTCCCACTATTAAAAAAAAAAAAACCTCGACCCAAACATCCCAACTACCTACAGCCCAATAACTGTTCGATTTTTCTTCAATTCTAGACAGGGCGGCCTGTTTACAGATACAGGCTTACCATGAATCCAACAATCTCCTTGACCTGGGACAGTCCGGTTTTAGACCTAAACACGGTACAGAAACAGCTTTAATAAACTTGAAAAACCCAATGGACGACATTAGGGACAAAGGGAAAGGTTGCCCTCCTTCTCCTGGAGATCTCATCTGCATTTGATTTAGTTAATCACAAAGTCCTATGCAATTGCCTAAAGTCAACTGCCCACTTCTCTGACGAAGCCACTGCCTGGTTACAATCCTTCTTGGATAATTTAAACATGAGGCTCTTCACACCAACCGCATCAGCTGAGCCTTCACCTATCACCTGCTGAGTACCGCAAGGGTCGTGTGTCTCCACTACGATGTACAATTTTTTTTAACTAAAGCTCTCCTCAATGACCTTGATAATCTGTGTGTGCAGATGACACTCAGATTCTCATTCCCATCATGGGTGATCACGACACTGACTCAACTATGCTTAACAAAATGTACCTTATTATCCCAGCATGAATAGCCACCCATGGCCTCTGGCTTTATGATGAAATGACAGAGCTCCTTCTCATTGGATCTACAGTAATACTAAATAAACTAAATAACCAATTTAAATCATTCAATATTGACGGCAACAACATTACAGTATCTAAAGAGGTTAAAACATTGTTTTTTTATCGACTCAACCTTAAACCTGAACAGACAGGTCAATGCCACAGCCTCTGCTATGGCATACACTTGCAAACTAATCAATGCGTGCAAACCATTCCTCTCGACCTCAAGTTGCACTACCCTGGCTAGTGCCTTAATTCTGTCTAAATTAGACTATTGCAACGCCTTATACCTAGGTGCGAGTAAACACAATGTGAACAAGCTGCAAATACTGCAAAACAATGCATTAAGAACTGCACTAAACATACCCAGAACACAGCACATCTCTGCTGTCAGACGTAACCCCAAATGGTTATCAGTGAAGGATAGAATTAACTTCCAATAATTAACTCTCACCCACAATTGCCTCGACAACTCAGCCCCTAAATATTTAGCAAATTCTATAAAAACACATCTGAACCACCTACTAGAACCTTAGACTCACATTGCCTCAAGGTTCCTAGATATAAGCTTAAGAAAGCAGGAGGGAGTAGCCTTCCTGTACTGGCAACCAAACTGTGGAACTCCATGCCTGTAGCCCTAAGATCAGAACGGTCCTTCCACAGTTTCAGAAAAAAGACCAAAACATGCCTCCTCTCGCATGATGTATAAACTTGGATCAACATACCATACCTGAAAATATCTTGAATGTAATCTGTAAATATATAATGTATAAACTTGGATCAACATACCATACCTGAAAATATCTTGAATGTAATCTGTAAATATATAATGTATTGCTCCAATTGTCTGTATATGTTTCATCTGTATCCTTGTTACTCGTTTATATGTCACCTACACCAACTATGCAGATGACACCCAGATCCTCCTCACCATCTCAGGCAACTACAACGCGGACGTCTCCCGGATCAACGAAATCTTCTCCATCATTCAGGCATGGATGGCCACCCACGGCCTCTGCCTGAATGATGAGAAGACGGAGCTTCTGCTGGTCGGCTCTCCTCATAACCTGTCTAAACTCAGTCCTAGCTACAAGAATATTATCATAGACGGTCACACCATCCCTATTGCTAAAAGTGTGAAAACCTTAGGCTTTCACCTCGATGCCAACACCAACCTCTCCAAACAAATCAACTCAACTGCCTCGGCCACCGCCTATACGGGCAAGCTAATCAGGGCTAGCAGACCCTTCCTATCCCCCGACAGCTGCCTCACTCTGGCCAGAGCACTCATTCAATCCAAACTAGACTATTGCAACAGCCTGTACCTAGGAGCCAACCTATCCGTAACTAACAAACTCCAGGTTCTTCAGAACAATGCTCTGCGTGCAGCACTGAACATCCCATGGCGTGCGCACATCTCCACTACCAGGAAAGCGTGTAAATGGCTCTCCATACAGCAAAAAATCGACCTCAAAACTATTTGCCTCACCTACAAGGCCTTAAATAACCTAGCCCCACTGTACCTCTCTGACAAATTCACTCTAAAACCCACACCCAGAACCACCAGATCGTCCAACTCCCTATGCCTGTTAGTGCCCAGATTTGCCTTAAAAAGAGCAGGAGGCGCCAGCTTCACTGTACTAGCCTCCCAACTCTGGAACACCCTACCACTCAACATTAAAACCACTGAGTCCTTCCCTATCTTTAGGAAACTTGTTATAGGCTGGTTACTGAACAAAGAGTAGCTTTTAACCTCATCTCGAAACTCTAACAGCCGTAACCACACCTGTATTATACGTAAATTGTTGTACGTTGTAAATCTATTTGATGTACTTTGTAATTGTAAATGCTCTCTATTTGATGTACTTTGTAATTGTAAATGCTCCCTGTAACTTGTTGTACTCTGTATCTGTAAATGCTTATCTTATGCCTGTAACCGATTCCTTAAGCGCCCTTTTACCCACGGGTCCGGAGCGCTCTACAAATAAATAAACAAACAAACAAACAAACAAACAAACTTTGTAAATGCGCCCTGATAGCTCAGGGTTAGGCTTGCTATATAAATAAATAAACAAATTAATTCTGAAGCAGCCTCCTCTCCCCAACTTCCGGACTTATCTCTAAATTTCCTACCAGATTACACTACACACACAACACCTCGCACTGGGCAACTTTGTGCTTAATGGTACCACATTAACTCTATGGATTCATGCCAGTGCTCACATCTTTAATTATATCACATTGCCGTGCCCCTCACCATTAACCAAACTAAACTCGCAGTGTGTGCTATCTTTTTTTAAGATCTTGAACTATCTCGTCCAGATTATAAGACACATACCCAACCATCACCACGAACCACACAAAAGTGCACCAGCATTCAAGGCTCTGGCACTTCCAACATACACTTGCCACACTGGCAGTGAAAGATCCAGACGGGAGCGTTCACACAGACGCGAGTCGCCCACACAGAGCGACACGCTGTCCCTGTGGATTACTACCCTACTCACCTCATGTACCTTTGACTTGAAGACATTCTCTTCCAGGGGGGATGAACACACAGATTGGGAACTCATAGCTCAAAGGCCCTGAAGATGAACTTTTAAGTTTGAAACGCGTTGGCTCTCGTTGCTAGACAACAATTTGAGTTTATTTTGACTTTTTTGACTAGTAAAGTTGGAGGACACCTTTTGAAGAACAATATTGGCAAGATACACCAAGGGGCTCAAGCAAGTGACACATCACTCTAACGGACATTCATGTTGGATGTAATGTGGATACTTGCCTTCTATTGATTCTGAAATTAGTTCTCGTTCACTAAGAAAAATTGGTTGGTTTTTGGAATTATAATGTTATGCAATTGTTAATTGAATTACTCAAGACACTCTACTTATGCCCCAGTCTTCTGTAATGATACTTCTATATTCTCAAATGTATGTGCAATTCGATTTCTCTCTGTATTAGCATCCTTTTGTGCCTTTGCAAAAACTGTGAATGTTATAAATCAAAATATACAAGCTAATTGTGCTTTTATTGAAAATTGTGTTTGTGAACATTTGAAATTGTTGTAGCCTGATGAGAAATAGAGCTTAGCCCTTAGAGGAGTGCAAGAAAGTTTCCCTTTTGCAACAACAGGCTATCCACTTCCAACCTGTATTCATCAATAATGAAGTTTGCGCACCTGACCCCTCTCTGTTGCGCCAACAACCACAAACTCTCGCCTTGCCATCCAACGAGTGTGCCAACATGTCAGAGTTATGGGGTTTTTGTTTACTGAACATATAAACGCTCACAGCTAAGGACGGAAGACGTTTAATTACTCAGAGGAACCTAAACACACAGAGCAGGAAGTGACCCTTGATTGCCAACAATGTACTTTATAAGTGACGATTTAAACATACAGGTTAATAAGACTGGGCATGTTGTATGCTGAGAAGAAAAGGGGGTTGGGGTAGTGGTTGGCCAAAGTTCAAAGAGAAACATCTGCGCAGACCAATAGGTGTTGCACCACGCCAATATGTGACATTTGTATAGCACCTTTTCCTATTGGTATGGTCCCAAAACGCTGTAGGTGAACGCCCTCGGGGGACCGAAGTCCAAGGTATGGGAAATTAGTTGAAGTTTAGAATGCTGTGTGTGCTTTTTAGCCAATAGAAAAGGGGTTATGGGTGGCCTAGCCCCTATTAAATACCCAGATCAAGCAGGCATGTGGATGGGTGCTATGAAGTCGTCTGGAGGCTCATTATGTGTCATGTTAGATCGAATTTTCGTTGTGGGGGATAGCTAAATTCTAATTGCAGAGATGTTGTGCAATATGTCTTAACATGGTGTGTGATGGCAGATGGGGGGGGTGGGTGTCCTTGCCTTTGGCTATCGCACATAATGAACATGGAGTGTGATATGTACCCGTGTGTTCTGGCTGGTTTCTTGGTTTCATAGATGTGGCTTGGATTCTGTCCTTTCGTCTGCTGGAGTTTATTCTCTCTGTACATTTCATGGTGGGTTCATTGCTGCCCCGGCCTACCTGGCAAGGTAGCCTGGCCGAGATGTACCGGTGCAAGATGTACCCAAGACATGAGACCGGCTTCTAATTGACCCTGGGAACAGATACACTGGCAGCAAAGAGAGACTCCCCTTAAAGCCTTAGAGATGTCTGTGTAAAAACCAGGAACAGTCAGCATTTAATAGTAAGTGTCGATTCTCTGCTAATGAGGCGCAGTGTTTGCAGTTCTCTAGATCCAGGTCGTTTCAACAGTGCTCGGCAAAAAAAATGTTTTTGGTGCCATTAAGTAAAAGGGCAGCAAAGTACAAAACAAAGAGAGGATGCCCTTTAGCATTCACAGTGTGAACATGCAGGGCGGATGACAGGTTAATTGAAAAGGGCGCCTTTCATTTGTGGGCGCCGGCAGCGGCCAGGATTTGTAAAATTACTTGCACTGTGGCACCAAAGTTAGAAATAACTGTAATTGGTTTGAAAGGGTTTGAACCTTTGCTCTCCTCGGCCCTGAATGTGCTGAGTGGGAGATTCGTTTCAAGTGTGAAGTCTTTGTTTTGCCAGAAGTGGTTCTGCTGCAAGGGTGGCGTTGCCCTACAGAAAAAATCTAGAAATTCCCCGACAAGCTTATGCCTCTGAGAGGGCGGCGTGCGAGTAGCGGCGGCACAAGGACCCAACTATCGACTGCCCCTTTGCTCTCCGCTTTGACGGATATACGTTTTCTGCCACTTTATTATCACATTATAGTGTCTTGCAAAGGGGTCGGAAAAAAGGGCCCGAAAATGACCATATTTAGGGGGGAGGCGGAGCCCCTCCGATTATTGCTTTGCTCCCTCCAGCTTTTCCCCCTGGCCGAGTTAGGGGCTCGCCCAGAGAGCTGGTGCGAGAGAGACCATGGTCCTGATACCACTTCTTGTTTAGACAGTGCCAGCGTTTTGGACGGATTTTCCAGAATCCGGCAAAAAGGTCTCCCTTGATCTGAATACATTCCTTTTCACCTGTCAATCGGTTAATTTAAGCGTTAAACCGTGCAAAAGCCAATCGGAGGGGATTCGAACCCAGGGCTTTAGGATCGGTGGCGAGGCACTTGTGAAATTGCTTGTTTACTTTGCCAGCAACATTACAGGAAATGTTTCTTTCTTGGGTTAATTTGAAAGTGTTCTTGTTAATCTTCTATAGGGCAAATGTTTGTGGGGAAAGCGAACGAACGGAGCTACCCTGATGCTCCCTCGACCCCCTCAGCCCCACCACTCAATTACTGTCGAGATCCACTGTAAAGAATTTCCATTTTGGAACCGAAATCGAGGGGCGGGGCCAAAGTACTAAGCAGGGAGGGGAGGTGGACAAGAAGTGGCAGTGCCTTTTTAAGTTTGGGTTTTTAGGGGCGCTTGCAATACCTATAAGCTGAGTACAATAGGGAGGAATGGCACATGAGGAGGGACACAGCTTGTTGGTGTTTATGTGCCCACCCATTGTCTGCCCATGGCCATACTAATCCCAATAGCCATCCCCGCTAAGTTCCTGCCCCCCCCCTGCCCAAAACACCTCCTCATAGGAACTCTTGGGGCTAGCTTTAATCAGGCCTTACCATCAAACGTTGCACTCACTGCCTGCCAGTGTATTTTCCAAGCAGTCTTCCGAGAGGTAATGACTTATTTGGAGATGTAACCCCACTACTGGTGTAATAAATGTATTAACCAGGATAAGTACTATGTGTCCTTCACTGAAGTACAACCATTTATACTTGTGTATAAGTATTAGGAATTAGTCGGGCACTGCTATTAGGTGCCCAGGCTCGTACAATTTTACACATGCTGCCATCAATGGGAAGTTTATACCACTATGGCTGTGCCTGATAAGTGCCTTTCCCATGCCTATGCAAAAGCCGAAACTGTTGGCATCGCCAGTGCTTGTTTTTAAATGTCAGTGGGAGAGGCGGGAACATTGCTACCATTCATTCTGCTGCACCCGTCTCTACTTTTGCTTCTTAATCTACTTGGAGGACTCCTGCAACCAGGATATTAACCATACACTGAAAGCACCCCCCCTCCTCCCTCTCCCCGCCCAGCAGAGATGCTCACTGCTGTGTAATCAAAGGGCTTCCTGGAGAGTTCAGTGCTTTGGTTTAGGGCACAAAAGGAGAGGCGGGTGTTGCAAAAGTAATTATAGCAACGCACACACCTCTTCACCTTAGCTGAGACCTACCCACAAATGCTTGGGACCGAAGTAGGGCTAGTTGGAGAGCCCTTGGCCATGAGTACATTTTGAAGGCTGTCAGGGCTCAGCTCCGGCTAGCCCAGGCCCACTAAAAGCCCTGTTTTTGGACAAAGTATAAATGCCAGTGGTGAGTTTGATTTATGAATCCTTCTGTTTGCAGGACCCTTCTTCGTTAACGTAGAAGGGACGCGTACATATGGTGGAGACTAAAGAGCACTGACAAAGTGATTATAGCAGTTCCCAGTAAATGATGGCCCACAATACAGGTCTTGCTCAGAGAGAGACTGATGGAGAGAGAGGTCTCTCTTTGTAAATCGAGAGTGTGAGCTGCCCATTATTACCCCTTCTGCTAGGAATACGCTGCAAGAATGGAAGGCCAACCTCCCTGAGCGCACGTTCATTTTGGTTTGATGGACACGTTGCCCCAGTGCAGCTTAGGGGGTTCCAGTTTACAGCCCTTGATGGCAGTGGTGATGAGAGAGACTAGACCACACGCGGATGATGAGGACACGGGTTGGCTTTTACACATGATGGGATAGAAAGAAGGCGAAGATGCGCAGTAGAAGATAATCCCTACTATGGCCCCCTAACCAGTAATGCATCATATCCCATATACTTTGCCCAAACATGAGATGAGACGGAGACCTTTTCTGAACTTTTCGAAAAACATTTTTGGAAAACACATGGTTGCTTTCTTAGTCATCCTATCGGGCGGTCCGAGCCCTGCTCAGGTCATAAGTATGCCTGGCCCAAAAACATCGTCCTTTCCCGTGTGGCTCTGCCAATCCTGTATTACATCATTCAATTTCCAAACGGGTGAGCCTTTCTCACTTCCATTTCCGCTCTTGCGAGAACGGCCTACCCTGGTATCCGACTGCCAGTTCAGTCACTCACATTTAGTTAATAGAGTGAACAAGGCCACTTCATCGTTTGTTGAAGAGTCACAACTGTCCCTAGTGGTATCAGTGCCCATCTCCCTCATCCTGGCTGATGCAGCCAGTGGTTATAGCTCACGAAAAGACTGTAGCGTGCATCCTTGTCTAGGACCGCCCTCGTAACTCCGCCATGCTTTGGGGGTGGCCCCCCTGTGACCCACAATGCCGCCACAAACTTCAGTTACATCTCTCATACTCCCCATCACCCTATGTACATCCTGCCTTTGACATCACTCCCTGCAGCACTAAGTTGAAGGTATCCGTACCGGCATCGGACAGATGTACCACATCTTTAGCAAAGTTTGCCGGATCTCTATCGCACATCATCAGGTGCCTGGCAAATGCCAGCCCTTCTTGCTTCATAAGTAATTCAATGTTTTTATTAACCCGTCTCCTAGACTTTTCCATTGCTGCGTTGGAACCCGCTCCACGCCACACACTCCTCAGGAGCATTTCGGACCATGCTATCTCTGTTTCAGGAGTCATCTGGCCTAAGATTCCGATGCCCTCCTGCATCTCCTTAAGTAACTAGGCCCTTCCCAATTCAGTGAGGTCATTACCCCCCAGGTGTACCATGAGCATCCTGGGTTCCCCCATCCTGGCCAGTTGTCTGTGCACCGCGGGGAGCAAAGTGTGCCGTTGTGTGCCCAGCCAAACCAGCTGAGTGTCCTAAAATCCTAAGAACAAAACAGAAACAAAACCACATGTTATGACACAAAACCACATGTTATGACACACGCCCCTTCCATCCGACTGACCCACCCCCCCAGCTTTCTTTCTTGTGCCCTCACTTCCCAGGCGCCTGGCGGCACCCCGATGTGCTGCCCTCTCAGCCGGATATACAGCGTATACTGATCTGACTCCCATCTACCCATCTTCTGAATGGCTGCCCCCTGCATACCCGCCTGGAATGCTTTCATCGCTGCCCCTATCCTGAACCCATGTGATGACCACCCTTCCCCATGACATTCCACTTTCTTTAATGTTACTGCCAACACCTTGCGGAATTGAAACATGGTCAAGGGGGACCCAGCCTTGTGAACCAGGAGGTACCTACCCCACCAATGTCCTACCCGCTATATACTGAGATAGTAACCAGGTGGGGCAACTGGCCTGATCTGCCGACCTGTATAACATCACTGTGCTACCCTTCCCCACTTCATCCATCTTTGACCTAATCACCCTTATACTGACACCCCTGTCCGTAAATGTGATATCCCCCAGCGCCAGTGCCCTTCCAGACTCGTCTTTCCCAGTAGCGACCAGCTCGCTTACCCGAAGTGCCCCAAAGAATGAAACTGCAAATGCGGCCTTGAAGAGCCTGAAAAACTCACTGGAGCAGACTCCATCCAATGCACCCAGTAGCCTCACCAGCACCTCAAAGTCAATCTGCTTATGGCTATCCTTCTTGTGCCCATCTGGTTTCCCCCAACCTCTCATTGCGGCCCTCACTGAGAAGCCCTTAGTCAGATCCCCCCCACCTCCCAGCTTGGCATAAAATGCTGTGGCCGCTAGGTGCCCTGAGACCCAGCTCGGGTTCCTCCCCTCTCTGTGAGCCCACACGAGATACTGTTCCACCTGGACCTGCAAATCCTGCTCTGCACACCCCAATTCTTGTGCCACGCTCACAAACTTACTGTAGCCTCTCTGGTAACTGGTCCGCACTCCTGGTGTGAGCGAGTGCTCCCCAAGTTCCCAGAGCATCAGGTCCACAACACCAGGTGCCACCATTCCATCCTGAACTCCGTGCCTAGCTTCTGTGGCCTTGGATGAGACTTCCGGAACCTTTCCCATTGAAAACGAGAAAGAGCATCAGCCGTAATTTTAACAGTTTCAGGTACATGGCATGCCCTAAACTCAATATGCTGATACAAGTACACTTCCACTAGTTTTCAAAGCGATCCCAGGACCACCGGGCATGAGGCAGATTGAAGGTTGATGGCCTGGACCACTGACTTGTAGACCCCAGACCCCTCTCCTCCAGTAAACATGAAATCATCCAAATAGTGCACAGTGGCCCCCTTACTCTCCCGTGTGGTTGCAGGCCATTCTAGGAAGGAGCTGAACTGTTCAAAGAAGGCGCATGAAACCGCGCACACCATTGGCATACACCTGTCAAAGTAAAATTGCCCCTGCCACTGGAATCCCAGCAGGTAAAAACTATCCGGATGAACCGACAGGAGCCTGAAGGCTGATTAATGTCCACCTTTGCTAAAAGTGCCCCTTTTCCTGCTTGCGTGACGAGCTCCATTGCCTGATCAAAAAAAAGAAAAAGTGACTGAACAGTAGTACGGGTCCAGCCAATCATTAACTGACTCCCCCTTTGGATAGGACAGATGGTGCATGAGCCTGTACTTGAGTTTCTCTTTCTTGGGCACCACCCCCAGTGGGGACACTATGAAGTTGGGTAGGGGTGGTGCCTCGAACGGTTCCATTATTCTCTCCAAAGCTCTTCTTTTGCCCAATTTTTCCATCACAATCTCTGATAACTTGTCAGCTGAGGGGAGGTTCCTTGCTAATCGTGTCGTCAGTGGCCCCTTATAAGGGATAAGGAACCCATCCCTGAACCCTTTGTACGACAATTCCCTCTCTTTGGCTTTTGCATAATCCTGTAGCCAAGCATGTAATGCAGTCCTGTCTATGGGCGAGGTCCACTTCCCCCAGCACTCCCTATTGTGCCCCCCTGTTCTGCTCCCTTCCTCGTAGTCCCCCAGCCCCTCGATAACATGCTGAGGATGGGTGTGACCCCTTACATTTCTCGCATGCGTGGGCAAATATGCACTCCTGTCCAAAGCGACAATAGTCTGCATTAAAGCCTCTGCAGGTGCCTCTACCCATGTCGCCCCCCCACATGGAAGCCCTCCCGGCACCGTGCGCTCTGTTTTTGAGAGACCATTCCTACCTCGGGTATTCTGCCTGCTCCGAAAGGGCTTCCAGCTCTCCTTCCTTCCCTCGCTGTACTTACCCTGCCAATTGTGACCGGAAGGTCAGCCCACCTCACTAATCGGCTGGCGGGTTCCATCATCCCCACCATGTATGCCACCCAACCCTCCATATTCTTTTAGTTCCAAGACATGCCGGGTACCTGTGCCATTTTGTTACCTGAAATCCCGGTCATAATCAATCCAACCCGTGGAACTTGAGCTTGTGCTCTTCCACTATTGTGTGCCTGTGTTTCCACAAGGCAGGCCCCTTGCTCGGTGAACCTTTCCATCATTACTGCTGCTAACAAGGAAACTGCATTTGTCCAGTTTTCAGTAATCACCTTCGCTCTATACCTTTTTTGTCCCTTCCTCCCCTCCTCCTTAGTTATAGTTACACCAAGGCCCTCTGTCTCTAGTGACAGTAGTGAAAAAAAATAGAAATAATCCCGTGCCCAAATATGCTTCTTCACCTGTCTAGGGATGTACCATGACAGTGAAGACTTCCCTGATAAGTGGGGCGATTGTTACCAGTGGCACGTCCCCGCCTGATGCTGCTGGAGTTGACCCTAACCCCCCTACTGGTGAGCCAACTGCTGGCCCTGAAAGACAAGGCACAGGGTTTCAACTCTCCCACTTGTCAGTGGAATACCACTCCCTTGGCCCGTCTCTGAAGTTCCTACCCCTAGAGAGCCACCCTGTGCCCCTGCGAAAGCAGCCGTCCCCACAGGTTGTTCCCGAATTCCGCTTTGCCCACCACTAACCACCTGCAAAAGCTGCCCTATTGGTGACAAAGGCACAGTGACATTTGGCATTGTGATTACCTAAACTGTGGCCACCTTACCCTTTGTTTTCCTAAGGCGCCCTCCTCTGTGGCTGGCGGCGTGTCCTACGCCGGTTCCACCTCGGGCTGCCCCAGCAGTCTTTTCGCCCACCTGTCCCCATGCTGAGCACCCTCTCCTGGAACAGTGCCATAAGCTGGGCCGCTTCTCTGCTCTCCCGGGACCTTCCGTCATCCGAGGTACCCTCCCTGCTGTCGAATAAGCTCTGCGGCCCCTGGCTGGACATCATACTTCTCCTATAAAGTACATAAACAAAACAAAACCTTCCCCTGCAAATCACTGAATCGGTCATGCGCTGCCGGATGCTGCCCAGTAATACTGCACCCCATGCGTATCTTTAGCCTGGCTCTGTGGCCGACCATCGCCCCCCACTAGCCTAGCACAAATCACCCCGGCAAGGTAGCCCTTCGTGAGCATTGTTTCCCGAAACCGCGAAACCAATGTAGAGGCACGGCAAGGCCGCCCCTCGTGAGTGCTGTTTCCCGAAACCATAAAATCAATGTAAAGACTTGGTAACCCACAAAAAAAACATCAGCCATATGTCATCAAACAATTGCACCTTTGGCGTGAAAAACCGTCAAGTACCGTTATTACCCATTACATTAAACATATGCAAAACTTGCAGCAGCACTGCGACTGCGCAACCAATTTCAACCTTTGGGGAACCGATCCACCCCCTATCACGGCACGGCGACCGCACATTTTATGTATTGCAGCCCCTCCCCAGCCTATTGCTGGGATTTGCTAAAAATTCCTACTTAAAACCTTCACTTAAATATTGACACTTCAAAGCAGAAAAGTGGCATGGCGGCTGCACATTTCTCCCGAAACCTTGCTGCATTCACCCACCTATGGCGGCACAGCGACTGCACATCACACTACAAACAAATCTCAGCAGACCAAAGTAACAAAGTGGCACAGTGGCCACACATTTCTCCCAAACCTCGCAGCATTCATCGACATATGGTGGCATGGTGACCCCACATCACATTACAAACAAAATCTCCAGCACGCGAAGGAAGCGGTACAGAAACCGCACGTACGTGCACCATATGGCGCAACAAAGAAAGAAAAACTGTAGGGAAAAAACAGGCACCAACCCATTCCCGAATATAGCTTTCGAGGCCACCCGCCCTTCAGTGAAACTCGCAGCAAGCGGCACAGTGACCGCACATTTGGGCAATGATACGTTCGCCCCGGGAAAAAACAGCAGGGAAAAAACACAGGCCCCCAGCTCCTGCTTCATGGAGGATATGCCGTAGGCCTAACAATATCCCGGCAAAGATGGACGCTCCAGGTGCCCGCCCATCAACTCCACTCATACCTCGATATACTCCACTGTTCTCTAGAACAACCCGTAAATCTTATCCGCCTCTAATGCCCCAGGCCCCGTGCCATACAGGGTATGACACGATGGAGGGCCTGGGGGGTTAGGCGCAGGGTGGGGGAGACGAACGGCGGGAAACAAAGAGGGAGGGGCAGCCAAAGCGGCGCCCCCACCCTCGGTGCTGCCAGGGGAACGCACCAAAAGGTGTGAAGGAAGCAGCATGGGGGGCAGGAAGAAGCCCGGCCCCCAGCAACACATCAAAGGGGTCAGGGAGGATAAATACCCCTGTGAAATCTCAAGGAGGCACAAACAGGTCCAGAGCTCACCTCATTCGGGTAGGCTCCCCGGACCTGGGAAAGGGGAAAAGGAAACGTATGCCTCTGCGGGCTTATCGTTTCGGTGTCTTCTCTCCCCTTCTCTAGGTGACGGCTCGTCGGATTGCAGCTGAAGCCCGTCGGAACAGCGCGAAGGAGCCTGAGGAGACGTGGTGCCGCGGGCGACGAGCGGGATCGGCGAGCTGCGAAGGCAAAGATTTCACGAGTCTGGCGTTCTCAGAAGCAGCTTCGGACCAAGAGGAAGGACGCCAGCTGGGGCGGGGACGCGGCGTGAGCAGCTCCAGGCACGCCAGCCCGGCGCCAACAGGAGAACACGAGCCGGCAGAGGGCTCGGTACGGATAGAAAGGGGCGGGGCTACGATTTAAAGTCATAGCAGGAAAGAGAAGTACAGTCGCCAGTGGCTCAACTAGTAAGTGCTTGGTCTTGGAATGCTGGGGACCTGAGTTCTAATCCAACCTCCGGAACCTCCTTGGCGTGCATGTAATTATTCGGCGTGTATGTTATTACGGCTGACAAAAGCCGGCAGAGGCTCAGCTGTTCAATGAGTGAGCCTGTATCCTTCGATAGCTCAGTTGGTAGAGCGGAGGACTGTAGTGAGGTAATCAGATATCCTTAGGTCACTGGTTCAAATCCGGTTCGAAGGACATTTTGTAACGCTGGCCATGCGGCACAGTAATTAAGTGCTGGGACTATACACGAAAGGTTGGGGGTTCGAATCAAACCCCCAGCTCCAACATTTTTGTGTAAACAGAGGAGCTATAGCAGGCGGATTACAGCACAGGGATATAGCTCTGTGGTAGAGCATTTTGACTGCAGATCAAGAGGTCCCCGGTTCAAATCCAGGTGTCCCCTCCACATTGGGGCCAAAAAAGTCAATCCCCAGAATCAACAACCAGGAAGGAAAAACAGGGGGCGATAAGGCAAGAATGGCAGAAGAAAGAGCGGAAAGAGCACAGGAATTCAGTGCATGGGCCAAAAAAGCAGAGAAGGAGTATGGAGCACAATGGGTGCTGGACGCGGTGCAGACGGAAGAAAGGGCTAGGGCAATGTCGCCTTTGCTGCTGGAGGAGTCCGCTGGCAGCGATGAAGAAGCTGCAATACCACAAGGCCAAAAGAGGCTAAGGGAGATCACAAGAGTCACAAGAGCCAGAGATGCCTAAAATAAAACGGAAGAAAGGAACCAAGAAAGGTATCGTAAAATTGAATAACAATATTGGCAAAATGGTAAAAGTATTAAATGCATGTATCAAGGCTCAGGGTAAGTCGCCCAGAGCCGGTAAAGGGAGAATAAAAGAACACAAAAGTGTGACATCTGATACAGAAAGTAGTGAAGACGAGGAGAGGGACCACCTTCAGGCCTGGGTGAAAACGAAGGGGGTAATAAGCAAGGAGAAACAGAAAACAGATAGGGCAGGTGTAGATCAGGGGGCAGGGGGACAAGGGCCAACAGACAGCGGGGTTCCTATCGCTCCGGGGCTTCCCCAAAATCCTGGTCCCCAGGGGTCACCTTCCAATTCACCAGTAGCGATGATAGAACCCCCCTTAGTAAAAGCAACAGAACCTAACACAGTTATGACTAAATATGGCAGGCCCACGATAGGCAAGGATGCACAAGGTCGGTCCTTAAAAGCACAAGCTTGGTACATTAGTGACAAGGTAAAGGAGAAGATATGGAGAAAAGAGTTGATAGATATCTTCTCCCTGCTAGAGGTACAGAAAAGGGGTCATGATATATCAAAGGAAGACATAAGAGAGGATGAAAAGGGCCTATTAATTACAACCTATACATATTTAACGTACTAAAAGAGAAATGGGATACCAGGGATCAGTATAGTGCGGGGAGATATTATAGGAGACAGTATGACCAAAGCGATTATAGAAGCTAGTACAGATACAGCAACAGGAGATACGATAACTCTTATGACAGAGCAAGGGAACAGAATTTTCGGAGTAGACAATACGAGGCGCAGAGAGGGTGGCAGAGCAACATACCCCCGACAGCACAAGGGGATGGTAAAGGGAGTAACGGGACGGCAAGGTCAGAGACAGCACAATGCCGTAATTTTGAGAAGGGAATATCATGCAGCTGGGGGAAGAAATGTAAATTCAATCACAGATGCGAGAACTGCGGAGGAGAGCATATCACCGCCGAATGCACCAGAGCAGCGCCCAGTAAGTACAGGGTCCCAGAAAAACGGAACTAGGAGCAAAGAAGAGAAAGGGACCACACCAGTTAAAATCGAGAATATGGAAAGGTGGCTAAGGGTGTTTCCAGACCAGGAAGGAGCAGAAATAATAAGGCGAGGTTTCCAAGAAGGTTTCATGATACCATTTAAGGGGCAAGGTTCGCAGAACACACCAAAAAACCTGAAATCCGCTTTAGAAAATAAGGAGTTGGTGGGCAAAAAAATCAGAAAAGAAATTGAACTAGGGAGGATAGGAGGCCCATATAGTTCTCCTTTTGAAGAATATATATGCTCACCTTTGGGCCTAGTCCCAAAAAAAGAGGCAGGCGAGTTTCGGCTGATTCACCATCTGACATATCCGCCAGGGGGCTTGGTTAACGACGGCATCACACAAGAGGCATCGTCGGTAAACTACTCAGATTTTCTGGAAGCAGTGCAGTTAGTGAGGAAAGCGGGGCAGGGATCTTGGATGGCGAAAGCAAATATTAAGTCAGCATTTTGCCTATTGCCTGTGAAGAGCGAATCACAGAGATGGCTATGCATGCACTGGGAGGGCAAATACTTTTTAGACAAATGTCTCCCTATGGGCTGCGCCATTTCTTGTGCGTACTTTGAGAAAGTGAGCTCTTTCCTGCAATGGGCTCTTACAAAGGAAATGAAGGGGGCACAGGTAGTCCATTACCTGGACGATGTTCTATTTGTGGGACCAAAAGGTTCCGAGCTGTGTAAAAATACATTGAAGAAATTTAAGACATTAACAGAAGAGTGGGGTTTTCCGCTTGCAGAAGAAAAAACGATGGGTCCAACTCAAGTAATACAATTCTTAGGCATCAAAATTGACTCACGGGTTGGGGTGTGCAGGATCCCGGAGGAAAAAGTGGCGGACTTACTAGGCGCAACCTGAAAGGGAGAAACAAGGCCACAGTAAGAGAGTTGCAATCACTAGCAGGGAAATTGAACTTTGCAGGGAAGGTCATACCGCAAGGCAGGATATTCCAGAGAAGGGTAGAACAAAGGGTGCTAAGGTGGGGCACCACAGGGTGCGGATCGGTGGAGCAATAAAGAAAGATTTGGAGGTTTGGGAAGAATTTTTAAAATCGTTCAATGGTTCAGTGATCTGGCGCACACCTATAAACAAAGAAAGCGAAAGGGTGTTGTTCACGGATGCTGCTGGGGGTTTTGGCTTTGGTGCAATATTGGGTACAGAATGGTGCGCAGAAAGATGGCAAGAGGAATGGCATGAGGCAGCATGGACAAATAACATTACACTCTTGGAACTATTTCCGATCTGGGTAGCTCTGTGTGCATGGGAAACAAAGTTAAACAGCAAAGAGTTAAACGTGTGGTCGGATAACATGGCGGTAGTGCATGTGATAAATAACGGCAACGCTTCATGCCCGCTGGTCTTGGAGCTAATGAGGGCAATAACGCTGGCTTGTCTGAATAATAATGTTAGCATAAGGGCGAGACACATCGCCGGTGAAGCAAATATGGTCGCTGATGCCTTGTCTCGTTTTCAGTGGAGCAGATTCAGAGAACTACGGCCGGATGCAAGAAGGATGAAAACGCCCACGCCAAAAAAGGCATGGGTACCACTGGAAGCATGGCAAAAGGGTCGGTTAGCCACAAGGTTGACTCGGAAGAGGAGGAAAGTCCACGAGAGCAAGTAGTAGAGAGATTGGCCAGAAATGCCATAACATACAAAACTGGTGAGCAATATAAAAAACATGT
Source organism: Ambystoma mexicanum (assembly GCF_040938575.1). NCBI lineage: Eukaryota > Metazoa > Chordata > Amphibia > Caudata > Ambystomatidae > Ambystoma > Ambystoma mexicanum. The sequence continues at coordinate 1,141,233,078 of NC_090921.1, read as the reverse complement.
GAATAATGTGTTGAGAGAATCAAGAGTGAAAGAGGTGGGGGATATCACAGTCTCCAATTTGTGTGACATTTTGGGGAGTGCATTTACACAGGGGAAGAGGAAAAGCTGGGCGGCAGCACATTTGGCTGCAGTCGCGTATACAGCAAAGGTTGCTGGGTTGGCAGACCCGACAGCAAGCCCACGGTTAAAATACGCAATGAAGGGGTGGGCTAGGTTAGAAAGCAAGAAACCAGACAACAGGAGGCCCCTGAATTTTTTGAAAGTAGTAAAATTGTTACAATTATTGCATAGCACATGTAGCGACAGCTATGAGAGTATGCTGTTCAGGGCGGCATTTGCATTGGCATACTATGGTGCATTCAGGGTCGGGGAGCTGGTGGCAAGTAGCACGATGGCAGGAGACGGGCTAGCAAGGAGCGACGTCAGCATAGGTTCTAAGGGTATGTCCATACTACTAAGGAGATCAAAAACAGACCAAGGAGGGAAGGGGCGAACAATCGAGCTAAATTGTATTAAGGAAAGGGACCACTGCCCCAGGTGCATTACTGAGCAATTTCTCAAGGTACGACCTGAGGTCGGGGGACAGCTGTTGATACATAGGGACGGCAAAGCCCTCAGCAGGTATCAATTCCAAGCCGTGCTAAAGAAAACCATAGCAAAAGCATGGTGGGATGCAGCCGAGTTTGGGACCCACTACTTCAGGATAGGGGCAGCCACCTCCGCATGGGCAGGGGGACTAGGGGCGAAGGGAGTAAAGAAAATTGGGGGGTGGAAGTCACAATGTTTCAAAAAATACATGCGAGAGTGTTTGATATGATTTATCTCCATCCACCCATGCAGATGAGGACCCCTACAAGTCGGCATGGATAGTCGGCCATTCATTCGTGACACGAGCAGGCAGGTGGATCGAAGATTTCAGAGAAGGTTTACATTTTAAGCTGACAATAACGTCCTGGTGGGGCCTCCCAGGAATGCATTGGGAGGAAATCCACGATCGGCTATCGGACCTGATCGGGTTCAGGGACCCTCCCGAATACCTGGTCATCCACTTAGGGGGAAATGACTTGGTTAAAACAAATAGGGGTGAGCTGATGCGCAGCATATGCGAATAATTAAGGGCAATAGCCCACTGTTGGTGGAAAACCGAAATTTTCATGTCAGAGATAATTACCCGCAGAATTTGGTATGGGGCACGCAGACGGCAGGCCATTGAGACAGCGCGGAAAAAACTGAACAAAGCTGTAGAAAAATACTGTAGGAACACGGGTCTCCATTTCATAAGACATGGGCTGTCACAAAATGACCCAGAGTGGTTTCATCAGGACGGGGTACACTTATCCAATAAAGGGATGGGCAGATTTGCGGACAACATATTTCAAGCATTAGCAGCACGTGGTTGCAAATAGGTTCGCTGTTTGGGGGGACCTGAGCGGGTTAGGCAACACCCACTCAGGCGTGGCGGCACGTGTCCAGGAAGAGATGCCACAGGGCAACGAAAACTAGCCTAAGGGAAGGCTCGGCATCCATAACCCTGGACACGAGGTGCCCAAAAGCGATTGATAAGGATGTTTGGCTGTCATGATTATTGTGTGGCATTATTTCTGTAAAAAATAAAAAGGCCTACGGCCACAATTTTTCCACAAAGCTAGAATATGGTCTGTTCTATCATTTCAATATCACAAGTGACAGGTTTCAGGTACAAGAGCAGGGGCGGAACCCACACTACTCAGCCTATGCCCCAGGCCCCGTGCCATACAGGGTATGACACGATGGAGGGCCTGGGGGGTTAGGCGCAGGGTGGGGGAGACGAACGGCGGGAAACAAAGAGGGAGGGGCAGCCAAAGCAGCGCCCCCACCCTCAGTGCTGCCAGGGGAACGCACCAAAAGGTGTGAAGGAAGCAGCAGGGTGGGCAGGAAGAAGCCCGGCCCCCAGCAACACATCAAAGGGGTCAGGGAGGATAAATACCCCTGTGAAATCTCAAGGAGGCACAAACAGGTCCGGAGCTCACCTCACTCGGGTAGGCTCCCCGGACCTGGGAAAGGGGAAAAGGAAACGTATTACCACCCAACCCACCCGGCAGAAGAAGAAGGAACAGGATCAAGAGCGCCAAGTACTCTTCATCGGTACATGGTAGAAGAAAAAGTCGTAGGCGGCGGGGGCACGTGTCAGGAAGAGATGCCACAGGGCAACGAAAACTAGCCTAAGGGTAGGCTCGGCATCCATAACCCTGGACACGAGGTGCCCAAAAGCGATTGATAAGGATGTTTGGCTGTCATGATTATTGTGTGGCATTATTTCTGTAAAAAATAAAAAGGCCTACGGCCACAATTTTTCCACAAAGCTAGAATATGGTCTGTTCTATCATTTCAATATCACAAGTGACGGGTTTCAGGTACAAGAGCAGGGGCGGAACCCACACTACTCAGCCTATGCTCCGGTGTCTCCTGCTGCTGCTGCCTGGGCTGGAAGAGAGACCTGGCCCTCTCAGCCCAGGCTATTTATGTGCCTCCCCAGGCCAGGCTGTTTCCAGCCGGACCGTAGGCCGGGGGCACGCACTTCCACTTCCTCGTTAGGGGAGAGGCGAGTCCACGGAGGGGGTGGCCAGAGGGGTGGCCTGCTATGGCAGCTGCCCCTCTAGCGCCCCCTGCGTGGGCTGGAGCATCTGCTGAATGCTCTGAAGTAGTTCAACTGCCTGCCATTGATGGCTTCAATCACCACATCATAAAGACACGTACAGGGCAGCCCAATGACATGTGTGAAGGAGAGGCAGTGCCTCCTGCAGCTTGCCCAACCCAAATCCAGACCCTGTCACAGTCAAACAAGTTTTCAGCTCTGCGCCATCTTAACCTCAGCAGATGCCAGGGGCAGTGGGCTGAACAGGGCAATGTGTGCTATGAGTTTGCCCACCTGTCATTCTGGCTTTTCAAGTAAGGGTGTGTTAACACCAGGGTGATCTTGGAAGGCACACCCAGGCCTCACCGGGCCCCTGGCAGCGAAAGCAGCAAGACTGGTTGCTACTGTCAGAATTGGGAAATGCTTGCTGTCCATGGACAGTGCTGTAGAGCAGGTCTTCTGGTCACTGCGCACTATATTTATATGTCTAATATGCCAGTCATTCAAACCAGCTATCAAGTGAAGTAGCTAATGAAGTGTCTGCATTAAGCTCAAGTTAACCCAAGTCACATCTTCGTAGTCCACCCCTTTCAGTTGTTGCCTGTGAATTCCTCTATGTGCAGTGTGGACTATAAATACCAGACTTCAAGTCCCAGAAAGCCAAGACTAAAACAAACAGTATTGGAGGACGCAATGACCCCTAACATGGTGCACGTCAACATGACTGTGCCCATCATCCCAATCTGTCAATTAAGCTTGTGTTGGCATGCCTCCAATTACTTTACCTAAAAAAAAAAGTAATTATTTCTCTGTTCTTCTTGGTTTAAGTGTACCTTCCTACAAAGGAATGTCTGTGGGAGATTGGAAAATAGCCACCTCCATCTTTTCACACATCTCTTTAAATGACCCCAGTACCAACCATGGTTCGCAATGGTGCCTACAAAGCAGCACAGCAATGTTTCTGGTGAGTGTGTGCTTCATCCGGTTACTCCTCTTCTGGCCAGGCAGCTGCAGGTGTAGGATTGAGACGTGCAGCCCAGTGATAGGGACGCACAAATCATCCCCTTCAAGTGTTGTTTCCGGTTCGTCCCTGTACACCCCTGTGGCTTTTTGCAAGGATGGTTTGTTGTATTTGTCATATACTGTGGTGATTCTGTACACACTTTGTCACTGCCATAATCGGTAAATATCAGCCCTGGATGGATGCCACATGTCGATACTATATGAACCCATAATTGAATGACTGCTCATAATATTGTACATATAAGTGATTGCTGTGTGATACTATCTTTTGCTGTTATGTTATACCCTCACCAGTGTACTGTTAACCATGTAGCTACAAAGTGGGAAGTAGCTGGCTGCTGATGGCTAGCCCATCCACATTCCTATGTTGCTTATAGACCTGAATTAACCTTCCCTCATTAGCCATCACCAAACCATCACAGAAGGGACTGCCATACATGACATAAGCTTTACCATAGGACTTCAGCCACAGTGGGCCTCATTACAAGTTTGCTGGTCAGGTAACAAGGTAACGAGTTCTGCTCGCGGGTGCCTTTCCGCAGCGATTCATGAATGGTGCCGGTGCATCCGGCTACCCACTCCCATTGAGTCCAATGGGACTGAAATGGGACTCAAATGGGACTCAAATGGGAATGGGGAGTAATAACCGGCAGCTGGCAATGGGGATTTACAGGGTCTGTCGGGGCTGGAATGCCCCGGTAAGTCCTCATTGCCGTGTGCCGGTAAATTCATGACTCCGATATTTACCAGCGCGGCTATCGCCAGACTCATAATGAGGCACAGTGTCTTGAATCATTCGTGACAACTCGAGCACAAAGAAAATATGTGGTGATTTGCTCTGCTGCATCACACACCCAACACAGGACACCTGGGGCAAAGGCTACCTGTAAATGACAATAGCCCTGTGTGTCTGTGCATGTGCTATGACACATGTGCTGGCGTGCCCTGGGAACACAGACGCGTATATGGACGCCTGGGATGGAAGGGCAGTAGCGAGGGTAGAGTCGAGATGCCCATTTTATAGTAATGCAGAAGTGGAAAGCCATGTTAATGAATTCACATGTGTAGAAGGCACATGTTGGCGTGTTGACAACCCAGTCTAATTATTCCTTCCGAACTGTCATACCAGGCCCATACACAACAGTATCTTCACCGATAACTTTATTTTGTCCGCATTATTCTGATTGTAAGCGATGAATCAATGAATAATTGTAAAAATGTTAATTTAAATGTGGTTTGAGAATTGCATTTACTTTTATTGTGTTGTATAAAATTGTTAATGTTAAAGGATATTTGTACCGCACACTATCACCACCGGAGTAGTCCCCTGGCGCTCTGGCGGCTCTGAAAAAGGGAGGGGCAGACGTGAGTTAGTGGGAATAAGGTGGAAAAGTGCGAGAGCCTAGTGATGTGCTGTTGGCGGCCTCAACCCGGAATTCTATTGGCTGGGATTGGGGTGTTTTCCGGTCGGTAGTTGTGTGCTGTTGTGCGAGTCTGTGTGGTTTGTTTTGTTGTTGCAGTGTAGTGAAGTTTTTGTGGATTGTTGTGTTATAGGTTTGTGGTTGCGTTTGGCTAGAGTTTGAGAGGTATATGCAGAGGGGTGAAATTGGTAATGGATTGGTTAATTGGGCAAATGCTAACAGTCACAATTCTATCTAGGTATGGCCCATGCTAACATTTTTAACCTATATAGATGCGGCATCAGCTAGTGTTTATGATTACGTCTAGATGCGACGCCGGCTAATGTTCATGATTACGTCTAGGTGTGGCACATGCTAACAGTCACATTTCCATCTGTGTGGCACATGCTGACCTTCACGTTCCCTTCTAGATATGACGCCAGATAATGTTCACGATTACGTCGGTGTGGCACATGCTAACATTCAGAATTCCAGTGGGCATGTACTAATAATTACAGTTCTATCCAAGTGTGGCATATGCTGACCTTCACGATCATATCTGAGATGAGACGCCGGCTAGTGTTCACGATTTCATCTCAAAGTGAGGCACATGCTACCATTCATAATTTCATCTAGGTGTGGGACATGCAACTGTTCAAATTCTATCTGTGTGTGGAACATGCTAACAATTCAATTCTAACTAGATGCGACTTAGGTTAATGGTCACGATTTCATCTCTAAGTGTGGCATATGTTAACATTCACATTTCTGTCTCGGTGTGGGACATGCTGGGACACGCTAACATGCACAATTCTATTTAGATGCGATGCAAGCTAATGGTCATGATTCCCTCTAAGTGTGTGACCTGTTGACATTCACAAATTCCATCTCGGTGTGGCACATGCTACCATTCGCAATTCCATCCAAGTGTGGGACATGCTAACAATTCCCTTCTATCTAGATGTAACTGAGGCTAATGTTCATGATTTCATCTCTAAGTGAGGCACATGTTACCATTCACAATTCTATCTAGGCGTGTGATATGCTACTGTTCACAGTTCTATCTAGATTTGGCACATGCTAACCGCCATGTTCCGTTTAAGTGTGGCGCATAATAACATTTACATTTTCATCAAGTATGGCGCATGCTAACATTCATTATCCCATCTAGCAGTGAAGCATGCTAAAGTTAAGAATTCCATCAAAGTGTGGCGCATGCCAATATTCACATTTCTATCATTTCTATCAGCGTTCTGTCAAGTGTGGTATATGCTAACTTTCCCAATTCCATCTAAGTGAGGCCTAAACCGATATTCCCAACCCTGTCTGGGTGCGACGCGGGATCGGTTCCACCGTTCCCTTCAGGTGTGACACTAGTTAACATTGACTAGTATGTTGGGATGCAAAGCAAGGCAACATATCCAATAGTGGCATGGATAAAATCAGGCTGGTGGTCACAGATCTTTCTAAGTATGCATGGTCTAAGTCTATGGCAGTCTATATTATGGAAAGGTAAGGTAGAGTGGCGGGGCTTTCTGGTGTAGAGTAATTGCTCTACACCCCACCCATGCCACACTTACAGTTTTTGTTGGTGTCTGTTAGCTGCTGGCTTCACTGGCTTCCCCTGCGGACACCTGCAGACACTTTGTGGAGCCGCCCTCTGCCTTGGGGCCCTTAGCCGTGGGGGCTGCGGGGCAGAGGGCTGCCCTGGCCTGGTGTGTAATGAGTCATGACCTTACCAATAAGAGACCGTGGGCGGGTTGGGCGGAGAGCGGGCAGGGAAGAAGGAAGAAACTGGACTGCCAAGGCACGGGCCAATGGAGGAAACAACCCATGGCCACAATATTTGAAAAAACCAGGCCCAGTAGGGTCGCTGGGCTAATTCACTCACCTGCACATGCTCGGAGTTAAAATGAGCTTGCAGGGAGTCGCTGGTCGATACACCAGCCAACGTTTGTCACACTGCCCAATCAGGGACCATGGGCGGGTTGGGAGGTGGGCGGAGGGTGGGAAGGGGAGAAGGAAGAAGGAAGAAAAGGGACTGCCAAGGCACGGGCCGGGGTAGGAAACAACCCATGGCCATAATATTTGAAAAAACCAGGCCCATTAGGGTTACTGGGCTAATTCACTCACCTGCACATGCTCGGAGTTAAAATGAGCTTGCAGGGCGTCGCTGGTCGATACACCAGCCAATGGTTGTCACACTGCCCAATCAGGGACTGTGGGCGGGTTGGACAGAGGGCGGGAAGGGGAGAAGGAAGAAATGGGACCGCCAAGGCACGGGCCTGGGGAGGAAACAACCCGTGGCCACAATATTTGAAAAAACGAGGCCCAGTAGGATCGCTCGGCTAATTCACTCACATGCACATGCTCGATGTTGATTTTGAACATGTTTTAACCAATATACAATAATAATTTTAAAAAAATGTAGCCATGCATGAATTTGGTTTTATCCAATCACAGCCGGCAGACTACAAAAAAAATGTCCATATTCTATTGATAGCGCGTACTATATTTCATAGGATTTTATAGAAATCGTAGACAGACATGCATGGAGATTTCCTGGGTTTCACAACTTTGGTTTCTCTTCATTCGGGGCCACCACCCAGCCGTGCATTACTCCATATTTATGCACCCAACACTGACACCACCACAACCAGAAAAGCCCTCCCTGTCTGAGTGCTTCTGGAGAACCCTAGCATTTCGTAGCATTCACTGATCATAAACCCCAGAGGATGGCAACATTGTATACCAGGTTTATGGTTCTCTGTTGTACTCTTCTGGCCAATGGAAGTCAGTGACGTGCACTACTTATAGATGACATGATTTCTATCACTGCTTGAGATAAGGCTGCCAAAAATACTTTTGTTGTAGAAAAAAAGATATTACTGCACACCGTCTTATCATGAATAGATGGGAGGGTTGCCTTCCTCCGGTGTCTGCAGTTTGTCCTCGCCTAGGATGTGGCTTGTTTGCTTGCCTATCCTACGCCTCTATGAAGTCAAAAGCTGTTGGCTTTGACTGTTCTTGTTTTTATGTGTAAATCTTTCATCTGGCAGTTAGGTAATTTAAAATAATCATTGAAATCATTATTGAATCACATTCAAATGGTTATACCTCCACAATGACGTAAAATTCCAAATCTTCAACTGAAGGATTGTCTTTGCGTCCAATTTACACTTGCGATAATGCACCGCATACATTACATTATAAGGGCATTGCAGGTCACCAAGCAGGTTTCGTGACAGTTTGCATTTAGAATTGTATGTAGTGTGTTACTTAAATGTAATAACTCCCTTTTACCTTCAATTATAAATATAGAGAGCATGTTGGGGTTTGTTCCATCATTTTCTATGACGGCACAAGTGACAGTTCACTGCTGTTTTGGCATCAATGTTAAGTGAGTTCTGTGGCACAAAATATGGCCACTATTTAACATAAAGTTGTCAAAACATTCTTTCAGAGAAAGATCCCAAATAGGAGATGGTGCACCACCATGACAGTTGTGTGATCAGCCTCAGATCATGACTGACAAATCATTTCACTAGCATTACTAGTTTCATGGACCAGAAAACAAGCCACCTCTGCTTACGCCCCAGGACTATGGAATCGCCTCCCCATCAGCATCAGACTCGCCCCCACGCTCCTGCAATCTAGAAAAGAACTTGAGGCCCACCTCTTAAAGAAGTCTCTCCTCCAGCACCTAGGCCATCACGTTGCCCTTCGCGCCACCTGACTCGCTTGATGCTGCCTGCCCCTTTCTTCCCTACCACCCGATACAGCTATACCCTTCGTGTGCTCTTTTGTATCATACCCCCTGCTGCATATCTGTTCTGCTGTTACCTCTGAAAAGCGCTCTGCTATGCATCTGTACGATTGCACACCTCTGTAAAGCGCTCCTTTATGTATCTGTATTGCTGTTTACCTCTGTAAAGCGCTCCGTTGCTTCTCAGAGCTAGGCCCGTGCTCAATAAATACAATAATAATGGCACTTTCATGGCACACATTTTCTTATGTAAAATGAACGATTTTGTTTAAAGAATAGTTATAAACAAGGCTTATTTAGCAGTATGTTCTCGAGTCGACATAAAATGTTTGAATGCTCACTTTAGAGTGCTTTAACAATATTGATACTGATGCCTTTGTTTGTTAAAACATAAGGTGTCAAATAACATCTAGCAGAGAAGCACTTGGTGCTCAAAGCAAAGGACATTTTTCAAAGCAGGCCACACTCAAGCAATGTCAAATCAATACATCCTTTGTAACATATGTTGCATTTGGGTGTCTGCACACATTGACATAGCTTGCACGAGACATTATTCTTTTATTAAGAAATTAATGTTAGGGATGCATGTCATGTCAACCTTTGAGTCACTTGTTAATGTGTGGGTCCATTGATTTTGTTCACTCAATCTGTCCTTCTTGTTGAATAGCTGTGATGATGCAGCTCTTTTCCTAATATCTGCCAGAAAATCCAATTAGTGCTGGTGGTGCTTTGTGATTTGCACATTGCTGTGCTTTTCTTAAGATGCAATTCCTGATTTGGAATAAATAATTTGTTTTATTGTTAGCTCATTTCAGTCATTTTACTAGATATTAGTTTAAGACTGTTCCAATTCATTTTGCCTTAGTCACACTAACGTAACTGTTCCTGAGCTGTAATTGTACATATCATACAGACTACACTTCCTGTGAAACTTTGCTCCAGAAAATGTACATTTTTGCCCAACAGCTTATTGCCGTTGGCACGATTGCAGAGCAAGCCGGTTAGTACTGGTGGTCCCTTGTGTCATTTGTACTTTGCTGAGCTTTTGTTAGGATGTATTTCCGATTTGGAATAAATAAATAATTAATTTTATTGTGTTAGCTCGTTTTAGCCATTCATTTTGGCTAGTAGGTGGCGCTGAAACGACTACCTTTTAAACCAAAACTATTCTCTTTAAATAAGAACTTTAACATAAGAGCTTCAGATAGGGGCTTTGAATGACGGTCTCTAATGCTTTTCAATGCAGATGACATATGAGGGTGTATTTGTGTTGTTTGGCTATGTGTCCCAACCATTTCATTTAACGCCCATCACTAAGTTAAATGGATATGATTTTACACCCATTTCCACCGATCTCCACTTTAAACCACACCCCTTTGGCACACTATCCCTGAATTTGCATTATGTGCTGAACTTGCCAGTCATTTTTACTTCCAAAATGGCGGCCATCATATGTTAATGTTAAGAAAAAGTTAATTGACTCCATTGATGCTTTAAAAGACATTTACTACAGCTTTTAAGTTATGTAGCACATTTTCATGTATTTTGTATTTAAAATAAACACGTTACTGTAATAGTTACCTTAATTCTGAAATGGCTCTCAAAATGTCCATGTACTTGCTTGTGGGTGTCTAGTGTTTTCCTCTGTAAGAAGTACCTGATTGAATATGCTGTATGTTAGTGATGTCAGTAGGATGTGATTGGTTCTGCAGTATGTGATTTATTTCCAGCACGGTAGTGTGTGAAACCTGAGGGTATTCTCCCAGGTAAACCCTGAGAATCCTCTATTCAGGTGGCCAGGGGAGGACTATCGCTTTTGGATCCCAACTCTGGGGATGGACAAGCGAGGGAGGATCCCCTGAGTAGGGGTGGTCCAGAGTAATAAATCTGAGAGACCTTCAGGTGAGACGCAGTATCCTATTTGGATAACAAGGGGTAAGAAAGACATCCCCAAAGCCTTCATAGGATATTCAGGTCTATCTCTTTGGAATAAGAAGAGAAGTCCAATTATAGTACAATGACAAGGGTGTGGGAAGTACAGGAATCAGAGGGAACAGAATCTGTTTAGCTATAATATCAACAGGTCCTTCCCCAACTCAAGGTGAAGGACTTACTATCCATACCCGTCCAACCATTCCAAAACACCAGTCTAGAATGATAATATGAGGAAAAGGGAATTGTCCCAGTCATATAAAAATTAAGCTGGGTGTTCCCCTTCTCCCCAATTACACCCACCTTATTATCCTTCACTCTCTATGGACCCTCATTGGTCTTGTCCCGTATTGCTCTCCCCAATTTCAACAAGTACTCTGATGAAGAAGAGGCGATCGGGAGCAATGAGAATTACCCAGAGAAACAACATAGGGATACAAAGTGAAGCCTACCATTGAACACGTTTGATTTGTCCCACTAATAGTCAGCTAAGGTCAGGTACTTTTCCCAACTGTGCACAACTGACTCCAATTGACTCTCACCTGCAGTATAAAAAGGGCAGTTCTGCCTGAATCAGACAGTGAGCCGGGGATGCTGACAAGACCAGAGGAGCCAAGGTGCAGAAGGATGCAGGAAGACAAGCCCATAAGGACCAGTGGAGTGCGGGATGCTGGCCCAATGCATTTGAGGGGCTGCAGCCGGGTGAGGGAGCCGTGTCTCCAGGAATCCAGAGCAGAACGGAAGGCAGTCTATTGGCCTTGTTCAGACCAGTGCTCGTTCCCCTGGACATGTGCCGGTCCCAGGGGTGACAGAGGGGCAGGTGGTAAGACCCTGACCCTGACCTTGACCCAAGAACCCATTGACCTGCTTGCCAGCACTGTGCTACTATTGGTGAGTTTTGTGAGCCAGAGAAAAATCTTAGTAGCGTGCAGATGGCAGGCGCAGGAGCGTTGGGAAAATTGAACAGCCCGGTGAGCAAAAGCAGGAAAAAGCAAAGCGAAGCAAGATAAAGGGAAAAGCAAAGTGAAGCAAGCGAAAGCTGGAAAGTGGGATGAAAGCAAAGCAAAGTAACAGAAAAGGGGGCTAGAGGCATGGAAAGAAAAAGAGACAGATCAAGTGTGCTGGTGCTTCAGAAACAGCCAAGAGTGGGTGCAAGCAACCCAAAAGTAAGGAAAAATTGGAGGGGCAGGTGGTGAGACCCGGACCTCAAGCCAAGACCCCTTTGACCTGCTCACCAGCACAGCACTACTATTGGTGATTTTCGTGAGCCAGAAAGAAACTCAGTAGCAGAGAAAAGTGAACAGCCCAGTGACAAAGTGGGTAAAAAGCAAAGCGAAGCAAGAGAAAGGGAAAAAGCTAATCAAGTAAAAAGCGCGAAGTAAGCAAAGCGGAGTAAAAAAAAAAGGGCGCTAGATGCGCGTAAATAAAGAGGCAAAGCAAGTGTGCCCTGTGGTGCAGAAACAGCCAAGAGTGGGTGCGAGCGATCCAAAAGTAAGGAAAATGGCGAAAGTGACCCGAAACCGAGAAGGGCAGCAAAGAGACAGAGAGAAGGAAAACAGACAGCCAAGAGACAGTGCAAGCAACCCGGAAGTGAGAAAGAGGGTGCAAGCGACCCAAAATAAGTGCAGAGCATGCAAGAAATGCATTAATTGGAGAACAAAGGTGCAAGAGCACAATGAGAAACTGAAGGTGCAAGAGAGCAGAGTGAAAAGCAAAGAGAAGTGTGCAAGAGGCACAGAAAGGTGGAAAGCAGGTGCAAGTGTGCACAACAGAAAAGAGGGTTTGCATGAAGCAAATTAAAATAGAAGAGAACAGAGTAAAAGAGGCACAGAGGAGGAAAATGTGGCAAAGAATAAGGAGAGGGGTTAGAGGTGAAAGTGGTCATGCCTGGGAGGAGTGGGGAACCCGTAGTTCTTGGACATCTCGGATACTACCACCATGAAAGAACTGTACAATGAAAGGTACATCCTGACAAGAGGAACTTTTTGTTGTTTGATGCCAGAGGGGTCTAGACTTGGGGAAGGGACCCTGAGAGGTCTAACGGGAACAGTGTCTTTTTGTTTGAAACTGGAAGGATCAAAGCTTGGGGAAGGAAACCCAAGAGACCCAGAGACATTGTGAACTCTATTGACTTGCTTCAAGAGCCCTATGTGGCAGGTTCCAAGCGCAACCCTTTTGAGTTGAACTATTTTGAACTGGCAAAACTACACATATTGGTAAACTACCTGAAACCAGCTGTGGTTTTCATTTCCTCTTGAATCACCATTTTTCCTTTAAGAAGACCCCCCTATCACATTTGGTTCAAGAGTGAGGGTGAGCATAGGTTTGGACACAGGCGATCTTTGGTTTTGCACTTACGGACATCGACAGCCCCTAGAAGCATCAGTTGAGGGAACAATCCTCTTCACGTTAGGGGCAGATAGGCATTACAACAACCTCACAAAGTTTTATAATACAGGTTTTCAAACTGTTAAACTTTGAGTCTGTTATACAAAAGGGCGGGGAAGCCCCTGGAGTGTCAGTGTGGATTCAGAGCAAAATATAGAACAAACAAAATAGAGCAATCCACACTGTAGTCAGTCATAAAAATTACTGTCCGTATTTTACTTTTCTTTACCAAACAATGTTCTGTGCTCATATATAGAGTCACAAGTAGGAAAACACCAAAGATATGTCTGGAAAGTTATTGACCTTTTTATTAATGATAAAATAAAAAATTCAAAAAGGTAAATTAAACAAAGTTCCACATGCGTTCAACTTGTTACAATTAGTGTAATTTTGTGAGACTTAATTGTGACTAACGAGTCGCTTAACAGACCAGCTGTAACAAGAACTCTGGCTTTCTATTTTAATCTGTAACCCTACAGCTTGACAATCAGGCAGACCAACTTTCGTATAATTGGATAATGGTGGCATAGCTAAAAAATAGAGAAGAGGAAACAAAGAATCTCTTTACTAAAAAGGGTGATATGACACATGCATTTTCAAACCTAAACAAAAGACCAGAAGATCTTTGAACTAAATGTATTCGCTTGGAAAGGATATCTAAGAAAGAAATGGATAAATACTGGGAGAAAGTCTCTTTAGAGAATTATGCTAAGAATGATCAAGTACCACGAGGCCTCAGAATCCTTATCTTCCCAAACTTTTATAACAATGAGGACACTGATTTGGCTGAAGCGTGGGAGGCAAATCTCAGAAACAGCTCCATGAAAATGATCGACTTATTGATCGAGCATGCCACAAGGGAACACAAACGAGAAGTAGAGGGGATTGAGGCCATCAAGAAGGAAAAAATGAGATGAAGTCTAGTGAAGAAACAAAACTTAAAAACTATGAAAAGATGTATGATATCTTGCAAACATATTAAGATGAAGTCAAAATCAGAAAATTAAGGAAATCTACAGAGATGATCAGGATTACAAAGAAGAGAGAGTATATTCATTCCAAACAAAATATGACAGCTATACTAAATCATCATAAAGAAACTCTACGCCTAATACGTCATCTGCGAGTTCGGAAGTTAACTCAGAACCAGAAACAGTTGATGCTGAGGTATTACCAACTAAACAGGATAAAGGTCACATGAACCAAATAAAACGATACAAGAAAGGTAACAGAAACCAAATGCAGAAAATGGTCCGTTTTCAACTACCATCAACGGTAAACACACCTATCCCACTGCAAGGAGGAGAGGAGGGGGGGATGCAAACAACGGAGGACAAGACACCACAACAGAACACAAGACAGACGAGGGCCAGTTTGAAGGAAGCCAACAAAAACAAATAAAAAAGGATTTGGTACTGAATCTCTCCACAAGACCTATTTCTGATGATGAAAGAAGGCTACTTAATAAGGGAATTTCCTTTGCACCAACTAAAAATCTCAATGATATTGGCATACATATTGACCTTTTTAAATTCATACGAAAATTGAGGTTAAAAAAATTCTTTGCGACCAAAGTATCAGAGAACCACCAAGCTAAAGAAATATCAACACCTATCAGTGAGTTATCAATACGAGATATAGAAGATACCTTCATTTTAAGATCCTTAATTGAAGATGAGACCTTTGAGATGCACAATTTACTTCATGAATTGAGAATCAAACCAGATCTACTGAGTACCAAAGAACTGAAAACAAAATCAAAATTCAACCCACAATTGTCGTCTGACAGCATTATTGATACATTCTATAGAGTGGTTACACAAGACTTATATATCTTATCTCAACATACAAAATATGATCATAGTCGGATGCCTCATGACCAAGATAATTTCACCAAGGAGGAGAGAAAAGCCCTCAAGACCTTATCTGAGGATACATCAATAGTCATTAAGGAGGCGGATAAAGGAGGTAATATTGTGGTAATGGATAGAGATGATTATTTATGCATGGCTGCCAACCACTTATCTACACCTGGATGCTACAGAAAATTGAATTCAACAGACCTTCAAACAATTTTGAACCTAATGGAGGAATCGATAATGAGCTGGCTCAGAAAGGGCCTTATTACAGATGAAGAACGCTCTTATTTCATCACAAAAAATCCTGTAATGCCAACAATGTACTTCTTACCCAAGATTCACAAGCAGTATTCCAATATACCGGAGGGACGTCCGATACTAAGTGGTATTGGCTGGGTCTCAGAAAACCTATCGGAATATTTGGATGGTATTTTGAAACCACGTGCTACCTTAGTTAAATCTTACTTACGGGACTCCTCCAGTCTTATTTGCATACTCCAAACATTTGTCTGGCAGGATTCCTTTATATTGGCCACTCTGGATGTCAAGGCGCTATATACTTCTATACAACATAAATGGGCATTAACCTCCATTGATCATACCTTCAAAGATGATTGTGCATCTTATTACCTTCAAATTGACATGTTGAAAGAAATGCTACAGATAACTTTGGACTCTATTTGTAACGCTCACCTGGTATCCACAGGGATGTCACTCAGCCTGTTCTGACCTCTTACGACCTTGAACCCTTCCCTGGAGACTATACGATTGGAGACTGGGCCTGAAACACAGGATTGGTAGAGTTTAACTCCCTATTGTCTCTGTGTGCTTGAACCCCTTCTTCCCCGGGGTCCAACCCTTCCCTTTGATCCACAGCTCACTTTGTTTTCTTGGATACAGTGCTCTCTGTCCTGCTTTCAGCGCAGGGGCGCGTTGATTGATGCAGGCTTGTTGCTGCCTAGTTACTTCACTGGCAAGAGTCCAACAGGTAAGTATAATGAGTCTTTTGAACAGTTCTCTAACTTCGTTCCTTTCCTTCCTTAGATGATGGCCGGCGTCCGGGGATGGCGGCGTGCTGCTGAGATGAGTGGCGCTGAAGGTGAGTGAGAGCGCAATGCACCCCTTTTGTATTTTTATTGAACGGAGTTCTTTTTCTGTGTCTTTTAGGTGCTGCAACGTTTTCAGCGTGGATGCCGGTTATGAAGAACAAATGCGGTGAGTAAGCGCAGTATGCGGCACCTCTAGATGTTTCAACGCGAACCTGGAGTGTCTTTTCCCTCTTGCAGATGGATGAGAAGTTCCAGAGACAGAGTTCCCACAGAGCGGCTGGGATTCAGGTAAGCGTTTGAAGCTCGTACAGTATTTAAAAATAAGCGAAGATTTGCAGAATACTTACTAATGCCTTTTTTCTGACTTTTCCCTTTTCCTTAGGAAGCGGCGTGCCGGGATGGGAATGACACCGCCGAAGATGCCTGCAGAACAGAAGGAGGGATGAATGATGGGCAGAAGCGCCGCAAGGTAAGGCTGTTCCTAACGGTGTTCTTGTTCTTGCAGGAGCTGAGAGCAGAAGAAAGATGCAGGCCTACTGGAGACCGATCCAAACACAGTGAGTGTCACGCTGCAGGTGCAGAAAACGCAAAGCATGTTTCTCAGCCTGGGCGTGGCTTAAATAGTCTCTGGGTATCCCAGGTGTCTCTGGGCTGAACCACACCCAAAAGACTAGACTGCACATGCAGTTCTGGGAACCGAAGTATGTGGGGGCATCCATCTTGTCCCCATCAATGCACTACAAGTCCAATCCCCAATGTTATCCTATGGGAGTGAGTGAGTCTGGTGCCACAAGCGCCAAGTCTGACTCCAAGTGGGTCTTTGGAGGGATGAAGAGGCCCTTGAGGGCCATGTAGGTGATTGTGGCCTGTCTCCAGCCTGACATCTTGGAGGGCTGGGGACATGTGGGGCAGGAATCATGACACTAATCTATTCATTTTCAATCATTGTCTATACCAACAATTAAAAGGAGTGGCAATGGGGACCAAGTATGCGCCTTCATTAGCTAACATCTTTATGGGGATGTTGGAAGAATATACAGTGTATCAGGATCCAGTATTCAAGGACAAAGTCAAACTTTGGTTAAGATACATAGACGATGTCTTCCTGATTTGGGAGGGATCAGAGATGGAATTTCAAGAATTTACAGCAAGATTGAATCAAAATCAATTTGAGATAGAATTCACAGGAGAAAACAATGCCAGATCAATTCACTTCCTGGGTCTTACTATCCATGTACAAGATGATCACTTAGAAACTTGGACTTTTCGTAAGCCAACTGAAGTGAACTCAGTATTACACGCGCAAAGTTGTCACCAACGTGCAACCATTCACAACATTCCCTTTGGTGAATATATTCGAGCCAGACATAATTGTAAAGACGACCACAAATTCAAACAAGAATGCAAACTTCTAAGAAACCGTTTCATGCAAAGAGACTACCCTAACAAGTGTCTGCAAAAAGCATTTGAGAAAACCCAAGAATATACAACAAGAAGAGACATTAATTCCAAAGAACTTATCAGAGGATAAACGGATGAAACTCATGTTCATAACACAATTTAATAAAGACCACCAACTGATTAGAAGAACTTTACAAAAACATTGGTACCTATTACAGTTAGATGAACATTTGAGCAAATTTGTTGATGATAGACCAACAATTATTTTCAAGAAGGCCAATACCCTAAAAACAATCATCTGCCCATCCTTGTTACCGGATCCAGTAAAAGATAGAGAAGCCACTTGGCTTACCAGAACTGAACCAGGTTTCAGAAAATGCGGGTTCTGCATGATGTGCAAATTTGCGGGTGATAAAACTAAGAAATTAAAGGGTCAAAATGGAAGTGTGTTCACGATTAAACATGTGATTAATTGTAGAGCAAAGTATGTTGTCTATGCTATCAGATGCACGTGTACTAAACTATACACAGGCAGCACCAAAAGAGAGCTTAGGGTAAGAATTCATGAGCATTTGGATAAAATTGGAAGTCAGGACCTGACCCTGCCTCTAGCAGCTCATTGGCAAAAGAATCCGTTGGATGATGAGACAAACATACAATTTATAGGGTCACACATTACATTAAATAAAAGGGGTGGAGACAGGGTCCAAGCATTACGCCAAGCAGAAGCGAGATTCATTTGCCTTTTTAACACAACTGTGCTCGGTTTGAATTTAGATACAGAAATGGTATCGTTCTTATAAGAACAAAGACACAAGGAATTCCAATAATATGTCAAAATGTTTGCTATGTGAGGTATACCACAATATGCGTATGCATTTGCATTATATGGGTTTAATGATAATGATTTACTATTATCATGTATTAATCTCTTGTGACTTTACAGTCTCTAAACCATATTACTGTGATTAACATCATTATATTTTTTTTGCTCTATTCAGTATACTTCCCCATAACACTCCTAAAAAGTTTTTGCTGAGATGTATAACAATATATTGTTGTATAGATGTTACTGTAACACATGGTAGAACACTGCGTTATTATGAGTATTTATATACCTTTAATAAATTCAGGAGTATAGTTTAGTTACCATGACAATGAACGCGATTTTGTTCGCAGTAGGTATACACCTTTAATAAAGTTATGAGTGTAGTCCAGTTACCATGATAACGAACACGATTTCTTTCACTACATTATGTAATTTATAGAGGTCGGTTGTTGCCACCCAGTAACCGCTAACTATATTTCAGAATGCAGATTATCGCGGCTAGACCCGCGACAAACTGATATTAGCACCATGCGCACACTTAGTAATCCGCATGCAAGTAGCTTAGCAACCCGGCACAGATGCGGATTTGGTGACGTGTCACCATGGGAACCTAACATAGTCCCAAGATGGCGCCCGCCTTCTCAGTACGAAGCCAACACGTATGACTGCAGCTCCTTGAAAGTAAGTGTCCCGTTACGTTTCCGCGCAACGCGCTTTTTTGTTTAACTTTGGTCACATATTGTAATAGAAGTTATACTAATCAAGTCGGCTCAGAATATTGTCAATCGGAAGTTCCGGACGTGTGAGACTGAATATTATGCATTTAACGTTGCATTTAATTTAGCTGACATGTAGCTTTTTGTTTAGTATTTATACAAAAATGAGGACTGCAGCTTCTTTGAAAGCAAGTGTCTCGTTACGTTTCCGCGCAAAGCGCTTTGTTTAACTTTGGTCACATATTGTAATAGAAGTTATACTAATCAAGTTGGCTCAGAATATTATCAATCGGAAGCTCCGGATGTGTGAGACTGAATATTATGCATTTAACGTTGCATTTAATTTAGCTGACATATAGCATTTTGTTTAGTATTTACACAAAAATGAGGACTACAATAGGATTAAATAACCCTTTCGTACCTATCTTGGTACTAGATTACATATAGATGGGATTTGATCCAACACATATAACCCACATAAGAGGAAGCAATGACCCCCTGCATGGGTAAGTTATGATGCATAAGAGTTATGTTTTCTTAAAATTCGTTTAGGCCTGACATAACCGTGACTAATTTAATATCCATTTCTTGTCTCTGTGTGTTTGTTTGTCCATTCCCTTCTCTCTCTTACCCTTCCCTACAATTTGAATTGTATGATGTGTCAAATTACCTTTTTGGTGTTTAACATACTTTCTTGTATCAATGCCAATTTTTCCCTCTTGTTTTGTTTGATTCTTTTTATTACATATGAATATGGTGGAATTTGTTTTTACATTCATATGATGTAATACCGATGACTCGTTTAATTGTTTTTGTTAATTTGGCGTTGGAAAAATTGACTTTTTTGCAATTATTATATATTACTTCTATTATTTTTTTACTAGAACAGTATGAATATATAAGCCCTGTTTCGAGAAAGGCCAGCGAAGGCCGAAACACGTGTCATTTAAGGGCGATTTTGAAAATCTTATAACATTAAAACACTTTCAACTTAAATGGGCGCAATGTCCTGGATTTCTTTGCATGCTTTTGCCTACTTTTATTACAGTTTGACGGGTTTCTCTTGGCTTAGCGTCAAATCCAGTGACCTGCGACGAGACGATAAATTGCTTTGGACGTGTGGAACTAAGGGGTTTTTCCTGTCCCCATTCCACAAGTGTTCAACTTGTTACAATTAGTGTAATTTTGTGAGACTTAATTGTGACTAACGAGTCGCCTAACAGACCAGCTGTAACAACAAGCCTGGCTTTCTATTTTAAAGTTTAATAATAAATTGTTCAAACAAAGAAAGAAATACATTTCTCTAAACATGAGAAACAAATTCAAAGAAGATATCATATCCAGCAATAAATACCGAAGACATTACAAGAAAAAATGAAAACAAGAATAAATACAAAAGTTACTCTACAATAGACTTAATATTTTTTTGACAGCATTTACTGAAAATGTCTAATTCTAGGGAGCTCTCTATTTTTATTTTTGTGTGTCATGATCAATGTATGATCATGTTTTGTAAGCTGCCATCGTACTGCTTATTTAGGTTTGAAAAAAGGGGTCTACATAATACTCAACCTGTATATTAAACAGGGGTATGCAGACTAGTGGACCTTTTGGTTGCTGGCGACAGGCTTTCCTCTTGGGGATGCGATCTCAAATTTCGAAATTACCGTTTTGGATCACAAAAGAGTGCAAGGATAAGGGACTGGAGGGTCCGGAACAGGAAAAGGGAAAACAGAGAATGAAAAAGAGATCAATGTGTGGGCCACAACAGATTGTGATTGTTGGTGGTTGTTAGGTACTGTGACAGAGCAACAAACTAACAATCTAAGATCATGGGAACAAATTGGAGTGCTAGAGGTTTTCAAAGGAAATGTTAAGGACCTTGGTATCTTACCAAAAGTTTTCTGGTTGCAGGGGTAATTATTTTGCTTTTTTCTCTTTGAATGGTGTTATTTCCTTAGAGTACACCAGTCTGGACAGACGTTCCGACAGAGAGTGGTGTATGTTGCAAGAAGAGGAAGTCTTGTCTTGAAGAAACGTACGGCCTTATGCACAGTGATAGACAAGGGAGAGAAAGAAGAGATACGGATAACGGGTGAGAGAATCATACGTCAAAAGGTCACCAAGTGAGTTGGCGATCATGAACTACCCAGCTAGCAAAATTGTGAGGCGTTGGGGCAGAAAGGGGAAAAGGAAAAGAAAAAGAAAGAGAAAGGAGAGGGAGAAAAGCTAAGATGGAGGGAGAAGGGGGAGGGGATGGGGGAAGGGGAAAAGGAGGGAAGGGGGAGTTCAGTGGGGGGGGGAAAGGGAAAAGAAAAGGGTGGAGAAGAGAGGGGTGAGAAGAAAGAAAAAGGAAAGTATATATAAATGTATATATACCTAGCACTCAGATGTAGGCTTTCCTCATGGATAAAAACGAGTTGAAGCACTGAGTGTTGATTTCGAGCTGGATGCGTGGACGTAACAGTTTGTCTCAATTTCAGTCTGTTGGTAATAATGAAAACAAATGACAGATGTGAGGACTATGTTAAAAAGTCTTCAGGCTGTAGTTGCTGGTAGTAGTACACAAAGCGAAACTTACTATTAAGAGGATGCTAATGCCAAAGTCCTTCGGTCGCAGATCGCGGAGATGCCACATGGAAGCGTCTTGTAGTTATGGAGACCTTTCATGGCAACTCACATAAATAATAATAATAATTTGGCACTTATATAGCGCTACGAACCCTCAGGTATCTGAGCGCTGCTTATTATTACCCACGGTGTGTGGTGCTCATTTATCAACCTCGGAAGGATGAAAGGCTGAGTTTGGCCCCACCGGGATTCGAACCTGCGTTAGCAGGCTCTGCACGGTGCCAAAGCGAGCGCTCTACTTGCTGTGCCCACTTGACCCGCTTTATGATTCCACGGGACAGTTCAAACCATGAATGGGGCCGTGGGTGACACCAAGAAGAAAAGTTCTTGTAAACGGGTAGGCGCGGATATTGTCAGCCTGAGTCTGTGTCTCTCTTGATACCATGCCTGTCTCACAGTAGCCATTTTATTTGTATAAAGTATTGGGACAATATGATCTACTCTGGGGCGCATTTTCTTCTTATGGACCATCCGGGCTGCATAGATCAGCATACC
The DNA here is from genome assembly GCF_040938575.1 of Ambystoma mexicanum. Taxonomy (NCBI): domain Eukaryota; kingdom Metazoa; phylum Chordata; class Amphibia; order Caudata; family Ambystomatidae; genus Ambystoma; species Ambystoma mexicanum. Next base: position 1,141,210,975 of record NC_090921.1, on the reverse strand, counting down.
GTACCTCTAAATAAATTAACTTTTTATCCACGTACCGTGCATCTGCAGCCGGTACTCGGCACGGGCAGCTGCCATGCTGTATGCAGCAATATGGCTTCCCCACTGCCGGGGCGGCCATCACTGGGCAACCCCAGGAATCATGCCGGAATTGCGTGGTGCCATTGCTGCACGGTGCACCTTGCCTGTAGGCATGCCTGCACGCAGGGCCGGTCTTTGTCTCAGGCAGCTCAGGTGGCTGCCTCAGTCAGCTTCTAGGGGGCGCCACACCAGCAGTCACCTGCTTGCAAGCCAGGCCAGGTGCATTCATTTTTATAATTATATGATAGGAAACAAACGTATATTCTAGCAGTGCTAGAATACATGTTAGCACCGGCACTGCTGCGGGCTGCAGCCTCGGCCCTCGGGCAGGGCAGGGCAATGTCAATTCACAACGTGTGTTGCTTTATTACTTCCCCCCGGCCCCTGGTCACCGGTGCCGCTGGCGCTAGCTAGGCCCATGATGGGCGCACGTGCGGCATGCCCTCCTCAAGGCTATGCGTGCAGCGTGTACTGAGTATGATTAATTGGGGGCTGGCTGGCGCTGTTGTGTCGGGCCCCTGCCATTACAGTAAGCGAGTTAGTGCGCAGCAGCAGGTAAGTGTGCAGGCATTTTGCTTCAGGCGTGTTAGTTTTAAGAACACAGGTTTAATTCCCGCACTGGAATACAGTACAGTCGATGGGATGTAACATGATTTTTATCAATGATTATCCAATATGGTAGGGGACAACATGTGTCCTACAAGCATGGACATGCCAGCCTTTTCCTCTCTTGTCTGATGTCAGAAGGATCGGGATAACAGCATTTACCTGTGTTTATGGCTACATTTAAACTACAGCAATCTAATTGGCCGTCGCACTTTTCAACGTTCCAACGAATATTCTCATTTTGAGCAACACTATAGAGGAAACTACAGATTATTTGATGGCGGGAGGGTGTGAATATTAAGCCTGAATTTCTCTGAAAATAGCCAGAAATAGTTGTTTTTTACCAGGTCGAGCTATTTGGATCAGCCGTTGATGAAATGACCACTCGCACTTACACAAGGACACATACAAATGAGTGCTCTAACAATTCCTTTGTCCTTGAAATTCAAAGGGCTGTGATGGGAGAAGGCCTGAAAGCCCCTTTTGTGCCAGAGCCTGAGGTCCAGGGGAATAACGCGGAAATGTGCACTGGGGAGAGAGAATACGGTGCAAATCAGTTTTTAAACCGTTTGCTGCTTCAAGATTCTGCTACAAAAAAAAGTTTCACTAGGGGAAAAAAAGGAAGAACGCCTCGTGTCATTAAAGTGCATAGGAAACAATCGGGAATCTATTTCCCACCCGCATCCTCTGCACCAAGCATATCAGAAGCTGGTCAGTCATGTTGGATCCTCTCTGATATTTGCACATGTGATGTATCGACTTCGGAGCTCTTGCTGAGCGGAACCACTTGCGTTTTTGAATACTGATATGGGTACCATCACTATTTGGGAGCTGCACTTTGCTTGAGAAAAATGTAAAGTGTTTCTCCACTGTGGAGGCTGAGTTAAAGGGCACACAGAGCATATATTAGCAGCAAATCTTCCATCGTATTCCTTTGCCTATTTTAAGAGCTAGGTATGTTTTTGTAGCGAATATGACGAGTACCTGCCCCCTTGCTGCCCCAATATGACGAGTACCGGCCCCCCTGCTGCCCCAGCCCAGGTGTTGGGATGTGGTGTTGCTTCCCGCCTGGTGTGCAATCTGTTCTAAGACCGGCCCTGCCTGCACGGCAACGGGGATCTCATATGTTACCAGCACGAACAGACTGAAGTGGCGGTGGGGAGCTGGCTGCATGCACTGGAAATACAGTTTGGTGCGGCCTCACTGCCTGAGTCTACTCGTTCCGGGATAAAATAATTTTTTACGTGATTGCAACAGCCCATAAACAATCTGTGGGCTCGGCGAGCGTGAACCAATCGCAACTCGGGTGCTTCCAGACTCACAAAGCTTGTGCCCTCAGATTTCAAATCACCTGAGAGAAAAAAAAAAACGATTTCTACATGTGGCGATTCACATTATGGTTGGGGGCGATAATTGTTTGTGACCGGTGTTATTTGGGACAGGGGTTCAGACAAAAAGAACCAACTGATTCTTTTTTATGCAACCTTGTCTCGGGTTAACATTTGTCATGGGTAGTTCTACTCAATGATGGTGTGCAAACCATGTGTAAAATATTTTATTTTTTGTTTTAAGGCACTGTGTGGTTTTGATACATTTGTGACCAAGAGCAGGGACACAGATTGGCTAGACTGATTCTTCCACCCCAAAGCATCTCTGCCCTCATTTGGTCATCTCTGATACAGTCAGCATGATGTTATTCTGTGGCTAGACTGGCATTTTGCCAGCCCAGCAGTTTCTTACCCTGGCATGGCATGATTAGTGTTATTACGCGGCTCCTCTGTGTTTATACTGGCATATATTGTGCCTAAGGGAGTTCGGGTTTTGCGAAAGATGTATTTATTTTCTTTTGGAACTTTCCCTTTCCCTCCATAGCTTTCTATGGAACCCACTTCTTTCTGCTCTGTTTTGATTTTGTCCTGCCATTTTTCTCAAGATCAGGATGTGCGTTTAATGTGCTCCTTTCTTGCTGTGCTGCATTAGCTGGTGGCTAAGTGAGGAGGCATGCTCTTTCTGGCCGTTTTTGACCCCAGGCTATTTCTCCCCCACCCACGTAGATGCAACTCATGAAGTTTCAACTGCCTTGCCCCCCACGCCCTAGATGGCTGACACCAATACTCCCTTGAGCTCTGAGAAACCCTTTGAATTATGTTTGAAAAATAGAGTGTATATCTGTTTTCAAAATGAAGACTGGGTCGTACAATAAATCTAGATTTAGTTTTGTGCTGAACATCCAGAAGTTAAAGATGAACCTCCCGCTCCTCTGTCTTGCAGCAGCTCAGACGTGAAACGAATATCTAATCTTTGTTTTAGTAGTCCGCACCAACTGCTGCCCCACGGGGAACCATGAATTTGCAGGTGGCTCTTCTGCTCGCCTGGGATGGCACACATTGTCCTCTTATACTCCTAAACAAGGCAGTGGCTGGGACGGTGGTGGGTGTTGGTCACTAACAGCAGGGCAGCCCTTCATGCACTACTCCCTCCCAAGGAAGGGAGATTTAATGTAGGCAGCACTTGCAGATTTCCTCGGCTCGGCTCGTACAACTGAAATGAAATAATTGCTAAAAATCCTGATAAACACTAGGCGATGCAGTTGGCTAGAGAGACTGTGCTGTGCAGAATCTGGAGAGTGTCACACAATTTTTTTTCCGAGGTTTGTGTTCTTCACATTTTTCAAATACTCTGCTGGAACTGTAATGTTATGGGTGATAAAGGGCGTAGCAGCAAACCAAGCAATGATATGATAGTTTATTTATATAACGCCTATACACAAAGTGTTTCCAAGCGCTTAAAGGCAAGGGAGGGAACAAGAGGAAATACAATGACATTCTTACAGGCCATGAACAGTAAGGATGTGAAATAATTACCATGCTCGGCCTGACGACATTCATTTCAGATAGCGCAAGAGCTAAGACATAGATAAGGAAGGAATGGAAACCGACAGGCCTGACGACATTTCTGGTAGAGCCGGAGTAAACAATAGGTGAGGGAGAGGGGTGCAGAAAGAGAGGGGAGGAACAAAACAAGTGACTATTGTACTAGGCCTGACAACATTTCAGATGGTGGTGGGGGGACAAACAAGGGGTAGGGGGAGGAGACAGAGGAGGTTGCTATCATACTAGGTCCAGGGACAATTCTGATAGAGTAAGTGCATAGAAGAAGTAAGAGGAGGAGATAGGAAAAGGGAGAGGAGGAGAGAACAGAGTAAGCAGTCAAAAAGGGTACAGAAGCAAGAGGGGAGAGCGAATATAATTGCAGAAGTCAGTAGTAACACATAATGTTGCAAGCCAGGATACAAGATGAAGATGGGAACAGCATGATTCAGGGCCACCATGAGAAAGGGTGACGCAGCGTGAATCAATGAAGTCCATAAAAGTCAAATCCAGCATTGGCTATAAGACTGTGATGGTGAAACCAAAATATATCGGGACCAACTCCTGCAGAAGTAGGCTGGAGGGGGGTGGGGCAGGGGGAGCAGGGTAGAAGAATCAAGCAAAACGGGCAACACCTGTATGCCTGATTTAAGAGGAGCATACCATCTTGTAAGAGTAAAAGAGGGAGACGAGTGGAAAACAGCCTTCTGCACGAAGTACGGCCTCTTTGAATACCAGGTCATGCCCTTCGGGCTATGCAATGCCCCGCACCATTCCAATTCTTCATGAATGATGTACTCTGTGAACTACTGAACGTTTGCTCTCCTGTTTACATAGACGACCTTCTTATCTGCTCAAATTCCATGGAAGAACATGTAGGCCATGTCCGGGCAGTCTTAGAGAAGCTTCGACAACACCAATTGTATGCCAAGTTGGAAAACATTTTCTCCATGTAACCGAGGTCGAGTTCCTCGGTTTCATGCTCACACCACAAGGCGTACATATGGTTACACGAAAGGTGGATGCAATCCTCCAATGGCCCTCACCAACATCCACGAAAGGAGTGCAAAGCCTGCCCGGATTCGCCAGCTTTTACCGTTGGTTTATTCCTGTGTTTTCACAAATTGTACATCCAATTATCTCCTTGTTAAAGAAAAATCAAAAGTTCCATTGGTCGACAGAAGCTGTAGAAGCCTTCCAGAAGTTGAAACTAGCATTCACTACAGCACCAGTCCTTCGCCACCCACGACCAGACCTACCATACAGAGTTGAGACAGATGCTTCAAAAATAGCCATGGGAGCAGTATTGTCACAACAAGACCCTGAAACAGGACAACTACACCCCTTCGCATTCTGGTCCCGCAAATCTTCAGCCCCCGAGTTGAGCTACGCAATCACAGGTAAGGAATTGTTGGTGTTCAAAGCAGCATTCAAAGCCTGGAGACATTGGTGGCAGAGAGGAAATGGCATGCTTCATGTTCATCCTCTGACAAACTGGCCTGCCGCCTGCTCCAAAGGCAATACCGGCTCTCGGTTCTCACCAAGAAGAGTTATCCAAGCCCGTATCTCTGCGGCATCTAACAATCCGGCCAAACATTTTAAAATCTGCAAGGAGCTGGCCAACCCTGCTGCAGCCTTTACCTCTCCTGTCCCCTCCCAGGCCCTTTTGTCAAATCCCTGCGTACCCTCCCAATCCTCCTCACCTGATTCCACTGAAGTAATGTCCTCGGATACAGTACCAGATGACTTGCTCCTCTTTTTCTTATCGGAATAGAGCTTTTCTTTAGGCTTGTGGTCCTTCCGTTCGTGTAAGTAGGGTCTGGCTCCCCCGGAGGCCACCTTGGCAGAGCTGGAACCTGCCCTTGGGGGACCCCGGGGAGCCAGCCCCAAAGCAGGGAAAAAGCCAAGTGGCGGAAAAAACCCTGATGTCCAAGAGTCTTGAATGGAGTTTAAACGTTCCGGAGTGCAGAGCAGGAACAAATGGGACGAGGCAAACAGGAGTAGAAGCTGCTACTCCCTGGGAATGAAGGCATTAGCCTCCAAAATAGAAGCAGAATAACTCAGAGAGTTGAAAGCAGGTGAGTGGTAAGAAAAGGAATAACAAATACAAAAAATAAACAATGCGGAAGGCCGCGGAAGGATCACAGGCAGCAAGCGAGCCCCGCTAAAGAAGGAGGCGCATAGCAGGGACGCGAAGGTAAGACATGAGCGGCGATAGATGCCGAAATAATAATAGAATTGAACCGCTAGACAGCGGAAGGTACCCGGTTCCAAAACGGAACGCGGAAAGTAGGAATACCGGCAAGACGGCCAAAGGAAAGTAACGCCGGAAAGGTACACAAAGAGAGAAAGTAACAAGTACTGTAGTTTTTTAAGTCGCACAGAGCGTTGTGCTAAGAACAACAGATACAACGCAATGAGCGCGGGGGCGGGGTCTGGTAATATACTAGACGCCGCCATGTTGGATGAGGACTAGAGCGGTAGGAGAGCTAAAGTCAATGCCTCCAGCGCTCCCACAGCTTCCACCCGCAGTTCCTGACAGTATACCCCCTTCTCCTCGGAACCCCCCCTGGCTTTCCGGGATGTAGTTGATGAAACCTTCTTAGCAATCGGGGGGCATGGATATGGGAGCTTGGTTCCCAGGACCTCTCTTCTACAGGATAGCCCTTCCAATGCACCAGGTATTGTACCCTGCCCTTACGATATCGTGAATCAACCAGATAGGAAACCTCATACTCATCAGGAACTGGAGCTACAGGAGTTTGCACTTTGAGAAACTGTCTCTGAAAAGGGTCTTCCTTGTGAAGTTTTAGGAGGGAGGTGTGGAAAACCGGATGAACCCTCTGAAGATATTTAGGTAACTTAAGCTTATAGGCCACCGGATTGACTTTGTACAGGATGGGAAAGGGACCCAAATATCTAGAAGAGAATTTACCAGTGTGAACCCATTTTGGCAGGAATTTGGTAGACAGCCAGACTAACTGACCTGCCTTCCAGTCTGGGTTGTTACGCCTGCCTTTGTCAGCCCACTTTTTTTGTGATTCTTGACTGGTTTCGTGTGCCCTTTTGGCTAAGGCATGTACTTCATGTAGGTCCTTCAATATACTGTCTAGAGCAGGTACATTGGTGGAAGAACTGTTAAGCCAGGGTAAGTGCTGAGGATGATAGCCATAGGTACAGTAGAAAGGACTCATCTGGATGGTAGTATGGAAGGAATTGTTATAGGCGAATTCTGCCTGTGGAAGGAATCGAGACCATTCGTCCTGCTGGGGGCTACAAAAGCATCTTAGGTACTGTTCTAGGCTTGCATTAAGCCTCTCCGTCTGTCCGTTACTCTGGGGATGGTATCCTGAAGAAAGAGCCCTGTGAATACCTAATGTTTGACAGAGTGCTGACCAGAACCTGGAGGTGAACTGAGAACCTCGATCTGATACAATGGTCCTGGGTAAACCATGAAGGCGAACCACATCACAGAGGAAAGTGGCTGCGGTTTCTGGTGCTGTCGGTATATGAGAGAAGGCAGAGAAATGAGCTAATTTACTGTATGAATCTACCGTAACCATGATTACGGTCTTACCATATGATCTGGGGAGGTCAACAATGAAGTCCGTGGAAACGTGCTCCCACGGACGTTCTGGTAACTGTGGCTGTTGCAATAATCCTACCGGTTTCCCCGTTTGGTACTTGCTAGATGCGCAAACCGGGCAAGAGGATACGTATTCCTGTACATCCTTCCTAATGGTGGGCCACCAGAAACCCCTGTGAAGTAGCTCGTATGTCTTTCTGATTCCAGGGTGGCCTACCAGGGGGGTATCGTGACACCAGGAAAGTACCTGTCTCTGTAACGGCTTAGTAGGAATAAAGAGAGCAGAATCATGGTAAAAGAGACCATCACTAGCTTGAGTAACAGTAGAAGGTAGTCCGGCTTGCATATTGTACTGTGGGATCAGATCCTGAAGAAAAAGGGAGGCTGCTGCAACTATTTTAAGGTCCGGAAATACTAGTTTGTGATTCTTATCGTTCCCTGAGTCGTCCCCATATCTGCGGGACAAAGCATCAGCCTTCTGGTTCTCTGATCCTGGAATGTGAGTGATTATGAAGTCGAATTGTAAGAAAAAGTAAGCCCATCTGGCATGACGGGCATTTGTGCATTCCATCTGTTGAAGGACTTGTAGGTTGCGGTGGTCGGTGCGGATTAGGAAGCTATGGGCCGCACCTTGCAGAAGATGGCGCCATTCTTGGCAGGCTAACTTGATAGCCAACAGTTCTCTTTCAAGGACAGAGTAGTTCCGTTCACTGCTGGTCAAGGTTTTAGAGTAGTAGGCAACCGGGTGTTCTTCCCCCTCATCAGCCTTCTGGAGTAATATGGCCCCCACCGCCCCAATGGAAGCGTCTGTTTCCAAGATGAACTGTTTAGTTTGATCTGGTTGGACAAGAATGGGAGCTGAAATAAACAATTCCTTTAGTAGTTGAAAGGCTTCTCTGGGTCTTATGTCAAAAATTAATTTGACACCCTTTTTTAGGAGAGAAGTAATGGGTAACACTATGTTGGAAAAATTTGGTATAAAACGTCTGTAAAAATTTGCCAACCCAAGAAACCTTTGTACCTCTTTGACGTTCGAGGGTTCCTTCCATTCCACTATGGCCTTTATCTTCCTTGGGTCCATCTCAATGCCGTCTTTTGATAGGATAAAACCCAAATAGGATATTGTGGTTACCTCAAACTCACACTTCTCTGGTTTGACCAGCAGTTGATGGATTTGTAGACGATGTAGTACCTCTTTGACAAGTTGGCGGTGGTCTTGTAAAGTACGAGAAAATATCAATATATCGTCTAGGTAGACTACTACAGACAGAAACAGCATGTCCGAAAATATCTTATCCATGAACCGTTGGAATTTAGCTGGGGCATTTACCAGCCCAAAGGGCATCACCCTATATTCAAAGAGCCCCAAAGGGGTACGAAAGGCAGTCTTCCATTCATCGCCTTTTCGTATCCTCAAAAGATGGTATGCACCTCTTAAATCAAGCTTGGTAAAATAGACAGCCCCCTGGACTGCCTCTAGAACTTCTCGTATCAATGGCATGGGGTATCTGTCGCGAATGGTGACTTGATTTAGGCCCCTGTAGTCTATACATGGTCTTAGTTCAGAGGTGTCTTTCTTAGGGATAAAGAGCAAGGAAGCCCCACAAGAAGAATTGGATTCTTGGATAAGTCCGTTTTGTAAATTAGCGGCCAGGTATTCTTTGAGAGCGCTTTTTTCTGGCATGGATAACGGATACATGCGACCAAAAGGCACCACTGCTTCCGGCGTAAGGTCTATGGCACAATCTTCATTCCTATGAGGAGGTAAGATTCTTGGCAGTGTATCTTTGAAAACCTCAACATATTCCTGGTAATGGAGCGGAACAGAAGATACGGTCACTGTTCGGATGGTGTTGGTTTCTTCTTCATAGGGTCTCTTGACAGGAAGTTTCATACAGTTTGATCCGCAGTATGCTGAGTTGAAACTCACTCTGTTGGACGTCCAGTCGATGGTGGGGTTATGCCGTCTCAACCAAGGTATCCCGATAACCAGGGGGAAGTGAGCTGCCCTGATAAGATCGAAAACCATATACTCTTGATGGTCTCCCAGTTTCATCTTTAACGGAATAGTCTCGTGGATTATGGGACCTGAAGATAACGGTGAACCGTCCACTCCTTCGACTGGTATGGGTCGTGGCTTAGGTCTTGAAGGAACCATCTTCTTTTTGGCCCAATTTATTTCAAGAAAGTTACCCGCTGCACCGCAGTCCAGCATAGCCAAAACTTCTATGGGTCCTGACTCAGATAGCCAAAGGTGTACCTTGAATACCATGAGTTGATTGTCGTCTGCATCCTCTATTGGTTTGGGAAGAGTTACAAGGGTGACAGGTGGCTCCCCCGATACTTCCCTTGCGTAAGATCGGGGGCTGGAGTTTTCCTTCCTCCTGGGTGGTACTTCTGGACAGTTCCTTAAAAGATGTTTGGAAGAACCACAATACATACATAGCCCCGCTTCACGACGTCGTCTTCTCTCTTCCTGGGTTAACAGTCCTCGCATGGATCCAATCTGCATTGGTTCTTCTGCAGAACGCATGTTCCTAGGTGACGGTGATTGGGAAGGCGGTGTGAATGTCTGAGGAGCGCTGCGCCCTCTCCTTCTTTCCTGTCGACGTTCTAGTATACGATACTCAATCTGTAAAGATAATGTTACCAAATCCTGGAAGGAGGTTGGTCTGGCCACTCTGGCTAGTTCATCCTTAATCTCGTCTTGGAGACCCCGGCGGAAAATGGTCTGCTTGGCGGAATCTGGCCAGTCGGACTTAGCTGCTAGTCTCATAAAACGGGATATGTACGTCTGTAGGTCTGTGGTTCCCTGCTGCACATCGAGTATTGCCTCAAGAGAGGTGTACAGCACTTCTGGTCGGTCGAATTGTGCTTTAAGCGATCCCACAAAGTGATCAAAGTTGTTTAAGGAGGGATCATTCCTGGTGACCAAGGGAGTGGCCCAGGATAAAGCATTTCCCATAAGGTTGGCGATAATGAATCCTACTCTGGATCGAGCGGTGTCATAAGCATAAGGTCTAAAAGTGAAATAGACCTGGCAGGCGTCAAGGAAGTCCTTCAGACCCCCAGGATGTCCGTCGTATTTACCGAAGGACAAAGCCATGGGCGGTAAGTCCCCCTGGTCCTCGCGGCGCAGCATCACCTGCTGCCTCAAGCCAATATTCTCATTACGTAAGGCCTGTACTTCAACCGTAAGGTTCTGCATGGCAGCTGCCAGTTCCTGATACTGTTCCAGGGACGCCATGGTTATCCTTGGGCGTTGTATGCTGTCAAATCCCTGCGTACCCTCCCAATCCTCCTCACCTGATTCCACTGAAGTAATGTCCTCGGATACAGTGCCAGATGACTTGCTCCTCTTTTTCTTATCGGAATAGAGCTTTTCTTTAGGCTTGTGGTCCTTCCGTTCGTGTAAGTAGGGTCTGGCTCCCCCGGAGGCCACCTTGGCAGAGCTGGAACCTGCCCTTGGGGGACCCCGGGGAGCCAGCCCCAAAGCAGGGAAAAAGCCAAGTGGCGGAAAAAACCCTGATGTCCAAGAGTCTTGAATGGAGTTTAAACGTTCCGGAGTGCAGAGCAGGAACAAATGGGACGAGGCAAACAGGAGTAGAAGCTGCTACTCCCTGGGAATGAAGGCATTAGCCTCCAAAATAGAAGCAGAATAACTCGGAGAGTTGAAAGCAGGTGAGTGGTAAGAAAAGGAATAACAAATACAAAAAATAAACAATGCGGAAGGCCGCGGAAGGATCACAGGCAGCAAGCGAGCCCCGCTAAAGAAGGAGGCGCATAGCAGGGACGCGAAGGTAAGACATGAGCGGCGATAGATGCCGAAATAATAATAGAATTGAACCGCTAGACAGCGGAAGGTACCCGGTTCCAAAACGGAACGCGGAAAGTAGGAATACCGGCAAGACGGCCAAAGGAAAGTAACGCCGGAAAGGTACACAAAGAGAGAAAGTAACAAGTACTGTAGTTTTTTAAGTCGCACAGAGCGTTGTGCTAAGAACAACAGATACAACGCAATGAGCGCGGGGGCGGGGTCTGGTAATATACTAGACGCCGCCATGTTGGATGAGGACTAGAGCGGTAGGAGAGCTAAAGTCAATGCCTCCAGCGCTCCCACAGCTTCCACCCGCAGTTCCTGACACCTTTGCACGGCACTGGCCTCTCACTTCATGTCAAAAACTCAGGACATCCTGTCCTCACTCTCCTATCACCTCCCTCCCTCTATTCCCTGCTCTTCCTCTGGCCCTTCTGCAGCCACCCCTCCTCCCTCCTTCTCTGCCTTTCCCCTTTTTTTCTGCTGACGAGGTTTCCAGACAAGTCCAATCTATGAAAGTCTCATCAAAACAGGTCCACCCCTGTTCCTCCAAAACTATCAAGGACCACATCGACTCCCTGGCTCCTTCGCTGGCTGACTTCTGCAATCACTCCTTCACCTCTGGAGTCTTTCCATCCCCCCTTAAGCACTCCCTTGTGCACCCTCTTCTTAGGAAACCCTCTTCTGACCCCTCATGCCCGGCTAACTATCACCCAATCTCCATCGCTCCCTTCCTGGGCAAGCTCCTGGAGAAACTGGCCATCTCCCAGCTTAATCTCCATGCTGAATCTGTTGGTAGTCTTCATGACCATCAGTCTGGCTTCAGAGCTGCCAGAAGCACGGAAACTGCTCTGCTGAACATCCATGAGGACCTGCTCTCGAACCTTGACTCTAACACTCAGTGTGTTTTCATTATACTCGATCTCTCTTCTGCCTTTGATACTGTCAACCATGCCATCCTGCTCAACCGTCTCCGTGATAACCTGGGTATCACTGGTCAGGCTCTGGCGTGGCTGACCTCTTTTCTCTCCAATCGACCCTCCCAGGTCCAACTGGGGTCCTTCCTCTCTGACATCTTTTTCTCTACCTGTGGTGTCCCCCAGGGATCTAACCTCTCTCCCTGGCTTTTCAACCAGTATCTGGCACTCCTTGCCCACTGCATCGCCACTCTCTGCCCCAACTTTCAGTGCTATGAGGATGATACCCAGCTCATTTTCAGGCTACCCTCGCCTCCTCTTCTCCTCATCTCCGACTGTCTTTCTGCTATCCAGGAATGGTGTGCCACCAATGACCTCTGCCTTAATGCCAGTAAGACTGAGATTCTACTCATCGGCACACCCACACCCTCCTTCCCTGCAGCTCTCTGGCTGGCCTCTCTTGGCTCTCTTCATGCTCCTACCTGCAAGGCAAAAAACCTCGGGGCCATCTTCGACTCGACACTCTCCTTCTCTCCTCACATGTCTGTCATCTCTAAGAAATCACACTACCAGCTGCACCTCCTCAGAGGTATCCTTCCTTTCCTCTCCTTCCCCTAGAAGCTCACTGTCTCCTGAGCACTGGTTCTCTCGAAGCTGGACTACTGTAACCGCCTCTATCTAAATCTGCCTGCCTCTACTCTCCGCCCCCTGCAACTCATCCAGAACAGGACTGCGAGACTTGTCCTTGGCCTCAAGCCCAGGGACCGTATCTCTCTAGGACTGAAATCGCTACACTGGCTCCCAGTGGCTGCAAGGATTAAGTTCAAAACCCTCTGCATTGTCCACAAGGCCTTCTGGGGCCTGGGGCCAAAATACCTTCAACGCTCTCTTCCTAAATATCTTCCTTCTCGAGCTCTTCGCTCATCCGCCTCCAACTCCCTCAGGGTCAGCCGCTTCTCCAAGTAACGAGTTGGGGGTAGATCTCTCTCCATGGCAGGGGCCTCCCTTTGGAACAGCCTTCCTGCCTCCCTGAAACTTGAGGAGAACCATCTCCGGTTCCGGAAGCACCTCCAAACCTTCCTCTTTGCTTCTGCTTTCTCTCCCCCTCTCCCCTGCTAAATTACTGAAACTGCACTGAATCTGCAACTGGGCCACTCACCGATCTCGGTCCTTGGCCCAGCCACTCTCCCCTTGCACTGCCTCCCTGGCAACCCCTGCACTGCGGAACGGTCTCTGTATCCCTACAGCCCCCCTTCCCAGCACTTGTCTGCACTTACCTTGCACTTGCCACCAGCTGGCCCTTATTCATTATCTTGTATTCTACTAACCCTGTACTGCACTTTCCCTTCTCCCTTTCCCCTTGCACTTTTCCCTTCCCCTTTACCCATGCACTTGTGTGATCTGAATGACACCTGGCCTAGTAGGATCGTTGTCTGTCTCCCCTTTGTTCCCCCCTCCCTGCCTCGTTGCGCCTTGAAACACCTGTGTATAGGCGCGTTACAAATGCCATATCATATCATTACCTTCTTGGGGCTAGACATATGGTCACTGTCATCACGGACCACCGTGACTTGCAATACTTGAAAACCACCAAAGCACAATCCTCCCGTCAACTTCGTTGGGCTCTCTTTTTCGCAGAATACAATTTTATCATCACTTATAGACCTGGAGTACGCAATGCGAATGCAGACGCTCAATCATTCATGAGTGAAGAAAAAGAGGCTTTTACTGCATCCGACCCCATGGCCATAATTCCTGAGGAAAGGATTCAAACCAGAACAGCTGTCACCACGTGTGTGGATGACCAAAGAACCAGTTTGCAATCCCTGATGGATCAATCAACACAACAGGAATGGCTGTTAAAAGGTGACCAGTACACCATCGAAGACAATCTACCGTATTTCCAAGGACGATTATATGTCCAAGACCAAGAACTGCAAAAGCAAATCATCACAAATTACCACGATTCATTAGTGGAAGGACACCCAGGAATATCCAAAACTCAGGCTAAGGTAAAACAAAACTACTGGTGGCCAACCTGGCAAAAAGACATTGCCCAATTTATTGAAACCTGCGGTGTCTGTGCACAACAGAAGTCTCAGAAACAGAACTCTGCTGGCTTACTACATCCCCTAACAGTACCGCCAGCACCTTGGCATACCCTTTCGATGGACTTCGTCACGGATCTTCCACCCTGCAATGGATACACCACCATATTAGTCGTTGTGGATTTATTCTCTAAAATGACCCATTTTATCCCTCTGAAGGGACTCCCAAGTGCGTCAACTCTCACTTCTGTGTTCCTAGAGCAAATTGTTCGATTGCATGGATTTCCATCAATATTAGTATCTGATCAGGGAACGCAATTTGTTTCTGTCTTTTGGAGAAAGTGTTGTATGATTGCCAAAATCGATCTCAGGTTGCCCACAAGCCAACAACCTCAAACTGTTGGGCAAACTGAACCAACCAAACTTTAGGGCAATATCTCGGGTGTATGTTGCAACAGTCCGAGGATTCTTGGAAAAATATACTCTGGATAGCTGAGTATGCATACAACAACTCAGTTCACACAAGCACAGGGCAAACTCCATTCTACACTGTGCACGGAAGACATCCGAGGACATCAGTATTTGATCCACTAGATACCCTGGAAATGCCAGCTATAACAAACTTGCATAAAACCATCACTCAGGTTCTTAAGGAGGTGACAGAGCATGTGACCAAGGCTAAGGAAAGACAAAAACTGTTTGCTGATGGACATTGGAAGGAAGCTCCCGCCTACAAGATTGGAGAAAAGGTGTGGTTAGCATCCAAATATATTCCCCTGAAGAGGCCAAGAGCTTTCCACCCAAGATACCTGGGTCCCTATACTATAAAGTCCATAATCAATCCTGTCGCCATGAAATTGGAGTTACCATCTCACATGAAAATCCACCCTGTATTTCATGTCTCTCTCCTCAAACCAATGAAGTCCAATACACGGCTTAGTTCCCGGCCAGAGCCCAAAGTAATAGATGGAGAACCAGGATATGAAGTTAAATCCATCCTGGACTTCAAGGTGGTTTGGTCAAAATTGGATTACCTAATTGATTGGAAAGGTTACGGACATCAAGACCGAACTTGGGAACCCAGTGAACACGTCCATGCTCCGCATTTAATCAGACAGTTCCATCGCAATAATCACACCAAACCAGGACCGGGCCGAGTACCACCCTTGAGAGGGGCCTTGAGGGGGGAGTGCTGTCATGGTCATGAAGTCAGGGGCACAGGCATGCATGGGTTGCATGCACAGGAGACCTGGGGGGCACTGTCCTGGTGCCTTTGGTGCCAGGCTCATGAACAAAAGTAATCAAGAACATCCATTTAACAGCAAAAAGCTTTTATTATGGACATAGCACTTCAGATGCATTAACCTTGAACATTCCATCCATTAAGCAGCCCCAAGTGTATTCTTGGGTGTGGCTGCTAATTGATTGCCTTTGCACGTGCTCACTCTCTAGGAGTGGGAGGGTGTGGCTGGTAAGCCAGCCCTAATGGGCATGCCCACGATCTCAGCTATATAAGCTGCCCGATCCTCAAGACAGACAATTCGTGTTATTCTGCACTTGCAAGCAGTGTAACGCTCACCGTTGCCTGAGGTCAGACTGACCTTTGAAGATCCTGCTTCCTGGACATCCTGCTTCCTGCCAGCATACTTACCAACTGGGGAAAGCTTTTCTTACCTGTACATCTCTTTTGCGAACCAAGTATTCATCTTTACACTTTCCAGAACGCCGATATCTTCATCTTGGCACTGCAGTAGGACACGCTCCATCGCCGACCGCAGCGCCTGCAAGGAAAAACAGAAGACAAGGTTAGACATCGAAAAAACAGTAAGTTAAGGTTGTACTTCGCCATACTTCGCGCTTTTCCTTAAACCATCACTTATCTGCTGTCGAACATTGCGGTAGCATCCATCTTCCATCCGGCCGTGTCTCACAGCTGCATTGAGGCCACATTTCCATCTAAGGCATTAAACAGAACAAACAGCATCACAAGAGCTCAAGAAAGACTTACCAATCATAAGGAGCAGCATTGTCGCAGCTGGATTAGACTAATCCTTATCAGGGATCAGTGAAGGAACTAGATCCCATTTGACACGCCCCTGCCAGAAGTAGCAGGACCGAGAGGTTATCTTCCATAATTCACAAGTGAGCTTTATGGGCTGGCGTATGCTCACAGAAACCGTACTTTGGGGCGAAGGGTTCGAGAGGTACAACAATCACAGATTGGCACACTCACACACTCTTATCTCCACGCAGGAGCAGTATCACCATGTACCACCGCTCACAGCTTTTCTACTGAGGGAGAAGCCTGAAGGGGGTGATTCAAGTTCAGGGAGGGCTGCAACCGTGCCCCAACGCCTCCGCAGAGACCAGGTGAGCGTAATAATGTGCAAAAATATGTTAGACACTCAAGGATACCTTTATTTTTTTGAGTGTATTGTTGTTAAGTAGTCTAACCCCGGGTGTCTAGAACAGTCCCCCACCACCTGTTCCACTCTTATTACATGACAGGTAGACCACACACTGCTGCCAGAGAAGACTAAGCCAGTTCAAGGTCCATTCCAAGGAAAACCGCTGAGGAGAGGACCTTGGTTTGCTACACCCGTTACGGTCTGGAAGGAGACAGAGGGATACATTTGACTGAGAGGATGCCTAACAAACATATTATGCTGACATCCAACCTCAGAACTCAATCTGTGTAAATACACCCCTTTACATGTGAGTGCCCAGCGACCGGTAAGGGAAGCAGCATGGCAGATTGCTACCTCCCGAACGGTTCGCTGCCTGTAAAGGTGCCATAGAGAGCAGGAGAGTCAAATTCTCTGCTGTTATGAAGGGGCCCATAAAGAGTATCGACTCCAACCTGAGAAGGGAGTACATTTGACTAAAAGGTTGACTACCATCTATATTGTGATGGCATCCCTACTTAAGACTCAATCTATGCAGAGATATACCAGCCAATATGGGTACCCAGTGACCGTTAAGGGAGACAGCAAGGCCGTTTGCTGTCTCCCGAACGGTTCTCTGCCTGCAGAAATGCCATTAAGAACAGAAGATTGACATACTCTACTATTGTGTGATGATGGGATACCGGACCCATTGTCCCAGTGGTAAATGCCTTCCATTTGTGTGGTGGACCGTCGATTTCCGCGTGCAGCTAACCAGTTGTTGGACCCGGAAAACGCAAGCCGCCAGTGGAGGAACGTTTTTTTCCTTTGGCCCTCCCAATTCAGTTCAAGGTAGTGCCCTCTTGCAGTCAACAACCATGACTGGCTTTGCCCAATATTCAAAGTCCTAAAGTTGGATAACATTACCTCTCTCCGGACCATTTAGCATGCAGTCCCTTCGCTCACCTATTCATGCATGATGTCTGTGTTTCCTCAATTCCTTGGATGGCTGCTCCCCATGGACACTGCCACGCAATGTGGGCGGATGTTGAAGCATTCTGAATCTGCCGACTTTCTCTATCGTCCATTTGTATCCTTTTTACACTGTTCATTCGTACGTGGCGCGTGACGCAGTCTGTTTGACTGCCTCTTTCAAGTCCGGAAAGAATGTAGTGCAACCATATTGGAATGGTTTATGTTGTGATGCATGCTGTTGCTTGTTTTTCTTGTAGATCAAGGAAGATAGAGATGTCAACATGTTATGTGAGCACATGTTGTTTTGATTGGCATAGCAAGTGAGCTGATTGCTAGTCTGCCAACTGACCCGCACAAATCTAAAATCTTAGCTCACTGATGTAGATGTCACCCGAGCGAAAGGAGCCAAGGTTTGCAGGAAAGCATTTTAAAACACCTCCCAGACTAATAGATTGGCAGTTAGGGTCTCGTAGTTCTGCCGTTGTATCAATTACCTGTTGAGGGCCATGGGTACATAATGTCCAACAGGTTTCCAATGAGTCAACACTGATGGAGGAAAGAGGTCCACAGTCCCACAAAGATGAGAACAAGAACCAAAAGAGCAAGGGATAAGGCAAGTGGAACAGGATGAGGAACGACCAATTTACCGCTCTTAGTGTGTTAACAGCATGGGCCATTGTATATCCTCATTTAAGCCAATTTCAGGCATTTTTAAACGATGGATCCAGCGTTTTTCGAGTTTTAGCAACCTATGTTGCATAGAATATTGGCTTTTATCCTGCCTTAGTTGGTCAACTACAGTCCAAAGTAATTCTTCCTCCGTGTGATTTTCCATCACAAAATGCGAAACCAGGGATGCTATTATGCTCTTCATCCTAATCCGTGACCTATGTTCACTAATCCGCATGGTTATTTTTCTTGTCATGCCCACGAATAGTAGATCACATGTGCATCTGATCACATAGATAACATTACTTGATTGGCAGTTGCTGAACTGCCGAAGTTGCCAATTGAACGTACCCTGTTTAAGACGGAGAGTTCTGGAGGTTAAATGGCAGACGCTTCATTTACTGCAGTGGTACTGCCCCAATGCTCCTTTTCTTGGTTCCATGCTGCTCGCAAGCTGTTCTGAGTGAAATTGGTGCTGATAGATTGTAATCATGAGTGCACTAAACAATCACGCAGATTTTTGGACCGTTTTAATGCAAACAGTGGTAAACCATTTGCGCATCCCGTGCTTGTTACTAGGTTCCAATGTCTTTTTTTAATCAATTTCTTGGCCTGTACCGTTTGTTGGGAAGATGTTGTCCAAAAATGTTTAAAAAATTATTGCATAAAGCAATTTTAAGAAGACTCAAAACAAAATCAGTGGGTATATTATGTGGCATTGAACAGTTTAGTTTCCGCTCAATGCATACCAAAGCCGCTTTGTGCGGGATATTCGTATACAGGGTGGTGATATCTAAGGTGACCAACAAATTAGACTCACCCTCCATTGACAGGCCCTCATAATAATTTATAGTGGCCTTGGTGTCTTTCAAGAATGATGGTGAATCCTCTGCCAATTCATGAATGGCCTTCTCTATGTATTGCCCACAAGGTTCAAGAATCGACCCACACAGCGAAACAATGGGTCTAAAAAATTTTTGTGCACCTTCGGCAATGCATATATTGTTGGCATCCAACAATCTCTCGGGGTGAAAAAACAGGCTTCCTCTGTGTGCAGAAAACCTGCCTCTATTCCTTGTGTGCACAATTCTTGTGAGACATTCATAAGTTCGTCTGTGGGGTCCGTTCTAATTTTTAGATAATTATTTTCATTGTTGATAAGGGCATATACCATGTTTTCATAATGTTGTCTGTCCATCGCTACTATACTTCCGCCCTTATCGGCCGACTTGATGAATGTTTTTATTGAAAGCTAGGGATTTAGAGCTGAATTTTCCTCCCAAGTTAGATTTTGTCTGTGCCATCGTGAGTTACCTTGATTCGTAATCTGAGGTAGGGCCTTTAAAACCATCCTTTCGAATGTGAGTATCTCTGGTGGAATATCACTACTGCCTGGTGTAAAAGAAGATTTGGGTCTGAAACCCGTCAAAGAGGGAATAGTTTTGTCTTGTTTGTTCATAAAGAATGCCCTCAATCTAATTGTTCTAAAGAATCTCCTTAATTCAATTTCAAGGTTGTCATTGGAGTTGTCTTTTGTGGACACAAAACGGAGTCCTTTTCTCAGGACGATTTCTTCAGCGGTGGTGAGTGAGTGTTTGGACAAATTAAATACTGCTGTCTCACTAGCTGTTACCTGGGGTACCTCCTTTGCCTGTTGTGGAAGGTTTGTAATCGTCCCACTAAGGGCCCATTGCCTCTGTTTGGTGGATGTCTGCCTCTGGGTCCTCCTCGTCCTAAAAAATGCTGACCTCTGTTGTTGGCACCTTGTACCAAAGATTGATTTGTTGGATCACTTCCGGACAAGCTGGTATCAAAGAAGTTTATCCACCGTTTGTTGTTAAATGGCCTGCTTTGAAATCTATTAATCCAGTTTGGGGCTTTGTAGTCGCTAGCCAAGTATGGGTATATTTTTTCATTTGAAAAGGCTGAAATGTCCGTTTTTTCAATTTCTGAGATTTTTTAAGTAAATTGAGGGGGTAATTCATAGAATTCAGTGCACAAGTGGCGCACGTGGCTGGCGCACAGGGTGCGTGTGCGACTTTCTGCGCCAGCCGCGTGCGCTAAAATCCATTTCCGCGCACAGCGTATTCATGGATTTTAACATCCAAAATCAGCCGTGGTGCAGAGTGGCGTAGCGACCCTGCAGCAGCGCCAGTTATGCCCCCAACCGCTGCCCGTGCGCCATGTACAGCACACAAATCCCGTACATGGGGCACAGGCTCACAACCATTAAAGCGCCAGTAAAACTCCGTGCGCACCCCTCCGAATACACATACCCCGCTGCGTGGGTAGTCTCACACGTGATTGGGCCTGTGTGAGTGGGGTACGTGGATTACTGGGTGCGCGGGAAGTTTCACACACGATTGGGCCTGTGCAAGCGGGGTACGTGGATTACTGGGGTGCGTGGGAAGTTTCACACGCGATTGGCCCTGTGCGTGCGGGCTACGTGGATTACTGGGGTGCACAGGAAGTTTCACACACGATTGGCCCTGTGCGTGCAGGGTACGTAGATTACTGGGGTGCGCGGGAAGTTTCACACGCGATTGGGCCTGTGCGATCAGGGTATGTGGATTTGGGGGGTGTGCGGGAAGCTTCACATGTGATTGGCCCTGTGCGTGGGGAGTACGTGGATTACTGGGGTGCACGGGAAGTTTCACATGCGAATGGCCCTGTGCGTGCGGGGTACGTGGATTACTGGGGTGCACGGAAAGTTTCACACGCAGCAGGCCCTGTGCGTAGAGGGTACGTGGATTACTGGGGTGCGCGGGAAGTTTCACACGCGATTGGGCCTGTGCGAGCGGGGTACATGTATAACGGGGTACAGGGGAAGTTTCCCCCTGCTTTCGCTGTCAGAGCGGGGTACGTGTATCCAGGGGGGTGCACGGGGAGTCCCACACGCCAATTGGCAGTGTGGGTTCTCACAGGTGTGCCCTCTACCCCCTCCACGGACCCTGCAGGCAAACCACACCACAGGGGACTACCCAGCACCCCAGGTCATGTCCCGCAGGCAGCCCATCCACCATGGGCATGCCCCCAGCCAGGCCACATGTCACCTTGCACTAGTGATCACCAACTCATGTCCCCCAGCACCCCCACCCCCAGCAGTGACGGTCACCTGCCAGCAGGCCCCCACTCATGTCCCACTCATGTCCCCCAGCACCCCCACCCCCCAGCAGTGAGGGGCACCTGCCAGCAGGCCCCCACTCATGTCCCCCTGCACTCCCACCCCCCAGCAGTGAGGAGCACCTGCCAGCAGGCCCCCACTCATGTCCCCCTGCACCCCCACCCCCAGCAGTGAGGGGCACCTGCCTGCAGGCCCCCACTCATGTCCCACTCATGTCCCCCTGCACCCCCACCCCCAGCAGTGATAGGTACCTGTCAGGCCCCCACCCATGTCCCTCTGCACCCCCACCCCCAGCAGTGAGGGGCACCTGCCAGCAGGCCCCCACTCATGTCCCACTCATGTCCCACTCATGTCCCACTCATGTCCCCCTGCACCCCCACCCCCTGCAGTGATGGGCACCTGCCAGCAGGTCCCCACTCATGTCCCACTCATGTCCCCCAGCACCCCCACCCCCCAGCAGTGAGGGGCACCTGCCAGCAGGCCCCCACTCATGTCCCCCAGCACCCCCAACCCCCAGCAGTGATGGGCACCTGCCGGCAGGCCCCCACTCATGTCCCCCTGCACCCCCACACCCCAGCAGTGAGGGGCACCTGCCAGCAGGCCCCCACACATGTCCCACTCATGTCACCCCACCCACTCACCCACCCAGCAGTGACATGCCCATCTCATGACACAAACCAAAAGTCAACTATGTACATCAACACATGTCCGTCACACACACACACACACACACACACACACACACACACACACACACACACACACACACACACACACACACACACACACACACACACACACACACACACACAGCCATTCAATGAGTAAACCCACATGTCAATATGCATGAACCCGCTGAGTGAATCCCACACATTGAAGTAAAAGATCAAAATGTATTAACATGAAAACCAATTGTAAGTGCTTAAAGCATAAAATAATGGCAAACGTGAAATGAAATGTATGTCCCAAAAAAAAAAATCGTCAAAAAAACCCAAGTAATCCAAAAGAGAAATGGCCAAAACTCTCTGTCAACCAAACCAAATCCAAATGAAACGCAAAAGATAAATCCATTGATCCATTGATCCATGGTGAAATGAAATTAAAATGTCCAAATAAATCCAACGTCCAACTATGTACAATCCAATTTTCAAGGGTCCATGAGCCCAACAAAACAAATGAAACCTATCTAATAACCTACCTAACAAAAAAACTATATACAAAAGTGTGGGGCATAGTAGAAAAGCCCCAAAATAAAAAAAAGGAAACCTAACACTATAAACTATTTACAATGGCGACGGGCAAGTCCTGCTGCTCACTCAGTGATGTTTTCGGCAAGGGCATCATCGAACTCCATGTTTATTTGCTGGAGGCGGGCCTCTGTCTGGCCCCGAGGTCTCGCAGGGAGGCACTCATGGCCTGTTCCAACTCCCTGCAAGTCACCTCGAGGCACTCTGCCCGCCTCAACGCTCGACGCATGGAGAACTCCGCCCTGACCATGGTGAGCCGCGCCTCTTCCACCCGCCGCCGCTCCGCACCTATACGCTGGCCAAACCGCAGCCACACGGAAGACACACGCATTCCAGGGTCCTCCTGCCCTCTGGCCGATGCCTGCCCCCCTGATGTCGATGGCCCCGAGCCATCATTGCTCCCACCTAGAGCCTGCTGCTGCTGTCCATGTGCCCTGTCCGATGATGCCTGCACATCCTCCATCAGCTGGTCTCCAGTTGTGGTGTCCACCCCTGCTGGACCGCCGACTCCTGACTGTGGCAGGGATGGGATCTCCACCAAGCTGGCTGTGGTGGTCAGGCCAGGTCCACAGGGGACCCTGGTGGAATCTGGGCTGGAAGACGGCAGGGAGAACGACTGGCGCATAGTCTCCACAGAGGAGGAGAGGTCCGCCAGAGTGCGCGTCACATGTAAGAACCCACCGACCAGGGCCCCTCCCAACAGTGCCACGTCGCAACGCTGCTGTTCGTGATGGCATGCGTTCTCCGCCCAGGAAGAACGCACGTCATCACGAGTGTCACGCGTGCGCAACACGACACCAATCAGGACAGAGCCCATACGTTCATCGGACCCCTCCGCAGGTAGTGGAGAGGCAGATGACATGGCACTCTCCCCTACCTGCGGATGGGCCTGGGACGGGGCATCCCTGCTGGTGCATGGTGGTGCAGTCACAGGGTCAAGGACAGCGACATGCACAGGCCCCTCCGTGGTGACCTGTGCTGCCTCCTGACCCTGGCCCTGGACTGCACCACTTGCACCAGTGGTACTACCCCCACCAGGCCCCATGTGCAGCTCAGTAGCGGGCTCCTCCTCCTCCTCTGTGGAGACCACCAACCTGGATGTCTCCACACCGTCTTCCGCCATTGCAAGCCCCTATAGGGGCTCACCTGGCCCTTCCGCCACAGCCGTAGTGGCAGACGCGGCAGCAGCCCCCTCGCTCCCGGATGATGGCAAGTCCTGGGAGGGTGGCTGGGCCTTGCGTTGCCGCCCGGTGGAGGCATCCCTGCCGCTTGGCTCCACAGCGCTGTCTCCGCCCTCTTCTTCACTTGACGCTGCGTAGAGGGAGACATAGAACACAAGCATCAGGGTACAGTACAATATTCCCCTAGACAGGAAGCAATAACACATGAGTGGCAGTGTCAAACGTCACTTCCATCCTGTCCCTCCACGACACATGGGTGAATGCACGCAACACACATGCAGAAACAGGCACGGCGCCTGCAATCAACATCAGCATCCATGTACAAGGGCCTCTATTAACCAAAATGTTGCCTTCAAACTCACATGCATCATGGCTCACACTGATCCCATGCACACACATCACTGGAGGGTCATGCATCATGGTTTGTACACCACAGACACAGTGGATAGACACAGTGCATACAACGGTGACCGCACTGCATGAGTGAATGTACACATCATCACGGACATGTGTCATGCATCCATGGCGTTTCAAAGTCACACACACACACTTCTCAGACACACACACATGTGCACTATACATGTACATGACAGCAGCACCCATCCCTCACACCCCCTCCATGTCCAATAACAGAGACTGGCATGCTTTCATGTGTGCATTTGGCATACAGCTCCCCATGTGGCATTGTAACACATGCACCAACCATGTGGTTCACACATTACTGGTCTCACATGCATGACCATGATGTCCTGCACACACACATCCATACATGGCCTATGTCACACATACAGGCAAGTATCAGACCACCAGTACACTGCAACATGCCCTGTCTCACATACCAATGCTTGGCCACTTACCGCTCAACTCCAGACAGGTCTTCCTCCGAAGGATCTGGGCGTGGAGCGCTGGGCATACGCGTTCCAGCACCCTCATCTGGATGTTACTCATACTGACCCGGCCCCCCTCCGCAAGGCGCCGGGCCTTGTAGAGGGTCCTGGACCTGAAGTCCTCCCAGCGCTTCTTGACGTACTTGATATCACAGGTTGTCACCCCCTCCGCGTTGATGGCAAACACTACGTCGTCCCAGATCCTCTCCCGTCCTTCCTTGTTGGCGCTTGATGTTCCGAAGAGGGCATCAAAATGCCCCAGGACATGCTCCACCAGGACACCAACTTCCTTCACACTGAAGCTGGTGGCCCTCTGCCTCTCTGGCTGGGGGTCGCCAGTGGTCTCAGATGGTGTTTGCCCCGACATGGCGACCCCCGAGGCAGGCGTGGGTGGGCAACTGGGTCTTCTGTTCCAGCAGGGGTGGACACAGCAACTGGAACCCTGGCTGACGTGCAGGCACCAAATAGCAGGGCACGTGGGCAGCAGGCAGGCAGGCAGCAGCAGATGGCAGGTGGGAGCGTGCTCGGGGCTCTCGGGGGCAGCAATTCAGCCTTCTGGGCAGGAGCGTGGTCTTCCGTGTGTTGTTGCGTGGCCAGCTTGATACGGAGGGATTTGGCACGTGAAAATCTTGCACGTCTGCGTGTAATTCAA
Source organism: Ambystoma mexicanum (assembly GCF_040938575.1). NCBI lineage: Eukaryota > Metazoa > Chordata > Amphibia > Caudata > Ambystomatidae > Ambystoma > Ambystoma mexicanum. The sequence goes on along the minus strand of NC_090921.1, from coordinate 1,141,185,934 downwards.
GGAAAGGCCCTTAGCGTGTAAGCCCGTCTGTGACGTTACGCGCACGGGCGTTTCCCTCATGACGTGGGCATAGTGGTTCAGGGCGTGTGAAAAGAACTGCACGTCCGCGTGTGAATGCATGTAATCCAAGGAAAGGGCCTACACGTCTGTGACATGACGCGCGCGGGCGTTTCCCTCATGACGTGGGCATAGTGGTTCAGGGCACGAGAAAAAACTGCACGTCCGAGTGTCAGCTCGTGTAATTGGAGGAAAGGGCCTTAGTGCGTACACGTGTAAGTGACGTTGTACGTGTGGGCTGGTTTAAAATGTATGTGTAGGACGCCATTTGCTTGTACGTGCTTTTCGTGGAGAGCGAGTGAGTGAATTCTGTACTTCTTGTCGGTTCACACGCGATTACTTCACAGCGTTACAAGTTCATACTCCTTGTTACCTCTGACAGCGTTCATTATTTTTGTTGGGCCTGTTTCCTCAAACAGCGTTCACTTCTTCTGTTGTCCTGTCTCCTCAGACAGCATACAATTCTTCTTTTGGCCGGGGTGTTGCCAACGCGCACACGCGCTTCTTTTTCACATTCTTTTTCCAGGCAGACGGTGAGTCGCGCACGTATTTACCAACTGTGCTTGCCCCTTGTGTCGCGTACCCCTTCAGAGGTCATTGTAGGCTGCGTGTAACACACGTACGCCTTTTTTTGTGTTTCTGGGTGCCACAGCATAGTGCGGGTTAATTTTTCCACGCACGTGGTCTACGAGGGGTTGCGTGAAAGTTATTTTTTTGTTTTCGGGGTGTCTGTGCATTGCGTGACCGTCATCTTCCCCCAGGGGGTCACAGACAACCTTGCTAGAGCACTAGGGTATGAATTCCATCTAGTACCCTACCCCTTTCACCCCCAATTGCCCAGGACAATCGTTTACTGCTACTCCCATACGCACAACATCAGTGCCATGGTTGGGAGGTGACCAAGCGGTAAGGGAGGCAAAGGTGGCCGACCTCCAAAAGGTGGGCATGGTGGGCGCGGTAGGGGACGTGGCCAGGATTTGCAGGGTGCCCCTAGACCCCCATGTGTGGGGGAGCAATCAGGGACGCCAATGCTCCCCCCATGGTTGTGGGAAACGTAGCTGACACCATCCCAGCTCAGCCCTTGTTGGACCAGCCCATTGTGGCACCTGAACCGGCACAGGATGACTCCCAGGCTGACTTCCAGGTCAGCAAGTCTATTCCACGTGTGGCGTGCAAGTTGGTGTCACCAGGCCACGTGGATCTGGGGCAGCTATGTCATCTGCTGCCCCAAGTAGGCAGGGTGGGGGGGCTGCAGGGGCAGCTGCAGCTCGATCCACCCCAGCTCTGAGTCTCCCAGCTGGGACAGTGTCGGTCCCGGTCCATCAAACCGACGTTGCCCCTGCCAACATCACCCTGCAGCCAATGCCTGCACCAAGACCTATGGTCATTGTGCATTCGCACACTCCTAGTACCCAGTCCACCGGCGCTTCTGCCCCTACTGACCAGAGCGGCGTAAGCCACTCAGGATCTTCACCACCTTTGAAAAAGAGGAAGAAGGGTGCTCTGGCACTACAGGCTGAGACCCCAGACACGGCTACACACTCCGGCATGTCAAGGAACCCTAACTTTATTGACGCCGAACTTGATGCACTAGTGGCCTATGTGTCGGCACATAGCCGCGAAATGGTGGTGACTGCAGGGGTGCAAGACCACACCTGGTCAACGTAAGGCACACTGGCAGACCATCGCGGACATCATTAGTGCCCTTGGATTTGTGAGGCGCTCAGCTGATGATTGCTACAAGCGCTGGAATGACCTGAAACGCAGAGCAAAGAACAAGCTGGCCTCAAATCATGCTTCTACTCTGGTGACTGGCGGTGGGTCTCCACAAGAGGACAACCAACTCTCTGAACATGAGTCTGATGCTGGAACCTTCGTCACAGAGGAACATATCAAAGGCGTGGGAGGCCTACCAGATTACGACGCATTGTCCGGTGAGTGCCCATGCATGTGTGTGTAATCCATGTGTATGTTGTGTGGGTGACGGGATCTGATTGAGTGGCAGGTGAGGGTGTGTACACCCGAGTGGTATGGGTCACCCATGTGCTTCCTCCAAAACATTCACTGGCCTTGGATTTGGGTATGACAGTATCCCTTCTGCCCACAGTAGCCATTTAGCGCCACATTACTGCAGCTGCCCTTGAACTGTCATCTAGCAACAACATTGTTCAGAATTTTTCAGTGTTCATTTAGGCTGATTGTTTCAATTCTCCCACTTTTGCAACACATTTTTCAGCCCTATTGTCACATACGTGACATGCTTCTGTCATTGATTACACCCCACATTGGCCCACATTTGTTACCTTGTTATGTGAATGATTAGAACATTCAGGCTGATTGAGTATTGGCCTGCTCACATTGATTTTTGGTGCCTGTTTGTATGTGGTACATGATAGTTGTTTCCTGTGAAGTTTAAGTGACCAACCATTGATGTGTACATCTGCCTGCAATCACTGTTTTCTTGTACACTGGATGTGTTGCAGTGAGTGGCACATGCGTATTTTGTCACACTATGTAGCATTTTTCATCTCATCATGTCCATCTCACATGGATGGCTGACAGTACTCATTCACTGACATATGGCTGTCAAATGTACCATGGCTATGCTACATGCCATCTGTGTGCTGGCATGTGTCATGTATGTGTATTGGACATGCCACTCACAGGCTAATATGTGATGCCAGTGCTACCCAGCATGCAGCAAATGTGTTGCTTTTCCATCTTGGTGTCATCAGTGTCTGCTTTTTGCCTCCCCTTCCAACTCAGTGACAGTGCATGCATGCCAGGGTTATAGTCATGTGGGACATGTGTAAATCATGTACTGGTTCTCTGGCTTGTCAGGCCTATGTGTGTGCTATGGTGCTAATGCCTGTTTCTATTTTTTGGCTCATGTTTTTGTAGGTGTTGACGCACTTGATGCTGTTGAGGTTGAGGAGATGGTGCAGACCCAGGAGGAATCTCAGGCACGACCAGGCACCAGTGGGGGATGTGGTGTGGTGGTGGGTGAAAACCCAATGTTACTGCAGGCCATACTGTCCAGGGGTGTCTCTGGGTGCATTCAGGTGACCTCTATTCAGGTGCTGAATCAGATGATGACTTATGTGCCGTCGCAGGTGAGTGTTTCTGGCAGGGATTCTGTTCTGTCCAACCTACCTGCACCAGGGTAGAACCCTCTATGGAGATGTTAGTGTTGGTAAGTCCGCCTTTGGCGGTTACGGGTGCAGGGTCAAACTCCACAACATCTGATCCTGTTCCTGGGCCAGCAGATCATAGGGGGAATGCAGTCCTGATCCTCAGGCAGTGGCAGCACAGCAAGGTGCAGATCGCCTTGCCCCGAACAGGTGTGGTACCCGCCGACGCGGTGGCCATACGCCACCAGGCAATACTGTATGGGAAAACTCCATGTATGGTATGGCAACCCAACAGGCAGCATCAGTTGAAATGATGGCTCAGGCAATGGAGAGGGTGGCCACTTCCATTATCCTCCCTGAAAGGCAGATGGAGCAACAACAGCAGGCAACAGACTCCATTTGACAATTACAGAGGGAAAACATGTTGGCGTCCAACGGGGACTAACGGGCGGCACTGGAGACTCTGCGGGAAGCCATTTGTATAGAGTCACAGGGCCACAGGGAAGCCCTGAGGGTAGAACTCCATAATCTCAGGGAGACTCTTGTTGAACTTGAGGCTTCCACAAATTTGAGGACAGAACAGCAGTTGGAGCGGCTCACACGTTCGCTCTCAGCTAAGCTGCAGGCAACTCGGGAGGAGATCCGGGCATCACGGGAGGCCATGCATGCAGAAATGCAGGCAACCCGTCAGGTGCTGCATGGGGGATCTCCGTACTATCATCCCCCAGAACGAGACCTTCCACACCCGCATGCTTGCTGCCATGGAGGACCTTACCAAGGCTTTGCGTGGGATGCCTCCCATAGCGCCACCACCTCCTGATGCAGGAGCAGAGGGTGATGAGAGCGACAGCAGCACTTCTCCCACAGTAGCGTAGAAGTGCAGGCCATGAGCCCATGGAGGTGTTTTGTTTCGCAACATCCACACAGGCGGGTGTTGGTGTGCACCCTGTCCTCAGACCTCCTGGGTGGCCTCCCCTCTGACCCCCCACATGGCCATTTTTGATTTTTCTTTTTTTTAATTTTCTTTTTACAGTGTGTTGCCTTGTGTGGTTCCACTGTGTATTCCGGCTGGGAACATGCAGGCTTGTCCTGTGTTTGGGTTAGATGCTTGGGTTCCTGACACACACACCCCTCCTGCTTCCCATTTCCATGGGCTTGCAAAGGGTGTGACCAAGTGACAGTGACTTACACAGTGACATTGGCCTCTCATGAGCTGTGTGGGCAGTCTGTAGTCATAACTGTGTGGACATCCTTAGTGGGATTTGTTTTTGTATTGAACACTGCATGGTGTATTAATATGTGCTTGTGCATCCATGTCTTCCTCCTTATCCGCAGGTACCTTCTTCATGTCTTCACAAGGCTGTCTCCTTTGCAGATGCAGTTCATGTTGTATGCAGTACACTGACACATTTTCCTGATAGCAATACTCTGAAGTTGAAAGGGGTCGATGTGCTGGCTTATTGAGGTTGTATTACTTACATTACTTTGAGTTTGTACTGTCATATTTTGGCAATGTTTCATGCTGTGTTGCTGTATTGTGTTGCTGGTACGTATTTGGTCATGTGTGCTGTTTGTTATTGATTACTGGGAGCATATTGTCTGTGGCCTGTTTCCATTTGGGACAGTGCACTTTGTGACACTTGTGTCATGTGTTGTGCATTCCTTTGTTTGCTTTCACATTGCAGGACATGCCATGGTGTGTTGGATGGCGGAGATGGGGAGGGGTTGGGTGACATGGCGCTATTTTCATGTTGTATTTTTCAAGGGGGCAGTCATTCATGCAGCTTAAATGTGTGTCTTTTTGTGACACAGCATTGGTTGTCTTTCGGTAGGTAGGGATGCACACAATGTAACACTTCCAGGTGACCAATCTCAGGCTGGTATGGTTGTTACAGTTGACTGTCCCTTATGTCATCATCATCGATTGTCAGCTGGTATGTACCAGGGCTGTGTGCACTCCACAGGGGTGTGATTTTAGGTGAAGTAATTAGCCACCAGCTGCGTACAGGCGCCTCACCATGTGCCCTTTCCCCTCCCATGCGCAGCGGCCGTGCTTGTGGTTGGGGATGTGGGGGCACCACCATGTCCACCGACAGGCCCGGGCGTGTTGCAACGTTGTGCAGGACACATGCTGCCACTATGATCCTGCACACTACTGGGGGCGTGTATAGCAGCTGCCCACCAGAGCGGTCAAGGGAGCGAAAGCGTGACTTGAGCACTCCGAATGTGCGCTCCACTATGCCCCGGGTTGCAATATGGGCTGTGTTGTATCTTACCTCGGGTGGTGTGGTGGGGTTCCGAAGTGGCGTCATCATGTGGGTGTTCAGAGGGTAGGCACTGTCCCCTTGGGAGGTGATGATGGGTATCATTAGTGGGGTTGTGACATTACTCAGTATCTGACATGCATGCATGTGCAGAGGCATTTATACTCACCAAGCAGCCATGTATCGCCATGCCGCCCAGCTTCTAGGTCCCGGTTTAGGGTTGACATTCTGTAAATAAAACTGTCATGGGTGGACCCTGGATAGTTGGCATATACTGAGGTGATGATTCCCTTGGCATCACATACTACCTGCTCGTTGATGAAATGCCAGTGGTTGCGGTGTCTGTAGATTTGCTCAGTTGCCCTGTGAGGACGTAGAGCCACATGGGTGCAGTCAATGGCACCTAGCACTTTGGGGAAGTGTGCCACCCCGTAAAAATCCTGGACGACAGCCTGCCTTTCTGCAGGTGTTCTGGGCAGGTATATGTGCCTGCGGACTGATGGGCGTTCAGTCATGATGGCCAACACCTGGTGCAGGCAGCGTGACTGCGTGGCCTGTGACACCCCCCCCCCCACTATGGCACTTGTCTGCTGAAATGAACCAGTGGCGAAGAAGTGCAGTACATTGAGCACCTTTTTCAAGGGGCTCAGTGCTTGGGAGCACAGGGTAGGTGATGTGAGGTCATCCTCCCACTCCCTCACCAGGTCGAATATTATGTGAGGTGGAAACCTGTACCTCCCATACACCTGGTCATCAGGCATCCCAAAAAGGCGGGTTCTGGGTGTAAATATTCTGGCCCTGACTATCCTCCTCCTGTGTTACGCCCCGTGTTACGCCTACTTTTGTTGTGTGCGCTGCACTATGTGAGCTTTCGCTGTGTGCGTAGCGCACGCTGTTTGAATACGTGTGCGCCAGCGTGCGCCACGCAGGATTTTAGCGCACATCCATGGATTTACACGCGCATGGACTTCCATGAATCGCTGTGCACGGGTTTCGCTGCTATTTTCGTACTTACGCTGCGATTCGCACGCTTTCGCAGAAATTTCCAGCGCACATTAATTCCATGAATCGGCCTGTGAACCTCTTGAATGTTCCTGGTTTACTTCATTAACTTTGTTTTTTGCCTCTGCGACCACATCGCTTGCTAAGAAAGCAGCTCCCTGGACTTCCAATTCTTATTTCTGTTTTGTAGCCAATCTTTCTGATGTGTTGATGGTCAATAACATCAGATCGCGCTACATTTGGTGGAAATCTGGCTCAAGCAAATTTTATATTCCTCATCCTCTAAAAATACAGCAGGGAGAATGTGAACCTGCAAGCCCAGGGGAATCGTGTTGGATTGAAGATATTCTTTCAATAGATGACCGTGGAGTTCCGTCCGGAACCCTTTCTTTTTAGCACATAGTAATGCCTCTGGTGTTATCACGGGTCACTGATTTTCATCTCTGGGATGTTATCAAAAATGGTTGGACCACTGATTGCCTCTAATTTCTGTGCTTCTGTGTAGCTCAACGTATCTGAATCTGCCATGATTGTGTGTATATGGGGATACCCAAGATGGCTGGGAATGGCAAGCAACAATATTTAAAAGAACACACTAATTTTCAAAAAAGACCACAGCAGCCAAGGCTGTGCTAAGTATTATATAAGCACACAAGGGAAAGTGGTCAAGTCTGCATAATGATTTCACTGAGCCGAGAGTCTTCGGCTATCAGACGATACAAAAAGTTCAATTGTCACTAGACATGTACTGACTCTCTTTGCATTTGTTATTCATATGTAGATTGGATACAATATCTTCTGAAAAGATCAATTTGAAAAAGTTTTATTTTTTCAAAACATATTTATCCATTATTTTGTGTATTCATTTTTTCTTTTGTGAACATCAGTCTCACAATAACACAAACATAGCAATCACTAATTAACATTACATGCAAAGCCTAAGTGCTAAGCAGATAGACCTAAAATGTTTTGTAGCAGCAAACCAAGCCATGAAAACATCCGGTCATTTTTCGCTTGTTATTCAAACATACTGAAACTTTATATGCTCACAGTGGACAGGGGCAGAGCTTTCTAACCCGACTTTAAAAAACAAGCATTTGCCAATGCCAACAGTTTGGGCTTTTGTGTAGGCATGGGAAGGCACTTGCCAGGCGATCCTGTAGTGGTATTAACTAGCTATTGATTCTAGCAAGGTGCAAGAACCTGGGCATACTCATACACAAGCCCAAACTGTTGGCTTTGCCAATTATTGTTTATCTTTTTCTGTTTATATAACTCTCATTCCTAGACTTTATGTTCTCTCCCACACATGCTAATAATGTGTCTATCTAGCTCTTTGGCACACATTATTTTACAAACTCTGTTTGCCGCCCATTGTGATGTCTCTTGTTAGGCGGAAACCTGTGCAGTTCCCTCTGGGACCACTGCAAAAGATTTAGGACTACAGGTGTTTGGTAGTAAACCCACTTGGTAGCAGTCTGTACCACACAGATTCACTTGGTAGCTGTGGCTGAGCATTCAGACTTCCCTCAAGAAGAGTTAGACAGTATGTGGAGTATACAACATAGGGCAATTCTTCACAGTAAGACAAGCAAACACGCAACAAGGCTTCAGTGTAAAGATATAAAGGTATTTATTTATAACGACACATCTATAGAAAACACTCTGGCACTATTACGGCAAACACTTCAATTACAATTACTCTACGAAGAAAAAGATCAATCCCCCTAACAATAGTTCGACAAGTCTAGGTTTTACCAGCATCACTTATTTGCAGACAGAGGTGTATGCTTCAACCTAGATGGCACTCTAGTATTCGTTAGGACAGGAGAGAAAAATAAGCAGGTTACGAAATCAACACGGTTCCAATACTGAACGGACAAATGCAAGACAAGAAGACAAGAACCACAATAGATCATAAAGTTCAGAGGCCAGGCCCACTCGGAGAGAGGCGAGTCGATATGTCCCAAAAGTATCTTAGTGGAAATGCGTTCGAGTCTTTGTAGCAAATTGTTATCGGCAGATTGGACCAGTTCAGAACAACACGCTAGAGAAAGCTTGGAGGCGACCCTATGGAGAGGCGAGGATTAAGACACCTCCCTCTATCCGGCAACAAGGGAAGCCAGGCGGACACAGTACCTTGATTGTGGAGAGACCGCTCCGGCGGGGGAAGTTGTTCCTGGTGGTGGGTGCACGTCTGGTCTTTGCCAAGAGAAGAGAGGATCTCGTCGTCGAAGGAAAGTTGAAGATCGTTGCACCACCAGGGAAGAGACCAGCCGCGGAATTCTCTGTCACAAGGCACCACCTTTTGGTCACGGTACAGGGGTAGTGGCTATCCGGTTGCCGAGGTGCTCTGCACGGGCAATTCGACCACTGCGTCCTGAGGCGAAGAAAAAGCAAAAGGGACTGGTTGTTCCCACCAGTCAGTGGAAGGGACTCTCCGGCAGGGAGATCTCCTCTGTCGTCGGGAAGTGGTGAGTCGGTTCAGCAGGGCTCCACCGGAGGTGTCGTCGTTGCAGGTCGGCTCAGCTTTACCCTCGTCGGATTCTTAGGTCCTGTGGCGACTTCTGAAGATCCAGTCCCAAAAGCCCTGCTTTTATGCAGAAAACCCCCATTCATTCAGCCTAGCTGTCAATAAACACACGCTAAGTGGTGAGTGGGGAGGCTCACCACTTGGGCCAATCACACCAGAGTGCGACCGGAGTTGGCAAGGCAACTCAGTCCAGGGTGCCTAAACCCCCTCCCACACCCCTGTCGTAACCCAGACAGAATGGCACCACTTTGGAGGGTCTCTGTACAGAAGCCCACCAAAAGTGGAACAAAGGGCTCGACCTTTGGTTTAGGAGTCACAGAGACGAACACAGAGGCCATTTTAAAAACCGAGTTCTGGCAGAAAATACCATCCGATAGACTTATTTAAGATAAGTAGACTGGTGGTATGTTAGAGACTAACGAGAAAAAGTATCAATCCCTAACAATGGGAAGAATCCCATAGGGTTATATTCGGGGTCGAACATAACAAGTAGTTTCCACTGCCACCAGCCAAAACTCGACGAGGGGGGACGGGACAGTGCCCCCTCGAATAACAGACCCAGGAGTAATCGAATTACCCCTACTAGTACGTCCACAATAGGATGGTTTGTACTAGTTCTGTTAGTAAATTTAGGTCTAGTAAAGCCAATGGTGACTTTACATGCCCGGGGAGACAGTAGTCAGTCCCCGGGTATGGAGTCTAGGATGAGGTCCGCTAGGACGCCCCAGGGTGCGGTGTAACACACATAGCAAAACATATGAGACCCTATGGAGTAAAGGACCCCATAGCCCATAGAACACATTGACATTCAAAGGAATTACACACATTCATGTCCAAGAGTGGGAGAAAAAGAGTCTCACTCTTGGCAGGATGGAAAAAAACAAACTCCAGAAATCCAGCAAAGCTGCTGGGGGACTCACTAGGTTAGGAAATTCAGCCTAAACAGAGAATTCTCCCTAACATCTCTCTCAATCCATCTGTAATGCTGCCTTACATTTTGCTACTCTCACTGTTTCCTTCACTGCTACATAAACATACTACCTTACCGTTTCTATCCTATTGTCTTATGTAATGCTCAGATTCCAGGTTTTCATATCTGCCTTAAGTTTTCATTGTTGGAAAAACGTCTGTGATCTGATTGTGTTGTGTATATGTTCAAGCATTTCTAACTCTGTTGGTGGGGTAGAACTAAAAAATAGCATTACTGGGTTATGAGTGACCTGCATATGCATTGTACATTCCGTGCTCTCCAGCAAAACATGATTTATGCGTATTTCAAAGCACACCCTGTTTCTGAATGTGTGATGCACTTTGAAATTGGTATGTGTCAATTTCAAAGCTTGGCCCCCGTAGTGATCTTTATTATTTGAGGTGCCAGAGGGAGTAGGGCTATATTTTAGCTATTTCCTTAGCCCCCCACCCCCACAGGTAGGTTATCCCTCTGTTACAATACAAGCATTATTTTTTGGATCGATGCAGTACCACTGACAACATACAGAGGTCCTCATAAGAAATCTGAGAGGACCTCTGTATGTTGTGAGTGGTATTGCCCCTCTCCATCTGAGAATTCTCATTATGATGACCTCTGTATGCTCTCAGTGGTACTGCAGATGTCCAAAAATAATACTTGTAAGTCAATGTAATGTTCAGATCAGTGGGTTTTCATCTCTGCCTTACATTTAAATTGTTGGAAAAATGTTTGTGCTCAGAGTGTGTTGTCACGCTGTCGCTCATTCCCCCATTGCCCTGTCGCTCCTTCCCCCCTTGATGTCGCTCTTTCCCCACCTTGATGTCGCTCTTTCCCCCCTTGCTGTCACTCCTCCCCATTGCTCTGTCATTATTTATCCCCTTGCGCTGCCGCTCCGTCCCCCTTGCGCTGCCGCTCCTTCCCCCTTGCGCTGCCGCTCCTTCCCCCTTGCGCTGCCACTCCTTCCCCCTTGTGCTGCCACTCCTTCCCCCTTGCACTGCCGCTCCTTCCCCTTTGCACTGCTGCTTCTTCCCCCTTGTGCTGTCCCACCTCCCCCATGAACTTTTCCTTCCCCCTTTGCGTCTTTCAAGCATTTCTATCCCTCTTGGAAGGATAGAAGTAAAAAATAGCATCACTGGGTCATGAATGACCTGGCTAAGCATTGTGCTTTGCCCTGCTCCCGATCGAAACATGGTTTATGCGCATTTCAAAGCACATCCTGTTTCTGAATTTGGGATGCACTTTGAAATGGGTAGAAATGCTGTTTGTCCTCTTGCTTTGTGCAATTGTATAAAATGTGGGGGGAAAGGGTATGAGAATGTATTCATCTATGACTATGAAGAAAAGTCTGATTTTTTTTTTTTTTTTTGAGGACATCCGCACCAGGCTGAAAATGAGCCCCATCGGGAGCGAAACTGCAATATAGGACCAGGCTATAATTATACATACAACCAACAGATGTTGCTTCTTTGCCCCCTAGTGCTGTTCCTTCTCCTTGTGCTTCCTTCTGCCCCCTGTTGCACTGTCTCTGTTCCCTCACTTGCGCTATCCCCCCCCCCCTTGTACGGTCGCTCTGTCCCTTTTGTGCGGTCGCTCTGTCCCCTCACTTGCGCTATCCCTCCTCCCCCCCCTTGTGCGGTCGCTCTGTCCCTTTTGTGCGGTCGCTCTGTCCCTTTTGTGTGGTCGCCCTGTCCCCTTTGCGCTGTCGCTCCTCCCCCCTTGTGCTATCGCTCCTCCCCCCTGGATATGAACCCGGGACCTCTCGCAGCCCAAGCGAGAATCATACCCCTAGAGGAGCCCCCTGCTGCTGTTGGGTATCTTTTTTGGACTATATATTTAACTTTATGTCAATGTGTTCAGGCAACATTGTTTGTGCTGTGTTAAACTGCGTGTGACGATAATTCCTCAATCTCTACTCTCTCTAGGGTAAGAGTAGTGAGGGGTACTTAATTCTCAGTGCCCTGTGTGGGTACCTCCTTGTTTTCTACATCCCTACCGTGTCAACTCACTTCACGGCAATTTATTTAAAAAAAATGCATTTCTCTCTGTTCCCTTACACCCCGATTTTCAGTACCTCGGAGCATTTACGTATAGTGGTTGGAGATTCGAGCACACAGGGTTGCCCCAGGGGAACTGCGAATCTGAGTATTTTTAACAGGGTGGTTCAGATGGATTTGGGGAAATTACATATGTCCAGTACCGTAATTCAGTACATGGATGATCTATTAATCTGAAACACTTCAGAGGAGCTGTGTCGAGGCTCAATAATGCTCCTCACCCTACTCACACAGAAGGGGTACAAAGTAGACAAATAAAAATTGTAGTATAGTTAGACAGAGGTAGCATATTTGGGCTAATTAAAAACACCTGCAGGAAGAAAGGAGAGAGCCACTGCAGTTCAGAATACGCCTCAGCCAGACACAGTGAAATAGATGCAGCAGTTTTTGGGGCTCTGGATCTTCGATTACTCTAGTTCTCTGAAGCCCTTACTGCAGGGACTAAAGGAAGCACAGAAGGTGAAAGGTCCAATAGAGTGGTCTGAGTAAATGTGCACTCGCTTTCCGAATTCAAGGATGCGATCTGCATGGCTCCGGTCCTGGCGACCCCAAATTACAAGAAGCCATTCTTTCTGCTTTCCCATTCAAATGGGAAGGTGATGACGGTGATACTGACCAAGGAAACATAGCTAGGCCACAAGCCTTTACTGTATAAAGCTGACTCCTGCTTGTGCTCGGTGTACCTCTTGTAGGCCAACAGGATTGTGGAGAGGCTCAATGGGGTCCTTAATCCCCGTTTAGCTAAAATACGTGCAGAGTTAAAATAAAATCATGGTTTACATGCCTCCCAATAGCCCTGTTCTTTTTTTAACGAAACTAGCCAGGGAGTGGCCATCACTTGTTCCCTCAGGAAATTGTGACTGGGCATAGGCTACATACACCTCTCTCGACCTACACATATGACATCAGACGCACACAAGACCGCAGCCGTCCAGGTAGAGGAGTTTAGGAAATACCTTACAGCATTAATGAAATGTGCAAAAATTATATCATCACAGGTTGTGTCTTCTGACCAACAGACAACAGGAGAAAGCGACGAGAATACCGATGATCAGCACAAGACACAGCTTCTCTCCGGGGACCACATCTACAGCTGCACCTTCGTGCGTCGCTGGAACGAGCAGTGTTTCCATGAGCGACCCAGGGTGATCTGTGCAACTCCAGGTGCCGTGAAGGTGGAAGCCCACAAGAGTTGGATCCACCTAAGGGATATCCACAGCATTCCACCTGCACAGGAGCAGGCATAGAAGTTTAAGCACTCCCTAAGGATTCACCGTTCATTTTAGTGTAAAGTGGGGTGCAAATAGAAATCTGGAATTTAAATAATTTTTTTGTATAGGGAAAAGAATGTCTTAGATTGTTAATTGTGTAAAAACTAATATTGTTGTGGTTTTGTTGGTCCTTGGGTCATCATGTTTGAAGATGACAACTAGTATAAAAAGTTGATATTTCAAATAGTCTAGTTTTATGAGGTCGGAGGAGAAAATGTTAAGAGTGAAAAGAAATGTTGATAATGCTTTTGATGATGACCATGATGAATTAGATCCTACAATGAATGCACATGGTTTCGCAGTGGATAACATATGGTATAGCCATATGAGGAAGGTGGGGAGAGAGATTCATAGACTATTGCTATGTCTGCTCTCATGTCCCATGCTTCTGGTGTTCCTAGGGTATTTATCCAGAGTGAGGTAGATATAACAGATGCGCTATGCCTAGTGCACCTAACCCTGTGCAGGGGTTGAGGGCAGTTTAAAGGGCAGTCAATTACAGTATCAATCATACCAAGTGATGATGAGTGTTCAATTGCCAAGTGTACGGAAGAACACACAAATATTAGGTGTGTTCTAAGAGTTCAATTGACATTGGAAGGAGCTATTTTTTCTAAAAATAGATGGGAGCAAGGGGTGAAGAGTTGCAGAGCTTGAGGAATGAGGGGATTCTCAGAAGAAGAGTTGGCACAAATGAGTTCGGGACACTATGGAGAAATCATTTGCAGTCTCTGACGTGGCTCAAGGAGCCAGAAAACCTGTCAAGACACAGAAACCCATTTGTTCTGTTTTAAGGGCAATGGCACAATGCCCATTGGCACAAATGGGAACTGCAGTTGCACGCTTCGCATCACAGATCTGTCTGGAGGTATTGCTGCTTTTCTGGATAATTTCTGGACCTGTGGATTGTATGCATACAGACAGTTGCCTCCAGCCTGGTGAGGTTTGTGCAGTCTCTCTACCCTTCATGTGCCAGTCCTCCTTATCACTGAAGAGCACCTGATTTTGGCCCATCCAATGCCCAACATTACATCTTTGCCCCCTTTGTCCCCTGTGTCCCTTGCATCCCTTTCACCACCTTATATGGACAGGTTAGGGACTATCTTTGACAGCAAAATTCACAAAAAATTACAATGTAGGAGAAGATTAAACTACCTTTCAGCAGCATCATCACAGGCTTTAGCAGACATTCCTGATCGATATCGGCTGTTTGGCCACACCAAGACCACCTTCGGCTCCCTCCTGGCACCTAACGCCCAAGCAGCTGCCAATGCCATATGGCTCCAGGTGACCAGGTATGAACTCTTACTCTTTATGAATGCGTCTGAGTCAGTCATGGAAACAGAGGTTGGGATCACCAATGACTAATGGATCGACTCTGTTCTCGTGGGTGCCTTCTTGGTTGCCTTGCTGCAAAAATCATGTTACCTATTTTCTTTCATCGTTCTTGTCAATTGATCCTGCATTGTTGCTATGCCCACGTACCAACATGTACCAACACTTGCTGCCATGATGACCGTAACCCTGTCCAGGGTTAGGGCCCACCACTACTTCATCCCATATGGTTACCCAAACTGAAGGTGTTTTATGTCCTTCACCAAATTGGCATGCTTGTGTGGAGGAGCAGGTCGATTGAGGCAATGGTTGGGGTGAGTTGGGTTTGTTCGGCGGAGGACTATGCCCATATTCAGACCGGTGTGAGAGATGGTCATGGGGTTGTTCCCCAAGAAGATGATTATGATTTGTTAAAGTATTAACTAAAGGGGGGAATGTTAGGGTGATCAGGAAAGGTGTCATGGGCGCTACTCCCGAGGGGCCAGGACTGGCCCAGCGCCCTCGGAAGCAGACCCGTCTTCCACTACTCCAGACCCAGCAGACCCCTACAGGGGCCCTTTGGACCGTGTCCTGGCACCTTTGGCGCCAGGCTCATGAAGGGTTTCAGTCCCGGCGCCATAGGCGCCGGGCTCATATTGATAAACAGTGTAATAATGCTTGGGTGGACTTACCTGAGACAGACCATGCTGCATATTTACCCAGAACAATCCAGTCTGGTTGAAGTCCCCAGCCATCAGGGCTTGGAGGAACTATTCCCTCCATTCAGGAACGCTTTTCTTACCTGGGTGGAACCGGTGGAAGAACACACACTGGAAGCACTTCTCTGCTATTTAAACCACGCCCGATGGAAAACACGTGCTTCGCGTTATTCTGCAGCAGCAGCAGGACGCTCACCGAGTCGGCTCCTGCATTCCAGGTCCAGAGTCATCTTCAGCTTCCGCGCAGCAACCTGTGGATGAAGAAAGACACAGAACAATACTTACCAGATCCCGGAATCCAGTCACCGGCAAAACCTGCAAAGAATAAACATAAGGTTAGAAAAGTGCAACTCCTCGTAGCCGCGCCCGCATACCTGATCCATCCGTGATTGCAACGGAGCTAACCGCGGCCTTCTCTTCGGCAGCTTCTCTGCACCTGAAAGGCAAAGGACATAATTAAAAAGGGGTTCGGGTGAAGGCAGTCGCATTCATCTTAACTTACCAGTTTTTGCACGCGCAGTAGCGGCCGCATCAACCTCAGCATCCCGGCACCTGAAAAACAGGAAAAAGACATTATTTGAGGTGCCATTAAAAGCGGCCAACGATCATTATACTTACGTGCATCGGCACGTGCAGTGGCAATGGAAAACTACGCCCACAGCATCCCGAGGCCTGAAACAAAGGAAAAGGGACATTATTGAGGTGCCCATCTTTTAAAGCCTAAAGACTACAGTATACTTGCAGGCATCCGCTCGTGCAGTAACGGCGGCATCGCTCTTCGGCATCCCAGCACCAGTGCCACAACTAAGGCCGCAAAAGACTTGAGCCTCAACACTGAACTCATCCAGTGACGTAACTGGAATCCACGCACCCCTGCACCAGGCGCAGGATGGAGAGCTCAGCATTTATACGCCTAAGGTGAGAGCTCGCCGAGACAAGTAGAAAGCTAGGCTGTGGGAGAAACTGGCGATTGGTGGGAGAAGAAATCCCATCAAATGGTGATTAACCCTTTTTCTTCCACCTGCAGAAAACTTACCCTGCAAGTCAGACATTCGATAAGAGGAAGCCCAGTCCTGAGAGTCGTCCGAGCTCTACGCTTCTCAATTGAAGAAACGATAGCAGCCCAGCCGGGATCAGCGCCTCCGTGGGAATCAGGTGAGCGTTACAGAACGCGAAGCCCACCAATAACCTCCTACCCAGGCGCTATGGAAACTTCCGACACAGACCAACTGGCCCAGTTATTAGGGGAATTAAGAGCTGAAGTTCATGCTGCCCGCCAGGAAACGAATGCCCTTAGGAGGGAATTGATAATATCAAAAGAACGAGCTGATGATCTCGACAGACAGGTATTACAGACACAAGCGGGGCAAACCCCGCTACCTAATTCAGGAGGGAGCTATATCCCAGCGGCTTCAGCCAATCCTGTTCAAATCAACCTACCCGGAAATGTGCCATTGGCACCGCCTGAACGCTTCTCTGGTGACCCTAAAAGGTTTGCGGTGTTTATAAATCAATGCCGATTGCACTTTCTTTGTAGACCTGCAGCCTTTCCGACTGACCAGACTAAGGTAGCCTTTGTGCTTTCGTATCTTAGCGGCAGTGCCGCTGATTGGTCGATCCCTCTGGTTACACAGGATGACCCGATCCTTCGTGATTTCCCGACCTTCCAGGCAAATATGGAAATACTTTTTGCAAGGCATTCCCAGGGGCAGGCCCTGGACAACGAACTCCTTTCCCTACGACAGGGCAATCAAGATCTTTTGGCCTACATTGCATCATTCAATAGGCTAATCGTGGAAACCAGATGCCCTGAGGACAAAAGAATCACGCTTTTTCACAGGGGTTTGCGTGGCGAACTCAAAGACGTCCTTTGCCAGGTAGTGAATCCTCCTCAGGATTGTTCAGAGTACATTGATTTGGTGGTCCAATTGGATCAGAGACTACAAAACAGAAAGGCGGATCGATCCAGGTTTGAAACACGAGGGTTCCCTAAGCCTCAAAGTCACACCAAAATAGTTGAAGCCGTCGAACCTATGCAAATTGGGGTTGTAAAGGGTCCCCTAACCCAGAAAGAACGCGACAGGAGACAACAAATGCAACTATGTCTCTATTGTGGAAATTCAGGACATTTTCTTCGAGATTGCCCGGTGAAACCACCTAAGAAGACAGTGGGAGCTTCTGATAAGAGTTCTGAAAAGCCTGAGCCGGGAAACGACCTCGCCCGACAAGTGTAGAGGTCCGCTTGCCGAGCGTAAAACCCAGTTCTTTGACCTCGCAATTCATAATGCCAATGGTCCTCGTAAACCAAGAGCAACCGGATCGTTTGCATGCAATTAAGGCATACATTGATAGCGGAGCAGTGGGAAATTATGTGGACCGCGAATTGGCTTCCAGGATGAACTTACCTCTTTGTCCAAAGGTGGTTAAAGACGTCATTACCACGGTGGATGGGACGGAAATCGCCTCCGGACCAGTGACCCATACCACTATTGAAGTGACGATACTAGGCCAAGACGGGCATCAGGAGGTAATTGTGTTCGACGTGATCAAGGCTCCTCAATTCCAAGTAATTCTAGGGATTCCTTGGTTGGAGAAACACAATCCTCAGATTGATTGGCGAGCAAAGACGATAAAGTTCCCAGAGTGCACACCAACTTGTTATCCACGACCCAACATTGGCCTAGCGTCCGTGACGACTGACGGTCCACAATTACCTCTAGAGTATCGAGAGTTCCAAGATGTTTTTCAAAAGGAACAGGCTAACACCTTGCCACCCCACAGATCATACGATTGTCAGATAGATTTGCTACCCGGTGCAACTCCCCCTTGCAGTAGGATTTACGCCCTTACCGAGCCTGAGAACCTTCATCTGCGACAGTATTTAGACCAGTACCTGGCCAATGGCTTTATCCGTCTGTCGAAGTCCCCTGCATCCTCGGCTCTGTTCTTCGTACCAATAAAGAAGGTGACCTCAGAACCTGTATAGATTATCGTGCTCTGAACCAGATAACAGTAAAAAACTGGTACCCCTTACCTCTGATCCCAGAACTCCTTGACCAGGTAAAAAACGCCTGTATTTATACTAAGCTTGATCTCCGGGGAGCTTATCACTTGGTACGGGTCAAGGAAGGA
The DNA here is from genome assembly GCF_040938575.1 of Ambystoma mexicanum. Classification (NCBI taxonomy): domain Eukaryota; kingdom Metazoa; phylum Chordata; class Amphibia; order Caudata; family Ambystomatidae; genus Ambystoma; species Ambystoma mexicanum. Next base: position 1,141,167,487 of record NC_090921.1, on the reverse strand, counting down.
GATGAATGGAAGACGGCCTTTCGCACTAAGTATGGGCTATTTGAATACCAAGTGATGTCCTTTGGACTATGCAATGCACCGGCCGCCTTCCAATATTTTATGAATGATGTCCTCAGAGAGCTCATTGATGTCTGCGTTGTCGTCTACATAGATGACATTCTTGTGTACTCATCTTCAGAAGCTGACCATCGAAATCATGTTAGGGCGGTCCTTGAAAAACTTCGCCAACATAAACTTTTTGCCAAGCTCGAAAAATGTGTTTTTCATGTCACTGAGGTCGAATTTTTGGGATTTATTCTGACACCCAAAGGAGTCCACATGGACTCGAGAAAAGTAGACGCTATCCTCAAATGGCCGTCTCCTACTTCCGTGAAAGGCGTTCAAAGCATGCTAGGCTTTCCCAATTTTTACCGTAGATTTATTCTAGAGTTTTCACGAGTGTGTACAACCCATCACCGCCCTCTTAAGAAAAAATAAACGCTTTGAATGGTCCGGAGAAGCAGAACAAGCCTTCCAAGAGCTAAAGGCTAAATTCACCTCGGCGCCAATACTGAAACACCCCCACCCGGACCTCCCTTACATCGTTGAAACCGACGCCTCCAGCTTAGCAATGGGAGCAGTCCTATCACAAAGAGATCCAGAGACTAACCAACTGCATCCTGTGGCATTCTGGTCTCGGAAGTTCTCGGCGCCTGAGATCAACTACACCATCACAGACAAAGAGCTTCTAGCGATTAAATCAGCCTTTAAGGCATGGCGGCATTATCTCCTCGGGGCCAGACACACCATCACAGTGATCACCGATCATCGAAATCTGCAGCATCTGAAAACCGCCAAGGCTCAATCCTCCAGACAGCTTCGCTGGGCTCTATTCTTTGCTGAATTTGACTTCGTGATCACTTATCGCCCCGGCAACAAGAACGGCAAAGCGGATGCTCTTTCCCGAATTGGAATGGGAGATAACGTTGCCAATCCAGAACCTGTACCAATAATTCCTGAACAAAGGATCGTGGGTCTGATTTCTTCACAATCCATTGAGGATATTGAAGAAAAAACTAAACAACTTGTAACCTCACCAGACTTACTGAACTGGTTACAAAAAGGAAAAGATTTCACCGTAAGCAATGACTTGACTTATTTCCAAGGACGATTGTTCCTACCACACGCCGATTATCAAAGACAGGTAATCTCCTGCTATCATGATTCATTAATTGAGGGTCACCCTGGCATTGCCAAAACCACAGAAAAGGTGAAGAGACACTTCTGGTGACCTTCGTGGAGAAAAGACATAAATGAATTTGTGATGTCCTGCTGTGTGTGCGCTCAAAACAAGGGTCAGATGAAGAGGCCGGCTGGTCTTCTGCAACCATTAGACATCCCACCGTGTGCCTGGCATACCCTTTCCATGGACCTCATCACAGACTTACCCTCCTGTTCCGGGTTGTGATAAGGAAGACTTCAGGAGACAGGCGGATGCTGAAATAATATTTATTTCTAACGGGTTAAGGGTCCTTAGCAAAACAAAGAATATAGTCCTCTGGTTTCCTTCACCAGTGTTTGGCCCTTCCAGAATAGATTGAGGGAATCCCCAACCTTGTCCTATCTCGTGGTGTCCGGATAGGCCCACCACTCCGGTCTTCCTTCCTCTTCCTCTTCCCTTTCCTGTAAAATGAGAGAACCTCGTTAGTTTTATTTGGCGCGCTTTTATAGGCTTCTTTAGTTTCAAGTCCCCACCAATCGGCATCAGCCTTGCCTGGCTGAAGCCTTATTGGCTGCTGAGGGGTTGTCCCACCTCCCATAAAGGCTGCCATGCCAGCGTGCACCGTTCCCTGCTTCCGGAGTCCATAGAAACGTTTGAGGCGATCACGTGATCGTGATTGCGCTGGATATGGGTGGGTTCTGAGTGCCTTCCAGCCGCGACCCGCTCCGGGGCCGCCGCGGGGCACGCCATGCTGACGGACCGGTCGCTCACTTCCCACGGCGTCATGGAGTGTCTGCGACGTCGTCCCACCCCCTTCGGGGTCGGATTTCCCCACAAGTGAGTGCAGCCGTGATCCGCCGCATCTCTGAGCAGCGGCTCGCTTTCCCTCACCCTCGGCCCCTATGACAGCCGAGAGCGAAGGAACCGACCCGCTGCCTCGGCTCTCAGGGCCCCCGACTACCAGTGCGCCCAACACCCCCGTGGGCGCCGAGGCGCATCCCCACACATCCCCACCCCAGTCCCAGGCCGTTCGGGCCGGGAAGCACACCTAGACAGGTAGTCGGCCACCAGCTGAAACCTGGCCGGTTTGTGTAACGTGAGGAAGTCATAAGGCTGGAGGGAGAGGAACCAGCAGAGCACTCTCTGGTTGGTGTCTTTATGTCGCGCAAGCCATTGCAAGGGAGCGTGGTCAGTGTACAAGGTGAACCGGCGGCCCAACAGGTAGTATTTGAGGGAATCGATGGCCCATCGATGGCCAGACATTCTTTCTCTATGGTGGAATAGGCAGCCTCATGAGGCAGTAGCTTCCGGCTGACAAAGCATACAGTACGCAGGTCGCCCCCCCGGTCTTGTGAGAGTACAGCGCCCAAACCCTGGTTCGAGGTGCCTGTTTGTAGATAGAAATGTCCTTGGAAGTCCGGGCAACAAAGTACAGGATTCGATGAAATCCTATGTTTCAGGAGTTCTATGGCGTTCAGGGCGCTCTGGTTGTTGGTCAGGTTTGGAACACCTTTGATCCTCAAAGCATCGGTCAAGGGGGCGGCCACCGAGGAGAAATCGGGTATGAACCTCCTGTAATACCCAACGAGCCCCAGGAACGCTCGGATCTGTTTTCTGTTGGTGGGAGTCGGGATATCGTGTATAGCCTGAGTTTTGGATAGTTGTGGTTTCAGGATACCCCCACCCACTACGTGCCCCAGATATTTGGTTTCATGGGTTCCGATCGTATTTTTGTATTTTGTATTTTGTATTTATTTGTAATGCGCACCTAACCCGAAGGTAGCCAGGCGCAGAGGCATTAAGAGGGTTGCAAAGCTTCGTTACATAGGCGTGGCGAGGTCCAGCTAGGGTTACATTGCCGGAAATGTCACGCCAAGTCAGAGGTTAGAGCATGTACAATAAAGGCAGTACTATAAACATATTTACAATTAATGCGTAGGTGACGAACATAACATGTGCATTAGGGCAGTACTATAAACAAATTTACATTCAGTGATGCGCCACATAGTAGAGGCACATCTGGGTCTCTAGGAGTCATTGTGAGTCGAGGGATTTGAGCCAGTTGATGGTCCTAGCTCTAAACTGGTGGTAAGGTAGGTCCTCCCTGCACGACGGAGGGAGGGAGTTCCAGTATTGTGCTGCTTTTACTGGAAAGCTGTTACCCCCAGATGTGATACGTTTAAACCTGGGCACCAGTAGAAGGTTGGAATTTGCCGTTCTCATGGGGCGGGAGAGGGTGGGTCTGGTAAATCTAGCGATGAGGTATTGGGGGGCTGCTTGGTGGAGGCATTTGTGAATCAAAGACACTGATTTAAGGAATATCTTGTCCATAGTGGATAGCCAATTAGCGGTTCTTCTGGAATCTGAGATGTGGGCTTTCTTCGGGATGCTAAGGGCCGCTCTTAGGGCATTGTTCTGGAGAATTTGGATTTTGTTGGAGATGTATTTATTACAGCCTACATATAAGGCGTTGCAATAGTCCAACTTGGACAGGATCAGTGCCCTGGCCAAGGTGGTGCAGTTGGTGGGGGAGAGAAAGGGTTTGGCTGCCCTGATAAGTTTGCAAGTGTAAGAAGTGGAGGAGGCCAATGCGTTCACTTGTTTGTTGAAGGTAAGGGTGGAATCTAGATAGAATCCGAGGGTTTTAACCTCCTTAGCTACCATGATTTTATTGTTGTCGATTATGAATGAGGAGTATTTGTGGCCCAATTTGTTAAGGAGGTGTGAGGAGCCTAGAATGAGAAGTTCCGTCTTGTCATCATTCAGGCATAGTCCGTGTGCGGCCATCCATGCCTGGATGATGAGGTACACTTTATTAACGAAGGCCAAATCCTTGTCATAATCCCCCGATAACGGGATGAGGATCTGGGTATCATCAGCATAGTTAGTGTAGGTGATACCCAGATCGTCTAGATCATCGAAAAGGGGCTTCGTAAAAATTTTATAAAGTGTAGGGGAGACGCACGATCCTTGCGGTACACCGCATGTGATCGGGATAGGGTCGGCTGATGCTATTAATGAGAAGACTCTCATTGTGCGGTTGTTGAGGAAGGATTGGATCCAGTTAGTGGCATCTTGAGAGAAATGGGCAGCTATTTGTAGGTGGTTGCACAAGATTTCATGATCGACCAGATCGAAGGCCGCACAGAGATCAAGGAGAAGCAATAGTGCTGTCTTCCCCTGGTCTTTCAGCTCATCTATCTGTGCCTTGAGATCTATGAGTGCGGTCTCTGTTCCGTGTTGTGGCCTGAAGCCTGATTGACGGACGCCTAGGAGTTGGAAGTGCTCAAGGTGGTGTTGGATCTGTTGGTATGCTATTTTATCGATGATTTTGAGGAGGAAAGGTACTGTGGTAATGGGGCGGTAGTTGGTGGGGGTGGATGGGTCCAGATTCGGTTTTTTGAGCAGAGGGAGGACCCAAGACTGTTTTAAGTTGTTAGGTACGGTGCCTGACGTGAAGGACGCATTTATTAGCTTGGTGATAAAAGGTGCGAGATCACGGGCAGCATCCTTAATTAGTTGAGCGGGGCATAATTCTCCATGGCAGTTTGAGGGTTTGAGGGTGAGAATAGTATTCTCAACTTCTTTGGTGGATACTTTGTGGAAGTAGAAGGATGGGTTAATCGCTAGGGGAGGGATTGAGACGGGTAAACCTTTTTGTGGGAGGCGGTACTCTGTTTGGTGGAGGAGAGTAGAGATTCTTTTTTAGTGCTTATTTTAGTCTTAAGGGATGAGATTTTGTTCGCTAGGGCATTTTGAATGCCTGTGCACCAATTTTTATCTTTAATACACAAGTCAGGTATTTGAATCGGGGATTCGATCTCTTTAAGTATTGTGAAAAGCTCTGTGGTGTTAGATTTGGCTTGTGAGATCCGCGTGCTGAATGACGATTGTTTAGCCAGTATAATTTCTTTTTTATATTGGGAGGCTAGGCTACTCAAGTTTTTTTTGTTTTTTTCTGAGGGGGAAGCTCGCCAGATTTTCTCACATCGTCGCTTTTCTTGTCTGAGGGCTTTGAGATGAGGCGAGAACCAGGAGTTAATGTGTTTCCGGGGTTTGCTCTTTTTTAGCTTCAAAGGGGCTATAGTGTCGAGGGATGAGAGCATGATTTTATTATAGATATCCACCATCGTGAGTGGATCAGTGTGGTCCGGGATGGCATTCAAGGTAGGTGTGATAAGCGGGATCAGGTTTTCCAAGGTGATGTTTTTTTTGTTACGGGATTGGATGGGTGGAGCTATAGTGCTGGCTTGTGCTGGGGTTGTCTTTAGGGTAAACGAGATCAGATGGTGGTCTGTCCAAGGCTGTGGGAGTATGGCAGAGACCAGGACTGGGCAGTTGTGCACAGCTAGCCAATCCAGAGTTCTCCCTTTGATGTGGGTAGGTTCGGTAATCAACTGGGTGAAGCCCAGTTCCTCTAGGGCATGGGTGCACAACATACGGCCCGCGGGCCAGTTGCGGCCCGCCATGCTCTTTTGTCCGGCCCGCGAGGCACAAAGACTCCCCGGCCGAACAAAACACTGGCCGTCATTGGCTCAGCACACATGCACCACGTTGCTCCTACGAGCCACGTAGTGTGTGTGTGCTGACCCAATGGAGGGCCAGCACTACGGCTGGCGTGGTCCATAAGGCTTGATGCCGGAAGGTATTTCAGCCTTGGACCACGCCAGCCGTAGTACGATTCCAGCGTTCCTGCCGCTTACCTTCCAGTTCCAGCACGTCTCCGGTAAGTGCTCTGTTTGTGTGTCGGGTCTGTTTTACTTTGTTTGTGTGTGTATGTTGCGATGGGGGGGGGGGGGTCGGATGTGTATGAATGTTGGAATTTTAATGTATTTTATGTGTATGTTGAGATTCGGGGTGGGGGGGTGTCGGATGTGTATGAATGTTGGAATTTTAATGTATTTTGTGTGTATGTTGAGATGCGGGGGTGGGGGGGTGTGGGGGTGTCGGATGTGTATGAATGTTGGAATTTTAATGTATTTTGTGTGTATGTTGAGATGCGGGGGTGTGGGGGTGTCGGATGTGTATGAATGTTGGAATTTCAATGTATTTTATGTGTATGTTGAGATTCGGGGTGGGGGGGTGTCGGATGTGTATGAATGTTGGGATTTTAATGTATTTTGTGTGTATGTTGAGATGCGGGGGTGTGGGGGTGTCGGATGTGTATGAATGTTGGGATTTTAATGTATTTTGAGTGTATGTTGAGATTCGGGGTGGGGGGGTGTCGGATGTGTATGAATGTTTTGATTTCAATGTGTTTTGAGTGTATGTTGAGATGCGGGGGTGGGGGGGTGGGGGGTGTCGGATGTGTATGAATGTTGGGATTTTAATGTATTTTGTGTGTATGTTGAGATGCGGGGGTGTGGGGGTGTCGGATGTGTATGAATGTTGGGATTTTAATGTATTTTGAGTGTATGTTGAGATTCGGGGTGGGGGGGTGTCGGATGTGTATGAATGTTTTGATTTGAATGTGTTTTGAGTGTATGTTGAGATGCGGGGGTGGGGGGGTGTGGGGGTGTCGGGTGTGTATGAATGTTGGAATTTTAATGTATTTTGTGTGTATGTTGAGATGCGGGGGTGGGGGTGTGTGGGGGTGTCGGATGTGTATGAATGTTGGAATTTCAATGTATTTTGAGTGTATGTTGAGATGCGGGGGTGGGGGAGTGTGGGGGTGTCGGATGTGTATGAATGTTGGCATTTCAATGTATTTTGAGTGTATGTTGAGATGCGGGGGTGGGGGGGTGTGGGGGTGTCGGATGTGTATGAATGTTGGAATTTCAATGTATTTTGAGTGTATGTTGAGATGCGGGGGTGGGGGGTGTCGGATGTGTATGAATGTTTGTTTTTGAGTGTTTGTGTTGTGTATGTTGAGATGCGGGGGTGGGGGGTGTGTCGGATGTGTATGAATGTATTTGAATGTATTTTGTGTGCATGTTGAGATGCGGGGGTGGGGGGTGTGTCGGATGTGTATGAATGTTTGTATTTGAATGTTTTTTGTGTGCTGAGTTGGGGGGTGGGGGTTCGGGTCTGTATGGGTGCATGTTTGTGTGTGTGCTGAGTTGGGGGTGGGGGATTCGGGTCTGTGTGTGTGCTGATTTGGGGGGTGGGGGGTTCGGGTCTGTAAGGGTGCATGTGTGTGTGCTGCGTTGGGGGGCGGGGGTTCGGGTCTGTATGGGTGCATGGTGTATGCTTGAGAGTGTGCTGAGTTGGGGGGCAGGGGGGTTCGGGTCTGTATGGGTGCATGCTTGAGAATGTGTGTGCTGCGTTGGGGGGTGGGGGGGTTCGGGTCTGTATGGGTGCATGCTTGAGAGTGTGTGCTGAGTTGGGCGGGGGGTTCAGGTCTGTATGGGTGCATGCTTGAGAGTGTGCTGAGTTGGGGGGCAGGGGGGGTTCGGGTCTGTATGGGTGCATGCTTGAGAATGTGTGTGCTGCGTTGGGGGCGGGGGGTTCGGGTCTGTATGGGTGCATGCTTGAGAGTGTGTTTGGGGTATAGTGTTTGGTTGGGGGTGAGGGGGCCATGGGGCATAGTGTTTGGTTTGGGTGAGGGGGCCATGGGGCATAGTGTTTGGTTGGGGGTGAGGGATAGGGGGCATAGTGTTTGCTTGGTGGGTGAGGGGCAGGGGGCATAGTGTTTGCTTGGTGAGGGACAGGGGGCATAGTGTTTGCTTGGTGGGTGAGGGACAGGGGGCATAGTGTTTTCTTGGTGGGTGAGGGACAGGGGGCATAGTGTTTGCTTGGTGGGTGAGGGACAGGGGGCATAGTGTTAAGTTGGGGGTGGGAGCCATGGGGCATAGTGTTTGGTTGGGGGGTGAGGGACAGGGGACATAGTGTTTGGTTGGGGGGTGAGGGACAGGGGGCATAGTGTTTGCTTGGGGGGTGAGGGACAGGAGGCATAGTGTTTGGTTGGGGGTGAGGGACAGGGGGCATAGTGTTTGCTTGGTGGGTGAGGGACAGGGGGCATAGTGTTAAGTTGGGGGTGGGAGCCATGGGGCATAGTGTTTGGTTGGGGGTGAGGGACAGGGGGCATAGTGTTTGCTTGGGAGGGACAAGGGGCATAGTGTTTGCTTGGGGGTGAGGGGGCCATGGGGCATAGTGTTTGGTTGGGGGTGAGGGATAGGGGGCATAGTGTTTGCATGAGGCGTGGGGGCCATGGGGCATAGTATTTGGTTGGGGGTGAGGGGGGCCATGGGGCATAGTGTTTGCATGAGGCGTGGGGGCCATGGGGCATAGTGTTTGGTTGGGGGTGGGAGCCATGGGGCATAGTGTTTACTTGGGGGTGAGGGGGCCATGGGGCATAGTGTTTGCTTAGGGGTGAGGGACAGGGGGCATAGTGTTTGCTTGGCGGGTGAGGGCCATGGGGCATAGTGTTGCACTCCATGAGTGAACTCAATAATAAAGCTAAAACAGGCACAGTTAGGAGATGTACATCCTTTGCTTTTTTGAGGAAACCTGACTCAACGAAGGCCATACTCCTCTTGGGCAACCCAAACAGCAAACTATAGCAGTCCAAAATAACGGAATGTCAAATCAATGGTCAATAAAATATATATAATTTAATTAAACAGACTATATACAATAACTAAATCGAAATAAATTATAACAATGAAAAATGTGTAGTACAAAATGTAAGTTTGAAATGCAATAAAAATCGTTACCCCTCAAAAACATATTCTTTTACCATGTGTTTAATACAAATTGGGGGTTGAAAAAGCCTCCTGACATGTCCCGCCTACCGCCCCGCCCACTTTTACTTTTCGGCCCACTATAGCCCTCATGTAAGGTACTTTCGGCCCTCTGTCAAAATCAGTTGTGCACCCCTGCTCTAGGGTATTGTTAATAGTGCTAGCATTGGCGTCTGCAGGGTCGCTAAAACCAAGGTTAAAGTCTCCTAGTAGGATGCGTTGTGAGGAGTTTTTGAGGTTGTTTGATACGATGTTTGTGAGGTCTTCTTCGAATGATCCTAAGGGGCCCGGTGGTCGGTAGATAAGGTGAATGGAAATGGATTGAGTGCTAGAGAGGGTTAACTTAGCTGTAAGAGATTCACAAGAGCTAGCATTGATAGGAGATTCAATTGTGATAGTAAATTTAGTTTTGGCTATAATGGCAAGACCTCCACCTCTAGAGGTGGTGCGATCAAGTCTTAATAGCGTGTAGTCGTCTGGGACTGCTAACATAATTGCAGGGCCTGCCGTGGGGTGAAGCCAGGATTCGGTAACTGCTAAGAAGTCCAGGTCTTCATTATGTAGCAGGTCAGCAATGTCTGATGCGTGGGCTACCATGGAACGTGCATTTATTAATGCACCCTTGGTCCCTGGGTCTGTTAGGTTAGGGGGTGGTGGCATAACATCGTGCGTGCTTTTCTGGTCACGGATGGGCTCACGGTGGAGTCTGCTATTCAGTTGAAGGGGGTGTAGAGATGGATTCCTGGTCACCGTATTGTGGGCTAGTTTGGACAGTGGGTCATAGAGTCTTGCGAGCCTGTCGCGTAATCTACGGTTTCTTGCGAGAACAGGGCAAGGTGTGGAATTCATTTCAGTTGATAGGTGTGGGATGTATGCAGGCTCAGGTATAGAAAGGTTGGATAGCATGGTTAGGTGTTGGCTATTCAAGATGTATAATGTTAATCTTAGTAACACTGTGTAGAGAGTGTGGATATACATTGTTGTGTTGGGCAGGGTAGACTGGTGCGATGTGATAATGTCTGGTAGCGTGGGTCAGTTCACACAGTCCAGGCACAAAGGTAAGGTCACAGGCACAGTGTGGGGGCAGTGAGTCACTTGGATTCAGTTTTTACAGTCGCGGTACGAATGCAGCGGTCGCTTGCAGCAGATTGAAGGCGAGAGGTCATTTAGAATCGTTTTTAACAATCAAGCACTTCAATTCAGTTAACAAACAAGTATAAAGCATAGTTCACTATCAGGGTGTGAAGGCAAGGTCATCTAGATTCAATTTAGACAGTCACGGCGCAAAGGTTCAGTTAGCAAACAGGTATAGAGCATTTAGATTTGATTTAGGCAGTCAAGGCACAAGAACCTAAGTGTCTGGGGTGCATAGTCAATGAGACACCTAGATACAAGTTTTTCGCAGTCAGGCACAAAGCATAGATCACTAACAGGGTGCGAAGGCAGAGGGACATATAGAAGCGGTTTAGACAATCAGATGCCAAAGCATTTTGATAATCAAGGCACAAGGGCATAGGTCTCTGGCGTGGTGCAAAAGCAGTAGGGCATCTGGAATCAAGTGTTAGCAAGTTGCCATAGAGCATAGGTCACTAGCAGGGTGCATAAGCAATAGGGCATCTAAATTCAGTTTCGCCATCTAAGTGTGAAGCATGGGTAACTTAGTAAGGTATAGAGGCTGAGGAACCACTAGATTCAATTTTAACAATCGGGACAAAGAGGCATTGGTTGCACTAGTGAGGTGCATAGGTGATGGGTCACTTGAGTTCAATATGTAGCAGTCAGGCACCCAGGCGTAGGACGCTAGCGGGTGCGGTGACAGTGGGTCCTAAAATCAAATTTAACAATCGGGACCCCTAGGCATAGATCGCAGGGAGTATAAGAGCATCGCAGGATCGTTACAAGGCAACAATCGATGGGGGCGTGTTCAAAGGGATACAGATATTCAAGATACAGTTGCTGTGCAGCTCAGGCAATAGGCAAGGTCTCTGTGCAAACGTGCAGTAGGGGAAAGTTGGCCCCTGTGTTAGGGCAGCGGCTGGGCCTTGGAGAGTGTTTACCTTGTATAAGATGGGCCAGGGGGGCTGGCACACGGTCCTCACGGCTCCAAACAGGCTCGAAACAGGAGTCAGCCTTGCCTCCGTGGGCCTTGGGACGAGGGGGCCGGCTTCGCCTGCCGGCGCCCAATGGCTGAGTAGGTAGGCCAGTAGGCCAATCAGAGGCTGCTTGGGCAGATCAGGTGGAATGGGCAGCGAGCGTCGGGTGGACGGCCATCTTCAGGAGGACGGGTACCTCGTGTATCCCAATGGCGGCAGGGACCACGAACAGTGTCCCAGGGCGAAGAACGTGCAGACAAAGCACAACGCGTTACAAACGAAGCGCCTGTAGCAAAAACGGGGTCAAATGGGAAGCTCTGGTGACGATGCGCGGACGACCTCGGCGCTCACCAGGAGGCATGTAAAATACGGAAAAGCATGTCAGAGTCCTCCATGGGTCCTCTGCTCCTGCAGGGGCCGTCGCCTGGAGCTCCTGCTCCGTCGGTGTGTGGTGGGGGACTACGGCAGGCTCGAAACAGGAGTCAGCCTTGCCTCCGTGGGCCTTGCTCTTTTCGTGCTCTTTTTCGGGTTTATATGCCAACCAGCCCTATGCAGATCGGCCACCACCAGTTCCAAATGGTTCAGATGGGCTTCCCAGGACTTGCTATACACCACAATGTCATCCAGATAAGCGGCCGCATATCCGTCATGTGGTCGTAAGATGATATCCATTAGTCTTTGGAACGTGGCAGGGGCGCCGTGTAGTCCAAAGGGTAGAACCTTGTATTGATAGAGTCCCCTTGGTGTGGAAAAGGCGGTTTTCTCCTTGTCCCAGGAATGCAAGGGGATTTGCCAATATCTCTTGGTTAAATCTAGGGTGCTTAGAAAGAGGGCTGCTCCGAGGCCTTCCAAGAGTTCGTCCATCCGCGGCATAGGATACGCTTCGTATTGGGAAATCGTGTTTAGTTGTCTGTAGTCCATACAGAAGCGGACGGACCCGTCCGGCTTGGGAACCAGCACTATGGGAGATGACCATACACTGTTGGATGGCTCAATGATATCCATCCGCAGCATTTCGTCGACTTCCGAACTGATAACTCTTCGCCTGGCTTCGGGGATTCGATATGGTCTGAGCCTTATGGTTTGTCCTGGCTCTGTGTTGATCTCGTGTTCAGTATACTGGTCTGACCGGGTAACGTAGAAAAGGCATCGGCGTAGGGGAATAACTTGTCCACGATGTCTGATTTCATTCTCGGGGAGAGGACGTCACCCCAATTGATGGCTTCGAGGGTATCGGGAACGGTGTTCACGGTTTCCTCTGATTCTGGTACCACGGGTTCTGCAAAGGCGCCCAGACTCGGCACATTACACTCCTTCAGAAGGTTGATGTGATATATTTTGTTGGTTGTGGTCCTATCAGGTTGATGCACCCGATACGTCACCGGGCTGAGCACGTCCGTGATTTTGTATGGCCCCCTCCATCTGGCCAATAGTTTGTTTGCAGATGTAGGTAGGAGTACTAGTACTTGGTCTCCAGGTTTGAAGGTCCTCATTCGGCTACCCTTATTATAGTTCTTCTCTTGGGTCATTTGAGCCTGGCTGAGGTTGGCTTCGGCCAAGGTACGCAGAGCCGTCAGATGGGTCTTTAGCTCCTCTGTATATTCAGTGAGTGATACTTCCTCGCTGGCTTCCCATTCTTCCTTAACCAGATCCAATATCGTCCGGGCTTGTCTTCCGAATAGAAGTTCGAATGGGGAGAAACCAGTGGATGATTGGGGTGTATCCCTTAACACCATCAACACCAGAGGCAACACCCGATCCCAGTTCTTAGCGTCCGGCCCGGTCACCCTTCTCAGCATTTTCTTGATGGTCTGGTTATACCGTTCGACCAGTCCATCTGTCTGGGGATGGTATACTGAGGTTCTCATTTGTTTAATCTGGAGATGTTCACACACTTGCCGTAGAAGGACGGACATGAAATTCGTACCCTGGTCTGTAATTATTTCCGAAGGCAACCCCACTCGTGCAAAAAACCGGAATAAGCTGATCACACAGGACTCTGGCGGATGTTGCCTTTAGGGGAAACGCTTCCGGGTATCGGGTGACATAGTCGACGATCACTAACAGATATCTATACCCCCTGCTAGCAGGTTCCAAAGGACCGACGATATCCATGCCGATTCTCTGGAAGGGAACCGCTATGAGAGGCATTTTCTGTAGGGGCGCTTTTGCTGGTAGAATACCGCTGGTCAATTGGCATGTAGGGCAGTTTTTACAGAACTGCGCCACTTCCCCGTAGATACCCGGCCAGTAAAATTGCTTCAATAGGTTCTGCTGAGTCTTGAGGGAAGCCATATGACCGACCACAAGGATGGTTGTGTGCCAGTTGTACAACTATGGCACGATGTTTCCTTGGTAGCACCAATTGGTCTTTAGCGACCTCATCCTCGCCCTTATATCTTCGATATAGCAGACCCCGGCGTAGTAGGAACCCTGGTCCCTTACTTAGATCGGGTTCCCCTTCTTGTGTTGCCCTTTCTCGTGCTACCCGTAGAGTCGGGTCAGTTAGGGTCTCCCCCCTAATGGTGTCTTCATTTTCCTCCAGACTCCAGTCGATGGGTCTGGTCATGTAACTAGCCTGACACCATTCCATCCGGGTTCGTCTTTTCCTTCCTGGCAAAGGGGTCAGGGAAGCGGAGTCCGACGTTGGGGTGTCGGAACCGCGCGGAATCTTTTTCTTTTCCTCCAGGGCATTCATGGCCTGTTCAAATCCAGGCAGATCGGTCCCTATAACTACCGGGGCAGGCAGACACGGCAGGACGGCAGCCCTTAAAGGAGTGGTTGTGTCATTTAGTTCTACCACCACATTCTTCATGGGATAACACTTCACGTCCCCATGGATACATCTAATGGGTACTGTTCTATTAGATAAATAGGGAGTGTTACTCACGGTTGGTGAAATGGCGGTCTGTCGGCTGCTGCTGTCAAGAAGAGCGCGCAATGGTCTGCCGTCCACCCGGATGTCCACCACATAGGGACCCGGGATGCTTTCCTCCGATCCAGGGCTCAGGTATCCGATGTCCATCGGTTCGGCTGGTCTCCTTCTGGGGCAGAACCTGGCTATATGGCCCCATTCGTTGCACTCGTAGCACTGCGGTTGCTTATATCCTGGTGCTGCCAATGGGTGTTTTTCCTCACCTCCCGGTTTCTTGTCTTCCGGTTTCCGGGAGATGTCGACGTGTCTCCATCTCGTGGGTAGGGTTCTGCCACCCCTGAATGCAAGGGAGTCAGATATCGGGATAGCAATCCGGGCTGTTACTCCAGTTGGCTGCATCTTGTGGTGACCCGCCTTCTGGTATGCTGAGGCGATATCTACTGCCTCGGTCAAGTGGGCCGGTGGTGCTGTCTAACCCACCTCTGCATTTGTCCCGGTAGGGCTTCGATAAATTGCTCCAGGATGATCTTATCGAGGATGGGTTGATTCGCTGGGGTGGGAGGTAGCAGCCATTTCTCGACCAAATCTTTTATACGATAGTACAATTGGCGCAGGCTTTCTCCCATCCTGAGTTGGGCCTCTCTTAGCTGTATCCGGTAAGCCTCTTCGTCTAGGCCTAGACGGTCCAGGACGGCGGCCTTGATTTCTCCGTAAGGGGTGCTACCGTTGGGGTTTACCGCCTGATAGGCACCCTGCATCACCCCGGATAGCAGGGGGGCGACATATTGTCCCCAGCGGTCCGGAGGCCATTGCGCATTCCTGGCGATCCTCTCGAAACTAGTGAAAAAGAAGGCAGGGTCTTCCCCCTCCTTATATTTCTGGAGTAGAGCTGATGGCACCAATGGTTGGTTCCTGGTGTTGGCCACCACATCAGTGAGACGGGCTATGGTCTCATGTTGTTTATCCTGGGCCGTGGTTTGTATAGTTCCCTGCAGCTGGATGGCCTGCTGGAAAGCTTGTCTATCGGCAGCCGCCTGTTGGGTTTGCAGCTGTATTAATTGTTGTAGCTGCTGCTGCCCCTCTGATAGTGTTTTGATCAGTGCCTCCATGACGTTGTCGCAATCCCACCTTCGTCGCCAGTGTGATAAGGAAGACTTCAGGAGACAGGCGGATGCTGAAATAATATTTATTTCTAACGGGTTAAGGGTCCTTAGCAAAACAAAGAATATAGTCCTCTGGTTTCCTTCACCAGTGTTTGGCCCTTCCAGAATATATTGAGGCAATCCCCAACCTTGTCCTATCTCGTGGTGTCCGGATAGGCCCACCACTCCGGTCTTCCTTCCTCTTCCTCTTCCTCTTCCCTTTCCTGTAAAATGAGAGAACCTTGTTAGTTTTATTTGGCGCACTTTTATAGGCTTCTTTAGTTTCAAGTCCCCACCAATCGGCATCAGCCTTGCCTGGCTGAAGCCTTATTGGCTGCTGAGGGGTTGTCCCGCCTTCCATAAAGGCTGCCATGCCAGCGTGCACCGTTCCCTGCTTCTGGAGTCCAGAGAAACGTTTGAGGCGAACACGTGATCGTGATGCGCTGGATATGGGCAGGTTCTGGGTGCCTTCCAGCCGCGACCCGTTCCGGGGCCGCCGCGGGGCACGCCATGATGACGGACCGGTCGCTCACTTCCCACGGCGTCATGGAGTGTCTGCGCCGTCGTCCCACCCCCTTCTGGGTCGGGTTTCCCCACAGGTGAGTGCAGCCGTGATCCGCCGCATCTCTGAGCAGCGGCTCGCGTTCCCTCACCCTCGGTGCCTATGACAGCCGAGAGCGAAGGAACCGACCCGCTGCCTCGGCTCTCAGGGCCCCCGACCACCGGTGTGCTCAACACCCCCGTGGGCGCCGAGGCGCATCCCCACACGGGTACAACACCATTCTTGTTATTGTGGACCTGTTTTCTAAAATGGCCCACTTCATTCCGCTAAAAGGCTTACCTTCAGCATCAGTCCTAGCCAAAGTATTTCTTGAAAACATCGTCCGGCTACACGGCTTCCCGTCAGTACTAATCTCAGATAGGGGGAGCCAGTTTATTTCCCACTTTTGGCGTAGCTGTTGTCGATTAGCTCAAAACGATGTAAGACTTTCGACCAGCCATCATCCCCAGACCGACGGGCAAACCGAGAGAACAAACCAGACTCTCGAGCAATATTTACGATGCATGCTACAACAGTCGGAGAGTAACTGGAAGGACATTGTTTGGATAGCTGAATATGCTTACAACAATTCAGTTCATTTGGGTACCGGGAAGAGTCCCTTCTACATCTTGTATGGGATTCATCCTCGAACCTCCAACCTTGATCCACCTCAAGATCTTGGTACACCCGCCGTGGATCAATTTCACACCGTTTTTACCCAAGCTTTTAAGGAAGCGACTGCACATCTACAACAAGCTAAAGAGAGGTACAAAAAAGGAGCAGATCAACACCGAAGCAATGCCCCTCAACACCAGGTTGGGGATCAAGTCTGGCTGTCCACCAAACATTTATCGCTTTAAGGGCCTCGCACCTTCAACCCCAAATACCTGGGACCATATCCAATTACGGCCATAATTAATCCAGTGGCCGTCAAATTAGAATTGCCAACCCATATGAGAATACATCCTGTATTTCACATATCTCTTTTGAAACCCATGCAACCTGGAACCAGATTGACCAATCCTCCAGAACCCATTCAAGTGAATGGGGAGCCCGAATTTGAAGTAAAAGACATTTTGGACTCTAAAATCATCAGATCGAAGCTATTCTACCTAATCGACTGGAAAGGCTACGGGCCTCAGGAAAGGTCATGGGAACCCTATGACCACGTCCATGCTCCTCGTCTAGTCCAGAAATTTCACCGAACCTTTCCCGATAAACCAAAACCCCCGGGGAGGACAAGTTTGGGAGGGGCCTTGAGGGGGGGTGCTGTCATGGGCGCTACTCCCGAGGGGCCAGGACTGGCCCAGCGCCCTCGGAAGCAGACCCGTCTTCCACTACTCCGGACCCAGCAGACCCCTACAGGGGCCCTTTGGACCGTGTCCTGGCGCCTTTGGCGCCAGGCTCATGAAGGGTTTCAGTCCCGGCGCCATAGGCGCCGGGCTCATATTGATAAACAGTGTAATAATGCTTGGGTGGACTTACCTGAGGCAGACCATGCTGCATATTTACCCAGAACAATCCAGTCTGGTTGAAGTCCCCAGCCATCAGGGCTGGGAGGAACTATTCCCTCCATTCAGGAACTCTTTTCTTACCTGGGTAGAACCGGTCGAAGAACACACACTGGAAGCACTTCTCTGCTATTTAAACCACGCCCGATGGAAAACACGTGCTTCGCGTTATTCTGCAGCAGCAGCAGGACGCTCACCGAGTCGGCTCCTGCATTCCAGGTCCAGAGTCATCTTCAGCTTCCGCGCAGCAACCTGTGGATGAAGAAAGACACAGAACAATACTTACCAGATCCCGGAATCCAGTCACCGGCAAAACCTGCAAAGAATAAACATAAGGTTAGAAAAGTGCAACTCGCTTGCAGCCGCGCCCGCTTACCTGATCCATCCGTGATTGCAACGGAGCTAACCGCGGCCTTCTCTTCGGCAGCTTCTCTGCACCTGAAAGGCAAAGGACATAATTAAAAAGGGGTTCGGGTGAAGGCAGTCGCATTCATCTTAACTTACCAGTTTTTGCACGCGCAGTAGCGGCCGCATCAACCTCAGCATCCCGGCACCTGAAAAACAGGAAAAAGACATTATTTGAGGTGCCATTAAAAGCGGCCAACGATCATTATACTTACGTGCATCGGCACGTGCAGTGGCAACGGATATAAAGCCCGCAGCATCCCCGCACCTGAAAACTAGAAAAAGGACATTATTAGAGGTGCCATTAAAAGCGGCCAACGAACATTATACTCACGTGCATCGGCACATGCAACGGAAAACTACGCCCACAGCATCCCGAGGCCTGAAACAAAGGAAAAGGGACATTATTGAGGTGCCCATCTTTTAAAGCCTAAAGACTACAGTATACTTACAGGCATCCGCTCGTGCAGTAACAGCGGCATCGCTCTTCGGCATCCCAGCACCAGTGCCACAACTAAGGCCGCAAAAGACTTGAGCCTCAACACTGAACTCATCCAGTGATGTAACTGGAATCCACGCACCCCTGCACCAGACGCAGGATGGAGAGCTCAGCATTTATACACCTAAGGTGAGAGCTCGCCGAGACAAGTAGAAAGCTAGGCTGTGGGAGAATCTGGCGATTGGTGGGCGAAGAAATCCCATCAAACGGTGATTAACCCTTTTTCTTCCACCTGCAGAAAACTTACCCTCCAAGTCAGACATTCGATAAGAGGAAGCCCAGTCCTGAGAGTCGTCCGAGCTCTACGCTTCTCAATTGAAGAAACGATAGCAGCCCAGCCGGGATCAGTGCCTCTGTGGGAATCAGGTGAGCGTTACAAAAGGTCCCCATGATTATGAGGGGTTCATGTTGTGCGCACTGTATGGCAAATTGGGGGTGGCGCCAAGCTGGGTACCTTATTTGCAATTTCATTGGTATCAAAGTGTAGTTATTTATGGACGGAATATGTTACTTTAGTGTTCCTGTTGGTCTAGAAATTGGTACATATTAGCTTGCATGCCTGCAGAAATATAAAATGTTAAAGCTACCAAATGTTAAAACATCCATATACAAAAATATAAATACATGGGGAATTCATGCAGGAACACGATAGTTGGGACCCCTTTTGTAAAATGTACTTTTGCTCTGACAAATCAACTTCTGGGGCACCAGTGGTCCAGGGATAAATATCGGGTTCTAAACCATCAATCAGCCCCACACCTCTAGTACACCAGAAGGGATCCAAACAGATTGGAAAGACAAGCAAATTATAAACATCCTTGTCCAATTTTGGTAACGTGGACAGAATGGCAGGCTTATCTGTGCAAGGTCATGGATTGTTTGTTAGTTGAAACACAGTGAAAAGACAATTATTATCCAATGATCTGATATGATATTTTATTTGTATCTCGTTCATGCACGAGTGTTTCAGAGCGCGATACAAGGGACTGTCCAGTCAAGGTTGTATAAAAATAGCTAATATACAACATTTCTAGCACACTGCAAAATACAACCCTCCCTGTAAAAGTATGCAGAGGACAGATCATTTTAAGAAGGAAAAGGAATGCACTGTGGATACTGACAGGAGGGTTGTCGATAAAGTAATTAATCGCAATAGTTCAAGGATACTTATTTTCAGCAGAAAGGGAGCAATTGGTTGTAAAATGTCACTAGGGGCCTTCAGAGGATGGGACAGAACCACAATCTACCTTGTGCTTGTAGAATTTCCTGGTGCTCGACATGGTTGAATACTTTTCAAGGCACTTTGCAGCTCCTACAACAGAGTTCAAGATGGGAGACCGCTGCAGGTATCAGGCGGCAGGCAGTTCGTCAAGTGAGGCTGGACAGATGGCTGCAGGCTGGCCTACACAGCGGCCAGGGTCAGGAAACATTGTCTCAGGGCTGGTTGGTGGGTCTGAAGCAGTGCTTGAGGCATCCCAGATGACGTTGGCGACTGTAGTGTGACAACAGTCCATGGTACAGTCAGTTGCAGCTCGAGGGGCTCGACTGGCATGAAAATGTCCTTTAAGGCGGACGCTGGTCGATTCTTTTCGATGCACTCCTCCTAGCTTCTTCACTGGGCTTGTGTCACCCTTTAAGGTGGGCTGCCCAAAGCTGAGCAGAGTGGCACTTCCCACCTGGGAAGCTTGCTTGCAGAGCCTAGCAGGGTACACTGTGTGCTGGCTGGGTACCGGTTCTCAAGCTGCTGGAGGGTCCTCTGTATTCAGTATCTACCTCTGTTCCTTGGCAGATGTTTAAGGGAGGCATCTTGCTTCCCTCTTTGGAAATCCTGGCCTTCTTTCACTAGTGGAAGCTGTAAGGCTGACTGTACCTTCAACCATGGTCCAAATGAGTTCTTGTTACTACTTGCAAAGTCTTCAGATCTGCCCAAAAGAGGGGCACAGCCAGTGGTCGAAGTGAGCGGGAGCGGTCGGGAGCGGTGCTCCTCTACTTTGTTAAATTAAGTTTTACAGCTCCTATACTTTTATTTTAAAAAGAAACCGTTCCGGAACGGATTCGTTTTATAATAACAGTGTAGGAAGATGTTGAAACTTGCACTTTCAGTGCACTGCACTGAACATTCCCTTAAACAACAGGCCAATGTGTTTGGGGATTTGTATTGATTGTCGGAGGGGGCAGGGCAATAGGGTTTGTGAGGAGCGGGGCAGTCCTGTATGGAACATAGCTCCACTACTTCTTTTCTTACACTTCGACCACTGGGCACAGCCCTCTTTTAAAGCCAGATGGGCCACAGTGATAGGTGTAGGCTAAGCCTACCTTAATGAACCAATCCTGGCTCCTCACCAACAATCTCCTGTATGCATGAGGTCATAACCAATGTGCATTGCAACAGAAAAGGTAAAGGGGTGAAAACATATAATACTAAGTCCCACCCATCTTCTTGTCTGTTGTGGATCAAAGTGTCTCTGGTGAGATCTCGGTGGTTCCTGATTAAAGTGCAAGGTCTCCTTTGAAGCTGTGGTGAGACCCGACTTTCTGTCTCCATCAAATCACATACTTATACTCTCTGAATGGGGTCCTCCTGCAGGGCTTGCTTACTGTAAACACATGTACCAGACATGACAGCTCACTGTCATTGATACTTTAGTGCGGGAGCTGGCTTCAGGTTGATACAGTGCATATGAAAGTGGGGTTCGGGAGTTTCCTGTCTCCTTTGTTTTAGCCTCTGCAGCCAGGCCCCATGTTGGCCTGTTTGAAGTATACTCTACTATTATGTTATTTGCTGCCACCATCTGCAGAGGTTAAACAAATGGACAGGGTGGATCCATGGAGCCTTTGAAAGTTACTTAGGTTAGCCATGGCAGGAGGAAGGTTGTGGTCCTCCCACTCCACCTGTCAGATCCCAACTAAATATGACAGGGAAAACTCTGCCTGTAGGCTGTGTTCACCCAGAGTACACCGGTCTATGTGTATGTTATGCAGTGAGCATGGAAATGTGTGCGTAATAGCCCCACACATTTTCCAGAGGTTGATCTCTCACCATTCAATTTCATATAAAATTTCAAAAAAGCCCAGGTGAGTGCACACCCACTGTGCGGATTGTCTAATTCCTCACATTGACCTTTAAACTAACCTTGCCAGGTTTTCAGAAGGTAGGTGAATGAGTAACTTCAACCATTGTGGTAAGTACAGCTGTAGAAAATATCCCAGAGTGTTTATGGTCTGATGAGTCTCGTAGATAGTAGATGTAATCTCCTGATGCCTAAGAGCGTGTCAGAAGTTTCATTATTTATTTTGGTCAGTAGTAAAATGTGGGGTAAGCCAGTGCCTAAAGCTATTTAGGAGTTTCAATTGTGCGATGAAATGGAATTTTTTGTAGATTGGAAAGTTTCAATGGAACTGTGACCTGGGGAATGCGATAGCATCAATAACAAAGAGAAATCATTTACCCAGCCTTCCTCAAATCGCGGTGAACATTCATGCGAGCCATGTGCAAATCAAGAGTAAAGGTGAAAACTTTAAATGGGTTTTGCTATTTGGGAGTGTTTTAACTGTTGCAAAACTGTATAAAAGATGTGAACTGATGTGGTTTGTTAAAAAGTGGGCTAGTTTGGTCCTGCAAAACCATCTAACCGCTCCCCATAATTTGTACAATAAACTTGCTTTTTGTACAACAGTCTACTCACCTAAGTGGTGGGACTGTGTGGGTTAAGGTGATTAAAGGCCCATCTGCACCATACCTAATACCCATTTTTTGTTATTAGGTGATTTTAACCATTGGTTAAATAATCAGGCTGACCTTCATGTAGCATCGTTATCGAATGCTTTTGAAGCTGCTGCATTTAAGCAGCACGTTAAGTCTGCAGCATATGCGGATGGAAACATTCTAGACTGGGTTATTTCGCATAACCTTAACATTGATGTAAAATCCATTGAACCTTGCCCATGATCGGACCATTGGCTAGTAGGCCCACGGCTGCATGTCCAGTGGATTCCAATCCCAGAATATTGAAGAAAATTAGGAACTTAAAAAAGCTTACATTGATGGCCATTGCTCCACTGGTCATCCCAGGTGTCTCGCAGTTGCACACAATCTCGAACTGTAATGACCTTGTGGATCATTTCCAACAGGTCATACCTGAGTCTATTGATGCTCTTGCTGCCATACCACTGAAATCTATTAAAACTGAAACTAAACTAGCAAAAACACATGTTCCAATGATGACATTATATATAGGAGACTTACAATTCTATCTGAAACAGCCTGGTGCAAAAACACTTGCACTGAGTCTTTGCTCTTGTATAAGAAATCTGTCAAAGAATATAAACTGTCCATTCTTGCTTCTAAGCAGACTGTTTACAATCACAGAATATCGGATGGCAAATCTAGTTCGAAGGAACAGTTCGCTAGCCGTAAGGAGGTGGAGAGTAAGATCAACCAGAGGGCTTCTTCGGCGAGTTCTAATGCGTGGTGTCAAGATATTCAAAATAAACGTATGAGTAAGATCGCTAAACATCAACATGTAATTAATTCTCTCAAACTCCTGCTTGATACCTTCACACTTGACATAACACAGCCTTCTGACATGTAGTTCTACCTTGCTTTGCCTTCTGGCAAGTTTCTTAAGAGGAGGTTTGGTCATTATAGTGAAATTAAAACTAACAGCTTGTTTGGGTGATGTCTGCCCTAACCAGACTCTAAAGGATTGCCTGGATGTCCTACTTCCTGCTATTGCGCAGATGACCAATGCTTCTTTTGCTGATTCTAGCATCCCAGTCTGTCTCAAAGAAGCCTGGATTACACTGCGCCTCAAAAAGGAAAATCTTGATCCTGTAGTTGCCAGTAATTACAGGACTATAAGTAATGCCCCTTTCTGATCAAGATCATTGACAGAATGGCCTACTTGCAACTGCAGGCATTCATTAAGGAACATAATATTTTGGGGGAGGTTTAGCAGTCTGACTTCAGAGCCAAACATGGAACTGAATCCACCTTATTGGACCTAACTTCTAATATGGTCAAAATCATTGATGGGGGTCACACTGCTTTGTTGATGCTGCTTGATTTATCTGCCACTTTCAACCTTGTTGTTCACGCTTTATTAGTAAAAGGCTGGTCGAAGTGTCAAGATTTTCAGAAAATGCAGCAGCCTGGATTAAGTCCTTCCATCAGTGAGGGTGGCCGTGGGTGATTTTCAGGGCTGTCCTGTGGACCTTTCTTGCGGTGTTCAACAGGGATCATGTTTATCCCCCACCCTCTTCAATATTTTTATAAGGCCACTCTTTGATTTGTTGGACAGTCAGCATTATTTATTCTAATCATGCTGATGATTTTCAAATTTTATTAGAACTGTCTAACGACTACGATCACGGTTTTCAGGCAATAAATAGGATTTACTCCATTGTTCAATCATGGATGGCGGCCAATTCAATAGCATTAAATGATAATAAAAGGGAGCTGCTCATTGTTGGATCTGGACCAAGGTTGAGGAAGATGAACCGTTTATGCAATGTTTGATCGCTGGTTGTTAAATAAGGGCTGAATCCTGTGTAAAAACCTTGGGAATTTATTTGTATTCCCAATTGCTCTTTACAAATTGCCTGAATCATCTTCGGTCCTCCTGTGAGTACATCAATAGATTACTGCGCAGATCTGCCCTTTTCTCACTTTGGAGAACAGAGCTTTACTGGCCATAGCCTTGATTAATTCAAGGTTTGATTACTGTAACACGTTTCAAAACTCTGGGGCCTTTAGACGTAAACCTACTGCGCTTGTTACAAACATATGAATGTAAATACAATAATGAGCATCTGCTGCAGGTGATCGCGACAAGGATCCCTGTGCCCAACTGGACCCTGAAGAAAACTGATTTGAAATTATGCAAATCACAATGCGCTGATGATTTCATTGATAAAGTATAATTTATTCAAACAAAACAGCCAACAAGGTTTTCAACCGTCACAATCTTCTTCCAAGCGGAATATTTAAACAATAACACATAAGCATCCACACAATTACCAATCCAAAAAACAAATTTGTATTAAAGACATATTTTGTATTTAATTGACTGCAATTGGAGGTATGCCTTCTCTGCTCTTTTTGGACAACATGGGTTGTAAAGGTATTGCAATTAGATTGTAATCTTCCATGTTTTACCGACAGGTTTAATTTTTTTCTTTTTTTGAGCAACTGGTACATATGCAGGTACATATCCAGTTACTTTGTTTGAACGGGAGCCACGTTTTTATGAGTACCTAGTGGGGGAATTATATTACAATTAAAATATCTTTTTCACCTGTGTGGACACATGATTGATGGTCAGCCTTATTATAACTTGGGGCCTCATCACGAGTTGGCCCTTAAATGAGGTGGTAACGCTAATACTGCCGCATTTAAGGGCACATTTTCCAGACGCACATTGATCCCCAGACCACGTCATGCTTGAAAATGCATGCCATGTTTTAAGTACCTACTACCTAGTACATGTTTGTTGATGACAACATGATGGGATGAAGCACACATTGGGCCTCATTACGATACCGGCGGTAGCCGTGACGGTATCATTTTCTTTGTCCAGTGCCCAGGTATGGGCTATTACCGGGTCATTACGTCCCTGCCAGACCCGGTAATGGGAAGGACTCAATGGGAATGGGGAGGCCGGATGCACCGGCGCATTCAGAATGTTGCTAGTGCTTCTGACATGCTCTGCTCGCGGGCACCTGCGAGCAGAACTCGTAGTTTGCCTGTCCGGCAACTACGGTACCTGCAAGCTTACCGGTACCGTAGTTACTGGACTGGCAAACTTATGAGGCCCACTGACTAGGCTACCAATGCTGAACTTTAACTTGGGAAATAAACTTTTGAACACCTCCAAACATCCAGCGCATTACATATAGCAAATCTTAATATTCATAATGTGCTGTCCCAAATGTTTTCCTTCTTTTTTTGGGGGGTTTGGTCAAATAATTGGTTGAGTCCTCACAATGTCATATCATCAACATTTAACTCTTTGTCAAATAATGGAAATAATACATAACAAAAGACTATCAGTGCTGAGGCAGGGCCTGCATAAGCAGCAGCAACGACCCCTATTGAAGGAAAGAGGCACATGGTAGGGTCATCATAACCTCCACCCTGCTGGCAAATCAAGAGAGACCTTCACGACTTGACTGAGGCTTTTTAAGATGCTGATGAACAATTACCCCTCCCAATTGAAATGCAATTGCAGGTGACAGTGTGGGGGAGGGGACAGGCAAGCTGCTGCTGGCCACACATTTATGAGAGAATGCGTATCTCTGAGCAAACTGCAGATAATTGAACTATCAAGTAAAGTCACCACCTGCTGGAGAAGTCTGTGCAGGAAACACATAATGGTGTGAACATGACTTCATTTACCACAGTGAAGTACTATTGTCAGCTGTTCTCTTCTCAAAATAAACATTGAATAGTAGCGAACTGGTTGTCCGAATTGAGGAAATCTATTAATTTAGATCTGCAATACTGCCCTTCTGTAGTAAGAGTCCTCAAGTATGAGTGATTGAACTGAGGACATATTTGAATTTCACCTAATGATGGCACTTTCAGAATTCAACTGGCTCCACTGGACCCAACCGTCCCCTGCTCAAATTTGTGACCTAGGTTTTAATTACAACTGTGTGGTATTTGCTTATTGATAATGACATGTCTTCTCTTGTGGACAGAAACAGCACATTGCCAGACAAAAAATAGGGCATAAATTAAGATTAAAATTCCCTGTCTAAATGTACAGGAGTGGTTTTACTAGAGACACAAAGAATAGGCAGCAGGGTGACTCGGAGCTCCATCTTGGAAGAGAACACCTTTACAGGAAGTCAGCATTAGTAAGAAGAGGGCAGAGTAAAACAGTCATTCCCAACATGAGCCATCCGCGATATTCCCTCCCAGAGCCAAACTGCTCATCACGGATGCTCGCCCACAATCCTTTTTTAGCCATTTCAATCAATTGGTCCAGCCCACGTAGTCCTGTCATCAGTATTTAATGGGTACCTTTGTTAAGTGGCTGAAATAAAAGGGCTTCAATGAGGAGTCTCTAAACCAGCACGTTTGGCTGCTCACTTCCCTACAGCTGAGTGCTTTAACCATTTGTTCACCAATGCTCTGGTCAGAGGCGTAGCCAGGATTGTCTAACAAGTGCATAGCTCTCAACTCGCACATTTTTGCCGGGTGTCACCCGCCCCTAGAAGCCTTGTAAACAGCTGACTCACCGCCAACCCTCCAGCAAGCCCATTCGTTTCAATGGGCCTCTCACCCACCAAAATTAAAATCGGGTGTTTTCACCCACCTTTGCGACACAAATGGTTGAGAGCTATGCATGTGGAGCCTGAAGACAATGTAGTTGGAGTCCACGCACTGACATTAACTTGGATGGGCCCGCTTGGGCCCTAACCCGTCTACGCCTCTGACGCTAATACGTGGCTGATCCCTTATGTGCCTGAGAACATGCCCATAACCTGGGCATTTGTCCATCTTTGTACTATCATATTTGCTCATTCTCTTTGCCCCTTTCGTATCCCAGCCAGTAAGGTGCAGAATGAGACATGTCTTCTTTTGGCATAAAAAAGCTGCAGGCCGCCTGCTGGTTTATATGCTGCTTGGCACGCCCCCTTCTATTGTTGCCCTTTGAGCTTTCGCCTGAGTTTGGCGTGCTTGCTTCCATAGCCCTCTCCCTTACCCAGGGGGGAAGGAAGTGGACCCTGTCCATGTTATCCGGGCGCCTCCTCCATCTATTTCCGTCGTCACCTCCATGAGCATTGTGGGCCGCATGCCCTTCAACCCCTGTGCAAAGACTATGCGACGTTAAGTACTGACTGATTCACAGTGTCGCATCGGCTGCCTCAGCCACGCATCAAAGATAATTTGGGACTAATCTAGTGTATCTATCAGATGGCCATTTAAGGCGATTAAAAAAAGAGAAATGCATCCATATTTAGCTGGCATGTACAGTGAGGCCAAGGACGAGCTGGTGTCATTCCTAGGCATTGCCAATTGTTATTCTAAGCTCATAAAATGTGTTGCATTAAAACTCATTAAAGCAGCCGTGTAAATAACGGAAAGCGGGTGTGAATGCGATTGGCTGTGCGGCGACCAATTTCCGGGAATGAAATTGTTAATGCACAATGCGGAAATAATAAGTAACTTAAAATGACAAAGGCACACAGTGCTTGTCAGATAGACGAGTGATGTGGTTTTCGGGGCAGGAGACGGAAAATAAGATGGACACCATAGCATTTGCTTCTTGGTTTTTGACAGGGGCTGAACAAATATATGTGGCGGTCAAAAAGGACATTCTTTGCACGATATGGGCGGTAGAAAAGATCACAGCGTTTGTGTGGGGCACATGTTTTGAAATTAGAGCTGATCTTAAGACACTGAGATTTTGATTCATGTGGGATTGGGCATTAGGATACCTTTACCATCCCACCTTGGGCGGTAGGCGAACGCCTAACAACAGCAGACATCTGAGGTGGGAAATGCGCCTGGCATAGAAAAATGAAATGGCAGACTGTTTATTAAGGGGGGGTAGACTTAGAACAGCCCCTGGCTACTCTTTCAAGTGTCATCAGTGATCAGTACTGGATAAAAACTGAAGAAAAGGAAGATGAATACAAGATCCTGGAGGATTTGTTGAGGAACCGAACAATGACCAAGAGTCATTGGCCAGGAAGCCAGGTGCCATATCAAAGAGGGACACTATGTAGAAGGTGAGATGGTCAGAGAGGCGACCGAATAATGCCACCAAACGGAGACGGAAAGATTGACACAGCACCGATGAGAATTATGGGCAACCTTTGGTGGGGCGCAATGGATACTGAAATCGAAAGAGCAATCGCAACATGTATGCTATTAGAAATAAGTGAAAGGAACAGAACTGCAAGAAGAGCAACCTTAACTTTGGGAAGGGTAGGTTTAGTCATAGTAGCTCCTGTACAGAATAGTCCACAACATTGCTACATTTTCCTATTTAAAAGAATGGTACAATATATTAGGACAGGTTAATTGGATTCACAAAACACGTTTTTCAGCGGTGCCCTGTCGACCTACTCGCAGACCACACAATCCACTTAAGGAAATGTAATATTTAAGTAGGAAGCCCCATGGAGCACCTAGAAAAGTATGGCGTAGTAGAACGATTTAGCAAAGTCAAAGCCACCAAGAAAGTCACCTGCATCGCATCGTTGCCTAAGGAAATGGTTAAAGGAGCACTACTGGATCACAGATCTTGCCACATACTGCTGTGGCAAGAAGAAAAGGCACCATCTAAAGTACAGACAGAAATGCGAATTTGCATCTGGTGTGGCTCACAGGGCTAGACTGGCTGAGGTTACTTGCTTGAAATGCGTGACTGCCCCCGAAAGAGTAGAGGAGTAAAATGAGCCAAACTACATTGTATTGCCTACATTTTAAATATGAAACTATGAAATAAGAACTTTGCTGTTTAAAGAAATGAGATGTGTGGCATGAGCCATTCATGAGCTGTACTAAGAGTGGAGAGTGGGTGGAATGTATGGAGTGGTGCTTGGTGCGACGGATGGGAGAGTGGGCAGGGTGCAGGAGTGCCGCCTTGTAGCTTTTTAATGTAGCCGAGCTTCAATTAAAGGAGTTTAACTTGCTGACTGAGTTCGCACCTTCATTAAGGTACTACTTACTATAGAAGACACACAGCATTAATAATACATACTATTTTAGGGTTGTACATATTCTTGTTCTATATATTCACAAGTTCGCTGAAATACAAACTCATCTTAAAACGCTGCCACTATTAAAATGTATAAGTGCAAGGGCAAAAAGTTTTCTTCCCACGTGAGTGGTCAGTTTACATGGTGGCCATTATAACCATTAGATACTCCTTGTTGAATTCATTGTGCAAAGATTTAAATTCACACATCCGCTAGGACAAGGCACTGGTTGAAAAACAGTACCTATTCCGAACAGATAATCACTCTGTGTTGCTGTCAATTGTGCCCTTGCTTCTTAGCTTTTCTGTTTGCATGCATGGGTTTTGTTCACTTGGCAAGCCTGGGGGGCAACTCTCTTTGTAAGCCGATCGACTGTATCAAAATGCAATAGTTATTCTTTATATATTTAAGCCATGGTATGCTAATACCAATAGGTCTAGCCACTATCTGCTACAGTTGCAATTCTGGGATATCTGGCTTTGCTGATCTACTCCATATGTGATATCCCTATTCATCTTCTCAGGCATGTGTTTTCTTCACCAAGTTCAAATCCCACCCTTTAGTTCAGGCACAGAAAAGTGGCTGCAGATAATCTTGCCTTTAATGACACAATGGAAGCATAATGTTATTGCTAGGAAGATGGTTGTCACTCAGTAATAAGGCTCCATTTACCTGGTTCACTGTAGCCCTGAGAGTCTCAATATGTTTATCCCACACCTAATTGATCATAGTGACCAACAACCTTCTGTCTCCCACTGGGTGTTAAATTGCCTTTGAGCAATTTATTTTCACTCCCACTTTCATTATTTTTGGATTTTCTTATATGGATCAACTACCCTGTTGTAACCAAATTCCTCAAAGGTGTTATCAGTTGTTACAGAATGTTCGCTGTCTTACCATCAATACTGCATCTTCGACAGGAAAGAATCGGTATTGTGGTTATGCTGAGCCATGAAAAAAGTGACACACTTAAGTATAGTTCAGCAACTAACTTTATTACTGGCTACTAGGGAGGGGGTTGGAGCAAATGCCGGTAGGATCTAAGAAAAAATCTACAAAAGATAAGGAAGTATCTGCAGTAAAGTGCCAGGATGGAACAATGTAAAATGCGGTTTGGTCCAGATGCTCAACTACTTCCGAGGTCAATGTTTAAATGCCAAAGCTCCAAATCCTCCTCTGACATGTCCTTGACCCTCTTTGAGACACCCTACTCTACAAAGAAAGGTTGAAACGTTGTGTTCAACAGAAAGTCTCTAGATAATCTTAACCTACTGGTTACCTCAAGCATCAAACACTAAAATGTTCCACGGGTCAGATAACAAAAGAGTTCATCAATCCTGATCTAACATGTCCAGCCCTAAACTACTAAATCTGAACAAATAATTCCTTCTGGGAAGTTTCTTGAAGTGTTTAGTCACAGTACGTTCTCCGTGCAGTCTTCCTACTTTCACCAGCAATCTAACGACCTCTACCAGTTAACAGCTTCCTTACATCAAGTTCCTTCTTGTAGATTCTCCCTTAGGCTCAGTTTCTTCAATGTGGGCAGTGTTCTCAAAAGACACTCTGCATTAGCTTCAGTTCTCTCCATGACCCTTATTCTCTCAGCTCTAATAGGTATGTCTCTGAACGTGGGTTTCTCAGCTTCCACTTCAGTAGGTCTCTCCCAGACCTTTAGCTTCTCAGCTTCACCTTCATGAGGTTTCTCTCCCAGACCTTAGGTTGAATAGGTATTCCTTCCCTCTTGTTCAGGGTCCTTTTCAGGCAGCCAATAGAGGGTCACCCTCCTTCTAGAGTTCCACCCAGGAAGCACGTTCTTTCAGACTTCCCTCTCTTTGACACAGGACCTCAAATGCGTCTACCTCTCTCCATGCAGCTGGGACTCTGGTACATGAGGCTCAGAGTTAGCCTTCAAGAGAGTAGCTGCTGCATGTTGGCCAAGTGAAGCACCATCTTCCCTTCTAACCCTGAAGAGCATCATGGTGCTAGGGCAGAAAACCAAGCAGAAAGGCAAAACACACTTCTGCCCGGAGTTAGGCTACAAACAGCCAGGTTTTAGTAGCATGCCTAAAGGGTAAATGATCCTCTGTGAGGTTGAGGGGCAGCAGAAGAGAATTCCACAGCAAAGCCACCGAAAACGAAAATGGAACGACCGCTGCATGCGAACGTGCTGAACGCGTGGCACAGCAATACAGGCCTTATTAGCAGACCTATGGGGGCGTGATGGAACATAGCAGCAACATTTCTCCTGCAAATATTCTGGTCCAGTTCTGTAGAAGGTACGGTGTACAATGAACATAGCCTTACATTTGACCCGACTAGCCACAGGGAGCCAGTGAAGGGATTGGAGAATGCCAGAGGCTGAAGCACAGGCTGAATTCTGTAGAAGCTGCAGGCGATGCAGAAGAATATGGGGGTTTTGGGGGGGGGTTCCCTACAGGTTCCATGGGTTAATATTGCTGGGAAAAAGGTGCCTTTCTTGTATGGTGATATTTTTGCGGGGATATTAACACATTGAACCAAGTGAGGGTTAGAGTTTTGTCACCATCTTGGAACTGTTCCATTTTTTGCAGTGTTTACAATATTCTGCGTACTCTGGATGGCAAGCCACAACATTTGAATGGAGTTCTTCTGAACTGTGAAGATTGTGGCCATCCGAACCTGGCTATTTGTGATTTTGGCCACTTGTGTTGGTTTTCCGTGCAGGCGTTATTCTTTCATCCCTTAATGTGATGTCATCTTGCTTGGGAAGTATACCTTTCCTACCAACAGTGATATCAACGGGGCAAGCAGGGGCAGTGTTATATTCTGGTGGGGTTCTGGAGTGTCGGATTTCAATACGTAATGTTGCCTGAGAGTTGGGGCTTTCTTGAGGTGGAGCAACTCTTAATATTATCCCCACAGGGTCTTGGGAATCGGAGAACTGTGGCACCTTTGTGGGTGCTCTACAATGCCTTGGTTGGGTAGGAGAACCTGTGGGATCCCACTTTCTCCACCATCTGGCAGGCACATTGGGGAGCGCCCATATCAACCCAGTACTTAACGACTCACTCCACCAACATAGTAAGGCATGTAGTTCCTGCAACTTGCTCCAGTATTCAGAATCGTTTAGTTCACGGTACAACAGTGCAGGCTTTTTTGTAAGACATTACCAATTGCATTTATGCAGAAAACAAATAAGAAATCACCATTTTCAATACAGACGGTATTTTGTGGAATTGCCTTCATGGCAAAATGGACCTTGGCTCTGTTATTGTATAGTAGCATAATGCATTTAAACAAAGCAGTATCAAATCCTAGTGAACTAGGAAGCACCCACAGCCTATTTATTCACAGAGACAAATGCTACCTTTCAGCCAATAAAGTCCTAGTAGATAGGGACTACATTTCTACATTTCTGACACCATTATTAAGTACTGGCAGAAGTATTGATCCACAGTTCTTCTCTCATTAGTGAAATCGTGTTGATATGGGCTAATACTGACTTTACAATTAAGCCAGTCAATACAACAATCATATAGTGCTTGACTATTAATTTTAATGCATGCACGCTAATCATATTGTGTACGCCTTGAAACACTTGTGTGTAGGCGCGTTATAAATGCCATATCATATCAGTGGGGTGGTCAAGACAACAGCTTTAAATAACTGTTAAATATGACTGGAGATCTGGGCCCAGATTTTTTTTCTCTTTGATATAGTATCTTTCTTAACTACTTTTAGACGCTCATTATGCGGTTGCCAGAAGAGGTAGTACCAGCAACCTCGGCTTACCATTTCCGGTACCGATATCCCAGTAATACCGGGATATTACGGGTGGCAGCGGAACAGTAAATTCCCAGTCCTATAGGACTCCACGGGAAGGGGAACACTGAAGCACTGGCACCGTTAGCAGTGGTGCCGGTGCTTCTGTGATTAATCTTCTGGTAGGTGCCTGAAATTCCGGCAGGTCAGGCCTGCTGGTAGTTCACTGCCCCTACTGGCAGACTCAAAGTATGCCGGTAACCGTAGTTACCGGCACTTTTTTCTGGACCTGCATGCTCTTAATGAGGGCTGTAATCTAAGGTTAGGTGGCTTCTCTGTTTTTTAGCATTGCATCACTGGTCATCTTCATCTACCAGTATTGCATTTCCTTCATCATCATGAATTTGATAAAAAAGCAAAAAAATGCTCAACCCTTTTTCCTAATTAATTAAGCTTTACAGACGTAGTCTGAGCATTGTACCAGGCTTTAAGGCCCCTGAGAATTGAGTTAAAGGCTAGAGCACAGCAAGGTAATTTACAGGCCCATAACTCTTGGTACGGTCCAAGAGTGGGATCCATAAATCTATTATGTTCTAGGGTTCTGAGTTTATGAAAAGAAAGGGGTAGTAAATCTACATGAGTGCTGCTCTGAACTGGTTTGCATTGGAGAACGTAGGGGTGCAGTCATGTACCCGGGTCATGTATGCCAGAAGGGACCCGGGTTAAGATAAGGAATGGGGGGCAGGCCAGGGATTTCTATTTTGCAGTGGGCTGGTTGTCTGTCAGAGGCAGCCTGCGAGCAGGGTTCTCTGCAGGGCTCCCATCATGAACAGAGAGAGCATCGCGCTATGAGTCTTTCCTACACCATGGATCTGTGGCGTGATGCGCCCCCCCTCCTGATTGGGTAATTACCCGAATATATGAAGCTTCTGAACCATACCACTTGTGTAGCTGAGAAATTGACCTCCGAACATAATTAGGCTCATAGTTGTGTCATAAATATTAGCAAACCTTTGCCACAATTGCCCAAAAATGTTTCCTATATTTGTTGACCATGGCTTATTCATTGCTCGCCACAGCTTGTTTAAATATATTTATTTGTTCTTAACAGCAAGGTTGTAAAATGTTTGCGCGTTTGTGTAATCATGGAGGGCCAGGATCATCATTTTGTATTTTTGCATCCTGCATTTTCCATGAAAGCCTGGGTAGATTTTTTCCCTCAATATTTTGCTGTCTGTCTTCCATGTCATTTTGTGGAATCTGTGAATGCACTCGGAAATGTAGAACATGTGGTTGCTGTAGCCTTCCTCGGCCAGCTAAGACCAGGTCCTGGATGTATGTGTATGTTGGACTTTGCAACCTAATAGAGCCTAGAATTAATCTGCAGTGTGCAAAAGCTTCTTTAACATAAGTGTTGATGAGTGCACCTGGTGACTTTTTGCAGTAGCCCTGACCACTAAAAACATGCTGCCTTCTGGGTCACTAGAGGTTCCAGATCCACATCTGCTATGCTCTGACCCGGACCGCTGCACAGCACCACTGACAAGTGTACGGAAGGCATCGTATCAAACAATAAAACAGGCACACGTGACCACAGTTCAAGGGTGTTAATTGAACTTCAATTGGGTTTGAAAAACGCCTATCTAAACTTAAATCTAAAGATGGGAGCAAGCTACGACCATCAAATAATAACAAAGTCCTAGAGATGTAGTGTCAAAATAAGTGGGCTTATGATAATAAACCTATTGCCAATCTTTACTTTTATCGTTGTCACGCTGTGCCGGACCACTCTGTCAAAGGCATCGTATTTTGCTTTTCAAAGTTCAAACACTCATCAGCAGTTCAACTTTACTTGTGTCTTGTATCACATGCATTTTAACAATGTTTATTAGAGCGCACACCAAACAATGTTGCTGCTTACCACCTTGGGTTCAACACAGACCGGTCTTGCATCAGCATGAAACTTCCCTCCTTGCTATCCTGTCCTGTTTTTCCATCTTTCTTCTCTTGTTCAGCTGCTTTCTCAAAACTGCTGTTTCCTCGTGTGCTTTACCTCGCTCAGAGGGTGCTTTCGTGCTGCTCCTTTTATCTGTGTGGGGAAGCTTAATGGAAGTCAGGTGTGAGTGATGGTCAGCAACTGCCTGACCATTGTATTGGGACACGCCAGGTATAATGCTCAGGTGTTAGTCTGTTTTCTCCCAGAGCGAGCTGTCCGTGTGAAAGTGTTTGTGCAGGAAAAGGTGGGGGGGGGGAATTCCTTCGTATTCTATCTTATAGGATGGGTTATAGGATGGAGCAAAGGTGTTACAGGAAAGAGAGGGATACCGCATCTCACCATCTAGCGTCCCACTCCGTGAGGACCCCTCATCCAGGTGATCCTCCTGCGTTGGTCCACCCCCAGGGCCTGGATCCAAAGGCGATGGCCGTGGACCAGTGCGGGAGGATCACCTGAATGAGGGTTCTTCGGGGAGTGGAAGTGGGACACTGGATGGCGAGACACACTATCCTCTTCCCTGTAACACCTTTTCCTCCACCTAACAGGTAGGATACTTAGGAACTCATCCCTCTCCCCTTTCTCGACACAAACATTTTCTCACGGACAGCTCACTGTGAGAGAAAACGGATTAACACCCAAGCCGTATTCTTGACATGTCCCAGCACAATGGTCAGGCAATTACTGATAATTACACACACCTGACTTTCAGCGCACTTCCCCACATGGATAAAAGGGGGAGCACGAAAGCATACTCTGAGAGACGCAAAGCGCACGAGGAAGCAGCAGTTCCAAGATGGCAGTTTAATACAAGGAGAAAGACGGCAAGACCGGAGATGGTTGCAAGGAGGGAAGTGCCCTTGACCTTTTAGAGAAAGACCGTTACTTTTGACAGACTTCGAGAATAAAAAGCATAAGACCTGCAATCAAAGCTGATCAGACCTGCATTGTGTGTCTGAGGTAACCGGGGCTCTCCTGCTTTGATAGCCAAGGCGGCGAGAAGCGTTTGCTGCCGTGGTATTGTCCTTGGCTCCTACAACAAAGCAGCAACAGTAAAGTAGTCGGGGAGATTGATACGAGACCAGGCTGTGTTACTGCCAAGGTTGCAAGCTGTAACATTGTATAGAGAGATCTGAAGAAGAACAATGTGTGAAATGTATGTGAGGATCGACTTGAATATTTAAACAGCAGATGAGTGACTGCACTCTTGAGGCCAAGACTGATACCATATACAGAGTGGTCCTGGCACCACATGGGTGCTCATTCGGAAGTCTCTGTCAGGTATCCAACTGAAAGGTGTTGTTGTAAAATGGAAATGTGGAATCGAAGTGGTCCTGCAATGGGTTAAGCTAAACCCTATGCACATTCGAAAGTCTTTGATAGTTAATACTGAAGGAAATTGGTCCGGGCCCGGCTGAGGGAGACTATTTGTATAAAAGCGATCTGGGCCCAGAAGAGAGAGATCCAAAGTATTGAACTTTGTATAGAAGGATCTGAGCACGGCTGAAGGGATCCGGGGTGAACTTTGAGTCACTTGAATTGGATGCTCGGAAGAAGTGAAGAACTTTTCATTTGTTTTAGGGCATTGGGCCCTCTGAATCAAGAGACTTTGATAAGTAAAGAGACATGGGAACAGAAGGCCCTGATGATAGTGATTGAACTATATCCTTGTGCCGAAGAAGCCAGAGATTGTGCTATGCTCAAATGAGCTGCCTTTTCCTGTGCTGAAAATGTGGAGAATGGAGGCCAATGGCCTGAGAATCTTGGCATATCATTTTTGTGAACACTTCTTTCTTTTTTATAAACGCTACCCTCCCACTATTTGTATTTGGAGGTAAGGATTGACAATCAATTGTTTTTTAGTATAGGCCCTTTTTTATTTTACAAAGACACCACTAGGAATGCGTTATTATTATTTGATGGTCGTAGCTTGCTCCCATCTGTAGATGTAGGATTAGATAGGCATTTATAATTCCCTTTTTGAAGTTCAATAAACACCCTTCAACTGTGGTTTCTTGTCCGTCTTACTGTTGATGCCATGCCTTCCTTACAGCTGCAACTTCTCCAACTGCCACTCTATTGCACAATAACCTTTAATCTATTCCTCATTCAGTGCATCCTCTATATTTTGCTCATGGCATTCCCCACCAACATGACCAAATTGGACCTGGTAAACCACTAGGATTCCAAGCCAGCACAAAATACTGTCTCCACCAACACCCTAGCTCCTCGAATTGTGCTAGGTTAAATGAGTGTCACAAACACGGTTGTGTATTGTGCACACAAATGGGAGTGCACTGTTACTCCTAAAGTTGCTTCAGACTTTAAGAAAAAAAACTAATGTATAGATAAAGGGAAAAAGGAACAAGGGCAAAATGTTCTTCCTTGCCCTTCACCAGTCCAGCTAACCAATAGCTTCAAACAACTGCATGTTACTGACACCATCTTGTCAGCAAACCATGTATGGTGAAATGTCAATCCAAGCAGCAGGGGGCACGTGGCAGAATCCTTCTTTTTCTGTAAAGAGTTTAGGGGCAGGCGTTTGAAACAGCCTTGACGCTCCAGCACATGGAGCCACCAGAAAAAAAACCTGCAGTCCCCTCAGGGGCCAGCTCCTCTCAACACCTTTGATGATACACTTGCTAGACTGGGCAGATATTACTTGCCAGCAGTCTTTACTGCCGTGGGTCAGTATAGTTCCTACAGCAGAGGACTGCTTCTTCGCAAGCCACTGAAGAATATACGGCAGCTCCCAGAACCATTGCCAGCGCCACCTGCGATTTTGGACAGTTTCAAGAGAAAGGGATTTATAATCAACTCATGGGTCGCACCAATAATTAGCAAGTCAGGGAGATATTCTGGAATTCAATCGGACATTGGATCAAGTAATCATGCTGATTAAGGGTGTCCAGCAATGCACAGCAATAACTGAGGAAAATAAAGTCACTACTAATACTGTACCTAATTGTTCTCTTAATAGCATCAAAAATAAGGACGATGAGAAATGGTTCGAGAAGCAAAATGGATGAGACTTTGGCCATCCCAAAGCCTATATGAAGACAGACTTCCAAAATCACTAGACATCTGGCAATGTCACCCATATCAGCCTACAATAAGTGTTCAGCATAGTGGGACAAGTTTTATTCTTGCGGCAGGCTCAACCATTTCTTGTCCGTTTGCCAACAGACAGGGAAAAGGTATCCTTAAGCCTTCAAAGTTTCTCTACTGGATACTCAAGAAAATGTCCTCACCAGCAATGAAGATCTCCATGAAGATATGCAATCCATACAACTGGCATTAGATGGCCCATAAGACAATGAGGGTCCTCTCACCCCTTGCTGCATGTAACCACAGTAGAATCACTCTACAACGTGGTCTCTGAGCAGCTATTCAAGGATACGTTTCAGGGTGGAGTGGGAGACCTTGCACCTCCGGAATTGCTCCAACAGCTTACTCCAGGCACTCTGATATGATCGGAAACTACTTCCAACCTGTCAGAGGTTACAGGAAGAGGACAACTCTTGGATACATTTTTATAGCTTCCAAAGGGCTTCCTGCTCTGAGATTGATGCACCAATAACCGCGAAAGACTCACTTAAGGCTGTTCAACAGCTATTCCTAGACTCCTTAGAAGATTGGATTTCCACA
This sequence comes from Ambystoma mexicanum, assembly GCF_040938575.1. Classification (NCBI taxonomy): domain Eukaryota; kingdom Metazoa; phylum Chordata; class Amphibia; order Caudata; family Ambystomatidae; genus Ambystoma; species Ambystoma mexicanum. The sequence goes on along the minus strand of NC_090921.1, from coordinate 1,141,129,440 downwards.
TTACATTGTCCTTAAGATGTCTTATCTGTTGTACCAATCAAACATTTCTTTAAAGTACACATTCGGCTTCAAGATATTTATTTTTAAATATGTTTATTAGTATTTCAAACAGGTAAGGGACTCATGACCAGCTTATCACATATTCCATTTAGCAAGTTAGCAAATCACCTTAGCAGCATACATCTCCCCCATATCCATTAGGTTGGCTAAAGTTTTACCTCTCACATAAACCGTATTCAAATAGAAATCGTACTTGTGACATTAGCGAGATACTCCATTGTACAATATCCTCATCGCCTCAATGCAGTTTTGGCAGCTAATAGCCTCTAATTTGCAAAGTGCTTTAATGTTTATACATGCAGGACAACTAAGGGGGTGTGGTATGTCAGAATCAGGACATGGACAATTCATTTTGGTTTTGGCTATAAACTTGTATTCAGGAAGGAAAAACTCTTTACTCTCGCTTTAAAGCTCATTTCCCTACACTAAAAGAAAGAAAAGGATTTTGACAGGGTGCATGTCAGGTGGTCATCCAAATCAATATGGTCCTCCATCCAGAACCCTATCTACAAAAAGAAGGGGGGGTCTGGGAGTCTCTCTACCAGCACAAACACATCACATTGACCTGTTCTTGGGTGGATGGTCCCTGGGAGAGTCTCAACCAAGTTTTTAGCTCACTGTCCCTTTCACAGAAGAGAAATATCCCTGCATATCAGTCTTTGTCCTGCCCATGGGCAGTCCAACACCAAAATGCTAGGCAAATCTCCTCTGTGGTCCAAACATCACAATGACTATGTCCAATATGAAAGGAAAAAAGAGGCAGTTGTTGGGAGAATCAACAGCAATGTGTTTCCCGCAAAGTGCAAGAGGGCATTGTCACAGCTGTCCATTAAAGATTGTCTGGACAAAAAACAAGTGTGGCCTCTGGACAGCCCTTCCGCACATGCGGTGCATCGCAGTATTGGCGAAATTATAGCGCTAGACTTGGTTTTGTGCGTTTACTCGATAAGTTGGAGCCTAGGTACAAAGTACCATCACGTAAATATTTTTCAACACGCATCATCCATGACCTGTATGAGAAAGTGAGCCAGTTTATTGCTTCAGAGGTTCAGACGGCTGAGAAAATTGCATTTACTGTGGACATTTGGACATCTGATAACACTGTGAAATCTTTTATGAGCTTAACAGGGCATTGGCTGGCCAGCAACATGAAAAGGCATGGAGTTTTGTTGCAGTGCTAGGCTTTTGGCGGAAGCCATACTGGTGCCAAAATAGGATTAGCATTCCAAGAAATGCTAGAGAGGTGGCAAATTAGCCATTCCAAAGTGCACGTCATTCTTCGGGATAATGCCGCTAACATGTGCAAGGCCTTCAGAGAAGCAGATTTAGCTAGTGTGGGGTGTTTTGTTCACACCCTACAGCTTTGCATCCATGATGGCCTTTTTGTGCAAAGATCTGTGTTGGACATGATGGCACATGCAAGAAAACTTGTAGACCACTTCAAACATTCTAGTTCCGTCACGTCCCGCCTGCACGCACTGCAAAAAGATCTAGGGTTGCCTGAATTGCAGTTGATTCAAGATGTGTCAACACGGTGGAACTCGTCCTTTTTGATGCTGGGGTGACTTGTAGGGCAGAGGCGGCCAGTAAGTTTGTACTGTGCGGAGGACGATAAAGTGTCAAATCTTTCTGCCTGCCAGTGGCTTTTGGCAAAAAATGTTTTATCTTTGTTGACACCCTTTGCAGAGCTCACAAAGGAGATTTGCTTCCATGCATCAAGCATCCCCTTGGTGGTTCCTGCTGTGAAAGCTTTAAGGGCCTACCTGAGCTCTGGCGAGGTTAGGGACACTGGTGTGAAGCTAGTGAAAGCAGAGTTATTGAAGGCTGTAGAGGCAAGATTCAAAGACATTGAGGCTATACCCATCTACTGTGTGGCGACAGGCATCGATCCCCAGTTCAAATTAACATTTTTCAGAAAGGATGTTGTGGCCTACAATGTGAAATGTTCTATGCACTATACTGCCTTAGCCCTCTGTGAGCAACCTGCATACCCTGACTCACAAGAGGACGAGCCACCACCCAAGAAGAGCGTTCCACCATGTGGCATATGGGCATTCTGGGACAGTGTTGTTGCGCAGTCCACGGCTGGTGTCAGTCAATAAGTTCCCTGGACACTGAGCTCACTGTCTTTTTGAGAGAGCCGCTAATCCCTAAAACTGCAGACCCGCTGGAGTGGTGGGACATGAACAGTGTTCGGTTTCCAGGGTTGGCAAAAGTTGCGCGTGTGTACTTGGCACCTCCTCCTACCAGTGTGGACAGCGAGAGAGTGTTCAGTTCAGCTGGAGATATTTATTCTGAACACAGAAGTAGCCTCTTAGCTGAACATGTTGAAAGGCTTGTTTTCCTAAAATACAACCTTCCCCTTACAGGTTACTCTTACTAGGAGTGAGGGCTTTACCAATAACTTTTGTTTTTTTTTGTCTTTTGTCATAAGCTTACAGAGATGTGTCCAATTAATAAATATGTACCCATGCAATAGAATGCCTCCTTAGTTTATTCATTGAAATGCTGTTTATTATGCCCTAGAATATGTTTGCCTAAAAAAACAACTATTCGGCTCACTATTCGGCTCCGGCCGAATAGTTGACAAACTATTCTGTATTCGGCCGAATACTAAATATGCTATTCGGTACAGCCCTAGAGGCCAGCCCTGCTAAGTCCCAACCAGCCGCAGTACCCTCTACCTCCACAGCCCCCACTGACATGGAGGCACGCCTGTCAAGGGTAGAGGCCCGGCAGGACTCGATGATTGAGCTAGTGCACCAATATGTGGCTGACGGCGAGGAAACACACCGAGAGATCCATGAGGCCAATGCTGGGACCATTGCAGCCATAAATTTAAGTGCAATCATGATCCGTGACAGGTTGGGGGCTGTCGCACAGGTCCTAACCAGCATGCTCCAACACATGCAGCGCCAACAACCTGCACCGGCGGTGAAAATCCCATCCGCATCCACCCCATTGTCCACACCTGCAAGCTCCGCTCCCTCCAGCCCTGTGCGGATGATGTGGCGCAGCGCAAGGCAGACAGAAATGCTGCTCCCGGACACAAAAAAAACCCGGAAATATTGTGGGATGACAATGGGTGAGGGGGGAGGTGGTGTAGAGGGGATTAAGGGGGTGTTCATTGATGGGTATGGGGTGTTTTTTGGGGGTATTGAGTGATTTTTGGAGGTATGGGGTGTTTTTTGAGGGTATGGGGTGTTTGGGGGTATGGGGTGTTTGGGTGTTTTGGGGGGAGTGTTAGGCAGAATTCTCTCTTTAGGCTGAATTTCCTAACCTAGTGAGTCCCCCAGCAGCTTTGCTGGATTTCTGGAGTTAGTTTTTTTCTCCTGCCAAGAGTGAGACTCTTTTTCTCCCACTCTTGGACATGATTTATGATGTTCCTTTGACTGTTAATGGGTTTTATGGGCTATGGGGTCCTTTACTCCATAGGGTCTCATGTGTTTTTACTATGTGTGTTACACAGCACCCTCCGTGCAGTGACACAGGGGTGTCATAGTGACACCCCACCATAGACTCCAGACCCTGGGACTGACTACTGTCTCCCAGGGCATGTAAAGTCACCATTGGCTTTACTAGTCCCAAATTATGAACAGAAACCAGTACAAACCATCATATTGTGGACGTACTGGTTGGGGCAATTCGATTGCCCCGGGGTCTGTTAGTCGAGGGGGCACGTCTCCGTCCCCCCTGATCGAGTTTTGGCTGGTGGCAGTGGATACTACTTTTTATATTCGACGGCGAATATACCCCTATTGGATTTTCCCATTTTTCGAAGCTACCAACTTTAATTATTTAATTCTCATAGCCTCGAACATACCGCCGGTTTATTTAATATTAATTCGCCGGTTGGTATTTTTTGCCAGGACTCGATTCTAAAATGGCATTTGTGTTCTCTTCTGTGACTCCAACCCAAGTCGAGCCCTTTGTTCCACTTTTGGCGGGCTTCTCCACAGAAGCCTCTAAAAATGGTGCCACTCTGTCTGGGTACCACAGGGGATGTGGGAGGGGGTTTAGGACCCCTGGACCGAGTTACCTTGGTAACTCAAGTCGCACTCTGGTGTGATTGGCCCAAGTGGTGAGCCAGCCGGCTCACCACTTAGCATGTTTGATTGACAGCTAGGCTGAGTGAATGGGGGTGTGCTGCATAAAAGCAGGGCTTTGGGGACTGGAACTTCAGAAGTCACCACAGGACCTGAGAATCTGACGAGGGAGAAGCTGAGCTGACCTGCCACGACGACACCACCGGTGGAGCCCTGCGGAACCAACTCACCACTTCCCGACGGCAGAGAAGATCTCCCGGCTGGAGAGGCTTCTTCCCCTGACTGGTGGGCACAACCAGTTTACCTTCTTTTCCTTGCATCCCAGGACGTCTTGTGGTCGAATTGCCCGTGCCAAGCACCCCGGCAACCAGATAGCCACTTACCACTGGACCGCAAATAAAAGGACTGCTCCTTTTACCCGAGAACTCCGCGGCTGGTTTCTTTTCTGGCAGTGCAACAGACTCCTGTCTTCCTCCCCGACGAGATCCTCTCTTCCCCCGGACGAAGCACCAACTTGCATCCGCTGCCAGGAACAACTGCCCCCGCTGGAGTATTCTCACCACTTTAAGGTACTGTGTCCGCCAGGCCTCCCTTTCTAAAGATTGCTACAAGGTAATAATAATCCCTTAACCTTCTGGACTGGGCTGGCCGCCTCGACCTTCTAACTGGTCCCTTTCTTTTGGTCCAACTCTTTTTGAACCTTTGCAAGACTCTTGTGTACTTCAACCATGTGACCTTGGACACATTTCGTTCTGATCCTCTTAAAGTGGATCCGGCCTTCTGTACTCTAACTTCACGGTTTTACTTGCCTTCCTCTCTTGTTGTGTTCTTGTGAAAGTGTTGGGATCTGTTTCAAATTATACTCTGCTTTTCTCTCCCCTTTTAAAACGAATTATTAGAGTGCCATCTGCGTTAAGCGCTCACCGCTGTCTGAAAATAAGTGGGGCTTTACTTAAGACTTGTGTAATATTCTTCTAAGGGAGTGTATATCTTTTAGTGACCGTGTTTTTAACTGCTTAACATTAGTGCCTGTGTGTTTTTCTAGATGTGGCTTTAAATAAATAATGATATCTCTTTTACACCAAGCTCTGGTCAGTGTTTACTTGTTCTACTGTGTTTTTTTGACCTATTGTGAATACTCTGTGTACTGCCTAACTCTTCTTGAGGGAAGTCTGACTGCTCAGCCACAGCTACCAAGTGAATCTGTGTGGTACAGACTGCTACCAAGTGCGTTTACTGCCAAACACCTGTAGTCTTAAATCTTTTGCAGTGGTCCCAGAGGGAACTGCACAGGTTTCTGCCTAACAGGGAGGGGGGGAGGGAGGGAGTGAGAGTGGTGGAGGGAGGAAGCACAATTTTGTACATTTTCTTAATACACCCGTTGTGTTTAATATCATTTAATGCCTGGACATTGTTCATTTCATGTGTATTCATTCAATTCATGACAGCGCACAGTGCCCAACTCCCCTCACACCATGTGTCCATGTCCACACGGTCCCAGTGCTCAGTGTAGCACTGACACATAACCATCAACGTCCCTGTGGTTCAGAAGTAATCGTCAATCAGTGATTGAAGTACAGCACAGCCATCTTGTGCATCACATACTGGCAGGGGTGCTGCTTCTCCTCCATCATCCTAATCATCCTCACTCTGTGCATGCATGTCAATGTCAGGTGGCAGTGGTACACTTCTCCAGATGCCCATGTTGTGCAGCATGACACAGACCATGGTGATCTTTGCCACCTTCTCAGGGCCATAAAGGAGTGCTCCACCAGACCTTCTTAGGCAGCAGAACCGTGCCTTCAACAGGCCAAAGGTCAGCTCAATCACAACACGGGTACGGGTATGTACGCGATTGTACTCCTCTTCATGCCTGTTCCACGGGTTCTGCACAGGGGTAAGTAGCCATGGCTTCAAGGGATAGCCTCCATCATCTGCATGGGAGCACAAAGAGGTATGTGTGAGTCAATCCGAGCTGACACCTTTAGGATTCACGGCCATGGCTGCAGCTATTTGGTGTTGACATGCACATGTCCCTGTATGTATGTACACAGGTCCATTTGATGCATTGTGTACTGCACTATGGTCTGCTAGTGTGGATTGCGTTGTACAGATGATGCAGGGTGTTCACTTGCATGCTGATGTGGATGTACTTTGGATACGGAACAATGTCTTGCCACCCATAATTGCAGTGTATGCTACTCTGTACCTAATCACACTAGCGGCATTAGCACAGTTGTAATCATGTTTAATCATTCATCGCTTGACATACCCATGGTGGCCTGCTTGTGCGTCTTGCACGTTGTCATTGATTTACAGCATTGGTCTTATGTATGGCATTGATGTGTCATGTTCAGGTTGGGATGTTCAGTACCACTGTGTTTAGCTCTGAGTGCATTGTCCAGTCACCGCCCAATCCCACCCAGATGGAGTATGCACCCCCCAATCTCACCCAGGTGGAGTATGCATCCCCCCTCACCTCACAACCCCGATGTACTGCCATGGCCCAGTCAGGCAACTTACCGAGCAGCCAGGCACGTCGTCCAGCATGTCGCTCCATGTAATGGGGTAACGTGGAGTTACACGGGACCAGGGCATCATGTGTTGATCCGGGATATCGGGCGCAACAATGTGTGATGATGTTGATGGAGTGGTATCGCTTGCGATTGCCGAACACCACCTCTATGGCATGAGGGACAAACAATTTGACATGGGTGCAGTCGAGGGCACCGACGCAATTGGGCATGCCTCCCAGTGCATGGAAGCCTACTTTAGTGTCGGGAAGCTCCTGGGCAGTCCATGGTAGGGATATGTGGGTGCTAGCGTGTTTGAGGAGGGCATCCAGCACTTGGGTCAGCATGCGTGAAAAGAGTGGTTGTGATATATGTTACGCTCACCTGATATCCCCGGGGACATCTGGAAGGCTCTGAGATCTGGAACCCTGGATGTGTAGTTGCCCAGTGCTGAATAATTAATCTTAGTTATTTGTAGGGTGAGCTATCCGTCCTGCGTTTCTTGTGCAGGGTTGCTTGATGTTTGTTGGCGAGCTGCCTGAGTTGTTTCACTGGTGCAGTATGCCTTCCTTGGGCCAAGGCCTGCTGTGACCCCGAATCTGCTGGTAGGCAGGTACGTTTGTTAATTGTAAGTCTTTGTTCTGTTTATGGTGGGAATTCGATAATGTCTTTATTTCCTTCTTTTCAGGTGTGAAGGTCTTGATGCTGGCGTGCCGGATGGAGAGGCACGTTTTCTAGGTAAGAGAAAGCGTGAAGCGCAGCGCCTTTATTGTCTTTTAAAGCTAACCTGTGTTTTCTTCTTCTTATCCCCACAGGCCGCTGTGGTGCTGCAAGTGGACGAAAGTGCGATGAAAAATAGGCCCCCGGAATCCGTTAAGGCAAGTACAGCGCTATGAGGTTGTTTAATATTGAAAGCGAACCTGAATATGCTGTGGTGCTCCGGATGGAAGCGTGGCGTAGCGTGATGGAATTCAGGTAAGACTGATGGAATTCAATGTTTTGGAAGCGCGCGTTCTAATATTGCTTTTCCCTTTCTCGTTATTGCAGGTCGCAATGTTCGAACAGCAGCTGTGGTAGCAGTTCGCCGGAAGTCCTTAAGCTAGTACTCACAGGTGAGTGTTGTTTCTGCTTCTCTCGGTTTCCACAGATTGCAGCCCAGTTGAGATGCTGATTGCTGGATGGTGTTTTCTCAGGTAAAACAGAATAATCGTGTTCTTGTTCTTGCAGGATTACAGGAAGATGCTCAAGACCAGGAGCTGGACACAGTGAGCGTCACACTGCGGGTTGCAGAATAACACGAAGCGTGTTCTGCAGTCAGGGTGTGATTTGTATAGCCCAGGTAAAGTAGTACCAGGGAAAGTAGTTCCAGGCCTGCCACACCCAAAACACTAGACCGCATGGCTTGGTTCTTAGAACTGGACTGTGTGGGTGCTTCCATGTTGGATTTAAAGGCCCATGTACATAAATGGGACCTAGTTTGAAATGTTGTTCCTTCCTACATATGAGCCTTGTGCCAAAGGCACCAGGACTGGCTCCAGGAGCCCTTTTGCAGTGGTTTTAAGGCCCTCAGGGTTCTTGTGGGAGCCTGCTTGTGGCACAACTTGTGCCCCCTCACAGTGGTCATGACAGCACTCCCCCCCCGCCCCGCCAAGGCCCCTCTTATGGTATCCTTCCTGTCCGGTCCGGGTTTGGTGGGGTTATCTAGGTGAAACCTCTTAATCAGACGTGGTGTGTGAATATGTTCACTTGGTTCCCAAGTTCTGTCTTGAGGCCCGTACCCTTTCCAGTCCACCAAATAGTATAGCTTAGATCTGGTACGTTTTGAATCCATTTTTAACTTCAAATTCAGGCTCTCCATCAACTAGCAAAGGTTTTGGTGGTGTTAAGACTCGTGTTCCTGGTTGTACAGGTTTGACAAGTGACACATCGAACACCGGATGAATTTTCATGCTTGGTGGTAAGGCTAACTTGACGCCCACCGGATTTATCACCGATTCGATGGTATAGGGTCCTAGATATCTTAGACGAAAGGTCCGGTACCTTTTATGGGCACATGTTTTGATTCCAACCAGACTTCGTCTCCAACTTGATAATCGGGGGCTTTCTTTCGATGCCGGTCAGAGAATTTTTTTTGTCTGTCTTTGGCTTGCAGTAAATGTTTATTTGTCCTTTTGAAGGCTTGGGTTATGCTTGTGTGTAGAGTCTTTACCGCTGGCATTTCTAAGGTCGTGGGGGAGTCTAGTTCAGAGGTACGTGGATGTCTTCCGTATATTGTGTAGAATGGGCTTTGTCCCGTGCTGGTGTGTATGGAGTTATTGTATGCGTATTCCGCTATCCATAACAAGTCTTTCCAATTCTCTTCCACTTGATGCAGCATGCAACATAGATACTGTTATAATGTCTGGTTTGTTCTTTTGGTTTGTCCATCCGTTTGGGGGTGATGGCTAGTGGATAATCGTACATCGATTTGTGCCATAGTACAACATTTCCTCCAGAAGTTGGATACAAATTGGTTTACACAATCTGAGATTAGGACTGAGGGGAAACCATGCAGTTTTATGATCTGTTCAAGAAATGCTTTTGCCAGACCGGTAGCGTTAGGAAGTCCTTTGAATTGAATGAAATGTTCCATTTTAGAGAACAGGTCTACAACCACCAGAATGGTATTAAAACCTTGACAGGGAGGTAAGTCCATAATAAAATCAAGAGAAAGAGTATGCCAGGGAGCTGGTGGAATATCCAGTGGTTGTAGGAGGCCAGCTGGTTTCTGTTTTTGTGATTTATTCTGTGCACATATCCCACAGGATAGAACAAATCGAGCAATGTCCTTACGCCAGGTTGGCCACCAATAATTCCGTTTAACCTTGGCTAGAGTCTTAGCAATTCTGGGATGGCCTTCGATCAGGGAATCGTGATAACCAGACATGACCGATTCTTGCAGATCTTTACTTGGTAGATATAGTCGTTCCCTGAAGTATGGTAATCCATCCAGAACCATGTGATGTTCATTTTGGGAATTCCATTTCTGCAAGATCTCGGGGTTCATTAAGGTTTGAATCTTATCTTAAAGTTCACTCAGAGTCAATGTGGTGGTGAGTCCCAGTAGTTTATCACTTGGGATGATGGCAACAGGGTCCAGGGTACTGTTCATTTTCTCTTCAACACCCATACGAGACAAGGCATCGGCCTTCCCATTCCGAACTCCCGGTCGGTATGTTATTACATAATCGTATTCTGCGAAGAATAGAGCCCACCGCAACTGTTGTGACAATTGGGCTTTTGCTGACTTTAGGTATTGAAGGTTTCGGTGATCTGTGATTACTGTGATGGTATGTCTGGCACCTAATAGATACTGCCGCCAGGCTTTGAAGGCTGATTTTATTGCCAACAATTCTTTGTCTGTAGTTACATAGTTAAGTTCTGGTGGTGAGAATTTACGTGACCAAAAGGCAATGGGGTGTAATTGGCCTGTCTCTGGATCTCTTTGAGAGAGAACTGCTCCCATAGCTACGCTGGAAGCATCAGTTTCCACTACATAGGGAAGATCAGGGCGAGGATGTCGTAAAATTGGCGCAGAGGTGAATCTTTTCTTGAGTTCTTGAAAGGCCTGTTCCGCCTCTTCAGTCCATTGGAATTTTTTGTTGTTTTTTCTCAGTAACGATGTGATTGGGTGGACTATCCGTGAGAAATCTGGAATGAATCGGCAATAAAAAATTCGCAAAGCCGAGCATGCTTTGGGTACCTTTTAAGTGAAGAAGGTGACGGCCAATTAAGGATGACATCTACTTTGCCTTAATCCATCTTGACTCCCTTTGGCGAGAGAACAAAACCGAGGAATTCACCTTCAGCGACATGGAAGGAGCATTTCTTGAGTTTAGCGTACAGTTTGTGCTGGCAAAGTTTTGCAAGGACTGAGCAAACATGTTCCACATGATCTCTTTCAGAGGGGGAATACACCAGGATGTCGTCAATATAGACCAGGGCACAGACATCGATTAATTCCCGTAATACATCATTCATGAAGTATTGGAACGAGCGGGAGCGTTGCACAGCCCGAAAGGCATTACCTGATATTCATACAGGCCATACTTGGTGCGAAACGTGATTTTCCATTCATCCCCTTTCTTAACACGTACAAATTGGTATGCTCCTCTGAGATCTAGATTGGTGTAGATTCGGGCATCCTTGACTTGGTCCAACAGTTCCGGGATAAGGGGCAAAGGATAGCGGTTTTTTACTGTGATTTGATTAAGTGTGCGGTAATCGATGCAAGTCCTCAAATTCCTTCCTTCTTGGGTACAAAGGATAAGGGAGAGGCTGCCAGTGACGTTGACGGGCGGATAAACACATTAGCCAGGTATTGATCCAGATAGGACTTCAAGTGGAGATTTTCGGTTTCCGTAAGTGCATAAATTCGTCCACAAGGAACCTGTGCGCCAGGTATCAGGTCGATCTGACATTCATAGGGCCTATGTGGCGGTAAAGTGTTAGCCTGTTCCTTCTGAAAAACATCTTGATAATCCTGATATTCTTTTGGTAAGGTGTCTATTGGTTCCGCGATCCCCGCTGCTATTCCTTGAACAGATTTCAGGTTTGGCGGTGGTATAGATTTCAGGTAGCAAGCGTGGGCGCATTCGTCGGAAAAGGTCAGTCTCTTTGCATGCCAGTCTATTTGGGGATTGTGAGTTACTCACCATGGCATCCCTAAGATCAACCGGAATTGAGGAGCTTTGATGAGGTAAAACGTGATTGATTCTTGATGTCCATCCTGACACAGTAGGGTTAATTCTGTTGTGCATTGGGTTACTGGTCCCGAAGAAATTTCTGTACCGTCAACAGTAGTTACCTTTTCAGTTGTTGGTTTTGTGCATAAGGGAACTCCCATTTCTGTTGCCAGATCTCAATCTATGTAATTACCAACTGCTCCGCTGTCTATATATGCCTCTATGGCATGCATCCGTGACGGTCGTTGGTGATTAATCAAGGTTACTGGTAGGGCGAAATGTGAGGTCTGTGACTCATCCTTCTCGCTCGACAAGCGGACCTCTACGCTTGCCTGGCCTGCTAGTTTTCCGATTCCTTTCCATCATCATCTTTCACTGTAGCGCCTACCACCTTCCTTGGAGGTTTCACTGGGCATTCTTTGAGGTAGTGACCCGATTTACTGCAGTATAGGCATAACTGTAGCTGTCTCCTCTTGTTTCACCCTTGGTTAAAGGGGGTCGTACTCCTCTAATCTGCATGGGTTCTGTGGTATTTTCTGATGGACGTTGAACATTATCTTTTGAACGTACGTACATGGCACGATTTTCGAGTCTACTTCAGTCTGTTCTTCGATCCTGTAATCTGTGGTCCAACTGAACTACCAAGTTGATAAACTCTGCTCTGTCTTTAGGTGGGTCTGCCACTAGAGCAAGGACATCCTTCAGGTCTCCTCGTAGGCTCCGATGAAACAACATGGTTCTTTTATCTTCTGGCCACCCGCTTCTACAACCAGTCTATTAAAGGTGGCAATATAAGTCAGCAAATCTTGATTACCTTGGCGGAGGGACAGGAGTTCGTTAGCAAGAGCTTGTCCATGCAAGTGTAGAGCAAATAACTTTTCCATCTACTGTTGAAAACCCCTGAAGTTTTGCAGAAATGGGTCATCCCTGCTCACTAAAGGTACCGACCAGTCTGCGTCACTTCCAATCAAATATAACAACACGAAGGCCACCCTTGTCTGGTCGTTTAGGAAAGCCCAAGGCCTACAAAGAAAATGGAGGCGGCACTGGTTCGTGAATGTTGCGTACCTTCTGGGGTCTCCATTAAACCATTCTGGGGTACTGCTCCCGGCAACATTATCTGTACTGGATTGACTGATGATGGTGTAGCGACAGATGGGGCAAATCCAGGCAATGGAGCCTGCCCCGCCTGTGTTTGTAGTAGCTGTTTGCTTAGTTCATCAGTACGGTCTTTTGTGACTATTAACTCTCGTTTTAAGGCATTGGTTTCCTGCTGGGCTGCGTGTACCTCGGCGCGTAATTGTCCCAAAAGCTGGGCTAACTGATCAGTTTCAGATATCTCCATGTCGCCCAGGTGGATAAGGTTTAAATGCTTCGTGTTCTGTTACACTCACCTGATATCCCGGGGGCGCCTGGAAGGCTCTGAGATCTGGAACCCTGGATGCGTAGTTGCACAGTGCTGAATAATTAATCTTATTTATTTGTAGAGTGAGCTATCTGTCCTGCGTTTTTTGCGTAGGGGCGCTTGACGTTTGTGGGCGAGCTGCCCGAGTTGCTTCACTGGTGCAGTATGCCTTCCTTGGGCCCAGGCCTGCTGTGACCCCAAATCTGCTGGTAGGCAGGTAAGTTTGTTAATTGTAAGTCTTTGTTCTGTTTATGGAGGGAATTCGATAATGTCTTTATCTCCTTCTTTTCAGGTGCGAAGGTCTTGATGCGGCGTGCCGGATGGAGAGGCACGTTTTCTAGGTAAGAGAAAGCGCAAAGCACATCGCCTTTATCGTCTTTTAAAGCTAACCAGTGTTTTCTTCTTCTTTTCCTCACAGGCCGCTGTGGTGCTGCAAGTGGATGAAAGCGTGATGAAAAACAGGCCCCCGGAATCCGTTAAGGCAAGTACAGCGCTGTGCAGCTGTTTAATATTGAAAGCGAACCTGAATATGTCTCTTTTCCTTTACAGATGTTGCTGTGGTGCTCCGGGTGGAAGCGTGGCGTAGCGCGATGGAATTCAGGTAAGACTGATGGAATTCGATGTTTTGGAAGTGCGCGTTCTAATATTGTTTTTCCCTTTCTCGTTATTGCAGGTCGCAATGTTCGAACAGCAGCTGTGGTAGCGGTTCACCGGAAGTCCTTAAGCTATTACTCACAGGTGAGTGATGTTTCTTCTTCTCTCGGTTTCCACAGATTGCAGCCCAGTTGAGATGCTGAGTGCTGGATGGTGTGTTCTCAGGTAAAACAGAATAATCTTGTTCTTGTTCTTGCAGGATTACAGGAAGATGCTCAGGAGCTGGACACGGTGAGCCTCACGCTGCGGGTTGCAGAATAACACGAAGCGTGTTCTGCAGTCAGGGTGTGGTTTATATAGCCCAGCTAAAGTAGTACCAGGGAAAGTAGTTCCAGGCGTGCCACACCCAAAACACTAGACCGCATGGCTTGGTTCTTAGAACTAGACCGTGTGGGTACTTCCATGTTGGATTTAAAGGCCCAGGTACATAAATGGGACCTAGTTTGAACAGCCCTTCCTTCCTACATATGGGTCTGGTGCCAAAGGCACCAGGACTGGCTCCAGGAGCCCTTTTTCAGTGGTTTAAGGCCCTCAGGGTTCTGGTGGGAGCCTGCTTGTGGCATAACTTGTGCCCCCTCACAGTGGTCATGACATATACCATGCAGCTGCCCCACTGTGTGCTGGTAGGTGCCTGTGGCCAGGAAGTGGAGCACAGACACCACCTTTAGTAGCGGGGGGATGGCAGTGCGTATTTCTATCAGGCTGACGATGTCGTCGTGTATCATGTCCACTATGGTGGTGATGGTGTCCCGGTCCAACCGGTACAGGGTGTGGATCTGCTCAGGGGTTAGATTGAATGGACTGGGTCCGATGTAAGGGATTGGTGGCTGAATAAGTGCACTGGTGGAACTTGCTGGGCCTGTCTCACCCTCCTTCTCCTCCTGCGTCTCCTCTGTGCTGCCTGTTGTAGCTGTAGCTGTTGTTGTTGTTGTAGCAGTACAGGCATGTCCTCCAGCACCATGATTGCAATAGCTAGTGGGATCATTTTGGCGTAGGAATGGGTATGGTGTGTGGGTGTACTCCTTTTGTACTGGGACAGGCTCCTTTGAGTCCACCTGTGGTGATTGTGTGCACATGTGGCAGTTTCCTGCACTGCAGGTTGCTATTTGCGGGGGTGGTCCATGATGCCCGTATTGCCGCCGTCGTGCAGACCCTAATTACCACCTTTGGGATGCCGGTAAGTGCATGCCCACGTAACTTGTGATGTCCTCCCGGTATTGGCGCTGCAAAGGGGCGCATGTATGCGCGCATGCCCGTAAGTAGTGGCACAGTATGGGCGGTGGCGGAATTGGCGGGTTGTCGGCTCGTAATGGCCCGGACCCGTTAACGATGCCGGTAATACCATTCCGCCTTCCTTTTTTCATTACCACCATGCTCGTAATGAGGCCCATCGCCATCTTGCAGTGTTTTGGAGTTGTTCCCAAATAGCCCATGAAGACATGGGCTATCTGGGCCAGGGGAGGTGTTGCATAGCCCTACTACAGTTCAGCCTCTCCTCCAAGAGGGTGTCACCCCCAATGGGATACCACTTGGCCTGTCTTATAGGGAGTGTGTAGCTTAGTGGGCCCACGTCCCTAGTCGCAAAGGGATTAGTGCCCCATTGGGGAGAGGGGATGAATTCCCTTGATTTGTCAAAGTAGGTATGTATCAGGTGGCAAGCACAGCTCTTGTATCATGGTTTCTCATATGTGTTAATTCATATCTCCCTCACCTTATATGTTTTACACTATATAATCCTCAGTTCGATTGATGCCCAGCATTTCAACTCGGACATAATTTCATGGTGGGTGGGAAAGTGGAGATTCATTATTTTGCGATCAGTCGTTTGGCCCCATTTACACCTAAGTGTAGGAATCTGTGCACCCACTTATCATTTTTTCCTACCAGCCAAACCTTACAAACATGTTTCTTTTGTATGTAGATTATTTCTTCTTGTAGCTTTCTCCATTTTCTCTGGAACTCTTTCTGGAGCTCAGCGACTGTGGGACACTTCCACAAAAAATTGTAAAAACTAGCATTGTCACTATAACACTTAGGATGTTCACTTAAACAATTTAGGTCAATTCTCTGCCAAATAATCAACGAAACACAAGTTCTGTGCAGTACATTAAATTGCCTTTTTTTCAACGGTGTTCTCAGAGACATCATATGCACTCCATTATACGCCACCCCCCATTTGATTCCCTGCGTATATCATCTTGCCACATCTTCCTATACTTCAAACAAGGATTTTCTTCCTCCATTGTCAGGGCTTTAGGAATGTATGCTACCCCATGCAGCCCCATTTCTAATTCTCTAAGGGCTTTAAATGTGCTAGAGTCTACGGTTTCTGCTGGGAATTCTGCCCACTGTTCCCGGGCTACCTTGGTCAGCCTTGCACACTGCAAAAAGTGCCCTGAACACACACCATATAGTTCTCATTTCATTAACGACATAATAATCCAGTTTTCATAATGTACTTTCATGGTCTGAGAGCTATGTCCCTCATGGCTTTGATAAACTACAGTAGGACCCACCTCTTCTTTATAAAGGATTAACCCAAACATTCCTGCCAAGCTGCATTAGGTACAGCATCTTATTTTTCCGATTAGAGCGTCCTTCTAGCAGTCATTGCCAGTTACTTTCCCTGGTAGTAACTTTTTTGCATTATCTCCTTGGCCTAACCACTATGCTAATAAATTCAATTGTGAGGCATGTAAATATCTTGTGTTAGGCACTGCCATGCCTACTTGCTCATCGGATTGGTATAATGTGTATAGTGAAATCTTAAGTCTACCTTCCCCCCTATTAAGGCAGTTATTAATTTCTTAATGCCTTTGAATGTAAGTGGTGATATCAACACTGAGGACCCTGTAAATGCATACAATAGTTTTGGCAGGACTAACATCTTGCAAAGGGCTACACTTCAAAACATCGGACTTGTCCAGAATGGGATTGTACCCTTAATTTCCTCCACCATTCTTAAAATGTTATTTCTAAACGGTCCTCTATCTCATGATAAACCCACATACCCAAATATGTAAATGAAATAGTGTGAGAAATTGCCACCTGGCTAAGGTGCAAAGCCTTGGCTTACATTTTTTTTATTAACAAAAAAAATTATGAGGGTGAATCTGTCTAAAAAAAAAAGGGGGGGGGAAATCTGCCAACCAGTTTCCCCTTTTACCTGTTGTTTCCAGGCCAAAAGCATAGTGCACTCTGTCTCTGTTTATTACGCGATCACACTGAACTCGGGGAGTTACTTTCCCCTGTAGGATGAGTTGCTCTGGGCTCTGATCGGGGCTCTGAATTACAGGGGCTTATTAGTTTGGTATGCACATGGGATTTTATGTATGATGCCACCAATATACCATTTTAGCTGATCTTCACAATTGTAAACCGGTAAATGAAATACTGCATACTCATTCACTTTCTAGCTAGCGAGTTCACAGCAGATACTTCACTTGAAAACATTTATTATCGCGCAATTGTCCCTTTGTGCAGACCAAATAAGATGAATGACTGCAGTAAAAATGTACCAGACTACCAAGTGACTTTAGAATGTTTTGTTTTATTGTAACAAATAAACATACAATTTACACATGGCAATAGTTAGGCATATGATGGATTTTACAGTGCGAGTGTATACAATGAGCAATGACACATTTCAAAAATAGAATAAGCTGTGCCCAATCTTACCACTTGTCCTTGGTAGCACGGAATTTGGCAAAAGTTAAACTTTGAGGAAAATAAGAGAACATAGCAATGGCAACCGTTAATTTCGAAATTGCATGCTCATTTAACATTGACAACACTAAACATGAAAATAACTATTTCCCTGACTAACTGACCGACAGGCAATCCAACCCCCTCTCTTTACTTATATTTACCTAGAAGTTGTCGATCTGTATGGCTCAGCTGCACATGGGAATCCCCTCAGGGTTGGTTGGCCACTCAGATAAGAAATGCTACGGCACCGGGCAGCTTGCCAGCACTGAACTCTGTCCTCCAGTCAGCCACTGCAATTCACCGTCCCTCTCAGCACAGTGTCCCAGGGTGTCTGATCAGACTACACCCACTCAAGCCCTTTTTATGACCTCTTGCTGCCAGTCAAGGGAGGTCCTGCCCCTTACAGATCATACCACTGAAAACCACATGATACCATTGTGGTTTACTTGCCTTCTCCAACTGCATTTCTGAAGCTAAAAGTGACATTTATTTTTTTCGGCTACAGCGGAACCGAATGTCATACTTGTTCAACTTCACCAAGTTCAGTCTGCACGTTTGAATCCATTTAATTTCCAAAATAATTTTCAGGCCATTTCCACATACACTAATTTGCAGTAACATTTATTAAGGGACAAGTTACATGTTAATGGGATTGGATTAGTATGTTACATATTAGTATTAGTTTAAATGCAATTCAGTCAATTGAAATATCACCCTGAAATAATATGCATTTTAAAGCATGCTCTGCATTTCTTAACTCTGTGCATTTTCTATCTTGCGTCCCGTGCAATGGCAACCATGCGCATTGTGCATTCCTGTGTCTCTGTCTAAGACCGACACTAACACTACATGTGCATGCTAAACTAATAATCTCCTGTAATTCACAGCCCCCAGAAACTCCTCCTAGACCCCCCAATCAAGGTGACGCACAAAAAAGCACTATTATTTTGTTAATGTTCAATTTGGTAAGGCCTCCAACCAGCCCAACAAATACCCGGTGTCACAATGGACTAGGAACCGGGCCGGTGTGTAGTAAGAATATAGATGTATTCATTTATTTAAGCCAAATTTGACAAACAGACTAACATCAGCCACCAATGCTGTGGCAGCACAGGAACAAAAATGACTTCCGTAGTGACACCAACAGAGAGATAATACTAAGATATGCAGTCACAATTTCCCACAGCTTTTCTTTTGAAATCACTCACCAATACAGAAAAAATAACAATTCAAGGCACACACTGATTGCTGATTTGGTTATAATACTTTTTCTCCCAGCAATCCCACCCTCCAAACATCAATTAGACTTGACCCCTCTGAATTGAAGTCAAGTGGCAGAGAGTGGGAACACAATGGAAAAATCGTTTTGGGTTCTGATAAAAAAAATGCACTCTTTGGAACAGAGATTCAAGGGGAAAAATCGTTTTGCACTTATTTTACTACAGATGCAATATGAGGGGAAGAAAACAATGTGAAAATTAATTTTGCCACACCTAAAAAGAAAAGGCAGGGCTTTGTGGTTTGGGTCAGAGCACAATGGGAACAAAGGGGCAATTTTGTTTTTCCCACTACACATGCAAAGGAAATACAAGACTTCACAATTCTGATTTAAAATGAAGGGGGATCGATGGGGAATTTCGTTTTGCACCCTGCACACTCCCTTGGAAACGGGATTTGGAGATTTATTTTTTTGGGATTCAGGGTCCCCCTTTTCTGTACTGAAGTCAGGGGTTTTCTTACAAATAGTCAATCAAATCTGTTTGTCTATATTGGCTCAAAACACACTGGGAAGAGCTTGTTCATTTAGAATGCTAACAAAATACATCCCGTGATTTCTATAGGGGAATTAATTGATTTACTTTAAATATGCTAAGGATCTACACAGACAAAGAGGTTATTTTGCTATAGGGAAATAACTAAAACAATAGTTGAAAATGCAGGGCCTACACAGGCTGTGGCTTTGGGATAGTTTTACTTACATGAGAGACCTTGTAGTGGGCAACATAGAGCAGCAGGACACCTGTGGGACAGCCAGGGTGTCAGTCAAGCAAAGTCCCCTCTTGCTCTTCCAAGGGGTCCCAGTCAGCTTTCTGTCTCCTGGTTCCTGTCTCCAATGCAAGATTTGGGGCCTCTCTGCTTGGGTGTTTCTCGCAAGAGTTCAGCAGCAGGTTGCCTCCCGGAATAAAGTGAAAAAGCCCAGTTCTGATGCAAACTGGTCTACATATAGCGCAAATGACATCAACAACTTGTCATGATTCTCGCGGAAGGGATTGGTTGGTTCTCTCCCCCCTCTTCCCACCTGTGTGCTAATAGGTCAAGGAGTTGAGGGGTGTGAGTTAAGAAAGCTGAGGGAGGTGAAATCTTTGTCCTTCCAAACTGACATGTGGGTTTGGCATGTTTAAAATCTGAAAATCTATAAACCTGGCAAGTACCCTAATTTTTTCAAATCTTTACATGTATGGATATATTTTTAAGAACTACATTTTAAGGCTAATTAGATGATGCTAATCTGAAGTCAGCACACCCTTCCTCTGCAGAGAGTTTATTTAGGAGCTGCATCAGTGAAAAATATGACACTTCATAGTTCCCATGTTAATTTTGTCCTTCACGCTCACACCAACTTTCAAATCTCTCCGAATCATGGGAAGGCTCAAATCAAATTTTCCTTAATAACTTCTGTTATGTTTAGTACACAAAAATCGGTTCAGCAGGGTTCAAAGGGGATTACTGTCACCTTTAATAAAAGTCAGGAATGAGAGTTGTGGCATATACGATGCCCTTTTTATGCAATAAAATGATTTTTCTATTACTCAAACCCCAGCTTCACAGGCCTCGCTCACTCTAGCCCCCACCTTTGTTCCTCTTAGTTTCATTTATCCTTTAACATGTGGTCATCCAGATGCTGGCTCATGTTCATCTCAGCCTATCCCTCCTTGGCCTCCCAATGGTCCTGGCCATGGCTTTAATGCACATTTTATGGGAGTTGTGACCTCAAGGTCATTTTGCTGAAAAAAACAGGCAGGGCTTTATCTATTTCCATCGTGGTTCCATCAATGACAGTGTATTTCTTTTATTTTTAAGCAATGGACCTGATTGATTGTTGACAACCAGACCTCCCTCTCCGGGACAAGCAGAAGAAAGGTCTTTGAGGTTAAAGTGTCATTACAGTAGAAATGCCAAGCTGCATGTACAATTCTGCAAGAAATGGCTTTTAAACTCAGACGCAATAGGCCTCATTACGACCCTGGCGCTAATGGTTTAATGGCGCCGTAAAGAGTGTCGGCGCCGTTAAACCATTAGCGCCTCATTACAAGGTCCCTTAGCGGGTTGGAGGCTTTAACGCCTGCTTTTTGCAGGTGTTAAAATCCAACCCGCTAAGGGACCTTGGAGCCAATTACGGCAACCGTAATTTACGGTGCTGTAATTAGCACCTTCCCCATCCCCATTATGCCCTATGGGGCAAAATGGGAATGGGAAGGGCAAATGGTGAATGGGGAATTACCGCCCCCGCCAACCTTGTGATGGGGGCGGTAATTCCGCCATCCACCATGCCGGAGACCGGCATGGACCATGGTGCTAATAGCACCATGGTCCAGCGCCTGGGTCGTAATGAGGCCCAATGCATTTTAAATGAATCATTTTATAAGGAATCTGGGCCTTATATCCATGTGTAATGTCTTTCCTTTAATCTCACAGTTTCCAAAGACATGAGTATCACTTCTGGATTGTCCATACATGCGGCCGTTATATGAGAACACCATGTTCACCTTGAAACCAGGAGTGCACTTCTCTTTGCATACTGTCATTGGGATGAGGAAAAGGGAAGATCTTTTATTTCTTATAATTGCAATAAGCTTGGTTTCACTTGAGATTTCTGGATCACAATCTGGTATTACATTGAAGATAATGTACACACTGCTATCTATCTCTTTGAGTAAAAAGTGTAGCTTTCCATGGATTTAGTAAAACAGCATTTTCAGCGACGTCTTTCTCTTTCCTTGCTGAAATGCATTGCGCATACCTTTGCACTTTTGAACTTCTCAGCATATGTCTCCTTCATTTGAGATTTAGGCCTATATTTAGTTCAATAGGCCTCATGTCTGACATCACCATTTATGTGCTGGCTTTAAACTTCAATGGGACTCAGCCATAGCCAGTTTCCTTCAAATCACATTTGGCCTCTTTATTTCTGGCATTCAGGGGCTATATTCTACCCCACTACTCGTGCCCTCCCACATCAGTAGTCTGATTCGTGGCACCTGCTCTATTTGTGGCACAGAGCAGGTTTGAAGGTCACAAGATGCCCACTTGACAGAAAAGTCCCTGTGGCACAGAGGCAGTATTTAAGATATGCCCCCCTGTACCCAAAACTATGGTGATCATAAGTCACCCATGCTGGTGGCAGGGTAAACTCTAAATAAAAGCTATACCTACATGTAGGCATAGTGCATGTGCTACCTATGATCAGAAATGCCACATTCCAATTGATAGTGCACATGTCAGCTCCTGTGAGCCAGGTCCAATATGGAAGGTGATATGTATTCTGGTCAGCCAGGTGTTACCTGCCAAATGGCAGGAGGAGAACCTGGAAGGCCAGGCCTCTTCTTTGATTTCTTTGTGAGGGCAGGTAACACCCTCTAACGAGACAGCCGCACAGCAGCCAGCTGTCTTGGGGCTGGGCATCCAGAGAGCACACCCATTCAGAAGGAGTAGCCTCACACCATGATGCTCCAGCTCTAAAGGTCTTTGTTCTCAGTAATAAGGGAAGGAGGCGGGATTATGATAGCCAGGAGAGCTTTGGCCAATGGGAGAAGGTTTACACCATCTTGATTCTCACTGTCCCTCTCTCTCTCTTTTCTATCCGCTCCTATTCCTCTGGAGAAAAGCACTTTGGGTGTGAAATCAACAGGGCAAAGTCCACTCTGTCCCAGCCAGAGGAGGCATTTGACCACTAAGGCAGGCTAGCCTTAGTCCAATCACCTGTGGAGTTGTTCCCTTAAAATAAGGGGTCTTTCACCCTTTCTGCAGATTTGCTCAGTTCCTCTTAGATCCTTTAAGTTTGTAGATTCAATCTGAAGATCTCACTGGACTTTTTTTGGGATAGTTGTACAGTCCAAAGCCCCTCAACCCTGAGGTAAAGATGAATAATCGAAGAAAGAATCAAGATCTGTCCCCTACCACTCACAGGGAACAGCAGGAATAACCTCTGCTGTGGGTCAGGACCTACTATTCTGCACCAGATTCTCTTGAGCTGATAGAGCAGGCTCTGAATGGAACCATCCTATCCTTGAGTCCCCCTGAAAGGGCCTCACCTCAACAAGAGGACCAGACCAGACAAAGCTCTGTGTTCAACACACCAAACCGGTCCCTCCACGTTCATCACACCTGGAACAAAAGGAAAGTCGCTGGTGTTAGTCACTGTGCTCACACACCAAACAATAATTTGCTTGCACCTTCAACCAGCTTGACACAGCATCGTGTCCAAACCAAAGCTTGTCATTTGATGGGCCTGAAGTGACTGCTCAATGCCGTGACCCACACCGAATCTCTGGAGTCACACGTCTACTCCAAGATCCTGAAACAAGATTTTAACATCATGGTGAGGACAGCGGACAACGGTGGTAACATTGTCCTTCTCAAAACAGAAGACTATGTACAAATAGCGAGATACCATCTGGGAGATACTGACTGCTACCAATCACTTCCAACCAATCCTACCAAAAAATTGGCTACAGACTGGAAACTCATGAGCTCACACTGGCACGACAACAACTTATTATCAGATGAGGAATATGAATATTTAAACGTTACAACAATCTATTTTATGCCTAAAATTCATAAACCATTTCTGAAGCTACCATTCTGCAGACCTATCATTAATAGTATTGGATCTCTCACGGAAAGAATCTCAGAATATATTGATCACTACCTACAACCGCTAGCCTCCAGTTTGAGCTCTTTCATTAAAGACACCACGCACGCCATCAACCAACTGGAAAACATTTACTGGGAAGAAAACTACTGGTTCGTCACCTTAGATGTGACTGCACTCTACACCAGCATTATCCACCAGAAAGGTATCTCTACAACTGAATTTTTTCTCAAAACCAGATCAGTTTCACTTCAAGACCAAAACATGATGATTCTGGAAATGATCCATTTCACCCTCAGTAACAACATATTTTGCTTCGGAGATCAAATCTACAAACAGATACAAGGCACCGCAATGGGCACCAAATTCGCACCATCATATGCCAATTTGTATATGGGTCACTTCGAAACTCAATTTGCATGGCAACATCCAGATTTCACAACCCACAACAGAATAGCTTTCTGGGGGCGCTACATCGACGATATCATCATCATCTGGAATGGCACAGAACAACAACTATGTGACTATTATAACTTTCTCAACAACAATGATTACAATTTGAAATTCACCATCAACTACAGTCAAGAAAACATCAATTTTCTGGATCTTCATTTATATCTACAAAATGAAGCAATCCACAGCACACTATATACAAAAGAGGCAGCTGTGAATAGCCTCCTACATGCTTCTAGCAATCACCCTCACCATATTA
Source organism: Ambystoma mexicanum (assembly GCF_040938575.1). Taxonomy (NCBI): domain Eukaryota; kingdom Metazoa; phylum Chordata; class Amphibia; order Caudata; family Ambystomatidae; genus Ambystoma; species Ambystoma mexicanum. The sequence goes on along the minus strand of NC_090921.1, from coordinate 1,141,105,746 downwards.
TTCACAACATTCCATTCAGAGAATTTCTCCGCATCAAGCGTAACTGTACCTCAAACGCAGAATGCAATAAACACCAAACTGCCACGATGCAAAAATTCAAAAACCGTGGATATAGCTCCAAACATTTGAAAGCAATAGTCAAAAAAAACGAAGAAAGATCCAGACCAAGTCTACTTCAAGAGACAACTAAAAAATGCATCTCTCTGGAGACACCCAGGTTCATCACCACTTTCAGTACCAACAATCACAGTATCAAAAAGATCTTACTACGCAACTGGAACATCTTGAAAACTGATGCAGATCTAAAAACTCTCTTAGACAACAAACCTAATGTAGTCTTTCAGAATTGCATCAATCTCAAAAAAATCATAAGTCCATCATACTTTAACAATAAAAAATATGAGGTTTTCAAAAAAGAATCTTTACCACACAAGACATCTTGGTTAAAGGCACCCGTACGAGGCAATTACAAATGTAACAACTGCCAGATCTGTCCATACATGATCAATGCGAAAAAAGACTTTATCCAAGCAAATGGCAAATAGACCAAAATCAAACAACTCATTAACTGCAACAGTACTTTCATCATCTACATCATCATTTGTGTGTGTAAAAAGGCCTATATTGGAAGTACCATAAGGAAACTTAAAATCAGAGTTGGAGAACACATGAGAGCCATTAAAAACAAGGATACAACCTCTCCTCTAGCACTCCATTTTCTACAGCAACACCACAAATCTGATTTCACCAATATCCAATGTCATGGAATTGAGAAACTTTTACCATCACACAGAGGAGGCAATTTGTAACTAAGCCTCCGCAAGGGAGAAGCCTATTGGATTTGGACCATGGACTCAATTCAGAATGGGCTTAATGTTGACCAAGAACTGCATCATTTTCTGTTGTGACTACTGTCGCTCTTGTACAACTGAGAGTCTCGCTTTTGAGTCTCTCTACATCTATGCTGAGTATAGAATGTATATGCTGTTGTTATTTCTGACTTTATTTTATGAACTACTCTGCAACATACTGAGCAATATTTAGTTACAAGTGTTGATCGTATAACCACATTCAATTGATCAGTCAATTCCTCCTTTCCAGCCCAACGTTAGTTGTCGACCTCCTTACTTACAATCCAAATGACTAACCCTATCAAGGTTTACTCAGCTTTAGGCAACACATGCACAAGTCTATTTTCAATTAAAACTTGGGGGTGTATCGCCAAAACATAAATCAAAGAAACTATTCTTAGCGATTTATTAATCTGCCAGACTATTCCAATTCTCACTTTTTCTATCTCATTCATATAAGTAACCACTTCTTCAGAACATATAAATTACAATTTCTTTTCATTCTCTTATGTGCCGATAACACAACATTCTTTTTGGAATTTACATGTATCAACGTATATGTACAAATCCATACGATTCACAGTACCAATAGCCGTACCTTCAACACATCGTGTTGAGGAGAACATCGATCACGTGACTACCACGCTATTCCGCGTCCACGATCGTATATTTATTTTAAATGAGAAATACACCTGCTTCATTGCATAGGCAAATTAAGGGCTACTCAAGTAAGTACTCTGTCGAGACACTTTCATATTTTTTTGAACCTACACCCCTGATATCCTACTTTTGAAGCAAAATTAACATTAATTGACATTATTTCACTTCTGTATTTAGAACAGCACATTTTTCCTCTCTTGAAACCAAGTGGGTTTTTCAAAACGAATTATATAATTTTTTATTTTTTTTTCTTCCCTCTTCCTTTCTGTACTAGGAACAACAGGACACACAACGCATAGCATTTGTAATGAAAACCATGCATATTTGTTTTCATGCATTGGTACAACTCTAAACCTTACTAACCCCTGAAGATCCGTCGCCAACCAGACGGTGAAACACGTGTTGGGTAGCAGAACAAACAATGAACAACATGGATAACATATGGTTAACAGATTTAATGAAACTGTGATACAAACTCTGGAATATAAGAGGGCCTAGACTCTGACCAATTACCTCTGAACATTCGAGACTCAAAACTTAGCTAACCTCCAACTGTGAAGTAACAGTGATTTAAAGCATCCAATTCCATTCCAACTGTGAAGTAACAGTGATTTAAAGCATCCAACCCCAGAATTGGTAACTTAATATATCTGTGATACAACAGGTATTACTAAATCTCAAAATCAAAGTGTGCAATCAAGACTTAAAACCCAGTTAACCTTGAACTGTGAAGTAACAGTGACTTAATATATCCATTCCATTAACTGGTAACTGAATCCATCTGTGAACTAACAGGAGGTACTTAATCTACAAACCAACGAGTGCAATCAAATCCTCCTGTCAAGAATAGGGAACTACTGCTATTTTTTGTTTCATCTACATCAGGATCTTTGGATTATATGTATTTTATTTTCTAAGTTTTGGTCTTCAATGTATAACCATTTGGAATGCACTAATTAAATCATACCAATTTGGGAAAAAGTACTTACTGTGATGTAACAGCTTTCAGAAAATTATTTTTTGATTACGTAACTTTTTCAGCCTGGGCAAGGTACCGAAGGACACACCGGTACAGAGCACATTAGACTCACAATCTAGTTATTAGTGGAGCGCGAAACACTCACAGGTCTATATAGATATTTAGCCTTGTTTCCCTTTGCAGTCTAAGGGTAATAGACCTTAGTCTCGCAGCTCCACTCTTTTTGTATTCTAATATCTTGAGGAGCGCCGGAATCAGCCTAAGACTGTTCCAGTTTGTACAACCAACTGGGAGTTACAACCACAACTCGGGCCAGCTAGTCCTTTAACTGCTGCATTAGCGATCGTACATCAACGCACCCAAGATCACCACTTTGATGACCTTTGCCCACCTACTTGAACTGCTGGAGCATCACTCATCAATCCCTGCAAGCGGCTAAAGCCAACTCTGCCTGGCCAACTGCAAACCGTTCCTGGGACCTCCTAACCTGCATCCTTGAACAGCCACCTTCTACCACATAGAGCACCTGCATTCACCCCTACTCGACACCGCTTGCTGCTGGGGCCTCCACGATCCTACTTGCCTGAACTTAGCCTGATCATCTTGCATCGACAGTCGACCCCTGGCCTGACTGCATCATCCCACCAAGAACTAAATCCAAGTACTCTTGACACTGAACTGCCTCCTCGGTCCACTGGGACCGTAGAGAATGGTTAGGTTATGATCACTCCTCTTTTCTACCAAGATATCCTTTGTGTGGTTATTACCTTACCTACCACCTCTGGAACTTATTTTCTTCAGTCTGTCGGCCTCTTCTCTGCTCTCCCTTTCAGGTAGGTTTTTGTACAGTATTCACTATTCATTCTATGTGCTGATGGTGCACGTAATTCAAGTTTTTATATTTTATGGAATCTTGATTGGACATTCCCTTTATTTTGCACTCTGATACTGTGATGTTTGGGTCACTACTGGTTCACCTTCACACCCCTCTTTAGAGTATAGCCTTCCCTTGGCCTATCTTACCACAAAAGTCGAAGGAGGTATATCTCTTAACTGTTCCTGTTTTACCTTTATGATTGTGTTGTGTTTTGGTTTGTCGAAGTGTGAGGGCTGAGTGGGACATTTAACCCCTCTCATCCTTGTACTCCATTGTGAAGCAGCATCGAATTAATCCCACCTAGTAACCCATGCCTAAGGGAATTGGGGTACATTTGCTTCTGGGACCTGTTTTGGCCCGCCCAATGTCTTTATGCGTCATGTGGTTCACCGCTACAGCATTGGGACAACCAGTGATTCCCGCCCATCTCCAACAATAGGGGTCTTGGGATTGCTGGGGGGCAGGGATCCCGAACAGCCATATTGCCATGGCAAACGCACCGTTACCTGTAGGCTGCAGCAAAGCATGCTCATCGCTGCAGGCGCTACGGTCTGGATCTTGCCAATGTTGTTGGAGCCGTCCAGGTCAACGACACGGTCCCCCATTTCTCGTGATGTTCTGCCTTCCGTTCCACTCCGCCGGCACGGGTATGCCGAGTACAGCCTGCTATTTCTTCCTTCGGGTTCTGTGGTGTGCCGTAGCTTCAAACATTTGGTGCTCCTCACAGGAACTCCCAATAAGCACAATTCTGGGCTCAACATGCTGCCCACTGAATCAGGGGTCTCTGTAACCGCATGTGCGACCAGCAGTATGGTGAGGAAAGCGTTTTGCATCCGTTAGTTGCACCAGGTTGTTGGAGCTCTAGGATGGAGCCACCACCTTGAATTTCATGCAACAGCACCCCCACTCTGCGTTTCTTGGCATATTATATTTGTAGGCGACATTACTGCCAGAGTTTGAGCTGATATGGAAGGATCTTTATTAGCGGTCTGAATGCCTCCCTTTCTATAGTTCATTTTACTAGCCCCTTTTCCTCTGTCACAATTGTCTAGTTTTTACCTTTAGTTTTGGTCCTACTTGCTGAAAGCATTACTTGTTCCTCCTCATTGATGGTTAAAACAGTGTCATCTGCGTTGTTTGCAATTCTGGGCAGGTCTGGTATATTACTCACAATAGAGCAATTCTTCTAGCTGTTTTGCATTTGGTTTCTCTTGTTTCCTCTCTATGACTTCAAAGGGTTCTTCATTGGGGAGCGCTACCTCCACTAGCTTGGCGAGACCAACCTTTAAAACTTGCTGTTCTTTGTACACAGTATTCCATAGTGAAAATAGTTCTTTTAACATTCTGTCAAATTCGGGATTTTACTGATCTTCTTCATCTGAAGAGTAAAAAGATGAATTATAGACTGGCAAAGATGCGTATACACTTGCTGCAATTCGTGCCAAATCTAGAGATTTAGCTAGTTTAGTAGAAGAACATGGAACGTTATCCACGTTATTTTCAACGGTGCCTATAGGAGTCACTACCAGCTCAGCCTGCATTGTCTTGGCAGCCTCACATTGCAGACTCAGACATAGGTTGAGGACAGAATTATTGTCAATGGGCTTGAGTTCTGATATTTCTGCTTGCGTCTGCGTTCCTACCATCATAATTTCTGCGTTCGCCATAGAAGGTAGCTTAACCAGATTCTTTTCAATACATTGTGGTTTAAGGTAAGCTGTGATTTTTCCCCTTGCACAACTTCCATAGGACCTCTGGTTTCCCAAACAGTCTGGAAAATCAGTACAACTGCAGCTTTTGTCTGCAATTTTCTTTTTTTTATTTTTTTTATGAGAGCAATCGGCAACCAAGCCACACTACATGCCGCCGGAACAGCGCTGCGCAGTTGATACTAATTGTGGACTGCTGGCCTATTTGTGCAAACCAGCAGAATATCTAGAAAGACAGCTCACCGTCAAATTTTAAGAAATTAATTTCTGCCGGATATAGCTACTATCACAGCTGTTCAGTTAGGTCGTCTCGTGACTGAAATAGTCCAAGCAGAAAGTCTTACTTTTCTTTTGTTGCTGCTGACAACATGCGGACCACTGCAGCCCCCTTTACTGAGACACTTTACTGCAAAGCAATACACCGGACCATCGATTCAAGCCACCCTACCAAAAACATGCCCCCCCGAACCTCCAGAAACCAATGCAGCATCAACCACCACAACACTGAATCGATTTAAACCTATTAGCAAAGAAACTTTCAACAAATGTATAAAAGACACCAACTTTCCCATATCCCACAGTGACCCATGCCCACCGGGCATCTTCAAAAAACTCCTCAACCACAGAATGCCAGCCACATACTTTCGACTACTAATGAATCTATCCCTAAAGACGGGAATAAGCATACATCGAACCCATCCTAAAAGACAAAAAAGGAAATGCAGAAGACCCTACCAACTACAGACCTATAGCAAATCTACCTTAACCAGCGAAAATCCTTGAGAACCACATATTCAAAGAACTAGTCACTCATGTACAAAGTAAGGCAATACTCAACCAATCCGAAGTCGGCTTCAGACCTATGAGAGGAAATGATTCAGCGCTTCTCTCCATATGGGACGACCTAAAAATAAAACAGAAAACCGCACCCAATCACCCTCATACTACTAGACATATCACCCACCTTCGACACAATCAGACACACAACACTAATACAGAGACTGGAGGAATGCAGTATAAAATCTCTGTGCTACAATGGCTGAAATCTTTCCTCACCGACTGAACAGAAAGAACAAACTCCTGCCATTTACATCTACCACTAAAAACATCACCTGTGGCGTACCACAAGAATCACGCCTCTCCCTGCTCCTCTTCAACATATACATGTCCCCCTAATGAAACTCATTCAAACCCATGGACTTACATCCTACAACTATGCAGGCGACACCTCCAAGATAACCTCCAGCCAAGACCCGAACAACACTCAACAAATGCCTGACGGACCTATAGATGGATGACGAGCAAAAATCTCAAGCTCAATCCCACAAAAACACAAATAATAATATCCCAACCAGAAGACAATGCAGCACAGAAATACCTGAGCTAGCCACCATGCATAGGAACCCAACTGAAGAAATGATAAAAAAAAACACCTGGGAATCCTTATAGACAACTGACTCTCTCTAGAACCACAAGTCAACACAATAGCAAATAAATGCTTTTAACTCATGCGAATAATAAGAGGGATACCCCTTACCTCAACTTCCCACACAGAATCCTCGCAATCATCTTCTTGGAACATTCAAGAGTAGACTACGCAAACAGCCTGTACATTGGAATGCCAGAATGCCTCACACAAAAAACTAAAATGCATCCAAAATACCACAGCAAGACTACTCTTGCGACTAAATAGAAGAGACCACATCACACCAGCCCTGAGAACTCTGCACTGGCTACCAGTAAAATAATGTGTTAACTTTAAAGCCCTCTGCATCACCCACAAATCACTGCACAGACAAGGAGCCGAATTTCTTCAAGCTAAAATCAACCATTAGCAACCAGGAAGAAATCTAAGATCGAGAAACGACATCCAAATAGAACACTACGAGAAAATGAAATTTGGAGGACATGCATTGTTCTATTTGATAGCCAAACTATGGAACTAAGAATGACAGGAGACCACCTACATTTCAGAAAACGACTGAAAGCCTGGCTATTCAACTCACCAAGACAAGCAGAACAATTGGCACCTCACCAAACCATACTAAGCATGCAAAGCATTCACAAAGAACAATGCGATAAGAGCAGCATTAAGCATCCCTAAAAGGGATCACATTTCCCATGCCAGACGGGCAGCTCACTGGCTCCCAGTGAAAGAGCGCATCACTTTTAAAATCCTCACCCTCACCCACAAATGCCTCACCCTCACAGCACCATCATATCTATCAGGGACTTTAACAAAATCCACCTCCACACGACCTATCAGGACCCTTTAAGCCAACCAACTACACACCCCACACATTAACAAAGCCAAAGCTGGAGGGCTAGGCTTCCTCTACATAGCGGCCAAGCTATGGAACTCTCTACCCGTGGACATCAGAGCTGAAAACTCCCTCCCTGCCTTCAAAACAACCCTCTTCACCTAACCCACTGCTTTCATTGCTCAGTCTCTTGCCGGTTCTGAAAAAAATTACAAATGTCAAATGTACCTGTAACTAAGAAAACAAATCTGTAACAAGCACCACGATGCCTCCGGCTGTTGCGCGCTTCACAAATGCGAATAAATAAGTAAATACTCTGGGACCAAAGCAACCATGGGACAATACGGATTGAAGAACTAACAATAAAAACCACCCCACACACAAAGCCAAATAGAAACTAACTAACCACCCCTCTTCTTTTTCACACTCATATATCTCTCACGTACTGCACACACCCAAAAAAGGGACAGCAAAACTACACACCAAAATAAAAACCCACAGACCTACTGCTAACCTTGCCACAAAAACAAATAGTTGCAGACATCAAATAACCCAGATACTGGACGTTACCCCTCTGGACACACCAAGACCAGTGCACACAACAAAGCACACTCAGAAAGCTCACACGCATAGATGCCAGTTTCTCCTGGGTCTGCGAGTATCAACAGAAGAGCACAGCCTCTATCCTATCCCTCTTACCTCACTAACCTACCCCACCCACTTTTCTTACAGAGGCACATGAGCACCTGGAGATCATGTAAATGGCAGCAGTGTTCAGTATAAATCATATCATAACATTTTTGGAACTACAGGGAGGGACTGCTTTGCCACCCTTGAGCTCTGTTTTGCTTGCTGCTTTGGTTCCTGCCTGGAGGTCCCTTCTTGCAGTGGTGGTAGAGACTATAAACCTGATGATTCTTATCCCAATCTAAGAGCCTAAGGGCATAGAAGAGTCCCATGTGGCAAACAAGCTTTTTCTTTTGGCCAGTGAGGGAGTTTCTAGGCCTGACTTGCACCCTGCCTTGCCTATTGTTTGGGACAAACTAAAACCAACTAGGTCGAGAAAATGCTTGCATTTCTGTGAAGAGGGGACATTCTCTTTGTCATTCACTCACCAGACCTATGGCCTCTTCATAGGGTCTCTGTGCTTTCTCTTCTCTCTTCTTCTCCCATTAATGGTGTCACCCGGTGGGAGGCCCTCCTGGTCTCCTTCGACTCCTCTAAGGTCATCATAAATGTTTACCTGAGTCTCCTTCGACTCCTCTAAGGCCATCATAAAAGGTACCGTCCTGGTCCAAGGCCTTGAAGCCAATCTTCTCCTCTTTGATAGACTCTTCCCATGCCTCATCAACTTCCTTCCTTCTCCTGCTGTCCCCTCACTTCCTGCTGTCCCCTCTCTTCCCTCCACAGCTTCCTTGCCTCCCACTGCCATCTCCACCTTGCCCTCTCTACCTTCCTCTTATGCCCACCTCAAGCTTCTTCTACACCTCCGCAGGGCATACCTCTGATTTGTAGCCCTCCCCGGAAGTCTTTTAAGGATGGTAACCTTCTCCATATTGCCCTCTTAACTCTCTCTCAGCTGTCAAACACTCCTCTGACATCTGCCGTCTCCTAGAAGAACTTGAACTTGATGCCCTCGGTCTCACCGAGACATGGTTCATGGCCAGCTCTGTTACAAGCTTTGACACTCTCCTCCCTGACGGCTACAAGATCCTCTCTGCACCCAGGTCCAACCGTTCCAGAGGGGGGTGTAGCCCTGATCTTCCCTGTGTGGGATCCCTTCTTCTGTCAATCCTACGCAGGCCTACACCTCTTCCGAATGCCTTGTCTGCAGGCTCTCTATCTCTCTATCTCTCCTGGCCATTCCCTTACTGTGGCTACCATCTATCGGCCACCTGGTCAGATCTCCTCCTTCCTCTCTGAGTGGGCGGACCGCCTCTCTTCCCTCCTGGTCTCGGACACTCAACTCCTCCTTCTTTGAGACTTTAACATACACTTGGATGCTTCCTGTCCTTCCTCTGGACTCTTTCGCGACCTCTGCGACTCTCTCTCACTCTCTATTCTCCCCTCTGGCCCGATTCACTCTGCAGGGCACACTCTCGATGTTCTGATCTCTTCAGACCTTCCCCTTTTTATCTCTCTCAGCACTCCTCTTTCCTGGAGTGATTTATTTATTTATTTTATTTATTACATTTGATTACTCGCCCAAACCTGGGGGTATCACGGTGAGGGTTACAGGAACACTTATAGACTTAATGGTTAGAAGATATACAAGAATACTTACTATCTTAATGGTTACATGGTAGTGCAGTAGGGTGCAGTCTTAGAATGATGCTTGGTTACAGAGGTAGCTATGTAAAAACGTCATACAGTCATACTTGCAGACTTAGAGGTTACAATGTAGAAATCAAGCAAACAGGTAGCTTACAATTCTGAATCGTTGCGTGGTGTTGCTATTAAAGCTGAGTACAAGGCTACGTGTGCATAGTCCGAGTATACCTGGTAGTTCTAGTGGTGCCAGGGTGTACTAGGCTATTGACAATAAGCAGGGTTCATCATCCAGGTCAGGAGGTCTAGACAATGCGTCAAGCGTAGGATCACAATGTATTGAATAACCAGGTATTAAGCAGTTTCTTGAATTTAGTGTATGATGGTTGGTTGCATATATGATCTGGGAGTGAGTTCCAAATTCTCGGGGCTGCTACTGGGAAGCTAGAGTTGCCTGTAGTCACATTCTTAAAGCAGGGGATGAGGAGGTGTGTGTTGGCATTGGATCGAAGTGTTCTTGTAATGGTTTTGCATGAAGAGCTTTGGTTGTGATAAATAGGTGCATCACCAGAGATACATTTGTTTGTGATGGTGTGTTTTATAAAGTTTTCTGGCTTGTATAGGTAACAAATGTGCCTCTATCCTATGTTGTGATATGTGTTCTCGTTTTTTTATACCTAGTGTTGCTCTCAGGGCCTTGTTCTGTAAGAGTTGCATTTTATTTTTTGTTTTTTTAGGTCCCTAGTAGTATGTTGCAGTAATCAATTTTGGCTAAGAGGAGGGCTCTAGCTAGGGTGATGCAATTTTGTGGTGTGAGGAAGGGACGGCTTGCAATGAGTTTGGATGTGTATGCCATAGACGAGGCGAGTGCGCTGATATATTTGCACATGGTGAGGCTGGAATCAAGATAAACACCTAGGGTTTTAACTTGGTTCGAGATGGTGATTGGGGTGCCATCTATGATTATGGAGGTGTACTGGGAGTGGAGCTTCCTTAGAAGGGCAGGGGCCCCTACTATGAGGATCTCTGTTTTTTCTCCATTGAGGCAGAGGCTGTTTGTCACCATCCAGCTCTGGATAAGTGAGTACATTTTGTTTACAAAGATGGTATCCTGTTGAAGGTTACCTGTGATGGGGATAAGTATTTGCGTGTCATCCACAAAGTTGGTGTATATTACTCCCATTGCATCTAATACCACAAAGAGGAGTTTAGTGTACGTGTTGTAAAGCATGGGGGAGAGGCAACATCCTTGTGGGACTCGCAGAGGGACTGTTGTAGGATCTGCTGCTACATCTCCTATGGCTACTCTAGAGGTGCGGTCTGAGAGGAATGATTTGACCCCGGTGGTTGCTTCCATTTAGAAATGGAAGTTATTTGCTAAGGTTTGGTATAATTTGTTATGGTCCACTAGGTCAAATGCCGCAGATATGACGAGTAGGAGTAGGATACATAGGTTTCCTGAATCTCTGATGGCATCCATCTGGTTTTTTAGATCCAGTAGAGCTGTCTCTGTGCTATGTCTGGGGCGGAAACCTCATTGTCTGTCCCCTAGTAGCGGGTTGTTCTCCAAGTGGGATTGAACTTGTGTATAAGCAATTTTGTCTATGATTTTGAGGAGAAAGGGAACTGTGGTGATTGGTCTGTAATTGGTGGGGATGGTGGGGTCTAGGGTGGGTTTTTTAATAAGTGGTGTGACCCAGGCTTCTTTTATATTAGTTGGAATGGCGTTGGAGCTGAACGAGGCATTCACGAAATTAGTGATAATGGGTGCTAGGGTGAGGGCAGAGTCCTTAACTGATTTGGCAGGAAAGTTGTCTCCTTTACAATTAGAGGGTTTCAGAGATGCTATGGTTTTGAGAACCAGGGTGGTGGTAACTGAGGTGAAGTGGAATTTGGGTTGGTTTGGTGTGATGTCTGGTGTTGCTGGGCGGGAGGGCTCTGAGCTGGGTACTAGAAGCTTGATTTGCAATGCAATTTAGTTTTGAAGTGATTACTTTGGAGGCTAGGGCATCCTGAATGGTAGTGCACCAATCTTTACTTACATTGGCTAGACTGGGTGGTGGGAAGGGTGTTTCTAATTGTCTAATAATGGAAAACAACTCTTTGCTCTTAGAGGTTGCATTGGAAATACGTTGGTTAAGGGAGTTAGCTTTATGTGTAATTACTTCGAGTTTGTACGTTTTGGAGATTGTCTGGAGATCTTTTTTGAGTTAACTGGTGGGGTTTATTCTGGTGAGGTGTTCTAGCGCTCGTTTCTTCCCTCTGAGTTTAATGAGAGCGTTGTTGAACCAAGGGTTGCTGCGTTTGGGTTTAGGGAGTTTGGATCTGAGAGGGGCTACTTCCTCGATGTCTATTTTCAAACAGTTGTGGTAGTGAAGTGATATATTGTCAGGATTTCCATCCATTATTGCATGTGTGTTGAGTAGTTTGGTCCGAATGGGGGTCAGATTTTCTGGGGTGAGTTTACGTGCATTTCTCACCAAGATAGGAGAGGGAATGGAGATGGCTGGGCTGGAATCATTCATCGTGATTATGTTGAACCTAATTAGTAGGTGGTCAGTCCAAGATATCTCTATGATATCTTCAAGTGTGACTAGAGTATACAATGTTAGTATCCAATCTAGGATTCTACCTTTTAAATGGGTTGGGGCATTGACTATTTGTGTAAATTGCATTTCTAGGGATGCATTATAGAAGGCTGTGGCTTTATGGGCTGATGAGTAATTATAGCCTATGTTAATGTCTCCTAGGAGGATGAATTTAGTTTTGGGTTTAAGGAGGGGGGTGATGAGTAAAGGTAGGCTGATATCAGGGTTGTTTGCTGAGCTGGGAGCTCTATACACTATTACGAGATTGATGGTGGTTTTGGGGTCAATGGTTAGTTTTAGGGAGAGTTGTTCGTATCCTGGTAGGAATTCTGTCTTACATTCTCTGAATTGAAGGGTGGTTTTGGCTATGATGGCAACACCTTCGCCAATGGCTTCGTGACAGTCGGATCTGAGTATGGTGTATTCTGGTGGGATGGCTAGTGTAAGCAGTGGCCCTGAGGCTGGGTGGGGCCATGTTTCTGTCATTACTAAGAAATCAAGCTGGAATTCTAGACTGAAGTCATGCACATCAATGGCGTGAGCGCCTAAGGATTTTACATTGAGCAAGGCACCTTTTAAAGGAGCTTTCTTTGGAATAGGGAGGGGTGTTTGAGTAAGTGGTGTTTGTGGATGGGGTAAGGTGGTGTCCTGTGTGTTTTTAGTTATATTCATAAGTTTGGGATGTGGAGGGATGGGGGTGCCGGGAGGTTTGTGGGTGCTGACCGGTTGGTGCCTATCGAAATTGCTGGTAAATGGTAGTGTCGTGTGAGTCTTGGAGATTGCTGAACAGTAGTGTGTGCGGGAGGAGAGTCTTGCTTTCCGTGTAGCTTGTAACATGGGATTAGATAGTGTGAGAGTAGTGGGAGTTCTTGAAGATAATCCTGATCGACGTAATGCACCTAATAGAGGCAATGTAGGGTGTTGTTTAACTGTGTTTTGTGGTGTGGTTATGAAAGGTGGTGTGTTGGGCAGGAATGGTGTAGGACATGGTAATGGGTGGTGTTTGGGGTAGTAGATGCGAGCTAGACCATAGCCTAGGTGAATGAATGCACCCTTGGTGCAAGTTGAGGTGTTTACGGGGCCGGTGACCTGTTGGCCGTACATTATAGCTTGGTAGTAATGAGAGGCTGTAGCCCCTGTGTTGGTGAATAAACTTAGGTAGAGGCTGGGATGTATTAGTGTGAGGGCAGTGACTAGAGCCAACAGTGCTGCACTTATTGGTCTGGTATTACTGAAATGCATTTGCCTGAGGCTGCACGCAAATTTGGCTTTGGTGAGAGGTGATGGAGCATCAGTACTGGTGTTGATGAACTGGCGCGTATGGGGGGTGCCTAGAAACGGATCTTGGGAACGCGGCTGGCTGGTGGATCCGTGTTGGTGCATAGGCGATGCAATCATGGTAGAGTAATCAATATATGACCGAGACTAGCGTGGCTAACGGAAGTGTTAAGGTGGCATAAGGAATACTGGTTATACTAGCAAGAATATAAAGTGGTCCGTATAATGGGGATGCTGCTAGCAGATGCGTTCTGGTAACATGGGCGGTGCCAATAAAGATATAGCAGTTAGTGGGAAGATGATTCTTACATGGATAAAGGAATCTTTTGGTAGCATGGACTGAACGGGTGCAACGTGGTACACAGGTGCTTATGTGGCTGTGAGCACCGTTTTAGTGGCCCTAACAATGCTAACAGTATACAATAATCGAGAGATTGGGGCTAGGCAATGCTAACGATATAAAACAATTGGTGGATCAATACAATGCTAACACAATATACGACAGTCAGTGGAACACAGACATTAGTGTGGCTGACGGTCACGTTTTGATGAGATAAAAACAATGGTAACCAGATACTATGCATAAACAATCCTAACCAGATGCAGTGACTAGGGGATTTGGCACGGGCAATAGTTACAATATGGAGCACAGGCACAAGCGAGGCTAACGTTCACGTTTTGGTGAAATAAACAGTGCTAACACAATACAATAAACAAGAGAATAGGCAAGACCGTGCTAGCAGTATACAAGAATCTTGCAATCTGGGAAGGATACATGGCTGTTATTTGTAGAATGTAGAATGCTGTGCCTACGTTATGAGTTTGCTGGCCAATTTAGCAGTATGGCAACCTGGACATTACAATCAAAGAATCAGGGCAGTGTTAATAGCTAGCCGTGCTAGAGTAGGGGGAGTAGTACTGCTGAGTGCACCGACTCAGAGCGATGGGGGAGCGTTCAGGCGCAGTTTTATAGCTTTGGTTATGGCTGGGTCTTGCCGTCTAACCTCAAATGCTATTGAAGTTACTGGGTGAGATGCATGATGTAATAAACAGATGAACACAGGCTAGTAGATCGTATAGAGCTGTGGGTAAAAAGTCGAGGTGAAGAGGATCTTACTGCAACAGGAGGTAGTTTGCCGTGGTGCACTATTTTGGCTTTGCGAACTTGCAGGACCGGCTGGGAGATAGGGCGTAAGCTTGGAAGACGACGCTGGAGGTGTAGAACCAGAGGACGGGCGCATTGGGCAGGGGTTCTGGTGCTGGACGCTGGACGTCACTGGACAGGCACAGTACAGGTGCCTTATTTAGGTGCCTTTCTTGGGGGGCTGGCTATCACCTGCCTGTACCCCAGTTTTGGGTAAAACGAGGATTGCTGACCAATCACAATCGTTTTCAACTCTAGGATGCCGCTTTCCACACGGCGGCAGCCATCTTGGTGTGAATAAACCTTGCGGTTTGTTGGCGCAGTATAAAAGGCGAGGTGTATGAATCGAATCCTGATGAACACGTTACTCAGAAAATATTCTTAAGGCCGACGACTGGTGTAATAACAGTGATCACGGAAGGTTGAACTTGGCTGGTGGCAATATTAGTGCACGTGCACTATAATAAGCTCAGAGGCTTACATTTCAAGGATAAAGGCAGGGCGAGGTGGGTGAGCTGCTCCTGCAGCCCACAGGGGAAGAGGAGCTCCTGCTTCTTCCTCGAGAAACGTAGAATCACTTTCTCCTTTCCTCTCAGCTCACCCTCTCGACCCCTAAGGCCAAGCATCCTACAGCACTGCCACCCATCTTCTCGGTTATCCGACCCATGAAGATTCTGTCAGTTGAGGCTTTCGCTGCCACTTTCTCACCCCCTCGCCCTCTTTGGCTGACTCCGCCCTGACACAGCCCTTTCCATGCTCCACTCTGCTATCTCTTATACTCTTGATGACCTTGACCCTGTCATGACGATCCGCTTGAAGCCCAAAGCCAAATGCAACTCCTGGTATCCTGGTACGACAACCTCAAATGCAAGTGCAGGGTGGCTGAGAGGAAATGTCATGCTTCCGGTACATCTTCTGACAAACTGGCCTCCCGCCTGCTCCAAAGGCAATACCGGTGCTCTGTCTGAAGACAGCTCACATCCAAGCCTGCATCTCTGCGGCATCTAATAACTCGGCTGAACTCTTTAGAATATGCAAGGAGCTGGCCAATTCTGCTGCAGTCTGTACCTCTCCTGTCCCCTCACAGGCCCTTTGCACGGCTCTGGCTTCTCATTTCATCTCAAAAACTCAGGACATCCTGTACTCTCTCTCTTCCTCTCCCCCTCCTACCTCTACCCTCTACTCCCTGCTCTTCTTCCGGCCCTTCTTCAGCCACCTCTCCTCCCTCCTTCTCTGCCTTTCCCCTGTTCTCCCCAGACAAGGTTTCTAGACAAGTCCGATCTATGAAAGTCTTGTCAAAACAGGTTTACCCCTGTTCCTCCAAAACCATCAAGGACCACATTGACACCCTGGCTCCTGCTCTGGCTGACTTCTGCAACCACTCCTTTGCCACTGGAGTCTTGCCTTCCCCCTTTTCCCGCCTGAAGCACTCTCCTGTGCACCCTCTTCTTAAGAAACCCTCTGCCGACCCGTCCTGCCTGGCTAACTATCGCCCAATCTCCATTACCCCTTTCCTGGGCGAACTCCTAGAAAAGCTGGCCATCTCCCAGCTTAATCTTTACACTGAATCTGTTGGTTGTCTCCATGACCATCACTCTGGCTTCAGAGCTGCCAGAAGCATGGAAACTGCTCTCCTGAATATCTGTGAAGACCTGCTCGCCAACCTTGATTCCAACACTCCCTGTGTCCTCATCTTACTTAATCTCTCTTCTGCCTTTGTTACGGCCAACCATGCCATACTGCTCAACTGTGTCCGTGATAACCTGGGTATCACCGATCAAGCCCTGGCTTGACTGACTTCCTACCTCTCCGATCGACCCTACGAGGTCCAACTGAGGTCCTTCCTCTCCTCTAACTCTATCTCTACCTGTGGTGTTCCCCAGGGGTCTAGCCTCTCTCCCTGGTTGCTCAACCAATACCTGGCACTTCTTGCCCACCGCATTGCCACTCTCTGCCCCAACTTTCAGTGCTATGCGGATGACACTCAGCTCATTTTCAGGTTCCCTTCAGTCACCTCTTCTCCCTCTCTCATC
This sequence comes from Ambystoma mexicanum, assembly GCF_040938575.1. Lineage (NCBI taxonomy): Eukaryota > Metazoa > Chordata > Amphibia > Caudata > Ambystomatidae > Ambystoma > Ambystoma mexicanum. The sequence goes on along the minus strand of NC_090921.1, from coordinate 1,141,089,098 downwards.
CCTGACTGTTTGTCTGCTATCCAGAAGTGGTGCACCGCCACTGATCTCTGTCTTAATGCCAGTAAGACTGAGATTCTCCTCATCGGCACACCTGCTCCCTCCTTTCCTGTCACTCTCTGGCCGGCCTCTGTTGGCCCTCTTCCTGCTCCTACCTATGAGGCTAAAAACCTCTGGGTCATCTTCGACTCCACGCTCTCCTCACATCTCTGACATCTCTAAGAAGTCACACTACTCGCTGCACCTCCTCAGAGGTATTCTTCCTTTCCTCTCCTTCCCCCAGAAGCTCACTGTCTCCAGAGCTCTGGTTCTCTCTAGGCTCGACTACTGCAACAACCTCTTTCTAAATCTACCTGCCTCTACTCTCTGCCCTCTGCAACTCATCCAAAACAGGATGCACGACTTGTCCTTGGCCTCAAGCCCAGGGATCGTATCTCTCCAGGACTTAAATCTCTGCACTGGCTCCCAGTGGCTGCAAGGATTAATTTAAAAATCCTCTGCATTGTCCACAAGGCCTTCTGGGGCTGGGGGACTCAATACCTTCAACTATCTCTTCCTAAATATCTTCCTTCTCGAGCTCTTCGCTCCTCCAGCTCCAACTCTTTCAGGGTCAGTCGCTTGTCCAAGCAATGAATTGGGGGTAGATCTTTCTTCGGCCGGGGCCTCCCCCTGAAACAGCCTCCCTGCCTCTCTGAAAATTGAGGAGAACAATCTCCGGTTCCCGAAGCACGGCAAGACCTTCCTCTTTGCTTCTGCTTTCTCTCCTCTTCTCCCCCTGCTGAACACCTGGCTGAAACTGAAACTGCACTGCTCACCGGGTTACCCTCTGTTCTCTGGCCCAGGTGCTCTCCCCGCCAGTTGCACACGTGCACTGCCCCCCTAACAACCCTTGCAATCTGGGGCTGTTTCTGTATCCCTACAGCCCCGTGCCAGTACTTGATACCCAATGTCTGCACTTCCCTTGCACTTGCCACCAGCTGGACGCACCTCTTATTTATTGTTCTTATTTATCTACTGTTATCCTATGTACTGCACTTTCCCCTTCCCCCCTACCCTGCACTTGCGCGATCTCAATGTCACCTGTCCTAGTAAGATTGTTGTCTCTGTCGTCCCTCTGTTCCCCTCGCGCCTTGATACACTTGTCTATAGGCACGTTATAAATGCCATATCATACCATAAATTTGGGCTGGTTGCATCAGTGGAAGTTGAAAGACTGATTGGCCTATGAAGGGTCACCTTCTAGAACGGTGCAGATGGGCTATAAATCAATAATATGGAGGGTTGACCAGAGAACCAGTGTGGTTCTGATTAATTCAAAACCAAACAAATCTTGCCTTTAGTTTTTCTCTCTTAGCGAGAGAAGGTATGGCCAGACGTTGGTCTTTGTTCAGTGGATCTTCGGTAATCAAGCTGCATCTCACTGTTGTGGCATAAAAAGCCTAAAATATTCGTGGGGTCACTTGTTCCCCAGTACAGAGAACAGTGGCCTACCAGTTCAGATTGGGGTGGTCCCAAACGGGGCAGTGCCAAGGCTGATCTGCATACATATGGCCCTGTTCTGTAATGATGAAGGTAGACTTATAAACAATGGTATGGGAGGTAGCCTAGAGCAACGCCGTTGGTTGTGAAGAATTAAAATCAATTATTTTGTTTCTAGTGAAGGTTGTGAACCGTTTAGGTAATCTGTAGACAACCACATATTTCTCCTTGCTTAGAATGTGTGCCCTCAGACACCTGCATAGTGGTACAGGAGAAGGACTGAAACCCGAAGGAGGTGACGTCAATTAGAAGAAAGATCCCACTAAACAAATAACCTACAGGAGGCCCTCATCTATTCAACATGTCGAACTTGGAAGTATTTTTGTGTTCACACCCAGAAAGCTGTACATCTATCAATTAGTCTACAACTGAGCTAAACATCCAGAGGTGAGTTGTGCAGGTGAACACATTGCAGAGTTATGTTTCTGGATGAATATTTCTCTTATTTTTGTGTCACTTTTTTGGTTGCCTTCCTTTCTCACATGGACTATTTTTAAAGATCTTGCTTTTCATACCTTTTAATCTACAATAGTTGATATGAGTTCATTGCTTTGTGTACTTGCTCTGCCTTTAAAATCTGTATTCTTCTGAATGTACTTTTTAATGATTGTACTTTCCTTTCACAGCGCAGTATCACCCTTGGAGTAAGCTTAGAGCTCGGCCCACACACGTTCCTGGTGTACATCTGCAGGACTCCCCTGAATAGACTGCTGTGCAGGGGCCTACGGGACACATAAAATCTGGGGGGGACAGTGGACACCTTGGGGACTTTGTTTTTTTAATTTATTTGTTGTGTTAATCAAAGAACTCGACTTTTCACAAAATTACAAAAGCAGTAGGTATTAAATTACATATATCATCATTGTATAAAACAAGAGAAAAGAAGGAAAGAAAACCGAAGAAAATTAAGAAAAAGAAAAACAGTTCAGAGTATAAAATCCTCCCAGAGATGGACCTTTAGAGAGATCTTTTATAATACTCTCACCTGCGCTTTAAGTGCAGATGCTTTATGGAGTTCTGCCAGCCCATCCTATCCTATTCCACTTGAACCCTCAAGGATGGAACATGAGTGTGCCCCTTTACAGCAGTGTATGGGCTGCAGTCATAGATCGGCACCAGGGTGTTCACTGCATTTACATGGATAGCTGACCATGTGCTGTTTTGAATCTCGAGGCTCTGCTTTATTTTTTTCTGGGTCACCCAGACGGCTTAGGGTGGCCTCTATTAAAACTTGTCTACAACTCATTATTCAGCTAGTGGTGGGTCCCAAAAATACAGTTGCATCCCTATTTTAAAACCAGCGTTTACAACGCCAACCATTTGAGCTTTAATGTAGGCATGGAAAAGGCCCTTACCAAGCACCGCCATAGTGGTATTAGGTACCCACTGATGGTAGCAGCTGCAAAATGGTGCAAGTACCTGAACATTTAATAGCAGTGCCTGGCAAATGCCCAATACGTATAGACAAGCAAACACTTGCCATTGCTGGTTTTTAGGAGGACTTCAGTGAAGGAAATGCATAGTGCTAATAGAGTGATTGATTGATTTTTGATTGATTATTCATTTGTATAGCGCCTATGCACAATGAGTTTCAAAGCGCTGCAAAGGGGGAAGGGAGCATGGGAGAAATAGTTACATTCCTACAGGTCCTTGAAACAATTAAGAATGTGAAGAATAACTATCATAATCAGCCTGACGACATTTCAGATAGTGCAAGTGCAATGAACAATTAAGGAGAAAAGGAGTGGATGAAGGCATCCCTGGATAAGACATTTGTATTACACCAGTAGTATGTTCCCAGCTCCAATTAACTTAGTAACTACACAAGGCTTTGTAGTTAACATCCCTAAGTCAGTGGCTTTATCTAAACCAGAACTGGCACTTTATGTGCCCTTTATAGATCATTCTAGTGTTTTTTTAAAGGAATAGATTATGGCGTTAAATGAGTCTGCGGCCCGCGTGACATCCATCCACCAAAAACCCATGAAAGTTGCTAAGATAGCCCAAATAACATGATGCTGTGTCGCAAGGCAAGATGCCACGCACCCTGGCACCAGCTCCCACTACAGGACAGGTCAGAGCTGAATATATACCTCATTTAAGGTTAGTCCTGACTTCAGACCTAGGCTGCAGGTAGGATTGAGTGAAAAGGGAGTTGATGCAGGAACAGGTTGCTGTGACTGTCTCTTCCTGGAGAGGAACCAGACAGCAGCACAGGTGACACTGGGGCAGTGGGAGAGCACCAAGCCCGAGCTCCCACGTTCCCTCTAATAAATACTCCCCATGCCGGCCGGCACCTGGGAGAGGGGGGCCACTTTGTGTATTATCAGCCCCAATCAATGTGCAGACAGATATGGTGTAGTGTATATATCTGCAATTATTTCAACAAACGACTTCTAATCGTCCTCTTGCAGGCCTCGTGAACATGGATCAAGTGTTAGAAGAAGACACATTCGTGACTGCACCCTTTATCTGGGAACATGAGGCGAGGCACCATTATTCCTTGTACAAATCTCTCCTCTGTACCCTTCTCTACTCCACATTCTCGTCTGCTGTACACCGTTTTCTGCCAAGTCCCTTCCCTGCACCCCATACCAAGTCACTCCTCTGACACACTGCCCTCTGCACTTTCTCACTTGTCTGTACTTCTCTCTCATTTGCAAAACACGAAGCACCTCCTATGCCACTTCTGCCCTACACCAGTCTACCTGTGTTCTGGTCTTTCCTGCACCCCTCTCTCCCCTGCACACACTGGTCACCCTGTGCTGCAAACCATCCTGATCTTTCATCTGCACTCCGTTCTTGTTCCCATCTCTCCCCTCCCTTGCTCCTCTCTTTTTCTGTCTTCTGCACACTTTCTACCCTTTTTCACTTTGCAGTCCTACACTCTACAGCACCCCCGTTCCTCGCTTCCCATTCCCCCATGGCCAGCACCCCACAACTCTCATCTACACTTACTCAGCACTTTCTCCTTAGTCTTCAGAGCACCCTCGATATCCTGGCTTACATTTCACAGGTTTTCTCTTGTATGACCAACCGCTCCATATAGCTTCTCAGAATAAGCTGGAACAGGCATGCAAGATCCATGTCCTTAAAAGGGCCCATTGATACCTGCAAGCATTAACTCTTAAGAAATAGTCAGGAGCATGGATATTTGGAAGGGGGAACAGACCCAGAAGTCACTAAATCCACGTACTGCAGAGGCTTTACCCCTAAAATCTGATTGCACTGCGACCACTTAAGTACACTGACAGAAACAGACAGGCTGAATAAAATAGGGTGAACCTTAGCCAAGACCTACAGAAGATTAGCGCTTCATTTCTTTTAAGAGATGCACAGGATAGGCTCCAACAAATGGTTTATTTTGGGCAGGCACAGAGTTCAGGCCTGTGCTGGTAATAGTTTGCTTTATGGAATATAACACTTTGGTCATAGCGCTTCCTGCTAGATGCTTTCAGCTTCTAGTCAATGTAATAACAGGTATTATTACCCTCATTTGAACAACACTGAATTTATGAAAGATTAAGTTGACCCTGCTGCTGGGTTTTAACTAGCGAAATGCAGGTAGCCCTCATTTCAGAGACCAAGCTTTAGGTGTGGTACCATCCAAACTTCAAGCAGGTATGAGTTGGTGGGAAGATGTGGAGGGGTGTGCCTTAAGTGAGGCCTGCTGATATTAGAGTATACATCAAGTGTTTTCCCTTGCCTACCTTAGACATTACTATGGAAAAGCGCACACATCCCACGTAGTGGCCTTTCTTGAGATTGACTCATCCTCATTTTACTTTATATGGTTTCATGAGGATTTCGTATACAATGTCAGGCTGATATCTCAGGCAGTGTCTGCACTTTGCAAGCCAGGCCTGGGGTACAGGGATATCTAGGAGAAAATTCAGTCTTCACCAGATTGTTTGATCCTGGGCGAATCGTGTGACCTCCCCACTGTGCATTATTTTCTATATATGTTTACTTGGGATCACCTAGAAGTGAGTCAGTTGGCAGTGTACACTATAACAAAATGCCTCAATCGTAAATGTTTTGACAGAGTTTCTTGTTGCTCCATGTATGCTAAGCATGTTAAGTGAGTGTGAAGAAGGGCAAAGTGTCACAGCAATAGATGTCACCTCCAGCTGGAGGACCAGGTCTCATTTGAGGAAGCAGTTATAGATACATAGAATTTGTAATGTTTTTTTGCAGAGAAACTTATCAGGTGCAGTCAGCGTGATCCAACTATAAGGAAGTAAACTAGAAACAATCGCAAAGTAACCTGGCGGTTTAGGGGCGCTAGTATAGTGTAAGCAGCAAAAATAATCGTCACGCCCTTCTCCTTAAAAAAGGCAATACAAAATATATTAAACAGTGTTGTGGCATTTGTATAGAAATTGCATGTACATGTCACTATATACCGGCTCCTATTGTGCACCCTTAATCCTCTGCTGTATAGGTGAATGGCCTCTGTATTTTTTTGGGCAGACTTGCAAGCCCGTGTTGGCCAATGCTTGGAGCTTAAATGTGAGCCCCGGCTGCCCATCAGTAAGGAATGAACAAAGAGCCGTTTCGAAATGTGATGTTTCTCTTTGGCAGGGGCTTTGGCACACTTTCATGAATTGAAAACATGAGGGTGGCACTGGCAGGGCCTCAGGTTTTTCAATTCATGAAAGTGTGCCACTGCCAACATTAGATATACAGTTTATAAACATGCGCAGAACGTTGCAAACTGATCAGGGAATCCTGGCCTCTTAATGTTTCATTGAAACATTAAGAAGCCAGGATTCCCTGATGAGTTTTGCAGTGCATCGCGCGTGTTTCGAAACTGTAAATCTGACATTGGCACACTGAATTCACACCAAATAAATCCACTGCCTAAAGGCCCAGCAAATACTAACGTAATGCACTTCACTGTTTGTTTTTAGGCAGTGGAAATCATGATATGGGTTTAGTACTTGCATGCCAGGGGAGTGATTGGAAGTGTAGAGAGAGGACAGGAGACCGCTCATTCTCACAGCAGTCCATAAGTGGGTGCTTTCAGACTTAAAGAAGAGAGGCAACTGCTTGTAACATTGAAGCTGCACTAGAATAGTCTCATTAGAATGCGTAAAAAAGTTAGATGCCGCCACACAAATAAATGTGCCACTCCCCCACCGCTCGTGAGGTTAGCGCCTCTCCCAACATTTGAAGGGTTAGCAGTCTCCCGAAATGTAGGTTCTGTTGAGCCCCTGAACACAAGCACACACACCATTCACCATACACATACATGCACACACACGCACATCCAGCAACCCATACATTTAAGTGTGTACCCTTTCACCATACAGGCACACCCAGGCAGCCACCCGTAGATTTAAGTGTGCACCTTTTCACCATACAGGCACTCCCAGGCAGCCATCTATATATTTAAGTGTGTACCTTTTCACCATACACTCACACACGCACACCCAACCACCCATACATTTGAGTGTGCACACTTTCACCATATACTCACACAGGCATATACAGGCCGCATCATTCGCTCACTCATTAATGCACATTACATTATATACATGCATATACACACACTTACGTGCACGCACACACATTTAAAGAAAATACATGTTCTTACCTTTCAGCCTTTAGTCCAGTGAACGAGACCTTCAGCTCCCTACAGTAGCCAGGAATGCTTGTTCCCGTCATCTGCAGAGGATCGGCAGGCCCCAGTGTCATGGAGTGGAGGGGAGTCCCATTACTTCAAAAATAAATGGTTTCTTTTTAAAATCACTCTGACTTCATAAAGAAATTCTTTCCGTTAAAGGACCAAACCGGAACAGAAATAATTTTGTTATGAAGGCAGAGTTACTGCAAACATAAACTATGGGCCTCATAAGTGTTGTGGTCCGGAAACAAGGGTGCTGGTAAGCTTTCCGGGAACCCTTGTTTCTGGACCGACACACTCAGAGTATGCCTTCTGGGACAGCTGCACCCGACAGGTCTGACCCTGGCGGGCGCTACGGCCCCAGTCGGCAGACACATCACAGAAGCACAGGCTCCATTAGTGGCAGAGCTGGTGCTTCGGTGAACCCATGGGGACTAACATTTTCCGGCACCTACCTTCCCAGTCTGCCAGGACTTGTAATGTCCCGGTAGCACCGGGAAGCCAGGTGTCGGAAATGGTACTACGAGGTTGGCGGCAACCCGCCGGTCACACCTTCGGTTTACCGCTGACCTCGTAATGAGGCCCTATTTCGTTTGGAAGTCATAGGGCTCCCTGCCCCATGTTTGGAGGCCGCTAGCCTTTAGGTTTCCGCGTCATGAGGTGGGGGAGCCCTCGGACTTCATAAAAAAATAGAATCTTTTTGTAGTCACTCTGCCTTCATCAATAAATTATTTCTGTAAAAAAAATCTTTATGAAGGTGTCAAACTAGAAATTATATCATGCCTTCTATTGCTATGAATATATGTATATTGGCCTACGCCAAGCTGCTAACAAGCTGCTTATAAACTACATGTGAATAAACTCGCATTGCAAGGTCCTGACCTTAGAAACCATGTAAACTGTCATTTTGGGTCAAGCCGCCATTTTAGGTTTTCTTGCTCTATAAAGTCACCATGTGAGCTAAAATGGTAGCCTATGTTATTCAGAACAGAACTCGATTGTCATGACCTCTGTACAGCTAATGTATAACTTGCCTGCAGGCCACTTGTTAGGGTCATGAGCTGAGACCTTGTCCTTCTGCTGACCTGTGTGCAATGGATTACCTGTATCACCGAAACTGATCTATAATTGAATGAGAACACCTGCTTAACTATATTGTATAAATTAAGTCCCGCATTGTAATGTTAGGCCTAGAGCATACATTATTACCATTTCTTCTTGTTAATGTATAAACCTAAGATGAACTAGATTTGACCTGGCAAGGGACCCTAGAGCAGTAACTTATTTATGGAATGGTTAACCTGAAGAAAGGCTGGACAACAGGCTGGAGAAATGTATAAAAGCCTGACTGTTTCAATGAATATTTGCACTCACTGAGCACACCGAACCACGCCGGAGTTCGCTGTGTTGTACTGAGGGTCGATAGCTATCTGAATTTTGTTCTGTTCTTTTGTAACTGGATTCAGTATAAAATAAAGTACTTTGTATGTTCCTTTGTAACCTGTGTTTGGTGTGTTTCCTTTTTGGTTACCCTGCCTCATATTATTTCCTTGTTTTCACAGTTGGCGCCCGGAATAGGGACCCTCAAGATTGATGCCGGATTATTGAAGGTTGACGCACGCTATCGGACCGGGATTGGACGGTGTGACATAACGGGCCCGACTGAACGAGACGCGACACCTCAACAGCGCTGCACAATCCGTTCCCTGGACGATAGCCGTGTGGTCTGAGACGGCATCTTGACGAGGGTCAATTTTTTGAGGCGGGCAGATTTGCCGAAATCACCATACACAAGGTAAAATTCGTTAGGTAAGTCCTTTGTAAACCGATCGGTCCTCCCTAGGTTTGGTCAGGTGAGTCGTTACCCGACTCTTAATTCAACCCTGACAATTTGAATTTGGCGCATTGTATCTGCAGACACAATTATTGACCAGGTAACACCGAGTATTTGAGAAATGCCTGGGAAATTGTCTTGCTGCTTTAGGGCATTATTCCGCAGCAATAGACAATCTTTGGAATTTAGCCGTCCGGCACCACAGGAGGGGTCACCGGCATGTACTATGTACTGTAAGCATGGCATTGGAAGTGTAGTATTTAATAAAATTTGGCACAGACAAACCAGACATGCCTCCGAACTTCAGTGGCCAGTCAATGGTAGTTTTGAGATCCCTCGTATTGAATATTTAGAGCCAGTCTTGTTAAAAAAGAAGACCAGACCTGCAGCATTTGATGTTTTGCAAAATTGGAAAAGAGAAGCGTTGCAGCAGCTTAAAAGTAGGGAAAAACATGTGCACCATCATAAAACAAATGCTGAAAAGGCGTTGTTATATGATCAGGACAAACAGTCTGAGTCGGTTAGGAACATGGACAGGGCTTTCTCACTCGGTATTCAGAAAATCTATCCTTCTAAAGATCTTTATGTTTCTGATGAGTTTATCGACAAATTGTTAAATGAACGAAGGCCTGGTGCCTCTGCACCACCTCCGTATGTTCCTCTTCCTCCTGCTGTACCTCTTCCTGCTGTTATTCCTGCTCTTCATGCTCAACCTGTTGTTCCTATTCCTCCGGTTGTTGTTCCTCCACCTGCTCCTCTGCCTCTTCCCATTGCACCAGTAATAGGACCTCCATTGAATTTGCCTGCACCCTCACTCCCAAGTAGTTCTGTACCGCTTGTAGTTGATCAGGGTGCGGGGTCGAGGATTGTTACTCGTAATACTGTTCCTACAGAAAAGAAACAGGATTTGTTTGCATGGGCTAAGCATTGTATGGAGAGAGATGATCGAGCTAATGTCCTTGCCACACTTTCTAATATGGATAATTTTCCTGAGAAAAATGTTTTCATTGAAGGTTTAGGGATTCATTTATGTGTAATGTGGGGTAAATTAAATAATGCAGACCTCCCACAACGGTTGAGGGACCTGAATACTTTAGCGTTTTCGAGAGACACTGTGGAGAAGGTACATGAGCATGTTGAGAGGATATTTGAGTATAGAAAGGAGTTGGAAAGGTTACGGAATGAGGATGATGAAGAAGAAAGTATGTATGTACAGAAACAATTTCTTCCGTGTCGTAAATCGACATCTGAGGAGGCGTGAATTTGTACAAAAGATGCGATTAGATGGATTTCAGACATATCGATAACTCCAGTTGAGGTATATGATACATACAGTCAATATACGCTAGAAATGCAGAGGAAAGTGATACAGGTAATGGTAGAGTACCTGGAGGATGAATGTTTAAAGAGAAAGGTTAGTTGTCCCACAGAGTTATTGAGCATTTATAAGAGAGCTTTTTCACTTGACACTTCTTCAACTGCTTTAGCGCTCGACTTAGCTCTGTTGCTTAGTAAGCGTTCGGAGTTGCCTACATCTCAGTTGCCTATGAGAGAGGTTCCTCCGACATTTGTCCCAAAGGTTGAGATTACTGCTAATGCTGCAGCAGGTACACCTGCTGTGGACATTCCTGCACATTATGTATCGCAGTTTGTTCACGTCCCGTTTTCACGACAGGAAGTGAATACTATAAGACAAACTATTCCTGACATTAGGAAAAATCCGATAGGGTTCTATAAAGAGATAGAGTCCGTTTTGCAGTCCTCAGTGTTTACCCTAGGTGACATTGATTTGCTATTTCCTGTACTCCTGCCTGTAGATTTGTGGAAACAAGTTAGAACTATAGACGATGTACCAGGGTTGGGAGATACATGGGCTAACATAGTTAGGCTTGATGGGGAAAGGCCAGCTGGTGAGAGACCACCTCAGGTGATACTAACTTTGCCTGACAGAATCATTGCAAAACTGAAAAACTATAATCCCCGAAAAGAGAATTATTTGGGACAAGCTTACGGCCTGTGTCCAAGGAAAATCTGAGGGTGCTACCGAGTTCTTTAATCGGTTCGAACAGGTATTCTCGGATTTCAGTGGACAAGACTTAGGCACAGAGTCTGGGAAAAGATTATTTGTGGACAAATTTGTACGTGGATTGCTGCCTGACATCCAGTCACAAATTATGTCTTCTGAGAGCGCTTGGCAGGTGAAATCCCAATCAGAAGTACTGCACATGGCTCAGTACTACGAGAACCGTGTCAATAATGTAAAAGATAGAGTCGATAAGAGAAAAGTTGATTTGAAGACTAAAGTATTGTTACAGCAAATTGTTAGAGGCCCCAGAGGGGGGAGTTCGCAGATTAGAGGTCAGTATGTTCCACAAGGGAATGTGCCCTTGGGTCCTGTGAGTATTAACCAGTGTGCCTATTGTCGCCAGGAGGGTCATTGGCGTGCACAATGCCCCGTCCTTCGACAGAGGTCGAATAACACATTTGGAAATATGGGTAGACGATCCAGAGGTCGCCCGGGTGTAGGAGGCCCTGGTAGAGGCCAGTTTTCGCAGGATCCCCAACAACCTTTTTCACAGGATAATCAGACTTCGAGTGTGGATACTAGAAACATATTTGATCATCCTTATGCTGCATATCTATCTGAAGAGCTTCCTTTTGATGATATTTTGTTTCGTTAGGATTGCCCGAAGCAGGGTTTGGAACCTACACCTATTCCCGTTAATCAGAAAGGTCCCTACGTTGAAATGGTAGTGGGAAATAGGAAACATCAATTTTTGATAGACACTGGAGCACAGAAGTGCTCCATTGATCATTCTCGGGTTCCAAACATTCCACTGTCAGGGCAAACCAATGTTTCTGTAGGGTTTTCTGGCACACCAGTTGTTTGTCCGGTTTCTTCACCGGTACCTATTTCTTTGGGTCCCTTTACGGACCACTGTCCATTTCTCTTGACTTTGAATTGTGGAGAGAATTTGCTGGGGTTGAATCTGTTGAAGGAATTAAATGCGGTAATTCATTGTTCTTCTAATGGAGTGCGTTTGACGATTTCACCACAGCAATGTTCTGTTTCGCAATTCTTGACTAGACCTTTGCCGCCAGAATTCAGCAATGTACCAGAGTATTTGTGGGCAGTTGATGACAATGATGTCGGTGTTTTGCAGATTGAGCCTGTTAAAATAGTTTTGAAACATGGAATTAAGCTGCCCCGTATTCCACAGTATAAGATCTCAGTTGAAGGCGAGCGAGCTTTGAAGAGAATTGTTTCTGATTTTGTGCATCGTGGGGTGATTGAGGAGATTGCAGGAAGTTTGTGCAATAGTCCGATTTTACCCGTGTACAAAAAAGGCGATAATGCAATTCCATTTAATTTTATAATTGATTTACGTGCCATTAATAAAGTCGTCGATCCGCAATTTCCAATTGTGCCTGATGTGACGACAATATTAACCATGATTCCAGCTACGGCTACTCACTTCAGTGTTGTGGACCTAAAGAATGCTTTCTTCAGTATTCCTATACATGAGGATAGTAGATACTTGTTTGCGTTCACCTTAGGGGGACGCTCATTCACATTTACTCGTGCACCTCAAGGTTATACTGAGAGTCCTAGTATTTATAGTAGGGCTTTGAAAGAGCAGCATGATACCCTTGGATTGCCCCCTACTTGTACGTTGCTTCAATATGTTGATGATTTCTTTTAGCCGCTGACTCTGAGAGCTCTTGTAAAGAGGGCACTGTGTTGTTGCTCATCCAACTAGCTAAGCATGGTCACAAAGCTTCGCTTAAAAAGTTTCAATATTGTTGCCAGGAGGCCGCCTATTTAGGCTATCTCCTGTCAAAGGAGGGAAGAAGATTGACACCTGAAAGAATAAAACACATTTCTGGCATGTCTGTCCCAAATACACAAAAGGAAGTTAGAGCCTTGATAGGTATGGCTTCTTACTGTAGGTTATGGATCCCAAACTTCTCACTAGTGATAAAACCGATGTTGGCCTTGACGAAGAAGGGTATTTCTTCGCCATTGCCATGGAATACGGAGCATCAACATTCATTCGAGTTGCTCAAGACTGCATTATGTTCGGCGCCAGTTTTGGGCACACCGAACTATGAGAAGTCCTTTGTGTTGTTTGTGCATGATTGTGATGGATGTGCTTTGGCTGTATTAACGCAGGAACATGGAGGGAAGAATAGGCCATGCGGTTACTACTCTTCCGCCCTTGATCCTGTTGCATGCGCTTTGCCAAGATGCTTGCGCGCTGTCGCTGCTGCTGCTGCGTCTGTAAAACAGAGTGAGGGAATGGTCCTAGGCCATGATTTAACCCTGATGGTGCCTCACTCTGTAGATATTCTATTGAACAAAACCCAAACGCCAACACCTCACTTCCGCACGACTGACAAGATATGAATTAATCTTGTTTGCTCCCCACATTCAAATTAGGAGGTGCTGCGTTCTTAATCTGGCTGAACTCCTACCTTTCCCGCAAAATACTGTTTGCGGTGACGAAGAGTCACATGACTGCCTGTATACTACTGAACAAGATATAAAAGGCAGAGTTGATTTGAGGGACACTCCTTTGGATAACCCACAAGGGGAGCTGTTTTGTGATGGCTCCTGCTTCAAACTACTGGATGGTACATCCACAGCTGCTTATGCAGTCACTACATTGAGTACGGTTGTGGAGACCAAGAGAATTACGCATAACTCTGCGCAGGCTGCAGAGATTATAGCATTGACTCGAGCTTGTGAGCTTTCCGAAGGGCTAACAGTAAACATATATACTGATAGCCAGTATGCCTTTGGGGTGGCTCACAACTTTGGGAGACTTTGGTCAGAGAGAGGGTTTTTAACTTCGCATGGCACCAAGATCCAACATGTCTCCCTGATAGTACAATTGCTTTCAGCGCTTGCGCTCCCTAGTCAGTTAGCGATCATTAAGTGCGCAGCACATCGCAAGATTATAGATGATGTAGGGAAAGGGAATGCTTTCGCTGATCAAATAGCTAGACAAACTGCCACTGATCTCTTCACGGAGATGTATGTTTCAAGGGAGACTGTAGATGCCTATGCAATGGATGAGGGTGTTGGGTCTGTACGGGATATCCAAGCCGATGCCACATTAGAAGAATCCAAGAGGTAGCTTTGGGCCTCCTTCTGTCCCATTTGAAGTGATTCACTTTGACTTTCTTGAAATGGAGCGATGTAACAATCTAAAATATGTCCTTGTGGTCATTTGCGCCTTTAGTAAGTGGGTCGAGGCTTTCCCTGTTAAAGACGCTACAGCCATGACCACTGCAAAGACCATGTTAAAGGAATTCTTCCCACGGTACGGTTTGCCGAGAGTTATCTGGTCGGATAATGGTCCGCATTTTATCGCTGCTGTAATTCTACAGATATGTACGGCAATGCAAATTGACAAACGATTCCATTCGGCCAGACATGCTCAGAGTGCCGGATTAGTGGAAAGACACAATGGTATCATAAAAAACAAGCTCGCTAAGACGTGTGCCGGCACCAAACTAAAATGGCCGGACGCCTTACCGATCGTGTTACTAGCCATGCGTACAACCCCTCAAACTAAGACTGGGCTCTCTCCATTTGAGGTGGTAATGGGGAGGGAGACCTGCCAATATCTGGGGTCTTCCGAAGCCTAGGGCATTGAGGAATGTAGAAAATGTATTGCTTTCAGACTATTGTAGCCAGTTGACTAAAAACCTGTATTTCATTTATCACCAGGTACGAGACGCTTTACTCGCGCGTTACGAGGGCCCAGGCCACAGTATACAACCTGGAAGTTGGGTTTTGGTCAAATCCTTTGACCGATCTTCCTGCCTTGCACCTCGGTGGCGGGGCCCGTTCCAGGTCCTGCTGGTCACCCAAACAGCAGTGCGTGTCGCAGGCCGGAAGCATTGGATCCACGTGACGCATGTCAAGAAACTTCCTCACCCAGTGCCACATGTTACAGAAGAAACAGAACCCCTCGCTAACGCTGCAACCAATGATCCCAAAGCAGTGAGTAGTACTGAGAGTGCGTCGGAGAATCTTTCTGAGCCCGTGAGGCTTGGGGAAGCTGCCATTTTGTCTCCGCACTCTCTGAAAATTTTGCTCCCGGAAATTGCTGTTCCAACTTCACTTGCCTCTGATACGTTGCTTCCAACGGGAAGTGACAACATCTTGTTCTACATACGGCACGGTTCGGCTGTGCATTCAAGGAAGGAAAGGATCATCAAGGGCTTGCTTTTGCCCAAAAAGTTGAGGAAGGGGATTCTGTTGGCTAGGGGTTGTGGAAGGACTAAGAAGCCGCGCGACCGTAGTGTCGCCAGCAACGAACATTGGGGTCGTCAATTGAAAATCTACAATGCCTGCTACTGCCACCGCTGCTGCTCGTATTGGACTTATAAATAAGGGGGTGACCAACTCGGACAATGAACAATGTGCCTGGGCCCCGAAAACGTATTGCTGTGTTTTTATGATAATATTTGGTTTTATAATAGTCACTGTCTTAGGCCTTTGGTATTTCGAAGAAACTCATCCTTTAGAGTCTTTGCTGCCGACTGAAATTGTACCCACTGTTCCTAGAGCTTTTGTATATTTGCATACTCTGTCACCTAGGGACTCACAGCATAGACAGAAGTATCACAATAATACCTTGTTGCTTATAATGAATGCAACACATGCCATTTTTAATAAGACTAATTGTTGGGTCTGCTCACATTTACCGCAACATGGGGATAAGGGGCTAGGTTGGTATATTCACCCTTTACCTTTGACAACTGCTTGTTATGCTTCACTAAGAGCACTGTTCTTTGGCCGATGGAACGATAGCATCTCGGGGAACTTTGATGGAACTAATTTGAATAGTTTCGAGAAACGTGTTCTGACTCCCCTGGGATGCTCGCTTTTCGCAAATAGGAGTAAGCTCAATATTGCTTCTATTAGGCCTTCTGATAGACTGTCTCGTCCTTTCCAATCTTTGATTTCCTTTAAAATGGCTCCGATAGGCAATAAGGATGCCGTGCCTCCTTCTTACACTGTTAACCATAGCCCCGATTCAGTTTCTTTCTGCATACAGAGGAATGGCACTCGGTCAATGGGAGATTTTGAAGGTTGTATGAACATTGTAAATTTGACTGGAGAAAACAGGCCTCTGTGTGTAGGGGGGCCTGTTTATTTTGTTTGCGGTAATGTATCATTTCCATGGTTGCCCAGGGATTGGCAGGGAACTTGTTATCTAGGAATCCTGTTACCTGGGGTGTTTATAGCAAGTACTGTAGAGGTTTCGAAGGCTCGTCCACGGCGGGACGAGAATGGCGACACTCCAGCACAGGTTTTAGAAGATGTAGCGAAATCATTCCTTCCATTCTTTGGGCAGATAGCGAATTCCGAGGATATCAGGAAACTAGCGAGAGTACTGGAGAGAACCATCAACCGGACCACAGATATACTCTATAATATGACTTAAGAGCAGAAAGCGATCAGATTGGTAGCGCTTCAGAGCCGGATGGCATTAGATGTCATTCTGGCAGAACGAGGTGGAGTATGCAAATTAGTGGGGTCCGCTTGCTGTGTTTTCGTACCAGATTCCTCGCCGACAATTTTTAAGGCAATACAGAATCTGCACATTCTTAGTTCAGAAGTGCATGTTCCCGAGGGAAATTGGGATCTTAGCGCTTGGTTCTGGGACTTCTTGCGGTCTTGGGGTTGGAAAGTGCTTTCAGTCTTGCTGATTATTTTGGGAATTCTGCTATTTCTTTGTTGTTGTATCCAATGTCTACCAAGTATATGTTCAATGCTAGGGGGATGTTGCGCTCAGGCGATAGGTACAATAGGACATAAAGTGTATGCCCCGGATAAAACCTCTAAGGAGTATGTACTGAAAGAGATCTTAGTAAAAGATCTAATGGCAATAGATATTTCTGACAGCTATTCAGGGTGTATGGACGATGACACATGGAGTTATTTGCAGGGAGATCAGAAGTAGTTTAGCACTTGGCATAGGCCAAAAGGAGGGTTTGTCAAACTAGAAATTATATTGTGCCTCCTATTGCTATGAATATATGTATATTGGCCTACGCCAAGCTGCTAACAAGCTGCTTATAAACTACATGTGAATAAACTTGCATTGCAAGGTCCTGACCTTAGAAACCATGTAAACTGTCATTTTGGGTCAAGCCGCCATTTTAGGTTTTCTTGCTCTATAAAGTCACGATGTGAGCTAAAATGGTAGCCTATGTTATTCAGAACAGAACTCGATTGTCATGACCTCTGTACAGCTAATGTACAACTTGCCTGCAGGCCACTTGTTAGGGTCATGAGCTGAGACCTTGTCCTTCTGCTGACCTGTGTGCAATGGATTACCTGTATCACCGAAACTGATCTATAATTGAATGAGAACACCTGCTTAACTATATTGTATAAATTAAGTCCCGCATTGTAATGTTAGGCCTAGAGCATACATTATTACCATTTCTTCTTGTTAATGTATAAACCTAAGATGAACTAGATTTGACCTGGCAAGGGACCCTAGAGCAGTAACTTATTTATGGAATGGTTAACCTGAAGAAAGGCTGGACAACAGGCTGGAGAAATGTATAAAAGCCTGACTGTGTCAATGAATATTTGCACTCACTGAGCACACCGAACCACGCCGGAGTTCGCTGTGTTGTACTGAGGGTCGATAGCTATCTGAATTTTGTTCTGTTCTTTTGTAACTGGATTCAGTATAAAATAAAGTACTTTGTATGTTCCTTTGTAACCTGTGTTTGGTGTGTTTCCTTTTTGGTTACCCTGCCTCATATTATTTCCTTGTTTTCACAAAGGCAGAGTGACTTCAAAAAGAAACGTAATTTTTTCTGTTTTTAAATTTTGTTTTGTAAAAATAAATATTTTATTTTGTCTGAGGGGCCCCTACCAGGATATGGATAGGGCCCTGTACCCCACAGGGGGTGCAGGGGCCCCAGTTACACCAGTGATTACATGACAACTACAGGCTGAAGTCATATTTTACGTCAATGACACAAATAATCCGGGGGGGATAAAAGCTATTATATCCCTCTCACTTAAAATTGTGGAGGGGGATCTGTCCCCACCCATTTCCCCATGTCCTACACCCATGCTGCTGTGGGAGTTTACCCACCGCACATATAAATGTATGTATTCCTTCACTGTCATTTCCACTCTGTGCAGTGTAAGGTGGAAGCAAGGTGTGCTGCATGCTTCTGCGTCTTGTGAGCGCTCACAAAACGCTGAGCGTTGCATGTCGAAAATGCAGAGGAAAGTACATACAGGATGAAGGCGGGTACATGGAGAAAGGATTTGCACATGGGTGGTGCAAGTGAGATTCAGCGCTGAAGGATCTTTGGAGGACTACGATCCATGCATTAAATCGAACAGGGAACCGGGCGGGGCCCCCCCAAAAAAGGACGGGTGGGAATAGACTGGTGTTCAGGGGGGTGCCCCTCGAAAAAAGGATGGACATAGAACCGAGTGGGTGGCATGGGCCGGCGACGTTCGGTTAGTGGCATTGAGTAGGTGTGGACAACCAAATGCCCTCCAAACACTATGGTGCTCAGTTTTCTCTCAGAGTTCAGTAAATTAAAAAGGTACAAACACTGTGTAAGGCTTTTACGTATTTAATTTACGGTACTCCAAATTTCCGTTCATTTTTATGACGGGGTGGATGAGCGGAACATAAATTACTTTTCCGCCGACCCGCCTTCTTCTCTGCCATACAAATACTCCAGCATTTGCGCAGGCATGGATGTCCGCTTGCCTTTTGCACCAGCATGCATGGCAAGTGCTATTTACTTATTTTGTATGGTAGAGTGCAAAAGGGCTGCGTACAAGTATGTACACCACCTTATTGCATTCCCCTTTCACTCCGCCATACAAATGAGGAATATTTGGCCTCGGGGACCTGTCTACGCCGAAGTGTAAACGTAAGAGGTGCCGATCATCAAATTACAGGGACTCTGAAAATGAACCATGCTGCATCTGGCCCGTCTTTGCAGGGCTCAAGTCCTAAAAAACAAGTGGGGGGACTCTTGCGTGCGCAGTAAGAAGAGATGTCACGGGAAGTGAATAGATCTTAACATGAAATATGCACATTTCATTAATTTTGCCTCTCCCAATTGAAGAAAGTGAACAAGAGATGAGCATTTGCCAAGAGAACATATTTCCCTGAATTGTTGCTGGTGCAGACCTTTTTACTCAAAGAATCTGTAACAGAACATGTCCAGAATAGTAGAATCTCAATATGAGACCTCTTAGAGCTTCCTGACAAGAGATTTGTGTGGTCTTGTGGCTTCGTTTCTGGCTTCACAGCTGTGCGACCTGGTTCGAATCCCAGTCCCGGCCTCACCACTGAAGCGTGCAACGGTGACCACCCCTCTGAAATAAGTTCTTTCGGCTTGTGCCCTGCCTCTAAATTCTATGCTAAATATTGCCTTTCATGAATACTTGTGATGTGACACTGTGTCCTTTCTTATTACTGCATTGTAAGATTGCCTGATGCGCCAAGCCAGTCATAACATATGCGAATCATACATGTTTCAGAACTGAAATGTTCGTTTTTACAGACCCAAAGCGAACAGAGCAGAATGTTTGCAGGACGCTAGCAAATGCTTCACGCTCTTTACCGTGTTCTGTAATGGTGTAGTGGGCACTGAAATCTGCATGGACCTTGCCCTACGGGGACCTCATTCACATCTCCTGGAACCAACTTTAGTATTAGAGACACACGTTTGCCCTTGATGCCCATTCAGGCATCGAAGGGAGGGCCAATGTTGTGAGATTTCTTTTGCTGTAGTGATCATATTACTTACCAGTAATCCTCATTGCTCCTGGTACTACTAATCCTCGGTGGAGAGGTCGCCTGCTGGAGACATTATACCCACAGCCAGGGAAGAAGCTCGAACCCCATCTAAAGCAGGGTAGACAAGAATTCCCCCTCACATCCATATATCCCACACAATTGACATGCAGGTCACACCCTCTCTACTGACTGTGTCCAGCTTCTGAAGCCCTGGCCGGGGCAGACTGGGTGCTGTAGTATTCATAGGTAGTTGCCCACAAAGTGGAATGGACACTACAATACGATTATCTGAAAGCTGCATCTGCCTTTCTGGTCACTGGATGTTTCACAACTGCTTCTCGCCAACCATGGTTGCCCACCTCACCAAACTGGTTAAAGTAGGGTCGAGCACCACAGTCTAGGGCATGGATGATTACTCTTCCCCCTTATCCATAAAGTAAGGCACTGTGACCTGCTCCTGATCCATCCACTGAGGCAGAATCTTGTCCTTAACATCAGAAATGAGGAACAAACCAAGCTTGGGAGACTTTCCATAGAGCCTGACCTTTGGGTCCCCTGATTTCCTTGATGACTCCGGTGTAGAAAAGCACGCACCATTGGCCACCTGGAATAGCATGCTTCCTAGGACCTCTTCGTGCAAATATTTTCTCTGGGGTCGCTGTCCCCGCCCTAGCAACCAGAATCCTAAAAAGAGAAAAACCAGAGGAAGAGGATGAAGAAGATTGTTTCCTTTTTCTGACTTTCTTCTGACTTTCCTGGCTGCAATGCCTGCTGCACAATTCACTATACCCTCCCCTCACAGTGAGTGGTCTCTCGTGCTTGGTATATCCCTTCTGCCTCTTGAAAGACGAGGGGAGGAAAATGGGGACTGCGACTCCTCGACAGAAGCCTTCACCAGACGCCTCCACTTACTGGTCCTCTTCTTCCAAGAACCGCTCATTTTCTTAAGCCGAGAGAAAACAGAGAACTTCACAGAATCAGAATATTACGCATTCAGAGCGAGAATATTACGTATTCATCAAGCACTTAAATTGCCTGTGAGACGCAGCAACACTCCTTGTACACAGATGGAATCCAAGTATTAGCCATTGCTGTTGGTACAGCTAACGCATTTCTCCCCTTGCACACCGCACCTATGCAACTTAGTGAAAGGCACGGCTTCACTCCACACACCCTTCACACACACACAACACAAACACTATTGCGCATCACCTCTGCCGTAAGAATGAAGCTACTTTTAACGACTAAAATTCAAACTGTAGCTTCCCACATAACTCTCTATCGCCTTACACAATCCCCCCTTTTAGTCCATAGTATTCCTCCGCTGCGCCCATACACACTGCATTTAGACATGGGTGACTACCAGGGTCTTGGCCACCTCCATAACTTTAATGGCTGAAATGCACACATGCATAATAGCTTCTCCCAATCTTTCCCAACATTTGGACTCCGGTCCAAATGAGGGCGTTCAACCAAAAGCACGTTGGGACCATAATTATGGTGCAAGGCACTATAACAAATGACAGAATGAATGAATGAATGAAAAAGCTGTGTCCAATGAAAAATAACTGTCTCCCCAATGAAAATATAGACCAGAGCACCAGTGAAACAGTGGCAGCCACTCACCACAAAGTAGCAAAGCAGCACCCTGAAAGAAGCTTCTTCTGAGCATGCCAGTGGGTTCACAATACACTGTAGTGGCCTCAGCTTGCCCATCACCTGCAGATGCTTTACCTCCAGAAACGTTGCTGCACATGCCTGTGGGGCGTCCCCACAACCAGGTACTGATTGCCTAATGAAGTAGCCTCCCCCGCAGATCCCGGGAGTGGCTTCCAGTGACGCCCAATCACATCATTCGATCGGGATGGAACCCACACCATAGTAGTCCGGCCAAGAGTACTAATCACCAACCTACACTGACACAGCCAATGGAGAGGAGACCCTCTGCTTATGTGTGCCAGCCGGGACTCAAGCGTTCACACATCCAAACCGAAATTGCTCAAACGCCAAGTGCCTGTGGCGGTCTGCAAGCAGTTGGTGTCGGGAAACCGGAAGCGAAACCTCTTCTGTCCACCCACATCTACTAATTACCATGCCTGTACCAATGTGGCCTCTGCCAGCACCGCAACCACCAAAAGAAAGCCAGATGCTATCCCCATCTGCCACGGCTTCACAGTATTAAACACTCACCAGCTTTTTGGGCATGAAGCGATTCTCCATCTTGGGACCAAGGTCCTTAAGCTATCCACACCACACAGCCCCTACACACATATCCATAAGCTGCACGGTGCATCTTGCTTCCGCAATTGAACCCCCTTCACCATGCATGTGATTCGGGAATACTGTTAGCAATATTTTCCACATTGTCTCATCTAGCTGCGGGGCATCGTGCGTGCAGGCTGCCCCCAGCATTGCCCCTAAAACACCAGTAGCAAGAGATAGAAGGCTCCTGTCCAGTGGACAGAACATTTTTAACTGAGGATTGTGGGAGAAGGCAGGGATTATACCTCGAGAGAAGAGGGAAGAAGTCATGTCATTTGGAAGACCATTTACTGTCATGGAGGCTGTAGTGCCTCAAAAGTAAAATAAGTACTGGTCAGAGGTCAAAGTGGGAGGGAACTAAAGGGTACGACGTTCCCTTACCTCTCGGGGAAATGTCATAGTTCCCTTACTTTATGTGAGTACTGTTCCAGGACAGTAGGGCCACTTTATTTTTAAACATTTTTTCCCCTACTGGGTATTTGAATCTAGGCTCTATCATTAACAATCCTGTGTCAAACCTCAGTGTGCTAACTCGCAAGTGCTGACTAAGCTTTCTTTATTTCGATTGACTACTTCCGTATGAAGCCGATTCCCAAGCAGTCAGGCAGCAATCTGGGAATTGCTGTAGGCGCTTGTGTAGGCATAGTTGTGTTTGCGGGTAATGGTAGGGGTGGGTCAGTGGCTATAGTCCTGGGCATGTCCCTTAAGAGATGTGAATGGTGCGTGGTTGGAAGGGGAGGCTGCATGCTGAGGAGAGACAATGACACACTAATGGTCATTTAAAACCATATTCCTTCCCCAGGTTTTCTTCAGTCTTGTGAGAACTGTTGTAAAACACAACATTGTGGGGTGGAGGTGAGGAAAGGAAAGGAAGGACCCAGGTAGGGGGTTTGAATGGGATGAGAGGGAATGATGGCGAGTATAGGGGAGTGAAGGGAGCAGAAAAGGGGGCGTGGCAGAGCGATCTTGTTTCACTACTTTCTTTTGTACAATTTGACCACTGGTATAAGAAAGACAGATTGGGGGTAATACACAGTTTGAACTGAATCCATTTTGGAGGCTTGTGCATTAATGTTGCTGTACTGAAAGTACAGAAAACTGACATTTCCTACAACCGTACAGACATCGCTGACATGCTGCACCTTAGAAAATGACGTGTGTATACCACACTTCATGCGTGCGTCTTGCGCATGATTGCTTGTGTGCAATAGCACCTGGAGTGTTTCAAGTGCCCAATGGGATTACCACAATAAATGATCTCAGGCTCAAATAACCGGATAGACTCAAAGAATATGATAAAATACTACTGTATTCTCAGTTCAAGAAAGTAGGGAAACCTGATGTACAAATATATATTGTAGCTCACACAAACTCAGTGCATTTCAGTTACACAAATGGTTTTATACCTTAACATAAATCAGTTATGATGTCATCCTACGTGGCAAACAGTAAAATCTACTAAGTAGAGGGATTGGTTAAGCGAAACGTATACACCTATAGTTTATATAAGTGTTAGTGCCATCATTGGATGCCCCTTATCCGGTAGGCACGCCTTGAATTACCTCTAACTAGGTAAAATACAGATAATAGCATAACAGCAGCAGCGGATAGGCTTCTGCAACAATGGGCCTCATCACGACTTGGGCGTTAACGGCAGCGGTATTACCGCCGGCGGTATTAGCCCTACCGCCGAACTCCCCGGCGCTAATAGCGCCGGATCACGAGTTCGGCGGTAATGTTAATCCCCATTCCCCATTGAGCCCATTCAGGAATGCCCCATTCCCCATTGGGCTCAATGGGGAAATTTCGCGCTAATACCGCCGGCGGTATGAGCGTGAATTTTTGGCAGATTTCCACTCAGCTAAGAGCTGGGGCGAAATCCGCCAAAGTCCTGATTTGGCGGACCCTCAAATCCGGCGGTAATAGTGCTACCGCCGGATTTAAGGGTTACCGCCAAAGTCGTGATGAGTCCCAATGTATGGTCCACGATTTTTCATGATTAGTTGGCACTGTTTTAGCAACCTTGGACATTCTGCTTGCTAGCAGCATTTAAGCAGCGAAACCCAAAAGCACGGGAACAACGTGAGACAACTGCCTTTCTTCGCTAATTAGCCTACCATCTCTGATTAGTTAGACCCTAAGGCTAAGCCAAGGCTTCTTCTTTGTAGTTGACCTCGCTGCATGGTCCCTGCCCCAAAACTTTAAAGGGAGTGAAGGTACATTGCTATCTTTGTCCAGAGCTTTATGAATAGGCCGTGCCTTCTGGTCTTACACCACATGTGAGGAGACAATGGTTTTGTCCGTTCTGTCCTTCTATTTAGTGATATTTAATTCAATTATATTGAGTGCT
The DNA here is from genome assembly GCF_040938575.1 of Ambystoma mexicanum. Classification (NCBI taxonomy): domain Eukaryota; kingdom Metazoa; phylum Chordata; class Amphibia; order Caudata; family Ambystomatidae; genus Ambystoma; species Ambystoma mexicanum. Next base: position 1,141,064,673 of record NC_090921.1, on the reverse strand, counting down.
ATTACTCCTCTTGGCCTCTGGAGACTTGATTGCTCCGTCCTGCGTTTGCTTTCTGCACCTTTGATTGTACAATACTTGGCACTCATAATTATTTACTCCTTTACTTAATCTAAGAGATATGTCTTATATAAATGGCTTATCCTCTTTGACTCCTTTCGTTCATTGCATTTGCATCTTGCTGTGGCATCCTTGATCCTAAGCCAACCAAATAGCCTTTGTTCTTGCATGAATTTGTATTCCAGTGCCTGTCAGCTCTGCAACACTGTTCTCTCTCTCCTGGAGGCTTCTCGCTTACTTTTATACAATGCCAACGTCCATTTTCTCAACATGGCTGCTTTACTCAAGTTAGTTATATTTCCTACTTTAGCAAGCTTCTACGTTGACGTAGGTTCCCTGCATTTCTGTGTATATACATCTACTACATATCTTGTCACTTATCTTCTACGTGTATATGGTTTTCTTCATGTTCGCATATATGTTTGCTTAGTTACTTTAATCATATCTTCCTTCTTTAGCCATACATCGAGTTCACTGCATCACCGCATCTTCTCTCTTCATGCTGTCACTTCTCTTCTGTTTGACTTTACTTCTAGTTCTTCTATATTCAGTGGTGTCTGCAAACTAATGTCTACCGCATCATTTTGAGGGGACTTTCGGTACGGTTGTCAAAGCGCATGACGTCTCTCATACATTCAATGTGATATTGGGATGATACCAGGTGTCATGCACAGTGTTTTCTTGCTGTTCTTCCAGTATGACAGAGGTGAGGGGGTGGGCTCTATAGATGACATGTACATCTGCCTCTCTAGACATGTACATATACCTTGTTAAAGGCCCTTGCTTCGCTCGGGCCATTAACTCGGTCTTCAGGGCCCAATAGCGCCCGGTACGTCCCTCACTGCAGGTCTATAAAGCTATAGTACTAACGTGGGGATAAGGATGCCTCATTTAGGGCGCAGGGTGCACCAGATGAGAGAGAGAAGGATGGCCCTAGTGCCCCCAGAATTGGAGAAAAAAAATGTGAGCCTTCCTTGAGACTCAAGGGGTCATAATAACTCTGCCGGTCTGGAACAAAAGTGCTGGTATTTCCATATACCGGCACTTTTCTTGACCAGCAGAGTACAATTCTGCCGGTGGGGTACCTGACTTACCACCAGCCAACTGCTTGAGGTAAATCCGGCCCCCACGAGCAAAAAAACTGCCAGTATTATGCCGGTAATCCTGACAATCACCTCCAATTGAGTCCTTTGGGGCTCCATGGAAAGGGGATTTATTGCCCTTCCTGCCTCCTGTAATATCCTGGTAATTCTGGGAAATCAGGTGGTGGGAAAGGTAATACCGTTTGCCAGTGTCCCGCTGAAATTACCGGCCTTAGAGGAAGAGGATACGGTTGATACCAGGAAGCCCAAACAGATGAGACAAACAAGAGGTTACCCACCAGTAGGGGGCAGGACCACCAAGTATATAAAACAATGGCGGCACTATCAAGTGATGCCTGGGTAATACTAGTGGCAAGTGGTAGCAGGGTTCCGACTAGAGTTTATAGAAATTCCCAGTCAGAGGAGATGGCCCCATCGTTTGCGCACCTCTCAAGTGAAGACACGTCTCCTAGAAAGCGAGCTACAGCAACTCAGAGCAAAGGAGGCAATAGAGCTATGTGAGAGGGAGATCCCGCTGTTTATCATCAGCATTTTTTTAGTACCCAGAAAAGACAAAGTAAGACCAGTGATCAACCTGAAGGAACTCAATGTGTGGATAGCCTACAGCCATTTTAAAATGGAAGGCATCCATCTTCTCAGGGATATTCTCAGGAAAGAAGACTGGTTGGCACATATAGATCTCAAAGACGTGTATCTCCCAATCTCAGTAGGCCAGAAGACTGCCCATACTTAAACTTCCAGTGGGGAGAGCAAGTATGGAAATTAAAAACTACCATTCTGACTCTCCTCAGTACCATGGGCCTTTACCAAGATCATGAAACCTGTCATCTCAGCCATCAGAGAGAGAGGGATAAGAATGCTCATTCATCTAGACGATATTCTTATTCTAGCAGAAGAAAGAGCACTGCTGCAAGAGCAAATAAATTGGGTGGGAAATCTGCTGACATCCTTCGGATTTCTCATCAATCGGGAGAAGTCATCTTTGTCACTCAGGAAGAGAAGGGATTCATAGTATATCCCGGGAAAGCGACCGTGGAACTCCCACCTCAGAAGTTGAGGGCCATCAAGAAAGAGATCAGGGTATGTCTCAAAAGGGAAGTAATATCCCTGTGAACATTAGCAAAAATAGTGGGTCTGCTGGCCTCCTCCATTCAGGCCATATTCCCAGGCCCACTGCACTTCAGAGCTCTTCAAAGACTAAAGATCAGACACCTTCAGCATGGTGTGAAGTATCATCAGATGATACCTCTAGATCTCGAAGGTAGTATCTGAGCTACAATGGTGGTTCCAGAACATAGACAGGCCATTTTCAGAGATGTTCCAGAGGTCATTATAGAATCAGATGTCAGCAGAACAGGCTGGGGTGCCAGATGTCAAGATCTAGAGACATGGGGGAAAATGGGACCCAGAAGAGTTAGATCTGCATATCAATTGTCTAGAACTATTAGCTGGTTGTGTCAGGAGGAGAAAGAATGTTGCTGGTTGTTGATACCTCGACTGCTGTTGTAGTGCAGAGTTTGCAAGATATCAACCTATGCGTTTAAGCAACACTAAATCCCAATCTAGACATGTATTATATGCCGAAAAAGAACACAAAGACACAGCTTGCAAAAATAGAAAATTATTATTATTCCACATCAAAATTAATACATTTGAAACAGAGGAGTACAAAACACAAAGTGGTCCATACAAAAAAGAAACAACTAAATCTTGATCAAATTCAAAAAGGGAAATAAAGAGAGAGAAAACACAAAACCATTTGTCATACTCTAGAGGTGTAGATCTATTTAGACAATGTGAAGAGACCACACTTGAGCGAAACTAGTGTAGATTGAATGAATAGACAAGACCCAGTGTGGAGACAGTGTGGGTGACCCAAAAGATGGTCACTTAAAGTACAGAAAAGGGGAGAAGACAGGTTGGAAGAACCCTGCTTAATCAAACAGTTGTTTGCGATTAAATAAAAGCAAAACAATTAAGGAATTGTAACGTCAAAGTTACACTCTTGACATTTTTTTCCAAGGTACAATTTCCATTTCAAAGCACAATGTCTTAGTCCAATTGTCCGTCTTTTGAGAATGAAGACCGCAAAAAAAGCAGTGAAATTCCTTGTGTGTGGCTAGAGGCTGTTACATTTTCCTTAATATAGCATACCAGTGTCAGTGCACCTATTACTTAGAGGAAAAACCCCATTGGGTCTGCCTAATCAATAGAGGGAAGAAAATAATTGCCCAAGTGTAGTTACTTATGTACTAAGACCTGGCATGTAGGTTGCTTATTTTACCTAACCTCATGCTCATGTGTCCTTAACCCAACTCAAACAACCTTGGTTGTCTTTATGAACCAAACAAAACGGAGGGTTGTGGTGCCCTTGATGGACAAGCAGCGAATTGGACACTTAGACATAGATGTGTCAGGAGGAGAAAGACTGGTGCTGGTTGTTGATACCTCGGCTGCTGTTGTAGTGCAGAGTTTGAAAGATATCGACCTCTGGGTTTAAGCAACACTAAATCCCAATCCAGAACTATTAGCTGGGTCTTTTGCAATCAGAACATTTGCGAAAGACAGAGTAGACTGCTGCAATCTCCTGAAGATGGACAATGTGTCAGCTGTGAGATATATGAATCACCTGGAGGAATGAGGACCAGGATGCTGGTGGAATTAGCAAAAGACTTTTGACACTACTGCCTAGAGAACAGGATATCTGTCACAGTAACTTGCCGGTGCTCAGAACGTAGTAGCAGACTGGAACGCCTGATAGTTGTGTGACACCACCTACTGAATGCTCGACAGAGGAGTTTTCCAGAAGCTAGCAAAGCTTTGGGCTCCCATGGACGTTAACCGGTTGAATGCTCAGAATCCCACATTTTCAGTTGGAGGTTAGATCCAGATGCTCTGGGTATGGACACCTTTCTTCACAATTGGAGGGGAGTAGTAGCCATCCAGCCGTTCATAATGCTGACCAGGGTATTGGTGAAGATTCGCAGAGAGAAGTAGTGGTCATAGCACCCGCATGGAAGTCGCAAGCTTGGTTTCCAGTTCTGGAACTTTCTTCGGAATTCCCACGGATGCTGCCACAAAACCAGTACCTTCTCACCGACCCGACTGTGATTTGTCACCCTCTCAGGCTAGCAGGAAAACTCCCAATATTAGCTGCAGGGTATCAGGATTAAGTGGAATATGCCAGGGATTTTGGAATGGATGCCCAGTTTATCAAGGAGTCATGGACACCCTAAACACTCAGGAGTTATAACATTGCGTGGGGCAGGTGGAAGGACTGTTGTAAATTACAATGTCTTCATCACATTCCAGACCCTATAGTGCTAGAAGTAGGGGGTATAGCGTTCAGGACACTGGGAGTCTACAGATCAGCCGGACAAAAGCTAGTGGATGGAAAGACAGTAGGAGAGCACCCGGCGGTAGTGCGACTCAATAGAGGGGTGAGATTACGGTCTCCCCCGCTCTTCAAATACGCATTCCTATGGGACGTTAGTGTGGTACTGAAGCTTTTCAGTGATTGCCCTCCAAACAAAGATTTGACTATGCATCAGCTGTCGGGTAAGCTGGCCATGCTGATTTGTCTAGTCTCCTGTAGGAGAGAATGGGATGTCAAAGCCTTAGAGTTGGATAAGAAAGATGTATTATCTGGAGGGAGTGGCCTTTAACGTTGCAAAGAGGACTAAGACTAACTCCAAGGTCATATTATATCCATGAGGAAATCATCTATTTGGTTTTCGAATCAGGGACGATTCCCCAGGCCAAAGCATTGTATCATTACGCTTGAAAATATTTGCTTGCAGTTTTTGGACCCTCTTAAAGGTCAGAAGGAAGCGCCCAATACTTTGGCATGGTACATCAGTTCTCCATGGATTACATAATAGATGTTGATGGGGGTGGGGAGGAATAGATTTAGAGTTCTAAGATTCCAGCACTGGAACAGTGACAAAAAAGCATGCAGAAGGTTTTGATACTGGGGTATATACCAGGCACTGCTAACATTCACATGGCCCCACGCTCTCTGGTGAATCTGAAAAAGAAGGGCACACGCATGCAAAGGCCCTTCTGCTTATCTGACGAATCAATGCTGGGAAGCTCAGCTCTGCGATCAGAAGTAATTTTCTTTGGCTGCTTGAAACTATTAAATAAGCACAAATTGCTTGTGTGTCTAGTTTCACACAAACAATGACCAGCCTCCTTGACATGTCAGTTCTCCACATGCTCACAGCACACCATGTCTTGCCAGTGAAGAAGGACCAATCACTCGCTATGGTAACAGTTGTCGCCCATTTTGAAAGCTGGGGATGTGTTGTTGAATCTTGCCCGTTGCACCCTAGGTGTGCGATGCAAGGTGAACTAAGAAAGCTCTTCAAGGCGCGGCAGTTTAGGTGTGCATCAGCCACACTGTGCCAGGAGCCATCATTCCACAAGGAACATCCATGTGCTGCACGAAGTAACGATACTGAAATACATTAATTTTGTGAGAACACTCACTCCTACAATGGCAAAGAACATAAGGAGAGTGTGGTTAGTGCACAGTATTTAGAGACTGGACAATGATTGTGCAGAAGCTTTAACAGAGAACATCTAATGGGTAAAATACGAGTTCTTAGCTCGCACGGGATGCTTCTAAATTGCCACAGACCAATTGTGCCATTTTCTTAATAAAACTGTTTAAATAAAATCAAAGCAGATGCATTACATGGACTCATTCCATGCAGTCGTGCAAGGTATTATAGAACATGAGTAGATATCTCAGAGCTAAATGTGGAAGAGGAAAGGGAATGGGCTCGAGCTGTTTATGCAGAATCCACTTGAATGTAATCAGGGAGGTCACGCAGCAGAGACAATGGGCCCAGTAGCGACTTGCTGTGCCGTTATCGATTGATCAACGTTTATCCCTCCAAAGAGGCATAGCGAGTGGAAGTGGCGGATGTGTAGCACCTACCTAAAGTGTGTGTAGATAATGAATCTGTGTAAAGACCAATGCCCAGGCCATGTAGAATGTCTTCAACAAAGAGCATGTGACAAAGCACAGAAGGACACATCTGAGATGGCCTTGCAAGGGGGGATGTCACGGCTAACCCTAATGGCCAGCTCGGCGGGCGAGAATCCCTTACTCCTGTGTCGAAAAGGGCACCCACCCTTGAACATGTTCCACGTGAGAAGGACATGGATCGCTGTACACGCTACTGAGCGTGAAAGGGTCAGGGGGGCCTTGTAAATGTCCATCCATACAATTAAAGTTTATCAGGGGCCGGGAGGACAGATGGTTGTTGAATGGGGATTAAAATATGCCAGAATCAGAAATACCCAGATAAAGGAATGGGAAACCAAATCTCACTGGCATTACAGACTGAGGGGAGGGGCCGTTATCACAGGATAAAGACCCCTCCTGAGGTCTATGAGGCTGTTAGCAGATTGTAGAAGTAGCAATACATGTTTTGGAGTTTTGGTGGTAAAGTACAATTGTTACTTTGAGTGAGTAAATAGACAAGCTGAGTTAGTAAATTAAATGTGTTTTGTTTGGTGATATTTAAATAAAGTTGTCTAAGTTAAGCATTTCAATTGCAAACTTGGTATAACAGCAGGTTTGACGTAAGCATGCATCTGGTGCCATGTAAAAGTCAAAGATTTCTCTATAAGAAGGTGAAAGCATGTTTCCCTGTTTGCCCTTTCTCTTTGTTGTGTTAAATAGAATGTTACAGCAAACAAAAGAGCTAAAGTGTCTTTAAAAAAAAAAAAAAATTGTGCCTGGAAATTGCTTCGTTTCCCTATTTGCTTATGAAGACAGCATGTTCAAAATGCAGTTAATACCAGTAGGTATTCACTGCACTCTGAACATTCTGATTGGCCTAAAGGAGGTCAAAAACAATCTCCATGTGCTAATAGTGCATATGATGTTTAATATCCGGCAAAGAACTGAGGCTTGCCTAAACCTTATGGTCCTTACTTCATGATTACTTTTCAGCAGAAGACGAACTGTTATGATATGGAATTTATAACGCGCCTGTACACAAGTGTTTCTAGTCGCGACAAGACAAGAAGGGGGAAACAAAAGGAGGACAAAATAACAAACTTACTAGGCCTTGTGTCATTCGGATCGCGCATGTGTGGGCAAGAGGGAAGGAGAGAAGTGCCAGAGGGGGAGGGGAAGAGGGAAGTGCAGTTTCCTCAGAAGTGCAGCCAGCGGGTGGCTCATAAGTGCAGACAGAAGGGACTGTAGGGTTGCAGATGCAGACCCTTAAGTGCTGGGGAAACCAAACCGGAGCCAGTGCGAGGGCAACTGGATATGCAGAAGCCTGGGCCCTTGTTCAGATGGTGACCAGGTGACCAGTACGCGGAGTAGTCAGGTGCATCAGCAGGGGAGAGGAAGAAAGAAAGCAGAGGCGAAAAGGAAGGTCTTGAGTTGCTTCCGGAACTGGAGATGGTTCTGCTCAAGCTTGAGAGAGGCAGGGAGGCTGTTCCAGGGGGAGGCCTCAGCTGAGGAGATAGATCTGCCCCCAACTCTCTGCTTGGAGAAGCATCTGACCCTCAGAGAGTTGGAGGTGGATGAGCGTAGAACTTGAGAAGGAAGATGTTTTGGAAGAGAAAGTTGGAGTTAGAGCGGTTGGTAATAGACACTTGTTTATCGCTCGGGCGAGGGCATTTGAGATGCACTTGAAAGATGGCAAACGTAACAAGACAAAGATGGTCTTGTTGTGCAATCCTGACATGAAATGCTCCATCCTGTTGCCCACCATGGAAAAGAGTATTTGGCGGAAGGACCAGGATGTCCTGGTGATACCCTAGTGGCAACATCTGTCACTAGTGAGGGATCCCGTTATGCAAAAGACGGGGACAATGTGTGATGCCAAATGCTCCAGTGGTATTAATAGCGGCAGTAGGAGAAGGTTCGGGAAATGTCATGGACTGTGCTCCACTAGTCACATATTGAGGTATGCGAAAGTTCCCCGTAGTTTCTGTGGTGTATTCATGAACGGAGGGAATGAAGAATAGCTAAGGGGTTCTTTAGGGCACTGAGAAGGGCAGGAGTCTGCTAGAGGGTTGGATGGTAAGTAAGAAGAGCCTACTGTGTGGAGCATTTGTGGGTGATGGGGAGCCACCCCCAAAGTTTAGCAGAGTTCATGGCCAATCCTAGCTGAGCAGGAATGGTGCTGTGGCTGGCAGTCGTAAGGATTACCCTCCACATGCGGGAGTTGGGGTGGGTGGGACAGGTGCTCTTACCCATAAGGACTTTTGACTGCTCAACGACTGCAGAGCAGCTTGAGCTATGCTTGGTATACAGTGATTATAACGAAAGGAAAATAATGAATAACTTTTATAACAAATAATAAATAACGAATAAATATCGAATTAATTAATTGTTTGAAGTATATATGGGCGTGGGGTAAGGGATTAAAATGGGTGGGGGATTTGGGGGTGGGGTAATAAAGCTACCGAAACAGGGGGCTTGGGGGTACCACCCATATTTAAAAAGAGGGAAAAAATCGATATTTTTTCGTTATTTATAATTAGTTTTAAAAGGTTTCATTATTATTTCATACGTTATTATCACATGGACCCTATGCTCCATATGGGGAATGGGTGTGAACATAAAGATTTTCCTGGAAGTGATGAAAAAATACATCCAGGGGTAATTGAAATCAGAAGTGAAGTGTCCCCCGGCCCCCAGCTGCAGAGATCGAGGATATTGATTGTCCAGGAAGTGGTTTTGACCGGAAGTGATGTGCATCCTGGGCTAGCCTAACCCAGGATGGCAGAAGGTCACCCAAATGTAATGCAGAGAAGACTAGTTCACTTGGAACCATGCAACTGCAGGGATCACCTGTAAATTGAGTTTGAATAAAAGTGGCCTGTTTTTACTCCTGCAAGTTTGCTGTGATGTATTCGTTTTTCCAGAGAAGGGACGTTACTAGGGGCTAGCCTTGCTATTATACCAAGAACAAAGAAACTAGAAAAGTAAAATGGGTTTCAAGTTTCAAGTCGCCTTTGAATTCCTCCTCTATAACCAAGGATAATAGAGAAAGTGCTGTAGGGAATGACGGGGGTCGGAGGGGTCAGGGGGAGGGCACTCACGCAAAGAGCACAGGTAGGAAAGGCGAGTAGGATGGACATCAATAAGGTCAGACTTGGGTTGCGATGCAGAAAGGAGAGGGTGCACTGGTCTGCAAAGAGGATGGGGAAAACAGAGAACACAGATGGAGAAAAAGAAGGAAAGGGTGGGAGAAAGGTGCACATGATTAGAAAAGACATAGGTGCACAAGTGGAGAGGGAGAAAGGCGGAGTCAAGATTCCATGGTCATAGGGAGGCTCATGAAAGGGCTGGAGCTGAGCTCATGAAGCGATAGAGAATAGGATATAGAGGGAGTCCAGTAATGGAAAAAAAACGAAAGAGAGAGAAAGAAGGATGAAGGACAGGCAAAGACGAAGTTCTGGGTGAATACTTAGATATTCTTCATAGAGTCAGTCACTGTAATGCAGATTTCAAGCTTTGATATTCTTCAGAGAGGCAGTCACTGTAATGCAGAATTCAAGTTCAGATATTCTTCAGAGAGGCAGTCACTGTAATGCAGAATTCAAGTTCAGATATTCTTCAGAGAGGCAGTCACTGTAATGCAGAATTCAACCTTAGATATTCCTCAGAGAGGCAGTCACTGTAATGCAGAATTCAAGTTCAGATATTCTTCAGAGAGGCAGTCACTGTAATGCAGAATTCAAGCTTAGATATTCTTCAGAGTGGCAGTCACTGTAATTCAGAATTCAAGCTTAGATATTCTTCAGAGAGGCAGTCACTGTAATGCAGAATTCAAGCTTAGATATTCTCCAGAGTGGCAGTCACTGAAGAATATCTAAGCTTGAATTCTGCATTACAGTCACTGCCACTCTGAAGAATATCTAAGCTTGAATTCTGAATTACAGTGACAGCCACTCTGAAGAATATCTAAGCTTGAATTCTGCATTACAGTGACTGCCTCTCTGAAGAATATCTAAGCTTGAATTCTGCATTACAGTGACTGCCTCTCTGAAGAATATCTAAGCTTGAATTCTGCATTACAGAGAGGCAGTCACTGTAATGCAGAATTCAAGCTTAGATATTCTTCAGAGAGGCAGTCACTGTAATGCAGATTTCAAGCTTTGATATTCTTCAGAGGCGCAGTCACTGTAATGCAGAATTCAAGCTTTTTCAGAGAGGCAGCCACTGTAATGCAGAATTCAACCTTAGATATTCCTCAGAGAGGCAGTCACTGTAATGCAGAATTCAAGCTGGCACGTTCTTTACGGAATTCTGGTAAGGTGCATTTTCAATTTGGGTAACCTCAATAAGTACCATTAGGATCACACACCAAGATGCGATTTGTATGCAAACATTTAAAGTTCAAAGCTTCCAGCCCCCAAACAGCCATTAATTTAGGAAGTAAAACTGGAAAGAGGAGCCGGCACACTAAGATCAGGAGCTAGAGTGCACGTATTGCCCTGAGTGGTGCAAATTACGATTGTTCTGTGAAAAGTCCACATTGTGGATATTTTTTCCCGGTGGTAGTGCTAAATTGCACAGCACATATTGCTGCTGGTGATATGTACCACTAGCTTTGTGCCTTTTCAATTGACTCTGCATTTTGGTGAATGGTGGTCTCTTTGTTCTTAGGACCCTTTGGACGGAGCAGCTGGGATTTCGCTTATTGATGGTGGGTGAACTTTCTTATCGGTAGGTGGATGATCCGACACACGTGGCCCCGCCCCACCCCCCACCCACTGGTAGGCCCACGGTAGCTTCCATGCCAAGTTCGGTTCAAGTGAACCTTAATAAGTGTATGGGGTTTACTTTGTCTTCTTTTCCACTGCTAAAGACTGGTGGCAAGTAAACAAAACTAGAATTCGCCATCAAGCACAGTAACTTTTACACACACCCCATAACTTCTTTCCCACACCCCTCCCTCCCCCACTCTCCCCGCTGCAACACTGTGCCCTGTGTGCACGATTGGCCTGATTCAGGGTGTTTCTTGGCAGTGCAAAATCACTTTGCGCTGCGCTAAAAGAAAATCCATGAATCAGGCCCTATAAAAGCAAAAATTCATGTTCAAAAGTGCAGTGCACGTTTGATTTTCAGGAGGTTGCTTCGTCCACCTCCCCCCGCTCATCCCCCCCCCCCAGCATTCCATGACCACGCCTGCCTACCACTGACGAGCTCTGGGCCTCTACGCCGTCTAATACGCAGATGATTTTACAGGTGAGGGAGAGGTGAAACTGGCTTGGCAGGTCTTGGAAGCTGCGTGTGCCCCGTTGCCCACGCCCATAACATTCCTCGCCTAAGGCAGGGCATCGGCGCGTCCGTGTCACAAGTCAATACGCATTTACTCGATGTGGCCTGACACTGACCTCCGCTGCAGGGGTGCAACTAGCCTATATTTTCTGAGAGGGATGTAGGGGTCAGGAGGGGTAATCCAGCGGTCATTGCGCTACTACTACGCTGTCACTTTAAACATTCATTAAAAGTGATAGCCCCACCACGCCACCCCCTCCCCCAGCTTGAGTCTGTCTTCCTGAGCTTTTGTAACCTCTGGGGCAAAAAAATAATTTTCTTTGTTGCTTTAAGTTTGAGTTTTAAGTCGGCCAGCTGTGGTTCGCACGTCTAGAGTATTGTCGACGTTTGAGGACACACCTGAAGCACAGTGTCCATGGGTGACATCTGGAGAATTGGGTACAGTTCTTGGGAGTACATCCAGTGTGCTTGTTGTAAGTGGAAAAAGGACAGAGCCCCTTTAAGAGGGAAGCTCAGGACGATGGGAGGGAGCGGGAGGCAGGAGGAGAGGAAGGCGCTAGCGAAAGGAAACGGCAGTAAGGCTATGGAGGAATAAAGAGAAGGTTGTAGAGCACAATGGCTCCTGCGTGGTCATTTGGTGTGCGTGGAGCGGCCCTATGAAGGGGGGCTAACAACTGGCGACGAAGGGAAACGTTCCGCGCCGTGAAGAAAATGAACAAGAGAAATCAATGGGAACAAGCAGCAGTGAAGGGCCCGTGGGCCCAGCAGCTGTGTGCCCGTGTGCCCAGCAGCAGTGGGCCCGTGTGACCAGCAGCAGTGAGGGGCCCGTGAGCCCTGCAGTGAGCCGTGGGCTCGGAACAACGGTGGGCCAGCGCGCTCGCCAATAGGAGGTGGGCCTGTGAGCCCTGCAGCGGGCCTGTGCGCCCAGAGTAAACAGGCCGGTGTGCCCTTGTGGTGGGCCCGTGTGCCCGGCAGTGGGAGGTGGGCCTGTGAGCCCTGCAGCGGGCCTGTGTGCCCAGAGTAAACGGGCCGGTGTGCCCTCGTGGTGGGCCCGTTTGCCTGGCAGTGGGAGGTGGGCCTGTGAGCCCTGCAGCGGGCCTGTGCGCCCAGTGTTATCGGGCCCGTGTGCCCAACAGCTTCAGCGGGCCTGTGCGCCCTGCAATAGTGCAGCGGCCTGTGTGCCCTGCCGGAGGGTTCGTGTGCCCAGCAGCTCAGGTGGGCTTGAGTGTGCCCCGTAATTAAGAAGAGGCCCGAGTGCCCCTGCCGGAGGGTCCGTGCACCCCGCACATCGGGGGAAGTATGTGCGCCCTGCACCAACGACCAGCAGCGGACCGCCTGTGCAACCGATATCCGGAGGGCAGCACGCGTGCCCGCGAAGAAAGCCCCAACAACTGCAGAGCATCGAAGGAAGAGAGGAGAAGTCTGCATCTGCAACGCCTGTGACCGCGCAGCAGACCCGGCAGTCCAGCTGATCCATCACACCTGCCCGCGGAGAACGACAGGAATCACCCGACCGCCGCGGTCGCAACATCTCAAGTAATGAGATAGGACGGGGAAGGGAACCCTGTGTCTCCCCAACGTGACAATCCATAATAAAGCAATTAATCTGAACAAGGTTAACACCTGTTAGGAAAGATTTCGTAATTGTAGGTAATTTTCCTTCCATGTGGCAACCCCTAAACTTTTTGCTGTTGTTTTTCACCTTATTCTTGACTTTGCCAGAGAAGTGCAGCCTTCTGCCGCACTCCTCTGGGCTTTCGCTCCTTTCTTACGAGGAAACTGACATGCCCTTAAGACAGTCAGTACCGGGGAACGCTGTTTCCCGTAGTTTCTTTTATCATGTTGCGGCTTTCGTGCAACATGACACAAGAGGGCACTGTAAGCTAAGTTACAGCTCTCTTGGGTCTCTAGCCTTCTACAGGCCCTAGATACTCGTTTAGGATTGTATCTGATCGGTGCAAGTGATTCAGGGACGGGAATGGTGGCAGCGATCGTTTCTTGTGTTTTGAGCTCCTTTTGGCGTTCTAAGCGCGTTTCTCGCGCTTAACCCAAAATGGTGGCCGGGCTCCCAACATGGCCAGACCACGAGGCTCCTTTGTCCTGTCCGCTCACCGTCTTGCTCCCTTCACCTTCCCCAGGTCGAGCCGACCCGGGGCCTTCCTTATTTGGGCATGTACTTTCCCGCGAAACACGGATGCTTTTGCGGGCTTCTACATGTCTTGTGTGTGCCTCCAGGATGTGGGCTGGGATGTCTGGTCCCAATACACATCCTGGGTGCCAGAGAGTCTAGGGTGGTGTGAATACCTGGGACCACCGTGGTCCGTGATTGGTCCACGAATGGTGTGAGTGTTGATGAGCGGATCTCCCATCGGGTCCCCTCTGTTTTGGCGCGAAGGGAACCGTGGATAAGAGGGGGCTGGAAACACCACTACCATGTCGATCTCCTGAGTTCTCACGAACGAAGGAATACAGGAGCCAAGTATCCTGCAACCAAGAGGCTGAACCAAGGAATCGCTGGTGACCCGCTGAAGGACTTCTCCTCTGCACTGCTGTCGTCTTGTGAAACCCTTTTCACCTTTGATCGAACCAGAAGGCCTGTACTGGTACTTCGACCCTTGGAATAGCGGGAACAGCTATTCTCGGCATCTTCACCATCTCCTGCCAGTAAGCCTTCGGAAGCATCTCTGGGCCATCCAGCTGACTGACCAGCTTACACGGGAGTCTTTCTCTGTAACCGCCGCCAGGTTGTGTAGTATTTCGAGTCCTTGTCACTCTCACACGCTTCGTACACTTGGCGTTCCCAGGTCTGAAGTGAGTAGTGTACATTTGGCTCAGATACACACGGCCGCTCCGTTGCCCTGCTGTGGTAACAAACTGTGCGGGTTTCTTCGATTGGGACGTCTTTTTACTCAACACGACGACAAGGCGTTCCCTGCTCTTCTGAACCTGCCAGCTGCTGAAACTGACGCGGAGAAGCCTGGAGCTGCTTGCATCGGGGACCGGTGAGTAGCATAGCTAGGATCTGGTCGCCCTCCTGCAGGAGCCCATTGCTTTTCCCCGCTGTGTCAAACAGCACCCTTTTCCGTACTCGCGCTCTGCTTCTGCCCACTGTGGAGGCTGCGCTTGAGTCGCAGAACTTCTTCTTCTTTTGTGCACTAAACTGAACTGCCTGATTTCCCTCGAAGAGCTTCTCCTTTTGCCCGTTGGCACCAGCGCGTGCAGGTACTTTTGAGCACAAGGCTCCACTCTTCGCAGGGCTCGGACTTCCATCTAGTTAGGTGCCTCTGAAGGCGAACTGGGTCTAAGCATTATTGCGCACTGCCTGTTTTCCCTCCCTTGTAGGTGGACTACACATTTCGTGCATATAACGCTTGAGACTTGTTGTATTTGTATATATATTGTGTTGATATGGTATGTGTTGGTTTACTATCGTTATATTGTGATTTTCTCGCTACGGTCATTGTTTTAAAGGCCTTGGAATAAATGTGTATATATTTTTAATATAACAACTGTTTGGAGTAGTTTGTAAGTGTTCTTGCTCTGTGTGCTCATTGCGGGCTTTCAGTCACCCTCACCCCTCTTGAGACCTAGTCTTGACCGCCGCGATCGCTACCTTGATTGGTCTGGCTCGTCCAGAGGTTACCCTGTTCCAAGTAATTAGGTTGGCCTTCTGAACTTCTGCGCCACCAGGACAGAGTTCAGAAATCCGTCTTAACAAATTGGTGTACAGCGGTGGGATACGACTGAAGGTATCCAGTGTTGCGCACGAACTAAGGCATTTCAGGTTATTCCAACCAGGACACGTAGTGAATTGTTGTAGTATAACTTTAAAAAGGCCATAGTCCTATCTAACAGTATGGAAACAAATACCTTGTTAACTTTAAATGCTTCCAAATCAGAAACATTGAAAAAGATGTGTGCGGAGAGAGGTGTTTCCTCTCGAGGCACGAAGTTGGAAATGATCCAAAGAATCGTGGCGTGGCAAGAAGCGCAGCTTGACGCTATAACTTCTGAGGATAGTGCGGAAGGAGGTGGGGCTGCTCTCACAGGTAGAACCGTCGGTTCTGCCGCTGCACTGATCCATCGCGACCACGAGGACAGGGAGGACGAGATGTCTGTTTCCTCTGCCTGTGCTGATGGGGAGGCTATGCTTGAATTCAAGAAGCAAGAGCTGCGGTTTAGGCAGCAGGAGCTTGAATTCAGCATAGCCAAACTAAAAATCGAACAGGCAGAAAAACAAAAAGACAGGGATCACCAGTTGGAACTGGCCAAGCTTCAGTTTGCAAATGGGTCCAAGGGTCCTGGACATGGGTCTGGGGCTTCCTCTCATCCACGGTTTCCGAAAGATCTGCTCAGTGTGTATGAGGAAAGGAATGACATTATGTACTGGCTGAATGCGTTTGAGTATGCATGTGAAGTTCAACAAGTTGACAATGCTGATAAGATTGCCTGGTTACTCGGCAGACTGCCCCATTCTGGCTGTAGTGCCATTATGGAAATGTCGAAGGCTGAGCGAGCTGATTTCGCAATGTTAAAGCAAACTCTCATTTTAAAATTTGGGAAGACTCCGGCCCAATATTTGAAACGTTTCAGAGAGTATAAGAAAAAGGAAGGTGGCACTTGGGTATCTTATGTCACGGAGTCCTTGAAAAACTTAACTGGCTGGGTCGAAGGTTATAAGGTTTCTACCTTCGAAGGCATGATAAATCTTGTCATGCTGGAACACATTTTTGCATCTTCTTCCCCGGAGCTTAAGCAGCATTTGGCCGATTCAAAGGAGATAGATCCTAAGAAGCTGGCCATTGCAGCCGACTTATGGGTGTCACATCGAGTGTCCCATAAGGACAAAACTCATCCTGGTAAGCAAGAGGAAGGGAAAAAGTCCAAAGATAAGGAGGGTGGAGAATCTGATAAATCTTCTTCTCATAAGGGCCACAAAAAGAAAAATAAGGGTAAGACACAAGAGAACTCACAGGGTAGTGGAGGTCAGCCTCCGAAACAGAACTCTGGTTACAATAAGCCTCCCTATGTAAACAGACCCAATGGATCTTGTTTTGCTTGTGGAGCAACTGACCACGTGAAGGGGGATCCCCGGTGTAAGGTTAGACCTTTGGGGGTCCACTCTGCTAATCTGGCCTTCTCCTCCTACGAGGAAGAAGAGATTACAGGAGCATCCTTCTCCTCAGACTCATTTCCCAGCGGGATAGAGGCTGAGGTAGTTTTAGTTTCCCTGGGTTCCTGGGAGCCTAAAGTCGCAGAGGCTTATGCTAGGATTCCGGATAATACCAAGCACTACTTTAAAGACAGTGTGCTGATCAATGGAGTAGATACTCCAGCTCTTAGGGATAGTGGGTGCAGTCGCACTGTAGTGGATTCTACCTTGGTAGACTCAGAGGAAGTTGCCAGAGCTACTCTGATGCCCACTAAGTTGGCTGACGGCCCACTCCGTATGTTCCCAGTAATACCTGTAAATCTTACTTTAAATGGTACAGCAGTCAGGATTCCAGTGAGCATTCAGAGAAACGTCCCGGGAAAGGTCTTGTTAGGTAATGATCTCAGAGCTTTAGGGCTCGTAGGAGACACTGCCGAAAGACCCTACACACGGTCTCAAGCACGGGCAGCATTGGCCAAGACCAATACGCCACCCCAGCCGAAGGGGAAACCCAAGGCGAAAGGAGTCGACAAGTCAAGACGAGGGAAAGAGAATATTCCCCTGAGCTCGCCTACCACTGCGGTGGAGGAAGTTGGTCAATCGCCCGGGCCTGACGAGGAGGTGGCGATGCCTGAAGTATTTGACCCCAACGATCATCCTGAACTAAAAGACTTGTTAGTTGAAGGAGGTCCTGATAGGGACGAATTCAGTAAAGGCCAACGTGAGTGCCCATCTCTGGAAGGCCTAAGGAGACAGGCCTGCTCCCAGCTTGAGGGTGAACCTCCTGGGACGCATAGGATTTATTGGGAAGGTGGACTCCTGTATAGTGAGCCCACAGAGTCTACAGAAGGAGACCATAGGAGGTTGGTGGTTCCCCTTGCTGTTAGGCCCTTCCTCCTGCAGTTGGCGCATGAAGTTCCCCTTGCTGGTCACCTTGGTATGAAGAGGACCAAGCAAAGGTTATCCATGCACTTCTACTGGCCCAAGATGGGGGTGCAAGTAGAAAGTCACTGCAGGAGTTGTGCCTCATGCCAGTTGTCTGGTAAGGTTGGCGCGACAATCCAAGCTCCGTTGGTACCGCTCCCAGTTGTGGGGGTACCATTTGAAAGGGTAGGGATCGACATTGTTGGTCCCCTTGACCCGCAAACATCCTTGGGCAATAGGTTTATCCTGGTGCTGGTCGACCATGCAACCAGATATCCTGAGGTCATCCCATTGAAAACTGTAACTGCCAAGTCAGTTGCAAAAGCTTTACTTGGCATATTTACTAGGGTTGGCTTCCCTAAAGAAGTTGTGTCGGATCGTGGCAGCAACTTTATGTCGAAGTATATGCAGGCGATGTGGAAAGAATGTGGGGTAACCTACAAGTTCTCTTCTGCATACCACCCCCAGACCAATGGTCTGGTGGAACGTTTCAACAGAACGTTAAAAAGCATGATTGGGGCTCTGGAGGAACCTCAGAGAAGAAAATGGGATCTTCTTTTACCATGCTTACTGTTTGCCTACCGAGAGGTACCACAGGAGGGTGTTGGCTTCAGCCCCTTCGAACTTCTGTTCGGTCATCCCGTACGGGGACCCTTAGCCATCGTCAAAGAGGGATGGGAGATGCCCACTCCCCCTGTTACTACCAACGTAGTTGATTATGTGCTAGGGCTCAGAAAACGGATGGTACTTCTGATGGGCTTGGCTAGTGATAAATTGAAGGCAGGACAAGCGCTGGTGAAACATTGGTACGACCAGAAAGCTTCCCTCATCAACTTTACACCTGGTCAGCAAGTCCTGATCATGAATCCCATAAGGCCTCGAGCTTTACAGGACAAATGGTCAGGCCCTTACACAGTGGTGGAGCCCCTGGGTGAGGTTAACTATTTAGTGGACCTTGGAAGGCCTGGACAGGCTCCAAAAGTGTTTCACGTGAATAGGCTGAAAGCTTTCGTCCCAAGAGTTGAAATCGCAGCACTGCTACTGGCTTCAGACGTTGAGGAAGAGGAGTCTGAACCTCTCTCCGACCTGTTCCAAAGCGGTCCTTCAGATAGCTCCTTTGAGGGTGTCCGAGTGGCCCCTCACCTGACTTCTGATCAGCAGGCTGAGGTGAAAAGTTTGCTTAGGCAGTTTCCCCCCTGTTTTCACAGTCGCCTGGTTTGACACCTTGGTGCAAACATAACATAGACACAGGAGACAGTGTACCTACCAAAAGTAGGGGATACAGGATGTCAGACAAAGTACGGTCTTATATTAAGACCGAAGTCAACAAGATGTTAGACCTTGGGGTGATTGAACCCTCTAGTAGTCCTTGGTCCAGCCCTGTGGTTTTGGTTCCAAAGGCAGGCACTTCTGAATTGAGGTTCTGCGTGGATTACAGGGCTCTGAATGCTGTCACCAAGACAGATGCACACCCCTTGCCTCAAACAGATGAGCTGGTGGATACTTTGGGTTCCTCCAAGTACCTCAGCACGTTTGACCTCACTGCTGGCTATTGGCAAATAGCGTTAGCAGAGCATGCCAAGGAGAAGACAGCATTTTCTACTCCAGACGGCCTTTACCAATTCCGGGTAATGCCGTTTGGGTTGAAGAATGCACCTGCCACTTTCCAGAGGCTTGTGAATCATGTTTTGAATGGGTTGGACAAATTCTGTCTTGCATATCTGGACGATATTGCAGTTTTCAGTGCCACCTGGGAAGACCATGTGAAACACCTCGGAATTGTGCTCCAGGCTCTTCAGAAAGCACACCTGACCATAAAGGCTAGTAAATGCCAGATTGGACAAGGCTCAGTGGTTTACCTTGGACATGAAGTAGGTGGAGGGAGGATACAGCCTCTTCCCAGTAAAGTACAAGCAGTACAAGACTGGCCTACCCCCACTACGCAAACCCAAGTGAGAGCCTTCTTAGGACTCACGGGGTATTACCGCAATTTTGTGGCAGACTATGGCACCATAGCTGCCCCTCTGACTGCCCTCACAACTCCGAAGAAACCCAAGAAGGTAACTTGGACCGACGAGTGTGAGAAGGCCTTCAATGGCTTAAAAGACTCCTTGTGCCAGGCCCCTGTCCTCAGGGCCCCTGTCCTCAGGGCCCCTGATTATCAAAGACCTTTTATCGTGCAGACGGATGCCTCTGACACTGGGATAGGAGCTGTACTATCACAAGTAGATGAGAAGGGTAAGGAACACCCTATTGGTTTTATTAGCCGCCAGCTTAAGGACAGAGAGCTCAGATGGTCCACGGTAGAGAAAGAATGTTTCTCTGTTGTGTGGGCCCTAAGGAAGCTGAGCCCCTACCTCTATGGGACCCACTTCACTGTGCAAACTGACCATAAGCCCTTAAAGTGGCTAATGAATATGAAGGGGGAGAATCCAAAGTTGCTTAGGTGGTCCATAAGTCTACAAGGCTTGGACTTCACTATTGAGCATAGGCCAGGTGTCCAACATAGCAATGCTGATGGGTTGTCCAGAATGTTTAACCGACCTGAACAAGAGACTCATCCAGGGGTGGATTAGTTCCCCCTGTCCATAGTCTGGGAGGGGCGAGTGTTAGGAAAGATTTCGTAATTGTAGGTAATTTTCCTTCCATGTGGCAACCCCTAAACTTTTTGCTGTTGTTTTTCACCTTGTTCTTGACTTTGCCAGAGAAGTGCAGCCTTCTGCCGCACTCCTCTGGGCTTTCGCTCCTTTCTTACGGGGAAACTGACATGCCCTTAAGACAGTCAGTACCGGGGAACGCTGTTTTCCGTAGTTTCTTTTATCATGTTGCGGCTTTCGTGCAACATGACACAAGAGGGCACTGTAAGCTAAGTTACAGCTCTCTTGGGTCTCTAGCCTTCTACAGGCCCTAGATACTCGTTTAGGATTGTATCTGATCGGTGCAAGTGATTCAGGGACGGGAATGGTGGCAGCTATCGTTTCTTGTGTTTTGAGCTCCTTTTGGCGTTCTAAGCGCGTTTCTCGCGCTTAACCCAAAATGGTGGCCGGGCTCCCAATATGGCCAGACCACGAGGCTCCTTTGTCCTGTCCGCTGACCGTCTTGCTCCCTTCACCTTCCCCAGGTCGAGCCGACCCGGGGCCTTCCTTATTTGGGCATGTACTTTCCCGCGAAACACGGATGCTTTCGCGGGCTTCTACATGTCTTGTGTGTGCCTCCAGGATGTGGGCTGGGATGTCTGGTCCCAATACACATCCTGGGTGCCAGAGAGTCTAGGGTGGTGTGAATGCCTGGGACCACCGTGGTCCGTGATTGGTCCACGAATGGTGTGAGTGTTGATGAGCGGATCTCCCATTGGGTCCCCTCCGTTTTGGCGCGAAGGGAACCGTGGATAAGAGGGGGCTGGAAACACCACTACCATGTCGATCTCCTGAGTTCTCACGAATGAAGGAATACAGGAGCCAAGTATCCTGCAACCAAGAGGCTGAACCAAGGAATCGCTGGTGACCCGCTGAAGGACTTCTCCTCTGCACTGCTGTTGTCTTGTGAAACCCTTTTCACCTTTGATCGAACCAGAAGGCCTGTACTGGTACTTCGACCCTTGGAATAGCGGGAACAGCTATTCTCGGCATCTTCACCATCTCCTGCCAGTAAGCCTTCGGAAGCGTCTCTGGGCCATCCAGCTGACTGACCAGCTTACACGGGAGTCTTGCTCTGTAACCGCCGCCAGGTTGTGTAGTATTTCGAGTCCTTGTCACTCTCACACGCTTCGTACACTTGGCGTTCCCAGGTCTCAAGTGAGTAGTGTACATTTGGCTCAGATACACACGGCCGCTCCGTTGCCCTGCTGTGGTAACAAACTGCGCGGGTTTCTTCGATTGGGACGTCTTTTTACTCAACACGACGATGAGGCGTTCCCTGCTCTTCTGAACCTGCCAGCTGCTGAAACTGACGCGGAGAAGCCTGGGTCTGCTTGCATCGGGGACCGGTGAGTAGCATAGCTAGGATCTGGTCGCCCTCCTGCAGGAGCCCATTGCTTTTCCCCGCCTTGTCAAACAGCACCCTTTTCCGTACTCGCGCTCTGCTTCTGCCCACTGTGGAGGCTGCGCTTGAGTCGCGGAACTTCTTCTTCTTTTGTGCACTAAACTGAACTGCCTGATTTCCCTCGAAGAGCTTCTCCTTTTGCCCGTTGGCACCAGCGCGTGCAGGTACTTTTGAGCACAAGGCTCCACTCTTCGCAGGGCTCGGACTTCCATCTAGTTAGGGGCCTCTGAAGGCGAACTGGGTCAAAGCATTATTGCGCACTGCCTGTTTTCCCTCCCTTTTAGGTGGACTACACATTTCGTGCATATAACGCTTGAGACTTGTTGTATTTGTATATATATTGTGTTGATATGGTATGTGTTGGTTTACTATCGTTATATTGTGATTTTCTCGCTACGGTCATTGTTTTAAAGGCCTTGGAATAAATGTGTATATATTTTTAATATAACAACTGTTTGGAGTAGTTTGTAAGTGTTCTTGCTCTGTGTGCTCATTGCGGGCTTTCAGTCACCCTCACCCCTCTTGAGACCTAGTCTTGACCGCCGCGATCTCTACCTTGATTGGTCTGGCTCGTCCAGAGGTTACCCTGTTCCAAGTAATGAGGTTGGCCTTCTGAACTTCTGCGCCACCAGGACAGAGTTCAGAAATCCATTTTAACAACACCGCGTCTCCCATTTGTGACACTAGTGAATGAAAATAAAGACACCTGGGGAAAGTGTATCCCGCGTCTCCCATGTGTGACACTAGTGGAAATTTTTTTTAAATAATAAAGACACGTGGGGAAAAGCGCATCCCGTGTCTCCCATTATGACAATAGTGCAAACAAATAAAGACAAGCTGAAAAGTGCATCCCGCGTCTCCCGCTACGTCACATTACGTCAGAAATAAATAAAAGGGGGAAAGATAGAGCGGGCCCAATCACGACCCACAAGCGCCCATACCAGACCCAAACAACAGCAAGGACACACGCTGTGCATGAGCCAAGTGTCACCATAGTGCCTACGCCCACTTGCCAAAGGTCACCCCGCTGCCAGGAACAGACGTCACCGCCTCGCCACGAGCGGCAGCGACCCGAGAATTGCCCAGAACTGTGCCCCAGCGGCAACAGGCAACAAAAGTCACCAACCAGAGCCAGCACACAAAGTGGCACCCGCGGCCAGCCACACCAACGCCACCACCACTCCTCAGGATATAAGAGGCCTGCCTCTTACGTCTGCACCACCAATAGAAAGGACAGGAATCTCCAAAACCAAAGAAGAAAAAAAAACCTGTACAGTGACAGAGCGCGCACACACCGCCAAAGCACAGGCCAACCAACTGACCATGACCACCCTGAAAGCCAGGAGCGACAACCAAGGTCCTACTGCCACGTGGAGCACCACAACGCGCCCACACCATGACTGACCACACACAAGCAGACGCCGATGCAGGCACGCCAACCCTGGCAAACATGGGCCCCACATCACATGCTGCCACCATGAGAAGACCCGACCCATTCGCCTTGAACCCGCACCATGACCAAGGAACAAGATGGGAAGAATGGATCGAAGAGTTTGAAGACTTTCTAGGTGCAATTGGGAACAAAGACCCGCCAAACAAACTCAGCATATTTAAGAACTTGGTAGGAAAAGAGGTAAAGGACATCATCAAGACCATCCCAGCTACAGACAAAACCACATACCAACGCCTCCTCGATGCAGTCAACGACAAACTCATAGTAGGATCCAACAAAGACTACGAACGCCTTGCATTTAACCAACACACGCAGCGTCCACACCATGGGTGCACAACATACGGCCCACGGGCCAGTTGCGGCCCGCCATGCTCTTTTGTCCGGCCCGCGAGGCACAAAGACTTTCCTAATGGAGGGCGGCCCGCGGCCGCCATCCATTAGGAAAGTCTTTGTTGTCTTCCGGGCAGGACAAAACATTGGCCCTCATTGGCTCAGCACACACATGCACCACGTCACTCCTACGAGCCACGTAATGCGTGTGTGCTGCACCAATGGAGGGCCAGCACTACGGCTGGCGTGTTCCATAAGGCTTGATGCCGGAAGGCATTTCAGCCTTGGACCACGCCAGCCGTAGTACGATTCCAGCGTTCCAGCTTACCTGCCGCTTACCTGCCTTCCAGCATGTCTCCGGTAAGTGGTCTGTTTGTGTTTGTGTGTCGGGTCTGTTTTGCTTTATGTTTGTGTGTGTATGTTGCGATTTGGGGACGGGGGTGTCGGATGTGTATGAATGTTTGGATTTGAATGTTTTTTGTGTGTATGTTGAGATGCGGGGGTGGAGGGGTGTCGGATGTGTATGAATGTTTGGATTTGAATGTATTTTGTGTGTATGTTGCGATGGGGGGGTCGGATGTGTGTCGGATGTGTATGAATGTTTGGATTTGAATGTTTTTTGTGTGTATGTTGAGATGCGGGGGTGGGGGTGTCGGATGTGTATGAATGTTTGGATTTGAATGTTTTTTTTGTGTATGTTGTGTTGCGGGGGTGGGGGGGTGTCGGATGTGTATGAATGTTTGGATTTGAATGTATTTTGTGTGTATGTTGCAATGGGAGGGTGGGGGGTTGTCGGATGTGTATGAATGTTTGGATTTGAATGTATTTTGTGCGTATGTTGCGATGGGGTGGTGGAGGGGGTCGGATGTGTATGAATGTTTGGATTTCAATGTTTTTTGTGTGTGTATGTTGTGATGCGGGGGGTCGGTTGTGTGTCGGATGTGTATGAATGTTTGGATTTGAATGTTTTTTGTGTGTATGTTGAGATGAGGGGGTGGGGGGTGTCGGATGTGTATGAATGTTTGGATTTGAATGTATTTTGTGTGTATGTGGAGATGCGGGGGTGGGGGGTGTCGGATGAGTATGAATGTTTGGATTTGAATGTATTTTGTGTGTATGTTGCGATGGGGGGTGGGGGGTGTTGGATGTGTTGAATGTTTGGATTTGAATGTTTTTTGTGTGCTGAGTTGGGGGTGGGGGGTTCGGGTCTGTATGGGTGCATGTTTGCATGTGTGCTGAGTTGGGGGGTGGGGGGTTCGGGTCTGTGTGTGTGCTGATTTGGGGGGTGGGGGTTCGGGTATGTATGGGTGCATGTTTGAGAGTGTGCTGAGTTGGGGGGTGGGGGGTTCGGGTCTGTGTGTGTGCTGAGTTGGGGGGTGGGGGGTTTGGGTCTGTATGTTTGCATGTTTGAGAGTGTGCTGAGTTGGGGGGTGGGGGGTTCGGGTCTGTATGGGTGCATGTTTGTGTGTGCTGAGTTGGGGGCGGGGGGTTTGGGTCTGTATGGGTGCTATTTGTGTGTGTGCTGATTTTGGGGGTGGGGGGTTTGGAGTTGGGTGGGGGGTGTTAGTTCATGGGGCATAGTGTTTGGTTGGGGGTGAGGGGGCCATGGGGCATAGTGTTTGGTTGGGGGTGAGGGTGCCATGGGGCATAATGTTTGGTTGGGTGTGAGGGGGCCATGGGGCATAGTGTTTGGTTGGGGGTGAGGGGCATGGGGCATAGTGTTTGGTTGGGGGTGAGGGGCCATGGGGCATAGTGTTTGGTTGGGGGTAAGTGGGCCCTGGGGCATAGTGTTTGGTTGGGGGTGAGGGACATGGGGCATAGTGTTTGGTTGGGGGTGAGGGGGACATGGGGCATAGTGTTTGGTTGGGGGTGAGGGGGCCATGGGGCATTGTGTTTGGTTGGGGGTAAGGGGGCCGTGGGGCATAGTGTTTGGTTGGGAGTAAGGGGGCCGTGGGGCATAGTGTTTGGTTGGGGATGAGGGACATTGGGCATAGTGTTTGGTTGGGGGTGAGGGGGCCATGGGGCATAGTGTTTGGTTGGGGGTGAGGGTGCCATGGGGCATAATGTTTGGTTGGGTATGAGGGGGCCATGGGGCACAGTGTTTGGTTGGGGGTGAGGGACATGGGGCATAGTGTTTGGTTGGGGGTGAGGGGCCATGGGGCATAGTGTTTAGTTGGGGGTAAGTGGGCCCTGGGGCATAGTGTTTGGTTGGGGGTGAGGGTGCCCTGGGGGATAGTGTTTGGTTGGGGGTGAAGGGGCCATGGGGCATAGTGTTGCACTCCAAGAGTGAACCCAATAATAAAGCTAAAACAGGCACAGTTAGGAGATGTTCATCTTTGGCTTTTTGAGGAAACCTGACTCAACGAAGGCCATACTCCTCTTGGGCAACCCAAACGGCAAACTGTAGCAGTCCAAAATAACGGCATGTCCAATCTAGGGTCAATAAAATATATATAAGTTGAACAGGCGAGATACAATAACTAAATAGAAATAAATTATAACAATGGAAAATGTGTAGTACAAAATGTAAGTTTGAAATGCAAATAAAAATCGTTACCCCTCAAAAACATTCTTTTTCCATGTGTTTAGTACAAATTGGGGGTTTAAAAAGCCTCCTGCCACGCCCCGCCCACATTTACTTTTCGGCCCACTATAGCCCTCATGTAAGGTACTTTCGGCCCTCTGTCAAAATCAGTTGTGCACCCATGGTCCACACGAATCGATCGGAGAGTTTGTCATACGTCTCCAGCAGAAGATAGGAGACTGCGACTTCGCCAACTTCGATGATGAAGAAGCCATAAGACTAAGGATCATAGAAGGGTGCACCTCGTCAACATTAAGAAAGCACCTTCTCATCAAGCCCCTACCCCTAGCGAAAATACTCAATCTGGTAAAAACATACGAGAGAGTTGACGCACAGGCAGCCGCCATTGAAAGGAAAGGTGGACACGACGCCATCACAGCCCTCACAGAAGAGCAACTGCAAGACTCTGAGCCCACTCGACCCTGGAGAAGGAGGGAACTGAGAAGACTCTGGCAAGAAAGCCCGAACACAGAGCAATGCCATGGGCGAGGGTGGAAACACACCCACAGACAACCATACCCAGCCTGTGGACGAACATGCTGGCGCTGTGGCCAGGAAGGTCACTTTCAGAGAACGTGCAGAACAGGACCACCCACAAGCTCGGCATACCATCTCACACCCCAGGGAAGAAACCCGAGTACACATAGAGCACGGTTCGACATCAAGGTTGTGAACACAAGCCCTCCCAGAAGTCTTAGGCATGGGCACCCCCTCCACCCTGATGGACCAACACTTGGCACACGAACTCCACCCATTCTGCGAGAGGACTATGAGCTTCGCAACCGCCCAGTACCCTTCGAAATATCGTACGGGGGGGGAGTGGAAGTAACAGAAAACGTCGGCACAATGCAACTGTACCAGACAAGGGCGGAAGAATACCCCATAGCCAAACGCCAAAACAATGCCATCCAATGGAGGACGGCACAGACAGAACAGCCCAAAGGACAGTCACGACGTGACCCAACCCAAGGAGACCGCAGAGTGACGGACACCATCCGCATGATACCGAGTCCCCCCAGAGGGCACAACCGCCTCAGTCACCGGACAGCACTACAGCACGCACTTATCAGGGTCCACTATAAGTCATTCAAAGTAACCCACAAGAAGGACCACATGCCCGAGCAAGATGCGGGAAAAGCAAGCAAAGGCAAAAGACAGATGAGCCACGCAGACCCCATCCTAACGACAAGGGACAAAGAACAGGTGAAAACTACGACAGAGAATCACGGCAAAATGACGCCAAAGGACTCCCTCCTCCATGAGCTATACTTTGAAGAGCATGAACTACCGAAAGGAAATTCGATCGAGAGGAAGGAAAAGGAGAGAGCAGAGACTCACGAAACACCGCAACGAGAAAGCGCGGAAGAGACCCACGAGCAACCAAGCAGTACATCCGGAGCATAGTGCCCAGGCTTTGAGGACATAACCAAAGCATTGCGTCATTTTGTGTGGCAGACAGAGACTTCCGTGTCTTGCTGGGGGCAGGGGAGGGGCGGGGGCGGAGGAGATTATCTGCAAAATTAGATCCTGCTCTAGAGGGCACATTTGAGCTATTTTGTCCAGGTCTGCCTATAGCTGTCTGACCTATTCTGTGCAATTCAGGAGGTCATGTGTAACGCATCATTTCTTGAAAAACATCCGACAGGCACATCTGGAACAAGGTGCAACGTTGCCTCTGGGGGGCAATTTTCGACTATTGTGGTTGTGAAGACCACACATGTGGCACACAACTGGAGTATTGTGATAATTTCTGGAGCACACCCCTGCAGTTCCATGTCCAGCAATGGATGGCACATCTGGTCCTTGCGTCCATTTTTAGAGGTGAACCTCTGGGCTGTTGGGTTTGAGTTCTGGGGGGTGCCTTCAGGCGGTTTTTGCAAGCTTTGGCGGGCAGGCCACACCTACTGCATACCGTTCTTGGGGTCGCATCTGGAGCATTAATTGTGTCAATCTCTGAGGCGCCTCTGAGGCACTGTGTTCAGTTGCTGAGGTCACCAAACTGTGGGGGGTACATTTAAACTGTATATTATGTTCAATTTTGAAAGGAACATCTGGAGATTTCGGTTCAGTTCTGGGAGGGTCACATCTTAAGGCTTCTGTCCAGTTCTGGAGGGCGCCTGAGAGCATGCATTCCATTTCTGGTGTGCACATCTGGAGCACTGTGTCCAATTGTGAGGGGGGCTCATTTTGAGAATTCTGACCTGTGGTTGAGGGGAGGGACAGTAAGAACATGATATCCTGTTATTTTCAGATCCTCTAAAGCGCCTGGAAAGGACAGTGGTGCGCATTATACACCCCACTAACATAACAGCATATAGCATATACCTCTAAAAATGGACGCATGTACAGGGAGCCCATTAGTCAGCCCATGGCGGCTGACGCGCATGTCATGGCCGCCGGGGTGGCGACAGAGTGCGGTGCGGGATGTGGTGCCTCCGCTACTGGAATCAATATGAAAATAATGTAAAGAGTTGCGATTGGAAGAGGGGTGGATGGGCCAATAAGGAGCTGCAGAGATTGACGAGTCCTCACAAGTTTGCAAACAGCTGGACAGATGAGTTACACTGCATATCTCTTCATCTGGAAAATGTATGCTTAGATAAACAAGAATTAGTAACTTATCAGAGGGAGCTGGGAAGCAGTCCTGGGCCTGCAGATACATCGCTGGCTTAGTAAGGCAAGTGGAGGACAGGCATGCATTTTCTCATGGTTATTGTCCCTATCTTTAGGAGCTGTGGAACCTACTTGGCTTTTCATATTCAGGCTGTGGAGCTTGGCGTGGGGGTTTGCCAGCTCTTCTGCGATTTTAGCGCCTCGCGTGGGTCACGTGGTTCCATCTGGAAACAAAGCGGAAGCAGATGTGCAATTCAGCTTCCGCCAGAGCCTATATCATGTGGATGGTTACTTAAGGGGTTGTGGGGCCCAGGGCCCACACACATGTGCCTGCTCTGCCTGGCCCGAATCCAAAGAAATGAAGGGATCCAGGCAGTGGTGGAAATGGAAAAAAAATGATGGGGGATCCCACAAGGGTGGAGTTTGGAGGAGGGGTGGAGTTCTGAGGAGGCTTAGAAGGGGCGGAGCTGGCAGTTGAACTCTGGTTAAAGGATGTTTGAAATAGTTTAAAAATGGAGCAATTTCTTTCATGGCTTGAAAAGTACACAAACCATAGTAAGGTACGCACAAGGCAATGATCACCGAGCCCCCAGCTTTGCTTTGCTTTGCTTTGCGGGCTCGATAATGTACTGCTCTGTGTGCACAGTGTGCCCACAAAGCTGGGTGTTCGGTGATGATTGTGCTTTCCAAATGGATTATGCTCTGTATGCAGTGTGCTTCCCGCTCCGTCACAGGGTCTCTGACCCTCTGCATCCAGCATTGAAAGAGTGGGGAAGGGTGAGCCACGAAAAAAAACCCTGATACTTTTCCCCCAAAATGCAGTGCACGCAATTCCATACGGTCTCATTTGCGCCCCCAAAACGGCCACCCCAATCTACTTTTTTGGTAACATTAGTGGCAGATGACATTTTAACAAATAACAAAAAAAAAGTGCATGATCATTACAGATGCAGGAAAAATCTATTAGAGCCTGTTCAGGCGCTCTGGGGCAAAATACATGCAAACCTCCAAATTTGCCTAACGTTTGCACCAACAGAAGTGATTTCGGAGAAAAGGACATTGCAAGGAGCATCAGCATTGTGACTTGGAGGCACCATGGAAAAGACTTTAGAATAGGTTGCCATAAGTAAACCAAGTGGCAAATAGCTTTGTGGTGCAACATATCTGAAATTGCATTATATATGGACCAACTCTATAGTCATTAGGCTTTTTTTAATAATAGATCATATATTGATATAAGCTATAAAGAGAATCAGAATCACTCTGCAGAGCTGCAGATAAGACACAGTGCGATTAAATGATTTGCACAGGATCACACAGTTTGGTTAAATGGTGAAACCGGGATGTTGTGTACGAAAGAAAAGTAGGTGTGTCACACCCAATTAACGGCCTCTCACAATTCACCTCTTTAGAGGTTAACAAATAAACATTGGGTTGTATAACTCAAAATCCTTTTGCTTTTGGTTCACCATGCGAACATGCATTAATCAATTGTTCATGGCATAATCGGTTGCGTTATGCGTATACACGTAATTCATGTAATGGAAGAACCAAGGTCATCAGGTTTTTATGTTTATGATGGAGAGTTTTTATTTCCATTTCCAATGCATTTCGGAGATCTAAGTCTCCTTCATCAGAGTTTTTACTCTCTTATCCTTTCTGTAATTGCCATAGTCATAGTCAAAATTCTAAATAATGAAACATCATCAAGATAGGAAACCATACATTTGTCAGAACATGCCACATTAAGAGCACATGGTGCATATAGGTCAAACAGTTTCAGAAATGTTCACGTATTTGATACACGTATACATACCATAGTTATGTTGAGAGCGGCGGTAGAGATTTTGAAAAAAATGATAAACAAATAAGTAAATGTACAATAAACAAATGGAACAAACAGAAAAAAAGGAAAAAAGAAGAGAAAAAAAGCTATTCAATATGGACAGTCAATGGTTTGTACATAGTCAAATAAGCAGCTGGTAAACGTTGATGTGTACCTTAAAAGCGTTAAGACGGGCGTGGAGTAATGAACTATATATAGTTCACAGGGTAATGTCCTGTAAGGGGATACAATTGGCTCTAAGTACTGTTGTATTACGGTTTGCGTCATGTAAAGTGCTTCTGTAACTTGAGATCTTCACTTACTTCCTAAATGGCGCACGCACTGTGTAGCGCCCTTCGTGTCAATGTGTGTACTTGACAGCTTACTACGTGATCTGTAAAAGTAAACGCATATTGTAAAAACATATAACCGCTATGATGTTGAAACTATTAGAGCTTGAAAGCGTCAGGAGCTGTGTTATCTTGCCGTGTCACTGTACTTCTGCAGCCGTATCTAGGAACGCATCGCGCATGCTTTCTTTCTTTCAATTATCGGAGGCGTGAGCGGACCCACGCAAGCGCTTCCCCATCCTAAAGGATGATGTGCACCAGACCCCCCAATCATTACTTAGCTTACATAAACTCACAACTCCTCCCACCGCCCCGTCTGCCTCACAAAATCCAACATCACACTGCTCCTCCTCCTGCCTCTCACTCTGTCACCTCCCAGCAAAGTCCTCCCACTCAGCTCAGCTACACCTAGCACAGTCAACCGAACCCTCATCAATTCTCTCTCTTCAACATGTCTCTCACACCTAAGCAAAAAATGTACCACAGTCTCAGGCACCCCACACACCGCACAGTCCCTCGACTCGCGCTTCCCCACTCGAAACAGCCAGTCATTCAGCCCCACATGCCCTATCCTCAACCGATTCAGCATCACCTCCTCCCCACTCCTCCATTCTAGACTCCCCGCATCCACCTTCACCGACACTTTTCCACGAACACCAAACATCCACCTGCCCTTCACCCCACTCACCCATCTCTCCTGCCACTCATCCATGACCCGTCTCACCATCACAGCCTTCACCTCATCCACACTCAAAGGCAACCTCACATCAACCGCTCCCCTCCTCATACCCTCACCCGCCGCCAGATCCACCAACTCATAACCCAAAATGCCACTGTGACTGGGGACCCACGCCAACTCCAAATCCATTCCCCCACACACACACTGATCAATCTTCCTTCTGATATCCAAAATCACATCCTTCCTATCACCATCCCCTGCCACAATCGCCTGCAACCCACTCAATGAATCCGAGAACACCACCACCTTCTCATACCCCAACTCGCACACCCTATCAATCGCCAATGCAATCGCCACCAACTCAGCCGTACAAATAGACACATCATTCGTCAGTTGCCCCACTTTATACTCCCCAGTGTTTTCCAAATAATACGCCATACCCACTCTCCCAGACACAGGATCTTTCGAACCGTCCGTGCGATTCCATCAACTGTATTTAAGCTGTTTCTATGGTGACCACTAGGCATCCGGAGCTCGTCCGCCGCAACGAACAAAGGCAGAAACCGGGACACGTAGGCCACCAAGAAACATACGCAAATGATTCATAGTTAAAGAGAAGAAATAAAAATAAGAAATGCAACTCTAAACTGAATAGCCTAGTTACACATGTTCACTCGTAGGGTTGCTATGGTAGCGGACGGCATTGTGAGAGGCCCGCCCTTAGTTACAATGAAAGCTATGAGGTTGTGGCAATTACGAGAATGGTCAGCAACTTGTGCAACATAATAGGAGATTCAGGACAAATCCACAAGATAAATGTGGTAAAACTTGTGAGCGTATTCAAAAGCCTAAGTTGTGTCAGAGGGCAGGATTCGGCTCCCTAGCCACTATTAGAACCAAATGCTTGTATATGCCTGTTGTTCCAATCTTTGCTCAAAAATAAACCATTTTGAGAACATGTGCCTAATGACGACGTCAAAGTCTGCATAAGCGTATAAACAGTCAACTGAGTTACTCTGGAATGAACCTACTTAACTGGATCACAAAACCCAAAAATATGCATTATTACTAGAGTAAAAGATCAAAATACAAAAATATATGAAAAATAACACAAGTATACATGCCTTAGCGCTCGGTTAAATCAACAAATCTAAATTAGTTTCACAAAAACCATCAACAAAACAGTATGTACACCTAGTTTGTAAAAAAGATACAAAAATGTAGAGAAGATGGGCACCACCTTTTATTTTATAAACTGTTTTCCGTTGTAGAGTGATTGTGTAAAGGTAATTTCTTACTTGGAATTCAAAGGAGCTGGCTGGGTAGAGCTCAGAGACACCGGAGCCAAAATTACACTGTATGGAAGAACGGTAGGTGGGTCACACCCAACTAAACGGCCGCCCACAATTCACCTCTTTAGAGGTTAACAAATAAACGTTGGGTTGTATAACTCAAAATCCTTTTGCTTTTGGTTCACCATGCGAACATGCATGAATCAATTGTTCATGGCATAATCTGTGGCGTTATGCGTATAAACGTAATTCATGTAATGGAAGAACCAAGGTAAAAAAAAAGATACCAAAGTGTTCAGGACATTGACTGGAGCATTCAAATATAGCAAGCATAATTAATGTCTTCATTAATTCCTGCAGGGCTTAGAAACCGGGATGTGGGCCATTTAAACAACTGAGCACATCTTCCCAGGTTTACCTGATATACGGCTTCATTAAGGTTTTGCTTTGCATTCCATGTTCTTAAATGATACTTTATTTATAGCAATGCCTTGGAAGCAAACCACATTAAATAATAAACTATCCTTTCAAAGTAAACTAACTTTATGCTACATTGTCATAGAAATAAGTTGAGCAATAAGAGTATGGCTTTAGTTTTATTCCCCCCATCCTGCATTCAAAGTGAGCCTAACAAATCACCCTTGGGTTTTAAAGCCACATTATTTCATGAAGCATGCACTTATCACTCCCTCCCATTCCCATTTCTAAAGGGACAAAAGTCCCTGCTAATAGTCCCCCCTCCCATCAGTGCCTAGTGGCTCACATTGAAAAGCTCTGTTTACACAGAGCAACGTGAGAGCCCCTCTGCTGCCCAGAGCTGCTTGGGGCATTGTGCTGGCAGCGGGACGGACACCTCTCCCTGTTCAGAAAGGTAATGTGTCCTGCTGCCAGGACAATGAGCGTCAAACATTGTCCTGCCAGCAGGATACCTTTCCCGATAGCACCCTGTTTGAGGTGTCCCACTGATAAATGTCCCGCAGCTGCTCCCCATCCCTCTGCACGATATGCCACTGGGCCTCCATGATCGTGCACTCGCACAGAGTACATTAGTTCACGTGCGAGCGCACTGTGCACTGTTTGACGGGGCTGGGGTAGAGGCAAGCTGGATCCGAGAAACAACTAGCAAACTCATGCCGGATCTCGGATCTGGCCAGAGCCGGCCCATTAGCCAGCGCTGGGTCCATGGCAATACTGGTCGAGAATGGAGCCACACCATCTTTCGTTGTGATCACAACCCGTAGCTTGATATGCTGCCCCAGGCTGGGTGCTCCCTTCAAGAACCCTTATTACTCACTTCATCCTCTCTGGAATCAGAATAATAAACAAGTGGCATCTCAAGGAAAACATTAGCGGTCCAATGGAGGGTACTTGCGTTCTATCATAGGAACAGGACACAGTTTAACCACAGCAGCCACGATGGCGACCCAGTATACGGGCTGTAGTATAGGAAACAGACCAGTAGTAGTATGTAAATGGTCCACTTTCCCTAGCATTGATGCAGAACTCCGATTAGAAGCATCACAGGATTTACAAGTGCTCCAGCATGTATATAGGGGCAGATTGGGAGTAATGAAGAAGGTACAGACGCGTAGCCAGGAGTGTCTAACAAGTGGGGCCTGAAGCTAATGTAGTTGGGCCCACAGCAGAGACATTAACATCTGTAAATGCCCACACAGCGCTGCTGAGTGGGCATTTATAGATTTTGGGTGGGTCTTGCCTGCTCAGGCCCTACCCTGTCTACGCATCTGAGAAGGGACCCATAGCATAGCATAGATGGAGAATACAGATTTGAATTTACCAAAAAGGAGCACGCATGCTAACATAATTGAGCTTAGAAGAGAACCATCATTTTTAAGTAGCGTTGCTATGAGTGAACAAAGCACCAACTCAGTTTGCAGGGTGCAATGCATCCATGGTCACTGTAATTATGTATGAAGCAAGTAACACTATCGCCAGTTAAACAATTAGGGAGGCTTTTTTGAAGCGTCTACCCGGAGTACTACATTTCTCTTATTGCCTGACAGTTTAGAAATGTAGGCACTGGTAATTTTGACAGGTTATGCATGATGAGATTAAGGGCCCGATTCATAGAAAAAGCGCTGAGACCCCGCAAAGTACTCTGCTCGTACCTGCACACAAAAGCATGTTATGCATGTTCTGCATATTCATGGAATTCCAACCACAAAATATCCCTAGGCGCAAGTAGCATCCGGAATGCCCACGACACACCCCCATGCAAAGCAGATCCAGCCACATATTGCAACCTTTGTGCTGTCCGTATCCCTGCCACCATTCACCCCATCAATTCTGCGGGCTGTCTGCCTGCAATCAAGGCAACACCCCGGTGACCCTGCGTACAGTCCCCCGTAATTCATAGATGCACCCCGGAAAAATGCATTGCATGTCACGTAACTCGTCGGCCCCCAGTGAATCTGCGTCTGAACCCTCGTAAAGGATGGCTGCACCCTTCTAATCTGCTTTCGCGCACCTCTAAATTAAACCGGCATCTCAACTAAGTGCCGTCACCCCTAAATTGCTACGTGAACCCTACCTCTGCGCGTTGGATCCTATGCTCACAGTGCTCTGCGCCTCCTCGGTTGGGTTGTGCATTGGGTTTCATGACTTCGGTTTGGTTTGTGCTTGACTCTGCGTGCGATTACACTGCATAGCCCGTCCCTCAACATGTTTACGTTCTTCCTTACTTGGCTGCGAAAATGGGGAATATGTATGTCCCACCCCCTATTTATTTCCTTGTGTAGGTCCGTCCCACACTTTGCGTGGAGTCTTGCACAGGTCGCCCGACTGCACGCAAAGAGATGACAGACCTGTGCAGAGTTCCCGCAAGCAAGGTCCCGGAAATGCATGCAAAGTCTGTTGCATGAATCGACTGAAGGAGTTCTGCACGCTGATTAGTGCGCAAAGTATCTTTTCAGGGCACAGAAAATTCTGTAAATCGGCCCATAAGTGAGTTGCCCAGTTTCACACACTTTGAGTAAATGGTCAAGCTGAGATTTTAACCCAATCTGCAATTTGGGCTCTTATCCACATTCTTTCCCAGTTATTGTCATAGAACAAGGTGAAATGATTTTTTAATGTTGAACTTTCATGAACTAAAATAATATCCTGTTTAGTAGACCACTTTTGTAAAGTACACAAATCACTTGATAACTGAAGATGTCAGTTTAATGAGTTACTTCACTATGTGGCTAATAGTTTTGACCAGTGTTGCTGTATAAATATTCTTTAAAATGCACAATTTGCATCATATTTGATAAAAATATGATAAAATGTGGTAAAAACAACGGTGGGCCACTTTTTCATTGGTGCCTGAGATAATTATATGGCCCAGTCCGACCATGCTTATAAATCTCATCTGTGTTTGGCTATTATATTTAAAGCTTTAAGTAAGCAGTGAAAAGACACCGTTTGATAAGGTTAATTGCATATTGTCATTGTTTGACACAGAGTTTAAGATTGCTAGTCACGTTGTGAAGAACAATTAAATGTGTACAATAAAGCCAATTTGTTTTTATAGCAAATGAGCAGAGGTGAAATTAAGCTCACGAGAAACATTTGTTCGCCTCTATCCTGTCGAGGACCCCTTCCACTTAAATGACCCACAAGAAAAGAAAGACCTTTGAAATGGGATAAGCAATGCCACCAGAATGTGAGAAAGCAAACGTTGTCACCACAGGAGACACAGTATTACCCAAATTGACCTTTTACAATTGACCTTTTGCACAATTGACCTATTTATAGTGGTCCTAATTGACCTTCTGCACAATTGACCTTTACATTATTTTAGTTATTTTATATATGTATTGGGTTGGTTTTGGATTATAAATAATATAAGGGGATTGGGTGGAGGGTTGCAGGGGGTTTTGGATTGGGTGGGGGGGGGGGGTTGAGAGGGGTTTCCCCCCGCATATATGTCCTAATTGACCTTCTAAATTAGGTAAATTCTCCCGAGGTCAATTGTGAAAAGGTCAATTAGGATATAACCAGAGACACAGTACTATACAGTGAGCTAGGGTGATTTCAGCACAGTATCGTCAGGTGGCACAGCCAGGATATGAGCCTTGACACTTTAATTCCACAGTCTCCAGCTTGGCAGCCCAGTCAGCTCTCAGGGTTCATGCTTCATACGTTTCATTGGGGGTGGCCGTCCCATTTTGCCAATCCTATTTAGGAGGAACTGGTCTCTTGCCTCTCAACATGTGGATGCCATGTTAGTTTTTGTAACGGGCGCTTCCTGGTCAAGGTGCATTGTTTTATAGCACAAGTGCGGGTTACTATCAACAAAGTTTATATACTCAAATTCATCAATCTCAGAGAGAGAGGGCAGCCTGAGCCTGCCTTTCTGGGTCTTGGTTCTGCGATCCAGCATAGGTACACAGATCTTCACAGCAAGTGTCAAAAAAGGGAGTTATTTTTCTAAACTATTGTGGCAATCAAGCTTAGAAAGATGCATTTAAACTTTGGTTATGGCAAGCGATCACTATATTCCCCAAAGAAAGAGGAACATGCTACAAGTGTTATGCTGTAGTGAACACACAAAGTGTATGTTCTACGGGATAATTGATCAGATCTGACCTTAATAGTAAACAACAGCCAGTCAGCAAGCTCAGAGCCTCAGGGGTGCGCTAATACCACAGCTTGTGTTATTTATCTTTTATAAAAAACATGTCAACTGACTTCTTTCCATCAGGCACTCATGTGGGGGCCCAGGACACATGCCAATTTTGCACTCCCATAAAGACCTCTCTTGTGGTGGGCCCTGCACCTCCTTTCGCTTTCATTTTGTGAGGAGGCTCTGCACCTTACAAGACTAGACTGCAAGGTAGCTGCAAGATGCAAATGCTAAACAGGTGAACAAACTTATTAGCATAAACCACAGGAAGGGTGCCAGTAGGTTCTTTTACTAAGCTTGTCACCTTTGAGAGGACCACCCCTTGAAGCTTGAAT
Source organism: Ambystoma mexicanum (assembly GCF_040938575.1). Taxonomy (NCBI): domain Eukaryota; kingdom Metazoa; phylum Chordata; class Amphibia; order Caudata; family Ambystomatidae; genus Ambystoma; species Ambystoma mexicanum. Next base: position 1,141,027,044 of record NC_090921.1, on the reverse strand, counting down.
TTACACGTGATATACGGTATAACTGTTAGCGACATAACATGGCATGGAATGTATGTATGTATGGGATTTATAAAGTGCATCCAAGTTGGGAGGCAATGGAGTGCTGCACATGGGCATAGGGAAGCAGGGCAGTGGGATACTCTTCAGGGGGATAGGCGGGGCTGGGTGGAGTGATCAGAGATAGGCGAGATGTCATTTGAAGACTAGGGTCTTCAGGTAGTGAAGTGAAGGATGAATGGGCCAGTATTAACCGCATTGCTAACTTTTTAGAGACAGGATGTGTAGCAAGAGCAGGCCTTCTCTAGTGCAGTTCTTTGTTGCAAGTCTGGCAATTTCATTGCTTCTGGTAGAGTACTGGCCTCTGGAGATGGCATGTTTCATGGCAAGGTGGAGGGATGGTTTTGTTGTGAATGCTTTGTAGGGGAAGCAGGCTGTCTTGATCGTGTGCTTGAAGTCATAGCCGGTGCAGCTACTTGACGACGGGGGTGGTGTGGTTGCATTTTAATAGTCCTGCAATGAGGCATGCTGCAGCGTGCTGGACAGCTTTCAAAATGTCCAAATTGCGATTTGGCTATCCTAAAAGTAGCACTTTGGCACAGTCCCGGTAGGAGATGACCAGGCCTTGGACAACTGTTATGAAACTCGGGGTCAGTGATCAAATTCTTCTCTTTGTAGAGGAGCGCAAGCTGGTTCCATGCTGCTTGGGTCTTTTTGGGATGCATATTTTGAATGAAAGGTCACATTCGAGGGTGAAACAGAGAGATTTAGCATTGGTGAAAGTGCATCTATGTGATCACTGCAACCACACATAATTGCGACGGCAGAAAATGGCGACTTTACATTTTTTTTGTTATTAAACCCTCTTTACACCACATAGATAGGCGGGCGGAGACCCCTGCAACCCTCCCTTTCAATATAATATCCCATACCCCCCACATATATATGTGGTGTAAAGGTGTGTTTAAAAAAAAGAAATCGGCCATTTCGCCCGTCGCAATTGTGAGGGCGACATTTTGGGCCATTTCTGTGAAAGTTGAGGTGTGAATCCATCGAGTTTCATGTCAGTTCACCAATTCTGAACTTAGCCATGGGAGGTCGGGCTTCCTCAGAGAGTGAATTTGGTTTTTGTTGGGTTGGGCTTCATGTAGGTACTTGATATATGGATGAGCAACAGACAGAGCTTGAGTCGATGGATGTCGTTGATGCAGGTGATCTTTAGGTAATGTTATGTGCATATATTGATCTATCTTGATATTAGTGCTGGCAAGTAGTTCCCCAGAGGTTCAATGTAGAGGCAGACAATGGCAGGGTTGAATCTTGTAGAACTCTGCAGGTTACTGGATGACACTGGAATCTGTAGAGGCTAATGTGGAGGAGTTGGTCTTTGTTGCAGAGGACCACTGCAAACCACTGCAGGACTCTTACGACAAATCCCAATGGCACGCTGGGAATGTTGAGGAGGGCTTCATGGTCAAAGGCATCGAAGAAGGATGATTGGTGGATAAGTAGGACAAGTAAGCAATGGTTCCCTCGGTCCAGGATGAGCAGACCATATTGAACAACTTGGATGGTGACAACTCTGTGTCCTTCTCTAATATTTATAACTTCTGGACCCCCATCAGACTCTGTACCACCTTCCATTTATCACCTCCAAGACCACAGTCCACCGTTAGGCCTGCCATTTTTGCCTGAACATCCATGTTTGACCTACTGGTCCCCCATGCCACTATGTGCACACAAGATCAGGGGTGACCTTTTCCCAATCCTATGCTCATTTTCAATTAAAACGCACAACTGAAAGGCTGGTGAGTGATATCTTTGGGTCACCCCGTTCATAAATACAGAAATGGATGCATAACACCAGCCCACCCAATTTCCCAAATCCCCTCAAGCCAAACAAACTGGGCTGGTTGGGCAAGTTTCTTCTTGCAAACTGCAAGTGTTCACCTGCGCTTGTGGGATGTGTTTGGAGTGTAGCCCACACACCCATGGAAGCAAATTACTGAGGTAAAATGCACACGCAAACACAACGTATCAACCTAAATGATATTGTTTAGGCACATCACTCCCCCCTTATTTGCACATCTGTTCTATCCCCTTGTTTTTGTATACAGGTAATTTGTTTAAATAAGATATTGAGAAATTCTTGTGTTGCTCACAAAGAGAATATAAAAAATATATAACATTTCAAAATTCATATGAACTAAAGATATATATTCTTACATTGAAATACACTGTATGTTTGAATGATTGAGTTCGAGCTGTAAAAGTGTATTCTCTGAATTCAGCTCCCCTATTTTTTGATAGGCATCAGTAATACGTATAGCCTGGAAATGGCCTCTGAACCCACCCCTGCCCCAAAACACATGACATTCCGTAAACCATTGTGTCAGATGGACCTGTTCCTTTCCATGAACAGTCCCGGTGCTTATCCCAGCTGCAGGTATTCACAGGAAATGTTTCGACTTGTAATGCAATTAATGGGCCTCATTAAGAGTTTGCCGGTCCGGATACAACGGTACCGGTAAGCTTACCGGTACCGTTGTATCCGGACCGGCAAACTCTGAGTTGTGCTTGTGGGTGCATTTCATTCCGCCAGGTCTGACCGGTGCTACAGGCATCCCCATTCCCATTGAGACCTATCGGGCTCAAATGGGAATGGGGATCACCCGATTCCAGCACCTGCGAAAGGGCAATTACTGGGTGCGGCGGGCCAGAATACCCAAGTAATTGCCCATTTGCGGGAGCTGGATATTTTCAGAAGTTTGGCAGCAGCCTGCCGGTTTTACCGGCAAGGCTACCGCTAAACTCCTAGTGAGACCCAATGTTTCTGCTCTGGTGAAAGCTCTTAAAGGGAACACCCTGTATTTGGAAGAGTCATAAGACCTGTCCAACCTGAAGAGCGTCAGTATCAGAGCACACCTGTGGGACGGGATTGGAGCTCTGCCGTAGTCACCTGGATTAATTACACTTGTTTTGTGGTGGAATTCTAACACTGTGTTCAAGTGTTCACAATATGTGTGTTATTCAACTCTTTGTGATAACTGCACGTTTTTATTTTGAATACAGTAATCTAGCTTGTTCTGCCTTTGTTAATGCTTTTTTCAAGCAATTGGTGGCAAAAGAGTTGTCTTATAAATTATATCTGAGTTAATAGCATTTTGAGACTATAAATCCCAATCCCCGGTCAGAAATTGTGTGTATTACATATTTTCCGCACTTTGGACATCTGAGGAATGGCCATTGTTTGTATCAGGAACTGAATTTTACGAGGGAGGGCATGTTTTTGACAAGAGACAAAGGGCCGAATTCACAAAAATGTTCTAACATGTGAAAGTCCCATTGAAAATGTTTTGTGTGAAATTCAGGCCACCTTTGAAAAATCCTTTGTGTTCTGCTATGGCGAAAGCAGTAGGGGGCGCCTACCCTAATGTTCGTGGGGGTCATGGAAAGCGCCCCAGACCCGAGTGGCGTGAAAGTTAACTGGAAAACTATTTTTGTTCCTCTTTTAAGCTTTTTTGACTCTTGACGTCCTTTTTGATTAGTAGCTTTGCGGAAGTAGAATTGAGTGCTATTTTTTTGCAAATAGGATACGTTTTAGAATGACATGCTAAAACCCAATTCATTTATCCAGATTGTATATTTGTGATATACACTAATCTGAGCGTACCTATTTGACTTATACTGACTACAGTCTGAACATTCGGTCTTGCTATCAAATGTGAGCCAGGTATTTTTGTCAGACCCTCCTCTAACTTTAGGTTAAGGGTTGCATATGTTGGGGCATACGTACACTTATGCAGGATCACAATCTATCCTTCCCAAATTCCTATGACATACCGACCAATGCCCTTCTAAAAACACCACTGAGGAGGGAGTCTTTTTTTCAGCAGCCAAGGCCCATGGAACTGCAAAGGCTTACTTACAACTGACAGAGCCCTGCGCAGCTCTGATTAACTAGCAAACCTGTGACTGCTTCCAAGACAATCAAAAGGGAAGTTCTCTCAAGAATGTTATTGGCCCAATGGATCGAGCATATTCCAATGCATCCTATCTTTGTTTTTCTCACATTTACACATGCGAAACTCACAGGTCAGAAACAGCCATCTTGTGCTAATCTTATACGTTGCCCTATGTTCAAGTGCCTTCGCGACAGTAAATCAGATCACCCGCCCCTCAAGCTGACAACATTAGACGCTTACGCCCGTTGTCACAACGCCAGTGCACGTCTAATTTAAATGTCCTCTGTGCGTAATGTATTGACATGTTTCCATGCAAATGTCAAGACGCCTCTTTCCTTGATAAGTATCAACAAACACTTTCTGATCAGATAACATTGGAGGGTCTGCTTCCTTAGTGTCCATCTATGTAATTACGAGCCTCAATGACTTCTTTTTGCTGTGTTTGGCTATTTACCAAGTACAACGTACTGAGAACAGATACTTACACTACCTTAAATTAATGAACTGTGTTAGCGCTTTATATATAAAACATAGTAAAAATAAATTTTTCAAATGTCTTTACTAAACCGTTTAAAAATTGTACATTCAAATTTTGGGCCTATTCCTTTTGGGTTTTTGAAAAATGTCTGTCTCTTTTCTTATTTTTATTTCACATTGCGTTGTAAACCAAAGCCTCATTGCTTTACTTTAGCCAAAGTACCATTTTTTTACTTTTTCACCCACAGATGCTTTTGTACTTCTTCACTACTCAGGAATTACAGCAACAATTCAGTCCTGCCTAATCGAGCGGGAGTATACAGAAGAGGTAAGGCTTGAGAGAGATAGAAGGTGAAAAAATGGGCAATCTACTGTACGTAGTGACGATCAGTCACAGAATCCTGATCCTATTTGCATGGAAGACATTTCCACCTGGTCTACCTACCTGCCTTCGATATGAGGTAATGCCAACATGAGTGGAGAACTGCTGTTGAAGAGAAAGCTCTGTCTGCTTGGCCTATATAGCCGAAGAAGAACCTCTACCGCTATGCGTTACCAGGTGGATGACCTCTACGCAGTCTGCCTTACAAGATCCATCTTGAGAATGATGTTGGTCCTGATGCACAAACCTGGAGCAATCTGCCCTCGTTCTCCAAGTAATGAGTCTCGCGCCTTGAAACACTTGTGTATAGGCGCGTTACAAATGCCATATCATATCATATCATATGTATTGTGTTTTTACATTTTAGCGGTTTATGTTGTTCTCCTACCAAGCGTGATGGGTGACTAATGATAAAAATATTCAAATATTAGAAAAAAGGTATGTTTCCTACTTCAAGCCAAACTATTCAACATTGTATTTAATGACATAGCATTACAATGACTTTTCCTTCAAAGATTAAAACATGTTATTGTTTGAAAGGGTGTACACATTTCTAGATCATCCTTACTTGAAAAGAATGTTACTGTCAGTACTTTAATCACAAATGTACCTTTTCACACATACTAATCCCTTGCATTTTAGATGATAGTCCCAATAATATAAAAGAAAATATGGAATTGATTCAACAACACTTTTTCTGTATTTGTTATACAGATTGTACAGGCTTGAAGCCTATCAAGCATTGACATGGTGGATTCATGGACGACTCGGATTCCGCGTTCGATGAGTAATACCTGCATGTGTGATTCGATCCATTCGTGAACAATTCCCTAGTGACACCAGACACTACACTTGATTTATACAGACCTTACCTCACCCAAAGCAATATCATTTGCAGTTGGTATATTCACTCAACCTTTCCTCAAAAAAAGTATAATTTTGCTAAAAATGTAATGTTCAATAAAGAATATATGTACAAAAAAATGTGCATTGGATTATTCAAAATTATTTCAATTTACTATGTGTTTCATCCATTCATCTATGTGGTAATATGATGATTTAATAAAAGTAATTTCTAAGTCACCAACACCAAGTTTATTTTTCAAAAATGTATGCTATACCATTAACATCAATACACTTTACTGTTACTGAAATGAATAGTTTTAAAATATTGTTCATACTATATCATGTAACTAAAGGGTTATCCCTTATCAATGAACTCTTTTATTCAAAGCCTTTAAGGTTTTCCTTATTCAATTTTGGGCCAGCATGTCCAACACAGTGTAAGTGAATGTACAACTGAACGTGTTCTAGCGTCTATTGACATTTGTCCGCTGTGAGAAATCAGAAGGTGTTTCACCCACTAGTCCCCAGAGATTTGTCATCCAGGTGGCTAGGACACGGCCATCACTTTTGGATCCAGTTCCTGGGGGTGAACCAGTGCGGGAGGATCACCCGGGTGAGGCGTCTTGTGTGAGTGGGAAACCGGACGGTGAGATGTGGTATGGCCTTCCCTATAACACCTTTACCCATTCCTACCTGGTAGGATATTTAGGAACTCTACCCCCGCTTTTACAACAGGAACGCTTTCTTACTGACAGCCGGCTCTAAGGGAAAACAGACTAACACCCGAGCCGTGTACCTGATGTGTCCCAATACAATGGTCAAGTGAGGTCAGGCATTTACTGATCATCACACATACCTGACTTCCATTACACTTACCTACACGGATAAAAGGCGGAGCATGAGAGCACATGCTGAGCGAGGCAAAGCACACAAGGATACAGCATTTCCAAGCTGGCAGTTTAATGAGAGGGGGAAGATGGTGAAACAGAAGGGGGTTGCAAGGAGGTTAGTTCCCTTGGCCTTTTCGACAAGGAACCGTTACTTTCACAAGACATTGAGAGAAAGCGTAAGACTAGGAAACCAGGCTGAAGAATCCTGCATTGTGTGTCGGAGGTACCTGGGGGCCCTCCCACGTCAGTAATCAAGGCGGGGAGATTCTCTAACCAATGTGGTACTGTCCTTGGCTCCAAGAACAAAGCTGCTTCAGCGAAAGCAACATCGCTGGTAAGTTGGGGAGACCGGTACAAGACCGGTCTGTGTTGAAGCCAAGGTTGCAAGCAGCAACATTGTATGGCGAGCGCTGGAACGAACATTGTTAAAACGCGTTTGATAAGAGACGCAAATTAAGTTAAACTGCTGATGAGTGAGTGAACCTTAAAGCAAACTCCAATACCTTTGACAGAGTTAGCCAGCTAAGAAGTGTGAAAAGTAGATAAAGTTGGTTCGAGCCCGGCGGAGGGAGATCAATTGAGAGAGAGAACAAATACATGTGAATCAAAGTGGTCCTGCGATGACTCAAGTCAAATCCTGCACACAGTCAAAAGTCTTCCATTTTGATGAAGTAGATAAACGTTTGGAAAAGTGCATGGATTTGGTCCGAGCCCGACATAGGGAAATCAAGTGAAAGCTTTGTGTTAAAGTGGGTCCGAGCACAGCAGAGGGGGCCCAGGTGAGTCGAGAATCACCCAAGAAGTTGTACATGAGAATGGAACTTTTGAATGTTTGTTTGTCACATCAGGCCCTCTGAATTAAGAGGCTTTGAATGGCAAAGAGACTTTGACATAGAACGCCCTGATACTGAGATCTGAACTGAGAAGACAGAGAGTGTGCTAAGCTCAAGTGTGCTGCCTTGTCCCGTGCTGAAAATGTGGTGAAGGGAGGACAACAGCTTGAATAGCCTGACATATCATTTCTTGAACATTTTTCTTTTTGCATACTATTCTTTCCCATACTATTTGTATTTAGAACTAAGGATTGGCAATAGGTTTATTATTATAGGCCTTTTATTTTGACAGACTCGACTAGGACTGTGTTATTATTATTTGATGGTTGCAGCTTGCTCCCATCTTTAGATTTAGGATTAGATAGGCCTTTTCCAAACCCCATTGAAGCTCAATAAACACCCTTGGTCTGTGGTCACTTGTGTCTGTCTTACTGTTGGATACCATGCCTTTCTTAAACCGCCTAGGACCTGTTATTTCCATACTCCCCTTAAAAGTCCAAGTCCCTGCTTTGAACATATCTCTGTGTCCTTTGCCAAGGTACTGTTCGCCTCATCCACATTTATACCCCCCATCAATATAAATGGCAGATGTCACCTGTGACCGTGCACTCACAAGGGGGGGTGGGTGGATGGGAAGGCACAACGTGTTGAATACCATGTACAAGTCAAAGGAGTCTTGCCTCTAGGGATCATTGTCCACATGGCCACTGTAGACCGGTGTCACCAGACTCCCCTTTGAAGACCCCGAAACTGAAATCAACATACCTCTGTGTACTTTGCCAAGGTGTCGGGCCTATTGCACTCACCTCATCCACATCCATCCACCCTCCAGTATCAATGGCAGTTGTCACCTGTGACCATCCGCTCACAAGGGGGCTGGGTGGATGGGAAGGCACACAGTGCTGAATACCATGTACAAGTCAAATGAGTCTTGCTTCTAGGGACCATTGTACACATGGCCACCTCATACCCGGGATCTCCATACACCCTTTTGAAGACCCAGTCGCTGAAATCCACATATGTATGTAACTATTGAGCCCCTGTGCTCTTCCATTCGCTTCATCCTTATACACCCATGCCCTTATCAAAAGCACTAATTGTATTGAGAGCATGTGCTTGCAATAGTTGGTTGTGGATGACCACATTGTTCTTTGCAATTTGATGTCATCAAACCCTCATCACCATAACTCTTTAAGCATACCTAAATATGACTGTGTAACAAGAGTATGTCACACCCTACCCAAAAAAAGACCAATTAAATTTAGGGGCAGTCCGTTCACACGACAAATTCACATACACACACACTTTTCTAAGAGTTTGTAAACTCCTTCCAACTTAGCAAGAAAGCATCTCTCCTGTCTGCTATGGATATCATCATCGTACCACTTCCAATCCTTGTTGCTGAATCGCCTCCTCAAATGTTTGCTATGACAGGTACTTTTATAGTGCTTTCTACTCAATTTCCATTCAATTATTATTTTCATGTATCTGAACCACTTCACCATTATCAACCTTTCAAAGTATTATTACCTGTTGAATGAACACAATACATGACAGTGTATTATTTAAGATGTATTCTTCTGATCATCTATTTTATATTTTTCCTGCTGAGATAGACCATTGACATCAAAGTACTTTGTTCGCCTGTCTGGTCACACTATGTTACAGGGCTGTTACCAAACTGTACAGCACTTTGTTTTTGCTAGATTATTGTTGGTTGAATTAATCACTGTCATATATTTCTAATGATTTTTTTCCAGATCTTCAAGACTTTAAACCAATGCCTTCATGTATTGTTTTGGGGTGCCCTAATATCAGCATAGGTGAAAACCCTGGGTACAGCGATACATAGTTTCCCAAAGGATCTGTCGTTAATTAGAACATGGCTGTTAAATTGTGTATTTCCAGTATCTGAAATTGCCAGAAGAGCCAAGGATGTCTTGGAGGATGTGAGGGGCAATCAATTCTGTGTCTGCAGAATGCACTTCTTGGAAGATTTGTACAAAGCATCAAAGTTCACAAAAAAGCATAGCCTGAGACTTCTTCGCAAATTACTTCCCAATGTTGTTTTAACTGTATTTCAACACACACTAAGTCAGGTAAGTAGTGAACATTGAAAGATTAATCTATGTGCATATAGACACAGTTGTGTGTGTGTGTGTGTGTATATATATATATATATATATTACATGGCCACAGTAGTGGCCATGTAGTTATGGTTAAGTTGATGTTTCCATAGGAAGAGCACTTTTTGGGCGGCTTATAACTCTGCTCCCCCTGGACGAATCCTCACCAAACTTTGAAAAAAGTATATGGGCCACTCTGAATCTTTTTGAAACGTTTGGTCAGAAATCGTCCAGGGAGAGGGGAGTTATAGGGGGGGGTCCCAAAACGTCTTTTTTCCCGTAGACTGAATGGGGGAAAAACTTCGTGCACGGCTACAGGTGAAACTGCTGGACGGATTTTGACGAAATCTGCGGCAGGTACAGGGGCTTGGTACACAAAGAGTGCTTTTGTAAATGTTGTCACCATACATGCAATACGTTCATTTATAATTATGAAAAAGTAGGTCTGAAATAATTAGTGATATCTATGTTCGCTCCGCGGTCACACTTCCCTGTTCGTCGACGAACAAGAAACCGATTGGCTAAGGGGCTGCCGTCATGACCGCATACACGCGACATCTCTGTCCATTGGCTGCTGTGAGACGTCTTCTGCGTCAGATGGTTTGGATGCGCCTGACATATTGGATCCGCGGAAAGCGCAGCAACAAACACCGTACACATCCTTTTTTCATTACCCTATTTTTCTGTGGCACAGAGCATTGGGAAAGGTTCACACAGTAAGAAATGAGTGATCTATGCATTTGTTGCTCGGATGTCATGATGTAATTTCTATGGACACCTTGTACGTACAGTAAATGTGGGGGATAATAACGATAGCACTTCAGTCCATGTAGTGGGCAGGAAATTTGTAACACTTGACTGCATGTAGTGGATAGGAAATTTGTAACTCTTGAAAGCACACGGGTTTAGGTAGGCAACAATGAAATTGACAACATGCCATGACCGTATTGTTTTTCGTGATGCCTATTATTACAATCGTTATTAGGCCGCCATGGGTGGCACATGCTACGGTGGTAGTGGCCAGGGGCTACAGTCTTCACATATGGGTGATTAATGCACTTGTTCTGGGGGTCGGTCGTCATGATCTAATGGGTATGGACATCTTGTACGCACAGTACACTTATACCTACTTAATGACGTATGTTCTACGGCCTCCTTGTACGCACAGAAAAGGAGGGGTCCAATAAGGGCAGTATTTGAGGCCGTGTATTGCATGGGGGAGTTGTTACATTTGTACGGACATGCCTGGTGTTCGGGAACATTGAAATTTTCTACATGCTGTGAATACATTACTGTTTCCAATGCCCATTATTATATTCATTAGTACGCTGCTATGGTTGGCACATGCTATGGTGGTTGTGGCCAGGGCCTAGAGTCTTGGATGCATGGCTGTCGGCCAAAGGCCGAAGGCCTTACTTCCAAGACTCTAGGCCCTGGCCACAACCACCGTAGCATGTGCAAACCATGCATTCACCCCTTGTGTTGCATTTTCATTGGCAATTTGTGGAGAGTGTGCGCAGTGTTGGGTGCATGGTCAAAGGCAATACACCCAAAAACAAAGAGGTGGTTGTGGGGACATCCTGCACTCTTGGGTGCAAGGCCGAAGGCCATGCACCCAATAATACACTTATACATACTTACTGTTTCCAATACCTATTATTATATTCATTAGTGCGCTGCCATGGTTGGCAGATGCTACAGTGGTTGTGGCCAGGGCCTAGAGTCTTGGATGCATGGCCGTCGGCCGAAGGCCTTACTTCCAAGACTCTAGGCCCTGGCCACAACCATCGCCTCATGTGGCAACCATGCATACACCCCTTGTGTTGCATTTTCATTGGCAAGTTGTGGGGAGTGTGTGCAGTGTTGGGTCCATGGCCGAAGCCCATGCCCCCAACAAGAAAGTGGTAAGTACTATACTTGGAAGACACTGCACACCCATCCCATGTAAGATCTACAGACATTTACCTAGGAGGGAAGCCTCTGGGCAGAGGTGTACAGCAGGATAACACACCTATAGAATAACCCCACTACCACACATCATCGAGGTGGTTGTGGGGAGACCCTGCAGTCTTGGGTGCATGGCTAAAGCCCATGTATGCAATACTGAAGAAATTAGAAGTGGGGTTCCAAGTTCATATGGGAGTGGTGGATTCTGGTCGTTGTTTTCGTGCCCTAATTTCTTCACTTCATGGCTGCAGACGATGGTACGAAAATTAAATTTATAAGCAGCTACTTCACAAGGACCATGTTTCACATATGCAGTGATGGTTGTGGATATGACCTGTACTCCTTGCAACTTGTTTGTAAGGCGTAGGTGGTAGGTTACTCACTGCAGACGAAAGGCCAGCCTACAGGCACTGCAGGATATTACTACCACACATTAGGCAAGTACATTCCCATGTGTAGAAAATGCCTGCCAATATACTTACTCCTTACTTTGTTCAGAATCCAGAAACATGTCTTTGTGTTTGGTTTACGTACTTGGCGGAAGTATCACTTTTTCCATTTCTGTGATGAAAGAAAAAGGTGTGTTAATGTTTGCAGATTTTCCACATTTACCACATTGCTTAATAGACAGTAATTTTTTTTTAGACCCTCATTTTTACTTTACAAACCAGTGTACTGTACATTGCGCTCAGTTTCTGTGTTTGCTTTTCTAATCCTTGGGTCTGGGAAAAAAAATCCTTGTCGGATCAAAAAAAACCTTCATTTCTTATGCAACTAAGTACTTCATTTTTTCCTTTCAGTGCTTTCTTCATTTTTCTGATCAATGTTATGCTTGTTGCTTTCCTGCCCATTTTTATCAACAGTTAGATACCTGGCGGCGTATTCAAACTGTGCATTTGTTCTTACAGATTTTCGATACCCATTAATTTGCGTAGTTGTTACATCCTGTTTTCTTGATCTTTCCCATTAATGTTTTCTTTGTTGCCGTCCTGCCGATTTCTTACAACACTTAGATACCTATAGGCATTTTCTACCTTTGAATTTGTTTTCAACGATCTGTGATAATCATTTATTTGTGTCATTCTTCCATCCTGTTAAGTAGTTAGATACCTGTAGGCGTATTCTAACTGTGCATGTGTTCCTACAGATTTGTGATACTCATTCATTTGTGTCGTTGACATTTCCTGTTTCCTGTATCTTTTCCATTAATGTTTTCTTTGTTGCCTTCCTGCCCATTTTCAACTACAGTTGGATATGTATAGGCGTATTCTGCCTGTACATTGGTTTCCAACAATCTGTGATAATCATTTATTTGTGTCATTCTTCCATCATGTTGGGTAGTTAGATACCTGTGGGCGTATTCTAACTGTTTGTAGTCTTTCACTTACTTTGTTCACAATTTTGAAGTGCAGATTATTTCGTAAATTTTGGCTTCAAGAACATTAAGTACGCATTTGTTAGGTTAGCTGGCAACCTCTGCTTTAGAGTAATGGTGCTATTATTACATTCAAACCATCCACAATTCTTTTTAATGTATGCAGTGTAGTGACCTGCATTGGTTGTAGCTCCTCCATGGTAGATTATTCCAACTGTTGTAAAGGTTTTCTTTACAAGTGACACTTGACCGTGTGTAAATCCAGTTAGTTTGCAGTTGTTTTTGGTGCCATCTGCATTATAACGTAGAAGCATAAGTATTATGTAGGCACTATGTGATTGTAACAGTAAGGTAGAGCGATTGTCTGAATTGCAAATACTACATAATCTGCCATGGTTTGCATTTTGTACAAGTTGCTGAAAAGGAATGTTCTCACAATTTGGTATGGAAATATACACAAATGGCTCATTTGGGATTTCTTCCTGTATCACTTTGTTACAGAGAGTGCATGTATGTTTCCACATGTACGAAATTTGGAAAATTTCATTTACAGGTATACTTTTGTTTCCCAATACTAATAGTATGTACATCAGAAATTCTTGTGGATCTTCTTGTGAGTTCATAGTGAATCTCACTATTCCAGCACAGTCGTCCAATTGTTGCCTTACTCCATAAACACTGTATGTGTTGTCAGGATTGCTTGTTGCATTTCTATGCAGTACTAACATTTGTAAACACAATTGGTCTGTGCTGTGCAGGTAAATATTGTTAACAATTGGTGGCAATTGAAATAGAATATCCATTGCTACAGTTGCATAGCAACTTACCCCACTTTCATTTGTAAATTTGAATGGGCCAGCAAGTTATGTACCTGAGTGCATTTTTCGGTTTTTCTGTTGCTTCTTTGCCGACGTGCCTGGTTCACATTCCCTAATAGGTTGTTCTATGTTTGCGGCAATTGATGAAACTTTAGCTTCTTTTTTTTTTTTTGCATAATTTCCTGTTGCATTCTGTTGCATTTCTGTTTCATTTACTTTATTTTTACCACGTTTCACTTTATCTGGAACAAGGTATTGTTTCAGATGAGGGGTGTACAGTGAACGCAATCTATTGTATTCTAGAATGCAAGGAATATCAGCTTTGACTTTACTTGAATCAAAGTTTATTAACAAAAGACCGTCAAGTGTACGTAAGCGTGATAATGCTACATAGCTCATGCCTTCCTTAAACACTGTCTTTCCTATATCTATCAATGCTTTATCTAGGGTAAGACCTTGGGATTTATGAATGGTAACTGCATATGGAAGAGAGACAGAAAATTGCTCTCTAGGCACATACATGTCTTTGAAGAGAAGGAATCGAGCCATTGAGCGCCCTATCCTTTTTACTTCTGAAACTTTATCAAAGTGAATATTTACAACCCGAATGCTGTTATCACGTGGGTATGATTGAAAGGCAACAACTGTGCCCAGTGCTCCATTAACTAGCCCTTGCTCTACGTCAAGATTACGTTTAAGCATTACTCTACAATTTAATGATAATTTCAATACTTTTTCCAACCCAGCTGTGTTGGAGATTGAATGTTCTAAACTATTTAGTCTTGTTGTGGCCTGCTCACACATGGGTACTGTCAAACCATGTACGTCTAGTTTGTCTGTGGTGCTAATTTCTATTATTGCTTGCATTTCTTTCTTTAGCATTGTTTCATTGAATTTGAAACAGCTTGCAAGAGTTGGCATTAAGGCCATACAATTGACATTTTTGTGTGCTATTTGTTCCATTACATCAGTTGCGCATGCATTATTGCCATAAAGTGCATGTATATGATGCTTTTTCAATACAGCTTGTGCTTCTTGCGATAATACACCAACTCTAATACTTTTCAAGATGTTCACATAAGTGAGATCTGCAGATTGCTGCATGTTCTCAGTTAATTCTCTGTATTGGAAATGTTGCCAAAGGTTAACATTACCTATGCTACCAACAGTTTTCCGGCAGAGTTTGTGGCCTAAGGTTTTAAAAAATCGGTTCACCTTTTACTGGTGTCAATTGTAGAAGATCTCCGAAAACGATAATGTGTTTCCCAGCAAAGAGTTCTTCCTTATTACTTTTAAGTACTTCTTGCAATCTGAGATGAATCAAAGCCAACATTAGATTGGAGACCATGGTCACTTCATCTATTAGTAGCATTTTCATTTGCTTCAATACTCTCTGTAATTCCATTGCAGCTTCTGCAGAAAGTTTGTAGTAGTCTAATTTATTTTGATGCTCTACTGGAAGCAGTAGTAATCGGTGTAAAGTCACACCGCCTATGTTGTAGGCAGCTAAACCTGTGGGGGCTGTTACAACAGCTGACAGTTTGTTGTTTGTCAATTGCTGCAGGAACTTGCTAATAATTTTGATTAAGAATGTTTTCCCTGATCCAGCATCCCCACCGACGTACAGCAGTATAGGTTTGTAATTTTGGCAGGTACATTTTTTATTTTCGTGCTGGACGCCATGCACAATTTGTTTGGTTACCTCTTCAAAAATGGTACGATGACCGTTGTTAAGTTTTCCTTGTTGCACAGTTAAGTCCTCTGTATCTTCTTGATACTGATACATGGTGTTTTCTACTTCTGCCATAGCAACTTCAGCCTCATTTGCTATCAGTGGTTGTTGTAATGGCTCTTGACTTCCTGTTACAGAAGGTTGACTACTGTCGGAAGAGTCTTTATCTAGTTGGGCCTGAATTTCTTCTTCTTGTTGCTGCTCATTGTGTAACATAGTTTTGTACTGCTTAAAGTTAACATCGGTGATAGTGCTTTCATTATAGCACTCATAATTATCTAGTATGTCTTCCTCTTTTCTCCATGGTTTGAAAAGTTGTAAAAGAGATATGTAATATAGTTCTTTCTGTTGAGGAGTTTTTAATGACAACTTCGCATGATTAATTAAGCTTTGTTTGTTAAGTTTCACTAAGCTCCCTTCACAATCGGTCACTCTACAGCTACGTTTACTTTCATCGGGTTTTACATTATTTTTCTATGCAAAGTTTTGAGCTATGTGGTACAGACACATGCTTTCCAGAGTCGTACTCCTGTTCGTATAGTATGTGTCCAGTAAATTGTTTTTCAGAATGTCTTGGCTGTTGGGATCATTTCTGGCAATATTTCCTATGTCTTCCTATGATTTTAGCACTCTTTTTCTAGATTTTCCAGGACCAAGACTGAGCCATACTATGTTGTCTGATTTTCCGTACAAAGCAGTGCTGGTTAAACGATCTGCTGCTTCATAGGCCCCACATTCTCTATGAGAGAGCATTTTTATGCCTTGGCTGTACAATTTCTGTGATAATGTTTTGTCTGATGCTAGATCATCCCAGAGGTCTTGAAGCTCTGTTTTTTCTGCTTTTGTTAAGTAGGCTGTAACATATCGTGCAACAGCAGTTGAATTGTCTGCAATGTACTGCACATCTATGTTTGCATTCCATAATAGGGCAATGATTGCATTATAATCATTGATATATTTTGATTTTTCACTTCTTTTTATGTAATACGTGTTTTTAGGTGACTCACCTTTAACACTGTTTTCAACTGAAGACATGAAGTTGTTTATTTCACCTGTTTCTGTAACTGGTCTGTGTAAACCAAAGTGGCATTTGGTGTAGTATTTATCTTTGTTTTTGTATTTACGGCGACAATATTTGCCACATTTGTGTCTTTGAAATTGTAAAATCTGCCCATGCAGCTCACTATGACTCTGTTGTGAAGGGATTTCACATGTGACATATTTTTGGATAAACTGCAAAACAGTGCTATCACTGTCATGGCCAAATTTCGGTGCACCTTTGATCCATAACAGCATGTGAATATGTGGTGCTCCTCTCGCTTGATATTCTTTTCTCCGAAAGAAGTGTTGCACTTCTCCAAGGGGAGGAACACTTTTATTGCAAATAAAGTGTAGCATTGCAATGAAACCATGATGGAAATATCTTGAGACATTAACTGGATCTAGAGAGCAAAGTTCTCCAGGTGTTAATATATCTATGTTGTTTTTGTTGCTATTTGCTATGCATAGGAACTCATGCAAATCTTCCCATGCATATTCTGCACAACTTAGGGTAACAAACCAAGTTGGTGGTCCAAGATTTCTGATCATGCAACGCACGCCTCCGTGCCGTCTAAACCAGTATTCCTTTGTACCGCGCATGTTTGCAAACAAATTTGTTATACTTGATTGTAAAACCTCATCTTTTTCTTGTACTTTCTGTATTAACTGCATAGCTGACATATTTTGAAAGTGCGTTCCAGATTTATGAATGTGTGCAACTCCGTAACATAGTGTTGCTAATTCACTTTCATAGAGTAGGTGGAATATGTATTCCACATTTTGTCTAAATCGGGGATCTTGGGAATACATTCGTAATGAGCGGTATTCTGATGCCCCAATCTGAGTGGGTCTATCATCGTACCTCCCACATTTGCCAGCAGGAAATAGCAGTGAAAAAGCACGTGCTTCTATACTTTTTTCCCAAATACTCATTGCTGACCCTTTGGTTTGTCGCATTTGGTAAGTTTCTAGTGCATCATCTATACTTTCATTGGAATGTAATGGATGAATTGTGTAATGGTCTAAGAGAGTGGATACTGTAGCTGGATCCAGAAGTTCGATTTGTCCAGTTTCTGATGGCTCTTGAATTTTTTCAGTTGTTTGCCTTAAGCTTTCATCAATATTTATTTCCTTTTAGTACTCATTATTGTCTTTTAGATATTGCAATGCTTGTGTAACTTTGTGTAAGTCTACTAATTGTTGCCAAATTATTTTGTCCTTTGTTGGTACTCCATTTATCAAGACTATTAAAGAATGCTCTATTGAACGTTCCACTCCTAGAGTGTGCACATTTTCCGTTAGATCTAATGGCAAGTACACTACTTTGCCACAAATGCCTTTCACCATTTCAGAGGGAGGTAAATTTGCTGTTTTTGGATGAAGGCGTATAATTGCTTGAAATGGGTGAACTATTTGAATTATTATGCTCTCATACAAATTGAGCTGTTGCAGGCTTTTTGGTAATGGAAACAATTCCAAATTCTTTGTAATTGCACGTGAAGGAGTGTGGTTGTTGTCTAATTTTGCAGTACAGTAACTGCAACATATTAGACGTTCAGTTACTTCATATTTGCTTTCAGCTAAAAGGTACAAAGCTAATTCAAACCATTTAGAGTCTTCATTGTTTTCTATTTTGTATGCTATGTCCACATTTTTTGTGTTCCTTTTGTAAAACGTTCATGCAGCAACATACACACACATGGTTTGGTACTTCAGCCGATGACCTTTTAAATTTTAGTATTTCTTTTCTGTATGTGTGCAACAGAAGGTTGCTATGTGCAGAATTGTCGCTACTATGCCATAATACTGTTGCATTTTCTACGTGGCTCTCACTTCCAAAATACTTTTTCTGAATACGGTCCATTTCTTCTTGTAAGTATTTGGGTGTACCATGCAGAAGAGTGGTATTTAAATTGCCTAATTTAGAATGATGTACTGATATTGTTTTGATATCATGGAAGGTACTTTGGCAATTAGGCCCAGAAATGCAGGCCAGTGAATGTCCTTTTAGTCCTGTGTGTTTTCGCACTACACAAATATGCGATTTTGCAGCACTTTGATTTTACTTTTGTCTTTACCTTTTACATATTGATTGAGGATCACACGTAAAGATTTGAAAGCTTTATTTGGAATGGCACAAATTGATGTGCACGACCATTTGTATACTGGACGGTGTGGTTCTGCTGAATCGAGAGGTAATTCTGAGTTTTCTGAAGACAGTTTTGTAAGCAATGTTTCTTGTTCCATGATAGTAGTATGGATTTTCTCATACCCACGTCCACTGCTATGGATGGCATTTGTGAAATATGGCTCTGTGGTTGTTGTGTGACTCCACTCACCACGACAAACATGCAAAAAATTATTTATGTTTACATTCCATTTATTTCTGAGTTTCATTTGTAGTTTGGTACTTACTTTTGTTAATGCTTTCATCCTTTTTAACACCAATATAAACAACTTCCTTTTGAGAAGGATTGCACTGTCCACGAGTGCTTGCAGAATTAACTTTCTACAATACGTTTTAAGGGGTGAAGATGACTTTGGTCCTCTTTTTAGTAGATTCTGAAGGACTCTGTGACAAAACATTTTTGCTAAAATATTTTTTTTACTATGGGTTCTTCTTACACTATCAGGATTATTAGGAACATTGTTAGCTGTACTGGCAGCCGTTTCGTTGCCATCATTTGTGTTTTGTGATACTTTTTGATGTAGGACGTACAGTTTCAGCAGTTGAAACTTCTTTTATTATGTTACCCAATTGCATTAGGTGGTTTGTACCAAGTTTCTCCCCTAACTGTACAACAGGTGGATGCTTACATTGGGTACCTTTATTTTTATTTGCTATAATTCTGCGTTCCTTTCTACAGAGCTGCTTTTTGGTAGGCATTCTTTGGTGTCTGTTGAGAAAAAAAATATTCTTTGGTCTGTTGTCCAATGTATGTGTGCTGTGTGCATGTGTGCCTAAGTGTGATGGTGAAACTCTTTGCCACGGTGTGTCAACGCACAGTGACCTCTAACTATCATTTGGTAAGGCTACTTTACTGTTTGTATAGTAGTACAGTGTGCTTTAGATGTGAATACACAGTGCCCTACTTGTGCCGAGAACCACTATTAATAACCAAAATGGCAAAAGCTTGCTGCCGCCACTTATTTTCACAATTTAACTATCTACGGATTTCCCATGTCATTTCAGTACCAAGCACACAGCCATTTGTCACCCATTCCACCTGTTAATCTTTGTCCTACAATTGGATATTTGTAGGCAGAATGGTTTACAAATGAATGCTTCCTTTGGTGCCCAAAATAAACAAATAACCCATGCAGCCTCTTTAAGGAGAAGTTACAATATGAAGGTTGCACTGTACTTACTTTTTTGTGCACAATGACAAGCTTTCTTCGGATATGTCGTCTGTAGTGTAGATGTTGGTGATTCTCAGGAGAGTGGTCTTCACTGTGAATTAAAAAAACAATATCAATTACTTTGTGTGTTTGCAGCCGTCATGCTACTGCAGCCTTCACTTTTACTTCTTTCGTCATACGATTCAACTTTAATTTTTCAACCCAATCCACGTGCACAGTTCACTTCTCTCTGAGCACTCTTTGAATACTACTTTCAATATGGTACTTCAAAGTCCTTCAAAATATCTTTTTTTTTTTAGGGGTTTGGAAATGCCTTGTTCTTTACAAAGTGTAGTATGCAAAGGAGAGAGGTTTGTGAGCGATAGGGTAATGTAGTAGATGGGCAAACCTTTTGTAGTTCTTTATGCAAAGCACGATATCCAAGAATTGGGTGACCCTCTGAAGGACATGTCAGCACCACTATCGGAAGCGTTTACTATTCTCATACCATCACATTGCAAGTAGCATTACTGTTGCCAGTACAGAGGACAGAACTGCGACATTTTCACACACAAAATTAAGGTCAACCCTAAATTATACTTCTCAACTCACACGCTTTTGGCGGGTGTCACCCACCTTGTAAAGGGCAGACTCACCCGCCAAGCCTCCTGCACGGCCATTCTTTCCAATGGACGTGTCACCCGCCAAAAACAAAATAAGCTCATTTCACCCGTTATTCACACAAAAATGGTTGAGAGCTGTGCCTAAATAGGCATGCTTGCAACGTATGTACAGGTTATGCAGAAGAAAGTAAGCAGTCGTGCCAATTGTTAATGGCAAATCGGCATTCTTGCACTTTACAAGGGGTAGCGTTGGTTTGTGCTTCCTATGGAAATTTACCGGCATTATTTTGTCTATTTAAAATTATAAGCCTTCCACATGTACTCTGATTAGAATGAACATACCTGTACTCTATACTGATGCATGTGGTCATGCATGGAGCTGTACATAGAAATTCGCAATCCTTCCACAGTAGCTTGTGAAGTAGGTGCTTTGCAATGGTATGCAATTTCCATTAAGAATCGTCGACAGTAATTTTGAAGTGCACAATGTTGATGACGGAGTTAAAATTAGCGAGGTTCTATGTGATTGGTGGCCGATTCTGCGCCGGCTTAGTTGTGTCCAATGATGGACTTGCTTTCCGTACCGCTGTAGAAAGGGTGGAAGGACTGGGTAAAAGTTACGTGCTGCACGTAGCCAACGCTTGTCCGCTGGTAGGGCGTGTCACATACGGGTTTCTACATCTAATCCTGCATGGAAAGACAACTGTAGCCATCAGCCAATCAGATGTTCACATTACTCTTTTGTGTCGAAAGATGGTGCGCACACTGAAAATGGCAGAGGTGCAGAGGGTCAGAGTTTTGCTGCTCAGAGACATTTTTGTGCAAGGCTTACAACACTATGCCGAGAGTAGGCATGTGGCACACCATTTCGATGTGCAGCGAGTGGAGGTGGTCTGGAGCGCTGACACTGATGCCAATGCTGCAGCAGTTCTGCAAGTTTGCAGAGACATGCGTAGAATGAGCACTCCTCATGTGGTAATTTTGCACTACGGTGCTTGCCACTTGGGATACCGGACTTGACGTACTTTGTTGGGAGATTTGGCACAGTTGGTTGAAGCAATCATGACCATCTTCCCAACACCCAAAGTTATTTTTTCTGCTTTCCTCCCCACACTACAATGGACCAACACTTGTGTTTTCTGTCTAGATCAAAGCATCGGGAGGTGCATCATCAATCGCGGCATGCGTGCATGCATGCTGCGAGTTGGTATGTTTTTTTGTAGCCATGACAACATTGCTCCCAGCAATGCGCTTTACTTTGAAGGAGATGGCTTTGCACTATCCTCTTTGGGAAATGCAATGTTCTTCGGAACATAAGGCTTGCTTTAGAGAAGGTTCTGTAATGTTTACAAGACTAAAGCAAGGACAAAAACTATAAAACAAATGCATAAAATACCACATGCCTGTACGATATGTGGCCAAAAAAAAAAAAAAATGGCTCTTCTCAGAGCGTACCTTTAAGGGGGAAAAAGGGGATTAGTAATTTAATGTACCGTCGTCACGCTCTGCTCCTCTACATGTCCGCGAACATGGCGGTAGTTAACTGCCAGCACATATCACCACCAGGGACTGAAGGGTGGAGCCGCATGTAAATGAGAATGAGCAGAGCTAGGGATTGGTCCACAAAGTTCAGTAGGTGTATTCTGACCGATGTACTTTAGTAAGACCGTCTTCTCCCTCACAGGACAGCACACAGCCATGGCTTTCCATGCTCGAAAACAGATTGTCTGGATTGTGGGTGACTCATGGATCCATTGGTTGAAGGTGCATGCCGAAAGCTGCAGTTTATCTACAAATCTCGGATTTCCACATGCGGAAGTGCAGTGGCATGGCGTGCGCGGCATGAGATGGCTGGCTTGGTACCTCTTTGTGTTACTTTGCAGAGAGAGCGTCCTCCAGATATACTCATCATTCATTGTGGCAGAAACAGTTTAGGCCATGTATCTGGAATTTCTTTACAATTTGCCATGAAGGAAGGACTCGCGAGGCTCATGGACATGTTTCCAAATTGTCAAATACTTTTTTCCCGTATTGCCCAAAGACAAATATGCTTGAGTTCTTCTGCATTTGGTCCACAAATGGAGAAAGTAAGACGCAATGTGAATAAGGCTGTGTGTGCCTTTTTAAGAGATGTTGGTATGTCCTCTTTCCACAATGAAAACATTTTGTTTCGTAGCAATTTCATTTTCCGCAGAGATGGAGTCCACCTCACATATGCTGGCAATCAGATGTTTCTTCACAATATACAATATGCATTGCGCCCTCTTTTGCAATCACACTAACCTATCTGACAATCCGTTTCACCGAATCCACTCCTTTTTAACCCACACAACACCCCACCAAAAGGCTCTTTTCAGAGCCGCCACTTACTCCCAACGTACACTTTATTGCGTTTGCTCCACTTGCACCCTCCCTTTTTGTCCTCTACGACTGTCCGCAAACTTTTGCTGAACTCTGCAGGGCTCTACGGCCTTCACTTCATAGTTCTATTGTTACACTAAGAAAGGCGGCTCTGAAAAGAGCCTTTTCTGTCATTTTTGTTGTTTTTACGTTCATTGATTAACTGCACTCCACACATTAGGAGAGGAGGCGAGAGGAGGGTAAGGAAGGGACACCAGTCACGAGGATAAGAAAGGGAAACTGAACAGATAAATATTAAGGGTGATGTTTATTTAGGTAGGGAACAAATCTTCTGGTGCTCGCTGACTGCAGCCTCAAAAGCACTTCGAAGACTCTCCCCCCTGCAGAGTACTGCGTCACAATACGTGCACACTACTGTCACCTTCGAAAGGTTAGGGTCCACAGCATTGCGAATGGCTTGTGACGCAGCTGGAGGGAGGCGCTCCCCCACAGGAGTGTCTCTTGTGGTGGGAGGATCGGATTCCGAGGATGCTGTGGATGAACTCAAACGACTACGCTCTTCACATGGCACCACCTTGCGAATGTCCGCAGTGTGGAACGAAGTGAGGTGGCACTTCATGGTTGTCGTACCAAAACTGTACGCTCCAAGTCTCCCGCGACTCAACACCACATCGCACTGGTTACACTTCACCAGGTTCGCACGTGCTTTTGGTACGTTTCCATAAATGGAAAACAACCGCCACACCCACAACTCCCGGCGAGTGCTCCTAGTGTGGAGTTCCTCCAATTCATTCTCTTCCTCCTCTTCTTCCTAATTCTCTACATCATCACCCAAATATCTCTGTGCAGGCCCTTGGTGACGTGGTGATGGTGGCGGGTTTGGAGGAGGTGCAGAGGCTAGTAACCCAACAGCAGACATGGAAGCCATAGTAATTTGTTTCATTTTCGTCACTACAGCAATAAAGGCAACGCACCTCTATCTGCTATAGCTAGAAGGACAATGAAGATGCGCTCCGGGGTGTGGCCTTTTGAAGGGTTGCAGGGGTTGCCTCGTGACCGTCTTCATCCTTACAAAGCTGTACACTCAGTTTTACACAGCAACTCCTGAGGTGGCCTATTGTTTGGGATGTGTGAAAGTACATTTTTCCACTCCTTAATACTTTGCCTTGTGTCCACAAGTTCATTTTAGTGTTGCGGAAGCACACAAACCGCGGAAACTAGTCCCCATGCTCAGCGTAGGTGCGGTCACAAGATGACGTCCGCAACACATCCGCCCCCTTCATGAAAGTTCACTGGACAGCAAATGCAAAGAATCACACATGCACATGCGCACAAGTGTCCTACGGACAGTGTTCGGGTTCTCAAAGTACTTCAAAGTGCGACACAAGTGAGACGGACAGTTAGGAACTGGCGCAATGTTGGCAATCCTTTTGTTTGTACTGTGCATGTACTCGCATGCTATGGTCACTGTACGGACAGTTCCAGTGTCCTTAGGACAACTCCATTTTGTTTGCCTACGCCCTTCCCGCCCACTGTGCCTGTTCTATGGACGGCACCATTTTGACTATGCCCAATACGAACCGCTATACTGTCCTCCACATACGCCCTTTCTACTCATTTACACCCATTCCATCCATCTTGTGTGTTCTACCACCATGTATTATCTCGTTCCCAAGCGGTACGCCGAGTTAGTATATCCTTTGGACACCCCTTTCTGTTTATGTATGCACATTGTGCAAAGATGGTGCTGTCACACATCACATCCATCTTACTTGCCATTAGACAACACCCACATTCCATTACTTGCGGATAGGTCAAACAGGCGCGCTGTTCGAGAACATTTTACGACTTTTAAAAAAAGAATGTAAACACATCCTCTATCTCTACAACTACTGCACAAAACCATTTACTATATACACAAAAACACACATCAATCAAAAAAAACAGCGGTGGAAGCGGACACTGAAACAAATATGGGGGAATTCGGATTTAACAGGACTGGTTATGAGGGAAAGATTTGTGAGGGGAAGAAGGGATGGATACTTTGTCGAAACGTCTATTTTCCTGCTGCAGGTTTGGGGATGGGTCACTAGGGAATGGAGAAGCAGGGCAGGTGCAGGTGGGGCAATGGTACCGAACTTTCCCTCTCACAACGTCCTCCACAAACTCCCGCAAACTTTGAAAATTGTCATTCAAAACATCCATTTTCGACTCTATCCGTTTTATTCTGTCTTGTTCTATCTCTTCTGTTTCCCTTTCCTCTTTTTTTTCCCTGGTCTGTTGAAAAAAAAATGACCACAAGTTAAATGCCTATTAAATACAGGTCACTATTCTCCATATACATACCAAGGTGTACCATTGTTGTCACTGTCTTCAGACATTTCCTCCTTCGGGAAATACTCCTCCAGCCACTCCAAAATACTAGCCATTTCTGAGTCAAAACAACAGAAAAAAATTATTATTTCTGCACCACATACCAAAAAAAACCACACCCACTCTAAAAAAATGCCCTGCACTCACTCTTTTTCTGTAATCTCCCTTCTTCCAAATGCATCTGTCCACTATCGCTCCAGGCTGCCGAGTTTCTGTGAAGTGATTACAGTGATGGCATCCTTTTTTTTTTTTTGGTACCATCCACTTCATTCTACATGGTTCTTAAATGTGTCATTTCCATTTCCTGTAGCACCCAGCGCTCACTGCTTGCCTCGTATCATGAGGCTAAATTCAGTACTTGAAGCTCAATTCCATTCTTTGTTAAATTAGTTGATTGGTTTTTGAAGAATCCGTGGAATTATTTGATTTATTTCTCTCCAAAAAATGTGATTTTAGCCACTTGGTTTATCAAAGCTTTTACTCAGGAGATTGTGTTCAAATCACATAATGCATTAGGCGTTTTCCCAATCCCTCTACTCAAAATCACAGCTCTTGCCAATGCATTTCGGTCTCTAGCACCATCTTCAGGGATAAATTACAACATAAATTAACATAATACATATATAACAAATGTAAGTAATAAATGTACATACCAGCAATGAAATTAGTTCCATCCCATAAAAAAGAGGAAAAAAGTATAATGCGTATATTAGTGCCATTATGTGTGCCACAATCTTTGTCTTTATCTTTACTGAACGTATGCATGCAAAACTTTCATTACCTGAGCTGTCTCGTATGCGCGTGAACGCCTCATAAATGTAGATATGTCAATGCAGTGTCTCTGTTAAGAGAAGAGAAAATACTCTAAGCTCACTGTCTAGTTTAGTAACATTAACCACTAGCGTGGACTGCCATGACTCGGCAAAACTTCCTACCTTGACTCTGCTCTCAATCCAACTGTTCATAGAAATGTTTGCAGCTGCGCATGACTGTGCGCGGCTTAGTAACCTCGTCACCATGGAGATACCGGCGCCGCCTGTCGTCCATGATTGGACAAGACTGACGTGCCTCCGGCCCCACCACCTCGCGTAAGCGTGGGGGCGGGATGATGCGTCTCCTAGGTAACGTGTCGTCATCACATCGCGAGATTACCTTCAATTCATAATGAACATTTACACCAGGTACAAAGATCCACATATGCATTTTCATCGTCAGATCTACATTGGGCAGTATGAAAGTTATATTGACGTGTGGCTTTCATCTGCGCACGTAACCAGGCCGTGAGTGTGGCCTCTGGGTGTGTGCGGAGATGGGAAGAGTCACAAACTGTGTTATATAGTTGCATACCTTACTGCTTGTCACTGTGGTTCCATCCATGTAATATGTCAAGATAAAGACAATTATAAATTATACATTTACTGCCTGATTCATGGAATTATTAGCGCCGAAATCGCAGATTTGCGCACCTTTCTGCCCGAAAATCCCCATACTTTAAACAGGGATTTTCTGGCAGAAAGGTGCGCGAATCTGCGATTTCGGCGCTAATAATTCCATGAATCAGGCACTTAGCATCTCGTTACTAATCGGCACTTTATGTTTGTTTGTGATTTTCTCAATGCAAGGTGAATCACCCTGTCGATAATCGTTGCTTTATCAACAAATTGTTATACCGACACCCATCTAGTCCCAAGGGCATACCTATTACATCCTAAGGGAAAAAAGCCCTCTTAAAGATAAAATTGTGTACCAAACCAGAATACTGTTACATTCAGTGCATGCATTATATTAGAGAAAGCAAGCAAAATTGATCTCTTCATTAAGCCCTTTAGGGGTAAGGGTTCCAAGGCGGTCTATCCAAAATGATTCTCTTTGATCAGTCTTTGCTGTAGATTCATGTGAGGTTCCTCTTTTTGAAGTACCTCTAAAATTTGGAACCTTATCTGGGATAAATTATGTTTTTTGTGATCCCAGTGCCGTGCCACTGCTGAAGTCTTACTATGTGTTCGGATACACGAGCGATGCTCGTTCCATCTGGTCTTCGCTGCTCTCGTTGACTGTCCTACATGGTATAACCCACATGGACATTTGATGGAGTAGATGGTATTGATGGAGTTACATGTTGCAAAATGTCTCAATTTAATCTTTTCTCCAGTGTTTGGGTGATTTACTATATTTCCTTTCAATACGTATGCACAATTCGAACAACTTAGACAAGGATAGGTTCCGGTTCTGATAGTTCTCTCTTTCTTCCTCAGGCTTTTTGTTCTGACCAGCTTGTCTTTCAAATTTTGGCTCCTTTTATATGCGAATGTAGGAAGTTCTTTGAATAAAGGCTCAACTCTCTCATCTAGTGTCAATATATTCCAGTTCTTTTTGATGATATCTTTGATCCGTTTGCTCTGTTTAGAGTATTTGAATATGAATACTATTGGGGGTGCTTCATCCTGCTTCAATTTGGGTTGAAGTAATTCTTCTCTTCTTTTGCCTTTCAGTCTTTCTTTCGCTTCCTCAATTTCTGATCCGTCGTATCCTCGAGTCAAAAATGTATTTCCCATCATGTTGATTGCTTCCTCATAGTCCCATGGATCACTTACTAACCTTTTAACTCTCAGCATTTGGCTGTAGGGTAAATTCTTGATTAGACTAGGCTGATGAAAACTTAACTTATGTAGGATGTTTTTTCTGTCTGTAGGTTTTTGATATATAATAGTTCTGTAGCCAGTTCGTTCCTTAGTAACCTTGACATCTAGGAAGTGTATTGTTTCCCTTGAACTTTCAGATGTGAATTGGATACATTCATCAATATTGTTGAGATACTCCAAAAATCTTTTCAACTCGTCCTCTGTGTCATGCCAGATCCCAAAGATATTGTCTATGTATCTAATCTATAGATCGATCTTACTTTTCCATCTTGTCACTTTCAGCACATGGTCTACCTCAAATTTGTGCATGAACGCATTAGCGTAGGCCAGTGCCATTGTTGCACCCATAGACGTTCCGGCTGTTTGTAAGAAGAACATACCTTTATATTGAAAATATGAATTTTCACTGATGAACTCCAACAGGGCCATAATAAATTCTTTCTGGGCTGGGATATCTCCTTCTTGTAACAATAGTCATTCCACCGCAGCTCTTCCCAGATCGTGTGGAATTGAAGTGTACAAACTTTTCACGTCTATTCTAAACAGTATGTCTGTTTCTCTATATGTTGCTTCATTCAGACATTTCAAGAAGTGTGTTGTATCTTTGACGTACGTATTAGAGGTTGTAAGAAATAATCGATATAGGCTCCTAAGGGTTGTAGAATACTGTTTGTCCCTGCTACGATAGGTCTCCCTGGCGGGTTGATAAGACTTTTGTGCACTTTCAGTAATATGTAAAAATGCGGGATCTTTGGGTAATTGTTTATCAAGAATCTTTTCGTGTGGTGATTAATCCAACTCAATTCTTCTGCCTTAGTGAGTAGTTCTTCCAAGTTGTGTTTGATTCCAATAGTTGGATCTGTTTCGAGTCTAGCATATGTACTTTGATCTTCTAACTGCCTCATACATTCCATATCATAGTCTTTCGTGTCCAGTAGCACAATTGCTCCTCCCTTATCTGCACTTCGTATAGTGAGTTCTTCATCGCTGTACAGTTTTTTGATCAACTCCCATTCGTGATTTTTCATGTTCATTCATCCTTTGGATTTAAAATTAATTTTCTCTAGATCACGAATGGTTTGCTTTTGGAAAATGTTGATGGAGGGTACATTGATTGGTGGAATGAAGCCACTTTTGGTTCTGAACTCTTTCAATTCTTCCTCTTCCCGTTTTTTACCATCCGTTGTCTCTAGTTCGTTGAAGAACACTTTTAATTTCATCTTCCTTACTAGTTTGAACAATTCCACTCTGGTGTCGAACAATGAGCTATTATGTGTGGGCACAAAGCTCAGTCCTTTGTGTAAGGTTTTGACTTCTTGTTCGGTTAGTGTTTTAGAAGGAAGATTCAATACTAAACTTTTTTCTGTTTCTGTCATGTTTCTGGTCCTTCTCTTGGTTTTCCTCTTCCCCCTCCGGGTTCTCTTCTTTCTTTCAGGCGTTTCTCTAAAAAAGAGGATCCTTCTCCTGTGGATGTTGTTGGTCTTCGTGAAGGACTTGCAATCCATGTTGTCTGTTCTTCTTCCTCTTCATCTGGTTGTGCTGGATTACTCTCAGTTCCAGAGCTAGATGTTTCACTATTGTTGCCAGGCCTAGCTTTTGGTTTAGGTTTACCTACTGGTGCTCCATATTTTTCCATCCAGGTATACACTTCCCCGTTTAAGTAGTTGTATGTGTCCCTGCAGAACTTTCTCACTTTCTTGTTTTCCAATTCTTATTTATATTCTGAAAGGTTTTTGTTAATATCATCCAAAATTGTTTGAACTTCTTCTTGGTTTAAGGTTTTCACCAGTTCTTGTTCAATTTCCTCAATTTCCCCACGTAATGCCTTCAAGTTGTTTGCCAATTCTTGTATAGTAAGTAAAATCAAGTCAAGTGAGCATTTATTCAAAATTGCTTCCCATTTTTTTTACAAATTCCTTGATCTCTTTGCATAATGTGGGACGTAATTGCATCCGTAACCCATGTAGTATCCTCTGGTTTTTGTAATATCTGCCTAGGGTGATGGCATGAAGTTTCCGATTGATCTCTTTTCTACCAAACCAGAATACTGTTACATTCAGTGCATGCATTACATTAGAGAAAGCAAGCAAAATTGATCTCTTCATTAAGCCCTTTAGGGGTAAGGGTTCCAAAGCGGTCTATCCAAAATGATTCTCTTTGATCAAGTCTTTGCTGTAGATTCATGTGAGGTTCCTCTGTTTGAACTACCTCTAAAATGTGGAACCTTATCTGGGACAAATTGTGTTTTTTGTGATCCCAGTGCTGTGCCACTGCTGAAGTCTTACTATGTGTTTGGATACACGAGCGATGCTTGTTCCATCTGGTCTTCGCTGCTCTCGTTGACTGTCCTACATAGTATAACCCACATGGAAATTTGATGGAGTAGACAATATCTTTGGGATCTGGCATGACACAGAGGACATATATATGTATGCATACGTTCAGTAAAGATAAAGACAAAGATTGTGGCACACATAATGGCACTAATATACGCATTATACTTTTTTCCTCTTTTTTATGGAATGGAACTAATCTCATTGCTGGTATGTACATTTATTACTTACATTTGTTATATATGTATTATGTTAATTTATGTTGTAATTTAGCCCTGAAGATGGTGCTAGACACCGAAATGCATTGGCAAGAGCTGTGATTTTGAGTAGAGGGATTGGGAAAACGCCTAATGCATTGTGTGATAAAATCGCATTTTTTTGAGAGAAATAAATCAAATAATTCCACAGATTCTTCAAAAACCAATCAACTAATTTAACAAAGAATGGAATTGAGCTTCAAGTACTGAATTTAGCCTCATGATACGAGGCAAGCAGTGAGCGCTGGGTGCTACAGGGTGGTTTCCACTCTGTTTTTCAAATCATTACAGGTATTAAGGCCCGAGTGTCATTGGACCTTTTTTCGACCCAGTGAGCTCCATTTAAGCACAAACATATTTTGGAACAGTACGAAATTTGAGAACTACATGAAAATATAATACTCTTCGTGGTGCCCACCTATTCCGCATTCTGTCATTTCCATTTCCTACTTTCAGGTTTCCATATTTACTTAGTATTACTTACAATTTCTTTATGCCCTTCTTCACCCATTCACACTTTTTGTGTATGACAATAGTACATTTTCAGATACCCCCTTCTCTTCGTGTAATGTTGATCCTCTCCGCCCCCGTCCGCAAACAGGCGCTCAGTCCGTCCCTTTCTAAAGTCAATAGGGAGGGGGCTCTGAATGTTCTATGTTAAATGTATGGCAAGTACATACAGTATACTACATATCTCTCGAAATCACATGATTACAGTGCATATTCTGCTCACCAACTTCATTGCCACACTTTCATGCTTAAGTTCCACCTTCCGAAACCTGTACCTTTCCCTACAAAACACACTTCCATAAGGGGGCGTTAGGGTTCAGCTGCCCTCCCAAAAACCTGTACACTTCACTAAAAAAAACTTTCCACCACCCCTTTATGCTTCAAATTAAAACCGAAAAACCCCTGAAATTTGACAGTTATGGTATACTAAGCCCCCCAACCCTGCCACCAATATAAATTCCAAATAAACTATGACATGATTTATTGAACTTCTGTGTTTATAGGTATTGAGATGCACTGATTTGAGTTTTTGGGTGATATTGGTATAGATATGTTATTGACAATTTATCTACATTGTTCAATGTACACATGTTTTTAAATTGTATACTTTGTCCATGATGAAATCCATACTTCTGGGTTACACAAAACGTTCACTGCAATTTGAGCATTCCTAAAAACTTTTCAAATAATGCATTTGTTTAACTTTTTACTAAAAATATCTTCAAGTGATGTACCGTTTCTGTGTTCTAAAGATAACTAATGGTTAAAAATCAACAATCAGACAACTTTATGAAGTTGTAATCTTTGTGATCAAAGACGTTTACTCTAAATGGTCTAATTAGTATCCAATTTTTATTGAATGTGTTTTGTAAAAGGAGACTACAACTGAAGCAGTCGTGATGGAAGAGACACATGGACCACAGGTATACAAACAATAGTGATAATCATCATGTATCATCTATTGTACCTTTAATGCAACTTTGATTGTGTGTGAAGTGTTTTCCATACTGAAATTGCGTACTTGTTATTGTATGTATGTTTTGTGAAATGCTACAGTTGTGGGGTACATTTACCAACCCAGCGGAATTCCCCTCCATCACCAAGCTGCAATTTAGCAGTACCAGCAGAATGGCTGCGCCGGCTCCTTTGAGCCCATTGCCTCGCATCAAAACTGCTTTTTGCAGCTACAAAAATGATGGTTGCGCTGTCTTTGCCAAGCACATAGGGTGCAAGAGGGAACATGGAACACCCCAAGAATGACTGCCAGTGTTTTCCTTATGTGCACCAAAGAAAAGAATTGAAAAGCAGCGCTGTTTTGCTGCTAGCGCAAAATTTCCCATTGAAAAAGGAAATATTTTACATTTAAAGTGACTGCACTTGATGCTCTTTTTCATCTGTTCAACAGTGCACAGTTGGTTCCAGTGAGACCCAGCTACGCTCAGCCATAAGCAGGTTGTGCTCCAGCAAAAGAAAGCACTTCTCACTGAATGACAGGCTGTGTCAGGCAAGATCTGTGAAATAATAAAGAAACTTCACTTCAAGCCATACGCAAAACGCTTCAGTTTGCAACAACATATCACAACTAAATTCTTTATAAAAAGCCCTCTCTCTCTCTCCTAGCTCATGTCAGTTTCCAGGATCTTTATTTGGACAGATGCCTGTGCATTAGAAACACGACTGGGGATTTGGAAAGATTCAGAAAATGAATATGAGAAGGCCGCATTTGAAAGTGACATCCCTAGCAGAATTAACCCACATGTAAAATGTGCTTTTGACGAAGAAAATGCTGTTTAAAAGTGAAATGTTGAGTTAAGGTCCTTTCTTTGCATAGAATGTCAGGGGGGTTTTCTTGGTAAAAATATATATGAGATATTTAATTCCAACAGATTTGCTTTCTGGTTCAGAAAAAAAAGAAAAATGCATTTACTTTGCTGGAGCCACAGAACAGGTTTTTCCTGGCCTCGCGTCAAAGGACATTTTCTTTCTGGGAAAAGGATCTGCCTTCCCCCAAGGGGCCAGCCCCTTGGAAACTATGAATGTACCAGGAAGAAGAATGTAACACGCTCATCAGACTCTGTGGCAGTGCTTCAAGCTGATACAATAGATTCTGGGACACCTAGGTATGACTTGTGAAGCAGCACCTCCCCTCAACTTAAACTGAAGAGCTTCATAGGCAAATCCATGGCCCCACAGGAATAGTGCCTGACATTTGCGGGGGGGGGGGGTAGATGAATGCCCTTATTTGGAAGACAATGCTGGCCATTTGGGGGCAAAAGACTGTTCTGAATTAATAAACTTTGGACTTTTATTTCTGCAACCGGACAACACAGTAATGCAAAAGTTTAACAGTTTAAATCTGATTTTGGGGGCATTAAAACAAGACAGTGTAGCTTTCCCTACGATGTAGGGGATGCAAACAGCAGAAAAAGGTAAATCATGGGCAAAGTATCCATGGTGGAACATAAAAAATGCAAACGTCCTCTATGATGATATGTACACATGTATAAAGTTATAGAATTGTAGGTGAAATATTTCCCACCAAAATTGGTGAAAGATTATTAGAAGGATGAAACAATGTCACACAGACCTGGGAGTTGGAATGTTATGCTCTGTGTGGAATATGTCATTTGCCTATGTGATTTGCAAACGTGCCACAACTGTAACAATGTGTAATTTATGTCCTGACTGATTTTTGGCAAAAATGACTGTGGGATGGCTCTGTACCTCATAAAAACACAACCTATAAAACGGAGTCCCCTCCTTCGGTCCAATTTGCTTCTATGGAGGAGGTGACATACATGGGCTGACCTATCCCATTGTTAGAGGCATGTCCAACCAAAGCGGGCCACATTGTATAATCCTGTGATGTCACCCGCCTTATAAAAGGGGGAAGCTCACAGAGACAACACACTCCCCTGAATTTTCCAGCTCCTGCGTATCCTGATATTCCATATTCATCCTGCCAGATTCCAGATCCCACTTCCAAGCCCAGACATAGCTGACCCTATCCAGGCAGGACCACTGATCCAAAAAGAAACCCCACAGAAAATCCCAAAATCCCAAAAACTCAGGAAGAATGGGGGAAAAGCTGTGGTAACCTTTTTGAGAGTAACCTGTGACGAGACCGGCTTCTTGCCCCACTACCTGCATGCCAGCTGTACCCTCGCTATCCAGTGACCAGACAGGCCCAGCTGTTTCCTTCTGGGAGAGCCCCGCCGTGATGACCAGAGACCAGATATTGCCGGGTGTCCAGAAACCCAGTTGGCTGTCATAAATCCCAAACTCAAGTGCTGATGTGAGTATCACCCCATCCCATAGTAAAACATAGCATACCCCATCTTGATACCTTGTCTTCGTTCCACTCTCTAAGTAATCCCTCGAATACCCTGAAAACTTGTTTAAAACTGTCACAATTCTCTGTGTGTCCTGTCCTTGATTTCATAGTGTTAGCGCTATTCTTCCACTCATTTCCGTCATTTGTAAGTCCTTAGTAATATTTTGAGTAAATGAATTGATTCTCCCTAAAAAGAGGCACACAGCGTGAAGGGTTACAACTGCGGCGTAACTTTTCTATTCACGGGTGGCGTTTCTCCTTTCTAGCCACTAAATCTAGTTTAAGTGAAACTTGTCCTTTCCTTTTCAAACCTTTTTTCTCTGTTAACTGCTTTTATTTTTAAAACCGAATTTACTTTCCCTTTGAGAATCTCATCCTGTCATTAAGTTAGTCACTCTTTCACTTGCATAATATCTCTGTGATGTGCATCTGTCATCCAGCATAAAAACTGCATTCCAGTTCGTTCTATTTCACCCATTTTCAAACCGTTTTGACATTTAAACCTGTGAAAGTAAGAAAGTGCAAATTCTATGCTTGTGATTTGGCTGCACTGTATTGTCACATCAAAGTGGATTTACTGAACTGTATGCCCGTTGTTAATATCTAGCCTTGTAGTCTGGTAGTGTTCTTACATCTCTGATACTGTTATAACTCATATTTACCTCATTTATTCAACTGCACATGTAAAAAAATATTTACCAATTCTGAATGTTATTTATGCAATTGCAAAGGGTTTTGAATCTGATTTTGCCTTTCATTTCGTAGGGGAAGGGCAGATTTTAATTCTGTTTGCTGCCTAGTATCCCAGCTCCTTTCTATCCATCAAAATTCGATTTATAGGGGTTTCAGTGAGCATTGCAGGGGGAAATCTTAACTCGGGTGCTATCTACTTGAACAGTAAACTTGCACCCATTCATTTGTGCTTTGGATATGTTATAGTAGAAGGTTAAATTAATAACCGGGAGACGGGTTGGGTGCCAGCTCAATCCAAACTCTAGGAAATAAAGCAAAAGTATTCTAATTGAGTGGTGCATATTAGGCTGGGGGCAAGAGTCCTGGTCTGGTGTGTGACGCCCGATTAGAATCCTTAACAGATTGGGGTCTCGTGCCGGGATTTGAGACAAGTGTTGCCGCCCGTGGCAGCTTAACACAGAAGGCTAACCTTCAAGGTAGTGATACTTTGTGTGGCTAGGAAGCTGTGTTACGCTGTAGAAAGCACCTCCCCAAAACATAAACCCTAAGTACCAGGCCTGTGTATAAAACTAAAGCAAAATCAACCTCAAACTAGACAAAAAGCAACAGAATACAGTTTACCCTTATAGAAATAAATGAATAAAGAAAGAACACTTTCCAAAATGTCCACAGTAGAGATCAACATGACTAGACAGCACCTTCTGCACAAGTTATTTGTCAGGGGGAATGGGCAGAGCAAGATGAGGAAGACTGGCTGGAAGAGATGATGCAGCATGTCCCCGCCATGGACATGGATACTTGGCAGGACGGTGGCCTATTACATCAAGCTTTGAGCGAGTTGTACATGGCTCTGAAAATTAAAAAGGAGCAGATTAAAATTGTCAGAATCACAGCCTACATGTATCTCCATATGGGAGGATGAAGGCAAAACATGATGAAAACAGAACCTTTGCGCAAAATCAGTCCGGGCTCTTAAACCAAATCCGTACTGAATTAAAATTAGCTGAAGAAAAATTGCAAAAGAGCCAAGATTCTGGGGTTGGATTAGAAAATTACATTAAACAGCTAAAAGAGGACTTGGCCCTACAACAACAGAATAATTCAGACCAAGAGGCCCAATTAGATGCATTGAAAGAGGAGTGTCAGGAAAAGGTTGAATCTCTGGAAGAGAGTCAGCAAAAGCTGAATCAACAAATAAAATATAACCGAGTCTGCGGCGAGCAAATAGTCACTTTACAGAATCAGATAAAAAAAATTGGAAGAGGAAAGTAATACATTAATTATGAAAGAACTCCACTCCCAAGCAGAATTTGATCAAGAACGCCAGAGATTAATTGCTATCAAGCAACAAAGAGTTGACCTGGCTGAACAGAGGGGCACCCTGCATCAGGAAAAAGATGCCCTATGTCAGTGAGTGAGCAGCCTAAAAATAGATCTATAGGAAAGAGAGTAAGGCTTCCAGAAACTAAATGAATTGAAAAATGAATATCACACATTAATGGAGCACACCATACGAGTAGAATGCTGCTCTGGAAGAGAACACCCAAACTAAAAATGTGCAAACTCAGGATGTAAATCTCCTGCAACAAAAATTGTCTCAGTGTTCCCAAACCATAGAGGCAGCACAAAAAGAAAATGAGGTCCTCTGTGAGGAGAACAATGGACTCCACAAGCAGGTGGCAGCTCAAGAGCATGTCATAGAGGCCAGTCAAGCCCTGATAACTGAGCAAATGGCTCAGACATTTGCCTACTATCAAGAGGTAGGGGCTCAGAAGGCGAAACTAGGGAGGTTGGAGAAAGAGTATGCCAGGCTAAATCCAAACTTGAGGGACCCTGAACAAGAAGAAAGGGACAGGGAAACCCCTGATCACAGTGTGATGCCCTCTGTACTAAGGGCCTCAAACCCATTTAACAAATTGTACACAAAAGGCACTGCTGACTTCACGTCCGCCAGTTCACAAGAACTGGGTGTCATGGCTGGCCAGACTTAAGTAGGCCTAGCATATTTGAACAGGTAGGCCACCGCCCATCAGAGATTGATAATGGGCGTCCATGTACAGATAGCAAAATATTAGGGCTGAAATATCTGATCAGGAAGACTCCTATGAGGAGAAACTCAGGCGATTAGACCTGCAGAAGCAAAGGGACTATTTGGTTCGATTTGTAGAAAAACAGCAAGAAATGAGGCCCCAAAAGAGCAATCTGAAACCTCCACCCAATCAGGACGGGGGGAGATCTTCCCCCAACCCTGGAAGCAGGGAGGACTCAGAAGACTACTCTCCTGTGTGCCACAGGGGAGAAGAAACTAGGCCCCTCACAAGCTCACAGAATCAGGTAGCGCCTAGAAGATCATGAGGGGACCTCAAACAGTAGGTGCTATGAGTCTGAGGGTGAGTGGACTCAGGTGACGCGGCAAAAGAAGGCAAATAAACTAAAGAGAGCTCTGGTGAAAGACCCCATTAGGCAGATCAAGGCCATTAGGTTTTTCCTAACACTGTATCATAAAAACACAAAATATATTGTCTGGGAGCATCTGGAACAAATGATTGACACTTCTCACATCAAAGATAGCCAGAACTGCATAGATTATGCTAAATGGACATTCTCTCCGGCATATTCCAGCTTATTTGCTGGACTGGAAGATCAAAACCATTCAAGATGATCCACCTATAAGGTGGCCATCTTGAAACACTTTTCCGCCCACAGAAACCCCCAGGAGACTTGCAAAGCGGCCTACAATTGCATAAGGTGAAGCACCCGGTCATAGTCACGACTATGACCGGGTGCTTCACCTTATGTCACCCAATTTTTATTTCCAAATCCGCAGTCCCCTCGACAGGAATTTCATTCCCGTCGAAGATCTAGAGTTGTCCAGGTCGAGGGGTTAGAGGGATTTGGTATCTCTCCCCCTTCATGAATTTAGCTGCTGAAAGGCCCTTTTTGACAGAAGAGTTGCTTGGGATTCAGTGTCCACCATTGCTGAAAATGCACATTCCCCTTGAACTCGAACAGGGGCATAGAATCTCCCCTCCTTCTCCTCAAGCGAGCAAAGGTAATGGGCATTTTGGGCAAGCTGGGTGGTTAATTTCTTAATTGTGGACTCTGACACGGCAGAGTTTTGAAAACATTTCTGTGCCGGAGTCTGGGAATCGGTAATAAAAATGTGGCCTACTGAAATAGATGGGATTTTGGAATACGCTGTTTCCCTTACCTCTGTGCTGCCCCCTCTTACCTGGTGGCAGTCACTAGAACCAATATGTGGGGAGGATCCCTACATTACAATTTTTTTCTCAGGATTACACTTCTGAGGTTCAGGGATGGGTGACCCTGAATCAGTCCCCATACCCACCCAGTCTTCATTCAGATCTCTTGGGACCCATTTTTCCTTTGGGAGGAATTCCCCCATCCCTGAAGGAGAAGGTTTTTTTCCCAGAATCCTCTAAGGATTCTTCCCCTTCAAACTGGAGGACACTAACTTCCTCCACAAAATGGGCCTTTCTGGTGTCTTTATTTCTCCTACCCACCCTCTATTCACTGGGTGGCAGATTTTCAAAGGCAGGAGATTTTAGTTCTGGTTCTGGGGTGTCCAGGGGCTTTTCACGGGTGAGGAAGGAAGCTTCCTCTAGGGCTTTACACCCCCCTTCCTCCCGTGCCTCCTCCTCTGGAACTCTGGAACCAGTGAGTTGTCGGGGTTCTCTCCCCATCATTGTTCTGGGGTGCAAGACCCTTGGTTTGAGGGGTTCTGAGCCGCCATGTTCACCTGAGGGTTTTGCTGAGCCCTCAACATGCAACTCAGATCCTGAATGGGGTTCTGGACCTGGCGCTCCAGTTGGGACACCCGTTACGGCTGGTACGGGGGTCGCTGTTCATACCTAGGTGGTTCTCAGGAAGGGTAACTATCCCTTCTCCCGGCATACCCTAAGTATTGGGGATTCTGGTAACCCTCCAACCTTGGCCTCCCCTCTGCCGGATTGGGTAGTCTGGACTGGAAGAAAGGAGGGTTCTCCTGCAGGCTGGGATTGGGTAGATACCGGGGAAAGAAACTTAACCCTGGATTTGGGGGATTACTGCCCTCTTGAGGGAAGTTAGGAGGGAGGTTTCCTGGGGCAGTACTTACCTGATTGGATTTCCCGCTTGGGTTGGGGCAGTCCATACATACCCCAAGATAGGCCGGTTGCCCTTGTATCTGGGACTTATGTAATCAGGAGAGTTAGGGGTCCCATTGGTGGGATTACCTCCCTGACTGCCACCGTGCCCATCAGTAGGGAGGACCAATACAAGCTGGCCTTTAGCTTCGGGGGACAGCAATACAGCTGGACCCGGACTCCCTTTGGATACATAAACTCTGGCAACAAATTCAACATCTTCTTAAAGAAGGCCATGCCCGACTTGGGTGAAAGGGGTGACCTGGCCTATGTGGATGATGTCTTGATAAAAAGGTCAATTGTGGAGGAACACATAGCGGAAATCTGTTATGTTCTGACCCAGTTGAGGGTTGCCGGAGCAAAACTGTCCTTCCAGAAAGCACAGTGGTGCAGGACCTGTGTCAACTGCTTGGGACATTAAATAACTCCCGAGGGTCTCTGTCCTCAGGAGAAGAAAGTGGAAGCACTATTAAAACTAAAAGACCCCACAACTCTGCGTGAGCTAAGAAGCCTCCTTGGACTGACTAATTACAGTTGGAAGTTCATTGAAGAGTACGCAGAGGTCACAAGACCCTTGATCCATCTGTTGAAGGGGGTTCAAGTGGG
This sequence comes from Ambystoma mexicanum, assembly GCF_040938575.1. Lineage (NCBI taxonomy): Eukaryota > Metazoa > Chordata > Amphibia > Caudata > Ambystomatidae > Ambystoma > Ambystoma mexicanum. The sequence continues at coordinate 1,140,987,399 of NC_090921.1, read as the reverse complement.
AGTGGGGTCCGGAACAAGTGAGGCAGTAAAGCAACTCAAAAGATGTCTCTCACAAGCGCTTTGTCTAGCTTACCCTGTCAAAAACAAGGAGTTCTTCCTGGAGACAGGGTTCTCGAATACATGCTTGACAGCAATATTATTTCAAAAGCATATCCAGGCCAATAAAGTCATCTCCTCTGCAAGCAAGAATGTATCCTCTGTGGAGGAAAAAATTCAACGATTGTGAGAAGGCACTCCTGGCAACAGTGTGGGCATTGAAAAACTACTGCCCGTTCATCCAGGGGGAACATATCATAGTGGAGACTCCAAACCATCCTTTGCAATACCTCCAAAGTGACAGAATCTGGGCAGGAAATGTGAGTAATTCCAGAATTACTTCCTGGATACTGTCCATGCAAGGCTTTTCTGTGGAGGTCAGATATGGCCAAAACAAGAAGAGTCCCCTCGCGTCTGATTGACTTGCATGATTGTGCCAGAGAAAACTGTCTCGAGGACGAAAGTATGAAAACCTAGGACAACATGGAGGCGTACATGAATTCCCCGCACAAAGTCTATGAAGAAGACAAGTGCCATGGAACTCCCCAAGAATGGCTGCCAGTGCTTTTCTTATGTGCACCAAAGAAAAGAATTGAAAAGCAGCGCTGCTTTGCTGCTAGTGCAAAATGTCCCATTGAAAAAGGAAATATTTTTTTAAATTTTATTTTAATTATTATTTTTTTTATTTATAGAGCTCACGGTCGCCCAAGGGCATCATGGCGCTAGAGAGGAAGACTGCTTGCAGAAAGGGAGAACCAATGAGAATAGAGGGCTGAAATAAGATGGTCTTAAGAGCTCTTCTAAAACCAGGATGGTTGGAAGTACTTCTGAGTGACAGTGGAAGATTATTCCAGAGTTTGGCAGCTGCAATGGAAAAAGCCCTGCCACCAACCCTTTCACGGTTAAACCTTGGAACAATAAGTAGGTTAGTGGTGGAGGAGCGGAAGTCACGTTCCGGGATATAGTGAGAGAATTTGGATTGCAGAAACTCAGCTCCTTGGCCGTAGACTGCACGGTGGACAATACACAGCTACTTAAAATTGACACGCTGGGCCACCGGAAGCCAATGGAGTCGATGGAGCATTGGCAAAATGTGAGCGCCGTAAGGAGAGCCAGTGGCTAACCTGGTGCCAGGTTCTGCATGCGTTGAAGCCGCTGTGTAAGGCCGATCGGTTGCGACAGGTATAGAGAGTTGCAGTAATCCAACCACAAAAGGACTAACGCAGCCACCACAGGGGGACGGATGGCTTCCGGTATCATGAGTAAGACCCTCTTGAGGACCCTGATCTGATGGTGGGCAGACTAGCACACAGCAGTAACCTGGTTGAACATAGAGAGGGAGGCAGAGAGAATGACCCCCAGATTTTTCACTTTGCTAACTGGGCTGGGAAGAGGGCCTAGAGTGGTGGGCCTGAAAGCCGAGGTCCACAGTGAGGGGTCCGAAGGACAACCTACCACCATTACCTCCGTCTTATTGCTGTCAAGTTTAAGCCAATTCTTGTCCATCCAGTCACCAACCGCCCTCAGACAGTCCTGAAGGCATGATGAGACCTCAGCCTGATCTTGATCTAGACGGATCAGGATTTGAGTGTCCTCAGCATAAGAATAACAGTTGAGTCCGTTGGAACGGAAAAGGCAGACCAATGCCCAGATACAGATATTGAACAGGATCGGGGAGAGTGAAGATCCCTGTGGGACACCACAAGTGAGGGGGCAGGAAGAAGAAAGAAAAGGGGGCATGGCAAGCGTCTGTTTACGATCTGAGAGACAGGAGGTAAACCACGCAAGGACTGGGCCAGATATCCAAATCTGCGCCAGGCGTGAAAGCAGAATGGGGTGATCAACCGTGTCAAACGCGTCTGACAGATCCAACAGAATCAAAGCACCGACTCCACCCGCATCAACTAATCTGGACATGTCGTCTTGTACAGAGACAAGCACACTTTCCGTACCCCTCCCTGGCCTAAAACCAGCCTGAGCAGGGTTGAAGATTTTAGAAGATTCTAGAAAAGAAGATAAAAGGGGGGTGATAAGAGATTCCAAGAGTCTGGAAAGGAACGGAAGCAGAGAGATAAGACGAAAATTGGTGGGGATTATGGGATCAAGTGAGGGCTTCTTGAGAAGGGGGATGTCCCTCGCAGATTTCAGCTCTGAAGGAACCAGTCCTGACTGGCAAGAATTATTTATGGCCGCAGTAATATCTGCTAATATGTCAGGGGCGATCTTCTTCATAATGGTAGCGGGAATGGCATCCTCGGAAGAGGATGATTTGATTTTTAAGATAGCCGCTAGAACCTCTGCCTCAGTAAACAGTGGGAATGTGGACCAATTTGCAGAGGGGTCAACAGGGGGAACAGGCAAAGACACAATGGCATCTGTGGTCATTATCGCAGGAGATTTGGCGATATTGAAATGAATTGTTTCAATTTTAGTAATAAAAAAGAGGCAAGGTCATCGCACAACTTTTGTGAGGGCTTGACCTTGGAAGTAAGGGCCTCAGAAGAGGCTAATGAGTGTACAATAGAGAACAAGGTTTTGGGCTGACACAAGGCATTTTCGATTTTCTGGGAGAAAAAAGTAGCTTTAGCCATTTTAATGTTGGCCAAATAGGTAGAGAGACCAAGTTTGTATGATTCTCCGAGCGCAGGATTGTAACTTTTTCGCCATTTGCACTCCAATTGTCTAAGTTGCAGGCAAGCAGATTTAAGCGGATCCATAAACCAAGGTTGGGGAGGTAATCTGCGACCTTGGGTCAATTTAAGTGGGGCGCAAAAATCTGCGGCGGCCACAAGAGTTTGAGAAAGTGATTTTAAAGATAGTGGCCTCAAAGAGGCACAGTTGGTGACTATATGGGCACTAAGTGCCTTAGTATCGACCGAGCGCCAAGAACCTAGTAAGGTTTTGGGGGGGAGAAGTTTGCAAGGTAGATCAGCTACTAGAAGTGCGCAAGATACCAGATGGTGGTCAGACCATAACACTGCTTCTATAGGGCCAGGACATAACAGGGAGTCCTTGGCAAATACTAAGTCAAGCGTATTCCCATGAGAATGAGTCGGGCTTGGATCAGTTGATGCAGATCAGAAAGACTGTCAAAGAAGAAATTCATCTCAGCAGATCTGGGCAGGTTAAAATGCAGGTTAAAATCACCTAAAATCACTAGGTTGGTATATTCTAAGTTCAGGTCAGCTATGAGATCAGCTAGACCTTTCCCAACAGACCCTATAGTCCCGGGAGGGCGGTATGTGAGCAGGAAGTGAATAGTACAAGTAGGCGCAATGGCGCATCGAAAAAATAGGACTTCCATATTAAGTGTGTGGGGGCATGACAGCTGGGTGACCGAAAACTTGTCCCTGAAAACAACCGTAACCCCTCCCCCACGTTTGGGGGGTGGGCGGTCATTGTGAATAATAAGGTAAGCGGGGGGAATAGCTTGGGCCAGAGCTGGTGCCGAGCTTGGTGTTAGCCAGGTTTCTGTCAGGCACAGGAAATCCAGTTGCCTACTGGATAGCAGGTCCCAGATTTCACCTGTGTGAGCCGGAAGAGACCTGGTATTCAATAGGAGCAGGGTGGGGGTATCTATAGTGGGCTCTATGCTGTTTATAGTGGTGGCAGGGAGGGGAGTCATGGTGGGCATATGGTGACTCCAGCCCGCTGGCCAGATGGTGTCTAAGGGGGCAAGGGAGAACAGGAAACTTCTATCAAACAGTCCCTCCCTTCCCCTCCCGGCACAGACAGGCACAGATGGGCTTGCCTTAAGCGCGCTTTCGGCATGCTGGCGGCACGCCCCCTGCGCGGGCGATCGATCCTGTACATATGTGCAAGGATCGGGCTGAAAGCACGGCAGGGGGCTGGACCAAAGGGCGTAGAGAGAGGACTGCGAGTTGGTCCTAGCCCAATGAGCCCACCCCTGAGCTGCCGAAGTTGAATTGCCAAATGGCTACGTTTCACTTTTACATTTAAAGTGATCGCGCTTGATGTTCTTTTTCATCTGTTCAATAGTACATAGTTGATTCCAGTGAGACCCAGCTATGCTCTGCCATAAGCAGGTTGTGCTCCAGCAAAAGAAAGCATTTCTCACTGAATGACAGGCTGTGTCAGGCTAGAACTGTGAAATAACAAAGAAACTTCACTTCAAGCCGTACGCAAAATGCTTTACTTTGCAACAAAACATCACAATTAAATTCTTTATAAAAAAGCCCTCTTCTGTCTCCTAGCTCATGTCAGTTTCAAGGGATCTTTATTTGGACAGATGCCTGTGTATTAGAAACATGACTGGGGCTTTGGAAAGATTCAGAAAATGAATGTGAGAAGGCCGCATTTGAAAGTGACATCCCAGCAGAATTAACCCATGTGTAAAATGTGCTTTTGACAAAAAAAGAAAATGCTGTTTAAAAGTGAAATGTTGAGTGAAGGCCCTGTTTTGCACAGAATTTGAGGGGAGTTGTGTTGGTAAACATATATGGGATATTTAATTCCAGCAGATTTGTTTTCTGGTTCAGACATTTTTTTTTAATTTTTTTTTTTTTTAAATGCATTTACTCTGCTGATGCCACAGAACAGGTTTTTCCTGGCCTGGCTTCAGAGGACATTTGCTTTCTGGGAACAGGATCTGCCTTACCCCAAGGGGGCCAGCCCCTTGGAAACTATGAATGAACCAAGAGGAAGAATGTAACATGCTCAGCAGACTCTGTGGCAGTGCTTCAAGCTGATACAATAGATTCTGGGACACCTAGGTGTGACTTTTGAAGCAGCACCTCCCCTCAACTTAAACTGAGGAGCTTCAAAGGCAATCCATGGCCCCACAGGAATAGTGCCGAAATTTGCTGGGGGGGTTGGAAGAATGCCCTCATTTGGAAGACAATGCTGGCCAAAGACTGTTCTGAATTAATGAACTTTGGACTTTTGTTTCTGAAACTGGACAACACAGTAATGCGAAAGTTTAACAGTTTAAATATGATTTTGAGGGCGTTAAAACAAGACATTGTAGCTTTCCCTAGGATGTAGAGGACGCAAACAGCAGAAAAAGGTAAATCATGGGAAAAGTATCCATGGTGGAACGTTAAAAATTAATGCAAACGTGCTTTATGGTAATATGTCCACATGTATAAAGTTATAGAATTGTAGGTGAAATATTTCCCACCAAAAATGGCGAAAGATTATTAGAAGGATGAAACAATGTCGTACAGAGCTGGGAGCTGGAATGTTATGCTCTGTGTGGAATATGTCATTTGCCTATGTGATTTGCAAAAGTGACACAACTGTACAAATTTGTGATTTATGTCCTGACTGATTTTTGGCAAAAATGACTGTTGGATGGCTCTCTATCTCATAAAAACACACCCCAAACACAGTCCCCTCCTTCAGTTCAATCTGCTTCTAGGGAGGAGGCGACATAGATAGGCTGACCTATCCCGTTGTTAGAGGCATGTCCAACCAAAGCCGGCACCATTGTATAATCCTGTGATGTCACCCACCTTATAAAAGGGGGAAGCTCACAGAGACAACACACTCTTCTGAAATTTCCAGCTCCTGCCTATCCTGATATTCCATATTCATCCTGCCAGATTCCAGATCCCGCTGCCAGGCCAGAGCATAGCTGACCCTATCCCGGCAGGACCACTGATCCAAAAAGAAACCCCACTGAATACCCCAATAACTCAGGGAGAAAGGGGGAAAAGCTGTGGTACCCTTTTTGAGAGTAACCTGTGGCCAGACCGGCTTCTTGCCCCACTACCTGCATGCCAGCTGTACCCTTGCTATCCTGTGTCCAGGCAGGCCCAGCTGTTTCCTTCTAGGAGAGCCCCGCCGCGGTGACCAGTGACCAGATATTGCCGGGTGTCCAGAAACCTGGATGGCTGTCCTAATTCCCAAACTCAAGTGCTAATGAGAGTATCACCCCATCCCATAGCAACACATAGCATACCCCATCTTGATACCTTGTCTTCGTTCCACTCTCTAAGTAATCCCTTCAATACGCTGATAACTTGTTTAAAACTGTCACAATTCTCTGTGCATCCTGTCCTTGATTTCCTAGTGTTAGCGCTATTCTTCCACTCATTTCCGTCATTTGTAAGTACTCCCGAAACAGAGGCATACTGCATGAAGGGTTACAACTGCAGCGTAACTTTTCTATTCACGGGTGGCATTTCTCTTTTCTAGCCACTAAATCTTGTTTAAGTGAAACTTGTCCTTTCCTTTCCAAACCTTTTTTCTCTGTTAACTGCTTTTATTTTTAAAACCAAATTTACTTTCCCCTTTAGAATCTCATCCTGTCATTAAGTTATTGTCACTCTTTCACTTGCATATTATCCCTGTGATGTGCATCTGTCATTCAGCACAAAAACCGCATTCCAATTCTGTCTATTTCACCTGTTTTTCAAACTGTTTTGACATTTGAACCAGTGAAAGTAAGAAAGTGCAAATTCTATGCGTGTGAATTGGCTGCACTGTATTGTCACTTCAAAGTAGACTTTCTGAACTGTATGCCCGTTGGTGATAACTTGCCTTGTTCTTACATCTCTGATACTGTTTTAACTCATATTTACCTAATTTATTCAACTGCACATGTAAATTATTTATTTACCAATTCTGAGTATTATTTATGCAATTGCAAAAGGTTTTGAATCCGATTTTGCCTCTCATTTCGTGGGCGAAGGTCGGATTTTAATTCTGTTTTCTGCCTAGTATCCCCGACTCCTCGATTAATAGGGGTTTGAGGGAGCATTGCAGGGGGAAATTATAACTCGGGGGCTATCTACCCGAACACTAAAATTGCTCCCATTCATTTGTGCTTTGGATATGTTATAGTAGAAGGTTAAATTAAGTGTATTCTCTCATTGTACAGTGTAATTATCACCCCATTGGTGAATGCTGCCCAATATTACATTTGTGTGATTTTCTTTGAATTTTAAATAAATCATATTGTATTACCACCCACGGGCCTGGTTCATGGTCCATTGTGACCCGGGGTGTCAGACGGGTTGCGTGCCAGCTCAATCCGAATTCTAGGAAATAAAGAAAAAGTATTTTAATTGTGCGCTACCTCCTACGCTAAGGGCAAGAGTCCTAGTCTGGTGTGTGATGCCCGATTGGAATCCTTAACATAGTATTATGGCTGTTTACAACTTTTTATGAAATCTATGTTACAGTTGAGTGATGAAATGGGTGTCTCAAGATTGACTGTATCAAAGCACACTCAGAAAAATAGTGTAAATACCATCCTCGCTTTTCACTTTTTTTCAAAAGTGGTTGTTTACAAATTATTAATTTGCTGTTATATTGTCAGATTGATATTCATATGTTGAAGAAGAAAAGAAGGAACACTCAGACCACGCCACTAACACATGGTGTTGCTTGCAAATCCAATGTCAATTGGGAGCAACTAAAGTTTGAAGTTGAGAATGCTTGTCCGAAGGTTCAGTGTCGGAATGCTGATGTCCAGTAGCCAAAATTTGAATTGAATCACAAGCAAACCATGGAAAGTAAGGATGGATCATTGTTACATCACACACCATCCACAAGAAATGACACACAACAATGAAGATGCTTCATCATTACTTTTAGATACTCTGACATAATCTGCACCCTCAAAACTATTTAAATCAAAGAAAGACAATGTTTACCCAGTCCATTCTGAACATCACAAAATATCACAGATTGAAATAACTGAAGTATGTTCGGTACTGATCAATGACTATGTTCATGTCCCGGACTTCACTCTTCCAATTGTGGAGGACCTATCCACCACCATAGAATCGTAAACCACTGTACTGCAGTATAAATGGCTATTACGGGAGCCAAAATACCTTGTATTTGACAGCTGCCTGCTACAGCTTATACAAATCATAAAATGTGACCATTGGATAAGTAGGATGATTTGTGTTGAGTCATTGGTGAAGTTTACTCGAGTATTGAGAGGCACCAACCTGAAGATAAAGGGTAGCTGTGTCCACCAACACAACACATTCTTGGAGATGTGCCTGCTAGAAATGTACTTTGTGCTTCTGCTCTGTTTTTCAGTTGATCAACGTTCAGTAAGATTTCTAGTTTCTGTAAATTTGTAGGACTTGAGTTCCTTGTGAAAACCAATTACTACAAATATCACAGAAAGTACTTGTTACCTGCTAGTAATCAGGACTGGAAACTTGAACAGATATTCATAGACAATGCTCTGGCAGGCAAAAAGGTCATGCTTGCTGATGATGGACAGTGCGACAGTCCTGGACTTTCAGCCAAACACTGCACTTACCACTTCCAGGACATGGACACCCAGAAAATGGTGGGCTCTGTCGTGGTGCACGTTTCTGAATGTTCTTCTTCTTTTGCCATGGAGAAATATGGTTTCATTAAATCCATTGAACATCTGGAATCAAGATGAATGCAGAGAGAACTGATAAGGCACGTCAGAATAGCAAAGGCCATACAAGAGAAGTTCCTGCACATAAAACAACAATTTGATGTATGGTAGATTGCAAAATCAATATCCAAAAAAATAACAGCTGCTGGTAAAAAGAAAGGTTCAGAAGAAATTTTAAAATGGTCACAGTCTATCAGCAACCATCTTTGGTGGAGTTCAAAAACTTGAGGGTTTCGTAGATGTTCTTGTTGAAAGGTGGCATTCAGTGCTTCACCATTGTTCAAACGTGCACTCATTGGAGGAAAACCAACATTTTCATGAGTATCTACATGGACCTTTGAGTGGGGAACACGAACGTAAGAAAAAGTCGTAGGTGCAAAGCTCCCCTCCTCACATAGCCCTTGAAAACATTGTATCCGACAAAATGCTTAATAAAGATTTGACAGAATTTTGCCATACTGCTGATTTGGAGGTTTTCCATAATATGTGCCTAAAGTACAGGCCTAAAAGTTTGCATTCCAGCATAGATGGTATGGAGGATAGAACCAGGCTGTCTGTACTTGCACACAATGAGAACATTGGTAGGTAACAGATAAAAACTGCAGGCACTTTCGGTATGCTTCGTTAAACCATGGCGTTTACAAAAAGAACAAAACAATGGGTGGCAAAGCCAATATTACAGCAGATGTAATTTGACTTTCTGAAAGATCTGATGTTGACACTGCTGGCCAGGCAAACGCACAGAATAGCACCAGAATATGTTTCCAGGGCCCAGTCTATGCCACAGAACATTGTTAATGTGTTTCGTCCTCCGAAAGTTGAACTTGTTGAAATGCTGACTTCAAGATTCATATGAAGTGTTGTGGTATTTACAATTTCATCCAAAGCACATTTCCATTATTTACTTTGTCTAAAAAAGGTATTGATTAAAAAAAAAATGTGTAAAAAAGTTGACTTGAAATATTTTGATATTTTTCTAAATCTTAGATATATTTACTACTTTTATTAAATGTAACTCGATATTTATTAGTAAATGTGTTTTATCTGACCTTTTCATTATTTATTTGCCTTAGTATCAATTGATATTTTAACAATAAATGAGAATGTCCCCAAATTTATGTCTATTACTTTCTTTTACAAAATCATTGAAAAGTATTTTTATTATTTCAATTGTATAAACATCTGGTTAGTTTATTTGATTACATTTTTAATAGGTTATTTAAAGTTGTTGAACTGTAGAAGAAACACATAGATAGAAAGGACAGCACGACCAACATTGAATCATGATAGTCAGACAGGTGACAGATGCAACTACAAAATTTGGGGGGAATTTGTGAATAGCAGTTACAACAGGAAAATAACATTATTTTACCTATATTTCAATATATAAACATAAATAATTAAACTGTACACCTCATGCCCAAGGGTTAACTCATAGTAGTATTAAATGGGGGCTATTACAATATTGTTGAAGATGGTGATTGTGCAATGGGATAAGATGGAAAATCCTACCTCCCTAACAAATATACTCAATATGATACCATAAGCCATGATCATATTAGGATTTATGTTGCACACAGGACTTGGACTGACAGGAAAAGAAGAATTAGTTGGAGGTTAATAGTACTTTTGCATCATGGGTCTGTCCTTGTACAACACAGAGCAAATAGTATGACAATATATGAATTTTATCATGCAACAAACAGGCATTTTATTTTAAAGTATGAAGCAGATTACTTCTCAGTGGCATCACAAAGGTCTGGAGGCAATGATTTGTTACAGACTGTTTCACAATTCTTCAATTTGTCTATGATAAAAAAGCATGGTCATTTTTATATATAGTGATCTCGATTCATATGTGTTTGTCTCTATATATACACCCACCTATTTTTCTCCATCAATACCCATGCATCTGTATATCGCGCTGTATCCATCCCTGTATGTCTGCCCTTGTCGATCAGTGTTTAGTTTCTGTAGGATCCATGGATCCTCTTCAGCCAGTATCTCGGGACATTATATATGTCTCTTGTGACGTCAATAGCTTCTTTCTTTGCTCTTTTTCATATTCCTTCATGGAGTTGCTCCCTTAGGTTGTCATCGCTTTGGGGAAACATTTGGTACAGTTTTCTCAATGGGTATCGTCTTTCAAACACACGCTGCGGTATTGGCACAACTGCTGGTGTCAAACACAACACGAGCTCAGGTCTCCAACATATGGGAGGTACGGGGGCAGAATTTCCTGCAGAGGCATGCAGCTGCTCCTCTACATTCCCCCCTCTGGTCAAGACCTCGACCACCTCCCCAATCGTTTCCACATCCTAGTATGTTCTCTTGAAGAAGTGTTTCTTTGGTGTCCATATCTTCATGACCCCCTCAGGGTGCCTTCTGATTTGACATGTTCATCTACACTCCAGGTCATGTAGTTACATTGTCCGTTCAGGGTACAATAGACGCATCGTACCACATACTTCTTATGATTCTTTGGATACAGGAACTTCGTGCCCTCAGGTGCTATGATGCTGGCCTCTACATATTTCCTAACAGCGTCATCATTCAGCTCCTTGGCGTTTGGTTCAGGTTTGACATTGATCATGATCTTCATCCCTACCAACTTCTTTGCTGTTTTCTTGCATTGGGCAATCACCATCCTGACTACACAGAATCCAAACATTACTCCAAGAACCTTAGATATAACCACTGTGGAATCCATTAGAACAAAGAGGTTAACCAGCTGCCATCGTTTATGTCATCTGTGGTTCTAGGTCAAAGGATTGACAGTAAAAGGGCCGAGAGGTCAAAGGATCGACACCAAAGGGTCGACAGGTCAAATGATCGATTTTTTTATTTTTTATTTCACATTTTTTTATTTTAGGAGGGGTACCCCTCCAACCCCACTTTTTTTCCCTAAACGAAACCCCCCCAAAAAATATATAATTAAAAAAAAATGTGATCCTTTGACCTGTCGACCCTTTGGTGTCGATCCTTTGACCCGTCGACCCTTTGGATTCGATCCTTTGACTAGACACCGTCATCTGTCTCGTCTTCCATCTTGGCATGCAGGTCTGTCAACAACGTTATGGCCTCTGTCAAGGTTCCATTCTGGTCATCGTGAGAAGGTATGACTGTGCAACATGATGGCCCGATTTTGGCGCAAAAACTCCTCGTTCCATCACTGTGATCATATCAAGGACATATCTATTCTGGAGGGTCATCAGTCGGATGCCGTTGAATCACTTTATTGTAGCATTGATTGTCTGCAAAAACTCCCATCTGGTGATTTGCAACCATTTGGCGTTTGCTACTGTCTGAATTATCATAGCAGTCTTACTGAACAACTTGTGCTCATCAGGAATGGTTTCATACGCTGTTATCGATTTAGCTGAGAAATAATGTTCTCTTTTCATCCGTATGAGTTCAAGTGATCTGCTTTTTCTCAATTGGTCATCCACATTTTGAAACTCACCAATGTTTAGGTCACTCTGAGGAATCACTAATACTGGAACATGGATGAGCACCAGGAAACATAGTCTGCCCCAATCCTTGGGCAACTTCATATAGGCTCTAGATCCACATGCCCAATATCCATCCATAAGGACGGCTGTCCCTTCTCCCATTCTGGGGACATCAATTGTGGTCTTGCATTCTTTGTTATAACCCACATTGTTCTTTCCATGTCTTCAGAAGCATAATGTCGCATTAACCAATGGGATTACAACTACTGGGCCTGATTTGTCTTCTACCCATATCAATAGTTTGGAGTGCTTATCCCATGACACTTGGAAATTCTTCTTCTTGTATTGCTTTTGGATCAGCAACGATGGGAAGGTCTCATCTTTGTAGATCTTCATGTCGTTTAGGGGCAGCTAAGCTCTTCTTCCTTGAATCTTAACAGCTCAAGGGGGACACTTCTTCAACACAGAGTGGGCCATTAAAGCGAGGATCATGCCACTTCCTGATGAAATTGTTGAGCAGGCCTAGGTCCCCAACATATAACTTAGGAGGTGGTAATAGTTCACTTGGATTGGTCACCGAATTATCTTCTTCCATATTCGTAGACCGTCCCCCCTGACGCTTGACTTGATCTGAAATGAAAGAAATACTGGTAGTCATACATGCCAAATAATCATGCATCTCATCACCTAATGTTTTGGCTACACTCTGGGCATCACTTCTAATTCTAGTCAGAGGTGTAAGAGGCATTCTCATTTGACACCCTGTAACTAGCTCATGCAGGGTGAGGTGGTGGTCCCATCCTGGCTGATTCTGAAGGGCATATAAGGCCTGGGGTAGGCAATACAACCATCCCTTTTTCAAAGTCAATTTAATCTTGGCAATCCTTTTTGTAAGGCGGCCATTGAGTCTCTGACATATTCCATTCACTTGCAGGTGATTCGCAGAAGAGAACTTGTGCTTTATACTTAATAAGAGCCCTATTTGTTCGAAAAGCTCATTTACCAAATGTGGTCCATTATCAGATCTTAATACTTCACACACACCCCACCTCTGGAATACTACACGCACTAAAGAATTTGCTGCACAGGTGGCATCAGGGTGTGTACATGGACCCACCTCTATCCACCTAGAAAAGGGACACATCACCACCAATGGATACCTATATCCATTACATGTTCATTCGGTTACATTGACATGTTGCCCATGCGCCCACGCTTTACCGAGAAAGAAGACAAAGGACCCCTTTCTCGGTGTTCCAATGTGATTTTTTGGTTTAGATCTTTTCTGATTTTTTCAAAAGTAATGCGCATTTGACGGTGCCCTTTGTGATTACACGTGTTTTGATGGTATCCCCGTCTTTCTCAAATCAGGGCCAATGGTGCTTGTTTGAATATATAGTCTTTAGGTCTTTGGTATCAAATCACGGGTTAAATCCCAGCCTCCATTACTCGGTCTCGTGCGGAAGTGTCCTCGTGTGCTTCCTTTCCACATTTTTTTACATGTCTACAGCATATCGACATAATCCTAATTTGTTGGAACACGTTGCACTGTTTATGGTGAATTACATTGTGTGTCAAAGGTTTACTGCTGGGCATACACTGAGAATGATCAGAGGAGTAATACCTCGACCGAATGGTCAGTTTCCATACAATAATTTGCTGTCATATATTAGCTTCATTTTCCACAGGGGATATCTTATCCTTACAGGTATAGTTCTAGTCTCCCACAAATGTGTACAGCTTTGTGTCATATTATGTATCTGGATTCAGCTTGTCTTAGTCTCTTTTCACGGTCCGCCCCCCCCTGGATTGTTAGTTATTGTGTCGATGGCAAAGTATCTAAAGGAGGACATCTCTTTTTGATGCTTATCGTCAAAGCGTTTCGCTATTGGATATGCCATATGACCATTCTTGATAGCTGTTATATGCTATGATATTCTTGTCTTTACCTCCAACTTGATACTGCCAATATACCACAATTTGCAATCACATATAATCATATATACCACATATTTTATCATGCATGTGATCCATGTCTTAATCTTTTGCCCAGTACATGGATGGTTGTACATCTGGACATTGACCCCAAATTGGCATTCCTTACATTTGGCACATTTATAAAATCCTGTGGGTTTTCTCAGATTACCACCCTACTCTTTCTGTGGGGTTAACCAATTGAAAGAGTCTAGGAGAGCATTTGGAATGTACTGATACTGATTTTCTAAATATGACACTTGCATTCACTTCTATATTTTTGCAAATGTATTTATCGCTGGTTAGAAGGTTCCAGTGCTTTTCCTAATGTTTTTCTAACATCCCTAGTAACTACTGTTTGTGGACGCTTTATGGCTTTTCCTTTTATTTTTGCCTGTAATGAGTGAGCTGCTTCTAGTTTGTGTGTGGAATTTGTTATACGCTCTGTTTGTTAAACCTTTAGAGTATGCTCTTTCACGGAAACCAGTGGCTGCAACTTGTACATAGATGTTCTCTTCGCTACAATTCCGCTTGATCCTTAGGAACTCTTCATAAATGATACTAGTTTTGAGACTTATTGGATTTGCACTGTCCGCATGTAATACTGCATTGCTGCTGATTCCTTTTTCGATAAAGTTGTGGTTATCTTCCCTTCTACAATTTTAACTTTAATGTCCAGATACACAATCTCCTCTTTGCTATGTAGCTCCATAAATGGATAGGTTCTTGTCATTGGCATTGAGGAGTTTAAAGAATTCTAACCTCTCTGTGACAGTGCCTCCCCACAAAATAAAAAGGTCATCAATGTACCTATTCCACAATATCACTCTGTGTGTGCTACCATTCTTTCCAACGCGAATAAGTCCTCTTACCATGCCCCTCTATAAATATATATATATAAAAGGAACATTTGTGGATATGTGTGTAAGTCTGTCCAAAATGTTCAGCATATTTCCTAACATGCTACAAACCTGAAATTTGGCATGTGGGTAGAACTCATTTGGACTCAAGCTGAAGTTGCAGTCTACCTTACATCTTCCGCAAGTGAAGGAAGTCCAGGAGTTCCAAGAGGGAAGCAAGATCCCTCCCCTAAACATCTCCATTGAAACAGAGGGAGATACTGGACTCAGAGGACCCGCCCAGCAGCTCCAGAACTGGTACTCAGCCAGCACACCGTGTCCTGCTAGGTTCTGCCAGCAAGCCTCCTAGGTGGAATGTGCCAGAGAGTATCTGAACTAAGGACAAGGCTGTTGCCTGCAAACACTCTCCTGAGCTTTAGACCATCCGCCCTGAAAGGATACGAGCCCTTCAAAGAAGCTAGGAGGAGTGCAACACAATCATCATTCAGCGTCCATCTTTTAAGGACATTCTGCGAGAAAGTAGAGTCCTCGAACCGCTTCCAGCTGCACTGCTGACTGTTGTCATGCCGCAGTCACAAAAGCCGCCCCAGCCGCCTCAAGCAGCCTTCCAGATTCGCCAACCAGCACAGAGACGATGATTGTTGGCCCTGAGCCGCCACGCCAGACAGCATGCAGACTTCCGTCCAACCTCGCTTGCCGAACTAACTCTGTTTCAAGGGTTGCAAAGCACCCTGGAACCACCTCGATGCTGTCCAGCAGCAAGAACTTCTTCAGCACCAGGTACATTGCAGTTGTACCCCCCCGGTCCTTCTCCGAAGGTCCCTAGAAACAATTACGACCCTTTGCCCCCTTGGTGCTGGAACCGAATAACCTTGAACTGTAAGACTGATTACTTTACCAACTACCCTCCTGTCAGTATCCAGAGTGCACCCCTTTCCTTCATGAAACTGTCTGTGCTCTGTGTTCCTTTACAGGGTGGGTCATATTTGTAGTGTGCTAGAGCTGTCTGTTGTGGTAATAATAAAGTAGATCATTTTATACAACCTTGACTGGACAGTGCCTTTTTATCATAGGTTAATAATTGTATTTTTGCTGTTTTGCAACTAACCAACGATCCATGACCTTGTGGAGATAAGCCTGCTGTCCCGTCCACGTTACCAAAATTGGACAAGGAGGTCTTCTAATTCAATTGTATTCCAATCTGTTTGAATCCCTGGTGTACTAGAGGTGTGGGGTTGATTGATGGTTTAGAAACCGATATCCATCCCTGGACCACTGGTGCCCTGGAAGTTGATTTGTTGCATTGGTAGCAAGCTGTCGGATCAGTTGGAGCCTTGCGCACAGCTTAGTCACCCAACGATAAAAGTACTGTTGCAGGCAACGTTTAGTCACGGCTAGGTTATAGTAATAATCATAGAGCTTGACATGGAGACTATAAAAGGCATGGCAAAGGATGTCCTGCACATCTTATGTGAAGAGAGGGGACTTCCCCCACAGCACTAAGGTTAATAAACCTGAGTTGCTAATCCAGCCTCCAAGCTTGGATAGAAGCGAGGGCGGTTTGGGGAGAAGACCCCAGGGGACGAGCTAGGCCCTGTGTACCTGAACGGACAAGACCTTCCGGAGGGGATAAATGACGGGGATAACCGCATGAGCAGTGTCTCACGCCAATCATCCCACGAGGGGCAAGTGTGGTTTCTCTACACTCGAGAGTGCCATTGAGGACAGGGGCCAGTGCAGCATTCTGCAGGTCCCAGGCCTCAGCACAGTCACTAAGTGGCCCAGTAATTGTTCCGGCTGTACCTGAGGTAGTGGCTAGAAAGCTCCTGCTCGAGGAGAGGAGACTAGTGCTAGAGGAACAGAAACAGCGGGACATGGTCACCATAGAGATGAGCAAGCTGTCCCTTGAAGAGCAGAAAGAGGCCAACCGGTCAGCCTCCAGGGATAAGCCCTGACGGCACATCCCCAAAGATTTAGTACAGGCTTATGAGGTGGGGAACGATATTTCCGACTGGTTGAAGCGCTCAAGCTGGCATTCCAGCTACAGGAGGTGGATGAGTAACTGTGGGGTGCAGCCCTGATGAGTCGCTTACCGACACAATGGACTGATGCAATTCATCAGTTAACTCCTGAGGAAAGGCCCATTTATGTCCGCATGAAGGCAGCCCTACTCAGGAAGTTCTGTGAAACCCCAGAACAGTATCTAAACAGCTTCAGAGAGCTTGGAAAGAAAAGTGGGCAGTCATTTGAAGCGTTCATACACTTCTCGTTGAAATATCTGAGCGGGTGGGTGACTGGTAAAAAGTTGACACATTTAAAGGGATGTACAATTTGATTACGTGTGAGCATGTGTTGAGAAATTGTGAGGTTGACCTACACCAGCATTTAGTGGACAAGACTATCAAATACCCTAGGGAGATTGCAAAGGCTGCAAACAGGTTTGGAAGCACTCGAGTCCAGAAAAAGGCTATGGCGAACACACCCAAACCAGAAGAGAAATCAGAAGACAAAAAAGGAAACAAGGATGGGAAGGACAAAGGTCCAACCCAATCCTCTTCAAAGTCAGGTCCCCAAAAGAACGAAGGGAAACCCCCAAACTCTAGTTCAGTCGTGTACACCAAAAAGAAGAGCTTAGGCACCCCTAACACTTGGACACCTGCGTTCTAACCACCCAAAGGTTGTTTCAGGTGTAAGGAGCTGGGCCATAGGAAAGGGGATCCTGCTTGTAAGGGCTTACCCAAGCAAGCCATAGTGAATGTCGGTCTCATGGAGGAGGCCGTCATTATTGTGGGCCTCTCAGACGAGGATTTCTCACTAGGCCAGGGAGTGGCCGAATGTGGATTGGTTACACTGAGTGGGAAAGGTACCGGATATCCAGAAGAGACCCCAGTTCCCAAAATTACTCAACATTATCTAGAGCACGTGTTCATCAATGGACACAAAACTTATGCGGTCTGAGACACCGTGGCTAGCGGCACCTCTGTCACTCGGCAGTGAGTACAGCCAGGCCAGTATATTGATGGGCCTGAGTTGTGCATAAGTGGATGTGATGGTAAGAGTAAGTGCCCCTTGGCGCTAGTAGAGTTCAGCTGGCGAGGTGTAACGACCCAGCACCGTGTAGCGGTGAAAGACTCCATCCTTGTCCCATATCTGTTGGGTAATGATCTTCCTGATCATGAAATAGTCGCAGTGGCTACACGATCGAGGGCCAAAGAGAACGCCAGACTGAAGGCTCTGAAAGCCTTAGGGCCTGGAGTGCTTCCAGAGGGCTTGTTGGAAGGACCAGCATGGGCGGTATGCCCTAGTCCAGTTCCACAGACTACTAAGTCACCTACTCCTGCGGGAGAGGGACTGGCAGCCGCCACGGAGGACCCTACTTTGGTAGCAAGGGACCCTGTGACTTCAGAGTTGCCTGGCGCAGCACAGAAACCTGAGGTGGAGGATCAGGTGGGCATGTATCTGAAGGGTCTATCCAAGCTGGATGATTTTGCATCAGCTGGGGGCCCATTACAGACTGACTTCTACACAGCCCAAAAAGAGTGTCCCACTCTGGTGGGTCTGCGGAAGCAGGCGGAGGAGCAGGCTAAGGCCGAGGCCCCTGGACCGTTCAAAGTGTACTGGGAGGATGGACTCCTGTACATTGAGCAAAAGGATTCTGAGGGCGAGGACACCAAAAGGTTGGTGGTTCCCCAATGCCACAGAAAGTTCCTTTTGGATTTGGCTCACCAAGTTCCTTTAGCGGGTGACTTGGGAGTGACTAATACATCAGACCAGTTGTCTGTGCACTTTTACTGACCGCAGTCCAATGTAAAAGTTAAAGAATTTGTCTGGTCCTGCCTGACTTGTCAAGCTTATGGAAAGTCAGATTTTGCCAGAAAGGCCCCCTTAATTCCACTACCTGTGGTTGGGCGGTGTTTCGAGAGAATAGGCATGGATATTGTGGGTCCTTTGGATCCTCAAACCAGCTCAGGGAACCGATACATCTTGGTGGTGGTGGACCACACTACACTATATCCTGAGGCTGTCCCTCTGAGGAGCATCAAAGCACCCGTGGTTGCGAAGGCTCTGATTGGGATACTCTCCCGTGTTGGATTCCCCAAGGAAGTCATTTCTGACAGGGGACCAAACTTCATATCAGCATATATGAAGGCTATGTGGGACGAGTGTGGGGTCACCTACCAGTTCTCTACTTCCTTCCATTCACAAACCAATGGGCTTGTTGAGCGGTTCAACAAGACCCTGAAAGGCATTATAGGTGGCTTGAAAGAGCACCCAAGGAGAAAATGGGATATTCTCCTGCCATGCCTTCTGTTCGCATACAGGGAGGTGCCACAGAACGGAGTACAGTTTAGCCCCTTTGAGCTTCTGTTTGTACTCTCTGTATGAGGGCCCCTCAGTCTAGAGAAGGAGGGATGGGAAAGCAAACTCTCATCCTCGTCACGAGATGTGGTGGACTATGTACTCTGCCTTCAGTCTAGAATGGCAAAGTACATGGAAAAGTCAACAAAGAATCTAAAGGCTAGTCAGGAGCTGATGAAGCAGTGGCTTGATCAGAAGGCCACAGTGACAGTCTATTCTACAGGCCAGAGGGTGTGGATTATGGAGCCTATCAAACCCAGTGCCCTGCAGGACAAGTGGACTGGGCCTTACTGTGTGCTGGAAAAGGTCAGCAAGGTGAATTATCTCATTGACGTGAAAGGACCTAAAGAGATGTGCAGGGTCTTTCACGTCAACCAGCTAAAACCCCTGTTATAGCCGGGAGACTATGTCATGGAGTTAGTGAGTGAGAGAGAGACTGAGGAGGAGACCGATCCCCTCCCAGACCTCCTGCACACTGATGCCACAGATGAGTCAGTTGAAGGTGTCAACCTTGCAACAGACCTGTACATGGAAAAGTCAACAAAGAATCTAAAGGCCAGTCAGGAGCTGATGAAGCAGTGGCACAATCAGAAGGCCACAGTGACAGTCTATTCTACAGTCCAGAGGGTGTGGATTATGGAGCCTATCAAACCCAGTGCCCTGCAGGACAAGTGGACTGGGCCTTACTGTGTGCTGGAAAAGGTCAGCAAGGCGAATTATCTCATTGACGTGAAAGGACCTAAAGAGATGTGCAGGGTCTTTCACGTCAACCAGCTAAAACCCCCGTTATAGCCGGGACGACTATGTCATGAAGTTAGTGAGTGAGAGAGAGACTGAGGAGGAGACCAATCCCCTCTCAGACCTCCTGCACACTGATGCCACAGATGAGTCAGCTGAAGGTGTCAACCTTGCAACAGACCTGTCAGAAAAACAACTGACAGACCGATGCCAGTTACTGGGACAGTTTGCTGGTCTGTTTTCTCTGACTCCGGATGTCCGATAAGGTCAGGGACACCATTAAGGAGAACGTTTCCAAGATATTGTCCCTAGGAGTGATAGAGCCATCCCACAGCCCCTGGGCTAGCCCAGTGGTACTAGTCCCTAAAAACACCAATGGTGGGAAGACTGAAGTTTGCTTTTGTGTGGACTACAGGGGGCTCAATTCTTTCACGAAGACAGGTGCTGACCCCATTCCTTGGGCAGATGAGCTCATTGACAAGCTTGGCGCTGCCAAGTACATGAGTACTTTTGACCTCACAGCAGGGTATTGGCAGGTTGGCTTGAAGGATGGAGCGTGAGAGAGGTCTGCATTCCCAACCTCAGAAGGACATTATCAGTTCACTGTGATGCCCTTCAATTGAAGAATGCCCCTGCCACTTTTCAGCGGATGGTTAACCAGGTTTTGTCTGGACTGGAAAATGTCAGTGTCACCTGTTTAGACGACATTGCTGTCTTCAGCCACACCTGGGAGGATCATGTATCCCACCTGAAACACGTGCTTCAGGCACTGTAGGATGCAGGCCTGACTATCAAGGCCACGAAGTGCCAGATAGTGCAGGTGACTTACCTAGGCCACTTGGTCGGTGGAGGTAAGAAACAACCTCTCGAAGTGAAGGTACAGGCTGTGAAGGATTGGGACATCACAAACACACAGACGCAGGTAAGAGCCTTTCTAGGTCTCACCAGGTACTACCAGTCATTCATCAGAGGGTATGTGACCATTGCCATGCCCTTGAATGATGTAACATCCAAAAAGATGCTAAAGAAGGTAACTTGGACCCCCACCTGTCAAACCTCCTTTCAGGATTTAAAGGATGGATTGTGCATGGCCCCGGTTCTGAAAGTGCCAGACAATGGTCAGAAATTCATTATCCAGACAGACCCGTGTGATTTTGGGATTGGAGCAGTGTTAGCACAGCTGAACTCTGAAGGGGTCTAGTAACCTGTGGCCTAAATTATTAGGTGGTTGACAAAAAGGAAATTAACTGGGCTGTCATAGAAAAAGAGGCATATGTGTTCGTGGGGACAGTAAAGAAGCTGTAACCCTACATCTTTGGGTTTCACTTTATGATCCAGGCGGACCACAGGGCTCTGCGATGGTTAATGGCCATGAAAGGGGAGATCCCTAAGCTTCTGCAGGGATTAGATATGGACATACAGCACAAGCCAGGCTCCCAGCATGGAAATGCAGATGGCTTCAGCCGGTTCTTTCGCCTTGATGACAAACCATACCCTCAGTAGTGTGGTGGTTCACATGTTAAGGCTGGGGGGCATGTGAGGAATTCGATCATCTGCAGGAGGAGAGTGTGCTTGCCTAGGCTTTTTGATTTTTGATAAATTAAAATTAATGATGAGAGATCAACCCCCGAGGACTGTGTGAGGCTTTCCCACACATAGTCCATCTGCTTCTCCCATAAAACGCATAAACACATGTACTCCGAGAAGACACATCCTACATACGCCATCTTCCCATATCATATTCAGCTGGAATGTGACAGTCCTGAGTACATGAAAGCATATCAGGGAGGGGAAGGCACACCATCCTCCAGCATGGGTAGCCTAATTAAAATATCAAAGGCCCCATGGATCTGCATTTCTTTGGTCCTGTGGGTGGTGCCAGTGCATACTAACAAGATAATTGAAGCAAGCCTAGAGGAGAGGCTTGGTTGCCAGAAGACACAACAGGAAGGCGGTACTAACACCCCTTTGGTATGCAATGTGTCAACTTGAATCTAGTTCCCACCTCTCTGTATGAAAGGCAATGAATGGCCTGTCTGAGTCTCACAGCTACCGCAGATGTCCCTGCAGAGCAGACCCCTTTCAGGGGGATGAAGGATGTGATTTGGGATAGACAGGAAGTCTGCTCCCAGCACAAATATCAAGGGAACCATGCGCTTTAATCAAGAGTCACACAGGGCTCAGTTAAACAGAGAGACACTTTGATCTACAACAGACAGGGAGATGGGTGGGACTTAGGTATATGTTGTCACCCCCTTGTCTGTTCTGTTGCAGAGCACTCTGGTCCTGACCTCATGCGTAACAGAAGATTGTTGGTGGGGACCAAGGATTGGTTCATTAAGGTGGGCTTAGCCTGCACCAATCACTGGGGCCTATTTGGCTATGAAAGAGGGCTGAACCCCTCACTTAGCAGATCATCCAAACCACTTTGAAAGGAGTAATACGGACTCATTTGGACCCCAGCAGAAGGTACAGTCTACCTTACATCTTCCACCAGTGAAGGAAGGCCAGGAGTTCAAAGAGGGAAGCAAGATCCCTCCCCTAAACATCTCCCAAGGAAGAGAGGAAGATACCAAACTTAGACACCCGTCCAGCCTTGCTTTCCGTAGTGCTGGTCGCCTGGTACCCACAGCTGTCTCCCACCATTAACTCTGGCTCAAGGGCTATGAAGTGCCCTGGAAGCGCGTTGACCCTGTCGAGCACCAATAACGTCATCAGCACCAGGTACATTGTGTTTCTGCCCCCCTGGTCCTTCTCGGAAGGCCCCTAGAGACAGTTACGTCCCTTTGCCCCCATGGTGCTGGAACCAAATAACCTTGAACTGCAAAATGGATCACTTTACCGAGTACCCTCATGTCGGTATCCAGAGTGCATCCTTTTCCTTCGTGAAACTGTCTGTCCTCTTTGTTCCTTTACAGGGTGGATTGTATTTGTAGTGTACTAGAACTGTCTCTTGTAGTAATAATAAAGTAGATATTTTAATACAATGTTGACTGGACAGTCCCTTTTATCATTGGGTAATAATTGTATTTTTGCTGTGTTGCAACTAACCAATGATCCACAACCTTGCGGAGATAAGCCTGCCGTCCCATCCACGTTACCAAAATTGGACAAGGAGGTCTTAGAACTTACTTGTATTCCAATCTGTTCAGATCCCTTCTGGTGTACTAGAGGTGTGGGGTTGATTGATGGTTTATCAACCGATATTCATCCCTGGACCACTGGCGCCAGCCAGAGTCTGATTTGTCATCTTCCAGAGAGAGAAAGAGAGGTTATTTCCATGCTATTGGAAATAAAACGGCCGCCAAACACAGCCCTACTTTGTTGCTAAACAACAATGGATGCACAAAAAAATTCCTCATCGAGACATGGGTCACAGTGACTGTGATGAGTGAAGAGACATATGACAATCTAAAACATGCCACCAAGCTGAAGAGTCTCGACATGGACATTTATCCCTATGGATCAAGCACACCAGTTCTCTGCAAAGGAATGTTTGAGTGGCTCTGCTCGTATAAAGACAAAGGCTAAACGCTGACAATATATGTAGTCAGAGGGGACGTCCCGGGAGGGAGTACACTAAGTTTCAAGTCCGCTGTGAAAATGGGCCTGGTGTACATTATGTACCAGTAGCCTACAGCATCACTACTTTCTGCTCCAATTTCCAGTGTTATGCAGATGATACCCAGCTCTCTTACAGGCTCCCCTCAGCCACGTCTGCTCCTTCTCTCGTACCAGACTGTCTGGCTGCATTTCAGGAATGGTGTGCCAAACAACGATCTCTGCCTTAATGTCAGTAAGACTGAGCTCCTGCTATTTGGGACACCTGCTCCCTCCTTTCCTCTCTCTCTCTCTGGCCGCCCACTCTGGGTCCTCTTCCTGTTCCTTGCTGTGAGGCTAAGAACCTTGGTGTCACATTCGACTCTACCCTCTCCTTCTCTCTTCACATTTTCGACATCTCTAAGAAGTCAAACTATCAGCTGCACCTCCTGAGAGGTATTTTTCCTTTTCTCAATTTCCCCCAGAAACTCACTGTCTCCAGAGCTCTGGACCTCTCTATGCTGGACTACTGCAACATCCTTTTTCTAAATCTGCCTGCCCCTACTCTTCAACCTTTATAACTTATCCAGAACAGGACTTGTCCTTGGCCTCAAGCCCAGGCATTGTATCTCTCCAGCACTGAAATCTCTTCACTAGCTCCCTGTGGCTGCAAGGATCAAATTCAAGACCCTCTGCATTGTCCACATGGCTTTCTGGGGCCTGGGACCGGTCTACCTCCAACTTTCTCTTCCAAAACGTCTTCCTTCTTGGGCACTCCGCTCATCCACCTCCAACTCTCTGAGGGTCAGACGCTTCTCCAAGCATTGAGTTGGGGGATGTTCTCTCTCCTCGGTTGGGGCCTACCTCTGGAACAGCCTCTCTACCTCTCTCAAACTCGAGCAGAACCACTTCCGGTTCCGGAAGACTCAAGACCTTCCTTTTTTCTTCTGCTTTCTCTCTTCCTCTCCCCTGTTGATGTACCTGACTGCTCCGCGCACTGGTCACCTGGATACCCTATGAACTCGGGCCAAGGCTCCTGCATGTCTAGTTGCCCTTGCACGGCCACTGGGCTCCCCAGCACTTAAGGGTCTGTTCCTGCAACCCTGCAGTCCATTCTCTCTGCACTTCTGAGCCACCTGCTGGCTGCACTTATTGATTTATCTGCACTTCTCCCTTCCCCTGCCCCGCTGGCACTTCTCCCCTTCCATCTTCCCCACACTTGCACAATCTGAATGACACACGGCCTAGTAAGATCGTTGTTTTGTCCTCCATTTGTTCACCCCTCCTTATCTTGTCGCGCCTAGAAACACTTGTGTACAGGCGCGTTATAAATGCCATATCATATCAGTTATTATCAGACCGCATATACTTCAAGTGCAAAGGACATGGAGGCAAAACGATTTCCCTTGTTATTCATGGGACTAGGGAAGCTGAAGAACAACAAGCTTCACATCAACAAAGATGTCAAACCAATTGCCCAGCATTACAGATGAATTCCTCTAAACATACAGGTGCAAGAGGCCGACTCCGTGGGTGTACCCAATTGTGCCTATGCCCAAAAAAGGAACACCAGGGAAAATACACCTGTTCGTAGGCATGTGTGTGCCGAACCAGGCTATTGAGAGGGAGCTACATTTATCCCCCAGGATGACAGACATGATGCAGCTTCTGCATGGGGCCAAGGTATTTTCAAAGCTGGACCTTAATAATGGCTATCATCAGCTCGAATTACATCCAAATAACCGTTATATCACCACGTTTACTACCAACATAGAGCTGTTTCGATATAAAAGACTATGGGCCTCATTACACGGAAGGCAGTAAGGGTTAACGGTCACCGGTAATGCTACCGGTGACCGTTAACCCTTACCGCCTTACTACGAGTTCCTTTTGCGGGACCCGACTTTAACGGCTGGTTTTAACGGCTGGTTTTACCAGCCGTTAAAGTAGGGTGCCGCAAAGGGACCTTGGTGCTAATTACGGTACCGCAATTTGTGGTACCGTAATTAGCGCCTTCCCCATTCCCATTATGCCCTATGGGGGCAAAAATGGGAATGGGGAAGGGCCTTGGTGAATGGGGAATTACCGCCCCCGCTCCCCTTGGAGTAGGGCGGTAATTCCGCCATCCACCAAGGCGGACACGGTAAAATACCGGCGGCAACCATGGCGCTAATAGCGCCATGGTTACCGCCAACCGTGTAATGAGGCCCCATGTTTCAGATCTCATCAGCAGCAGATATTTTCCAGAACGCCATACAGCAAATAATTTGTCACATTCCCTACTGCTTGAATTATAGCAATGATATTCTAATATTTGGGGCCGATCAGGAATCACATGACCACACGCTAAGGAGGGTCTGCATGGTGTTAGAGGAGGCGAATCTGACACCCAATATTAACAAATGTGTATTTAGCAAATACACGCTAAAATTCTTTGCCCATATCTTTTCCAGAGAAGGCCTCCAGCCGGATCCCATGAAGGTACAGGCGCTGATCATGACACAACACCATTGTCTTTCTCGTGTGTCCTGTCATTCCTGGTAATGGCCAGCTACTGTACCAAACTGTGACCACAAAAGTGATGGGTGGAAGGTTTTGAATGAATCTGTACCACTGGCATTGCTTAGGGCAACCTTTCACACCACCATTTTTTAGCCCGTCTGCGCCATTGCAAAAGGGATCCAGCCATATGGAAATCAGTCTGGGACTGCCACCAATGGTAGCAGCCCAGCCCGAACTGCTAGGCCAGGTCCCCTCTGCAAGGAAACACAAGCAACCCAAGACATGTTTCGGCCTTGTTGGGCCTCCTCAGTGAGGTGCAGCTTGGTTCCCTATGGCGCAGTCGAGCAACGGACCCACGTCTGGGCATACCCTCTCTCACATAGTGAGACAAACTGTGACCACAAAAGTGATGAGTGGAAGGTTTTGAATGAATCTGTACCACTGGCGTTGCTCTGGGCAACCTTCCACACCACCGTTTTTTAGCCCGTCTGCGCCATTGCAAAAGTGATCCAGCCATATGCAAATCAGTCTGGTACTGCCACCAATGGTAGCAGCCCAGCCCAAACTGCTAAGCCAGGTCCCCTCTGCAAGGAAACACAAGCAACCCGAGACATGTTTCGGCCTTGTTGGGCCTCCTCAGGGAGGTGCAGCTTGGTTCCCTATGGCGCAGCGAGCAAGGGACCCACGTCTGGGCATACCCTCTCTCACATAGTGAGACAAACTGTGACCACAAAAGTGATGGGTGGAAGGTTTTGAATGAATCTGTACCACTGGCGTTGCTCTGGGCAACCTTCCACACCACAGTTTTTAGCCCGTCTGCCAGGGACGTCATTTCACCAAAATTCCAGGGGTAGCGGAAGTGACATCACACGACCCTTGACCCCCTGGTGACATCACAGGAAGTGATGTCATTTGACCCCACCCTGAAGTGATATCGTGGGAAGCGATAGAACACGACCTTTCACCCGTTGACGAAACAGGAAGTGGCATCACGTAGCATTGTTCACTACGAAAAATATGGTTACGATATCACTATAATGTGATGTACATTTCATACAAGAATGGATCGCCATATGTATTGTTAAGATCAGTGTGTATAGGCCCATATTACCAAATTACTGTGAATGCAAGCAGACGTCCATGACCAAATGATAATGATGTGTTATTATATAGTACTTATGCTTAAGCGCTTTATATAGAAAACATATTCACCCAACCTGTGTTGGTACTCATTTATCGACCTCAGAAGGATGAAGGGCTGAATTGAGGCGTTTAAGAACAGACTAAATCATTGACTCACCCCTTGAATTGTGCTTGAAATAAACCTTTAATGAGTCCAGCAATAATTGTATAGAATTCCAGAAAGACACATTATTTGGTATTCCCATTTTTTGTTATTTAGGGTCAGTGCTGAAAGTGTTAGACTTGTGGCACTCCTGTTCTTATTTTACTTCTTTTTTTAAGGGGCCTGAACAAGAAAGCCAGCCACTCCAGAACTAAAGAGCCACATGGTGCTGGCCACAGCAGAGGAGCTTGAATTACAAAAAAAAAGGAAGAAAAAAAAGATTTAATTTTTTTTAATAGAGGTCGCATGGGTGACCTCAGAGGTCGCAGTTGCGTCCTCTGGCGACCCCTATATGACGTCCCTGCCGTCTGCGCCATTGCAAAAGGGGTCCAGCCATATGCAAATCAGTCTGATACTGCCACCAATGGTAGCAGCCCAGCCCGAACTTCTAGGCCTAGAGACACAAGCTACTCCTCACTGATGACGCCCAACAAGGCTGAAACATGTCTGGGGATGCTTGTGGTCTCGTGCAGAAGGGATTTGACCTAGCAGTTCGGGCTGGACTACCCCTTTGGGGATGGGACCATGCCTGATTTGCATATGGTCTTTTCCCTTTTGTACTGTCGCTTGACGCTATCAAGGCCTTCGACTCCATCTATTGGGAGTGGCTTGTGGAGGTTTTGAGGAGATTTGGTTTTGGAAGGGGCTTCATCAGATGGATCACGGTTCTCTATAATTCCCCAATGGCAAGAGTAAAGACAGGCAGAATAGTATCAGAATCCTGGGAAATACAGAGGGGCACGAGACAGGGGTGCCCACTCTCGCCCATGTTGTACATACTGGGACTGGAGCCGATCGCCATATACTTCAGGCAACAGCTCTTCGACGCCGGCATCAAGGTGGGCAATGTCTATAATATTATATCACTATATGCGGACGATGTCCTTCTATACCTGAGGAACCCCGAGGCCAATACACCAACAGCACTAGAGGTACTCGACAATTATGCGAAATACTCAGGAATACAATTCAGCAGACATAAATCCTCCGCATTCCCCCTGGCGGGCCTACGAGGCACAGCAGTGAACGATCTCCCGTCTGTAGGGATAGAGTGGCAACCGGATAGGTTCCGGTACCTAGGAATCAACGTGAGCCACACGCCGATGCTTACACATGAACACAACACCGAAGTTGCAATCACAGGCCTTCGCCGCTCTATAAAATTCTGGTCCAAGCTCCCACTAGCAATGGTAGGCAGGGCAGTGATTGTCAAAATGATAATACTCCCCAGATTCCTGTATTTCTTCGTGAACATTTGCCACTACGTCAGACCGCCCTTCTTCAAAAAATTGGAGGCAATAATCAAGGACTTCTTGTGGGGCCCACATAGACACAAACTATCACTATCTATCCTATCCCTGCCACATAAAGAGGGTGGAATAAAACTTCCGGATCTCCAGTTGTACTACCTGGCTGCCCAGCTTAGCCACATAACGAAATGGCTCTCGGACAAACCTTCGGCCGAATTGGGGCTACTGAGGCAATATCCGACCAACATAACCCCCAAGGAAACTCTATGGCATCCATTACGACAGTCCCCGGAAACCCCACTGGTAATTGAACTAGGCAGGAAGATATGGGCCAGGACCTGCTATATCCAGCGGGTGAAACACCCGTACTCTCCGGATAATCCCATCTCGGTAGATGTGTGCAGAACGGAGGCAGACCTCTCCACTGCAAGGAGGTGGGAAGACGCCGGCATATACACATGGGGTGACCTGTTTGAAGAAGGGGAATTCAGGGACTTCGAATCAATACAGGCCATAGAAGGAATACCTAGGGGTCAGTTTCTCTGGTACCATCGGCTCAAACAGACTGCCAAAAAACACTGGAACAGCTGGCCAGAGGAGCCCACCACAGACCAATTGCTACAAGAAATGCATGACCTTACGGATGGATGGAGACCAGTCTCCAGGCTCTACAATAGGCTCAACGACAAACCGAATCCTAAATTAGCAGCGCTGAAGGCGAGATGGGAAGCAGACCTTGATATCTCACTCACGGATAAAGAATGGGAAAGAGTATTAATTTTCCCCAAGAAAGTGTCAAGAAACTCCAGATTCGGTCAGATTCAACTAAACGTCCTGTACCGGACATACATGACCCCCCACAGGGTCGCTTCCTTCAACAAAGAAGTGTCTCCGGCAGGCCCATGGTGTGGGAAGGATAAAGCGGATATGATCCATATGTTCTGGACCTGCACTAAGGCAATGACACTCTGGTCCAAAGCTAAACAGACCTGCACAGACGCCGGAATGGGAAGGTATGAATGGACACCCGGCGAATGCCTATTAGGGAATTACCCCAGACCTAGCAAGCTCAAACACGTCGTGAAGCTGATGGACATCTCATGCATCCTGGTTAAAAGGACCATAGCGATGGCCTGGAAGACGCCAGCAGGCCCCAGGCACGAACGCTGGCTGAAGGAAATGGAGAGATGAACGGCTGCCGAAAACAGGGCCTGGCAGGATGGAACTATATCCAGCGGAGACGCGGAGAGTGGCACCTTGGACTCATGGAAGGCCCTCCTGAGAGACATATGCTTCAGCGCAGACTACAAACCTCCTTGATAACCCATAGCGCCATACCGTAACGGATTCCCTGCACCAGCACCGAGACGACGGATCCTGAGTGCGACCCCCCACCCGCTTCCTGAAGCACTAGAACTTGGTTTCAACCCGTCCATACACACGATATACACAGTACCATATGAAGACTGTTGTTGTTTTTTGTTGTTTTTTTTCTTTGTTCTGTTTCTTGTTCTAATTCTCTTGATTGTACCACTACGTATTTTTCACCAAACACCAAAAAAAAAACGTTTGAAAAAAAATGGTCTTTTCCCTTTTGTAATGGCTTAGCAGGCGAAGAACAATGGTCTGGAGGGTTGCCCAGAGCAATGCCAGAGATTAAGATTTATTCTAAACCTTCTAGCCATCACCTCTTTTGTATTGCTACAGCTACTGTACCAGGCACATTAAGGATTTTGCATCGATCAGCATGCCCTTGAGGTTACTCACAGGAAAAGGGCAAGAAGTCCAATGGTTGCGACAAAGTGAGGCCGTTTTCAATGAAATCGAAGCACATATTTCGTTTACTGAGTGCTTGGCATACTACGATGTTGAACTCGAAACAAAGTTGACTGTGGATGCTAGTCCCGTTGGATTAGGGGTCTGTTTGGCACAGTACAAACAAGGATCTAACTCGCCGAGACGCATTGTCAGAGTCTATCCCCTACTGAGTGTGCCTGTTCAATGCCAGCAAAGGAAAGTTTGGCTATTGTGTGGAGATTCAGAATTGTGACTGATCATCAAGCACTTACAACCAGCTATGGTAAACCTAATGCAGAAATAACACCCTGCATTGCTTGTTGGGGTCTCCATTTGCAGGACTACAGTTTTGACATTCTGCACAAGCAGGGAAGGAACAGAACCCTGCTCTCTTTCTATCCAGAATCCCAATGCCAGCCAAGGAAGACTCGAAGACGTCGAAAGTGGATCTATATGTTAATTACATTGTCAGTAATACGCTCCCTAAGGCTTTAAATCTGGAGGAAATACTATACGAAGTGGAGAGGGATGTTCTGCTGTCCCATGTCAAGGAGAGCGTGCTGACTGTGAGATGGTGACACTCGAGCATATCGACACTGGCCTTGGCGGAAGAACAGCAGGTGATGCAGACGTTCGCCCTCACAAAGAATGAGCTGGCTGTGTCTTCGTAAGGGCACTTGCTAAAGGAGAACAGGATAGTCATCCCCACGTTCCAACAGGATCGCTTAATTGACCCTGCGCATCTTGGGCACAGGGGCATAGTGTCTACTAAAAGACAACTGAGGACAAATGTATGGTTCCCCAAGTTGGATGCAAAGATACAAAAGACACTGAAAACCTGTGTAGTGTGCAAGTCAGTGGCGCCCAGCACATTCCCAGAACTTCTGAAAATGACGGCATGCCTTTGAAAGTGTGGAAGTTGCTGTTGATTTGTTTGATCCACTGGCAGACAGGAAGTACATGCTAGTCGCCATTGAAGAAATGTCACGGTACCCTGATGTCCAATTGGTGTTGTCCACAGGCACTCATGCTGTTATTCCTGTGCTTGATAAAATGTTCGCAGCATACAGAGTTTCCGCCTCAGTGAAGTCCCACAATTAGCCCCCACTTAGCGAACAAGACTTTGGCATTTGATGAACAGCTGGGTTTTCAACATAGGAAAATCATGCCTCTATGACCCCAGGCCGATGGCACAGCAGAATGTTTTATGGCCAACATCAGATGCACTCTACAATTGTGTACCCTCATCAATGGGTTGTTCATGCAGGCCATCTGAACCCTTTTAAGAAATATCAGGAACACGCCACACAGCACCACGGGCGCCTGTCCGTCTGAGTTGATGTTTAGGGCCTGATTCAGGGACGCGTTTTATAATGGCGCAATCCCATAGGAAAAGGCTCTGTGAATCAGGCCTTTAATCAGAAGATTCTGACCTGCATAACCCACATACAGGCAGAAGGAGGAGATGATCCGTTAGTGCAGCGTGCCAGGGAGATGGACGAAGCAAACACAAGGAAAATGAAGATCTACACAGATGGGAGACGGAAAGCTAAAGACTCTGACATTCAAGAAGGATCAGACGTGCAAAGAACTGCCTGCTTTCCACTCCACGCCCTTGCGGGGGACTAAGGTCAAAGGATCCATGGTCTCAGCAGAGGACAGTGAGAATTCCATCACTTGCAACTCCTCATTATTCAAGAGAATTGAACCAGACCTGCTCAGCATCCGTGAAGGCTACCCTGAGTCTGACTATTCTGTATTTTTGGAAAGCTGCTCCGATTGCATGGACAGAGATGCAAAGACATACACAGGGTAGGGCCTGAGGGGCAATGCCCACCCAAAATCTGTGAATGCCCAATCAGAATAGCTGAGTGGGCAATTTCAACTGCCCTTGTGCAGCCTGAACAGCAGGGTTCGCTCTCCGGGATATCTGTGCATTGCGCAGATGAGCCGGAGTGCAGACCCTGCTGCGTGCATGTCAGGAACCATGAAGCTATCTCTGCTTCCTGGTTTCAGTCTGTGCATGAGCCGTAGGCCTACGGAGCAGTTGAGGAGGTGGCGGCGTGGCAAGTATGGAGGAAAACAGGTAATGGAAGAAAAAGTGTTTGTGTTTGTGTGTATGCTTGTGTGCGAGGATTGTATGTAGGTATGAATGTATGTGTGCATGCTTGCGAGGGTGTTTGTAAGTGCATGTGTGTGTGTATGTACATATGTATGTATGCGAGGGGGTGTCTGTAAGTGCATTCATATCAATAAATGCAGTGTGAATGGTGTACATTGGTGCCAGAATGGGCATGCTTGCGAATGCAGTATGAATGTTCTGGCTGCTTGTGTGAATGACAGAGAAACTGTATGGGTATGTGACTAGTGTATGACTGTGTATAAATGTGTATGAGTTTGCGTGTTTGTATGTGTCTATCTGTGTGTCTTTGTATGTGTATATATATGTGCGTGTCTGTGTATGCGAGGCTGGGGCCCGGGGAGGGTCATTGGACCATGAACAATTTTTAACAGGGACATGGCATGTTTCACTGGTGTTTATGGGTGCAACAAAGCCAACTTGAGTGTTATTATTTGAAGTAGAGGTTGGTGTAGGGGGAAGGTACTACACTATG
The DNA here is from genome assembly GCF_040938575.1 of Ambystoma mexicanum. Lineage (NCBI taxonomy): Eukaryota > Metazoa > Chordata > Amphibia > Caudata > Ambystomatidae > Ambystoma > Ambystoma mexicanum. The sequence goes on along the minus strand of NC_090921.1, from coordinate 1,140,954,575 downwards.
AAAATGCATTGGAAGCATCTTCTGTTCATTGTTGGTGACTTCTTGCTCTTCTAATGAATCCCCCTGTAACGGTGTGGGCTCCCTATCGATGCTTTGACGTGCCTGCTCATTTACAACAAATGCACATCCCTCTGCAGGCTTCCCTTATAGTGGGCCCCACTACACTAGCTTCAGGCCCCACTTGTTACACTATTCTGGCTAAGCCTCTGCAGAGATGTGGACACATGTGATACCAATGGCAGTGAGTCAGTATCTATGTTGTAGAGGAGCAGCCAAATGCCCCTGCAGGAAGTTCCGCATCCCCCTCCCACCTGTAGACTGAAAGCCTGAAATAGTGCCATGCTTGACACCAGCAGTTGTGACTATTCAACGTCGAGTCTACCAGAAAAGGTATCCACTGGGAAAACCCAATCAGATGTACTCCGGATGACAATCGGTTGTTGGAGATCCCCGAAGGAATATGAAAATGAGAGAAAGAGGAGCTGATGGCTTCACAAGCGATGAGTGAACCTGTGCACCCAAAACTAGGCCCTTTAAGAGAAGGTAGCAATACCTTGTGATGGATGAGAATGCAGAATATACTCAAACATCAATAATCAGACTGACTCAGGAAGTTGGCAAAGTATGTCTGTTTTAATATCAATTGTCTAAAACAGGGAGTATAACGAACATCAACAAACATCCACTCGATCTTCTCACTCCGTGAGTTTCATAAAAAATGCAGGTTATATAGCAAAAACTCGTCATCATTGACGTCAATCCACGTAGGAAACTACAAAAACCTAATTGGGAAAGTAATAGGCTTAATGGGAACAACTTGGTATATGTTCCATATTTGTTCGGGAAAGTGATTGGGTCTCTAACATCAGGTGGGGCAACTAATCCCTCCTCTAGTACAAGTCACTACGAACATCATCAAATACACTATGTCCTATTGGTTATATAAACTATAGGGCTCTCTATTACCTGGCCCTCTACAATTGGTTGGCACCCTTGTACCCCTCTGTAATATTCCACACATGCTAGCAGCGCGCAGGCTGGCACCCAGGTGTTGGTGTGCTGGTCATAACCATAGCTTCCAACCTAATTAGCCTGCATCTATCATCACTCTTGCTGTCTGCCAGTCAATTAGCCTTTGAACATGGCCTTGGAAATGTTCTCTGTGCCTGAGAATAAAAGGGAGTATAGGCATACTTTGTCTCTTGGTTTCGATGAAGCTCAACTCAGTATCTATTTTCATCCGACCATGTGACTAGAGACCATGTTTCAGAGCTTTTCTGTATTTGAAATACTATTAAATGATGAACCTCTGACATCTTCAATGTTCTTGGTCCTCACCTCCTACCAAAGTTTGTTCTTTTCACACGTTTTGTAGCTACTGCATGAACATCCAAGCTCGCAGTGGCCTTGCCTTCCTGGTGCTGGGCCAGCCAAGCCTTTCTTGAATTCACCTCCATCATTAAGTCATTTTCTAACTGCGCCACACTGAAAAAGCTTTTCTATTTCTGCTAAAGTGCGTTGTGGAACATCCATAGTCTATACATTCCTATGCACGCCGCAATCTATTCACTACGTAGCCAGCCTTCAAGAATACTTTGTCTGCTTGCATTACTGCGTCTGTACAATTGTAAAATGACTTTGCATTTTCTTCATCGTTTCTGTAGCATGAGCATCTTCATTTCGAGCCTGAAATGTTGCTCATCTTTAACACCTCCTCCTTAGATCTAATAGAATGTTTATGGTCTTCAGCCCCTTTTTTGGATGCGTCAGTTCTGCTTCGCATGAAGTCATCAGTTTTCTTTCTTGCTCGTTTTCACACTTCCTCCAGGATTTCATTTAAATGACCATCATATTGTCATGAGTGCATATATAGCTTCCCAATGGATACCTCAATTCCAGGATTCTTTTTGGTATAGGTATTTTCACTGGTGCTGCACGTGACTCACACTCTGGCTCCCAACATATAGGCAACATGGGGGTGGAGCTTTGAGTGGGGGTACTTGGCTCCACCTCTACACTCCCCCCTCTGGGCGATTCATCGACCACTCTCCCATCATCCTTCACACCTAGACATCCTTGTCTGAAGAAATGTTTTTTGGGACCCACATCTTTATGACTCCTTTCCGGCATCCTGCTGATTTCACATGCTCTTCTTTACTCCAGCACATAAGCATGGATTGTCCATTTGGACTGCATTAGATCCATTTCACCACATACTTCTTGTGGTTCTTTGGGTACAGGAACTTTTTTCCCTCAGGTGCATGGATGCTCGCCTTCACGTAGTCTCTGATCTCCACCTGTCAGTTCCTTACTTTTCCATCCCGATTCGACGTCAATTATGATCTTCATTCCTACAGCTTTCTTTGCAGTCTTCTAGCATTGTGAAATATTATTCTGATCACACAAAATCCAAGCAAAACCATCACTATCAGGGCTCCAAGGAACTTGAACATGTCCGCCATCGATTGTGGAACCCATGAGAAGACTGATCCCAACCAACTGTCATCAGCAATATCTTCCACTTCATCCATCATCTGGACGTGTAATTTCATCAGCAGCGTTATGGCCTCTGTCACAGTGCCATTCTTGTCATCATGGGAAGGTATGAATGTGCAACATGATTCTCCGATTTTGGCACAAAAACCTCCATCCATAGCTGTAATCATGTCTAGGACATATCTGTTCTGAAGAATCATCAGTCGTATGGCTCTCAGCTCTTCCTTGATAGCATTGAATCCCTCTATGATAGTGTTAATCGTCTGTAACAATTCACACCTGGTTATCTGTAACCACTTGGTATTTACTGCTGTCTGGATCCTGGGCATGAAGAATATCGTGAATATCGATGAGGTCTGACTGAATAATCTGTGTTCATATGGAATGGAAACAAAACCTTCTATTGACTTAAAAATAGTTCATTCGATTTATCAGCTCAGCAGATGTCTTCTTCCTCAGGTGAACATTTGCTTTTGGAAATTCACCAATGTTCATGTCACTTTTAGGAATCACCAATGCTGGAACATGGATGATTACTATAGAAACCATTCTCCCCAATCTCTGGGCAGCTACATCTAAGCTTTGGCTCCACAGGCCCAGTAGTGATCCACTATCACTGCTGTTCCAATGTTCTTTCCTGGTACATCAAAGACTCGACCACAATTTTGATTCTCTCCAACTTTTCCTGTGCCATTGCTTCTGAAACACAGCTCTGCACTGTCCAGAGGCACTATCATAAAACGCAGGCGATGGAAGACCCTTGCATATCCTGCTCTCGTTCAAATGTCATCAGCTCTCTCCCCTAGGATAGCTGCTAGAAGACCCTTAATGTCCACTATAGCTAAAGTGTTTCCTCCTGTCACTTTTTCTAACTCATAAATCCATTTTCTTGCCCCTGAAGTTAAACTTGGGAGTTTGCACCTTAAATTATCCTGCGAAACTGCGAAATCTCAAAATCACAATCGATTTCCATTGTCTGCCTACCCAGAGTAAGGACAATGGTTCCTGAACCCTGTCTTCCTGGCAATGACCTTAGTCTATTACGTATGGTGGTGAGTCCCCTCTTACACTATGGGATCGCCCTTTAGGTTGACCTGGCCGCACCACAAGCTCTGGCGTCCTTGGTTTGGTAGGTCCAGATCTGACATCTAACCTTTTTATCTGTCAGAAAGCATCCCTAGGAACCACATGCACCAGCTCCCTCCTCCCCACAAATGGTTTCCCTGTCTTCGTCTGACATGTCTTGTCCTCTTTCTCATCTCTGTTTAGTGTCAACCCGTCCAAAGACAAAGATCTGTGCTCGAAACTAAATGAGCTTACCTCCTTACCTCATGACTGGGAAATCTCAAATTTATCATCCTTCCCTTTTTTTTAAAATTCACCTTTTGTCCTCATCTCTCGATAAACTTTGTCCATTTTATCTCCTACATCCCCTATCTAAAAATCCTCCTCTAGGTGTACTCTGGAGAGTCCTGGCATTGGTTCTTGTGATGGGAAAAACTCCTCTATGTCCCCCTATGCTACTACTGGATTTGGCTCTCTAAGCTCTTTTTCAATGCGATCATTTCTTAACTCTTTTTCAATATGATCAATGTTGCGTGCTCTGTCTTCACTTTCAATCCATCTTCTCATCAAATGCCTTCTGGTTCTTTGCTTCTTCTCTAACCTCCTCTTCTTCCTGTCTTTTTATGTCTCTCCTCTCATTTGCCCTACGCACCTCGTCATCTCTTCGTCTTTGCATTCTCTTCTCTCTCAATTTCTGCTCTTCCTCTTCTTCTCTCTACTTTTCTAGCTCTCTGTCTAGTAACATATTTTCTTTGTTCTTCTGCTCTTTCCTCTTTTGTTAACTGTTCTTCTTGACAGAGTTGCTCTCATCTTAATCTACTTTTCTTTTTAGCCTCATCCTCTTTCAATTGTTTCTCTCGTTACCTGTCTTTTTTATCTTGCTCGTCTTGATCTTACCCTTGCCGCACTTCCTCAATGCTTTTTCCATCAGGTTTGAGCAATATCTGACCGCCCATCCATTCATTCTGCATGAGCACTATATCGTCAGATTTGTCCTTTTCTCCTTTCCATCTCTTAATTTCCTGTTCTATATCTAGAATCAAAGCTGGTCGTTCACTTCTCTCTTTGTCCTGTGGGACTTTACAGATCTTATCCCTTTTCTGGAGTTTTTTCCGGACTTTTGTCACTGCTATACGCAGGCAGCTCATGCGATGGATTACTATATCCTGCTGCTGCCTTAAGCTCTCTTAATGGATATACTCCTTCATCTTTCATACTATCATAATTTTCTTCAGGCACGGTGGTGGAAGCAGAAGGCTTGAAACCCCCCTCTTTACACTGGTTAAGCATCCAGTCTTTAGGAGGCGGGTCTTCCCGTTCCTCCTGGCCCATCTCCCAAACCTCTAGGCTAGCTAACCTTTTTTCTAACTTCTTACCCGTGTATGCTGCGTGCAGGTATGTGGTCATGTGTTGCAAAAATGCTTTTGCCAGTGATCCCCCCTGTGGCCATGGCATGAACTTTTTGTCTGCCGTACCCGTAACCCATTATGAACTATATTGTTTAAGCTTGGGTGCGTGTTTTGGCAGCTGTTTGCACAGGTGCATAATCGTAGTAACATCCTCCATCATGATAGTCACACTTGACTGTCAATACTTACCGTCGTTTTACACGGAAAATACTTTTTCAGAAAAATAACACAATATGAGCGTGCACCAATCGTCACAGCTCCAATCCTCTATGTCTCACTTTACTTCAGTCTACCTGTTTTAGTCAATACCTTTATCAACTAAATGAATAAATAATCTATTCTCAGTCTTTTACCACAATCTATAGGTTGTCGCTCCTCAACATATCATCATTTCTTTATCTCATATAATACATACAATATACAGACAGACCAACTGACAGACTGGCCGGCCCACATATACTTCTGCCAATGCTCCTCGTGGCTTCTCTAGCCCCTAATAAAGGACTCGGATTGGAGCGTGAGTTGTCCTCTTTAACAGATCTATCTGTTTGTCTCCTATATATCCATTACGGATTTTAAAACACGTCCTTGACGAAGGATTCCGGGCTTATTTTATGGATCGTTCCTCATCCACAACCAAATACTTCTACTCTATGCTCTTTGTCGTTAACTCAAATACCCAACCAACCCTCTGTTATTTATTCCCCATGATAACTTTCCCCATATAACACACAGTTATGCTTTTGCCAACTCTCTCAATTTACTCAACATTCACTTTTCAGCTTCTGACCCTTGGGATGGTATCCTCAACCAGCCGCTTAAGCCTTTGGTTCACTCAGCTGCCTGTAGAAACCGGGAGGGGAATTCTGTGAAAGAGGGACCCGTCCCACCTTTCTTTTAGTGACTTGCAAGTTTTTACTGCTGGCCGCTATCTACAGGGAGCTTCACGTTCCTCCAGCTAAATGGCGGAGGACATATGATATTTCTGAGACCCTTCAAAGCCTACTGGGTTGACGGACCTCGAACCATCATCTCTCTGCCACCACGTGAACCCACAGACCTAGGGCACTTTAAGACGAGGTAGCAATAGTTTGAGATGGATGGAGATGCAGAAGTTACTCAAACATCAATAATCAAACCGACTCAGTAAGTTGGCAAAACGGTACTGTTTTATTTGCAATTATCTAAAACAGGGAGTTACAACGGACATCTTCCGACGTTTGCTCGATTTCTCTCATAAAAACTTGTCATGCGTGACGTCACACTATGTGGCAAGCTACAAAAACCTACTTGGGTCTGTTATAGGATTACAGGGGACATCTAACTATATGTTCCATACTAACGGGGGAAGTGATTGGGTTTCTACTGTTGGGTGGGCAACGAAGCCCATCCCAAGTGCAACTTATCTTTCGTGTCACTCTAATATTCAACACTTCATTGGTTACACAAACTATATGGCTCTTTGATACATGGCCCTCTACCATTGGTTTGGCACCTTTTCACTCCTCTGGAATATTCTACATGCTAGCAGCATGCAGGCTACCATTCCAGGTGCATGGACACAAAACACTTGTGTACGAGCGCAATAGAAATAAAATATCAATATCAATGGACGATCGGCGTGACCATGCCTCCCCTTGCAATTAGCCCCACATCTGTCATCACTCTTGCAGTCTGTCAGTCAATTAGGCTTTGAACGTGGCCTTGTAGAGGCTCTGTGCGCCTGGGAAATAAAGGGAGTACCCTTTGGGTGTCGCTCGACCCAATGTCTATTTTGATATAAACATGTGACTGGGAGGCCGCTGTTTCAAGCCTTTTGCAGCATTTAATTCTATTAAATGATGAACTCTTGACGCCTTCAGTGTTTTTTCATTCCAGTTCAAACAGAAGTTTGTCTCTTTCCCACGTTCATGTAACTACTGGATGGACACCCAGGCTCATGGTGGCCTCGTCTTCTTGGTGCTAGGCCAGCCAAGCCTTTCTTGAATTTCACTCTTGCCATCAGTAGTTTTCCATCTACGCCACACTGAAAACTCTTTCCAATCACGGGTTTCAGCCTTGCTTAACAGTGCACTGTGGAATATCCAGGTTCTGTACATTCCTATGTATTATACATTGGTGCATCTTCGCAAAACTATTCACTACGTAGCCAGTCTTAAGATGACTTTGTCTACTTGCGTTACTGCATCTGTACAAGTGTAAACTGATTTACATATTCTTCAGCATTTCTGTAGCATGAGCATCTTCATCTCAAGCCCGAAATCTTGCTTACCTTTTCCATCTTCTATTCAGAGCTTATAGAATGTCTGTATTATTCTGCCTCGTGCATCTTTTCCAGGTGTGTCATATTCTACTCCGCATGACGTCACCAATCTTCTCTTCCACTCATTTTCACACTTCCTCCGGGACTTTGTCCAAATGGCTGTTATTTCTTCGTGAATGCATATATGGTTTTCTTAATGAATACCTTGTTTCCATAATTTGCTGCTGTACAGGCATCCTTACTGGTATTCCACGTGTTGCAATTACTGGTTCACAACATATAGGCAGCATGGGGGCGGAGCTTTTGGTGGGCGTAGTTGACTCCACCTCTACAAAAGTAATCCGATATATGACCCGCCCGCTTATAGCAGCGATAAGAGTCCAGAGGAAAATAAGAGAAAATAGGAGATCTTTAAAATCATACAAGATAAGGAAGAGAAGAGTGAGCGATCAAACACATCGACAGAATTAGAAAGAGAGATTAAGAGATGGAACGGGGAAAAGGACAAAGTTGATGAGTTAAAGCTCGAGCATAACGAATGGATGGGAGGACAGATTTTACTCAAGCTAGATGGGAAAAGCATTGAGGAAGTAAGGCAAAGAGAAGATAAGGATGAACATGATAGAAAAGACAGAGACCGAAAAAAGAGGTTGAAGGAAGATGAGCATAAAAGAAAGAGCAAGGAGCGGCGAGAACAGATGTATCAGGAGGAGCAAGAGAAAAAACAGGAGCGGTCAGAGAAGCAAAGACAGTATGACAATAGGCAGTGAGCAATAGAAGAAAGGGATAGAAAAGAAAGGAAGGGAGAGGAAGAGGAAGTGCAGAAATTATGGGACAAAAGGATACAGAGACGAAGAGAAGAGGAGGAAAGGAGAGAAGAAGTGAGGAGAGAAGAGCGAAGACAAGAAGAGGAGAACAGTAGGAGGGAGGTGAGGAAACAAAGAGAATTAGATGAAGAGTTAGAGTGAAGAAGGAGACAGCAGGACTTTGATGTTAGCCTTGTTCGTAAGGAACTAGTAGAGCCAAGCCCAGCAATATGATGGGACAGAATAGAAGTTTCTTCTGTTAAAGGGAGCAACCCCAGGGGCATCTAGAGTAGCATTAGAAGAAGAAAGCTTTGATACAGGAAGTATTGGAGACAGGATCGATGAGGCCTATCAAGAATTAAAGGAAGATAGCAAATCTGGAAGCCGAGGTAAGGGAGATCAGTCCCTAGTATTCCAATCATGAAGCGAAGAAGAACATCCATTTAGTCTTGAGCACAGAGCCTTGTCTTTAAGCAGACTGACCTTAGATAAAGGCGAAGGAGACGAGAGTCACACTAGTTGGGGACTAGACATGTCAGATGATGAAAGAGAATCCTTCCTTGGGGAAGAGGGAGGGAGCGTGTGTGCCCCTGAGGGAAGCCTACAGACGGACAAAGAAGTAAGATGGTCCGATCTAGAGCAACCTAAGGATATGACACCAGACCCCATAGCATATCAAGAGCATCCCAGAGGGCGATCGTGTAGCGAGAAAATAGAATCACTGCCCTTTGTGAGCAGGTTAAGATCGCTACTAACGAGGAGACGGTCAGGGGTGATTGTCCCTGCCATGGATAGACAGACAATGGGAGAAAACTGCGGGTTACGGTTTACGCAGTTTCCCTTATTGGAAAAAGTAGGAACGAGACCACAGTATATTCCATGGCCTCAGATGGATAAGGATAATGTAAAGTGCCAGCTCCTGAGTTTCACGTCGGGTACTGGAAAATGGATATATGAGTTAGAAAAAAATGACAGGAGGGAACACGCTGGCCATAGGTGACATTAAGGGTCTCTTAGCAGCGATTCATTGGGAGAGAGCTGATGACATATGGAGGAGAGCAGGCTATTCAAGTGTGACAGCATAAAACACAGTGATGGAGCGCTGTTTCATAATTGCAGAGCAGATGTTTGGAGGGCTCTCAGGGTGCAGTATCCTGACACATCGTATATGGGTGCAATCATGACACGTAAATGAAGGAAGATGAAGACCCTATTGCTTACATTCAGGACATTCAAGAGTGTTGACAACTTGAAACACGCAAGCCTTGGGGAAAAACAGTGGCATTATTTTACCACATTCTATGTCAGGGGTTGCACAAGCAAGTACAGAGGCAAATGAAGAAACAAGTGGGAATGGAAGCAAAGACATGGGCTGAAATACAATTGAGGATAGTGCATCACTGTTGGTTATTGCAGGAGAAAAAAAGAAGAAATATGAGGCTAGGAAAATTGAGGAAGCCAAATTAGTTCAGAAGAAATTGTCAAAATTTGCCATAGAAGGGGTGGTGTTGACAAGCGGAGAAGGATTGGGAATGTAGCAAGCAGTGGGTACATCGAAGATGAATAATCAGCACCAGTTTGACCAAGGAGGGAATGGGTGCATGCCATGAGGCAGAGATATGGGCTATAGAAGAAGGGGTGGATTCCTAATCAAACAAGGTGGGTTTCATAATGGCAGAATGAGAATCAGAATGTGCAAGGAGGATTCAACCAAGGGGGACTAGCCGGACGACCTCCCACTGTATGTTGGACTTGTGGGATGACAGGTCACACTGCACGCATATGTGGGAGCCAAGGAAATGTACAGAATGGCCAATTCTCAAGAGGGGGCACACAGTTTATCCACTGCCATATAGCACACAAACTAGGGAAGGGTTTTCCCAAGATCAGACAGTGTATCAGACTCAAGTGCCGCAAATGCAACAGACACAGAAACCAGAGCAAGTGCAAATGAATCCACCGCAAGGGCAGTCCCAACGGCAGTCGCAACAGGCCCCCATGCAGACACAACAGTATGCAAACAGGGGACAATTACTGACACCTAGAATAGGAGGTGCCAGCGTGGTAGGAGGAAATCCTTTCACAGGTACAGGGGTATGCATGTACCCACAATAGGAGAGATGACAGGGTGACTTGATGTGTTCAGTACTATCAGTGACACCAGACCCCCAGGAGGAACCAACTGTTGATGTGACAATCAAATCTTTTTCTTTTCTAGTGGACACTGGGGCTACTCATTCATGCATACGAAAAGGAAAATATCCAGTGTAGGGAATTGCCATGAATGCTCAAGGGTTCTCTGGAGCTATGAGTCGAGTTCCATTTACTGATGAATTAGCAGTCTCTATAGGAGAGTGTGACATGTCTGTTCCATTGTTGTATTCACGACAGACACCAGTTAACATTTTAGGAAGAGATTTGATGACAAAACCTCATGATGATTTCATTTACTGATGAGGGAATAGTGTGTTCCACTCCCCTGGTGAATTTTTTAAGTGGAGGGGCATAACTATTTCCCCCAAAAATGCCATAGTGACCGATTGCAGTGAGGAAGCTCGAACCAATCAAGGCGGATTCATTTTTTTCCCTCCATTCATTTTTTTTAAATAATGGGTTAAAATGTTGCATTGTAGAGAATACTTTAATAAAGAAATGGGTAAATAGCCAAATAGTTTGCAATTGGTGATGGGGGGCAAAGGGGGCAGGCATGACATTTTTTACTGGAAATCTATGCTACATGTCCAGTAAAAAGATACCATCCCTGTCACTTGGGCACCACTGGGCCTAACACAATCAACAGGATTATGTGCGTATGCAAGGCGCTGGGGTGTTAAGGGGAAAAAATGGTATTTTTGACTGGACATCTATGATAGAAATCCAGTAAAAAAAATACCATCCCTGTCCCCTGGTCTCCACAGCGCCTCAGAAGGAGAGCTGATTTTGACAGGTGGGTAGGGGGATTAAGCAACAAAGGCATTTAGGCTGCCTCTATCCACCACTTGCCAAAATCAGCTCAACGGACCAAAACAAACTAAAACACACACAAACACACACACATCACCATACACTCACTCGTAACACAAGCATACACATGTTTAAATAAAGAAAAAAGGAACATCATTGGCCTGCATGTGGGTGCTGAAATGCCCTGCTCCAGCCTGCTCTGTCCGTATGTGCGAGGAGGCGCAAGAGCTCCCCCTCGCACATACAGGCATGCAGTGCCCCAGCCAGCATTTCCAATGAGCTATGCAATGCTGGCAAAGCAAAACGCCTCATCCTTGCATGGCTCAGTGAGCATGTGCGGCTGGGGAACTGAACTGAACAGTCAAAGGGAAATAGTGTTTCCCTTTGACAGTTCAGCCAACCCAGGAGCACTCCCTCAGCTGCAAAAAGCAGCTGAGGGAGTGCTCACTATTTAACTGGGCTGGCTCCTTAGCTCCCCGATAATGGGTGTGGGGCGACTGGGGGGCCACTGGGCCACAGGGGGCCACTGGCTGTGCACCCCCTTACCATTATAGATGGCTCGGACTGGCATATAGGGCAATAGGGCAATGCCTGTACCAAAAATGCAAAATGCTAGTGTGGGCCAGTGATAATGGGCCACCTTTTTGGCCAATGTGGGCCAGTTTGATGAGTTACTTCATTATGCAGTTAATAATTTTGACCATTGTTGCTGAATAAATATTCTTTAAATATCACAATTGATTTACAGTTTAACACAAAGCACCCCTTGGGTACTATTGAAACAGTCTTTGGCTAAAGGAATGAATATCCATTTACAACTGTGGGCCACTTTTTCATTTGTGCCTGAGACAGTTTCATGCTTCCACCCAACCATGTGAGCCACCCCTGCCTATTTCTTCCAATCTAAAAAAACAAAAATATATATATTTTTAAAAACACATTTCATGCTGGGCTCTCACGCCCCCGCAGGGATGCACCCATGGCCCCCTGCGGGGTCGTGCCCCACAGTTTGAATACCGTTGACGTAGGATCTTTAAAGGAAATAGGGGAAGTCAAAATAAAGTTATTCTGGTGCTATCAGAATCATCATGCAACACCGCCGTGTATCCTATCAAAAAATCAAAGGGAGGGTCGTGGAGATTCATACATGAGACATGAGACTGATTAACCAGATTGTAGAGGCAGAGTTTCCTCTAGTTCCTAACTGGTGACGATACTATGCAGAACCCCAGTAGAAGCACAATATTTCACAGTGATCAATTTGAAAAATGTGTGTTTCTCAATCCTGTTGCATAAGGACTCACAAGACTTGTCTTCATTTACGTTTCACCAAACTCGACTGAAACACACTAGGCTGCCTCAAGGGTACTGTGAATCTCCATCGATCTTTAACATGGTCCTCCAGATGGACCTAGGCAATGTTGATTTGAAAAGTGAGGTGATACAATACAATAGATGACATATTAATTTGTACCACTACAGAGGATGAGTGCAGACAGGACTCAATACAGTTGATGACTATCTTAGCAGAGAAAGCATACAAGGTAGACAAGAAGAAGCCACAGTATTGTCAAGAAGAGGTGTTATAGATAGGACAGTTGATTTCACACGAGGGAAAAAAGGTGACACCGGAAAGAGCTGAGGCGATTATGAAAACTGCAAAGACGCACACAGTGAAACCGATGCAACCATTTTTGGGACTATGCAATTACGTTAGAGTCTGGGTGTTTGACTACAGTTCATACACAAGACCCTTTTTGCAGGCTTTGAAGAAAGCACATGTGAAGGAGGTTAAAATAGAATGGACTGAGGAGATGGAGGAAGGGATTGAGGAGTTGAAAAAAGCGATTTTAACAACTCCCATTTTAGGAATTGCCAATTATGTTGAGGATTTTTTTTTCACACACGAATGAGACAGTCATGACAGCAGTGCTTACACAGAGCACTACATTGGGGGTACAAGCCTCTAGCGTATTACAGTGGGATTTTAGGCTCAGTTATGAAAGGACACTTTCCTTGCGAACAGTCATTGGCAGCTGCTACGTTCGCAATCGAGAAGTCTACAAGTAATGCGACGAGCTGGTCTATGACTCTCTTCATGGAGCATGCTCTGTTTGCCATTTTAGAGAAACCCAAAGGTACTTTGACATCTCAGAGAGCCTGAGCCTATGAAGTAATGATTTCGAACCCAACGATCAAAATTGTCAGATGTAAAATAGTGAATCCTGACACATTTGTAGCTGAGACAGTAACCGAAGGCGATCATGTGCATGACTGTGCAAATTATGTTGATTTTTATGATGATATATCTTGTGTGAAAGAAAATGCTTTGCCAGGAGGGGAAATGTTCTTAAATGATGGTTGTTCTCAGATTTCTCAGATTAGTGGAGAAATGCATTCTGGTGCAGCTGTAGTGAGGCATAGATTAAAAGGCGAATTTGAAATTGTAGCAAGTGGCAGGCTACCGTCTCACTTTTCAGTGCAAGCGGCAGAATTGGTAGCGCTCATTGGCTCAAAAAACAGAAAGGGCAGAAATTGACAGTGTACAGTGACTACGGCTATGTGACGTCAACCGTGCATGCAGTATTAGCATGTTGGAAATGGAGGGGCTACCTCTGGCATGCAACCTAATTGGACAGGCTTATTAAAGCACTACATCTCCCAGTAGCCATAGCGGTCGTTAAATGCGCTGCTCAGACTAAGTGAACAGAATTTATTTCTTGCAGGAACGAAGTCGCAGACACAGAAGCCAAAAGGGTTGCATATTAACCAGAATCTCACGTTTTGAAACTCCAAATGTCAAGGAGAAAGTAGTCAAAATTATGGTAATCCAAGAAGGGTTTAATAATTTGCCAAAGACCCAATTAATAGAGATTTAAGGACGTGCCCCGCAGGAAGAGCAGGAGTTATGGAAATTAAGGGGGTGTTCTTTATCCCCCACAGCAGCATTATGGTGACAGGATAGCACTGGAAAGCCAGTGATGCCAGTAGCATTGTAAAAGATAGCATTGAACAGCTGCATTACCCTGCTCATGTAACTAGGGAAAGTCTTGTTGCAACGATTGCGGAAGACTGGTTCATTCCAAATGTGTTAGAACTTGTTTCATTCTTTGTAGTGAATTGCATCGTGTGTCAAACGTTAACCGCTGGGGATACACTGAGAATGATTAGAGGAGCAATACCTCGACTGAATTGTCCTTTTCAGCATTTACATATTGATTATGTTGACATGCTGCAAGTTTGTAATGGATACAGGCATCTGATAGTAGTGGTGTTGCCCTTCTCTAGGTGGATGGAGGCAGGTCCGTGTACACACCCTGACACCTCTTGCGCAGCAAGGCTTTTAGTACATGAATTCTTTCCAAGATGGGGTGTGTGTGAAGTGCTGAGATACGATAATGGGCCACATTTTGTTAATGAAGTGTTCAAACAGATAGGACTATTATTAAATATTAAAGACAAGTTTTCTTCTGCTTATCACCCACAAGCAAACGGGATGTGTGAGAGACTCAACAGCCTCCTTAAGGAAAGGAACGCCAAGATAAAGCCAACTTTGAAGAAAGGATGGTTATATTGCCCGCCCTTTGCTTTATATGCCCAATGGAATCATCCTAGTTCGGACCACCACCTCCCCCCATGAACTAGTAACAGGGAGGTGAATGAGAATGCCTCTTACACCTCCACTGAAGAGTAGAAGTAATGCCCAGAGTACAGCAAAACTGTTAGTTGATGTGCTGCTGAATTATTTGACATGTATGACCTCCAGCATCTCTCTCATTTCAGATCAACTCTGAGACCACCCCTCCTACTGTTGCTGATCCAGAAGCAAGACAAGAAGAAGAATTTCAGCATGTGCAGACTTGATCGATGACTAAGAAGAATGACGACAAACCAATCAGCTGATAATGCAGATTTTGCTTTGGACTGTGACTCATTCAGACACTCCTTGTAGATATTATAGCAGGAGTGCAAACCTTTTCTGAGAGGCACAGGACTCTTGAAAAAATGTACTTTAGAAATTACATGGATCTGTCAAAGTTATGCCTAAACAACAGTTACTAGTTAAGAATTGGAAACAAGAGCAATACCCATATTCCTTATCTGTGATACTGTAGTTTAATTCTGCGGTTGAAAACCTCTTTCACCAGAAGGCCACTGGATGTAGTTTTCTGGTTTATGTATCTTTTTGAAACAATACAGCTCCCATTGCAGCACTGGACATGTCAGTTTCTACTACAAATGGTACCTCAGGTTGTGCATGTCTCAAAACGGGAGTGCTGGTAAAATGTTTTTTCAAGGTCTGGAAAGCCTCCTCTGCTTCCTTGGTCCTGGAGAATGTTTTGTGTTTTTGCAATAACAAAGTCATTGGATGGACTAGTTGGGAAAATCCTGCAACAAAGTGTAATAAAAATTGGCGAATCCTAAAAAACTTTGGACTCCTTTCACTGATGTAGGGGAAGGCCAATTCAAAGCCGCTTCAACTTTTTGATTATCCATTTGAATTCCCATTGGTGACGGATGAATCCCCAAAGTTCCACTGAGGTTGCATGAAATGAGCATGTCTCCAGCTTGACAAATAACCTGTGTTGTTATAGTTTCACAAGTACTGCCCTTACATGAGTTATGTGCTCTTGGGCCAAGCTTGAATAAATTAGGATGTCATCGAGGTACACGACGGCACAGACATCTAGCAATTTCCGTAAAACATCATTCATAAAGTTCTGAAAAGCTGCTGGAGCGTTGCATAAGCCAAAATGCATAACTTGATACTCGTATAAGCCGTATTTTGTTTGGAAGGAAGTTTTCCATTCATCCCCTTTTTTGATTCTCACTAAGTGGTAAGCTTCTCGAAGGTCCAGTTTGGTAAAACTTTGGCATCCTTAACTTGGTCCATTAACACTGGAATGAGTGGAAGGCGGTACCTGTTCTTAACTGTGATCTGGTTTAAAGCACAATAATCTATGCAAGTACTAAGGTCCCCTTCCATATTGGGCACGAAGAACAGAGGAGACGCCATAGGGGACTTAGAAGGCCGAATAAAACCATTGGCTAGGTAGTTATCTGAATATGTCTTCAAATGAATATTTTCTTGTTTGGTTAAAGCATAAATTCTACTACATGGGGTTTTAGGATCAGGGATTAAATCAATTTGACAATCATATGGCCAGTGTGGAGGTAATACGTTGGCCTGTTCTTCTTCAAAAACTTGATACTCTGGTGGAAGGGTTCTTATTAATCCTAAAGTGGGTTCTTCTCTTGAAATCGCTTGAACTTCTTGGCAAAGGTTCCGCCTTGAACATCGCGGGAGTGTTTGCATTCTTCGGCAAATACTAAGGTTCTGGCACGCCAATTTCTGGATTATGTTTCTCTAACCATGGAATACTTAAGATTACTTTAAACTGTGGAGCACTGATTAGGTCAAACTAGATCTTTTTTCGATGTCCCTCCTGGCAAAGCAAGGTGCAAACTCCTGTACACTTCTTCACTGGTCCGGATATCAGTTGAGTACCATCCACTGCAGTGACATTTTCCGCCACAGCCTTTGGGTGTATACCAATACCCATCTTGCCTGGTAGGTCGCAAGCCATGCAGTTTCCAATCGCACCACTGTCCACATATGCTTCCAGAGCATATATCTTGGAAGGTTGAAGGTCACTACTTAAAATAGCGGGAACTATGAAATGAAAGATCTGAATTTCCTTCTGGCTCGACAAGTCGACCTCTACACTTGTCGGGCGTTGGAGTTTTCCATCATTTCACTTTTTATTACATTCCTGTCTGCCTTGTCTACGGCTCCCACTGGTTTCCACTGTGGTTTCACTGGACAATTACAAAGGTGATGACCGGCTGAACCACAATAGAGGCATACATTCTGTTGCCTTCTTTTGTCTCTTTCTTCTTTAGAAATTGGACCCCGAAAACCTCCTAAGTGCATTGGCTCAGAGTAACTTTCAGTCACTTGATGAGTTCCACTGTCTCTTGAACGAACATAGAGTGATCTGGTCTCTGATCTTGCCCAATCAGTGCGTCGGTCCTGTAACCGATGATCCAGTTGTATAGTTAGGTCAATGAATTCAGCACAACCTGTTGGAGGGTTCACTACTTGCGCCAATATATCCCAGAGTTCTTCTCATAATCCACAATAAGAGTGTTGTTCTCTTCTCCTCAGGCCAATTAGTCTCTGCTACTAGTCGATTAAAGGAAGCTATGTAAGCTAACAATTCTTTGTTACCTTGGCGTAAGGAGAGCAACTCATTATCTAAGGCCTGTCCCTAAGCATGATGGGCAAAGGGTTTCTATAAATCCTGCCGAAAACCAGGGCAGATTCTTAATAATGGGTCATCTCGATTGACTAAGGGAATAGACCAATCAGCGTGATGTCCACCCAAATATGATAAACACAAACACCACCTTAGCCTGATCTGAAGGAAAGACCCCCGGTCTACACAGGAAGTGGAAATTACATTGGTTCATGAAGACTGCAAAAGGTTTTGGATCCCCCATAAACCTTTCTGGGGCTGCTAGTGGAATTCTGTAACGCTTACCTGGACTCCTCAGGAGCGTAATACCTTCCCAACCTGTGGACCTGATACCTTGGAGCCTTCAGGATTCTTTCTCTGTGTTAAACAAATACATGACAACAATAGAAATGCTACAACATCTATTAACTGAGATAATACTACAAGAGATGTGTATTTCTTTAAATCACTCACTTCTAACTCTAGGGCTGAATTCCCTTCTCACCTGTGTTTTATTATTGTGGAGCTCTCCATCCTGGTTTTCTACAGGGGCGCGTCGAGATGGAGGAACAATGATAACTTGGGTTGCTGATGAACTCAATAGCTTTATGCCTTGAAATGTCTATTCTTTTAAGAATTAGTCTTTGGGTAAGTAAGCAGGTGAAGATACTGTAATCTTTAAGGGCTTGAATTGATTCCGACGTTGGCGAGATATCTCTTTCTTATTATTTTGTTCTTTTTTCTCTTTTTCGCAGGTTCTGGGAATTCAGGAAAATAATTATGGCTGCGGAGTTACTCAGGATGAGAAAACGTTTTAAAACGTAAGTTCGCCAATGCAGAGTAACTGTAACCTTCAAGGTGGAGCGCGGTAACAACTGTGAGGTGAAAACTTGAAGAACCTTCAGGTACGTAAACGCTTATTAAACGTCTTCTCTGTTAAACTATTAAGTTTGGTTTTAATTAAATACCTCTTGTGTTGTCTGCAGGTTTTTGGAAATCTGAGGAAAAAACCTTCGGGAGATGCGGTGGCTGCGGAAGAAACTTCTGATTGAAGATGTTGCGGCTGTGAGCGGAAAACTGCTGACTGAAGATGCTGCGGCTGTGAGTGAAACTTCTGACTGAAGATGCTGCGACTGCGAACAAATAAATGTTCTTAACTGGAGAAAACTGCTTCGGAGGTAACTTCTGTCGGGTAAGTCTCTTTTGTGAACTATGGTACTCTGTAGCTTTTCTTTAAAACTAATATCTCTATTATCTCCTTTTTGACAGGTTCTGTGAGGAGAAACTCCAATAGCGTTACCCGCTGTCAGCGGTGCAGACGCGAGGCTTAATTAGCCCTTCTGCAAATATGATTAGGACCGTGATGCTACTTGTAAATGGGTTTTGCGGCGGCCATGTTAAGTGTATGCAATTACTGTAAAACATCACGGGAGTCTATGAAAGTAAATACTGTGGATGGTGTAAATGCCATGTGTTCCAGGCTAACACCCACCTTTGACCTGCTGATTGATATAATGTTCCCTGTCTAGCCTGAATGAGGACTATGTCCACTGACTGGGATCATGACAGATGGGCTGATGGACTGTTTGTGTGCAAAGCAGCAGCATTAACCGGACAGTGGGAAGCAGTTGTGGCAAATGCAGAAAAAGAATGCAAAGATCATTGGCCAAAGATTGCAAGATTGTTGACATGGGTCGACGATAAAGGAGGACCAGTATAGATACTACCCCTGAAGGATGCGCCTTTATGTTTCAGAAATAATGGTACGAGGGAAGTTGGAGAGAAACGCCATTGTGGCTGAATTTTTGTAGGAAGGGACAGTGGTCCTGATGGATCATTATTGGGCTTGTGGGTACAGAGCCTACATAAAGCTGCTCAAGAACTGGGGAGGGAGGTGTTCCTTAGTGCTCTTCCATGTGCCCACGTTGCAGCGTTAGTGATTCCTCAGAGTGAACTAAACATTGGTGAATTTCTGCAAGCAGATGCCCATTTAAGAAGGAGAAGATCGCTCGAATTTCTCAATAGAACAAAGATGGAGAATTATTTCTCAACAAAATCAATGGAAGCCTTTGATGCAATGCCGTATGAGCACAGGTTGTTCAGCAAGACTGCCTCAATATTCACGATTATCTTTATGCCTGGGATCCAGACGATAGCCAATGCCAAATGGTTGCAGATGACCAGACGGGAGCTTTTGCAGACCATCAACACCACCATAAAGGGATTCAATGCTATCAGGGAGGAGCTGAGGGCTATATGACAAATGACCCTGCAGAACAGTTATGTCCTTGACATAATCACAGTGATGGATGGAGGAGTTTGCGCCAATATTGGGCCATCATGTTGCACGTTCACACCTTCTTACAATGACGAGAATGGGACCTTGACAGATGCCATAACATTGCTAACAAACCTGCACAACAAGATGGAAGATGAGACAGAAGACATCACAGATGATGGATGGTTCACGTCTATATTCTCATGGGTTCCACAGTAGATGGTAAACATCTCAAAGTTTCTTGGAGCAGTATTGGTGATGGTGATGTTTGGATTCTGAATGATCAGGATAATAATTACACAGTGCAAGAAGACAGCGAAGAAGGCATTAGAAATGAAGATCATGATTGATGTCGAATCAGGGTTGAGACCCAAGGAGTTGACAGATGAAGATATAAGAAAATACATAGAGGCCAGCATCGTAAAAAGTGAGGGAACCAAGTTCCTATATCCCAAGAATCACAAGAGGTACATGGGATGATGGGTCTATTGTAATCTGAATGGACAGTGCAGCTACATGACCAGGAGTAATGAAGATTTGGACCCCGAAGAAGCACTTCTTCAAAAGAAGGAATCAAAATGTGTAGATTGGTGAAGGTGTGATTGATGAATCAACCAGAGGGGGCAGTGTAGAGGAGCAGCAAACTGACCCTGCAGTCCTACCCCCCTCCCACCTATATGCTGTTAGCCTGAAATAGTGCCATGCTTGACACCAGCAGTTGGGACCAGTCCACATCGAGTCTTCGAGAAAAGGTATCCACTAAGAAAACCCTATCCGATGCATTCCCGAAGAGATGACAATCTCTTGGAGGAGATACCAGAAGGAATATGAAAATGAAAGAAATTGGAACTGGTGACTTGACAAGAGATTAGCGTGACACGCTGACAAGACTGGCTGAAGAAGAGAATGTATGGACCTTATAGAAACTGATGATGAAGTAAAGAATCGAGTAAACTTTCATGTGCGAAATGAAGATTGCATGTGTGAAGAGCAATGCAGAAAATGCAAGCCGTTCAATAAATGTACAGATGCAGTAACGCAAGTAGATCAAGTAATCTTAGAAGCTAGCTATATGTAGTGAATAGACTGCAGGCAGGCCCACCATTATATAGACGTGGACATCGGTGTCACAATTTTAGTAACTTCAACCCATGAAGAGAAGGGCTGGAAAGCTGTGTTGCAGCAGAGAATTAGATGGGAGCATGGAAGAATCGAGAAGGGCTGTCTGGCCTGATGTCAAGACAGAAGGCAGCCAAGACTGATTATCTATTCTTGAAGGCAGAGAATGTGAGAAGCTGAATCATTCCTTGTTAAGGTGCAAAGAAAGAACACCATGAGTGGTAAGTTTATCAATTCAAGACAATTCAATGCTGTAAAATGGGCTGAATTGCGGTCTCCTGTCACGTCAGGTAAGGATGGAAATAGAGTTGGGCACGCAGTTCTAGAACTATGATAATCGTGTACCCACAGTCCCTTATATTCCCAGGGACGAGAATACATTGCAAGGCCAAGTTCAAAGACAATCTTCATGACAGAAGGCATGGGTGATGAAAGATGTTGGGCTATTTGGGTGGGGAGGTACAGTCCAGTCTACCCCCTGACACCTGGGGTATGAGCTTATGTGCTGCTAGTGAGCGGAATGTTCCAGAAGGGCACCAGCAGTGTGCCGTGTTTTTAAAAACTGTCGAAGACGACTTGCACTAGGGGTGGGCATGACACGACCCCTTATAGAAAGTATGCTTGGATGTTCCCCTTGAGCCAACCACAATCCCCGTAGGTTTTTCTTATTTGCCACACAGTATGATGTCATGTATGATGAGTTTTTACTATAAAAGTGTTGTTTTTCATGAAATGCTTTGAGAGAACGCTGTGTGGCGTCTGTTGATGTCCGTTGTAACTCCCTGCTTTAGACAATTGATAATAAAACCGTAAACAAACTTTGCCATCTTCCTGAGTTGGTTGGATTATTTGGTGTAAAGAGTTACTCTGCATCCGATCTACTGCATGACGCGCTACCCGTTGAGGGCCCTAAGCTCAATGTTGACTAGTCGGAGACACTCCAAGAGCCACGTGAGAAGGCCAAGGAGATGGATTGAAGAAATGGAATGATGTGTGTTTAAGTGGGAGGGGGTTGTAGCGTTCTAGTTGTTCAATAAACATACTGGGCCCGATTCATGGAAATAATTGTGCCGAAAAAGGGGACTTGCGCGCGAAAACGCCTGTTTGTCGATTCATAGAACACACTCCGCAGGGCTTACCAGAGACCTGCGAGGAATCCACGTGGGTCCAACACGTCACTGCGACACTACCAACGCCTTGCGCGAGACTCCTAGTGAAGGGGCGTACCGGCTTGCGCAGTCACCTAAAAAGGGGGCGGAACACGTGGAATGGGGAACAACAAGCAAAAATGTGGGCGTTATGAGGGAAGCACCACAGTAAAATCCTTGCAACGCCATACGCACGCTAACAATCCGTATTCATGAAATTGAACAGGGCTCTCCGGCACGTGGAAAAAGATGCGCAAATCCGGAAACACGTCTGCCACGTGAAAACTGGCATAAGCGTCACTGGGCACTAAAACAAATGCATAAAAATGCAGCGCGAACAACCAACGCGCGTATACAGCTACGATGAATGTATCATTTCTCGCAGCATTGATCGTGGGACACCGCAGGAGGCGCAGAATGGCCAGGGCCCACATTTTTCTACCCAGGACCAGCCTTTTTGGGATGCCTGATGACCAAGTCTATGCCAGGTATAGGTTTCCAACACATATATTAGATCCGGTCACAGAGTGGGAAGATGACCTTAGATCACCCACCCTGTACTCCCAAGCACTGAGCCCCTTGGAAAAGGTGCTCAATGTACTGCATTTTTTGTCCACTGGTTCATTTCAGCGGACAACTGCCATAGTTGGGGGGCATTTCACAGCCCATGCAGTCATGCTGCCTACCCCAGGTGTTGGCAATAATGACTACACACCCCTCAGTCTGCAGGGACATCTACATGCCCAGAACACCGGCAGAAAGGCAGGCCGTGGTCCAGGACTTTTACGGGGTGGCGCACTTCCCTAAAGTGCTTGGTGCCATTGATTGCACCCATATGGCTCTACGCCCAACTAGGGCCACAGTGCACATCTATCGCCATCGCAAGCACTGTCATTCCATCAACGTGCAGGTTGTATGTGATGCCAAGGGAATCATTACTTCTGTATATCCAAACTATTCAGGGTCCACACATGATAGTTTCATATTCAGAATGTCACCTCTACACCGGGCCCTGGAAGCTGGGAGGCATGGCAACACATGGCTCATTGGTGAGTATAAATGCCCCTGCAGATGCATGCATGTCACACATAAACACACACCACTGACAAACATTCTCACCTCTACAGGGCACAGTGCCTACCCTCTGAGCACCTACATGATGACGCCAATACGGAACCCTGCAACACCACCCCAGGTAAGATACAATGCAGCTCATATTGCAACTCGGGCCATAGTGGAGTGCACATTTGGAGTGCTCAAGTCACGATTCTGCTCCCTTGACCACTCTGGTGGTGAGCTCTTATATGCATCACCAGTATTGTGCAGGACCATTGTGGCAACATGTGTCCTGTACACTGTTGCAACACAGCGTGGTGTACAGGTGGACATGGTGGTGCCCCCACATGCCCAACCACATGCACGTTGCCTGCACTTGGTAGGGGAAAGGACACGTGGTGAGGCTGCCCGTGCCCAGCTTGTGGCTATATTTTTCACCTAAAATACAACCCCTGTGGAGTGCACACAGCCCTGGCACATTCCAGGTGCCATTCAATGATGATAAAGGGACAATCATCTGCGCCCACCAAACCACCCTGAGAATGTATCCTTGGAAGTGCTACATTGTGTGCATCCCTTAGAACTTAAACTAATTCAATCTGGTGTGTAAAAAAGGAACACATAGAAGAAGAAGTATGCCACTAACACCATGTCAAAGTACACATCTAAATGCCAGTGTGTCACATAAACCCTCCCACACGTCATGTAAAATTGTCACCACATCGTGCCATGGCATGCAATGTCAAACGAGATACATAAATGGCCAACACATAACACTACTGTCACAAAGTGCTCAACGATGCATGAAACAGGTTGAGAAATAACCAACGCTCCTACAATTCCATATTAATGTGGATTGGAACAGTAATTGTCTAGAACAACATACCATAAACACTGGACCTAACAGTGAATCTGTCTGACAGTGACTCATATTTCCACAAGTGCATCAATGTATCGTAACTTGCACAGGTCACCCAGGTAGGTTTTGTGTGGCTCTGCTAATTTAAGGGGTGAGGTAAGCGCATACAGCCGGAAGTGAAGCAAAAATGGAGATAGGCAAGGTAATTCATAACAACGGAACAGGAACAAAGGATGGATCTCAAAGGGATGGGAACCATGCACTGGACAAACAATGAGGAATCCCACTAGGGGTGTATATACAGGTTGGACTTGAGACTGCCCACAGATATAAGGGAAGCCCAATGCCTCTGTGTAAGTTACTTTTACAGGTACCACTCCTTGCAAGCCCATGAAAAGGGGAAGCATGAGTGGCTTCTGTTTCTGGACCCTAAGGCACAAACAAGGAATGTACTAACATGAGAAAAGCTGGTATGGGTCCAGCCGGAACCTACAGTGGCTGCCCTCGGAGGGAACAGAACACAACACACTGTAACATAAATTCACAATCGACCACACGTAAGACAAGGGAAGGGAAGGTGCACAGATTTCCTGCTTGGAACCCCAGCAGCCTAACTCTGAACAAAGGAATAACAGATGCACAAGTGAGGACAAGAAAGGCAACTAAAATAACTAGGGGAAAATAGGCAGTAAAGGGGCAGGGTGCACATCAACACTCACATGTGTGGATGTTGAGAAAAAAATACCCCTCCATGGGTTCATGGGCCGCACAGCCATCATGGATTGGGAGGGCTGTTGTTGCTGTCGCCACCTTCCTGTGTAGCATCTGAAGGTGGTAGTGGTAAGGGAGGTTCCCCACGTATAGCCATGGCCTGGTCCTCCATGGCAGCGGCCAGGTGGGACTGAGATGAGTGCATCTGCAACATGAAGCCTCGGAGGTCCGCATGCAACACTTCACGGGATGCACAGAGTTTCTCCGAGATGGTACGGGTCAACAGTTGCATCTGCTGGTCATACTGTGTACTGCGGGCTGCCTCTAGCGCTGCAAGTGTAGCTCTGAGGGACCAGAACTCTTGCCTCAGGGCTTCCCTGTGGGCCCCACGCTCTGCAAGCAGGGATGCCTGCAGAGACCTAAGTTCCGCCCTTTGGCTCCTGCTGCTGGCCTCCATGTGCAGCCTGTGTGAGCGGAATGTGGACCGCAATGCCTGCAGCTGGTGCTCTACCTGTGTTGCTGGTGGGATCATGAAATTGGCCACCCTATCCATGGCCTGAGTCAACATCTCATAGGAAGCACCCTGTTGTTGTGCAAGAGTATACATGGACTGCTCCCACACTGAATCGTCAGCCAAAACACGGCCACCGCATGTGCGGGCACCACGACTGCCTGACCCAAGAGAGCATGGCCCTTGACGTGATGCCGCTGTCTGTGGCTGCAGGACTGCATCCCTCCCTTGCTCATCTGTCCCAGGACCAGGAACCAATCCTGTGGAGCATGACCCTGCAGCTGTACCCACCAGAGATGGACGTGACAACACTGACCGGCCCTGTGAGGGGACGTGACCCCCTGCAGACGCTTGGGCTACAATAGCACCAACACTTGATGCACTCACCTGTGACAGCATAGAGGAATTCACATCCGGTTCACCACCAGAGCCACTGGTTTCATCAAAGGTGGACTCATACTGAGTCAGGCCCCGGATGGCCAGTAGCACCAGTGGATTTTCAGGGGCTACCACAACACGTCCTCAACTGGTGCTCTGTTGCGGCTCAAGATCCTCTTCCTCCTCAACTATCCTCTGCATCCAGTGTCTCATCACCTGCACATGGACAGAAAAATACATGAAGAGCCATGTAAATAGCACAGCCTACACACATAGGTATCACAATGGTGTCCTGCAACAGATTAACATACTATGTCACTCATGGCACAATGTCCCGTCCGTTGCCAGTGTCAATGCAAGGTATGGGTAGCATGAAACCACCCATGGATATATGTGGATGGACTTAACACCACATGCAGTGCATGGTGTATAGCACCTACTTCGGACACAAGCACTTGACTGGCATAGTTGAGTCACTAACATCACTTATGTAAATACCCAGATGCCACGTTGTATTGGCATGCCAGAACTGTCAATTAGCATGAGGCGGTTCTTGATGACTACTGTCCCAAAGCCATGTACAATGTATGTGACATGATATGATATGCTATTCAGGAAGTACATATGCACAAGTGTTACAAGGTGCAACGAGGCAAGGGTGGGGGAATACAGTGAAGCCAGACACACCGATCATATGAGGCCAGGTGACATTGAGATTGCGCAAGTGCAGTGGAAGGAGGAAGGGGAGACTTGGGGGGGAAGTGGGAGGGGGCAGTGCAGTACATGGGAACGGCAGTAAAAAAAAGATAACAACAAAAGCACTAGGTAAAATGCGGCCAAGGGTAAGTGTAGAAATAGTCCCCAAGTGCAGGGGATGCCAGGGAGGCTTTGCATGGGTGCAACTGGTGGGCTAGATGACCGGGCCGGAGATCAGAAGGTGACCAGGTGACCAGTGCAGTTTCATATTCAGCCAGGAGTTCAGCAGGGGAGAGGAGGAGGAGAGAAAGCACAACCCAAGAGGACGTATAAGATGTGCTTCCAGAACCAGAGAAGGTTCACCTCAAGTTTCAGGGAGACAGGGAGGCTGATCCAGAGGGAGGCCCCAGCAGAAGAAAGACATCAACCACCAACTCATTGCTAGGAGAAGCAACCAACCCTGAGGTGGTAGCAGAGGGATGGTGAAGAGCTTAAGAAGGAAGATATTTAGGAAGATGCAGTTGAAAGTATTGCAGCCCCAGGACCCTGAGGGCCTTGAGGACAATGCAGAGGGTTTTGAACTTAATAATCGTAGGCACTGGGAGCCAGTACCATGATTACAGTCCTGGAGAGATACGATACCTGGGCTGGAGAACAAAGACATATTTTGCAGTCCTGTTCTGGATGAGTTTCAGAGGGCAGAGAGTTGAAGCAGTCAAATTAAGAGAGAGGCTGTTGCAGTAGCCCAGCCTAGAGAGAACCAGTACTCTGGAGACTGTGGGCTGCTGGGGGAAGGAGAGGAAAGGAAGAATACCTCTGAGGAGGTGCAGCTGGTAGTTTGACCTCTCAGAGACATCAGAGATGTGAGGAGAGAAGGAGAGTGTGGAGTCGAATATTAACCCAAGGTATCCAGCATCACAGGTGGGAGCAGGAAGAGGGTCAAGAGATGCTGGCCAGAGAGTGACAGGAAAGGAGGGAGCAGGTGTGGTGATGAGGAGAATCTCTGTGTGCAGCACATCGGTTGTATGAAGTCTGCAGGATACCAAGCACGGGTCAGTACACCATGACATGGTTCTCCCATGGCAGTTGATCTGTTCTTGCATATCAGTCTTATTCCAGCACTGAAATGCGATGGCATTTCCCTTCTGAACAAGAGTACCAACAGCAACCCCATACTGGTAATAGTGGACTATGCCACTCGGCATCCGGAAGCCTTACCCCTTAGAACTAATACCGCCCAGCAAATCCTGAAACACCTACTCACCTTTTTTTCAAGAATAGGATTTCCCAAAGAAATCTTAACAGATCAGGGCTCTACCTCTATGAGCAAACTCATGCGGGAAGTGAAACAGCTATTACATATTACCACCTTAAGAACTTCAGTCTATCACCCACAGACAGATGGCCTTGCAGAAAGGTTTAACAAAACCTTAAAAACTATATTACATAAACTATTGGAACAAGACAGAGGAAATTGGGTTCAGATGGTACCTTGGGCTTTATTTGCTGTTAGGAAGACCCCCCAGGCTTCTACAGGATTCTCCCCATTTGAATAACTCTACGAACGAGAACCCTGAGATATCCTGGATATGTTGAGTCTGTCAAATCCTGAGGTCCACGTGGATTAGTATACCTCCGTCCCCAAGCACCAGTCAGAGAGGGGTAAAAATACTCGCTGACCGGTTATTGGAGCCACAGGTGGGGGGAATAAACAGGAAACACCAGGTCCTGGGTGGTTGCAAAGAAAATACCAGGTTAGCTAGTGGCTACACGGTACTAACAACAAGCATAAACATATAATAATAAGAAAGACCTACCCTTGAGGTGAATGATGAGTGCCTTGCACCTAGCTGTATTCCCCCCCTGGGGTCGGATGGGTGATGCAGAGGAGAGGATGGGATCACAGGATCTGAAGGGAGAGGAGATGGTCTGATTGAAGGTAAACAGTACTTGACAGAGTTCCAAGAGTTCAGAGAAAAGGTAGCTGAAGGTTTACCAAGCGCCAAATCCAAAGGTCAATCCATAAACAATCCAAGAATCAGTCCAAGGTTCAGGTAATCCAGGTATACAGGTCAGCAAGAATCCAAGCGTCAAAATTGAGGGCAATCCAGAAGAGAAAACGAAGTCCAAAATCCAAGAATTCGATAACCATGAAGTTCAGAAATGCAGAAAATCGCTAAACGGCGAGAGATCAGCTGAGAAGCAATGTGTGCAAAGGCCAAGCCCCTTTTATTGCAGTCTTCCTGGTTTGTTGGCCAATCGTGGACGATTTACTGGTCACGTGATCATTCACTTGGTCACGTGACCCACTGGTTCATCTGGCGCCTGTTTCCTGGAGGCCGTGTCATGTGACCCTTCTTCGTGACAGGCCGTGTCGAGCGGAGGACCGTAGCATGGAGAGACGCTCCCCTCCGCGCCTGCAGTCTCCAAGGCAATCCCCAATGCAGGCGTGGAAAGCGACACCAGGGATGCCTCGGAGCGCAGCGTGCCCCTAAAGATTGAACGGAGGTGATCACGGGAGGGGTCCACGTTTCTCTCCGCTGCCTGCATACCACGCGATCGTGATCGGGTGAGTCTGAAGGCATGACAGAGCCCCCCCTCAAGGGCACACGTCCTTGTGGGCTATGGGGGTTGTTCCTATGAAACCGAGCGACCAGGAGAGGGGCGTGTACCTGATCAGCAGGCTCCCAAGACCTTTCCTCCGGGCCGTAGCCCAACCAGTCCACTAGGTAGTAGAGACGGCCCTTCGTGAGTCGGGATCCTAGAATGTCATTGACCTCGTATTCCTCAGAGGTACCTTTCATTACAGGGGAAGGGGGAAGGATGATACGAGTGGAGAGTGGACACGGTTTGAGAAGGGAAGTGTGGAACACAGGGTGTTTACGCCAAGTAGTTGGCAGGGAAACTCTGTAGGCTACTGGGTTGATGACTTTGGTAATACGATACGGCCCCACAATGCGAGGAAGCAGTTTACGACAACCGGGTATAGGTAGATGTCTGGTGGAAAGCCATACCTGGTCCCAAACTGCATAAGTGGGGGCTGTTGTTCGTTTCCTATCAGCAGCCTGACACATAGAAGCCTGTGATTCCCGAAGATGTAATGTAACCTGGTCATGGATGTCTTTAAGATTCTGTGCACATGAAGAAACAGAAGGAGAGAGTAGAGGAGGTACATCTGGAATAGGAAGTATACAAGGGTGTTGTCCGTACAAGGAATAGAAAGGTGAGTAGCCTGTGGATGAGTGGGGTGCGTTATTGTACACAAATTCAGCTAAATGCAAGAGTTTGTGCCAGGATTGTTGATGTTGTAAAGAGAGACAGCGGAGATATTGCTCCATGGTTTGATTGACACGTTCTGTCTGCCCGTCAGTTTCGGGATGGTAGGAGGACGAGAAACGTGTGTCTATACCTAGTTGTCTGGTAAGGGATTGCCAAAAACGGGAAGTAAACTGGGAGCCCCTATCAGAAATGACAATAGCGGGTAACCCAAAAAGACAAAAGACATTGCGGAAGAAAAGGTCAGCCAGGGCAGGTGCTGTAGGTATACCGGTGCAGGGAATGAAACGGGCCATCTTCGTGAAGGAATCGATCACTACCCAAATAGTATCAAACCCATTAACTTTAGGTAAATCAGGGACGAAATCCATAGTAACAGTATGCCATGGTTTAACTAGGAGAGGCAATGGTTGTAGTAGGCCTAGAGGATGACCCTTTCTGTTTTTGCATTGAGCACACACCGAACAAGAAGTACCATATGCCACCGTATCCCTGTTCATGGAAGGCCACCAACACCAATGTTGGAGCAAGGCCAGTGTGCGCTTCTGGCCGGAATGACCATTTATGGGGGCATCATGAGACCTTTCTAATGCGATGGAGCGAGTGTCTGGCGTTGGTAAGTACAATCTCCCCTGTATATATGGTAGGCCTTCATACATTTCTATCTCCCACTCCTGTAGTTGTTCTGGATGTGACTTGGCCCATTGTTGAACTAAGGTCAGTAAATCTTTTGTTGGTGTACAGAGATATATGATGTGTTTGCTGTCCAGAAGTGTCTCCGGAAAGACAGGCAAAGAAACGCCCCCAGGGATGTGGGAGAGAGCGTCAGCTTTGCCATGTGCTATGCCCAGTCAGTGTTTAATGACAAAGTCATATGCTGCAAAGAATAAATGCCAGCGGACTTGGCGGCTATTAGTGCACTTGAATGTGGCCAAATCCTGGAGATTGCAGTGGTCAGTATAAACCGTGACCTGATGTTTTGCCCCAAGCAGGTGGTGGTGCCAGACTTGGAAGGCATCTTTAATGGAGAGAAGTTCTTTCCCTGTGACTCTGTAATGGATTTCAGCCTGTGTGAATTTTCGGGAATGAAAGGCAACCGGATGTAGGAGACCTGTGGATGGGCATGATTGAGATAAGACAGCTCCCAAAGCATAGGAAGAGGCATCAGCTTCAAGAATAAAAGGGAGATCTGGATTAGGATGCTGTAAAATAGGGGCTGTGGTGAAGGCCGTCTTGAGAGCCGAGAATGCATTTTGTTGAGAAGAGGACCAAACAAACGGGGTACGGGGGCTAGTGAGTTGAGTTAATGGGGCAGCCAAGGTCGAAAACCCTGCAATAAATCGCCTGTAGAAGTTGGCGAATCCAAGGAATGACTGCACTTCCTTGACA
This sequence comes from Ambystoma mexicanum, assembly GCF_040938575.1. NCBI lineage: Eukaryota > Metazoa > Chordata > Amphibia > Caudata > Ambystomatidae > Ambystoma > Ambystoma mexicanum. The sequence goes on along the minus strand of NC_090921.1, from coordinate 1,140,923,912 downwards.
GTTTGTGGAATGGGCCAGTCTGCGACTGCACGGATCTTGGTTGAATTCATAGCCAGGCCGCCAGGTGTGATGTGAAAACCTAGGAAGTCTACTTCCTTGGCGTGAAATAGGCATTTTTCTGGTTTAGCGTAAAGGGAGTGAGTGCGCAGCCGACTCAGGACTTCTCGTACATGAGTGACATGTTCTTGGTGTGATTGAGAGAATACCAAAATATCATCCAAATATACCATCACATAGTTATCTATGATATCGTGGAAAATTTAATTCATAAACCTTTGAAAGGTTGCGGGTGCGTTACATAGCCCAAAGGGCATGACAGTATATTCAAAAAGGCCGTATTTGGTACAAAAAGCTGTCTTCCATTCATCCCCTTTTCGGATGCGTATGAGATTATACGCCCCTCGTAGATCGAGCTTGGTAAAGATAGTGGCATGTGTGAGATGATCTAACAGCGGGGTGATAAGCGGTATGGGGTATCTATTCTTGACCGTGATGTTGTTCAAACAACGATAGTCAATACAAGGGCGAAGGTCGCCTTCCCTCTTGGGTACAAAGAAAATAGGACTGGCTGCAGGAGACTGTGAGGGTCTGATGTGGCCTAAACGTAAAGAATGTTGTATGTACTCTTTAAGAATCAGATCTTCAGATGCTGAAAGGGAGTAGAGGCGCCCGTGGGGCACGAGAGCCCCTGGTTCCAGATCTATAGGACAATCAAAGGGACGATGCGGGGGTAAGTGTTCAGAGGATTTTTTATCAAACACTTCCAGAAAGTCATGATATTGCGAGAGTATCTGGGCCGAGACCAGACCGACCACATGCCTAGGGGTGTCAACCTCCATTTGTGGTTCTTGTATCGACAAATGAGCTAATGCCCCAAGCGCTTGTGCCGGTGTCGTTACCTGTTCTGGGGATAATAAACAATGTTCCTGAGAGAACAAAGATTAGAAAGAAATAGAGCCCAAGGACCAGTTAATGAGCAGATTATGTGTGCGTAACCAGGGGATACCAAGGATAATACCGTATTGAGGAGTAGTTATCAAGTCAAAACTAAGGATTTCCTGGTGTGTGTCCTGCACTATGAGAGTTACTGGGGCCGTCTGTTGTCTGAGAGGGCCCGAAATCAACAGAGAACCATCTACCGCTTGTACAGGTTCTGGGTGTTTTTTATTCTGTAATGGGAGATATAGGGATGCAGCCAAAGCACTGTCAACGTAATTACCTGTCGCCCCTGAATCGATGACCAAGTGTACCTGGTGTTTGACATTGTCAGAGGAAAACAAAAGTGCCGGAAGGAACAAGGGCCGGGCTGAATCCGGCAATGAAGGGGGTACGTATGGTTGTACTGGTAGGCTCGTCCGCGCCCCCTTATCTAAGGACGAGCCTTCGGAAAACCCGTTGCTTTCTGTTTGGGCCTTCGGGGGCATTCCTTGACGAAATTACCTGACACTCCGCAGTAAAAACAAGCATTAGCCTGTCTGCGTCGTTCTCTCTCTAAGGGCGATATGGGACTGCGTATTCCCCCTATTTGCATGGGTTCACTAGTTTGTTCTGTAGAGGTCTAGCTTAGGGAAAATACCGGATTTGTTCTCTTGGTTTCAGTGTTTCTCTCGTTGAACCAGGCATCAACTTGTAGGGCCAAGTCAACCAATTCAGGGTATTGGGTAGGTAATGTAGGTATAACGGACAGAGCGTCCTTCATACGTTCACTGAGACCTTTATAGACTACAACTGCCTTTTTTTCTTCTGGCCAGGCAGTTTCGACCGACAATTGGTTGAAGCGGGTTATCTATTCTATTAAGGTGGTTTTTCCTTGGGTCAAATCTAGAAATTCTAGGTCCCGTGTTTGTGCTTTATGTGGTGTGTCAAAAACCTTAGTCATTTCTGCCACCAGCCTATCAAAATCGTACAAAACGGGGCTATTATTCTCCAACAGGGGATTCGCCCACTTAGCGGCAATGCCGCTTAAATGAGATAAAGTGAAGGCCGCCTTAGTAGTTGAATCAGGGATGGCCTGTGGCCGACATAAAAAATGTAATTTACACTGATTCAGGAAAGTGCGAAATTTACGTGGGTCACCCTGGAATTTCTCGGGGGCTGCCAAGGGAAATGGGGTGGGGACGTAGACTGGGGCTGGTGCCACTGCCCCTACAGGCGGTGTAGCCTGTTCGGGTACATCTCCAAACTCCTCCTCTGGTGGTAAGGCGTGTCTTTCGCTTTGTAAGGCATCTAACCGCTGATGAATAGCCGTATTAGCGGCTGTCATATCAGCTCTTAAGAAAGTGATTGCTTGTACAAGGGCAGCCACCGGGTCCCCGGTGGAGGTATCCATAATCCAGTGGTAAAAAGGCTTCTCAGTCTGTCAAATCCTGAGGTCCACATGGATTAGTATACCTCCGTCCCCAAGCACCAGTCAGAGAGGGGTAAAAATACTTGCTGACCGGTTATTGGAGCCACAGGTGGGGGGAATAAACAGGAAACACCAGGTCCCGGGTGGCTGCAAAGAAAATACCAGGTTAGCTAGTGGCTACACAGTATTAACAACAAGCATAAACAGATAATAATAAGAAAGACCTATCCTTGAGGTGAATGATAAGTGCCTTGAACCTAGCTGTATTCCCCCCCTGGGGTCGGATGGGTGGTGCAGAGGAGAGGATGGGATCACGGGATCTGAAGGGAGAGGAGAGGGTCTGATTGAAGGTAAACAGTACTTGACAGAGTTCCAAGAGTTCAGACAAAAGGTAGCTGAAGGTTTACCAAGTGCCAAATCCAAAGGTCAATCCATAAACAATCCAAGAATCAGTCCAAAGTTCAGGTAATCCAGGTATACAGGTCAGCAAGAATCCAAGCGTCAAAATTGAGGGCAATCCAGAAGAGAAAACGAAGTCCAAAATCCAAGAATTCGATAACCATGAAGTTCAAAAATGCAGAAAATCGCTAAACGGCGAGAGATCAGCTGAGAAGCAATGTGTGCAAAGGCCAAGCCCCTTTTATTGCAGTCTTCCTGGTTCGTTGGCCAATCGTGGACGATTTCCTGGTCACGTGATCATTCACTTGGTCACGCGACCCACTGGTTCATCTGGCGCCTGTTTCCTGGAGGCCGTGCCACGTGACCCTTCTTCGTGACAGGCCGTGTTGAGCGGAGGACCGTAGCATGGAGTGGCGCTCCCCTCCGCGCCTGCAGTCTCCAAGGCAATCCCCAATGCAGGCGTGGAAAGCGACGCCAGGGATGCCTTGGAGCGCAGCGTGCCCCTAAAGGTCGAACGAAGGTGATCGCGGGAGGGGTCCACGTTTCTCTCCGCCGCCTGCATACCACGCAATCGTGATCGGGTGAGTCTGAAGGCATGACAGAGAGAGACCAGGGAAGAAAGAGATGAAGCCACAATTCTACTCTCCCAAACCGCCCACCGTCTTAAAGAACACCTGGTAGTAGTAAGATCTTTAGTTCAAACCTATATGGCCAAAGCACAAGAACATCAGAAAACCTCATATAATCAGAAGGTCACCTTAAGATCTTTCTTGGTAGGACAAAAGGTCTTAGTATTATTACCGACCTCCGAGAATAAACTAATTTCCAAATGGCATGGGCCTTATGAGATGTTAGAACAGACAGGACCCTGTAAATCCAGAATTTCTCAACCTGACTGTCAATTAAAAACACAGGCACACCACATTAACCTTTAAAAAGAGTGGAAAGACAATTCTACAGAATCCACTGCTACGATCCTGTCCTGTTTACTACCTGATGACTCTGATAGAAAGGTGCTATACCTCCCGAACTTAATAATAACCAGAAACAAAATCTGTATGACTTACTTATACAATTTCCTGATGTATTTAAAGAGGAACCAGGGAGCGTGAAAGGAATTTAAAATCACATCCGCACCCCTGAGGGCAAAGTGGTACACGTAAAACTTTACAGAGCAAGGACAGAAACCATCATCCAGGAAGTAATTTTGCAGGCCTCCCACACCTTGGACCTGCTCCACATTAATCAGCTCACTAATGGCCTCTTCATTTGGTGTGAGATCCTCGTCATCTTGTGCTGACCCACCTCCAGTCACCAGAGTAGAGGCGAAGTTGGTACCCAGCTTGTGTTTGGTTCGACGGTGGAGGTCATTCCACCGCTTCACCACCTCACGAGCGGTGCGCCTCTCATTGCCGAAGATGTTTATTCTATCCGTGACTCGCTGCCAGTGGACCATACGCTGAGCAGGCATATCTGTGCTCCCTGCCTGTGTGAGCATATCACACTAGTGTACGCTCACATAGTCCACGAGGACCTGGATTTCTTCATCATTGAAGCTCCTCTTCCGCGACGTGGCGGTCTCCTGTGCCGTGAATTGGGATTGAGTCTGTTCTGTTACTGCACGCTTTACCTTCTTGAAAGGTCGTGCAGACCCTGTGTGGCTGGGACCACTCGGGTCAGCATGGGCTAGAGCACTAGTGGCCTGGGCCATGGCATGACCCACTGATGCTGGGACAGTAGGTGCCCCTGCAGGTAGCCGTACCTGGGTGCTGGTGCCAGGTGCCAGGTCCTTTCACTGCACATCCCTTCCCCTTGGATGCACGGACAACATCTACCTATGCGTCTTTGTGGACCTGGGCTGTGACCACTACAGCCATGGCTGGTGGTCCCTGAGCCTGGGTGGTGGGGACAGCAGCTGGCCCTGCAGCTCCCGAACCCTGGGTGCTGGGAACGTCAGCATCACCTGCATCTCCCTGACCCTGTTGGGTGGCGGGCATAGCTCTCCCTGCATGTCCCCAACCATGAACACCTCGGCCACCCTTCTCTCTTGTGGCCTTCCCACTCATGGTACAGATGGATTTGTACAATGGGAGGTACAGCAAGCAAATGTCCTGGGCAATTTGAGTGAGGGGGCAGGGTACGTGATGTAAAATGTCACCCCCGGTGGAAAGAAAATGGGACGCGTAACGCACAGGCACCCAAAATATAAAAAATGCATGTGCGTGACCCCTCGGTAGCTCACATGAAAAAAAAAGTGTTACACGGTACACTGTGGCACACGAAAAATGTGTACGCAAGGCCCAGGTAAGCTACTCTGATGTTGAGAATGGGGGCATGCGATGCACAGCGGCATCCATAGAATGAATAATGTATACGCGACTCACTGTTAGCCTCTGAAAATAGGGAAAAGTCCATGCGCGTGTGCACAGAGTCAAATCCCCCACCAAAATAAGAAGCTCGCACTGTCACAGTAGTGAACAAAATGCCTGCCACCCCAAAAATCTCTGAAGTCCACACGTCCGTCTGCTTCAGCTCACACAAGTGGTGTGATGTTCTCCTACGCGCTCGTTTATCCCGAATAGGAACACCAACGCCCAACGGCCAGCACGTGTCACGTAACTTACGCGATTAGGTCCTTTCCTCTGATTTCACATGTACATGCTAATTATGCACGCGCAAAGTAACCGTCACTCTGTTTCCGGCTTCCCACGCAAGTAACACAGAAGACCTACGCGCTCCTGCCTATGAGCCATTTTACCGGCCTCCTACTGCCCTTAGCTGCCTCATATGAGCCATCTGCTGCTGCCTGCCCACTGTGTGTGCCTGCTGCTCACCTGCCCTGCAATTTGAGTACCTGCTGTCAAGCCATTGCCAGTGCTCCTGTCCTCGCCCTCTGACCACCTCCACTGATTCAGAAGACTCCCAACGTACCAGAACATCACCACCGCTCTACGGCCCAGCCCCAGGACCACCTTGCCCACCCACACCTGCCTCGGGGGTTGCCATGTCTGAGCAAACATCTCCAGAGGCAAGTGGCAACCCCACGGCAGCGAGGCAGAGGGCTATCAACTTCACAGCCAGGGAAGTTGACATCCTGGTCGAGCATGTCCTGGGGCATTATGATGCCCTCTTCCACGGACCAACGCAAGTCGGCAAGGAAGGACGGAAGCTGATCTGGGACCAGATTGTGGGTGCCATCAACGCAGAGGGGGTGGCACCCCGGGACTACTACCATGTGCACAAGTACTGGGAGGACCTCCAATCCAGGACCCACAACAAGGCCCAGCTCTTCCTCCAGGCTGGTGCCGACCATGGGGGGTGCCCGGGCTGGTTGAACACCACCGGCATGCAGGTCCTGCAGAGGTTTTACACCCAGGTCGGCGATTTGCAGCAACGTCTGGAGTTGTCAGGTGAGTGTCCATGGGTTGCTGGCCTACACAGTGCATGTTGATGTATGGTGGGAGTGTGCACCTTGGCTTTACAGCAAGTATGCCTCTTGTACGGATGTCTGTGTGCATGTCCGAGACAGTGCTCCACATGTGATCTATGAAGCATTTGCAAATTCGACAGTGTTACTTTTGCAATGTGTGTTGCACTGCAGAATATGACAACGTCCACGTGGTTACTTACATGTGTCTGAGACATGGCTGTGTGAGAGGTGTGACAGATGGGTGGTTTTGTCAACATCATGAACAGGCATGGTGTTCATGTGTATGTGTCTCAGATCTGAGTGTGTGAGTTAGCATCACTCCTGGCGGATGTAACTGTTGCATTTCAATGTGTGCCATAGTCTTGTTGCCTGATTGCCATTGAGGGGACTCAGATGTGATAGCTCAGTGCACTGCTTCAGGACTGTCAGGTGATGTGTGTGCATGACATGTGTATGGCCCATGACGCATGTGTGTGTAGCATGCACAATTTGTAGGTGGTGACAGTGCCATGTTCAAGGATGTGATTGTTTGTTGTGAAGGACAGACATGTATGTGCATGTATGTACATTGCATGTACTTGTGTGTTGTGGAGGGTGATGATGGTTGTGACCTTTGACAGTGTACTTCATGTGCATATGTTTTGTGCCAAACACACATAGGTACAGTACCCTGATGTTTGTGTACTATGTCTCCTTATGCATAGCGGCATTGGAAGAAGAGGGGGAAGAACATGCTGTGGTGCAAGGCAGCAGGGATGCCTCCACCGGGCAGAGACACAAGGCCCAGTCACGCCCCCAGGAAACAACATCATCGGGGAGTGAGGAGACTGCGGCTGCGTCTCAACCATGGGCCACAGCTGCTGAGGGGAGGTCCAAGAGGGCGAAAGTGGACATGGACTCCTCAGCAGCGAGGGGGACAGGTGAGCTCACACAGGGGCAATCCACTGCGTAAAACGCTGGGGGAGGCATTCAGGTTAGCGGGGTAGGAGGAGGAGGCCGTATTAGCCCAGTCCATGGGGCCCGGCGGGGGTGGTGAGGTGGGTGTAACTGGTGCAGTGCTGACTCAGGGGTAGGAGGCAGTGCAGGTCGTCGTGGAAGTGCCTGTGCCAAATCCTGTCCCTCGGCCAGCGCCTGCACTAGCATGCACCTGCCGGCATGCCCCAGGCAGGACCCATCCGCAGGCGTCGGATGTTTCCACCCAAAACCGACACCCCAATGACTGCTGATCTGGCCATTTGAGACAGAGTGCTAGTTGGTATTGCGAGGCGTGCAGCCATCATTCGTGATGATGTGCAGGCTTACACTTGTGGGCTTGCACATCATCACAATGAGGTCTGGTGTCTCCTGAACTGGCTAGGAGCATTCCTGGTCTTGAATTGGCTGCGTGAGCTGCTCACTTATGCAACCCCCTCCTCGTCTTGCTCCTCTGTGCGCCAGTCTTCCAGCCTGGGGCCTTCTGGACCAGAAACAAACAGAGAAGAGAGTGGGCACCACCATGTATTCAAAAATGTTCAGAATATTCAAGTAAAATCAAATATTTCAAAAAAGAATATATATCCAATTGAAAAGGAGCTGGCTGTGACAAGTCTGGAGACACCCGGACTTAAAATTGCAACACACGCTGGAGACCAAGTAATAATACTGGGTCACACAACCGCTCTCATATGGGGCCCAAGATGGGCACGTATTTATATCTGATTCACGACAATATGTTCAAGTATCCATAATATACCATACTTCTTAGAGAAAGGAAGATGAGTCTTTCTGATTCATATCAAAAATGATTTATCCATAGTAGTTCAAACAAAAAGCTATCACTAATAATCCTTAGTGAGGAAGCAGTTGCCACAATCCACATGTATTAGACTAAAAAAGCCAATGCATTTCGGAAATTATTTCCTTCATCAGGGCGAGTCTCATTGGTGTGGTCAGTGGTGAAAAACAGAACGTCCTGCGTTCATGCCCACTCAGCAGTGGGTTGTAAATGACATTATGCACAAAGAGAAAAACTGCAGTCTGTGTCACTGCCCTGCAGTTGCACAGTGGAGGATCGTTTCTCTCTGTGTATTACAAGATTGGTTTCCTTGTAAGCACGAGTGGATTTTCTCCATGCCTTTGTGCATAATGTCATTTACAACCCACTGCTGAGTGGGCATGAACACAGGACGTTCTGTTTTTCACCTCTGACCACACCAATGAGACTCGCCCTGATGAAGGAAATAATTTCCGAAATGCATTGGCTTTTTTAGTCTAATACATGTGGATTGTGGCAACTGCTTCCTCACACGCGGCGGCTGCTGACCGACCCCCAACAGTGGCGACGAGTGGTACTGGACGCCCGGGCCCGGCGGTGAGAGCCATCCCGGAATTTTTCTCCATACGTCGGAACATCCCAGGATGTTTCGTCTCACGCCGTGGCCGCGGACCATACACGCGGCTGGCGGCCATTTTGCACACGTGGTTGCGGAACTTCCAAGAGCTCCGGTTTGGAGTCGGAAGGTGATCCGAGCCAAATTTTTGGACATGCTGACTGCGGGCAGCCTAACCTGCAGGCCCATGCCTGGGTTTTTGATGTTTTGACCAATTTTGGGTCTCTGACGTCGTGTGATAGCTGGGAGAAGGATTGAGGTGGCTGGGCCTTCTCAGCCCACTCCAATTTTTCAAGCTTAATTTTTGGAACATCCATTTCAAGGTGGTATGCGGCAGTGTCTCTCTGTCGCATTTTTCTTTAACCCCTTCATCATCACGAGGGCGGTGGCAGTGTGGGGAGAGGACTGAGTTGCGGCCCTCAGGACTGGAACGAGGGTGCCTGTGCGCTTGGTCCTATGAGTGACATCAGCGCCCTGGAGGGTGCAGCTGCCACGACCTCGGAGAATTCACAGGACGAAGGCTTGGCAGATCTATTTTGTCAGAATCCCCCGCAGCCACCACCACCTGCAACATCTGGACTTCCAAGACCCGCGGTAGGTGCCACCGCTCCCCCGAATCAGCCAGGACCTGGGGTCTTGCAGGGCGCTCAACCACCTCCTCTGGCCATGGCCCAGGCCAGGGCGCAAGCAGCCCTGCAGCCCATTCCAGAATTTGATACCACGGGTCCCCCGTCCAGCCTGGGCCCCCGGTGGAGAAGATGGATCGGACGCCTGGACATGTACTTCAGGGCCGCCCAGGTGACGGACAATGACAGTATGGTAGCCACTATGTTATATTCAGCGGGAGCCTCTGTCCAGGAGATATTTGAATCACTGACTCCGGTGGACAACTCCTATGACCAAGCCAAAGCCGCTCTCCTCGCACACTTCATTCCCCTTGCCAACGTGGACTACGAGAGATTCGTCATGCTGTCGGCCAGGCAAAAGGAGGATGAGACTCTGGACACCTTCTATGGTCGCCTGCGCCGCCTCTCCCAAGGGTGTGCGTGGGGGGATGCGGAGGACATGATGCGGACCATGTTATTCCAGGCTTGTTCATCTGGCAAATTGAGGCGGCAGGTCCTGAGAGAGCCCGGCCTCACTCTACCCCGCATTCTTGAGCTGGGGCGTTGTCATGAGGTAGCCGAGGCCCGTGCCAACAAAATGGAAGCCGGATCCCGCGCAGCGCGGCCTGAAGAGGTGTGCGGCGTCTGGCGGGGCGGCAGAGGGGTGCGAAGGCCCGGTGGAGCTGCTAGAGACAGAGCAGAAAAGCCTGTGGATTCATGCCAAAAGTGCGGCTATGACCTCCCCCACTCATCGGAATGTATGGCAATAGGGAAGATCTGTGGCCGCTGTGGGATACCCGACCACTTCTCGAGGGTGTGTAGGGCGGCCCTACCAGTACTGACTCCGAGAGGACAACCCCGACCTTGGACTCCTCGCCAGAATCGCCCGCCCAATGTGGCTCAAGTAGAGCAAATGGAAGAGGATGCGCCGGCGGAGGACGCTGAGGAGGAGGACGAGGAGAACATTTTATTTGTCTCCAGCATGGAAGTCCTCAAAGGGAGGAGCAGGAGACAGCCGAGATGCGTCGTGGAAGTGAACTGCTCGCCTGTCCCGGTGCTGGTCGACACTGGGGCATCAGTCAACGTAATGGCGAGAGGACACTATGCCGCGCTGAAACCACCACCGAGTCTGGCGACGCCGAGGGCCCGCATCTTTGCATTTGGGGGGCGGGAGCCCTTGCCACTGGACGGTGCATTCGTTGCAAAGGTGGAGCATGATGGGTCCATGATCAAGGCCCGCTTCTACGTGACTCCAGTGAGCAGCAACACCCTGCTGAGTTGTGCCGCGGCAGAGGCTCTTGGCATCGTGAGTTTCGCATACTCAGTCTACTTAGAAGACATAAACGACCTGTTGGACAAGTATGCTGCCATCTTTAAGGGTATTGGGAGAATGAATGGTGACCCGGTGAGGCTCCACATTGATGAGTCGGTGCAGCTGGTGGCTCTGAAGCACAGGAGGATCCCTTTCCACCTGAGGGACCAGGTTGACAAGGAACTAGACAACCTGGTGAATCTGGACATAATCGAGAAGGTGGAGGGCCCAACACCCTGGGTGTCCCCCATCGTGGTTGCGAGGAAACCGAAACAGCCAGATTCTGTCCGTATCTGTGTGGACATGAGGTTGCCCAACAAGGCCATCAGCAGGGAACGGCACCTGACCCCGACCATCGATGACATAATTGCAGAAGTGCAGGGGGCAAGGTTCTTCTCCAAATTGGACCTACGAGCCGGATACCATCAAGTTGTCCTCCACCCGGAGTCCCGCTACATCACGACCTTCACCACCCACAGGGGGCTCTATCGATACAAGCGGCTGAGCTTCGGAGTATCGTCAGCAGCCGAAGTGTTTCAGAACATAATTCGAGGCGCCCTCGCAGATCTGGAGGGCGTCCTCAACATTAGTGACGATATTCTGGTCTTTGCCAAGACTGAGCTGGACCATCTGAAACGCCTTGCCAAGACCCTCGAGAGGCTGCAGTCGCTGGGGCTCACCCTCCACAAGGACAAATGCGAATTCCTCCGCCCAACCATTGAGTTCTTTGGGTTCATATTTAAGGAGGGCGGTGTGTCGCCGGACCCGAGGAAAGTCTGTGACATCAAGACGGCACGACCGCCTGAATCGGCATCGGACGTGCGAAGCTTCCTGGGTATGGTGACATACTGCGGGCGCTTCATCCAGAACCTGGCCTCGAGATCGGAGCCACTCAGGGCCCTGACAAAGAAGGAAACAGCTTGGCAGTGGGGTCCGTTGGAGCAGTCGGCGTTTGAGGACATTAAGGGCGCCCTGACGGCAGAGGATACCATGGCCTTCTTCGACCCGGCCCTTGAGTCGGAAATTGTTGTGGACGCAAGCCCATTCGGTCTGGGAGCTGTGCTCACTCAGGTGGGCCGAGATGGAAGGATCAGACCCGTGGCCTACGCCAGCAAAGCCCTCTCAGAAACCGAACAGAGGTATTCCCAGATTGCACGCGAAGCCCTGGCCGTCCTGTGGGGCTGTAGGCATTTTCGTCTGTATGTGCTGGGAAGACCTGTAACAGTGGTGACTGACCATAAGCCGCTGCTCCCGATCATGGCTGGATCATCATTGAAGCCGCCGGCCAGAATCGAGAGGTGGATGCTGGCCCTCTTGGAGTATGGCGTCACCCTGATCTACCGGCTGGGTGCCAACAATGCGGCTGACTACCTGTCCCGACACCCGGGAGGTAGTGGAGGACCAGTGCAAGACTCCTGCGCCGAAGAAGCCGACGACCACATCAGAATGGTGGTAGAGGGTGCCACCCCCAGCGCGATGCCGCTACCAGAACTGGAGGCTGCCGCGGCCAACGACGAGTGCTTCCGGACATTGAGGAACTCGATGCGGTCGGGATCCTGGAAGTCCGTGCTGGAGTTGGTGGCGGGGCGCACTCAAGAGGCCAAAGTGACCCTAGAGCAACTCTGGAAAGTGAAGGACGAGCTGTCCTTCTCGGAGTCAGGCCTTCTGCTGCGGGGTGATCGCCTGGTGGTGCCAGGTTCCAAAGTCAATGAGGTCATCAATCTGGCACACCAGGGACACCAAGGAGCCGCCAAGACGAAGGCGAGACTGAGGCTGAAGGTGTGGTTCCCCGAGCTAGAGAGGAAGGTGGACGACTTCGTGGCGGCCTGCGTGTGGTGCCAGGCGGCCTCCCTGGTGCAGCGTGAACCGGAGATCGAGGTGATGCCACGAGGGACCCGGCCGTGGGAGATCGTACATGCGGATTTTGGATCCACAGCAGTGGGCACCCACTTCCTGGCCATAGTGGACGAATACTCCCGGTACCCCGAAGTAGAGTTCGTTGAGTCAGTGGCGTTTGAGCACGTGGTGGGAGCAGTGGAGAAGATCTTTGCCACCCATGGTTTTCCAATGACTCTATGCTCGGACAATGGGTCCCCATTCCAGAGTGCACGGTTCTCGGAGTTCCTGGAGAGCTGCGGAGTGATACACAGGAAGGTATCCCCGCTGTGGCCCCGTGCGAACGGGGACGCGGAGCGGCTGATGAGAACACTGAATAAAACATTCCGGATAGCCCAAGGGCAGGGCCAGCCCCTCCAGCGGGCACTATACCAGTTCCTGAGGGTATAGCACACCACCCCACACGCCTCGACTGGGGTTGCCCGAGCGGAAGTCTTATTCCGACGATGCCCCCGAGGCCTCCTGCCGGAGGTACAAGAAAAGGAGCCAGGCGTGATAGACGATCATCGGGTGGACGCTGAGCGACAGACACGGACACACCAGGAAAATCTCCGGCGGGGTCTCCGTCCGCAGCGGCTGGAGCCGGGTGACGAGGTACTGATCCGGAATCGACATCCTCATGGCAAGCTCTCGCTCCCGTATGAACCGGATCCACTGGATGTGGTTGCCGTGAAAGGGTCAATGGTGACGGCCTCGGATGGGAAATCGGCCGTCACTCGGAATGTGAGTTTCTTTAAGAAGCTGGGTGACTCTCGAGCTGAGCTCCCGCCAGACCCGGATGAGGTGGACCTCCCGGATGAAGGCACACCCCGGGGGGAAATCCCGGTGTCGCCAGATCGAGGGACTGGAACCATGGGAAGTCCTGCGGTGGAGGTAGGCGGGAGGTACCCCCAGAGGGCTTGGCGAGGGAAACCTGCCTACCTCGGTGACTATATACTAGGACCGATTGAGTGCGTTCCGGAGTGAGGGGACCCGGGTGGCTGATATTAAAGGGGCATGGGCTCTGAGCTTTCAATTGTTGTTTTGTGTGCAGTGCAATATTTAGAAGTGTGTGTTATTGTTGTTCCTCCTGAAAAAGGAGGAGTGTGGCGTTGCCCCGTAAGGGTATGCGCACGCGGCGGCATGACGTTGCACATCGCCGCGTGCGGCTTAAATAAACGGGGCGTTCCCGGCCGCGGCAGAGCGACTGGGGAGCCCGAACTACACAGACGTGTCCCGAGTGAGGTCTGTGGGTTGAGGGGCTCACGGGCACGCATGGGGGTGCTGACCGACCCCCAACACTCACTAAGGATTATTAGTGATAGCTTTTTGTTTGAACTACTATGGATAAATCATTTTTGAAATGAATCAGAAAGACTCATCTTCCTTTCTCTAAGAAGTATGGTATATTATGGATACTTGAACATATTGTCGTGAATCAGAAATAAATACGTGCCCTTCTGGCCCAGAAACCACCAGGGCCCCCTGTGTACCTGTCCCACCCACGTCGGCACGTTTGGTGGAGATAACATCCCTGCCTGAGTTGGGAGTCAACGTTGGACCAGCCGAGGTGGTCACCACGCCGATCCAGGGAACAACAGGAGCAATAGCATTGGTGGGAGAGCAGGCACTCAGGAGCAGGGCACGGACCCGACACCCCCGGGTGATGTCATCATCCCGGAGGGTGCCCTTACGAAGCAGGCACCAGACACTTTGGCAGCAGCAGGCTCAAAGTAGGAGGCTATTGTACTCAGGGCATCCCATCCCAGGGAGGCAGGTATCCGGCGTCAGGCAGGATGCAAATGTGGACCTTTGCACAAGGATCTCTTCTGTGTTTGTGTGGTACGGGCAGCAAATTGGGGCAGAGAGGCAGGGTGGAGATTGCACTGTGTTGGGCAGAGAGGCGGGCTGACGTCTTCGAAGATACTTGCATGGAGTGGGAGGGGATGGAGAGGTTGTGGATAAGGAGACATAGTACACACACATCAGGGTACTGTACCTATGTGTGTTTCACCCTTCACCCATCACCCTGCAGGCAGCCCCCTCCAGATGGGCCAACCCAGCCCCCATCACCCATCACCCCGCAGGCAGCCCCTTCCAGACGGGACACCCTAGCCCCCATCACCCATTATCCTGCAGGCAGCCCCCTCCAGACAGGTCAACCCTGCCCCATCACCCTGCAGGCAGCCCCCTCCAGACAGGACTCCTCAGCCCCCATCACCCGTCACCCTGCAGGCAGCCCCCATCACCCGTCACCCTGCAGGCAGCCCCCATCACCCGTCACCCTGCAGGCAGCCCCCTCCAGACGGGCCAACCCAGCCCCCATCACCCGTCACCCTGCAGGCAGCCCCCTCGAGACGGGACATCACCTGCATGTTGAAGCCTGACACAGTGACAGGTCATCACGTCATCGGTTGCATGTCATGCACCTTTATTTATTTATTTATTTATATTTGTAAAGCGCCTGGCAGCCCAGATGCATCGTGGCGCTGTTTCAAGAATGTGACTTAGTTACAGGGGTTGGGGTGGCAAATTATACATTGTTAACAGGCAGTGTTGCAATGAACATAGGTTATACATTTTTACAGACAGTGTTCCAGTGGTCAAATGCCTTACAGGTAGGCATGACGAGCGAGCGTCTTACACGAACAACAGGGTTTTTAGAGCTTTTCTGAAGACCGTGTGGGATTCCATGCCTCTGATGGCAGGAGGTAGTAGGATCCAGTGGCACTGGAAGAAGAGGGGGAAGAACGTGCTGTGGTGCAAGGCAGCAGGGATGCCTCCACCGGGCAGAGACACAAGGCCCAGTCACGCCCCCAGGAAACAACATCATCGGGGAGCGAGGAGACTGTGGCCGCGTCTCAACCATGGGCCACAGCTGCTGAGGGGAGGTCCAAGAGGGCGAAAGTGGACATGGACTCCTCAGCAGCGAGGGGGACAGGTGAGCTCACACAGGGGCAATCCACTGCGTTAAACGCTGGGGGAGGCATTCAGGTTAGCGGGGTAGGAGGAGGAGGCCGTATTAGCCTAGTCCATGGGGCCCGGCGGGGGTGGTGAGGTGGGTGTAACTGGTGCAGTCCTGACTCAGGGGTAGGAGGCAGTGCAGGTCGCCGTGGAAGTGCCTGTGCCAAATCCTGTCCCTTGGCCAGCGCCTGCACTAGTATGCACCTGCCGGCATGCCCCAGGCAGGACCCATCCGCAGGCGTCGGATGTTTCCACCCAAAACCAACACCCCAATGACTGCTGATCTGGCCATTTGAGACAGAGTGCTAGTTGGGATTGCGAGGTGTGCAGCCATCATTCGTGATGATGTGCAGGCTTACACTTGTGGGCTTGCACATCATCACAATGAGGTCTGGTGTCTCCTGAACTGGCTAGGAGCATTCCTGGTCTTGAATTGTCTGCGTGGTCTGGTCACTTATGCAACCCCCTCCTCGTCTTGCTCCTCTGTGCGCCAGTCTTCCAGCCTGGGGCCTTCTGGCCCAGATACCACCAGGGCCCCCTGAGGGGATGGAGAGGTTGATGCTGAAGTCCCTGCAAGGCCTCGCGGAGAGAACAGAAGCCCGCCTAGGGGAAGTGGACGCAGTGCTCGATGATGCCCTTGCCAAGACAATGAGAGAGTTTGGTGACAAGGAGGACTAGCCTGCTACCTGTGTACATAGTTTTGTAGATCAGTTTCCTTTCATTTTTCATTATGATTTGGAGCTAGCATTGCAGAGATTACTCAATTCTTTTTGTACATAGTTATGTAGCTGTAAGTTTCTTTTTATTTTTAAATTTTTTTTGGAGTGGACTGTGGTCTTTCCTCCCTTTTTTTTATTGTACCTAGTTTTTTGTGTGTTTGAGGAGTTTTATTGATCATTTTGGAGATGTTTGGGAGGACATATTTTGGTACACATGGACATTCTTCGGATTTTGATTATTACATGGACATCTTTTCATATTATGATTTCATATTTTATTTGCAGTATGTATGCTGGAAATTCAACTCTTCATTATAATTTTATTTTACTCTCACACTCATTGTCGTTCAGTTATTTTTGCAGTGTGCCTGTTTGGCAGTCCATTTAGTAGCCCGGATCCTGACCATTGATGGTCATGTGTGTGTTTGCTCACTTGCATTTGTTATGTTCTGGGTGGTATGTTGAGTGGGATTTTGTGTGTGCACAGGCAAATGGCATTTCCCTTCAAATGTGCAGCATCTCTGTGTATTTGCCCTGACTGTGTTTGTGAGTTAGGTAGGTGGGGTGACTGTGGGAGTGTTGCATGTTCTTGACATTTGGACATGATTTGCTCCATGCTCTCTGACACGCAGGTGGTGCTTTCCCAATTCAGCAGCATGTGTTTTTACACTTATCATCATCTCTGGTGTTGGTTGACCTCTTGGACAGGGATACACTTTTGCCATTTTATGGTATTTACACATTGGCTGCCCATAGCAGCTGACTCAGTGCACGCTGCACTGTCTGATTGCCATGTCCTTCACACATGGGCATACCAGTGAAGTGTTTATTAGGGATTCTCTTCTAGGAATAGCAGCTCAATGAAGCTCAGGCTGTGGGGAACATGGCCAGTGTTTGCTCATGTGGCACACATTGAGGGCGTTTGGGATTCTGTCATTGGTGAACAATGTGTCCATGGGCATTGATGCCATGACATTGTCACATGGCCAGCAGGCACTCACTTTTACATTCACTTGGCTCATGTGCATGTTGGGAGATGGTTGCGGACAGGTAATCTGTTTGTCCAGCTGCCACACTCATGGATGTGGCCCGGGTGGATGCATTCATTTTTTGCTTGCAGGATACATTTTCCAGTAGATATTCTGGCTGGTGTCACTAGACGGCAGTCACCAACACTAAATCTGGGTCTAAAGAAATCTTTGCCATTTTCAGAGAACTAGAGTCTCCCACTCCCCCTGCCAACCCCTTAAACAAAGACAAGCCATGCTAAATAAACTGAACACCCTCCAAGACAAAATTATCAGCCACCAAAAAGCCTTAAAGCTACAACTTTCCGATCTTCACAAGAACACCCATGATGAAATTCCTGCCTTCTCATTCCAAGAGAGGACAGAAGGGGAAGTCCTCACCTTACTAAACTCAATCAAGCCCTCCAACTGTAAGGGGGACTCATGCCCTGCCCAGATCATCAAGGACAGCACCACTTCAACGCCTTCATCAACGCTTCCTTCCAATCAAACCAAGTGCCCTCCTGCCTCAAAGAAGCCTGGGTGCGCCCACTGCTGAAGAAACCTACACTCGACCCTAAATCTCCAGCGAACTACAGGCCCATCACGACGGTCCCCTTCCTACTGAAGATCTTGGACAAAGCAGTATACACCCAAGTCCAAAAATACCTAGAAACGCATCATCTGCTTGGCCTCCGACAGTCGGGCTTTCGACCCAACCATGGCACCAAAACCACGCTACTGGACCTCAAAAACCAAATTGACGACCTCAGAGACGTGGACAAACCAGCCGTTCTTCTACTCCTCGACCTCTCTGCGGCGTTCAACCTGGTGGACCATGAGACCCTCTGCCACCACCTCTCAACGGCTGGCAACTTCTCACCAGATGCTACTGCATGGATAGCATCCTTTCTCAGCGGGAGAGCAATGAGAGTCTTTTCAGACCAAGCTTGCGCACACCCACATCTAATCAAGTGTGGGGTTCCTCAAGGGTCCTGCATCTCACCTACCTTGTACAACATTTTCACTAGATCCTTATTCAAATACCTTGATCTGAAGGGTATTTCTTACACCAACTACGCCGACGACACGCAAGTCCTCATCCCCCTGTCAGGCGACTACGAAGCAGACCAAAAAACCCTCAATTCCATTTACACCACCATCCAGACATGGATGGCCAAAAACTGGCTCTGCCTCAATAGTGAAAAGAACGAACATCTTATCGTCGGCTCTCCAACCACAATCAGAAAAATGGGCCCTCGATATGACTCCTTTCTCATAGACAGTTCTCGTATTCCTGTATCCCAGTCAGTCAAAACACTGGGAGTCTACCTTGATTCCAACCTCACCATGACAAGACAGGTAAATGCTATCTCATCAGCGGCAGCCTACCACTCAAAACTTATCACTGCTGCCAGGCCCTTCCTAACGCAACAAAACTCCCTTACCATTGCCAGAACAATCATAGGATCTTGCCTGGACTACTGCAACGCACTCCTACTAGGCACATCAGCTAAGAACATCAAGAAACTTCAAACAGTGCAGAACAATGCTCTTAGAGCAGCCACAGGAATCTCGAAAAGAGAACACATCTATGACACCAGAAAATCCGTCCACTGGCTACCCGTTAAAGAACGCATCCTCTTTAAATCCCTTGCACTGACCCACAAATGTCTCCACGACACAGCACCTTGCTATCTCGCACAAAGATTCTCTGCGCCCCCATCTAGCAGACCTGCTACATCTGGTCAAACCAACCGTCTCTCCATTCCCAAAAGCCTCAGGATTAGAGCAGGCGGCTCCAGCTTCCCAGTCCTTGCGGCGACCAACTGGAACCTACTACCTCCTGCCATCAGAGGCATGGAATCCCACACGGTCTTCAGAAAAGCTCTGAAAACCCTGTTGTTCATGTAAGACACTCGCTCGTCAAGCCTACCTGTAAGGCATTTGACCACTGGAACACTGTCTGTAAAAATGTATAACCTATGTTCATTGCAACACTGCCTGTTAACAATGTATAATTTATGCCATCCCAACCCCTGTAACTAAGTCACATTCTTGATGCCTCCGGGCTGCCAGGCGCTTTACAAATATAAATAAATAAATAAAGGTGCATGACACGCAACCGATGAAGTGATGACCTGTCACTGTGTCAGGCTTCAACATGCAGGTGATGTCCCGTCTCGAGGGGGCTGCCTGCAGGGTGACGGGTGATGGGGGCTGGGTTGGCCCGTCTGGAGGGGGCTGCCTGCAGGGTAATGGGTGATGGGGGCTGCCTGCAGGGTGATGGGGGCTGGGGAGTCCTGTCTAGAGGGGGCTGCCTGCAGGGTGATGGGGCAGGGTTGACCTGTCTGGAGGGGGCTGCCTGCAGGGTAATGGGTGATGGGGGCTGGGGTGTCCCGTCTGGAGGGGGCTGCCTGCAGGGTGATGGGTGATGGGTGATGGGGGCTGGGTTGGCCCATCTGGAGGGGGCTGCCCTGCAGGGTGATGGGTGATGGGGGCTGGGGTGTCCCGTCTGGAGGTGGCTGCCTGCAGGTTGACGGGTGATGGGGGCTGGTAGTGTCCCATGTGCAGGGGGCTTCCTGCAGGGTGACCGGTGGTGGGGGATGGGGTGTCCTGTCTGGAGGGGGCTGCCTGCAGGGTGACGGGTGATGGGGGCTGGGTTGGCCCGTCTGGAGGGGGCTGCCTGCAGGGTGATGGGTGATGGGGGTTGGGGGTGTCCCATGTGGAGGGGGCTGCCTGCAGGGTGATGGGTGATGGGGCTGGGGTGTCCCGTCTGGAGGGGGGTGCCTGCAGGGAAACAGGTGACCAGAGCTGGGGGGTGTCCCATGTGGGGGGGCTGCCTACAGGTTGATGGGTGGTGGGGGCTTGGGTGTCCCGTCTGGAGGGGGCTGCCTGCAGGGTGATGGGTGATGGGGGCTGGGGTGGTCCGTCTGGAGGGGACTGCCTGCAGGGTGATGGGGGCTGGGTTGGCCCGTCTGGAGGGGGCTACCTGCAGGGTGACCGGTGATGGGGGCTGGGGTGTCCCATCTAGAGAGGCCTGCACGCCGCGGAATGCGAGGTGTTGAGGTGCCATTTGTCTGGTGGTGGGCCAGGACTTGCTTTGGTGGACACGCGTTTCCTATGGGGTGCGTACCGGGATCGTGCAGAGTTTTCACACGATTACGCTGGGGTGCGGCCAGGGATTGCGAGGTGTTGGCATGTCATGTGGCTGCTGGAGGAGCAGGCCTTGCAAGGGAGGCCACAGGTTTTCTCTGTGGTGCGGCCGAGGATCGCGAGGTGTTGGTGCACGATGTGGCTGCTGGAGGGGCAAGCCTTGCATGGGAGGGCACATGTTTTCTCTGGGCTGCGGCCGGGGATTGCGCAGAGTTTTCATGCGATTTGGCAGGGGTGCGGCCGAGGATTGCTCAGAGTTTTCACGCGATTTGGCAGGGGTGCGGCCAGGGATTGCAAGGTTTTTTCGTGCAATTATGCTGGGGTGCGGCCGTGGATCATGCAGAGTTTTCACGTGATTTGACAGGGGTGCGACCGGGGATTGCAAGGTGTTTTCGCGCGATTACACCTGGGTGCGGCCGGCAATTGCGTGGAGTTTTCACACGATTTGTCAGGGGTGTGCAGTGAGATTGCGAGATATTTTTGCACAATTACGTTAGGGTGCGGCCGGGTATCTCGCAGAGTTTTCACGCGATTTGGCAAGGGTGCGGCCAGGGATTGCAAGGTGTTTTTGCGCAATTATGCTGGGGTGCAGCCGGGGATCGCGCAGAGTTTTCACACGGATTGGCAATGGTGCGGCCGGGGATTGTGAGGTGCTTCTGCACGGTTACGCTGGGGTGCTGCTGATATGTCAGCGGCGCAGCAGGATTGCGAGATGTTTTTGCTTGATTATGCTGGGGTGCGGCCGGGTATCGCACAAAGTTTTCACGTGATTTGGCTGGGGTGCGGCCGGGGATTGCAAGGTGTTTTCATGCGAATACGCTGGGGTGCGGGCGGGAATAACCCTGAGTTTTCACGCGATTTGGCTGGGGTGCGGCCGGGGATTGTAAGTTGTTTTCACACG
Organism: Ambystoma mexicanum; assembly: GCF_040938575.1. Classification (NCBI taxonomy): domain Eukaryota; kingdom Metazoa; phylum Chordata; class Amphibia; order Caudata; family Ambystomatidae; genus Ambystoma; species Ambystoma mexicanum. The sequence goes on along the minus strand of NC_090921.1, from coordinate 1,140,902,828 downwards.
ATTTGGCTGGGGGGGGCTGTATGCTGGCCCAGGAATGGCGTGGAAACTTGCACCGTGTTAGGTATTTCACTTGCTTTTTGCTGCACGAGGGGCCTGGTGGGGCATTACTGGTCCAGCTTGCTGTTCCATGCGCCACGGCTACTGATGCCTCTGGAAATCCATGAATATGCGATGCACGCACTCATTTCTCTGAGCCACGGCTGGCGCATGCTCCTTCTCAGTGCGCTGCGCTTGTGCCTTTTAAGCACCAGATTCTATCAATCGGCCCACTGTCTTGTTACTCTGTCTGACCAAAAGACCTGTGGGCTCCCCACAAACCCCATTGCCAAACACCCTTCCCATGCACAATCCAAACCCCGAAACGCGCCTGCTGTTTAAGGGAACATTGCACTGAAGTGCAAGTTCGAACTTCTTCCTACACTTCTTTTTTAAAATGAATGGTTAATTATCACTATCCCACCATCATACTAGCATCACACCCACTTGGGATTAATGTAGAAAGGCTTTCTAAACTAACCATGCAAGAATTACTGTTATCACTACCATGCATGACCCCTGTTAGAAACAGCAGACTCCGGGCAAGACTGCCTAAATTGTATGAACCGCCTGCCAGAACACTAGCACCTAGCAACAACAGATCCCACATTTCACCTAATATTAGTAAAGCTAAAGGTAACCAACCACAAACAACACAGACCGCATCACCAGCCGGCCTACCTGGCCATACTCTTAAAGGAGCCCTAATAAATGCCAGATCCCTGGTAGCACACGCCATTGAGATATCGGAGATTATACAGTTAGAACAACTAGACCTATTAGCAGTCACTGAATCCTGGCTGCACGCCGCTGCAGGCCCAGCACTATCACTAGCTATCCCCAAAGGCTACACCATCCTCAGATCAGACAGAACTGAGGCACGAGGTGGAGGAATTGCACTCATTGTAAAAGATAACCTACCAATCAGACTTATACCACACCTGGATACCAATTCCTGCGAGAACCTATCAGCTAAACTGAACCTAAATTGCACCCAAACCCTTACAATCCATCTAATATATAGACCACCCAATTCCATTGGGACCTTCGAAGATGACCTATCCAATATCATAGCAAACAACTTAAAAAATTCTTCCCAAGTAATTCTATTAGGAGACTTTAACTTAGGATATAATGACCCTAAAGACGCACATGCATCTTCTGTGGCAAATATCCTCACAGAACAAGGTCTCACCCAAAAAGTATTGGACCCTACACACTCAAAAGGAAGAACTCTGGATTGGATAGCGGACCACAACTGTAATGCGACCATCTCTTCCATTTCACCTGTGTTATGGTCAGACCACCATCTCATAACCTTCACCCTCAACACTGAGAAAACTATTGCCCTGCCCGCGCCTCTAGCTCCCCCAGTCCCTACTCGCAACATAAAAAGCATCACTTGCGATAAACTGCTCCCCCTGATCTTACCCACCCTTAATGCCCTCCCAGAAAACTTGGGACCAGAGGCCTTGAACATAATATTCAACAATACTATGACCACCTCGCTGGATACAATTGCGCCACTTAAACTTAGGAAAAGCAAACCTAAGCCACACCTCAACTCTTGGTATACACCCCATCTAAAAACATTATGCACTAAAAAAAAGATCAGGCCAATTACTATGGATATCCCACCCTTCTGAAGAAAATAAAACAAATCTGCGCGCTATCTCTGCCCTCTACAAAAAAGAAATTCTCCTAGCCAAAAGTGAATCCTACAATTCAAGAATAGCCCAAGCTAACTCCAGTACTGAGGAACTCTTTGTTATCCTCAAAGAACTTGAAGCACCCATCCCGTACCTGACAATTGTGTCAAGGACAAACCTTGGTGCTCAAATATCCAGCAAGCATTGACAGGTAAAGTTGCTACCCTCCAAACAAAAATTAAGAATAAAAAAGCCTTATTATCAACCAACCTTGGCAATAGCTTCCCTGTGAAGGCTGCTAAAACTTGGAATCTACTACCAAACAACTTAAGAGCAGACCAACCTTACCCACTATTTAGAAGGAACGCCATCCAACATTTTATCTCCAACGACCACTAGTCACCGGTCCACCCTAGTCCCAGGTATGACACTGGTCCTTCCTCTCTCTCCTGCTGAACTATGTATAATTTGTATATTATTACTGTATATTGTATAATTTGTATAATTTTTCTGTATCTTGCATAATTTGTAACTTTGTAAGCTTCGCATTATCCTACCTGCTGCGCCCTTCTACCCACGGTTCTGGAGCGCATTAGAAATAAAACAAACAAACAAACCTGCCCAACAATACTATTATATCCCCTCCCATCATCTCTGACACACTAACACGATTCAAATTTTCAAAAGTTACTATTCTCGAAACAGAAAAGACAATACTCTCACTCAAACCCTCTAACTGCCATGGTGATCAGTGCCCGGCCCAACTCATCAAGGATGCAGCCAGAGAACTGTCACCTTTTATTACTAAATTGATCAACACTTCATTTAGGACTAACCACATCCTCACCAACCTCAAGGAATCTTGGGTGCTCCCCTTTCTAAAGAAACAAACTCTAGACCCCCTAATTCCCACGAACTACCGACCTATCACTACCTATCACTACGGTACCATTCCTCCTGAAAATCATAGACAAAATAGCCTATCTACAAATTCAAAAATATTTGGAATCCAATCATCTGCTGGGATCTAGACAATCAGGCTTCCGGCCCCAACACGGGACTGAAACTGCGTTAATTGATTTGAAGGCCCAGATTGACGACCTCAGGGACAGGGGCGACTTAGCTCTCCTCTTGCTCCTGGACCTATCGGCTGCATTTGGCCTAGTCGATCACCAGGTCTTGTGCAGCCACTTGGACTCAGCAGCACACTTCTCCCCTGAAGCCATTGCTTGGATACAATCCTTCCTCAGTGATCGTACCATGAGAGTTTTCTCTCCTACTGCTTCTGCTGACCCTATCCCCATCACGTGCGGTGTTCCCCAGGGTTCATGTGTCTCGCCTACCTTATATAACATCTTCACTAAGCCCCTTTTCGATGATCTGGATCATCTGGGTATCACCTACACTAACTATGCAGATAATACTCAGATCCTCCTACCAATTACCGGTGATTATGATAAGGATTTGGCCTTGGTTAATAGGGTTTACCTCATCATCCAGGCATGGATGGGCTCCCATGGACTATGCCTGAATGATGACAAGACAGAGATCATCATCTTGGGTACACAACTATCATTAAAGAAACTAAGCCCAAATTATTCTGCCTTTAGCGTCAACAACAACATTATTACAACTGCCAAGGAAGTAAAAACATTAGGATTTTACTTGGATTCTGCCTTAACGTTTAACAAACAGGTAAACTCACTGTCCTCGGCCACAGCCTATACCTGTAAATTAATCAGAGCTGGCAGAACCTTCCTCTCCAATGCCAGCTGTATCACCCTTGCTAGAGCTCTCATATTATCAAGACTCGATTACTACAATGCCATGTACATTGGGGCGAGCAAACAAACTACTAAGAAAATCCAACTCCTGCAAAACAACGCCCTCAGAGCTGCGCTCGGAATTGCTAGGAGAGACCATATTTCCGACACCAGAAGAGCTCACAACTGGCTGTCTACGATTGACAAAATAAAACTCAAAGTTGCCTCCCTCAATCATAAATGTGTCAACAAAGTAGCCCCTCGCTATCTCATGGACAGAATCATTACTAAACGCGAGACAAGACTAACCAGACATTCAAAGACTAATTGTCTCCTGACCCCCAGATTCAAACTGGCCAGAGTGGGAGGTAACAGCTTCCAGGTCAAGGCTACCCAACTATGGAACTCACTCCCTACCTCACTCAGACTAGAACCATCTTACACAAAATTTCGCCACACCCTTATAAAAATGTTCAAAGATTCTGATGGCTAAGCGCGACTCTGGCGTTTGCCCTCTTCACCCAGATCTCACCCTCCTCTACTTCGGACCTCAACCGGTATGCCATTTATAAAGACTTTGCATTAATTCATTTTGAATATAATGTATATATATTCTCTACGCTATTATTATGAAAATTGTAAAAAATTGTAAAAATGTCAACTATTATTATGCTCTTTGACTGCAAACAACAACCTTGCTACTGCAATATCTTTTTATGTACAACTAAGCTGTGAGTAATCTAATGCGATGCGCCCGACTACCTGTGGGTTTGGTGCGCAATACAAGTAATAAACTAAACTAAACTAAACTAATGCATTCCGGAATGGTTTCTTTTTAAAATAAAAGTATAGGAATGGTAAAACGTAATAAAAAAAAGTAGAGGAGCACCACTCCCAACTGCTCCCACCCACTTCTACTACTACAAAAGATAGGAAACACGTGATGAGGGGGCACAGGCACAGAGTTAAGTGGTATGGCAAAAATAAAGACATGCATGTAGCATCTCCTCTGTGTGGCTGGCCTTCATTGATGCAATCCTCCTCTGACATGGCCCGCTCTGCCAAAAGTCAGAATATAACAACGTTAGACCCTAAGAAGTGAAAGCTCAAAAGAGGCTAGCCTGGCAGGCTCATGCCTCTAAAAAAGCGTGGGCGTGTTAAATGGCCAATTAATTTGATGGATGTATGCCTAACCACAGATGACGTGGAAGTGCACAAGAAGTTAAACTAATGAATGGATCCAGGAAGGGAGTAACAAGAATCTCATGTGTCAAGGGCAGGGCAGGGCATGCATCAGGGCCTTTCAACCGTTTCTGTTAAAAGGGGACATGAGCCTCAGGTATTTATTTATTTGGATTTGTAGAGCGCACTGCAGCCCGCGTTAGGGAGAATTCTCTGTTTAGGCTGAATTTCCTAACCTAGTGAGTCCCCCAGCAGCTTTGCTGGATTTCTGGAGTTTGTTTTTTTCCATCCTGCAAAGAGTGAGACTCTTTTCTCCCACTCTTGGACATGTATGTGTGTGTAATTCCTTTGAAATGTCAATGTGTTCGATGGGCTATGGGGTCTTTTACTCCATAGGGTCTCATATGTTTTTCTATGTGTGTTACACCGCACCCTCCGTGCCGTAACACTGGGGCGTCCTAGCAGACCCCCACCATAGACTCCATACCCGGGGACTGACTACTGTCTCCCCGGGCATGTAAAGTCACCATTGGCTTTACTAGACCTAAATTTACTAACAGGACTAGTACAAACCATCTTATTGTGGACGTACTAGTAGGGGTAATTCGATTACTCCTAGACCTGTTACTCGAGGGGGCACTGTCCCGTCCCCCCTCGTCGAGTTTTGGCTGGTGGCAGTGGAAACTACTTGTTATGTTCGACCCCGAGCATAACCCTATGGGATTCGTCCCATTGTTGGAGATTGATACTTTTTCTCGTTAATCTCTAACGTACCACCGATCTACTTATCGTAAATAAGCTTATGGGATGGTATTTTCTGCCAGAACTCGGTTTGTAAAATGGCGTCTGTGTTCGTCTCTGTGACTCCTAAACCAAAGGTTGAGCCCTTTGTTCCACTTTTGGCGGGCCTCTGTACAGAGACCCTCCAAAGTGGTGCCATTCTGTCTGGGTTACCTCAGGGGTGTGGGCGGGGGTTTAGGCACCCTGGACCGAGTTGCCTTGCCAACTCCGGTCGCACTCTGGAGTGATTGGCCCAGGTGGTGAGCCTTCCCGCTCACCACTTAGCATGGGTTGATTGACAGCTAGGCTGAATGAATGGGGGTTTTCTGCATAAAAGCAGGGCTTTTGGGACTGGATCTTCAGAAGTCGCCACAGGACCTAAGAATCCGACGAGGGTAATGCTGAGCCGACCTGCACGACGACACCTCCGGTGGAGCCCTGCGGAACCGACTCACCACTTCCCGACGACAGGGGAGATCTCCCTGCCGGAGAGTCTCTTCCCCTGGTTGGTGGGAACAACCAGTCCCCTTTGCTTTTTATTCGCCTCAGGACGCAGTGGTCGAATTGCCTGTGCAGAGCACCCCGGCAACCGGATAGCCACTACCCCTGAACCGCGACCAAAAGGTGGTGCCTTGTGACGGAGCACTCCGCGGCTGGTCTCTTCCCTGGTGGTGCACCGGACCTCATTTTCTTCGACGACGAGATCATCTCTACTCTTGGCAAAGACCCGACGTGCATCCACCACCAGGAACAACTGCCCCCGCCGGAGCTGCCCTCCTCAACAAGGTACCGTGTCCGCCTGGCTTCCTTTTCGATCGGTTCGAGTGAGGTGTCTTAATCATCTCCGTTCCGTTGGGTCGCCTCCAAGCTTTTCTCATCCTTTGTTCTGAACTGGTTCAACCTGCCGATAACAATTTGCTATACAGACTTGAATGCATCTCCACTAGAGACTTTTTGGGACATCGCGCCTTGCCTCTCTCCGAGTGGGCCTGGCCTCTGAACTTTACGATCTATTGTGATTCTTGCCTTCCTGCCTTGCATTTTATCCGCTAGGATTGAGCTGTGTTGATTTCATGACCTGCCTATCTTTTCCTCTCCCGTCCTAACTAATATTCGAGTGTCATCTGGGTTGAGGTATACACCTCTGTCTGAAAATAAGTGATACCGGTAGAACCTAGAGTTGTCGAAATATTGCTAGGGGGATTGATCGTTTTCGACTTCGTAGAGTAATTGTGTTTGATTTGTTTGCCGTGATTTGCCTTAGTGTTTTTCATAGATGTTCTGTTATAAATAAATGCCTTAATATCTTTACACTAAGCCTCGTTGCGTGTTTGCTTGTCTTGCTGTGAAGAATTGCCCTATTTTGTATACGCCACATACTGCTCAACTTTTCTTGAGAGAAGTCTGACTGCTCAGCCACAGCTACCAAGTGAATCTGTGTGGTACAGACTGCTACCAAGTGGGTTCACCGCCAAACGCCTGTAGTCCTAAATCTTTTGCAGTGGTCTCAGAGGGAACTGCACAGGTTTCAGCCTAACACTGGTGTCAGCGGTGGGATTTGTATCGAGTATACAGTTTAGAGTGCTTTTCGACACTGTAGGATAACTAACCACAAAACTTTGCACAAAAAGCAACTTTCAAAAACATGTCTACGATGGAAACTTACAGTCAAGAGTCTTTGTCAGGTGAAAATACTGAGAGTTTGCGAGCTCTCTGTAGGCAAGAGAATCTTTCTGTAAGAGGCAAGAAGGTAGAACTAATCGAGAGATTGCTGGCGAACCAAAGTCTGGGTACTGGTTCAGAGGAACCAATCTCTCCAGCAACTGTAGATAACAGTGATGGTGTTGATCTGAATCATAATTCTGATGATAGCGATGAAGAGGCTGACGAGGACGGCGAGGCTAACGAAACTGTCTCACCTGCTCCTCTACCCGCCTTACCAGCTGTGCCTACGGGGCCCATACCAGGTCCCACAAGTAACCCTGCTTATTTTGAACTTGAAAAAATGAAGCTCGAACTAGAATACAAACGGTTCTTGGCTCAATCTGAACGAAACCAAGAGCTCGAGTTCAGACGGATGAATGCCCAGGCTGAGCAGAAGCAAGCTGAGTTAAGACTCAGGGAAATAGAACTTAATCACGAGTTAGAGATGAAAAAGTTGTCTATGGAAAATGCTTCTCTCTCCTCTGGTTCCTCTAGGAGCTCCAGTCCCAAAAGACCCCGGATGCCGAAGGAATTAGTGGGTATGTATGAACCGAGATTGGATGTGTTGGATTGGTTGAAACTGTTTGAATACAATCATGGGCTCCAGGACATCACCGGGAATGCTTTGCTTCCCTGGTTGTTCTCTAGGCTCCCTCCTGTTGCGACTGATGTGGTAATGGAGTTGGGGGAGGCGGATAAGACGGATTACGAAAGTGTGAAACTAGCTTTAATAGCTAGATTCGGGAAGACCCCTTCCCAGTATCTTAAGAGGTTTAGAACCCTCAAAAAGCATGATGGTACCCCTTGGGCTACCTGGGTGAGTGAAGGGTTGAAAAACTTAGAGGGATGGATTAAGGGTTACAAAGGGAACACTTATGAGGGTATGAGAAATCTTTTTATGTTGGAGTCTATTTATGATGCCTGTTCTCCTGAGCTCAGACAGCACTTGGCTGATTCGAAGGAATTGGATTCCAGGGAGCTAGCTAAGGCTGCTGACTTGTGGGTTGCTAACAGGGCTACTCATAAGGATTCTGGGGCAACTCAGAAAAATGATGAGGGAAAACAGCCTAAAAAAGACTCAAAAGAGAATTCTAATAGCTCACATTCCAAAGAGGGCCCCAAACTAAACCAGAAGGGTAAGCCCCCGGGAAAACCACAGCAGAATAGTATGCCTTCTGGTGCCAAACCAGAAGGAGGGCAGAACAAGCCACCATTCCAGAAAGCATTTGGTAAATGCTTTGTTTGTGGCTCGACTGACCACGTGAAAGGAGATCCCAGATGTAAGGGTAAACCTTCAGGGGTCCAGCTTGTCTCCTTAGCCTTCGCTCCAGAGGAGGAAGTCCAAATGGCCAGTGGAAACTTTCTACTGCTAGCTGACGAACCCATTGGAGTCTCAGCCAGCGTTTCTTTAGTATCTCTGGGGTTGTGGGAACAACAGAATTTAGATGTCTATAATTCTATCCCCGATAATACTAAAGAGTATTATAAGGACAGTGTCCAGGTGAATGGTCAGGAGACGCCTGCCATTAGGGACACTGGGGCCAGCATAACTGTGGTGGATAAATCGTTTTTTCAGGCTGAGGATGTTGCTAAGGCACCCAAACGCCTCACCAAGTTAGCTGGAGGGCCTGTGCAGATGCTTCCCCAATTACCAGTTCTCATCCAGTGTAACGACATGACTGTGAAGATACCTGTCAGCATACAGAGTGAGGTACCAGGACGCGTACTGTTGGGTAACGATTTGAAAACTCTCGGAGTTGTATCGCATACTCCCAGACCTCCTAGTAAACGGTTACAGGAGCTAACCAGACCTGCAAGAGAGAGGACCATGCGCGGAACTCTCCGGGAGATGATGAAGAAAGATATCACTCCTGCTCCACTGGAATTGTCGGCCGCTGTCTCCAAGAAATCAGAAGCGAAAGGGAAACCTAAGACTTCTATCCCGAAACCAGCCGCCAGCATTCCAGTGCAGCCGACACGGACTTCCCCGCAGTTGTCCAAAGTCACACCGGTAACTCCACCTCCAGCCGAGGCTGAGAGGGAGGTACAACCCTGTGTGGTAGAATTAGACTCTGAGGAAGAGCTAATGGAAGGCCAGGAACTCATTGGAGATCTGGATCCTGTGGACCATCCTGAGCTGCAGTCTTTACTGGCCGAAGGTGGACCTAGCAGGGCAGACTTCAGTAAGGGACAGAGAGAATGTCCAACTCCGGAAGGTCTTCGCCACCAGGCAGAAGATCAGGCTGAAGGGCAAGAGCCTGGGAAATACAGGTTGCACTGGGAAGATGGCCTCTTCTATAGTGAACCGACCGAGTCTGCACCTGGAGACTACAAACGACTTGTAGTACCCCAAGAGAACAGACCACAGTTCTTGCAGTTAGCCCACGAGATTCCTTTGGCTGGTCACTTGAGTTTCAAGAAGACTAAGGAAAGGCTCTCTCTCTACTTCTATTGGCCAAAGATGGGGGCCGAAGTAGAAAAACACTGCAGGATCTGCCACACCTGCCAGACCTCTGGTAAGGTTGGCTCCAAGAATGTGGCACCTTTAGTGCCTCTCCCAGTTGTGGGAGTCCCATTTGAGAGAGTAGGGATTGACATCGTTGGTCCCCTTGATCCTCCAACCTCCTCAGGCAACAGGTTTATACCTTTTGTAGTAGACCATGCTACTAGGTATCCTGAGGCAATTCCTATGAGGACTGTTACAGCTCCGGCTGTGGCTAAGGCCCTCCTTGGTATTTTTACTAGGGTTGGGTTTCCGAAGGAAGTAATCTCTGACAGGGGGTCGAACTTTATGTCCCACTACATGAAAGCCATGTGGAAAACCTGCGGAGTTACTTACATGTTCTCAACAGCTTACCACCCACAAACCAATGGGTTGGTGGAACGGTTCAACCGAACCATGAAGAGCATGATAGGTGCTTTAGAGGAACCCCTTAAGCGTAAGTGGGACCTTCTACTGCCATGCCTTCTCTTTGCTTATAGAGAAGTCCCTCAGGAGGGAGTAGGTTACTCTCCCTTTGAACTACTCTATGGTCATCCCGTCAGAGGTCCATTGGCCCTGATTAAGGAGGGGTTGGAGAGTGCTCCTTCCCCCAAGCCAGTCAGAGTGACTGACTACGTGATAGGTCTCCGGAGGAGAATGTCGCACATGATGACGGAAGCAAGCGATAACTTGAAAGCTGGACAAGCATTGGTCAAGCACTGGCACGATCAAAAGGCTAACATGGTTGAGTTCGCTCAAGACCAGCTCGTTCTCGTTATGATCCCAACAAGGTAGAGGGCCTGGCAAGATAAGTGGATGGGACCCTTCCGAGTAGTGGGTAAACTCGGAGAGGTTAACTATCTGGTGGACTTGGGCAATCCCAAGGAGGCTCCGACAGTCTTTCACACCAACCGACTTAAAGCGTATGTCTCGCGACCTGATGTAGGAGCGTTGCTTCTAGCATCATCCGAGGAAGAAGAAGAGAGTGAAGCTCTTCCGGATCTCCTCAGATACAATATAGTGCAAATCTATGTTGAATCAGTTTGCCTCTCTGTTCTCGCTTTCACCAGGCTTGACCCCTTGGGGCCAGCACGACATACTCACTGGTGACTGTCTGCCTGTCAAGAGCAGAGGATACAGAATGTCAGAGAACGTACGAACCCACATCAAAGGTGAGGTCAGCAAGATGCTCGATCTCGGGGTAATAGAGCCCTCTACTAGTCCATGGTTTAGCCCAATTGTGTTAGTACCAAAGGCCGGATCTAAAGAACTTAGATTCTGCGTGGATTATAGAGCTCTTAATGCAGTCACCAAGACTGATGCCCACCCTTTGCCAAGAACAGATGAGTTGGTGGATAAACTTGGCGCCGCCAAGTTCCTCAGCACATTTGACTTGACGTCAGGCTATTGGCAAATAGCCCTGACAGACCATGCCAAGGAGAAAACTGCATTTTCTACCCCCGTTGGCTTATACCAGTTTAAGGTAATGCCATTCGGATTGAAAAATGCACCTGCTACGTTTCACGGATGGTAAACCAGGTTCTGAATGGGATGGAGGACTTCTGCATGGCATACTTGGATGACATTGCAGTGTTCAGCAATTCCTGGGAAGAACATGTAACCCACCTGAGAGATGTTTTGCAGGCTTTTGGACGAGCCAATCTGACCATAAAGGCGAGTAAATGCCAAATTGGACAGAGTAAGGTAGTCTATCTTGGGCATGAGGTAGGCGGTGGAGAAATAAGGCCTTTGCTCAGTAAGATTGAAGCTGTGCAAAATTGGACAACACCGACTACTCAAACCCAGGTGAGAGCCTTCCTAGGCCTCATCGGGTATTACAGGAATTTCATAGAGAACTATAGGACCATAGCTTCTCCACTGAATGTCATCTCCTCGCCCAAATTCCCTAAAAAGGTTAAATGGAACGAGGAGTGCAATCAGGCTTTTGAAAACCTGAAAAAGACTCTTTGCCAAGCCCCAGTACTCAGAGCTCCTGATTACCGCCAACACTTCATTGTGCAGACAGGTGCTTCCAATGTAGGGATAGGTGCCGTACTCAGTCAACTGGATGGGAAAGGTAGGGAGCACCCCGTTTGCTTCATCAGCCGCAAGCTGAAGGATCCTGAAACAAGGTGGGCAACAATCGAAAGAGAGTGCTTTGCCATCGTGTGGGCTCTGAAGAAGTTTAGGCCGTACTTGTATGGTTCTACTTTCGTCATTCAGACTGACCACCAACCCTTGAGATGGTTAATGCAAATGAAAGGGGAAAACCCAAAACTATTGAAATGGTCGACCTGCCTGCAAGGGTTTGATTTCACCATTGAGCACAGGTCAGGGTGTCACCACCAAAATGCTGATGGTCTCTCTAAGATGTATGTCATCGACTAGAGGTATGAGATTCATCCAGGTGTGGAGTAAATCCTCCTGTCCCTTAGTCTGGGGGGGGCGAGTGTTAGGGAGAATTCTCTGTTTAGGCTGAATTTCCTAACCTAGTGAGTCCCCCAGCAGCTTTGCTGGATTTCTGGAGTTTGTTTTTTCCATCCTGCCAAGAGTTAGACTCTTTTCTCCCACTCTTGGACATGTATGTGTGTGTAATTCCTTTGAAATGTCAATGTGTTCGATGGGCTATGGGGTCTTTTACTCCATAGGGTCTCATATGTTTTTCTATGTGTGTTACACCGCACCCTACGTGCCGTAACACTGGGCCGTCCTAGCAGACCCCCAACATAGACTCCATACCCGGGGACTGACTACTGTCTCCCCGGGCATGTAAAGTCACCATTGGCTTTACTAGACCTAAATTTACTAACAGGTCTAGTACAAACCATCTTATTGTGGACGTACTAGTAGGGGTAATTCGATTACTCCTAGACCTGTTACTCGAGGGGGCACTGTCCCGTCCCCCCTCGTCGAGTTTTGGCTGGTGGCAGTGGAAACTACTTGTTATGTTCGACCCCGAGCACAACTCTATGGGATTCGTCCCATTGTTGGAGATTGATACTTTTTCTCGTTAATCTCTAACGTACCACCGATCTACTTATCGTAAATAAGTTTATCGGATGGTATTTTCTGCCAGAACTCGGTTTGTAAAATGGTGTCTGTGTTCGTCTCTGTGACTCCTAAACCAAAGGTTGAGCCCTTTGTTCCACTTTTGGCGGGCCTCTGTACAGAGACCCTCCAAAGTGGTGCCATTCTGTCTGGGTTACCTCAGGGGTGTGGGAGGGGGTTTAGGCACCCTGGACCGAGTTGCCTTGCCAACTCCGGTCGCACTCTGGAGTGATTGGCCCAGGTGGTGAGCCTTCCCGCTCACCACTTAGCATGTGTTGATTGACAGCTAGGCTGAATGAATGGGGGTTTTCTGCATAAAAGCAGGGCTTTTGGGACTGGATCTTCAGAAGTCGCCACAGGACCTAAGAATCCGACGAGGGTAACGCTGAGCCGACCTGCACGACGACACCTCCGGTGGAGCCCTGCGGAACCGACTCACCACTTCCCGACGACAGAGGAGATCTCCCTGCCGGAGAGTCTCTTCCCCTGGCTGGTGGGAACAACCAGTCCCCTTTGCTTTTTATTCGCCTCAGGACGCAGTGGTCGAATTGCCCGTGCAGAGCACCCCGGCAACCGGATAGCCACTACCCCTGAACCGCGATCAAAAGGTGGTGCCTTGTGACGGAGCACTCCACGGCTGGTCTCTTCCCTGGTGGTGCACCGGACTTCATTTTCTTCGACGACGAGATCATCTCTACTCTTGGCAAAGACCCGACGTGCATCCACCACCAGGAACAACTGCCCCCGCCGGAGCTGCCCTCCACAACAAGGTACCGTGTCCGCCTGGCTTCCCTTTCGATCGTTCGAGTGAGGTGTCTTAATCCTCTCCGTTCCGTTGGGTCGCCTCCAAGCTTTTCTCATCCTTTGTTCTGAACTGGTTCAACCTGCCGATAACAATTTGCTATACAGACTTGAATGCATCTCCACTAGAGACTTTTTGGGACATCGCGCCTTGCCTCTCTCCGAGTGGGCCTGGCCTCTGAACTTTACGATCTATTGTGATTCTTGCCTTCCTGCCTTGCATTTTATCCGCTAGGATTGAACTGTGTTGATTTCATGACCTGCCTATCTTTTCCTCTCCCGTCCTAACTAATATTCGAGTGTCATCTGGGTTGAGGTATACACCTCTGTCTGAAAATAAGTGATACCGGTAGAACCTAGAGTTGTCGAAATATTGCTAGGGGGATTGATCGTTTTCGACTTCGTAGAGTAATTGTGTTTGATTTGTTTGCCGTGATTTGCCTTAGTGTTTTTCATAGATGTTCTGTTATAAATAAATGCCTTAATATCTTTACACTAAGCCTTGTTGCGTGTTTGCTTGTCTTGCTGTGAAGAATTGCCCTATTTTGTATACTCCACATACTGCTCAACTTTTCTTGAGAGAAGTCTGACTGCTCAGCCACAGCTACCAAGTGAATCTGTGTGGTACAGACTGCTACCAAGTGGGTTCACCGCCAAACGCCTGTAGTCCTAAATCTTTTGCAGTGGTCCCAGAGGGAACTGCACAGGTTTCCGCCTAACACCCGCGGGCAACGAGGCGCTATAAGATGAGAGTAAGAAGGCTTGATTCAGGGTTACATGAATGCTGCCCACAGAGTTTGACTTCTTGGCGGGTACAAGTTACAGGTACTGAGATGAATACAGTATAGGTTACAACATTGCGGCTGCACAGATAGGAGAAACAAAGTAGTACAAGGTATGCCCCCAGCAACTGCCCCATGTTGCCAATTAGCAGTCTTATAACACAGCAATATATTTCTCTCTATTTTACTTTTGTTCTAGTGCTTGCCTCGCAAGCTGCTTTTTCGGGAGCCTTTGCGGCTGTCACTTCCCTTGGGGTATGCAGAAGTGTTATCACACTGGTTCCTCCATAGCAGGCACTTGCTGATATAGAAAGATGTGTAGTTTTTCAGTGGGTAGTTCTTGTTTCAGCTTCCTGCAGCCTGGCCGTCATGCGATAATCTGCGGTTTTTAACCCGAGTTGTATTTCTTTGTCATTTCATTGGGTAAAATAGATGTGACATCCTTTTCTGTGATGTCATCATTATGCTACCTACTATTTTTGAAACTTTAACATCCCGAAGACCGGGGCCAGGCAGTTATGTTTATTTTGAAAACTGGACTCTTGAAAGGTTCATGCAATAATATGATCTAAAAGTGAGGTCATTTTGGATGGAAGTCACAAGAATAATTAATCGACTTTTAGCAATGGATATAGATTCTGACTTTCAGACTGTAGTATTTGGGGAAGATTGCCTATTGGAAGATTTGAGCTACCCACAGAGGTGCTGGTTTTTTAGAGTGGCCCTTTTCCACTAAAAGGATTATTGTGAGAGGTTGGAAAAATGTGACAATGCCAAGCAGGACTGCTTGGATTGATGATTTATACATAATGGGGGTCATTACAATAACGGCGGTAGCCGTGCCGGTATAACAGGCATAACAGGCACGGCTGCCGCTGGTATACATTTTTCTTAATGCGCCCGCGAAATGGGCAATTACCGGGTCATTATGGCCCGCATAATTGCACATTCGCTGGCGCTGGAAAAAAAGGCTCCCATTCGGAATGGTGCCGGTGCATCCGACCTGCTCTGCTCGCGGGACCTCCTTCAGACCTGTCGGGCGGGAAGGCACCCGTGAGCAGAAATCGTAGTTTGCCGGTCCGGTAACAATGGCATCGGCAAGTTTACCAGTACCGTTGTTACCGGACCGGCAAACTTATAATGAGGCCCAATGTCTCAAATGGAGAGGGCAATTTTAAACAAATGGAAGAAAGTGAAATTGTATGAAGAAATATCAGGAAGGCTCTTGGAGCTCCTGTAAATAGGGGACTTGTGCCTGGCTTGCCCGGCCCATGTTTTTTATAAACTTTAATGTGTTGCACTATAGTAAATCTAATAAAAAGGTGAATATAAAAAAAATACAAAAAAAAAACTGGACTCTTAACCCACAACAGGTATTTAGACACAGTTTCTCTGAAGGTTAAGAGTCTTTGGTCGACTTCTCTCCAGAGCGGGAATGTCAGCTTACATCATCGCGGGCGTGAACCTATCCGCAGACTGCAGCGTGAGTGCGCTGCATGGGAAATACACATGCTTGCAAAACAATGTTTGACATTGGCAGCCAAGCGAAGGAACCTGTTTCGGAAGCAGGGCGCGAAGCTCCCGTGCACTGGCAGGTAGATGACGATGTCACCGAGATGATTCAGTAGAGCGGGGACCCTGTCAGCGACAGGCCACGCCACGGCCCGCCGCCCCTGACTCCTAAGCCTGGAATGTTCCTAGGAGTGGCGCCGGCATTTCTTCTCTGCGTAGCCAGGCCTCTGCTTGGACCCAAGAGGACTGACATGCTGGAGCTGAGACTGTAAAACAAAAAGATGGACGTGTGGGCGCAGGCCCCTCGGGTGGGAGCGTTACCAGTCCGGCTGCTACTGCTTATGCTTATAGGTAAGCCCATACAACAATTTAATTTCCTGTGCTTGGGTGTTGAAACTGCCATGCCACTGTTGAGATGATTTAAAAACTCAGACCTGGCACTCCCTTCTTTGCACAGTTTTTGTTTGCAGACCTTTCGAGAACACACGTGCCTGCTTTACATGTTTACACTGCGGTGACCAAAAAAAAAGGGACGTCTTTATTAAGGCATCGAAGTGGCACAAGTGCTGTTCAGTGTGCTATGGGGTGGGCATTTCCGGTGTTTTGTTTTACCTAGAACTTTGTCACATTATCAAGAGACAAGTCGAGGGGGCTGCAGGCCTTGCACCGCGATTGCACATATTCACGGAAGAAAGCCAGGCTTTTAACCTCACTGTTTCCAGGCCAAGTGCCTTGTTGATAGCCACAGACAGACATTTGTAAAACGGGTTCAAATAACCACAGACGTGTTTCACACAGCTTCAGCTCTTGCTCTGGGTGCTGTGTATGCTTGCAGGTGTGTGCAGCTCAAGGCTTGTCTCCTGTCATACAACCTCAGCGATATAAACAAAATGGAACATGACGCATTACAATTAGGAAACCTGTATTGTCCATTATAATCTATACACCACGCCCATGAAGCCTTTTTTTTAACCGATTAGGCAAGAGAGTGGGCAGTCCTTTGTAACTGGCTGATCTTAACCTTCCAGTTTGAATTCAAGCACAGTGGCAGAATTAGATATCCTACAACCAGTGCTGGCTATTGAGGCAGATTTTGGGGTCCGAGATCTGGCAAGAAACACCTCCCTTGATATCTGATCTGGATTTGCACCCTTCATTCATTTTGGTGCGTTTGGACTGCTTTCACTGAGGTAGCACAACCTGTGCTAGGACTCAAACTAGGACTATTTTGATCCAGCGCAAGGCACTTAGCAGCTGATCAGGAGTTATGGGAACTTGCTTGTTAAGATTGTACGGTGTAGTAACCGGTGACCTTTTAAGTGTAGCTTTTTAGTTTTAAAAGGTTTGCACCTTTTATTCTTTGCTTGGGGTATTTTGGGGTATTTTCCGAATGTTCATAATCTTCTGAGGGTCTAAAATGTATGTAGCACGGGAGGGATGAGGGGAAGAACAACAACCGTTCCCCCCACCTGACCCCCATGTCGCTGGTGGGATCCCAGAGTAAATAATCAATTTCCAGCACTGCTTACCACCAAGGTTTCAGACTGAATAGTAGGAAAAAGGTAGGTTAGAGAGGATTGTGTTCTTGGTATTTCGCAGTGGTTTCATGTTTTCCACAGTCCTTGAGAAATACAAAATAAGCAACTCTAATAAAAGGCTGACCAGACGCCCCAGTCTTGCCGGGACTGTCCTGGGAATTGGAGCTCTGTCCTCCTTTGTCAAGATAATTTTTCCATTGGAAAATGCAGTGGTCCCGGTTTTTTGGTAGCAGGTCTTCATAGCTGGCACTGGCACTGGCACAGCTTGCACAGAAGAAATTATGCATTTTACAACTTAAGATAGTGTTAGTTTGTGATAAATTAGTTATAATATGTGTTTATTTGAACAGTCACACTTAAACCCCCTTCGCCTCCAACCACTACTGAAGTGTAGTGCCTTGACAGCCACTTTCAAGAGTTAGTCCTACTTTTATGTTAGTTGCTCTGGCCCGTTTTTTTTACTTTTTAAATCTGATCACCCTACCTGTGCCTGTTTGACCAAATGAAAGTAACACCATATGCAACTAGCACGGGACAAACATACCTCTTCTATGTCTAAGAAGGTCGCCCTTTATTCCAGGCACAAGCTGCCCCATTGTCAGCTCCCCATCCATTATCAACTATTTATATTCCGTTGCATTCTGGTACTTCTTGTTTGACATTAGGGAAAAACTGAAAACTTCAAATGCCAGACTGCAAAGAAGAAATACAGTACCTGATGAAAAACTCTCACTTGATCACATATTGTCTACAAGGAAAAGCAACTTTCTTTTTAAGGGCGAAAAGTCAGTGTTGCTTCAAACCTGATATGTCAGTCCGACAGGTGGTTGCCAGAAACAAACCTTTCATTGAAAGGCTTTGATAGGCTGAGCCTCTCTGTCTATTAGGGTCCCTGTGGACAGCATCCTTTAAACAATGAGGATCACAGAGAACGAGCCTCTCAGGCTCCGAGAGCCTCAGAGTTCTGTTGCCTCTGACAGGGGGTGGACGGTGTGTGGACGGTCTTTTTTCCTGAGCCCATTAGACTAGGAGGGTCTATGAGTCACAGCCCCTCAAATTAGAGTGTCAGAGTAGGACGAGCTCAAGCCTGTCAGATCAAGATGGTGCCAGGATCAGAACCACTCAGACTATAAATGCGTTAGAATCAGATGTTCAAATAATAGGAGGGTCTTTAAATCAGAGCCTCTCAGGCTAGCATGATACTAGTGTTTTAATGTATTTTGCTTAATAAAACCTCACCTCAGGTTCTGCACAGATCTCACCTTCCGCACCTTTCAGACAGAAACCCGACCCAAAGTTTAAGCCCATCAGAAGTGGAGGTTGTCCGGATTATAGCTTCCCTGTGTGAACTTTGTCCCGACCAATGGCCCTCACTCACTTCAGGGGACGATATGTCCACATATTAATAAGGTTGCACAGTCCGCACCTTACACAAAGCCCTCTCAATACGTGGGCCTGATTCACAGAAGCGTTTTATAATGGTGCAGTCCCATAGGAAACCGTTCTGTGAATCTAAAATCCAAGGGTCATCCAGTGTGGGGTGCTTAAATTAGGAGACTGTCGGAAAGCCTCAAACTAGCAGTGTAGCATAGGTGCCGACATTTTGCTGAAACGAACTGTAAATACCATAAAGTAGTTAGTTAAAGCACAGGGTTCATTTTAAAGGTGTCTAAAGCAGCATATTGGAGCGCAGAAGGTGTCACTATCGTGGAAGCTCAGGGGCCGTCCTTCGCTATACATTCCGAGATCTGTGTAGCTGTGTGCCAAACTCCATGGGATGAACCTGCTTGGTTAGCTGAGATACACGTTTTCACTTCAGCTGCACAACAGCAATCTACACGCAAAGTATCTCTTCAATGGGAGGATTCTGGAGCCGAGCAAGGCTAATTATGTGGCAGAGAAGCGCCCACATTCTGCCCCTAAAATCACTATTTCATTAACACTCTTGTTTATTAAACATAGACAGAAAAATATAGTGGGCCTTGTGATTCCTTTTAACTGGAAGAGTGTAAACATTTGCCTTGAATACGCAGTAGACTGAGCATAGCGAGGGAGCCTGAACCAACCAAGAGGGGTTCAGGGGGAGAAGAGATTTCTCCCCTGATGGATGTTTTTTAAATAATGGGTTAACAATGTATATTTTACAGCACACATTGTGTGCAAAATTGGGTATAAAGCCACAGTTTACAATAGGTTTTGTTGGGTAACACATGAAAACATCCAGTAGATGGCGAGTCACTGGCAGAGTAAATGAGCATTTTTCAGTCCATTTTCATGATGCCTTTGCCCACTGTGAATGCTAGTATTCTGCTAGTGATTAAAAACATGTTCATGTTGGTTGCTCCAATATTTGCCAGTATTCCCACATTAGGGCATGCCCATGTTTGCTTTGACCAAAATGCCAGTAATAACACTATAAGAAAACATGTCCATACTGGGTGCACCACTGTAGGCCAGTATGGCCATCTTAAAACACTTTGGATTTTCCCATAATGCCATTAAACGTGCTATGCACACTGTGAGAAAACATGTCCAAGCAACTTGCACTAATGTATCTTCCCTGCACCTCCATGTAACAACACTCAGGTTGGCTTTGACTAATGCCGGTAAAAATGGATGCCACTATAATAAAACATGTCCATGTTACCCACACCAATGTAGTCCCCACCCCTATGTAAGAACACATCCTGTTGGCTTCGTTTTACCCATAATGCCAGCAACTGTGTATGGCACTGTAAGAAAATATGTGCAAGTTGGCTGCAGCTATACCAGTGGGACCCTCCAATCAGAGGTTTGGTATCTGGCCATTCATGCACTCAAACAACATACACTCTGCTTCCTCAGTCACATGCTCACCCATAAATTCCAACATACACATTTACTGCACTCACAGCCACACTCAAATCTACACAGACACAAACCTTGCATGCACACATGCAAAAATACATATACACATATAGACATCTACAGAATTGTTTTTCCTTTTCCCAGGACTCCAGAGACTGCCACAATGGCGCTCCGGTTCCCACCACAATCCACACAGGAAGAAGAGACAGCTTACTGGTTCTAGAAATGCATGATGAATACAGAGCACCATGCACTCTAAATGTGTAGGGAGGTGCAGTATTATCGCTATGCACATATGGCTATGCAGTACACCAGCCTGCATCCATAATAAGCTGAACATCGCTGGGGAAGCAAAACACCCCTGGTGTTGCATGTCCCATTGTTAATTTATTTCAGTTCTTATAAAGCGCTGCTCGCCCAAGAGTTTTAGAGCGCATTACATAAAAACTCACAAGGACAAACACAATAAGGCTACACATTCTTAGTCTAGTCCTTTCTTGAACAGGCAGGTCTTAAGATCCTCTTTTTTTCAAAAGACAAGCAGTGTCGCGCAAAGCGCACAAAAGCTTGTTCCAAGCCTTTGGTGCCGAGACATCAAACCCTGTGGCATCAGATCTCACAAGCTTGAATCGCGTTCCAGGGGAGCAGATGCCCTTGTGGAAGTGTCTCGCTCTCAAAGGAGTTTTAATATGTATCCTGTCCTTCAAATATTATGGAGCAGATCCAGTGATGCATTTATGTGCTAGCGAAAGGACTTTGTGCTGCATGCGATGTTGTAATGGTAGCCAGTCAGGAGAGCGCCTCAATGATGTAACATGTTCTCTTTGCTTTAGACCATGAATGGCCCTTACTGCACCATTGTGTAACATCTGTAACTTTTTCATGTTACCTTTTTATGTGCCTGCACATAAACTATTTCAGTCGTAATCGAGAATTAATCAGGGCTGCAGCTAATACTGCTCTGTTTTCCATAGATTAAAAAGGGCTGGCGAATTTGACACAGCAGTGTATTTATGTGTGAGCATGAAGACCTAAGGGAATCCATCTGTTTGGAGAAGGACACCTGTGCGTCCATGTAGACCCCAACGTCTTGACATAGGAGGCTGCCTGAATATTACACCATGAAATAGAAAATTTAGCACAACTGGATGACAGTTTCTTTTAGCCTGGCCCCCGGAGTCAACAATGAGAAGCTCAGTTTAGCTGTCATTCAAGGCGGGTGATTTATTTGCCACCCAATGCTGCCTGGTCGAATACATCTAATTTATGGCTTTAGAGTCGTGAGCAAAAGTACCAGTCAATTTAAGCAGGATTTGTGAGTCATCAGTGAAATGTGTGTAACTCATGCCGATATTATCAAGATAATTGAAGAGAGGCCTCATATTACATGGCCACGGTAGTGGCCATGTAATTATGGTTAAGTTGCTGTTTCCATAGGAAGAGCACTTTTTGGGCGGCTTATAACTTCGCTCCCCCTGGACGAATCCTCACCAAACTTTGCAAAACTTTTCTCGCGCCTACAGCCCAAACTGCTGGACGGATTTTCACCAAATTTGGACCAGGAGTAGCGGTTTGGTCCTAAAAGGGTGCTTTTGCAAATTTGGTGAAAATCCGTCCAGTAGTTTTTTTTTAAAATGACCAAAAAGTAGATAAAAAAAAAGGTAAAAAAAAATTTGTGATATCTGTGTTCGGTCCGCGGACACACGTCCCTGTTCGCTCCGCAGACACTGTCCTGATTGGCCAATCGGCTTACGTCATGTCCGCGGACATGCAACGTGTTCGCTGATTGGACGGCGTAGTGCATGAAGCGCGTGAGATTTTCGGTAGCGTCCGCCATCTTGGATTCGCGGACATCCGCAGACAGCGCGGTGAAACTTGGTTGAAAAATTGTATTTAGTAGAGTGTGTTGCTGTGTAAGAGTGTTTGGAGAGGATGGAAGAGTATGAGATGGGTTAAATGTTGTATTTTTTTATGTGGTAGACCCTCTTGTTGTGTTCGATTTGTCTGCGGACAACACGGCTGTTCTGAAATGTTCTAAATAAACTAAATGGGGGTGTTCTGAGGACGCAATATGTTTCCGTGTTGTTCGCAAGCAAGGTGAAAATGTTCTAAGAACACTCGTGGTGTCCTGAAATGTCCTTAAGTAAAGAAGTTGAGGGTGTCCTGAGGACGCTGTCCGTATTGTTCGCTGGTAGGTTGAAATTGTTCTAAGAACACTCGCGGTGTTCTGACATGTTATTAAATAAATAAAATGGGGGTGTCCTGAGAACGCGGTGTCCTGAAATGTTCGTAAATAAATAAAATTGGGGTGTCCTTAGAACGGTATGTCTGTTCGTTTTGTTCCGAGATAAGTTGATAGTGTTCTAAGAACACTCGCCGTGTCCTAAGTAAACAAAATGGGGGTGTCCTGAGGACGCTGTCCGTATTGTTCGCTGGCAACTTGAAAGTGTTCTAAGAGCACTTGCGGTGTCCTGAAATGTTCGTAAATAAACAAAATGTGGGTGTCCTGAGGACGTTGTCTGTATTGTTCGCTGGCAAGTTGAAAGTGTTCTAAGAACACAAGTGGTGTCCTGAAATGTTTGTAAATAATCAAAATGGGGTTATCCTGAGGACGGTGTCCGTATTGTTCGCTGGCAAGTTGAAAGTGTTCTAAGAACACTTGCGGTGTCCTGAAATGTTTGTAAACAAACAAAATGGGGGTGTCCCGAGGACGCTGTCCGTATTGTTCGCTGGCAAGCTGAAAGTGTTCTATGAACACTTGCAGTGTCCTGAAATGTTCGTAAATAAACAAAATGGGGATGTCCTGAGGATGCTGTCTGTATTGTTTGCTAGCAAGTTGAAAGTGTTCTAAGAGCTCTTGCGGTGTCCTGAAATGTTCGTAAATAAACAAAATGGGGGTGTCCTGAGGCCATTGTCCGTATTGTTCGCTGAGAACTTGAAAGTGTTCTAAGAACACTCATTATGTCTGCGGATATTAAAAGTTCCCATAAGGCACATTTAAAATGTTTGACTTTATGGGTGTGATATGCTGCAGTGGTTGTGGCCAGGGTATAGAGTCTTGGGAGCATGGCCGTGGCCATGCTCCCAAGACTCTATGCCCTGGCCACAACCACTGCAGCATATCACACTCATAGAGGCTTATAACTTTGGGATCCAAAAACAAATTTATAAGGAACAAAGTTATAAGCCACTATGGGTGTGTTATGCTGCGATGGTTGTACTTATTATAATATACTTACTGTTTGGTTTAGGAACTGGAGTACATGTATTTCTTGTTCATTTCTGTGATAAAAGAAAATATCATGTTAGCATTGGTATTTTGTAATGACTTATAACATTGAAAAATCAACATAATTCTTTTTTTTGATCCTCATATTTAGTACATTACAAACCAGTTTACTGTGCAATTTGCTCAGTTTCTGTGTTTGTTGCTAAAATCATTGGGTCTGTGGGAGAAAAAAAAAATCCATGTTGGATTAAAAAAAATGTTTTTGTTTGTTATGCTACAGTCTATTTGTTTGTTTTCAATGTTCACTTGTTGTTTCTGGCTAATGCTCTATATATTGGCTTGTTGCAGATTTTTGGAGCAGTTATATATCATTTATTTGTTTGGATATTGTAAAATTTTGTAGCAGTTAGATACCAGTTGGTGTATTCTAACTGTCTATTTTTTTATATATTTTAGTGGTATTGATTTATCTGTTTGGATATTGTAAAATTTTGGGGCAGTTAGATACCAATTGGCATATTCTAACTGTCTATTTTTTTTATATCATTTAGCGGTATTGATTAATTAGTTTGGATATTGTAAAATTTTGGGTTAGTTAGATACCAGTTGGTGTATTCTAACTATCTAGTTTTTGCTCTAATTTAGTGGTATTCATTTATCTGATTACTTGTTGTAGAATATTTGGGCAGTTAGATACCTGTTGGAATATTCTAACAGTTTATATTTGTTTACTTCTAGTTTAGTTAAGGTTTAAGTACAGTTTAGTTAATACATTTTGGTTTTAAGAACATTAAATAAGCGTTTGAAAGATTTGCTGGTAATCTCTGCTTTAGAGTAATGGTACTATCATTACATTCAAACCATCCACATTTCTTTTTTATATATGCAGTGTAGTGACCTGAATTGGTTGTGGCTCCTGCGTGGTAGATTATACCTATTGTTGTGAAGGTTTTCTTATCAAGTGATACTTGACCATGTGTGAATCCAGTCAGCTTGCAGTTGTTTTTGGTACCATCTGCATTGTAACGTAGAAGCATTATTATTACGTATTTACTATGTGTTTGTATTAATAAGGTGGAGCGATTATCCGAATTGCAGGTAGTACATAATCTACCATGGTTTGCATTTTGTACAAGTTGCTGAAATGGAATGGATTCACAATTAGGTATTGATATATATACAAAGCGTTCATTGGGGATTTGTTCTTGTGTCACATTGTTGCACAGAATGCATGCGTGTCTCCACATGTATGAAATCTGGAAGATTTCATTCATAGGTATAGGTATGTTTTTATTTTCCAGTACTTGTAGTAAGTACATTATAAATTCTTGTGGATCTTCCTGTGAGTTTATAGTGAATTTAACCATTCCAGCACAGTAGTCCAATTGTTGTCTTATTCCATAAACACTACGTGTTGTCAGGATTGTTTGTTGCGTTTCTAGGAAGTACTAACATTTTCAGACACAATTGGTCTGTACCGTGTAAGTAAATGTTGTCAACAATTGGTGGCAATTGAAATAGAATATTCATTGCTACATTTGCGTAGCAACTTACTCCAACTATATTTGAGAGTTTAAATTGACCAGGTAGTTCTGTATCTGATTGATTTTTAGTTTGTCTTCCTTCTTTGACGAAGTACCTAGTTTACTTTCCCTAATTGGTTCTTTTATGTTTGTGGTACTTGATGAGGTTTTAGTTTCTTTTACTCACTTTGGAGGATTTGCAGTGACATCCTGTCATTTCTGTTTGATTTAGTTTTCTTTTACAACGTTTTACTTTTTGTGGAAGAGAATATTTGTTTAGATGGGGGGTGTATAGTGAGCAAAGTCTATTGTATTCTAAAATGCAAGGAATGTCAGCGTTTACTTGCATCAAAGTTGATTAGAAATAGACCGTCAAGTGTACGTAAGCGTAATAGTGCTACGTAGCTCATGCCTTCTTTAAAGACTGTGTTACTAATGTCTATCATTGCTTTGTCTAGGGTAAGACCTTTTGATTTATGAATGGTGACTGCATATTCAAGAGTTAGAGAAAATTGTTCTATGCGTACATACATGTCTTTGAAGAGAAGGAATCGAGCTGTTGAGCGTCCTATCCTTTTTAGTTCTAAAAGTTTGTCAAAGAGAATATTGACAAAGTGAATTCTGTTGTCACGTGGGTATGTTTGAAATCCAACAACTGTACCCGGTGCTCCATTAACTAGTCCTTGGTCCACGTCAATGTTACGTTTAAGCATTAGTCTGCAATTTAAGGATAATTTTAATATCTTTTCCAACCCAGCTGTGTTGGAGATTGAATTTTCTAAACTATTTAGTCTTGTTGTGGCTTGCCATATTTAGCAACATTATTTAATTGAATTTGAAACAGCTTGCAAGAGTTGGCATTAAGGCCATACAATTGACATTTTTATGGGCTAATTGTTCCATAACATCTGTAGCACATGCATTATCGCCATAAAGTGCATGAATGTGCCGGGTTTTCAATATTGCTTGTGCTTCTTTAGATAGTATACCAACTCTAATACTTTTTAAGAGGTTGGCATAAGTGAGATATGCAGATTGCCGCATGTTTTCTGTTAATTCTCTGTATTGGAAATGTTGCCAAAGGTTGACATTTCCAATGCTGCCAACAGTTTTAAAGCAGAGTTTGTGTCCTAATGTTTTAAAAATAGGCTCACCTTTTACTGGTGTCAATTGAAGATCTCCGAAAAAAATAATGTGTTTTCCTGCAAAGAGCTCTTCGTAGTTTGTTTTGAATACCTCTTATAATCTGAGGTGAATCAAAGCCAACATTAGGTTGGACACCATGCTCACTTCATCTATTAGTAGCATTTTCATTTGTTTTACTACTCTGCGTAGTTCCATTGCAGCTTCTGTCGAAAGTTTGTAATAATCTAATTCGTTTTGGGGTTCTACTGGCAGGAGTAGTAATCTGTGAAAAGTGACACCGCCTATGTTGTAGGCAGCTAAACCTGTGGGGGCAATGACAACAGCTGACAGTTTGTTGTTTGTCAATTGTTGAAGGAACTTACTGATGATTTTGATTAGGAATGTTTTTCCAGAACCAGCTTCACCACTGACGTACAGTAGTATAGGTTTCTAATTTTGGCAGGTGCATTCTTTGTTTTCATGTTGTACACCATGTGCAATTTCTTTTGTTACTTCTTGAAAAATGCTACGTTGCTCATTGTTTAGTTTTGATTGTAGTATTGTTAAGTCTTCTTTATCTTCATACTGACACATGGTGTTTTCTACTTCTATCATAGCTAATGCTGCCTCATTTATTATTAGTGGTTCTCCCAGTGGTCCTTGGCTTCCTGTTACAGAAGGTTGACTACTGTCAGGAGTGTCCTTATCTAGTTGGGCCTGCAGTTCTTCTTCGTGTTGCTGTTCATTGTGCAACATTTTTTGTACTGTGTAAGGTTTACATCAGTTATAGTGTTTTCATTTGCTTCGAAAGCGTCTTCATATGAGTCATAGTTATCTAGTATTTCTTCTTCTTTTCTCCATGGTTTAAA
Source organism: Ambystoma mexicanum (assembly GCF_040938575.1). Classification (NCBI taxonomy): domain Eukaryota; kingdom Metazoa; phylum Chordata; class Amphibia; order Caudata; family Ambystomatidae; genus Ambystoma; species Ambystoma mexicanum. Next base: position 1,140,875,958 of record NC_090921.1, on the reverse strand, counting down.
GAGTTGTAGCAGGGACATGTAATATAGTTATGTTGAGGAGTCTTTAATGACAATTTGATATGATTAATTACATTTGGTTTGGTGAGTTTTACTAAGCTGCCTTCACAGTTTGCCACTCTATATTTACCTTTTTTTTCATCAGGTTTAATATTATTTTTGTATGTGAAGTTTTGGGCTATGTGGTATAGACACATGGTTTCCGAAGTATTACTTCTGTTTGGGTAGTATGTGTCCAATAAATAGTTTTTAAAAATGTCTTGGCTGTTGGGATCATGTTTGGCTATTGTTTCTATATCTTCGTATGATTTTAGAACTCTTTTTCTAGATTTAGCAGAAACAAGAATTAGCCATACTATACTTTCAGATTTACCATACAATGCAGTACCAGTTAAACGATCTGCTGCTTCATAGGATCCTCATTCTCTATGGGAGAGCATTTTTATGCCCAAGCTGTATAATTTCCGAGACACTGTTTTGTCTGATGACAGGTCATTCCAGAGGTCCTGGAGCTCTGTTTTTTCTGCTTTGGTTAAGTATGCTGTAACATATCGTGCAACTGCAGTGGAATTGTCTGCAATGTACTGCACATCTATGTTTGCATTCCATAAGTGGGCAATGATTGCATTGTAATCATTGATATATTTTTCTTCTTCTGTTCTTTTTATGTAATATGTATTTTTAGGTGACTTACCTTTAACACTATGTCTAACTGAAGACATGAGGTTGTTTACTTGACCTGTATTTGTAACCGGTCTAGCAAAACCAACGCAGCATTTGGTGTAGTATTTCCCTTTGTTTTTGTATTTGCGACGACAATATTTGCCACATTTGTGTCTTTGAAATTGTAAAATTTGTGCATGAAGATCACTATTTGTGGTTTCTGATGGAATTTCACAAGTGACATATTTTTCAATAAACTGTAAAACAGTGGCATCACTGTCTTGGCCAAATTTAGGAGCATCTTTAATCCATAAAAGCATGTGGATATGTGGTGCTCCTCTGGCTTGGTATTCTTTTCTCCAAAAGAAGTGTTGCACTTCCACAAGGGGAGGAACAGTTTTATTACAAATAAAGTGTAGCATAGCAATGAAGCGATGGTGAAAATATCTTGAAACATTAACAGGATCCAGAGAACAAAGTTCTCCTGGTGTTAGTATATCTATGTTTGTTTTGTTTTTGTTTGATATGCGTAGGAAATCATGTAAATCTTCCCATGCATATTCTGCACAACTTAATGTAACAAACCAAGTGGGTGGGCCAAGGTTTCTGATCATACAACGTACATCTCCATGATGTCGAAACCAGTACTCTTTAGTACCACGCATATTTGCTAATAGATTTGTAATATTTGATTGTAAAACCTCATCTTTTTGTTGCACTTTTTGTAATAATTGTGTAGCTGACATATTTTGAAAGTGGGATCCTGATTTTAATGTGTGTGCAACTCTGTAACATAAAGTTGCTAGTTCACTTTCAAAGAGTAGGTGGAATATGTATTCCACATTTTGTCTAAATCTGGGATCTTCAGAATACATCCGTAATGAGCGGTATTCTGATGCTGATATTTGAATAGGTCTATCATCGTACCTTCCTCCTTTGCCAGTAGGAAAGAGTAGAGGAAAATCACGTGCTTCTATACTTTTTCCCATATGCTGATTGGTGATACTTTTGTTTGAGGCATTTGGTATGTTTCTAGTGCATCTTCTATGGTGTCATTAGAGTGCAATGGATGAATTGTATAATACTCTAAAGTATTTGATATTGTAGCAGGATCTAGGAGCTCAAATCGACCAACTTCTTGTGTCTCTTGAATTATTTCAGTTGTATCCTTCAAGTTGTCTTCAATATTATTTTCTTTGTAGTATTCATTATTTTCTTTAAGATATTGCAAGGCTTGTCTAACTTTTTGTAAATCTACCAGCTGTTGCCATATGTTTTTGTATTTTGTAGGTACTCCATTTACTAAGATAATTAAAGATTGCTGCATTGGACGTTGCACTCCTAGAGTGTGCACATTTTCTTTTAGATCTAATGGTAAATACACTACTTTTCCACAAATACCTTTCACTAATTCAGAGGGAGGTAATTTTGCTGTTTTTGGTATAAGGCGTATTATTGCTTGAAATGAGTGTACTGTTTGAATTATGATGCTCTCATATAAATTAAGTTGTTGTAGGGGTTTCGGTAGTGGATATAATTCCAAATTATTTGTGATAGCACGTGAAGGAGTTTGGTTGTTGTCAAGTTTTGTAGTGCAGTAACTGCAAAGTATTAAGGGGTCAGTTATTTCGTATTTGTTTTCTGCTATAAGGTAGACAGCTAATTCAAACCATTTAGAATCTTCATTGTCTTCTATTTTGTATGATAGGTCTACAGTTTTTGTGTTACTTTTATAAAAAGTTCTGCTGCAACATACACACACATGATTTGGTACTTCACCCTGTGTGGGTACTCTTCTGTGTTTGTGTGCCCTTTTTTCGGAATGGAGTTTGATCTGTATTACTGGTTGGGCCTTATTGGTCTATTCTGATCTGCCCTAGCATTTTAAACACTAGTACTTATTTCTTAAGGAAATATAGGCATTGGGTGTTTATCCCCCAACTGCCCGTGCAGTTTTATGATTGGAACTTTGACTTTAAGGTGGTCTATGTGGTTAGATGCTGCACTTGTGCCTTCTTATCCATGTGCTGTGGATCGACTTATTGCGGGGGGTGGATTGGTTGGATTCCATTTTCTTGGCTCTGTGTGGAGGGTGAAGTGGGCTCATCAACACAGTTTTGGGCTATGGGTGATGAACTATGTTTCTAGATTCATGTTAGGTGGTTTTCTGTGCGAATGCTTGATATGTTCAAATGCTTGCTGTTTGGTTGTTACCCTGTGTAATGGTCTGGAAATGATTTTAGCGGTTGGAATGGGTGTGAGTGATATTTGTGTGTTTTGAATTTGCATATATTTGTTTTGGCATATGTTTTGGGAATTGGCATTCGTTATGCTATTGCCTTGATTTCTGTCTGATGTGGGGGGACAGTTTATTGCTCTAGTGTGGTGCACTGCAGCAAACTATCCTTTTCGTTGCTGCGTGTTCACGGTGATGCTTCATTTCCTCTGTGAATGCATTGCATTGGGAGGGAGTGGGGGGGTTGCTGTGAGGGTTTCTCATGTTGGTTAAAGGGTTTGTTTGGAGAGAAGGTATTTCATATTAATGCTGATTTTCTGGGCTGGGATCCGGGAGGAAATGGGTTGGAATGCGCTCCATGCGGGTGAGATGTGCACTCATGTGGAATCTGGAGGTTACGTCCAGATGCTAAAAAGGTTATGTTCTACAATGGTTTGTGTTTCTGTTTTTGTTTTGTTTTGTCTTTATGGGTTGTTTGTTACTGGGGATCCTCATCTAGATGCTTTGGTGGATTGGGTTCTTGTATTGTTAACTACATGTATCGGTACTAGGTTCGGTGCTATCTTATTCAACTTCTGCTGGAGTCCGGTGCAATGCTATTTTTGATTAGGTTGCTTTAGGGGATGGGTTCACTGTCGGTGTTGACTTGGAATGTTAAGGGTTTGAATTGCCCACGCAAGTGTAAGAAGGTTATGGCGAGATTGTGGAGAGCAAAAGCAGATGTTGTGTTCTTACAGGAGACTCATCTGGTGAATGAGGATATTCATCTGTTACTTGATTCAAGATTTCGTAAGCAGTTTTCTACTAATTATTTGGCTAAATCGAGAGGGGTCAGCATCCTGTTTAGGAGAGGTTTGCAATTCACTGTTGATAAGGTAGTAATGGACGGGGAGGGTCTGATGGATTTTGTTGATATCCAGTGTTGTGGTAAGGGAACCACGTTAGGGTGTATATATGGACCGTGTTCACCGAGTAAGTGCTTCTTTGAGGATATTTCCCGTTTACTCAGTGAAATGCGTGGAGAAACAATTATTTTAGGGGGCGACTTTAATTGCGTTAGGGATTATAAACTTGACCGGACTAGTCAGTGTAGGTACACTAACTTTGGTATTTGTAGGGCGTTCGATTTCTTTTTGCAGAGGTTTGGTTTAGTGGATGTCTGGAGAGAAGTTCATCCTTCTTCAAAGGAATATACATTTTATTCTCCGGTGCATGATACTTCTTCTAGGATAGATTATTTTTTGATGTCTGACACATTGTTGGATAGAACAATTGGTGTAAATATTAGGGAAAAGGGGATCTAGGATCACGCTCTTATGGACTTAAAGGTGCTTTTGGATAGAGAAGCTCCTACATTTATTAGGTGGCGTCTTAAAGTAGGGGTCTTGAATGATGAGGAGATTTATAAGTCCGTCCAGACGTTAATGGAGAGGTATTTTGATGAAAATGAGGGGTGGGCGGACTTCAGGGGCGTGTGGGATAGTTTTAAGGCTGTATTGAGGAGGGAATTTATAAGTAGGATTGCGCACTTGAAAAATAAACATTTGAGTGTATTGAGGTATTTGGAAAGTAGATTGTCCGATTTACAGCGGGTATGTGCACAGACAGGTAAGGTTGAGGATAAAATGGAAATGTTGCATACTCGGAAGTTGTTGGCGAGTAAGACGGACCTTCTGACTGAGATGGGAATTTTTTATACGAGTCAGAGATTTTGGGAAAGTGGGGATACAAGCGGGAAACTTCTTGCTAGTAGATTAAAGGGTCTGATGGAAAAACCATTTATTCAGAGTCTAGTTACTGAGCATGGTGATGTGATGGTGAGGAATGTAGATATTTGTAAGTGTTTTAATGAGTTTTATGAGAAATTGTACTCAGAATATGTGTTTCCATCTCCAGTGGAATTGGAGGATTTCTTTGCAAATTCGGATCTTCCTAGGTTAACATTGGAGGAAAGTGGAGAAGTAGAATTGGACATTGAAGTGGATGAGGTTCTGTTGGCTATTGGACAGTTGGGAGTGGGTAAATCTCCAGGGATGGATGGTATTCCAGTAGAGTTTTACAGGAAATTTGGATCTTTGTTGGCTCCAATTTTGTGTAGGCTGTTTAATATGTTTATACAAGAAGGTGATTTATGTCAATCGATGTGTGAGGCGATGATTACCTTGCTTCCGAAAGAGTGAAAGGATTGGAAAAATTGTGGCAACTATCGGCCGATTTCATTGCTGAATGTGGATGTGAAGGTATTTGCTAAAGTTATGGCTAATAGGTTGGAAAAATATATGGGGAAATTGATTCATACGTCTCAGGTGGGGTTCTTGCGGAGCAGGTTTGGTTATGATAATATCAGAACCTTGATTGATATAATGAGGTTAAGGCTGGAAGAGTTACCGGACACAGCGTTGGTTTTTATGGATGCGGACAAGGCGTTTGATAGGGTGAGTTGGCGGTTTTTGGACTTTGCAATGAGGGGGATGGGATTAGGTGATGGTTTTCTGAGGATAATAAGTTGTCTTCAGTGTGGTTCCAAGGCAAGGATCTGGGTGAATGGTGTTTTTTCTGAGGTATTTGGATTGACTAGGGGGACACGACAGGGTTGTCCGTTGTCCCCCTACTTGTTTAACCTTGCTTTGGAACCATTGTTGGCATATATACGTGGGAAGCGGGGTGTTCGTGGTCTGAAATTTGGTCTTGTGGAAGTTAAAGTTCTTTCATATGCAGATGACATGGTGGTGGTTCTTGTGGATCCTGAGCGTAGTAGTGTGGTTATGAAAAACATTTTTGATAGGTTGTCAGGACATAAAATCAACTGGGACAAAACAGAGGTGTTTCCGATTACGGGTACTAGTGGGCGTGATTGTTTTTTGGATTGGTGTTGCAAATGGACTACGTCTCTTGTGAAGTATTTGGGTGTTTATCTAACTAGGGATGTCAAGAAAATGGTGGAGTTCAGTGTAGATAAATTGGTGGCTACCTTGAATGCGGATGTCAGAAGATGGGAACGATTGCCACTGGGAATCTGGGCTAGGGTCAACGCTATTAAAATGACTCTTTTACTTAAGGCACTTTATGTAGTACAGTCCTTGCCTTTGAGGTTTTCTGAGAAGATGCTTGCTAGAATTGATAGAGTTTCTCAGAACTTTCTGTGGGGGGATGAGAAGAGGCCTAAGATTCCAAAGTTTATTCTGATGCGTAGTACTAAATGTGGGGGTTTTGGGTATCCAGATATGGAACATTACTATAAAGGGTTTATTTTGAAAAAGGCAGCATATTATTTTCCAGTGGGTAATGGGCAGGAGCCCTTTTGGGTGCTGATTGAAAGATATAAGTTAAATGGTTTTCCGTTGCATGCTGTTACCTCAATGGACCGTATACCTGGGAGGGGAAGTAATTACAGCTATTACTGTGTCTAAAGAAGTCTTGATATGGTGGTTGAGTCTTTTTCAGGGGAACTTTTACTTACACTATGGTGCCTCCATTTGGCTGAATCCGAGCTTGCAAATGGCCAATACACCCTTGTGTTGGAGGAGTTGGATCTTGAGAGGGATCTTGTGTATCAGGGATGTGGTACAAGATGGTAGAATGTTATCGTTCGAGGAGCTGCAGAGGACATTTCACTTGGCAAGGAGGGAACTTAATAGGTTTATGAAGTTGAAAACGCTACTGAAGGAAAGATTGGCTATGTTGGCGGGACCGTTGGAAGAGTTATCGGCGGGTGGTCAGATTCTTAAGTCATTTCCACGGATGGTATGCACTTATACTAGCTTGATGCCGGTATGTTCAAAGGATGTTGATGCTGGGGGAAAAGCTTTGGAGAAGTGGAGGCAGGAGTTGGGTTGTGATATTACGGAAAAGGAGTGCAAAGGGTATAGAAGTAAGTTGGATTTAAAGTTGAGATTGATTCATCTGAAAATGTTAGGCCATCTGTATTGGACCCTGTTGCGTATGTATAAACTGGGACTGGCTGCTGATGATTTGTACTCGGGGTGTGGGAAAGAGCAGGGAACGTTGATTCATATGTTGTTGTATTGCTCTTGGGGGTTGGATTTTTGGGTGGGTATGTTAGATAGGTTGGAGGCGATCTTGTCTATCTGTTTTCCTAGGATGCCGATGCAGGTGTTGCTTTTATCAGGTAGAGGGCGCTGTGCGGTGACTCTTCGGTATGGTCAATGGTTGATAAAGCTCTTGTTGTTGCAGTGAAACAAGTGTTGATGGTGTGGAAGATGAGGAAGAAGCCTAGAGTAGAGAATTGGATTAATGATTTGTTGGTACTATCGAACTATGAACGGGTGATGTTTGTAAGACAGGGGAAAGAGGATAAATATCAAGCCCTTTGGAAACCATTTAATGACTTATATGGTGACTGTGTATTGGAGGATTAGCATCCCCTGTGGGCCCGGCTACTAGATTCTGTATATGCGCATTTCTTGAGAGTTTCCCCAGTATCATTTTTTGTTCTGTTTTGTGTAGTCTGTTTGTTGTCTTTCTGTTTTTGTGTTGTTCTGTGTTTTAGTTTTTTGAAATATGGAATGTGAATAGGTATATTATTTTGATTGTGGTTTCGGGTTTGATTTACATTCTCTGGAATATTTCTGTGCTTATGCATACTTTGTACTGCTTTCATTTACTTACCTATGTATTATTGAGTGTTGAGTTCAATGCTTTGTCAAGCTTTTGGTGAATATATACTGATTTAAAAAAAAAAATACTAAAAAAATAAATAAAAAAGTTAAAAAAAATGAGTTGGTACTTCAGCTGATGTACTTTTAAATTTTAGTATTTATTTTTGGTATGTGTGTAGTAAAAGGTTGCCATGCGTAGAATTGTTGCTAATTCGGTTTAAAGCTATTTCATTTTTTAAGTGGCTTTCACTTCCAAAATATTTTTTCTGGATATAGTCAATTTCTTCAAGTAGGTATTTTGCTGTACCAGGTAGAAGAATGTTATTTAAATTGGCTAGTGCTAAAGCAGGACTTTTAGCATAGTACAGTTTATAGACTAAATTTCTTATAGTTGAATGATGTGTTGATATCCTTTTGATATCATGGAAGGTTGTTTTGCAAATAGGTCCTGTAATGCAGGCCAATGAATGTCCTTGTAGTCCTGTGTACTTGCGCACTGGGCAGGTATCCATATTTTGCAGTAGTTTAATTTTGATTTTGTCTTTGCCTTTCACACATTGATTGAGGAATTGGCGTAAAGACTTGAAATTGTTTTTGGGAATGGTACACATTGACGTGCATGGCCATTTGTACACTAGACACTCTGATTCTGTTGAATGGAGAGGTAATTCTAAGTTTTCAGGGCATATTTTTGGGCATATTTTTGTAAGCAGTACTTCTTGTTCCATTATGGTATTATTAACTTTTTCATAACCTCGACCACTGTATGCTTCTTCATTAAAGTATGGTTCTGTGCTTGTGGTGTGACTTCATTCACCTCCGCAGATTTTTAAAAAGTTCTTTCTGTTGACATTTCGTTTATTGAGAAGTCTTTTTTGTAATTTAGTTATTAGCTTTGTTAGTGGCTTCATTTTGTTTAACACTAAAATAAATAACTTTCTTTTGAGAGGAATTGCACAGCTTCTAAGATTAATTTCCTACGATAGGTTTTAAGGTTTGAACCTGGTTTCTCTCCTGTTTTTATAAGATTTTGAAGGACTGTGACGGAACATTTTGGCTAAAATACTTTTCTTGGTATGCTTACTTTGCACTATATCAAGATTTATAGAAGCAGTTTTATCTGTAGTGATAGCTGATTTTTTGTTAATTGTTTGCTGGTTTGTTTTACATTTTGATAGAGGAGGTAAAGTTTCGGTACTTGAAACTTCTTTTGTTTCACTAAATACCTGTATTAGCTGTTTTGTTTCAACTTTTTTTTACAAATTCTGTTAGAGATGGATGCTTATGTTGGACACTTTTATTTTCATTTGCTCTGCTTCCGCGTTGCTTTCTACAGACTTGATTTTTGGTAGGCATTCTTTAGGGTCTGTTGAAAAAAAAGAAGGTATGGGTTGGGGTGTTCTGCAATGTGTGTGTGCTGTGTGCATGAGTATTTGAGTAAGATGATAAAGATGTATGTAATGGTGTGTGATTGGGCAACTACAACTAGTAGGGATGGGTATTCTTGAATTAATGTGTTACTAAACTGGGGTTCACATTACAGAAAAAGGTAGGCTAGTGGTGTGGAGAACTACAAATAGTAAATCTAATGCTATACAATTAAAATAGTTGTTTGTTCTATAACATCAAAATTCTAGCGGCTGAGTTGGGTAATTTGTGTGTCAAAAAATAGGAATTCATCGGCCATTCTGGCTGTAAATCGCTTTTTAAGAAATGGGGATTTTTAGACAGAATGGTGCACAATCTCTATTTTTAGGCACAGAAATAGCATGAATTAACCTTACAGTGTGTTGAGTAATAATACAAATATTATGCTGGTATGCAACTTACTTTTTTTCTAAAATGAACAGGTTACTTCTTAGTTGTTCTTTGTACTTCAAATTTGGCTGCTTCTTTTCAGGGGAATGGTCTTCACTGCAATTGTACAAGAATCAAATTAATAATTTTGTTTGTATATAGCACTGTTTGTAATTTAGACATTGATTTTTTAAATTGACATCCTCAGCGCCTTCCTCAAAACCATTAAAACTATCTTATTCGCATAAGATACGTCGCACCAGTTGAATACATATCATATGTTCTTAATTAATAAACTGTATTGCAATGACTAACTGTAGCACACAAAATATCTTTACTATGCCTTGTGAAATTCATAATGTACCAGTGAATACCACTATTCCTGTAACTAAGCTCTTGCAAGTAATAGTGCCTCAATGTCATGGGCTGCTTGCGCTATATAAATATAAGTAAGTAAATAAATAAATACATGTTTATGTTATTGTGCAAGTATTGTTGTTTGAGATTTGAACATAGTGTGCATGCAATTTTGTTTGATTATATGACTTCTATATATTTTATTTAAAAAATGTTACTTCAACATGATTTTAATATGTGTGTGTAAAAAGAAATTAAATAGTATAAAGGTTTGTAAGTGACAGTTGATTTTAGGAGATGGAAAAAAGACAGTAAGTTCATTTTACAGATTATACAAGGTAAAAGTCAGTTAATCTGTTTATATGAAACTAGAAGAATTGTACATGTACTTTACAGAAAATATGCATAACTGTAGCTTGTGTTCATTCATATGGATATGCATGGAGCTGCAAGTGGAAATCTTGGAGACTTGTACAGTATTTCTTTTAGAAGGTGGTTTCCAATGAAATGACACTTGTACTTAAGAGAGATTCACAGTACATTTGCTGTGCTGATCTATGATGATGCAGTTAGATATAGAGGACTTCTATGTGATTGGTACATGGTCATGTGACTTCTTAGCTACATCCAATGAGGGAATGGCACAGAGAGTGAAGTGGAAATGGTAGAAGGTCTGTCCATGTTACGATATGTCCGCGGACATGGCGGTAGTTTGCGGACATCGGGTGTTACATCCGGGGATTTTTGGGTTGGGAAGCCATGCAAATTAGAATGAGCATAGAAAGGGATTGGTCAGGAAAGTTTAGTGGGTGTGTTGTGCCAGTAGAGATTTCCTCAGATACTCTTTTGCTGAGAGAAGAACAGATAGCTATGGCTGTGTGTTTCAGAAAACAGATTGTTTGGATTTTGGGAGATTCGTGGATATATTGGTTGAAGGTGCATGCAGAAAGCTGTGGAGTAGCTGTAGATCTTGGATTTCCACATGTGGAAGTACACTTGCATGGAGTACTTGGAATGAAGTGGTTGGACTTGCTACCTCTCTGTGCTACTTTGGAGACAGAGCAACACCCAGATATAATTATAATTCATTGTGGAGGGAACAGTTTAGGACACATGTCTGGAATTTCTTTGCAATTTGAAATGAAAGAAGGACTTGGGAAGGTCATGGACATGTTTCCAAATTCTCAAGTAATTTTTTCACGGATTTCGCAGAGACAAATGTGGCTTTGTTCTTCTTCATTTGGTCCACAAATGGAGAAAGCAAGGCGCCATGTCAGTAAGGCTGTTTGTGCCTTTCTAAGAGATTTTGGCATGTCCTCTTTTCACAATGAAAATATTATGTTTCGTAGTACATACATTTTTCGCAAAGATGGAGTCCATCTAACTTATGCTGGCAATCAGATTTTTCTGAGAAATATACGAAATGCGTTGCAACCTTTTTTTTAGAATTACAGCATCCATTTTGTAGTAGGTGTTGAGTATTTATAATTTTTCAAACACAAACACAACCAAAAGGCTATTTTCAGAGCCACCACTTCCTCCCAGAGAAAATTGCAATGGTTATGATAGGGTAGCACCCCAAAATTTTAGATGTCTGCGGACTGTCTGCGGACATCTAAAAAATACAAAGGGCCCTGCTTCATTTATTTTCACTTCTATTTTTTAACTGTGAAAGGCGGCTCTGAAAAAAGAGCCTCATTTTTTTGGATTTTTGTTGTTTTATATTTTGTTTGTTTTTTATAAAAGACACACTAGGAGGGGAGGGGAAAGGAGTGGAAAGGGGGGACACCAACCACGGGGATAAGAAAGGGCGCGCTAAGAGAGAGGAAGATGTAGAGTGGGTTTTATTTGGGTAGTGAGCAGATCTTCTCGTGCTCTGAGACGATAGTCTCAAAAGCACTGCGAAGCCACTCCCCCCTGCACAGTACTGCGCCGCAGTACATACACACAACTGTGACCCTCGAAAGGTAAGGGTCATCAGCATTGTGTATGGCCTTTGAGGCAGCTTGAGGAATACGCTGTCCCACAGGAGTGATCCTTGTGGTGACAGGATCAGAAACGGAGGATGAAGTAGAGGAGGTCAACCTGCTACGCTCCTCGCAAGTTACAACCCTGCGAATGGCCCCAGTGTGAAATGACCTTAGGTGTCGCTTCATGGAAGTGGTCCCAAATCCGTACGAACCAAGCCTCCCGCGACTGTGCACTCATTGCAGGTGAATTGATTTGCACGAGCCTTAGGACCATTCCCACGAATGGTAAATAACCGCCACACCCAAGACTCACGCCGAGTGCGGGTAGTAGGGAGTTCAACTACCTCATCCTCGTCATCCTCTTCTTCCTACTGAGGCAGATGTAGCACCAGGTGGCAGCAGTGCAGCCATGGATGCCATCAGTGGAAATCTGCAGGTGGCAGTAAAATTCGCTGTGCTCTGTAGAATAGCCAGAAACACAATGAGAATAAGCTCTAGGGCATGGTCTTTTATAGGGGTGCTTGTTCGCGGTTTGCGGACATGCACGCTGTCCGCGGACAGATCGAACACAAAAAAGGTTCAAAATGTTTTTAAAAGTACATAGAAACTCAGGATTAGTATGTGCGACTTGTGCTATGGTGAGTTTTTATTGAAAAATATTGTGGATTACTTGAAAATGTACTTTTAAATTGTTCGGGACACGAACAGTGTCCGCATTCAGAACACACGATCAGCGTGGGCGCGGTCACATGATCGCTTCACGAACATGTACGCGAAGGGAGCGGCTGTCTGCAGGACACCAAAGGCACGGACATTGGTTTGCGAATGCGCGTTGATGTTCTACGGACACTGTTCGGGTCCTGAAGTATTTAAAAGTGGTCACACGTCAAACGAACAGTTACGGACAGGCGTTTGTTCTTAGAACAGTTTCAACTTGCTTGCGAACAATACGGACAGACATAGCGTTCTCAGGACACCTCTATTTTGTGTATTTACGCACATTTGAGGACACCACATGTGTTCTTAGAACAGTTTGAACTTGGTTGCGAACAGTACGGACGGGCATAGCGTCCTCAGGACACCCCTATTTTGTTTATTTACAAACATTTCAGGACACCGCCTTTGTTCTTAGAACAGTTTCAACTTGCATGCAAATATTACGGAGAGGTATAGTGTTCTAAGGACACCCCTATTTCGTTAATTTACGAACATTATAGGGCACATGACGTGTTCTTAGAACAGTTTCAATCTGCCTACGAACAAAACGGACAGTCTCAGGACACCCCTATTTTGCTTATTTACGAACATTTCAGGACACCGCGTGTGTTCTTAGAACAGTTTCAACTTGCATGCAAACATTGCAGAGAGATTTAGTGTTCTAAGGACAATCCTATGTCGTTTATTTACGAACATTATAGGGCACATGATGTGTTCTTAGAACAGTTTCAACCTGCCTACGAACAAAACGGACAGTCATACTGTTCTCAGGACACCCCCATTTTGTTTATTTACGAACATTTGAACAGTTTCAACATGCTAGCGAACAGTACGGACAGGTATCGTGTTCTTCAGGACACCTCCATTTTCGTTTCTTCACGGACATTCCGGACACCCACGCTGTCCGCAGACACCTAAATTGCTTTTTTTTAAAAAAACATGAAATGAATTAGAACACAATATAAAAATGTAACTTTATTTAACATGTATGATTAATTTATGACAGAGAAGGTTAGGCAGAAACTGAAACAAAGATAGGAGAATTAGGGGTTTCAACAGGATTTGTATGAGGTGAAGAAGGGATGGAAGTCTCATCAAAACGTTTTGGTTCATGGAGAGGGTTTGGGGATAATTGACTGGGGTATGGTGAGGGGGGACAGATACATGTGGGACAATGGTATGTGGTCTTTTGTTTAAAATGATCTTCCACAAAGTTTTCTAACAGTCGATCCATTTTTTCTTGTATGCCTTGAAGAGTCTTATCCATAACATCTTTTTCTGTAGAACTTTCTATTTTGGTATGCTCTGTACAAAAAAAAATATGTTAATTTTATATAAAATAATAAGAATTAAATGGTATATATTGTAAAGTGTCTACCATTAGATTCACTATCTTCTGACATTTCCTCATTTGGGAAATGCTCCACTACCCACTCCAGAGTACTAGACATTTCTGTGAGAAAAAAAACATATTTTTTTTAATCTAATACAGAAAGTTTATAAATATATGAGTAAAATGCAGTACACTTACCATTTCAGGTAAGGTATGTTGTAAGTGGTCTGTAGATCTGCTGTTGTTCTTGGTTGTGGAGTGTCTGTGAGGTAATTATGTTGGAAGCCTATCTTTCTTCTTTTGGTATATTCCATTTTAGAACATATTGTATTTAAATGAATGGTTAGTGTGTTACACATATGGGTTACACTTCTTATGTATTACTACATATAATGTGTATGTGTGCTGGTTTGTGAGTTATAAAATGTTAATATGTTATGATATAACAATTAAATATACCCCCCCAGAGTTTTTGGGTAGTGGTGCTGTTTGCCGAACATGTCCGCGGACATTAAAAGAGTTTGCGGACATCAAACTCAGTAGAGGGGGTTCAGTATGTTCAATTTGATATGCACGTAAAGTCAGAGTTATTTTTTTATTAAATTGTGCTACTAAAAACCTATGAAATTCAGTGAAAAAACTTTTTTAAAGGGACGTTATGGTTAAGTCGTGCTACTAAAAACCTATGTAATTCAGTGAAAAAACATTGTTAAAGGGACGTTATGATACCAAGCAAAACTGAAAAATCCCTGAAATTCGCCAGTTATGGTAAGCTAAGCAACCATGGGATGTCCGTAATTAGCAAAATGGGGGTATCCTAAGGACACTATACCCGTCCGTACTGTCCACAAGCAAGATTGAACTGTTCTTAGAACACACGCGGTGTCCGGGATGTTCGTAATTAACCAAAACAGGGATGTCCTAAGGACACTATACCTGTCCGCAATGTCCGCAAGCAAGATGAAACTGTTCTTAGATCAGGCGCGGTGTCCGGAATGTCCGTTATTAACTAAAATGGAGGTGTCCTGAAGACACTATACCTGTCCGTACATCATCTACACACATGCGCACCACACCCATAAATCCTACGAACATCGCGCCTGTCCATAACTGTCTGTCTCACGTGTGTCGCACTTTTAATTAGTTTGAGGACCCAAACACCGTCCGTAGAACACCCACGTGCATGCACACGCCCGTTCCTGTGGACACCCGTCCCGTCCGCAATTAACCAAAACGGGGATGTCCTAAGGACACTATACCTGTCCACAATGTCCGCAAGCAAGATGAAACTGTTCTTAGATCAGGCGCGGTGTCCGGAATGTCTGTTATTAACTAAAATGGAGGTGTCCTGAAGACACTATACCTGTCCGTACATCATCTACACACATGCGCACCACACCCATAAATCCTACGAACATCGCGCCTGTCCGTAACTGTCTGTCTCACGTGTGTCGCACTTTTAATTAGTTTGAGGACCCAAACACCGTCCGTAGAACACCCACGTGCATGCGCACGCCCGTTCCTGTGGACACCCGTCCCGTCCGCAATTAACCAAAATGGAGGTGTCCTAAGGACACTATACCTGTCCATACTGTCCGCATACAAGATGAAAGTGTTCTTAGAACACGCTCAGTGTCTGGGATGTCCGTAATAAACTAAAATGGAGGTGTTCTAAGGATACTATACCTGTCCGTACTATCTGCAAGCAAGATGGAACTGTTCTTAGAACACGCGCGGTGCCTGAATGTCCGTAATTAAGTAAAATGGAGGTGTTCTAAGGACACTATACCCATCCGTACTGTCTGTAGAACGTCTACGCACATGTGCACCACACCCATAAATCTTACGATCATCGCGCCTGTTCGTAACTGTCCGTCTCACGTGTGTCGCACTTTTAATTACTTTCAGGACCCGAACAACTTTCAGGACCCGAACACTGTCCGTAGAACACCGGCACACATGTGCAGAGCCGTTCATCTGCATTTGGTGTCCTGCGGACACCCGTTCCCTTCGTGGACGTGTTCGCAACATCATCAGTTCACCGCACCAACGCTGAGCATGTGTCCTGATTTACGGACACTGTCCGGGTCCCCGAACATTTTAAAAGTACGTTTCTAGACAATGAAAAGTATTTGACAGTAAAGAATCACCATTGCACATGTCCCAGACAATGACCCTGGCTTTCTACATTCGTTTTGGAACTTTTTGAGCTATTTGGGTGTTCGATCTGTCCACGGACAGCGCGGGTGTCTGCGAAGCGCACACGAGCACCCCTATAAAAGGCCACACCCCAGAGCTCATCCTCATTGTGCTTCTGGCTATTGCAAATTGAGTTTTGCTGCCTTTGCTGAGATCATCTCATTCAACTCATCAACCCTGATGGCATCGATGGCTGCTGCTGCTACATCTGCCTCAGCACCACCCCCACCCCCTCCACCACCACCACATCCCCAAGGGCCTGCAGAGGGGAACAGGCGTGAGGATGTAGAGGAGGATGAAGAGAATGAAGAGGATGAGGTAGAGGAAGTCCCTACTACCAGCACTCGTCGTGAGTCTTGGTTGTGGCTGTTGTTTACCATTCATGGTAATGTACCAAAAGCACGTGCAAACAAGATCACCTGCAACCAGTGCAAAATGGTGCTGAGTCGTGGGAGGCCTGGTTCGTACAGCTTTGGTAGGACATCCATGAAGCGACACCTAAGGTCGTTTCACGATGGGGCAGTTCGGAAGGTTGTACCTTGTGATCAACGTAGTAGGTTGAGTTCCTCTATTTCATCCTCTGTTTCCACTCCTCTCACCACAAGAGACACTCCTGTGGGAGAGCGCATCCTCCAGCTTCCTCAGAGGCCAGTCACAATGCTGTTGACCCTTACCTTTCGAGGGTCACAATATTGTGTATATACTGCAACGCACTACTCTGCACGGCGGAGAGTCTTCGAAGTGCTTTCGAGACTGCGGTCAAGGAGCTCCAGAAGACCTGCTACCTACCTAAGTAAGGCTCACCCTACATCTTCCTCTCTCCACCTGCCCTTTCTTGTCCCCGTGGTTGGTGTCCCTTCCTTACCCTCCTTTCCCCTCCTCTCCTACTGTGTTGTGTGTAAAAAACCCAAAAAAATATAAAACAACAAAAATCAAAAAAAAAGGATCTTTTCAGAGCCGCCTTTCACAGTTTAAAAATAGAAGTGGCAAATAAATGGTGCAGGGCCCTCTGCATTTTTTAGAAGTCCGCGGACAGTTTGCGGACATCTAAAATTTTGAAGTGCTGCCCTAGCAAAAACATTGCACTTTTCTCTGGGAGCAAGTGATGGCTCTGAAAAGAGCCTTTTGGTGGTGTTTTTGTGTGTTTGAAAAACTTGAAAGGGTCAACATCTACTGCAAAATAGATGGCTGTAATTCCAAAAAAGTTGCAATGCATTTTGTACATTTCTCAGAAAAATCTGATTGCCAGCATAAGTTAGATGGACTCCATCTCTGTGAAAAATGTATGTGCTACGAAACATAACATTTTCATTGTGAAAAGAGGGCATGCCAACATCTCTTAGAAAGGCACAGACAGCCTTATTGACATTGCACCTTGCTTTCTCCATTTGTGGACCAAATGAAGAAGAATGCAGCCACATTTGTCTTTGCGCAATACGAGAAAAAAATTACTTTGAAATTTGGGAACATGTCCATGACCTTCCCAATTCCAGACACATGTCCTACACTGATCCCTCCACAATGAATTATAATTATGTCTGGATGATGCTCTGTCTCCAAAGTAGCACAGAGAGGTACCAAGTTCAGCCACTTCGTTCCACACACTCCATGCCAGTGCACTTCCACATGAGGGAATCCAAGATCTGCAGCTACTCCACAGCATTCTGCATGCACCTCCAACCAATGTATCCATGAATCTCCCAAAATCCAGATAATCTGTTTTCTGAAACACACAGCCATAGCTCTCTGTTCTTCTCTCAGGAAAAATACTTTCTGAAAAACTCTCTCCTTACACAACACACCCAGTAAACTTAAATGACCAATCCCTTGCTCTGCTCTTTCTCATTAGTGGGAAGGGAGGCAAAGGTGGCCAGACTGGCGGAGGCGCCCGAGGTGGCAGAGGCGCCTGGCCCCCTGCAGGTAGAGACATGCTCCCCACCCAACAGGGTCAGGAAGCTGCAGGGGAAGCTGTAGCAACTACCACCCAGCCTCCAGGTCACTCATCCATGCCTGTGGTGCTCCCCGCCCCGGTCCACGGAGATGCTGGGGCAGATGCTATCCGTGCATCGAGGGGGAAGGGAAATGCTGTGCAGCGTCATGGCACCGGCACCCTGAGTCCAGATGCAGCAGTGTCACCTGCTGTACGCACCCGCCAGGGTCAGGTAGCTACAGGGGCAGCTGTAGCAACCACCACCCGGCCTCCAGGTGACTCATCTGTGCCTGTGGTGCTCCCCGTCCCGGTTCATGGAGACACAAGGGCAGATGCCATCCGTGCATCATGGGGGAAGGGAAATGCTGTGCAGTATCATGGCACTGGCGCCCAGGTACAGCCACCTGCAAGGGCACCTACAGTCACACCCTCAGTGTGTGATGCCACAGCCCAGGCTACCAGTGCTCCAGCCCCTACTGACCCAAGTGGTCCCAGCCACTCGGGGTGTGCACAGCCTCGTAAGAAGGCAAAGCGTGCATTAGGCAAACAGGCTCAGTCCCAAGGCACGGCACAGGAGACCTGCACGTCGAGAAAGAGGAGCTAGTGATGAGGAGCTCCAGGTCCTCGTGGACTACGTGCAGCTACACCAATGCGGCATGCTTGTGCAGGCAGGGAGCACACATATGCTTGCCCAGCGTATGGCCCACTAGCAGTGTGTCGCTGACCTTATTAACGCCTTGGTCATGAGAGGCGTTCAGCTTCTGATGCAATGAAGCGTTGGTTTGACCTACAGCGCCAAGCCAAAGGTGAGATGGGTGCCAACTACGCCTCTACTCTAGTGACTGGAGGCGGGTTAGCAGAAGAGGACAATGAACTCACTCCACAGGAGGAGATCATAGGTGCTATGATTGATGTGGAGCAGATCCGAGGCGTGGGAGACCTGCCAATCTATGAGGCAATGTCTGGTAAGTGGTGATGCATGTGTGTCCAGGTCACGTGTATGTTGCTTGGATGAAGTTTGTTGGTTGTCTGGCAGTTCTGGCTGCATTAGCATGACTGCAATGGGTGAACCATGTCATGGTGGAGGACTGACACAGGCTTGTTGACCTTCAGACTGCATACGCACAATGTGCAGCACACCGTGACAAACCCCATCACCACACCTGCTCACTCCTTCCATGTCACTCTGTCCAGGCTCTCTTGGCCCTCTTCCTTCTCCAACCTGTGATTGCAGCTAACCAGTCACTAACTTGCACTCCACAATGGCCTTCTCTCTGCACATCTCTGACAGGTCACCCTGCCAGCTGCACCTCCTCCTCAGAGGGATTCATCCTTTCCTCTGATTCCCCCAGTAGCTCAGTGTCTCCAGTGGACAGGTCATACTTGTGGTGGGGTACTGCGATGGCCTATACTCAGTGTCTGTGCCTCTACTCACTTCCCTCTGCAATTCATCCTGGCCTGGGCAGTGAGGATTGTCCTTTTGTCTTGGTGGCAGGTATTGTGTCTCCCTAGGACTGTGATGATGGCACTGGTTCCCAGTGGCTATGACTGTTCATTGTCAATCGCTCTGCATTGTCCACAGGGCCTTATGGCTCTTGGTGCCGCAGTTCCTTCAACTCCATCTTCCCAATTTTCTTCCATCTCATGGTATTTGATCATCCCTTTCCTACTCCCTCAGGGTCAGTTACTTCTCAGGGCAATTAGTTGGTGGTTAATGTCCATCTTCGGCTGGGGCCTCCCTCCGCTACATCCTTGCTTCAATGACACTGGAGGTGAACCTTCTCTGGGTCTGGGGGCTCTTATGTTCCTTCCTCATGTGTTCTGCTTTCTCTGCCTCCTCTCCCCTGCTGGAGTCCTGGATGACTGGGAGAATGCACTAGTCACCTGCCCACACTATGATCTCCAAAACAGTCCTCTGAGCCACCAGTTGTACCCATGCACTGCCTCCCTGCCATTCTCCACACTTGTTGGCTGTTAACTGTATCCCTACAGCCCTCTAGCAGCTATAGGCAGCTGATGTCTGCACATACACTTCCACCAGCACACCGCATTTTCATTGATGGTAATGTAGTTGTATTTATTTTGTATGCCATTCCCATGCACTGCACTGCCCACTCCCACTTCCAACCTCAGGTGTCACATTCACCATGCCTATTCACTTGCGTTATGTCAATGTGAGCTGGTCTCATGGGATGGGTGTGTCTGCCTTCACTCCATTCCACCACCCTTGCTTCGTTGCACTGTGTGACACCTGTGTGTATTGAGTTTGTGATTTACATGTCATGTCATTTCACATCTTTTGTACATGGCTCTGGGACAGTAGTCAGCAAGTCACATCTGATGCAGTATTACAGATCAGGCATGGCTATGGTACATGACAAATGTATGCTCGCATCTGTGATGTTGGTGGATGAACTATGCCAGTCAGGTGCTCATGTGTGTTGCAGGTGCTGTGCAACATGCACTACAGGTTGTATTTAGCCCTTCCACACAGGTCCATGGCTGCTTTCATGCTAGCCTTTACTTGCATTGACACTGCGTAGGTGCAGGAGTTTGTGACATGGTAGGTTGATGTGTTACATGACGACTTTATGATGCCTATGTGTGTGGTCTATGGTATTTACTTGGCTCTTCATTTTCTTCCTGTCCATATGCAGGTGAGGAGGCACTGGGTGCAGAGGAGTGGGTGGAGGAGGAACAGGATAGTGTGCCACGACCAACCACCGGTGGAGGACGTGGTGTGTTAGCCCATGAAGTTCCACTGGTGCTACAGGCCATCCTGACCCAGACTCAGTATGAGTCTGCCTCTGAGGAAGCATTAGGATCTGGTGGTGAATCAGATATGGATACCTCTGTGGTGTCCGAAGTGAGTTCATTGACTGTGGGTGCTGTTATATCCCAAATGTCTGGAGGGGGGAAGACCCCTCACAGGGCCATTCAGTGTCGGGATGTCCGTCTGTGGTGGTTACGGTTGCAGGGTCACGCTCCACAGTATTGACTCCTGGTCCTGGGGCAGCAGATCAAGGGAGGGATGCAGTCCTGCAGCCACAGACAGCGTCATCACATCAAGGGCCATGTACCCTTGGCCTAGGCAGGAATGGGGTCCGCCAACGCGGTAGCCGTGAGTTAGCTTGCGATACTGTGCGGGAGCAGTCCATGTATGCTGTTGCACAACAACAGGCTGCTTCACATGAGATGTTGGCTCAGGGCATGGATAGGGTGGGCAATTCCATGATACCCCTAGCAAGACAGGTGGAGAACCAGCAGCAGGTATTGCGGTCCACATGCCGCTCACACAGGCTGAACATGGTGGCCAGCAACAGGAGCCTACGGGCAGAACTGAGGGCTCTGCGTGCATCCTTGGCTGCAGAGAGTTGGACCAACATGGAAGCCCTGAGGTCAGAGAATAGGTCCCTCAGGACTACACTGGCTCACTCGAGGCATCCAGCAGTAGACGGTCTGAACAGCAGATGCAACTGATGACTCGTGCCATCAGGGAGGAACTGCGTGCATACCGTGAGGTGTTGCATGGAGACCTTTGGGCCATCATGTTGCAGATGCAAGCATCTCACTCCCAGATGGCCACTGCCATGGAGGAGCAGACCAGGGCTATGGGTGGTTATCCTCCCTTTCCACTACCACATTCTGATGCTGCACCAGAGGGTGTCGACAGCAGCAACGGGTCTCCCTGTCCATCATAACCGTGTGGCCCATTAACCCATGGAGGGTTCTTTTTTGACATCCACACATGTGGTTGTTGACGTGTACCCTGCACCTCCTCCCCTATGGGCATTTTCGTATTTTTTTATTCGTTTTTTGTCTGCTGTGCATTTATGTGACAGTGGGCCTCATTACAACTCTGGCGGTAGCCGTGCCAGTAAATCCGGCACGGCTGCCGCCGGAGTTGCATTTTTTACGGCACCCACGAATGAGCAAGAACCGGGTCATGCCGAGTTCGGCAGACCCAGTAATTGCCCATTTGTGGGTGCCGGCAAAAAGGGCCTCCCCATCCCCATTTAGCCCCATAGGGATGAATGGGAATGGGGACGTTGGATGCACCAGTGCATTCAGAGTGCTGCCGGTGCATCCGACGTGCTGTGCTCGCGGGTGCCTGTCTGCCCGCCAGGTCAGACCTGGTGGGCAGACAGGCACCCGCGAGCACAACACGTAGCATGGCGGTCCTTGATCTGTGGTACCGGAATGCTTACCGGTACCGTAGTTCCCGGACCGCCAAGGTCGTAATGAGGCCCAGTGTGTTGCTTTGTGTGGCAGCCGAGGGCATCCACTGTAGGCTCCAGCTGGTCCCATAGAGGCTTGTCTTGTGTTGGTGTTTGTGCCTTGTGTCCAGACACATATGGCACTCCTGCTTTCCCTTTCCATGGGCTTGCTAGGAGTGCAGCGTGTGAAAGTAACTTACACAGTGGCATTGGGCTTCCATTCTATCTGTGGGCAGTCTCACGTCTGACCTGTGTATACACCCCTAGTGGGATTCATTATTGTTTGTCCAGTGCATGGTTGCCATCATTTTATGTTTGTACATTGTCCATGTTCCATCTTCATGCATTGCCTTGACTGTCTCCATTGTTGTTAGCCTTCATGCTGTATGCCCGTCCCTGGCCCCCTTTGGTTAGCAGTGTCACACGAATTTAGAAGGGTGGAATTTAGAAGGTGGCATGTGCAATTCACGACACATTGAGGCACATGTGCATTTGGGTATGGTCACAGTCAGACAGGTTAACTCTTGGGTCCTGTGATTCTGGTTTGTTGTACTGGCCAATTGATGTTTATGTGTATATGATTATATTCATGTGTGAGTTCTTTGTGGAGTTTTAGGTTAATTGTTGCACGCTTTGTGACAGTAGTGTTGTGTGTTGGCCATTTATTTCTCTGTTTAGACATTGCATGCCATGGCATGGTGTGTCAAGCAGGTGACATGAAGTGTGGGAGGGTTTAGGTGACATATCTGCATTTAGATGTGTACTTTGTCATGCCGTTTCTGGCATACTCCATCTTTGATGTGTTCCTTTTGTGCACACCAGATTGAGATTCTTTTAGTACTAAGGGATGCACCCAATGTAGCACTTCCGAGGACACATTCTCAGGGTGTTAAGGTTGGGACAGATGACTGTCCTTTTGTCATCATCGATTGTCACCTGGAATGCGCCAGGCCTGTGAACACTCTGCAGGGGTTGGATTTTATGTGAAAAATTGTGCCACAAGCTGGGTACGGGAAGCCTCGCCGCGTGCCCTTTCCCCTCCCATGCGCAGCCGCCGTGCATTTGGTTGCGGATATGGGGGCACCACCATGTCCACCGGAAACGCCACTCTGTGTTGCAACGTTGTGCAGGACACATGCTGCCACAATGATCCTGCACACTACTGGTGGTGCATAAAGTAGCTCACCACCTGAGTGGTCAAGGGAGCGGAAGCGTGACTTTACCACTCTGAATATGCACTCCACTATGCCCCTAGTTGCAATATGGGCTGCGTTGTATCTTACCTGGGGTGGTGTGGTGGGGTTCTGTATTGGCGTCATCATGTAGGTGGTCAGAGGGTAGGCACTGTCCCCTGTAGAGGTGAGATGGGTTGTCAGTAGTGGTGTGGTTTTGTCTGTGTGAGACATGCATGCATTTGCAGGGCCATTTGTACTCACCAATGAGCCATGTCTTGAAATGCCATCCAGCTTCCAGGGTCCGCTGTAGGGGTGACATTCTGAATATGAAACTATCATAGGTAGACCCCGGATAGTTGGCATATACAGAGGTGATGATTCACTTGGTATCACATACAACCTGAGCGTTGATGGCATGCCAGTGCTTGTGATTGTGATAGATGTGCTCTGAGGCCCTAGGTGGACGTAGGGCCACATGAGTGCAATTGATGGCACCAAGCACTTTAGGGAAGCGCGCCAACCCGTAAAGGTCCTGAACCACAGCCTGCCTTTCTGCTGGTGTTCTGGGCATGTATATGTGCCTGAGGGGCGTGCAGTCATAATTGCCAACACCTGGTGTAGGCAGTATGACTGCGTGGCCTGTGAAATGCCCCAACAATGGAAGTTGCCAGCTGAAATGACCCAGTGGCCAAATAATGCAGTACATTGAGCACCTTTTCCAAGGGGCTCAGTGCTGGGGAGCACAGGGTGGGTGATGTGAGGTCATCTTCCCACTCCGTGACAAGGTCTGATATGATATGGGGGGGAAACCTATACCTGCCATAGACCTGGTCATCAGGCATCCGGAAAAGGCTTGTCCTGGGTAGAAAAATGCGTGCCCTGGCCAATGTTCCATCTAAGCTGTGCGCATGTGCGCTTGCCCATCTTCCTTCTGGGTGCCGCTCAGAAGAATTTTAGCAGCGCACACAGACAGTTCCCACCTATTCAAAAAGAGATAATAAGGGACAAGCCACGGCAGCTACGTAATATTTGCTTTCTCTCAAAAAGAAGATAAATTATACTAACTATTCTTGATATTCTGGTCTAACCTATTTACATTGCCCTACTATACAAGCTTGAATACAGAAAAGGTAGCAGGCGCCCCCCTCTATAAAGGACATGGCATGATAACCTGTGGGCGGGACAAAGACTGATATGCAAATGGATATTCCTCCGTTGTGAAAAGTACAGTGAGCAAAAAGCGATGGCTGCAAACTCTCAAAGTGAGAAAAAAACACAGAACAGGTTATCATGCCATGTTCTTTCTAGAGAGGGGAGCCTGCTACCTTTTCTGTATTTTTGCAATGAACTTGGGGCTGGTCACCCTAAGTTACCCGAGGGGTTACAAGCAGGGTTTGTATACGATTTTACTCTGCACTTGGAATCAAAAGATTTTTCAGAGAGTAAGAAAGTAGTTGGCTTTGCTAGTAGGGATATTTCATGCTTATTAAAATATGTTCTTTCCCCTTAAAATTCCTCTTGAGATCAGCAGTAATATTATTTGAGTTTCTACCAATGCCACTGCTCTACTGGTCATTGATTCGAAAAGATATCAGTGGAACTTTGTGGGTAGAAGCAGGGGTAGATTCCTATATGTTCATGGCTTCCTGTTTTTGTTGGGCACATTGTCCTGTTTTTAGGGAGTAAAATGGATGGTGTATATACCTCATAGCTGTAAGGCCGGTTTTGAGTAAATGTTGTCACAACTCACAGACCAACATAATGTGGATAGTGAGCAGAGGCCCAGGAATTCTGATCATCATATTCTGTGGTGCAGTTATTCTGATGCAATTATCGTCCTTACACAAATTATGAGAGGCATTTTTTCTCCTGGCCCTTGAATTACTCCATTAAAGTTGCACATTAACTCTTATTGGCATGTTTTCTGACACATTCCTTTCAGTTACAATTATTCAATTTGCAAACATTGCATCATTTCTGAATTTTTGACAGCCACATCAGTGATTAGCGATACTTGGTTTTTGTTGTTTCCCAATGACATTAAGCACTTTCTGTATTTTTACTGAGCAGTGCTGAAAAATGAATAGAATCTTTATTTGGATGGAAACAATAAATTTGCTCTTTTTCAATTAAAAATAGCACTCACGGGTTTGGATGTCTAAACAAGTGAAGAGACTCAAGTTAACGGAATCAGATTGCCCTTAGTGTTATACATTGATTAAGTCCAGTGGAAACCCACTGATGTATGGGTTTGACCTTGTGTTTTGGATTGTCTTCCTGTCTTGCATCTGGTCAAGGCTCTGTAGAATGGAAATGTTAAGCACATTATGGGGCACTTGATGTTGCTGTGTCACTGGTGTCATGGGTATGCACACCTTCGATTTATGATTGTGGTGCGTCGAAACATGGCCCCATCACTAATTTCAAGAGTTGCAGTAGAAAGCCTGTGGAAATAACCTCTGTATATCACAGACATCTCTATGTTCTGTTAAGACTTCTGCTGCCAGGACAAAAGATTTGTTGGCTTGGCCCTGACCACTACATCTTTGGCCAACTCCCTATCCTGGTCACATATGATGCAGTAAGCAGCAATAACCACTGCTTTTTTGCCATGTTGTTTTAGAAGAACAGGCCTATATGCCTAGCTGCACTATATGATTCTTATTTCAAAATGTGTGTTCACATTCAAAGGTTTGAAAACATTGGTTATTAAAACATAGAGTTGTGTCATGACATCATGATGGTGTAATTGCATAACAATCTGAACCTCAGTCACCCTTGTTAAATTGCTAGGCAATCCTGGCCAGTTGGTGGTATTCTCCAACCCTTTTTAGCTTATCCCGAATTGTGGGGTTATTTGGTAATCAACAGTTTTGATCAATTGTTCTGGCTAGCCATTTCTGTCTCTCATTGCAGAACATGGCTTTTGCAAAAATGACTGCATACTTGTCGGTCAGAGGGTGTTCTAAAAGTGTCCCCTCCAATTAATCTTAGCCAGGCCAGAATTCAAAAATGTCATAGAAAATTGCTCAATATTTGTTTAACATGAAGCATTTGTTTAAAATTAAGCCTGCAGTGTTAATTTCCCATTGGCATTCGGTTAACCATAGGATAAGATTGTTTTATGAAAATGAAAGGGCCAATTACATAACATTGTTAACAATAGCTTACTAATGCATTGTCCCAGTGTTAATTTTCAAAATGACTCAAAAGTCAAATAATATTTCATCTGTGTTCTAAAAGCTGATAATTTCAGGAACTGGAAAAGTGTTGTTCTTTCCCTTGGATATATACTTTAAACAAATATTTTCAATTTCACAATAACATTCAACTGAAACCTACGGGGACTAAGTAATTTTTTTTTTAACTCAACCAGTTTGATAAATATAGAGCTTTGCACTGTTTTTAAATCTGTGTTCACAATAAAACAAGAGAAACGGCTCTTGCAGTTTAGCACACAGTTGTTGTGTTTGCCTTTAAGCAAGAAGCAATACTCTCAGTGTGATGTGAAAAAAACAAATCAAGAATATATTTGAAATCTTTTTTAAGTCACATGCCTTCTGTAAGCTGTCTAGGAAAACAAGTATTTTATAGGTAACAGACCTTACTGGTTATGTGAACTTCGATATGTCATTTGTTGATTATCTGCTTTAAACTTCAAACAGCATCAACTTCAATGTAAAAAACTCCATATTTGTTTGTGTAAAATGTGCAAATAGAACTTTTCAAAGTCAATAGGTCCGAATGCATATAGGATATGGGCTTATAGCTTGCTTTGCATTGTAAACTGTTCAATCACAGTTATATTTTCACAATATGCAACCAAGAGAGTGGTGTCACCATCTTGGGATTTCTTAATCCCCTCCTTACATCTGGGAGACAAAGCATTTTGGAACTAACACACCAGGAAAATACTCTTGTCACAGCAGCCAGCATTGGACACTTACAGACTGCTTGAAATGAACCAAGCAGCTATAGTAAATTGAGTATATTAGACAGTGAGACCCCTGCTGAAGCTGATCATTTTTGGATACCTGAAGAAGAAGGCCTCACTTGGTATGTTATTGGGGTACAGTCTTCCCAAAGTCCTCTGCCATAGAGGGCAAGATAACGGTTTCTAAGTAGGGAGAAATACCTTCCCTCAGCCATCCCAGAGGACCATTTGGGGTGAACTGCTGTTTGGGGAAGGCTGCCTGCTGCCTGAGCACTCAATCCTGCTACCTGTAACAAGGATCTTACTCATTGGAGGTGGCAGCCCCTGTAAGTGCTGTCTGGCAACCTTTCTGGTTAGGAAAGGTAGAAGAAAGCATCACCTTGCACCCTGGAGACCACGTATGAGGTCCTCCAGCAGTCAATAAGCCAAGGAACTGCTCTGGTCTCTGGTTCCCACCTTAAAATGCTTTTGAGCTGACTTGACTGCTTTCAAGTTGCTTCCGGATCCCCAAGGTACCTTTGACACTCATTGCTTTTTCAAACTGCTACAGGCTGTCAAGCCACTGACTAGACCATTGCCTGTCTGCACTCCAGCAGTTTTCTTTTTTTTAAACTTTATTTTATTAACATTTTCATAATATAACAAACAGGCTGGAAGCATCATCATAGATTCAACATATCATCAGCCCTTAAAATAAGAAAAAAACAGAAAAGCCCCCCCCCCGCCCGCCCAAAGAAGAAAAAGGAAGAAAGGAAGAAAAAAGGAAAAAAAAAAACAAACCTCCCCCCCCATTAACTTGGATCCAGTAGAACCCCCTTTGCAGGGAGATATGTTGCAAACTTTGTGTGACCGGAGTTCGGGAAAAAAGCAAGAAAATTCCAACTGCGTGATAGGCTGTATGTCGCCCGTTCTCCCCCGGGACGTGGGTCCTCATTTCCATCCACGATCCCTCCTCGAGCCTCAGTGGACCTCCCATCCCCAGATCTGCTGTACTCCATACCAATTAGCCTGAAAGGAGGGCATATCATTGTTCATCATCGCTGTTAGTTTGTCCATCAAGAACATGTTTTTAACCTTGTGTGTCCAGTCCTCCTTTGTGGGCATCTCCCTGCTCTTCCATTTCTGGGCCAATGCCACCCTCCCGGCCCTCAGCATTGTTTCCCACATCCTCGGGTATCTGAGTATCTCCGTATCCTCTGGGGGGAGGCCCAACAGTACTGTTAGGGGATTGTGGGGAAGCGATTCCTCCGTGACCTCGGCGATCCAGCCCCTTACCCTCTCCCAGTATGTTTGCGCTTTCGGACAGTGCCACCACATGTGGCCCCTCGTGCCTGCTTGGTCACATCCCCTCGGACAGGCGGGGGAAGTTCCGGTGAACATTTTTGACAATTTGACGGGGTCTCTGTGCCACCCCTGTAGTATTTTAAAGTTGTGCTCCATATCTGCAGTGAACAGGTTCCCGTGGAATGCTATTTTGAATATCCTCGACCAGGAGTCCTCAGATATTTCTTCCCCGGCCAGCTCGTTCCAGAAAGTGCGGAACCCCCTCCTTTTCTCCAGGTCAACCGTGTTGAGGATTCTATACATTGCGGATACCGCCCCCTTCCTAGAGGTTGCAGTATCGAGTAGTTTCTCGAAGGGGGTCAACTGCCTCTTGAGCCGCTGGCCCCATGCCTGGTCGCACAGGATACCCTTCAATCGGAGATACTCAAATATGGAGATTGTCTCCGGGCCGAGGGCGGTCTGCAAATCCTCGTATGGTAGGAAATCTCCCTCTTTGAACAATTGTCCAGCCCATTCCAACCCTGAGTCCGACCAGGACTGTGCGTTACGGAACCCCTTGTTTCCCAGTCTAAGTGGGTGACCCCAAAGGGAGGACATCGGGGACGGCCAGGATGTCAGATGTGCTGTTTGGGGGCCTTCCCTCCATATTGCCCAGAGAACTCCCAGTGTTGGGTGAGATTTGAGTCTGTTTGGGATGAATTTTGGTGGGGCCCATAAGAGGTCGCGTACCTTAAGTGGATGCGCATCCATATCCTCCAGATACGACCAGTATGTGCCCATCCCTTCCCTCATGTGTTCCAAGAGGACGCGCAATTGAGCGGCGCTGAAATAGAGGTGAAAATCAGGGAGCCCGAACCCCCCCTCCTCTCTAGGTAAGGTAAGAACGGCCTTCGCGGTTCTCGGGGTCCTGCCCTGCCACACAAACTCGCGCACCGCGTTCTGGAGGACCCTGAATGTTTGGTCGGGGACGATGGTGGGGAGGGCGGTAAAAAGGTATAGTAGGCGCGGGAGTATATTCATCTTCACTGCCGTCATGCGGCCATACCAGGACAGGATCGTGGAGCCCCATCTCCGTAAGTCAGCGGTGATCTGTGACATAACAGGGTCGTAATTGGCAGGGGCGAGCTTGTGCAGATCCCTGGTCAGGAGGATCCCCAGGTATCGGATTGAGGTCTTCCCCACCGCTATTCCCCCCAGACTGTCCCGGGAGTCTAGCCCTGGGTCCTGGGTTCTCATGGGGAGGAGGACTGATTTGGATGTGTTGATCTTTAGACCTGAGAATCTCCCAAATGCGGACAACAGGGACAGGAGAGGTGGGAGTGAGGATCTTGGGTCCACCAGATAGGCCAGAATGTCATCTGCAAACAGGGAGAGCTTGAATTCTACATCGCCTCTCCTAATCCCCTTGATGTCTGGGTGTGATCTGATTGCTATTGCCAAGGGTTCCATGGTTAGGACATAAATCAACGGGGATAGTGGGCATCCCTGTCTTGTTCCTCGCGATAGAGGGAGTGGGGCCGACAGTCTACCATTCACTTGGACTCTGGCCTTAGGGGCCCTGTACAGTGCGGCCACCCAGTCCCTAATGTGGGTCCCAAAGCCCATCTTCCGGAGGGTGAGCTCCATAAACCTCCATTCGACCCTGTCGAATGCTTTTTCTGAGTCCAGGGAGAGGACGCTCGCGTCTAGGTCCGACACCTGGGCATAGTGAAACAGGTCTATGGACTTGCGAATATTGTCCGAGCCCTGTCTCCCCCTAATGAACCCCACCTGGTCCCCATGGACCAGCTTCGGTAGGACCCCCTCCACCCGGCTCCCGATGACCTTGGCCAGGATCTTAACATCAATGTTCAGCAGGGAGATCGGGCGGTAGGATGAACACTCCGAGGGGTCTCTACCGTCCTTGGGGAGCACTACAATAATTGCCTCCATCATGGAGTCCGGGAGGGGACCGCCTTCCAGGACCGCATTGAACACCCTGACCAGGTAGGGGGTGAGGGCCGACCGAAACCTTTTATAAAAGTACACAGAGTATCCATCTTCGCCCGGGGAAGTGCCCGCTTTCATGCCGCTGATCGCATGTTCCACCTCCTCCTCAGTCACCGGACCCTCCAACCCCTCTGCCATCTCCCTAGTCAGAGACGGGACCTGTATGGAGTTTAGGAATTCCTCAATCTCCCCCCCGTCCCCTCTGTACTCCGACGAGTATAGCCTTTCGTAGTATCGGCGGAAGGCCTCTCCAATGTGGGAAGTATCATGCCCCAGCTCCCCCACCTCGTTCTTTACTGCCTTCACCATTCTACTCTTTTGTACTTCCCTCAGCCTCCAGGCCAGAATCCTGTCCGCCCTGTCCCCCTTTTCATAGTACTTTTGTTTAATCAGGTGGAGGCTTCTCTCCGTTTTGTGGAGGAGGAGGTCTTTTAGTTGGAGCCTATAGTCGTCCAGGGCTGCCACCCGGTCCCGGTCTAAGGGCTCCGTGAGGGAGCCTCCCGGTTGAAGTTGGGCAATTTTTCCCCTCAGATGCCTCTCCTGGGCTTCCCTTTCTCTTTTCCTCCGGGTTCCCAATCGGATCAGGGTTCCCCGCAGGGTTGCTTTGAGCGCGTCCCACAAGGTGTGTGTACGCACCTCACCATTGTCATTGAATTCAAAAAATTCTGTAATGGCGTCAAGGACTTCCTGGGCTAGGACCTCGTCCTTCAGGAGGGCATCGTTACATTTCCATCTTCCCCTGTGTTCATTGAAGCCCCCTCTCGCTATGGTGACTCGAACCAGGTCATGGTCGGACCAGGGGACTGGGTCTACCCTGTGGCCGGAGATAAATGGGTGCAAGGTTTCATCCACCAGGACATAATCTATCCGGGAAAATGATGTGTGTACGGACGAGTAGTAGGTGAATATGGGGGTGTCCGTTCTAGGGGACGGGACTGTGTCCACCAGGCCCAGCTCCGAGTTGACCCTCTGGAAGCCCCGTGCCATGATCTCGTCGAGTGCCCTGGGGGCCTGGGGACCGGCCCGTTTCCTGTCCCGTATTGGGTCCAGGACCATGTTGAAATCCCCCCCCACCACCACCGTCCCATGGACAAAGCCTTTGAGTTTATCCCTCACCTCTTCCCAGAACTGGATTTGGCCCTCATTTGGGCCGTAGACGACGGCTAGGGTGAGTGGGGCTCCCTGTAGGGTTCCCCGCACCATCAGGTAGCGCCCCTCAGGGTCCTTCAGCACTGTCTCTTTCTCAAGCCCCACGTTCCTCGCAACCAGGATGGCCACCCCTCTCTTTTTGTTCTTATGGGATGCACTGAAGACCTCCCCGATACCTCCTCCCCGGATTTTAGGTTCCTTCCCCCGTGGCCAGTGGGTTTCCTGCAAGAAGAGGATGTCGAGGTTGGCCCTTCTGAACTCTCTACAGACCAGGGATCTCTTCGTGGGTGTGTTCAAGCCCCGTACATTGAGGGATCCCACTCCCAGGGCAGGTAGACTGTCAGCCATAGTCCCAGATTCCCTCCCTCTCGGTCATTACCCATGCATCTCTTTCCTTCGCATACTCCCTTGGTTCTACTTTGCGGATCTCTTCCCCTCCCCCCCCGGTGGGCCTAGAACCCCCCAACTGCCCACCGTGTCCCAACAGTGTCTGAACAACCCCTACTCCCAGATATGCCCCCACCCCCCTCCCCGGCGTCCAGCCAATTAGTTCTGCCATTGCTGGCTTTTGGCCGAACCACCAGCCTGCCCACCTCGGCCAGGCATTTCACCCATAAAGCTCATCCCCTCGAGCCCCTAACGTTCCCCCCGGTCGTAACCCGACCGTGTGACCCCTGTACTTGCTGTTCGTGGAGACGGTGGTAATGATAGACTCCCAGTCTGCGCTTCTCCGTCTCGAATTCAGTAGGGCACCCCCGTTCTCAGTCCTCGGAGTCATGCCGTTCTCCCTCTTTTGCTGGGGATGGAGTGTTCATTTTCCGAAATTTCCTTGCGCCGGTGCGCCTTCTCCTCTCCCCGGATGGACCGGGGCTGTTCGTTCTGAGGTTCTCTGGGCCCACCGGTCCTCTTCGGGGGTGCGGTTCCGCTGTATATTCTTGAATTGCGTTCCGTATGTCTTCTTCCGTGATCAGGGTTGAGCGTCGGCCCATATATTCAAAGCTCAGGGAGAAGGGGTAGCCCCATCTATAGCGCACGCCCTGCTCCTTAAATAGTAGTGTGAGGGGTCGGCATGATCTGCGCTTGGCCAGCGTGTAGGAGGAAAGATCCTGATATATGGAGACCTGGGCGTTATTGTAGGTAATTTCTCTGGTCTTTCGGGCCTCCTCCAGCACCTTTGTCTTCTCGGAGTAATAGTGGAATCGGACCAAGATCGACCGGGGGGCCCCAGCTCTGCCCCCTGCCCTATGCACTCTGTCAAATGTTGGCTCGGTTGTCATTGCCTCTGCGAATAGGAGGGTGATGATGTCCTTCACTATTCGAGTGACGTCCCTCTCCGTCTCCCCCTCCGCCTCAGGCACACCGAAAATTCTGAGGTTGTTCCGCCTCTCTCTGTTTTCAAAGTCATCCATCTGTCGAGCCCTTTCCTTGTCCCTCTTCTCCAGGGCTTCCAACCTCATGCATAGTTGTATATCCTGGGCTGCTGTCGATGACTGGTTGGACTCCACTTGTAGTAGTCTATCTTCGACCTTGTCCACCCTCTGGTCCATTTTTTCGAATTTCTGGGCTATATCCGAACGCATGTCCCTGATTTCCTGCAATATCGAGGCGAAGCCTCTTTCCATTGCTGCCGACGAGGGGGCCGCGTCTTCCTGTCGGTCCATGGTTTCCCTGGGGTCCGCGCTCATGTTGCCTCTGGGGGTCTCCTGGAAACGGTATCCCTGTAGGGCTTCCCGCCAATTCATCCGATAATCTCCTGCGGCTTGTGGTGTCGAACCCCCCCCGCTCCGGGTCAGTGTCCGATCTCCCTCGGCGATTCAGATGGGGGCTTGGTTCTTTGCCTGGGGGGGGCGGGCACACGTCCCACCCGTTCCTGGGTGGGGGCCTCACACCCCTCTTGATGTCTTTCCCCGTACTCCGGGGCTTCTTCCGGCCCGTGCGGCCTGGTCCGGTGGGCGGGGAGGGTGCCTCTGCCTCTGCGCCGCACCCGAGGGCTTCCGCGGCTAGTGTGGGGAGGTGGGGGGGGGGCACACGCCCCGGTTTCTTCTTCCCACGAGGGAGCAGGGCGAAATCGCGGTGTTCTTAGGGGGGGGGGGCGCTGCTGCTGCCCACTCTTTTCGCCCCCCTCCTCCGGGACCCAGCTGTCCGCTTCTTCTGGCGTGCGGCCTGGGCCCGTGGTCTTGTGGTGTGGGGGGGGGGGGGCGGGCACACGCCCCACCAACGGCAGGTGGGGGCCTCTCACCCCGACCGCCCCGAGTTCTACCTTCCGCAGGAGGGCGGGATCGATGCCCCCCGGGGGCCCCCTCCGCGGCGTTCCTGGAGCGCGGGTGGTTGTTTCCTCTCGCTCCGGCGGGGGGGGGGGGCAGGCCCCGGCCCCTCCGCGTCGCTGACGCTTACTCCTCTCGCTCTCCTCCTCCGGGACCCCGCGGCCCGCGGCGGCCCGACGGGGGCGGGGGAGGCCGAGCGCCGGTCTTCTCTGTTCGGGTGGGGCCGGCCACGGGGCCCCCGGCCGGTCGCCGAGCCTCTGCACCTCCGTTCCAAGTGGTGGGGCGGGGGGAAGCGTGTCTCCCAGGCCGCTGCCGGGCTCGCCCCTCTCGCCCCTCTCCTCCGGGACCCCGCGGTCTGCGGCGGCCCGACGGGGGCGGGGGAGGCCGAGCGCCGGTCCTCTCTGTTCGGGTGGGGCCGGCCACGGGGCCCCCGGCCGATTGCTGCGCCTCCGTACCTCTGTTCCGGGTGGCGGGGCGGCGAAGGGGCCTCAGCCGCGTCCCCCTCCGCAGTGGCTTTTCTCGGGAGCCCCGGGGTCTGCGGGCTCCGTTCTTTTTCCGCGGGGGTGCCCTGGGGGTTCACCCGCTTCGTCCGTCGTGTTGGGCCCGCCGGGGGGGTCTCGGGGGGGCTCGAATCCCACTGGACGCCTGGCTTCGGGGAGAGCAGCACGTTCAGGCAGCCATTGCCTGCGCGCCCCCTGGTGGCCTCACCCACTCCAGCAGTTTTCGAGTCCATCGCAGCTACAAAAATGCATCACATTGCCTGGTCCTCATTGCCTTACTGCTCTTCAGCTGATTAGAACTTCAGCCAATTCGAACCAACCACCACTACAAGACAGCAGTGCATCGCTGGGCTATGTCAAAAAAGGCTCATCCTTCTGGATGCCGACTCAATCCATTGGGATCCCCGACTCAACTGACTTAACGTTATCGTGACCCATTAGAAAACCCCATGAAAACTCTCTTGATGTTGTCAAGCCATAAAAAAAGAGAACGGTATTCAAGGTGGTTCTGCCCCCTTGCCTGGGTCTAAGGGCACTTGTGACAATTTTAGACCCCACTCCTTATCTTTTTGAGGTGTATACCTGTAACCTGAACATTCCTTCAGGGAGTATTGTCTGCCTACCCCAGTTTTCAGAACCAGAATGCCCTTGTTTATTCAAAAGTCTGCATATTCTGTTTCCAATTTTAGAGTGGTGGATTGTTAGTGTTTCTATTGGTGTGTTCTGTATTTTTAGTTTAAAGACTCCTATTGTAATAGAACCATTGTTGGACATGTCCTTCAATTTGTTCTCACAGTACTATTGTTGTTTAGATGCTTCTTTTATTTAATTTATATAAGCATTTGTAACACGCCTTAAGCCCACAGGTGAACGGGTGCCATCAAAAAATACACATAGTATGGGAGAAGGACTGGCAGGACATAACACACAACTAATAAAGAGCACAAGAGCAATTATAAAAGCAGATAAAAGGATAGGGTGCAGGAATCAAGTTGGAGCAGACAGACTATGTAAAGTAAATTGTTTTCATTTTTGTTCTTTTAAATTTCAATGGAAGCCTCAAATTGAAGAGTGTTAGGGAGGCCATTCCACAGCATGGGGGTAAAGAAGTTGAATAAGCGTTTACCGGTTCGATCCAACTTCACACATGGTACCGCAAGTAGGTTGCTGTTACTTGATCTGAGTACGAGCATGTGTATTTTGTTTGATGCACAGTCTTTGTTTAAGGTATGCAGGATTCTTGCCAAATATGCACTTGTGTGTTATTGCTAGCAGCCTAAATTCATGGTGTTCCCTCGCAAGGAGTAAATGCAAGGACCGCCTGGCTGCCATCACATGATCCCTGCGCTTAAGGCTAGCTACAACCTTGACCGCAAAATTCTGTGTCACTTGGAGCCTGGAAAGGTTTTAATCGGTTATACCAATTAGAATACTTCGGCAATAAACAATTCTCGCTCCTATTATGGCCCTTGCTAGGGTGGCACTATTCTCTAAAGAAACAGGTGCTGAATCTTGCCAAGTAGTGTCAAATAATACACAGAAAAAGACACTACAAAATTGACATGATGCTTCATTGATAGAGAGGAATCAAAGTAGACGCCAAGGGTCTTGACTTTAGATGAAGTTTTAATTTCACAGCCAGCAATACTAAACATTAAAAAAGATTCCGGCAATTTCTTTAATCTAAGATGAGAGCCAACCACCAACAACTCAGTCTTTGATTCATTGAGAGCAAGGCCATGAAAGGCCATCCATCTCAGGATAACGTCAAAAGACAGCATTCATCCTGATAACATTATCCTCATAGTTGCCAGATAGTCTAAATAGTAGTTGTGTGTCATCGCCATAGTTGGTGAATTGGACACCTTCATTGTCCAATAAATCAAATAATGACATTAAAAAGATATTAAACAAAGTGGGGGAGATGTAAGACCCCTCGGGAACACTCCATTGAAGGGGAGCAGGATCAGCAGACAGGCCATTATTAAAGACTCTCTCTCTGATAAGAAAGATAAACTCCAAGAGGCAGCAGACTCAGAGAAAAAAGCCTCAGAGCAAATCCTTTTAAACAGTACATTACAACCAACCAGATCAAATGTGGCTGACAAGTCTAACAAAAGCAGCATAGGCCCATGTTCCTGGTCCATATTTGACAACAGATTCGCTTTAAGGTCCAGGAGAGCCGACTCTGTGCTATGCAACACCCGAAAGCCAGACTGCTTAGAGCTGAACAAGTTATGCATTTCTAAATACTTTTGAGTAGGCAACCTGATCCAGAATTTGCAATAGGAATGGCTCATTGGTGCTGGGTTTAAAATTAGTGGCAATATTGGGATCTAAAGAAGGTTTCTTCAGTAAAGCGTGATCCATGCCTTTTTAATACAGACTGGGACTTGATCTGTTGAAAAGGATATTTAACAAAGGCTGAAATAGCCGGCACAAGGCCCGAAGCACACTTCTTTATCACACTGGAGGGGCAAGGATCCCCTGGGCAACTTGTGGGTTTAAAACTTTGAAGAATAGTAATAATTTCACCAACTGTCACCTCTTTAAACTCAAAAAGAGGTACAGGGATCGTGGGGGAGACAAAGGGCCTCAATGCACAGTAGGCGGTAAGGGATTACCGGCACCGGTGAGGGCACCGGTGCCAGTAATCCCTTACCGCCCTACCACGAGGTCCCTTAGTGGGTCCCGTCCTTAATGCCTGGTCTGACCAGGTGTTAAGGACGGCCCCCTCTAAGGGAACTCAGAGCTAATAACGGTACCGGAAATAGCGGTGCCGTTATTAGCTCCATCCCCATTCCCATTGAGCCCTATGGGGATTTACACGGTCCTCCAAGGTCGGAATGACCCGGTAAATCCCTATTCCGGGAACACGGACCCGAAATGCGGTGAGGGGGTAGCCATGGCGCTAATACCGTATAATGAGGCCCAAAGTGTTGATAAGAGAAAGCCTAGCTGCGGGTTGGCAACTTTCTCAAGCATAGCCTGATGTATCTTGGCACACCAATCCTTGTCCTTGGCTACAGCATCAACTGGAGTGATATCAGGCTTTTCCAGTTCTTTCATTGTCGGTCATTATAAAGTTGGCGGTAATGGGTTAACGGCGCCGGTAAAGGTGCCGGAGCCGTCAACCCCTTACCGCCGCATTACGAGGTCCTTTAGCTGGTCCGCTAAAGGACCAGCATGCTAACAACGGGCCCGTTATTAACGGGCCCGCTGTTAGCATGGTCCCCATTCCCATTGAGCCCTATGGGGGCTCGAATGGGAATGGGGATGTGTTCCCTGAATGGGGAAATACCGGGTCCTCCTATGTTGGAATGGCCCGGTATTTCCTCATTCACGGAACCCGGACCCGTTATGCGGTATGGGGGTAGCCATGCCGCAAATAGCAGCATGGCTACCTCCAACCTTGTAATGACCCCCATTGTCTTGAAAAGCTCTTTAGAGTTGAAATACGTATGTAAAGGTACGTTATAAATGCCATATCATATCAGATCATATCATAAATGCGACCATCAAGGTGGTCCTTTTTTGCAGCCAAGATAGCTTTCGTGTAACAGGTGGTAACTGCACTATATATTTCTTTGTCAGATGCAAGATGAGATTTCTGCTAGCACCTACATAGTCTGATCTTTTTAGCCCGTAGATCTTTCAATTCATGTGTCAACCAGACCTGCCGCATTGAGATACACCTTGTTACTTTACACACCTTTCCTGGAGCAATACCCTCAAGAGCTGCAGAGAGACAGTCAGTATAGCATGCAGCAAGTACACCAGGTGCAGAGGACGAAGACAGGGCATTTAATGGTTTAATAAATGGGGCCAGTGAGATTGGAGTTAATTTACATAGATTGCATTTAGTTGTTATAGCTTTGTCTGCATATACTTGAGGTGGGAATTTGGGCATCGGGAGATCAAAAATATAAAAGAGTGGTCTGACAAGGTCCAACCTACAATCTTAGGTTGCCCCACCACTATATTGTTGGTACACAACTAATTGAGGGTATGGCCACCTTTATGTGTGGGATCAGTCACTAATAGAAGGAACCCCCGTTTGGTACCAAGACCAGTGTGCCATCCTCACTGACGTACACTGACCCTCACCGGTCTCTACCACTCTGCCTCGTAGCTACAGAGGGGTGCCCCTCCCACCGGTCTGACACTGCGTCCACCCCCCTGTTTTGGGGCTTAAACTCCTGACAGCATAGCCTCCAACCAGTCCCACAAACCACTCAGGCAATGAAAAATTAGGGAGCGCCCTTCCGCAAGCACCTTCTATTTTGCTGGGAAGAACATCATGTACTTATGTCGATGCTCCCTTAGCCTCCTTCTCACTGCATCATACGAATTGCGCTGTTCTTGCACCTCCTGCGTGAAATCAGAGAAGAGCAGTATCCTCATGCCACCCTCTTTGTAAACTGTGGTCCTCCTTGCATCTTGAAGGGTCGCTTCCCGGTCACGGATATTCAGCATTTTCACCGCAATGGCTGAGGTGGTGCACCCACTGGGGATTTCCTTTCAGGGACCCTGTGTGCCCTCTCGATGGTAAACAACATCGATAGACCCCTGACCTTCAGTGTCCCCACAAAGAGCTGTTCAAGATATAATTCCATACTAGGGCCTTTTTCCCCTTCAGCGATCCCTAGTATGCAAACGTTACTCCTTCTAGAGCGGCCCTCCACATCTTCATCTCTAATATCCAGTACCCTTGTGGCTGCTGTGACCACATTAATATGAGACTGCAGCACAGACACAATGTCCTCCACCTCACCCACACGTTGTTCCACCTCCGTCACTCACTCGCCCATCTTCTTGAGGTCCGCCCGACCAGCGATAGCTCCATTGACACCGTCTGTACCTTTTTATTTTCAAGGGTCGTTCTGGAGTCTTGAATTGCCATCAGCAGTCATCCCATTATCACTTTCTCCTCTGCAGGTACTGGGTCCCCCCATCTTCCACTGGGAGGGCTTCTACTTAGTTGGTTTGCCTTTGCCATGCATTCTCCAGTTTCTGCTGCTGTTGGCCCTTTACCATTGTGAAGCTTGGCAGACCACTGGGCACCTCTCGCCCTTGCCTCAGGTCTTCACCTGCCAGTGGCAATTACAGAGCAATCCTCAAAGAAAGTGCCCGCACCACTCTCACTTTCCGTGTTGCTGTATTTATTTAAGGTACAAGCAATTGCAGACATGCTTTGTGCCTCTCAGCTCACCCCTAAAGTCACTTCTCCCTTGTTCCACAGTTACTGGGGCACAATCTACCTTCCAGCCTCCTTGCTCTCCTTTGCTCCAGGGTAGCCTTAACGAGGTACTTGCTACTTCTCTGAAACCAACTGCAATAGCAAGAGTCAATGAGAGGCCTCCAGCAGCCCATCCAGAGTTTGGGCACACAAGCCCTTCTCCCGAGCATTCAGCACCCTGTTTCATCACAGAGTGGCCTAAGGCAGCCACACAGACCATTGAAGCTTCCCACACTCCTACGCTGCCCTCGGTGTCCACCCCTGATGTACGACAGTCCCATAGGACCTTCAAAGTTCTCCAGCAGCCCTCTTCAACACTCCACCATTCAATCTGTGTGCCGATCCCAGCCCTGAAAGGCACGGGTTGCACCAGGTTCTCCAAGCACCACCACTGCTCTTCCGCCTTGGCTACCAAGCAATGCGCCAACCACCTGCAGATCTGTGCTGGTTGGCAAGTCCTCTGGGCTGCACCCTTGAGAACCCTTTCAACAGGTCCCAATGTCTGTGCGATGCAGCCTTCTGCACATGCAGCCTTTGGCAATGCCTGCACACCTCTACTGTCAGCGGGCTCTTCCATTGGGTCGCTGCATGTTTCAGTCAAGTGGGAGGACTCTGGACGTCTCGTGCTTGCAGCAGGCTGAGCACAATATATTCCGGGGCTTAACATGCTCCACCCCGCTTCACTGGTATCAATAACTCGGCAGGATTTCAAGAGTTAGCTACCCAAGCACTGCAGAGCTCACAGAGAGGTGGCTATTCCTGTCGGACTCCCTAGCGCCACCCATAAAAAATATAAGTTGCAAAAATGTCCCTTGGGTAGGAGGGATGGACGGGCGCTTGTGAGCCCAGCCAAGATGGCCGCAAGCCTCTGAGCTCCCAGGCACTCCAGTAGATCCAGAGGCAATCCTAATACCTTTTGGCCTGATATTGCGGTATTGGTGGAAGCATCGGCTAGGGGAACCCCCAGGCCACAGTGCAGTGAAGTATTGGGGCCCTAGCCCATAATCTGAAGGAGAGAGCAACAAAGGAAGCAGAGCGGGTCCACCCTGTGGGGACCACATGGGATGGTGTGTGCAGACAACCGGATGTTCGGCGAGGGTCTTCCGAGGGCAGTACAGCGAGAGGACTTGTACAGCTGCTGCTCTACAGCACATTGAGAGCGGACAGCTGCTGTGATCTCTATTAGCCGAGATTCAGAGAGAGACATGCTGTGGGACGAGTGCAGGAGGAGAGCATGGAGAAGCAGCCCAGATGATTATAACTGCCGGCACATGCCTGACAAAGCGGGGATACTGCTGCGCGGGTGCTGCACAGCCGGTGACTGGAGGCAGTGCAAGGTCAGGCACCCGCAAAGGATTGAGCTGGTGAGTATAGCTAGGGGATTACGGACATAGCCGCTATTAGAGGCAGCGGAAATCGTTGGAGCGGCCCGATACCCTGAGCGTACTCACACGTGAACACTGAAGTGTTCGCAATGCTGCACAGAAGACGAGGAAGGGGGCATGGTGGGTGTCAGCTCATTGGCAGTAAAGCAAAACGGTCAGCCGTGGAGAATCCGAAATGTATAAAGTGATTCTTGTTGGGATCAAAACTAACACGCACTGCTCTGACCTGAACACCCCACAATGTTTTGGAAGTGCTCTGATAGTCAGTTGCCCAGCCACTGCAAGTGAGGAGTCGGAGGGATCATAGGAGCTTATATCACGCCGAAGGTACAGGGGCTCACCGGACACATCACAGAGGCAGAGAGGAGTGCGGCTGGGTGCCAATCCACTGAATCTGATATCGGAGGTGTGCAGAGGCCAGATTGGATGTGAGATTTGTCCATCTCTGAACATTGTGTAGTGTGCTGCTCTGGGCAGGTTGGGGGCTCTACCATTGCTCCCTAGGTGTGTGGGCCACTGCAGGGGGCCAGGGTATACTCTACATCCAGCTGCTTTGTGACTGATGGACCACAACTGGAGGAAGAAACCTTGATGTAGCGTGGGCATCTGGTGCTACATGTAAAACAAAAACATATAATTGGCTGAACTACTTGTTGGCGAGGTCACGGGGGCGCTGACTTTTCCTCCACTTTTCCAGCACAGGAGAGTGAGTGCCGAGGTGCTGACGAACTGAGTGGAGGGGTGCCAGTGCTCAAGGGCTGCAGCGTAGGGCAACGTTTTCCCCATCAGTGATAACAAGGGAAACAACCTTTTCTGGTGAGGCCTTAAATCTGGGGCACAGCTTGCAGGGAGTGACGTCGGAGCCCATTGACTGTGTATTTTGGTGTGTACTAGCACAACGGAATGAAACGGAGGGCGCTGCGGGACCTACTTGTGTGATATTGAGGCAGCAGCTGTGGAGAAGGGTAGTGCAGAGAAATGTCTAAATCTCATAAAGCAGGGAAGCAGCAGTCAAAGTTGCACTTTGACACCCCCGCACAAGTGAAAAGTAACAAAGTGATGAAGGATTCTTTGCAGGTGACCCCCAGTCTTCCTCTTTACACTCTAGTGGTATGCTCAATGATATCAAAGCCATGTTTAACCAACTACAGGCTAGTACACAATCATTAGATGGGAAGATGGCCACTCTGTGTAAAGTGGATCACATTCAGATGTGTTTGGATAAGCAATGGGAGATGTAGAATGAGGTTGACGGGTGGGTCACTGCAGTGGAAGATGAATCCTCAGCGGCAACACAAGAGCTTGTGCAAATCAGGAGGACACTTAAAGAGCTAGCACATAAGTAGGAGGATCCAGACGAAATAACTTGAGAATAGTGGGTGTACCTGAGGCAGTAGACCAACGAGTCATTGAACCCCTGGTTGAATCCATTCTGCGGGAAGCACTAGGGGGCGAGGAATTCTCGGCAGTCTTCATAGAGGAAAGGGCGCATAGGATACCCAGTGGATGGAAAACGATCCCTTGCACCCCAGCAAGACCAAACATTGCACACATGTTGAACTATCATGATAGAGACCTAGCCTTGCAAAAAGCCAGAGAGAAGGGTTCCTTCTTATACAAAGGAGATGCTATCAGACTTTTTCTGAACTTTTCAGATAAAGTGCACGTGAAAAGATGAAAATTCATTGATGTGAAGTAGAGGCTTAGGCAAAGGGGCATGAAACACACGATTCCCTTTCCGGCTAAGCGCTGGATGGAACCTGAGGGGAGATTGCTGTTTTTTCAAACCCCCGGATGAAGCCAATACTTTTTTGGAGTCCTTGCCCAGGGTCCGAGATTTAAGGGGAATAACGTTTGAGGGGTAAATCTCTGTGACTTATGTAACTGTACCAATGGTTGATGCTGTTTATGGGAATGTTGTTGTTGGAGATGGCCGAACGGTAGTAATGTTGTAGTTGGAGTGCTATGGTGGCTGGGCACTGAAGTAGCCCTTGTGCGGAAGCTAATGACAAGTGGGGTTTGCAGGTGGGATGGGCATTACTGGCGAATTGGGGTTGCCGGTGGGGGGAGGGGAGTGGGGGGTATGGGTTGGTTTTCAGGGGTTACAGTGGTTCAGGGAGTCACCCTCATTCAAATGTGGGACTCCCTCTGCTATGCACTACATCAGAGAGGTGAATATGAAGTGGCAGGGCTGGTAAGTGATGTGATTGATATATATGAGTATGGCTAAAGTGCTTCGATGTATGACATCGAACATCCGAATTGCCCATTCAAGTCTGGTAAGATCTTATTATATATGAAGCATCATCAGGTAGGTATAGCATTTCTTCAGGAGACACATTTAGCTCCCCCTGGGGAAACACAATTTGGGCATGGGTGGGGATGTCACAGATACTTTTCTTCATACTCATCCTATTCCAGGGAGTCTGTATACGAATACACGGTTCTGTGGGTTTCCGCCTGATGAAGGTGGTCAAAAATCTGGAGGGTAGAGCACTATTGGTAACGGGGAGCTTACATGGTCAAGCGGTTATCCTACTTAACTATTACGGTCCTAATCAGAACACAGTAGATACGTTGGAATGGGTGGCCCAGCAACTGGACAGACACTGCATTGGGGTGATTCTATAGGTGGAGGACTTTAATGCAGTAATGGAACTGGATTTGGACAGGGCCGGGAGTGCCTTGCGAATGCACCTGAGGTCGACTAACAAGTTGCATGACCGTTGCTGGGCTTGGGAGTTGCTTGATATTTGGAGGGTGAGAAATGGGGAAGAAAGAGGTTATACAGGGCTTGAAATTGGAATTGGGACTGGATAAGCAGGAGCTAAAAGCCGCTCCTGGGTATCCAGCATTAACGAGTGACCAGGGGCCACCACTGGGGAACGAGGAGCTAGTACAGAGCGTTCCACCAATGTCAACTTCCACATAAGATGCAAACACATCATTTTGTTCATTATTTATGTACCCTTATGCTTTAAATGGTGTATAGATGTGTCCTAATGTTTATTTTTAGATTGTCGCAAATGCACACAGTCATATTCACATAGCTGTGTTTGTTCAGCATCCGTTGGCCTGGGGAGCGAAAAATACCTCCTAGTAGCTGTTGCTGTCAAGCTAACCAGGCTCTTGTAGGCTACAGGCAGGAGCAAAATAGCTCCCAGCTCCTTTCGATTTCAAACCCTGTTGCGCATTTCACTCTACAGTTCACCAGTTGGCATCCCGATTGGATTACTTTCTGATTTCAGATAACATTGCGGGATGGGTAACTGAGGTTACAATACTGGCTCGTACTCTGTCAGATTATGCGCCAGTGATGTTAGCTCTGAAACTGCCAGGGCGAATGGGTGTCAGGCCAATCTGGAGGTTTAAGAATGATGGTTTGACTGATGAGCAGGACTTGCCGATATTATGGACAT
The DNA here is from genome assembly GCF_040938575.1 of Ambystoma mexicanum. Taxonomy (NCBI): domain Eukaryota; kingdom Metazoa; phylum Chordata; class Amphibia; order Caudata; family Ambystomatidae; genus Ambystoma; species Ambystoma mexicanum. The sequence goes on along the minus strand of NC_090921.1, from coordinate 1,140,831,585 downwards.
GTTTTTTGTGGACTCTGTTGTGCCCAGCTCTGTATTGTGGGAAGCTTTTAAATGTGTGGTGCAGGGAGAGTGCATCTCTACTGAGTCTGGGGTATTGAAACAGATACGAGAGGAGCTGGCAGCAAGTGAGATGCACATTCAGCAATCACAAGCTAGTGATGGAGTTCTGGTGAATCAGGTTGTGCAGAGGGAGATAATGGACAGGGCTCACAAAATCGACTAGTCCACTAGAATTGGCGAGTAGTTTTCATGAAGGGCCGAGTAGCATTTGCATGATACTCGACTTTGCTGGAGACTATGGGGATGTTAGAAACTTATTTTTCATTTACTGCAAACACTCTTTGTTTGCAGTAAATTACAAATACAAGTTTCACTGTGCAAACACCAAATATGCTCATGGCGACATGCGCCTCTTTCCAAAAAGCATTAGTAAATATTTAGTCACCTTGATGCAAGTGCACTTCTCTTAGGTCGAGTATGTAAACTAAGGAACTTGCCCTGGGGGTCAAGTGGGATTTCTAAGAATTTGCAAGGCCTGATGGAAGAGGTGGAAACATTTAGGAAAATAGCACAGAGGGAAGTAAAATTCCTTTCAAGAGAGGTGGCGGTCAGGTGCATGGGGAGGGCCAGTGACCTGGTAGGTTACTGTGAAGGCATCCAGAAGTGGACACAGACAACTGAGGAAAGTTTATTAAAATCACAAAGAGGTTTGGATAAGGCCTATCTTGCCCTATGCTAAGGTGGGATTTCACCTAACTGAAACTAATGATAGCCTGTGTCAGGAAGTCCAAAGTAAATGTCCGTCTGAGACCAAAACCTATACTTGACCTCACATCTATTTGTTCAAACTGTGTAGGGATGTCTTCACAAAATGAAAAAGTGTTCAAACAAAAATTCAGGGCTTCATTTAGCTCTTGGTCGGAAAGGGGGTTTCCCTTCCCCAGGATTCCAGATAGTTCACTTTCAATTACAAGGGGTTCCCTTCCCCAAGCTTTCAAGTCTCTCCCTGTTTTCAGAACAATACTATTCCTCAGGATTCTTCCCAGCTTTCAGGCTTTTTGGCTCTTTCATCGATATCATAAAGTTCAACTATTTAAGTTCACAATGTACCAGCTTCTCTGAATTTTCAACCTTACACTTGTAGATGAGTTGACTGTCGAGTGGCTTATCTTTAATAGGGGTGTATTCGGTCTAGGCGCAGTTGTCGGACCACACAGTCACCCATTACAGGTCACGCAAGCAACACACCTGATTGGGTTCTTTTTTCACAGTTACACCACCACTTCCTCAGCTCAACAGTGGTATTGGACTTATATTTTTGCAGTCCTTTTAAACACCTATTTTGCCACCATTCACTTGTTGGATTATCAAACCTTCTCATAGTGTTGCCACTGTCAGCTTTCAATTTGTACAGTTCCTCTTTTCCTTATGGCCCTTGCCAATGCTCGCTTTTTCTAAGTTTGTACAATTCACAGTTGTTTATATTCATTATCAATGCTTGCTTTCTTTACTTTCCATGATTCACAGTTCCTTTGTAGTAGGGAAAGACTTTTCTCTGCTTTGCACTCAAGTGGCATTCACTCATTATTACATTCCTTTGGTTCGATATTCAAAGCTTCAATTCATTCATATCAAAACAACGTAACTGTAAATTCCCAGTTCACTCTCCTGCTGGGAATTTGCAACCTGCTCACGGGTTTCCCATTCAATTTAAAATGTCCTGCTTTTCTGGCCCTTGCGCGGCCTTCCCAATTTCGAAACAGTTTGGTATTCACAAACTGCTCCATTCTTCAACCTTCATGTTATCGTAGTCATCAAACATCTTTGTTTTACATTTGGACCAGCAATCCCATTGCCTCCGCTGTCCTCCACTCACTCACGAGTGCTCCGACCTGCATTCACAATGCGGCTCACACGACAGCGTCCCAGAGTCATTCAGCCTTGCTTGACTCACCGGGTACGGTGTCCTTGTGTGCCCTTCTCCGCTTTGATTGGTTCGGTGGGTGCTGTTGTTCTCGGCTTGGCAAGCCCCTCTTCTTGGGTCTCCTACACATCGGCTACCAGAGAGGGAGTCCTCTGGACTCCAGGAGGTCGGTAGCCTGACCCTGCCATCGGAGACCTTCCGACACCCACCACAATCTGCCACAATGTTTCTGCTGCAATGACTCTGCAACACTTCAGTGCTTCAGACACTCGTCATCACCCAAGAGTGCCTCGTCCCCGCTCGCCAAGTCTCCTCCGCCCTAGTGTTCCTCCCTCGTATATCCACCCCCAGGGTCAGGATCCGAAAGCAACGGCCTTTCCCAGGCCACTTGGGGGGAGGATACTTTGGGCAAAGAAGTGAGGGTGGTAATTAAGGCACTCACCTCAGGAGGGTCCCCGGTCCAGATGACATCACGGGCGAGTTTTATAAACACTTTGCTTCAAAGCTGGCTCTGCATCGGGTGGGTGTGTACCAGCAAGCTCTTTGGAATGGGGAGTTGCTAGCAACCATGAGAGGGGTGGTGGTCACTATATTGTTGAAACCTGGGAAGGATGCAGATGTGTGTTCTTCTTACCGTCCGATTTCGCTTATCAACCTAGATAATAAAATCTTAGCTAAACTGCTGGTGGCAAGATTAGCGCCTTTGATGCATAAATGTGTAAGGGCTAATCAGTTGGGGTTCATCCCGGGGCGATTGGCCTCCCATGGCTTGCAGAGGATGTTTGATTTGTTGTCTGTGGTACAGCAAGAGGTTGAAGTTGTGGCAGTGCTACTGGATGCCCAAAAGGCATTCGACTCAGTGGAATGGCCCTTTCTTTTCATGGTGCTGCGTAGAATGGGGATGGGGTAACAGTTCGTATGCATGGTCTGATTACTTTACACCCGGCCCATCGCACGCATTCAGGTAAAAAGTCAACTAACGTCTGTTATCCCCCGAAGGAGGGCTACAAGACAGGGGTGTCCTCTTTCACCTCTGCTATTTGCCTTGGCGTTCAAGCCTTTGGCTGAGTTCATTTGAGATGGACATGTACATATGGGGATACAAAGTCAGTGCTTTTCCAACTTACTGATCACCTGGGTAGTTTAATGACATTCTTAGGTTCCAATGGTACGCAGTGTGTATTCGCTATTTGGGTGTAGACATAGCGTGGTCCCCTGAGGTGTTGTACCAACGCAACTATGCTAAAGTGTTGGAGCATACTAGAGGCGTGGTTGATGGGGTTGCCACTATATGTGTGTGGGAGGATATCACTGGTTAAAATGGTCTTGCTGCCTCAATTTCTTTATGTGTTTTAAATGTACCGTTGACATATTTTCGGGAAGTGCAATCAGTGGTGACTCAATTTATATGGGCGGGTAAGCAAGCACGCATGTCATTGCGGAGACTGATGGTGCCATTCAATAAGGGGGGTGTAGCATTGTAGGATTTTTCAATGTATTACAAAGGTACGCAGGCAGGATTGCTATTGTACTGGTTTGGGGAGGGGGTGGGCAGGAGGCACTTGGAGGTACAGTAGGCGTCGCAGCCCTGTTCATGTTGTAGGCAGTGATATTGATGGTGCCAGCTCGAGTGTCTAAGGTTGAGAACATGGTGGACCTGACCTGCCGGTTGTGCGATCGCATTGAAAGGAAGGGGAAAGAAGAGGTTCTGTTCTCTTTGTGCCCCGATCATATGTATTCCCAGTGTACCACTTACCATCTAGCTGGGCATTATAAAATGTATGATGCTACTTGGCATCTCCTATTTTCAGAACCTCTTCCCAATAGAACAGTTCTTAACAGTGGAGGGACTGAGGGGTAGAGGAGTTGTTACACCCTTAGATTGATTGCTATACTTCAAGTTGAGAGACTCAATGAGGGGCTTATTGCCCACTTTTCCACAAGAACTGAAGGTGGTCGCCATTTTGGATGGAATGATAAGAGGGGCAGCTATCGGTAGGGTTGTGTCCACACTGTACAGGAAAATACAGGAGGTTAGGGGAGATCAGGCTGCATTCTCATGTGAGAAATGGGAGGTTGTACTGGGTGGACCATTAGCTGATGAGGTGTGGGAGTACTATTTTGTGCTGTGAGAAACCTGAAAGTGTCTCACCTGCTAGTCCCCAGGGATCTGCCGTCCAGGTGGCCACGACATGGCCATCGCTTTTTGATTCAGCTCCTGGGGCTGGACCAGTACAGTATGATCACCTGGATGAGGGGTCTTCGGGGAGTGGAAGTGGGACACTGGATGGAGAGATGCGGTATCCCTTTCCCTGTAACACTTTTTCCCCATCCTACCAGGTAGGACACCTAGGAACTCAATCCCCTACCCACCCCTTTTTCAACAAAAACCTTTTTCCATAGACAGCTCTACATGAGCGAAAACGGACTAACAACAGAGCCGTATACCTGACATATCCCAATACAATGGTCAGGCAACGTCAGGCAATTACTGATCATTACACACACCTGACTCCATCACACTTCCCCACATGGATAAAAGGCGGAGCATGAAAGCACACTCTGAGCAAGACAAAGCACATGAGGAAACAGCAGTTCCCAGATGGCAGTTCAATATGAGGAGAAAGATGGCGAGACCAGAGAGGTTTGCAAGGAGGGACGTGCCCTTGACCTTTTCAGACCATTACTTTTGTGAACCTTGGAAACTAAGCAACCTAAGACTGGGAACTAAAGCTGAACAAACCTGCATTGTGCATCGGAGATACCCAGGGCGCTCCCATATCGATAACCAAGGCGGGGAGGAACGATTGCAGCCTTGTTACTGTCCTTGGCTTCTAGAACAAAGCAGCACCAGTAAAGACAGCACAGCCGGTGAGTCGGAGAGCCTGATACCAAACCAGCCTGTGTTAGAATGAAGATTGCAAGCAGCAACATTGTATGAGCGAATATCATTGAAAACCAGATTAATTATGTGATTGAACTTTGGGAGGCCAATCAAGATATCGTAGCCAGAGTGGTCCGGCGCCACGTGGGTGCTCATTCGAAGGTCTCTGTCAGGCATCCAATGAATTTGCAACTGTGGAAAAGGAAATCTTGATATCGAAGTGGTCCTGCAACGGGTCAAGCTAAATCCTGTTCACATTCGAAAGTCTTCAATAGTTGAAAGAACTGCAATTGGTTCGAGCCCGGCTGAGAGAGATTTATTGTATAAGAGGAAGAGTCTGAGCCTGGCTGAGGGGTATCCGGATGAACCATTAGTCACCTAAAAAGAATATTCTCTGAACATTGTAATAGGGGGATCTGAGCCCAGAAGAGGGAGATCCACAAAAGAATAATTGTATTATGAAAGGGATCTAAGCCCGGATGAGAGGGATCCAGGGTAAATCACCCGAAGTGACTACTTATAAGAAGAAAGGAACTTTGTGTTTTGTTTTTGTACATCAGGCCCTCTGATGCAAGAGATTCTTTGAGAGGTAAAGAGACTTGTACCACAGTAGGCCCTGATGTTGGTAATGGGACTGTATCCTCGTGCTGAAGAAGCCAGAGTGTGTGCTTTGCTCGAGTAAACCACCTTGCCCGTGCTAAAAACATGGGGAATGGAGGCCAACTGCCTGAACATCCTGACATATCATTTTGTGAACACTTCTTTGCTTTTCATGAACACTACCCCACGCTTTGTATAATTAGCGGTAAGGATTGGCAATCCTTTCATTAGTATAGGCCCTTTTATTTTGAGGAGACTCCATTAGGACTGCATTATTATTATTTGATGGTCATAGCTTTCTCCCAACTGTAGATTTAGAGTTAGATAGGCGTTTGCCACACCCTTGCTGATGTTCAATAAACACCCTTGACATGTGGTCACTTGTGTCTGTCTTACTGTTGATACCATGCCTTCTTTACAGTGCTGATGGGGAGAATAGCTGTTAACAGTAGATTCAAGTTGATTCATTTTAAATTCCTACACCATTTCTATTACACCCTGTCATTGCTGCATACATTCTATCCTGACACTGTGTATTGTATTGTATTTGTTTATTTATGTAGCGCTCTTTCCCCATTTGTATGGCCTCAATGCACTTTTTCCTGGTTGGAAGGCCCTCAGTGACCATAGTCAGTGTGTCAAAGAAAGTTGTAGAAGTTTCATTTTAGGAAATGCTTGCGTGCATTTTTGCCGGTCTAGCACTTGGGTGGCTGGCTGGCTCGACTAAGCAGCCCAATGGTCCAGGCACATGAGAGGGCGCTGTTGGAGGTTGCGATAGAGAACTATTGTTGAGAGATTCGATGTGTGGCCACCTATACCGAATTTCTTTTTGTTGGTAGTCGCTGTATGCTAGTGGCATCAGTGTTGAGGTACGTCTGGTGTTTCAGTGTGGATGGTTATGTGTGCTGCCAGGCCGCAAAGCATAACCGTAGCTGCATTCTATGGTGCATGGGTGCTTGGTCATGCTGAGGCCTGTGTCCTCAGATGTGGTGTAGGTATATTTACCAGAGGTCTTCAGGGATTATACGTACTGTGGTCTTCGGAGTTGTATGGCTGGTGTGACCCCCGTTCAGAGCAGAGGGTGTGCTCTCGTCATTCATGGTCTCTCTAGTGAAAATGGTCCTAGGATGCGCCTGGCGCAGGTGGATATATTGCGTTGTGCCTTAGTGGTGGGGTTGGGGTACCCTGGGCTACTTGTCTCATTGTTTGTGGTCTCTCTTGTGGACTGATCTGGTGAGCGGCAGGTGCAGTGAGAATGTTGGGGTGTGCCACAGCGAAGGCTCCTGGTTTACCTGGAGTACTTGTCAGGTGGGAGTGTTGTGCATTGGGGTGATGGTGTGTCAGGTTAAACCGCTGTGAGAGCTACCGACTCCTGTGTTGTAATTGTGCAGGGGAGTTGTTTCAGTGGTGTAGTCTCAGTGTACCAGGGATCATGGTAGTATTGGGAAAATCCAGAATATCAGGTGGTTTTCAGAGTTGTGAATTTGTAGCGATAGGGAGTTCCAGATGATTGGTGCTTGGACGGAGAAGGAGGAACCACCAAGCCTTGTGGAACTGTGGGGGGGATGACTAGGTAAAATGCTGTTCGAGATCTGAGGTTCCTGGGGGGTTGGTAGGGGACAATTTTGTCTCAGAGGATTTCCGGCCTGGTGTTGTGGACTGCACGGTGGGTGATACACATGACTTTAAAGGTGGTACGTCAAGCAAGTGGGAGCCAGTGGATGACTCTTAGGATAGGGCTGATGTGTTCTCTGGCAGGCATGCTACAGCAATTTGGATTCTTTGGAGTTTCCTTAGTTGGGATGCCGGGGCTCCTAGTTAGAGGCAGTTTGTGTAGTCTAGGCAGGACAGGATGATGGAGTTGATGGCCTCGAAATGGTGGGGATAGGTGAGGTAAGGGAAAATGTGCCTGAGAATCTGTAGGTGTTAAAAGCAGGTTTTGAATACGTGGCGGTGTGTTGGGTGAGAGATAAGTCTGCGTTCAATGTGCCTCCAAGGTTTTTTTACCACGTTAGAGATTGCCAGTGTTTGTCTTAGTGGTTTGGGCCATGGGATTGGTTGGGGGAGGAGCACTGTTTTCCCGCAAACTAGGATTTCGGTTTTCCCAGGGTTGAGGATGAGGTGGTTGGTCCTCATCCAGTGGTCAATATCCACGAGGCATGATGACAGGTCCGGACTGCCAGAGCCTTTGGATTTTGGGATTTTGAGGATGATCTGGGTGTCGCCTGCGTAGTTGTAGCAGGTAACATTGTACGAGTGGATGATTGCAGGAAGGGGGTTTATGTAAAAGTTGAAGATTAGGGATGATGTGGATGCTCGTTGGAGACACCTTTACTTACTGATCGTGATGTGGATGTGAACTGGTCGAGGTGCATGATTTGCGACCAATTGGAGATCCATGAAAGGGCTGTGCTTCTGGTTCCTAGTGTTTGTAGTCTGTCTAGTAGGATGGAGTGATCGATGAAACCAAAAGCTGCAGCGAGGTCTAGCAGGATGAGAACCGCGCAGCCTTCTGCATCGGATGTTCTTTTTAGGTAATCTCAGATAGAGACTAGGGAAGATTCTGTTCCCCTAAGAGGTCTGAAACCTCATTGCGCTGAGTCTAGGAGGTTGTTGACTTTGGAAAATTGGCCAAGCTGTTTGTATGCTGCGCGGTCCATCAGTTTGATGATGAAATGTGTAATGGGGATAGGCTGGAATTTATGCGGGAGGAGTGGGTCGAGAGTCGGTATTTTGAGAATGGGTTTGATGTAGGATGTTTCTAGGGCTTTCGGTAAAGATCCTGATGTGAGTGAGTGATTAAGGATTGTGCATGCGATGTTACGTGCACAGGTGGAGGTTAGTATTTTTTTCTAGCATTGAGGGTGGCTAAGGGTCTTCATGGGAGCCTGACAGGTGGCTGACTGCTACAAGCGAGAGGAATTCTTGGTGCGTGATGGGAGAGAGCGAGTCAAGAAAATGTGTCTGTGAGGGGTTTTGGGCAGAGGTCTGTGGGCGAATGGGAGGCTGCGGTATATGTTTTCGTTTAGAGATGATGGCGGAGTGTCTTTCGTTTGCAGCATTGTGGAAGTGGAGCGAAAGGGTGTCGCATAGGTCTTGGGAGCTTGGACTGGGCAAGCGCGTGCATGCAGGGGATTTGAATTATGCTAGGATTCTATGTAGTTCCTTACTCGGGTTGCAAGCATTTTGGATTCGATTCCCATAGAGTGATTTCTTTTTTTTTTTCCATCTGTATATTCTGGTTGACCTTGCTAGGCGGCTTTGTTCTGGGCTGATGGGTCAGATCTCCAAGCCCATTCCAGACGGTGCTTGAGAATTGTGAGTGTTTTGAGATTGGCGGTGAACCACCTAGGCGTTGGTCCAGATCTCTGCAAGGTACGTTTTGACAGGGTGAGGCGTATGAGCGCCTTTGTAAGCCAGAGGTCGAAAGATTCTATTGCTGGAGGTCCTTCCTGGAGGAAAGTTGAGTGGAGTGTGTTGCAGAGTGAGAGCTCTAGATCTGGGGTGATTACCACTTTGCTCCATTGTGGGATTGTAGAAGGTGGGGTTGGTGGCGTTCGTGTGGGGCCTTCATCGCTGACCACTGCGCTCAGAAATATGAAGAAATACAATGCTGACCGATCAGTCCATGACAGGGAGTGCGGGGACTGGGTAGATATGTTTGTGGTGCTGAATATTGCATCGAGGGTGTGACCTCTCGTGTGGGTGGGTGTGGGGGTGTGGTGTTTCAGGTTGAGTGATTCCAGATTGTCTGTGAGCGACCTGGTCATAGGGTTTGACGGGGTATCAAACCATTTGTTGAAAGTTGTAGGATGGTGAGAGTGGGTGTAGGATGAGGTTGGCTGCCAGTGTTTTACCAAATGTGTCTGCAAAGTTTTTGTTATAGCCGAGGTGTCTGTAGATGAGTTGGAAGCAGTGTGAGTTGGAGGGTGTGAGTTGGAGTTTTACCAGGAGGGATTCGTAGTCTGTGGTGCTGGTGGAGGTGTCCTTGGTAATTAGCTTGAATTGGTGTTTGTGTAATATTGCAAGCCCCACTCCCCTTTGTGATCTGTTCCGGACAGTGAGAATGTAGCCAGGCGGGAAGGTCTCCTGCGCGAGGGTTTCATAGTCGTCAGAGAACCAGATCTCAGTAAAGAATAGGATGTCTGGGTTTTCATCTTTAATGAGGTCATAGATGTGGAAACTGACCTGGCATTGATGAGAGTGCAGGATATTCGGTGGGTTGCCTTAGCTGTGTCGGAGGATGGGCAATGCTAGGGGGCATTAGGTGTCTGTGGTCTAGTCCGATCCGTGATTTATGAGCAGTCATGTGTGTGTGGGTGAGAGTGGGAAGTTCTCTGGTGTTTGGGATTTTGGCTAGAGCTGCTCTTGCTGCACTAAGACTGGGGAAGTGGTAGTTGGGGGTGTTGTGTAGTTGATTGGCGACAGTGTGAGTGGGAGGTGTCGGTGGGTGGTTGCTGGTGGGGTTGGAGACTTGCTGCATCATCCGGTGTGTTCCAGGGGATGAGGCTGTCTAATCCCTCTCTCCATTTTGCCGCTCTTAATTGCACAGAGCGGGATCTACGGGTGGGGGAGAGTGGGACCGGTGGAGGAGGGTTGGTGTGGTGAGGGCGGGGGAAAGGAGGGGGGTGAGGGTTGAACACTGAAGGTGCGCAGTGGTAAGAGGGTGGGCTGTGTGATGGCAGGGGTAGGGAATGACTGCGGTGTGTCTTATTGGGCCTACTGGTGCGTCGGCTTGCTGCTCTGCTTTGGCCAGTGAGTGGCATGATAGCTATATGGCATATGGCACGTAATTGGCAGAGTTGCGCGGATGAGGCTAGATTTCACTGATCGTTACAATCTAGGTGTGGGTATCAGACTCCTATGATGGAACAATTGTCGAATATGAGGGTCCTGTATAGTGGGAGAGAGACTTAGGAATCACAGTGCAGTTTAGGTACAGGAGAAAAACAGGGTAAAATCAAAACATGAGAAAACACAGCTCAATATGAGAGTCCTGTATAAAGGGGGAAACGCCAGGGTTTCACCATGCAGCCTGAGCACAAGAGAAAGACCCACCTAGGTTTGAGAGACCTGTATTGTGGGAGAGAGGCCTAGGTTTCACAATGTGGTTTGAGTACAAGAAAAAGATGCACCTAGGTTTGAGACACCTGTATCGAGGGAGAGAGGCCTATGTTTTGCAATGGAGTTTAAGTACAGGATAAAACAGGAGAAAGTTATGGGAAAAAGCACACCTAGATTTCGAAGACCTGTATAGTGGGAGAGAGGCCTAGGTTTCATAATGCAGTTTGAGTACCAGAGAAAGACACACTTAGGTTTGAGAGACCTGTATAGTGGGAGAGAGGGCTAGGTTTCTCAATGCGGTTTGTGTACCAGAGAAAAACACACCTAGATTTGAGAGTCCTGTATAGTGGGAGAGAGGCCTAGGTTTCACAATGCAGTTTACATACGGGAGAAAACACACCTAGATTTGAGAGTCGTGTATAGTGGGAGAGAGGCCTAGGTTTCACAATGCAGTTTATTTACGGCCAATAACCACAGTGTTATATCAGTGTGGCACAGGCTACCATTCAACAGTGCTATCCCAGTCTGGTACTCTCTAGATGTGACTTAAGGCCTCTGAGGGTGCAACGCAGGCTAATAATCACAGAACTATCCTAATGTAGGTAAGTTTGCTATGTAGATGGGCTTCCTGGGTAGAGTGATTGCTCTACTCCCCACTCCTTCCTTTGTAGTTGTTGCTGGCTGACAGCTGGTCACTGGCTTCCCCTGCTGACATCTGCAGACACAGTATGGAGCTGCCTCTGTAGGAACCGCGCTTTGCCTTGGGGCCCTTAGCTGCAGGGGCTGCACAGGCAGAGGGCTGCCCTGAGAAGGTGAGTTATGAGCACCGATCTTTCTTAACCCTAAATAAGAAAGAATAGGAATACCAAATAATGTGTCTTTCTGGAATTCTATACAATAATTGCTACACTCATTATAGTTTTATTTCAGGCACACTTTAGGAGGTGAGTCACTGATTTAGTCTGTTCTCAAACGCCTCAACTGAGCCTTTCATCCTTCTGAGGTCGATAAATGAGTACCAACACAGGTTGGGTGTTATTGGGTGTATATTTTTTCTATATAAAGCGCTTAAGCGTAAATGCTATATAATAACTCATCATTATCATTTGGTCATGGACGTCTGATTGCATTCACAGTAATTTGGTAATATGGGCCTATACACACTGATCTTAACAATACATATGGCGATCCATTCTTGTATGAAATGTACATCACATTATATTGATATCGTAAGCATATTTTTCGTAGTGTACAATGCTATGTGATGCCACTTCCTGTTTTGTCATCGGGTGAAAGGTCGTGTTCCATCGCTTCCCGCAATAACACTTCGGGGTGGGGTCAAATTACATCACTTCCTGTGATGTCATTAGGGGTCAAGGGTCGTGTGATGTCACTTCCGCTACCCCTGGCATTTTGGTGAAATGACGTCCCCGGGTTCAACTCAAAAAAGCAAAGCATCTAAGCCTACAAATTTAGACTGGGCACAGGAGATGGTATCACAAACAGTATTAGACATTATAGAGGCAAGCATTATGATGGTATCCGGTCATATTTTCGAATGTATTTTTTTTAAATGCAATTATCTCGAAAACATTTTGTCGAATTCTTTTTTTTCCAAATGTATTCTTTTTTGTTTTATATTTAGTTTTTGGGTTTCATAAGTAAAAACCATGTTTAAAAAAGAAACAGGGGGTTGGGAGGAACCCCCCCATTTAAAAAAAAAAATAAAAATAAAAAAACATTCGAAAAAACAAATTTCGGCAAAATGTATTCGAGAAAATGGCATTCGAAAAAATGACATTCGAAATAGTCACTATAAACCCATTATGATACTACCTCGATGTTGCATACAGAGTAGGTACTAAAACACCACAGGGCTGTTTGTGTGGTCTGCATCACAATAACCTACTGTGTTTAGTGAAGTGGTTTAACAAGCAAGTACAATCACTTTTCCCATACAAATTAGTTTCTTTCTGCACAATCACATCTGATTATTTCAAATAGTCTACACTCGTGCAACATCTTTTGAGGTGACTGTTATCTCAGACGTTCCATCTACACCTAAAGGGCCTCATCACGAGTTGGGCGGTAACGCCCGCGCTAACAGCGCTGGCGTTATCTGCCCTACCGCCAAACCCACCGGCGCTATTAGCGCCGGATCTCGGGTTTGGCGGAACTGGAAATCCCTATTCCGCATTGAGCACATTCGGGAATGCCCCATTTCCCATTGGGCTCAATGGGGAAATTTCGAGCTCTTACCGCCAGTGGATTTCCCGTCGGCGGTATGAGCGTGAAATTTTGGCGGATTTCCCCCCAGCTAGGAGCTGGGGTGAAATCAGCCGAAGCCGTGATTTGGCGGACCCTTAAATGCGGCGGTAATAGCGCTACCGCTGCATTTAAGGGTTACCGCCAAACTCGTGATGAGGCCCAAAGTGTAGATTAAGGCATGGCTTGTTTAAGCATAGACAAAGGTAATTTTTAGGTAAAGAATGTGCTGAGGTGTAAAACAGGCATTTGTGTGCCTGAGGTGCTATGGAAGTTTCTCTACCTTTATTTACAATTAAATATAAGGTAGCTACAGACATATAGAAGGGCTGTTGCCTGACTGCATTGGTTAATGTGGTTTTTCACTCTGTCCATCACTTGCATTAGCCTATCGTCCCAATGTCCTATAGCTCAGCAGAAAACCCATGATCTTTTCATTCTTGTAACTATGCACGTCTGAATGTTGTGTAACTTGCAGATGTAAACAGATAACATCTATAACTTGGGGGGGCAGGCATCGCTAGTTCCATAATGAACCCTGTCTCCTCTTTCACAGGTCATTTTGTATTCCAAAACTGATTTCTTCCTCTTTCTCTTATTTCAGGGGAAGCGCAGAGTGTCATTGGCCGCTCTACACATGCGAACATCGATGTGCTGGTGGGAACAAATATCTCAATGGAAATTGGAGACAATATGACACTTTCTAAAGAAATCACCTGGATGAAGTCTTCAGTCGTAATAGCCTGGATTACTGCTGAGGGTGTACAGATAACTGGCATGTATAAAGACAGGCTCGTGGCCCCACGATCCGGATCTATTGTTATCAGCAATGCAATGCTCTCCGACTCTGGTAACTACACAGCATCCACAAATACATTGCCACCGACCCCAGCGGTAGCAACGTTCCAAGTCAATGTTTATGGTAAGTTGGCATGCATGTGCGTAAACTGAGATTTTAAATGTGGGCGCACAAATCACCAAGAAAATGCTATTTCCTTGCACAGCCCCGCGAAAACCACTGGTCCATATGAGTAGGCACCGTGCCCGCCAGGACAATCATGTCACCATCTGATTTAAATTCCCAATGGACTAGACAATTCATCTCTTTGGACCTAATGTTTCCCCCAATGCTTCCAAATGTTCAACTTCTCTTAATTAAAATGCTCACAAAAGTATTACCACATTATCCATGGTCTAAGAACAATTGATGCAGATTAGAAGAAAGTAGTTTACATAAGTACTGAAACAGCAAAAAACAAGCACAGTCAACCTAAGCAGTAGCAATCACAGTTCCAGTGTCCCCCTCACTCACTGCCCTATTTCTCAGCCACAGTTTACAGTTTAGTGCCTATAATCAACCGCATTCCACCGTGACGCGTTATTCACAGTGCACTTAATAGCTCAGTGTTATTCCCCTCATGTAGTCTCCTGGCTAGTTTTGCTAGCAGTAGGCGCCTCAGACTTTGCAGCCCTAGTCATGTTCTTCATCCCCATCTGCATCCTCACTACTGGTTCAAAAACGACTACATTCTTCTCAAAAGTCCTTCTCTGGACTTTCTTTGAAGTTTCTGCACTGGATGTGGCACCATGTGATATGTCTCTTCCCACAGGTTGTATGTTGCCAAAACATGAACCTATCTTGTGTAAATAGCAGGGTGCCTCTCCATCCTCCTTGAAGCTGTCTGGCGTTTGGCTGGCACCATTGCCACACTGAAGGGAAGTGGGGGTTAACGCACTTATACTCCCAACAATGCCTGTGTGTTCTCAACCCCTCATAATTCTCCAATATCTAACCTTACCGTATCCCAAACCCTCTTGACATCAGGACATGTCCAAATAAAATGATTGCAAATGGCATTTGAAGCATGGCAGGTAGCACCCCTATGGTTGTACTTGCAGCTCTAAATGCGACTACGATGACGTGTCATGTAAGGCCTGCTGTGGACTCTCTAGTGGATCATCCTCTGTGGAGCATTAAGTGCATCCTTCTCAGTGAGCATGCGTGCTGACTTTCTCGTATCATCCATGAATTCAATGCAATATCGCTGAGAAACCTTCCCTGAATTCGTGTGCACTATTAGTGTCTGTGTGCAGCAGGATGTTGTAAATGTTGGTTATCATTTTTCTGGCACCTCACACCCCTCACACGTGCAGAACAAAGGAAAGTAGAAGGCTGTTCTAAAACTCATTGGCGGACCCCTTCCCATCTCATATTGACCATCTCTTTATGTTGCACATATGAGAAGACGTTTGGAGCTGTTCAAGGCCTATCCCCCGACCAACAATTATTTGGCCTCTAGACACCACCACTGTAGAGATTGCTGAGGTGTTGCAGTCAGGTGGAATCCAGTTGATCAGATCAGTATCCAAACTGCTATTGTTGGTCTCTGCGCATGCTGTTAGGGGCAATTGGGCACCCGGCTCTCTATTCCACCTTTTGTAGTGAGATCCCACTGCATTAGCCTATAGCATCACCATCTCAGCTGAGGACTACCAATTTCTCTCCATATCCACATGTTGGCCTGATGCCGCCCCAACCCATCCCACTATGTGTTGTTATTGGAAAGCTGAAAAATAGGTGCACAGGTCTGGGCCTCGCTATCCACTAGTCTTGTGAGCTAAAGATAATGGGCCTCATTCCGAGGCTGGCGGTAAGGGTTAACGGTCACCATTAATGGCAACGGTGACCGTTAACACTTACCACCATATTCCGAGTTCCCTTTTGCGGGTTGGCATTTAACGCCTGCTTTTAGCAGGCGTTAAAAATCCAACCCGCAAAGGGACCTTGGAGTAAATTACGGCACCGTAATTTACGGTGCCGTAATTTACTCCTTCCCCATTCCCATTGAGCCCTATGGGGGCAGGAATGGGGATGGGGAACCGGTATGGTGAATGGGGAATTACCGGTCCCTCCAACCTTGGAATGGACCGGTAATTACTCCATTCACCATGCCGGATTTCCATGAATAAATAGCTCCATGGTTGCTTACCATGGTGCTATTTACTCCATGGATAGCGCCAGCCTCGGAATGAGGCCCAATGTTGTTGTTGTGTCACAAAGCTGCGGGTCGGTCACGCACCAGAAGAATGGCGTTCAAATGAATATAGTTTATTTGGATCACATATAGTTTATTTGGATTTCCATACAAAGGTATCAATTCAGATACAAAAGCAAGATGGCATCTCCTTAGATTTCAACAGGGTAAAAGTCTTTGGTAGCATTAAAGGGAGAGAAAGAGAGAAAGCAGAAGTGAAAAGCAAGGTCTTGAGCTGCTTCCGAAATCTGAGGTGGTCCTGCTCAAGTTTGAGAGGGGCAGGGAGGCCATTCGAGAGGGAGGCTCCTGCAGAGGAAAGAGATCTACCTCCTACTCTCTGTCTAGAGAAGTGTCTGTCCATCAGAGAGTTGGAGGTAGCTGAGCAAAGGGCTCGAGAAAGAAGATGTTTAGGAAGAGAGAGTTGGATGTAGTGCAGGCCCCAGCCCCAGAAAGCTTTGTGGACAATGCAGAGGCTCTTGAACCTGATCCTTGCAGCCACTGGGAGCCAGTGGAGAGATTTCAGGGCTGGAGTGATATGATCCCTGGGCTTGAGGCCAAGGACAAGTCTTGCAGTCCTGTTCTTGATTAGTTGTAGAGGGAGGAGTGTAGAGGAAGGAATGTTGAGAAAGAGGCTGTTGCAATAGTCCAGCCTAGATAGAACCAGGGCTCTGGAGACATTGAGCTTCTGGGGGAAAGTGAGAAAAGGAAGAATAACTCTGGGGAAGTACAGCTGGTAGTGGGACTTCTTAGAGAGGTCCGTGATGGGTAGAGACAGGGAGAGATTGGAGTCGAAGATGACACTAAGGTTTTTTGCTCCACAGGAAAGAAGAGGGCCCAAGGAAGGCTGCCAGAGTGAAAGAGGGAAACGAAAGCAGGGGTCCCAATAAGGAGGATCATAGTCTTGCTGTCATTGAGACAGAGATCATTGAAGGTGCACCATTCCTGAATCGCGGGTAGACCCGCAAAGCACCCGGAAGTGCCCTGTAAGTGCTGTTGGGCTGGTTGTGCTGTGCAGTGCCTGCTTTATTTGCTTCATTCGGATACTAACTCGAGACAACGTTCCTGACGGCTCCATGCACAAGAGGAAGCTGTGCCTTCCAATCTGCAGTGAAACGGGCTATTGAACCACACGCCCCAGAGTAATTACTTACATTATATTTGGACTCTCTTTAGTGTTTAAGGACATTTCTCTGCATTACTCTGCTGACTTTCCTCAGTGTTATAGGACATTACTCTGCAGATTGATGAATGTTATATTGTGCTGAAAAGCACAGTCTCCTGCTAATCTTATAGCTTAATTACTGAGGGGATACTTACGCATATTCACTTTGTTTTTCCCTCGCAGATCCTTTGAGTGTGTGACAAGCCCCCTGCTGCCCATCGCCAGTAAACCACAGCCTTGCATAAACCTCGGGTGCACGTGCACCTGCGTGTGCACCCAGAAGTGCCCTGCAAGTGCTGTTGGGCTGTTCGACGGTGCGGCAAGGGCAAGGGGCCTTTGACTTTAGCCTCTTTTTGAGTAATATCATTGCCTTGCTAAAGCAATGTGGGTACAATGACTAACAATATGCTTGGACCTGGATTTCTGTTATTTTGGGCTGATTATGCTATTCTATACTAGTGGCTAAAGCTGAACTGTGTTAGGCTGCTGAATCACGATCACTCTTCTCTTCGAGTTTCCCGCGTACTTTCTGGAGAAAATAACGTGCCATCACACTTACGTTTGCCTCAGAATGGTGAATGGGTTACGTAGTGGATGGAAACGTACAGATCCACAAACCATACCTTCTCCTAATCCTGATAGCGAGGATTTATCATCGCCTATTGAGGTTTTACCTGTGCTACCAGTTGTTATGCCAACAGATGTGGGTGAGGTAATGGGTAGTACTGCAACTAGCCCACTACTAGACTTGAAACCAAGGATCTTAGAAGAAATAGTTATTATTCCTAAACTTAATGTGACTGCTATGATTCATTGTGCTAAGAGTGATATGGATGTTGGTCTACCAAACATAAAATTTAAGCTAAAAGACTTGAATAATAGTAATCAAACTGGTACCCCGCTAATAGACTCATTGCAGTTTAATGATAATGGTATGTATAGTATTACTAACATTTCATATAAAGATGATACTATCGATTGCTCAATGATGGGCCCCACAATTGAAGCGGAATTGAGTAAGCATGTTCGACTCTCTCTGGATCCATCCACGCCAGTAAATCAGGAAATGTTCCGGACAGAAGATGTATTCATGATG
This sequence comes from Ambystoma mexicanum, assembly GCF_040938575.1. Lineage (NCBI taxonomy): Eukaryota > Metazoa > Chordata > Amphibia > Caudata > Ambystomatidae > Ambystoma > Ambystoma mexicanum. Next base: position 1,140,813,555 of record NC_090921.1, on the reverse strand, counting down.
ATCAAGCATGCTCTAAAAAAGGTCAATACAGCTTCTAAAATTAATTCTGGAGTTATAGGAGGTGAAAAGGCAAAATTGACCTGGGAAACTGACCTTGATACAAATGATTCTCTCAGTAAACCTATGGTGAGCTCTCCAAATGTAAAAAGCGCTCAAGCTGCACTTAATGATAGAATGATTATAGACATTCAAGAGTTTCAGTCTAGTTTGAATGACAGAGATAAAGAAGCTTCTAGTAATGAAGCACGCTCGGAGAGCATTACTCTTGATGTACAATCATTAAGTCCTGATTTTCCAGTACTTGCAAGAATTTTGGATTTGTTCGACAAGGGCCATGAGCGTTCTCACTATGAGATCGGAAATATGAGGGCAACTATTTTCGAACTCACAAACAAAATCAATCGAATTAAAGGCCTTCTGTTCACCTGCGACGCCGTGGCTACTCTTTCTGAAAGGCAAACCAAAAGGAGAGATATGGTTGATAGTGCTATACAATTTGATGGTATCTTTGGTGTGCCTATTCCGAAAAAGCGCTCTTTTGCAAGCGCATTGACCCCTATAGTATGCAAAACGGTCCATACACAGACTGATGAAAATGTTGATATATTACTTAAAGTATTGACTTCTGTCCAAAAAATGTAACGTCACTTGATAAAATTAAAAATAGATACATGCCCGGGACAACCTTTGACTATGGACCCTACTCCTTTGGAGGAGATTAGTGGTAAGCCAGAAGGTCCAGATAGTCCCTCCCCGTTGACTGACTTCATTCATCTCTCTGAGGAATGTACAGTCATGGGACAATCCAAATTATCTGATCAAATAGAATGTGAGCCGTTCAACCCAAAGTAGTTCTAACCCGTAAAGAAAAAAGGCGCGCTTGGAGGGTCAAAAAAGGAGATCTAAAGCAAATACCTTGGCAAAGAAACAGGCTAGGGCAGCGCTAACGGCCCAATCGAATGCAATGACTGTCACTTTTGAGAATGAGGTGGTTATTGACCTATCCCAATTGGATGATGAATCCAGGGTATTATTAGACCTTAATCCACCTCACAAAAATCAAGACCAAAAAACACTGAATAAAGTAGGGGTAAAAAAGAATGTGAGTGTGAATTCTACTGAAAAAAAAAATCAGGGTAAGGATGAATGTAAACTACAACACCAACAAGCCCCAGTTCTCCAGGCACCATGATGGGGGGGCTGCAGATGTCTCTCTCCCAGTTCTATCCCATGAGTCACAAACAAACAACATTTAATAAAGAAAAAATAAAAGAAAATGAACTAATGGCTAGTAAATCAGTGCCAAGAGGAGGGGGTAGCTGATAAAGTGACCTCTGGTGAGCCATGGATGATGGGGGTTTTGGGTAGGGATTCGTTATGATCCAAAGAGACTATGCATCCTGTGAAGGATCTGCCTGCCAATAATGGTGCAAGAACATCATTGATAAAGGCTGAGATACCAAAAGAAAAGGTTACTGAGATCCCTATGGGAATGGTTACACCTGCTGATGCTGGACCAATAAGTGGTATAAGTACTACACAAAAAGATGTAATCCATGACTTTGACCCAAATCAAGACCCGCCTTTTATATTGGGATGGGAAAGTGATCCAAAAATTAATGCCAAACTAAATTTGAATCGCTCTTCCTTGCTAAAAGCTTTCCATACAATTCCTTGTCTAAGAACACTATGTTCAGAAGATATTGATTGGGTAAGATTAGCTACCAATCACAACAACAGGATGACATGTGGATTTTTACTCCAGATTAATTATGAAATTGGTCTGGGAGCAGAAAGAGAATTTTGAGTATGTTGGATTGACTCCATTCCTTATACATTCTGAAGTAGAGGCCAAAAGCTTTTTGGAAAAACCAATTGTTCCCCCTATAATTGTAAATCAGAATACGGAACATGTTCAGTTACCAAATATCAATGAGGATTTTGTTAAGCAGATATTAGCTATGGCTGCTGCACTTCCTGGATACAATAACTCCCCCCCCCAGTGGTGCCCGTGGCTACTTCGGTAGCGCCACCCTAGCCCTGTGCAGCATGAAATACCGTTTGAATATCTGTCTTGGAATAGCTGTGGGCTGGCTAATTTCAATCAATGGTGGGGTACCATTGATGGAAATGCCCATCCTGCTGTTTTCCTACTACAAGAAAATATGCATGTAATACATTTTACTGTGGAAGGATTTGAATGTCACTCACAACCTGCCACCAGAGGGGAAAAGGGTAGACCCTCGGGGGGGGAGGGGTGTAGCAATTCTTGTTAACAATGCCTGCAAACTTACACAAAACTTATTTACAAGGATGCAACTGTAATAGCCATTGAACTAACCCCCGATTTATTATGTGACAATCCTCTACTTATTATGTGCATTTATTGGAATAGGAGTACAACTACGTTTAATGAAATCACTGATATTTTGGATACAATCTTAGAAGGTGCTTTCACTCGACATGCCCAGGTAGGAGTTTTAGTGGGGGGAGATTTTAATTCCTCCTGTCTATTTCATAAAATGCGGTTGAGGCGGCAATCTTTAACTTCTTCTACTACTGTAAAGAACGGGAAAAAATGGGTGGACTTCTTCCTCAATTGGGATATTCAAGTAGTCTCCACTGGAGAGAAGGACTCCACTCATACATGGTCACGAGGAGGACTGTACTCGCACATTGACCATTTTTTTAAATCCTCGATACTTTATAATTCATTTGATACTATTGACATAAAGAAGGTGGGATTTGGCGACCATCATGCAACCTCTCTAAAATTGAAATTAGATTGTTGGAGTTTTATTCCTAATCAGATTCTGAAACTGGTAGAAAATGATTGGGTAGGCCTATCAGTCAGATAGAACCCTTCAACCTGCCATCAGCTAACTTGTCGAATCAAAGTCGACCCATAAATGAATATAATCATGCCTGCTCTCCATCTTGATCCGGTTCGATTAGATACAATCATTTCTAATAGGATTGACTATCAATTACTTGAAATGGTAAGGCAAAGAAAATCTGCTCTCGATAAAAAACAGCACACACACATCTTCAATATACACATTTTTAGACTAAAGAAGCTCAAAAACTACAAGGTACGACAACTCCTTAAGTTATCACTTGAACCACGAAATTATTATCTATTAAAAAAGAACTTTCTTTATAATTACAAAACTGTGGTGAATAACTTAAAAGCAAAACTCTATTTAAATGATAACCAGAAAATGATGTACCATATACTTAAAAGTGATACACGAAAAATCTGGTCGATCCTAAGGTTGATAAATGGTTCAAAAGAGGGTCAAAAGAAAAATGGTATATCAGCTAATCAGTGGGTCAACTACATCAAGTCCAAATACGACCTACCAGATCAATGTCCAAATAATACTAGAATTGATCACCAAAAAGCCATGCTGACTTGTTCGCCCTGGTGCCTGGAAGATATATCAAGATCAATTATGAAATTAAATCCTTCATGGGCTACAGGAACTGATGGTATCCCCGCATACTTATTTAGATCAAATATCCATCTGTGGGTAATGATTCTGAAACATACATTTGATGCAATATTTTGCTCACAAGCCATACCTACATCATGGAGTTCAGCAGTCATCATTCCCATCTATAAAAAAAGGTCCCATCGATGACCCTGCGAACTTCAGATCAATTGCCCTAAAAGATTCATCCTCAAAGGTTTTTTGTCAGTTAATCCTTGAAGAACTCCAAGAATTTATGAAAAATAATGTTATTCTTTCTAAATTTCAGACAGGTTTTAGACGCCAAATGGGTTGTTCTCTCAATGCTACCTTGGTAGATGAAACACCAAACATAACCATATGGGAGCTGTCTATATGGAAGCTCTTGATTTGAGTTCAGCGTTTGATACTGTGTTGAGAGAACTATTATAGGTCAAGATGGAGGCGATGGGATTTCAAGAACATCTGGTGGCGCTCATTATCCTGCTACATTCTCGCACCAATTATAGAGAGCATATAAACAAGGAAGGTGTGCTTACTGACCCTATTCCTTCTAAAATTGGGCTGAAAGAGGACTGCATTCTGGCAGCAGTGTTGTTTAATGTGTATATTTGTGATGTGGAGGAATGCTGGGCGAAGGAAATTATCTATCCAATTAAAATTGGCCGTTATAAATTGAATTATATTGGCTTTCCTGATGACCTCCTTATTTTTGATAAAACCCCATTTGGGCTGCAGAATAAGATCAATGCATTTATTTGTTATGCTGCAGCCCATAACTTAAGGGTTAATCAGTCCAAATCTCAAATTCTGGTACTAACAGATGGGAAAAAAAGGATGCTCCTACAAATGGATGATGGATGGTACACAAATTGAAATAGCACAAGAAATTAAATATCTGGGGTATCCTCAATCGGAGGAATCTGGAAAAGAGTACTTGGGTTACCTGCCTCCGTTCCGAACGACATAGTTCGGCATGAATTAGGTCTTTTACCATTCTCTGCCAAACATAATTGGCGGTTACTAAACAACTATGCAAAAATTCTCGATCCACCTTGTAATTCACTCTACGAAGACTTGAATGAACAGATTAGTCTAGGTTGTGTGAGTTCATTAACAAGTTATGCTGAAAAAATGAATGATCTAATGGTATAGTTGGGGATCTCAAAGGAAGATCTTATATTGGGCTTACCTAGTTGTAAATTGAAACGGCACCTGTACTATTGGAGCTGTCAGGCAGATAGAATCGGGTCATACAGATCTTATTATGAGTTTGCCCAGTTTAGAAGGAAGTGGGGGGACAGATCGAGATATATTATGCAATTTCCATCTGCATCAGGCCGTAATTTATATCTTCGATACAAACTGAACCTACTTCACACAAATGAAAGGTTGCTACAATGGGGTAAATGTGATAACAAATTTGCAATTGGCTCGTGCCGTTTTTGTACAATCCTTGAGACCCTCAAACATCTGGTCATTTATTGTAAACATTTCGAGGGCCTACAACATTCCATGTTCGGGAACTTTATGCATTCATGTTCTACTCTGTCTCGTGAAGCTTTATGGTAGAGATGTATGTGGGGAGAAAGTACTAAGCTTATTATTAGACTAACTCTGATTTTGGCTAACATTGATTTTAAGTTGAAGGAAATGAATTATGAGGAATCTGTTATTCACTAAGTTGTCAGAAAATATCAATTTATTTTAATTCTTATCTTTTATATATAATGTTTTGTACTTCATTTTAGGTAATTATATTTGTATAAGTGAAATGAATAAGTAAGATTTGATATTTTTGCACATGAATTTGTAAAGGTTTTTAACCAAATACAATAAAAAAGAAATTTAAAAAAAAAGAATTGCGGGTAGACCATCACTAATGAGTGAGAGCGCAGAGGAGGCAGAGGGGAGGCCAAAGGAGAGCTGAGTGTCATCCACATAACACTCAAAGCTATAGGAGAAGATAGAGATGAAGTGGGAGAAAGGGGCCACACAGACGTTGAAAAGCCAGGGTGAGAGGTTGGAGTCCTTGGGAATACCACAAGTGGAGAGAGAGGTGGTGGAGAGAAAGAACCCCAATTGGACCCGAGAGGGATGGTCAAGGAGGAAGGAGGTCAACCATGCAAGGGCCTGATCTGTGATGCCCAGGTTCTCAAGGAGACGATTGATCAGGATGCATGATTGACTGTGTCGAAAGCAGAGGAAAGATCAAGGAGGATGAGGACAGAAGGAAGGCTAAAGTCGAGATCAGCAAGCAGATCTTCACAGGTATTCTGGAGAGCAGGTTCCGGGCCTCTGACTGCTCTGAAGCCAGACTGATGGTCATGGATATACCCAACAGATTCAGTGTGGAGAATAAACTGGGAGATGGACAGATTTTCCAAGAGTTTGCCCAGAAAAGGAGTGATAGAGATTGGGCGTTAGTTTACTAGACAGGAAAGATTAGAAGGTTTCTTCAGGAGGGGGTGCACACGGGAGTTCTTAAGGGGAAAGGGGAGTGTTCCAGTGGCAAAAGAGTGATTGCACAAATCGGCCAAGGCTGGAACGAGGGTGTCGATGTAGTTCTTGATGATTCTGGTAGGAGCAGGGGAGCACCTGCTTGGATGACACTTTCATAAATCGGACTTGTCTAGAAACGTCATCAGGAGTGATCAAAGAAAAAGAGGAGAAAGTAGGAGTAGAGGGAGAGGTGGCCAGGAGAGGTAGTGGGAGAGGAAGGGGAAAGAGAGGAGGAGAGAGAGGACAGAATGTCTTGAGTTTTAGAGGTAAAGTGAGAAGTCAGAGCTGTGCAAAGGGCCTGGAAGGGATCTGGAGAGGTGGAGACTGCAACAGGACTGGCCAGCTCCTTGCAGATTTTGAAGAGTTTGGCCGTGTTATTAGAGGTTGCAGAGACACGGGCTTGGATGTGGGCTCTCTGCTTAGACATGACAGAGAGCCTGTATTGCCTTTGGAGCAGGAGACAGGCCAGTTTGTCAGAGGATGTGGCCGATGCCCTCCACTTCCTCTCAGCCACCCTAGACTTGCGTTTTAGAGTGGCAAGGTCAGAGTCATACCAAGAGTTGCACTTGGAGGGAGGCTTCAGGCAGATTCTCATGACAGTGGCAAGGGCATCAAGAGTGCTAGTGATAGAAAGATGCAGGCTAGAGAGGGCTGTGTCAGAGTGTGAGTCAGCCGCAGGAGTAGGAGCAGGAGAGAAATTAGCAGCAAATGCCTCCACTGACACACGTTTGGTGGGCCAGATAACTGAGAAGGTTGGTGGCATTGCGGGGGTATGATATGATATGATATGGCATTTGTAACACGCCTGTACACAAGTGTTTCAAGGCGCGACGAGGCAGGGAGGGGGGAACAAGGGGAAGACAGACAACGATCCTACTAGGCCAGGTATCATTCAGACCGCGCAAGTGCAGGGGTAGGGGAAGGGAAAAGTGCAGGGGGAAGGGGAGGGGGAAGTGCAGTACAAGTAAGTAGAATAAAAAATAAATAAATAATTAGGGCCAGCTGGTGGCAAGTGCAAGGTAAGTGCAGACAAGTGCTGGGAAGGGGGGGCTGTAGGGATACAGAGACAGTCCCGCAGTGCAGGGGATGCCAGGGAGGCAGTGCAAGTGGAGAGTGGCTGGGCCCAGGACCGAGGTCGGTGAGAGTGGCCCAGTTGCAGATTCAGTGCAACTTCAGTGTAGAATTTAGCAGGGGAGAGGGACAGAGAAAGCAGAAGCAAAGAGGAAGGTTTTGAGGTGCTTCCGGAACCGGAGATGGTTCTCCTCAAGTTTCAGGGAGGCAGGAAGGCTGTTCCAGAGGGAGGCCCCTGCCGCGGAGAGAGATCTACCCCCAGCTCGTTGCTTTGAGAAGCAGCTGACCCTGAGGGAGTTGGAGACGGATGAGCGAAGGGCTCGGGAAGGAAGATATTTAGGAAGAGAGAGTTGAAGGTATTTTGGCCCCAGGCCCCAGAAGGCCTTGTGGATAATGCAGAGGGTTTTGAACTTAATCCTCGCAGCCACTGGGAGCCAGTGTAGAGATTTCAGTCCTGTAGAGATACGGTCCCTGGGCTTGAGGCCAAGGACAAGTCTCGCAGTTCTGTTCTGGATGAGTGCAGAGGGCGGAGAGTGTAGGCAGGCAGATTAAGATAGAGGCTGTTACAGTAGTCCAGCTTCGAGAGAACCAGGGCTCGGGAGACAGTGAGCTTCTGGGGGAAGGAGAGGAAGGGAAGAATACCTCTGAGGAGGTGCAGCTGGTAGTGTGACTTCTTAGAGACGTCAGATATGTGAGGAGAGAAGGAGAGTGTAGAGTCGAAGATGACCACGAGGTTTTTAGCCTTGCAGGTAGGAGCAGGAAGAGGGCCAAGAGAGGCTGGCCAGAGAGCTGCAGGGAAGGAGGGAGTGGGTGTGCCGATGAGTAGAATCTCAGTCTTGCTGGCATTAAGGCAGAGGTCATTGGCGGCACACCATTCCTGGATAGCAGACAGACAGTCAGAGATGAGGGAAGGAGAGGAGGAGGCCGAGGGTAGCCTGAAAATGAGCTGGGTATCGTCCGCATAGCACTGAAAGTTAGGGCAGAGGGCAGCGATGCAGTGGGCAAGGAGTGACAGATACTGGTTGAAAAGCCAGGGAGAGAGATTAGATCCCTGGGGAACACCACAGGTGGAGAAGAAGACATCAGAGAGGAAGGACCCAAGTTGGACCTGGGAGGGTCGATTGGAAAGGAAAGAAGTCAGCCACGCCAGAGCCTGACCATACCCAGGTTATCACGGAGACGGTTGAGCAGGATGGCATGGTTGACAGTATCAAAGGCAGAAGAGAGATCGAGCAAAATGAGAACACAAGGAGTGTTAGAGTCAAGGTTGGAGAGCAAGTCTTCACGGATGTTCAGGAGAGCAGTTTCCGTACTTCTGGCAGCTCTGAAGCCAGACTGATGGTCATGAAGGCTACCAACAGATTCAGCATGGAGGTTAAGCTGGGAGATGGCCAGTTTCTCCAGCAGCTTGACCAGGAAGGGAGTGATGGAGATTGGGCGATAGTTAGCCGGGCAGGAGGGGTCGGAAGAGGGTTTCTTAAGAAGAGGGTGCACAAGGGAGTGCTTGAGGGGGGATGGGAAGACTCCAGGTAGGCTTCACATGGGGGACAGAGAGCTTTGGTGGGAGGAGAGCAGAAAGTGGTTAGTCCAAGAGAGAGGAGTTGTGAGAGGGCTAGAGAGGGGGATGTCAGAAGAGATGAGAACATCCAAAGTGTGCCCGACAGAGTGTTTTGGGCCGGAGGGTAGAATAGAAAGAGAGAGTGTGTCTCAAAAATTGTGAAGAGCCCAGAGGAGGGATTGGAATCATCCAGATGAATGTTGATGTCTCAGAGTAGGAGAAGTTGAGAGGAAGAGACAAGGAGAGCAGAGGAGAGGTGAGCCCATTCAGAGAGGAAGAGGGCGACCTGGCCTGGTGGCCTGTAAATAGTGGCCACAGTTAGAGAGAGGCCAGGCATTCCAATGAGGAATAGGCCTGCGTAGGGATGACAGAAGCAGGGACCCACTCAGGAAAGATCAAAGCTTCTCCACTTCTAGGACGGTTGGTTCTGGGTTCGGAGAGGATCTTGTAGCCCTCAGGGAGGAGAGTGTCAAAACTCATGACAGAACTGGCCCTGAACCATGTCTCAGTGAGAGCGAGGACATCCAGGTCAAATTCTTCAAGGAGGTGACAGATGTCAGAGGAGTGTTTGACAACGGAACAAAAGTTGAGAGTTGCGATGTGGAGCAGGTTGCCACCACATTTGAAAGACATTCGTGGAGGGGTACATGCTTGAGGAACGCCCTGCAGAGGTAGTAGAGGGGCCCGAGGGTGGGCAGAGGAGAAGAAGAAGAGGAAGAGGAGGGTTCCAGAGATTTGACAGAAGGAGTAGCAGGAGAAGGGAGGAAGTTGATAAGACACAGGAAGCGTCTATCAAAAAGGAGGAGATTGGGCTGAGGACCCTGGACCAAGATGGTGCCATTCAGATAGACATTAATGATGGTCTTGGAGGAGTGGAAGGATGCCAAGAAGACCTCCCATCTAGTGCCACCCCTAATGGGAGAGGAGGAAAAAGTAGAGAGAACAGACCATAGGAGGGGTCCATAAATCTGGAGAGGGAACGACAAAGAGGATGTTGGTAAGAGTCTGTCTGGAGGAAGCACTGGTGTCGATATCAGTGATAGGAGGCCCGGGTTGGAGACCAGGATGTCCCTCTTGAACTTCTTCCTTCTAGAATTAGTGAGAGGGATACACTAGGAGATAGAGTATCAGTTAGAGAAGATAGGAGAGATGGAGAGCACCATAGAGTGTGTTAGGAGGAGGAGGGAGCACAAGCTGGCAGGTCCAGGATGCACAGGAACAATCAGAGGGGGGTCAGGTAACTAACCAGTAACGGGTACCCCCAATAGGAGGGGGGGGGGGTTCTTGAGAAGTCCTAGAAGTGGGAGAGAGCTAAAGGACACAGAAGACAGCAAACAGTTACACAGTTACACAGTTAAGGGGGGGGGCTGGAGAGTGGGCGAGAGCCGAAGGGCACAGATCACAGCAAACAGTTACACATTTAAGGGGGGGCTTCCTAGAGAGTGGGTGAGAGCCTAAGGGCACAGACCACAGCAAACAGTTACAAGTTACACGGTTCAGGGAGTGAGGGGGACCCATACAAAGAAGAGGGGCTAAAGGCAACAGATCAAGCAAAACAGAAACAGTTACAAGTTACACAGTTCAGGGAGTGAGGGGGACCCATACAAAGAAGAGGGGCTAAAGGCAACAGATCAAGCAAAACAGTAACACAAATGGGGGGCTAGGGAGTGGCCGAGGACCACAGTGCACAGAAACCACAAAGAGGGGACCTGGAAAAAGACAGGAAAGACAAGAAACACAAAGTACGGCTAACTGCTGGAAGGGGAGAGGCAAAGATTGCGCAGGGAACAGCGTACGTTAAGTCAGACGGTAGGTGGAAGTATACGCAAAGGACATGAAGTTTGGTGGAGAGCAGTAATAGCTGCTCTCCCTCCCCACACCTTTCTTACTTTATGGAAGCAGATGGTAGACAACTGCGTTGCGCGATTGTACTGAGCGCTGCTATTCCTTTGCCCCCAAATACCTGTGTTGCAGAACACTATGGCCTTGTCCTGCAAGGGCTTTGCTACAGAGGGTATGATCCTGAGTTTTTAAAGGATTGGCTGCATGGACGTAGGTGCAATGTTATTATGTGTCAACGGGCAGTGTCTCCTTGCCACCTGCGTCGCACAACACAGTGGCCTTGTCCTGCGAGGTCTTTGCCGCAGAGGGTCCGATCCTCGTTTCTTAAAGGTGTGGATGCATGGATGTAGCCACAATGTTTCACGTGTCGACGGGCAGCGTCTCCTGCGAACCTGCATCACACAACACTGTGGCCTTGTTGTTAGGTAGAATTCTCAAACACTGTGCTAATTCCCTTCACCTTAGAGACCCCCAGCAACTTTGCTGGATTTTGGGGAGTTGATTTTTTTACCTGGATAGAGTCTGACCCTTTTTCTTACTCTCTCATGTGTTTTAAAATGTGTTTTACTCTTGTGTTTTCCTTGGTTATGGAGTTTTAGACAACTCTATAGGCATCATCTTTTAATGTGTGTCACACAGCACCCTTAGGGCAGTGGCACAGGGAAACCTTTTTCAGGCTTTCCCAAGGTTTTAGTACCTTCTCTGGGATAAACTACTGTTTCCCAGAGTAAGTAAAGTGAAATTGACTTTACTAGTCTCTATAAATTCCTAGACCCGGCACACCCTATCTTACAATAGAGTGCTGGAGGGGTTACTTAGTATCCCCTGTGTCTAGATACTCACGTAGCAGTCAAATGCTACCCTTTCCTCTTGAAATGGCTGGTGGCAGTGGTTTTACAACAAACTACCATGATTTTTCCCGACCGCGAACACCGGTAGCGTAAAATCGCGGGACCCATGTTTTTCAAGATGGCGTCTGAGCCCCCTTTGTTTAAACAGGTCCCGGTCTTCTTTTTTCACCATTTCTTTGTGGAAAGGTCCTTCTACAGTTTTGCTCTGCGTGCCAAACCAGATTTGGTTCCTTTGTTCATTCGCATTTGGCCTCTGTCACATGAGACCACCAAATCTTTCCAAAAGGAAAACTGAACTGCTAGTGGACGGTTGCTTTATGATATGATATGATAATGCGTTTAATATCCAGAAGTTTCTAAGCGCCGACCCGGGGATCGAACCCATTGTGCTCTGTGTCGTCTTGCTTCTAAGGCGAGCACGTTGCCCCTGAGCTATACTCCCGAGACTGGCATGGGCTAGGAGCAATCCTAACATCGCTTGAAGTCCCAGAAAGTCAAGACAACCAACCCTAACCTTGCAAGGGAAAACTCTTGCAGTAGTGTCAACGTTTAAACATCTAGGAGTTCTAGTAAACCGCTCAAAATCAGAAACAGAGTGGCAGGACTATTTAGAAACAAAGACACAATCTCTAGCCTGTCAAGGAAAATACCTACATTCCAAATTTGGTAAATTCTATTTTAAACCCATTGTTGCTTTTTACAAACGAAAGTAGTACTGAGCCTGATATATGGAAGTGAAACGATGATAAATCTCCCCATGACGATCTGGCAAAAACTTGAAGCTAAGTTTTGGAGGTAAATGTTGATGCTTCCGTCATCTTTTCTCATGCCAAGAATCAGTTACGAAGTAGCAACACAATCACTGGTGTCGATGTTGTTGTGGAAACAAATCGACTTATATCGGAAAGTGATGAATGACGAGGAAATCCCATCAATTGAAATTCTGCAGAAAAAAGAAAACGCCATATTTACCAACGCACTGACGGCATAGAAATCCGAAATGGAAAAGACACTAATACAAGAAGATATACCACTAGAAAATGTTACTAAACCGCCCCAGTATGCCCAACGTAAGATTCAACAAAATGATTGGATTAAGAAACTTGCTGAAAAGGCAAAGTACTACTGGAAATCTTCTTTTTTGCGCAGAGACGAGAGCACTAAATCAGCTTCCTACATATATTGTATTGTTTCCCAACAAGGTGATCAGAGATATGTACTTAAGAATGCGTCTAAATATTCTGCCGACCAGATCCAGACTGGCAAAAATTAAACAACTGCCTTCATCCTTACAATACTGCAGGTTTTGCAACAGGAGGGAATCCATAGAAACAATTCACCTTATCAACATGGAGAGTCCTGCATTTGTAGAAAAGAAAATTCTCTTCAGACACCTTTTTAAGATATCTTCAAAACAAATGGACCCACAGACGAGGTGGGAAAAGATACTCTTAGGAAAGGATAAGAAACTCATATTCACCATAATCCAGTTTTGGTCAAATATAATGAAGGAAACTGAATAGCAAAGAGATTAGGTCTGAGTATAATGTTTGCCGTCATGAGGCTCTAAGAGATGTTTGAAAGTATATTGAAATGAAAAAAGTGTACTAAACCAATGAAAAGTTTAATAAGTAAACTATAACATTTTAAATAAAAAAATGTAAAATAAATCTCCATCCTCTACCTACTGCAGCCAAATATGCCCAGGTACAGCCTCACAGGTCCAGCAACAGCCTACTGCAAAAAGGTACTGCGCTTATATCCGACATGCTTCCTCGTGTCCACCGATACTGATTTATATGGCAGGTATAGCATCGTGTGTGAGAATAGTCTTTTCTAAATGCAAGCTTAAAGGCCCAGATACTTCCATCACACGAAAAAGGCAGCTTGCCTTGCTTGTGTTGGTACTGCCACTCTAACCCAGGTATAGTCTCAAATGACAGTTACAGACATCATAGGCTAATTACATCTGTGAAGGATTGCCATCTAGCAAGAGTGTAGAAGCCCTGGCATTTTTTATTTTTATTACATTAATACAAAAATGTGTTCAATTCCATCTCAGAAAGGGTAACCAGCTGTTCATATTCCCCTTTCAAGGCAAAAGCATAGTGTACACCTGTGCCCTGATAGGTCAGTAGTCTGATCTACTGCATCTACTCTACCAGTGGCACAGAGCAGGTTCAGAGGACACAGGTGGCCATTTGACAGCCAAGTCACAGTGACAGCGCATTTAAGATATGCACCCCTGTTCCCAAAATTACATAACTATGAGAATGCTATCCTGGTGGCACGTTAAGATGAAAATTTAGCTAGACGTGAGTTTGAGCCTAGGGCCATATGAAAGGCACCTTTGATTCTAAGCAGCAAATAGGATGATTAATGTGAGAAGTAGGACTTTGAATTACAACAGGGTAGAGTCTGGGGTCTGGAAGTGGGCCTTGGAGCTTCCTAATTGTGTGGCGATGATAGTCCTTCAGTTCGAGTTGAGTCTAATTTCTTTGGATTCTCAATTGGAGTGGATGATCTTGATGTTATACAGGAAGCTCTTGGCGTCCCAATTAGGGTCTTTATATTTTGATCTTAATGACGTTATGAGGTGCTCAACACCTGGCCTGTTGATGAATTTTAAGAAACCAGGGGATCAGGTGCTGGGCAGTTGTGATCTTTCGGTGGATGACCTTATTTCAAATGCTGTGTTCGTTAAAAACACTTGTTCAACTGTGATTGGATGATCACAATATCTTAAATGAGATCGTCAAATTTATATAAGAGTTTGAGCCCTTTCGATAAGCCTTTGGGGGAAAAATTCCAAAGTACATAAAGAAGTTTGCTAATGGTTACTGGCACCAACAGTTCCGAATATATAGATTAAACCTGCTTCTCATGGGGGAAATCCGTTCAATCAGGTTGTCTCCCTTTGGGGGATACAAGTGTATCTCACTTATGTAACAACAACGAGGGGGTACAGACTAGGGAACATACTTTGGTGGCTTGTCCTTCATTGCAGACTCAGCGAACGCTATGTTTAGGCCAACTAGCCCATAATTCAGATTATTTTGTAGCGGTGGACTTTTTTTGTTGAGTTTCTTGTGTTGAGGAAACTGTGGTAACCATCGTTGTGGTCAAGCTCCTGCATTGTGCAGGATTGATTCGAATAAGGTGCTGATAATGATGTATCCACACAGGTATGGATGTAAAATGAAATAATGCCAAATTATTTAGGTTGTTTTTTAATGTGTTTTACTGAATCTTTGTTGTCCTCTCCTTTTTCTTATGTAATTGAAGTTTGAGATTGTTTCAATCATTCAGGATTGTAATTATTGGTTGTTATTATTTTTATGAAGAACTGTAATTGTTCATTTTTTGTGTATGGTTGCGTATGAACAACCAAATCACAATTTAAAAAAAAGAAGTATCTTTCAAATCTAGTTATTGCCATATGAAGCCAGAACTGTTACTAAGTTCCAGTTTTCTTACCTCTCATTCAGAGTTGAACTTGTGTAAAAAGAACCTGGAGGTTTTTGGACAGTTCAGTGCCCCTGAAAGGCCAGTAGCACTGGGCAAGTACCAGTTTAGTGACATCTACTCCTGTTATGCCAATGTGGTTCGTCCTGGTACACAGATGGCAGAGTCAGCAGCCAGATTTGAGCTTTTCGTTGGCACACCAGATGGGTCCTAGATGCGCTAGAGAGAGGAGTTTCAGAGTTGGGGTGTCAATCATGAGAAGCATGAACTCATTCTGTGTGGTCCTACTCAGCGCAACTAACTGCAGTTTTCCCTTGGAAGATCTAAGGGTACTAGATGAAGTGTTGTGTAAGCTTGGAGAATGTAAATTGGGTTTTGTGTTTAAGATCTTGGTGGCACTAAGCATAGCTGCCACCGTGAGCCAAGGCAAAGCTCTCAGCCTAGGGCAGAGATGGTCTCGCTTTTAGTCCCCATCACAAGGCGGCTGTTAGGGAGAATTCTCCAGAATGGCGAATTTCCCTTACCTACTGAGTCCCTCTGCAGCTTTGCTGGATTTCTAGAATTTTTTTCACCTGGTAAGAGTGTGAGCCTTTTTTCCCACTCTTACATGTGTTGTACATTTTATTGTGTTCATGGACTGTGGAGCCTCACCTACTCCATAGGCATCATCTTGTTACTCTGTGTTACACAGCACCTTCAGTGCAGTGACACAGGGTTGTCTTTTTCAGACTTCCCACTGAAACTCCATTTTTCTGGGACTGACTACTGTCTCCCAGAAACATGTAAAGTTGCCATTGACTTTATTAGTCTTTTTAAAATCACAGACCCAGTAAAAATATCTTACATAGAGTACTGGAAAGGGTTAATAGTTATCCCTTTTTGTCTGTCTCTCATGGAACATTATTTCGTTCCACTTTCTTTAAGATTTGGCTAGTGTCAGTGGTATATACACCATTTTTCCTACCGCTGTCTATTTAAATACTCTTGGTACTGTTTTAGGCTAAGTAGGTAGCCTCGAACTATAAACCCGCTGGACCCCTTTTATTTGATTTCGGTTCCGGCTGGGTTTATTCACCATTTCTTTTTGTAAAGCTCTTTCTCGTGTTTTACTCTGTGCGCCAAACCAGGTTTGGTTCCTTTGTTCGCCGTCCTTTGGCGGGCTTCTGCACAGAAGCCCTCCTTAGGCACCTGAATGTCTGAGGGGGACAGGATGTGAGGGAGGGGCTTGAGACTCCCTGCACAGGGTCTCCTTGGAGACCCATATCGCACTCTGTATGATTGGCTGTGGTGTCTGTCCCGGCGGGACAGCCACCCTGCTGTGTGATTGACAGCCAGGCTGTGTGAATGGGGGAAAACTGCATAAAAAGCAGGTCTCTTGGGCTTGGAAGTCAGAGTTGCCACTGGAACGAGAGAACCGAAGAGAAGCTGACAGAAGAGGACCTCTACCACGACTGAACCTCCCAGTGAAGCCCTGCTGCGGGTCCGAATCTTCAAACTTCGATGGCAGGGAAGATCTACAAGGAATCTTCTCCCCTTGAGCTGGTGGGATCAACCAATTCGCCAAACTGCAAGCCAGGTCTCCTTCCGCTGGTCGAATTTAGTGTGCGCAGCTACAGTGAACCGGATAGCCAGGAGGATCAGACCCTGCTTGGGTTTTAAGGAGCGCACCTTTTATTCGTCGCTTTGCTCCGCTGCTGGTTTCTTCCCTGAGCAGTGCAGGACCCTCCAGTCTTCCTCCTTCTTGTCAGTTTGACAGTCGCTTCAGGAACTGTGAGCCTGCAGGGTCTGCCAGGAACGTCTGCCTCAGCTACAGCATTCTTCTGCTCTAAAGGTACTGTGCTAATCCGGTTGTTCGTTTCGTCCAACCGTAGTGAAAGTGTTTGAAATCTTTCGCCAAACCGAGGGCTTGTCCTTCTCTCTTCTTTAAAGTAACCTTTCTTCCGACCAAGTTCATTTCAAACACTTGTCAAAGACTTAACCGCGAACTACTCGGAACTGTGTAATCCTCTGCAAAGACTCCTTTGACTTTGGCTCCGCCCCCCCTTGATTTGATCTCCTCACCATAGTTGCCTTTTCTAGATTGCCCTGCTTACTTACTTGTTGGTTCTGCTTAATATTTGTCTAACTTTGTCTTTCCCTCCCTTTTAAATTGCTGGAGTGCCATTTTGCTCACACTTCATTTTGAGCTTAACTTGTCCAGAATCTATTGGGTGGTGTGTAGTGTATTAAGAGTGTGATTTTCTGATACTTTTACTTAGTGACTTGTTTTTATAAATGATGTGTAAATAAATGTATATTCTTTTACTCAGAAACCTTGAGTCAGTGTTTGCTTGAACCTTAGTAAATTGCTTTCCTTTGTGTAACTATTGATACTGCTCACTTTGCTCTTGAGATAAGTCTGGCTGCTCAGCCACCTCTACCACTTTACTATGTAGAACAGGCTTGTACCAAAGGTGAATTTGTACTGTCACTTTTAGTCTTAATTATGTGTGGTGTTCCCAAAGGGTACTGCATATGATTCTGCCTAACAGCGGCCTCGCAATTCTGCACTTGATGTCAACGCTTTGACAGAAAGTCTACCATACTAATGGTGTCTGATCTCGTGATCTAGCTCTCAATACATGAATGTGGTGTTATGGTGGTTCTTTGGACATGGGTAAAAAATGTGCACTTTACTTAGAAAATGAATGTGATGCAATTTGTTTTTTTACACCAACTTTGTCACTTTATTAAAGAGACACAGGGGATACTGGCATTATTTTGTTTGCCAACCTGCCTGGTGGAGGAGCCCACATTGATTCAGCAGAACTGGTTGAAGCACAAATCAAGGAAGACAGTGTCCTTTGTGCCTTCATAAATCCGACGAAAATGGGGTTTTAGAGAGAGAGTGAGCACCCATGAACCATTTGAATGCCCTTAGGGCGTATATGTGCACGTTTCTCAGTGTTATATGTTTCCACAAGCCTTCCTAATTTGGGATGGGTCTGACAGGAAGTCCTGTCCCCCCACATTTTATTTTGCCCCCGCCGTCTAACCCCTTTGGCATTGGGGACTCAAAAGCTATTGATAGGGGATGGTGCCCTTTCCCATCAAAGAAGACGTGCAGGGATTAACTGGACTATCACCTAAATGTGGACTATCAGGAACCATCAAAGTTTAAGGCACACAGCGGCCTTCCCCCCATGTCCTTCCACTGTTCAGTCCTGCATTGCCCTATGTCATTTGTTGTCCATATTGTGGTGTCAACACTTGCAGACAGTGGGACTGGTCTTTGAGCAGTGTGCCATCCTTGGCTGCCAAGGGGAGATTAGATGTATCAGAATATTGCTAACTGCACTGTTAGACACACCAGGCGCATTACTGCTAATTTAGTTTACCTGCACTGGGACCCACATTGAGCGCTGCTACATTCCTTATGCTTTTCCCAGTCGACTCTGAACCCTGCATGGTAATGGACCTATGTGTTGGACAACATTGGTCAGGCCTTGGTGTTGTTGTGACATGTGATCGACATTGTTATCTCTGTTAGCCCTGATAGCCAATTCGTGGGAACCTCTCCCTAAATACATGAACGCCTGTTTGAAATGGCCCAGTCTCAAAGAAGGGCCTTACCATGCATAGAGTGCTGCCAAGTGTCCACCCACTCGACTGTTCATTTGCCTTTTACATAAGTAGCTTTATTGTCTTTGTTTAAAACAAGCATTTTTTTCATTTGGTTTTCCACATCATGTAAATTGGAGGAAACAAATAGGGCTTTCCAGTCTACTGAAGTTAAATATATTTGTATTAATATGGTTTCATACAATTGAAGAACTCAGCAAGCTAATACAGTATTCTGCTTCCTCTTTGTCAGAGCTGATCGGGGCTGTCTCGGGCATTTCAGTCCCACCAGAGGTCCAGGAAGGGGATGCTACAGTGACATTGACTTGTCAGATCACAGCGGGCACAGGAACTGTGACCTGGACCAAAAATGGACAGGTCATCATGAAGGACTCCAGGTACATTGTGGTGGACAAAACCCTGACGATCACTAAGCCCAGCAGGACCGACGCAGGGTTTTTCGTCTGTAACATCTCCAATCCATTCGACAGTGGTTCTGCGAGTCTCAATCTCACTGTGAACTGTAAGTGACGTCAAGCCTTTTGTACTTCGTGAATTCCACTTTGATTCTCAATGGCCTGAGACCCTTTTATAACTAAAGGAGGCTGCTGGTCAAAATATTGTTCGCATTTGTCATAATTGCTGCTCTTTACGACACAGACTTTGTCACAAAAATGTATCACTTTACTAAGCATGTTCTTTCTTTATAAATCTTGAAATAATAGTTTCTCAGAAGCATGTCACAGATCTCTATGGAACACATATGTTACAATTATTTTGTAAGATAATCAATTTTTAACCCTGGTTTGAACGAGCCAACCATTCCCTTGCAGTTACATGTCCCATCAATCTCTCTCTCTCTCTCGCATTCTCTCTTTCTTTCTCTCTCTCTCTCTCTCTCTCTCTCTCTCTCTCACTCTCTCTCTCTCTCTTTCTCTCTCACTCTCTCCCCCTCTCTCTCTTTGTCTCTCTCATTATCTCTCTGTCCCCCCTTCCAAGATCCATCTTTAATGTGTTTAATTTTCCATTTAATGTGAATAATTGCCCTTCTTAAATGTAAATATGAGGCCGAAAAAGAAATGTAAGCAAAGGTCTCTATTTCAAAAATACACTGCTGCTTACCTGTGTTCTAACATGGTGGACATAGGACCACCTGCCTTGGAAAGTTCTATGTGACCTTTTGGCTTTAGTCAAACAGAAGAACACTTGCCACCCCGGGAAACAAAGAGACATGGTACTGCCCGTGGGAACTACATAAATGGAACAGGCCACCTAAACTGAAGGGAGAGGGAACTCAGACATTGAGCCATGAGGGGTCTGCTTCCTCTGACAGAGCCTCAGGCACAGTGACGCCTGCCAGGTGCTGGGGCTTTTGCTGCTTTCCCCAACTCCATGGAAAAAAACATTCTGGGCACTTAGAAATCAAGAAAAGAACACGCCGCCTGAAATCTGTGATGCTCATTTGAGCCAGAAGGTGTTCCATCACAAAGGTGTAGAGCCTGTATGACTCGGGCTCCTCCAGTCAAGTCCACGAATCCTCTGGCACAGGAAAATCATCCAGGTCTCCTCATATTGTTCTCCGACTGCACCTCATGTCAGGGGCAGCTATCTATTCAGCAGAGGCTATTGCCTGGATGAATTCCTTTCTATCCCAACGCGTCGCAAAGATCGTTTCGAGCAATGCCCATTTGCCGGATTAACTACTTAAATGCGGAGTGCCACAAGGTGCATGTCTGTCCCCCTCTCTGTTTAATGTCTTTTGCCACCCTCTATGTGACCTTTTGGAAGGTCTGGGAGTGCATTTCACTAATTATGCTAATGACACTCAGCTCGTTTTTGGGTTGAGTGGTAATTACATAAAGGACTCTGAAAGATACAGAACTTGATGACCAATGATGGCATGTGCTTGAATGCCACCAAAACCGAGCTCATGCCATTGGGTTCGTCCCAAGCCAGAGCAAAATTGGACAGCCAGTAGACAGGATTCATCATTGAAAAACATCCTATCAAGCTAGTTGGCAATGTTAAAACCTTGGGCATCACGTTTGAATCATCCTTGAACCTTAATGCCCATATTACCAATGTTTGGAATAAAGCCCAATACTTTCTTAGACTCCTGAGATTAATAAAGCCGTATGTCTCAGAGACCAATTGTGCTACCTTGGTACGCACCCTCATAACACCTAGGATAGACTATTGTAACACGCTTATGGTCAGAGCAAGTACAAATGAATTAAGACGCCTGCAGGTGCTTCAAAATGACGCCGTCCCCATTGTCACAAATGTACCCAAGCATGAACCTATCTCTACTCAACTCATAGAAAGCATCTACATTGGCTTCCGGTGGAAGCATGTATTCAGTTTAAGGCAATGACATTGATTCATAAATGTTTTTATGGCCAAGCACCCGGTTACCTGAAAGCAGATCTAAATATCCACTGTTCAGGAAGAACCACTAGATCCAGTAACGGGGCATACCTGTTGGCCCCTAGCAGCAAAAGAGCAAGAGGCATGGGTAGGTCCTTTGCTGTTCAAACAACTAAGAGATGGAATAAACTCCCTAAAAACCTGCGTGTGGATGAAAATCTGCTGAGTTTTAGAAAAAAATTTAAAACTCTCCTCTTTGAATGATGTTTCAGTGGTACTTCTCTCCTCGTCACCCCCTCACTGTTCTGTTTGCTCTCTCTTCTTTCCATATCTTTTCTGCGCCCTGATGGCTGTGGGCTCCGGTGCATAACAAATGTGCTGGGCTAAGATCATCATAGATGATATGATAGGTTATTTATAACATGCTTAATAACCAGAGGTTTCAAAGCGTGGACCCGGGGATCGAACCTGTGTTGCTCCGTGTCGTCTTGCTTCCAAGGCAAGCACGTTGCCCCTGAGCTATCCTCCCGAAGCAGATGGTTATTTTCTTTCCCCCTTGGTGCCACAGTAAGCGAGGGTGACTGTGCCTCAGGGAGGGATGGTTGTCTGTCCACTTCCAAGCCACACTTCTGCTGTGGATGAAGCGGATGTTCTTGTCTTTGGTCTGTCACTCAACAGTGGAACAAATAAGATGGTCCTCTGGTCTCCCATCCCAGGTCTATGAAGGGAGCAGTCTGAGAGCCGTAGGCGGCACCACCCATGGGTTTCTTTTTCTAGAGTACTCTATGCATGAAAGACAAAGAAACTCCCCCACATTTCCACAAGCCCACTAGCCTTATTGTGAAGAATTCGACCATCCGCACGGTGGCTATGCGCTCGCCTGGGCTTTTTGGAAATTTTAAAGGAAATTGAATGATGGTAGATCAATGTGTGAGGCTAATCTGCAAACATTTTCCTATGCACAATGCACAACATACACATAGACCCATGAACTCTGGGTGAACACAGCCCACCGGCGGAGTCCCCCCTCTGATATTTAGTTGGGATCTGTAAGGAACTCATGGTGGCAACAGTAAAGACAGACACAAGTGATCACAGTTCAAGGGTGTTTATTGAACTGTATAGGTAGGTTGTAAAAACGCCTAATCTAAACCAAAAACTAAGATTGGAGCAAGCTACGACCATCAAACAATAATAAGGCAGTCCTAGTGGCGTCTTGTCAAATAAAAGGGCCTATACTAAAAAAGCCTATTGCCAATCCTTAACGCTAAATACAAAAAGAAATGTGGGATAATGTTCTTAAGAACAAAGGAAGTGTTCATAAATGATAAGTCAGGATGCAATACTTGGGGCCTCCCTTCCCCACGTTTTTAGCACAGGATAAGGTAGGCCTTTGGAGCACAGCACACGTTCGAGCATTCCCAGCACTTGCTAACAGTTCCGATCTAAGAAATCACGGCCTTTGGTGGTTAAGTCTCTTTTCTACAAAAGGTCTCCTTCCGCCGTGGGCCTGATGTATTCGAAATTATAAACAGAAAGTATTTCTTTGCTTGCTCGTTGGGTGATGCAATTAGTGTCTGGCGCGACACCCATTTCACTTCAATATTTTGGCATACTACTGCATTTTGTGCTACTACGCTTCTCACTCTGCCATTATTTCATTGTACCCCATCGATATATTTACCTCTTCACACTATATAACAAAAACCTGTACTGAATGGAGAATTTGCTGATAACCTGCTGTATCTTAACTAGTAATCTGCTCCGCAGACTTGCTTACCATGTATGCTGTTTCCCACTAAATAACCATCTTTCATCACTCAATAGCACCCCACTCTGTGACAAAAAAAACAAAAAACGTTTGTGTTAAGTAAAGCAGTAATTGTCATTAACTTACCGCTTATGTATGGCAACATGCGCAGCATTTGCACACTGTCGCATTATCAATATATCTAGCTAACGGACTCCTCACTAAGGGAATCCATTTGATTTGTAACGCTCCTACAATTTGATCACTTGTTTGCCTACTGCCTGTATATGTGTATTTACATCACTATACCAACTTGATTGTTTGCTTGCATACAAGTTCTCTATCTCAAAATTATTACATGGCTGCACAGTTGTATCCTATTCCAATCGAGCATTTGTTGTATAAGGTACATCTAGCCCATTCATTGTACTGCATATCTTGATGCACTGCTTGTGCCGTTTACCCAATTGAGCAATCTGTTTGCATATGGTGCATTTTACCGAATTGCTTGCATAAACTGCATTTAGCCTAATAGCACCGCATATCGTTTCCTGCTTGCACACAACCTTTTTGAGTTGAATGAACCGATCATGCACTCTTCAACGATCCCCTATACCTCAGGCCTACCACCCTCAGTCTAGATGATCACTATCTACTCTGTACTAATCAGTTGAAGTCAGCCATGCCATCAAGCTACAACCTTCATTTTAATTTGCCTATTCAGCTTGATTTTGTCCACTTTGTCCACTTTGGTACTCTCCTTAGCCACTCATCCTTTGACACTTGTGATGGACCCCCACATCAACCCCAGAGTGTCCTACACTCGTCTGTCTATGGCATCTAGTCTCCCGCCATCAGCCCTTATGCTGCCATCTAGATTCATACTGAACCCAACCTCTCACAAAGGTTACTACCTATATGCATACATACCAATCCAAAAGCCCAATACATGACCAAAGCATCTCCCTACGACACTGCAGTACCACCTTACGCAACCACTCCCTTCTACAAATTCAACGACCAGCCACCTCCACTAACCATACCAACACCACTAACTTCTTCCCCGTGCACACTCCACTGCAGTTACATGCAAACCTTGCTACTACATCCCATGCATCCGAGCACAGCCCAAAGTCGCCTAAAGGGAAACAGGACAATATGTCGCCTATATTCAAAGCTAGTCTCATTAATGCCAGATCCCTACATGCACACACACTAGATATCACTGACTTTATAACATTTCATGACCTTGACTTTGTTGCTATCACTGAGATCTGGCTCCATAGAGCCTCAGGACCATCTCTCGCCCTAGCAATCCCAGACAGCTGTTCCATTATCCAAACTGACAGAGATGATAACCTATCTGAAGGAGGATGCATTTGCTTTCATTTATAAAACGGCACTAGGACTAAAAGTTAATAACCAACCCATGCCGTCAGCAGAACTATTAACTATCAGACTACCCACTTCACCTACATCCACTATCACACTCCACCCCATCTACCGTCCACCAGGACCGACCACCATCTTCAAAAATGATATCTCACACTTTTTGTCTTCTAACACCAAAACAACTCACAAGTCATCATTGTGGGAGACTTCAACTTAGGTTTCCAAGATACAAAAGACCCTAAAGCCTGTGCCTTTAAGGAGACTATAACTGAACTAGGCTTCACACATGCATAACAGAACCTACACATAATAAAGGGAGAACCTTAGATTGGTTAGCCGACTTAAATTCTAACATCGATATCTTATCCAACACCCCATGCGCTTGGACCGACCACCACTTAATCTCATTCACCATTAAAGAATCCTTGACACTCAATCTACAAAATCAAGCACCAGCCATGATGACTAGAAATAAAAGTAATCTGACCATTGAGAAACTTATTCGATTACTTCAACCGATCATCACGACCCCCTCAGATCCCATGGCTTTAGTCGACATGTACAATTACACTATCCTCAAGGCTATTAACACACTAGCGCCACTTAAACTACGCAAATCCAAACCCTGTGCACATCTCAATACTTGGTACCTTCGAGACATTATGGAAGTGCACCCCATCCCAAGCAAACAAGATCAATTTCACTGCAGCTTCCTTCAACTACAAGGTTGCCATAGTCCAAGCTAAAAAAGATAATGACCGCATAACTAAAGTCTACCACTAAGGAACTCGTCAACATTTTGAAAGAGTTAGAATAACCCGCCCCACCGCCTGATACCTGCATCAAAGATACTCAGTGGTGCACTAATATCCACAATGCACTCCAAGACAAAGGCGGTCATTACCAGTTTGGATGCAGCCATGGCGCTATTAGCGCCATGGCTGCCTCCAAACCTGGGTCCGGTCTGGCAGAATGGGGACTTACCTGGTCATTCCGACCTTGGAGGACCCGGTAAATCCCCATTCTGTAGACCATTCCCCATTCCCATTTGAGCCCCCATAGGGCTCAATGGGAATGGGGAAGGTGCTAATAACGGGCCCACAAATAGCGGGCCCGTTATTAGCGCCCTGGTCCCTTAGCGGGACCCGCAAAGGACGTGTGGTGAGACCACACGTCCTTTGCGGGTCCCGCTAAGGGACCTCGGAATTGGGCGCTACGGGTTTACCGGCACCGGCATCATTACCAGTGACCGTTAACCCTTACCGCCCAACGCGGAATGAGGCCCAAAATCACCATGCTCCAAAACAAAATAGAAACTAAAAAAACTCTTATTACTAATGCTAAGCCCACTCAGCACCTACCATCCTCTAGCAGGGATGTGCAGCCCCAATTTAACTTCATACCCCTCTCCATTACAGTACAGAAGTGGAGAATATCATTATAAAACTTAAACCGTATAACTGTCAAGGAGACACATATCCAGCTCCGCTTATCAAGGAGGCAGTGAAGGAACTAGCCCCCTTCATTACATCTGTCATTAACATCTCATTCAAAGCAAGCATAGTACCTAACAATCTGAAAGACGCCTGGGTCCTCCCGCTTCTAAAAAAAAACATCCTTAGACCCTAACAATCCATAAAACTATAGACCCATTACGACGGTACCTTTTCTGTTAAAAATATTGGACCGAGCAGCCTACTTGCAGATACTGCAATATAGGTCTGAGACAATCAGGATTTAGACCCAGACATGTGACTGAAACAGCGCTGATCGACCTAAAGACTCAAATTCAGACTCTGAAAGATAAGGGAAAACTGCCCTTGCTTCTTCTACTCAACTTATCAACGGCATTTGACCTGGTGAACCATACCATTTTGTGTAAACACCTCTCATCTGCTGCACACTTCTCTAACCAAGCTAACGCATGGATTGAGTCCTTCCTCAATAACAGATCCATAAGGGTCTTTGCGCCCTCAGCCTCTGCTACACCTATGCTAGTTACCTGTGGGGACCCTCAGGGATCCTGTGTGTCTCCTACTCTCTATAATGTGTTCACCAAGCCACTTTTTGATGATCCTGACTATTTGGATGTCACTTACACTAACTATGCGGATGACACCCAGATACTCATTCCCATCACTGGTGATTACACTGTAGACAGTAGGACTCTCAATGACGTTTACCTCATTATACAAGCCTGGATGGCGAAGCATGAGCTCTGTCTTAACGATTATAAGACAGATCTGCTCCTCCTGGGTTCACCTGCCAATCTAAACAAACTAGACACGTCATTCACGTCCTTTAATATGACAGCAATATAATTAAAGTCTCCAAAGTTGTGCAAACACTGGGAATTTATATTGACTCTGCACTACCCTTAACAAGACAAACCAATGCTATGGCCTCCTCTTCTGCCTAGACATGCAAGCTCATAACTGTCTGCTGTCCTTACCTGACTACAGTTAAGTGCATCACTATAGCAAGAGCCTTAGTCCTCTCTAAGCGCTCTGAACATTTCAAAGAAACATCACATCTCGGAAACCAGACACTCAATAAACTAGCTTAACATTAAGCAAAGGATATCCCTCAAAACATTGTCCCTCACACATAAGTGCTTATCTAACCAGGCACCCATCTACGTATCCAATACTATCACCCGCCACACCTCAACACGGCCTACTAGAACAGCCCAGACGCACTGCGTCAACATCCCACACTTCAAGCAACAAAGAGCAGGCTGCAAAGAAATGGAATGCCCTCTCGCTATCACTAAGAGAGGAACCTTCTTACCACTTATTCCGGAAAAAGGTCAAAGTGTGGCTCCATGAGCAAGACCTTATCTCGTCTGCATAACTATGTAAAGACGTATGTAAATTCCTGCAAAGTATATATGTAACTTTTATTGTTTATAACTCCTATGTATTATTCTGCTGCATTCCATGCTCTGTATATGTTGTAACATGTAAGCATAGCGTCCAGATGCACCTGGGTGTGGCGCGCTCTACAAATAAATAAACTAAACTAAACTAAACCCCTGGGTCGCCCTCTTCCGGGCTCTGACCCTTCTCGATTGTTAGCCTCCCTCCGGCAGGTTCACTATGGCTTTTAACTGTCTTCTTTATATCATTCACAAACATTAACGTCTTTTTAAAGAGTTCATTGTGGACATTGCTCGACCGGGTTCACTCTTGTCAACACACTGTATTTCGGGACTTTAGACCTTGCCCCCTTTTATCGGCATCCCTCTTTCGGGTTTACTCTTGCCAATCTTGTCGACTGTGTCTTTCTCATTCAACTTTCACAATGCAGAATTCACTTCCCTTAGCTTCACAATCATCTGTCGGTCAAAGACTTTCGACTGTACAGAGGATTTTACAAGACCCTTGTATGACCACTTTGACCCCTTTCTAGCCTTTCCCAAGGCCTTCTGGTTATAGTAGTTTCAACAATCGGGTAATTTCCCAGAGTTTCCTGAGTGAGAACCCACGTGGTACCGGACTCCTCTGTTGCTGGTTTCCCCCCTTTTCTACTTAATAGCTCTTCTACTGGTTCACAGTTCAATTAGCCGTTTTTCTACTTTTCGTTCGACACAGTTTGGTTTCTTATCGACTCTCCCCTCCACTCACCGGCTTTCTTTCTCCTCTGAGTCAAGGTTTGTTCCATGGAGACAAGCGTCTCTCCTCGGCTTGGTTATCAGCAGAGGCTCTCGTGTACTGTTGACATTTACTGCAACACACGCTGGCTATTGTTTGCGGTCTTACGATTCCTTCCGCTAAGGATTCACAGGCCTTGTTCGGAATGGGCTTGGTTGCTTCTCTTCTTGTCACCCTCTCGGTATGCGCCGTCTTTCTCCTCCTCTTTAACTGCCTTGCTGCGTTAGCTCTCACATTGTGTGGTCTGCCTTGCTCGTATTGCGTTCTTGTGCTCCACCTTTTATCCGTATGGGGAAGGGAAAAGGCAGTCAGGTCTTTGTGGTTTTCGTCAAGTGCCTGACTTTGCCTGACCCTGGTGTTGGTACATGTCAGGTAAATGGCTCGAGTGTTATTCCATTGTCTTTCATAATGTGTCAAGTGTTCACGTCGGAAAAGGGGGGTAAAGTGTTTGTGTATCATACGTGGAAGGTTGGGGAAAAGTGGTCATGAGAAGGGGGACACTGCATCTCACCTGTCGGTGTCCCACTGCCACTCCCCAAGAACTCCCTATCCAGGTGATCCTCCCTCACCTGTCCACCCCCAGGAACTGGACCCAATAGCGATGGCCACATCCTGGCCACCTGGATGACAGAACCCTGGGGACTAGTCAGGGAGACACCTTCAGGTTTCTCACAGATCTGACAGGTGGAGTATCTGATGCATCTCCAGAAGGGGGAGGGCCAAACCTTACCCCTGGCATGGCCAGCCTAATTAGCTAACAAAGTCTCCATGGATCCACCCTGTCCTTGTGTTGAGCCCTGTAGATGGTGGCAGCATTAACATACTAATCAGAGATTAATTTAAACAGGCCCACATGGGTCTGGCTGCCGAGGCTAACAAAGGAGACAGGAAACCCCAACAACCTTTCATATGCAACTGTGTCAACCTGATGACAGCTCTCGCCCTCAGTATCGTTTGACAGTGAAATGGCATGTCTAGGACTGCATGTTTACAGTAGTCATCCCCACAGGTCACCCCATTCAGAATGTATGAGTATGTGCTTTGACAGAGCCAGAACGTCTGGTCTCGCTGCAGCTTCAAGGGAGACCTGCTGCTCTAATCAAGAACCATAGAGAGATCCATTGACCAGAGGGACCCTTTGATCCACAACATACAGGAATATGGGTGGGATTTAGTATTACATGCTTTCAATCCATTACCGTTTCTGTTGAATAGCACTCTTGTTATGACCTCATGCATACATGAGATTGTTGGTGGGACCCACGAATGGTTCTCTAAGGTAGGCTTAACCTACACCAATCCCAGCGGTCCATTTGGCTTTAAAAGAGGACCTAGACCCTCTTTTGGCAGATCATCTGAAGGCTTCACCAGAAGCAGATGAAATTACTCATCATTGGGCCCTGGCTGTAGGTACAGTCTGCCTTACATTTTCTGCCAGTGAAGTAAGGCCAGGACCTCCAAGAGGGAAGCAAGATCCCTCCCCTAAAAATCTCCAGGGAACAGAGGGAGATACTGAATCCAGAGGACCCTCCACCAGCTCCAGACCCAGCACCCAGCCAGCACACAGCAGCTATGTTAAACTCTGCAGCAGGATTTCTGGGTGGTGTGAAAAACCTAATGGCTTGTCCCAATTTATAGAGGATCACATGGGTGGATAGTCATTGGGGATTGGAAAGGAGGAGCCTGAAGGCAAGACATTGTATCCCCCCTTTTCCAAAACCCCCTTACCCAACATTTCCTCCTCCTTCATAGGCTGTTGTGAATCCTGCACCGTTACCCCTTCCCCAGTTCCAACAGGTACCACGAGAAAAGCGAGGCGTAGGAGTACTAGGAAAAGGGAATTCAACAAATCACCCCATGTTTTAAAGCAACACAATTATTCCCCTTTTTCTGACAGTAGTTTGCCCAAGGTACCCTCAATCACTAGGGAACACTACAACTCCCATAATTGCATTTCCCCATTTAGCTGCCAAAGGACTGAGACGAAGAGGCGCTTGAGAGCTTTAAAGATTACCTCTAGAGAACACCATGAGAAACAAAGGACAGGCTATTACACACTGATAGCAGGCTGTCTTACTAATAGAGTCAGGCAAGGTCAGGTAGACCCAACCTTGACCAAACACCTACAGTCTATTAACATCTCACAGGCGTATAAAAGAAGGCTACTGAGGGAGAGAAGGGAGTTGCTCTTGGGAAGCCAGAAGGGAGGCTGCAATGCTGAGTCCTGTAGAGGATCCCTACCTAAATCCCAAGCACTCAGAGAGCGAGCTGGGGATGCTGTCCAGACCTTAGGAGCCCGGAAGGAATCAGGAGCTGTAGGCAAGAGGAGAGTGGAGCACATATGTGCTGACCCAGTGCTTGTTAAGGGCTGCAGCATGGTGAGGGAGCCGTGTCTCCAGGGAGCTGGAATTGCACAGCCTGCCTTCTGTTGGCCAGGTTCAGGACTTTGATCATTGTCTTGGGGCCAGTGACGACCCCAAGGGTATCTGAGGGGCAGGTGATGAGTCCCTGACCTCAGGAAACATCCCATTTAAAACCGCCAGAATGCTGTTTTAGGGGAGCTGTCAATGTGGGAATGAAATAAGAACGCTGTATTGTGGGACTTGAAGTCCAGAGACATCTTTTTTGGGGTAACAGTTAAACGAGGCTGGACGTAACAAGAGGTTGCCCGTTCCCTTCCCAGTGAACAACAGCGTTGGGGAGGGACAGACGAGTCGTTGAAGAAGGCCTTAACATCAGAGTGCAAAGCAAATGAACTATGAGGGAGAGATTAACACAACCGGTGAGTGGAAGATGAAAGCAAAAGTCTGGTTTGTGTTAAATGATAAAGTTTAAAGTCAGACTGTATCAAAGTAAAAGAGTGGTCCTGCATGGATTCATCACACAATCGAATGTCTCTGTGAACTGTCTTTTTGGAAAGCCATGAAAGTGAGAAGCAAAGGCAAGAAAGTAAAAGCTCACAAATGGTTGAACTTTGTTTTGTTGAATCTGCCAAGAGAGAAAAATGAGGGGTCCGAGGACGACTGAGTGAGACCCATGTGAAAAGCAAGAGAAGGGTCTGAGCCCGACCGAGGGAGACATGCATGTTAAATTAAAGAGAGGGTCCAAGCCCAGCTGATGGAGACCGCGTGTGAAAGCGAAAGAAAGTGGTCTGAGCCTGACCGAGGCAGACCTGCATGTGAAAGTAAAGGAGGGGTCCAAGCCTGACCAAGGGAGACCAATGAGAAACTAAAGGAATTAACTGGGATATAAGAGGAAGAAAGTTGAACTGTGAGAAATGCAAAGCCTAGATGAACTTTGTTGAATTGTACCAGCAAGCCAGAGTCAACCACAGTGTGAAACAGTGCCGGCCACCTATCAATTTCTTTTGAAAGACTCTTGAGACGCCATGCTTTGAAATGTGGGGAAGGGAGTTGCCACACCAGCTATCCTGACATTAGTTTTGAGACACTGATTTGTGTTAAAATTTCCCACAACACATTTGTATTCTAAGTTGGAGGGTAAACTTAGGTTTATTTAGTATAGGCCTTTTTTTTTTACTAAGACTGACTAGGACTCCCATTTTAGTATTAGGGCCAGTTAGGAATTCTCCCAACCCTAACAAACCAATTAATAAAGGTTTTAAAACTTGTACATCACTTGAGTCTGTCTAACTGCTGATACCATGCCTTCCTCACTTCCTCGGCTTTGTGCCGTCCACCTTAAAGGACGACACAAGCATATTTCCTTGTGTTTCCAATCTGTTTGGATCCCTTCTGGTGTACTAGAAGTGTGGGGCTTATTGAAGGTTTAGAAACCCATATTCATCCCTGGACCACTGGTGCCCCATAAATTTATTTGTCACACTTATACAAACCCACCAGTGACAGTAGGGGAAGAGAAATAATAATCTGCCACCATAGTCATGCAGGGCACCTGTATCCCCTTTAGAGCTCTATGCACAAGGCTGCAATTGCCCTTGGCCCTACATGATATGTGCCACTCCAGTGCAAGAGAAATAAAAAATATTGGGTGCCGTTGGGTTTCCTGCCAGATATGGGATTCAATTAAAAGTAAAAGAACATTCGCTTCCATGTTGTGGTGCTCTCTGTGTCCCTCAGTACAGTGCCCACATGCAAAGTGCCTTGAGTCGCCGTGCCTTACACATCCTGGGGAGAGTCCCACCATGCACTTTGTGTGCGTATATGAAACTAAATAGCACCTTTGTGCTGCACCACTCCCTGTAGTTGTTTGAGTGCGATACATATTTTATATTTATATAAGAATGCGGCAGGCCCCCCTGAAATGCTCAGTGGTAGTCCCCTCAAGGTGAACCAAGTATTGGCTGCTGAACTCAAGAGGAATCTACCAGAAAGACTTTTCATAGTCCCTCTGACCTCTGAGTTCTCACGCCACACACAATCTGTAGGAGAGCTTGGAAAAGAAGTAAAGGAAAGGCAGAGGAGTGATTTTGTAGGGGCGCAATGGCTGAAGGAAGGTTGCTAGGCAGATGAAAAAAAGGGGAGTAAATGGGCGGGGTGAAAGAATGGGCTAGGGCAGAATAAGGGGCATTTTCTGCAGGAAATATAGGAATAAAGAGTTTAAAGTAGTGTGTTTTCAGGTCAAGGTCTCTCTGGTGCTATGGTTGTATTAGAACTCCAATAATATGTAGCATAGGGTAGCACTGGTGCACTGATAGAATGTGTAAGGGGCTGTTGTGGGGGAATCCCTGAACCCCCAGCGATATTCCATGAGCCCCCGGCCCCCCCAGCATCAGAGACTCACAGCAGAGACGTGCTTCAGGCTCAGGCTCCCCGGTCGCACTGATGCAGCCGGGAACGCCCCTTTTATTTATAGGGCACGCGGCGGAGTACAACGTCACTCCGCCGCGTGCTGATCCCTTAAAGGGGTAGCACCACACTCCTCCTTTTTCATGAGGACAAGAAATAACAGATTCAACTTGGCATAACTACGGTTAACTCCCAAAACACACTAACACCCTTAAACCAAACACACAAGTCCCCAATGAGCCCCTTTATTCACAGCCACCCCCTGGCCCTCCCACCCCACGCTGGGCAGACCCGTCCGGGGTCGGACACCATCATGGCTCAAGACATAAATAGTCACTGAAACTAACAGGTTTCCCTCGCCCTGTCCTCAGGTGGTACCTCCTGCTCGCTTCGGCGTTGGGAGTCCTACTGTCGGCCTGTGTGCTCACAGGAGACCGAGGGAGGGGTTCCGAACCCCCACCCTCATCGGATATGTCCACAACGTCCTTATCCAGGGGTGCCTCGGTTCTGGGCTCCCCCAGTTTCTTGAAGAAACTGACGTTCCTTGTGACCGAAGCCATGTTGTCCGAGGCAGTCACCATTGACCCCTTGACTGCTATCACGTCCAGCGGCTCCGGTTCATATGTTAACGAAAGCTTCCCACTATGGTGCCTGTTTCTTATTAGCACCTCGTCCCCGGGCACAAGTTGTTGAGGTCGGAGACCTCTCCTTACATTCTCCTGCTCAATCCGTAGCCTCCGCTCCTGCTCCACCCATTGGATATCGATGACTCCTGGCTCCTTTTTACCAACTTCCGGCAGCAGCCCTCTCGGACACCGCTTGAACAGGGCTTCCGCCAGGGCCACCTCCATTGAGGTGTGCAGGGTTGTCCGGTAGACCCGCAAGAACTGATAGAGGGCCCTCTCCAAGCAGTGTCCTTGACCTTGCGCAATACGGAAGACTTTGTTCAACGTGCGCATCAACCTTTCGGCTCTCTATTGGCCCTCGGCCACAGCGGGGGGACCCTCCTATGTTGCACCCCATAGTTTTCCATCAGGGCTGCGAACCGCTCACCTTGGAAGGGAGCCCCATTGTCAGAGCAGAGTATTGTGGGAGGCCATGAGCAGCAAACACCTTCTCCATCGCCACCACCATGTGTTCAAAGGCCACCGACTGGATGAACTCCACCTCCGGGTATCTGGAGTACTCATCCACCACCACCAGGAAGCGTGTTCCTTGCGACGTGGACCCAGAGTCAGCATGGACAACCTCCCAGGGACGCTTGCCGCGGGGCATGGCTTCGATGGCAGGTTCCCTCTGGGTGGGCAAGGCTGCCTGGCACCACACGCATGAGGCTACATATTTGTCCACCCGTCGCTCAAGTTTGGGGAACCACACCGTAAGGCGTAGCCGGGCTTTGGTCTTTGCGGTGCCCTGATGGCCTTGATGGGCTAGGCCAATTACCTCTTGGACTTTGGCCTGCGGGACCACAATCCGATCTCCTCTCAACAACAGTCCTTTCTCTGAGAACGACAGTTCTTTCTGCACCCTCCACAGCGCAGGCATCAGCCTCGCCGTCATGTCGACCCCCCAGATGGCGAGAGAGGTAGTCAGTGGCATTCTTGGCGCCAGGCAGACAAACTAGCGAGACCCCATATTTGAGAAGAGCCAGCATCCACCTCTCAATCCTTGCTGGTGGTTTTGAGGAGGAGCCGGCCAGGATCAGCAGCAGGGGCTTGTGGTCTGTCACAATGGTCACCGGCCTCACCAGGATGTACAGCTGGAAATGCCTGCACCCCCAGAGAACAGTCAGTGCCACTCACTCTATCTGAGAGTACCGCTGCTCCGTCTCGGACAGAGCCTTGCTGGCATAGGCCACTGGGCGAACGCTGGATTCTGGCCCCACCTTTATTAATACTGCTCCCAGGCCAAACGGCTGGCGTCCATAATAATCTCAGACTGGAGAGCAGGGTAGAAGAAGGCCATCGTGTCTTCCCCTGTGAGGGCACTTTTAATGTCCTCGAATGCAGCTTGCTCCAATGGTCCCCACTGCCACACTGTCTCTTTCTTCGTGAGGGCCCATAAAGGCTCAGACCTGGATGCCAGATTTTTGATAAAGCGGCCACAATAAGTGACCATACCCACGAAGCTTCAAACTTCTGACACATTCTCGGGAGGTCTCGCGTCCCTGATGTCGTTTACTTTCCTGCGGTCCGGAGACACCCCTCCCTCTTTGAACATGAATCCGAAGAACTCGATGTTCGTCCTCTGGAACTCACATTTTTCACGGTGGAGTGTCAGGCCCAAGGATTGAAGTCTCTCAAATGTCTTGGCAAGTCTCTGCAGGTGGTCAACCTCCGACCTGACGAACACCAGGATGTCGTTGCTGAGGTTCAGCACGCTCTCTAGGTCCACCAGTGCACCTCTGATAATGTTTTGAAAGACCTCAGCTGCGGAGGATATTCCAAAGCTGAGTCGCTATAGACCCTGTTGAGTCGTGAATGTTGGAATGTATCTCGACTCTAGATGCAAGAGGACTTGGTGATATCCAGCCCTGAGATCAAGCTTTGAAAAGAAGCAAGCCCCTTGCTGCTTAGCAATAATATCATCAATCGTTGGTGTGAGATGGCGCTCCCTCCTGATCGCCTTATTGGGGAGCCTCATGTCCACACAGATTCCTACCGAATCGGGTTGCTTGGGTTTCTTGGGTTTCTTGGCAACCACAATTGGGGACACGCAGGGTGTCGGACCATCCACCTTCTCGATGATGTTGAGGCTTACCAAGTTGTCCAACTCCTTGTCCACCAACTCCCTCAAGTGGAAGGGCACCCTGCGGTGCTTGAGGGCAATGGGCTGCACAGCCATGCGTCCAATCCCTTGGAACAGTCCTGCATATTTCTCCAGCAGAGTTTGTATGTCCTCCACAAATACGGAGTACGGAGTACGCAAAGCTCACCAGTCCGAGGGCTTCAGCCGCCATGCAGCTTAGTAAAGTGTTGGTGCTGACGGGCGTCACATAGAATCGTGCTTTGATCTTCGAGCTTCCATCCCCCACTTGAGCCACAAATGCACTGTCCATGGGAATGGGATGTGAGCCCCCAAACGTGAAAATGCGAGCCTTCGGGGTTGATAGATTGGGGGGGCAGGGCATGTCATCATAGTGTTCACAGGCCATGACATTGACCGATGCCCCCGTTTCCACCAGCACTGATGCAGGAGAGTCATTGCCACGATGCACCTCGGCTGTCTTCGGCCCTTGGACTGGAGGCCGTCAATACTTGACACAAAGAAGAGGTTTTCCTCTTCCTCCTCCTCGTCTGGTTGGGTGCCTTCCTCCCCCTGGTCAACCTGGGCGACATTGGGAGGGCAAGACTGTCTGAAGAACCCATACCGAACTGGGCCCCTGGGCACCATCACCGGCAGGGAAGCTCTGCACATCTCTGCGAAGTGGTCTGTCATGCCGCACCGCCCGCATGGTTTCCCTGCTGCTGGGCATTCACCAGGGTGGGGCAGGTCGTACCCACACTTCTGACATGCCTCTCCAGCTTTCCGCCCCTGTCTTGGAAGTTTCCAGCCGGTCTTCGGGCAACCCTGCTGCCACGCCCTCCAGCGCAGACCTCTCATTTGGCCGTGCAAAGCCTGCTTCCATCCTTGATGCACGTACCTCGGATATCTCCTTGCAGCGGCCCAGCTCCAAGATGCGAGGAAGGGTGATCCCTGGTTCTCTCAGCACCTGGCTCCTGAGTTTTCCTGAGGAACACCCTTGGATGAGCTGGTTTCTGACCATGTCGTCGGTGTTATCCCATGCGCATGCCACTGACAGCCTCCTGAGTTGGCCATTGAAGGTGTCCAGAGTTTCATCTTCTTTCTGTCGAGTGAATAGCATGACAAACCGCTGGGAGTCTGCATTGGCCAGGGGAAGGAAATAATTGTGCAGAGCGGTCTTTGCTGCGCCATAGGTACCATTTGCAGGCTGTAGGAAGTCACAAATCTCATGTACAGCCGGTCCAGTGTGGCCAGCATGCTGTCATCACTGGTTTCCATCGTTGCCCGAAAGTACACGTCAAGGCGATCAACCCATCGCCTCCACCTAGGCCCCAGGCTGTATGGGGGGGGCCAGACACATCAAACGGGTATGGGTGGAAGGGCCGCCAGGGCCCTCATCTGGGCCATTGCTAGAGGTGGAGGTGGGAGCACTCCTTGCTCTTGTGCTGCTGCCTGCCCTCCTTCCTGGTTCGCTGGTTCACTCATGGGTCAAGCGCACAAGCACCCCTCCTAGATTGCATAGGGGCCGCAACTCAGTAAGGGTAGTTGTCCAGTGGCAAGTCACCAAGCCTACAAGTCCACTGAGGAGTGTCCAAAAATTGAGCCAGGGAGGCCTACGGTAGATGTCTCAGAATAGCCAGTCTCCCCCCAGTGCCTCACCTTCACTCTGTGATTTGCACCTCGAAAATTGCATAAATATGGAACTTCCAGGTATGTCCATGTAGGAATAGCAGCTACTCATGTGTCCAAAAATTGTGCCTGGATGGCATTCCGGGCCCCTCCGGAGTGCTGTGAAACATCTGCGAAATGAGGGAAAAAATGGCTCCCATTGCATGGGCCGCACCCTCCCCCAAGCATGGAAAGAGAGGATTCCTTCCCTCGTTTGTGTGAAAAATTATATATTTAAATCACTGCCGGGTCGGGGCTCATCCTTGGCCTTGCTGCCACTGTTGTGGGGGATTCCCTGACCCCCCAGCAATATTCTGTGAGCCCCCGGCCCCCCCCAGCATCAGAGACTCACAGCGGAGATGGGCTTCTGGCTCCCCGGTCGCACTGATGCGGCCGGGAGTGCCCTTTTTATTTATAGGGCACGCGTCACTCCGCCACGTTCTGATCCCTTAAAGGGGAAGCACCACAGGGGCTGTCACTGGTGGACTGCATCCAGTGCCTGCAATGGTGGGTACTATTAAGGATCTGGTGGATGGTCACTGTGAGGGACTGTAATGCACCATTAAGAGCTACCATATCATGCAGTAACACAGGCAACTGTGAGTGACTGTGAATCAAGCCCTTCTGCATTATCCAATTCAAGTTTTGCGCGGATGCCTGATGCCTTGTGTGACATCTGATCAAAGCTGATCAAAGCTCTGCAAATAAAGCAAAGCATGTTGTTTGAAGCAGTGCTTGGTATGCTTGGGGACCCATCTGCGCTACATGATTGTGGTTTACCAGAGGCGACCCAGTCTGCCGTTACAGTTACGTGGTCAGTGCTCTGTCACTAGTCAACTTGCCATGGCGAGGTGAACCTTCTCCACCTCTAACCCTTGCAGTGCCTTGTGCAGTTTCCACCACCTTTTTTTTACAGAGCTGGAGCAGCAAGTCTGGAGAAATAATGAAGACTTGGGTAGCTTTCAACTTGGTACGGCAGATGAACATCTGGTTCTCTACAAAGGAGAAGGGCGGCATATCAACAGCAAGCATCTTTGATGTGTGAGCCTCGAGTTGCTGTGCAATCGAATGTTTGCGGTCGTGAGGCATTTGTTTCTCCAAAGACTCTCTAATTGTCGGCTGGCACATGTTGCCTGCAGTGTATGCGTTTTTGTCATGGTACCACATGGCAGTTGGTCCTCTGGTTGGGACACATCGCTGGTACTGCTCCTCTTGGGGCCTGGTTGGCTGAATACTGTGATTATTCCTGCAGAGTCATCACAGAATCCTAGACTAAATTCTTCTTCCATGTGGCCATGGAACGGCACACTCTACCTAATCCTAACCATGGGGGTAGTATCAGGGGGGAGGGGGATCACATGGGAGGAGCAGGATGTCAAGGGAATGTGGTTACTCCATCAGGAGAAATGCAGTATTCATTCTTTTCTGAGGATGAGGGTTTTCTAATGCCTGAGTATTTTATGACATTTTACCAAAGTAGGGCCTTCCCCTCGAGGCTTACCCAAGGTGGCAAGTATAAGATCCCTTTTTGTAATCATGAAAATGACTACAAAGGACAGGGTGTTAATACAACTACTTTTGGTAGTTATTATTCTACATTTTGCTTGGATTACCATAATGCTCTTACTACTGAGACGAAGAAGAGAGGTCCAGAGTTACAAAACTGTAATGAGTGGTCTAGTGGTTATAATGGCTCAAACCTGAGTGGGACCTTTAAACTTTTAAACGCCCTTCAGTTGCGAGCCATTCAGGGGGAGAAGAAGCAGCAGTAGGAAGCAGAGGTTGGCGCCGCCACTTTGCTGGTAGCGGGATGGTGTGCCGAGAACGTGGTGGAGGTCGTGGTGCCTGTGAGATACAGAGAACGCGCAGTGGGAAGCGGTATTGAGGCCAGCTGTCCTGAAGGAGAGAGACGCTCTCTCTGTCCTGCATCTCGCCACGGTGTGAGGTTCTCTCCGGAGCACCTGGGAAGCAGCATGTGCTCCTTTGACAGACAGCATGAGCAGCAGAAGGCTGACAAGAGCTGTCAAACACCGGGAAATACCCGACGAGTGAAGAAACAGAAGCAGCGAGCTGAAAGGAGACGCCAGGACAGACCAGTGAGTTGGGCTGACCTAGGTAACCCTGGTGCGCTCTGAAGTAGACTGCTGCGCAAGAAAGCAATTTT
The DNA here is from genome assembly GCF_040938575.1 of Ambystoma mexicanum. Lineage (NCBI taxonomy): Eukaryota > Metazoa > Chordata > Amphibia > Caudata > Ambystomatidae > Ambystoma > Ambystoma mexicanum. Next base: position 1,140,774,685 of record NC_090921.1, on the reverse strand, counting down.
TTAACACCAAACTTTTAATTTAAAGCAGACTGAATGTAATTTCCCTAAAGGGAGAGAGTGAACAGAAGAACATTGTAACCCGCATTACCCAAGCCAAAAGGCGCAATAATCAAACAAAGGGGATACAATTTTCCCCGAAGAGGGGTATCCAAACAGGGACATTATCTCCGGCATTGCCAAAGAACATGAAGACAATTTGAATGTAGCAGTCTGAGAACCAGACACCCCGTGAAGAAAGCTGTAAAACACAATGTCTCATTGTCCTCTTCTACCGCATGTTTATGAAAGAAGTTGTAAGCCAATTGTGTTATCAGTCAATAGACTTATCCCAGAAGCTGCTGTTAGTTCATCTTTCCCCATTGAGGAGTTAAGTGTGGAATGTTGAGAACAAACCTCATCACAGAGTACGAGTTGTAGTAGTAGGGGTTTCCTGTCAGGAAAGGGACAAATAGTCATTATTCCTGGCCGACGGGTGGACCAGGAAGAAGAGGATTTGAAGTACTGTGACTGTGGTAGAAAGTTGCGAAGATTGTGGTGGAAAAGAAGTGGCGATTCCACTACTGTGTTGTGATTAACTGTTGTATAACCATCCTGACTAAAGTAGAAATTCTGAATGAACCATCCTTATTAAGGTGTTGCTTATGAAGAAGAAATGCAATGTGATAAAAAAGTTATTGGTCTTCTGAGAAAATAACCTTTTTACATTGACTTTTCAACTTGCCAAGCAGAAGGTTGTGAAATCTTTAACAATTGTCCTAAGAGTGAGAAACCTTTTTGAAACTAAGAAAATCACTTTGCCACGTAAAGGACATATTGGTTGCAAAGAGCTGTGTATTCTACTTGGGGTAGAACTTGGCTAGTGAAAATAACTTTCCAACAAATGAACTTTGGTTTGAAACATCTGGAATTGATCCAGGGTAAGGGGATCCAACTCTGGGGCATGTGGGAGCATGATGAGACTCATCAGCAGCCAGGTATAAGCCCCCACAATGCATGAGCAATCCACAATTTGACCTCACCCTGCCATCCAGCACAAATCTTGGCAGTAGGATGAGGCACAGCACCAGCTAAGTACAAGCACCCTGCAATTCATGAGCAATACACTAGTTGACCTCACCCAGCATACGGTATGATATGATATGGCATTTATAACGCGCATATACACAAGTGTTTGAAGGCACGACGAGGCAAGGGAGGGGGATCAGAGGGAAGACAGCAACAATCCTACTAGGCCAGGTATCATTTAGTTCACGCAAGTGCATGGGAAGGGGGAAGTGGGAAAGTGCAGGGTGTTTCAGGTGAGGGGACAGTACAGTACATGGGATGATAGAATCATAAACAATTAGTAAATGTATGGGCAGCGGGTGGCAAGTGCAAGGGTAAGTGCAGACATCGGGTGTCAAGTGCTGGTAGTGGGACTGTAGGGATAAGAAACAGTCCCCAAGAGCGGGGGTTTCCAGGAAGACAGTGCAGGTGTGCGACTGGCGGGGGAGGGGACCTGGGCCCGAGATCAGAAGGTGGCCAGGTAACCAGTGCAGTTTCAGTTTCAGCCAGGAAGTCAGCAGGGGACAGGAGGATAAAAGGCAGAAGCAAAGAGAAAGGTTTTGAGGTGCTTCCGGAACTGGAGATGATTCTCCTCAAGTTTCAGGGAGGCTGTTCCAGAGGTAGGCACCAGCCGAAGAAAGAGATCTACCACCAATGTGTTGCTTGGAGAAGCGACTGACCCTGAGGGAGTTGGAGGCGGATGAGCAAAGAGCTTGAGAAGGAAGATATTTAGGAAGAGAGAGTTAAAGGTATTGAGGCCCCAGGCCCCAGAAGGCCTTGTGGACAATGCAGACGCTTTTGAACTTAATCCTTGCAGCCACTGGGAGCAATGGAGAGATTTCAGTCCTGGAGAGATACGATCCCTGGGCTTGAGGCCAAGGACAAGTTTTGCAGTCCTGTTATGGATGAGTTACAGAGGGCGGAGAGTAGAAGCAGGCAGATTTAGAAAGAGTCTCTTGCAGTAGTCCAGCCTAGAGAGAACCAGAGCTCTGGAGATGGTGAGGTTCTGGGGGAAGGAGAGGAAAGGAAGAATACCTCTGAGGATGTGCAGCTGCTGCTAGTGTGACTTCTTAGAGATGTCAGAGATGTGAGTAGAGAAGTTGGGGCAGAGCGCAGCAATGTGGTGAGCATGAAGTGCCAGGTATTAGTTGAACAGCCATGGAGAGAGGTTAGACCCCTGGAGAACCCCACAGATAGAAATAGAGATAGAGGAGAGAAAGGACTCAAGTTCAACCTGGGAGGGTCGATCAGAGAGGAAAGAAGTCAGCCACACCAGGTGATACATAGGTTATCACGGAGATGGTTGAGCAGGATGGCATAGTTGATCGTGTCAAGGGCAGAAGAGAGATCGAGTAAGATGAGGACAAGGGGTGTTGGAATCAAGGTTGAAGAGCAAGTCTTCACGGATGTTCAGGAGAGCAGTTTCCAGGCTTCTGGCAGTTCTGAAGCCAGATTGATGATCATGGAGCTAATCAACAGATTCAGTGTGAAGATTGAGTTGGGAGATGGCAAACTTTTCCAAGAGTTTGCCCTGGAAAGGAGTGTTGGAGATTGGGCGATAGTTAGCCGGGCAGGACAGGTCGGCCGAGGGTTTCTGAAGAAGAGGATGCGCAAGGGAGTGCTTCAGGGGGGAAGGGAAGACGCCAGTGGCGAAGTCGGCCATAGCAGGAGCCAGGGAGTCAATGTGGTCCTTGATGGTTTTGGAGGAACAAGGATGAACCTCTTTTGACGAGACTTTCATAGATCGGACTTGTCTAGAAACCTCTTATGGGGAGAACAGGGGAAAGGCAGAGAAGGAGGGAGGAGAGGTGGCCCAAGAAGGGCCAGAGGAGGAGCAGGGAGTAGAGAGAGGAAGGGGAGAGGAGGAGAGGACAGGATGTTCAGAGTTTTAGAGATGAAATGAGAAGCCAGTGCCGTGCAAATACCCCCACTTTCAAAACATTCTTGAAAGTGGGGGTATTTTGGGGCATGTCGAAGTACGATAAGATACAACACCAGCCAAGTACAAGCCCCCCACAATGCATGAGCGATACACAAGTTGACCCTGCCATGCCTACTTGTTGATAATGCGCAACAAGGGTGCCCAGCTGCACAAACATTGTGGCATCATAGGATGGTCAATAGTCACAGAGGAAGTCAACTGCTACTGACACACCAGGAAAACAGGCTCATACTTATACTGGCCTGGGTAAGGCTGTTACCTTTCGGCCTCAAATAATTGGCCCAAAGGTAACAGGTAAAATTAAAACACCCACTAATGGCCATTTCCTACTGGTTGCTATTAAGGACCAAAGGAGACCTGCAATGAAAAGACTTATGGAAAGTCTTGCATTCTGCCAGGATGGAAAATGCACACACAAAATGTTTTGCTGTCCCGCGGGTGCAAAACGTTCTTGTTTGGTTCACGTGGGCAAAATACGCAGAAGGCATACAAAAACGTACCAGTAGGCGAAATGGCCAATGGTGTGTGAAATCAGCGATAAAGCGTGCGAAACACCAGAAAAACTGCTCTGCGTTGCTAAATCTAGCTCGTATGCCGTGGAATGGGCAGAAAACCAGCCAGCTGCGAATTCTGCACATTTTGTTCGATTTGTGAACATTTCCCTCAGAACTACCTGCAACATTTACCTAGTACCCATATTAGATTCATAAAAGTGAAAAAAACATTTTCCTATTGGTTGCCTCGCTCTGGATAGTAATTTATATCAAATTCCAATGAATTAATGAAAGGTTTTATTAATCAAATCTTCTTCTGTCACATCATAAAGTGTCATATAATACACAAAATCTTCTTATGTCACAACATAAAGCGTCATGTCATACACCAACACACTTGCACGTGCCTAGTGATTCGCCATTCTGGCTCTAATTGAAGGCTGGTTATTATTTGTTTAGGCATTCAATTTAATTTTGGAACTTGCAGAAACATAATTGGTACATATATGCAATTATTGTTATAAGACACAATTATTGGCAATAGAAAAAGAGTAGAGATAAAAGGGAAAAGCAAGAAAGTTTAATTTCTTTTATTTATTTTAATTTCATTGTGATACTGTGAACCTTTAGAGTGTTGTCTTCTTACCTAATATCCTTATACAGGTGGATTAATGGCGGATCAACCTATTATTCTTCTATCTCATCTGTATGAGTGGAATTGTTCTATAAAGAGGCAATCAGCACATATAAGTAACACTTTTTTGCCCAATCATAAGAAAAACTTGTAGGGTTGTTTGAATAAAAGAGGTGCCTTAACTAATGAATTGGTTCTGCATTCTGATGCCGGGTTGCACTCTAATAGTGAAGAACTACTGTTTTGTTTATTGGCAATTTCTAATTTTCTTGAAAGGTGTCCCTTTGTAAAAATGTATGATAGCATAGTGAGATTTAACTAGTTTTTAAATTCATATTGTGGTTAATGTTAGATTTAAATGGTTAAGTGCTAAAGTGCAGCTCAGACCATACTGAACATTTTCCTTGGAGTAGTACAGTGCTATTATGCTTCAACAGCGGCGTTCCACATGTTGAGGGATAACAATGATGTCCTGTATGAACGTGTTGAAAAAGGCAGTAGTATTAGTTGTCAATGACTGAACAGGCAAAGTATTATTGATAGCGGTTTCTTGTCAGAAAACAGGCAGCATCCCATCCTAATCCCACAAACAAAACTAACCTGCTCTGCTCCGCCCCCAATTTTAATCCCCATTTACCCCATATCTTTGAAGAGTCCTACATAGTCCTTCCGGCATGATCCCCGCCTCCCGTGTAACAAAAGAATGCTTTGAATTGCTACAAGAGTCTATCCTCTATTTCCCTGGCTGCCAATTATTACATGGCAGTTGACTTCTGGGTCATGATAACGGATTTGACACTTTCCAGTTTCGTTCTCCTCAGGCGAGGGGAGTAGGTCCTTCAGGTCGTCCACCTTCCTTAGCCACATATGCTCCTCTATGAGGGGCTTATTGTCTCATCCAGCTAGAACCAGTACAATCCACTAAACGGTGGGCCGATGTCCTTCACCCACTAACCTGAAGCCTATTGAAAAGCCCAAAGCTCAGAATTTCCTAGGTCATGCGTGCCCAGTTTTAATGTCCCATACAAGCCTTGACTTCAGCCAGTAACATTGGGGAAGACACTTGACAGAGTCCACTGTGATTTAAATAAAAATAAAAATGCTAGTGCTGGTAGTGGAAAAGGCATTAGCAAGGGGAAGGAGAGCTCCATATATGGAAAACGTATGAATGATCCCCGTCAGCTTCACCACCGTCCCCACACCTAATCACCTCCCTGCAATGCCATAATTCTAATTCATTATAGCTTCTACGGGGGTAGGGGTGTCAACACATTCACACCTCTATGAGCGAGGCGATTTGGCAATTATTGATAAATAGTTATGACCATAAGCGGGCACCTTTTGTCACTGAATGGGGGAGCATTGATATTCAAGGAACAGTGGTAAATTAAGTAAGTGTGAATGGGTAATCAACAGAAACCCAGATAGTTTTCACCTAAGGAGAAATCCTTTGAGTGTCAATGCAGTGACTCTTGGGGAGCACAGACCTGATTTTTAATAGCCTTAGGTGACAAGGTATCCTCAAAACCGTGACGGGTCCTGGTGAATTCTTGTTAGGCCAAGTCCCCATTTCTGCTTGCTGAACCCGGTCTATCCTCCATTTGAATACTTACAATTTTGGTGTGCGTTGCTAATCAAGGATGATTGATACTGTTCAGATACTTTACAGCCTTGGGCTCTTTAAGCATAGTCAAAGCAATAGGTCTGCCAGAGGGCTTGATGGAGTCCAGTTATCAGTCTGCAGAATCCAGCACAGAAGTAAAAACAATGGTCACAGCTTTGTCACCCTGGGCTGGGGAGGTGAAACAATTGGAGTAATAATCAAGGTATCTGCATGTGCATTTGCTGTTCTTAATATTATATTTGTATTATTGTTTGCAATCATGGAGTTTTATAAAAACAGTGGAGTCTTAAAAAGCAAAATGTTGGATGATTGCCTAAAATAAAACTACACTTCACTGGCTAAAACGGAATACATCAGAGTTCCCTATGTATACTGTAAGGGTGCAGAAGTAAGATTCCGTCACAATGGTGGCATATTTTTGGGCATAGACTTCTATTAATCATGAACGGGTTAGAAAAATGCCGCTCTATCCCTAAAGTTAAGAGGGGTTTCGCTACCTCGAAGAAAACTAGTGTCATTTTCAGGAAGACCAAAATTAAAAAGTCTGTCACTGTCGGGTCTCAAAACCTACCTCTGTCCCTTACACTAATAACCTAAAGCAATTGTGCAAGTATGATCTCTTCTTAAAGTAAAAGTGTTCTTTGTGGTTTCAGCCAACAGAAAAGTCCCCTGTCTCTCTCTGGTAGTCAAAAGCAATAAACAACATTCAGAAATACAAGATTCCAATGGTAGGGTAATGCTCCTTTGCCTTAGACTTGTTTGTATCTTATTTTCATTCCTTTTGGGCTCCTGAGCCCCTTTCCACCCTTTTGGTAAAATGGCACTGGTCCATTCACAAGGATGTACTTCATGGACTCACAGTTCTTTATCCCATCAGCTTGGCACACTTCGCTAGCAAGCGTAGGATTCCTTTTATCTGTTGCAGGGTTCTTGACCCTCTTATTCTCAACCTCTGAAGTGGGTGTGGGTCCCAGACTTGTTATATTTTTCACGGCTTGGTTCACTCTCCTGGCAAGCAAGGGTCCTCTCATGGACTGTCTCTCTACCTCAGTGTCCCAGACCCTGTTAATCTTCTTCACTTTAAACTTTGGTTTCTCATATGGGTGCAGGCCTCCGGCTCGAAGTGTATTATAGTGTCTGCTTGGTTTACTTCCCTGCCAAGCATACAACTCTTCCTTGTTTGCTTCTTTTATCATCAGGGTCCCAGACCCACTTATTCTTGACTTCTTATTTGGGTGCGGTTCACAGATTCATACTGTAGCCTTGGTTCCGCTTGGTTCACTCTCCTGCTAAGCATACAACTCTTACTGGTTCACTTCCTTTACAATCAGGGTCCCAGACCCTCTTATTCTCGACTTCCTATGTTGGTGCGGGTCCCAGACATGCACTGTAGTGTTGTATCTGCTTGGTTCACTCTCCTGCCAAGTATACAACTCTTCATGATTTGTTACTTTTATATTCAGGGTCCCTGACCCTCTTGTTCTCAACTTCTTATCTGTTTCAGGATCCCAGACCGTCCCTTCACCCAGCTGCTTCACCGGACCTCTAGGACCTCTTGAGCAACCAGCGTACCTGTTTGCTTCTTCCATGCCGGTACCATTGTTTCCCATGCAGCTGCATCCCTTCTCGAGGCTCCGTTAGCATTCAGGTACCTGACGGGTTCTGCAGCTGCTCTGCAGACGTCTGTTATTTCTCAACTGCATATTCGCTCTTCCTCATGCTTTGCCAGGTCCTGAGGACCCCAGGGGATTTGTTCTTGTCGTGAATATTCTTTCCGTCCTGGACCATGTTCGGGTTCTCCAGTTCATTCGGTCACGGCTCCACTTTCAGCTCGCATCTGCTGTTCCGGTGCAGCGCTCCCGCTCTTCCTCTTCAGAAGATCACTCTCTCTCTCTCTAGCTTCCCACTGTCCACTTTTCAACTCCTGCGGGGGATTGTTGTACCGTTTTGGTGCAATCACTTGCCTTGAGAAGCTAGACCTCTCTCTCTCTAGAGTGATCCTTGGACTTACGGTCAGCTTCTTCTTCGCAGTACCAAATTCAAAACCATATGCATGATACTTTGTACTTTCTGTTCTTTCAGTCTTGCCACATATGTTAGGTTGACTGACTTCTCAACAAAACACATTGGCCCTCATTCCGAGTTGGGCGGTAAGGGATACTGGGCACCGGTAAGGAGACCGGTGCAGGTAATCCCTTATCACCCAATTCCGAGGTCCCTTAGCGGGAACCTCAAGGGACGTGTGGTCGGACCACATGTTCTTTACGGGTCCCGCTAAGGGACCAGGGCGCTAATTACGGGCCTGCTATTTGCAGGCCCGTAATTAGCGCCTTCCCCATTCCCATTGAGCCCTATTGGGGCTCAAATGGGAATGGGGAATGGTCGGGTGAATGGGGACTTACCGGGTCCACACAGGTCGGAATGACCCGGCAAGTCCTCATTCACCCAGACCGGACACGGACCCGGGTTTGGAGGCAGCCACGGCGCAAATAGCGCCATGGCTACCTCCAAACTCGGAATGAGGAGCATTGGCTCTATGTAGAGAGGGGGAAGGAGGATTTAGTATTGGAGAAGGGGTTGGGTTTATTGAAGCAGGGTCATACAGCATTCTGTGATAATGGTCGTCCCCAATCCCATGTGGTGACTCCTTCCCCATGTGATCCTCCCTCGGTGTACTACTCAAGGGGGTCTATTGTACTGTGGATGCATCACCTTGATCCGATGGGAAAGTTTTGTCCCTAGGGGTGAAAGTACGACATGACATTTTTTAGTGATAGTCCAACCACTGGTTCAATGGTGCTAGGTAATTTAAGTCAATATTGGTAACAATGGAAGGTCAAGCCTCTATTTTCATAGCCACAAAGTCATCTGCTATTTCCTACTAGAAAAGCTTAGTTTGTTCAAATGTGTAGGTCAGATGAGATGAACAGGCCCAATAGAAATATGAGTGGCTCCAAGCATGTCAGATCTTACTGCAGCACCCCTTGAACAGATCTAAAGCAGTCACTGGGACTATCTTGTGTTCCTTGTGCATCTTGGAATGCAGTCATTTCCTGGTAGAGTTAAGTTGGGTTTTAGGCAACAGCATTTGAGAACTAGGGTTAATAACATTGAGTAATGCTGTTTATTCTGAGACAATATGAGAAACTGTGGATGTGCTATATAAAGCTATCTATATGCCCCTTACTTTAGGCTTCTCATCATTACATTTATCATCAGGGGTCACATTTTCCATGGTCCCTTGCAACTGAAATAGTTTATGCACTAGCACTACTTTCTTATAGAGAGAGTGCTAAGAATCTTTCAACCTACAAAATAATTTGTGCCTCTGCCTCCCTTTTCTCAATCAGAAAAATGTGAGACGACTGGTGGACGGTAATTGTCCAGCAGGCGCAAAAGAAACAGGAGCCCACAATAATGCTGCCCTGACCATACCCCGCCTCCACATAGCCCAGAATATCTAATGCAATATAAAATGTATCCATTCAATACATTCAAAAATAATTTTCCTGACCAAAATACCCAAAAGTATTTCATACTATATGCATGGCCCAACAAATCCTACAATATCTGAACATATCAATACCCCAAGCACCCCTAATATGTCAAACAAAACACCTGCTCCTAAATATATGCCATTGCACCACCTCAGGAACACACACAATGGTAAGTGGTGTGAACCAGGGGCAAGACCTTTAACTGAAGCAAAAATGCAAAGGGCAGAAAAAACACCCGGCCCACAGAGCCTTCATCCATGATCACTCACTGATAAAACACAGATCATGTAATGTATAGCAATCAAGGAGGGAAAGAAACAGTATAAGTTACAATACCACTACCCAATCAGAACCCTTTCATACTGCTAAATTAGCATAAGATATGAAGAGTGCAGAACTCATGATGATATGGAATATGTCCTAGATATCTAACCACAGGCAAGTCAACATTGGATCAGTTATTTTATAATGATTCACAAAACTACAATGCCAGGAGTAAGACAGGAATCGTTAATGCATACACCAACTTCTAAAAAACCCTTTGCTCCGCCCCACTGATCCATGAGCCCAATGACTCTGTCCCCCTCCCCAACCCTGTTGCCATCACCCTTAAACCAGCTAAACACTGCCATCAGGAGGTTCTAAACACAAGTGACCACAGCACATCACAGTATACTTTGCCACTAGTATTACTGAAAAAAACCTGTTGATTAAAGCAGTGCACCAAAAAGGGTGTACAAAATAAGTAGCAGGTTCTCAAGACCGATCACTAGCAGGACAACCTTTACCAAAAACTCAATACTGCAACTTTTGATAGCAGAACTGTGTTCACAGATCTCAGTCACCTCAAAATCCTCAGTCCCATCTACTGCAAAGGTAAAGGACTCAACTTATTATCAGAAAAGTGTGTCTCATTACAATTCATATGAGAGACGTAACAAACTAGATGTTTTGTAAATCCTACGCAGCTTTAAATGAATGGTCACAGGATTAATGATCTGGCCCACCATACAAGTGAGGTGCAAGTGTCATGGGATTTGACCATTCAAGTAGATATTTCGAGGCATATGAATCCTATCACAACTGCATGCTCCAACGCCTCTCTTTGGGACCCATCTACTGACTCCTTCATTCCCATCTTACACTCTTACATGTCTGTAAGTTAGATGCTTTGATATAATGGCGCATATGCATTTAACTAAAACAACCCATATAGACGTGCAAGAAAAAGAAAGCAAAATGTACACAAGTATTATTAATATCTACTATGGGTAAGAAAGCCTTCCAATTGGAATGTGTGGCAGTCACAAAATACTGTGCATACAGTCCCAGGATTTGATGTATTCTCTCAGTTGTCAATTAGTATGAGGGTGATAAATGGAAGAAATGCTTGTTTCAAACCCTAAAGCAAACCATTTCATTATACTGCCATCATTGGTCAGATATTATATAACTTGGTAACCTATGAATGTGACAAATCTCCCATAGAATTTGGAGCCTATTGTTAAGACATTGGCAAGCCCTTCAGTGGTGTAAAAGGTGCCATCTCAGAAAAAGTATCCATCGTGACCATTTTCATTGAACAAGGGTCAGCAACATGCATCTCTCCAGATGCTTTGGACTGTGCCTCCCATTTTCCCTTTTTCGTAGACAGTGATGATACTGAGCTTCTTGTCCATCTCAACAACAACTTTAATGGTGTCTCCTTGATGATGAGCTTTAATTCCCTAAAGATAATTTCTGACAAAACTGATGTACTGACCCTCAACAGTCCCCACTCCTTCTGGATCTCATGAATGTGGCCTTCTTCCTTTCCATCACCTTCCTCTCCTTCCTCAGTTTAAAAAAACTTGGCATCAACTTGACTCTTCTGTTACTCTTATTCCTCAAAGTCTCTGTTGTGTATCTTCTCCTGCGTACAGATCTGCAATCACTGCCCTGCAGCAATCACGCCTTCATCACGCAAATGCCCTCTATCTTGGGATCCCTGCTTGCGTCAGGCACTGTCTGCAACCGTTCAGAGTGCTGCAGCCGGTATCTTCACCAACTGCCCAAGGTTCTCTCATGCTACCCCTCTTCTTCTTTGTCTTCACTGGCTTCCTTCTCGATTTAGCGTCTTATTCAAAAGACTCCTGATTGTTGCTGCTAGTGCATCCTAAATCCATCATTTTAAGTAAATGTTTTTCTAAAAACACTCCCTCCAGTACACTCTGGTCACCCCAGCTCTTTCTTCTCCACACTCCCTGTTTCAGTTGGTCACATTTGGATGGCTGTTCCTTCTTTTTACTTGCTGCTCAGAAATGGAAAGCTCTCCCTCTTCATCTTCTTTCCATTTCCCCATGCTACTTTCCAGAAACACATTTTTCCTCAGCCTTCTGTTAGGTCTTTAACATTCTCGTCCTCTTGTTGGGCAGTTGCGCCACGAAGCCCAGATGTGTATATGCACTCAATAAAACCATTGTAACATAATACTAGCCATGTAAGCCTCCTACAGGTGCCTTTACATCCGTGCAGGTCAATGGGACTAGTACGCCTTGCCTCTTCCCCTATGGTTTTCTGATTGGTGTGGTGTCTGTACTGGCGTCTTGAGGGGGCCTTCACCCTGTTTGACCCCACCTCACCAGCTCAGGAGTCACATAATTCTGGTGCTGGTCACACCCCTGTCTAGCCCTATGTTCGAGGGGCTTGGGATACTTGCTCACTGGTCTGCACTCTCACAGGGGACCCCTTAACCATACAGTCGAGAATGTAGGAAGAGGCTTGGAGGAATCCTCCTTATACCACCTTTAGGGGTTGCATTGTAAAGCAGGTGATGTTTCCATCCTCCAAAGCTCCTATGCCAACTCAATTGACTCCAAAATGTGAATTCAATGTGTCACAGTACCTGTGTGTTTATTTTGAAAATTGAAGACCATGGGCCTGCGCTGCTTGCTTCATTGAAATGGAAGCTGACGCGTACTCAATGGAGTCATAATATTGTAGCCAATTTCAACCCTGACGGCTCCAAAATATTGGTTATAGCATTGCGTTGAACTGATTTTAGGAGTCTAAAAATGCATCTTAGGAGTCTAAAAATGCATCAAAAGGCATTCAGTGGTAGCAACAGATTCTTTTCTTATATATCTTCGATTTCAACTCTTTTTTTATTGTAAAACCAGGCAGAGGTTAGTTATCCAAATTATATATATTTAAAATGAAACAACCAACATTATGATTGAATAAAAAAAAGAGTAGTCACATTAATAAAAAGTTTGTTTCTTGTTTTAAGATGGGCCAGATATCAACAATATTATTGTTGCATCAAACACTCAGCCCTTCAGCCAGGAATTTGTTCTTGTAAACAGTGCTGTGAACCTGACCTGCTCTGCTGCATCCTACCCAGTGGCGGAATACTCTTGGATCTTGGGTTACATCACTGATGAAACTGTGCCTTTCGGACCTACTCTGAGCCTGCCCAACATCCAGTTTACACAGGCTGGTCGATATTACTGCCTGGCATACAACAGCAAAACCAAAACAACAAAACAGAAGCAGATCAACATTGATGTTTATGGTAAGACTACAGTTATTTTGATATGCATATTTATTGAACACACAATTGAGCACTGTAGACCCATCCTGAACTTATGATCGCTTTCAAAGCTTGCTGGTGTCATTCATGTCAATTCACAAGAATTAATCCACTACTACACATGGATATTGCCGACAGCGATGGGATTAGGAAACTTGTTTCAGAGATCATCCCAAAGTGCATCTAAACCATTGATACGTTTATGAAAAAAATAAAATAATGTTTCTCTTGTCCTCACATATATATGTGTGGCCATTGTTTTGTGATTTGGTATACATTGTCACCTTGGCTCTCATTCATTGGGTGTGAAGCGCAAACTTTGGAACACAATCTCACTCCTCGCATTGATCTCTTATGTGGGTCTTTCACTATGTGAAATGTGACTTTTCTTATAAAATACATGTTCTGTTGCAAAATGATCCACTCTCACACATATCTTTGAAGTAATGATGCCAATTTGAAAATTCCTCGATATTTATATTTGGATTCACCTTTTAAACCCTAAACCACTCTTTTAAGCTGCTATTATTTAATGCACCACAATACTCTTTTTGCACAAGTACCCCAACTTCCTTCTCTGAATTTGGGAAGTTGCTGGGATGCTCTCTTCCTCTGTTCACATAACAATGTTAATTGATATACTAGTATGAGAAAATGCTTTAAAAAAACCTTTAAAACAGAAGATACAAATGAACTGTTGAATATGTCTGTTTTTCTAAATAATGCTAAACAAGGTTTTATACCACTCCATGTACTTCTGATGCCCAGATCATGGTATCTTTTGGATTAATTCGGACACTTAATAGCTAAGATGAAAATTAGATGTTTCCAACAGGGACAACCCTTATTGTACTTGCCAATTCGAAGATCATTTAAGGTAAATGAAAATTCCATCCAGGTACTGGGTCTTGGGTTCGGCGAGACTTACACTAATTCTGCCACTACTCAAAACACCTTGGGGCTTCCCACCCCTACTAGCCTGTAATATACTAATGTTGCCCACATTCAGGACAATTACTCCAGAAAACATAACCAACACTATTGCAGCTCTCAAGCCACCCACCTATATTGTGAAAAGTCATCATAGGAGAAGCACTCATACGACTGCTCAATGTCATCAAGGCATCCCTCAAGCAAGGCACCTTCCCAGATGCCATAAACATGGGACAGATCCTTTTCCACAGTCGACCTCAGCAAAATGACTGAGAAGACCTTCACCATCCAGCTGAACAAGATTGCACAGCATTCACATCACAAACTACTATTCCAGCTTCCACCTACGGTGTTGCACAGAAAGCCCCACCATCCAAGTTACTGACAATGCCAACCACATCCTGTATAAATGGTACCCCTGCTAACTGATCCTATTTAACCTTGTTGTAGCCTTCGATATGGTGGACCAACTACATGAGGTTTGATCGAAATGTCCTGCAATGTTTTAACTTGTGCATCTCCAACAGACACCAACTTGTCCTGATGGGCTTCAATATATTCCAACACCACGTAGTAACCTGCCGGGATGCACAACGCTCCATCCTGTTCTGTTTATCTTCAGACTTTACTTTGAACTTCTGAGGAAACTCCTTGCAAACCCCAATGTCAAGATGCATCAATACACAGTTGACACACATATTTAGCTAAAGATGAATTCCATCATTACCATGTATTGACACAACCACTGTCTGTCCCTCACCCAAACCTGGATGTCAAGCACATATCGAAAACTCAGCCTAACAAAGACTGAATTAATTCTCATAGAAACCCCCTAAATTGATTGCTATACTCACCCTACTTTTCTTATTCCCCTGGTGTTCTCCCTCCTCTATTGCTCCCGCTATCCATCCCAGCAACCGCTGCTACCACTTCACCCTTTGTGTAACACCTTGGATACATCATCTATGTATATCACTCGGTTGCTCCCCAACTGGGTTTTTACATTTTAAATCCCATACATATTGAATTGCTGGCAAGTATGTGAAAGGGCTAAAATTAATGGTCTAGACACGGATATAAGGACGTTTAAATTACCGAAAGACTTTATTATTCTTACACCCAGTCAAAGGAGTGTCAAACGTTATTAGCAATGCCAGGTGCTTCCTTATTCTCGTGAAGAAAATGCACTCTTTAAGTTGTTTGAAAAGCTCAAACTTAGGGTATTGAGAATGCTTCCATCATTATCCTATAGATAGCAACAATGAGTCATCTTTGTCTTTTTCTTTTTAACTGCTCCAGTCCCTTATATTTCCCTTTCAAACTGAAGAGTTATCAAGGACATATGCCTTGAGCACCTACACAGCAGTACTATACCTACATTTTGTGCATTGTAAACGATTAGTGGCAGGCACCATCAGCCATAGGTGTTGGTGGGGGGAGGGGGCTAAGGGGCTATACAATGAATGTAAATGGCTTCAATGATATATCCATACAGTCTGATTAATGGCTAGGGACATATTGAGACAGACATTCAATCCGATAGGACTATTAATAATGGACACCAACAAATGGGAACTGGCGTTAGTAAGATAAAGTTTAATAATAATATTCACAATCAGTCCTAAATGTTATATGGCACAAAATGTCAACCTGTTTTGCCAAACTACATAACATTCATACACAAGGGGTCTGATCCTGATCATGGCTCTGTTGCTGACAGTCATACATTGATATGCACCTTAGTTCTGATTTGCGAAATTATCAGCGTCGACTCTCACACTGCTTTTGGCATGCACATGAAATCATCTCGAGGCAGCCTTCTGGGATTGCATTCAGTGGCATCAGAATAAGCTTTAGTCCTTAATCACCAGGAAGGTCAGGTATGGCACAAAGGGCATTTCTACACACCACGGCTTGATAGTGTACTCTCAGCAAATGGAAATGAAGAGCATCACTTGTCGGTGGCATTGCTTATTGTTTACCAGTCTTGGTGGACAAGATATGTCGTTCTGAATCAACAGAGTCGGTTCTGTGCAGGTTATATATTGTACAAACACTTCTGCAGATTTTATAGTCTCCTCAGTGAGTTCACCAATTCCCAAGTTCTTCAGCAGTTCATGGTGCTCTTTGAAAACCTTCCATAATGTGCGTTTGGATAGGAGGTGGTATCACACCCAGTTAAAGTGTGAAATGGCAGTAGTGTTGTGGACAGACCTATAGGTAGATTGTCAAAAACAGCATCAATTGGTATATAACGTGGTCTCTTTGATGTATCTGACAACATCCAAAGATGTTTGCATTGTGCACGGCCGAAGTATGAAACCAAACGCAGGAGAACATTGGTCTCCTGGAACGACACAACCAGTGTCCTAAACTGGCTCTGCACAGCATGCAACAACATCCTTGTCTTAGCTTCTTCGTGTGTTGATTCAGCGCATTTAAATCAATTGTACCTTTTGATGACATGACCTCAGGTTCCTCCCAGAACTCTCCAGAAACTACGATTTCTTTGTCCTTTGGTGCTTGTGAATACAACTCATTTGACAAAAGATTTTCTAGATCAGCTTTATTGTCAGCCAGTGAAAGATAATTGTTCCAGTTCTTTGGAAGTGGCACATACCAACCTTCAATAAATCATCTAATTGGTTGAGTGGATTTGACATGCTGTTTTCTGGTAGTCCATTGATTGCCTCTTCTGTACCTGTCAAACACAACATCTATCCCTTGACACCTATAACTTTCTTTCAGCACTTTTCTAACATATGGGTTAGCCAGATCTCCAAAGGTTAGTGCATTGTCGAGCTTTCGCAGAGCTACCACAAGTTTGTTTAGTTTTTTTATTGTGTTTATGGTACACAATTGTGCATTACACAACTCCAAGAAGCTAACACAGAAAACAGCATACACATTTTTAAATCAAACATTTCATTACACATAATACATTGTGCATCAATCAACTCTAAAACCTAAAACATGACCGAAAAGCTCATTGTTCCTTCTAAAAAGGATCAAAACACATCCAATTTCATCACCACTCTATTTACAGTTAACTTTGTTCACTTCCCTCCTCTATTGGTTAACACTCCTTTAGATTGGTCAGCATCTCTCACCTATTTGTATTTCCTGGTATAGCTCATTAAAGACCTTTATTGAGTACTGTTCTGTAGTCATGAGTTTATTCCATAAATCAGAGGTTGCTACAGCCGAGGTTGAGTGTACAAACGAGTCAAGCAATAATGTAGTGTATGAGGCCGTTGAAGGGCACACCATCACCACATGGTACAGTTTCTCTAAGCAGTTCATTTAACATAGCCTACAATTTTGCAGGTCCTTGGGAATATTCAACCACGGACCAATCATTTCAAAGGTGGCCAGACAGTTTAATCTAAACCTCATATACCATGATCAACATCTTTGTGAAGGACAGTTTCTTAGATATAGTCTTGTGTACTTCGTCAGGACATAGTAGATCCCATTATTGCGATATATTTGTATCCTTTGTAAATCTCCAATATCTGTGATCATGTCCCAATGTTTGATTTTGCTTTTCATCAACTCTCCTAACTCAGTACTTACAATCTTCATTTCCTCCATGAACAACATACATCTTTTCTTAAACTTTCAGAACAAAACAATATTTTCCTTTTCCATCACTTTACTTTACAGATAGAAACATAACACAAAATGTTACCCTTATGTGTTGCTCATGCGCCCAAGTTGTTTTTACTCCATACAGATGGAGAAAGAAATAAAGTACCACACAAGATTTGTGTTTTGATTCACCAATATTTATATAGAAAACTGTTGCCCTTTAGTGATGACACGTGTTTCAACGTAACCAACGTCTTTCTCAAATCAGGGCTGGTATCAACAAATGACAAGTAATATCAAAAACAGTGCATAATAAATTGATTTAAGTAAACACCAATGTGGTCCACAAGAACGTTTGCACATGCATGAATTAAGAAATAATTAACAAAATGATAATAACATGGCCATGTTTGGGGGGGGGGGAAAAAGGAAGGAGGTTTGTGGGAAAGCGAGAAGAGAAAAAAAATATAAAAACACATGATTGTTAAACAATATGTCAATAGTGTTAATCCTATTTTTTAATGAGTACATTGGTATATTTAAAATAATTTATTGTATGCTTATGTTCATTGTATTTCTTACCCAATGTAACCGTCCTCTTAAATGTTCTCAAAAGCTTGAATCCAGTCATGGGTTAAATCCCGTGTCCCTGTAGGGGAAGCATTTACATATGCTCGTTTAACTGCCTTGTATTATGGGCACAGATTGTGTCTCTATATAGAGTCTATCCAATGCTGTGTTCATGCTTTAAATACGTGCACACAGAAATTACAAGGATATGCTGTTCTCACCACGTTACATTGCATTCAAAAACTCTAGGGGAGGGTGTTTGTCCTTTTCTATTTTTCCTTTTCCTTTTGTTTGTTATATCTACAATCGTAAAACACGCAGGCCCACATGTCCGTGAACCTTGTTCCTTTCCCACCTGGTGGGCTTTCCTGCTTACCTCTATTTCCTCAAAGTCGTCCCTTTCAGTCCTTGTGTGATTGTGTCTCCCAATCTCGTCTTTTGTTTGATCACGTTACTAGGTTACCTGTGTCCTACTTCTGTTTCTATGTTGTCGGCCATATTTTGGGGCTGAAACCCTATGTTCTACTTCTGTTTCTACATTGTCCGCCATATTTTGGGCTAAAACTCTATATCAGTATTGTGTTTTGTGTTTGTTTGGACGCACGTTCACGTAATCGAAAATAGTTGCGCTCTTTTAAAGACAAAATGTTCTAATACTTTTTTAGTCTTAATGAAGCGGTGTGTAACACCAAACAGAGTTCATAACAAATGTTATTCTAAATATTATTACAACGACACTCCCTAAATTGTTGAAGACTCCTCCCCTTTTCTCCTTTTTTGACGCAAGTCATGTCAATGGGACACAAGTTACTGTATCTCCAAAAAATGTATTGGCATCTATAAAATTCTTACGTAATGTGACAAAATGTGTCTTAATCAGTCTTGTAATATTATAAGACACAATGTATCATGCCTCCGAATATCATTATGTTAATCTTTTTGATCAATGTTGATGCCTCTGCCTAAGTACATTTCGGTGTGTATGTTATGGGACATGTGTACCTTTTTGTATGTTGATGTTTCTGAGGTGATAATTCTTTCATGAAACCCACACAACAGGATACTACATTGATAATATTTTCAGAGAAAAGAATACATCTCATTGTCAGAGTTTAAACCTTTTTCAACAGTTCTAAATTTGCAAATCATTCTGGCTTCTTCTTGTCGTAATTTCAGCTCCAAATTTCCTCCTCTTGGTCCTAAGGTTATTCTTTTTAGACCCAAAAATTTTAAAAGTCTTTTTTCATCGCACTGATGCTCTTTTTGCCAATGCTGTGCTAATGGTGAGTTAGAATTAGGATTCCCTATTCCTGAAAGGTGTTCTCTTATTCTAATCCTTAATTCTCTTATCGTACTTCCTATGTACATTTTGTGACATAAACATATAATGACATATATAACATATTTACTTCTGCAATTGATATGTTCCAAAATTTGCTGCTTAATGCCATATGTATCCTGAAAACTTGCAGTATTGTCTATGGTGTATTTGCACATTGTGCAAGTTCCACATCTTCTGAAACCTTGTGTTTGTTTAGGTAACCAAGTATTCGAACTCCCAATTTCTAGTATAGGGAGCAGAGATGGACTCAATACATTTTTTATGGTTTTGGCTCGTTTGAAGATTATAGTCGGGTTGTCCTTAATGTAGTTCCTGACGTGTGGGTCCAATTGTAGCAAATGCCAATTCCTTTTTAGGATCTTCCTTAAAATTCCATTATTCTTACAGTAAGTCGTAATGAAAGTCACTTCCTCTGTTTGGTTGTTGATTCTGGTTTTCGTAGTTAGGGTGTCTGCTCTGTTAAGAGCTTTGGCTTTCCTTTGTGCTTTGGCAATAATCTTAGTTCCATATCCTCTGGCCTTAAATCTTCTCGAAAGCAGTTGACATTCTTGCTCAAAGGTTTTTTGTTCCGAACAGTTTCGCCGAGCTCTGATGTATTCTCCACTAGGGATGTTCCTTACAACCGAAGAATGATGACAGCTGGTTGCAAATAAAGTTGAATTAGCCTCTGTAGGCTTCCTGAAGGTCCTAGTCAACAGTTGATTATTTTTCACATAGATATTTAGATCCAGAAAATCTATTTGTTCTTTGCTGGTAATCCCAGTAAATTCAATCCCCATAAGGTTATTGTTGGCTCTAGTCTTGAATTGTTCTAACTCCTCTTGTTCACCTTTCCAGATAAGTAACACATCGTCGATATAGCGGGTCCAAAGAATCACATGATCCTGATATATTTCATCTCCATAGATGTGTTTGTCCTCATACATTGCCATTGTGAGGTTGGCGAGTGCGGGGGCAAATTCTACTCCCATCGCCACTCCTCTTGTTTGCTGATAAAATTCTCCATTGAAAATGAACACGTTATTTTGCAAAGTTAAAAGTATCATTTCCTTGAGCATGTTAACTGATTGAAATTTTGATGCAGTTTGATTGGAAAATATATAATCTATTGTCTCAAGTGCCGTGTCATGCCTGATGGATGTGTATAATGCCTTTACATCCCATGTGGCTAATCTATAATCAAATTCCCATTTGATGGATGCCAATTTATTGATTACAGAAGTTGTGTCCTTCAAAAAAGCTTTGGTCTCAGTGACAATGGGGCTAAGTATATGGTCAATATACTGTGCCATGTTCATTGTTGCCCAATCAATTCCACTCAGGATAGGTCTTCCTTCTGGTACTTTTTCAAAAGCCTTGTGAATTTTTGGCAAAAAATATATTGTGGGTAATGTTGGTTGCTGCATATCTAAAAATGATCTTTCTTCATCTGTGATTAGCCCTTTTCTATGCCAGTTTGTTATGGATTCCCGCAACTCATTTAAGATCTTCTGTTTTGGGTTCCCTTCAAGTTTGTGATAACAAAAAGGAGTATTGAGATGGTTCTCGGCCATTGTTACATAGTCTGCCCTGTTCATAACCACAATTTTTCCTCCTTTATCAGCAGCTTTTATAGTCAAATTTTGATTCTGTTTCAATTCCACCAAAGCTTTTCTTTCTCCTTTGGTCAAATTATCATAATCTTGTTTACTTGGTCTTTTGTGTTTCTTTTTGTCTATGATGTCGTTCAGTTCTTTAGTTACTGCCTTGTAGAAGGTGTCGACCAGGTTGTCTGTGGTTAGTTGTGGAGTAAACTTAGATTTCAGTTTGAGATCCCTCGTTTGGAGACCAGTTTGTTGTATCTTGAGATTCTGTATGGTTTCATGAATCGGTCGATCTGTGGTACAAGAGCAGGAGCAAGAGAAGCAGCCAAGAAGAACAAACAGACACCTTAATTTTGAACCTGTCAGAATATCACTTAAAAACAGAAGATATAGCACTTCTAAACAAAGGTTTCTCTTTTGCTCCATCCACCAACTTTGACCAAATTAACGTGCACATAGACTTGTTTAAATTTGTTAGAAAATTGAAACTCAAGAAATTTTTTGCAACACAAGTTCCGATGTTTCATGCCAAAGAACCCGACATTGAGGACAGTGACTATACCATCAAAGATATAAGGAATATTCACCTCTTAAGTTCATTACAAGATACCACAGATCGACCGATTCATGAAACCATACAGAATCTCAAGATACAACAAACTGGTCTCCAAACGAGGGATCTCAAACTGAAATCTAAGTTTACTCCACAACTAACCACAGACAACCTGGTCGACACCTTCTACAAGGCAGTAACTAAAGAACTGAACGACATCATAGACAAAAAGAAACACAAAAGACCAAGTAAACAAGATTATGATAATTTGACCAAAGGAGAAAGAAAAGCTTTGGTGGAATTGAAACAGAATCAAAATTTGACTATAAAAGCTGCTGATAAAGGAGGAAAAATTGTGGTTATGAACAGGGCAGACTATGTAACAATGGCCGAGAACCATCTCAATACTCCTTTTTGTTATCACAAACTTGAAGGGAACCCAAAACAGAAGATCTTAAATGAGTTGCGGGAATCCATAACAAACTGGCATAGAAAAGGGCTAATCACAGATGAAGAAAGATCATTTTTAGATATGCAGCAACCAACATTACCCACAATATATTTTTTGCCAAAAATTCACAAGGCTTTTGAAAAAGTACCAGAAGGAAGACCTATCCTGAGTGGAATTGATTGGGCAACAATGAACATGGCACAGTATATTGACCATATACTTAGCCCCATTGTCACTGAGACCAAAGCTTTTTTGAAGGACACAACTTCTGTAATCAATAAATTGGCATCCATCAAATGGGAATTTGATTATATATTAGCCACATGGGATGTAAAGGCATTATACACATCCATCAGGCATGACACGGCACTTGAGACAATAGATTATATATTTTCCAATCAAACTGCATCAAAATTTCAATCAGTTAACATGCTCAAGGAAATGATACTTTTAACTTTGCAAAATAACGTGTTCATTTTCAATGGAGAATTTTATCAGCAAACAAGAGGAGTGGCGATGGGAGTAAAATTTGCCCCCGCACTCGCCAACCTCACAATGGCAATGTATGAGGACAAACACATCTATGGAGATGAAATATATCAGGATCATGTGATTCTTTGGACCCGCTATATCGACGATGTGTTACTTATCTGGAAAGGTGAACAAGAGGAGTTAGAACAATTCAAGACTAGAGCCAACAATAACCTTATGGGGATTGAATTTACTGGGATTACCAGCAAAGAACAAATAGATTTTCTGGATCTAAATATCTATGTGAAAAATAATCAACTGTTGACTAGGACCTTCAGGAAGCCTACAGAGGCTAATTCAACTTTATTTGCAACCAGCTGTCATCATTCTTCGGTTGTAAGGAACATCCCTAGTGGAGAATACATCAGAGCTCGGCGAAACTGTTCGGAACAAAAAACCTTTGAGCAAGAATGTCAACTGCTTTCGAGAAGATTTAAGGCCAGAGGATATGGAACTAAGATTATTGCCAAAGCACAAAGGAAAGCCAAAGCTCTTAACAGAGCAGACACCCTAACTACGAAAACCAGAATCAACAACCAAACAGAGGAAGTGACTTTCATTACGACTTACTGTAAGAATAATGGAATTTTAAGGAAGATCCTAAAAAGGAATTGGCATTTGCTACAATTGGACCCACACGTCAGGAACTACATTAAGGACAACCCGACTATAATCTTCAAACGAGCCAAAACCATAAAAAATGTATTGAGTCCATCTCTGCTCCCTATACTAGAAATTGGGAGTTCGAATACTTGGTTACCTAAACAAACACAAGGTTTCAGAAGATGTGGAACTTGCACAATGTGCAAATACACCATAGACAATACTGCAAGTTTTCAGGATACATATGGCATTAAGCAGCAAATTTTGGAACATATCAATTGCAGAAGTAAATATGTTATATATGTCATTATATGTTTATGTCACAAAATGTACATAGGAAGTACGATAAGAGAATTAAGGATTAGAATAAGAGAACACCTTTCAGGAATAGGGAATCCTAATTCTAACTCACCATTAGCACAGCATTGGCAAAAAGAGCATCAGTGCGATGAAAAAAGACTTTTAAAATTTTTGGGTCTAAAAAGAATAACCTTAGGACCAAGAGGAGGAAATTTGGAGCTGAAATTACGACAAGAAGAAGCCAGAATGATTTGCAAATTTAGAACTGTTGAAAAAGGTTTAAACTCTGACAATGAGATGTATTCTTTTCTCTGAAAATATTATCAATGTAGTATCCTGTTGTGTGGGTTTCATGAAAGAATTATCACCTCAGAAACATCAACATACAAAAAGGTACACATGTCCCATAACATACACACCGAAATGTACTTAGGCAGAGGCATCAACATTGATCAAAAAGATTAACATAATGATATTCGGAGGCATGATACATTGTGTCTTATAATATTACAAGACTGATTAAGACACATTTTGTCACATTACGTAAGAATTTTATAGATGCCAATACATTTTTTGGAGATACAGTAACTTGTGTCCCATTGACATGACTTGCGTCAAAAAAGGAGAAAAGGGGAGGAGTCTTCAACAATTTAGGGAGTGTCGTTGTAATAATATTTAGAATAACATTTGTTATGAACTCTGTTTGGTGTTACACACCGCTTCATTAAGACTAAAAAAGTATTAGAACATTTTGTCTTTAAAAGAGCGCAACTATTTTCGATTACGTGAACGTGCGTCCAAACAAACACAAAACACAATACTGATATAGAGTTTTAGCCCAAAATATGGCGGACAATGTAGAAACAGAAGTAGAACATAGGGTTTCAGCCCCAAAATATGGCCGACAACATAGAAACAGAAGTAGGACACAGGTAACCTAGTAACGTGATCAAACAAAAGACGAGATTGGGAGACACAATCACACAAGGACTGAAAGGGACGACTTTGAGGAAATAGAGGTAAGCAGGAAAGCCCACCAGGTGGGAAAGGAACAAGGTTCACGGACATGTGGGCCTGCGTGTTTTACGATTGTAGATATAACAAACAAAAGGAAAAGGAAAAATAGAAAAGGACAAACACCCTCCCCTAGAGTTTTTGAATGCAATGTAACGTGGTGAGAACAGCATATCCTTGTAATTTCTGTGTGCACGTATTTAAAGCATGAACACAGCATTGGATAGACTCTATATAGAGACACAATCTGTGCCCATAATACAAGGCAGTTAAACGAGCATATGTAAATGCTTCCCCTACAGGGACACGGGATTTAACCCATGACTGGATTCAAGCTTTTGAGAACATTTAAGAGGACGGTTACATTGGGTAAGAAATACAATGAACATAAGCATACAATAAATTATTTTAAATATACCAATGTACTCATTAAAAAATAGGATTAACACTATTGACATATTGTTTAACAATCATGTGTTTTTATATTTTTTTTCTCTTCTCGCTTTCCCACAAACCTCCTTCCTTTTTCCCCCCCCCCCAAACATGGCCATGTTATTATCATTTTGTTAATTATTTCTTAATTCATGCATGTGCAAACGTTCTTGTGGACCACATTGGTGTTTACTTAAATCAATTTATTATGCACTGTTTTTGATATTACTTGTCATTTGTTGATACCAGCCCTGATTTGAGAAAGACGTTGGTTACGTTGAAACACGTGTCATCACTAAAGGGCAACAGTTTTCTATATAAATATTGGTGAATCAAAACACAAATCTTGTGTGGTACTTTATTTCTTTCTCCATCTGTATGGAGTAAAAACAACTTGGGCGCATGAGCAACACATAAGGGTAACATTTTGTGTTATGGTCTTTTCCTAGTGGAGTAGAGGAATTATAGGACTCCACGGTTACCCTAATTACACATGCGACCTTAACTGTATGAACACAAAAGATAAAAAGGGCGCAGAGTTCTTCGACAGTACCAAAAAATAGATTCCTCACCTTTTTGCAGATAGAAACATACACTTGAATGATTAATGTTCAAAACGTCCATATACGCAAACAAACATTTCTGCTGATACTGTGCCCACCAGGATTTCAGCCAAGTTCTAGTCGAATAATGCCGATAGGTGTGGTTTTAGGTACTCCCAAAACCTCTTTCAATATCTTCCCCTCAAGACTGTCAAAGTACTTTCGAGCACTGAAATTCACCAACTCCGTTCCATACATCACCATAACTGTAACTTTGAGATGATAAAATTCAATCAATGGAACTAAGGAGAAGGCACATACCCAGTTTTTTTTATTACTTTCATGAGAGTAGAACAGGAGTGGACCTTCGATTCCATTGTTAATTTGAAGGTTTTGAACATTACTGTCCCAGAAAAAGTGTACCCTAAATAATTGAATGATTTTACTTCTACCACCCTGGTATCACTTATAGTGGAAGCATAGTGCTTCCTCTTTTTTTTTTGGCTTACTATTGCCATGAACGATTTAGCTGGATTTTAAATCAGTTTATTCTCACTTAAGTGCCTACGCCATTCAAGGACCTTTGCATACCAGCAGGAGTAAAGCCAAGAAATATCAAGTTGTCTACATATGTCATGCAATTCACACATAATCCTGCACACCTAGGTGGATAACCAGCCCAGCTTACACTTGTTTCCCACAGATCTGCTAAGTATAAATTAAACAAAGTAGGGGCACTAAGGCACCCTTGCCGTACCCATTTTCTTAACAAAATCTGCCCCGAGAGGTCTCCATCAGTGTTCAATCTCACCCTTGTCGTATTGTTCGAATATAAAAATGTCAACATCTATAATAGACCATTATCAATCCCCCATGAATGCAATTGTTTCCACAGCCTGCCCATGTTGACACTATTGAAGGTGGAGGAAAGGTCTAAACCTGCAATGTATAGCGATCTAGCAGTCCCCTTACCAGCCTGCAACATCCAGGCATACAGGGTAAATCCACTAATGAAGGTCCCCATTCCCTTCCTGTAACCTGTTTGAAAGGAATTAAACCTACCTGTGGACTCTGCCCACTTGGTAAGATCCTTTAGCACTAACGTTGCTGAAATCTTTAAAGTAACATCCTGGAGGGAGATAGGACAATAACTTCTTGGATCGTCTCTTGGGCCATTTTTATAGATTGGGATAAGTAACGACTCTTGCCAGGAAGCTGATGGGACGTCGAGATAGAGAAGTCCTTTTATTTATTTATTTGCTTCTTTTTATTGGTTTCCCTTTGAAATAACATGACAATGGTTAACATTTTCCTAATCTAATGACCTGGTTATATAATAATCTGTTAAGAATGTCCACCCATAACTCTTTTGCACTTTTCCAAAGGTGATTGATCATGCCATCTGGACCACTCTCACGGGAGTCATTCAAATTGCCTATGGCCAATTCTATGTATAACTTATCAAACGTTCCTATCCATGGGATGGGCGACATTTTATTATCATCGGAAATCTCTGCCAATTCCGCTACACCCCCATTATATTTGGCTGTCTAATACTCAACCCAAACTCCATCTGAGACATCAGACGATTGCCGCTCTATTTGTGTTTTTTTCCTCCCTTTTAGTTTCCACCACATAAATCTCACATGTTTTCTAATTATGTACGAAAAGAGCTCTTGGTTTTCCTCAATGTAACTCTTTACTTTATGATTCTTCCACCAATGCTTATATTCTTATCGACTCGATTTTATGGCCAGTTGTTTCTCATTCCAGTTGCTATTTTATAATTTTGTTATACTCCTAACTGTATACCTCATTGCTAGCTTCCTTATCCTAATGTCTCTGTCAACATGCACTACCTTGTTATTAACAAAAACTTGTGGTTCCCAGCATCTTTGAGACAAACTCCTGTTTTTTAACAACATCAAGGTCTTAGAAAATTGCTCAGGATTCATACTACTCGTATTTCCGTTTTTATTTAAGTTCACCCACCAATTCTCGATGCATGAGTTCACACTTTCAACATTCCTACCGAATTGAGAAACTCGGTTTCCAGAAGCATTCGCTATTAGGCTCTTACAGCTTAGTTGTACTATGTCGTGCTCTCTTCTCGCAGTGTCGACTGAATGGTAAGCATGAAATAATCGCTCAAATTAGTTTCCACAACCTCAAACTTCTAACCTTGTCACATCTAATATTTGCTATATAGATGTACTCTAATGTGGATTAAGTTGTCCAAAGCACCATCTAGACAAAAAGTGTGCCCATATCCGATCTTGACTCTGTCTTTTGCTCTGTATGTCATTCATTGTTCCCTCCCATACAAATGCTTGTTCCTCAGACTCATTAAACAAGGGTTCAAGAATAGGACAAATACAGTTAAAGTCTCCTCCTAAGATAATAGAGTACATTTTTTCTCTTTCTGTATGTTGCCATTCCATCAGAGTATTCTCATTTTTATTAATTACAGCCGCCATATCAGTTTATTATGGATTAAAATAAATATTTATTATCAACACTTTTAATCCCTTTTCCTGTGTGTCGTCAGTCACTGTCAGTCCTAAAATAGCATCTGACACTTCATTAATCTTCTTTACTTCCCGGCCTTGTTTGTTCTATACTGTGGTCATGATCCCTCCAAATGGCTGACCTTTTGTTACCTTTCTTGGCTCCTTTTACTATGTTCGTGAAGCCATCCATCACAGGACAGGTCATCAGCCAGGTTTCTTAAATTAGCAGAAAATCATATTATGCAAGAGCTCCATCATTCAAAAAGCTTCTGAATCCTCTGGAATTCCAGCATAGAACCTTACATTCCTTAGTACTAGAATCATAGTGGTGCTAAGTGTGGCATGCAAGCCAGGTCCAACTTTCTTCAGATTCGTTGAGCCTGCCTGCAACCTTGCGGTGTAGGGGAGCATTTAATTTTCAAGTTTTTCTGCTTAACACCTCCAGAGTTTTTCTCTGCTTTTTCCGTTAGATCTGTTTGACGGGCATAATAACAGCAATTCCTCTTCATTATTGTATACCAATTTCTCAATGAATTTGGAGAAAAAAATGAACCGCACATATCCCCTTCCTGCCGTAATCGAACAGATGCACAAACTTATAACAGATGAGCTAATTTCTTTTAAATCCGTAATCAAAGAGAAGATGCTCAATGTTTTGGGTCATTTAGAGATATATTTCCCTCCTCTTCAACGCAGATTTGAAAATTAGTGGTAAAACTGTACTTTTTATGCTATCTTTCTCATTACCACTTGCTCTATACTTTGAGCTAACCTCTTTATTTCCAACTTCGTCCTGAGGAAATGCCTCTCTAATTTGAGAACCCTTGTCAGTTTTGGTTGACTCGTCATTAGCGTCACTCCACAGGGTTGCCCCTTTATGAAGGCCTGTGAAACTCTTCCACATTTTTTTTACACACTCCACTCACATTCCTTTGTCTCTGCAGCAGTTTCTTAAACCTTTTCTGACTCGTTACGACATTCGAGATTCGAGATTTTCTTGGTTTGAAATGATTTATCTTTGTCATCAATACCTTCTGGTATACCTCCTTGATGTAGCTGGACCTGATTTTGAGAGTCTTCAATTACTATCACGTTTTGTTTCTGGCCACTGTCTTTTTCCCTCTTCTTCACACTAATATCACTTCTGACAGATGCTTCTAGTATGGTTCGTAGACATTTTCGAGGGTCACTGTTCTGCGCTTGCTTTCCTCCTTTGCCATTCATGTTTTTTTCAAGGCTTCACCACCTTTCCTCCTTCCTTTCTGTTCACTCTTTTCGGTTTCTGTCGTCATACCGTTACTTACTTACTTCCTGGCCCGGATTGGCATCTGATTTGACTTCAATGTACCATTATGGCTGCTTGAATTAGTGTTATGCTTTGTGTCCGGAACTTTGCCTAATAAGTTTCCTTGTTGGGATAGATTTTAATTCAGATAACTCTTTAACTCCACTCAGTTGGTCCTTTAATTCTTTAAGAACAATGGAATTCGTTCTTACTTCTGCTACAAATGTGTCAAATAAACAAATAAAAGACTGTAGAACTAAATTAAGTGCAACTAATGAAATATTACCATGTGTTACTGCTTCTCCGTTGCCAATGACGCTACCCTCACCTGTATTCTCTGTCAGCTCCATCTCAGTGACTGAATACACTTCTGCCTCATTAGAAATGTAATTAAGGCTGTGGTCGCTTCCATTAGACTTGTAATTAAGGCCCTGGTCACTCCCATCAGGAGACTCAAACATTCTAGGTGTTGCACTCAGGTTTGATGTCTGACATCATTTCTTGAATGTCTTCCACCAAGCTAACACACATGTCTTTTAATGACAAACTAGCATGTCTTTCTGCTTCTTGGAGAACTGGTCCCAAAATGTTCATACTATCAATGATGTCTGCATTAGCATATACCATCGTGGAGTCAGAAATGACTTGACCTTCTGCAACAACTTCACAATATGTTCTTACAGGTCCTTTAGAAAAGAACGCTGAGATTTTCTCTTGGTCTCATTTTTTCAATTTAGAGTTATGTGAGCATATATCCAACTCCACTTCCTTAAATGATAATGCTTTGCTTTACTGCACGTCATGTGTTAGCAGTAGTGCTGATGAATGCAACCTCTCAGAGACGTTTTTCGTAGTCTCTATACTTTATTTATACACGTACAGAGGTCAGAATAACCCCAAAAAGTTTATTAGGATTCACTTTTTCTCACCATCATCGTTTTTCTCTGTCACGTCATGTCTCTGCTCACTTCTGACTGCCGTCTGCCTCACACTTGCCGTTCACTTCGCGGCCTGCTTTGTGGGCACTGTCCAATATCACACACAGGTAGGAGGGCCCATTTCCAACCTCCTGATTGATCCACCGTGGTTTGGGCTCCCCAACAACAGAAATGCACAGTGTACTCTGCCAACTGCCTCACATTTGCCGTTCACTTTACAGCCCGCTTCACAGAGACCGCCCATTATCACACGCAGTTGGGCGGGACCACTTCTGACCTCGTGATTGATCCACCATGCTTTGGACTACCCAGCAACAGAAATGCACAGTGTAATCTGCCGACTGCGTCACACTTGCCGTTCACTTTGCTAACACAAGTGCTTGTCTATCAATGATAAGACAGGACGAAGTTTTGTGAAATTCAATAGATTCAGGACACTTTATTGCTTCTATTATCACATCTGCCAGAACTGACTTGTTCCCAGTGTGGAGTGCATCATTCATTTCCGTAAGTGACAAAGGAACTTGAAGACATTCATGTTTTAGAACAGTTGCCAAATCAACCGGTTGACCAGCTTCATAGGCAGTACTTAGAGGTCGGAGGACATTTCTGTCTGCTTTCAGAATAGTTTTCTTGCCCTTGTCCTTAGTGTCTTTACCCACATCAAATATAGAGGCAAACGTTGGTGGGTTATTCTTCTTGAGGATTGCATGGAATGAAATATCTGGTTTGTCATGCTGCTCTGATATAATCCATCTCTTTTGGACACAGCCATCTATTTCCTCTTTTCCAAACTCTTTTAATCAAAGTAGATAGTCCTGAATTGAATCTGAACCAAGATTCTGTGTTGCTATGTTTTGCAATGACTCTGGGTGTGTAACAGTAGAAAACACGTTGAACCACTGGAAGGTCACTACCAAGGCACTCTCACCATGGTCACGCTTTTGTCATGACTTGATAGCTTCATTGTGAAGGCGTGTACTCCCAATAC
Source organism: Ambystoma mexicanum (assembly GCF_040938575.1). Taxonomy (NCBI): domain Eukaryota; kingdom Metazoa; phylum Chordata; class Amphibia; order Caudata; family Ambystomatidae; genus Ambystoma; species Ambystoma mexicanum. The sequence goes on along the minus strand of NC_090921.1, from coordinate 1,140,743,710 downwards.
ATAGATTGTACATTGCATGTGTGCTAGCTGCATATGAGATCTCAGATTATATGACAATCTCCACCTGCACAGTGCTGATGTTGTCTTGGTGATACCAATGATTCCACCATGTTTCTTTTCTGTGCCATTTATCTACTCAATGGTTTTGTCAGGATCAAGCTGGTTGAAGGTTTGATTTGATCCCTTGACAACAAAATAGCCCTTTCGAAACTCTGGAAGTTGGTGCATGTCAGCTAAATATATCGGACCCTATCTTGCATAGTTCAGGTGGTCATACTGCATGAAGTATGACAATTTCTGACTGAAAGACTGAAGATGGAGGTCCTGTATACCATTGTGCTGGGCTCGAGTGAAAATCAACAGTATTGAGACCATGTCCATGTACTGCCACCAGAAAGTGAAGTTCACATCCTCAGATTTACTTCCAACAAAATCTGTCAGAAGTTTACGAAACCGTTCCTGCATAAGAAGTGATACTAGCTCTGGAATTCGTTCAGGTTCTTCATCAGCGATTAATATGGAAAGTTCAGCGTAGTAGTCCTTATCAGCTTCAGCAATATACAAAAGAAAGGTTGGAACCAGAATTCTTCACAGGGCTTGCAAGGTGAGTTTGTGATCCCTCATATCCTTGTTGTATGCCTTTCCTGAAAGAACAAGTTTCACGTTACCTTGCCCTGACATTCCGCTTTCCAAACACACCTCAACTTATCCAGATCCACCCATATGACAACCTTAGCTCCATTAGTCTGCAGAATAATGCTTGGTCCACTGTGATGACTAAACTCCATTCCAAAATGTAAAGATATTGCCATGCATCTCTTAATAACTGTATTTAGAGTATCCAATTCATGAGCTGGAGCTAGGATTATGGCCAGGCATCCTGCTGCTGTCTGCTTTGGTTCAACTGACGAGATTGTTTGATTGACTACTGTTCAAGAAGGTCTTGTCTTAGAATCTTGACAACTCAGTAGGAAAGCTAGGTCTGTAGCTTCTGCTCGTATGGCAGGCTCATTATCCACTTCAGACTTCTCAAACTAGGTGATATCAACAGGGCCAGTGAATATGGGCTCACTCGCATGTGGAGTGATATTGGCAGGATGCAGCTCCTCAAGGACATTGGGGACAATGTGAGTACGTCGGGTAGATGGCTGAAGCCTCTGCAGAGCAGCATCTGTTGTTTGGCCCCGTTGCCAAGCAGCCATTTTGGCTGAATGGAAAATATCGGTCCCGCCAAGCGTCTCTTCCAGGATATTAATATTGTCACCTGTGTAGTACATCCATTTGTTCGTCATAGTGTTTGGTGGAATTATGGCACCAGTTGTTTGATCTAATGATTTTAGAGTGCTCTCAGCCAACGAGATGTCTAATTGCAAGACCTGCTCATAGCTCAGGCAGTGTCCAGCCTTGTTGAAAAGCATCACCAGATCTATCGTTTGACTTTGTAGCTTGGTGTAGTGTACTGGCAAGGCCAACGTGTTCAGGAATCCATTGTTTGCCCCTACTGATGAAGTAACAAGATCCTGTGCTACATTCAGAACTCTGCTTCACACATGTTCCTCTTTGTTTTGAGCGCTGTCATAGTCTAGGGACTCTTGACCGCCAAAGATAATTCTCAATAGCATATATAAACTATCTGGAATGCATGCTATTGCCTGATCTTCACTTGCAGAATAACCTTGGTGGCCTAGGGTTGCCATCATATCCCCACAAATTTTCAATGCTAAATATATCAATGATAGACAAATGTTGTCTTGATGCTCATATTTAGGCAGTGTCAGCATTTCTGCAGTGTCCTTGGTGCCGTCTTTCATTTGCAGGACTGCAGCTGGCTAATATATTGTGGTAATCATCATAATGTTCCTCTATGATGGACACCGGTCAAGAGGTTGGAAGAAGGTGAAAATATCACCAATCTGTGACTTCAACTTTTCCTTGAATGTTGTGCTTCTCTTGTAGTAGGACTGTTGCATCATGTTCCATCATCGTAGATGATTCCGTAGCCAGCTCCTTTGTCAGCTGCTTGATGTAGCTTCTAACATAGCCGTATCAAAGCAATGTCTGTATTGGATGATTCTTGCTTTGTATTTGAGGTTGATCTGGTGAATGTTCTTCGACAGTTGAGGTGATATTTGGCTTTAGCTGCCATGAGGTTTATCACTCCAGCCAAGTGAATGCCGAATGTGTAGTCAAGATATGAAGCTAGAAGAATATGATCACTCATTTCTTTTGTCATTTCTGATCTCAGGCGTTACATCTTATCAGTGATTTAGAAAATGCATGCTTTGCAGTTGGCAGGTTACACCCCTTTTCAGAATAAAGAGCTGTTACCAACTGCAACATTAATGTTACTGCTACCTGTCTCCGCCTTCAAATACTGTGCCCGAGTCGTCTGTAAGCGTCTGATTCGACTCTTGTACACGAAGTGAGCATGACACAACTTGTGCCACAAAAGTGTTATGGGTTCAGCAGGATCTAACACATTTTCAATCAAATCTATATTCCTTGAGTCCATAAGCTTCCTTCTGGTACATGCAGCAGCCTTTACCATACGTACTAAGTCCATGATCGCTTGCTGCACTAATGCTGCACTAATGGGAACTTTGGCTTTATGGGTTTGGCAGAATATGCACAAGCTATAATCCACAGGCAAACCCCTCTTCAATGAAATCACTGGATCCATCGACACCTGTTGAGAAGAAACAATATAATAGAAAAATTGTAATACAACTGTTCAGAAGAAACACAAAACAGCCACAATTGCAATACAACAATATATTACAAAAGGTTTAATCCAATTTAACTGTGGACTGCACTATCATGCAGATGAGATAAATTACATGAACATTAGCTTATCATATATTACCATAATAATGCAATTTGGTGGCCATTTTGGCCATTTAGTTTATGCTAATTAAAAGGTCAAACATTCAGAATTCACAATTGGGAACCAGGTTAATCGAATGCAGTATACCCTAATTATGTTAAAAAATGAGGTTGCCAACTTTTACCTGAAAATGCATCTAACCTTCACATACATCAGAACTCTGTCCAGTCTATAAGGAAAATAAGCTGTTGCTCTCTTTTCAATAGCAGTTTTTCCACACTTTCTCCCATTGGGTATTTGATTTGCTGTATCACTGTCCAACTAAAATCATCAAATCTGTGGTTCATGGTCAAAATGTGTTTCACCATAGAAGCTTCTTCTACTTTGTTTTTAAGACAGTTCCTATGTTCAGTAATGCAGGTCTTTGCTTTCCCTATTGTCTTGCTTATATAGCATGTTCCACATGGACATACAATCGTGTAGACCACATTTAGTGATTCAAAGTTTGTAAAAACTATTTTGTGTCCATTTGGTTCTCAGAACAATGTCCACCTCTGTGGATTTTTTTGTTATACTGCATTACCCACATTTTCCACAGGGAAATGACCGCTCAGTTGTGGAAAGCCCCACATTTCAGTGACTCTTGTTTGTTGCACAACCCGAGTGCTGATATCATTGTTCATCACCAAATCTCTCACTTTATAGCTCCTTTTAAATGCAAACTTTTCAACTTTTGGTTCTTTCTATCAAACACCCGCCAGTTCTTCTATATGATATTCTTTATCTTGTACAGCAGGTTCATGACGATTTGAACAGCCACCAATTTGTTCTGGTCTTCTATCTTCGATTTAGGTTCTAACAAGACTTTGTTGTTGTTATTAAAAGTCACTTCAGATGCCGTTTGACCCACTCTTTTGGGGTATCCCCTCTTACATAGCTTCTCACTTAAAGCAGTAGATTCCCTTTCAAATGATCTGTTGTGCTGCTACTATGCTTAAATCTCAAGAACTGTCTGAACAGTAAGTTCTTCCGTAAATGTCTCGGATGGTGGCTGGTGAAGTGTAACAAAGCACTTTGTCCATACTCACGTGATAGGGCCTGACTTTTAATTTGCCATCATCGTGAAAGATAGTTATGTCAAGAAAATTAATCTCACACAAGTTCATGCTATGTGTGATTTGCAAATGCCTATTATGTTCATTAATCCAATTCAAGAAGGCCAGAGTTGATGCTGTAGAACCCCTCCAAATCACAAGGATATCATCTGTAAATCTCCTCCACATGAAGATACTATCAAGGAAAGGGCTGTCGACACCATAGATGTATTTTTTCTTAAATGGCTCTACAAATAGATTTGCCAAATTTGGGGCCATAGTAGCCCCCATTGCGGTCCCTTGTATTTGTTTATATAATTCTCCCCGAGAATGGAAATAATGATCTGTAAGAGCAACTTTGGTGTACCACACAATGAATGAATTTGGTACATGATCTCCATCTTTTCTTTCCCACAAGGACTTCAATCACATCCAGAGTATCCCTTTGTGGGATCTTGGCATATAGGGAAATTATGTCTAAACCGAACAACAGATGTTCGTGCAGGGAAAAATCGAGATTTGCACTCTGTAATGTCCACTGTATCCCGGATATATGATTTCATCTCCATTTCAAATGGTCTCCAATAATGGTCTACTCATTTCGAATTTGGTTCAACAATCAAGTTCATACCCGACACTTTGGGACACCCCAGTGGCTCAATTAGGGTTTTGTGTATTTTAGGGAGAATATAAAAGGATGGAACCTTCAAGCTTTCATCAACCAAAAACTTGTCCTCCTGGTGAGTTATCCATCCTCTTTTTACCGCTTTAGACACCTTATTTTCTGTTATAGTGAGTAGGTATGGTTTCCATGTGTTAATATCCCCGCAAAAATATTGCGATACAAAAATATCGCCATATTTTTGCGGTGATATTGAGCCATGGACCCTGCGGGGGACACCCCCGCATTATTTTTAAATGTGCAGTGGACACCCCCGCAACCCCCGCTCCCACAAATGATCCCCCCCCAAAAATATCGCCTATGGCGAGACAAACGACCATATGTACGGCAATATTTTTGGTGGGGAAAATATGTAGGGATACCGTAGGCATGCAGTTGGGTTTTCAATTAGTTTCTTATAACTCTGGCCCCCTGAGAGCTGTCTTATACACTCATTCACATACTTATCTTTGTCTAAAATACTGATTGCACCTCCCTTGTCTGATTTCTTATCATGATTTATGATGATTTGTTAATTCCTCTTCTATCCCTTTAACACAGTGACTTCCTTTTTGGACAAATTCTGGAATTGTGTTGTGTGAGTCTGTTCCAGTTTTTCCATTTGTTCAAGTTTCTTTATTTGAAACACTAGTGATTTGGGCGAGAATGTGCTCGACAGAGGCATAAATGACAACAGAGTATGCTGGCCCATGCAATTCTGTGCTGAAGCATTGCAATTATTTTCAAAATATTCCTTCATCCTGATTTTGCATATGAACCACTGGAACTCCAAACAGATTTCAAACGGGTCATGATTTTTAGTTATATCAAAACCTAGGCCTTTGTTCAATACTTTTTCTTCAGCACTGCTCAGAGTATATTGAGACAAATTAATTATCAATGATGACTGCTCCTTGTTATCCTCCTAGTCTCTTGCCACTCATTCCGGTCTGGGCCCCTTTCTAAAAAAGAACGCCTCTTCCTTTGCCTGTTTCTGTTGCCTCGACCTCTTCTATTTTGACCGTTACCTCTTCTGCTGGTGTTGTTAGTGCGTTGTTGTTCTGATCTCTCATAATCAAACTCATTACTACTGCTCTCTTCACTGGTGCTAAAAGACCTATTTCTAAACCATATCCGTCGATTAGATGTATTATTACCATTTGCCCTGACCTCTTCCTAGTTAGCAATATAATATTCCTTTGAATAAGGGAACATTTCAAACGTGTTAAAAAGTCCTTTTTCAGGCATTTAATCCTGTAAGCTGTTGCCGTTTTCTTAAAATCATCTCTTTCTGCATGAATTTCTTCTAACCTCCTTTTGAATGTATCCAGAGGATATGCCTTTTTAAATTCTTCACCAATTTTTATAAGGTCAATCTCAATTTTTTGCGCTATTGCTTTAACAGTGTCGATAATAAGGTAGAGAAAGTCCCTAGCACATTTATTTGCGAAAACCTAATTGTCCAAAAATAAATGTGGTTCATTCCGTACGACCATAACTTGTGGAAGGGCTTTGTTTTTAAGATATTCAAGCATTATTGCTCCATGTAGTTTAGTACAAATCAATTGCTTTCTGAGCTGGGTGATTTCATCCCAGTCATTGGAAATTAACAGTAGGGTTTCACTGGCCGCTTCAAGTAGACATAAACTAAATGCCAACAATTCATTGACATAATCTTCATTAAAAGCCAGACATCTATCTTCTGTTGTTATGGATACAGGTGTAAGCCAACCCCTGCATGTTGCGTTACTTGCCGGTTTTTCAGGAAGACTGGGACATTCATAAAAAGAAAATTCAAAATAAAAATGTTGGTTTTTGTGTTGATATAGTAACACGTTGGGTGTTTTTAAAGAATTCATCCTGATGAAGGCTCAGTAATAATAATGGAAAAGGACCGAAACATGTTGAGGATATTATACAACAGACAGGAGATGATGTAAGTAATTTGTACACATAGCAGGAGAAATCATGTCGAATGTAGGGTGACCCCTTGTTATACATCTTATTTTGTGGAGCCCGTGATGACAGACATTGGTTTGCGAACCATTCAAGTTTGAAGGTGTTTCTCATGGTGACTGTATATTAGATAGATAAACTTTTATATTGAAATGGTTTTAGATGAGTGAATTTTTCAGATACATTTCTTGGATTTTATTGATTACATTATATGTTAGAAAGTGCACAGTTTACAAAACCTGCAGGTATGCAGTGTGCGCTTGTGGGCACATTTTTGAGATGATGAGGTTTTGATTACATTTGTTTATGATCCCGGCATATAATGAAGTATTAGAGTCATTATGTCTTCACCTTCTTGCTTATGGGCTCTGTTGTCTCACATATGCCATGGCAATGCATCTCTTTGCCAAAATTAGCCCCAAGGAGAGCACCCCAATGAGCTCTTTATGCCTTTTGACTTTCTTCTAATGGAAGAGGCCCAGCAGGCATATTTTGAGTGTCGCTTGAACCGGAGTTCAAGCAATCTCACCTATCTTTTCTTTCACTTGATTCCAAAAGGTCCCCAACCTATCGCACACCCACGACATATGGAACAATGTCCCAACCTCCCTCCTGCAGTTGCAACATTCCGGGCCAAAAACCGGCACCATTTTCTCAACCATGACTGGGGTGATGTACGCTCTCATGATACATTTGTACTGTATCCGCTGGAGTCTAGTGTTTCGTGATACCTGTTTTGTGTCTAGCAACACCCTGTCCCAAAATCACTCACCCATTTGATCCTTGATTTGACCCCTCCATCCCTTATGGCCCCAACTATGGTTTCATAAATCTCAGTCACCCACCTACCACCCTCTATCAGTCCACACAGCATATCATTAATAGCGTGTACCATAGGTCTCGCAGGTAACCCATCCAATAGGTATCCGACATTAGCCACAATTTAGCTATCTGGCTCCCAGAGGTTCGGAAAGCCATGCCGGCCTGCACATCAGTTCGGTAATGGCATCATCATGTGTTGCAACAAAGCACCAAGTAGTAGGCCTTATGGTTCGGGCGACACCTATACCCCCCTTCCTACTCGGTCATTGCTGCTTTGGTAGGGCAATCCTAGGACTTCCACCCTTCCAGATCAACTTCCCCAATATCACGTGGAGCCGACAAAAGTACCCATTTGGTATAAGTATTGGTATCACCTGAAACATGTATAATAGTGGTGGCAATGCTATCTTTTTTTACAACCGCTACCCGTCGCAGTGCCGAGGAAATTTCATTCACAGCCCACCTGCTAAACACTGCAAGACCATGACCATATTCTCCATACCACTGAAATACCCAATCCCAATTAGCACTGACATCAACACCAAGATACTTGAATACAACGGTCGGAGTTTTCATTCCCATACGTGCCAAGTTTCCTGAAACCGCCTCTGGCAGTGTATAAATGGCAGATTTAGAGCAGTTGACCACCAATCCCGGCAATGCAGCAACATCTTTTACTGAGTTCAGTATCTTTTCCAGATTTCCCAAAGTATCAGGCACATACAGTCGAACTTCATCTGCATACAGTGATATGCAATGCTAGTGCCCACCCATTCTCAGTCCAGTCACCTTGTGTTTTCTGTGTATCACCCTTGCCAGCGGCTCTATTACCAGGGCAAACATCATTTGCAACAGTGGGCAGCCATGGCGTGTCCCTCTGCCCATTCCACAGGGGGTAGATACCACTTTATTGAGAACCACTCTAGATGTAGCCTCCTCATAAAGGAGGCGCACCCGGTGGATAAACCTCAGCCCTAATCCTATGTTTTCAAGCACCATGCATTGAAAACCCCAGTCAACAGAGTCACTGGTCTAATAGGAGTAAAGACTAACCACTGCAACCCCCGGTTTTCTCATCCCTGTATTTAACTAACATCAGAAAGAGTCTCCTCAATTTTTGCATGGTACTCCTACCCAGGATAAAACCACTCTGATCTGGGTGGACCCAGCTCCCTATCAGTGGGGTGAGTCGCCTCGGGCAGTATTTTACACAGGATCTTAACATCCATATTAATCTTGGACAGTGACCTATATGAACTACATTTACTGTGAACTCTTCCCAATTTAGGAAGCACTACAACCAAAGCCTCCAGCATGGAACTCGGGAGCCTCCCAATTTCCAGCGTCTCGGTGAACACCTCCAACTCCTTAGGCCCGAGTACCTCTTCTTAAGCATGGCTAACGTCCTCTCAAGCCATATACAATTCACTATATTACTCCCGAAAGATCCCACAGATTTCATCTTGGTCAGTCAACAGTCTGCATCCCATATACTCTTGCACAACCTCTTGCCTCCCTCTTCCTAACCTTCCAGGTTTACCCGCCTTGTCACCCTCAGAGTGTTGTCGAGTCACATACCCAGTGTAATAAAACGTGGAGAATTTCCCCTGAGCCTCCTTCAACTCTTTACTAGAGTTGTTTACTCTAGTATGTCTACTCTAGAATGTTTTCTGTTCATCCCCACCCACTCACTGTTCCTGACCCAGCATCACAGTCACCAGGCTGAGTGCTGTGTCAACCAGCCCTCTCCACACTTCAACCCTGGCAGCAATACAAAAACCTCTGAGGTGCACCTTTAATGCCCCCCAGTCAGAGTGTCTATTGTGCTCCAATAACTGCTCAATCTCAATTTTTATAGACCTTCTGAATGCCAGGTCCACTAACATGTTATTATTAAACCACTACATAGGAGTCGGTGCGACCCACGTACAGCTCACAATTTCTACCAGCAAGGGCGCATGATCCAATAAGGCCCTGTCCAAAAAGACAGCCTTTCTGACAAGTCCAGTTACTTCATCTACTACAAAAGCATAATCGATCCATGAGTACGAATCGTGGGCCCCACAGTAATTGGAGTAGCATCTCTCCTGCCCATGTTTCAATCTCCATACATCGCATAGGAGCATCTCAGTAGTGATCCTCACCAGAGTTTTGGATGCCCGACTCTGAGGTCTAATGCTAACACTACGGGTGTCCAGCTCCCTGACCATGACACAATTAAAGTCCCCCATCCACAACAACCAGTCACCCTTGTTCTGAGCAATCAAGTCACAGTAATAAAGAAATCTGATTGCTCAGAACTTTGAGCATATGTTTCCATCAATAATATATCCTGTCCCTTCATATGACCCTTAATACCCACATACCTGCCATTAGATCATTTAGGGTGAGTTGCACAGACAGCGGTACGGAATCCCTGACCCAAATAAGGACCCCCCTAACGTAGGACGAGAAAGAGGTGCTGATTACCTGCCCCTTCCACCTTGCCAAAAGCTTATGCAGTTTGGCTCCCGCCAGGTGCATTTCCTGCAGGATGTCTATGTCAACTTTGTGTCTAACCATATAGGAATGGATCCTACCCCTCTTGACAGCATTTCTAATTCTGCATACTTTTCAGCTAAGTATATTCATCTTATGCATGTAGTGAACCGGAAAAATAAATGTGCAATTCCCTCATGTGACCAACCACTTTCATCCTCCCAGTGCACAAACAGTGAATCCCCAGTGATCAAACCAGACAAAAAATATCCCCACTCCCCTCAGCCCGCATCTGCCAACCCAATCCACAGAGGCAGTCCCCCAAACCCAACAAAGCGGGCAACAGGTCTAACACGTCCCATGGTAAATAGGTCCCTCCTCATAACCAAGGCAGCCAAAAAAAATTGAACCACAAGCGTCAGAAAGGGAATACAATACATGACTAATTCAAAATCTGACAAAATCACCACATCATTAGTCATGTATAAGAGGAGGGGGTAAGGAAGAGGAGCATTGGATATTGTGGAGATCTTTTATTGATTTATATGGTAATGGTACATTGCATATATGAATGATTACTCTAAGTGAATGTTTACTTGTATTTGTGTTTGTCTTGTTTGTTGTAGTGCATGTTTCTGTTTATGTATGTTGGTCATTTGAATTTTCTTTTGTATGGGATTATTTCATTTGTAAATGCATTATGACCCCAGTGCATATGAATTTGTTTAATCTATGAATATTTCCTTGTTGAATTTTCTGGGGTATGACGAACTCTATAAGATGTATGTGCGAGATATACTGTATTTTGTGTTGAGTTTGGATGTATTATATCTTACATGTACTGTGTGAATAAGATAAATAAAGAATACAAAATAAAAGAAAGGGAATACAATAAACCAAAGGGTTGGACTCCAGGCCTAGACAACACCGGCCCTATCGACCCCAATATAGGTCCCCTCCTCCACCTAGACCCCCATATTAGGAGATCCCAAGACATCCCACTACGTAAAGAAGTGGCGCAAAGGCGGGCAAAATCCCCAGGGTTGGACTGGCCTATAGGGCAGTAGGCCCATGGCTGAACCAAAAACACAACATTCTGTTGTGGATCAGTTTTTTTTCTTCAAAGTGGGCCACGTTTTTGGCCGATATGGGCCAGTTTGATGAGTTACTTAACTATGCAGCTCATAGTTTTGACCAGTGTTGCTGAATAAATATTCTTTAAAATGCTCAATTTGCATACGTTTTATCCAAAAATAAAACCTTGGGAACTATTCAAACAGTGTCACAAAAGGAACAAATTGCCATTTGCAACTGTGGCCCACTTTTTCATTGCTGCCCGAGACAATTTTATGGCCCAGTCCGACCCTGCCAATCCCTAAACAGCAAAGCAAATGTCCCCCATATTTGAGACCCCCCATTCACTCTCCTTCCTTGGCACCGCAGCTGGCGTTCCGTGTCCGCCTCTTCTCCCAGATGCACGCATAATGCTTTTCCCCGTCTGATTTCAGTATTGGAGAGACCCATAGTTTCCAGCCATTTCCAGACTTCTTCATGTTTATTAAAAAAAGGATTTGTCTTGCACCAGCACCTTAAGTCTGGCAGTGTAAAACATCATATACTTAAAGTTAAGGTCTCTCCATTTTCTTTTGATTGCATTGTGTGCCTTCAACTGTCTGCATCTTGTGGGTACAATCTGGGAAAAGGAGCATTCTAGAGCCACCAATCTCATGCACAGCTTGCCGTCTAGCATCCTGAAGCACAGTGTACCTGTAACAGACGTTGAGAAATGTTGTGATGGGGAGGGGCTCCCACTGGTGGTCTCCTTCCAGGAACTCTATGTGCTCTCTCTATAGTAAAACATTTAGACAGCCTTTTGACGCACCGTGTGCCCACAATGAGTTTATCAAGGTATTGTTCTGTACTGCAACTTGCTTCCCCTTCTGCAATTCCAAGGATATGTACATTACTCTGCCTGGAGCGAACTCAGCATCTTCCACTCTTTCCTCCAAGGAACGAGTTACCACCACCAGCACGTTCAGTCTAACCTGTGGGGGAGCAATGGTATCCTCAACTTCGCCCACATGCTGCTCCACCCCAGCCACTCACTCATTTACTTTCTTCAAGTCTGCTCGCACCAGTAATACCTCCACTCAGACAGACTGTAATTTATTTTCCAACGAAGATCTGGTGTCTCATATGGCATCCATGAGCTGATGGAGCTCAGCACAGGTGCAGCTGCAGCGGAATCTTCAGGTGGCCATTGGGGTACTCCATACTGTTTTCCTCTGCCACCCATAAGTTGTCTAGCTTCTGCAGCTGACCCTTCACCATCTTTGAAGCCCGATTGGGTGTGCCAGATATGCGCAAACCTGGTGTGTGTGGGGAGAACAGTGGCTCAGGGCTCCCTACAACAAGCAGCTCTGCCACATCAGACACATGGGAGGATGAGACACCATCTGGCCCCCCTCCAGTGCCACCACAAGGGCTCGACAGGACCCCCCCAGCCCAGGTGCATGTACCAGGCAATCTCCCTCACCCAGGGCCAGGCAGCGCTGATTGGGTCCTCCAGCTGTCCTCAGCCCTCCTTGAGCTCAGACAACGTCCCAGCATGAGTTATCCTGGCACTGGACCTCACACCCTCTGTACCGGGTGCAACAAAAGCGCTGATCCCTGGGAGTTGAGCTCAATGTGGGCCGGGAGGTGCCCCCTATACCCACTGCTTCTCCTGCAGGGGTGGTCCAGGTGGGTGGCGCAAATTACAGCCCTGCCAACCTCCACAAACATTGCAGCCTCAGCAGGCACCATGTGTTCAATGTATATACAAGATGGCAGCTGCACCGTGGTCTGGTGAATCCTCGGTTTCACTGCTTCACAGCTCCACACACGGGTCTAGCGAGCAGCCCCCCCGAAGCTTCCTCTGTGTCAGGGGTCTGCAGTGGGGGCCATATCAGGATCTCACAGGATAAGTACGGTGTGCAGTATTGGAGCTCTGAGACCTAAATCTGAACTGCTCCATTTCAGGTCAGGCCCCTGGAGATAGGGAAGCCCTTAGAGCCATTTTTACCATTTGTGAAATAAAAACCTAGAGCAATCTTTTGAAGTTTGGAAGTTCTTGAAGCCATCCATGACACAAGGCAATGTGGCAACAGTCCATGGCTGTCATCAATGTGCTCTAGTTTCCAGTAAAGTGATTGATGATGTAATTCACCGCCATTCTAGACGGATGCTTATAGCGGAGTTCCTCTTCCAGCTTATAGCCATTTAGTATTATCAAATTACCGATAGTTTCTTCTTACTATCCTTTATATCACAGACTATCGAAATACCAGACACTGGTGAAGGACAAGAAAAACGACAGTCGAAAGACTCCAGTGACGGATCGTTTCGGCCTTGGAAGGCCGCTTCGGGCTTCGACCCACACAGTAGGGACAGAAGGGGAGGTCATTTTAGAATGTATGTGCCCCTGTTCTTACACTACATTCGCCTAGCTGCCGTGTCATTCCGTTATGGACAAGACCCCCTTAAAACTTTGCCCCAAGTGCAATAGGAAATTTCTGTGGGTCGATAAATACCATGTGTGTAACCTGTGTCTACTCCGAGACCACGTCGAGGGTTCTTGTCGAGCGTGCAGGCTCTTCAAGCCCAAGACTTTGAAGGACCGATCAACTAAACGCTGGGCCCACTACGCCAGGCAGCTCGAGGCCATGGAAGTAGAGCGTGCCTTCAGCGACGGCAGCAATGCTGCGGTATCCGACGGGGAAGGCGACAGGGTTACTCGGGTTACCCAAGCGAAGGCCGGCGGCCTATTTATGACAACAACACGGCGGCGGTCGCGCTATCACTTCATCCTCCCGCCATTCTAGACGGATGCTTATAGCGGAGTTCCTCTTACGGCTTATAGCCATTTACTATTATCAAATTACTGATAGTTTCTTCTTACGAGCAGCTGCAGGTGAGTGCGCAGGGCCAGCGACCCTCCTGGGCCTGGCTATGCCCCATTTTGCCCTGTGACCCTTGGCGGAGACGAGGCCCGCTCCCCTCTCAGTCCCCAACCTCCATTTCCTTCTTCCCTCCCACCTCCCGCATCCCGGCCGTCCCCCGACCCGTGATTGGCTGATGGCAGCATCCCTGGCTGGAGTAACCAGCAGCGGTGCCTCCCTGCATGCTCTTTAATCATCACGAGCAGCTGCAGGTGAGTGCGCAGGGCCAGCGACCCTCCTGGGCCTGGCTATGCCCCATTTTGCCCTGTGAACCTCGGCGGAGATGAGGCCTGCTCCCCTCGCAGTCCCCAACCTCCACTTCCTTCTTGCCTCCCTCCTCCCGCCTCCTGGCCGACCCACGGCCCATGATTGGCTGTTGATGACTCAACACTCACCTTCCCAGGGCAGCCCTCTGCCCGACAGCCCCTGCATTGGCGGCTCCAGCATGTGTCTGCAGGTGTCAGCAGGGGAAGCCTGAGAAGCCAGCAATTACCAGACACCAACAAAAAACGTAAGTGTGGCATGGGTGGGCAGTAGAGCAATTACTCTACTCCAGAAAACCCCAGCCACTCTATCTTACCTTCCCATAAGATAGACTGCCATAGACTCACACCAGGCATACTATGAAAGACTTATTACCACCAGACTGAACCTATTCATGTCAGGATTGTAGATGCTGCCTTGCATTACATACTACCGTACTTGTCAAGGTCAACAAGCACCGCACTTAGATGAAACTTGAATGTTAACATGTGCCACACTCACAATTGTAAACACTAGCCTGCGTCGCATCTAGATAAAATTATGATTGTTAGCATGCCCACACTTGGATAAAATTGTGAATATTAGCCTGCATCGCATCTAGATAAGATTGTGAATGTTAGCATGCCCACACTTAGATAGAATTGTGAATTTTAGCCTGCGTTGCATCTAGATAAGATTGTGAATGTTAGCATGTGCCACACTTAGATAGAATTGTGAACGTTAGCCTGCGTCGCATCTAGATAAGATTGTGAATGTTAGCATGCCCACACTTAGATAGAATTGTGAACATTAGTTTGCGGTTCATCTAGATAAGATTATGATTGTTAGCATGCCCACACTTAGATAGAATTGTGAACATTAGCCTGAGTCACATCTAAATAAAATTGTGAATGTTAGCATGCCCACACTTAGATAGAATTGTGAACATTAGCCTGAGTCACATCTAGATAAAATTGTGAATGTTAGCATGCCCACACTTAGATAAAATTGTGAACATTAGCCTGCATGGCATATAGTTAAGATTGTGAATGTTAGCATGGCCACACTTAGATAAAATTGTGAACATTAGCCTGCGTCACATCTAGATAGGATTATGAATGTTAGCATGCCCACACTTAGGTGAAACTTGAATGTTGGCATGTGCCACACTTAGAATTGTGAACACTAGCCTGCGCCGCATCTAGATAGGATTGTGAAGGTTAACAATTGACACACTTAGACTGAATAATAAAGATCAGCAAATGCTACACTTAGACAGAACCATTAGCATGTTAAATGTCAGGTAACCCACTAACCAATGTAAGCTCAAACTCTATGCATACTTATCTCACTCAAAAAACTCACATAACCATCTCTCGCACAACAAGCCGCACGCACTTCACAACACTGCAACAACACATAAACAGCACACGCGGACTGACACCGATCCAATGCTCGCACCAAAGCTCAGCACCCGGTGTATACCGAGTTGAAGCTGCCAACAGAACATCACTCCTCTCACTATCCTACTCCCTCTTCACCTTACTAACCCATCACACCTTGCCAAAGGCCATGCACCCAAGACTGAAGTTATAAGTACTGAAGTTATAAGGTAGCATGGGTGTGATATATTGCAGTGGTTGTGGTTGTGATATGCTGCGGTGGTTATGGCCAGGGCTTAGAGTCTTGGGTGCATGGCTGCAGGCCGTAGGCCGTAGGCTATACACCCAAGACTCTAGGCCCTGGCCACAACCACTGCACCATATCACGGCCATAGATCACACCTATAGATTTGAATATCTATCAAATGTTTGAAATTATACTTACTGTTTGATTTGTTGAGATTCGATATATATTTTACATGAGTTTGGTACCTGACGGAAATATTCTTTTTCAATTTCTGTGCATGTATTTTATAAAGACTTATTACATTGCATAATAGACATTTCAGCTTTTTTTTTACCCTCATATTTAGTTTACAAACCAGTGTACTGTGCATTTTGCTCAGTTTCTGTGTTTGTTTTTCTAATCATTGGGTCTGTGGAAAAAAAAAATCCTTGTCGGATTAAAAACAAACTTTTTTTGTTATGCTACAGTCTATTTATTTGTTTCCTTTCAGTGTTCACTTGTTGTTTCTGGTTAATGTTCTATCTGTTGGCTTGTTGCAGATTTTTGAAGCAGTTAGATACCTGTTGGCGTATTCGAACTGTCTATTTTTTGTTACAATTTAGTGGTATTCATTTATCTGTTTGGTTGTTATAGAATCTTGGGCCAGTTAGATACCTGTTGGTGTATTCTAACTGTTTATAGTTTTTTAATTGAATTTTTGTTAATGTTGAAGTACAGATTAGTTATTACATTTTGGTTTTAAGAAGATTAAATAAGCATTTGTAAGATTTGCTGGTAATCTCTGCTTTAGAGTAATGGTACTATCATTACATTCGAACCATCCACATTTCTTTTTAATATATGCAGTGTAGTGACCTGCATTGGTTGTGGCTCCTGCATGGTAGATTATACCTATTGTTGTGAAGGTTTTCTTACCAAGTGATACTTGACCGTGTGTGAATACAGTCAAGCTGCAGTTGTTTTTGGTACCATCTGCATTGCAACGTAGAAGCATTAGTATTACATAGTTACTATGGGGCTGATGCATGGAATTTGTGCGCCGAAAAACGGGGATTTGTGCGCCATTCTGCCCACAAATCCCTGTTTAACAAATGGGGATTTTCGGGCAGAATGGCGCACAAATCCCCATTTTTAGGCGCACAAATTCCATGAATCAGCCCCTATGTGTTTGTATTAGTAAGGTGGAGCAATTATCTGAATTGCAAGTAGTACATAATCTGCCATGGTTTGCATTTTGTACAAGTTGCTGAAATGGAATGGATTCACAATTAGGTATGGATACATACACAAAGTGCTCATTAGGGATTTGTTCCTGTGTCACATTGTTGCAGAGAGTGCATGTATGTTTCCACATGTATGAAATCTGGACGATTTCATTTATAGGTATGTTTTTGTTTTCCAGTACTTGTAGTAAGTACATCAGAAATTCTTGTGGATCTTCTTGTGAGTTTATAGTGAATTTCACCATTCCAGCACAGTAGTCCAGTTCTTGTCTTATTCCGTGAACACTATACGTGTTGTCAGGATTGTTTGTTGCGTTTCTATGAAGGACTAACATTTGCAAACACAATTGGTCTGTACTGTGCAAGTAAATGTTGTCAACAATTGGTGGCAATTGAAATAGAATATTCATTGCTACATTTGCGTAGCAACTTACACCAGTTACATTTGAAAATGTGAATGGACCAGATAGTTCTGTGTCCAAGTCATTTTTTCGGAGTGTGTGTTGGTTCTTTGAAGAAGTACCTGAGTTACTTTGACTAATAGGTTCTTCTTTGGTTGTGGTAATTGATGAAGTATTAGCTTCTTTTACTCTCTTTGGAGGATTTGCAGTCAGATCCTGTTGCATTTCAGTTTGAATAAGTTTTCTTTTACAACGTTTTCCTTTTTGTGGAACAGGATATGATTTTAGATGGGGAGTGTATAGTGAACGTAGCCTATTGTATTCTAGAATGCAAGGAATATCAGCGTTTACTTTACTTGCATCAAAGTTGATTAGAAATAGACCCTCACGTGTACGTAAGCGTGATAGTGCTACGTAGCTCATGCCTTCTTTAAAGACTGTGTTACCAATATCTATCAATGCTTTGTCTAGGGTAAGACCTTGGGATTTATGAATGGTGACTGCATATGCAAGTGTTAGAGAAAATTGTTCTCTGCGTACATACATGTCTTTGAAGAGAAGGAATCGAGCTGTTGAGCGCCCTATCCTTTTTACTTCTGAAAGTTTGTCAAAGAGAATATTGACAAACTGAATGTTTTTGTCACGTGGGTATGTTTGAAAGCCAACAACTGTACCCAGTGCTCCATTAACTAGTCCTTGCTCCACGTCAAGGTTACGTTTAAGCATTACTCTACAGTTTAAGGATAATTTTAATATTTTCTCCAACCCAGCTGGTATTTAAAGGTATTTAGTCTTGGTGTGGCTTGTTGACACATGGGTAGCGTCATACCATGTACGTGCAGTTTGTCTGTGGAGCAAATTTCAATTATTGGTTGCATATCTTTTTTCAACATTGTTTCATTGAATTTGGAACAGCTTGCAAGAGTTGGCATTAAGGCCATACAATTGACATTTTTGTGCGCTAATTGTTCCATAACATCAGTAGCACATGAGTTATCACCATAAAGTGCATGGATGTGTCAAGTTTTTAATATTGCTTGTGCTTCTTGAGATAGTACACCAACTCTAATACTTTTTAAAATGTTGGCGTAAGTGAGGTCTGCAGATTGGCGCATGTTTTCTGTTAATTCTCTGTATTGGAAATGTTGCCAAAGGTTGACATTTCCTACGCTGCCAACAGTTTTACGGTAGAGTTTGTGTCCTAAGGTTTTAAAAATAAGTTCACCTTTCACTGGTGTCAATTGAAGAAGATCTCCGAAAACAATAATGTGTTTTCCTCCAAAGAGTTCTTCGTAGTTTGTTTTAAGTTCTTCTCGCAATCTGAGGTGAATCAAAGCCAACATTAGGTTGGAGACCTTGCTCACTTCATCTACTGGTAGCATTTTCATTTGTTTTAATACTCTGCGTAGTTCCATTGCAGCTTCTGTAGAAAGTTTGTAATAGTCTAATTTGTTTTGGTGTTCTACTGGAAGGAGTAGTAATCGGTGTAAAGTGACACCGCCTATGTTGTAGGCAGCTAAACCTGTGGGGGCAGTTACAACAGCTGACAGTTTGTTGTTTGTCAATTGTTGAAGGAACTTGCTGATGATTTTGATTAAGAATGTTTTGCCTGAATCAGCTTCACCACTGACGTATAGCAGTATAGGTTTGTAATTTTTGCAGGTACATTCTTTATTTTCGTGTTGTACACCATGTGCAATTTCTTTTGTTACTTCTTCAAAAATGGTGCGCTGGTCTTTGTTAAGTTTTGATTGTAGTACAGTTAAGTCTTCTGTATCTTCTTCATAGTGACACATGGTGTTTTCTACATCTGTCATAGCTAATTCTGCCTCATTTGCTATTAGTGGCTGTCCCAGTGGTTCTTGGCTTCCTGTTACAGAAGGTTGACTACTGTCGGAAGTGTCCTTATCTAGTTGGGCCTAGAGTTCTTCTTCGTGTTGCTGTTCATTGTGCAACATTGTTTTGTACTGCGTAAATTTTACATCGGTGATAGTGCTTTAATTTGCTTTGAAAGCGTCTTCATAGCAGTCATAGTTATCTAGTATCTCTTCTTCTTTTCTCCATGGTTTAAAAAGTTGTAGCAGGACATGTAATATAGTTCTTTCTGTTGAGGAGTTATTAATGACAATTTGATATGATTAATTAAGCTTCGTTTGGTAAATTTCACTAAGCTGCCTTCACAATCTGTCACTATATCTACCTTTCTTTTCATCAGATTTTATAATTTTTTGTATGCAAAGTTTTGGGCTATGTGGTATAGACACATGGTTTCCAAAGTGGTACTCCTGTTCATGTAGTATGTGTCTAGTAAATTGTTTTTCAAAATGTCTTGGCTGTTGGGATCATTTTTGGCTATTGTCCTCATATGATTTGAGAACTCTTTTTCTAGATTTAGCAGGATCAAGACTTAGCCATACTATATTTTCATACAAAGCAGTACCGGTTAAACGATCTGCAGCTTCATAGGCGCCACATTCTCTATGAGAGAGCATTTTAATGCCTAAGCTGTACAATTTCTGAGATAGTGCTTTGTCTGATGATAGGTCATTCCAGAGGTCTTGAAGCTCTGTTTTTTTCTGCTTTTGTTAAGTAGGCTGTAAAATATCGTGCAACTGCAGTGGAATTGTCTGCAATGTACTGCACATCTATGTTTGCATTCCATAAGAGGGCAATGATTGGATTGTAATCATTGATATATTTTGCTTCTTCTGTTCTTTTTATGTAATACGTGTTCTAAGGTGATTTACCTTTAACACTATGTCTAACTGAAGACATGAAGTTGTTCACTTCACCTGTTTCTGTAACTGGTCTAGAGAAACCAAAGCGACATTTGGTGTAGTATTTCCCTTTGTTTTTGTATTTGCGACGACAGTATTTGCCACATTTGTGTCTTTGAAATTGTACAATTTGTGCATGAAGGTCACTATGTCTCCTTTGTGAAGGGATTTCACAAGTGACATATTTTTGGATGAACTGCAAAACAGTAGCATCACTGTCCTGACCAAATTTAGGAGCATCTTTAATCCATAAAAGCATGTGGATATGTGGTGCTCCTCTGGCTTGGTATTCCTTTCTCCAAAAGAAGTGATGCACTTCTCCGAGGGGAGGAACAGTTTTATTACAAATAAAGTGTAGCATAGCAATGTAACGATGGTGGAAATATCTTGAAACATTAACAGGATCTAGAGAGCAAAGTTCCCCAGGTGTTAGTATATCTATGTTTGTTTTGTTTTTGTTTGATATGCGTAGGAAATCATGTAAATCTTCCCATGCATATTCTGCACAACTTAATGTAACAAACCAAGTGGGTGGTCCAAGGTTTCTGATCATACAACGTACATCTCCGTGACGTCAGAACCAGTATTCTTTCGTACCACGCATGTTTGCAAACAGATTTGTAATGCTTGATTGTAAAACCTCATCTTTTTCTTGCACTTTTTGTATTAATTGAGTAGCTGACATATTTTGAAAGTGGGTTCCCGATTTCAATATGTGTGCAACTCCGTAACATAGAGTTGCTAGTTCACTTTCAAAGAGTAGGTGGAATATGTATTCCCAGATTTAGACAAAATGTGGATCTTCAGAATACATTCATAATGAGCGGTATTCTGATGCTGTTATCTGAGTGGGTCTATCATCGTACCTTCCTCCTTTGCCAGTAGGAAATAGTAGAGGAAAAGCACGTGCTTGTATACTTTTTTCCCATATGCTCATTGGTGATCCTTTGGTTTGTCGCATTTGGTACGTTTCTAGTGCTTCATCTATGCTGTCATTAGAGTGTAATGGATGAATTGTATAATGGTCTAAAATATTGGATACTGCAGCAGGATCCAGAAGTTCAAATTGACCAGTTTCTGGTGACTCTTGAATTATTTCAGTTGTTTCCCTTAAGTTTTCTTCAATATTTATTTCTTTGTAGTATTCATTATTGTCTTTTAGATATTGCAAGGCTTGTCTAACTTTATGTAAGTCCACAAGTTGTTGCCAAATTTTTTTGTCTTTTGTTGGTACACCATTTACTAAGACAATTAAAGATTGCTCCATTGGATGTTGACTCCTAGAGTGTGCACATTTTCTGTCAGATCTAATGGTGAATAAACTACTTTGCCACGAATGCCTTTCACCAATTCAGAGGGAGGTAATTTTGCTGTTTTTGGTTGAAGGCGTATTATTGCTTGAAATGGGTGTACTGTTTGAATTATGATGCTCCTATATAAATTGAGTTGTTGCAGGGGTTTTGGTAGTGGGAATAATTCCAATTTATTTGTGATAGCACGTGAAGGAGTTTGTTTGTTGTCAAGTTTTGTAGTGCAGTAACTGCAATGTATTAAGGGGTCACTTATTTCGTATTTGTTTTCTGCTAAAAGGTAGAGAGCTAATTCAAACCATTTGGAATATTCATTGTCTTCTATTTTGTATGTTACGTCTATAGTTTTTGTGTTACTTTTGTAAAATGTTCTGTGGCAACACACACACACATGGTTTGGTACTTCAGCAGATGTACTTTTAAATTTTAGTATTTCTTTTTTGTATGTGTGTAGTAGAAGGTTGCCATGTGCAGAATTGTTGCCAGTCTGTTCTAAAGCTATTGCATTTTGTAAGTGGCTTTCACTTCCAAAATATTTTCTCTGGATACGGTTGATTTCTTCTTGTAGGTATTTGGGTGTACCATGTAGAAGAGTGTTATTTAAATTGGCTATTTCTAAAGCAGGACTTTTAGCATAGTACAGTTTATAGACTAGATTTCTTACAGTTGAATGATGTGTTGATATCATTTTGATATCATGGAAGGTGCTTTTGCAAATAGGTCCTGAAATGCAGGCTAATGAATGTCCTTGTAGTCCTGTGTATTTGCGCACTGGACAGGTATCCATATTTTGCAGCACTTTCATTTTGAAATTCATTTGATATTTACCTTTCACATACTGATTGAGGAACTGGCTTAAAGATTTGAAAGATTTGTTGGGAATGTTACACATTGACGTACAAAGCCATTTGTATACTGGACGTTCTGGTTCAGGCAAATGGAGAGGCAATTCTGAGTTTTCTGGGGATATTTTTGTAAGCAGTGTTTCTTGTTCCATGATGGTATTATTAATTTTATCATAACCTCGTCCACTGCTATGGATGGCAATTGTGTTTGTTTGGTTTTGTTTGTATGCTTCTTCATTAAAATATAGTTTTGTGGTCGTGGTGTGACTCCCTTCACCTCCACAGATATTTACGAAGTTATTTTTGTTGACATTCCGTTTATTGAGAAGTTTTTTTTGTAGTTTATTATTTAGTTTTGTTAGTGGTTTCATCCTGTTTAAAACTAAAATAAATAACTTCCTTTTGAGAAGGATTGCACTGTCTACGAGAGCTTCTAGGATTAATTTTCTATGGTAGGTTTTAAGGGTTGTGCATGATTTTGCTCCTGTTTTCATAAGATTCTGATGGACTCTGTGAAGGAACATTTTTGCTAAAATACTTTTTTTGGTATGGTTACTTGCTAGTATATGAAGATGTATAGGAGCAGTTTTAGCAGTAGTGGTAGCCGAATTCTTGTTAAGCATTTTCTGTTTCGTTTTACATTTTGATAGAGGAGGCAAAGTTTCTGTACTAGAAGCTTGTTTTGTTTCGCTAAATGACTGCATTAGCTGTTTTGTTTGAACGTTTTGTACAAACTCTGGTAGAGATGGATGCTTATTTTGGACACTTTTATTTTTATTTGCTCTATTTCTGCGTTGCTTTCTACGGACTTGCTTTTTGGTAGGCATTCTTTGGGGTCTGTTGAAAATAAAGAAGGTATAGGTTGGTCTGTTTTGCAATGTATGTGTGCTGTGTGTATGCGTGTATGAGTTTAATGGGAAAGATTTATGTGGTGGTGTATGAATGTGCATTGGGCAGTTACAATGAGTTGGGAAGGCTATTCTTCTGTTTGTATGTTACTAAACTGCGGTTCAGATGAGAGTAGAAAGTGAGCTAGTGGTGAGGAGAAGCATTAATAGTAAACGTAATGGTATAAAATTAAAACAGGTCTTTGTTTTGCAGTACTAACATTCTATGTTATTTGTGTTCCAAAAAAACGGGGATTTGTGTGCCATTCTGCCTGCTAATCTCTGCTTAATAAATGGGTATTTGTGGGCAGAATGGTTCAGAAACCGATGTTTTTTGGTGCGCAAATTACATGAATGAACCACACAGTGTCTTTGAGGAACAGTAAGAATATAAAGGAAGTATTGTACTTACTTTTTTTTGTGGAATGAGCAGGTTTCTTCGGATATGTTGTACTTAGATGCTGCTGATTTTCAGGAGAGTGGTCTTCACTGCAATTGTAAAAGGAATAAGTTAGTAATTTTGTGTGTTTATAGCACTGATGTCAATGTACACGTTCATTTTTATGTTTTTGTGGTAGTATTCTTGTTTGATATCTGAACATAGTGTATGCATTCATTTCAAACGACTATGTGCAGCCTTTATATGTTATTTACAGTATGTTAGTTCAACATGCTTCTCAAATGAGTAGAATTTTAAGTTCATGAAATTCACTTTTACAGTTGTGTTGTAGATAGCAGAGAGGTTTGGAAGTGATAGTTCATTTTAGTAGATGGGAAAAATTTGAGAGGGAGAGTTCACCACAGCAATCGGGAACATTTATTTTTCTCATAAGATTGCATTGGGATTAGCATTAATCTAGACGGGAGACAGTAAAAAATTGTGACATTTTTCAATGAAAAATCGAGAGTCTCACGCGTAAATTGGGAGGGTTGGCATGTATGTATGTATAGGTTATGCGGGAGACAGTATGTATTGGCTATGCAGATTTAGTGGCATTACTCTGTTTATATGGAATCATATGAGTTGTACATGTACTCTGAATAAAATATGCATACCTGCACTTTGTAATCATGCATGTGGATATGCATGGAGCTGTAAGTAGAAATCCTCGAGACTTGTACAGTAGTTTTTGTAGTAGGTGCTTTCCAATGATATGAGACTTGTATTCAGAGTGATCAACAGTACATTTGAAGTGCGGAACTCTAATGATGGAGTTAGATGTAGAGGTCTTGGATGTGATTGGTGGATGGTTGTGTGACTGCTTAGCTGTATCCAATGAGGGAATAGAACCGAGACTGATGTGGAAAGTGTAGAAGGGTTGGCTATGAGTTACGTACCGTGTGGACACCATGGCTGTCCGTGGGTAGGGCGTACCACATACAGGGTTTTCCAGCAAATCCAGCATGGAAAGTGGACTGTAGGGTTCAACCAATCAGATGTTGACGTTGTTGATTTGTGTAGAAAGAGAGTGTGTGTAGTGAAGATGGCAGAGGTGGAGAAAGTCAGGGTGTTGGTGCTCGGAGATATGTTTGTCCATGGTTTACAGCAGTATTCTCAATGCAGGCATGTGGCAAAGAATTTCGATGTTAGAGGAGTGGACGTGGTGTGGAGCGCTGTGACTGATTGCAATGTAGAGGCAATTCTCCAAGTTTGTAGAGATATGTGTAACGCTCACCTGATTCCCTCGGAGGCGCGGGTCTTGACTGGGCGGTGAAACCGTCTTCAGCGTTAGGCGTAGGATTCGTTTGGCTCCCGGATTAGGCCCCTTCTTCACTGAAAATTTGACCCGAAGGGTGAGGTGTCTGCAAGTAGAAAATCTAGGTATTAGTGGCTGGAAGGCTGGGAGAAGTTCCAAGCCCCTCTCTCCCTCTCTCCCCGTGGTACTGGGTTGTAGTCGCGCTCACCTTAAATAGGTGAATGCCGGGCTCTCCATCCTGCGTCTTGTGCAGGGGCGCTGGGTCCAGTTACTTCACTGGATTCGAGTTCAGCCTCTTGATTGCAGAGGGTGATTTGAGAGCGATGCCGCCGTTTGCTGCACGAGCGTGACTTGTAAGTATTAAAGTTCTTTTTAGATTGCTATCTTATAATGTCTATGTCTTTTTCCTTTTCAGTTGCTGCCGATGCCAAAGAAGATGCCCTCCCGGTTCGTGGCAAGGAATAAAGCAAGAAGATGGAGAATAGGATGGCACGTAAGAAGAAAGGCTGCTCTAGGGCTGTAGAATGCACCTTAATGTCTCTTTTTGTCTTTACAGGTGATGGAATGCGGCGCGAGCAGAGTTGAGGTGAGCGTAATGCAGGTAAGTCGTTTTGCAACTAAGCGTTAGTAACCAATGTTCTTTGTCTTTGCAGGCCTGATGCCGGACGAGAAATGCAGAAAAAACACCTTGGATGCTGCCGATGGATCGGGTAAGTTGAAGCGCCAACCTTGCTTTTGCCTAACCTGTGCCTTTTGTTTTTGCAGGAGTTGCTGAAGACTGCAGATTGGTTCCAGCAGGTAATTTTCTTATTCACAGGATCCGGAGCTGAAGATTCCCTGGAGCTGACACGGTGAGCGTCCTGCTGCAGATGCAGAATAACGCGAAGCACGTTGCACCAATCGGGTGTGGTTTAAATAGCCCACAGGAGTGCTTAGGTGTCTCCTTCCTCAGCCTCGCCCAGGAAAAAAGAGTTCCTGCTTCCAGAAGGATTCCAGCATCAATGATCCAGGGAGTGGTGCCTGCCCCACCCAGAAGAAAAAGTAGTCCCTGCCAGAAGAGAATGAAACATCATTCTGCTGGTAAGTAAGCAGCATGGTCTGCTGCAGGTAGGTCCACCCAAGCACTTTCACACTTGTTATGAGCCCGGCGCTTCCTGTGCCGGGACTGGTCCATTTTATGAGCCTGGCACCACCGGTGCCAGGACAGGGTCCAAAAGGTCCCCATTGGGACTGGCTGGCGCCGATGGTATATGTTATGAGCCTGCTTCCAAGGGTGTTGGGTTGGTCCTGACTCCTTGGAAGCAGTGGTCATGACAATATGCATAGGATGAACAGTCCCCATCTAGTAGTTTTGCACTATTGTGCTTTCTATTTGGGCTTCGTGAGTTCCCCTACTTTGTTGGCAGATTTGGAACAGGTGGTTCAAGCAGTAATCAACATCCTTCCAAATGCGAAAGTACTTTTTTCTGGATTACTACCTAGAGCAAAATGGGACAATAGTTCTGTTTTTTGTCCTCAGCAAAACATTGCTAGGTGTGCAATCAATCGAGGCATGCGTGCTTTCATGCTAAGAACTGGTATGTTTTTCTGTAACAACGAGAATATTGTTTAGAGTAATGCTGCTTATTTTGAAGCAGCTGGCGTTTCTTTATCTTTTTTGGGAAATGCCATGCTGTTTTGGAATGTAAGGGTTGCTTTGGAACAGGTTATGTGAAGATTTTAGTTGTACAATAATAAGAAAAAACCCCCCAAAAAATACAAAATAACAGGTGTCTGTCAGGCATCTGCAAAAAAACCCAAAAAACCGGCTCTTTTCAGAGCTCACTTTAAAGGGGAAATGGGGAACACTATTTAAATGTACATTCCCCACGCTCAGATTTTCTATACGTCCGCGGACATGCCGGTAGTCTGTGGACAGCGCGTATTACATACAGGGATTCTGGGGTGGAGAGGCATGCAAATGAGAATGAGCGGAGCTAGGGATTGGTCAGTAAAGTTTAGTGGGTGTGTTGTGTAACGAGAGATTTAGTGAGGACGTCTTTTTCCTGAGAGACGAACCGATAGCTATGGCTGTGTGTTTTCGAAAACAGATTATCTGGATTTTGGGAGACTCATGGATACATTGGTTGAAGGTGCATGCAAAACGTTGTGGTGTATCTGCAGATCTTGGATTCCCTCATGTGGAAGTATACTGGCATGGAGTGCGTGGAATGAAGTGGATGGACTTGGTACCGCTCTGTGCTACTTTCCAGACAGAGTGTCATCCTGACATAATTATAATTAATTGTGGAGGGAACAGTTTAGTACATGTGTCTGGAATTTCTTTGCAATTTGCAATGAAAGAAGGACTTGAGAAGGTCATGGACATGTTTCCAAATTCCCAAGTAATTTTTTCTCGTATTGCGCAAAGACAAATGTGGCTGCGTTCTTCTTCATTTGGTCCACAAATGGAGAAAGCGAGGCGCAATGTCAATAAGGCTGTTTGTGCTTTTCTAAGAGATGTTGGCATTTCCTCTTTACACAATGAAAATATTATGTTTCGTAGCACATTCATTTTTCGCAGAGATGTAGTCCATCTTACATATGCTGGCAATCAGATTTTTCTCAGAAATGCACAAAATGCATTGCAACCTTTTTTGGAATTATAGTCATCTATTTTGCATTAGATGTTGACGAATCTAAGTTTTCAAACACACAAACCACCACCAAAGGCTCTTTTCAAAGCCACCACTTACTCCCAGAGTAAAGTGCATTGGTTTTGCTAGGGCAGCACCCCAAAATGTTATCTGGCCTTGCTCTGTCCACAGACTTTTAAAAAATTCACAGCGACCTGCACTGTTTATTTGGTAGTTCTATTTTTAAACTGAGAAAGGTGGCTCTGAAAAGAGCCTTTTTTTTGGGGATTTTTGTTGTTTTATATTTTTTGGGCTTTTTTTACACACGACACACTAGGAGAGGAGGGGAAAGGAGGGTAAGGTTGGGACACCAATCACGAGGATAATAAAGGGCAGGAAAATGTAGGGTGGGCCTTATTTAGGTAGGTAGCAGGTCTTCTGGTGGCCCGTGACCGTAGTCTCGAAAGCACTTCGAAGACTCTCCCCCCTGCAGAGTACTGCGTCGCAGTACATACACAGTATTGTGACCCTGGAAAGGTAAGGGTCAACAGCATCGCAAATGGCCTGTGAAGCAGCTGGAGGGATGCGCTCTCCCACAGGATTGTCTCTTGTGGTGAGAGGATCGGAAACGGAGGATGCTGTGGAGGAACTCGACCTACTACGTTCATCACAAGATACAACCTTGCACCGTGGAACGAAGTTAGGTGTCGCTTCATGGATGTCGTACCAAAGCTGAACGCACCACGTCTCCCATGACTCAGCACCAATTTGCACTTGTTACAGGTGACCCTGTTCGCACATGCTTTTGGTACGTTACCATAAACGGTAAACAACTGCCACACCCAAGACTCCCGGCGAGTGCTGGTAGTAGGGGGTTCCTCCATCTCATTCTCTTCATCCTCTTCATCCTCGTTCTCTACATCCTCACGCGTGTTCCCCTCTGCAGGCCTTTGGGGAGGTGGTGGTGGTGGAGGGTTTGGGGGTGGTGCTGAGGCTGATGTAGCAACAGCAGCCATGGATGCCCATAGGGTTGATGAGGTAATCGCAGCTAGAGCACTAAAGGCAGCAAAAGTAAATCTGCAATAGCCAGAAGTACAATGAAGATCAGTTCTGGGGTGTGGCCTTTTATAGGGGTGGAGGGGTACGGCTCGAGAACATATCGAACACTCAAAAGCTTTCAAAAAGTTACAAAAAATAAGTGGAAAGCCAGGGCCATTGTCTGGGACATGTGAAATGGAGATTTTTTACTGTAAAATAATTTGGATTGTTTGAATAAGTGCTTTTAAAATGTTGGGGACACCGGACAGAGTCTGCAAATTAGGACACACGCTCAGCGTGGGTGCGGTCACATTATGATGTCAGGAACATGTCCGCGAAGGGAACGGGTGTCCGAAGGACAGAAAATGCGCAGGAGCAGTCGTGCGCATGCGCGCGGATGTTCTACGGACAGTGTTCGGGTCCTGAAACTAATTAAAAGTGCGACACAAGTGAGACGGACAGTTACGGACAGGCGCGATGTTCGCAGGACTTACGGGTATGGTGTGCATGTGCGTAGATGTTCTGCAGACTGTACGGCCAGGTATAGTGTCCTTAGGACACCTCCATTTTGTTTGACTATGGACAACCCGGACAGCGCGCCTGTTCTACAGACAGTTCCATCTTGGTTGCGAACGGTACGGACAGGTATAGTGTCCTTAGGACACCCCCTTTTGTTCATTTACGAACATCCGGGACACCTGGTGTGTTCTAAGAACAGTTTCATCTTGGTTGCAAACGGTGCAGAGAGGTATAGTGTCCTTAGGACACCTACATTTTGTTGATTTACGGACATCCCGGACAGCTGGTGTGTTCTAAGAACAGTTCCATCTTGGTTGCGAATGGTACGGAGAGGTGTAGTGTCCTTAGGACATCCACATTTTCTTAATTACGGACAGGCGGACAGGCGCGCTGTCCACAGACATTTTAACTGCTTTAAAAAAAAAAATAAGACACAAACAACTTCTTTACAAGAAACATAACATTTTTTTATTATATACATATACACAAATTATGAAAGAGAGGGGGAAGCAGAAACTGATACCAAAACAGGCGAAATAGTGGTTTGGATAGGATGGATGGGAGGGGATGAAGGGATGGAAGTCTCATCAAAATGTTTATCTTGTTGTTCACGGTTTGGGGATAGTACACGGGGACATGGAGAGGTGGCACAATGGTACTTAATTTTTTCTTTGATGTGGTCCTCCACTAACTGTTTCAAAGTATTGAAATTTTCCTTAAGCATGTCTACTTTCTGTTCAATGCGTTTGAGAGTCTTTTCCATTGTGTCTTTTGGAGTCACATTTTCAATCTTTGTATGGTCTGTAAAAAATAAACATATATATGTTAAGTACACATTAGGTAATGATTATTAATTTCCTTGTATAGACAAGTGTCTACTTTTATTATCACTGTCTTCAGACATTTCCTCATGTGGAAAATTTCTTCCAGCCACTCCAAAGTACTGCACATTTCTGTGTGAAAAACAAAAATATATTAATTATACTGTACCTCATACAAAAAGTAGAGCAATATATACAAAAAATTAAGTTTACTTACTAGTATCTGGTAAGTTGTATTCGTTGTGTTTTGTAGGTCTACTGTTGCTTCTAGCTCTGCAGTTTCTGTGAGGTAATTATGTTGGTGGTATATCTTTTTTGTTATGGTATAATCCATTTTATTACATATCGTACTTCAATGGCTGGGTGATGTGTCAAATATGTAGGTTCCACTGCTTATTTATTAATATATATATAATGTGTATATGTGCTGCTTTTTGAACTTGCGTAGTGTTTATATGGTATGATAGAACAATTTCAGATCCCCCCTGCATGTTTGGGTAGTGTTGATGTCGTCCGTGACTGTCCGCAGACATTAAAATCATTAGCGGGGTGTTCGGTATGTTCTAAGTTCATTGTATATAAAGTAAGGGAACCCCTAGTACACATTTATCAAATTTGCACTATGAAAATGTATATTCAGTAAAAAAACTTTGTTAAAGAGATGTTATGGTTAAGTTGCGCTACTAAAAACCTATGAAATTTAGTAAAAAAAGTTTGTTAAAGGGACGTTATGGTTAAGTTGCGCTACTAAAAACCTATGAAATTCAGTAAAAAACTCTGTTAAAGGGACGTTATGGTTCCAAGTAAAACCGAAAAATCCCTGAAATTCGCCAGTTACGGTCAGCTAAGCAACCAAAACTCGGGCCACCACCGTGCACTGCTAAGACTAACACACAGGACATCAAAGATGACATCACAAATATCATTGATGACATTACTGATGACATCACATGTGCATTTACTTTTCATGAAAACTCTGTTGGCTGAAATATTGAAGTTGGTTAGGGATGCGCAGGCCCTTCCAGACTGCAAATGTTTGTAAAGATTTGTTCAAAAAATGTAAAAGTTATTAAGAAGAAAAAAAAGTCAAAAGTTGCGGCCTACTTCCCATTTATTTTCCCATAGACAAACAAGGCCAATTTTTGCCGGTCCGTACATCCGAGACCACTGGATGAATTTGGACCAGGTCCAAAAGAACTTGGGCACAAAGTGTTTAAATGAGGCCTTTGTGGAGTTTGGGGTTATACTGTGCAGTTATTTTTAAAATATTTGACACCCTTCTCAAAAATAGATAGCTATATCTCGGGTAAATTGACAAAACCGCTTTAAAAAAAATGAAACAGCTGCCATATTGTTTTTCTCTCAATGCGAGAGATAGCTGCGGCTATAGCCGAGGATATCGGAAAATGAAACGCAGGAAAAAATCAATTTGGGGTACAAAAAACATGAAAATGCTATCAGTCTAGAGATGGGGTGGGGATGACTAGAGACAGACACTGAAATTTGGGAGTTGGAGTCGGTCTAGGAACTGAGTTTGCAACCCAAGGCTTTTCTGTATCGACATCTGAAAGCAAACTGCGTCACAGTAACATTTGTGTGTTGTCAGGGAAAAGGGAGAGGGCAGGGGAGGTGAGGTGAGGAGGCCATCTGGGGAGTGGGGGAGCTGGCACAGATGAGGAGTGCACTCATTGAGGGCCTGAAAGCATTTTATTTCTGCCTCAATAGCCACTCAGGTCTTCCGTCCATGCAGTAACCAGAACCAACCCTGCTTAGCTTCAAAGTGAGGAAGGGGCCAGCCCCCTCAAGCCATGTTGCCTAATAAATGAGCCTGGGTTAAAACACCACTTAGAGCAACATTGCCTGAGAGGGCAGATGTCCCTTTCTCGCTTTGAAGCTAAGCAGGGTCAGTCCTGGTTACTGCATGGATGCCTTGCTGGGCTTGTTCTTAAACAGAGATACTGTTGTTTTCTTTAGGTGATTGCACCTTCACTTCCCTGATTGCAAATGTTTCTCACCCTGATGAAGGCTGGGCCACCATTAAAATGTGTGGCTGTCGCAGCAGCCGAAACTCGAGTTGGCATTTAATGAAAATCTCCCATAGTCTTGAAGTGCTTCAGCTATGTCTCCTATCAAAACTGACGTGACTAATCAAGCATTCATTGCTTTTGTATTTCCATAAATACATTTCATTTGGTCTGCATGCCTGTTAGTTTCTGCACTGTTACAGAGTGATACTGTTGATACCACTGGTTATTAAGCCTATTTAGTGTCTGTGTAGTTATTTTACCAGCCATTTGACTGATGCTTGCTTTCTTATATTGTCACATGGTATATCTTGTTTTTTTTGTTGCACTGGTGTCGGATGTGCTCAGTGAAGTTTTTTACTGATGCTGCCTTTTGGTAGCCTCAAATGTGTAACGTTGCTGTTTGTTACATTTCACTGAGTTTTTTTATGTTTTCAAGATTGGTTTTCTGATTCTACAAATAATTTGTTTTTGTTAAAACAGAAATGCACATTTTGTCTGCTCTGAGAACAACTTATTTACAGTAAAAGAAATTGTCTTTTTATGCATATATCTTAATCTGTTTAATTTGTCTAAATACTTCTTTACCATACACTTGGACAAACTTTTTCTCTCAAACTGTATTCAAGTGATTATCTCTACTTAAGTGTGCAGCCACCCTAGGTTTTCTCATGTTGCATAGTTTCTTGAGGTCTCACTGCGTGGTCAATGGCCATGTGAACTTTTTTTTTTTTTTTTTACCAGACTCCTTCGATAACTAGGAAAGTTGCGGGGAATTAAAAAGTCTTCCACGTCCTCGCAGGCACTCAACATGTGTCCCCCTTTTTTTATTCAAGGTTCATCAGTGATGTCATCCATGATATTTGTGATGTCATCTTTGATGTCCTAGGTGTTAGTGTTAGCAGTGCACGGTGGTGGCACGAGTTATGGTTCCTTAGCTTGCCATAACTGGCGAATTTCAGGGGTTTTTCGGTTTTACTTCGAACCATAACGTCCCGTTTACAAAGTTTTTTTTTGTGAATTTCATAGGTTTTTAATAGCGCAACTTAACCATAACGGCCCTTTAACAAAGTTTTTTTTACTGAATTTCATAGTTTTTTAGTAGGGCAACTTAATCATAACATCCCTTTAATAAAGTTTTTTACTGAATATACACTTTCATCATGTGAATTTGGGAGATATTTACTAGGATTCCCTTACTTTATATACATGTAACATAGAACATACTGAACCCCCTCGCTAATGATATTTGAAGGGCACGGACTGAGCGTCTGTCCGCGGACGGGCACGGACAAGATCAACACTACCCAAAAGTCAGGGGGTATCTGAAATTGTTCTATCATGCCATATAAAAACTGCACAAGTTTAAAAAGCAGCACATAAACACATTATATGTAGTAATAAATAACCATTGGAACCTACATGTCTCACACATAACCCATCCATTTAAATACCATGTATAATGAAATGGATTATACCATAACAAAAAAAGATATGCCTCCAACGTAATTACCTCACAGAAACTGTACAGCTAGGAGCGACAGTAGACGAACACAACACAACGAATACAAATTACAAGAAAGTAGTAAGTGAACTTCATTTTTCTTATATGTTTGTATACTTTTTGTATGAGGTGCAGAACAAATAATGTATTTCTGTTGTTTTCACACAGAAATGTGCAGTACTTTGGAGTGGCTGGAGGAGAATTTTCCGCATGGCGAAATTTCGGAAGATAGCTATAATAATGCTACACACTTCTCTGCATAAGCAAATTAATAGTCAGTACTGTATGGGTACTTAACATATAAATATTTATTTTTAACAGACCAGGTAAAAATTGAAGAAAGTCCACCAAAAGACACAGTGCAAGACACCTTGAAGCGCATAGAAGACAAAGTGGACATGCTAAAAGAGAATTTTAATGGGTTAAGGCAATTTGTGGAGGACCACGTCAAAGGAAAAATTAGATACCACTGTCCTACATGTACCTATCCACCTTCTCCATTTCCCAGTGAACTATCCCCAAACCCTCAAGAACAACATAAACGTTTCTACGAAACTTCCATCCCTTCATCCCCTCACAACCAGCCTGTGTAAACCCCTAATTCCCCTATATTTGTTTCAGTGTCTGCTTCCCCCTCTCTCTCTTAATTGCTGTATATGTGTTTAATAAATAAAATGCTATGTTACTTTTAATGGAATTGTATGCGTCTAATTTTTTTTGTAAAAATGTCCGCGGACAGCGCGCCTGTTCAGCCTGTCCGTAATTAATAAAATATGGATGTCGTGAGGACAATACACCTACCCGTACCATTCGCCACCAAGATGGAACTGTTCTTAGAACACACCAGCTGTCCAAGATGTCCGTAAATCAACAAAATGGGGGCGTCCTAAGGACATTTTACCTCTCTGTACTGTTCACAACCAAGATGAAACTGTTCTTAGAACACAACAGGGGTGCGGGATGTCCGTAAATGAACAAAATGGGAGTGTCCTAAGGACACTATACCTGTCCGTACCGTCCGCAGCCAAGATGGAACTGTCCTTAGAACAGGCCCGGTGTCCGGCATGTCCGTAGTCAAACAAAATGGAGGTGTCCTAAGGACACTATACCTGGCCGTACAGCCTGCAGAACATCTACACATTTTTCAAAAAGTCCGCGGACAGTCCTAGGATAGACAAAATTTTAGGGTGCAACCGTAGCAAAACCAATGCACTTTTCTCTGGGAGTAAGTGGTGGCTCTGAAAAGAGCCTTTTGGTGGTGTTTTGTGTGTTTGAAAAACTTGGATTCCTCAACATGTAATGCAAAATAGGTGACTATAATTCCAAAAAAGGTCGCAATGCATTTTGTACATTTCAAAGAAAAATCTGATTGCCAGCATATGTAAGATGGACTCCATCTCTGCGAAAAATGAATGTGCTACGAAACATAATATTTTCATTGTGGAAAGGGGACATGCCAACATCTCTTAGAAAGGCACAAACAGCCTTATTGACATTGCGCCCCGCTTTCTCCATTTGTGGACCAAATAAAGAAGAACGCAGCCACATTTGTCTTTGTGCAATACGAGAAAAAATTACTTGGCAATTTGGAAACATGTCCATAACCTTCTCAAGTCCTTCCTTCATTGCAAATTGCAAAGAAATTCCAGACACATGGCCTAAACTGTTTCCTCCAATATGAATGATAATTATATCAGGATGACGCTCTCTCTGTAAAGTAGCAAAGAGAGGTACCAAGTCCAGCCACTTCATTCCACGCACTCCATGCCAGTGCATTTCCACATGAGGGAATATAAGATCTGCAGATATACTGCAACGTTCTGCATGCACCTTCAACCAATGTATCCATGAGTCTCCCAAAATCCAGATAATCTGTTTTCGAGCACACACAGCCATAGCTGTCTGTTTTCCTCTCAGGAAAAAGAGGTTCTCACTAAATTTCTCCATTCACAACACACCCACTGGACTTTACTGACCAATCCCTAGCTCCGCTCATGCTCATTTGCATGCCTCTCCACCCCAGAATCCCCCTATGTAATACGCACTGCCTGCAGACTACCGCCATGTCCGCGGAAATGTAGAGGATCTGAGCGGGACGACTGTACATTTAAATAGTGTTCCCCTTTTCCCCTTTAAGGTGGGCTCTGAAAAGAGCTGTTTTCTTTGTTTTTTTTGCAGATGCCTGACAGACACCTGTTATTTTGTATTTTTTGGGGGTTTTTTTCTTCTTAGTTTACTCCTACAATCATCACATAACCTGTTCCAAAGCAAGCCTTACATTCCAAAAGAACATGGCATTTCCCAAAAAAGATAAAGAAACACAATCTGCTTCAAAATAAGCTGCATTACTGGAAACAATGTTCTCGTGGCTTTAGAAAAACATACCAGCTCTTAACATGAAAGCACGCATGCCGCGATTGATTGCACACCTACCAATACTTTGATCAGGACAAAAAACAGAACTGCTGTCCCATTTTGCTCTAGGGAAAGTTGGAAAGATGTTGATGACTGCTTGAACCAACTGTTCCAAATCTCCCAACAAAGTAGGTGAACTCACGTAGCCCAAATGGAAAGCACCATAGTGCAAAACTACCACATGGGAACTGTTCATCCTACGCATATCTCTGCAAACTTGAAGAATTGCCTCTACATTGCAATCAGTCACAGTGCTCCACACCACCTCCACTCATCTTACATCAAAATTGTTTGCCACATGCCTACATTCAGAATAGTGCAGTAAACCATGGAAAAAAATATCTCCGAGCATCAACACCCTGGCTGTCTTCACCTCTGCCATCTTCATTACACACACTCTCTTTCTACACAAATCAACAATGGCAACATCTGATTGGCTGATCCCTACAGTCCACTTTCCATGCTGCATTTGCTGTAAAACCCTGTATGTGGCATGCCCTACCCGCGGACAAGCGTGGTGTCTGTGCGGTACGTAACTCTTAGCCAACCCTTCTACCCTTTCCACATCACTCGCGAATCCATTCCCTCATTGGACACAGCTAAGCAGTCACACAACCATCCACCAATCACATCCAAGACCTCTACATCTAACTTCGTCATCAGAGTTCCGCACTTCAAATGTACTGTTGATCACTCTGAATACAAGTCTCATATCATTGCAAAGCACCTACTACAAAAATTACTGTGCAAGTCTCGAGGATTTCTACTTACAGCTCCACGCATACCCACATGCATGATTACAAAGTACAGGTATGCATATTTTATTCAGAGTACATGTGCAACTCTTATGATTCCATTTAAACAAATTAATGCCACTAAATCTGCATAGCCAATACATACATACCAACGCTCCCACTTTAAGCGCGAGACTTCTGATTTTTCATTGAAAAATCGCACTACTTCTTACTATCTCCCGCATAACCTATACATCTGTACCAACCCTCCCGATTCACGCGCAAAACTCGTTTTTTTATTAAAAAATGTCACAATTTTTTACTGTCTTCCGCCTAAATTAAAGCTACTTCCAATGCGATCGTATGAGAAAAATAAACGCTCCCGATTGCTGTGGTGACATCTCCCTCTCAGGTGCTCCCGATTTTTCGCATTTCTACTTAAAATATGAAAGTACTCAAATTTTTCCCATCTACTATAATGACCTATCGCTTCCAAACCTCTCTTCTATCTACAACACAGCTGCAAAAAAACAAGTGAATTTCATGAACTTGAAATTGTACTCATTTGCGAAGCAGGTTCAACTAACATACTGCAAATGACATATAATGGCTGCACATAGTCAAATGAAATTCCCGCATACACTGTGTTGAGATATCAAATGAGAATACTTCCACGAAAGTTGAAAAATGAACGTGTACATTAACATCGCGGCTTTGAACACACAAAATTACTAACTTCTTCCTTTTACAATTGCAGTGAAGACCACTCTCCTGAAAATCAACAGCATCTACACTACAAACAACTTATCCGAAGAAACCTGGTCATTCCACAAAAAAAAGTAAGTACAATACTACCTTTATATTCTTACTGTTCCTCAAATAGACTGTGTGGGTTATTTATGTAATTTGCACACCAAAAAAAAACATTGATTTCTGAACCATTCTGCCCACGAATCCCCATTTATTAATCAAAGATTAACAGGCAGAATGGCACACAAATTCCCGTTTTTTTGGAACACAAATAACATACACAAGCCTTAGAATGTTAGTACTACAAAACAAATACCTGTTTTAATTTTATACCATTACATTTACTATTAATGCTTCTCCTCACCACTAGCTCACTTTCTACTCTCATCTGAAGCACAGTGTAGTAACATACAAACAGAAAAATAGCCTTCCCAACTCATTGTAACTGCCCAATGCACATTCACACACCACCACAAACATCTTCCCCATCTTCCCCATCAAACTCATACACGCATGCACGCAGCACACATACATTGTAAAGCAGACCAACGCATACCTTCTTTTCTTTCAACAGACCCCAAAGAATGCCTACCGAAAAGCAAGTCCGTAGAAAGGAACGCAGAAATAGAGCAAATGAAAACAAAAGTGTCCAAAGTAAGCATCCATCTCTACCAGAGTTTGTACAAAACGTTGAAACAAAACAGCTAATGCAGTCATTGAGCGAAACAAAGCAAGCTTCAACTACAGAAACTTTGCTTCCTCTATCAAATTGTGGCACAAAACAGAAAATGCTTAACAAGAATTTGGCTACCACTACTGCTAACACTGCTCCTATAAATCCTGATATACTAGCAAGAAACAATAGTAAAAAAAGTATTTTAGCAGAGATTTTCCGCCACAGAGTCCTTCAGAATCTAATAAGAAGAGGAGCGAAATCATCCACAACCCTTAAAACCTACCGTAGAAAATTAATCCTAGAAGCTCTCGTAGACAGTGCAATCCTTCTCAAAAGGAAGTTATTTATTTTAGTTTTAAACAGGATGGAACCACTAACAAAACTAAGTACTAAACTACAAAAGAAACTTCACAATAAACGGAATGTCAACAAAAATAGATTTTCAAATATTTGTGGAGGTGAAAGGAGTCACACAATGACCACAGAACCATATTTTAATGAAGAAGCATACAAACAAAATCAAACAAACACAATTGCCATCCATAGCAGTGGACGAGGATATGAAAAAATCAATAATACCATCATGGAACAAGAAACACTGCTTACAAAAGTATCCCCAGAAAACTCAGAATTACCTCTCCATTCGACTGAACCAGACCGTCCAGTATACAAATGGCCGTGCACGACAATGTGTAATATTCCTAACAAATCTTTCAAATCTTTACCCCAGTTCCTCAATCAGTATGTGAAAGGTAAAGACAACATCAAAATGAAAGTGCTGCAAAATATGTACCTGTCCAGTGCGCAAATACACAGGAATACTAGGACATTCATTAGCCTGCATTTCAGGACCTATTTGCAAAATCACCTTCCATGATATCAAAATGATATCAACACATCATTCAAATGTAAGAAATCTAGTGTATAAACTGTACTATGCTAAAAGTACAGCTTTAGAACTAGCCAATTTAAATAACACTCTTCTGCATGGTACACCCAAATACCTACAAGAAGAAATCAACCGTATCCAGAGAAAATATTTTGGAAGTGAAAGCCACTTACACAATGCAATCGTTTTAGAACAGACTAGCAACAATTCTGCACATGGCAACCTTCTATTACACACATACACAAAATAAATACTAAAATTTAAAAGTACATCCGCTGAAGTACCAAACCATTTGTGTGTGTGTGTTGCCGCAGAACTTTTTACAAAAGTAACACAAAAACTATAAACGTAACATACAAAATAGAAGATAATGAAGATTCCAAATGGTTTGAATTAGCTCTCTACCTTTTAGCAGAAAACAAATACGAAATAAGTGAACCCCTAATATGTTGCAGTTACTGCACTACAAAACTTGACAACAACCTAACTCCTTCACATGCTATCACAAATAATTTGGAATTATTCCCACTACCAAAACCCCTGCAACAACTCAATTTGTATGAGAGCATCATAATTCAAACAGTACACCCATTTCAAGCAATAATATGCCTTCAACCAAAAACAGCAAAACCACCTCCCTCTGAATTGGTGAAAGGCATTTGTGGCAAAGTAGTTTATTTTCCATTAGATCTGACAGAAAATGTGCACACTCTAGGAGTGCAACGTCCAATAGAGCATTCTTTAATTGTCTTAGCAAATGGTGTACCAACAAAAGACAAAAATATTTGGCAACAACTCGTGGACGTACATAAAGTTAGACAAGCCTTGCAATATCTGAAAGATAATAATGAATACTACAAAGAAATACATATTGAAGAAAGCTTAAGGGAAACAACTGAAATAATTCAAGAGTCATCAGAAACCAGTCAATTTGAACTTCTGGATCCTGCTGCAGTATCCACTCTTTTGGACCATTATGCAATTCATCCATTGTACTCTAATGAGAGGATAGATGATGCACTAGAAACTTACTAAATGCGACAAACCAAAGGGTCACCAATGAGCATATGGGAAAAAAGTAAAGAAGCGCATGCTTTTCCACTACTATTTCCTACTGGCAAAGGAGGAAGATACGATGATAGACCCTCTCAGATAACAGCATCAGAATACCGCTCATTACGAATGTATTCTGAAGATCCCAGATTTAGACAAAATGTGGAATACATATTCCACCTACTCTTTGAAAGTGAACTAGCAACCCTATGTTACGGAGTTGCACATATTTTGAAATCTGGAACCCACTTTAAAAATATGTCAGCTATGCAATTAATACAAAAAGTGAAAGAAAAAGATGAGGTTTTACAATCAAGCATAACAAATCTGTTTGCAAACATGCGTGGTACGAAAGAATACTGTTTCCGACGTCACAGAGATGTACGTTGTATGATCAGAAACCTTGGACCACCCACTTGGTTTGTTACATTAAGTTGTGCAGAATATGCATGGGAAGATTTACATGATTTCCTACGCATATCAAACAACAACAAAACCAACATAGATAAACTAACACCTGGAGAACTTTGCTCTCTAGATCCTGTTAATGTTTCAAGATATTTCCACCATCGTTTCATTGCTATGCTACACTTTATTTGTAATAAAACTGTTCCTTCCCTCGGAGAAGTGCAACACTTCTTTTGGAGAAAAGAATACCAAGCCAGAGGAGCACCAAATATCCACATGCTTTTATGGATTAAAGGTGCACCTAAATTTGGTCAGGATAGTGATGCCACTGTTTTGCAGTTCATCCAAAAAAATGTCACTTGTGAAATCCCTTCACAAAGGACACATAGTGACCTTCATGGACAAATTGTACAATTTCAAAGACACAAATGTGGCACAAATATTGTCGTCGCAAACACAAAAGCAAAGGGAAATACTACACCAAATGCCGCTTTGGTTTCCCTAGACCAGTTACAGAAACAGGTGAAGCGAACAACTTCATGTCTTCAGTTCGATATAGTGTTAAAGGTAAATCACCTAAGAACATGTATTACATAAAAAGAACAGAAGAATCAAAATATATCAATGATTACAATGCAATCATTGCCCTCTTATGGAATGCAAACATAGATGTGCAGTACATTGCAGACAATTCCACTGCAGTTGCACGATATGTTACAGCCTACTTAACAAAAGCAGAAAAAACAGAGCTGCAAGACCTCTGGAATGACCTATCATCAGACAAAACACTATCTCAGAAATTGTACAGTCTAGCCATAACAATGCTCTCTCATAGAGAATGTGGCGCCTATGAAGCTGCAGATTGTTTAACCGGTACTACTTTGTATGGAAAATCTGAAAATATAGTATGGCTAAGTCTAGGTCCTGCTAAATCTAGAAAAAGAGTTCTCACATCATATGAGGACATAGAAACAATAGCCAAAAATGATCCCAACAGCCAAGACATTTTAAAGAACAATTTACTAGACACATACTACCCGAACAGGAGTACCACTTTGGAAACAATGTGTCTATACCACATAGCCCAAAACTTTGCATACAAAAATAATATAAAACCCCATGAAAGCAAAGGTAGATATAGAGTGACAGATTGTGAAGGCAGCTTAGTCAAACTTACCAAACGAAGCTTAATTAATCATGTCAAATTGTCTTTAAAAACTCCTCAACAGAAAGAATTATATTACATGTCCCTGCTACAACTTACTTTTTAAACCATGGAGAAAAGACGAAGAGATTCTAGATAACTATGACTGCTATGAAGACGCTTTCAAAGCAAATGAAAGCGCTATCACCAATGTGAACTTTACGTAGTACAGAACAATGTTGCGCAATGAACAGCAACATGAAGAAGAACTCCAGGCCCAACTAGATAAGGACACTTCCGACAGTAGTCAACCTTCTGTAACAGGAAATCAAGAACCACTAGGACAGCCACTAATAGCAAATGAGGCAGAATTAGCTATGACAGAAGTGGAAAACACCATGTGTCACTATGAAGAAGATACAGAAGACTTAACTGTACTACAATCAAAATTTAACAAAGACCAGCACACCATTTTTGAAGAAGTAACAAAAGAAATTGCACATGGTGTACAGCACGAAAATAAAGAATGTACCTGCCAAAATTACAAACCTATACTGCTATAAGTTAGTGGTGAAGCTGGTTCAGGCTAAACATTCTTAATCAAAATCATCAGCAAGTTCCTTCAACACTTGACAAACAACAAACTGTCAGCTGTTGTAACTGCCCCCACAGGTTTAGCTGCCTCCAACATAGGCGGTGTCACTTTACACCGATTACTACTCCTTCCAGTAGAACACCAAAACAAATTAGACTATTACAAACTTTCCACAGAAGCTGCAATTGAACTACACAGAGTGTTAAAACAAATGAA
Organism: Ambystoma mexicanum; assembly: GCF_040938575.1. Classification (NCBI taxonomy): domain Eukaryota; kingdom Metazoa; phylum Chordata; class Amphibia; order Caudata; family Ambystomatidae; genus Ambystoma; species Ambystoma mexicanum. Next base: position 1,140,701,482 of record NC_090921.1, on the reverse strand, counting down.
AATACTACTAATAGATAAAGTGAGCATAGTCTCCAACCTAATGTTGGCTTTGATTCACCTCAGATTGCAAGAAGTACTTAAAACAAACTACGAAGAACTCTTTGCAGGAAAACACATTATCGTTTTCGGAGATCTTCTACAATTGACACCAGTGAAAGGTGAACCTATTTTTAAAACCTTAGGACACAAACACTGCCGTAAAACTGTTGGCAGCATAGGAAATGTCAACCTTTGGCAACATTTCCAATACAGAGAATTAACAGAAAACGTGCGTCAATCTGCAGACCTCACTTACGCCAATATTTTAAAAAGTATTAGAATTGGTGTACTATCTCAAGAAGCACAAGCAATATTGAAAAACCGGCACATCCATGCACTTTATGGCGATAACACATGTCCTACTGATGTTATGGAACAATTAGCGCACAAAAATGTCAAATGTATGGCCTTAATGCAAACTCTTCCAAGCTGTTCCAAATTCAATGAAACAATTTAAAAAAAAAAGAAATGCAACCAATAATTGAAATTTGCTCCACAGACACACTGGACGTACATGGTATGACACTACCCATGTGTCAGCAAGCCACAACAAGAGTAAATACCTTAGAAAATTCAAGCTCCAACACAGCTGGGTTGGAAAAAATATTAAAATTATCCTTAAATTGTAGAGTAATGCTTAAACGTAACCTTGACGTGGAGCAAGGACTAGTTAATGGGGCACTGGGTACAGTTGTTGGCTTTCAAACATACCCACGTGACAACAACATTCAGTTTGTCAATATTCTCTTTGACAAACTTTCAGAAGTAAAAGGATAGGGCGCTCAACAGCTCGATTCCTTCTCTTCAAAGACATGTATGTACGTAGAGAACAATTTTCTCTAACTCTTGCATATGCAGTCACCATTCATAAATCCCAAGGTCTTGCCCTAGACAAAGCATTGATAGATAGACTTTAGCGGCCCCTGTCTGATGTTTGAAGTGGAGGAGACTGCTAAGGCAATCAGGCTCCAAGCACACAACCGCGCCCCTGGCCCGGATATGATACCCTCAGATTTGTTCCAGGACCCAGTTGACCTGTGGGCCCCACTTCTGACTGTGGCATTCAATGCTTGTCTCAAATCGAGGAAATATCCTTCCTCGTGGAAGAGGGCAATAATATTCCCCATTTTTAAAAAGGGAGACTTGTCTAGCCCCGGTGCTTATAGACCTATTTCCCTACTAGATTCATCGTTTAAAATTTTTGGGAGAATATTGCTGGCCCGTATGGAAGCCTGGCTTGGGGCACAGCCAGTTCTCTCTGACATCCAATTTGGGTTTCGTCCTGGAGTAGGCACCATAGAACAAAGTCTTAACCTGTATTTATTGGTGGCTAATACTGTGTTTGGTAGGGGCGAGGCTGTTTATCTAGCCTTTATGGACTTAAGCACTGCCTTTGATAAAGTAGATAGAGCTAAGCTCTGGGCAGTGCTTGGGTCCTTAGGGTGCCCAGGGGAAATCTTACAGGCTTTGGTTGACCTCCATACAAATAATGAGGCCTGTGTACGAAGTGGCTCTGGGGGGCATTGTACGGCATGTTTCCAGGTGGGGTGCGGTGTGAGGCAGGGCTGCGTGCTGGCCCCCATCTGCTTCTGCCTTTATATTAATGGCCTCTCACAGGACCTGATTGGAGTATTGGCCGATTTTTTAGTTTTGGGAGGAAGGGGGTTTCCAGTATTGGCCTATGCTGATGACACTGTCCTTCTTGCAAGAACACCTAGGGCCCTACAGATACTGATTAATGCTTATTCAAGGTTTATGGATAATCTGGGCCTAAAAATCAATCCTAAGAAATCGGCAGTAATGGCGTGCGTTGGCAGAAAACGTCCTGTGCCCATGAAACCCATGCTTTGTGCAGACGAAATTATTCCTAGAGTTAGGACTTTTGATTACCTTGGAATAAGTTTTTCGGAGGCCTTAAATGGTAAAGACCACGTGACCAAACAATCTATTAAGATGAGTCAACAGATAGGTGGAATTTTTAGATTTATGTCGAAGTGCAGGGGCCGGCCTTTGGATGTGATCCTTAAGATCTATGGTACTCAAACTGTGGCTTCCACCCTCTATGGCGCAGCTATCTGGGGTTTCCAGAATACAGGGGAAATACAGAGTAAGGAGAACAAATTCTTTAAAAATCTGCTTGGGCTCCCGTCCAGTGTATCTGGAATAGCCGTCCATAGGGAGTTGGGTGTGGAGTTTTGGGAAGATCAGTGGGCGTTGGCCCCTCTTTTATTTTGGATCAGGCTGTGGGCTAACGAGCAAGCTTCCTTGTGCCACACTATTATTCGTACCGTGTTGGGTAAAGGTGGCTGGAAAAAAATTCCATGGCTTGCGTATGTTTTCTCAATTCTGGGTGAAGCCAACTTAGGCGCCCTTTTTCCGCCTGATACTATTTTGACCAAAAGTGAGGGGTCTGTGTACAAAGCCTTGCTGGGTAAAAGCATAGCAAGCAAAAGAACTCTGCTAGAGCGTGGCCATAGCAAAGGTGAATTTCACTCAAGTATTAGTTGTCTAACGGGAATTCAACCTTACTTGCTTTGGAGTACGTTAAAAAGGGACAGGTGGCTGATTACAAGGGCACGGTTCGATTGCCTTCGGTTGCAAGGCAACACCTATAAATGGAAGGGTTTTTCTGACTCAGCGGGTTGCCCGGTTTGTGGACATGATAGAGAGGATCTCTCTCATTTGTTATTCTTCTGTATAGGGTATGCAGGCATACGTAAAATGTCTCTGATTCCTGCCCTTAAGAAGTCAACGATCCGCACACACAGGGCTGCTCTTGTGTTTCTCCTGAGCGCTGAATCAGTCTACACTGCATGGGCTCTTTTGACGTTTCTGAAAAGAGCGATGTATTTCAGAAATCGCATTGTGAAACTGCAAGGTGGCGAGGGCCCGTAAGAAAACTCTATAGTACCTATACTGGGTTAAAGTATTTTGTATTGTCTTTTTAAACTAATCTTCACTAAAACAACTTTTAATGTAGTTCATGTCGAGGCAACCGCCTAACTGCCAAATGTATTTGTATGCTGCTTCCGCCATTGTTTTTAACTATTTTTTCTCATGGAAGTGTAATTTTAAGATTTTTGTAATTTGAATTAGTGTAATAATTGTGTCTACTTGTCGTTTAATGGTTGCTTTATACAACCGAATAAACTTGTTTGACTGACAGATATTGGAAACACAGTTGTTAAAGAAGGCATGAGCTACGTAGCACTATCACGCTTAAGTACACTTGACGGTCTATTTCGAATCAACTTTGATGCAAGTAAAGTGAACGCTGATATTCCTTGCCTTTTAGAATACAATAGACTGCGTTCACTGTACACCCCCCATCTGAAATCATATCCTGTTCTAGAAAAAGGAAAACGTTGTAAAAGAAAACTAATTCAAACAGAAATGCAACAGGATCTGACTGCAAATCCTTCAAAGAAAGCAAAAGAAGCTAATACTTCATCAATTACCACAAGCAAAGAAGAACCTATTAGTGAAAGTAAAGGAACAAAAACTCTGAAAAAAACACTCGGACACAGAACTATCTGGTCCATTCAAAGTTTCAAATGAAACTGGTGTAAGTTGCTATGCAAATGTAGCAATGAATATTCTATTTCAATTGCCACCAATTGTTAACAACATTTACTTACACAGTACAGACCAATTGTGTTTGCAAATGTTAGTCCTTCATAGAAACGCAACAATCAATCCTGACAACACGTATAGTGTTCACAGAATAAGAGAAGAATTGGACTACTGTGCTGGAATGGTGAGGTTCACTATAAACTCACAAGAAGATCCACAAGAATTTCTAATGTACTTGCTACAAGTACTCGAAAACAAAAACATACCTATAAATGAAATCTTCCAGATTTCATACATGTGGAAACAAACATGCACTCTCTGTAGCAATGTGACACAGGAACAAATCTTTAATGAGCGATTTGTGTATGTATCCATACCTAATTGTGAATCCATTCCATTTCAGCAACTTCTACAATATGCAAACCATGGCAGATTATGTACTATCTGCAATTCAGATAATCGCTCCACCTTACTGATCCAAACACTAGGGGCCTCATCACGAGTTGGGCGGTAACGCCGGCGCTATTAGCGCTGGCGGTAATAGCCCTACCGCCAAACCCCCCAGCGCTATTAGTGCCGGATCACGGGTTTGTCGGAAGGGTTATTGCCCATTCCCCATTGGGCCCATTCGGAAATTCCTCATTTCCCATTTGGGCCAAATGGGGAAAATTCACGCTATTACTGCCAGCGGATTTCCCGCTGGCGGTAATCTTGCCGAAAATCGGCAACTTTGCCGCAGATTTCCCCCCAGCTCAGAGCTGGGGGGAAATCCGCCAAAGCCATGATCTGGCGGACACTTAAATGCGGCGGTAATAGCGCTACCGCCGCATTTAAGGGTTACCACCAGACTCGTGATGAGACCCATAGTAACTACATAATGCTAATGCTTCTACGTTACAATGCAAATGGTACCAAAAACAACTGCAAGCTGACTGGATTCACACACGGTCAAGTGTCACTTGGTAAGAAAACCTTCACAACAATAGGTATAATCTACCACGCAGGAGCCACAACCAATGCAGGTCACTACACTGCATATATTAAAAAGAAATGTGGATGGTTCGAATGTAATGATAGTAGCATTATTCTAAAGCAGAGATTACAAGCTAATCTTACAAACGCTTATTTAATCTTCTTAAAGCCAAAATTTTATAACTAATGTGTACTTCAACATTAACAAAAATTCAATTAAAAGACTATAAACAGTTAGAATACGCCAACAGGTATCTAACTGCCCAAGATTGTATAACAACCACACAGATAAATGAATACCACTGATTTGTAACAAAAATACAGAGTTAGAATACGCCAACAGGTATATAACTGTTTAAAAAATCTGCAACAAGCCAACATATAGAACATTAATCAGAAACAACAAGTAAACACTCAAAGGAAACAAAGAAATAGTTTGTAGCATAGCAAAGAAAGGTTTTTTTTAATCCGACAAGGATTTTTTTTCACCCAGACCCAATGATTTGAAAAACAAACACAGAAACTGAGCAAAATGCACAGTACACTGGTTTGTAAACTAAACATGAGGGTAAAAAAAAGCTAAAATGTGTATTATATAATGTAATAAGTCTTTATAAAATACAAACACTAACATGCTCTTTTCTTTTATCACAGACATTGAAAAAGAACATTTCCTCCAAGTACTAAAGTCATGTAAGAAATATATCGAATCTCAACAAATTAAACAGTAAGTATAATTTCACACATTTCATACATATTCGAATCTATACATGTGATCTATGGCTGTAATATGGTGAAGTGGCTGTGGGCAGGGCCTAGAGTCTTGGATGTATAACCTACGGCCTACACCCTGCGGCCATGCAAGCAAGACTCTAGGTCCTACCCACAACCACCGCAGCATATCAAAACCACGGTGGCTTATAACTTCACTGCTTATAACTTTGGTCTTAGGTGCATGGCCTGTGGCCATGCACCTAAGACTCTAGGTCGTGCACACAACCACCGCACCACATCACACCCATGCTGACTTATAACTTCAGTGCTTATAACTTCAGTCAAGACTCTAGGTCCTGGCCACAACCACAGCAGCATATCACACCCATTGTGGCTTATAACTTCACTACGTATAAATTTGGTCTTGGGTGCAGGGCCTTCGGCCAGGCACCCACGACTCTAGGCCCTCCCCACAACCACCTGATCGATGTTCGATACTACGTGTGTATCTATAGCTGTGATATGCTGCAGTGGTTGTGGCCAGGGCCTAGAGTCTTGGGTGTATAGCCATAGATATTCGAATCTATGGGTGTGCAGTATATACAACCCATGTTGGCTTATAACTTCAGTGCTTATAACTTTGTTCTTAGGTGTCTAGGTCCTGGCCACAACCACCACAGCATATCACACCCATTGTGGCTTATAACTTCACTACAAATAAATTTGGTCTTGGGTGCATGGCCTTTGGCCATGCACCCAAGACTCTAGGTCCTGGCCACAACCACCACAGCATATCACACCCATTGTGGCTTATAACTTCACTACGTATAAATTTGGTCTTGGGTGCATGGCCTTTGGCCATGCACCCAAGACTCTAGGCCCTACCCACAACCACCTGATCGATGTTCGATACTACGGGTGTATCTATTGCTGTGATATGCTGCGGTGGTTGTGGCCGGAGCCTAGAGTCTTGGATGTATGGCCATAGATATTCAAATATATGGGTGTGCAGTATATAAAACCCATGGTGGCTTATAACTCCAGTGCTTTTAACTTTTGTTTTTGGGTGCATGGCCTTCGGCCATGCATCCAAGACTCTAGGTCTTGGCCACAACCACCACAGCATATCACACCCATTGTGGCTTATAACTTCACTACGTATAAATTTGGTCTTGGGTGCATGGTCTTCGGCCATGCACCCAAGACTGTACGCCCTCCCCACAACCACCTGATTTATGTTCGATACTACGGGTGTATCTATTGCTGTTATATGCTGCGGTGGTTGTGGCCAGAGCCTAGAGTCTGGGATGTATGGCCATAGATATTCGAATGTATGGGTGTGCAGTATATATAACCCATGGTGGCTTATAACTCCAGTGCTTATAACTTTGTTCTTGGGTGCATGGCCTTTGGCCATGCACCCAAGACTCTAGGTCCTGGCCACAACCACCGCAGCATATCACACCCATTGTGGCTTATAACTTCACGTATACATTTGTTCTTGGGTGCATGGCCGAGACTCTAGGCCCTCCTCACAACCACCTGATCGATATTCAATACTACGGGTGTATCTATTGCTGTGATATGCTGCGGTGGTTGTGGCCAGGGCATATAGTCTTGGGAGTATGGCCTATGGCCTACGGCCATGCACCCAAGACTCTAGGCCCTGGCCACAACCACCGCAGCATATCACACCCATGGCGGCTTATAAATCAGAACCACACCCAAAGAAACAACATTTTTAACTGCGGCATGTACTCAATTATAATATTCGCTAACACCACGTGTGTCCTTAGAACAGTTTCAACTTGCCGGCGCACAGCACGGACGGCAATACTATCCTTATGAGACCCCTCATTTTCAGTAATTACAATCATCCTGGACAGCGCGGGCAAGGCGAATACATCATTAGCACCTGCCGCCTAAACGAATACAGTATTTCACCCATCTCTTACTCTCTGAACCTCCCCAAGCACTCTGACACACCAAAACACTCCCCAAAACAGCATTTCGCCTCTGGTTGGCGCCGCGCTGTCGGCGGATCCAAGGTGTCGGGCGCATCCAAACAATCTGACGCACATCACGTCTCACTTCAGCCAATCAGAGGACACGTCGCGTGTCCGCGGTCATGACGCAAGCCCCTTAGCCAATCGGTATCTTGTCCGCGGAGCGAACAGGGAAGTGTGACCGCGGAGCGGACATAGATATCACTAATTTTTTGAGACATACTTTTTGGTCGTTTTAAAGAAAACTACTGGGCGGATTGGCACCAAATTTACAAAAGCATGCTTTCGGGACCAAGGTCGTCCTCCTGCCGATTTGGTGAAAATCTGTCCAGCGGTTTGGGCTTAGGCGTGCGCAAAGTTTTTCCCCCATTCACTCTATGGGAAAAAAAGATGTTTTGGGACCCCCCCTATAACTTTTCCCCCACTGGACCAAACATCACCAAACTTTACAAATTCAGAGTGGCCCGTATACTTTTTTTGCAAAGTTTGGTGAGGATTCGTCCAGGGGGAGCAAAGTTATAAGCCGCCCAAAAAGTGCTCTTCCTATGGAAACAGCAACTTAACCATAACTACACAGCCACTACCGTGGCTGTGTAATATATACACACACACACACACACACATATGTATGTGTACAATGACACATGTGTGTGTCTCTCTCCCTCTGTCTCTCTCTCCCTCACACACACAAACTCTCTCTCTTTTTCTTTCTACTGATACATGTTTTGTAAATCAGATTGTGCATCAAAAGCATCCTGGTTACTATATATTCCCTAGTTGCAATGCTTTGAAAAGTGGTGGTGTATACTTGGATGGATCTCTTATCGCACTAATTGGTTCTATACCTGATACACATTTCTAATGAATAGAAATAGGTGAATGTATATAGGGTGCGTACTTCCCAGCATGTGACAGGTGTAATGAGGAACCTCTGACATATTAATACGGCCCAAAAAGAACTTTCCATTGCAGTTGCCAGATGGTTAATATTGAAGGATGCAGCAGGTAATTGGTCATTTCCTGTCCCACATTCTTGGCAAAAGGATGGGGCAACACTTCAAATAAGGGGACTTTAGAGTTGTGAGCAAACATTTCACCCACCACTGTGTCCATACACATAATTGTGTAAGTATTACCGAATGCAATGGGTACTAATGTTAGCAAGCCCAGAAGAATTAAAGGTTTAGTCTGGACTAGGAGTAGATGCGACCTATGAGTGAGGACGTGCATGGTATAATGATGTGAACTTAATGTTGTTTCTGTCCCTGTTGAAATTGTCACCTCTTGTCTCCCTTGTTTCCACCACTGTTTTGTCTTGGCAGAGCTTCCTCTGGGAGGTCCACAATGCACCTTGCAGGCTGCCAATAACAACTCTGCTCTACAGTTCCTCTGCTCATGGCCCACTGGCTCACCCAAGCCCAAACTGTCCTTCAGTGGGCTTTCAGTAAGCACGCCATTCGAGTCCCTCGCGGATGTCAATGAGAAGCCTGTGGCTGGCCTATCCGGGAAGAGCATTGTTTGCATGGGGAATTACACAGTTCCATCTCTAAATCAGAACTGCACGATCACTCCAGGTAAAGTGCTTCATCGCAGTTTCTCTGTATCTGCATCCTCTCTCAATGGCTATGTATATTTTTCCCACTTTTTAGCAGCATCAAACAACCCTGCTGCCAATACTAGCGTTCATAGCAAAACATCAATAGTAAATGTTCCCCTGCTTTTACCAAGTGTCCCCTCTCCTAAGCATCCCTTGCCGCTGTCCAAGGCGTACTTTAATCAAAATCTCATGAATGCCTCTGTATTTATATGCCTGCTGACTATATTAAGAGTGAAACAAGGATGCAGACGCACTGCATAGTTCTCAGGTTGCAGCTTTATACAGGTAGGCACAACATGCATTTAAAAGGGTTCACCAGGCCCCTTGGAGCAGCAGCTCTCCACCCCTCAGTTACCAATTTTCCATCCAGGAATTCCTCCACCCTCAGCCTTCTTGAATGCAACCCTGCTCCCATGGTTCTGTGACAGGTCTAAGTGGTAGCCTGTAAGCAACTAACTACAATAGTCACACATAACACATCTCACCCTTCGCAGGCGAAGCAAAATAAGTACATAAGGCATCTATATTTTGATGGCAACCCACACTTTGTTAAAGGTGTTTCCCCAATCCCCTGTGATCATGGCATCAGTGAGAACCTTATCAACTCCCTGAGGGTTCACCAAATGTGTGACTCCTTGTTCCTGATACAACCCAGTCTTTTCACTTAGACAAATCCCCCACCTTAACCAGTCATTTTGCTTTTTTCATTTTGGCATTCTCCTGGTTCACTCTTCCCTTAACCTATGGTAATTCCAATCAATATACCAATTGCTACGTAGCCATGGAAGGCACATCCTGGTGTTAAGCTTCCTCTCGCAAAGAAACTCAAAAGGGTTTAATTAACCCTGTTGTGGCTTTGAGTGGCAACTTGAATGCTACTAGTTTCTTCCTAGCCTCCCTCTCCCAAATCACACCACATGGCAACTTCCCACCTCACAGACACAGGGGTGAAATTAAAGCATTTGGCTTTCAGGAAGGCTTTGACATGACAGTTTGTGATGCTGTATCCCACCCTGACACTGGAACACCTCCAGCTCCTTTGAAGTCAGTTGTACCCTGTTGTCAGAGAGTGAGAAACTCATGACCACTCTTGCATCTGCTGTGTACACAACTTTGGGCCATACCCACATAAAAAACGAATCCAAAGGCTATATTCTTTTTGCATCACTCCCTGATAAGGGAACCGAACATCCAAATCTACAAATTCCTAAGGTTGGAACCTTAATGGACCTTAGCGGATGGACATGAGACTCCAATATCTAATCACTGAATACACAGTGAGATCCGCCCTTCATCCCACTTTCCCCCTCACTATCCGCCGAAGGTCACCATTCTCCTCTTAAACTCTACCCTTCGTTATCCTCATGCCCAGATATCCTGCATGACACATCACTAAATAATTGATTCTGACTGCCAAGGATGGCACTAATCTCCTACCTCGAACACTCAGGTAATCTTTGACTGTGTGAAATGCTTTTAACTCCTTCCTCACTCAAAAGTTACTTGTCCAAACTTCTTTATCATGCTCACAGCTAATTTCACATGCCATCACTTTCCTTGTCTCCCTCCTCTCATGCTCCACACTGCTGCCTATTGAAGTACCTACTTGCTCTTTTGACATGTCCTGTTTATATATTTTCCCCTCTACCTTTTCATCCTCAAAGGCCTTTATTGGTAAAACATCAGTCTCCCTGCCCAGAACATGAACAATCTGTAGCTCCAATGTCCTTCCAGAGGCATGACCCATCTGATTATCCTGTGGGACACATATTCTAACCCCATGGAAGTAAAACAAAAAAAACTACTATGAGATTATGATTAATTTTGATTACAAACTCCCTACAAACATGCAGATCTTTTTATCACCAAAATGCAACTACGCCTCCCTCTCGATCACTGATTATCTATATTTCTCACCTTTTACCGGTACGTGGTGCAGATAAATTGTCCTCTCAATGGCTCCTTGCTGGTGTGACTGGTGTTTAAAATCAGAATGCGCTAGCAAATGCTGCTAAAAGAGTGCCAGGGCAGGGGCATTACCAATAACTGACTTAGTGGCATCAAACTCCTTCGCACGTTCATTGCTCCAGGTAATTTCTGTACCCTTGTTGCACAGCTCCCTAATTTTTGTGAACACCTACTTGCTCCATGAACTGAAAGCAGTTCCAACTCCAAGTAGGACACAACTTCCTGCGTATCTTGGGAAATTAATTTCCATGATGGCTGTAAACTAGGTTCTTCTTTGGCTTGGCACCCTCACCGGCCAGCTCATCACACAGATGGCGAATGGCCTTGACACAAAACTTGCATTTCGCCTTCCTTAACATGAGCCCTGCATTGGTAAAGAACCAAAGACCAATACTCCATCTGCCTTCCAAAATAAACGTACACAGTGCTTTTACACCATCCATTTACGCTATTGCTCAGTAGAGAATCAGCGGCAATGTCTTTTGGGCGGGGGCTGAGGAAAGGAGTTGCCTGAACCCCTGAAGAGGGGTATGATCATTTGAGAGATAGAAGAGTCCCTTATAACTCCAAATGTTGGGTCTGTTCCAGTTAGCGGGAGTTTAGTGCACTGAACCCCAAAAGTGGGGTCTGCTCCAGTGAGGGGGAGAGAAGTCCCCTGAATACCAGAAGAGGGTTGTGCTCCAGTACTTGGGATAGGAGCCCTGCTTAAATCCAGAAGAGGAGTATGCTCCTGTGAGGAAAAGGTGAGCACCAAGGACCCCAGAAGTGCGGTGGGCTCCAGTGAGAAAAGGAGTGCCCAGTTGAGACCAAATGAAAGAGACCATGGACTCAAGAAAAGGTAGGGGCAGAAAGAGAGACTTTGGTCCCAGAAGAGGTAATGTGTTGCAGAAGAGAAGAGCCACATGAACCTAGAAGAAGGGTGTGCTACAGTGCTGGGAGAAAAAGATTAATCAGGGTCTATATCCCTGGGATAGTGGGCAAGGCACTTTTTCGCTGTTTGCAGATGAGTAAGCAGGACTCTGTATCCCTGGGCAAGTGAGCAGGGCACTATATCCCCGGTGTGGATTAGTGATCCGGGGACTATATCCCCAGGTGTGGATTAGTGAGCCGGGCACGATATCCCTGGGTATGGATTAGCGAGCAGGGCACTATATATAAAAACAAGAGAAAGAAAAACATATTTGAGAATCATGACCAGAAAAGTGATAAAAAAGATTAAGAGAGGAAATTATTGCTGAAAGAGGAATTGTGTGGAGAGAAAATAAAAGGGGGCAGAGGACAGAGCCTTGGGTAATCCCCATATTGAAGAGGAAAAGCGAAGGAAAATTGACCAGATCAAGAAAGAGAGTATGTTTGGTCAGTGAGATTGGCAAGGGTCATAGTAGAAGAAGTAACAAAATGGATTAACTAAGAACAATACTAATTAACAACATGTTGTGACATATTACAGAATTGGAACTCTACATCTAAGGTCATTGCATTAGCCCAAAATATAGGGATTTCACCTGACTTGCCATGAGACTAGTTGCTTATGCTTGATGTTACAGGAATTGCAGTGTTTAAACCTGGTGCATGTTTTTTAATGGTTTCGTCTTAATAGCCATCCCATTGCCATGATCAATAATCGCACAAAGTAGTGCCTCTTGTTGATTGTATCTTTTTCTTTTTTTCTTTGCAGAAGCTCCTAATGTGACCAGATTTTTCATGCAAGCTTATTCAGTCGTCGGGGACACAGTTTCCGTGGCATTGAACTTCAATGGAAAGTTTAATCCTGGCACTGTGAAATGGTTTGGACCCACTTCCCAGTCTCTGTCCCAGGGTGGCAGATACAACATCTCTCCAGACACTACCACACTGACTATCTCCAACTTTTCTTTGGAAAATGACCTGGGGAATTATTCATTCATTTGTCAGAATCCGCTAGGAGAAAAAAGCCAAGCCCTTAACCTGATCGGTGAGTTTTACCTATAACTCAGGAGAACATGTCGTCCTGTGGCTAAGTGTGAGAATGTGTGATCTGGTATCACATTAAGATGAGCATGTTTCTAAGCATGAATACATTTTGTATAATAGTTTATTTGTTGTGGGTCTGCATGAGGCTGGCTATATGCCGTGGTACAGAAGCTCAGCAGAACGTATGCCATTGTGTGGAACTCCGCAAGGCCACCGACGGGCCGAAAGTGATGGTGCAGTGGGAGGTGGACCAGGCCCCACACAAAAAGGTAATTTTGGAGCATAGTTGGTGGGGTAATTAGAGAAAACATGAAGGCAGAGCTGTGCTGGATATGTTATCAAAAACTGTGTATCTGTTGAGGGAGGTCACCCCAAAGAGAAACAGAGCTTTGGGGTAGATACATAGAAGGAGAGGCAGGAATGGGAGAGAGAGAGAGACATGGCAGTTGGTGAGGCAGAATAGTGAGTTCAGGAGGCCCCTACCATGAAACAACCTTGAAAGAAACAGGAACCTTTTGATAAATTTGTCCAACGGTTCAAACGTTACAAATTATGGAACAAAAGCTGTTTTTGGCCAACTTCAATTCATTTTCGCTTAGGGATAAAGGTGCGTCATTTCAACACATGCACAGCGAAAACCAATGCACTGATTTGTAGCATAAAATGAAGAAATTGGCCACAAAATGGTTCAGCTATTCCTTTTTTGTTTTGGTGTAAATCCATCAAGTAGCTTTTTAAAAATTAAACGACGATTGGTATGCCCACGCACAAAACCACGTGTAGTTATCTTCTGTGGTGCATTGCAACGATTTCATCGATGCAAGATGTTGTTCCTGTAATCTTTCAGTAAAATCACGTGTGAACAAAGTGGGTGCTTTCAAAATATTCTTTTAAAATGTATGCTAATAACTCAATTGGGCCATTTTACAAAAAAATGTAGTTGCATGGGGGGGGCAACCAACGTTAGAACTTATGTGCTGTTGTGTCCCCTGCTTGCAATCTTAAACATTTACAAAACAGAGTTTAAAAGTGTGCAGTACAACCAGGCGAAATCACACATAATCTTCATTTGTACTCTCCGTTTTGCAACAAATGTAAATGCTGCCTGATTTGCAGACACCACTTACAAGGCATTCCTATGGAATATGCATTATTGTTTTGAGTGAGCTAAACACAGGGAGATTCCGTAGGAATCCTTTGGTTTAAAGGCTGCACGAAAATTATATGTATATATAGATTCGTGAAAACACATTGTTAAAGGGAAATTATGGTTAAGTTGCTCCAATAAAAACCTTTGAAATTCAATGAAAAACATTGTCAAAGGCAAGTTGTGGTTAAATTGCTCTTTTGAAAACCTGTGAAATTCAGTGATAAAACTTGGTTAGGGGAACTTTCTAGATGCAGGGCAAAATCTAAAAATCAAATACATTTGCCAATTATGGTAAGCATTGCAACCATAACTCGCACCACCACCATTCACTGCTAAGAATAACACCCAGGACATCAAAGATGACATCACAAATGGCGTAATCGATGACATCGATGACATCAAAGTTGTTTTTGTTCAGCAACAGAAAGCATTTTATTGCCCATTTAAATTTGTTATTGAAACTTATATTAAAATGACACATATCAAGATAACAACACATAGGTGCAAGTCAACAGGTGAAACTCATAGGCATAGAACAATAAGCAGAAGATTGATCGGATAATACTGCATTGACAATCTGCTACACATACTCTAGAAGTACTTTATATGTAGACCTTGACCTCGTGCAATGTTCTTAAGTTACTTTCGTTAGGTTTTGGTCTGAGCTCATGCTGCACATACATGGGACAATAAGCAGGCCCCAGGCAGATAATACCATTTGTATGCATGATAATGGACTCTAATCTCAGTTTCATTTCATGGTCATAGTATTTGTTTCCTCTTTACCAGAGTTTCCCTGTGTGTGCCTGAAATGTGTATGCATTGCTGCTCTACATATACTTTGTATACTAACATGTGTATAATAATTCTTGTATTGTTAGCTGTTGATTCCGGGTTCAACGTTAGTCAAGATTCCGATAGGCTTGGAGTTAGGATTCTATGGGTCAAACATACCATATTAAGAATACTCTACTTCTATGGTCCATGTTGCAGCCATTTCCTATACTTATGTATTATTAGGTTGCTGTATTAACAACACTTCACTAGAATGTTTCTGTTTCAATAAGTACATTTTTGTGATACAAGGAGTAGTTTATGAAAGGCCTAATGATCACCCTTCGTATGTTGCTAGCAACACTAGACACTCTTAAAAGAATCCCTTGTAGGAAGTTTTCATAAGGATTGTTACAGAGTTGTGATGTCAAATGTGATTTCATCAGTGATGTTATCAATGATGTTATTCATGGAATCATGTACTTTTTTCAAGCGTATTTCCGACATTTCAATCTTAATCCTCATTCATTTTCGAGTGAAAACTTTACAAATATTAAATATTGAGATATAGCAAGCACAGTAAGTGCAAATTAGAAAAGAGGAGCATTTTATATTATTTTAGGACGCAATCTCTATTTTTGTAATGAAAAAGTTACAGGGGTTGATTCCTAAATTAACCTAAAATGTGTGGGAGGAGGATATTAGAGGGCTATTATTGTTTGGGGTTGTTGGATATGCTTTGAAAACGTATATTAGCTTCAAGACATTAAATAATAGGTGTGCAATAGAAGATCAAGTGACGGCAATGCATGTTTTCAAAGGCATTTATAGCATTCGTTTTGATTAGAGAATCATTTAACCTGCCGTAACAGTGACAGCATGTCAGCAGTAAAGATTCCTCCATGACCCCACATCCCTTTTCCTCGTTCCAGTCCCCTAAAAGTAATCTTCCTCATGACAGTGCCCCAATAATAATCCATGTCATTACCCCATATCCCTCCTCTTGTCCCAGTAAACCAAAAGTAATCCAAGTCATTACCCCCAAAATCCATGTCATTACTCCCACATCCCACTTTCTTGTCCTGGTACTCCAATAGTAATCCATGTCATTACCCTCACACCCCTCTTATCCCATATCGCTCTTCATAGTACATTGACAGTAATCCATGCAATTACCCTCACAACCCTCTTCCTCGCCCCACTACCCAATAGTAATCCATGCCATTACCCCATCATCCCTCTTCCTCGTCTCAGTACCCAATAGTATTCCATCTCATTACCACCACATCCCTCTTCCTTGTCCGAGTATCCAATAGTAATTCATGCCATTACCCCTACATCCCTCTTCCTCATCCCAGTGCTCCAATAGTAATCTGGTGTCCCCCAGTGATCCAATCTATCCCCCTGGTTTTTCAATGTCTAAATGGCCCATTTGGCCCACATGATCTCTGCCTTCACCTCCAACTCTCAGTGTTATGCAGATGACACTCAGCTCTCCTTCAGGCTACCCTTGGCCTCTTCCTCCTCCTCGCACACCCCAGACTGTCTGTCCTCAATTCAGTCCTGGTGCGCAGCTAATGATCTCTGCTTTAATGACAGTAAGACAGAGATCGTCCTCATGTGGACCCCTGCTCTCATTTTCCCACTTTCACTCTGGTCGACCTCCCTTGGTCCTGCCCCCTCACCCACTACTGAGGCGACTCTACTCTCTCCTTCTCTTCTCACATCTCGGACATGTCCAGAAAGTCCCACTACCAGATAAACCTCCTCAGAGGTATTCTACCTTTTCTCACCTTCCCCCAGAGGCTCACTGTCTCCAGAGCCCTGGTTCTCTCCAGGCTGGACTACTGCAACAGTGTCTTTCTCAATCTTCCTACCTCTACTCTCCGACCTCTTCAACTTAGCCAGAACAGATCCGCAAGACTTATCCTTGGCCTCAAGCCCAGGAACCTCATCTCTCCAGCACTGAAATGCCTCCACTGGCTCCCTGTGGCAGCAAGGATTAAGTTCAAGTCCCTCTGCATAGTCCAAAAGGCTTTCTGGGGCTGGGGTCCCTACTATCTACAACACTTTTCTTCCTAAATACTCTCCCTCTAGAGCCCTCGGCTCTGCCTCCTCCAACTCTCTGCGGGTGAGCCATTTTTCCAAACAGAGATTTGGGGTAGATCCTTATCCTCTGCAGGTGCCCCCCTCTGGAACAGCCTACCTTCTTCTCTCCATCTTGAGCCGGACATCCTTAGGTTCCGGAAACTCCTCAAGACATTCTACTTCTCTTCCTCTTTCTCTCTCCCTTGCTAACCTCATTCTCTTCCCTCCTGCTTCCCTTCCTCGTTCTCTTCCCCAATCTGCTCAGTCAGCCGACAGGATGCCTGGTGCACCTCCAGAGCCTTATAGGTCTCAGGCTCCCCCGCCAGTCCTGCACTTGCCTCCGGGCCTCTGCACCCTGCCTTGCATTACTGCACTTGGAATACGTTCCACTGTGCACTTAACCCTGGCACCTGCTGGACTGGGCGCACTTGTACCCCTCCCCTTCACCTCTGTCTGCGCACTTGCACGACCATGAATGTACTAGGCTTAGCATGTTTGTCTGTCCTGTCCTCCTCTATCTCCCCTCCCTAGCTGGTTATGCCTGCATGCACAGGCGCACTGATGAACAACTTTTTTGTCTTGCATGTTCCTCTCCCCCCATTTTTCCCCCACTCTTTGTCACACACTTATACTAGTAGAAATGCCCCAGCCTATTATGCTAGTTATTACTGTTGATCATTCGGAATCTTGAAGGCCTAAGAATGATGATGATATACCCTTGTTCCCTTCCTGCCTTGAAGTGTTTTGAAGCACTTCACTTGTGTATAAGCGCTTTACAAATAAACATTTACAAATTACAAAGTCAAAGTCAAACAAGTTTATTCGGATGTATAAAAACAACCATTAAACGACAAAATACACATTATAACACAAATCCAAGTTACAGTTTGAAGAATCCATCAAACCCAAGATAAACAAGATCAGAACACGTAAAAGGAGATGCAATCTTTGCACCATACCCCAACACCATAGATCAGAAAATATTTAGAGTGGAAAAAGGGGTCAACCCCAAGGACCCCATTACGTTACACATGGTCCCTTAACTTGACCAAGTGGTCACAAGACTAATTGTCCGCCCTTGGCACTCAGACGCGGCCCCCCACATGCCTTTTACCCAGAGGAGTACAGTTCGCTCCCGACAGGACAGTACAATGTGTGACGGGTCCAGGTGGGGCGACCGCTCCCAAATAGGGGCACGAGCTAATTGTAATCCCACTATATGGGGCCCGCACATAACCCCCAGATCTTCTCAAAACTTCCCTGACCATTTGACCATTCCTGAAGACAATTTTAACAGAGTCAGAGGGGTTTATACCTTCGTCTTCCAGTCTGTCGCACCCCACCAACGCTTCCCTGGTCACAAAGGGACAGTTCCCAACAGAACGTAGCCAGTGGAGACATTTGTTTGAGAGGGCATCCCTTGGTTCTCGCCTGCCCAAAGGCAACTTAGGTACCCCATGCAGGAAAACCGTGGCAATTCTTTTCCCCCCATGTACAGGACTCTTGGGGCTGCGCCCCCTTGGACAGAAGCCACGTGCTCCGCTCCCTCCCTCCCAGATATGTTTCTGCTGCAAATTCTTGCTGGGAGATTATCAAGCAAATGAAAGACCAGGATGTCCTGGTGATGGTTGAAGGGTTCCCTGGGACTGATGGTATTACTTGTGCCCCTGTGCATAGAATCCGGTATCCTCTGATGAGCTACACAAGCGACTGGGCAATGCTGGCAAATCTAGCAGTGAATCTCTGATAGTAGTTGCAGAACCTTAAAAAGCTTTTCAGCTCCTCTAAGATCTGTGGTCTGGACCAGTAAGGTGGGTGTCCATCTTTGCTGAGTCCATCTTGATCCCATCCAAAGAAGATGTGTCCAAAGTTTTTGACTCTCAGCCCTTGATCACTCAGGTGATTCAGCACCTTTATGAGACTCTTGTTGTTTTCCTCCAATGTTCTCCACAACACAGTGATGTTGTCAAGGTATACTAAGACCTCCAGAATGTTCAGGTTTCTTACTGTCTTCTCATTACGCACTGGAACTTCACTGGTGCACCAGAAGTCCCCTGTGCAATCCTGACAAACTCATTAGAGCTCAGCGGCAGTCTTTCACCGATCTGCTGGTAATAGCTGCTCCTAAGCTCTAGGACTAAAAACAACTTACTTCAAATCAGGCAATCCAGTTTCTTTTCCACTCAGGGCATGGTGTGCTGGTCAGGTATGGTGTGAGTGTTCAATACATGTCCTGACCCCCCTATCCTTTTTTTCTGGTTGACGATGATGGTAGAAACATTGGTGCCCCTGGACTAGAGGATGAACCCTGCATGCATAAAAGTATGCAGATTTAAGTGACAATCCTCGGCATGTTGTGGGGCCATACATGGGTATCTTGTTCTAGAGGGCATCACATTGCTCACACAGATTTGGTGATCTGTGGTGTGGGCTTCAACATAATCCCAAAAGCTGGTTGAACACAGTCAAGTGCATGGAGCAAGCTGTTCCCATAGCAAGACCATGTCAGTCTCAGAGGACAGAGTGTTACCGAAGTCGAGGGTCTTTGGGTCGAAACCCATCCATGGCTGGCTGGTAGGTACACTAGCTCTCATGAGAGAGGTGGACAGGTAGAATTGTGTGAAGATGGTGCATCCTGGCAAGTGGATGGTCTGGCTGGTCATGATGATAGGAGCCGCAATGGCCTCCCGGTTCTCAGTGTTAGCCGAGAAATGTTCTGCTGGACCAGCAGTCCACCTGGCAGTGCCTGACTCTCTGGTGCCCCATCACCAGTATTTTTCCGGTTAGTTGTCTTTACTGAGTCGCACTCCGCCTGATACCATCACAGTGATTTGTGCAGGAATATTGCGCTGCCTGATCTGGTTGTGCAGATAGCCCCAACAGGTCAATCTGGTGCTGCCTTGAACTGGACCTTTCTCTGCAAGAATGCTGGCTTGCACAGGGTATGCATGGTCAGTGTGCTGGCATATCACATCCCTGTCATCCCCTGACAGAGTGTAGCCACAATGTTGAACATCAAGGAGTTAATTCTGATCATCACAGGCATTCCAGGATCTTCATTTTGACTGATGCATACCAGAGCAAGGGTGCCGAAAGGAGCGTTGACTCCAGCTACTTCCAGAGGCTGGTGTAGTCTGGCCTGGATGTATCCCAGGTAATTGCAGGGATGTCGAGAAGGTTCAGCCCCAATAGTCCCACCAGTGGTGACTGTGGCAGGTGTTTAGGTTGGCACGGGTTATAGATTATAGTCACCTGTTGCTGGTGACCAGGAGCACTTAAGCATATTTCCCTGCGATGGGGACTTTCACAGTGGATTGTGGCCCTGAGAGCCCATATGATATACCTGATTACTTTTGGGAGTTGCATGGGATGACATTGAGACTACTGGTGGTCTTTGGCTGGTGAGGACATATTGTTTCTGGTGGATGGTGTTGCCCTGATTACTTTTTCACTGAAGTTGTCATTGCTGCAGTCTTGGGCACTTCTGGTTGTGCAGACTTAGTGTCCTGAGTCTCCACTCGGTTGGACCCTAGTACAGTTGAGGTTTCAGGTGCTCTGCCTTCTGGACCATGCTGGTGTTTCCCACCATTTCGCAGGTTGAAGTCTTCAGCGCTTGGAATCTTTTGGCCACTTTGTCTTAGTTTGGTGGTTTGGCACACATACTGACAAATGGCCACACCAATGCCAGAACTGCCATTACTGGAGCAGTCCGGTACCTCAAGTGTACTGTCTGGGTGCCCACAATCTTCAGCACACTGTAAAAGCTGGTGTTCACTCTTGGTGACAGTGCTTCAGATCCTCTTCTGAGCTCGGGTAGAGTAGGTGTAGCTTTGGGAGCCTTCTGAAGCTGTATGGCTAAAATGGCTTGCTGCAACTATTCTTCCTGATGTTGCAAGGCACACTCTGGGACTGCTGATGGGGTCACCCCATGGTTAGGATGACTGTTTTCTGTGTCCTCAATTTCGCCTTCCAGAGTACATACCTCTCAAACCATTTCTTGAAAGAATGGTGAATATTGGGTCCATTCGCTGAGTCGCAGCTGCATGAGCATCGATGGCATTGATCTTGCTCTATGCACGTCTTGTTGAAGCATTACCTGGTTCAGGCTTAATGGCCTTTATTTGGAACACTAGCTGTAATGTTGGCTCAATCCTAGCTCGGTACTCTAACAGCCTCCCTCTGGGGTGTAGTTAAGTGTCGAAAGACTTCACCATCAACTCTGCACCCCACTCACTGGCTCCAAAAATGACATCTAGGCAGTACATGATGTCAGCCACTGAGGGATCAGTCTTCATGGTATTGAGTGACTTGATTACTCATAGCACAGGACCTCGCACACTCTATTACGCTACACTGCCTCTCCCATTCAGGAGCTCACCAGTCATGAATACTATCTTGTATGATCTGCCCTTAACTGCTATTCATCTTCACCACACTCAGTAGGGTTCTTCCGGAAAAGAGCTGCAGGTGAATCTAGTGGCCATGCTCCGATGGTGTGGAGATGCTTTCTTGCAATGCGACTTTGAAGGAATCGGCGGTAGAGGAAGTGATGAATTTGGTGTTCCTTTGCTGTGGGCATGTCACTAGTAAGCCGCAGGCCCCAGGGTCCATCCATTTGCTACCGCCCTGTAGGCCCTAGGCTGTACTAATAAATCAGTACAATTATTTTCAGTTTATACGACAACATTTAGGTATGCATTAGATAGACATGAATGCTCTTTATTCTAACCCCCATTCATGGGGATGGAGGGTTACAATATGTCCTAGTAATTAGGAGTTAGAAGATGCGGTCTAGTGAGTATGCTTGAGTGAAAGAGATCTAGTGGATATATTTGCAGATATATAGCCATAGACGAAGTGGGAGGAGGGGCTTTCTATTGGCTAAGCAGGGGAAGATATGGTTTATTGCTTAAGTAGTAGGAATAGTGCGTGCGTGGCTAGGCTTCTGGCTGTAGGAAAGAAGATATGAATTCTAATCTTAATTTTCGCTCTTGACTAAATAACACTATGTTCTTATGCCACAGTTCCTTTACCTGCAAAAATGTGGACCACGTAGAAAAGCCTAACCTCAAGTTTTAGACGTTATGACAAAATTGGACATTTGCATTTTCAGACATTGTAGGGCCTCATTGCGAGGTTAGCGTTTCAGGAAAACAGTGGTGGTAATTCCGTTACCACCACTTCTCATGCAATGCCAAATGGCAAGTTTGGCAGAATTACCCACCGGCAGGATTACTGAATGGTAATGGAAGAATGACCACTCAGTAATTCTGCCGGTGACAATTCCCCCACAAATCCACAATTGAGTCCTATGAACTCCCAGTGATTGGAATTTACACTGCCTACCACCACTTGTAATCCTGTGGTAAAACCATGGGACCAAGAAGCGGTAAAGGCAATTAATTTGGCATTATTTCTGCAGATTTGCTGCTGAGATATCGCCAAACCCGTGAACATTTCCTCTCACCGCACCTTATGGACCCCAGTTGTTACTGTAGGTTGTTGGCTACACAGTACTTTCTAGAATACTATGTAGATTACTCTGTATTCTCCAGCCATTTCATAAGTACAACAACTCTCTCTAAAATAGCTTTATGGCAACAATAGTTAATTTTCTGTTCTGATTGCAAGTTAATTCATCACGAGTTGAGTGGTATCCCGGTGGTAAATCCACTGGAATGCTACCCACCGCAATTACCGTTATCGCCTCTTGGTCCGACGATATTACTGCTGAACTACAAGTGGCGGTGGTGGTGTAAGGCCCAATTTTTATTTAGCTCATAGGACTCAATGCAGCATTTTGGTGCAATTACTGCAGTGGTAATTGAGCTGCGGTAATTGCACTGAAAAGGGGCAGAAAGTCACCAGATTTACCTCCAGCTCAGAACTGGAGTTGAATCCTCCAACTTCCCCCAAACTTGTAAAATGGCGGTCTGGTAATGCAGAGGTAACGCTATTACCGCCAGATTTTTATTGCATCACCCAACTCATGATGAGGCCCAGTTTGTGAGAGAGGTGTCTCCTACAGGAAGACATTTGAACCTTTTAGAACAGCGACTGCTAAAAGACAAAATGGTTTTGCAATCACAATGCATAGAAGCATTTTCTGACCCCTAAACAAAGCACAGCAACATTAATTCACAGCAAATCAATATGCAGCTGCATTATGTGACATCAAAACAATGCAGCACAGCCTTCTGTAAAGTTAGACCAATGCATTGCAACAACATGCGACATTGGAAGAGTCCCAACTCAGCATTATTTTCCATCAATCATATAAACATCAGGAGTAGGTTCACTCTGTGACATTGGCCCTCATTACGACCCTGGTGGAAATCGAAAAACGATGGCGGAAATGTAATACCGCCATCGAATACCGCTCGGTGCGATTATGACCCGTCACCGTAAAGTACGATGCCATTAGCGACACCGTAGTGAACGCCAACGCTAACTGCACCAAGTACGCGCACGCGTGCCATGCAAAACCGTAATTACCACCATGGCGCAACGGTACGCGAATGCTGACCCTAGCGGACATTTACTTAACGCCATCAAGCATGGCGGAAAGTACCATTCCGCCATGGTGAGAATTACGGCATCGTGAACCAACCGTAAATGGCCCTACTGAGTGCCTGTACACCACTCCCTGCCCACATTGCACAACTCCTCGTAGGTGCAATGAAGTTACACAATGCAACCAGTGAAATGTACAAGTCACCCATGCATGCCAACGAACAAATGAATGTAGGGGCTCCAAGTGCCTTGTGAGTGGCCATCCATATTTGGCATGTCACCATTGCCGTACTGATGCAGCACAGGCATGTGAAGGTTCAAGTACAGCAATATGAACTGAAATATGAGACAAAACAACAACAGGCCCCCATCGCTTGACACCAGTGTAAGGCAACATTCAAAGCAGTATCCTGAGGGAGACTGCACCAGCCCTGTACTCTTGCCAGTAAACAAACCAACCATCAGCATAAGCATGTACCACACAAGTTGGCAGAGTGACTGAGCAGCCAGGCTCATCTCAAGAGGGGCCAATGGGAGCTGCAGGGCACAGATGGCACGAATACAGAAGCTATTCCAATGGACATGACCTCAGTCTCCCTCCAAGAAACGCACGCAAACACAGGCACCTGTGACCAGCCATTTTCTGATAATCACATCATTCCACCAATCCACCTGGCTGACCGGCATCTGTTACACAAAAGCTAATCCCCCGCCCCTGAGCATGACATCATTAAAACAGTCATAATGGCAGCCCCTATCCCTGACCTTACTGGGCTTCGTAGGCAAACGCGGCCAGTACAGTACCACGCAACTATACTCAGAAGCCGGAACCCAATGCAGATCTTCTCACAATACATCGCTCCACAAATAGGAATATGCTACATTACTTGCAAAGAATGACGCTACACGGTTAATATCAGAATAAAATTTTAATGCACATCAAATTCACCAAGCCCATACAGCTATTAGGTCATAAACTGCAAAATATTTTTCATCACTGTGGCCTGCATCCGCAATAAATGACCAGCTTCTTCTTGTGTGACGCCCTGTTCCTTCATGGTACACAGGGGCTACATTCACGTTCAAAAAGGCAACATGGAAGCGCCTAGAACCGCAGGGCCGTCCCATTAGGTAGGCACTAGTCCAGCTGAAAGGTTGATATGTTGCTCCTAGCCACTAGTACTGCGTGAGGGCATGTGGCCCATTGGCGATCGTCCCATAAGATCGTAATGGTGCTCCACTGATTAACTCGAAGCAGCAGGTGTCGGGAGTAAAAGCCATCTGCAGGAGTGGCATACAGATGGCAGCGGCAAAAGGGGAGGAGATACCTGTCACCCAAATGAAATGAAAAAGAATAGCATGGGCATCAGAACTTCATTTGTATTACTCACTTCAATGATCACACTAAATCTACAGCCATATGCATGCTAGCCCACTCAAAAGGATTATTTCCACCCAAAAACCACTTGCGAATCATAACTATATACATCGAGGTGAAAACACTATTACAAACGAGTGTTTGTGTGCATGCGTCTGTTAAAACAGAATCCATTAGATGGGATTAGTGACGTGCATAGACACAAGTGTTTGAAGGCGCGTCGAGACAGGGAGGGTTCAACAAGGGCAGATAGACGATGGTCCCACTATGGCAGCTCTGCATCACATAGCGCAGGGGAAGGGGATAGATTCCAAAAAGCCATGTACATGGCAAACTCTCAATTAAATCATCTGTCCATGCATCCATACATCATTCCCTCATCCCGGTATAAAAACGCCTGATTATTTACTCACATAACATTTGAAATTTCCATTGAGTCTGTGCGTAATGCAGTCTGCAAAATCCACTGGGCTCCAGCCCAGAATTCTAGTGTTGTGAAGTAACATGTATTTGGGAACGTCCTGCCTTATCGTCCACTACGCTATTGCGCATCCCATACTATTCATATCAATCATTGCATTCTCGCCATGGCCCCTGTCCCAAGGACATTAAACAATAGAACGTTATATTTGCAGTCAGACCTGTGGGCGTCTCCTCGCCGCTAGCTGAAAACCGAAAGCGCTGTCCTTCGAATTCCTCATTTGCAACATCACGTCGAAAAGGCATCTGTGACCGCTTGAAATCACAAATTCATCCATGTAGTGCGGCAGTGTGTGAAAATGGCAACTGGCTTCACTCACAAATGGGACGCCCCGCCCGTCGGTGAACCTCGGTACAGTGCTGCATGAGGGTCCACCGTTAATCGAGTACTACATTCCACTGACCCTTCACAAGTTTGTTCGCGACTGCAAAGATAGTATGTGAAACAATGGGACCATAGCAGAATGAACATATAAACCAATATTTCACTGCCATCGGGATTAAATACATGATTGTAATAGCAAGATGCCATGCGTCACATTGCAGCGTTGTGTGCGGGACGTGCTCGCCCAAAGGGGATTGCAGCTGGCACAGGTGGAATGAATCACCACAGGTGGAGGCTATACAGCCTGAAAACACATAAATTGCACACCCAACCCCCTCCCACAACCACACCCACTCCAAAATGCTACCGGCAGGACTAGCGACGTTGGCCCTGGGGGACCTGATAGCACTGCAAGTACTCCAACTTCAAGAAGAAGACGAACACCAACTACTACAACAACCGGCCGCACAGAGGAGACGCAGGAGGAGGAGGGCAAGGCAGGGCCAGCAAGGCCCACCAGCACAGCCACTACCACCACGCAGGCAGCCCGCAATCCCACGCCTCCGAGCTCATCCGTTCAACCTCACTGCTGAGCAGATCCACACCCTCTACCGTTTGGACCGGGACACCATAACCGCCATTGTGAACATGACACACGCTGACCTTGTCAGCATGATAGATAGCCCAACCGCCATCCCACCCCTACTGAAGGTGGTGTCTGTACTCCACTTCCTGGCCACAGGCACCTACCAGCACACAGTCGGACAGTTGCATGGCATTTCACAGCCACTGTTGTCACGGACACTATTGCAAGTGCTCGATGCCCTCCTGAAGCACGCAGATGACTACATCTCTTTACCACGCTCGGAGCAGGAGATTACAAACACAAAAGTGGGATTCCATGCACTTGCCGGCATACCGGGTTGCATTGGTGCCATCGACTGCACCCATGTGGAATTGGTTGTCCCACATGCCATGGAGGTCCAGTACCGCAACCGGAAACAATATCATTCTCTTAATGTACAAATGGTGTGTGACTCCAACAGGATCTTTACACATTGTTGTGCCCGATTTCCTGGATCAACCCATGATTCTATGGTCTTGAGGAACTCTACAATACCACGCTACATGGAGCGACACGCAGGGAACAGATCCTGGCTACTCGGTGAGTCTCATTTCATGCGTGATAATGTGGGGTATGTGATGCGGCAATGACCTGGCAGGAAGGGGGGGGATGCGTACGTAGCAATGTCATTCCACAAACATCCTTTATTGTCCACATACAGGTGATGCCGGGTATCCACTGAAGAGATGGCTCCTTACACCACTCCGGAACCCACAGAACCAGCATGAGGAGGACTACAACCATGCCCACTCAGGTACCCGTGTAGTCATAGAACAGGCATTCGGCCTACTGAAGGCTCGTTTCCGCTGCCTCAGCAGGTCTGGCGGGGCACTCCTGTACCGCCATGAGAAGGTTGCAAAGATGGTCATGGCATGTGTCATGCTACACAACATGTGCGTACGTAGAAATGTGCCCATGCCCCCTGACGCAGAACTGCAAGCACCTGAAGATGGTCATGATGAGGGTGGGGATGTGGCAGCACCTCAAGGAGTCCGCGAGGCACAGGAGGCTCGTGAAATTCGTCAGAATATCATAGATTCATGCTTCTAGCACTCACGCCTGGTGGCTGATACATGGACACGGGACTTGTGGCACTGTGTGTGTCTGGAACATGCACAATGTGGACTGTACGCCTATAAAGGCCTCGTACACAAAGATCAATGTCCACACATCTCATTGGATGATTATGAAATGTTTAATGCATATGTGAAATTATATTACACACCCCATCGACCCGCCACCCAAGAAAGCCCAACACCCCCCCTCCACCCTCCTACTTCCCCCCCGAACACCAGTGTCCAAAGATGCTCATTGTCAGTGGGCAGACGCTATTGCAAGCCCCCTCTCCGGGTATCAGGGGCACCCCTGCCTGTGGAGCGCAGGTTCCTCCCAGATCTACGTTGGGGGCTGCCCTGAACGGAACTTGCAACGGATGATGTCTCTGCCTGCTCACGTCCATGCATGTCCCTAAGGGTTTGTGAGAGCTCAGTGAGCACACGGCGCACAGCGGCAAGTTCACCACATACGTCTTTGGACGTCGCATGCAGTTCCCCCCTCAGGCTCTCGGTGCTTCTCTCCATTTGTACCCTTAGTGTCTCTGTACTTCTCTCCATTTGTACCCTTAGTGTCTCTGTACTTCTCTCCATTTGTGCCCTAAGTGTCTCAGTAGATGTTTCTATGGCTGCCTTAGTACCCCCACATTCATCAGCATGCTCCTTGAGGAGCGTGGCCAGTTGCTGCTGTTGCACGATCACCTGGTCGAGGGACTGTTGCCTCTGCTGGGCCATGCCCATTTGCGGTGGTGTCACAGAGGGGCTGATCACCTCATGTTGCCTTGCCACAGGGCTTGTGGGGGATGGCCAGTCGTCGTCTTGTGGGTGCCCCTGCGTGGTATCCTCATGGTGTACGGGATGAAACAAACAGGGGGATTGAGACAGGTCATTGATGGGTCCTACATCGACAGCACCGTTTTCTGTGTCGGAGCATGCTGGCATTAATGCAGTGTCACCTATGGTGCTGCTGCCACCAGAAGCAGTGCCTTCTGTGGCATCCATTGGGGGGACCTGTGGTGCTGCTGTTGTGGGCATGCTGGCTGCTGGGGTGCCTGTTGAAGTCCCCTCCTGTGTGCTGCCACTTGATTTGTGCTGCTGCCGTGTCTTGATCCGTGCAGCTGAGGTGGAGGGTCTTTGGCCGTTGGTCTTGGCCCTCTTTGCAGGTGTGCTGGTAGGGGTGTCCTGAAGCTCGTCGTTTGAATCGGACCCTGCGGTGGAGTAAAGGAGGGCGAGCGTTATTTATGGGTCTGTGGAAATTGGAATGGCAATGTATCACATGCATTGGGGTGGTACCTGAGGGTGATTTGGGTCAGGGCCTTGGAGGTGGTTTCATTTTTGTGTGGATTGAGGATGCAGTTGTTTTGCAGCCTGCAGTTAGGGTGTGCATGCTGCACGTGTAGAGGGTGTTTTTAGGATTTTTAATTGTTTATGTATTTAATGTGACTTTTAAAGTGCGCTATCAGGCCAATGTATGTTGACGTACTCCTGGACATGTGTTTCTGTTGCACTATGTGGACACATGGTACTTCACATGATTGGACATTGTGGATTTAGCATTGTTTTATTTGGCCCACCTACCTGATTCTTCGGATGTCTGCACTCCTTTCTCCATCCCTCCGACTCCCTCTATACTCTCCATTCCAATGGTGGAGGCACAGACTTCTTCCCAGGGGGTCAACTTGATGGGTGATTCCGATCCTCCCCCGGTAGCTGTGGCAATGTTACGGTTGGCTGATAGTATGCTCCGTACGCGTATCCGCAAGTCGTCCCATCGCTTTCTGCATTGCTGTGGGTTGCGGGGTGTGGTCCCCACCGCACTTACCCGCTGTGCCACCAGGGCCCATGTGGCCTTCTTGTTCGCAAGTGCCGTCCTGGTCATTTGCGTCGAGAAGACGACGGCAGCATTCTCCTGGAGGGTCTCTGTGAGCACGGTGAGTTCCTCATGGGAGAAGTGGACCTGCCGCTTGCGGTCGCACGCTTTTTTAGCAACTTTTCCCATTTTGATTGTTTTGACTAGGGTGGCTAACCGGTTGGGATGTGTCTCAGGGTCGGATTTCTGAAGGTTGTGTTGGGATTCTGATTTTATAGGTGTACGGCGTGCTGTTTCCCGTTCCGGCCCCATGTTTTTACTTCCGTTTCCGTATATTTACGGTCACCGTATTTTGCGATTACCGCTCATTACGGTGACCGCTATGATGGGTGGCGGAATTGCACCTAGGGCGCCGTACGACGGCGGTGAGGGGCGTTTTGGGGACATTTCCGCCATCGCGGACTTTGCACTTCCGCCATGGCGTAATGCTCGTGCCCGATGGGTCAGAATTAGCCGCACTTTACTCCATCGTGCAATGGCGGAAACGCTATTTACGCTATGGCGGTCAGGTCAGTTACTTTCCGCCAGGGTCGTAATGAGGGCCATTATGTGTTATCAGAATGATGAAGACCCGCATTATCTGACATTCAAAATAACACAGCACCATTCTCTGACTTGAGAACAAAACTCCATAGCATTGCATGGTGTGAGAACAGAATTGCAGTCTGTAGGGAATTCAGTAATGACATCTAATGTTAACCATTTGCACAAGGGTATTGAGTGTTGGTTCTTAGCTGTTTTGGGCGAATGCCCACACCAATTCTGCTGTTCATTATTAAACCTTTCAGATGTTGAGGGTTAGTGGTTTCCCTTTTGCTTCATGCAGAGATCCATCTCACTCCAGAGCCTTGCTTTGGGAATAGCACTATTCGCTGTTGCAACACCTACCACAACCATAGGCGAGTGTTTGATCACCTGTGAGGTGGAGGTTTAGTTTAGTTTAGTTTATTTGCTTATTTAGCATACCAAAACCAAGGGTATATAGGTGCTTTTGCTCGAATATACAGCAATTGTTACATAATAGTACTAGTGTTACAGGAACACGCAGTGTTCTCATATATTGACAGCAAGATGCCAACATATACAAGGTAGGTATTTGACTTGTGTTGCATGTCAAAATTGCATGACTTGGAAAATAATATACAGTTATATACAGAATTCTATACAAATGTGGATATAGATCTAGGATGAGTCCTGCGAAGGTGAACACCTAGTGTTACATATCTAGTCATAGGTCCTTTGAAGGTACGTAGTGTAAATATAAGTATGGAATCAATAGTGGAGAAGCGTCCTTAATTAAGCAGGGAGAAAAGCCAAGATTTTACCTTATTTCTGAAGGATGGAAAGGATATTTCGACTCTTAGAGCAGGAGGTAGAGAGTTCCAGGTCTTAGCTGCCAAAACTGGGAAGATAGACCCACCTGCTTTATGCAACTTAAACTTGGGACTGTTAAGGAGTGTAGGTAGTTGGCTCTGGTAGGTCTGGAAGATACCTTTCTAGAGAATTTATCGAACAAGTATTTTGGGGAAGAATTTGACAGACATTTAAGGGTGATCATTAGGGTTCCGAATGTAATCCTGTCTTGTATTGGAAGCCAGCTAGTGTTGTGTCTAGCTTGTGAGATGTGGTTGGAGCGAGGAATGTTTAGAGCCACTCTGAGGGCATTGTTTTGCAGCACTTGTAACTTATTTAAGTTTTGCTTACTGGTGCCTAAGTATAGAGTGTTACAATAGTCCAATTTAGAGAGTATAAGTGCTCTTGCAACGGTGATACAACTGATAGTGGACAGAAAGGTTCAGCAAGCGTTTATTAATTTGGAAGTGTAGGCAGTTGCTGAAGCTGTTGCGTTTACTTGTCTGGAGAGGGAGAGAGTGAAATCCAGATAGACTCCTAGCGTTTTGTCATCCTTAGACACTTTGATATTATTCCCATCAATGTTGAATGAGGTGTATTGGGGATCTAGCTTGTTGAGGTTTGCCTTGAACCAATAAGCAGTAGCTCGGTCTTGTCATCATTGAGACAAAGACCATGCTTGGCCATCCAGGCTTGAATTCTGAGGTATATTTTGTTTAAGATTGTGGAGTCTTTGTCATATGAACCTGAGAGAGTGACGAGAATTTGTGCATCGTCCGCATAGTTTTTATAGGGGACGCCCAGGTCATCTAAGTGTTGGAACAGCAGCTTCGTAAAAATGTTGTATAGGGTTGGGGAGATGCAAGGGCCTTGCAGTACTCTACATGTGATTGGGGAAGGTTCTGCTGAAGCTGTAGGAGAAAAGACCCTCATAGTTTTGCCTTAAAGGAAGGATTGGACCCAAGCAGCGGCTTTAGAGGAAAAAGAAGCTGCTGTAGTCAAGTGAGTAGTTAGGATGTTATGATCAACTAAAGCTGCCGATAGGTCGAGTAAGAGGAGTAAGGCAGGATTTCCATTATCTTTAGCTTCATCCATCTGGATTTGTAAGTCCAAGAGGGCTGTCTCTGTGCCATGTCTAGGTCTGAATCCGGATTGCCAGAGGCCCAGAAGATTATTGGCTTTGAGATGTTCTGTATTTGGATATAAGCTGCTTTATGCAGTATTTTCAAAAGAAAAAGAACGGTTGTTATCGGTCTGTAGTTGGTTGGAATGCTGGGGTCGAGGTTAGGTCTTTTGATGAGAGGCATGACCCAGGCATCTTTAAGATATTTGGGACAGAACACGAGACGAAAAAGGTATTGACAAAGGATGTGATAAAGGGAGCAATTTCCTTAGCCCCCTCTTTTATGATTGTGGCTGGGCAGATGTCTCCCTGGCATCTAGAAGGTTTAAGGCTAGCAATTATGGCTTCTACCTCTTTGGTAGTCACTGTGGAGAAGTCAAATAGGCTGCAGGATTTAGAGGGAGAAGAGTGGAGTTCGGTTGATTTGGCACTAGATGCGAGGCTGAGTTTTTTAGCTTCAATTTTCAGTGTAATAGTGCGATTTTGTCTAACAGGGCCTTTTGGATGTTGGCACACCAAAGGGAATCTTTATTGAATGAGTCCTGTGGGGAGATAGGTGACTCCAACTCTTTGAGGATGGTGAAGAGCTCTTTGGAGCTGGACTTGGCGTTTTGAATTCTATTATTGAAAGTGTCGCTTTTGGTTTTCAAGATAGCAGCTTAATAGGTGTTTGAGGCAGTGTTGAAGTTTTCCTTATTGTGGACCAAGGTTTTTTTTCTAGTTAGCTTGTGAACATCTTTTGGACTTAGGTAAGGCTTTCAATTCTAGTGAAAACCATTTGTTTAAGTGTGTTGGAGTCTTGGCCTTTCTCAGTTTGTGTTGAGCTATTTTGTATAAAGCTTGGGGTAAGTTCTGGGTATATAGGTCCACCAGGTTGGCTGGATCCTTGTCTAAGTTGTTATGGGGGTAGATAATAGGTTGGAGAAGTGAGAGTATGTTCTCCAGGGTGACCAGGTGGTTGTTGCTGGTTAAGGCAGGGGGAGCTTGTTGACCACTAAGTGGTAGGTGACTGATGTTTGGATCTCCAAGTATATGACGTGGTGTTCAGTCCATGCACACTGGGAATTTGAGAGGATTTTTGTGTTGCAGTTTAGATCAGCTACACGGTCCAGGGTTCTGCCTTTGCTGTGCGTTGGTTCGGAGATAAGCTGTGAGAAGCCTAGTTCTGTGAGAGAGTTTTCTAAGGCTGTGGCATTAGCAACTTTGGTGTTGTGTAGGCCGAGGTTCAGATCGCACAGTAACAATATTTGGGAGCAAGGTTTGGTGTTCTGGGTTAGGAGGTCTGTGATGTCTTCCTTGAAGGAAGACAGAGGGTTAGGTGGTCTGTACAGAAGGTGTATGAGTAGTGTGCGAGTAGCTGTTAGGGAGAGTTTTACACCGAGGAGTTCTCCCGATAGGATCGGTTGGCTTGCAAATTCTCTGATGCCTAGTTGGTTTTTGGCAATGAATGCGACTCCACCACCTCTACTGGTTCTGTCAGTTCTAATGATTGTGTAGTTTTCAGCTAATGCTAACATGAGGGAAGGTCCTGCTGCTGGGTGAAGCCACGTTTCTGTGACTGCTAAAAAGTCTAGGTAGTTAGATGAGATGAGGTCTGCTATATATAGCGCATGAGCAACCAAAGACCTGGCGTTGATGAGAGCTCCTTTGATGTGGGAGACCTCCATCAGTAGAGGAGGTACTGAAAAGATGGGTTTAGATGTCTGTGGGGGCACAGTATTATTTGTATTGAAGAGGTCAGTGTTGACTGAAATAGATTTAGTCAATGGAGTCTTGTAGCGTTGGGTGTTCTTGAAATTGGTGCGAGAACCAAGTCTAGCATTTCTGAACGCAGTAGAGCAGGGTATGTTAGGAGTGAGCCTTGTGGCATAACGCAGTATCCACTGACTAGGAGTGAGGGGGTAGTTGCTGCTCTCTGAGTCTGCAGTATTAGGCAATTGGCTAAAAGTGATTGGTGGGAGGAATTTAGTAGGTGCAATGGTGTTGAAAAGTGGTATCAAAGTGCCCACGGAGAGTGTCAGCCCGTAGGTTAGCCATGAAGACCAATTGTGGGAGGGTTGCTTGCAGCAGAGGTCTAAGGAACAGGCACATTTGTGATTGATGGTGTGCTAGGAGGTCGGATGGCAGAGCTAGGTGCGCTGTAAAATCATGGGTGTCAATACATGGGTGTCAAAACAAACGACGGGGCAGCCTGGCAGTTATGCAAGCAATGGTATCATGTTTTGTTAAAAAGTAAGCTAATGGGCATATCAGAAAATATAGACACACAGTGGGGGGGGTCAACCTAGCTAGATGTTAACTTGTGTTATAAGATGACAAGATATATTCTGACATATTCCTAGTTGTTATTTCTCGGTAGTAATCACGTAATAGTCGTCGAAAACAGGGCCATTAGGTGCTAAATATAACAGCAGTAAATCATTTTAGTGATATTCACGTAGCATGGCAAGCGAAGTACCGCAATAGTGACAAAAGTAATATAAGGTGCACCTAAAAATGACAATCATCGACAATCATTAATATATGACTTATGACGATGACATGGAGTGTTAACTCATAGAGGTGCGGAGGAAATAGTTGCAATGGAATTCACACGGATCAATGGTGCGCGGTGCTCTCACAGCTGAAGCAGTACATTTGCAACTGTAGCATGAGGCAGCAATGTGGATCAAGGTGCACTGGCGGAAGTGAGTTTGTAGCAGGTAATGATCGTATGGTGTGAGGAGAAGGAAGTAGGAGTGGACGGCGTGATCGAGTACAGGGACTTTCAAGCTCAAGGCAGCGGTGTGGATGTGCTAGTGGGATAACATTTTCAGGTAGGGGGCAATAGTAAGAAGGGTGTAGGTGTCGTGCGGCAAAATAGGGGAGGATGCGTACTTGCAATGGAAGTAGGCTTTAGATAGAGGAAAGTTATGCATGCTAGTTGAAGGGCGGAGACAATTTGAAGGAGATGAAGTTCATATGAGATAGGAGCACTCTTACCACAAGGTATAGCGAACCTATGATGATTGATGCAAACATACGAAGCAGCAGTGTCCAACCGTTGTAGCAGATGTGTCACAGCGCGTGGTTTGAGTGCAACCCTAGGAAAAGAGTTTGAAGCGATTCAGTACGATAGGGGCAAAGTGCCTAGGACGGTCCACCAGTCCTCCCGGCTCCGACATGCTCGGGACAGGGCCTTATGCTGGGGGCCTTTGGCGTTGGAGCCGGCTTCCGCCTGCCGGCAGAGTCTATTGGCTCTAATACATCTTAGAGGATAGGCTCTGACTAGTGGAAATCATGACAGAGTTTGAAAGTACTGAGAAGGAGGTAAGCAATAGTATGAAGGAGGATGGGAAAACTCTAGAGGACATTAAAGAATAGGATGGTAAGGATCTGGAATATGCTCCTGGATGGGCTGGGAAGGAGGTCAGTGAAGAATATCAGGAAACAAAAGGTGTGAAGGTTAAAGGATGTTGGTGGGAACAGAAAGCAGGAGAGTGTAAATACCAGCAGGTTTGCATAAGGGGCCAGAAGGTTGGAGTATATAAAGTGCTTTGGCAGGGCTGGAGAACATGTAGTTAAGACAGAGTTCGGTATCCAAATTGGATTTGAAGGATACATATCCAGGGAAATTAGTTAGATCACTGAATCAAATATCAATGTTTCTAAGAGCCAGTGCTCAAGTTGAGGGTACACATAGGTGGCGACTTCCACCCACTTTTTTCAGAGGGCAGACACCAACCCCCTGGGTATTTTAGAGACTCTGTGTAAAATTCGAACCATCGACTGTCTTTGTCAAACTTAAGCCATATTTGGTTCTGCAATCGCCAGGTTCGCAGGCTGGGCACTTCACCATTGCACCAGATACGCTGATGAAAAATAGCAAACAACGAAAGGTGAAATGTCACATTTCGGGACTGCATGTTCTAGGGAAAACCGTGTTATTGATTCTTGGAGTTTAAAACATGCACACCATTTAACGTTTTCAAAACACTATGGCCCTCATTACGACCTTGGCGGAGAACCATGGTGCTATTAGCACCATGGTCCATGGCGCTAAGCTGCCAACTCCGCCATGGTGGTTGGCGGACTTACCGCCCCATTCCGACCTTGGCGGGGCGGTAAGTCCCCAATCCCCATTTACCCTTCCCCATTCCCATTTTTGCCCCATAGGGCATAATGGGAGTGGGGAAGGCGTTAAATACGCCACCGTAAATTACGGTGGCGTAATTATCAACAAGGTCCCTTAGCGCCATGGATTTTAACACCTGCTAAAAGCAGGTGTTAAATCCGCCATGGCGCTACGGGAACTCGTACTCAGTTGGTAAGGGTCGGCGAAGTTTACGCCGGCGTAAACCCCTTACCGCCTGGGTCGTAATGAGGGCCTATTAGATGAAAATATTCTCTCAGTTTTTTGTGTGTGTTTATTTTATGAAAGGAAAGTGCCATTTTTCCTGTGTCATTTGTATGGTTATGCAAAGCCAAATGAAAGAAATTTTCACATTTCACCTTGATCTGATAATGTCTGGTGATGTCACATCCCTTTGTGTATGTTAATGTGCCTCCCCACCTTTTTGTAGGACTTGACCCCTGCTAAGTACAAAGTTTTAAAATGCCCATTTTGGTCTTTTAAATTAAAACCGTATCCTCTGCATCCATTAATATACCCACTTTGCGTCTTGCACTAGTTGGAGTATCTGAGTTTATGCTGGAAATTCTTAAAATTAGATGATTAACATAGATTAAGAGCAAAAGAGGGGCAAGTATGCAACCCTATTCTTTCTCCCCCCTGGCCGAATCTGACAGAGGCAGAATTCTTTTCATAAAGTTTTCTTATGGGTCTTACATTTCTTGGGGAATTCTAAGATCATTTAACATTTTTCATAAAATGTTCCGATCAATAGAGTCAAATGCAGATTTAAAGTCAACAAAAAACAAAAAAAGAGTTTCCTTTTTAAAATCACATGCTTACTTAAAATGGAGAATAAGTGGAAAGCTTGCTCGATTGTACCCACCCCCCTTTAAAGCCAAATTCGAGGTCGGAGATGATGCTTTTTTCCTCTGCCTCAACACTCCAGGAGGGAAAGAAGTAGTTTGCCATATACCTTGCAGAGCCCATCTATCAGACTAATGGGTCTGTAGTTGCTTGGGATTTGGGTATCACCTTTTTTCATAGATGGGGACAATTCCAGTCTGCTGCCAGCTACAGATGACATAATCGATTCAATTCAGGCGGTTGAAGAAACGTGCTAGGATTGGAGCCCAGATGTTAGTGTTTTCTTTGAAGAGGTCAACTGGGATCCTATCAACTCTCGAAGCCTTTCCCTTCTTTTGTGCGCTGACTGCGATTTGCGTTTCCTCTGTATTAAATAAAAGGGGGGCCCAAGCAACAGCCATTATTGAGAGGGAGATATTTCCATTCTCTTTAAGGGAACTATTGAGGGAACTGAAGTGTCGGAACAAACACTCCTGGACCATCAAGGATTCTATTTCTCGGTTTGATGTTGAACCCAATAGCATTTCTCATATAAGTTTCCAGAAGGCGTAGAATGTTTGTTTGCTAAAGGTTCTAGGAGTAGCTCCCATTTCGATTCCTCCACAGCCCTATTTTGTGTTGATTAAGTGCTTGTATATCTTCTCAGTAAGGGGATCTGATCAGAGTGCATGTTAGTTTTTAGTTCTCTAAGGAGAGCTCTCTTGGCCAGGTGGCAGTCTGAATTGTGCCCTGAGTTTCAGTTCTTTGCTATGGGCTTAATTGATTCAGGAGGTCTAGTGACTAGAGGAATACGCTCTGCAGTAATCGAGCAATAAGGAGTTTCCATTGACTCTGGAGAGACAGCCTCTTTCATTCAGGCAGATTCAAATATGGGGACGAGCATCTCAAAGATCAAGAGGGCTTTGCCAGCATTATCAAAGTCCTCCCACTTGATCTTCTTGTGATTATTTGTAAGAGTAAGGTTAACACTATTCCTTTTGGTGGAAATTAGCGAATAGTGAAGAAGATACCTAATTTCACACACAGGGGATCATGATTGCTTTCTGATCAGGGGAAAACCTCAAAGGATTTCCTGAGAGCCCGGTAATTTACATCAAGGAAGATATAATCTACGTGGCTTGATGTTTCACCTCTTCTAAAGGTCGTCTCTGCTGGGCAGTCACCAGGCAAACATTTTGTACGCGCACAAAGACATAATAAGAAGAGAGTGACAGCAATCTCTTTTGCTTGAAGGTATCTGCACTTGGTGGGAGGGCAATCCAAGTCCTGGATGTCCCAATCCAAACCTTCATCATTGTATAGAATGGTTAGTCTCTGGATTGGTTCTATTTGATTGTTAAGCTCTCCTAAAACTATTTTCTGAATAGGGAGAGCATTGGCACGTAGCATGAACACACATCCTCTAGTTCACCCAGCACTAATGGTATTTGCTTGTGGCACCTAGGCATAAATATCCATTAAATGGAAGCAAGATTTTATTGGGGTAAATTAACTTTAGGCACTGTAGGTCTTCGCGGTGGTTTCTACTTCCACGATTCATACGTTTAAGTTTATGTCGATCCATACCAATAATCCACCACTTGATCTGCCTCTCAGGCCAGGAGTGGCCGGTTTAAAATAGTTAACATAAAAGAGCTTATGTAAGCTTCCATTAGACCACGTTTCTTGGAAACAGATCACCTGGAATTGATTGAGGAAAGCATGCCATTCCAAGCCGTGCATTTTGGTTTTGAGCCCTGAAATGCTCCAGGAAAGAATACCTATATCTAGAGCGGTCTCTGTATTAGATAACGATATACTTGGTGTATCAGAGTCATGGGGAGAAAAGGGTCAATCTATCTCATCTAAGGCAGAATCTGGTACGCCTATTGGTGTAGCACTAATATTATTACATGGTTGTCCAATTTGTGCCGGGTTAGGGTGGGCAGAGTGCAATCTGTTGGTGGCAGGATTGGGCCGGGACATCCTCTTATTCACAGAAGCTTATGCCTATTTGGAGTCTCACTAATGGCAATGTCCTTAGTTCAATTGAAAGTAGGACCTTGGTTAATTGGGGATTTTTAAGTGTTACCTTATCTTATCCATTCCCGGTATACTTTGATCGGGAGATCTGCAGACATCAACAATGTCTTCCATGATGATAGATAGGCACCCTTTTTTGTTTCGGTGCCGGTGGGTTACTTTGTTGGTAAGAGAATCTCAACTTTCCTTACTACCATTTAGGACTTTGGGGACATTTGTCATGAAGAACAAATTGTTGACGGGGTTCCGATTTAAAGCAGGGCCCTGCAATGGACTTGGAGTGAATGCTGTCAACTTCCTCTGGTCCCTTGAGTAAGTGTCCCAGGTATGTCATTGCCTGAAGTCAATCTCCTGGAAGGATGCACATGTGCACTGTGCATATTAGCAGATTGAAGGGGGTTAGAGCGGGCATTGGCTGACTCGTGTCTATCAATTACATTAAGAAGCAGGAGGAGAGATGGCTCTGGGGTGTGGTAAAATATTCGAAGCAGTGTGCACATGGCCCAGCAGAGTTATCATGTGGTCATTTTGAATTATAGGGTTATTCACAGCTCCTTTTCTTAGTTGGGGTTTATTCTTATTAGGCAGTTGGGCCGGTGCAATGAAGCAATCATCGTCGTGGCCTTGTCCTAAGGATGGGGCCTCAGCTTTTTTATCCACCATGGCTTTTAATTCACCAAGCATGCAAGCTGAGAGCAGAAGCTCGTTGACAATGGGGGAAATATATCTGGGAGGGTATCACAATTCCCGGGCCCTAAATCCTTGGTGAGAAGGGTTCATGTAGTTTGTGTCTGATGGTCTCTAGCCCTACTGGAGGGGGTATTTTTAAATAGAGATGCAACATCCATTGAAAGGTGCGTGCCTGAATGTGACTTTAGTATCCTACCACTGTTGTTGGACATGGCTCGTGTGCCACAAGTCTCTCCTGTTTCAGTAGTGTGGGGGGGTGGGGGAGCAAGATGGCTCAGCTAGGGCAGAAAATCTGTTAGACAGTGAACATTCTGGGACTAAACCATGGTGCTATTAGCACTATGGTCCATGCCGGAGTCTGCCATGGTGAATGGCGGAATTACCGCCCCATTCCGAGGTGGGCGGGGCGATAATTCCCCATTCACCATTGGCCCTTCCCCATTCCCATTTTTGCCCCATAGGGCTCCATGGGAATGGGGAAGGCGCTAAGTACGGTACCGCAAATTGCGGTACCGTACTTAGCACCAAGGTCCCTTTGCGGGTCCCTACTTTAACGGCTGGTAAAACCAGCCGTTAAGGTCGGGTCCCGCAAAGGGACCTCGTAATTAGGCGCTAAGTGTTTAACGGCGCCGCAGCCTTTACGGCGCCGTCAAACACTTAGCGCCAGGGTCGTAATGAGGCCCAATGCCACCTTTGATGTCAGGAGGGGAGGTTTGCGAGCCGTGTCATGTATGACTACTGGGAGTGCAAAACCACGACCACCTTCTTGATCAGATTGATATAATTACTCAATACATTCACCTCCTCTATAGGGAGAAAGGCAGAGTTGTGCTTGTTCTTTAAAGCTGGGGGTTCTCGGGAGGAGTTTTTTTTTAGTGACCATGGGAAAGTAAAGGGCAAATAGGCAAATGCAAGTGCACATTGGGTGGTTCACTTAGTCCCCTGAGACAAGTATGAAATTTAGCACAGAAGGAAAGCTATCTGGGTAAAACAAAGTGCGAGTGCGAAGCAGTCAAGAATAGAAAGAAAGTGCAGGTGCCAACCTAATGCATTGTTTCCTGGGCTGCCCTCTATGGTATACAAGATAAAAGGAGCTTAGCAATGATCTGTCCAATCCAACGAAAGTGTAGAATGACAACGTAACAAAGTGCGATTAGCGATAATTACATCATAAGGCTAACATAAGCAGGGTAAGTAACATATTGATTCCCATCGGTTCATAGTGACTGTTTTGACAGTCACAGTTTCGAATGAGAAAAGTTCTGACACAATAGTGTCGAAAAAAAAGTTTCACTTTTTTGTTTTGATGGGGGGTCCCCCCAAACCCGTTTTTTTTTAAACCCTTATTTTACCATACAAACTTAAAATAAACCCTTTAATATTAAAAAAAGACATTCAAAACTTTTTTTTCGACACTTTTGTTTCGGAACTTTTGTCATTCGAAACATTTCCTGATAATGCAGTGAGTGCACTTAAAGACAAATTAAAATCACCCAAACACATATTAAGTATATGCGTTTAATGGGTTGAGCTTCAGATCAGCAGTTCCTGTTGTGATGTCATGCTGTTTGTCCATTGAATAGGTGGCTCTGAACAATGGTGACAACGGTCGGGCAGCAGATGGCAGCATGGTATAACATCTCTAGGACAGCAGGTAGAGAGTGGCTGCATCTGAGTGACTGCATGATTGATGGTGGAATGGACCAATGACTTTAGGGACTTGTGACATGATGAGGGAGTGAGCGCTGTTTGACAGGAGAAGGTGAAGGCGAGTTAGAGAAAGGGAGCCAATTAGGTTTCACGTGAGCGTTGTAAACATAGCCCCTGACTGACCAAAGTCCCTTTTAGGATTTCCTGATGTTACTGGAGTGCAGAGACTGATAAAACACAATGGGCCTCATTACACGGTAGGCGATAGGGACATACCGTTACCGGTAAGGGATTACCGGTATCGGTAAATCCCCTCCCCAATCACGAACCGGACATACCGCTATTAGCGGCACCGCTAAGTACGGTGGCACTATTAGCGGCAAGTCTGTGAGCGCGCGCCCCCTCAGACCGGAAATAGCGGCATAGCGCTAATATCACGGCATCACGAGCCATGCGTACATGGCAATACCGGCATGTAGTAGACCCAAAGAACCCTTACCGGCAAGGCGCTAATACCGGCATCGCGAACCACACGTTAAAAGAGCACAGCAGAGTTCTCACCTGCCACAGGTGGACAAAATCAGCACAGGTGGAGGCAAGGGAGACTGGCAGCACAAAAGAGCACACCACACCCCTCCCCACACCCATTCCCACACCAAGATGGATGCAATACTAGCAGCATTACATGGGCTAGAGGACATGATTGCAGTGCAGCAGCTACAACAGCAGGCAGCACAGAGGAGACGCAGGAGGAGGAGGAGGAGGGCAAGACAGGCGCAGCAAGCACCACCAGTGCACCTAGTGATACCACAGAGGCAGCCACCAATTCCCTGGATCAGAGCCAGTCCAGTCAACCTAACCCCTGAGCAGATACACACCCTGTACCGTCTGGACTGGGATACCATCACCACCATAGTAGACATGATATACAACGACATTGTGAGTCTCATTGACATCCGTACTGCCATCCCCCCTCTACTGAAGGTAGTAACAGTGTTCCACTTCTTGGCCACAGGCACCTACCAGCATACGGTAGGTCAGATGCATGGCATATCACAACCAGTATTCTCACGCACACTGAACCAGGTGCTCGATGCCCTCCTGAAGCACACAAGTCAACACATATACATGCCACGGACTGCCCAGGAGATCTCCAACACCAAAGTTGGCTTCCATTCACTGGCAGGCATCCCAAGTTGCATCGGGGCCATCGACTGTACCCATGTAGAACTGGTGGTCCCACATGCCAATGAGGCAGTGTACCGTAACAGAAAGCTATACCACTCCATCAACGTCCAAATGGTATGTGACTCCAACAAGATCATCACACATTGCTGTGCCCGATATCCCGGTTCAACCCATGATGCAATGGTCCTGCGGAACTCGACAATACCACGATACATGGAGCGACATGCTGGACAATGTTCGTGGCTACTTGGTGAGTAGCAGGCCGACCACATGTCAGTGTGATGTGGATTGTGAGTGGGGGGGGAGATGCATACTCCAACTGGGCGTGAATGGGGGGGGGAGATGCATACTCCAACTGGGCGTGAATGGAGGGGGGGGGGGAGATGCATATTCCAACTGGGCGTGAATGGGGGGGGGGAGATGCATACTCCAACTGGGCGTGAACTGGTGTCATGAGAAGAATGGACATACATATTTGCATCACTGTACAGTGAGGCAGCCCACAATGGACCAGAGACAAAACCACATGCTGGAAGTGAGTGCCACGACAAACATATCAATCCATTACGCCAAACAGGCCATTCCAAACAACATGCACACCGCACAACACACCATTCCCCCCATTACACAAATCAGCAACATGCATATCAAAATCACAACTGAAATGTACGCTGAACAACATCAGAAATGGTCCGCGCACATGAGTGCATACAAATGGATCCCCTGTAGCCATTGTGGTGAGGCACACCCGTACCCCACCACTGAATTGCCATCAAACAGCATGGGGACATCAACTAAGGAATGGCAGTGTACTAGCAGTGTGGCACTAACGTTGCCAGGGCCAGGAAACACAAATCACTTAAACTCAGGCGGGACATGGCAATCCCTGCCGTATGCATGCATGGTGCATGTCCACTTGCAAGGACCACCTCACCTTCCCACATTGCAGTTACCCTGATTGCCATGCGTGCTTGGATCTGTGGATGTCGTTGAATATGCAATGTTTGTTTGTGTGATATGTGCACGCTCCACATTATGTAGACACTTACACATACCCATTGTTGCACCCATGCAGGTGATGCAGGTTATCCCCTGAAGAGGTGGCTCCTTACCCCTGTGCGGAACCCACAGAACAGGCACGAAGAGGACTACAATCATGCACACACCCGTACCCGCGTGGTGATCGATCAGACATTCGGCCTATTGAAGGAACGCTTCCGGTGCCTCAGCAGGTCGGGCGGGGCACTCCTGTACGGGCATGAGAAGGTGGCCAAGATCACCATGGCATGTGTCATGCTTCACAATATGTATATCAGACGGAATGTGCCAATGCCCCCTGACATAGAACTGCGACCACCGTCTGAGGATGATGACGGGGATGAGGATGGAGGAGAGGGG
Source organism: Ambystoma mexicanum (assembly GCF_040938575.1). Lineage (NCBI taxonomy): Eukaryota > Metazoa > Chordata > Amphibia > Caudata > Ambystomatidae > Ambystoma > Ambystoma mexicanum. The sequence goes on along the minus strand of NC_090921.1, from coordinate 1,140,658,003 downwards.
GCTGCAGGTCATGCAGGTGGCGATGCCCATGAGGGACGTGCTGTGCGGCAGCACCTGATAGACCATTGTTTCTGATGCACATGGATTAGGAGGGTGCAATTGGTGTTCAGCTCAGGCCACGGGGTGTATGGAGGACATAAACACAGTGCACCCTTCAACAATAAAGCACACATACACAATGATCAATGTCCAGTCATGTGATTAAGTAGAAACAGGGGGGGCTTAGAGCCTTCTTTTTTGTTGGAGGGGGGCCTGACTCAAAAAGGCTAATATAATAGGAAGACAAAAGAAGAGTCATAGGCTACCCCTATTCTGACCATATAAAAAGGTAGGCTGAGAAAGAGCAGGAAGCCAGTGTGTCAATGCTGGCGAAAAAAGAGGAAAGGAGCTGAGGAGATTGCAGCAAAAAACAACAATTTATTTACACACTTTTAAAACAATGGGTCTAAACACAAAACCTATTTGAGGGTTTTCTTGAGTCAAAACCTCAACATAACATTGAAATTATTTTTAAACATCAACCAATACTACTATATGTTCAAATACTACTATATGTTCAAAGTAGTAATGCAAACTTCTTTTTTCACTTAATATGCTACTAACCTCCACCTATTACATACTGTGATGTTTAAAAATAATTTCAATGTTATGTTGAGGTTTTGACTCAAGAAAACCCTCAAATAGGTTTTGTGTTTAGACCCATTGTTTTAAAAGTGTGTAAATAAATTGTTGTTTTTTGCTGCAATCTCCTCAGCTCCTTTCCTCTTTTTTCGCCAGCATTGACACACTGGCTTCCTGCTCTTTCTCAGCCTACCTTTTTATATGGTCAGAATAGGGGTAGCCTATGACTCTTCTTTTGTCTTCCAGTCATGTGATTATCCTTGCCATTACGTGTGTATTGAGCATTATGTCATTCAAACGTGCATGTACCCTCCACCCCAACAACCCTCCCCCCTTCCCCCCACAACTCCCCCAAACACCCTCACCCCCCTCCCCCCACAACTCCACCAAACACCCTCACCCCCCTCCCCCCACAACTCCCCCAAACACCCTCCCCCCCTCCCCCACAACTCCACCAAACACCCTCACCCCCCTCCCCCCACAACTCCCCCAAACACCCTCCCCCCCTCCCCCCACAACTCCCCCAAACACCCTCACCCCCCTCCCCCCACAACTCCACCGAACATGGTGTGCACATCAGTGCTGCATTAGTTCCCAAGTGTCAACAGGGACAGGCTGGCCCTACTTCCCTCCTCCACTACCACCATTGGGGGGTTGTGAGTCTGACCGCCGCAAGGACCGGCTGGACCTGCGCAGGATGGTTGTCTGGTCGGAGCTAGTAGACGAGGGGGTGGCTGGTTGATCTGCTCCCTGTGAGTGACGCATGCTCTCCATCGCCTCAGCAATGCGCGTTAGGACCTGCCTCACAGCGGCCATCTCGTCACATAGGCGCGTCGTGTTGCTGTCCATGGCAGCTTTCATGTCCCTTGACAACACCCGGATCTCCTCCCTGGTCGAGGCAGCCTCGCTCACTTGCCGGGGAACCAGGGCATTGAACTCCTCCTGGCGCTGGCGTATCAGGCTCATGGTGTCGTCTGCGGCCCTGCCCCTGTTACTCCTCGGCGCAGCTTGCTGCATGTGGCCGACATCAGGTGAGCTCGCCACGGGACTGAATGACCCATCCATTGAATCTCCGGCATGCACCTCATGGATGCTGCCATTGGATGTGTTGCATGGGCTGTGGAGTGGGGACAGCTGGGTGCTGGGTGTACGCTGCCCTTCCGGTGTCGGACATGGGTCGTCCACATCACTCATAGGTGCCGTGGCTGCTGCTTCCCCGACGGAGCTATTGGCTGCGGACGGCGTGCCTTCTGGCACTGGCTCCTGAGTGGTGGGGGTGGGTGGTGGGGGTGCTGCCACAGTGTCGGATGGCATTTCGACCCTTGGTGTGGTCGTTGCGTGTGTGGCTTTTGAACGCTGGGCCACTCCAGATATCCCAGTGCCCCTCGATGTACTGGGCCTGGTGCCTGCATCCTTTCCCTTGGCCTGCTTTTTGGGTGGTGGGGCCTGCGTTGCAGAGTCCAGCTCCTCACTGTCAGAATGTGACCCTGTGGGGGAGCAAGACAGGGATAGCATCAGTGATGGGTCAACGTGCATCATGCATATGTTGTTGTTGCTGCAGTTCTTTGGATTTGGACATCTAGTTTGGGCCTGCAGGTTGTTGGCCAGATGGGTGGGTCATCCGGACATGTGTCAGGGTGACACGTGTGTGAGGTGCTGCATGCATGTGGTTGTGTGGGGATGTGCACGGCATATATGCAGGGTTGTGTACATGTGTGTGTGATGACCCCATCCATTAGCTAATTCCCATTTCACATTTGGGGGAGGGACTCATGCTTAGCATTGCTGTGTTTTGCCTGGTCACTCACCTCCGTCTGACGTTGTTGCCACACCACACTCCATTCGGCCCACTCCCTCGATGGATTCTATGCCAATGGTGCTGGCACATGTCTCCTCCCACTCCTGCATCTTCATCGGGGATCCACCTCCGCCTCCTGTGCCCATGGCCAGATTCCTGTTGGCCGATAAAATGCTGCGTACACGGAGGCGCAGATCATCACACCGCTTGCACACGTCCTTTACGGTGCGGGGGGTGGAGCCCACCGCACTGACTTTCTGCGCCACCTCAGCCCAGATTTCCTTTTTTCTCAGGAGTGCAGGGCGCCGCATGTCGCTAGCGAACACTACGTCTGCATTTGCAGCCAGGGTGTCTGCCAGCATTTTCAATTCCTCGTTTGAGAAGCGTTCTTTGCGCTGGCGCGCATCTGCTTTCTTTTGGGCCTTGGGCATTGGTTGTTCTTGTGGGATGTGGTTTTGCCAGTCGTGGTGTTGCTGCAGGTCCTGAGTGCAGGGGATGGCAATGGATTGTGTTTTTAAAGATGGCCGCCGGGGTCTTTCCCGTTCCGGTGCGATGATGCTATTTCCGGTTCCGGTGTTTTACGGTGACCGCTAATAGCAGTGACCGCTAACAGCGGTGACCGCTAATAGCGTGCAGCATGAGGGCGGAGGTGCTATCAGCACTTTGGTCGGAGCCGGAAAGGTGCTTTTGCGCCATGGCGGTAGGGTCATTTACTGGCATGGCCCTATGCGCGTGTCCGCTAACTCGTAATGGAACGCTAGTAGCGGTCTCCTACGATGGCGGACACGCTAATAGCGCCATGACGGTAAATCACATTTTTTACCGCCTACCGTGTAATGAGGCCCAATGTGCCTCATTATAATGTTGTCGGATACGGTAGGAACGGTGCCGCCGAATTACGAGTTCTGCTTGTGGGTGCCTGACAGCCCGCCAGGTCTGACCTGGTGGGCTGTGCGGCACCCGCGAGCAGAACTCGTAATTGCACTGGCATCTTTATGCATTTTATCCATAGCTTTATCAGCCAGGACAGCTGCCATGAATGCAAAAGCCACATGCATGTTTCACCCAGAATGGAGATTGTCAGTCTAGTGTATCTGGCATCTTTACAATTGAAGCCTTTTGTGACATCAGGACAGTCACAAATTGTCACATAATGTTGGCACTTTCCGGCAGTACATTTGATAACAGATCTGTGCAAAGCAGCATTATACACCATGGCCCCATTTTGTGGTATTCCGAGTAACACCCACCCATCGCTCACTTCAGAGAAATACCCAACACTATGATGACAGCTTCGAATGGGGACAATGGACAGCAGCATTATGTCACATAAACATAATGATTAGAACTATTTGCTGGCGTATGTGACAGAGTACCTGTGCTTACCTTATGCCATACAGAAGACTATGGGCCTCATTACAAGTGTGGCAGTCTGGAAACAAGGGTGCTGTTAAGCTTACTGGCATCCTTGTTTCCGGACTGTCACACTACGAGTCTGCCTTCTGGGGCTGTCATGACCGGTAGGTCTGACCTACTGGGCTCAGCGGCCCCAATAGGCAGACTTGTCACAGAAGCACCGGCACCTTTCTCAACAATGACGGTGCTTCTGTCTCCCCGCTCTTATACAGTCCTATGGGACTCTATGGGAATGGGCAGTTACAAAATCTGGACTTCTAATGTCCCGTTGACACTGGGAAGTGAGACATCGGATTCGGTGTCACCGGGTTGGCGGCAACCTCATAATGATGTCCTATGTTTACAGTTGCGTGGCCTGCTAGTGGAACCACTGGCCAAAGAAATAGAAGGCAGTCGGAGAAGAGGTGTGGTTATTGAGGGGAGTGCTGTGAAAGAAAGCCATGCAGAAGAGCGTCGGAAGTGCACGGCCAGAAGAGCAAAGCAGTACAGCTGAATACTCATAACGCTCTGGTGCTGGGACACCCACACAGTGGAGAACTGCAGATAAGATAGAAGCTGTTCAATCAGGTGCCACAGTACTCAAGGACATCTAGAGGAGGTGACTGAGGCAAACACACAGGGAGGTGACCATATCTCTGAACCAGCTCACAATAAAAATAACCGCTGATAGTTGGGTGTAGGGGAAACATGCTGATCTTGGAAGATTTCCGGTACAGAGGAAGTGGCTGACAGGGAGAGCTCAGAAAGAGTCACAAGGAATAAAAGGCATAAGAAGACGCAGAGGTTGAGAGCCACAAGAGAGGATCTAAGGAGGAAAAAATCTCAGCCAGGGGTTAAAGGAGACCCCATACAGTGAGAAAACCAAGGGAGGGTTGCTTGTTTGGATCTGCTGTAACTCTCCAAATGATTAGCTCATTGGTACTGAAAATGTCAAGAGAACCAGAGTCCAATTGCTCACTGGAAAATATGGTTCTAAAAATCCAAAAGACTAGAGCAATGGTGTCCACAAAGCCAAGAGAAGGAGAGAAGTGTAGAATACTGGGAGGTGGGGGGTTCTGACACTCCAATTTCCCTGCACTGGAGTCCTAACAAAGCCAAGACAACCAATGGAGGATTACATGCTAAGAGTTAGGGTTCTGGCATTCCTAAAGTCCAGCACAGAAGAGTGGACCAAATCAGAGAAAAATGTACCCCCGGGGGTTGAGATTCATACAGTTCAAAAGGCCAGGACATGGTCACTGACAAAACTATGAGAGTGAGCGAACAATTGCGAACTGGTAGTCCTAGTTCAGCCACCACAAAAGCCATGATTAAGGAAAGGAAAATCTAAAGTAGGATGCAGACTATGACCAAGAAGGTCAGATGATGACTTCAAACATTTGCAAATCAGAGAAGATTTAAAGAGACTGATCTTGACAACCTTTGAAGAGAGAGGATGAACCAGAGGCCCTTCAGATAAAGAAGTAATTTGATATCAGAAAAGTGTAAATGTTTTATCTTGATTTTACGTTAAGTCCGACATCATCAGTTGCAAAATGTTAGATATAGGAACAACACACAGAAACATTTACTGACAGTGAATTGTCGCACAGCAACTTTAGGTGCCATCAGAGTAAGGCACCACAGCATTCCCCACACCCTACTTCCGGTGTATATGAAAACACAGACTGGGGCATTAGAGTGATGCAGATCAACATTCTTTAACATCGGAGCTGTACACTGCAGCATAGGCGGATGTCCTTGCGGTGCATGCTATATTTTGTAAGATTAGAGCCATGCATGTAGCAGCAATCTTTGATTCAGAGAAAACATGGCTGTATCTTCTGACAACATCCAAATGCACAGTCATATTTTTTGACATGTGAAGAATATGCAGCAGGAACAACGCACAGCAGTGATATTTGGCATAAGCAAAATGCACAGCAGCACGTTGTGACATGGGAACAATGCACCTTTGTGTAGCAGCAATGGGCACCTTCAGAGACGGTCCGGCACCATCGCTCACTCCCCATTCGCTATTACAGCACTTCGGAGCCATGTATCATGAGCTATATAAATGACCCACTTTCACTTTCCCTCTGCAAGGAGCTTACATCTCCTCTGGCGCAGGGTCTACAATGTGGAAAACACTGCAATACAATTCTGTGATATGGGAGCATTTTTAAATAAATCTTGCTGATTTGTTTTAAAGATGCATTAGGGGTTATTGATGATTCAGATAATTCTAGGGCCATGGAGTATAGAATGGCAGACTCCACAGGGACTTAAAGCCTTTATGGGAGCTGCCCTTTTATTAAAACAGAGTTTGATCACCAGCTTTCATAAACTATGTTCACTAGTTACGGTGATTCCATCTGAAATACATCATATATACATTTTCAAAATAGACCCTTCCTCAACTCAATGTAATACAGCGAAGAACAGCAGATGGACAGATTACATTTTCACTGGTTAATAATTGCGCTTTTTTATCTGATTAGTTCTGTGCTTTACCGATGTCTCGACATAGTGGTAGAGTCAATGTGATTACCAGCTCAGCTCTATAGGTATGCCAGATCAGGAAGGTTTGTTAAATTACTCTAGTGTGGAACATCCCTACTTCCTTTGTGACTTGGAGCACCTTAAAAAGATTCTGATGTGGATAAGTCGTAATTGCTCATTTCCTGTCTTCAATGCGTTTGCAAAGTTGTCTGCATGGAATGGGACGGGGGCGGGACTAGAGAACGGGGCACTCTGTCGGGCGGCATCAAGTTGACAAGTGTTCGGCACACCCACCACTGCCTATTGTGGCTACTGATGTTGCCTCTCTCCCCTCATGGTATACAACTTTTCTTCTGTCTCTTCCATCTCCTTCCCGAGATGCAGACCCTGATGAGGAGAAACAACTGCCTTCTTCAGGGAAGGCATTTCATGAGCAAGTGATGGGGACTATGGAGTTTCCTAAAACTATGAACTCCAGTCCCTACACTGGTGGAAACGGAGGTTCTTGTGGCTGTGCTTTATTCCAAGTCAGACAAAACGGGCATTCTGCTACAAACTGACCTCTTTAAAGAAGCTCCAATGTTGTGGGAGAAGTGGCACTCGACCACACTAATAAAAACCTAGCTGTCAAATAGTGGCAGATTCAGGACAATAAGATGTCTCTCCTCTTATCCATCTGCACAATCTTTGGTATTGGCAGTATCTCTGGCTCACTCTGAGACACCTCCGCTTCCTCCTCTGCACCTCCTAGTCTCCTAGTAAAGAGGAAAAAGTACTGCACAACAGTGGCAAGAAGACTTTTGTGAATAGTGCTTACCCAGGCATCAAGGCTGCTCTGATGCCATCCTGGTTGTGTGAAATGTGCGTCTTTGTGTAAGCTCTGCAGAATTTGCTGAAGATCTTCCTGCGGAAAGGAATCAGCAGATCCTCTGGGACTTAGTAATGCAAACCAAGTTGCTATGAATCAACTAGAGTCGCTGCGCACCATGTCGACACTGCCACCAGTGGCCTGTATTTCAGACATGATGAGCACCCATAGGATTGCCTGCACGTAACAACGTTGTAGCCGATTGCCCAAGATAAACCATTGGATTCAGCCTTCGATGACACACAACTTTTATGAAGCTCCACAGATGATGAACAGACTAAAGTAAAAACCGACTAATGGCCGAGCTATCTGCCATAATTTCTAAGGCAACTCAAAAGGAATCAGTGACAGGTCAATTTAAAGAGGGTCACTTACAGTCAATGCAGGTGTATTCCTGGCATTCAAGCCGTTGAGACAGACCAGTGACCAAGAAAGAACATATCAAAAGATCACTAAGGAGTCCTGCAGGAACCGATTCCATCCTAGCCTATGCCCACAATCTTACTGTTACTTGACCGTCAGTCACAGCAGCCTAGTTTCAGATGCTCAACACTAATCAGGAGGAAGACATTAAAATAATGTTGAACATGAGAGCCATAGAACCTGTTCCTCCATTCAACAGTCCCAGGGGTTTTACTCCATGTTTTCTCTTTTGAAGAAAAATAAACAGCATGGGACAGCAGGCTATATTAGCCCTGTGCCAGTTCCATGTTTTGATGGGACAGCAGGCTATATTAGCCCTGTACCAGTTCCAAGTTTTGTCTCCCAGAGAAGAAATGCAAGCTAATGACACTGCCACAAACCCTTTCCTTATTTTAAATTAGGGACTCACTCTGTGCAATGGACCTGCAAGATCCCTACCATCATATGCCTATTTCACCACTTATGCCACATTTCTGTGCTGTTCCGCTGGAAGCCATCATTAGCAGTGCAGAGTACATCCATTTGTATTGGGTTCAGCTCCTCGCGTTTTCACAGAAATGTGTCAATGGCAACCTTCCACTAGCCATCAAAATATCTGCAATCATTGCTGGATCTGACCTTCACCCTGGCGGTGTCAAGCACGGGATGTCTGTCTTCAATCAAATTAAGAAGATTCACTTTGTTGGCTTTCACTGGTACACCAATCTTGCCTGGGATTTTCCTACCACAGAGCGAATTCGAGGCCTCCACTTATGTTTCCCAACCTTTTCAAGTAAAATGTCGGCCATGTGTCAACATTAACATAATATTCTGTATTACATCTCTTCTTGTGCTCTAGTAGCCCTGTTTGCAAGACTGTGGATAGGCCAGATTCAACCCCACCTTCTTGATTCTTGAGAGAAGGAAGCCAAGTCACAGTCAGACACATTATCAGTTCCTCTGGTAGATACGGAGGACCTGTCATGGTGGTTCAATGTGGGCAGTCTAAACAACAGGGTCCTCTTTGAGGAACCATAATGCACCTTGATAATAAAAAAATAAAAAAAATAAATCCTTTACTTTTGGTGTGCTTCCATGGATCACCAGATAGCTCACAACTTGTAACACACAAAGGACCAAGATGCTCACTTCAATGTGTTGGACCTTAAGGCAATCTTTCTGGGGCTCAAGGTCTTCCTTCCTTCTATCGTGGTTGGACAGTTTTGGACCAAATGTGCATCAATACACTGTTGTTTTGTATCAACAAGCTGGGTGGAACACAATCCCTCCTCTGTAAACTTAAGCACTTCAGCTATAGGATCAGGCCATTTAACACTGTATTTTTATCGTTGCAGTACACCTGCCAGTGTTATCAACACCAATGAGTAGTCGTTAAATTGACTCACTCATACCCATTAACAATGGGTACTCCATCCACCTGTAGCTTGACATATTTTCTAGGACTGTTGCCCTAGTCTGATGGACCTGTTTGCAACCGAGAACAAAAAGGCAGGCCCCATTCATGGCTCCCATGATGGTCACGGAGAGCACTCATTTGGTCATACTTGCAATCACCTCTGGAACAGGTAGTTCCTTTATTTCTTTCCACTCACTGAACTGTTAGCCAAACCTATTCTTATATTTGCACAGACATATTCCTGCCTTATGAATTTCATAGCTCTCTAATACCTAGACACATATTGGTTTTCCAGCAATCTACTCCTGGAATCAGGGAGGTCATGGACGTTTCCTTTGAGACTAGTTCTATTTTCACAACAGCAGGGTATTGGCCCTCCCTACGTGCCCTTTCTCAATCTCCTTAGTAGCATGATTGCTGACGAGATAGCTCAAAAATGTGGATTCATTAAACTTTCAACTAGATGATGTTCTGTCTTTCATTTCAGGTCTAGTAGAATCAAGGATCGAGATTTAATTCTGCCACACTTATTCGTCAGCCATTGGCGCACATCTAAATCCAGTTTTTTTTCCCTACAAAATCCAGTGGCGAAGGACACTTTTATGGTTTAGCTCATCTCTTCTCTCCAGTGAATTGCCCCCACCATGTGTGGGGTTGGAATATTGTCTTAGCATTCTTGATGCACAAATTGTTCAAACCAATAGCTTCAGTTGATCTGCGGTATGTTTCATGTAAAACTACCTTTTTAGTGGTTGTGGCCTCGGCTTGTCAGGTTAGGGAACTTCAAGCTCTCCCTTCCGAAAAAACCATTCTTCATTTGGTGTACAATCAAGGTGGTCCTTAGAATCCACCCAACCTTCTTTCTGATGGTATTGTCGGAGAAACAGAGCTCACACACTCCTTCTTGGGCAGTATCAGAGGCTGAGACAGCTTTATTGTCACAATCAACAGAGATACATCTTTACTTAAGCTGAACAATCCTACAACAACCTGACCCACACACAAGCTTGCTACATTTATAGGTCAAGCACTCAAATCATACATATAACTATCCAACATCCTTCCAGCAACAAAATATAACCATTAGGTATAGGGAGGAGGCCTCCCTAAACTGCCCAGTCCATGATGTTGTGCAGACGAGTCTGCATTTGACACAGACGTCTCTTTCATGTTGATCCCTTGAACTGAATCCCTTTGGAAAGCTTGTGACGAATAGCAACCGGTATTGCCATCTTCCTCTTTACATGCGATTGTGATTTTCCATCAGTTCCTACACAAGATCTTTACCATGGCCAATTGATGGACCAGAGAGAGTTCTTTACAATCTGGATGTAAGTTGAGCTCAAACAGGCTATTTGTCACATACAGTGTCCGGAATGCTTGGTAGAAAGTTCTTAGCCAATCATTACCTGCTGGATTGTTTCCTGGATATCACCTGCTACACCTCGAAGGGGCTTCTTCTTCCTAAGCATCTCCATACCCACTGCACATGAGCGAAGGCAGTCTCCATGACATTCCAGTGACATGTGCCCTTGGAAGATGTTTGCAAAGGATCAACCTGGGTAACTCCTCCTGCCTTCTGCAAACATTAGCCTCTTGACTCTAGTTCAAGGGCAGATGCAGTGTTTGCTGTAAACCATCTCTTTGATTGAACTGTCTTCTGTTATTGTTTTTGCCACCTGCCTCAATTTGTAGAATGCTTTCAAATGTTCCTAATGTGTGGAGGAAATGGAATGGGACGTAGGAGTACATTTCTTATCTTAGCGACCATTTTATCAGTCGATAATGCCTCTTCCTCCATAGTCCACTCCCTTTATCTCCACTAAAATGAGTCATAATGCTTTTCCATAAAGCTATAAAAGTTGACTGTCGGCTGGTGCCCGGTGTGCATGGTTATGCCCCATGCATGCTCCCTGGTACCCTTTTCAAATTGATGCTGTGCAACAGAGTGCTCCAGCCCATCTCCTTTCCTTGGAATGACACCTAAAACACATGGAGTAAAGGGGACTATAAACTAGGAATGCAATAGTCTTTATGGTGAGTAACTTATACTATTTTCCCTGCCCAATAGCATCTGGTTTTGAACCTTTTCTTGTGGCTTCATGCAAATTTGGAATGCAAAGTTAAAGCATATTTTTGGCCCACAACTAGAAGCCTTTGTGGACAGATTTAGCTTCAACGTGTTTTGACACTTCTATTCATCAATGGTTGGCAGACAGTTACTAGGGTGCTGGAGCATTATTTGTCTGCAAACTGATAGGAAGAATAATTTCCATATCATACACCTGGATGGTTAGCTCAAAACAGTAATCCTCAACAGCTTGGGTTGTGGCTGTAAATATGCACACTGTGGAATTGTGCACTTAATAAGCCTAACTTCTGAGGTAATTGGTGTGCAGGAAACTAACTGTATCATGTCAGACAAAAATGCGTCGATCTTGGTTGTTTTATTTCCTGTGATGCCCATTGCAGATAGACTTTGCAGACAGTTGTCAGTGTCCAGTGCTGCTGGTGTATCTAAACACATTCGTCCCACAGCACCATCTTCATGCACCATCTTTCTGAGATCCTCTATCACTGACACCAGTGACGGCCTAGTGCATCTTCAAGGCTGAAGTATCTTTGTCTGGAATTCAACACATAAGGACTTTCAGTAAAGTCTGAAACTGATCCATTGCATCCCATTAAGAGGGCTTGGAAGCAAATGGTAGGTTCAGTTTTGGACAGAAGTTCCCTTGGTTCAGGGGTTTTGTCTAAGGTTTTTAAAAAAAGTGGGGTCAATACTGCCAGTAGAGCCTCGAGGACCTAGACTGGAGGTGAGAGTCTACTGTCTTGAGGCTAGGTCTATGTCCATAATCAACATAAAAGCAGAAGGGAAAGTTGGTTACATAGAACATGCCTTTTACTATTCAGAATGAGCTGATCAGGATCTGCATCTGAAATTGAGAGGAAGGGAGAGTCATCTTGTCAAGAGATAAGATCAGTCTGCTTATTGTGTTGCCAAATGGCACCAGTAGGCAATCTACTGGAGGTGGTCGTGTGGGTTGGTCTGATTATATAAGCTAGCAATGTTATTGCAAGGTCCTGGATAAGCCATAGTTTTCGGCTACTTGCTATAGGTGCTCTACAGTAATGTACTATTTGATGTGGTATTCTTTATTAATGTTAATATTATGGGGTCTTGTACTGTGCACTGTTGCCACTTTCATGGCATCTTATCGCTCTGGCGGACCAACAATGGAAGGAGGGTTGTGGGGGGTTTTGTTAGTGGGGTTGAGAGGGAGAGAAGGAGGAGAGATGTTATGCACTGTTGGCAGCTTCAGTTCGGAGAAACGAGTCACTGAGTGTTGGTGCATTTTCGGTTGGTAGCCGTCATGTGCTGTAGAGGTATGATTGTGCCTTGTTTCATTTCATGTTGGGTGTTGTGAAGTGCGTGCGGTTTGCGGTGCGGTAGGGGTATGGTTGTGTTCAGTTCAGCGTTTGTGCCCGAGTATGCAGAATGGTGAGTTTTTTAGTTTGGTTAGAAGCAACACATGTCTTACCCTCAGCAATCCAGTTCTGTGCAAGAGTGCACCCATTTTCGAGACTTATATTGTGTTGGGGCAGACAATACTGTGCTCCCCAGATGGGCGTGTCACCAGGCTCCCCCCTAATCCTGCCATTTATGGGCAGTACACGCAACTCCGCCAAGGCTGCCTAGGGCCTGCCTACACCACTACCCGCTATACCTGTGTGTGCATTGTGATTACATTATTTCCTTCTCATGCAATTGTTCATTCTTCATTCCTAATCAATGCATGTGTCATTTTATGCAGAGAGTCAACTTAAGTTTAGATTGGGGTTTATAATCATTCAACCCTTTTATCTCTAATTGGCACTTCCTTCATTTGGTCTGCTCGAATTCAATGTTAAACCATTTCCCAGTCATTACTTGCTGTGGGCATGGACTGTTTTCTAATGGGTTATTTCCTTCCGCAGTTTCCTCATCATTGATAGTCATTCTACAGGGTCGGTCTGGCCTCAGAATTTGTTTCAGTCACTAAGGGTGCAGTACAGCCCAGAATCCACGCTGCTCTGTGGCACCTATGACTCCAGATGTAACGTCACGGACAGTATATATTTAACTGGCTGTGGCCCAGGGCCTCAGTTGCTTTTTTCTGTGTGGTTGGCATGCTTCTTTTCGGAACTACACTATCTCCTTTAGCAAATGTCTTACTGCATTATCTCTAACCCCCCCAAGGCCTGCGGCATCAAGCTCTGCATGAATGGTATGGTTACTGCCAGACTCTCATATGTTGTGTCTTTACTGCCTAGGGGAGGAACACAATATGTAGGGCTCTTTCTTATGATAGTCTGCATACTTTAAGGCCCTGTACGAGCATGCTTCAAAACATTACACTTTCCTCCAAATAGAATTGCACTCCATCAAAGTCACTGGCTTTGGGACCTTCAACCAAGAAGACTTGGGTCTCTGAAATTGACGCAGAACAGCCATGCTCACCTGATGGAGACTGAAAGGATAAGAAACTGAAATAGAATGTCTTCCTCTTTACATACTCTGACCCCCCTCCAACTACCTTGTGCTGTCTGATGTTCTTCCTTTTTCTCACTCCATATCTTCTCTCTGTTCTCCATCTCCTCTTTGTTTTCCACCTCTTTAGTCTTCCCGAGCTCCTTGATTACCACGTCCTCGTTACTCTTCGCTACCACTTACAACCTCCTTGTTTGCCCCCTGGTCTCCGATATATTCATCCCCATTCCTACTGCTCCATCCCCACATCCTCTTCCTTCCACCTCCAAGACTCTTCAGTGGCACCTTTCCTCTAAATCCAAACACCCACATCCTAAGAACAGAGCCCACAGTTTATGAAGCTATCCTCACCTCACCAATAGGCACTGTACTTGCTTATTTCTTTTCCAGTGTTCTTGTTTATTGAGGTCAATGCAGGAATAATGTGTTTGTAATGGTTTGCTGTGGTTTTGCTTCTCTCATGTGCCTGCTCCCTATGTGGCTGAACCTTGATATGGTCACCTACCATTTTGGAATGTCAGTTTATACATGTGTGCACTGGGACTGTATTTAGTGGAGCTCCTTCCTTCGTGGTACCAGCGGGTAGTGTTGCACCATTTATGCTGTTCAGAAAAGCAGAGATTTGTGAATGAGAGGTTGCTTGCGTGTATTATTTGAGTGGTGGGTGGAATTTCTTTTGCCAGACATATTTGTTCCTGACTCAATCATTCCATCTTTACAAGAAATATGTGCTGGTCCCATTCTACCCACCAGTCCTAATAACGTCCTAATATTAGGTTGTGTCTGTTATTATTAATATTATTATTACTAGTATTTGTATTATTAATATTATTATGGTATTTATTGAGCACGTACCTGTCAATTCTCCCCATCTCTGCCTCTGGGTGGCACTGTCTGCAGTCCTGTGGAGTGGTCTCTGCTCTCTCCAAAGAAGACCCTGAATCATTATTTAACATTTCCTTCCATAAATCTGTATTTCTGAAAACATGGATTTCAATTCCCATAATGCATCGAGAAGATACCTGTAGCAATTATTGTGCTTTTGTTTCCATACTAAAACTCCTGGTGTTGTTAGTCCTGGATCCTCTCCCAAAGCCCATGCAAGAGATTCCCATTTACCACACCTGTGACTGCTTCTGTGAAACCCAATTATGCTGCTCCACCCTAGCTTTCCACCCTGATGGCCCTGCTTATAAGCTGCCACACCCTCAAGCTTCCTTGTTCGTGCTTAGCATTTTAAACCTCGTGCAGCTGTGACCCATTTGGAATCTCACTCTCTGCCTTGCTGACTATTTTGCCTTGTGCTTTTCCTGTGACTTTCCAGCTCCTCTGCTGCCTTTCTCCAAATCTTAATTCCTTGCCTTGCAGGCTGGGTCCTGCGCACTCTCCTTGCTCTGCCATTCTCTTGCTTTCAGCTTTACCCCATTAGTCAGTCCCTGTTTATCTTGCTTCTGTTCGTACCCTGCCCAGTTGCCTTGTACCAGCACCTTGCTTAGTTACCTTTTTTCCAGTATCCTGCTCAGTTACCATGTCCAAGTACCCTGCACCGTTACCTTTTACCAGTATCTTTCTCAGTTACCTTATACCAGTCCCCTGCTCAGTTACCTTATACCAGTTCCCTGCTCAGTTACCAGGCACCACAGGCTTGTAAGTACACTCATTGTTTGTGCCTTAGGGTCCAGAAACAGAAGCTACCCTTGCTGCCCCCTTCCATGGGATTGCATGGTGTGGCACCTGTAAGAGTAATTTGCACAGAGGCATTGAGATTCCCTTATTGCTGTAGGTAGTCTCAAGTCCAACCTGTGTATACACCCCTAGTTGGATTTCTCATTGTTTGTCCAGTGCATCCCTTCTTGTTCACCATCGAGGTCTGCCCTTTATTCCTATTATGTTGTTCTGATTTACCTTGTATGTTCTTCCTTCTTGTTTACCCTCCTGCTTTATGTGCTTGCCTGTCCCCTTATATCAGCATAGCCAGCCCAAACCTACCTGGGTGCCCCGTGTGTATACCCTGACAGTACCTAGCTTTGGGAAGCACTTTAAAATCATAGGGGAAGAACACAAGGAGGGAAGCAGAGAAAGGGGAGCAGGAAGCTGACAACAGGGGACGACTGGCTATTTTGGGCAAGGGATCTGCAAGCAACCAGGGGAGGAAACAGTGAACAGCAGGTCACTGAGTTTCGTTAGCGAGGGGAGTGGAGGGTGTCTGGGAAGAGGCATTCCTTGAAGAGGAAGTTCTTGAGCTCTTTCCTGAACTGTAGAAGTGGTGGAGCAAGACTGATGTTGACGGGGAGGCGGTTCCAGAGTCTTGCCCATAGACAGAGATGACCTGTCTCCTGTTCTTTCCTTCATGCGCTGGCAGAGTTCAAGTCTGCAAATGTCCTTAGTTCTGGTGGATCTCAGGCCTCTGGAGATGCTGAGTTTCTCGGTGAGGTATCTTGGGTACTTCAGGGTGATAGCCTTATAGATGATGCAACAGGATTTGATGATGATACAGTCTTGCGGCGGGAACCAGTGCAGTTCGATGAGGGTTGGGGGGATGTGGACGGTTTGCGGCGTCCTTTGATGAGCTGTGCTGCTGCATGCAGGGCACATGTCAGGGGTGCCAGGGTAATCACTGGAAGGCCTTCCAACAGGGCATTGCTACTGTCCAGGTGGGAGAGGACCAAGGATTGAAAAATCAGCTCTGAAGTTGTTTTTTGGGATGAAGGGCTTGATTTTCCACATGCCAGAAAGTTGGTACCAAGCTTTTTATGTCTTACTTTGCTGTTAGAAGGTGTGGTGTCTGTTGATGTTTAACCCAAGGGACTTGGTGCATGTGGCCATCTGGGGTGTAAAGTCCTTGAAGTTCATTGCAGAACGCCAGGTCTGTATGTCAGGTGTTCGGTGTTAGTCAGATGTAGGAACTCAGTCTTGGAGGGGTTGAGTTTCAGGTAAACACTGAACATCCAGGAGTGGATCAATGTGAGGCAGGCCTTTAGCCTGTGGATGTCTTTGATGGAGGCTATCTTGAGGTAAATGTGTGTTCCACCTGCATAATGGTGGATGTGGATGTTGTGCGGAGCGAGGAGGGCTCAGAGCGGTTCCATGTAAAGATTGATGATCACAGGGACAGGATGGATCCTTGTGAATCTCCACCAGTGATTGGTAGAGTTGGTGATCTGGAGGATTCTATTTCTTTGAGTTGTTCGCCATTAGCAAGGTAGGATTTGAACCAGCTGAAGATGATCTCGCTGATTGCCGTGAAACAATGTAGATTGTCTCTTAGTGTCTTGAGAGGTCAAGGAGAACCAGGAGGCAAGGATGGCCATCATCAAGGATTTCAAGGATTTCAAGGGAATTGTTGATCACCCAAATGGTAGCTGTTTCTGTGCTGCAGCTGGGCTTGAAGTTAGATTGGTAGGAGTGAAGTAGGTTTTTGGCTTTGACATGTTGTAGGAGTTGTGTGGCTACTGATTTCTCAAGCATGTTACCTAGGAAGGGAAGATGGAAGATGTGAGATGGGGCTGTAGTGGCTGAGTTTGTCTGGGTCCATTTTTTTTTTGAGCAGCAGGAGTATTTGTCCAGCATTGAGGGTTGAGGGCAAGGTCCTTGAGTTAGGCAGCTGTGATGATTGTCAATTAAAGAAGGAGTGCTTCAGTCAGAAGAGTCTTCAGTATAGAGGCACAGAGGATGTTGTCCTCACACAATGCGCCCTTGAGTGATGCTAGGGGGGCAGTGAGATCTTCCATAGTTAGTGTCTTGAAAGTTGTCCAGGTGGTTTTGTTTTTGAGAGATGGGATGTGCAGTGTGCCTTCAGTTGTGGCGTTAATGTCTGTTTTTTGGTGGATCATGCTTTATGGCTTTGAAGAGGGCTCTGCTTTCATTGTTGGCCTTGGCTATGGTATTTTGGTATTAGGTGGCCTTGACAGTGGGGATCAGTCATCTGCTTGTAACACAGAGTTCCTTGTTCAGGGCCAGGTCGAATGTGCTGCAGGATTTTTGCAAAGTTGTGCTTGTTTTCTGAAGGTTCCTTTGCTGAAGTTCAGGTCTTGAGTGTAACATGGTGCGGAAGGCTTAGGCTTAAGGGTGCGCTGTTTCACTGTGGCATGGAGGATGATGTTTGTGAGGGCGATGTTGAGTCCTTGGAGAAGCGAGTTGCAGTCCTCGTTCTTCAGAGGTAGATCAGCCCATTTGAGGTGGAATTAGGTGAGGTCTTCTGTGGGGCTTCCACTGGGAAGTTCTTGAATGATCTGAAGGCTTGTTTGCTGGGTTTACAAAGGGTTTGCATGAGAGGTGCAGTGTGGCTAATCTGAAAGGTGATTGCCAGATGGGCTGATAAGTCAAGCGTGATAAGAAGGCTTTGATGGAGGGTGGGCAGGGCGGTGATGATGAGGACGAGGATATTACCTTTCCATTGTGTTGGGTATTTTGTGTGCTGTGTAAGCTTCAGAATGTTGAAAAGGCTGTGGAAGCCTTCCTTAGTGGACGTTGTGGCTGGGGTACCAGGGATGTTAAAGTCACAGAGTAAGATGTGGTTGACATGCCTGAGCGACATGGTGGTGACTAAGTCAGCGAATTCTTCGATGAAGGAGGTGTTGGGCTTCAGTGGTCTGTAGATGAGGTTGAAAACTGATTGTGTCTTTTGCCGAGAGCAGGAAGTGGCAGGATAGGTTCTCAAAAGAGCCAATAGCGATGACAGACCTGATGCTTTGTAAATATTTTACAAGAGCTTCCCTTGAGAGATGGGGACCTGACAATCTGTACGGCATGTTTTGGTGAAAGTGCTGGTGTTTCAGAGGGTCTATCCATAAATGGTGTTGCCCTTAAAAGGTGAGGGAAAGCAACTCCATCACTCGATGTGATGAAGCCCTGCCAGGTGACCAGGCATGATGGGGCAGCTAGGGGATCCTCTCTGCATCACCCGTGGGTCCTATAACATGTAGCAACCCCTTTGGATACCCTACCTTTTACCTCAATAGTCAGACAGGGGACTTTGCCACACATGCACTTGCAATGGTATACACAAGACGACTTGCAGTGTATTCAAATTAAAGAACTCAGTTTTTTATGAACTGCTCCTGTCCTGCCTCCTTCCAAACACTTGACCACAATGATTTTGGTCCATTAATAAGTACCCTCTTCACTAATAGCAACATCTTTGAAGTTTGGCTTAAGTTTATCTCTTCATCAAATGGACTCAGAGAAAGGTAGCTGCAAAGCATGTCAAACTTGCTAGCTAATTGCATGATGGAAAATAGACCACTGTTAACACAGCTATCAGAACTGGAGTAAAAGAGTAAGAAGTTTAAAGATACCAGAGACTAGTGAAGGCATTGTTTCTTGAATGTACATGTCTTTAGAACAAAAATTGCAAACTAAGGACTTTCACTTTTATACATTTTTGGATGTCGGCCACTTTACAGCCTTTGCAGTACTTCTATTGTCAGTTTACTCTATACTGCCGGATTTGCCTTTTATTTAAACTATTCGCTTTCGTGGGTGTTTTCAGTATGACACTTAAATTAAGTTTTAGAAAAGGTAGGTCTTTTATTTTTCTGAAGTAAGCTTCACAAAAAAAAGTACCCCTTTCCATTAGGGCATGTTGTAACTCCAATCTTTAGGTCAACTTCCTTAAGGGCTCTTGAACCCGCCACAAATCTCCCACTGATATTGGGTGGGGGACAGTTCCAGCCTTCTATACGCAAAACAATGAAAGTCTCTGCCGGGTTCCCAGGGGGGGGTTCCCGAATCCCCTTCACAATTTTCCCTGGATTTTCTTGTCAAGTCCACACAGAGAAGGGGTCTGGAAACTACCTGGAACTGTAGTAGGACCTTGTAGCGTGAACAGGTAATCTCTGGATCTTCTACACCTTGCGCAGCTTCTGATGCCCCCACTGAAGGGAAGGCTGAAAGGTGCATGGTACACAGTGTTGTTAATGCACATGGGTTCTATCTGGCGATGCCTCACTGACCCTCCTGGTCCCCTGGCTGTTTTGATTGCTTCTTGTTGCCACGCTATGCTCGTGAACCTCCTCCCACCTTGGCTCTTATTTATTTATTTATTTATTTATTTATTTATTTACAGGAGGAACATGATCTTCCCATTCATATCAGGGAAGCTGCTCCTAGACCAGAGTCTGTCCCCTGGAATCCTCACCACCTCCTTAAAAAGGTTCTCTGACCTTCTCTTTTATCTACTTCTACAACCTCCTCCAATAATGATTATTTTAGTGGCTTCTCCACCACTTCCTAATAACTCCTCCCTCCTCCTTCTTCTCTGACCTCCTAAAGTAAAGTCCTCTCACCACCTCCTTCTGATATTGTGCTAACCTTCTACAATAATTCACTTCGCTCCTTCCTCCGCTGTTTCTCCAACCACCTAGAGCACTTCTCACCACCTCCTTCGTCTGATTTTTCTCCAATCCTCCTCCAATATGTCTCTTCAACTTCGTCCTCCAATTCTCCTCCAATGCCTCCCCCACCTCTTTCTTTGGTGTCAATATTTCTTCCTGCCCCATTCCCCTGATGTTTCTCCGGCAGTTTGTACTGAAGTAATTCCTCCTAACTCTGCACACTCTTGAGTCCACAACACTCTGCTTCTCAAATGTTATCTTCTACTCGCTGTAACTCTTCCTTTGCCCACTGACTCTCTCCAAATGCTCTAGCTCTGTAACCCACACATTGGGCTGTGAGCTCTGTCCTTTTATATAGTCTATGCATCCCCTGGGTTGGCTCTATTATTCCTTTGCCCATGAAGCATTTGGGAGTGGAACCAGTTGTGATATGTTATATCCTATGGCCTAAGCAGGTGGGCAAACATTTTGATTTACATTGGGCCAATCTGATCTGTCTGAAGGCTGCAGTTTCTGGTGCCAAATGGAAAAGAAAAGTTGTTCCTTGTAAAACTCCCCTTGGGTGTTTGTGATTTCTTCCTTGGGTATTGTGAGGCTAGGACAGACCTCATTGCGTTTATGGGCTAGTGCTTGGATTTCTGCAGTTGGTAGACCAGACGTTGGGTTCACATTGTTGGTGGAACCTGAACAACATTGTTGTTTTATTTATCATTTAAACAATACAGAAAACCAAAAGACAAAACCCAAACAAAAACAAGATATATAAGATCAGAAGGGGTGCTCCACAACAGTACAGGTGTAGTGTTATGTTAAGTATGGGACAGTAAGGCACGAGCAGACACGAACATTGCAGTCAGAGAATTTCCCACCAGTGCAATCATGACATCCACACATTATATTAATGAGGATCTGCTTAACAATTGTGGTTTAATGGATTGGCGGGGAAATCTCTTGTTGAACTCATCAAGCGGAAGCTAGATCACAATGTGTCTAGTTATGCAACCTTGAGAGGTGGCACAAACCTTTTCCGCAGCAGCTATCTCCCAGATCTTATACCACCAGACATTGATCTATGGTACCTCTACTGTTTTCCTGCTCATCTATGCTGTTTTTTTTGTGCTTGTTTAGATGAGCAGATGTGTACGTAACTGATAGACTCTGCCCCCTCACCTCTGTCATACTCGATAACAAGAAGACACTGCATGATACCAGGTATCATCCCAATACTGCATCGAGTGTATGGGAGATGTTATACATTTAGACAACCGTATCGAATGTCCCCTTGTACTGAGGTGGTAGCAGGAGATTTGCAGGAAACACTGAATATCGAGGAGTGGTAAAAAAGTTCTGACAGGTGCAAAGTGATATCATAAGAAGAAGATATAATAACGCACTGAAACGATATAAGAATTCTTAAAGAATGAAGATGTAACTGAAGAAACAAGAGTAAACATAGGTACAAGTAAGAAGAAACTATATATACAAAGAAGATAAGTAACCATATGAGTATTGAATGTATATACGCAGAAACGCAAGGTAGATGAGCCATATAGAAGCTTGCTGCAGTATAAAACATAATACCGGTGAATCGGCCATGTTGAAAACATGGACGCCGGCTCTCAATAATAGTAAATGAAGAGCTTGAAGGAGAGAGACTAAAGCTGCAGAGCTGACAGAGGCTGCAAGTACAAATTCATGCATGAACAAAGAATAGCTGCTGGGCAGAGATCAAGGATGCCATAGCGAGAAGCTACTGAAGGGTTCAAGGGAAGTTAACGAGAATAAGCAATGTATGTAGGGCATATTTCTCTTAGATTAAGTAAATGAGTGAACATTTACAAGTGTAATACATGATGCAGAAAAGCCTATTTAAGACGCAGCAACCAAGTCTCCAGAGGCTGAACAGGGTACTGACACCCGAGATAATTGAATCAAATAGCACTAAATAAGAGGACGAAATTGACAAAATCATGGTCCCCTCACACGTGATTCAGATCTCTAAAAACAAGGCCTATTCATTAATCTCCAAACAAAGATGGTTTACCTACATTCCCTTAAAAGTCCCAGAGAAGAGAACAGCGTGCAAGGTCAACTACAAAGAAGAGGCCTTGTCTGAAGGCCTGACCGATGAGAGATGATGGACTAATTGGGCAAGTGGGCAGTAGTCTGATGTTGTTCTCTGCGCCTGAGTTTTGTTTTGCTTACATGCTGCTAGCGAGCCGAGTGTCCAAGGTTGGGAGAGGATGCCAACCCATCATGACGCCTATGCAACGATGAGCATACAATGTTGCATGAGCCAATCTGCTACTGTTATACTGTTATAATCTGTATTATATGTAGTTAGAGGGAAGTTTGAGGCTTGTCTATCAGAGCAGGAGCAGCCAATAAAGTAAGTAACACTTATAGACCCTATAAGTAGATATGTTCCCCTAACCAATCCCAAAACCGATAGGTTTTATTCTTTGCCACGTAGGGTGATTTCATAGCTGATACATATTGAGGTATAAAGCCTTTGTGTAACTTATCTACATTGTGAGTGTGCGGACTGCAATTTGTTGTTGGCCAGATTGCCCTACTTTATTAAACTGATAATAAAGTAGTATTTTGCCATATTCTGTCGGTTATTTGGGTCCAGAATCATTTGCTATGGAATTCCATTCTACGCATAAAGAACACTCCAAGTGCTACTGCACAATTGGTTCAGATCTAGCGTCCACGGACGCTTGACGTCTTCCACCATTAGCGGGAAGACCGCAGAGTTTCCTGCGAGGAGCGGTATTACAAACACATGTGATCTAAAATGGTGGGAAGGTGCCTCTTTGAAGAAATTCGTGTCTGGTTTCCGCAGGCACCCCGTGGACTGAAGGCGAAGTGGTCGATTGGGGAAGAGTTGATACCTAAGGTCTCGAGCTGGACAATGGATGTAAGTAGAAACATTGAAAGTGGCAAATAAAAGGGGAGGGACCATATTGCATGTATATAGTGGGGGAACGTGACTGGATTTGATAGGGATAAGGAGATACCTCGATACCTTCCCTCAAGGAGGAAGAAGGGACCGCACCACACTCTGCAACAGAGTATTATTATTTAAAGAATTCCTGCGGCTACATCCAAGGTAGGGTGCATGACACACTCCTAAATGGAGTAAAATAGAGATGAGATACATCTATCAGGAAGATAGGGCAAGATGATTGTAGAAAAAGTGTTTTGGGGAATTTGGAAAAAATCTCAGTGTAAAAAATATATTGACGTGTTTTGTATTGAGGGTGATAAAATAGTTTAAAAGTTTAAAAATATATATGAACGATATCAATAAAAATTCGACAAATTATTAGACCCTAGAAAAGCAAGCGATTGGCGCCAATCAAACACAGGAGTAGAGTATTTAAAGAAAAGCAGAATCCAATCAAACATAAGAGGGATAGTATGTGGAATAAAATAGGATATAAAAGATTCTTAAAATTATCAAAATAATAACAGTATAATACTAATTAACAACTATAAATGGAGAGGTGAAAATTGATATTATTGTATACATTTGGAAAATGTTTTGGGGAAATTGGTTTATTGGAGATGGACAGTGATTGGTGATGCTGGTCAAAGAAATTGTTGAATTGTGATTAATTAATTAAATAATAAAAAACAAAAAACCTGCTAAGTATTTACAGTTAAAAGTTACTTGTCATTGAAGGGGACACTCCCCTTTTACATCTATGCAGGACTTACCAAGATGGACACCTAAAACCAGGAGGTACCATGCTGAGTAGGTGAAGGGCACGACTAAGAAAACAGGTATGCCGTGGTCTCCAGAGGTTCATTATCAAAGGCAGTGCTGCGACACATGATGACATACTTGCATGCTACATACACGGGGAAGAAGCTTCAGAAAAGGGTAGCTGTTTTAGCACCCTGGAAGATGTACCAGAGTGAGATAGAAGACCCACCAGAGAAGGAGTGGATGTTTAATCAGCATAAATAGGAGGACGTAATGCCCACAGCTCCTCTTTCTCCTCCTAAGAATGACAGCACGATAGAAGACCAATGGGGGAATTCTCTTCGAAAGGAATTAAAAGCAGTGGCGCGGTATGTTAATCCACAATACGCACCTCCCGCTTATAATAACAAAGACAGTATGGATGAAAGTAAGACTAAAGAACGTAATTATATGTCCACAAGCAACAAACATAAAGAGCGTGATGAGAGAAAGGGCAAACAGATAGAAATGGAAGAGGAAGCTAGAAGACACAAAAGAGAGAAACAATAGTACAAAACAAGTGGATGGGAGGACAGATACTATTGAAGGTAGATGCAAAAGGCATTGACTATGTTAAAGAGAGCGAAGAAAGAGAGGAAATAGAAAAGAAGGGAAAGGACTGAGAAAGGGCATACAAGGAAAGGAAGGTAAAGAAATGGAAGAGAAAGAAAGAATGGAGAAGGTATGGTGAACAGAAGAAAGAGAAGGAGAGAATAGAACAGAAGAAACATGAAGAAATTGAAGCCCAAAGATTGAAAGAACGTAGGTTGCAAAGAAGGCGAGAGGAAGAAGAGAACAGGAAGATGAGGAGAAGCGAAGAAGAACTGAGAAAGGGTAGGGGACAAACACATGATGAAATAGATCATATTATTTATAGAAGTATAATTCACGCTATTTTAGCAGAGAGAACACGGACATCTGCGCATTTTTCTGAACCAGCAATGGAGTGGGTGAAATCTTTCCTTGCGGATCACAGAGCTAGGGTATTTTCTGATAATGACATAACTGAGGAGTTCACTGTCTTATGCAGGGTCCCTCAGGGCTCATGCGTGGCACCCACCCCATCTTTATGAGCCCATTATTTGAACAACTAGATAAACTTGTGTACGCGAACTACGCGGATGATACACATGGTCTTGTGCCCATGACGGGTGATTACGCACATGATTCTGTCTCGCTTAACTCCATCTATGAAATATTCCAATCAAGGATGCAAGTAAATAATCTGGCCCTCAATAGTTCAAAGACTGAACTTATGAGGCTGGGCACTGCAACGCACTTGGAGAAGATTAATGCAAAATATGTATTTTTTAAAATTGCACATTGTCATATTAATACCCAGAATAAGGTCAAGACACTTGGTGTGTTCTTGGATCAGGTATTTGCTATGAACAACCTGGTTAACTATCTTGTCTCCAGCACGTTATCATCTGAAGTTCTTAGCTCAGCTGCAGGCCTTTCTGTCACCAGTAAATTGTGCCACAGCGGCTCGTGCCATTATCGGAGCCAAGATTAGTTATTGCTCAAGTCTGTTGCTTGGTATTTCCAAGCAGGATTTGACCCGGTTAGAGGTGATCCAGAAAAACGCTGTGGGTATCATGGCAGGGCTGCAAAGGAGAGACCACATTACAACGGCTAGGAGAGCATTACATTGGCTCCCCATTCATAGCCATATCTCCTACCGTGTGATGTGTATTACACATAATTGCAAGCCCCCAAGTATCTGTCCAGTCGCATTTCGTGCCTACCGGTGCGTAGATCGCTGAGGTCAAACCATACTGGTTTATTAGAGATCCTGAGAGCGCATCTGTCCTATGTGGAGCATAGATCCTTTCCACATGCTGCTCCACGGTTGTGGAATTCGCTTCTGCCAGAATTGAGGTGATGTACCAACCTGCAGCTTTTCAAGAGCAGATTAAAAACCCATCTATATGAATAAACTCTGTCTAATAACCTGACTCTGCGTGTCTGCATGACCATTTCTTCTCCTTCTTTTATTTCCCGCAGATATCTTCTGTTGTGTATTTGTTTTGTCTTGTGGGCGCTATCATGCCTTTGGGCTTGCTACCAGCGCGTTACAAATAATATAAATAAATAAATAAATGAGAGAGAACAGTGGCTATGAGGCTACGGGGAGCATTGCAGGATCTCTGCTGAAGGAAATAGAGCAGATAACACATTTATGGATGAGCAAAGAACGCTGTCCCTAAGTAGACTAGATCTTGATGATGAGAAAAGAGATGATAGTCATACCAGTTGGGGGTAAAATTATGTCAGGCGAAGAAAGGGAGGAGGATGAAAAATCACGAATAGAAGCCGCATGCGGCTTTTTGATAGACCCGAACATAGAGAGAGGGGTGAAATGGTCAGATTTATAAAACCCCAAAGAGAAAATGTCAGAGCCAACACCATATTTGGAACAACCACCAGCACGATAGCACAGTTCAGGGGATATGTCACTGCCTAATGTAGGCAGGCTAAGGTCACTGCCAGTAAGAAGATGAACGGGCGAAACTAGCCGCACATGGAAGACGCAGAGTGTAGGGGGATATGATTTTGGACCAGGATTTGATCAATTCCTGTTATTAGAGAAAGGGGAGGAAGACCACAATATATTCCATGGCCACAAAGTGACAAGGAAAATCTAAAATGTAAATTACCTAGTTTGACTGCAGGTGCAGGAAAATGGATTTATGAGTTAGAGAGAATGACAGCAGGAATGATGTTAGCAGTGTGTGACATAAAAGGCCTACTGGCAGCCATTGTAGGGGAGAAAGCTGATGATATTTGGAGACAAGCAGGGAATGCGAGTGTAACCACACAGAACACGACACATGATGGTGCGCTATTTAATAATTGTACAGCAGATTTATGGAGGGCGCTTAGAGTACAGTATCCTGACACATCAGACATGGGTGCAATTATGACTAGGAAAATGGGTGAGGACGAAGATCCTGTTGCCTTTATTCAAGATATTCACGAGTGATCGCATCTCGAGATGAGAGAACCGTGGGATAAAATAGTGCCATTATTTTATAATATTTTATGTCAGGGACTGCCCGAGCCAGTGCGCCGGCAGATGAAGAAACGGGTATGGATGGAAGCGAAGCCATGGCCAGAAATACAGTTGACTATTGTACACCCTTGTTGATTGTTACAAGATACAAATAGGAAGAAAGCTGAGAACAGAAAGCAGGAGCAAGCGAAGTTAGTTAAAAAAAAATGTCAAAATTAGCTATAGATGGAGCAGTATTGACGAGCGGTGAAGGTGTGGCCACACACAAAGCACGGTTAGGCCAACAAAGCAATGTAGTGCACCCTTTGGATCAGAAAGGATACAACTTTTGGCCACAAGGTAGAGGGAATGCACCTAGAAGAGAATGAGGATTTCAAAACCCTCCAGGGGAGGAAGATTTAATGAGACAGCCACAGCAATGCTGGAATTGTGGGAGAACAGGATATATAGTCCAAACATGTAGACGTAGACGCGGAGGCATGCAACAGAACTGGAAAGCTCCAAGAGGGGGATGGGCTATTTTCCACAGTAAAACACAGAATCACAGGAATATTATGCGGATGATCACACATAGTATCAGACAAATGCACCCAAATACAGCAAGTACAACAGGTTCCACAACAAATGCAGTTGCCAGAAGGGAAACCACAGCAAGGACCCATGTAGACCCAACAAACACAAGCCCAACAACCACAGAACACAACAGTGCAGCAAGCAACAATGTCACAATGGAAATCAAACATAGGAACTCCCCAGGCTTCCACACCCAGGATAGGGAGTGTGACAGTAGTGAGAGGGAATCCTTTTATAAGTACATGGTTGAATGTATAACTACAACAGGAAGGCCCACCGAGCGACTTGATGTGTTCAGTACTATCTGTGACACCGACAAGAGGAACTAAGGGTCAGGGTAATGATAGGAGGCAAGACATTTTCATTCCTGGTAGACATGGGCGCAACTCCTTCCTGTGTTTGAGAGGGAAAATACCCAATATCTGGGATCGGCATGAATGCACAGGGATTCTCTGGGGCCACTAGTTTGGTTGCCTTTATTGACAAATTACCACTTTCTATAGGTGAACATGATGTGTCAATGCCACTATTATATTCTTGGCAGACACCAGTTAACATATTACGATGTGACTTGATGACAAAACTTAACATGACGATACCCCTTCATTTGAGCATTCTGTTCTCGCTGTTTAATCTGAGGGCAGGAGATTTGCTTCAAGAAAGGGAACACTGTTTCTCTTCTCTCCCCCATCAAGGATCTGTGTCCAGGTAAGGCCTGCACTTGACAAACACACAGAAGCATTTTGTGACATCATGAAAATGTCCATCAGTCATGCATAATATCATATATGACCTAATAATTTATAACAGTATTTTCCTTATCACTAAAGAATAGAGTGATGGTTTGAAAGTACACCCTGAGCTATATGGTCACATCCTTTCTGCATGACACTTCATGCAGCCCCATACAGTTGATGGCCTAATTGGGTGTCATTAGTGAGGTGTAGATTGAAACTGTAAGCACAACAACCTTGTGAGTTACGGGTGGGCTGCCCGTGCTTCTTAGGGTGACTTTGCAATGCTGAAGAAAGATGGATGGAAATGAATTAATCATAACCACTGAGGATTGCCCTTGGCAGTCTTCTATTCAATTTTTTTCAATCTGCTGTGCCGCCGATTATGATTACTTTAAAGCTTCTGCACACATCATTCTTCACCAGGACATTATAACTTTGGCAGTTCGATTGTGAACAATGGGTCAGTAACATGCCTTACTACTGGAATAATGCCCTCTCCTGCCTCATAGCCAACAGTGCCCCATCCTCTGTGATGCACTGTGTTTTCTGCTGCCTGCCATTAGCTTGCCTGTGCCTCTCATCATCCTGTACCCATCTAACCCCACTACCCTGTTGCCAGGTCTTGCAGAGTATGCTGACCCCCTCCAGATCCTCCCATGTGTTTACCCTCTTCCTTTGCAGCTGCCTGATCCCTCCTTTGCATCCCGATCTCTCCATCCGTCATCTTGTCTTCAGTTCCAATGTTCACTCACAACCAGAGTCTGCCTCCATGGTCCCTCTTGTCCTTCCTGCACATGACCACCTAGGTCATCCAAATCCTTTCCCTCTCTTTCATAGTGCATTCTGGTGTGCCTAAAAGTGATTAGCGCATTTCTCACCTTTCACACGTTCGTTTTTTTCTGCTTTATAATAGGCTTACAACCTACCCTGGCTGGGCTGTAGTAGCTGCTATCTGCCCCTTTTTCCTTGTTAAGCACCCCTAGGGTCTCCTCTGGCCCTAGCACAAGAGTGAGTCAATAACACCTAATATGTCCTAGGGTGGTGAACCGGCACTCCCGCATTGGCCAATTCCTGCTCCAAGCAAGCGGGTATGGCTCGTAAATTTTACATGCTCTGCAAATTATCCAATGAGAGGGGGAATGGTAAACTCTGCCGGTCAACGTCCATGACTGGTCTCTCAGCGTAGCGCACTCTCTCATTGTAGCGCCGTACTGAGAGCCCCGCTGCCTTCCTGCACCATTGAGTTCACCAGAGTTGCACCTGACAGATGTGGGCCGGGCGCCCAAGTATTCCCCTGTTCCCTAACACTCCTCCCTCCCGAGCCCGACCCGCTCCTTGCACCTTAGTGTGATGCAGGGTGGAATGCTCGGCCTCCTAGCACCACAATCTTCACCAGGCCCCACTTGGTATATGATGCCTGGCTGATTTTTAATCCCACCCCTCCCTCCTCATGATGTTGCAACACTATTGGCACTCCAGGAAGATGACTTTTTTTTAATAACTTTTAACCCTTCATCATGCAGGACATAATAGCATTATAGACCCCACCCTGAGGCCGTACCTGTATCTATGGGCTTCTAACCTCATTAGTACCCGGCGAGGGTCAACCAGAATGAAACAAACATTCTGATTGGCCCTCGCTGGGGCTTTACCCAGCCGGGAATCCATCGGCCAGGATTCCACTCCTTTGTTCCCGGCTGGGGGCGTGGAACCCCCTTAGCCAATGAGGAGGCTTGAAGCGGGGCCATCCCCGCTCCGAGCCTCCACACGGTTGGAGGCTGCCATCATCCCCCGCCGGGGATTAAGGTAAGGTTTTTTTTGTTTTCCTCCCCACTCCTCTGCACACAATCCCCTCCCTGCCCTCCGAACCCCACTTACCTTTGTATTTCTCCTTTTCACAAGCATATGCGCTGGGAAAACATCTGTTCTCAGCTCGTCCGCTCCCGATGGCCGCCATGGAAAGGGAAAACGGACTCAGTTTTGCCTTTCCCGGCGCCCATTTCCTTTCACATTTTTTTTTCCTTTTCTGTTTCGAAACGCAGCATCGTTTTTGGAACAGAAAAGAATACTATTAGTACCCCGGTCTTGCGGGCCGGGGTACTAATAGCAATATGCACCTCGCCGCAGGGGCATTACCGAGGGAGGTAATGCCCCGGGACCCATAGTTATAGGCCCGAGCGAGGCAAAGAACGCTGTCCCTAAGTAGACTAGATGTTGATGATGAGGAAAGAGATGATAGTCATACCAGTTGGGGGTACAATTATGTCAGGCGAAGAAAGGGAGGAGGATGAAAAAGCACGAATAGAAGCCGCATGCAGCGTTTCGATAGACCCGAACATAGAGAGAGGGGTGAAATTGTCAGATTTATAAAACCCCAAAGAGAAAATGTCAGAGCCAACACCATATTTGGAACAACCACCAGCACAATCGCACAGTTCAGGGGATATGTCACTACCTTATGTAGGCAGGCTAAGGTTACTGCCAGTAAGAAGATAAACGGGCGAAACTAGCCCCACATGGAAGATGCAGAGTGTAGGGGGATATGATTTTGGACCAGGATTTGAACAATTCCTGTTATTAGAGAAAGGGGAGGAAGACCACAATATATTCCATGGCCACAAAGTGACAAGGAAAATCTAAAATGTAAATTACCTAGTTTGACTGCAGGTGCAGGAAAATGGATTTATGAGTTAGAGAGAATGACAGCAGGAATGACGTTAGCAGTGTGTGACATAAAAGGCCTACTGGCAGCCCTTGTAGGGGAGAAAGTTGATGATATTTGGAGTCAAGCAGGGTATGCGAGTGTAACCGCACAGAACACGACACATGATGGAGCGCTATTTAATAATTGTACAGCAGATATATGGAGGGCGCTTAGAGTACAGTATCCTGACACATCAGACATGGGTGCAATTATGACTTTGAAAATGGGTGAGGACGAAGATCCTGTTGCCTTTATTCAAGATATTCACGAGTGATGGCATCTCGAGGTGAGAGAACCGTGGGATAAAATAGTGCCATTATTTTATAATATTTTATGTCAGGGACTGCCCGAGCCAGTGCGCCGGCAGATGAAGAAATGGATAGGGATGGAAGCAAAGCCATGGCCAGAAATACAGTTGTCTATTGTACACCCTTGTTGATTGTTACAAGATACAAATAGGAAGAAAGTTGAGAACAGAAAGCAGGAGCAAACGAAGAGCAGTGAAGGTGTGGCCACACACAAAGCACAGTTAGTGCAACAAAGCAATGTAGTGCACCCTTTGGATCAGAAAGGATAGAACTTTTGGCCACAAGGTAGAGGGAATGCACCTAGAAGACAAGGAGGATTTCAAAACCCTCAAGGGGAGGAAGATTTAATTGTGACAGCCACAGCAATGCTGGAATTGTGGGAGAACAAGATATATAACCCTAGCTATATAAAAACCTTACCTTAATCCCCAGCGGGGGATGATGGCAGCCTCCAGCCGTGTGGAGGCTTGGAGCGGGGATGGCCCCACTTCAAGTCTCCTCATTGGCTGAGGGGGTTCCATGCCCCCCAGCCGGGAACAAAGGAGTGGAATCCTAGCCGATGGATTCCGGGCTGGGTAAAGCCCCGGCGAGGGCCAATCAGAATGTGTGTTTCATTCTGGTTGATCCTCGCCGGGTACTAATGAGGTTAGAAGCCCATAGATACAGGCATTACCGAGGGAGGTAATGCCCCGGGGCCTTCGTTAAGGCCCTTGATTCGCTCGGGCCTATAGCTATGGGCCCCTGGGCATTACCTGACTCGGTAATGCCCCCACGGCTCGAGACTTTATTGCTTAATTAAACGCTGTCGCTGCACTTCAGCCTTTACCTCGGTCCTCATGGGCCGTTACACCTGGCATGTCCCTCGGTCTAGGGGTATACAGCTTAATTTTTCACGTTTCAACCCCAAGCATCTGCAATGCTCTAGCTTATTTCCAAGATGGTCGGAGAGTACTTTAGTAATCGGCTTTCCAGCGGTCCTCACGTTGGAACCGTCTTTCTACCTACAGCAACCGATGCTAGTGTAAGTAGCCTTCGCTCGCTTGCTCTGCTCTGCCCTTGCCCTCTTCTGCCTTCCCCTCCCTTGACTCTGATTCCCTCGCATCTGCTCTTTGCTTCTTTTGATTCCTTCATCCTTCACTTCAGCCCTGTCTCCATCGCTCATTCTTACTTACCTTGACTCCTGGAGTTTTTGAACGAAAGGAATGCTCATTTCCTCTACCTTCCAGGGTTTCTCTCTCTATTGGGGTTTTTTCAGCATTTGCTTTTCCCCCAATTTACGGGCGTCCCTTTCTGTAGTCACCAGTGCAAGTTGGTGTCTACAGGCTGGCGCGGTGGCTGTAGAGAGGCATCGCCCCTTTCTGAGTAAGGAGAGTTCAGCAACACTGAGAAAATCCAAAAAGAAAGCCCATGACCTTACATCTTCACATTCTGAAGATGCTGATTAACAGTCCGCTGACAAAAGTGATGTCTCGCCACAAAACTAGGGTTGGGGGTAGAGAGAGTGGGAGTAGGGTCGGTGGGGGTAGACAGAGTGCAGGTAGTGTGGGTAGGGTAGAGAGAGTGGGGGTATGGTGGATAGGGGTAGAGAGCATGGGGTGGGTGCACAAGGGTAGAGAGAATGGGGGTAGGGTGGGTAGGTGGGCTATAGAGAATGGGGCTAGGGTGGGTAGGTGGGGGGAGAGAGACCAGGTGTAACGGGGTGTGGGTGGGGGTACAGAGCAGGGGTAGGGTGTCTGGGTGGGGGTAGAGAGAGAGCAGGTGTAGGGTGGGTGAGCTGGGGTAGAGAGAGTGGGGTCTGGGTGGGGTAGAGAGAGTAGGGTAGGGTGGGAGGGAGGGTGGGGGGATAGAGAGTAGGATAGGGTCGGGTAGAGTGAGTGGGGGTAGGTTGGGTGTGGGTAGTGTAGGGTGGGGATAGAAAACAGAGTCCGTTTTCCCTTTCCATGGCGGCCATCGGGAGCGGACGCGCTGGGAACACAAGTGTTCCCAGCGCGTCCGCTCCTGAAAAAAGGATCAAAAAGAAGGTAAGTGGGGTTGGGAGGGCGGGAGAGGGACGGGGAAAAAAAAATGTACCTGTGTCCCCGGCGGGGGACGAGGGAAGCCTCCAGCCATGTAGAGGCGCGGAGCGGGGATGGCCCCGCTCCGAGTCTCCACACGTCTGGAGGCTTCCCTCGTCCCCCTCTGGGGACGTAGGACCAAGAAGGTAAGTTGGGGGGGCGGGTGGGAGGGACGGAAGGGATTAAAAAAAAAAACAAAGATTTACCCGAGTCCCCGGCGGGGGGCGAAGGCAGCTTCTCAGCCGCAGGGAGGCTCGGAGCGGGGATGGCCCCACTTCGAGCCTCCTCATTGGCTGAGGGGCTGCCACGCCCCCCGCCAGGGACAAAGGCTGTGGAATCCTGACAGAGGGATTCCCGGCCGGGTAGGGACCTGGCGAGAGCCAATCAGAATGCTTGTTGCATTCTGCTTCGCTCTCGCCGGGTTACTAATTTTCATTAAATCTCAGAGCATTTCAGGACTATAACATTGATCAAAGATCTCTACACTTGATAAACAAGTCTGTGATAAAAGGATTGTATGTTCGAATCTCTAAATGCATAACTGATGCATGGCTTGGTGCTTACATCACGGTTTGCAATACTCACCCTAACATTAAAATGTTTGTAACCATGAACCATACATGCTCATTTGGACAGCTTACGTTTTTGGATGCAAGTATTAAATGACTGCAACAACAGCCACTCAAATGGGGTACAAGGGCTCTTTTGCTTCTTGTTTCTGGAGAATTTTAGAGAAGGAAGGGCTGGGTCTCAGTGTGGGCATACTCAAGCCCAATACATCTTTAGGGAATTATAGCTACAGATAGGGCAGGATACCGCACAAGAGAGACCCAATAAACAATGCACAGAAGGCTACACAGAAGCGTCTCTGGAGGATAGCACAGGGGCAACGTGCTCGCCTTGAAAGCAAGATGAGACGAAGCAACACAGGTTCGATCCCCGGGTCAGCGCTTAGAAACCTCTGGGTATTAAGCGCATTATAAATAACATATCATATCATAAAGGATTGTACCTCTTTCAAACTTTAGCCTGACCAGTAATAAGCTGATGAAGCTTAAAAAAAGAAAATGGCTTCTGATGCGTGGAATAGTGCCCACAGTTCCTCAGCCACTACCTCCTCGCCATTGCGCAGGCCTCAGGGGTTATTTCGCCAAAAAAGAGCAGGCCCATGTTTTATCTAATAGAGCTGGCATTAGCATCTCTTATTATGCTGGCCTGCAGCTAGTGAAAATCATGGTGTGGCAGTGTAGAAAGGGTGCTTGGCCTAGTGGATCTACAATTTGAGACAACTTCTTTGAATGCTTTATATGTTTAAGTTTGGGCACAGTATGGCATGCTCGTCAGAGTCACATACACAAAACAGTCCAGTGTGCTCTTGTATGGACATTGGGCACATCAGACAAAAACAGGTATATGTGCTGTTATATAAGGGAGCACCACATAGATACCATTAACTAACAGGGTGGCGACGTGTGCAACGCACAAATCATTGCTGCACACATCACTGCATTGATTTGCCATGGACTTCTGTGTTCATGGTGACACACAATGAACTCCACTTTTAAAATCAAGGTGCCAAGTGACATTGAGTTGCCATTTGGTGTGCGCGCTAGGCAGTGACTGGCTTGTTTAGACAATTAAAAGACCTTTGATGCTGAGCGCATGCATTTAGTCCATGTCCCAAAGCAGCCACTAGAATACTTAAGAAAATTAGAGTTAACATTCCCAGGCATGCGGCATATGTAACTAAAAAGTAATATACAAAAAAAAAAGTTTTGGTGTGTCAAATAAAGAGACATGAAAAATAAAGAAAATAGTTTAAAACTTTTCTGTGTGGCATATTAATTCTCTTTTTTATAGGTTTGGTCAGCTAACTCTGATACTTGTGCTGGTCTGGTGAATAAAAATGATCCATGTTCAGTTCTTAACACTGAAATGTTAAACATATACTGTATAAAAACAATGGCTTGTTAAATGAGCCATCACTTATAAATTGCCCCACTTGAAAGGCTATCAGCACAAAGAATGAGGGGCGCGGGTTGTGTGACTCCAGCGCATCTCACATGCTACGTTTGGAATATGCATTCCTTTGTTTGCACATTCCGAACGCATCACAGTAGGCAGAGAGCAGATGTCCACATTGCAGAGCAGCGCTCACCAGCACAGGAGGCCGCTTAATCTGTTGTCCGGCAGCTTTCTGTGTGGGCCCTTTAATGCGCCAACCTCGTGAGCTATTTAGCTCTGCGCCCGGCCCAAGAAACTGTGTTGGTACAATCGGTGCTTGGTGTAGTAAGGGTGGGTGGGTAGTGGTAGAGTGTAGGTAGGGTGGGAGCGTTTATGGAGGTAGAGAGAGTGGGAGTAGAGTTTATAAAAGAGGGAGAATGCTAGTGGTGTGGAGGCAGGATGGCCGCTAGGTGTCTGGTGGGGTTGTCAACATATTACGCTGGGGGGGCATGGCATGGAACAGTCATTAACTGGCATATAAGGTGCACAAGTTTATCTATCTGAAAGCACCAGCAGTGTGGAATTCTCCGAGATTTAACTGACAACAGCCAGCATATGCAAGGCAAACTGTGCACTTAACAGCTATTATAAAATAGAGAAAGCATCAATCGCAGGGCCCCTTCCCCAGCACTATATTCTCGTTTCATTTCCACGAACAGGGAACATGTAACAAAACTGGGAAAGCATCATCTCACTGCATCCTGGCTGCTTGTTCGAACATGCTGCAGCTCCTGCGTGCGAATGCCTATCTCTGGAAGTCTGACGCCGCTGTCAGGTTACGTTTCACACCATGAGATAAGGCTGGTAGCGCATTGTGTGCCTGCTATACTGCTGTGAAGTCACACTCAAAACCGAGCGCTATACAGAACATAAGTGCAATATAAGAGTGTGGTGGGTGACGATAGAGAGGGTGAGGCTAGAGGGAGCGTGCGAAGAGAGGCAGCCTCGAAAAAATAAAAAATAAAAATTGTAGCCCATAAATAGCCCAATTCTACATAAAATTAAGCGAATCACTACGTGCTGGAAAATGGAAAGCCTGGCTGACTTGCTCCTTGCAAATCTGCAGATTGGAGCAAATCTTGTTAGGGAGCTCCACATTGGGTAGTAGAGTGGAGGAGTTTGGAAAAAGACATTTTAGTGAGTTGGCCATTTCATTCCGTGGCATTGCTGGGTGCTATGCCAACAGATATTTTCAGTTCAGAGCCCCACTTCCCTCTCTCTCTCTCGTTTGTCAAATGTGTGGCCTGTGCCACAAAAATCTGTCAAAACCAACAATGCCCAACTACCTTTTTGTGGCAGCAGGCAACATACAGCAGTATGTTGTGACATCCAAGGCCCTCAGGCCAACCTTCACCTCTTTGATAGACGCTTCCTGCGCCTCATCAACTTCCTTTCCTCTCCTGCTGTCCCCCCTCCTCTGTCCTCGGCTACCTTGCCCCCCCCTTGCTCCTTCTTCACCTCCGCAGGGCGTACCTCTGATCTGTACCCCTCCCCGGAAGTCCTTTAAAGATGGCAACCTTCTCCACATTGCCACTCTTAACTCTCGCTCTGCCATCAAACATTCCTCTGATATCTGCCACCTTCTTGAGGAACTGGACCTTGACGTACTCGGTCTCACTGAGACATGGTTCACGGCCAGCTCTGTCACCAGCTTTGACACACTCCTACCTGACGGCTACAAGATCCTCTCCGTGCCCAGGCCCTGCCGTACTGGGGAGGGGTGTGGCCCTTATCTTCCCTGAGTGGATTCCTGCCACTTCTATTCCCACGAAGACCTACTCCTCTTTTGAATGTCTTGTCTGCCGACTCTCTCTCTCTCCTAGCCATTCCCTTACCATGGCTACTATCTATCGGCCACCTGGTCAAATTTCCGCCTTCCTATCCGAGTGGGCGGACCTCTCCTCCTCACTCCTGTCCTCAACCACTCAACTCCTCATTCTTGGAGACTTCAACATCCACCTGGATGCCTCCTGTCCCCCCTCTGGACTCTTTCGTGACCTCTGCAACTCTCTCTCACTCTCTATTCTCCCGTCTGGGCCGACCCATTCTGCAGGGCACACTCTAGATGCCCTGATCTCTTCTGACCTTCCCCT
This sequence comes from Ambystoma mexicanum, assembly GCF_040938575.1. Lineage (NCBI taxonomy): Eukaryota > Metazoa > Chordata > Amphibia > Caudata > Ambystomatidae > Ambystoma > Ambystoma mexicanum. Next base: position 1,140,620,891 of record NC_090921.1, on the reverse strand, counting down.
CTCTGTCCCTCTCTCCATTCCTCTCTCCTGGAGTGATCACTTTCTCCTTTCTTCCCATCTCACCCTCCCTACCCCACAGGCAAAGCCACCCTCATCACTGCCACCTTCCTTCTCGGTCATCCGACCCATGAAGCGTGTGTCAGTTGAGGCTTTCGCTGCCACCTTCTCGCCCCCTCTTCCCCCTCGGCTGACTCCCATCCTGACACAGCCCTCTCCTCTCTCCACTCTGCTATATCTGATACTCTTGATATCCTTGCCCCTGTCATGAGAATCCGCCTGAAGCCCAAAGCCAAATGCAACTCCTGGTATGACTCGGATCTCGTCACCCTTAAACGCAAGTGCAGGGTGGCAGAGAGGAAATGGCGTGCTTCATGTTCATCCTCTGACAAACTGGCCTGTCGCCTGCTCCAAAGGCAATACCGGCTCTCCGTTCTCACCAAGAAGAGAGCCCTTATCCAAGCCCGCATCACTGCGGCATCTAACAATTCGGCCGAACTCTTTAAAATCTGCAAGGAGCTGGCCAACCCTGCTGCAGTATCTACCTCTCCTGTCCCCTCCCAGGCCCTCTGTACGGCACTGGCCTCCCACTTCATTTCAAAAACTCAGGACACCCTGTCCTCACTCTCCTCCTATCACCCCCCCCCCCCTCTATTCCCTGCCTGTCCTCTGGCCCTTCTGCAGCCACCCCTCCTCTCCCCTTCTCTGCCTTTCCCCTTTTTTCTGCTGACGAGGTTTCAAGACAAGTCCGATCTATCAAAGTCTCGTCAAAACAGGTCCACCCCTGTTCCTCCAAAACTATCAAGGACCACATCGACTCCTTGGCTCCTGCCCTTGCTGACTTCTGCAACCACTCCTTCGCCTCTGGAGTCTTCCCATCCCCTCTCAAGCACTCCCTTGTGCACCCCCTTCTTAAGAAACCCTCTCCCGACCCTTCCTGCCCAGCTAACTATCACCCAATCTCTATCACTCCCTTCCTGGGCAAGCTCCTTGAGAAACTGGCCATCTCCCAGCTTAATCTCCATGCTGAATCTGTTGGTAGCCTTCATGACCATCAGTCTGGCTTCAGAGCCGCCAGAAGCACGGAAACTGCTCTCCTGAACATCCGTGAGGATCTACTCTCGAACCGTGACTCTAACATTCCATGTGTTCTCATTTTGCTTGATCTCTCTTCTGCCTTTGATACTGTCAACCATACCATCCTGCTCAACCGTCTCCGTGATAACCTGGGTATCACTGGTCAGGCTCTGGCTTGGCTGACCTCTTTCCTCTCAAATCGACCCTCCCAGGTACAACTGGGGTCTTTCCTCTCTGACATCTTTTTCTCTACCTGTGGTGTCCCCCAGGGTTCCAACCTCTCTTCTGGCTGTTCAACCAGTATCTGGCACTTCTTGCAATCCGCATCTCTGCTCTCTGCCCCAACTTTCAGTGCTATGCAGATGATACCCAGCTCATTTTCAGGCTACCCTCGGCCTCCTCTTCTCCTTCCCTCATCTCTGACTGTCTTTCTGCTATCCAGGAATGGTGTGCCGCCAACGACCTCTGCGTTAATGCCAGTAAGACTGAGATTCTACTCATCGGCACACCCACTCCCTCCTTCCTTGCAGCTCTCTGGCCGGCCTCAGGCAAAAAACCTTGGGGTCATCTTCGACTCCACACTCTCCTTCTCTCCTCACATTTCTGACGTTTCTAAGAAGTCACACTACCAGCTGCACCTCCTCAGAGGTATCCTTCCTTTCCTCTCCTTCCCCCAGAAGCTCACTGTCTCCAGAGCCCTGGTTCTCTCGAAGCTGGACTACTGTAACAGCCTCTATCTAAATCTGCCTGACTCTACTCTCCGCCCGCTGCAACTCATCCAGAACAGGACTGCGAGACTTGTCCTTGGCCTCAAGCCCAGGGACCGTATCTCTCCAGGACTGAAATCGCTACACTGGTTCCCTGTGGCTGCGAGGATTAAGTTCAAAACCCTCTGCATTGTCCACATGGCCTTCTGGGGCCTTGGGCCAAAATACCTTCAACTCTCTCTTCCTAAATATCTTCCTTCTCGAGCTCTTCGCTCATCCGTCTCCAACTCCCTCAGGGTCAGCCGCTTCTCCAAGAAACGAGTTGGGGGGAGATCTCTCTCCGCAGCAGGGGCCTCCTTCTGGAACAGCCTTCCTGCCTCCCTGAAACCTGAGGAGAACCATCTCCAGTTCCGGAAGCACCACAAAACCTTCCTCTTTGCTTCTGCTTTCTCTCCCCCTCTCCCCTGCTAAATCACTGAAACTGTACTGAATCAGCAACTGGGCCACTCACCAATCTCGGTCCTTGGCCCAGCCACTCTCCCCTGCACTGCCTCCCTGGCAACCCCTGCACAGCGGGACTGTCTCTGTACCCCTACAGCCCCCCTTCCCAGCACTTATACTGCACTTGCCACCAGCTGGCCCTTATTATTTATCTTGTATTTTACTAATCACTTTGTACTGCACTTTCCCCTCTCCCTTTCCCCCCTGCACTTTTCCCGTCCCCTCTACCCATGCACCTGCGCGATCTGAATGACACCTGGCCTAGTATGATCGTTTGTCTCCCCTTGTTCACCCCGCCCTGCCTCGTCGCGCCTTGAAACACTTGTGTATAGGCGCGTTACAAATGCCATATCATATCATATCATATCATATATCATATCAAAGTGATATAGGTTCACATCCTTTGGCAAGTGAGCAATGGACAGCAGGATTCTGAAAACATCATTGTGCATATCAGAAGTCTACATAATATTCTTTGCCATCACATCCAAGCATACATGTGTGGTAATGGAGATGAGAGTTGCACCAGGCCAGGCCTCGCCCCCTGCAATTCGGGACTTTGCGTGCCAAATAGCATGCAAAATCCCATTTGTCGAATCATGGAATCGAATGCGCAGCACTTTTTGTACTTTAGGTGGACTTTGCGCAGGCTCTGCACGTCACTGCGAGAGGCCGAGTGCCTTGTGCGAGACACCACACAGAGTGTGGGCGCAGCTTGCAAAGAGGGCAAGGTAGGGGGCGGAACACGGAAAATGAGGAAGAACAAGGGCAAATGTGGGCATTACGAGGGACAGTCCACAGGCAGTCCATCGCACGACCACAATTGCGTGGAACGGTATGTATTCATGGATCCGAGCGTGCAACCTCTCGGCGGGGAAATGGCTACACAAAGCCCTCATACAATCCGCCACCCGAAGGCAGGCGCAAAGACTTGCGCATAGGAATCAACATGCAGCGTAAGATCGGCTGTCGGATTTAGGGGTGCGTGCACGCAGTCGTGGTTCCGATCTGACTTAGGGGGTGTGCATACACAGTGTAGCGGGGTGCAGCAACGGTTTATGGGGGTTTGCAAGCACATTTTCTGAGTTTTACCCGAGTTACAAAGTATCGCACGCATGTTGTCAGGGTGCTGGTAACAGTTAGGGCGGACACCACGCAGAGTTCCCGAGATGCAGGGCTGATTGTGGGGGACCCCATGCACTGTTTGAATGGTGCATCTATTTGAACCCGGGAGAGCACAGAAAGGTGCTGTCCTGGCTGTTTTTGCTTTGTGTGGGGGCCTGTTGGGGGCGTTCCAGCTGCGACTTAGCTATACAGTTACTTTGCGCAAAAAAATCCATGAATACGCAGAGCGTGCGTTTTTTATTCTGCACGCAGGCTCACGCAGGGTTGTTCTCGGTGCGCAGCCCTTGCAAGATAAATGCACACTTTTACCATGAATCAGGCCCTAAGAGTAGAAGATGCTGTAAGAACCAAGTAGGTCACAAGGTAGTTTACACTTATACAAGTAGGAGGTTCCAGAACACGTAGAATCACCAGACATGAAGAACACTAAAATAGCACAGGGAAAACTGAAGTGCTGCCATTACTCTGACCAAATCTAGCAAGGCCTCCATTATGAAACACTGCATCCAGAAATAAATTGCTTAGCACACAGTTTTCCAGGCCCAACAAAGCCCAGACAGCAGAGCAATGCCAAGTTCAGTGCGCTGAAGGGACGTTTGCTTGAGGAACCGAAACTGCACTAGATAACGTTTCCCAGCATACAGCATACAATTATAAGGTTAATTAGTTGCAGTTGGTAGCAGTGAGAAACACACACACATCCTTGAATACCAGGTGCAGGTAGCCACTGTGCCAATTGATCCCACAATGGCCAAACACTCAGTGCCCCAAATGGCCAATGAAGGAAAGCACACGCACAGAGAACAGTAGGAAAATCCCAATAAATGGTTGAAATGATTTTAGCACAGCGGTCCGTCACCACGTGATGGAAACAATGGTCATTCATGCAAGGCCCAGTTAGATAGTGCACCTGCCAAATCCCTAGCATGTCCAGATACCAAGACGAGACACCCAAGGCCACAAACAGGATGGTAGATGGACCTCAAGCATGGGAACGGGTTAGGAGTATTACTTTCGCGAGATCATGGTAGTTCGCCCACTTCTCCTCCCCCACCACGTTACTCTGCACATCATAACCGCGTCCAAGGTCAAGGCCGGATGTACGAACGGCCAATCAAGTTATGTTCTTCTATCAACTATTGTAGCAGAGTGTTAGCCAATAGCAACTAGGATACATAGGGCCTCATTACGACCCTGGCAGAATTGGTTTAATGGAGCTGCCGGTGCCGATAAACCCATTCCGCCCTATTACGAGGTCCCCTTGCGGGACCCGCTCTGGACGTCTGGTCAGACCAGACGTACTTTGCGGGTCCCGCGAGGGGACCAGGGAGCTAACAACGGGCCCGTTTTTAACGGGCCCGTTGTTAGCTCCCTCCCCATTCCCATTGAGCCCTATGGGGGCTCAAATGTGAATGGGGATGCTCAGGGTCCGGGTTCCCTGAATGGGGAAATACCGGACCCTCCAAAGTCGGAATGGTCCGGTATTTCCCCATTCAGGGACCACGGACCCGGACCCGAGTTTGGAGGCAGCCATGCCCTTATTAAGGGCATGGCTGCCTCCAAACTCGTAATGAGGCCCATTGTATCATTTGTAGAAGGATGCATCAAGAAGAAGTTAGTAGCTGTGAAAGGACCAATAGTAAAAGCTCCACGTATAGAGAAATATATGATCCATACTCTATCGTCCTATCAAGTTAGAGAGTAGACATTTTTTATAATGATTACTAAATGACATCAGTATGACGAATGTTATGGCTTGTTGATTCTAACCCCATTTTGAGATTGTCCTTTGTACGCTCTCCCGGCAGCTGACTGAATTGGAATAAAGCTGGGTTTCTTCGTGCACTCGAGTTACTCTGATGATTACGTTTTTATTGGTTATTGATATCTGGGCCAATCTTAACACATGATTCAGTGATATCACTGTAACATAAAAGAAACAGATATAGAGAACTGGGAGCTACATTTTTCCTTTAGCAGAAAAAACTATAACCTTTTATTAAATTTGCAAGTCTCTGCAACAAGAATGAACTCCAAATCTCTCTTTGCCATACATATAACAGGAGTATGTTATTTTCCTGCATTAATGCCTGAACTCTTCTAATAGGAGTTTTGCCATTCCCCATTTTATACTGAAATAATGAATTTATTGCTCTGAATGTGAGTGGGGCAAAGGTACTTAGAAGGATTCTATTCCAAAAAATATCCTCATGTGTTGTTTGTTTCACAGGTCCCTACATCAGCAGCTGTTCAGCAACTCGCAGCACAGATGGGAATTCGACAAACATCTCCTGGACAGTAGCCAGTGGTGCGGTCATCACCAGCATTATGGTACAGATGCAGGGCTCACCACTGGCTCGGGCAACCACTGGGGATTGGGAGGATTTGCAGAGCATGGGCAGTGCCAACGGATCCTATGTGGTGTCAGGTCTTGATCCTACGCAGAGCTATTCTTTCAGGGTCACACCAATGTTTGGAAGCAAGAGGGGGACTCCTTCTGATATGCAGACTGGTAAGTGGAACACATTTGTATGCTGAGGGTGTGTGTACTAGTGGCTAAGTATAAAGAGATGTTTTCCAATGGTGGAGGAGGAGTTGTGATCTGGTGGGGCGCTAGTAGGATATGTGTGTCTGTGATATTGTAGAAGGAGGTATGGTCAAGTAACTAAGCTCCCAGGCTCCCATGGTCTGTTCACTAGGAATATGGATGGCCCCTCAGTGTCAACAAGGGGTCCCTTTAAAATCCTGGTGGAAAGTTTACTACCCAAGAGTTGTGACATTCTGCTGAATAGATCTAACATTATGCGGCTCGTGAGTGAGATTCCGAATCTCCGGGCTCTGTCGTCACTGGATATTAATAGAGTGGATTTTATTGATCTGCACCAAACTGATCGTACTGTCATGTATATTAACTTGAACGTTGTCACTGAAATTATCATGAAAGAAGGCCATTCGCTGAGGCAATTAGGTTTTGATTTCTCAATGTATTCGGAAGTGGATAATAGGCATATGGAATCTTGTAAGGTGTCTGCCCCACTGCCTATTGAGATTTTGGTCTCAGCAGATTGCAGAGGAAATAGGGGCAGAGGTGTCTTTCTGACAAACAGTAATTCTGTCATTGAGGGACGGAATGGGATTAGTCATGGTTAACAGCAGCCTTCCTGCAAGCTGGAAGGGGATACCAGTCGTAGCCTAAAACCCCAAAGGTGGCAATTAATGATTTTACATTTTTGTCCTAGAATTCCATGGCTCATCGCAATTTGCTAACCAACTGTGAGTTGGGCAATGTACTGAAAACATGCCACTTAATTTGCTTACAGGAAATGTGGCTAATAGAAAAATCCTCGTTTGATGGTTATGTGTCACATTTTCAAGCAGGTATACATGGCCGTCCATTGGGGGGTTTACTTACTTTAATTAAATCATGTCTAGGGTTGGCACTTGCAAATGTGACCGAGGTGTCTATTGGTTGACTTCATGACTTTCTGTTTATAATTGTATATTGGCATAAGGGGACTGCAGAGTTAGATGTATCCTTAGACAAACTGACTACTTTTGTAAATGGCCAGTGAAATGAAGTTAGAGGTGGTTCCCCAATTATATTGGGAGATTTGAATGCTCGTTTTGATCTAGAGACAACAGTTATCCCCCGGCTGGATAAATACAATATGGGGGTGTGAAATGGTCTTAAAGACGTAGGAGCCCTTCATGGTTTAGGGCTACAAATGTTCAATGGCTCTGTACCTGGCGATATTCCCCACAATTATGCATGGAGTAGCATCATGCAGTTCTCCACTATAGATTATACATTTTCACTGAGTTGGATAATTAATAGATGTCATTTCTTGAACATTCAACCTACCATTTTAACTGACCATTGTATGCTAGTCGCCGAGATTGACATGGGGTCGCGTGCAATGGCCTAGATGGGCCCACCAACCTCTCAGTCAACCCTGCAGGTAATAAAATATTGTAGAACACCCAAAACATCAAACAGGTTAATGAAGCAGCTGCTCCCTATTTGGGTGACACCTCTTTAAACTGGACAATGGACACCTTTTCAGGTGACACATTTGAACCATTTCTTGATGAATTCTTGGGTTCTATTTTGGGCCATTCCTCTAGGAACATTAGAACTAAGCGTAAACAAATTCATGTTTTTGATCAAGAGTTGATTGACAGATAACATAACATGAGAAAACAAATTAAAGCACTAAAAGGCAGACAAGACCTGGCCATGTCAGCTACTCTTAGCAAAATTAAGAAAGCCAAGTTGTATTACAAAAATTGGTTTAAGAGTCAGAGATTATTGCCATAACAAAAAGACACAGAGAACATGTTGGGAGTGTTGAAAAATAAAAATTCTTCAGCCTTCTGGAGGATTATTAATCATAATGCAAATATGCAAACTTATGCTCAAACCAATCCGGTATCCGAAAAGGATTCGCTAACTCACCATACCAGTGTGTTTCTCAGAGAAAGATCAAAGTGTTCCATCAACTTTCTGCAGACAGCAAAAAAATGAATCCTCATACCATATGCCTAATATGAATCAAGAGATAGTAGAGGAAATAATTGTTAAGATAAATTCATTTCGCGCTCCAGGTTCAAATAAATTATCAAATGCATTCTTTAAAAGTGCCAAACGGGAGTGGAAGATTATTTTATCTATTTTTTTTCAATATATCTATATTGGACACTGACAGCAAAGTTTTTGCCTCTCTGATTCTTGGCCATCTAGAGTCGTGGGCGATGAAGTCTGGTCGATTGCAAAAGTGTCAGACACATAGGCATATGAATACTACCCTAAATGGTATAGTGTTAAAATGTATCCAATCATTAGCTTGGGTAAGGAAACAAAATTCCATTTTCATTGCCACCATTGACCTGTCTGCCGCCTTTGATGCAGCAGATACATATTTGCTTAGGACTACTGTGACTAATTATTGGTCTCTGTGAGCAACCCGTGTACCACGATACCTACCATTAGGGGCGGTAGACAGGGGTGCGTTCTTGCCCCCTGTCTTTCTAATTTATAAATGTCTGATATAGGTGATTACCTAATGCCTGCAGCCCTAGCCTCCCCTAAAGTTGACACGTTCAAAGTCATCTGGCTAAGTTATGCCGATGAGTTTTTGACTGAACTGAAATTGCTCCTAAATTACTTTTAATTGCTTTTAATACTTTTGTAATTGCTCACTCCCTAAAAATCTATTCTAGTAATACAAACGTTAAGCACTGCACTTTAAAAAAGCACCTGTCACTTTTAAATGGTTTATTCAAAACAAACCCCTTGAAAGAGTAGACACTTGTATCTATCTTGGCTTTGCTATTACTTCAAAACCACACAAATCCAATGGCGGCTGGTGAGTTTGAAACCTGGTGGGGCGTACATTTCCCAGGGTGATTTTGTGAGCGAGTGCACGCAGCGGGGAAGCCCACACTCCCCAAGGGAAATATGAAAAAAATCATTAGGTTTTACATACTAATGGTGGTACATTATTCTTACGTGTGCATGTGTGATGGTGTATTTTACAGCAGCTTGCATTGAGAATAGCTGGTACTATGTGTATGCATAAAGAAATTCATTATATAGTCAGTAATGATGAAAACATATATGTTTGTCATGCTATTACTGGCATTCACATGCATTCATACTCTTACTAAGGTGGGATTTTAGGCATTTTCTGAAAGGGGGAAACTAAGCTAAAATATTACTTTAGTTTTTAACCACTTAATTAATGCAACATTTGTCCTACCTCTAATGTCTGTCTGCCTCGCTGAGTTGCCATTGCTTCAGTTGCTCAAAGTTGAAACATGTGTCTTACACGTCTTTCAGTGCTGACTGTAGGGGCCGTGGTGTTACACTCCCCGGGCCCAAACAACACAATCATCTGGGGAGTACTTACTGCCGGCAAGCTCGTGGACCAGGCCGTCTCTGCTGGGCTGGTGGTCTTGAAAGGGCAGTGCAGCTGCTCAGTTCCCGTCGTCGTCATCACCGAAAGAATCAGGGAGAGAAGTGTGAAGGTGGCGCAGGCGCACGCACACACCCTGCACCAGTGACCTGCATAGATACAGTAATGTCATTGGCTGTTTGCCAGCCAATGCAAGGGTTGTCATTGGCTGGCAAACAGCCAATGACATTACTGTATCCATGGAGGAGAGAGGGAATTTCATTCTTCAGTGTGCGGTTTGTGCACATTTTATACTGGCGGGCCACCTCTCAAGCGCCCCGCCAGCCTGCAAATAAAAGGGGCTTACGTAGTGTGCGTGGAGCTCTGAGCTCCACGCACTCTACTATAGAAGAAAGCAGAGTAAAACGGGACGCGCCCCACTGTGGCAACCGGGCCCGGCCCTTAGGAGTTCTTTATACAATGTATTGTTGCCACAGCGCCCCTGCGCTGTTGGCAAAGCAAATGCTTCTGCAATTTGCAAAGTACATTCAGAACTAGATTCTTCTGAATCTTCTCTTTACTGCTTCTGCTCTTTCTGGAGTGGCGGCGCCCGGCCGCCCTATGATAGCAGCCACCACTGCACAAATCCCAAATTAGAGATTGGTTGCAAGCAAGGGCCTCTGCATTGGCTAGCCGGGTGATTCGGTTAGATGCTCGATTTGGCAGATTCTCTACAATCCCCATATTAAAATTCTTGGAGGGAAAGGTTACTCCTAAAATGTTATATGGGATTGAGATTCACTTTATTTGGGTGTTGGATATCTTAACTACATTGGTGAGAAACTACTTGCGCTGTGTGCTTACTATTCAGACCTCCGTGCCATTGGTGGCAATCCAATACGAACTTGGCATTAATTCCCAAACTAGTAGAGCCAATTGGAGACTCATAAATGTGTACAGGGACATCATTAGTCTAGTCCCTGAGTCTCTATATTTGGACTTGGCCAACATGATAACAGAGGGGAAACAGAAACCTGTGAACAAACTGGCCAGCTATTGTGTAAATGTGTTGAGGGATTTGAAATTCACAACTGATGATTTGATCATGAATCCAGAAAAGGTCCAATTAACCTTATATTAATATGATTGGATTGCCACACTGGATAAACTACATGGTTACAAATCCCTAGACCATTTGGTTACAGACCTTAACAAGTGTGGAATATTAGCCCTATATTTAGCGATTTATCCAAGTCATCGAGTTTGGAGGTCCTTCGTAAAATTCTGCTGGAAGCTATACAATTATAAGCAAATAATCATAAAATATGGTTATGGTCCAGCTGAATCCCCTAACTGTAGTTATTGTGCCCTTCAAGATTCAGGGAAGCGCGCAGTCTATTTTAGAAAATGTAGTATGGGTCAAACCACTTTGCGTAGAGAGAACTTGTGGAATGAGAGTTTGGAGGGAAGAACCATGTCAACGGTTTTGGCTGTGGTCGGTTTGCTGAACTCTCTGCAATTAGGAGATGATGTCAATGTAAGCACTTCATAATTCTCTGTATTTCTATATGTTGTAATTGCTGGATATATGAGTTTTAATGTTTTAAAAACATAAATATAAATTGCACAGGAATCTTTTTACTGTATTGATGGTATTGTAACGTGGTCTTAACTAAATTGTGTGATTTTTCTTTTTTCTTGTTTTCTATTGTATACTATTATGGAATTAATGTAGTTTTTTTTCTTCTATGCTATTTCTGCTTGTTAAAGGCAATCAAAAATAAGACATAAAAAAATGTCTGCCACCACTGCACTACCTGCTCTCATCTCACCTCTCTCTCTCAATAACCGTTGTCTAGTCCTATGTCTCTTAATGTTATGCACTCTCTGCCTGTCTCTCCCTTCCTCATTCTTTCCGCCCTCCTCACAACTACCCTTGCTATCACCTTTCAGGCTCTTCCCCACTCCTCTGCCATGCACCCTCCATTACTCACTCTCACTTTAACACCCTCTTTAAATCCCCCTACACTCCCCACTCTCTTTCTGTCTCTCTTCTTTCCATCACTCACCATTTACAAACCCCTCTATGTACTACACACAGCTATCACCACTCTCTCTTACACACAATACCTTGCCTGCACTCTCTCAGAACACTGCCACAGCCTCCTCAGCACTCCACTTTAACACCCGCCCTCCACTTGCTGTCTTGATCCATCACTGCTCCACTTGTATTTGTATTTATTTGTGTTTTTATAAAGCGCCTTATGCCAAGGCGCTGTACAGAGAGCAAGGAATAGTACAATAAAATGAATAAGCAAAACATACAATCAATCAATCAAAGATGTTGCAGAATGTGAGACTTCAATGATGTACGAAATAAAGAATAGACAGAGATAGAACGAAGAGAGTAAGGAAGAGTGTTCCAGTGAAGAGGGGCTAGAAGCATGACAGTACGAAAACGAGATTGAGCACAAGGGGGGCGAGGTGCCACCAATAGAAATTGAGAAGAAGAGCGGAGAGAGCGAGAAGGGGTATAGAAAGATACCAGAGCTGAGAGAATGTCAGGCGCAAGACCATAGAGGCATTTAAAGACAAAGCAGAGAAAATGTAATTTAAATTGAGTGTGAAAGGATAACCAGCCAAGAGTGGTAAGACAGGAGGAGATAGAATCTCAGAAAGGAAGGAGGCAGAGAAGATGAACAGAAGAGTTAAATACAGATTTGAGAGGGGCAAGGTGGTAAATAGGAAGCCCAAATAGGGCATAGGAACAATAAAAGAGTTGGGAAAAGATCAACGAGGAAATTAGCAGTTTAGAGGCTTGAAAAGTGAGAAATGGACAAGCTTTGCAAATATTGTGTAATTGAAAGCGACAAGCATGCAAACTCATAGAAATGTGATGAGAGAAAGAAAGACTCGAGTCAAGGTGAAGCCCAAGATTTCGGGCCATGGATGAGATTGGAAGTTGGGATGGGGGAAGAGATAAAGGACTGGGGGGAGAGGAGAAAGGGTATTAGCGAGGGAAAAGGAGAACTTCAGTTTTCCCAGCATTGACTGTAAGATAGTGAGAAGACATCCAAGATTTGATAGCCAAAAGACAGCCAGAAAAAGGGTGGTGAATTTCAGAAGAGAAAGAAGAAAAGGAGAGAAAATGTTGAGTGTCATCAGCATAAAAGTGGTGTGATAAACTAAGGGAAGAAATAACAGCAGCAAGAGGGGAAGTGTAAAGAGAGAACAGAGAAGGGCCCAAGACAGACCTTTGCGGAACGCCATGGGCAAGCAAGAAGGATTTAGATGGCTTGCTCACCCAAGAAACAGAAAAAGTTCTTTGAGATAGATAAGATTGAAACCAGGAAAGAACAGAGCCTGCTAAACTAAAAGAAGAAAGAGACGCCAGTAAAAGAGAGTGGTCGACAGTGTTGAATGCAGCAGATAGATCCAAGTGGATAAGAAGAGATGAGTGTTTGGAGTACCATGTGTTAGGGAGAATTATCTTATAAAGCTAATTTCCCAAACCTAGTGAGTCCCCCAGCAGCTTTGCTGGATTTTTGGGGTTTGTTTTTTTCTCCTGCTAAGAGTGAGACTCTTCTACTCCCACTCTTAGGCATGATTTGAGGTATGTCTTTGACTTGTTATGTGCTTATGGGCTATGAGGTTTTCTTTTTACTCCATAGGGTCCCATCTGTTTTTCTGTATGTGTGGTACACAGCACCCTCAGTGCAGGACCACAGGGGTGTCACAGTGACCCCCAAACATAGACTCCATACCCTGGGACTGACTACTGTCTCCCAGGGCATGTAAAGTCACCATTGGCTTTACTAGTCCAAAATTGTGAACAGAACCAGTACAAACCATCATATTGTGGAAGTACTGGTAAGGGGTAATTCAATTACCCCTGGTTCTGTTTTCGAGAGGGCACTGTCCCGTCCCCCCTCATCGAGTTTCTGGCTGGTGGCAGTGGTTACCACGCGAAATATTCCACCGGAATATTCCCTATGGGATTTTCCCATTGATTTTAAACGCACCACTTTTTGGTGCAATGTTAAAGATACCGCCAGTTTATTTATTTAATATTAAATCACCGGTTGGGTCTTTTTGCCAGGACTCGATCTTAAAATGGCATTTGTGTCCGTCTCTGTAACTCTGACCAAGGTCAAGCCCTTTGTTCCACTTTTTTGGTGGGCTTCTCCACAGAAGCCCTCCAAATGGTGCCACTCTGGGTTCCACAGGAAGGGTGGGGGGGAATTGGCACCCTGGACTGCGTTGCCTTAGTAACCCAAGTCGCACTCTACTCTGATTGGCCCAGTGGTGAGCCGCCCGACTCACCACTTAGCATGTGTGATTGACAGCTAGGCTGATGAATGGGGGGTTTTCTGCATAAAAGCAGGGCCTTTGGGAGTGGAACTTCAGAAGTCGCCACAGGACCTAAGAATCCGAAGAGGGAAGAAGCTGAGCCATCTGCAACGACGACACCACCGGCGAAGCCCTGCTGCAACTACCTCCCCACTTTCCCGACGACAAGAGAAGATCTTCTGCTGGACGAGTCTTCTTCCTCTGAGCTGGTGAGATCAACCAGTTCACCCTTTTCGCCTTCCAAAGACGTCTCTTGGTCGAATCGCCCATGCCAAGCACCCCAGCGGTCGGATAGCCAAGCTCACCACTTTTGACCGCGAATAAAAGGACCGCACCTTTTAATCGGGAACTCCGCGGCTGGTTTCATCCCTGTACAGTGCAACGACTCCCCGTTCCCTCCTCGACAAGATCTTCTCTTCCCCTGGTCGGAACCATGAACTTCAACTACTGCCAGGAACAACTGCCCCCGCTGGAGCTTCCTTTCTCTTTAAGGTACTGTGTCCTGCCTGGCCTCCCTTTCTACAGATTGCTAAAGGTGACCCTTAAATCCTTGGCTTCTAAACTGGGTTGGCTCCAGGCCTTCTAACTATATCTTTTGCATCACCTCAACCTCTTTTGAACACTCTGCAAAGACTTTTAGTGCACTTTAAACCGTGTGATCCTGGGCACATTTTGCTTTGCTCCATTTAAAGTGGGCCTGGCCTATGAAGTTTGTCTCTACAGTATAACCTGCCTTTCTCCCCTTGCTCTGAACTCTTAAAAGTAATGGGAACTGTTTTATCTTTATGCTCTGCCTTTTTCTCTCCCTTTAACTACATTATCAGAGTGCCATCTTGGTTCAGCGCTCACGTCTGTTCTAACAAATAGTAGTGTTTTAACCCTGACTTGTCTGATAGCTATTAAGGGAGGTGTGTATACTTTACCTGACTGTGTTTTAACTTGCTTTTGAATGAGAGTGCTAGTATATGCCATAAAGTGTGTTTTAAATAAATAATTATATACTTTTTATACAAAGCTCTGGTCAGTGTTTGTTTGCTCTATTGTGTTTTGGCCCTATTGTGTATACTCTACATACTGCCCTACTCTTCTTGAGAGAAGTCTGACTGCTCAGCCACAGCTACCAGGTAAATCTGGGTGATGCAGACTGCTACCAATTGGGTTTACTGCTTACTCCTGTAGTCTTAATCTTTTTGCAGTGTTCCCCAAGGGAACTGCACAGGATTCTTTGTAGACATAAGGATCTTCCTGTAAAAGGCAAGAAAATTGAATTTATAGAAAGATTGTTAGAGAATCAAAGTCTGGGTAGTGGTTCAGAGGAGCCTACCTCCCCAGCAAATGCAAACCACAGTCATGAGGATGATATGAATCAAAGTAATTATAGTATTGTTGTGGAGTTGGAAGAGGAAGAGGAAACTAATGTAACTGTTCCCACTGGCCCTCTGCCTGCTCTAACACCTCAGCCTGTGTCTACTGGACCTTTGTGAGGTCCCACATTAAGTCCTGAATTCATAGAACTAGAAAAAATGAGACTTGAATTAGAGTTAAAAAAAATTAGTGCCCAATCTGAACAAAAGCACCAAGAACTAAGTCTCAGAGAAATGGAACTCAAGCATGAGCTAGAGATGAAGAAATTGTCTGTTGAAAATACTTCTCTCCCCGGATCCTCTAGGAGTTCCAGTCCCAAAAGACCCCGGATGCCTAAAGAGATTGTGGGTATGTATGAACCTAAGTTGGATGTGTTGGATTGATTGGCTATGTTTGAGTATAATCATGGGCTCTGGGGCATCACAGGGAATCAGTTGCTTCCTTGGTTGTTCTCTAGGCTCCCCCCTGTTGCATCTGATGTGGTAATGGAGTTGGGGGAGGTGGATAGGATGGACTATGAATGTGTGAAGCTAGCTTTAATAGCTAGATTTGGGAAGACCCCTTCCCAGTACCTTAAGAGGTTTAGGACCCTCAGAAAGTATGATGGTACCCCTTGGGCTACCTGGCTGAGTGAAAGTTTGAAAAACTTAGAGGGATGGATTAAGGGTTACAGAGTGAACACTTATGAGGGAATGAGAAATCTTGTTATGTTGGAGTCAATTTATGATGCCTGCTCTCCTGAGCTCAGACAGCACTTAGCTGATTCAAAGGAATTAGATTCCAAGAAGCTAGCTAAGGCTGCTGACTTGTGGGTTGCCAACAGGGCTACTCACAAGGATTCTGGGGCTACTCAGAAAAAGGATGAAGGGAAACAGCCGAAAAAGGACTCCAAAGAGAATTCAAATAATTCCAATTCCAAAGCGGGCCCCAAACAAAACTCTAAGGGTAAGCCACAAGGGAAACCAAATCAGGCTAGTGTACCTTCTAGGTCAGAGCAAGCCCCCATTCCAGAAAGCGTTTGGAAAATGCTATGTTTGTGGCTTTACTGACCATGTGAAAGGAGATCCCAGATGTAAGGGTAAACCTTCAGGGGTCCAGCTTGTCACCCTAGCCTTCGCTCCAGAGGAAGAAGTACCAATGACAAGTGGAAACATTCTACTACTGGCTGATGATCCCATTGGAGTCTCAGCCAGTGTTTCTTTAGTGTCCCTGGGGTTGTGGGAACAACAGAATTTAGATGTCTATAATTCTATCCCAGATAATACTAAAGAGTATTATAAGGACAGTGTCCAGGTGAATGGTCAGGAAACTCCTGCCATTAGGGACACTGGGGCCAGTATAACTGTGGTGGATGAATCTTTTTTCAAGGCAGAGGAGGTTGCTAGGGCACCCAAATGCCTCACCAAGTTATCTGGAGGGCCTGTGCAGATGTGTCCCCAGTTACCAGTTCTCATCCAGTGCAATGATATGACTGTGAAGACACCTGTCAGTGTACAATGTGAGGTACCAGGAAGGGTTCTGTTGGGAAATGACCTGAAAACCCTTGGAGTTGTGTCACACACCCCCAGACCTCCTAGTAAAAGGTTACAGGAACTAACCAGACCTGCAAGGGAGAAAACCTTGAGAGGTTCTCCCAAGGAGATGATAGAAGAAACCACTCCTACTCCACTGGAGCTACTTACTGCTATAGCTGAACAACCAGAAGCAAAGGGGAAACCCAAGACTTCTAGAAGGAAACCAGCAGCAAGCACTCCAGTGCTTCCAACAAGGACTTCTCCTAGGTTGTCCAAAGTTACCCCTGTAACTCCACCTCAAGCTGAGGCTGAGAGGGAGGTACATCCCTGTGTGGTTGAACCAGACTCTGAAGAAGAGCTAGTTGGAGGCCAAGAACCTATTGGAGATCTAGACCCTGCTGACCATCCTGAGCTGCAGTCTTTACTGGTAGAAGGTGGGCCCAGCAGGTCAGCTTTCCGTAAGGCCCAAAGAGAATGTCCAACTCTGGAAGGTCTCCGCCAGCAGGCAGCTTCTCAGGCTGATGGGCAAGAGCCTGGGAAGTATAGGTTGCACTGGGAAGATGGCCTCTTCTACAGTGAACCGACTGAGTCCGCACCTGGAGACTACAAACGACTTGTAGTCCCTCAAGAAAACAGACTTCAGTTCTTGCAGCTAGCCCATGAGATTCCTTTGGCTGGTCACTTGAGTTTCAAGAAGACCAAGGAAAGGCTCTCACTCTACTTTTATTGGCCAAAGATGGGGGCAGAAGTAGATAAGTTCTGCAAGAGCTGTCACACCTGCCAAACCTCTGGCAAGAGTGGTTCCAAGAATGTGGCACCTTTAGTGCCTCTCTCAGTGGTGGGAGTCCCATTTGAGAGAGTAGGGATTGACATTGATGGTCCCCTTGATCCTTCAACCTCCTCAGGCAACAGGTTTATCCTTGTTGTAGTAGACCATGCTACCAGATACCCTGAGGAAATTCCTATGAGGACTGTTACAGCTCAGGCTGTGGCTAAGGCCCTCCTTGGTCTTTTTACCACGTTTGGGTTTCCTAAGGAGGTAATCTCTGACAGGGGGTCACATTTTATGTCCAACTACATGAAAGCCATGTGGAAAAACTGTGGAGTTACCTACAAGTACTCTACCGCCTACCACCCACAGACCAATGGATTGGTTGAAAGGTTTAATAGAACAATGAAGAGCATGATAGGTGCTTTAGAAGAACCCCTTAGAAGAAAGTGGGACCTTCTACTGCCATGCCTTCTCTTTGCTTATAGAGAAGTCCCTCAGGAGGGAGTAGGCTATAGTCCCTTTGAACTTCTTTATGGCGATCCAGTCAGAGGTCCATTGGCCCTGATTAAGGAGGGGTTGGAGAGTGCTCCTTCCCCCAAGCCAGTCAGAGTGACTGACTACGTGATAGGACTCTGGAGGAGAATGTCACAGATGATTTCTCAAGCTAGTGATAACTTGAAGGCTGGTCAAGCTTTGGTCAAGCATTGGCATGATCAAAAGGCTAACATGGTTGAGTTCGCTCAAGACCAGCTAGTTCTTGTTATGATTCCAACAAGGCAGAGGGCCTTGCAAGACAAATGGATGGGACCCTTCAAGGTTGTGGGAAAACTTGGAGAGGTCAACTATCTGGTGGACTTGGGCAATCCCAAGGAGGCTCTCCGAGTCTTGCACACCAACAGACTAAAGGCTTATGTCTCTAGGCCTGAAGTAGGAGCTTTGCTTCTAGCTTCAGCAGCAGCGGAAGAAGAGAGTGAACCTCTCCCTGATCTCAGAGGTTTACCCTTAGATGAAAAGATTGAAGGGGTTAATCTCTCTTCAAATCTGACACCTGAGCAACAAGAGGAGTGCAAATCTATGTTAAATCAGTTTGCCTCCCTGTTCTCACTTTCACCAGGCTTGACCCCTTGGGGAAGCAGAGGATACAGAATGTCAGAGAATGTAAGAACCTACATCAAGGGAGAGGTCAGCAAGTTGTTTGACCTCGGGGTAATAGAGCCCTCTACTAGTCCATGGTCTAGCCCAGTTGTGTTAGTACCAAAGGCAGCATCCAAAGAACTGAGATTCTGTGTGGACTATAGAGCTCTTAATGCAGTCACCAAGACTGATGCCCATCCTTTGCCAAGGACAGATGAGATGGTGGATAAACTTGGCGCAGCCAAGTTCCTCAGCACATTTGATCTGACGTCAGGCTATTGGCAAATAGCCCTGACAGACCATGCCAAGGAGAAAACCGCATTTTCTACCCCAGTTGGCTTATACCAATTTAAGGTTATGCCTTTTGGACTGAAGAATGCACCTGCTACCTTCCAAAGGATGGTAAATCAGGTTCTGACTGGGATGGAGGACTTCTGCATGGCATACTTGGATGACATTGCAGTGTTCAGCCACTCCTGGGAAGAGCATGTTGACCACTTAGGACAGGTTTTGCAGGCTCTTGAGAAGGCCAATCTGACCATAAAGGCAAGTAAATGCCAGATTGGGCAGAGTAAAGTGGTTTACCTTGGACATGAGGTAGGAGGTGGTGAAATAAGGCCTTTGCCCAGTAAGATTGAAGCTGTGCAAAATTGGACAACACCTACTACTCAGACCCAGGTGAGAGCCTTCCTAGGCCTCACTGGGTACTACAGGAATTTAATAGAGAACTATGGGACCATAGCTTCTCCACTGAATGTGATCTCCTCTCCTAAGTTCCCTAAAAAGGTCAAATGGAATGAGGAGTGCAATCAGGCCTTTGAAAACCTGAAGAAAGCCCTTTGTCAAGCTCCAGTACTCAGAGCTCCTGACTATCACCAAACTTTCATTGTACAAACTGGTGCTTCTAATGCAGGTATAGGTGCAGTCCTTAGCCAACTGGATGAGAAAGGTAGGGAACACCCCATTTGCTTCATCAGTAGAAAACTGAAGGATTCTGAAACAAGGTGAGCAACCATTGAAAGAGAGTGTTTTGCTATTGTGTGGGCTCTGAAGAAGTTTAGGCCATACTTGTATGGTTCTACTTTTGTTATTCAGACTGACCACCAACCCTTGAGATGGTTAATGCAAATGAAAGGGGAAAACCCAAAACTATTGAGATGGTCAATCTGCCTTCAAGGGTTTGATTTCACCATTGAGCACAGGTCAGGGTGTCACCACCAAAATGCTGATGGTCTCTCTAGGATGTTTGTAACCGACTAGAGGTATGAGATTCATCCAGGAGTGGATTCAATCCTCCTGTCCCTTAGTCTGGGGAGGGGGTGAGTGTTAGGGAGAATTGTCTTAAAAGGCTAATTTCCCAAACCTAGTGAGTGCCCCAGCAGCTTTGCTGGATTTTTGGCATTTGTTTTTTTCTCCTGCTAAGTGTGAGACTCTTCTACTCCCACTCTTAGGCATGATTTGAGGTATGTCTTTGACTTGCTATGTGCTTATGGGCTATGGGGTTTTCTTTTTACTCCATAGGGTATCATCTGTTTATCTGTATGTGTGGTACGCAGCACCCTCAGTACAGTACCACAGGGGTGTCACAGTGACCCCCAAACATAGACTCCATACCCTGGGATTGACTACTGTCTCCCAGGGCATGTAAAGTCACCATTGGCGTTACTAGTCCAAAATTGTGAACAGAACCAGTACAAACCATCATATTGTGGAAGTACTGGTAAGGGGTAATTCGATTACCCCTGGGTCTGTTTTCGAGGGGGCACTGTCCCGTCCCCCCTCGTCGAGTTTCTGGCTGGTGGCAGTGGTTACCATGCGAAATATTCCACCAGAACATTCCCTATGGGATTTTCCCATTGATTTTAAACGCACCACTTTTTGGTGCAATGTTAAAGATACCGCCGGTTTATTTATTTAATATTAAATCACCGGTTGGGTCTTTTTGCCAGAACTCGATTCTAAAATGGCGTTTGTGTCCATCTCTGTAACTCTGACCAAGGTTGAGCCCTTTCTTCCACTTTTTTGGCGGGCTTCTCCACAGAAGCCCTACAAATGGTGCCACTCTGTCTGGGTTCCACAGGAAGGATGGAGGGGGGAATTGGCACCCTGGACTGCGTTGCCTTAGCAACCCAAGTCGCACTCTACTCTGATTGGCCCAGTGGTGAGCCTCCCGGCTCACCACTTAGCATGTGTGATTGACAGCTAGGCTGATGAATGGGGGTTTTTCTGCATAAAAGCAGGGCCTTTGGGGCTGGAACTTCAGAAGTCGCCACAGCACCTAAGAATCCGAAGAGGGAAGAAGCTGAGCCATCTGCAACGATGACACCACCGGTGAAGCCCTGCTGCAACTACCTCACCACTTTCCCGACGACAAGAGAAGATCTTCTGCTCGACGAGCCTCCTTCCTCTGAGCTGGTGGGATCAACCAGTTCGCTCTTTTCGCCTTCCAAAGACGTCTCTTGGTCGAATCGCCCATGCCAAGCACCCCGGCGGCCAGATAGCCAAGCTCACCACTTTTGACCGCGAATAAAAGGACTGCACCTTTTAATCGGGAACTCCGCAGCTGGTTTCATCCCTGTGCAGTGCAACGACCCCCCCCGTTCCCTCCTCGATGAGATCTTCTCTTCCCCTGGTCGGAACCATGAACTTCAACCACTGCCAGGAACAACTGCCCTCGCTGGAGCTTCCTTTCTCTTTAAGGTACTGTGTCCTGCCTGGCCTCCCTTTCTACAGATTGCTAAAGGTGACCCTTAAATCCTTGGCTTCTAAACTGGGTTGGCTCCAGGCCTTCTAACTATATCTTTTGCATCACCCCAACCTCTTTTGAACACTCTGCAAAGGCTTTTAGTGCACTTTAAGCCATGTGATCCTGGGCACATTTCACTTTGCTCCATTTAAAGTGGGCCTGGCCTATGAAGTTTGGCTCTACAGTATAACCTGCCTTTCCCCCCTTGCTCTGAACTCTTAAAGGTGTTGGGAACTGTTTTATCTTTATGCTCTGCCTTTTTCTCTCCCTTTAACTACATTATCAGAGTGCCATCTTGGTTAAGCGCTCACCTCTGTTCTAACAAATAGTAGTGTTTTAACCCTGACTTGTCTGATAGCTATTAAGGGAGGTGTGTATACTTTACCTGACTGTGTTTTAACTTGCTTTTGATTGAGAGTGCTAGTATAGGCCATAAAGTGTGTTTTAAATAAATAATTATATACTTTTTATACAAAGTTCTGGTCAGTGTTTGTTTGCTCTACTGTGTTTTGGCCCTATTGTGTATACTCTACATACTGCCCTACTCTTCTTGAGAGAAGTCTGACTGCTCAGCCACAGCTACCAGGTAGATCTGGGTGGTGCAGACTGCTACCAATTGGGTTTACTGCTTACTCCTGTAATCTTAATCTTTTTGCAGTGTTCCCCAAGGGAACTGCACAGGATTCTGCCTAACACCGTGCAGAAAGAAGTGAATCCAAAACTGAGAGGAGAGCAGTTTCTGTGGAGTAAAGAGGGCTAAAGCCAGATCGGAATTGAGGGAGAATAGAAGAGTTGGAGACAAACCTAGAGACTTGGGAATAGACCAACCATTCAAGTAATTTAGAGAGATAGGGTAGCAAGGAAATAGGATGAAAATGTGAGACAATCAGTGGGTAAGCTGTGGGTTTCTTTAAAATTGGGCTAATGGAAGCATGTTTGAAAGACGTGGGGAAAACAGAGGTTGAGAGACAGATATTGAAAAAGGAGGTAAGGTAAGACACTAATGGAGCTTAAACTTTAAGAAAAATTGCAGAAGGGATTGGGTCAGTACGAGAGACAGTAGGGAGAGCTTTGACCAATAGAAGAGAAGTATCAGCATTAGAGTTAGGTTGAAAGCAAGAAATAGAGGTGGGGAAACAGGGGTAAAAGAAGCCACAACTGCAGATGAAATGGAAGCTTGAATATCACTGCGAAGAGAAGCTACCTTTGAGGTGAAACTTTTTGCAAAGTCAGAGGCTGACAAGGTAGAATTAGCAGAATAATCGACAGTAGGAGGAGACAGAAGCCGAGAAAGACACCTAGGGTGGGCAGACTGAGTGTGTAAGAGATCAGAAAAGCAGAGACGTTTAGCAGAGAATAAATAGTCATCATAGAGAGTATGATAAGAAAAGTATGAGGAAAGATCCGTCGTAACTTTGGTCCCACCCAAACAATTTTCAATCCCCTTTATGCTGGCTGGGCTTTTATAGCCCGCCACCCACTCTTCCAACATGCCACCCGGCTCCGACTGGTCTCCTCTTGTCACCTGCACCCTTTACCCAATCCATGGAAGGCTCCAAAACATATTTAACAACGGCCCTTTTTCAATCTCTATTTGCAGGGTAGCAGCCATTGGGTTTGGCTGCTCGTTTTCCTTGTGGTTTTCTACATGTACTGGTGAGTTTTGCTTCCAGTTTGGTTTGGGGAGGATTTCTGTCTCTTTCCTGCTATCATGCATTCCTTTCGCACTTTCTTTGGTTTTCTTTTGCACTAACATTTGCCTGGGGTCCGTCTGGGGTTGATTGGTCAGGTGTTGGGTATGGAAAATCCTAGTCCGTACCATTTCTGTTTTCAATTCCATTTCCCTTGTTCTGCTCAGCATTTTCTTAGTTGCACCCAGATGCATTTTGGAATTGCTTTCATGAAGAAAACAAAAGAGAACTCTGGCCAGAAAAGAGGGTGGCAGGCATTGTGGAAGGAGTAATGGCACTGACAGACACATACAATGCACACTCAAGGGTCAATGGAGGCAGGGCCTGGAGCCACCCATCTGCCTCTCCCCGCCTCTGGGGTAGGATTAACTTCAGCATATACCCTGGTAAACTACCCACCCCAGGTTGGGAAGGGTCCCTGTCCTCTACTTACACTGCCTTGACCCTGATCCTGCCACACTGGTCTACTCACTAAGCTTAAATGGGTATGCCCTGTTGACTGCGTAGGGGGAGGTGTGATTGACCAGCTAAGTCAGGTGGAATGTGTGATGCAGTGGTTAATAGAAAAATAAATTAGATTGCGTCTACATGACAAGAAATGTTATTAAATAGGTAAGTAGAGGGGTTATTTAAGTGGGATGAGAAAAGCTCTAGTGCCTCAGTAGAAAGAGATATCTACTAGCTTAGTGGAAAGACATTGAACTGCTGCTTAAGTTAGAGGGTATGTGCTCTGCTAGCTTGGTAGAAAGATATGTGGTGGCTCATTAAGGAAAATATTTGGATTACTAGGTTAGTAAACGGTACTGTACCCTAATTGCTCAGAAGGGGGAAATGGGTTCAACTACCTAAGTAGAATGGGGAGGATGTGGTTTAGTGATTATTTTATGTTATTTGTATATATGATCTACAACAAAAAAGGAGGTCCCAGTGTAGAAGCCCAGCAATACATCTAATAAGTAAAACGAAGCAATGGCGGAAGAGGCAGGTTGATGTCCATACAGCTGTGCAGAAATGGACAGCGAAACGGGCAGAGTATACCCACCCCACAAAAGAGGTCCCCGAACACAGAACAAGACAACTACACATGCTCTACCCTTCAGTGAAATGAACAAACCTCAGTAGAATCCTATTTAATAGAAATTACCCGTGCAGAGTCATGTTTACTGGGCACGGGTAGTATAGCTCAGTATAGCTCAGTGGCAACACGCTCGTCTTGGAAGCAAGACATTGCAGAGGAACACAGGTTCGAATCCTGAGTCCGCTCTTCGCGTTATAAATAAACAATTATAATTATAACTAATAAATCCAAGAAGAAAAGCCAGCAGTGTCAGGCATATTTCCATGCAGCTCTGCAGGCCTGTTCAAAGAAACCAGCAGCGTACCCTTTCCCCAGGAAAGAGGCCCCTGAACACAGAATTCCCAGGTTTTTAAAGGGTTTTAGACAATGGGATTGAAACAGGAAATCAGCGTGATGCATTTAGTCTGTTACATCAACAATGAGCTTCCTAACAGAACATCCTCTGACTTTCAAGGACAGGGCTAAGCAGCACCACATTACGTCTATGCAATTCTGAATGGCCTACCGTCTCCACCTTCATCTGATCTCTCCATCATACCAAATGGTCATGTTCGGGCGACTAGCACCACCTGACCTCTATGCATGTTCTCAGGTAAGCATTGCTCACCCTTATCTGGTACGTGGCATGCATCACAGGGTGCGCGCGCACCTTGGACAGAAACTAACATCACAGCCTCCCAGTCATATGTGCTTGTTTATTGCCATCAACGAATCACATTACTTCTTGGTTCTTGCCACGTCATATCCCTAGTTATGGCTGTGGTGCGGCTCTGCCTGTGATACACGCGCAGCCATTGCTCATAGGAAAACATGAAAAACTGTTGGTTTTGATGGCAGGTAATGGACATGCACTTTAGTCCTATAAATGAGGGGAATACTCCCGAGTATTATCAAATCACACTACACAAGCACTGAACATCAATGCAATTAATACATTTTCGAGAAACTCTGTTTAATAGAAAAATCGAAATGTCTATGTATTGAATGACAACATTGATAAACTGAATGGCAGTACATTTAATAGCTATAATGAAGTGCTGAAAGATGTCAGCACTTTGTTATTACTGTGAAATGTGTTGTCGTTAAATGTATGTTGAGGGCACTTTTCCATGCGCAAGTGCAGTGCAGGTCTTTACCTTGCCATGTTTGCTTCACGGAATCGAAATGCATACCAGTGAGAAAATCTGAGAGGGTATGTGTACAGGGGTGGGAAGGGGGTGTGCGGCTAAGGGGAAATGTTGCTGTGTGTGGGGGGCTACAGTGGACGTAGGTGTATAAGCTGGAGCCCCACTCTTGGAAAGGGAAGGGTCCTCGCCACTGGAAAATAAAATCCTAATGCCCCATTGAAATAGGCAGAGAACATGGGAGACAATAGGCCGGATTTACAAAAGCCTTTTACAATGGTCCAATCCCATTGAAAATCGCTCTGTAAATCAGCCCAAAGTGTTTTGAGCATATTCTTAGAGGGCATTGGGCTTGTATAGGGAAAAGCAACCTGAGACGGACGGAATGCTGCAATCCAAAAGCATCACGAAAAGCAACTGTGTGAAGGAGACCTGAGTGTCTAAGACACTGGTACTGAATTTATCAAGGTT
This sequence comes from Ambystoma mexicanum, assembly GCF_040938575.1. NCBI lineage: Eukaryota > Metazoa > Chordata > Amphibia > Caudata > Ambystomatidae > Ambystoma > Ambystoma mexicanum. The sequence continues at coordinate 1,140,595,345 of NC_090921.1, read as the reverse complement.
TCCGTTTAGTATGTAGGCATTAGGAGTTTCCAATAAGTAGAGTTTCTTTGAGGTTTGTTCTTCTCACCAAAGGGTAGTTCACGTGTAGTTGGTTCTATGTAGTTCAACCACAGCCATTCCCATGGTTTCTAAATTGTAAGCAGATGGATTGGGTTTAGTACGTTGGGGAAGGAGCAGTGCACGATTGCTTTACTATTGTGCTAAGGCATGGAGATCCTAAGGAAATAGTATTTCTGTGCGGTGAGCTTCTAGGATGTTTTGGCAAGCAGCCTCTTGGGCTGTGGCTTGAGAGTACCATGAGATGTACATGCAGGTCACGGGTCTGGTGGATGACTGTTATCGTACGATTGAGCAATTTCCTTTTGTGCTTTGGTCTGTGTTTGGTTCTGGTGTGGGAGTGTGTGGTGACCTGAGTCAGTTTATGCAATGTCTCGTCTTTGCTTCATGGTGGCTATGGTTGTGTGTATGATGTAGACAAATACGTGCTACGGTGCGACAGGATGTTAGTAAGGGGGGGAAGGCTGAGTAGGTAAGTAGAGTACAGATTAGGTACCAATCATCAAACAGGGACTTGATGTCACAGGTTGTAATTTACGGAGCATATACTAATAGGGGACTGAGTAAGACAGTGTGCATTACATTTATGGAACTGCACGTCAACATCACATCAATTAGGAGGAAGGCAACCCAGGAACCAATCAGGAGGACACACATATCAATGGACATCACAGCATAGCAACGAAAAGCAAGCCTTACAAGGCGTAACACAGGATTCAAAGTCATATCAAGGTGTGAAAAGACATGACAAGGCACAACATGATCTCTTCCTCACCTTCTTCCAACTGGCCTTTGAAAATATTTGCTCACTTTTCCACTGTCAAACCCCGTTCTCTCTTTCTCTCTCTCTCTCTCTCTCTCTCTCTCTCTCTCTCTCTCTCTCTCTCTCTCTCTCTCTCGCTCTCTCGCTCTCGCTCTCTCTCTCTCTCTCTTTCTTGCTCTCTTTCTCTCTATCACTCTCTCCATCCCACATTAACATACACAGTATGATGTTTTCAACAGGTTTTGGGGAATGGTAAATGGGGGGAACAGCGGAGGAGGTTGACTGGGCAACACCACTCATTATCTTAAATTATGGGCCGTGGGTTCTGGGAAGCATGAATATTTTAGTTTATATAGGGAGCTTCCTGAGCAGTGAAACCCCAATGCTCTCAGTACACCTTTTGTTGCGAATGTTGGTCGGCAGAGTGAGAGCCATTAGAAACTTCACTTCAACTTGGTCTGGTATTGTGCCTAGAGCCACCTACTGGCACATTTCCCCAACAGGTAGGGGCGTAGGTACCACAGACATTCTAGAGGGGACAAGGCATGCAATAGGTAGCAGTGGAGGAAATGTGTGGCACCGGTACACATTTATTGGCTAGAAAATGTCACTTTTTTAGGGTGGATGGGATCAGGGGGTTGCTCAAGGTGCACAACCAGTACAACCATGTTGATGGGGGGGGGGCAAAACGTTTTGCAGCTCTGAAACAGATGAAACTTTAGCGTCCCATGAAATAAAAAAGAAACTTGAAATCTCATTAAAAAAAATTGGATTTTCTAACCATACAATGATCACTCCAATTATTTTTCTCTATGTGCGGAAGTGGTTGGCTTTCTTGTGCACATTATTTTTCATGTGTGCAACTAACAAATGAGGTAAGGAATTTTCTGAGAATGCCCGGTTAGTGAGCTAGTATCTCCGAAGAGAGTTTCAAGGGGAATTTCCCACTCCTCAGCCTATGCAATTCTTTATAAATCAGTGCAAAAGATGCACCGTAATGCAGTTTTTCCGAAGGTATAGGCTATAGGCTACACATTTTTTTTAACATGATTATAAATATTAAAGTTTCCCATGACGAGCGCAGTGACAACACTAAATCAAAGTCAGAACTGCAGATAAGAGGCATACATGCCAAGTCATTTTAATCCCTAAAAACAGAAACATTCGCTGAACAAAAACTAGGAACTACGACTAAGCCCACCAAAAAATGAGAAACAATGAATAAATCAGAGCCTAAACCCTGCTTCTACCCACAAAGTTCCACTGATTTTTTTTTAAAACAGTGACAAGCAGAGCTTTTGCATACATTGGAGCTCTTATGATATTACTGCCCAATCTCAAGAGGAATTTTAGGGGAAAAAACATCTTTTAATAAGTATAAAGTATCCTTTTTGGCAAAGCAAATTACTTCTATGCTCCCTACAAGATCATTTGATTACAAGTAAGGCGTCAAATCTGATCAGATCCCTGCTCGTAACCCTAACAAAGGAAATGAAATGACTTGGCATATAATATAGCCTAAAGTAGTTGTCCCACCCTTCCTCGCCCCAGCCTAGACTAAATTCAGTAAGAGCCTCACTAAGGTTTCTTATAGAACCGCTTTGAAGAAAATCACATAGATCTGCCTTTTAGGTTAGTAACAGCAATGTTCATAGGTACACCAGACAAATGTCTTCTCTTGTAACTAGGGGCCCCTCTTCTGAAATTCACTTTTATCAGTTAAACAAGATGCATGTGGATGCTAGAGGCACAAAACACACAGCACATAATTATATTGAAAAGCCACCTGTAGCTGAGCATAGAAAAACAAAAGGTGCAGTTTACTATCCTTTAATGCAAATAAACACCACATTTCCTTCACTGTACAGTATTGCCCAGACAACTGAGCTGGTTTTTGAAAGTTTCACATTTGTTCTTCACCGCAAGGAGTTTTCTCATTTGCCCTTCCCCCGTCAGCCCCAGATCCTGTGCTGGCCTCCGATACTAGTTGATAGAGCTCTGATTAAATTGGAGGGTTGTAGCCTAGGATATTTGCATAAAAGTTCTGGCTCTCTATAGACTGATTCTCATTCCTCCTGAACACTCTTTATATGGATATTCTCGATTAGACTAATACACAAAAGATATGCTATCTAATATACAAGACGATGCTTAAAAGATATTAGAACAACGTGAATGTACGCGCTAGATTCTTATAGAAAACCCTGATAAGGTTAAACATGCCCTTATGCGTATTGATTGGATCAAAACGTGTTCAGTAACTTAAAAAATACTAAAAATGTCAGTCTGTGTGAAAAATCTAGTTCCTATGTCCTCCCTTATATTAGAAGATTCCCTAATCCCATTTGGCATCAGGAGTTAATACGTTTTCGTTTAAACTTGATAAAAACAAATGAAACTAATAGAATTTGGCATAAATTAGAACGCTCTGCCCGTGAATGCAACCTGTATGGTCAAGGGTTTCTTCAGGACATGAGACATGTTTTGGTATCATGTACATTTAGACCCTCAGAAAAACAATATTTCTCATATTTTGTTCACAATATAGCTTGGATCGCTATACAACACTTCTGGCATAGGCTTTCAGCAGGAAAGGAGATCCCCTTGTCCATTGCATTATTAAATCTTTTGAATTAATTGAATTTTATAAAAATTGCCCTAGAAATGAAATTGCTGCAAGGTTTGCATACATAGTTTTTTTGTGGTGTTTTGAATTTCGTCTTGATATTATGCATTTCTTGTTAATGTTTTAATTGCGTATTCTTACTGCTTTTAATGTTTTCTTGTTTGTATTTTTTAATTTTCCATTTTTCGTTTATATGAAAGAGCTGATAATTGTAAAGGTGAAATGTTTAAAAAGTTCTTTTTAGTGACTATATGCACAATAAAAAAAAAAATATATATATATATATATATATATATATATATATATATATCTTCAAAGCACTGAAAAAACGTCAGGCTGGGTGAGTAGCACTCTTCATAGTTTTGAAAATAAATAAAGTCCGGACATCCAAGTTGAAAAATAAAATATATATATTCCTTTATTGGTGCCTTGCAAAGTGGCACAATGTAGTTAAAAAGCCATAGAAATAAGGCTCTCCCAAAGTGCAAAAAATGTGCGCGTTTGGAACGTTAACGCGTTTCGCGGCTTTCCTCGCCGCTTGATCACAACAATTCGTTCCTAGTCAACCATAGAGTTTTAAACCATTAGGCAGAGCAGACGGCAATCTTTGTGCCGACATAGAAAGGGGACTCCACTTCAAAACTCAGCCCAATCGAAGCTAACTGATGGCGGCCATCTTAGTGTGGTTAGTACTACACTAGTCTGATGGTTGTGCATGCCACTTCCATCTAATTGGAGTGGTATTCTCCTTAACTGTGTCTAGTTAGAGTTTGAAACTAAATATGCTTCAAACTCAATGTTGGTCCGCCGCGGTCTGCCTCGGAGAGTGAGAGTTTCCCCGTGGAGCCCCGTTATGTGTCAAAGGCCTATTACAAATCCAATGCATATATTGTCTAGCCTCAGTCTTATGGCTCAAGTGCCTCTCTGCATAAAAAGTGCTTAGTGCAGTAGCAAAATGCAATATACAATAAAGTGCATCAGTCTTAGAAAGTGCAAGCATCGCTGTAAAGTGCAAAGTGCGGGTATATTCAATAATACAACAACATCTGTTAGTAATCTAAACATTCTCAGCCCGGGTAATAAAGCATTAAATCTCATCATTGAGATATCTCGGTCGAATGCTGGGATCGTTTATAAAGTGCATAGTGCCAGTAACATATTGGTCTACACCCAACTCTTTAAAGTACGGTAGTCCCTAAGAGTTGCACAGATCTTGTTGAAATACAGCAATCAGTGTAAAATACATTGTATAAGCATACTTGCTGATGCAAGATGCCAGGCTAAGACTCTTTCAATTTGTGCGAGGTCCTACCATATTGTCTATTTCGGCGCAATCCCTTGACAATTATTAATTCAGGCTCTGCATTAACAGTTATATGTCAAACTCTGGTTTATAAAACAGGGGGAGGGCGCAACTACCTCCCACACATGTGTAAACAAAATTGAATAAAAGAGCAAAAGACAATCACCTAAAGGTTAAAATCGTATCCTGTACGAATTAAAACAGTGTGGAGTTGTAGTTAAGAAATATATTTTAAAAATATTTTAAAAAATATATTAAACAGTCTCCAAAGGGCGGGGCTGATAACCAGCATTCTTGTTCATTCCTAACCACTCGCCCTAAATTCCACAAAGGAGATATGAGAATCCTACATTTTTTCTTTTCATTATGCTTTCTTCAAACACTGGAGAAAATATAAGAAAAGAATTTATTTAAGAAAAAAAGGATATAGGAATGTGAGAATATAGGAATATAGGAATATAAGAATATGAGAATTAGGACGAAAGGGGACAGACGCCCACATATGAAAGAGTAGATTTCAATGCCTCTTTGTTAGCAATTTGTCATTGGCCTAAGAAGGTATACAGTTCCTCGTCTATGTTGTGTCCGTTGGGGGTTTTGCTCTCAAAATCCAATATGAAACAGGTCTCTTTCTGTCTCAGGAGTTTCTCTTTGTCTCCTCCTCTGGGTCCTGTCTCTATTCTATGCACCCCAAAAAACCCAAAGCTGTCCATCTTTTTGTCATGGAATTCTGCGAAATGTTTGGCCATTGGATAGTTAACATCATTGTTGCGATGGCCCGTACATGCTGTTGAATCCGTGTCTTTAATTTGCATTTGGTACTTCCTATGTACCACTTGTTACACGCACAGGTCAGTACATAGACGACGTATTCTGTTTCGCAGGTAATTTTCCCCAGTATATGGACGGTTTGATCAGTAATGGGGTGTTTGAAAAAGCTCCTGGGTTTAGCGTATTTGCAAACGTTACAATGGGTGCATTTGAAAAAGCCTTCTTTTTTGTTGTTGGATAACCAATTTGTCTCAATAATCTCATTTTCTTGGGCCATGTAACTTTTCACCAAGGTATCTCGTATTGATCGGTTTCTTCTGAAGGTTATCTGTGGGCGATTTCGAAGGTTTCTATTGAGATCTTGATCTGCCATAAGGATTCTCCAGTGATTAGTTAAAATGCGCCTGATATTAGGTACTTGGGTGTCAAATGTTAAAATTAATCGAGTATTGTCCTTCTCCGTATTCCTTCTCTCATTATCTCCTATTCCTGCTATGAGATTATGACGTTCCTTTGTTCTTGCTTTGAGGTATGCCCTTTCAACCACTCTTTTCGGGTACATTTGTCTAGCAAAGCCTTGGGCAGTTTTTCTGCTCTCTGTGTCGTAGGATTCCAAACTGCTGTTGTTTCCTCGTAACCGAATAAACTCTCCGTAAGGGACACTCCATATCAGATTTTTCGGATGTCCACTGTGTGCGTGGAGGGGGGCATTTGTCCCTGTGATTTTTCTATGTAGCTCGCTGGTTATTTTGTTGTTTACTATCCTCACATTGACGTCCAGGAAAGTAATCAAGGTGCGGCTGTGTGTTTCTGTGAATCGGAGATTATTGTTGTTGGAATTAAGTCGGTTAACGAAGTCTATCCATCCTTGTTCGGCTCCTTTCCATATAATGAAGAGATCATCGATATATCTCAACCAGAGAATGATGTTATTTGTATACTCAAGGTTAGCATCTGTCCAGACATCTCGTTCTTCCCATGCACCCATGGTTAAATTGGCATAGGACGGCGCAAATGTGGTGCCCATGGCAGTTCCTTGCAGTTGTTTGAAATATTCATTGTTAAAGAGAAAGGTGTTATTCGTCAAACATAAGTCTATCATTGCAAGTACCATTTGTGAATGTTCCAGATAGTTAAGCGATCGAGTCTGTAAAAAATGTTGACATGCTTGTTTCCCATATTCATGGTCAATCGATGTATAAAGTGAAACCACATCCATACTGGCAAGTAAATACTCTTTCTCCCAGGGAATGTCTTCTATTTTTGATAGAAAATCTGTCGTGTCTTTCAAGTAAGATGGTAATGTTAACACAAATGGAAAAAGAGCTTCATCTATGTATTTTGACATGTTTTCCAATGCAGAGCCTATCAAGCAGACAATTGGTCTTCCTGGGGGATTCTTCATATTTTTGTGTACCTTAGGAAGGAAGTAAATAGTAGGTGTAATTGAATTAGTAATGGTTAGGAATTTTCGACTTTCTTCTGACAGTAGGCCCTTAGCTTCCCATTCTGCAAGTAGTGTGTTGATTTTGCTTTCGAGTTCTTTAATGGGATTCTGATCAATTTTCTTATAGCATTTACTATCATTCAATTGCCTGTAAGCTTCTTTAATATAGTCCTTCCTATTTTGTAAGACTATATTTCGCCCCTTGTCCGAGGGCTTAATAATGCAATTTTTCAGTTCTTGCAACTCTTGTAATGCCTGTCTGTCTCTGAATGATAAGTTGTCGTTCCATATCCTTTTCTGTCCCTTTCTTCTGAGTTTTTTCAGATCTTCAATTACTAAACACTGAAATGCCTCTATATTATTTCCAAGGTTTGCCACTGGATTGAATTTAGACTTGGATTTTAATTGACTTTTGGTAGTCCAGTCTGTTCTGATGTTCAATTCTTCAAAATTTAGGGGTTCACATTCTTCTCCTGCAGCTATCCCCTTCTCCAGATTAACCAGATCTGTTAAGGTGATTAACTCCTTAATTTTAACCTCTGTTCTGCCCATCTCCCATATATATATTTGCATAACCAGAATACTTTGCAAGCACAAATATGTAAAGTCTCACCATGATATTATGGGCAGTTTAAGAAAATGTCATGAACATGCATACACACAAATATTTTGCAGTGCAAACCCAATTGCTTGCAACATTCCCCACCCTAATAGTAGGATCATACATGTGCTCAGTGAAGCCATGTTTGTATAGAAAAGAATTACCAGAGCACGTTATGCCCATTGTTACTCTGAAAATATTCAGGTTGTGTGAAATGCAATGCAGCTATTTATCTCCCTAATGTTATGTATGTTCCATACCTATAAGCCCTTGCAGATAAAGTATGTGGTATTTCAATGTTGCTCTCCACTTATAGGGTAATGTTAGCAATGTTAAAGTAAAAGAGGCTGATTGAGCATGCTACTTGCCTACTCTAAATCCTTACAGTGCAATCTAATATTTGAATTTTATAATCTGTTAACTTGCTGGGAAAGATGTACAAAAAACATGAATCATGGTATGAGGTTAGGCATCCAAGTAGTCTGCTTAGTTAGTCAATATTATTTGAGTTGGCTGTTGGGTTACACAGTGTGGGTGACACTTTTACTAAGCCACCATTGGCTATTGGAATGTGGGTACTTCATCGTTATTCATATTACAACCAACATAAAACCGCTGTACCTTGTTTTGTTAGTTCTTGAGAAGGTGGACATTTTCTGTGTGCGCTGTTAAAACTCTCCTGAGCAGCACCCAGAGAGAAGCTGGGTAAGCGCACATCTTAGAGGTAACGTTGCATGTGCATAATGGTGGGGGTGGATCTTTCTCTAAATCTGCCATTATCTCCACACTATGCAAATCATCAATTTCCCCCTAAGCATAGGCACAGTGTGTCAGTGTATCTGAAAAGCTGCTCATTGAACCCACAGTGCTACAGGTCTAAGTGTTGCATGCATCAAGCCCAAATAAACATATTTACTCTCAGATGTTTTTTTAATGCCAGATTTTCAAACACATTTATACTCCAACTTATAGTGTGTTCACCATTTTTACCAAATCACTGATAGAAACAGGTATTTGTCCGCTCCATTTCCTTTTTGCCTTCTCTACTCCCTGCTTTGCACCCAGTCAGTCCCCAGTATGCGTTGATCATGTCTCAAAGTGGTTTGCATATTTGTCAAACAAATAATATTTTTCTTGCCTAGTTCTGGTCACATGACACATGCTTTTGTTATTGCTGCTTTGTGGTCTGTCAGATCCATATATATATATTTATGTGTGTAAAAGAAAGTGCACACCAGAAAACCAAGTGACATAATACTTACAAGGGAATAGTCTGCAATTACTCAAGAAAGTCGCAAGTGCCTCCTCCACACCCCACACATTTTACATATTGGGCCTTTTTCATGTGCATGGATGTAACTGGAAAAACGGATGGTAATTGAATATCCTACACATTCTTCAGCCTCTAGATAATGAGTTAGAATCCATATGCATGGAGGTATTACCTCTGAATAATTGTCTTCAGTAGAATTGCCTCCTGAGATAATTCCTCCATTTCCCAATGAAGTCTGATGGGATTCCAAAATGGAGACAAACCATAACTCGTTGTCAGGTGGACAATCCATAGCTCCAGTTGGAGGAATTGATACTGCTAGTACATCCAAATTCATGTTGTGGTCTATTAAATCCATTCTCGTGCATGCGGAAAATGACAGCAATCGAAATACATCTTAGCCTACTCTGCAGGTTTTGTGCTTGTTATTAATTATTGTTCTTGCTCTTTTCCTAAATTTCTTTTTCTTTCAGTTACTCCCAAAAGATTTGATGTGGCTAATTTGTTCTCAACTTGTTGTTTATTGGCTCCTCAGTCTCCTGACATGTGTTTCGTGTCCCAGGGTGCTGTTGCAAGGCTTTCATTGGGCTCGACCATTCGTCTTACTTAAGATGGGCCATGTGTGAAATGGCAGGTGCCACTGGGTGCCCCTTCATGTATGGTGCTCGGTTGCAGAATCTGATTTAAACAAAAAGATATACATGGTTTCTTCAGGCCTACATTGATCATGCAAAAAGGATGAACGCGTGCTTGCATCTGCTGTCCGGGATGCAGGTCACGGGAATTGCATGGCCAACAGAGGCATGAAGAAACTATGCACAAAATCAGCATCTGCAACCAAGCGCTATATCCTAGAGGACACCAAGTAGCACCTGCCATCTCAGCTAAGTAGAAGCACATCTGGTCACTTATTACACTGGAAGAGATGTGGATTATTAGTTAAGTAAGCGGAACTGTGATATCCCCAGAGATGTGGCTTTGTGACTGTGTAAGAGCATGTGTGGTCTTGTGACTAATCAGTATGAGATATACGGTCTAGTGACTAGTTAGGAGCCGGTGCGAGCTTCTTGCTAGTAAGAGAGATTTGCCTAGTGAATAAATAGGAGGAGGTGTGATTTACGAGTTGAGTAGTAGAAAATATAGGAGGAGCTCTGTGATCTTATAGATAATTATGAGAACAGGTGGTATGCTTGTTCAGTTAGAAGAGATGTGCAATGACTCATTTGGGGCTCATGATATAGTCGCTAATAAGGAACATATGATATCTAGTTGGTAATTTGAGGGAAGGCATAATGGCCTGTGTAGTGGGAGGTCTGGTCTAATAGGTAGGGAGAGGTACTATCTTGCTATTTAGTAGGACAAGATGTGATTTGTAGCTGAATAAAAGTGGACAGGATGGAATTGTTCAGTATAGGAGAGGTAAATTATCTAGGAAGGAAAATATGCAACATATCTGCCACATACGAGGATATGCAGTCTTTTGGCTTATTAGGAGGACATGGGATCCACTAGGAAAGGGTGAAGAGCTTTGATTTATTGCCAATTAAAGGTATGCATGAAACTAAATTAGGAACCATGGACCCAGAGCAAATTTAATTCCAGTTTTCACACAAAAATGTAGATCAAGGAAGGCCATGTCTTTTTATTTCCTGGTGCCTCAGTTAGCTTATCTGCTGAAACTAGTCATATTTAGAAGTAGGATGACTTTCACCATTAGTCACAATTTAGAAACTAAACATTCATATATACTGAGCGTCTTGTACATTAATTGAATAATATGGGCCCGAGTCTTAAGAAATCAGGCATCTAAAAATAGTGTAACGTGTGGGCGTTTCTTAGATGCCCAATTATTGGAAATGGGCAGGTCACCTTATCCACATAGGCAACCTTCACATTTGCAGGGAGCTGTCCGGCAGCAGAGGGGAGGGGCTGGATCCATGCATGCATGCATTTGTGATGGGTGCACAAAGCCATGTGGTTGATGGAAGCACATTTCAGTGATGGGACCTTAAAAGGCCTGTCATTGTGAAAAACGTATTTCGGAATACACATTAGATGACATAGGTTCATACCAGTGCTGTGCTACTTAAAAAAGGGATGAACGAGTCAAGCATATTCAGATGCCCTAGCACATCCTGTTACTTGCCCCAGGAAACGTATCAAGAATCAGACTCAGAATCTCCCTTGCAGTCATGCCAGTCAGTGCAGTGTGGTCGCTTTTTGTGCAGCACACACTCTACCCCACATCATCTGTAAGGTTTTATGTGAATTTAGTGCAATGATTGAAATGTTGAATGCCACTCTACTGGGTACTGAAGCTCACTCATTAGGGGTGTCTTAAGTCAAAAAGGGCATGCATCACCCCACCCCAATTTTAGAGGCACTGTTTAATCCTGCACTGGTTACAGCCTCTAACATTAATCTTCTGGAACGACCTGACTTGTGACGTCTCTTTGTTGTGAGGCTAAAAGTCCTAAACGGTACCTTTCACCAGATGCCCTGAAGTTTTTGCTTTCTCCTAACTGGTCTCCCAACCTTTTTCTGGGACTTTTAATCCAAGTCCCAATCCGGATGTGACTCTATGATATGCCCCCTGAGGTACCCCTGGCTTTCAGGGCTAGGTTGTACTAGCAACACCCTCACCCCTTGCAATGCTACCTCATACACGTACCTGTGGCTCTATTCATAAGAGGCAGGGAAAGTACATTTTGTGAATCATCTTAGTATACCACAGGCGCTGCCTTCTAATGTTTTGAAATACAATGTGAGTCCCTCAGCTAAGCTTTTTCCCATTGTGTGAAAGAAAACAGATGCAGCCATATATGGTCATGGCTTCTACCTACAGCTGAATATCAAGATCAGGCAAACCAATGCCAGATCTGAATACCAGATACCTGAATGGTGTCTTCCATTTGTCAGCCTGATCCACGTCATAAGCAAGGGCTTAGGAATTAATTGAGAGGGACATTTGGACATATCATTTTTCTCTCGCCTCAAACAGACAGTTCACCAGCCGGTATCACCACTAATTTACTTTAAATTCTCCTTACGGTGTGGCGGATACAGCTGCATGAAGAACTGACTGTCTTTCAGTTTGCCACTAGATGTATCTGGTATGTTGAATGGATCTGTGTGTGTATATCTGTAGCATTGCTCTGTCCACAATACCTGCAGATGTAATGGGATGAAAATATGTTCATATCCGCTCAGCCACAGGCCATTACCAAAGCGCTATAGAGAACCCGATGTTAAAACACTTGCGTGGGAAGCAAGCAACACAGGAACTCCGGGATTTATCCACCACAATCTCCTGTTAAAATGACTAATTTCTTCTCTGCACATTAGCAGTTATAATTACTTGGGCCATGTGATGAGATCTTCAGAGTAAAGTGCTACATCTTCAGTACAGTGCTCATCCAGTACCCAACAAAACCCATATTGTATTTTTGGAAGAATATCAATATGTAGGCTTGGTGAATGTCATCTGCTTTCTCATTACACCCCAGTTATTATTTGGGTGAAGTTGCCCAAGATGTTTATTGTTTCCCTTCTTGGACTTTTAGTCCTAGATTCATAATGGGTAAATAGGGATGTACTCCTTGTGGTTGGACAAGACTCTGCACAATGAAGTAGGACATATTGACATATGTATGTCACAGCAAAGTGTAAGTCATAAGGGGGTTGGAGGTCTTTCCTATTGGCTCCAGTACAGTAAGTCTACACAATCCCTTGATTTTATTTATTTATTTTCCTCACCACCAGTTCTCCAATGCAGCCGACCAGTACTATGTCTAGATGTTTTTTCTTCTACCTCCCTCACTCCTACACAGCAACAGACAGAAAGGGTACCCAGCTAGTTGTTTACCCACGCCTTGGAGGTGAACTCGATAACACATATTAAAGGGCAATACTGAAAAAAACGAATGAATTTGCATAATGGATAATTTTTTTCAAATGTAGTTATTTCTTGAGATTAAGGGTCCATTACAGAGAAAATCTATGTGTTGAATGCACTATTGTATTAGTAAAATCACTGATTACACAGCAGATACTTTAACTGTGACTTGCAGATTTGGGTAGGCCCTTGGTTGTCTAGGGCAACTGGCTAACGCCCCCCTTGGCGGCCAAAGCTCATAGGGGAACTATCAAAGGCAGCCACTGTACTATTTCCTCCACTCTTCAACATCAGTTCATTTCCAATGAGCTATGTCACCTTTCAATGTTCAGTCCCCTCTAGAAGACCTGCACCTTTTTCTTTTATTGTATGCCAGTATATTTAAAACACTAATAGTGCACAGTTCAATAAACATGGAGTATATGGCAGGTTCCTAAGCATTATTTATAAAAAGACATCAGTGTTCAATACGGTAAAGTGAATACTTAATATAGGCTGTTTGTTCCAATGAGCATGCCCCACATTCTCAACTGCTGCTTCTATTTGCTTTTTTGTATCATGTCCAGATGCTGCTTTTCTGCCTCTCCCCCTTGCGCCATAACCATTCTCCAAGCCAACAGTGGCTTGAGTTTGATTAGTCACTGTGTACCTATCCCCTCCCTCACATTGTGAACCCTGTACGGGGGGTCTTGGTTTTGGATAATAAACATGGGCTTTTCACTCTCCATCAATTGTATTCTGAGAGTTATCGGCTTGGTCAATGCCCTGTTGGTTCATTTAGTACAAGTCACCCAATCCTGTTTAAAATACTTATTCGCATTTCAATTTAACTGTGAGTTTTGCTTTTTAACCATTTTAGCTAATTGCCCCGTAACACTTTACATTAAAAAACAAGTTGAGCACTGGCAGAGCGGTTCAAACCCAACTTTAGAATCACTGTAAATCTCTGATCAATATTTGATTCATGAGGAACATTTACAGTAGCCCATTTTTTGCTGCCTGCTCCAGTGAAAAAAACAAATGTAATTTATTTAGAAGGTAAAGCACTGGTGAGAGGTTCTAACACAGCTCACAAGGCAGTTGTGGTTTTCATAGTTAAGCCTTTGAGCCTCTGCACAGCCAATGGTCTGGTTGTGAAGTGTGTGCAAGCATGTGGAAGCCTAAATACAGCACAGTGTGCCACTGAGTACTGGAAGCTTTGTCCGCTATAGTATTTATTGCCTTCACTTCAGGACAATAGATAATGTCACATTTTAAGTATGGTAAACTCATGCATGGACATTGAGGTTTGCATCTAGCCACACTCGATGGAGAGAGTGGAGATGTGTGGTTTTGTTTTTGGCTTATCAATGATCAGGAAAAAATAGATAGGCCTCTAAGAAACAGGCTTTTGCATCACAGCAAATGGCACATCACCTGTCAGCCAGGATTACAAATGTTGTTGAAAGTACTCTAGCCCTGGAAAGTTTGAATGTGGAAGCCGTCTTTGATTGAGTGAGCGCCAAATGTCAGAAAGAATGCACCCTTCTGACTCTAAACTTGGTTTGCAACCAGTTCCCAATTTTTCTGCTTAACCTGGAAGTCTGCACCCTTAGTTTGCCTATTTCTGGGAAGTCATCTAAAGCAAGATAAGATGATGCTGACCCAAAGAAAACCACCGAGAAGTCCAATTGCTTTAACCTGTCAAGAATGGTCAGATAGTGAAACTCTGCAAGTTTCCGTGGACATTGGACTTGTCAAGAACCAGAGGGAACCTATCTATCTGTTTGTCCCTCTCCTAATAAAGGAGACAATGCTCAGTCCTAAGCCTGAAGAATCCTCTGTTCTCAGAAGAATCCTTTCTGTTCTTTCCTACATGGATCAGAGATGACGATGCGAGTGTACCAGAACATACAGGGCCACGGTAAAGGACAGATCTCAAGGGCTTTATTTTCCCGACTGAAGAACAACAAAAACCTCAACTAGTAATACTTGGGACTTCAAGAAGTCAATTTCTTACCTGAAATGTGACTGCTTTGCATGGTCTGCAACTTCTGATACTGGAACTTGTGGGGTCCCTAACAGTTCCTTATTTCTCCAAAGTTGCAACAGTAGGGGACATCAACACTTATATGAGCAGGATGGTTTGTTGGACCACATTGATTGCTTTACTGGCATCGCAATGCAGGAGTTCTGGTTAGTTGAATCCCTTATTCTTGACGGATGGGCCACCATTCAAAAGCGAGCGATTAAGGGGATAATTGGCACACATATGGGAGGTTTGCTTCTGGGATTAACAAAGCCCCTCACACTTACTGAGATTCATTGTAATTCTTCCAATAATCTTGTAGGTAGGATGTCCTCCATTTCTGCTACTCGGCTCAAAGAAATCATCTTAGTTAACATTTATGACCCCCCCCCTATTCTGTGCCTCATGGAGCCATGCAGCTGTTTTAAATGACTTTGAGGGATGGCTCGATTCTGTAGTAAATACCTCCCCAATTATTTTGAGTGGAGATATCAACTCTAGAATACCCAGTAATTTCAATCCAGTGGCTGAGTCAAATGATTTACATTCCTCAGGAACAGCCTGAAATCTAGGCTTGAACGCTCCTGTTCTCGTGGTATCAATTGGGCGACTCTGCTTTATCCCAGTGGGTTTGTTATGATGAATGGCGCTCAACCTTCAGACTGTCCCCCACAGTTCACAAGGCTTACTGCCACTAGCTCCAGCTTTACATATTATGTATTTGTGGCTAACAAGCCCTCTCTGATAATTGTCATGGGTAGTCATCAGGAGGATAGCTCAGGGCCAACATGCTTGCCTTGGAAGCAAGACAACACGCAGCAACACAGGTTCGAACCCTGGGTCCACGCTTAGAAACCTCTGGGTGTTAAGCACGTTATAAATAACCTATCATACCATCATCGCTCGGTGAGTGACTATCTCCCTAGCATCCTGAGCCTCGACATGGAGAGGCCTAACTTTTGAAATCCCACAACGATCGAGTTGTGTGGATTTCCACCAACATAGACGCTGCCTCTGCCACTTCCCACAGGGTTTTTGAAAACGTCATACCCTCAGCGTCTTTAGCTGTATCTAGCGTGAATCAGAGTTTGGGTACTAAGACAATGGCACAATATGAGGAATGCGTTGTATTAATTAATGAGAGCATCCTCCACAAAAACCTGGGAAAAATAGGAGGGCTACTGGCCCCGATAGACTCCATAAACATGGTTACAATAAAATTATCAGTGATAAAAATGAGATCTACCCAGAAAGACCTACATAGATTGGCCCTTTCTGTCTCTGATCAAGCTTATTATGCAATGGATAGGAGGCACATTAGAGCCGAATACACCAAGTGGATCAGACTCCATCGACAGTCCAGGGAATGCCAAATGTGAAGATATCTGGTTTTGACCACGCTTACAAATGATCCTTGGACATTTTGGCAAAATGTAAATGGTAACAACATGACTTGCTCCGACATCAATAGAGTTTCTGAGCCAGAATGGATCAAATACATTTCTGACACTCTGGGGGGCTCCTCCCAGATACAAAGGTATACTTTTTACCCGTTGGGGGTCTGCTACTTCTGATGTGCTCGGGGACGTTTTCATGTCTGGAACACATGAGGGTTGTATCATAATTTTTTACTAAACTGTGGAGAGAGATGTATGTATTCATCCTAGCATTAGATGCATGAATGTTCCTTCCCTCTTTTTTTTTCCTTTTGGTTTTAAAAACAGTGATGAGTTGCTGTAATAAAATAACATGTCAAATGTATTAAACGTTATTGATTTAACTGCATAATACTAACAATAAAAACAGAAATTAAAAAAGATACTGGAACCATACCGATTGCGAACATTACATATGCACTGACACTATCTTTAAAGGTTGTCTGGGAAGTAGTCCATCTTTTTCTCAAGTGCATCTTCTAATGTTCTCCTTGCCTGCAGCAGATCAGAACTGCTGTTGGTGGACTTTTACTTTCCTGATTTACAAAGTTATGGAATCCTGCGGATGGGAACAGTGGGAACTGCAGGAGGCTGCCAACTGCACGTTCTGAACTGTATGATTGCGCCGCATTGTTCACATTGGGCCTATGCTTAGCATTCGGGGGGCAGTACTGCAACATGAGAAGCTTATGCCGCTGAGTCCATAAGTAGCAGGTTATTCCCTCCCATTAATTCCTACGAGAAGTGTATACCTGGTTCAGGGAATATGGATGCAAAGGCATCCCTGGGAATTAACCACAGGATTTGGAACCTAAAGTATCCGCAAGATTTCTAGCATTGCCAGTGACCATAATTGGTAGGGCACAACCTCAGAATATTAAATGATGAAATATTAAATGAATCTTCTTCAAAAACAGTAAACATACTTATAAAGTGCACAACACCACTCACCTTCATTGAAGATAAAGTATAATTTTTTATGATGTACTAGCAAAAGTTCCCTGTTCTCCGAGCTGGTTTTGTAGACAGACATGATAACACTGATCCATGATAACACTTATCCTGTAGGTTCCTGTAGATCCTGTAGATCCTGTAGTAAACTTCACTGAGAATGGCTGCGTGTGGCTGGCTGACATACCCCGCAGCAGATGTTGGAAGGAGGCGAGAATTGGTGTGCTGCTGTATACTCGGACCTTCTGTGCGCTATCCCTATCCCCATCTGTCGCCTCACCTTGGCATGGTGCAGTACGTTGCAGTGCATTTGGGTACAAATAGCTTGGAAACCGTGCATCCTAGGACCTCGAGTTGTGTTCCTCGTGTCGGGACCAGTTGAGAAACACATTTTTATGTTTCCCTTCCCGATGAACATGGTTTACAGCTTTGTCGGCAGGCACCATCTCGGAAAAAATCCTCTGGAAAAGTAATTTCATCCGTGCAGCAAAAAATGTTGAAACTTCTGGAATGCTACCTGCCTTCATCTACGTCTCTCATGTACATTCGCCTCTCATACATTTTTTTGTTTCCCTCCTTGGTGAAAATGGTTTACGACTTTGTTGGCAGGCCACAAAAATATTTTTGTTGAAATCTGGGAAAAAGGGTGGGGTGTCCGAATTTCATGTAGCCAGTAATGTCTGGAGCGTCCTAACAGGTAAGTAGCCTTAAGTTGGTGCAGAAACGGAGTGGAATTGTATAAGGAACAGTTCTTTGCTAAGCCACAAAGCCAAAAACAAATTTGGACTTTTGGTGAAATCTGGTGAAAGGGATGGGGTGTCCAAATGTCATGTAGCCAGTAGTGTCTGGAGGGTCCTAACAGGTAACTATGCAAAACTTGGTGCAGATTGGTGAAATAGTGTGGAATTGTATGAGGAACAACGCTTTGCTAAGCCACAAACCCCCAAACCCACAAATCCTGCCACAAACCCGCAGACACATTTGGACCTTTATCTATATATATATTTGTGTGGACCAGACATTATTGAATGGTATATGTGCGCCATATTTTAAGCACCCTATTGCCTGCCTAAGAGTTTCCCTTCACAGCTGAACCATGTCTATCACTAGCTGTTCTAGGGAAAGTTGGTTGGATAGTCTGTTGTCTAGTCATTGGTCTGTCTCTCTCATCACTTGAACAGAGGGATACTCATGACCAGCCTACCGATGGTCATGAGTATTATCCCACTAGGTGCTGGAAACTTGATAGAGATCAAAGTCAACCTGTGATTTATGGAGCATGGGGAAATGCAACTTAAAAGGCAGCCTTTCAGCATTTACTTTGAAAGTTGTTTTCTTTCAGGACTGAATGGGTGGATGGCTCCTGTGGTGACTGTGTGGTGATTGTGAGAGTGTGACTGATGCATGAGTCTATTGTGAAAGACTAGGGGCCTCATTACGACCCTGGCGGTAAGGGGTTTACGCCAGCGTTAGCTGCGCCGACCCCTTACCGCCAATTACGAGGTCCCTTAGCGCCATGGAGCTTTTAACACCCGCTTTTAGCGGGTGTTAAAATCCATGGCGCTAAGGGACCATGGAGTTAATTACGCCACCGTAATTTACGGTGGCGTAATTAACGCCTTCCCCACTCCCATTATGCCCTATGGGGCAAAAATGGGAATGGGGAAGGGTAAATGGGGATTGGGGACTTACCGCCCCGCCAAGGTCGGAATGGGGCGGTAAGTCCGCCAACCACCATGGCGTAAACGTAGTTTACGCCATGGTGGTAAAGTGACGGCCCAGGCGGTAACTTACCGCCTGGGTCGTAATGAGGCCCTAGGTGATGTCTTGCTTGTTCTGCTGGCCCCCATCTGAGGGGCCTTAGAATATTGATAATATTGATGATTAGTATCCTGCAAGGAGGGTTTGGTGGCCTCTAACCCAATGAGAAGGGTCATAATGGGGTCCATACCATACAGTACAAACCCCACTGCAAGCCTCCTCAGAGCGGGAGGCCGCCATCTTACCTCGCCAGGATAGGTAAGTGCACTGTCCCTCGCTTCCCCTTCCTTCCACACCATCCCCCTTTTTCAAATACCCAATCCTCCCCACCCCTGACCCACTTACCTTGTGCTTCCTTGACCCTCGCCAGCGCTGGGAACACTAGTGTTCCTGGAGTGTCTCCAACTCGAGAATGGCCACTATGGAAACAGAGAAGGGAGTAGGTGTTGTTTTGTTCCCCCGATCCATGGCAGACATCTTTTTTTTATATTTTTCCTCAAATTGAGAAACGGTTAACACACTGTTTCTCAAGTGGAGGAAAATACACTGTTAGTACCCTGGTACAACGTGCCGGGGTAAAAATATCAATTTAACCCTTGCAGGTTGGCATTACCTTAAGGTAGTGCCCCAGGGCTCAAGTTAAAGCCCTTGCTTTGCTCTGGCTTGTAACCGATGCCCCGGGGCATTACCTGACTGGTAATGCTCCCCTGCTCGGGTTATATTGCTTAAGTGATGATACATGGAAAACCAGCGAATGTTGAGTGTGTGTGTTGATTGAATGTTCCATGTGTGTGACAGTTGGATGTTGGGCAGTGAGTGAAGGTTGCCGGTGGTGTCTACTGTCCTTACGTGCACTTTAGGCTTTACATTGAAATTAATTGAAAAACTGAAAATTGTTGATTGTTGGAGGCTGGCCCTTATAACCCATGGTCCAGAGCGAAGCGGGACACAGAGTTTGGACCGCTGAGT
The DNA here is from genome assembly GCF_040938575.1 of Ambystoma mexicanum. Classification (NCBI taxonomy): domain Eukaryota; kingdom Metazoa; phylum Chordata; class Amphibia; order Caudata; family Ambystomatidae; genus Ambystoma; species Ambystoma mexicanum. The sequence continues at coordinate 1,140,575,484 of NC_090921.1, read as the reverse complement.
TTTGACCGCAGTCTACGGCAGTCTACTCTGCATCTTTTTGGCAAGGTGAAGGGCAGTCTTTTTTCATTGTTGATTGTTGGAGGCTGGCCCTTATAACCCAGGGTCCAACGCGAAGCGGGACGTGGAGTTTGGACCGCTGAGTTTTGACCGCAGTCTACGGCAGTCTACTCTGTATCTTTTTAGTGAGGTGAACCACAGTCTTTTTTCATTGTTGATTGTTGGAGGCTGGCCCTTATAATCCAGGGTCCAACGCTAAGCGGGACGCAGAGTTTGGACCGCTGAGTTTTGACCGCAGTCTATGGCAGTCTACTCTGCATCTTTTTGGCGAGGTGAACTGCAGTCTTTTTTCATTGTTGATTGTTGGAGGCTGGCCTTTATAACCCAGGGTCCAACGCGAGGCGGGACGCAGAGTTTGGACCACTGAGTTTTTACCGCAGTCTACAGCAGTCTACTCTGCATCTTTTTGGCGAGGTGAACAACAGTCTTTTTTCATTGTTGATTGTTGGAGGCTGGCCCTTATAACCCAGGGTCCAACGCGAAGCGGGACGCAGAGTTTGGACCGCTGAGTTTTGACCGCAGTCTACGGCAGTCTCCTCTGTATCTTTTTGGCGAGGTGAAACGCAGTCTTTTTTCATTGTTGATTGTTGGAGGCTGGCCCTTATAACCCAGGGTCCAATGCGAAGCGGGACGCAGAGTTTGGACCTCTGAGTTTTGACCTCAGTCAATGGCAGTCTACTCTGCATCTTTTTGGCGAGGTGAACCGCAGTCTTTTTTCATTGTTGATTGTTGGAGGCTGGCCCTTATAACCCAGGGTCCAACGTGAAGCGGAACGCGGAGTTTGTACCGCTGAGTATTGACTGCAGTCTACGGCAGTCCACGGACTCCATGGAGTCAACAGAGCAGACTCCGACGGTTCCGCTCACAAAACACCTTAAATCAAAAGACCGAGGATTGGGAAATCGCCCTACACCAGACCAGCTCAAAAGTCCTTCTGGGCGAATCCTCAGAAGTCGAAGTGCCCGTCAGGCTCGTTCAACAAAAGACTGTGGAATAAAGGTATCTTTGAACGTCGATCAATGAAAGACGCCATTCACCCAAGGCTTCTGCCTTCGAAGTTTCGAGTCCTCAGCACTCAGACCACTCGGACACGCCGAGAACTCCTGACTCGGCATCAGAGTCAGACTTAGACAGCAGTTTGACCATACCAAATGGCACGGTTGAGGTAAGCCCGTGGCAATGCAAAGTAGCTTGCACGCAGCTCTCCCCGAATGGACAGTTTACCGTACAAGACTTTACCAGCGAGGACACCCAGAGTACTGAAAATGAAGTCTTCATCTATCAGCCTGAGTGGGGCGGCAGGGAAAATCCGCAGACGACCAGGAACCAACCGACGTGACGTCCCCCGACCGGCAGACCTCCGCTGTGGCGAGTGGTATTCTGGCTGTAGGCGCCAAAGGGTGCCGAAGGGCGCCTCCGGCTCGATTCCTCAGCCGGCCGGGGTCAAAATCACGTCGCAGACAGCAATTACGACAGCGAGTGTGCCACCCGCAAAAGAACCAACCCCGCAACCAAAGGACAATACGAGAATAGATCCGCCATTAGAATCTAACAAGATGGATAAGGCTGTAATACAACCGATCACACAGGAAATGATACATGAGGAGCCTGTGACTTCTACAGTAAGCGCTGGTAACAACAAATGCAAGTCAGACGAAATAATCCACCCAAACAACTTACCTGAATTATCTGTGGAAATACGGCCGTCTCGGATCACCGATTCTGCCGGACTGAGTGGTCCAGGAGACGCTGTGGAGGAAGTTCCACCACGTCAGGCAGGTCCTACTGCCATTCACTCAAACCTCTACCTGCAAAAGAGAGAAAAGGCTTTGGCAATTTACAAAAAAATAGTCCTACACAAAAAAAGTGGCAAAGACACATCAGAAGCAACGACGCAAAAGCTCAAGAAAAAAACACTTGGGCTCAACCAGAAAAACAGAGATGGGGAAAGGTGTCTTTCCAAACCCTTTAATGACAACTGCACTGAAGGACTTTTTTACAAAACAATTTAAAAGAAAGCTGGAAGTCGAGGCTGAACTCTTGGACACAGAGATATTGGACGCCGTCCACGACATCTTACCTGCACGCAAACAACGTAAAAAGGGTCCTGAAACGCATGATAGAGATCTTATTGAGGCAGAAACTAATGAACCATATAAATCATTGGCTACACTTAACACCCATGTACCTCCGGCAAATGTATTAACGCGGGGGAACACTCAACCAAAGCCCTTTGAAACAATGGTCAAGTCAGAGTTAACACCAATTATTAAACCCATGGGTCGACCTGTACCAAAGACCTTAAATGAGACGGCGCAACCTCAAATACTGTTACCTAAAAACGTCCAAACCATGCAACTAGACACAGTCTCACCGAATCAAACATCTTACAGTCAGCCAGAGGACCTCCAACTATCGGACGCAGAACCCAACCTAATTATCAAAACTAACAAAACAATTCTGGCCACTTGCAAGCCACAGAAAAAAGACACCGAAACTCTGGTCACACAACCTGAAAAAGCTGGCCAAAAGAAAAACAAGGACCAGCTATCAGGGAGAGACTCGTACGGACAGAGGCAAGAACACCATAAAGAGGATAACACACCGAGTAAAAATGTCGGCCATTACCATCGCCCTTGCGCCCTTTGGAAAACTATATGAGTCCATAAATGACTTCATGAAGGACTCTGTAACAGTAGCTGCAATGATGCATACTAAATTAATCTTCGTAGAAGGTTTCATTACGGCCTTGGAACAGAAAAGGGTGGAGCGAGAACGCCTCTGAGATCAAAGACTAATGAACCTGGAAGAAAAATGTAAATATTACCAGCAAGACCCTTCCTTGTCTTCGAACACTAAGGCACAAACAAACCCTGAGAAAGAGAGTCAATCAGTTGTCGAGACAAATTGTGAAATACAGAAAAGGCTAATAACAGAAAACACAATGGCCCTCATTACGACCCTGGTGGAAAGTAACTGACCTGACCGCCATAGCGTAAATAGCGTTTCCGCCATTGCACGACGGAGTAAAGTGCGGCAAATTCCGACCCATCGGGCACGAGCACTACGCCATGGCGGAAGTGCAAAGTCCGCGATGGCGGAAATGTCCCCAAAACGCCCCTCACCGCCGTCGTACGGCGCCCTAGGTGCAATTCCGCCACCCATCATAGCGGTCACCGTAATGAGCGGCAATCGGAAAGTACGGTGACCGTAAATATACGGAAACGGAAGTAAAAACATGGTCCCGGAACGGGAAACAGCACGCCGTACACCTATAAAATCAGAATTCCCACACAACCATTAAAAATACTACCCTGAGACACATCCCAACCCGTCAACCACCCTAGTGAAAGCAATAAAAATGGGAAAAGTAGCGAAAAAAGCGTGCGACCGCAAGCGGCAGGTCCACTTCTCCCGTGAGGAACTCACCGTGCTCACAGAGACCCTCCAGGAGAATGCTGCCGTCGTCTTCTCGACGCAAATGACCAGGACGGCACTTGCGAACAAGAAGGCCATATGGGCCCTGGTGGCACAGCGGGTAAGTGCGGTGGGGACCGCACCCCGCAACCCACAGCAATGCAGAAAGCGATGGGACGACTTGCGGATACGCGTACGGAGCATACTATCCGCCAACCGTAACATTGCCACAGCTACCGGGGGAGGATCGGAATCACCCATCAAGTTGACCCCCTGGGAAGAAATCTGTGCCTCCACCATCGGAATGGAGAGTATAAAGGGAGTCGGAGGGATGGAGAAAGGAGTGCAGACATCCGAAGAATCAGGTAGGTGGCCCAAATAAAACAATGCTAAATCCACAATGTCCAATCATGTGAAGTACCATGTGTCCACATAGTGCAACAGAAACACATGTCCAGGAGAACGTCCACATACATTTGCCTGATAGCGCACTTTAAAAGTCACATTAAATACATAAATAATTAAAAATCCTAAAAACACCCTCTACACGTGCAGCAGGCACACCCTAACTGCAGGCTGCAAAACAACTGCATCCTCATTCCACACAAAAATGAAACCACCTCCAAGGCCCTGACCCAAATCACCCTCAGGTACCACCCCAATGCATGTGATACATTGCCATTCCAATTTCCACAGACCCATTAATAACGCTCGCCCTCCTTTACTCCACCACAGGGTCCGATTCAAACGACGAGCTCCAGGACACCCCTACCAGCACACCTGCAAAGAGGGCCAAGACCAACGGCCAAAGACCCTCCACCTCAGCTGCACGGATCAAGACACGGCAGTAGCACAAATCAAGTGGCAGCACACAGGAGGGAACTTCAACAGGCACCCCAGCAGCCAGCATGCCCACAACAGCACCACCACAGATCCCCCCAATGGATGCCACAGAAGGCACTGCTTCTGGTGGCAGCAGCACCATAGGTGACACTGCATTAATGGCAGCATGCTCCGACACAGAAAACGGGGATGTCGATGTAGGATCCATCCATGACCTGTCTCAATCCCCCTGTTTGTTTCATCCCGTACACCATGAGGATACCACGCAGGGGCACCCACAAGACGACGACTGGCCATCCCCCACAAGCCCTGTGGCAAGGCAACATGAGGTGATCAGCCCCTCTGTGACACCACCGCAAATGGCCATGGCACAGCAGAGGCAACAGTCCCTCGACCAGGTGATCGTGCAACAGCAGCAACTGGCCACGCTCCTCAAGGACCATGCTGATGAATGTGGGGGTACTAAGGCAGCCATAGAAACATCAACTGAGACACTTAGGGCAGAAATGGAGAGAAGTACAGAGACACTAAGGGCACAAATGGAGAGAAGCACCGAGAGCCTGAGAGTACAAATGGAGAGAAGCACCGAGAGCCTGAGGGGGGAACTGCATGCGACGTCCAAAGACGTATGTGCTGAACTTGCCGCTGTGCGCCGTGTGCTCACTGAGCTCTCACAAACCCTTAGGGACATGCATGGACGTGAGCAGGCAGAGACATCATCCGTTGCAAGTTCCGTCCAGGGCAGCCCCCAACGTAGATCTGGGAGGAACCTGCGCTCCACAGGCAGGGGTGCCCCTGATACCCGGAGAGGGGGCTTGCAATAGCGTCTGCCCACTGACAATGAGCATCTTTGGACACTGGTGTTCGGGGGGGAGGTAGGAGGGTGGAGGGGGTGTGTTGGGCTCACTTGGGTGGCGGGTCGATGGGGTGTGTAACATAATTTCACATATGCTATAAACATTGCACAATCATCCAATGAGATGTGTGGACATTGATCTTTGTGTACGAGGCCTTTATAGGCGAACAGTCCATATTGTGCATTTTCCAGACACACACAGTGCCACAAGTCCCGTGTCCATGTATCAGCCACCAGGCGTGAGTGCTAGAAGCATGAATCTATGAGAATCTGACGAATGTCACGGCCCTCCTGTGCCTCGCGGACTCCTTGAGGTGCTGCCACATCCCCACCCTCATCATGACCATCTTCAGGTGCTTGCGGTTCTGCGTCAGGGGGCATGGGCACATTTCTACGTACGCACATGTTGTGTAGCATGACACATGCCATGACCATCTTTGCAACCTTCTCATGGCGGTACAGGAGTGCCCCGCCAGACCTGCTGAGGCAGCGGAAACGAGTCTTCAGTAGGCCGAATGCCTGTTCTATGACTACACGGGTACGTGAGTGGGCATGGTTGTAGTCCTCCTCATGCTGGTTCTGTGGGTTCCGGAGTGGTGTAAGGAGCCATCTCTTCAGTGGATACCCGGCATCACCTGTATGTGGACAATAAAGGATGTTTGTGGAATGACATTGCTACATACGCATCCCCCCCCCTTCCTGCCAGGTCATTTCCGCATCACATACCCCACATTATCATGCATGAAATGAGACTCACCGAGTAGCCAGGATCTGTTCCCTGCGTGTCTCCATGTAGCGTGGTATTGTAGAGTTCCTCAAGACCATAGAATCATGGGTTGATCCAGGAAATCGGGCACAACAATGTGTAATGATCCCGTTGGAGTCACACACCATTTGTACATTAAGAGAATGAAATTGTTTTCGGTTGCGGTACTGGGCCTCCATGGCATGTGGGACGACCAATTCCACATGGGTGCAGTCGATGGCACCAATGCAACCCGGTATGCTGCCAAGTGCATGGAATCCCACTTTTGTGTTCGTAATTTCCTGCTCCGAGCGTGGTAGAGAGATGTAGTCGTCTGCGTGCTTCAGGAGGGCATCGAGCACTTGCAATAGTGTCCGTGAGAACAGTGGCTGTGAAATGCCATGCAACTGTCCGACTGTGTGCTGGTAGGTGCCTGTGGCCAGGAAGTGGAGTACAGACACCACCTTCAGTAGGGGTGGGATGGCGGTTGGGCTATCTATCATGCTGACAAGGTCAGCCTGTGTCATGTCCACAATGGCGGTTATGGTGTCCCGGTCCAAACGGTAGAGGGTGTGGATCTGCTCATCAGTGAGGTTGAACGGATGAGCTCGGAGGCGTGGGATTGCGGGCTGCCTGGGTGGTGGTAGTGGCTGTGCTGGTGGGCCTTGCTGGCCCTGCCTTGCCCTCCTCCTCCTCCTGCGTCTCCTCTGTGCGGCCGGTTGTTGTAGTAGTTGGTGTTCGTCTTCTTCTTGAAGTTGGAGTACTTGCAGTGCTATCAGGTCCCCCAGGGCCAACATCGCTAGTCCTGCCGGTAGCATTTTGGAGTGGGTGTGGTTGTGGGAGGGGGTTGGGTGTGCAATTTATGTGTTTTCAGGCTGTATAGCCTCCACCTGTGGTGATTCATTCCACCTGTGCAAGCTGCAATCCCCTTTGGGCGAGCACGTCCCGCACACAACGCTGCAATTTGACGCATGGCATCTTGCTATTACAATCATGTATTTAATCCCGATGGCAGTGAAATATTGGTTCATATGTTCATTCTGCTATGGTCCCATTGTTTCACATACTATCTTTGCAGTCGCGAACAAACTTGTGAAGGGTCAGTGGAATGTAGTGCTCGATTAACGGTGGACCCTCATGCAGCACTGTACCGAGGTTCACCGACGGGCGGGGCGTCCCATTTGTGAGTGAAGCCAGTTGCCATTTTCACACACTGCCGCACTACATGGATGAATTTGTGATTTCAAGCGGTCACAGATGCCTTTTCGACGTGATGTTGCAAATGAGGAATTCGAAGGACAGCGCTTTCGGTTTTCAGCTAGCGGCGAGGAGACGCCCACAGGTCTGACTGCAAATATAACGTTCCATTGTTTTATGTCCTTGGGACAGGGGCCATGGCGAGAATGCAATGATTGATATGAATAGTATGGGATGCGCAATAGCGTAGTGGACGATAAGGCAGGACGTTCCCAAATACATGTTACTTCACAACACTGGAATGCCGGGCTGGAGCACAGTGGATTTTGCAGACTGCATTACGCACAGACTCAATGGAAATTTCACGTTATGTGAGTAAATAATCAGGCGTTTTCATTCCGGGATGAGGGAATGATGTATGGATGCATGGACAGATGATTTAATGGAGAGTTTGCCATGTACAGGGCTTTTTGGAATCTATCCACCTCCCCTGCGCTATGTGATGCAGAGCTGCCATAGTGGGACCATCGTCTATCTGCCCTTGTTGAACCCTCCCTGTCTCGACGCGCCTTCAAACACTTGTGTCTATGTTACTAATCCCATCTAATGGATTCTGTTTTGACAGACGCATGCACACAAACACTCGTTTGTAATAGTGTTTTCACCTCGATTTTTATAGTTATGATTCGCAAGTGATTTTTGGGTGGGAATAATCCTTTTGAGTGGGCTAGCATGCATATGGCTGTGGATTTAGTGTGATCATTGAAGTGAGTAATTCAAATGAAGTTCTGATGCCCATACCATTCTTTTTCATTTCATTTGGGTGACAGGTATCTCCTCCCCTTTTGCCGCTGCCATCTGTATGCCACTCCTGCAGATGGCTTTTACTCCCGACACCTGCTGCTTGGTGTTAATCAGTGGAGCACCATTACGATCTTATGGGACGATCGCCAATGGGCCACATGCCCTTACGCAGTACTAGTGGCTAGGAGCAACATATCGACCTTTCAGCTGGACTAGTGCCTACCTAATGGGACGGCCCTGCGGTTCTAGGCGCTTCCATGTTGCCTTTTTGAACGTGAATGTAGCCCCTGTGTACCATGAAGGAACAGGGCGTCACACAAGAAGACGCTGGTCATTTATTGCGGATGCAGCCCACAATAATGAAATATATTTTGGAGTTCATGACCTAATGGCTGTATGGGCTTGGTGATTTTGTTGTGCATTAAATTTCTATTATGATATTAACCGTGTAGCGTTATTCTTTGCAAGTAATGTAGCATATTCCTATTTGTGGAGCGATGTATTGTGAGAAGATCTGCATTGGGTTCCGGCTTCTGAGTATAGTTGCGTGGTACTGTACTGGGCGCGTTTGCCTACGAAGCCCAGTGTGGTCAGGGATAGGGGCTACCATTATGACTGTTTTAATGATGTCATGCTCAGGGGCGGGGGATTAGCTTTTGTGTAACAGATGCCGGTCAGCCAGGTGGATTGGTGGAATGATGTGATTATCAGAATATGGCTGGTCACAGGTGCCTGTGTTTGCGTGCGTTTCTTGGAGGGAGACTGAGGTCATGTCCATTGGAATAGCTTCTGTATTCGTGCCATCTGTGCCCTGCAGCTCCCATTGGCCCCTCTTGAGATGAGCCTGGCTGCTCAGTCACTCTGCCAACTTGTGTGGTACATGCTTATGCTGATGGTTGGTTTGTTTACTGGCAGGAGTACAGGGCTGGTGCAGTCTCACTCAGGATACTGCTTTGAATGTTGCCTTACACTGGTGTCAGTCGATGGGGGCCTGTTTTTGTTTGTCTCATATTTCAGTTCATGTTGCTGGACTTGAACCTTCACATGCCTGTGCTGCATCAGTACGGCAATGGTGCCATGGCAAATATGGATGGCCACTCACAAGGCACTTGGAGCCCCTAGATTCATTTGTTCGTTGGCATGCATGGGTGACTTGTACATTTCACTGGTTGCATTGTGACTTCATTGCACCTACGAGGAGTTGTGCAATGTGGCCAGGGAGTGGTGTACAGGCACTCAGTAGGGCCTTTTACGGTTGGTTCGCGATGGCGTACTTCTCACCATGGCGGAATGGTACTTTCCGCCATGCTTGATGGCGTTAGGTATATGTCCGCTAGGGTCAGAATTCGCGTACCGTTGCGCCATGGTGGTAATTACGGTTTGGCATGGCGCGCGTGCGCGTACTTGGTGCAGTTAGCGTTGGCGTTCACTACGGTGTCGCTAATGGCATCGTACTTTACGGAGACGGGTCATAATCGCACCGAGCGCTATTCGATGGCGGTATTGAATTTCCGCCATCGTTTTTCGATTTCCGCCAGGGTCGTAATGAGGGCCAATAACTTTATCAGTATCGAAAGATTCCACCAAAAGGGCATTACCGGATAACCCAGCAACTGACGTGGAGACAAATACAACACACCCAGCGTTAGAACCCAAAAAAAAGAACGCAATCAAAACACTAGCAATATTCAAACTAGCCAAACCTCTGACACAATTACAAAGTAACAGGTCAAAAAAAAAACACAGCAAAGAAAATGACCGCTTTGAAAGACTCTCACCTGGTTGACCATGACGTGATTGAACTCGATAATTCACCATTGACATCTAAAGAGTTCATGGCCAACTCCTCATTGATGAATTTAACATTACATCCAGAAGAAGTGGATGACGTGGACATCTTCTACGAATCCACAAATGAGGATGAGACATCTAAACATCCTAAGCAACGTCCAACTGACTCAACACCCAAAATCAAATCACATACAGAACTGGCATATGAACAACCAGCAGAATTAATACTAAAAAAACAAAGAAAAGACGAAGCAAATCAATTGGAAAAAACAAAATCGCAAACACAAAATCAAAAGAGACAAGATCAAACTAGTCCACATAAATCTTCAAGAGAACAAAAAGGACAAATCAGACAAACAGTTTCAACTCAAAACCATATCCAAAGTAAGGGCACGAGACGTGCCTCAAATTCAAATGCAACCCGTATTTTCAAAATGGAACAACTGGCACCAGTTAGAAACTACATGGTTCTAAATAGGAGATCAGTGTTAGAAATACTGGAGAAAGTTCGAAAGCTCAGTACACTGAATACTGAAGACTTAACGTTGATTGAACCCTATCATAAGGATAAAAAAACGAAAGTTTACCTACATATAAAAACATCAGCACGCTACAAAATTAAGCAAGAAGTCTACTTGGAATTGGAACATTTAGGGTTAAAAATATCAGAATTACCAACTGTTCGCTCCCCCACAGTCAAACACACGCTCACAAAACAAAATAGTCATCACGAAAAAGTTCACTACAGATCTGAGACGGAGAAATATCACAACACCTGAAGAAAAACTCAACCGCTGCATGGGGCAAGACAGCGAACATACCCTAGTAGATCCAACTTGGAGTGGAACAAAGATGACAAAACCTATTACCATTTTTTTGAAAATTATGAAAACGAAAGAAGAGTGAGACCATGGTTAGATAGAAAATTGATCCAAAGAGATCAGACGACTAAGAAAGTATCAGACGTCCGAAGAACAAACAAAGAAGACGACCAGAGGGACTTGCACACCAAATGGGCACCCGAAGACACTCGGGCAGTGAAGAATCCCCACAGCAGCCCGGTACTTCTGGACTTTGAAACTGGCTGAAAGACGTTCTGAAAATGCAACCCATAAAATAGCAGTCAAAGATAAAAATAACTTAGAAGGAATCGACCTTCCCAACTCCAGAGATCGGCCACCAACAAAACCCCTCACCATGGGTTCGTGGAACACACGTGGCCACAAGCATCTAGCCAATCCAGAGGCCCAAGACTTGGAAACTTTAGATATCATCTGTCTCCAAGAAACATGGTTGCAGGAAAAACCAGCACTGGATGGTTACCAAATCCAGATATCTCCTGCAACAAGAGGACTCCTAGGGAGACCATCATCGGCCATCTTGACGGTAGTACGATCTTGCTCGGGAATCACCATGGAAAAAAAAGTAGTTGAATCCTATGGAATCCTAGCAACCCTAGCCTTATGGTCTAGCCCAATCACAGAAGCGCCTAGGCAACTTCCAGCGAAGCTGGGAATAATTAACGTGTACTGGAATCCACAGAGAACTACAATTGCCAACTTCTGTACGGCAGTATCCGATGCACTTGACAAACTCCAAGTTGAATTGAAAACTACAAATATTATTATTTGCGGGGACTTGAACACAAATTGTGACACATTCTTTAACCCCAGTGTTCAGAAACAAGCCAGTTCCTTGACGCTGGACAGAAGAAAGGCATGGATGGACCTCATGAAGGAAAGACACGTCCACAATGTAGCATCAACATGCAGAAAACATCCAACTCTTCTGACATGGGAGCGAGAAAACTCGGCGGCAAGGCTAGATTACATTTTTGTGTCTCAAAACCTACTACACCATGTCGAATTATTTGAGGTCGACCAGACTAGTGAAAGTGACCATAACTTACTTCGGATGACTCTAACTTCTGTCTGCCAACAAAAAGATAACTACAAGCTAAACATGGAGCAGCATGCACAACAGATGTGTCTTCAATTAACAGCAGCAGACGTAAAACACATAAGGTATAAATATAATCTCAATATGAAAAACGATCATTATGAAACAAAATCAGCGAGATCGAATTACTTTCCTCTGCTGCTGGCATACAAACTGGACCCAACTACACGTCCAGGGCCAAAGAAAAATAGAAACCACAAATATGACAAAACATTGGTTGCCAAAAGAAGGAAATTAAGAAAACTAAAACAGCAGACGTGCATGCATGAATCAGAGGAAGGAAGAACGAAACTCAATGAGGCAGTAAGAAGTTATAAGCAATGGCTACGAGGACACAGAGCAGTCCTCTATCAAAGCGACGCTGAGAACATGTCAACAATCTTAAATAACAAAAACATCAGAGACTTCTGGGAACTGATAAAAAGCAAAGACTCCCCGGCTACCAACCAGCTAGTTAATGCGGTCTCGGAGAAAGACTGGATAGCCCATTTTCTTAACTTCTTCGCACCATTGGAGCCACACGTAATGATGCCATTATTTCCAGACGAAAATAACTGGGTCGACCTTATGGACATTGATGACATCAGAAACCAAATCTCGAAATTCAAAAGATCAAGAGCACCGGGGCCAGATGGTCTTACTAATATCGACCTCAAACAGAACCCAGATGAATGGGCAACTTTTATAAGTAGCGTTTATCGACAATGCAAAGTAACTAAACAGATTCCAGCATCCTGGACTGAAGCGGTAATGGTACCTATTTTTAAAAAAGGTAAGCGAGACAATCCATCAAACTACAGACCAATCGCGCTGATGGACATAACTGGCAAAATCTTCGCTTCATTATTACTACAGAAATTCCAAAAGTGGGCGAAAACATCACCAAGTTCCAACCCCTTCCAAACTGGCTTTTTGAAAAATGCGAGTACCTGCATTAACATCTTGCTTCTTTATATCATAAAAAGTAACATCAAGAACGGTGCCCCAAGAGTGTTTTTGGCCTTTATCGATATGTCACAGGCTTTTGACAAAGTCGACCGTCAAAAACTGTGGACCAAACTCTTCCAATGGAATTGCCCAGCTGAAGTCTTAGAGCCAGTAATTACTCTACATACAAATACAAAAATCTGAGTTCGACTGAGTCAGCAAGGCCACCTCTCAGAGGAAATTAAATCTGAACGAGGAGTGAAACAGGGATGCTCCCTGGCACCTGCCCTCTTTATTGCCTACATTGGTGACTTTCAACACTCTGAAGAGTCTGTCAGATCCTTTCCACCTAAGATAGGTGATCACCACACATCTCGCATTTTATATGCAGACGATTTAATTCTTCTAGACCAAACTCAAGTGAGGCTACAATGGAAGATAGCCAATCTAGCCGAATACACCAATTATAACAACTCGGAAATTAACATTGAGAAAACTAAAGTACTGAACCTCGACAAAAAGCAATTCGGGAAAAAGAACAACATCCATTGGTCACTTAACAACAAAAAAATAGAAGTCGTCTCGCAATTTAAATACCTAGTCATAATGATAGACTCGACAAATAATGAAGAAGCTATGATACAATCCCTTTGGAGTAAAGCAAAAACTATGACCAGCCAACTCAGGATGATTGACAGAAGATTTGGGAAATTTTCACTAATGCCAGCAATACATTTCTATAAATCTAAATTGGTTCCAACTTTGACGTACGGCATGGACGCATTGCTGAATATTCCACCGTCGCTCTGGCCAAGGATAGAAATCTCGTGTGGAAATCAGTTTTGGGACTTCCCAAATCAACTTCAATTTCAGCCATCAGGCGCAAACTGGGTCTCCTGTCATTAGCAGTCTCAGTGGAACAAAGCCCGATAATCTGACAATCTACAAAATCATCAATAAAGAACTAGAAAGTGGATGATGCAAAGCCTTAAACGCATGGAAGCGCAACCTGGACAGCAGATTGAACGACCTGGCATGTTCTCACGAAGATTTGATCACGAATCAAGAAAGAATAAAGACCAAAATGGGACATGAAGACTGAATATCGACATGTGAGAAAGCAACTGCTAACCGGTTGTTGACCCATCTTCCAGCATCAACAAACAAGCTGAAAGTTCTGCTAGGATACTGCTTGAAATTTCCAAATAAACCGCTTCAGAAAACGGTTATGAGAATATGTTTGAACTTACTGCCAACTCAAGAAATTCAAGCAATATGTAGATTCACAACATCAGATAAGTGGAGATTATGCAAAGAGGAATCAGAACAGGAAACGCTACTACACTTATTAATGAATTGTCAAAAAACAAGCCATCTTCGGGTCACATACCTGACTCCGCTCTTTTGTGACTCAAAAATTTGAGATGAAGAAACTTGGTGGTATCGCCTGATAGCAGGGGAGGTCACGCGTTACACCATAGCGGCTGTTAAAATCTTGGAAGAAGCCATGAAGATGATTACTGCTCAAACAACGTCTGACAGAATGGTTGACTGCACAGTCTCTCCTCCATCACCATTATCTGTTTAGCTACAAAAACATTTATGGACGTATCTTTCGACAAGGATACTTGTCTGTGCCTTCTTTTAAATACGCCACTACTTTCTGGAAGAGATCCTTGTGAAAATCTTTTTGATTATATAAGTAATAAAAACATTTAAAAAAAATTAAAACTGAAGAATAAAGACTTTGGGGGCCATTATGAGATTTGCGGTAGGGGATTAACGGGGCCGGTAGAGCTGCTGGCCCCATTAACCCCCTACCGCCTCATTACGGGTTCTCCTTGCGGGACCCACTAAGGACACCTGGTTTTGCCAGGCGTCCTTAGCGGGTCCTGCGAAGAGTCCAGCATGCTAACAACGGGCCTGTCATGGGCCCATTGTTAGCATGCTCCCCATTCCCATTTGAGCCCCTATGGGGCTCAAATGGGAATGGGGATGGGTTCCTGGAACGGGGAAATACCAGGCCCTCCAAGGTCGGAATGGGCTGGTATTTCCCCATTCCAGGAACCCAGACCCGATACCTGAAATGGGGGTAGCCATGCCGCAAATAGCGGCATGGCTACCTCTAAGGTTGTAATGACCTCCTTTACCTTCTAGCTACATGCAGTCTGATCTGCATTTGGAAAGTTGCCCCTTGTGCTGCATAACATTTTCAAATTACAAACACATGTAATATTCAGGAGATGATGGTTCCCAAAGACTTTGTGTGTGTCCATTCCAGATACATGAAACATCTTTCATTTTCAAAATCCAGATAATACAAGCCTGAACTTTTGAACTTTTGTTCCTTGGGGCTTATTCATAAACACAAGGCCTCATTACGAGGTCGGTGGTAATCTGCCGCCGCTACCGGCGTGTTGCCCGCGACCTCGCAAAAAACGTTTCTGCAACCTGATATCCTAGTGCCAACAGGATATTACAAGTCCCGGCGGCCTGGGGTGTCAGGCGGTGGGAACTGTAAGTCCCCATTCCCTTTTCAATGCTATGAATAGCCCTGAGCTATGTTTCGATGCTTTCGGTAAATAAATCCACTGCACGTTAACCAGAAATCGGTAAAAAAGGAGTTTAAGAACTCATAGATTTTTCTAAAAACAACACAGTCAACAATAGTGGGTTCCATCCCTGTAACGGTTCTCATGGACACCCCAACACATATTTTCAAAATGTATCACACTTTGGGGTTAGTATCAAAAGTGACAAACATTTGTGTTTTTTTTTCAAGACATTGGCTCATCTTGGTTTTCTGTTTCTGGATATGGGCAGAGCCAGTTACTGTGGAAGAAAAGCAGACGCACACATAATCAAATTCCTGAACCCTTGGGATGAAGGACCCACTACATAGCATCGAGTTCATCTTGACCACCTTTCTACCTTTCACACATGCCATCACAGCAGACTTGGAAATATTGATTTTAGGGTCCAAGTTATTCATGAATTCGGTGTAGACCTGGATCAGTTTTTGCAATGCTTTTGGCGTGCGGGCCATAAGTACTGTGTCATCAGCATAGTCCAAAGTTGGGAATGCCCTGCCACCCACCCTAAGGTAATCCACCAGGGAGTTCACCAGGGTCTTGTCTAGTCCCTTTTTATACAACGTAAATAGGACCGGGGCCAAAACACAACCCTGGTGAAAACCCAGGTTCACATCAATAGATTCTGTGCATTGGCATGCAGGCACAAATCTAACACAGGCCTGATTCTCCCTATGGATGGCCTGTAACGTAAGCAGATTCTCCCATGTGCAATACATGTACCCGAGCGCGTCCCACAGTTTTGCCCTATTCACTTTATCAAAGGCCGTGCTCAGGTCCATGAAGGCCAGCTAGATTGGTGCTCCCTTAATAAAAACTGAGTGCGCAACAATCACATGCAAATTTAGGGCCTGGTCATCTGTGCCCACCCCTGGTTTACTGAAAAGTGACCCTCAAAGCAGCTCTGAGGAGAATGCACATCTTGCAGAATGTGACATTACCACTGCAGGGCCACCCTCCTGGCAGGGGGTGAAAGAAAATTACTATTGTAGCTTTGAACACCCTGATCATGTTAGACTTGGCTACTAGATCCTATTAGTATAGCCCCTGGCAAATGATTTGTCAATTCCCCCCCATTCTAGCAAGTAATGGACATACCCAAAAGCAGTTTTGAGTTAGACGTAAATCATGCCACATCGATTAGAACATATTTATTGAATCATTGCATGGCAGGATTGAAGCAAGTGCTTCTCACACAGGACAGGATATCATCATGGAAGCATTGGAAATTAAGTGACCCTCACTGCATATCTAGACTATAACCACATATCTGTAAGGGGCCCCCGCTGTGGGATACAAGTGAACCTCACCCAGGACAGGTCATGACCACTGCATTTCTAAAAGGTAACGCTCATCCCAGGGCAGAAACAAATGAACATCACACAAGTCGGGACACCAACACTTAATAATGAAATGCCAGCCTTGTTACAGGACTTACAAAAGTAGGCATCAAACAAGAGAGAGTATCACTGAAATACTGAAAGGTGGCATGCACCATAGAACTGGGACACGTTAACCTTACACTATGCGATATCCAGTGATAATGTCGCTGTCGCTGGTGAAATGGCTGCCAAGTAGCGACATTTCCCTAAAACTGCATCCTCCAGAAAATTTGCCAAATATTCTAGGATTGGATGCAATATATATAATTGTACCCCTCCTAGAATATCTGGGGACACAATTTTAGCAGTCAAGACAATATGTCGCCTTCTTGGTGACTTTTTCACTGCAACATTATCAGATGGAACCCACTATGCACTAAATTAAAATACCGAAAGGGGATGCTCAGTGCAGAACTGAAACACTTGCACCTCACTCAGGAAAGACACCACCATTACAGTCCAGACAGATGACAGTCAATATGAAACTGAACGATTGCACCTCACATACCTCTGTGACTATTCACAAAAAGGAATTCTAATTGACCTGGAGGGAAGCAGAGGCTGGTGAATGAGAATAACTGCAGTCTGAAATAAAATTACTATTTAAGCTTTGAACACCCTGATCATGTTAGACTTGGCTACTAGATCCTATTAGAATAGCCCCTGGCAAATGAGTTGTCAATTCCCCCCCATTCTAGCAAGTAATGGACATACCCAAAAGCAGTTTTGAGTTAGACGTAAATCATGCCACATCGATTAGAACATATTTATTGAATCATTGCATACAAAATGCATCATTCAATTCCTCCAATTCTGACACTGTTAGCAAGTCCTAAAAAATCTTCTGCCAAAGCAAAAAATGTCACACAAACCATCGGCCAATGTGACATATTTCCCACTTCAAAGCAAAGTATGTGGTCACTGGGGTAAGTATGCATAGTAATTTTTAGCACTTTCCATGCGTTTTTCTCCACCTGCATTTTAAGCTCACTTTTACAAGTGCTTTGGCCAATAAACCCACTTCACTGACAAAGGACATGCAACAGAATTAGCAAGAAGGACCCTTAGTCATAATCAGGAATAAGAGCCCGGTTTTCCAGGCAGTGGATGGGCAATGCCGGCCATCAGACAGGAGTTGCACTACAGAGTCTAGGTGCCGCAGGCTGGAATTCGCAGCCTGTTGAGTAGGTATTCCAAGTTCCCAACATAAAGACTGCTGACGTAATCAAGTCCTGAGAGTACTAGTGCAATGAAAAGGAGAGAATAGTGTAGAAACACAGAACTGAAGGGAGGAAGGTTGATGGCTGAACTGAAGACCATGTCACAAGATGATATGGATGCTAATATTGGCTTTCCCACTTGTCCGAAACTGTGTGATCTGAGCCACATCACTTTAGCTAGCTGTACTCTGTTTTTCTTATCTGACAAATATGGGAGCACTAAAAAATAAACTAAACACCAGAATGAAGGGATTGCATTAAAAGGAAAGTGGGGTATTGCAGTGAAGTGACATGCCAAATTGCTGACGTTGCCCTCATAATATCTAGGTCCTTATCTATGTTTCACTGCTTGAATTAACTGGTTTCATCTCTCTGTGCTTATGATCCCTTATCTGCCAACTACTCCCCACATAAAATCATATGCCTTCAGTTCACATTACTGAGAAACCTTAACTCCTCCATCTTAGATAGTTGTAGGGTGTCGGGTGAGATAGCCTACATTTCTCGTTTGACCCTTTCTAGTGGCAGGAGCAGATGCATGAGTCCAGCCATTAAAGCTGGTACTCAATAGGCTGCCTGCTGTTTCTTTGGTTGAACTGGCGTTATGGGAGATTTTGATCCTCCCGGCATGTCCTTGTTGGACTCCTGTTTACGAGGGTAACAAGGCTGAATTGTTTCCTGAAATTTCCCACAATCCTTCTTCCCTGGTTGGGGCTGTTAGCAAGAGTTCATTCTAATTGTGTTTAAATTTTAACTGCCATAGTTCCGCTCAGTGTCCACTGAAACCAAATCCGCAGGGAGGTAAACCCAAGGGCTCATGTAACACATTTGATGAGAATTTAGATTCTGGATCAGGTGGAACAATATCAGCCCGGAACTTGTGAACACTACTCACTGCTCTAGATTTAGTGTGAGGCCAATCCTGATTATTTTCATGGGTTCAGAATAAAAAACAGAAAAACAAATCAAGTGTGTTTTTCAAAACATGCAAATTCAAGCATAAGACAAATCAATCATAAGAAACACATCACTACGAAAGACAATGTAACATAGGATTCCCCTACCGCAACTCAAAAATGGGCTGAGTCATTTTTCAAAAATTCAGTGGTATCCCTGGCTCAAATGTTCCGAAACGACTTGCTTAATTATTAGCATATCCACTGACGCATATGCTAATAATTAAGCAAGTCGTTTCGGAACACCGTTCCGTCTGCACATGACAAAAAAACAGTAGGGACCTCATTACACGGTAGGCGTTATGGATTTAACGTTACCGGTAACAGAATACCGGTAACGTTAAATCCCCATGCGGATTACGACCCGGCTCACCACTATTAGCGGCACCGCTAAGTACGGTGCCACTAATAGCGGGCAGGCCGCGTGCGCGCGACCCTCCATCCCGTAAATTACGCCATGCCGCTATTAGCACAGCATCACAAGGCTAGTGGACATGCCAATAGCGGCATGGTAAAGCCCCCCAAACCCCTTACCGCCATGGTGCTAATACCGGCATCGCGAACCACCCGTTAAGAGAACTGAGCAGTGTTCCCACCTGCCACAGGTGGACACAATCAGCACAGGTGGAAGCAATGAAGACTGTGGCAGCTCAAAAGGAGCACACCACACCCCTTCCCACACCAAGATGGTTCCAATACTGGCAGCATTACATGGCCTGGAGGACCTCATTGCAGCGCAGCTGCAACAACAGCAGGCAGCACAAAGGATACGCAGGAGCAGGAGGAGGAGGAGGGCAAGACAGGCACAGCAAGCACCACCACGGCACTTAATCATACCACAGAGGCATCCACCAATCCCCAGGATCAGAGCCAGTCCATTTAACCTAACCCCTGAGCAGATACACACCCTGTACCGTCTGGACCGGGATACCATCACCAGCATCGTGGACATGATACACGACGACATTGTGAGCCTCATAGACATCAGAACTGCCATCCCCCCGCTACTGAAGGTGGTGAGTGTGCTCCACTTCCTGGCCACAGGCCCCTACCAGCATACAGTGGGACAGATGCATGGCATCTCACAACCAGTATTCTCCCGCACGCTGAACCAGGTACTCAATGCCCTCCTGAAGCATGCACCTGAACACATAACCATGCCACGGACTGCACAGGAGATTGCAAAAGTTGGATTCTATTCACTGGCAGGCATACCAAGTTGCATATGGGCCATCGACTGTACCCATGTGGAATTGGTGGTCCCACATCACAATGAAGTAGTCTACCGAAACAGGAAGCAATTCCACTCCATCAATGTCCAAATGGTATGTGACGCCAACAAGCTAATCACACATTGATGTGCCCGATTTCCCGGATCAACCCATGATTCCATGGTCCTGCGGAACTCAACTATCCCACGCTACATGGAGCGACAAACCGCACAACGTTCGTGGCTACTTGGTGAGTAGCAGGGCAAGCACATGGCAGAGTAATTGGGGGGGAGATATACATACTCCAACTGGGTGTGTTTTGGGGGGGAGAGATACATACTCCAACTCGGTGTGTTTTGGGGGGGAGAGATACAAACTCCAACTGGGTGTGTTTTGGGGGGGGGAGAGATACATACTCCAACTGGGTGTGTTTTGGGGGGGGGAGAGATACAAACTCCAACTGGGTGTGTTTTGGGGGGGCGAGATACATACTGCAACTGGGTGTGTTTTGGGGGATACATACTCCAACTGGGTGTGTTTTGGGGGCGAGATACATACTGCAACTGGGTGTGTTTTGGGGGATACATACTCCAACTGGGTGTGTTTTGGGTGGGGGAGAGATACATACTCCAACTGGGTGTGTTTTGGGGTGGGAGAGATACATGCTCAAAATGGGTGTAGCTTGTCGTCCGCCGGACAAATGCACATACAAATGTACGCCAATGTCCATCTGGGAAGGCCGCAACGTACTTGAGATGAACCGACATGCAGGTATAAGATACACAACATAGATAACAATCCAGGTCTAGAAACATTAAACATCCATCCACATACACATTGCACAACATTCCACGCCACAAAATATTACATTTTACACATGCCATCAAGAGAGCCATCCTGAATTAGTCCACCCCAACATCAAATATGCGATGTGCCCCATAATGCATGCAAATGGATCAACCCTAGCCATAGCATTTCACCACGCACCTATACCACCACTGAAGCGATGCCTCTCTGCATGGCAACATCAATGTTGGTATGGCAGTACACCAGCAGTGCAGAACTACATCTGCCTGGCCCCAAGGACACAAGAGACCTCGTCTCACCCAGGACATGTCAATTACTGCTGGAGGCATTGATGGGGCATGTCCACTTGCAGGGTGTAGCTCCCCCTTGCACATTGCTGTCACACAGACCATCTGCATGTATGCTGTCAATTGTGTACGTGAATCACAATGCAATGCCAATTTGTGTCATTTGAACAGGCCGCTCTTGAGGTGAACAGTGACAGGACTCTGTTCCGTGAAACGGGCTATACCCTGAAGAGCTGGCTCCTCACACCTGTACAGAACCCACAGAACAGGCACGAGGAGGAACACAACCGTGCACATACCCGGACCCGCATCGTGATCGAGCAGACCTTTGGCCTTTTGAAGTCACGTTTTAGAAGCATTAGCAGGTCTGGTGTCGCTCTCCTGTGTGGACATGCGAAGGTGTCCAAGATCACCATGGCATGTGTCATGTTGCACAATATGTGTATCAGACAGAATGTGCCACTGCCCCCTGACGTTGAAATAGAAGCACCTGATGAGGATGAAGGGGATACAGGTCTTGCAAGAGGGGATGGGCAGGAGGGACGTGCTGTGAGACAGCATCTGATCAACCAAATATTCTGAGGAATATGTTTTCGTACTGTCACATGGATATTGTTAGTAATGCACTGGTGTATGTTTGTGAGCACGCAATGGACCCTGTTGCCAATAAAGTACACAGACACCATGAGGATGTCCAGGCCTGTGTTTTGAACATAAACCAGTGTATTGAGTAATGAAAAGGTGAAAAAGTGCAAGTCCCTGAACATCCCAATACCCTTCCCCCCACCCCCCACAACACACCCATAACGCCCTTCCCCCCACACCCCACGACACACCCATAACACCCTTCCCCCCACCCCGCACAACACACTCATAACACCCTCCCCTCCGCCCCCCACGACACACCCATAACACCCTTCCCCCCACCACCCACAACATACCCATAACACCCTTCCCCCCACCCCCACCGACACACCCATAACACCCTTCCCCCCACCCCCCACAACAGTTCCTCATGTGCCTGCCATGTATGCATTTGGCCATGCACGCAGTGTAATTTCCATCAACCCCCTATTTGTCATTGTTTGTGGCAGCATTTTGAGAATGGGCAGACAAGCGCCTGGTGGTGCGTGTTGAGCGCCGGAGGGGGCTTGTCTGTCTTGACCCTGAAGATGATGATGGGGCAGACTGTCCTTCTTGCAAGAAGTGGTGGTCCATGGCATCAGCCATGCGAGATAGGACCTCCCTGAGCCTTGAAATCTCAGTACACAGCCTGTCAGTGTTTGCGTCCATCCTGTCAGTGGAGTGCCTCGCCGTCTCCGCAATGTTTTCCCTGAGATGGGCAACCTCCTCAACATGCTGCCCAACCAGCACAGTCAATTCTCGTTGACGCTCCAGGATGGTGGTCAGTTGGAGGGCAGTGTTGGGTGATTGTGCACTGGATGCAGTGCCCTCAGATGCATCCACTGCAGCTGGTGAAGCCACCATGGGGGACATGATGGCAGGATTGTTCTCTTCAACAGTCACATCAGACCCTGGGGTCTGGAATGGTTCAGGCTCTGCGGTACTAGGGGGCTTGGGGTGTGCATCCCCATTGGGTCAACTATGGTGTCCTCAGGATCAGACGGGGGGCAGTGGCAGCTGCCTCACCAGCAGAGCTTGCTGCAGCTGATGGTGGGCCCACGGTGGCTGCTATTGGTGCCTGTGGCATCTCCTCCAGTGGTGTGGCTGCAGTTTGTGGTACAGCTACTGCTGCTCTGACAGTGGCACTTCGTCAGTGTTTCATGGTCATCAGGTGTGACCTTCCCCCATTGCCCCTGGAAGTTGTGGGGGTGTCCTCCGATTCCTGGGCCCTTGGCCTCTTACTAGTCGCTGGTGCCAGGGATGCATCAGCGGCATCCTCGCCATCTGTGTGTGAGCCTGTCAGGGACAAGAAGCTGGATGGCATTGGTTGATTTTCAATATACTTAATGCAGTTAACATCAATGATGCAGTTGTGGCCATTGGGACTTAGTAGTTGTGGATGCAGGTGATGTGCCAGTTCAGTGCCTCATCCATGCATGGTTGTATTTGGAACTTGTGACTGGTGATGTGCGCATGTGTGTGTGTTTGGGTCTAACACTGGCATGGGGAGGGATGGATGCATGTGTGGATGTGTGTCCATGCATGAGAGGAGTATGTGCTGACATATGGGTCAAACAGTACATTCACATCGCATTCTGTCATGTGTACACTCACCTGCATCCGAAGTGGTACCCACGCCGACCTGCATGCTGCCTACTCCGTCGATGGATTCAACTGCAATGAGGTTCCCACAGGTCTCCTCCCATTCTTTGAGTCGGATGGGTGAACCAGCTCCTCCTTCACTGGCAATCCGGTGGTTCTCCGCAAGGATGCCCCTCACCTGCAGCCTGAGGTCGTCCCACCTTTTCCGGCACTCATGCACTGTGCGGGTGATGGTGCCGACTGCACTGACTTTTACAGCCACTTGTTCCCAGATGGCTGTCTTCTTCAGTCATGTGGGCCGCCGCATGTCATTAGCAAAAACGACATCAGCATTCTCAGCCAGGGTCTGTGTAAGCATATTCAATTCCTCAGGAGTGAACTTCTCCTTGCGCTGCCTGTCAGCGCTTTTTTTGAAGGCCTTGGGCATGATGCAGGTGAACAGGATGATTTCCAACTCTGAGCAACTCGTAACAGGTCCAGGGGGCAGAGGATGGCAATGGATTGTGTTTTTGAAGATGGCCGTCGTGCTATTTCCCGTTCCTGTGCGATGACGCTATTTCCGGTTCTGCAAAATAACGGTCACCGCTAATAGCGGTGACCGATATTTCCATGCAGCAGGCGGGTGGAGGTGCAATCAGCACATTTGTCGAGGGCAGTAGGTGACTTTATTGGGTCTTTAACGCCATGGCGGTAGGGGGTTTACCGGCATGGCGCTATGCTTGTGCCCGCGAACTCGTAATGGTACGCTAATGCCGCCCTCTTGTGAGGGCGTACACGTTAATAGCGCCATGCCGGTAAATTCCGTTTTTTACCGCGTACCGTGTAATGAGGCCCTAGGTGTCTGGATTTGTAATACTGTATTACAACATGTTCTACATTTGAGCCACGGATACCGCTTCCCGTGTTTTGAAAGTGCGTTTCTGAAGAGATGTCTCCCTTCCTTGGGGAACTTTCCCCCCTTGATTGTATCACTGAATGTTTTAAAAAAGACTCAGCATAAGTGTTGTATCAATAAAGTAGATCCTGTGATATGGGCCATAGCCCCTTTTTGAATTGCTGCAGGGGAATAACTCATTGTTTAGACTATAAGCATGTGTAATGCTATGTATGTTGTGTTCGAGAAGAAAATAATAAAGGGCGCAATAAACTGATAATGCCAAAACATGCCCTATTTTCAAAAAAGAAATAAGTACCAAACCTTCTAAATTAGGAAGGCGCTGCTATTAATTAGCCTTGTACAAATTCATTTAACTGAAGTAATAACAGTTGTCATACATTGTCCTATGTTACATTGTCTTTCGTAGTGATGTTTTTCTTATGATTGATTTGTCTTATGCTTGATTTTGCATGTTTTGAAAAACACACTTGATTTGTTTTTCTGTTTTTTATTCTGAACCCATGAAAATAATCAGGATTGGCCTCACACATTGTATATGTTTTTTGTAGAAATAATCACGCTGAACAACATTTGGGGTATAGAGTCTTTGTTGACCTCTCTGGAAGAAATTGTGTCCTGAAGATGGCCGTAAAGAAAGAACCAAAGACACTAGAGATAGTGTCTTAAATATACAATGGCCGAAACATGTCGACAGTTATGATATGATATGATATTTTATTTGTATTGTCTCGTACACAAGTGTTTCAGAGCGCGACTTGGCAAGAGAGGGGAACAAGGGAGAACACAGCACAACATAAAAAGGATCTTACTAGGCCCAGTGACATTGAGAACGAGCAAGTGCATGGGAAAGGGAAAAGGGTAAAAGTGCATGGAAGGGGGAGAGTGGAAAGTGCAGAGCCGAGGAGTGCAGATAAATAAAATAAATACAAATAAATAGAAAATGGAGGCAAACTGTGGTAGTGTAGCCAGCAAGTGGCAAGTGCTGTGTTTAAGGCAGCCGACTGGGTAAGTCTGAATAAGTGCAGAAAAAGAAGAAAAATCTTTGGAGGCTGTATGGGTACAGATACAGTCCCCAGTGCAGGAGGCAGTGCAGGAAGGTGGCAGGGTGAGCAGGTACCTGGGCCTAGGGGACAGAGGGTGGCCAGGTGCACAGTGCCAAGAGAGCAGATCAGCAGGGGAGAAGGGGAGCGAAGGCAGAAACAAAGAGGAAGATTTTGAGGTGCTTCCGGAACCGGAGATGGTTCTCCTCAAGTTTTAGAGTGGCAGGGAGGCTAATGATACCTGTTATCTACGATACCCATGTAAATTGTTTTGTGGGATTTTGATACAAACAAAGTGTTAACTAACGTATATATTGTGTGTTGCTTGCACCCCTTGCACCATATGTGCACTACGCACAATGTCCTTTTCTTTATAAAAAAAAAGGTTTTTATAAAAAGGTTTTCCCTTTAACAATCCTATGTTTTGTGTTTGCAGCAATTTTTGCCTTTTAATCATATGCAATATGCAATAAAATCAGTTTTGTTTTGTAACTAGCCTCTCTGTGCTGGGTTCATGGTGGTAAGTAGCCATGATATCAAACGGTATTTGTTTAGTTTGTAATTAGTCTTCACTCGAATCACTGGGACAATGGAAAGAGGGGTAATCAGACTCACTTTATATGTTCCTTTTGATTTAGTTCCCTTTGATTTCTTATCCCCTGAGACCAAAAATTGGGAACTTTACCTGGTTTAGGTAACACTGCCCTTGAAAGAGTCAGGAAGAAACATGGAATCTAAGTGATTTGCCTGTGGCTGAAACTACCGTGGGCGAAACGTTCGCATGAGAAGGGTGCGAACTACCAAATGTTTGCACCTTTCTCATGCGAACACACATACATTCTCACACCCACACAGACAACACATCCATAACACCCCCCACCCACACCGTCAGCACACCCCACCCACACCCCCAACATAAACAAACCCCACTTACCTTCATCTTCACGCTGGGTTCCTGCAGCGCCAGTTGCCTTTCACTTCCGTGATCAGGAACCGGCGCCACAGGGTCCTTTTCTTTTCTTTTTTTTTTTTTGTTTAACTGGAGGCTGCGGGGGTGCCCCCGCAACTCCTGCTCACTATACAATAAAGTGTAGTGAGCGGGTCGATGCGGAGGACACCCCCACAGCCCCCTTTTTTTTTACAAAGCTACCACCAAAAGTTTGAACTGTTGGTGCTTGAACCTTTGGTGGTAGCATTTTTAGAACATTTGGTCATTGCGACCATTTTATTTCGGTAAAATCCTCCTACACCGAAACATGTGCCTGCCATGGGGTGCAGCCATCCTTGCCGCAAATGTGATGACATTGCCCCACATGGGCCCGGGGCACTGTGTAAAGAATCCTTCCTTACTGAGTGGCGATTAAAACAGCACCCCCTGGTGGCATGGGGTGCTGCACTTAACCAACAGGTCTAAACCCATGGTGGTGACAGTGGCACCCCCAGGCAACTAAGCACCACATGGATCGCGGGCTATCGTGGCAGTGATAAGGCATGTATTGGCATATGGCAGAGACGCCAGTGGTAAACCAGGAAAGCAAAATTAAGGTACTGCATGCAGGGCAATCAAAACCTGTTACACAACACGTCCTTGAACTTTTCCCTTGGCTGTCTGCAGCAGCCAAGCTTATCCTTCAGCAGATGTGTGTTTGAATACACTTTTATGTGAGTATATACATTTTTGTATTTATGCTAATGTTTGAAGTTGGTGTACAGAGAGAAGAAACCATAGGGTGCCTGAAGTCGTGCAAAAGCACCTCAAGGTTATGAAAGCAGTATCAAGAGGTAGTCTGGTATTAGAGGTGATCTGCATAGGTAGAAGTGAAAGAAAGGGGCTACCTCTTAGCCCCTCAGACATTTGGCTGGCTGCGAACAAGACCTTGGACAGGGACTGCTCTGCCTGCTCGCCCCATGTGGTCTTCATTTGAATCCCTTGCGAGTGAGGTAGGTAGATTGAGTAGGACCGTGCACGAGGGTTACACCAGGGCAAGGCACAGCAGAACTTTCAAGGGGCCTCATTAGGACCCAGGCGGATTTCGCGGTGCTAAATGCACCGCGAAGCACGGCGGAAAGCCGTCGATAGCGCCATGGGGGTTGGCGGATTTACCGCCCCATTCCGACCTCGGCGGAGCGGTAAATCCCCAATCCCCATTCTGCCCTTCCCCATTCCCATTCTTGCCCCATAGGGTATAATGGGAGTGGGGAAGGAGTTAATTACGCCACCGTAAAATACGGTGGCGTAATTAACAACGAGGTCCCGTAGCGCCATGGTTTTCTCCGCCTGGTAAAACCAGGCGGAGAAAACCTCCATGGCGCTAAGGGAACTCGTAGTACGGCGGACGGGTCCGCCGCGATTAGCGCTGGCGGAAACCCACTCCGCCTGGGTCCTAATGAGGCCCAAGGTCATCTAGTTGAATGATCTGCACATAAGCTATGTTGTTGCATTTACTCAGTAGAATGTTCTACTTTTCACCTGACCCAGGCATACGTCTTCCTCCATGTTAATGAATAAGGACCAGGAGGAGAACTCTAGGGAAAGCCATTCAGATGCTCCTGTTCAACAACATTACAAGTGCAATACATTGCAAGATTATATTTCCCATTAAAGCAAGGTCTGTGCACACGTAGTTACATGTCTTTTTGGTCCGAAAGACATCTGGTTGAGTCCACGCTGTAACCAACCATAAATGTGTCAATGCCTTTGGATAAGATTGCTCATTTCATAGTGGACAACCTACAGGCCAGTGAATTATTGATGTGCCTGATCCTAAAGCTTGCCTACCTGCACATTAGCGTATCCCAGGCTCACTAAATCGTAAGGTCCGTTCTTTTGCTCTCAGTTGATTTCTGAATGTGTTCTGAAATGTTCTGGAACCACTGATGGCTCTGTTACACAATGTGAGTATCCCGGTCCACCCCTACCTAAACAACTGAATAAGTGGTGCTTTATAAGACAAAAAAATGAATGTATAGTAAAGTAGAGGCCGGTTCCTTCAATCACATGGTTCCCTTCAGAACGAATTACACATGATCCGCTCTGAGATAACAATCTACAGATACAATTTAGGATGGCTTTACGAGCAATGGTCCTGCCCAGGAAATTAATGGTGAAACTGAGAATTCACTTGAGCGACCTATTTCTGACCCTTCAGGGCATGCAAGGGAATATTCAAGTGTATAAGAAAGCACGGTATGCTCTCCTCATTTCCATTCAGGCAGTTACATTGGAAGATGCTTATTTTGTTGTATTTTCATCCCCATTTTTTACATAGCACAATGTCTGTGGTCCCCTGGGATTTGGTCCACATGGGTCCTCTGACAAGACATCTTCTTTCCTTATGGCACTAAGCTCTCACATGGATGATGAATTGGTTGATGCACATCTCTAAAAGGAGATCGATGGATGACAAGACTTTACAATAGAAGAAAGCTGCTATGGGTGAAGAGCCACCAGAGCTTCTCAGTATGTGTAAGGTTCAGGATGCTGGAGGGAAAAAAACACTCTTCCAAAAGGACGGAATTGTCAACTGTGTTATTAACACTAGTCAAAAGCTTTGCATCTTCTCTAAGAAACTAGACTGTGGTAATACACCACACACAGACGCGCGCACGCGCACCCACCCACACACCCACACGCACGCGCGCATGCAAGCAATGGTAAAGAAATCATAAATAAATGAGCAAATTCAGACACATCCATCTTGGTCTTTGGGTAGAGACAGAAAGTTCTGCCCTCGAATTCTGCCATTTATGTCACAGATTTCAATAACTCAGTGGAAGGCAAATTAGGAAAAGTGTCCACATCCTCCCTGTCCTACTGTCTTTCTCTGGTAACATTTGCAAACTATTTGGGACTCCTGCCATACACTTCTCTGCGTTTTGGGAAAATGTATCTATTATTTTGTTTTGTTACTGCGTCCAGTGGGACAGGGTTTGGGGGTGACCAGGTGCACTATGCAGAGGAGACGGTAGACCTAGCATAGCATATGAATATTTGCGGGCTTGAGACAGAGATTAGAGCCCAGGTGGGTTTATATGTTTTATACTTACCTCAATAAATCTTTTTGATGTCACCATGGCACCGCCCAGGCCGTGTTTGATTGAAGAATTTGCTTGGTTCTATTTGTTGGCATGTTTGCTGATGGAAGAAAGCATGATACTCTGTTGCACTGTCTTGAGAAGAAGGCAGTAAGAAGAATTATGCACTTGCCTGACTTGGACGAGGTTGGCGGTGAAGGGGTGGGACCACTGCCCTAGATCTTGAAACTATTCAAATAAATTAGAAGCACATTTTTGGCCATAGACAAATAATGTTTTGGAACATTACAATTTCTTTTCGAAGGCAGTTTCCAGAAAAGACTGTTGATAACTTTGTGGTGGATCTATGAGCACTCCTAGCCGCATGCAAGTTTACACAAGAAGAAGACGAGTACATCCATGATCAACTCATGATGACACAGGAAAACATGTGGCTATCCAAAATTCGGAGCATTCATGATTCTCGGCAAGTGCAAGAGTGGTTAAGATAACTAATGTATGAAATGCATAAATGGCAGAGGATCCGATAGTAAGGGAGTCGTCCCATGTTAGTTGGGGTGATTTGGCAAGTACAGCAGTTTTAGCTGTGGGCAATTTGGAAAGCGTGGTTATGGTACCTACTAGCGGGGCTTATTTAGGTGTGGTTTCATGGGCCAATTACCCACTGGAAAAGAATGCCGGGCTGTGAGATGATGGTGTAGGAAATGTAATAGAAAAAGACCACTATGCAGAATGCCCAAACTATCAACCATCACATGCTAGAAATGATTGTACTGCATATAGGATGACAAAGGAAAGCACACAGGTGCAAGAAGTGTGTCACTATGCAGAAGCTGTAAGAATGTTAGCAGACTGTCACCCTAAACATCGATGTTCCTGCATGCGTTTGAGGGGGAGTTTGGGCATAGCATGTATCAGTAAAGAGAATCTTATTTATAAATACCCAATAAAATAAATAAATATATTGGTCTCCAACCTTACGTATTGCTAGTGTCCATACATATATATGGGTATGAAAAAACCATAGGATTTCAACAGCAATTAGTTATAGAAATTAAGGAACTTTAGTCACAGGTTTTCTCCTAAGTATGGTGTGAAGCCTTCTGTGCATAAAGTGAGGCAGGCTGAAGTGGTGGAGGAAAAAAAACAAAGTCTGAGTTCGGCAGACCAGGCAACGAGGGTGTGATTGATGCAACTGAGTCAATGAAGTGGTGTGAATTTCTTGGATCAGAAAAAAGTTCTGGGGGCGAGCGACCACCTTTTAACAATTATTTGAGAAGTGTTGTTGTGGAGACATCGGGGGAGCGCGATCTCGCGGGATCTCACGGCCCACGTGACTGCGAGGACCCGCGCTCACCGACAGAACGTTGGCGGAGCGCCAGTGAGCAGTCCACTCCAGCGCTGATCTTTATGAGGAGAATAACTAAACTACAAGCCACAAGGGGCTATGGACCTTGGCTTGCAGGAGCGTAACTCCCATGCCAGAGGAGGCCTCAGGGGTGCCCTGGAAGCTTTATGAGTGCCACCAAGTGCACACTCTGCCTCCAGTGAAGTTAACTGGAAGGTACCTTCTGCAACTGTGAGTACTGTTTATGCCCATGAATGGACAACAAGTGATCAGCCCCTTTTTTGTAACTCCACAATAAATATAGTTATAAGCACTCCAGGCATCCTGTCATCCTTTAAGACCACTACATAATTGGCAACGAGGATACCAGGAGACCCACGGACCCACCATGCAAGGCGCCACACCACCCCCTGCGTTTCTCCCTTCACCGGGGACCCAGTCAATTCCATGGATGCAGTGGGAGCCCCTCTTCTCCACGTATCTGGTGGCTGTGGGTGCATGGGATATGCACCCGCCAGGAAGAGGGCGATGTTGCTGAACGCAATGGGGGTTGAAGGACAGTGCATCTTTGCCATTCTAAAGGCCATACCAGTGGATGACGACAACAACGACGTCTACAAGGAGGCAACCCGCCGTATAGTGAGGAGGTTCACCAATAAAGAGAACGTGATGCTACACTTGAGGTTCTACACCCGTAAACAAGAAGGGAACTAGCCCGTGGATGACTACATCACCAGGATGAGGGAGTTGGCATCCCTATGCGCTTTCGGCGAAAACGCAGAACAAGTCATCTGTGACATGCTGGTCGTTCACACCAACTCCAGGATAGTTCAGGACAAGTTCATCTAAGAAAAAGAGGTGACCCTCGACAAGGCCATCCAAATTGCCTGGGCTGAAGAAGAAACCTCCAGCAGGCGCAAAGAAGGGGGAAGCCACCTGCCAGTGCCCGAACTCATGTCACTGCAATGGAGAGGGTGCAGATATAAGCAGTCCCGTGACGGCCCCAGAGACAGAGGCCCTAGGCAAAAGGATACGCTGAAATGCTACAGACGTGCCAGCACCAAACACATGGTGTATGATCACGACTGCCCCACCAGGAACAAAGAGTGCTCCAAGTGTGGACGCATAGGCCATGTGGCCCCGGCATGCACGTGGCGGGAAAAAAACAGTCTTGTGCATCGATGGCGACCGTGCTTCAAGTGAAGATGACGAGCTACAGGACAGACTTATGGTCATCATGGTCAACGCCATTCACGTCAGGTGAGAAATGCCCCACTGCACCATTAAAGTGGATGGCATGGAAACACGCGTCATGGCGGACTCAGGCTCAGATCTCACAATCCTTCCCATCCACATGTACAAGAAGATGGTGCGACAAGCAAGATTAGAAATTAGAACGACAAGGCAAAAGCCGACGGTTTTCTGAGGTGCAACTGTCGATCTACTCGGCTACATCAAAGCCCAAATTGAGTTCAAAGGCAGGTCCACCACCAATAAGGTGTACTTCTCGTCCAAAGCCCCCGCCATGCTTGGATGGGACGATCAGCAAAGGCTCAGTATTAAACTGGACCCCAGCACCCTGGAACAGGTACTCATGGTCTCCTCAGGAGCAGCGTAAAATTTCTGAGAAGTCTTTCTAAACCTGTTCTCCGAATCCCCGGGGAAAGTGAGGAACTACGTCCACAAGATCATTCTAAAACCCAATGCAGTGCCGGTGAAACATAAAGTCAGACCAGTACCTGCCATGGCGAGACCAGATTTGGAGGCCCACCTCCGGAAGATGGTCGAAGAAGGAACCATCGAAACAGTGGAATCCTTCGACTGGCTGAGCCCAGTGGTCCTAGTAAAGAAGAAATCCAGCAATGACCTCAGAATATACATCAACCTGAGAAGTCTGAACCTAGAGGTCGTTACCGACAGCTTCCCGCTCCCCAGCATCAGCAAAATTGTGCTCATGAAGAAAGAAGCGGCGATCTTCTCGAAGCTGGACATGCATGCCGCTTATCACCAGACCCCATTGCACAAAACTTTGCGCCCCCTAAGAGCAATCATCACCCCTTTCAGCCCATTTCAATACACCCGCATGCCGTTTGGGTTGTCTTTCGGCAGCGTCTGCATTCCAGAGGATGATGAACTCACTATTAAAAGGAGTCACAATTGTTTCATACTTTCAGGATGACATCCTTGTGTATGCCAAAGACAACGAGACCCATGATAAAGCC
Organism: Ambystoma mexicanum; assembly: GCF_040938575.1. Taxonomy (NCBI): domain Eukaryota; kingdom Metazoa; phylum Chordata; class Amphibia; order Caudata; family Ambystomatidae; genus Ambystoma; species Ambystoma mexicanum. The sequence goes on along the minus strand of NC_090921.1, from coordinate 1,140,542,665 downwards.
CTCAGAGCAGATTTGAGCAAACTCCAAGAAGCAGGCATCCATCTACGCCACGAGAAATGCGCTTTTGGAGTAAGCGAGATATGTACCTTGGGTACTGCATCTAAAGAGAAGGGGTGAACCCCAAGAAGGACCTACTGGAGGCCATAAAAGACTACCCTGCCCGTTGTCTCGTGAAGAATTCCGCTCGTTCCTGGGCCTTGCGGAGTACAACGCAAAATTCTGCCCAAGGTTCTCCGAAACCACATCCCCATGAGGGAACTCTTGAATAAAGGGGCAACCTACTCCTGGGCGCCAAAGCAAGACAAAGCTTTCCCCGAAATCAAAAGAAGGATTCTACACATACCGTGCCTGAAACCATTCAACCCTGATTGGGAAACCTGCATCACAACGGACGCTAGTGCGTACGGATTGGGGGCCACGTTGACCCAGAGGAAAGGCAACACAGAAAACATCATAGCGTTTGCGTCGAAAGCCTTGTCTTCAGCAGAGAAAAATTACTCCACCGTAGAAAAAGAAATGCTAGCATCTGCCTGGGCCATCGACTAGTTCTGATCTTACATTTCGGGCACCTAATTTCGATTGGTCACCGACCACACACCCCTCATTCACATGTTGAGCCCAGGCGGCACCAAAACTGCCACCCCGAGGCTGACCAGGATCTCTGTAAAGCTTCAAGAGTACACTTATGAGACAGCCCACATTGCTGGCTAGAAAAATGCGCAAGCGGACTGCATGGCCAGGCTCCTGAACCACAACACCCCTGGGACCACATTCCTGGAAGATGGATGCAACGTAGCCTCAATAAGTGACTTGCAGAATGGCGAGTACATGGACCTGAGCGAGCGCCACTGGCACAAGGAGTACGAGATGGACGACGCCCTACGGTGCGTGGCAGCATGGGTCCGCGAAGGGTGGCCTGATGAAAGAGCAATCCCTGAAGGCCTACGTCCCTACTGGAAAGTGAGCGACGAAATCACCACCATGAACGGTCTCATTCTGCGAGGCGACCAAGTGATCCCTCCCGGCGGAATTCGCAAGGTGATATTATGCAAAGCACACTCAGGCCATCTGGGGGTGCAACATGACCAGACGCAGGATACTCAACGCATATTGGTGGCACGTCATGGATCAGGACATACGGCAAATGATCGAAAGATGCCCTGAATGCATGAACAGCGACAAACGCCTGTCGGTGAGACAAGCCCCCATGCTGCCCACCGAAGTCCCAAAAGGGGTATGGCGCAAATTGGGGTTGGACTTCATCGGTCCCCTGGACAGCATGTCCCCAGAACACAAATATGGTATAGTCACAGTTGATTACTTCTCTAAGTGGATCGAGGTTGATTTCACTTCGGACATTACCACGAACACAGTCATTGAAGCACTTACTGCCATATTCCAGCGCACAGGCCTCCCAGAAGAATTTGTGATGCACAACAGGGTCCAGTTGGTCTCCTAAGAAATGGAGAAATTCCTGAAACTCAACAATGTTCGACAGCAGAGAGCAAGCCTTTACCATCCACAGGCCAAGGGGCTCATTGAGCGGGCGAACCGCTTCATCAAAGGCACGCTGCAACTGGCGCACGCTTCAGGCCTAAACCCGTAAAAGACTGTCAAGGAAGCCATCGCGGCCCACCGCATCACTCACAACGCCATCACCGGCGTTTCACCGTTCCATCTGTTAAGGGGTAGAAAGGCAGCATCTACGCTGGTGCCACCCTGGCTCCACCAAGTGAGGGCTGACGAAGACGTTGACATGAAAGAGGTAGTCTTTCGTATGCAATGGAACAAAGAAGCCATGAAAGCTGAAGGAGACACACGCAGAGCCGCTCGCCACACAGAGGTTAAAGAAGGCGATGTGGTGAAGATGCGCCTTCCCCACAAAGAGACTACGGCCGGCTCCAAATACAGTAGCCCCATAGAAGTCATTGCGAAGGGTTTAACCACATATGCACCAGTGACGGAAGGAAATGGAATCTAGAAAGGTTGGCCATGTACCGCAGGAAGGAATCCATTGAACAACCACGGTGGGAAACCGGAGAAGACCAAGACCAACAAGAGTTGCCCGACAACCTCTGCCAGTCAGAAAGAGATACGCCGGAGTCACCCTACCACAATGAATTCTCAGGCACCAACTCCTCAACCCCACTCTGGGAGTCACAGCGCAAGGCAAGACAAGGAGAACCTGATCCACCCACATCTCCCCACGAGTGCTCCCGCAACGCTGCCTTGCTCCAAGATCAAGGCAGACCGCAGAGAGAGAAAAGAAAACCCAGCAAGTTTGCAGACTTTGTCATGGAATGACCATCCATCCTTTTCCCATCAAAGGAGGTGTGTGGAGACATCGCGAGATCGCGGGAGTGCAATCTCGTGAGATCTCACGGCCCACGTGACTGCGAGGACCCGTGCTCGCTGACAGAACGTTGGCGGAGTGCCAGTGAGCAGTCCACTCCAGCGCTGCTCCTTATGAGGAGATTAACTAAACTACAAGCCACAAGGGGCTATGGACCTTGGCTTCCAGGAGCATAACTCCCATGCCACAGGAGGCCTCAGGGGTGCCCTGGAAGCTTTATGAGATCCACCAAGTGCACACTCTGCCTCCAGTGAAGTTAACTCGAAAGTACCTTCTGCAACTGTGAGTACTGTTTCTGCCCATGCATGGACAACATGCTATCAGCCTCTTTTTGTAACAACGCAATAAATATGGTTATAAGCACTCCAGGCATCCTGTCATCCTTTAAGGCCACTACAGTTGTTGGCAATGGGAAGAGCGAGTTCATGTTCAATGCTTTACTGACATCATTTGTGGTGCCAATTTGGGCATACCATCAAAAATGGGTGCCATTTGGGCTAGTGTCTGTGAGTGCGGTTTTTCAGAGAATGATGGGGATTTCTTTCCCATCTAGAAGGGCTTTAGGGGCCTGAAAAAGGTTGTAATTTTAAAATACCACTTGCTATTACACCCACCTGATAACAGGCATGGAGGTAGATACCTATGGCCGTATTCAGTGGAAATACTACCAGCAGTAAATACCAACTTGAAAATCCACCAATGTTTACCTTCTCCTCAGACGTGGAGATATAAACTGTACAAAGCTGAATATCTTATTATGCATTGTTGGATATCCCACACCCTGGCAAAAGCTTCAGGAGAGAAAAGGAGGGACTTTCTGTGAGTTAGATCTAGTGAGAGAGTCCAGACCCATGATGCCAGTATCTCAGAAATGTAATCGAAAATGCCCAAAAGGAAAACATTGTCATGGAGTGTAGGCAATCATACTGGTGGCCCAGAATGGACGACGCGGTTGAAGAAATACTTAACTATTCTAAGTGTTCTTGAAGAAAGAACTCCTTTGTGTTTATGGAAGAAATCTTGGATCTCATTGTCCCAAGAGAGATATTTGGCAGAGCCCCTAGATTTGCTGTCATCCTGTTAGACGAGACATCTAAATAATTTGAGATATAGTGTATAGATGAGATAACAACGAATAGTGTAGTGGAATTTATCCTAGAGTTGTTTCAGAGAGAAGGCTACCCCCAACATGGTGTCACTGATAATTGAGAATACCAAACCTTTAAAAAATATCTACATTTTTGGGATGGTTCGGTATAGAAACCAATAGTACATTGCTATACCATCACAATGCAACCCACAGAGTAACAGATTTGTGGAGTGAATAAATCACATGAGCAAGGATAACCTTCATTTGTCTCTGGTGAGTGGGTTAAAAGAACAGATGATCTGTGATATGATTGAAACTTGTAGGAATACCCCACATTGTATACCATGCAAATCTCTTTTTGCCATGATATGTGAGATATTGATGAAATATGATTGAAATCCTTTGTGGATTACTTTTGGTAAGGGGTTGAAAATTTAAACTACTTAGACCTCTAAAGAAATATAAAGATTATAATGATTCTCAATTATCTATTAGGGAGCATCTGAGATTGAAATCTCTTTCGCTCATTGCCCAGTTATAAAGGTTACGATTAACTTTTTGCAGATTCTCTCTCCTTCCTTTGAGAAAGTACTGCCTGGCGAAGGTAACACCAAACTTAATAAATGGTCTAGCAACCATTCTTCCAGATATGAGTTCATATCTTACCCCCTTACAGGATACCATTTAGAAGAAAGGAATCAACTTATCTCTTTGAGTCCCGGGATGCATCATCGGGCATGAGTTTGGTTTGACATCATTGGCTGCGGTAGTACAATGGTCTAAATTAAGTCTGTATCAGAAATGTTTAAATCCTCCAGCCAGCTCATTGTTTGAGAATCCATTTCCATTTCATAATACCATTTCTGTCAGAGTATGCTTTCTTTGCTGAAGAAAATTGGCTTAGATCAGACTGCACTCATTAATAATCCTTCATTTGTGGAGAATAAACATTTCGAGATTGATTGGTGTGAGGCAGTGGATCAGCTAAGCAAACACAAACTCTATAAGGAATACCATAAATTCCCCAGGGAAAAGAACAACACTCTCTAGGTATGTTACTCTTTTTCCGTTTAATAGAGCCAGAGATATTTACCTCAGGTTTAAGCTTAACTAACTCCCGACACTCAAAATTATTGGTCCTCGGCTAAAAATTCCCCATCAAGAAAGGGGGTGTAGACGAAAAAACATGGTTCTGATGAAACTTTAAAGAATTTGATTTTGAGTTGCAAAGCTACTGCTCATTCAAAGCACAAGCACTTTAGATTTGTGGATGGATTTTTTATGCTGATGACCGATGTTTTTTTATGGACTGATCTAATGTTAGAAGACAGTATAATTTTCTTTTAGATTTGTATAGATTTTATTGAATGTATTTGAAACGTTAAAAGTCCAAGTTTATTTTTAAGACGATGTCAGTTATCTGATTTTAGAAGATGGTATTGTAACTTTGCATTTGGTATGGTATTTGAATGTGCTGTATTGTATGGTGAAAAGGTGTGTAGGTTTACAAAGCAAATCACTAATAAAAAATAAAAAAAATGTAAAGATGATTATGTAACATGTTATATCTCCTCACGCTATGCCCTTCCAAGTGTACCCCTAACAGTCTACCTTCCAATTATAACCATATTACTGTGCGTTCAAACTGTGTCTGCTTGTTGTACAGTGCTTTGTTGCTTCACAGCTAGGTTCAAGCTACATAGGAACCAGCACAAGCATGAACGATGAGAGAAAGAATGTGAGAGAAAAGAAGAACAAGTACTTTGAATTTTGGGTGAGGGTTTGCAAGACCTTATTTGTGAGGAAAAGTGTGTCAGTGTGTTTTTTCTCTCCAAGGATTGTGATGGGAGTATGAACAGGTATTTTAGTGTTGGATGACTGTAGACAATGGGATCTAAATAGAGTGGTGAGAGTCTGCAAGAGAGGCAGGGGTTGGGAAGTGCACTTAGAGCAAAACATTGATGTACAGAGGGTGGTAAAGGAAGGTGGTGGGTGAGAGGAAGAGGAGTGGAAGATCGAGAATAGCTTCAAGGTGTCTTGCCTTTGATTGTCTCAGTATAATGAATAAAGTAATAATATGTTAAAGAAAGTGTTTTCGTCATCATCCGTACTCATTCTTCTTCCTTAAGCCTATGTTATTATTGCGAGAAAGGACCTAAGGAGTATTCTGAATAGAATGTGGCCTAGAATGTGAATGAATCCAAGAATCTGAGGAAAGGAGGGTTCCATAAATGGCAGGAATTGAGACAGAGATGATGAGGGCTCATTTAGTGAGGGCTAGCTATGCTTCACACTTACCTTAAGAAATCCTGTTAAAGATAGCTGTCATGTTGTGCCCATGTCATGCTGATCTCCTCAATGCATTTACCTCTTCACTTTGAATCCCAGCGTTCCAAAGGGAGGTTCACAATCAGAAGGGAGGATGTCCTCGCTCCCTCTCCCCGGCCAGAAGATATTGAATGCTCTGGAGTGGGTGTTCTCCTTATCATAGAGTTCACTGAACCCCCCCCCTCCTTTCCATTCTTCTGTCAACAAGGGTAGTCCTCAAACACTGGGTCTTTCTGCGTCTCTGTCCATCTTAGGCCAGGCCTCCAAATGTTTTCACCTTTGAAGGCATATAATAATCATTGGGCAACTGTCCAAGGGTGATGTGTTCTGAAGGAGATCTGTTCCTGGGATGACAAATTCTCATTCCTCAAGGAGGGTTGTTAGATTGAGCTGTCTACAGATGCTTTGACGGTTCTGTGGGCTGCCTCAGACTTTCTGTACCTTTTGGTCATTCTGGCCTGTATGGAACCTTATGATCATAGCCTCATCAAGCGGTAGTCTTCGGCCAGGCGTAGGTCCAGACTTGTGACTCCCTCCTAGCATATTCTGTTCGTTCTGGCTATATTAGAATGCAGTAATTTTCAAACTTTGATGGTCGTGTATCTAATTTTTGTTTTTCTTTAAGGTTGTCTTCCTGTAACAGTCACTTTGGCTTGTTTCCTAAAGGAGTTAAGGTCCCTAACAAGAAACTTTTATTTTGAGAGTGTTCCTGGTCTATTGCTCTCTAGATCAAGTCTGTGGCTCATTCCCAAGATACCTTCTAACTTTCACATAGAGGAGGCAATTGTGTTACCCTCCTTCTTTCCGGAACCATTTTCCCTGGAAGACGAGCTGGTTCCACAATGGGTTTATAAAGAGGAGTCACAATTTACCTTTTCAGGTCTAAGGTGTTCAAAGGCTGCAACAACCTTTTACATTTTGATTGATACAGCCGGGATGGGCTTCAAACATTCATAATGCGAGGTCACCATCCATGGGTGCAGTTAATAATTTCATTGGCACACGCTGAGTCAAACGGAGTTGCCTTCTCAGATTTAAGGTGGATCTGCCTGGGTTATGGCAGTCTCCTGGGGGAGAGTCAGGACGTTTCCCTGATTGACATATGTAAAGACGTCACCTGATCATCATTTCCTACTTTTCATCTTCCTCTACTTTTATCTTCCATTAAAGTTAGGTAGTATGAGATCCGAAAACTTTATCCTTTGGGCCCAAAGCTCTGTCTTCTTTATTACACATGTGATTTATTTATTAAATCATGATTTTGCACTGTAATACAATTAGACTGTGTGTTACTGTGTATTTTGCTTTGAAGAAATGGAAACTGCTTGGCTATAGCATTTCATTTGCAAGGACTGAGAGAAGGAAAATATGAGAAAATAATACTTTGATGACTTGCCAGTGATCCTCATCACTATGATTGCATCTCCCTTATGCTAGTGCTTACACCTCACTCCCAATTTTGATTAGGAATTTGCTACCAGATAAGATGGGCTTGCTCACGAGATGGGGGGGCTTGCTGGAGAGGAGGCTACGCCTAGCCCTTCCCAGAAGGGTGAGTGCCCTGATAGAGCAGGCTAATTAAAGATTGTGAGGTAGCAGGGTGCCTCTCTGAAAGATGGACAATACTCACATTGGCAACAAATGGAGTAATGAAGATGACCGGTAAGTAGGCAAAGCATTTTGAAATCAGACTGAATGCAAACTAACTTATCAATCCACTTTTCAAATCAAGAATGAATTGGTTCAAATGAAAGCCATAGATGACCAAGATTTTGGCACAAGTCGCGAGCCGAGGAAATGTGCATTGCTTTTGGGTGGCCGCAAAGCTTGCACTGCTTTCTGTGTTGCACTTGTTCAGTGGGGGTGAAGCGTTCACAGCCGCTGCTTTTGTGGACCTGTTTGGTGAGTGATGGGGAACTGCTGGATGGTTTGGGAGTGTGAGTGACACCTATGTGGCTCCTGCCTGTGCTTTACCTATACAGTGAACGTGAGGGGAGCACGCGCTGCTGTCTGTGCTACATCTAGAATGCCACTTTGGAAACTGGCATGGCACTTTTCTCGCAGGAACATAGAAACTAGTTGATTAATTCCTGCTTAACTGTACAGTGCTGTCTATGGGCCTGTCAGGCTGAACCTGGACCCATGAAGCTGTTCCTGGCATATGGGTCTGCACACTTGGAGCATGGTGTTGTTTCTGCGTTTGGGAGGTCATAGCAGTGAATGTTGGCCTATGAAACTGTTCCTGATAGAAGAAGCAGTGGCCATTCATGTGAGAGTGACACTGCGCAGAGTAGGTTATTCTGGCCTATGATGGCGATATTTGGGAATGTGAGAACGTACCCCAACATCTGCCAGCTAAACCAGGGCTGTCGGTGCTTTGCCTGGCTATGTGGTGCATGTGATGTCATTTATAGCATACAATAGCAGTACATAGGCATGCACGGCTGAACTTCGGCACCGCAGGTGTTCCTAGCAGATGGTAGTTGCACCTTAAAAAGTAACGATGACTATGTGCATATTAATTCGTTTCTTGCAATATGTAAGCATGCCAGGCTGAACCTGGACATATGAAGGTGTTCTTCTTATATGTTGACTGGATATGCAAGGCTAGCCCTGGTATATACGGTGCTATCTGTAACTGTGGTGCCTTAGTAAATGACAGTACTTGAACATGTCAACCTGATGTTTTGGACACTATAGAGAGGCATTTGTGGTTCATTGGCAAACTCCTCTTAGCTTCACAAACATTGGAGGCTGGCTCCACCACTGGTAGCACCAAAACACAGAAGAAGACATTTTGTAACACATCTCTTGTTTTTTATTTACTGCGCCACCCTGCATTTCTAAGAGGGCAACACCATCTTCCTGCCACTGCCTCGTCATTCTCTCTCCCATTCCACTTCCCTCTCCCTGACTATATATTCAAGAGTATAGCAGCTAATCTTGCGTCTCCCCTCTGCTTTCCTCTGCAGTAAACCCCACGCGCCTCAGCGCGGGAGCCATTGCCGGGATTGTGGTCGGCTCGGTCCTGGGAGCTCTTCTCATTGTCCTGCTGCTGATCCTCATCATCTGCTGCGTCAGAAAAAAAGGTACGTTTCACATGGGTGTGAACATGCTACATGTTTACAAATATGCACCTTTAGATATAAAGTACTACTGCTTGCAGGTAATAAGGACAATGGCCTGTCCAAGGGACCCATTTTCCTTAGACACTATAGACTCTACTGTGTTTCCATCCCTGGCTTTGCTGTTACACAAGATTACTCTCTGATGACTACCAGCCCCAAGACATTTCAAGTATAATTCCTCACATCACTCAACTGGAGCAAGCAGTGCACTCGCTTTATACATTTCCTCTAAAATATCTCTAATTCTGTCTAATGCTGCTTTACTCTTCTGTGCCTCCTGACTGTGACATAGTACTCCAACTCGAGCCTGACCAATGATGGTCATAGTTCGCCCTGTCCTCTCTATATTCTCCAAGACACTTCTTAAGTTGCTCTTGGGCATATTAGGCCACTTTCAGGTCATAGATTAGCTGAAGCGTTCTCTGCAATTCAGGAGCATGTTCAACTGTGTTTATCATCTCCATGTTACTATAAAGATAACCTATGCTTGCATTGTACAGATTGGTGCAGTATAGGTGCTCTATAGATGCTCTGAAGCATCGCCATCTAATACCACAATGTGTGACACGACACACTGATCGGCATGTGTGAGTGCAGGGTGACGATCCAGTGCCATGCCATTCAAGAAGCCCCCACCTTCTAAAATGCTGGCAGTCATTCAAGATTACCCTCCTGGAGCTTCACAAATTCAAACAGAAAGCAGTAAATGTCCCTGGAAAATAGTACATTGCATGGAGGGCAGGAGGTATGTTTGGGATTGGTGCTTACATTCCACGAGCAGAGGAGACCGTGGGAGGCACGGAGTGAGTAGGCATTTCCACTGGATTTTCCTTCAAACCCTTATTTCTCCTATCATATTATAATCCGCTGTACATAGTCGGAATGCTTTCACTTGTGCTCTTTTTGGCGGTTTCTCCTCGTGGTACGCAGCTCAAGGAGGTGCGACAATGGGCAGGAGAGCTGATGAGCTCCTACCCAAGAGTCTGGGCATTGTAAGTTATTTCAACCCGGCACTCCACCTAACTCAATGCCTAGCGTGTTATGCACAGTTGGAACCCTTAATTATATATTTGTGTCTATAAGTTCTTTTATTTCTGAATGATGTATCCTTATACCACACCCCTCTCTTTGAATCCCCCCGGTCACACTGAACCATGAAGCAGGCTGTTTTGCAAAGTTAAAAGATTTATTTTTATGAATTTGAACTATGTATATATATATATCACACTATTAATATTTATACAATAATCACCATTGGGGTAATGTTACAAACAACAATCTCTTTATCAGAATGAGTATGGATAAGAAAACTAATGCAGCATAGAATAATACTTGATATGGATAGGAAAATAATGCAGCACGGAATAATACTTGATATGGATAGGAAAACAATGCAATGTCACTTTCCCCCTGATACTACTCAATCCTCCCTAATATGCAAGATGAAGAGATGGAAGGAGAGAACACAGGTTTCAGGAATACACACTCAACAAATACAGTTTCAATCCCAATTCCCCCCAGCAAGCATAGAGAGAAACAGGAATGATTTTAAAACAGTTCATATGCTTTTGAATGTGGTTTGGAATGAATGGGAAAAACACTGAAAAATGGATTTAATTCACTTAATTGTACTCAAAACTAGTGGGAGCCACTTTCTATAGTTTTAGGTAAACACTAGCAATGAGGATTGAATAACTAGCAGATTGGAAACTGAATTCTGAGGTCAGATGCAAATAATAGCTGTTTTACACGTGATGAAATTGAGCCAATTGCAAATCCGCTGCAAACCTTTCCCCGTGCGAGAAACGCGATTGTGGGAAAAAGAAGGAGTTGGAATGCGGTTTTGGGTTTCTAGCATGTATGGTATGGAAGTTAGGAAGGTTTTAGTAGAGGTCGATTTTTCTCAGAAAGAGTCAAGATTTACAAATGAAAGATGCGCTTTTGAAATTACAAACAGGAATTCTTTACACCAGGAAGTCTATGAAGCCACAAGCTACATGACAGCACAGCCACCAATCCAGTGACGCCCCCGGATGGTTTCTACCTGTCGCGACGCTTTACCTTTCTTCAGCTAACATATTAGCGCAAAGATGAATTTATCACTACAATTAACTAAGGACTATATGGATAAGGGAAAGATTCAGAAAAGACAAGAAAGTTCTACAATGCAGTTCTGGATATGATAGAATGGTTTTGGATAGGATTACTTAAGGATAAGATATTGGCTATGGAAAATTCTATGCTAGATACTCACAACTATGGTTTGAAATAGGACCGTCAAAGATCTGGTCAAGGGTTTTGGACTCGAATTCTGCTAGCCCACCGGACAGGATTCAGGCCCTCTGTTCTGCACTCAGCATGGCACTCAGGATACTGCATGGCCTCCGGAATGGATCTGAGGGTTGGTTCTGGGTTACAGCTATCAGGTTACAGTTCTGCTCTACTGGTTTGTTTCTCTGGGTTCTGGCAAGACTTCTTGGCAAGAAACAGAAACAGCTCAGCCCGGCTGTTCTATTGGTTTTGTTGTGTTCCCCTTGGAAGTCTGGGGCTAAAATCAGGTTTCAAGATTTTAAAGGCCAGCTGAGAAAGGTTCAGCTTTGGAATTGGGCCTTCTGCTTTCAGGGTTCTTGGATATGAGTTTTTCCTCCAGAGCGCTTCGCCAGTAAATCAGTTGATGGATGAATCTGAGTGTCTCTCCAGGTCCTAAACTGTCCCTATTTATGTATTTCCCAAAGGGGTGGGTAGGCTAAACTATACTAAGCACACCCTCTAGGAATCCTATTGGTCAGGGTATGTCCTCTCTCCTGATTTGAGAAGGAACACATGGTTTCATGATGATGTGGCATTTTACAATCCAGGGAGTACCTCCCCTTTGTTTCAGTACAGTAAATCTATACTTCACATAAATCATATTTACAATATCACCAACTTGCTAATAATACACATTCACATCACAGATTTAGTAGAGCACATATCCGTCCGAGTCCCAACTCAGTGAGAGCTTCGGTTCAAATTTGACAGTTTTTCGCGCTTTTGGTCGGGTACCCAGTGTCAGATCTGTCCACATTTTTCTCCATACATGCGCACGACATCTGGGCATAATCCTGTGAAGTTTCCTATTTCTAGCATTATCACAATTGCTACAACATCAACATTTCGGTAGTTCAGAGAAGTTTCAAACGGTGAGCAGCATTTTCATATTAACAACCTGTAAATTACAGATTTTTACAAGTTTTGCACAGTTCTCTATGAGTCTTTTTTCAAAAAGATATTTCCTTGTGATTTAAGATACACAAATCTGTCTGGTCCCACCTCCAGGGTTTGCTGAGCCCAGAGCAGTCCCAGGCTCTCTTCCTGCTGGCAGTTGGTTTCTGTTGACATCTGAATTTGCATTCCCTTTCAGTCCAGGAGGCCTATTGTCTCTTCCCAGAGAAGCAGAGCAAAATGCCCTCCTTCTTTCATTAGCATCTAAATGATAGTTCCTGGGCAGAGAGCAAAAGGAAGGCACCCTTTGTTGGCGCAAACTGTGGAATGTGCCTTTGAAGTCCAGTCTGGCTGCCCTCAGTTCACTGTAAAACACTTTGTTCAAAATTGTCTTTTGCTAAACTAAATCTTACATTTTCAACAAATACACACACAGATCTCTTCATTCCAGTCTTTTTCAAACATAAAGATTGAATTGTAGCAACCTGTATTGTTTTTGATGCCAAGCCTCTTCTTTTCCACAATTTGATCTTAATGTACAAGTTTAACTAACGTAAATGACAGCTTTGACACAGGCGAGCGGCGGTACTGTGCCCACATCCGACAGGTTTTTCCAGGCAAGCACCCTTTTGAATGGGGATATTTTTGTGATGAAATGTGCTTCTCCTGACATTGTGCTTAGGTGGATTCTTTAAATAAAGTGATGTTTAACACCCAACAAGGATGTTGGATCTTTTCTGATGTTTGGGAACCATGATTTTGCACTTTCAACAGCCAAGAAAAAACAGATTTTAAAGCACTTCTGGGTTTTCCTGGCAATGCAGCCTGCCTTTTCAAGTAGTTCCATTTCACTCTGTGGGCAGCCCAATGACAGGTTTTGGCAGGGTGGTCTCCTGTTTTACCACTGACATAGGCAAAATAGATGGTGGCCTATTTTTCTGGTTTCCCTTGCGCACTTCTCAAAGATTTTTAGCACGCATTCTTTTGTTTCTGATGAAAGCAGCAGACAGTGATGTTGCAGGGCAGAGCCTAGTGGGTCAGAACATCCCACAAGCCCTCCTTGCGATTTGGCGTTGTTCGCCCATCAATGGGAAGTCACAAGACTGGGATGATCAGTCTCTTTTCTTTTGGTTCCAACAATGGCAAAGTTCATAATCTTTTCTTCCATCAAGGGTGGATCGACCAGTTCTCCTCGCCCAGTCCTGATGTGAGTATGGAGCGATAACCTGCGCCCCTTGGATCTTTCATTCCGGTCCCTGGGTGGTCCTCGTTGGTTTCGAGTCTCCATTGTTTCCAATTCTAGGATGACAAAGCAAAAACATATTTGTAGACATTTCCCCACCACTATTGATGTAGTGGGGCAGACACATACATTTTGATAAATCAGGACACATTTTTCTATTTGTGAGTTATTGACTATATATGGGATATTTTAAAGTTGGACTTCTAGTGAGCTGGAGTGACCCCCTCTGGGGTTCCAGAAGACTCCTCCAGTTGCTGCACAGCTTGCCTAGGATGGCAACATTTCAGTTGGTTAATATGGACCCACTTATCTTCCCTCTCTGCCAAACTGTCTTTGGGGATGCGGATTTTGTAGGCGACTGGTGAGATTTTGTCTACAATTTCAAAAGGACCCCTCCAGCTAGGCAAAGATTTGCGCTGTTTGGCCTGGTTCCTTTGGAAATTGTATAAGTAGACCCGGTCTCGTACATGGTATTCTTTTCTAGTAGTCTTTAAGTCATAGTGGGTCTTCATGCTGTCGGCAGATCTTTCTAGATTTCGCTGAGCATAGGCAAAAGCATGTTGAAGGTGTTTTCTTAGATTTTCAACATACTCATGAGTTGTGGAGGCATTGATCAATGTCTGCTCTTGGGTTCAGCAGAGCAGATGCTGGGGAAGCACCATCCTCCGTCCAGTCATCATCTCAAACGGTGACATTTTAGTTGCAGATGAAGGGGTAGATCTGATGGCCATTAGGACAAGAGGTAATAGAATATCCCAACTTGGCCCAGAATCTGCCACAAACTTTTTTAATATGCTCACAATTGTTTTGTTGTATCTCTCTACTGCACCACTAGAGGCTTGTCGGTAGGCAATGTGTAATTTCCTTTTGACCCGAAGTATCTCCCACATCTTTGTCATTACTTCGCTAGTGAAGTGGCTACCTCGGTCTGACTTGATCCTTTGGGGTAGTCCAAAACGCGAGAAGATGTGGTTGATCATCAGGGCAGCTGCTGTTTCTGCCTTGCAGTTTGGGGCCGGGAGACATTCCACCCACTTAGTAAACAAGCATGTCACGGTCAACATGTACTTATTCCCCCTAGAGGAGCGAATCACGGGCCCAATATAATCGACTTGTAAATCTGACCAAGGCAGTGTCATCCCCCTCTTTTGGAGAGGCGCACGGTGTGTGAGGGATGTTGGCTGAAATTGTGCACACACAAGACACCGCTTCAAGTATTGGTCGAGGTCCTGCCCCATGTGTGGCCAGTATGCAACCTCTCTTAAGATTTCAAGTGTTATATGAAACCACCTATGACCGGCTTTGGCCGCATCATGGGCGTGACTTAACATCAGGCTTCGGAATGAGGTAGGGACCACCCAATGATCATGGCCAGCTAGGGATCTCCTTACCAACAAACCGTCTTGGATTCAGAACTTTTTTGGACATTTCCTCAACACTCTGAGGTCCTCTTTCCCTATGTAATCTGTATCCGTCAGGGGAAAGTTCTCAGGGTCCCCAATGTGTTGATAAAACTTACCAATAATTGGATCCCCTTTTTGAGCCGTAATCAAATCAGCATCTGGGGTCTCCTTACTCCATTGTGCAGTTGAGAGTTTATTGTGAGCATTTGTCTGGGACCTAGTGATAGCAGTGACCTGTATTTCCCCCAACAGGGATTCGATCTCTAGTAGATCCCCTTTGATGGCTCTGGTTTTGGCCAGCTGATCAGCTAAGTCATTTCCAGTTTTGTCTGGTCCCTCTACTTTCATGACCCTTGATATTTTTCCAGTAGATTGTCATCGCATTCGAGGTGACCAGATCATCGATATTTTGAATTAATTTCCCATGTTTCAATGGTTTATTATTAGCACATAGCATGCCTCAGGTTTTCCAGTTAACCAGGTGCTCCACGAACCCGTTCCGTACATAATCCGAATCTGTGATTATGACCAGTTCGTGGAGTTGATGATGGACAGCAGTGAGGATGGCTTGATGCACAGCCATCACCTCTGCCACTTGACTACTTCGGGGACCAATCTTGTACCCAGCTGAGGGTTCTGGGGTCTCATTCACCCATGCATTCCCTACGCAGGCCAAAAGGTCTTTTTCCCAGTTGTTGTCAACATGGTAGGAGCATCCATCCACATAGACAGAGGGCATTCCCTCTCACTTGTCTTCTTCAAAGACTTTGTGTGGGGAATTAAGGTATGCCTCCATGGTGTCCTTGATTTTTAGACTTTCGTCCTCGAGACAGTTTTCTCTGGCACAATCATGCAAGTCAGCCAGACCTTGCACGAGGGGACTCTTCTTGTTTTGGCCATATCTGACCTCCACAGGAAAGCCTATCATTGACAGAATCCAGGAAGTAATTCAGGAATTACTCACATTTCCAGCCCGGATTCTGTCACTTTGGAGATATTGCAGAGGCTGGTGTGGAGTCTCCACTATGATGTGATCCCCCTGGATAAACGAGCGGTAATTCTTCAATGCCCACACCGTTGCGAGGAGTGCCTTCTCACAATCGTTGAATTTTTCCTCCACAGAGGATAAAGTTTTACTTGCATAGGAGATTACTTTATTGACCTTGTCATGCTTTTGGTATAATACTTCAGTCAAGCATGTATTTGAGAACCCTGTCTCCAAGAATAACTCCTTGTTTTTGACAGGGTAAGCTAGGCAAGGCACTTTGAGAGGCTTCTTTTGAGTTGTTTTACTGCCTCGGCTTGTTCTGGACCCCACTCCCACTTGAGCCCCCGCTTCAAAAGATGAATCAGGGGTCTTGTGATTTCTGAGTAGTCCTCAATGAACTTTCTGCTGTAATTAGTCAGTCCAGGGAAGCTCCTTAGTTCCCGCAGAGTTGTGGGGTCTTTCAATTTCTGGAGTGCTTCCACTTTCTTTTCCTGGGGACCGAGACCCTGAGGAGTAATCTCATGCCCCAAGGAATTGACACAGGTTCTACACCACTGTGTCTTTTGAAAGGAAGGTTTTGCTCCGGCAACCCTCAACTGTGTCAGAACATAACTGATCTCCGCTATGTGTCCCTCCACAGTCGAACTTTTGATGAAGACATCATTTACATAGGCCAGGTTACCCCTTTCACCCAGGTCGGGCATGGCCTTATGTAGAAAAATGTTGAATTCATTGCCGGAGTTGATGTATCCGAAGGGAGTCCGGGTCCATGTGTACTGCTGCCCCCGAAGGTGAAGGCCAGCTTGTATTGGTCCTCCCTATGGGCAGGTACAGTCCGGTATCCATTGGTCAGGTCTATTGCAGTGAATACCTGTGACCCCTGGTTCTGGGCCAGCCTTTGGTCAATGTAGGGAAGAGGCCATCGGGAAGTATGGACCCGTGTGTTGAGCTCCCTACAGTCAGCACAGAGTCTCCACTGGTTTGTTGGCTTCAAAATCCCCAGCACCGGATTATTGAAGGTGCTGTGGACTGGACAGATTATCCCACGTGACTCAAGGTTCTTAATTATTTCCGTAAGGGACTCCATTGATGCGAGAGGCAAGCGATATTGCTTCACAAACACTGGAGTCATTCCAGGGTCCGTGGGAATTGTTGTTGTGTGGATGTCGGTGCGACTACAGTCATATGAGTCCACCGCAAAGAGATCTTGAAAATCCAAGAAAACTTGTTTCAACTTTTGCCTTTGCTCCAGAGTCTCACAGGCATCAGCTAGGTTGACTCTCTCTTCAACCATCTGCCTGAAGCCTGGTAGACTTCCGGTTTTGCTATCTCAGCGGCCTCCTCCAGCTGGGTCGAGAAGTCCCTGGTCAGAGTGCTGATTTGGACTGGTGGCTTCAGGTGGGGAAGGCGGTCCTCGCAGACTTGGAAAATCACCTCATCCCTCCTGAAGTCACAGGTCACCTCTTCCCTACCATAAGGGCAGGAAGTGTACACCGGGAAGTTCCCCCCATGCCGGGTAAAGATCCTGTCCGGTGTTGTGTTGTCATCACTATCACTGTCAAAACAGTCCTTGGGGATTGGTCCTAACAGTTCATTGCCTAAATCTATGGAAAATGTCGGTCATCAACCGCCATTCCAATAGTGGTGCCTGCGGCTAGAGTGATACTCTTTAAGTCGCTGTTATCTACCTCTATTGGAATGGTGTCATGTTGTATATTGACTAGTGGTGTTGGGTTTACCCCCAACCATTGCTGTTGGAAATAGGCATTTAGAAGAATATAGGCATCAGGGTTTTTCAATTTCTGTCCTCTTTTAACTTTCACTTCCAGGGAGAATTGTCGGGTCCTTTCTGGGATGGTGACTTCCTCTCCAATTTCAACTGCATAAGACAGCAGATGAGCTGACCTAAATGCTTTCTCTGGGTCATCAAAGCCCATGGGATTATCTGCTAATCGGGACCAAGCCTTGAAGTTTATTAGGTCCAAACTAATGGCAAAGCGATTGAGAATGTCACTGCCTAAGTAAAAGGCAGCAGTGACGTCTTGCACGACCCAACAATTATGGACTATGCTCTTGTTGCCTATGGAGATTTTGAGCATACACCTGCTTGGCAGGAGATGTTTGGAATTGGGTGTTTCCAGATCCATTTCCCATTCGTCTATCAGTTTAAATGTGGGAATGGCTGGATCTTTTGGGAGCTTGCGGATCATGGATTCGCTGATGAAGCTCTTACCGTTGTTCACACACACTCGTGCGAGAACAGAGTCCTTCCCTTCATTTAACTGAACAGGGATGCCCAACATCTCTCCAATTTGCTGAGTATCAGCCAGGCTTTGAGTTGATTTCACATCTTTCTGGACTATAGGAGTGGGAATGAGTATTTCCTTCCATTGTGGAATGCCACCTTAAACTGGAAGGAAGGTTGATTTTCAGAAATAGAGAGGACCCCCCCATCACCAGTTTTTTGTCCTACTGCTATTACTGTCACGTCTGGGATTTGGTTGTTCTGGAAGTGAAATTCTACTTGGTCAGATTTTTGTTCAACCATGTGGCAAGTGCCGTTTAAATTAACATGGTTGACACTCCAGAGGACCTTGTTTACACAATCAATTAGGGGTGACAACCTTCTCAGGAGGTAATTCCCTAGAAAACAAGGGGTGCCCTCTGGAGCTACAACTATGACAGGGTGCTTCACCTTGTGTCGCACAATTTTAATGTCCAAATCCGCAGTCCAATCAATGGGAATTTCCTTCCCGTCGAAGTTCTGAAGTTGTCCAGGAAGAGGAGTGAGAGGAATTTGGTCATTCTCCCCCCTTCTCGAATTTAGTTCATCAAAGGCCCTTTTTGACAGAAGGGTAGCTTGGGATCCAGTGTCCACCAGTGCCAGAATTGTACACTGCCCCTGTATTTGGACCTGGGCATAGAATCTTCCCTCTTTCTCCTCAAGGGGGCACAGATAATGTACATTTTTGGACATCTGGTGGGTTAGTTTTCTAGTTCTGGACACTGATAGAGAAGAGATTTGGGCAGCACTCTGTTTGGAGTCTAGGGAATCTGAAAAGAAAAGGTGGCAACTAGAGATGAGCGAAGTTTTGGGTTCCCTGGTTCTGCTTCTGGGCGGCCCCCACCCCCTTTTTGGAGGCAGTCACCAGGATGGGTTTGAAGCAGGGGATTTTCATGCTGTTGGTTCTGGGGTTGGATGATGGGCGGCGCTAGCTCAGTCCCCACATCTACCCAGTCCGGATTTGGATCGTTTGGGACCCATTTTTCTTTGATAGGAGTTTCCCCATCTCTGAAGGAGAAGATCCTTTTCCCAGGATCCTCTGAGGATTCCTCTCCTTCAAATTGGAAGATTTGTACCTCCTCCTCAAACTGGGTCTGTTTGGGTTCTTTGTTTCTCCTACCCCCCCTCTGTTCCTTGGGTGGCAGACTTTCAGGGCAGGAGATTTTGGTTCCGGCTCCTGGGTTTCCAGGGGCTTTTTACAAGTAGGGAAGGAAGCTTCCTCCCAGCCTTTACACCCCCCTTCCCCTTGTGCCTCCTCCCTGGGAACCGGTGGGTTTTTGGGGTTCTGCCCCGTCATTGCTCTGGAGCACCAGGTCCAGAGTTTGAGGCATTCTGTGCCTGCATGCTCATCTGAGGGTTCTGTTGAGCCCTCAGCATGCGACCCAGATCCTGTACCATGTTTTGGACCTGGCGCTCTAGTTGTGACACCCGCTCAGGCTGATATGGGGTCCTGTTGTCTCCCCTGGGTTGATCCCGGGAAGGGTAGCTATCCCTTCTCTGAAAATGTCGGTACCCCTCCACCCTTGGCCTCCCCTCTCCCGGATTAGGCTGTCAGGGCTCAGGAAATTGGGGAAAGAAGGATGGATGGTTTTGGGGTTGAAAGTTTTGCGGGTAACTGGGGAAGAAGTTCTGTCCACGATTTGGGAAATGTCTGCCCTCCTGGGGGAAGTGAGGAGGGAAGTTCCCTGGGTTAGCTGCTGTTGGGTTGGATCCCCCCATCCCTGGGCTGGAGGAGTCCACACATAACCCAGGATGGGTCTGTTCAACTTGTAGCAGGGACTTATGTAGTCAGGGGAGTGAGGGATCCCATTTATGGGACTACCTCCTTGGCTCCCTGTCTGTGACTGGCCCAAGGGCCTTCTGGGTTTGGGATTATTCTGACTTTGTGCAGGCAGGTTTTTAGGCCCCCCATCTCTAAATCTAAAATGGGGGCAACTTTCACCTCTGCCACCTTAGCAGCAGCAGGGGTGTTGGTTGGTTTGGGGTTTTTTGTATAATTTTTGTTTTCTATGGGCTTTTGCACCTCATAAATTTGCGAGGCCTGTTCAATGAGCTAGTCTAGTGATCTTTTCTCATGAAAATCTCTCACTAGCTGGGTTATGATGTATTTTGGTAGAGCGTGGAAAAAATTATTCACAAATTCTTTGCTGTCCGTGCGCATCCTTCTGGTGGTCTGCTCAAAGGCACGCTTTAATTCCTGCACAAATTCTTGTGGGGCCTGATCCTCACCACATTGCAAATTGTAGGCTGCCTTGCGAGCCTCCTGAGGATTTCTGTGCACAGAAAAATGCCTATAGGTGAACCATCTAGAATGATTTTGGTCCTCCAGCCCCGCAAAGAAGCTGGAATATTCTGGTGAAAAGGTCCATTTCACATATGGAATACAGCTTTGGCTGTCCTTCAAATGGAAAGTTTCCATCATGTGCTCAAAGAGCTCTAAGTGCTCCCAAACAGAATATTTAGCGTTCTTATGATAGGGCGTAATGACGCTCCTTATCCCTTTAATTTGCTTTAGGGGATCCTTGAGCAAGGCCTTTTTGCCTTATTGGCCTTCTTGGTTCGGGTAACCCTGGTCCACTCTTCCTCTGACTCAGAGGCACTGCTCCCAGAGGTGCCCGTCTGGTCTTCTAGGCTCTCCGGATTCTGCAAGCCTGGGAATGGCTGGCAGAATCTGGGGACCTAGTCTCTTGTGTCCTGGGGCACTCAGAGGAGTCTTCTGATTCCTCCTTGCTCCCAGGATTTGATGGGTACCCCCCACTGTCCTAGCTGGGCAGAAGTTTTCATGATGCCCTTAGTGGGCCTACCCTCATGGAGTTCCCCACTAAATTTCACAGTACTTTGGTACCCATACCCAGATGCCCGCCCATCCATTCCTGGGAGGTGCTGGTCTATGAGACCCATATTTCTGATTGGATTGAAATCTGCCATCCCCGTGGCCCTTGGCTCATGTGCGCCAGTGGATATGGGAGTGGCAGAGTCCAGGGATTGGAAGAGATGAAGACCTCTGATACTAGGGTTCCTGAGGTTATGCTCAGGTGTTTCCCTTTCCCAGCGAACCTCATCTCTGTCAGCCCCTGCTCCCTGTTGCCATGCAAGAATCTGAGCTTTCTGTTCCTCTATCAAGGCCTTGCTAGTTTCTATCAGTCTCTCTTGCATGGCTACCAGGCTGTGGAGATTGTCATTGTTCTCACAGAGAGCCTCATTTTCTCTCTGTGCTTCCTGTGTTGTTTTAGAGTACTGGGACAGCCTTTGCTGCAGGAGGGTTACCTCCTGAGTCCTGTCTATACTGGCCTGGTCCTTCCTTGCTAGAGCCTCCTCCACCCTCCTGGTGTGCTCTGACAATCGTTCATGCTCTTTTTGGAGGTCACCCAGTCCCTGAAGGGCCAGGTGATTTTCATGTATTTTCTCATTCAAATGACAGACTTCCTGGCCTAAGGTGTCCCTTTCCTGAGCAATAGAATGCCTCTCTGCAGCCAGGTCGTCCCTCTGTCTTTGAAGCGCACAAGCTTTCTGGCGCTCTTCATCAAATTCTGCCTGGGTATCCAGGTCTTTCAGGATTAATGTATTACTCTCTTCCTTCTCTCTATGTAGGTGGCTTTGCAGGTTGACTACCTGCTCTGCGCATGCCCTGTTGAAATGTATTTGTTGCTCCAGCTTTTTCCGGTTCTGCAGTAGAAAGTCCAAACTTTCTCGGTACTCCTTCTGCAAGGCCAGAATTCTGGTATCCTGTTTTGCCTTTTCCTGCTGCAGGATACCCATGTCCTCTTTTATTTTGATTATTTACTGCCTACTTTCATTTTCGGACTCCTGGCTCCTGTGCAGCCTCTGCTCAGAAGAGTCCATATCAGTTTGGGCCTTTCCTAATGCCTGCAGTTGCTTGTTTGCCAGATCTTGGCCTCAGCATATTTGTCCTGTATTGCTCCAATATATAGGTATAGATATGCCGCTATTTTGGCAATCTTGTTTTGCTCTTCCTTTTCCTTAGGGGCCATATATAGTTCACTCAGGGCCATATTTAATGGACCCTGGTCTTGCCATATGTCTAACCCTGTTGCAGTGACCTTTTCTGTGATTGCCTGCAACCACACATTCTGATCCTGCTCTGTCCATTTACCTCCTACAAATAATGTGTGCAATAGGTGTCCTTTAGCCATATTCATCTCTACCACAGTCGCCATTCTGAAAATATTGATTTCCTTCCTGACTTACAGAAGTTTATTTTGTTTTTGCAAAACAGACCAATTCCTTAGAGCGTTCCCTTTGAGAGGTGCTTTTCACAGTGTATCACAGTGTGGTAGCCCAGCAGGGATTATGTACCCCACTAGTTAGCACACTGTATTAAACTGTAACAAGTGGTATATCTAATTCAGAAATCCCAGACAAGCCCCCAATCTTGTAACTGATTTCTCGCGTGTACGGTATGGAAGTTATGAAGGTTTTAGAAGAGGTTGATTTTTCTCAGAAAGAGTCAAGATTTACAAATGAAAGATGCGCTTTTGAAATTACAAACAGGAATTTCTTTACACTAGGGAGTCTATGAAACCACAAGCTACACGACAGCACAGCCACCAATCCAGTGACACCCCCGGATGGTTTCTACCTGCCGAGACGCTTGCCTTTCTTCAGCAAATATATTAGCGCAAAGATGAATTTATCACTACAATTAACAAAGGACTATATGAATAAGGGAAAGATTCAGAAAAGACAAGAAAGTTCTACAATGCAGTTCTGGATATGATAGAATGGCTTTGGATAGGATTACTTAAGGATAAAATATTGGCTATGGACAATTCTATGCTAGATATTCACAACTATGGTTTGAAATAGGCCCGTCAAAGATCTGGTCAAGGGTTTTGGACTGGAATTCTGCTAGCCCACCGGACAGGATTCAGGCCCTCGGTTCCGCACTCAGCACGGCACTCTGGATACTACACGGCCTCTGGAATGAATCTGATGGGTTGGTTCTGGTTTACAGCTATCAGGTTACAGCTCTGCTCTACTGGTTTGGATCTCTGGGTTCTGGCAAGAGTTCTTGGCAAGAAACAGAAACAGCACAGCCCAGCTGTTCTATTGGTTTTGTTGTGTTCCCCTTGGAAGTCTGGGGTTAAAATCAGGTTTCAAGATTTTAAAGGCCGGTTAAGAAAGGTTCAGCTTTGGAATTGGGTCTTCTGCTTTCAGGGTTCTGGAGTCTTGGATATGGGTTTCTCCTGCAGAGCTCTTCACCAGTAAATCAGTTGATGGATGAATCTGTGTGTCTCTCCAGGTCCTAAACTGTCCCCATTTATGTATTTCCCAAAGGGGTGGGTAGGCTAAATTATACTAAGCACACCCTCTAGGAATCCTATTGGTCGGGGTCTGTCCTCTCCCCTGATTTGAGAAGGAACAAATGGTTTCATGATGATGTGCATTTTACAATCCAGGGAGTACCTCCCCTTTGTTTCAGTACAGTAAATCTATTTTTCACATAAATCATATTTACAATATCACCAACTTGCTAATAATACATATTCACATCACATATTTAGTAGAGCATGTATCCGTCCGAGTCCCAACTCAGTGAGAGCTTTGGTTCAAATTTGACCGTTTTTTCGCGCTTTTGGTTGGGTACTCAGTGTCAGATCTGTGGACATTTTTCTCCATACATGCGCATGACATCTGGGCATAATCCTGTGAAGTTTCATATTTCTAGCATTATCACAATTGCTACAACATCAACATTTCGGTGCTCCTGTCTCTGAACATCGCACAGAGTTCAGAGTTCAGATTAGTTTCAAAAGGTGAGCAGCATTTTCATATTAACAACCTATAAATTACAGATTTTTACACGTTTTGCACAGTTCTCTATGAGTCTTTTTTCAAAAAGATATTTCCTTGTGGTTTAAGATACACAAATCTGTCTGGTCCCACCTCCAGGGTTTGCTGGGCCCAGAGCAGTCCCAGGTTCTCTTACTGCTGGCAGTTGGTTTCTGTTGACATCTGAATTTGCATTCCCTTTCAGTCCAGGAAGCCTATTGTCTCTTCCCAGAGAAGCAGAACAAAATCCCCTCCTTCTTTCATTAGCATCTAAATGATAGTTCCTGGGCAGAGAGCAAAAGGAAGGCACCCTTTTTTGGAGGAAACTGTGGAATGTGCCTTTGAAGTCCATTGTGGCTGGCCTCAGTTCACTGTAAAACACTTTGTTCAAAATTGTCTTTTGCTAAACTAAATCTTACATTTTCAACAAATATATACACAGATCTCTTAATTCCAGTCTTTTTCAAACATAGAGATTGAATTCTTGCAACCTGTATTGTTTTTGATGGCAAGCCTCTTCTTTTCCACAATTTGATCTATATGTACAAGTTTAACTAACAGTATAACAGTATATAAGTAAATGACAGCTTTTACACAGGCGAGCGGCGGTACTGCGTCCATATCTGACAGGTTTTTCCAGGCAAGCACCCTTTTGAATGGGGATATTTTTGTGATGAAATGTGCTTCTTCTGACATTGTGCTTAGGTGGATTCTTTAAATAAAGTGATGTTTAACACCCAACAAGGATGTTGGATCTTTTCTGATGTTTGGAAACCATGATTTTGCACTTTCAACAGCCAAGAAAAAACATATTTTAAAGCACTTCTGGGTTTTCCTGCAAGGCAGCCTGCTTTTTCAAGTAGTTCCATTTCTCTCTGTTGGCAGCCCAATGACAAGTTTTGGCAGGGTGGTCTCCTGTTTTACCACTGATATAGGCAACATAGATTATGGCCTATTTTTCCGGTTTCCCTTCCAAACTTCTCAAAGTTTTTTAGCGCGCATTCTGTTGTTTCTGATGAAAGCAGCACACAGTGATGTTGCAGGGCAGAGCCTAGTGGGTCAGAACATCCCACAGCATGCATGCAGTGAATCCCTGTTTTCTTTCCACCATGCATCCAACCTGCACAGCAGGAGGCAATGAAACTCAGAAGCCTTTATTTTACATTATGATGCTTGCAGGGAGATGCTGTGCCACCCTGAAACCATCGACTCCTTCGAAAATCATTTATGTGGCTGAATATGGACACATAAATGTTTTTTTGGGGAGCTGCTCCAGGTCTGGCGTGATGCAGAATCTCTACCAGAGAAACCAGAGAATCATGGTATTTAGAAATAGGGGTTTGCATATCAGCCAATCAGGCCGCTCGGTTCACAGGCCTAACTCCGTTGGGTTTGCTATTATCTTTATTGGCTTTGTAACTACAAACCCCTCACTTACCTTTTCCTCAGCCGCTGCCCCACATCTCTCAGGCTCCTCTGCTCCCATGCCTCTGTTGCCAGAACGTTCCCTTAGAAGGAGGATTGACATTCTAATTTCTTTTTCTATTTCACATGGCTGCCATGTGTCTTGGTTTTCTTTACTGTGACCTCGCTTGCCCACAAGTATGTTTCCAGCAAAGAAAAAGCACTCGAGGGTCATGCAACCACTGCCTCTCTCGACTCCCTCCTCCCCCTACTTTCTAATATCATAGTACACTGTCAGCGGAACGTTCCGGATGGCAATGGTGCACAGCCTGCGTTTTAGGCCTTCGCCATCTTGGTCTGAGATCAGCTATCACCCAAGACATCCCACTGTGCTTTGTGTTAATGCTTAACTGTATCCCTTCCATATTGGGCTATACTAGCCGTTAATGCTCTTCCTATCTGTATTTCCACTTCTCTGGGCCTACACCTTGTAGGCCCGGAGGGAACGGGGTGAGGAAAAGTTAACATTATGTTTATGCCATGGAGGCAGGCTATAATGCTTCAATCTGCTGTTAACAGAATCATGATGATTCTCTTATCTGCGGGGGTATGGTAGCAGTGTTTCCCCTAGAGCAAATCTGCAGAAAGGACAGACACCACTGTCAGATTCCCGCACTGGGGAGTATTGGCGGATTTGGGAGAATGATGCAGGATCCCGTTCACATTCTTTCTTCAACATCCACCATTTTGAGAGCAGTGGAGGCTGGTGACTTTTTTAATTGGAGCGATGGAAGTATCTATCACAGATGTGTGTGAGCGCATGTGCATAACAAAGGAGTTTCAGCCAAACAAATGGCTTTTGGAGGGTTCTTAACCCAAGAGGTTTGTTTAAACAATTGGTTAAAATGGTATTTTACAGCATGCTTGCGTAAAAGGCCATACAATATACAATCAGTGTTGGAGCCTAACACATGAAAAAATCGAACATCAAAACAATCATGTTTGCTTTGCCCATAATGACAGTAACTCTACTGTTTGAAGGCCAAGTCCATGCTGTTGGAGGTTAATCGTTATACGCTCCATCTCCTGCACCCCACACCGGGTAGGGTCACCAGCACTGTTATCGCTTCCAACAGGTTTCCATTCTCTCCATCGTGGCCAGAAGTCCCTATCTTGGTGCAAGAGCCTGCTTCCATTGCTGTTATCAAGTCCAAGACATAGATGTTCTGGAGGGTCATGAGCCTGATGGCCCTCAATTCTTCTCTAATCACATTAAATCCTTTTATTGTTGTGATGATTTTCTGTAGCAGTTCCCACCTAGAGATTTGTAACCACTTAGCGTTCACTGCAGTTTGAACTCCTGGCATGAATGTGGCTGTGAATATCACTTCTGTTTTACTGAACAATTTGTGCTAATCTGGAATGTCATTGTATATTGCTTCTGATGTTGCCAAGAAATAGTTCTCTCTCTTCTGTCGGATGAGGTTGAGTGTCCTTTCTTCCTCTGGTGTGCATATATTTTCGGAAAATCAGGGATATGGAGATCACTTTGGGGATTTGCCAATGCAGGAACATGTATGATCACTATAGAGCATATTCCTCCCCAATTCTTAGGTAGCTGCATACAAGCTATAGATCCACAGGCCCAATAATGGTCCATTAGCGCAGAAGTGCTACCATTCATTCCTGGGATATCAATTATTTTCTTGCAACCTTTATTTTTGCCAACTGTGATCAGTCCTCTGTTTCTAAAGCACACTGCCTGATTCATGGAATTATTTGCAGCGAAAACTGGGATTTGTGCGCCATTCTGCCCGCAAATCCCCATTTGTGAAACAGGGGTTTGCGGGCAGAATGGCGCACAAAGCCCCGTTTTCGGCGCAAATAATTCCATGAATCAGGCACACAGTGTCGCATTTTTCATTGGTACTTGGGACACGGGTCCTGCTTCATTTTCAATCCATGTTAAATCATTTTGAATACTTGGCCCATTCCATTAGGCATTCATCATTCACCATTTTCACTATGTGTACTGGTGCTGCCTTTAATAAGAGTGTACTGTATGCTAACATTCCGTCTTCCCATCCTGTATTGGTAGCAACTCGTCCATATACCAACAACTGAGGCCTCTCTCAGCATCCTGGGATTCCTGGTGTTTCCCATACATCTGCACAACCCAGTCTCTTTTGTTCAACAATCTTTATCTGTTCTCCAGTCATACGATTGAATGAGTATTGGAACAGTCTACTTTTCCAGTCCAGTTCTTTTTCCATTTTTTCATTTTTATATTATCATCTTCATATGGGAATGTTCTTTTTGACATCCAGAGGGTTGTCCATCTTCCTTCAAATTCTCCTCTTGTTGTGCATGCTGCAAGATGGCTGAGACACTTCACATTATGGATAGGTATTTCTCATGCAATTAATGTTCTGGCTGTGCTCATGGCTTAAGGAATGAGAGAACACAAGTATCAGCTTTCGTCTGACATTCTGCTCCCGACTTCCTTCATCTGCTGGTACCACATGTTATTCTTTAAATGGTCCGAATTATCTTCCCCAGCATCTCTTTTTAGTCGGATAATTTGTTTTGAAATATCAGGGAAAATATCACTTGTGCTCTTGTTAGGAATAGAAATAAAAATAGATGTCTCATTGCTAACGCCTCCATCTGCATTATAAAACATCATTTGACGAAATGTTACAAGCATAAGAAAGTAAAGAGAGCACATTTTACGCAAAATGTAACTACAAGAAGTACTGCACAAATTTCCATGTGTCGAATCATATCGTGTATAGTAGGCGGTCTTCTTACTAGCAATGTTCATCTTATACAATGGAAGATTCCCATTCTCTTTTAATTCAATCGTTCAGTTTCTGTCACGTTTATAAACTACAATTGTATAACAAAAATTGTAATATGATTGCGTTGATGATCCTGCAAATAACAGGACTGTTTTTCAGATTTCCCAAAAATGTGTCAATAACGATGTGTCGCCTTTATTAAAGCTGGGTAAGATTGGATTATATACACAAAAACAGCATGCAGAAATGCATATAATGTATCAGACAACATAAAGTGTCATGTGCAATCTTTGCTTTCTTTAATATTTAATGCATTGTCTATTTGACCTAACTGAGATCTTCAAATATCGCAAAAATCTGTTTATTTATTTCCTTTCAAACTTCAAGTAGTCCATATTTCAAATTGTTTTTGTTTCCTGTTGTTTATTTTGGCTCTTGGTAGCCGATCTCGTCTCTTGCTTCACTGTCAGCAGGTGCAGAAGGGGTCAGGGTCTCTACTTTGAAGAGCTTTACGTCATTCAAATTCTTCCTTTGGGTTTCACAGCAGCACGAGTGACCTCCTCTACTAAGTACGGTCCATCAATGTGGAGCCTATTCCAAGTGCGTACAAAACATTGTACAAGCACTTGGTACCCTGGGTACTAACTAGGTTGTTTTAGCAAGTCAATAGGATCAACTGTTTGGCTGTCTTCATCAATCCTCTTCGACCCCCCTTCCCTCTGTTTTTTGACCGGTCGAGAAATAAAAGAAACACTAGTGGCCATATTTGTTAAATAAACATGCATCTCATCCCCAAGTGTCTTCGCTACACTATGGGCATCCTTTTTTATTCAAGTGGGAGGAGCAAGGGGTACTCTCATGCGGCGTCCAGTAACCAATTTATGAGGAGTCAGGTGGTGATCTGAGGCAGACTGATTCTTCAGGGCAAACAGAGCAAGGGGTAGGCAATGTAGCCATACCGTCTTTAAGGTAATTTTGATTTTGGCGGTCCTTTCTTTGAGGTGTCTGTTTAGCCTCTCACAAATAACATTCACCTGTGGGTGATATGCAGACGAGAAGTTGTGCTTTATAGCTACTAAAAGTGTTATCTGTTCGAACAGTTCATTTACAAAATGTGGCCTATTATCAGGCCGCAGGACTTTGCACACACCCCATCTAAGAACCACCTCACGTACGAGAAACTTGGCAGCACATGCAACATCGGGGTGCATACATGGACCTGCCTCAATCCATCTGAAAAAGGGACATACTACCATTAACATGTATTTATAGCCATTGCATACTTGCAACATATCCACATAACCTATACGTAGATGCTGAAAAGGACCATTGCGTCTGGGTATTGCTCCTCTCACTGTTCGCAAAGTATGCCTTGCTGTGAATGTCTGGCAAACAATGCAGGTCACAATAAACTGTGCAATGTGTTCTAATAAATTTGGTGAAAACCAGTCTACTGCAATCATAGAAACAAGATTGTCTCTGGTTTTATGCACAGGAAAGTGAAGCTGATCCAGCAGAACTTGCAATAATGCTAGAGGCAAAAGTGGCTTTCCAGTGCTATCCTGTTTCCATAGAGCCTGAGTGGGGGATAAAGAACACCCTGTCTCTTCCATAAATCCTGTTCTTCCTGTGGTTCTCGACCTTGCAACTCAATTAAATGTACAATGGATAACATATTAAAACCTTCCTTCATGTCTTTCTCCCGTCGTTTGATCAATTTTCAAAGAACCATCAATTCATAGAATTTCCCCTCCTCCGAGAGCATTTTCTTTAACATGGGGAATATTGTCATAAAACTCAGTATACGTTGTGCAGTCATGTACATATTCGTCCTTCCCTACTGGTTCTGCTATAAATGTTGCTGGATTTACTATTCTACATCTATCAATTTTGATAGCTGGATTCGAAATAATCACTTCATACTCTGACGCTCTTTGTTTAGTCAGTGGGTCTTTGGGTGTCTCCAAAATAGCAAATAAGGAATGCTCGACAAATAACGTCATGGAACTCCCCATTGTTATACGTGCAGCTTTTTTAATATGAGAGTAGGACCAGCTAATGCTTGTTCATAAGGGAAATGCCCTTTCATTACTAGGTCTAAAATCCCAAACTATAGTAGTCTAATGGTTTATGTCCATATCCTAATGTAATTTTCTGTATAAGCACTTCTGTTATTACATTTCCGTTTGAATGTGAGAATAAGTAGAACTCCTCATTGTAATCTGGAATACCTAACACAGGGGTTGTACAGCTCGCCCTTTTTACCTCTTCGAATCCTTCAGTCATCTCATTTGTACATGTTATTTTACTTTTACCTATCTGTGCGTCCTTAAATCCTTTTAAAAGTGGTTGAATATATGTACTGTAATCAAAAACCCAGGCCCTGCAATAATTACATAGGCCTAAAAGTTGTTGCATTTCTCTCACTGTCTCAGGTATTGACGTTTTCATGATCGCTTCTGCTCTCTCAGGTGCCAGTTTTCTCACCTCTTGAGAGATTAACTGTCCTATGTACAGGACCTCTTTCGGGCAATATTGTAGCTTCTCTTTGTCTACCTTGTATCCTTTTTCTGCTAGTACTGTCATTAGTTGAACTGAATCTTCTCTGCATCTTTCCTCAGTCTTACTGCACACTAATATATCATCTACGTACTGAATTATTGTGAAGAACGCTATTAAGGATTCCAGCGCTGGCTCCTATATGAAAACTAAGTCAAATCTTGTGAGTCTTCATGAAGGGGAATTGAAAAGAAAGCATTTTTTTAAATCTATGACTGTAAGATATTTCACTTTAGCTGGGATGTTACATAATATTGTGGCTGGATTCAGAAACAACAGAAATTCTGCTTCAACAATATTGTTTAGAGGGTGTAAATCCTGAATAAATCTCCATGACCCCCGTGTTGCTTTCTTCAATGGGTACAGAGCTGTGTTACATGGGGATTCCAATGGGACCAATATTTCCCTGCTGTATTAAAGCAGAAATGGTATCAAATATGCCTTCATCTGTTTCTCTTGACATGAGGTACTGTTTTTCTTGTGGCAAAATTGCTCCTGGTTTGAGTTTGATTTTAACTGCTCCTGCTCCACTTAATAGACCCATGTCATATGGACTACTGGTCCATAAAATGCTTGGCACCTTTTCTAAATCCTTCTGAAAAAATGATTGTTTCTTTTTCACCAATGCCATTCTCTGTGGTATATCCCCATTCTCAACTTTAATCCAATAAGTGAGACTTATGAAAAACACTAATTCATCATCTGAATAATCATCTCTGATCAATTCTTCATCTGGCAGGTCTGTTATTCTGTATCCTTCACCAAAAGCTATTACTGCTCTCCATCCTCTCCCCTCATCATCTGTCCCATGAACAACCTCCCTTTGCTCTCTTACCAATGCTGCTTCTAGTTATAATGGGATAACCAGTCCTTCCTCATCATCCATAGGTATTTCTGGTCTAAAGAAAAATGTGTCGGGTATTCTCAACAATTTACCAACGAGTCTAGGAAGCCATGTCAACAACATATTTACTCCATACAAAAATACTTCTTGGTCTAAAGGAACCCCTCGTAATGCTTTTTGGCCTGTAAATGCCAATATGAATTCTCTTACATTTATGTAGTGTATGCCTGGAGTGAAACACACTATCCCTTAGTCAGTGAAAGATATTGTCATGTTTAGTTTTGTAATAAAGTCCCATCCCAGTATGTTAACTAGTGTCTGCCGAGAATACAATAGTGGCATAGACATGTCATGTTCTCATATGGAAAGTGGTAATTCGTCAGCAAAAGGAACCAAACTCGTAGCCGCAGAAAATACCTGCGCATTCATGGCAATCCCACACATTGGGAACTTTCCCTCTCAAGCACAGGAACAGGTTCCTCCCATGTCTACTAGGAACGAAAATGTCTTGCTTCCTATCATTACCCTGACCATGGGTTCCTATTGTGGATCTGGTGTCACAGATAGTACTGAACACATCAAGTCGCTATGTGGAATCTCCTATTGTGGGTATAAATTCATCCTTGTGCCTGTAAAAGGATTTCCTCCCAGTACGGCCACACTCACTATCCCAGGTGTGGATACTTGTGCGGCGTCTGTCTTCACTTTCCATTGTGGCACTGGTGCTTGTTGCATTGGAGCATACCTGTTGCATTTGCATAGGCCCTTGCTGTGGTTGCCCTTTCCTCGTCATCAAGATCTAATCTGCTTTAGAATAGCGTTCTATGCTTGTCCATCATTATGTCATCCGCTTGATCACCTGTTATTTTCGGAGGAAATCCTACAATGCTCCCTCTGGTCTTGTAACCATTTTTCTCTCTCATTTGCTTATATGGATCCCCAATCCTGTTCCATATGCCTCATGTCTCATGGTCCTCAGCCCATGTATGCATTCTTGATATGCAGGGGATATTCTTGATATCCCCCGCAGCTCCCTATGAGGCTGTTGGGACCCTATCTCTTCTCCCCATCATTCTTGTGCTTTAATTGGTATTATATATCTATTGACAATATGGTCTACTTTGTCATCCCTATGTCCCCTACTCCTTCTCATTTCTTCTTTCCTTCGTCTCATCTCCCTTTTTTCTTCTTCCTCTTGCCTTCTTTGCAACCTATGTTCTTTCAATCTCTGTGTTTCTATTTCTTTAAGTTTCTTCTCCTCTATTCTCTCTTTCTCTTTTTTCTGTTCTTCATACCTTCTTTGTTCTTCCTTTCACTTCCTCACTTTTTCCTTCTCCTCTTTATATACCTTTTCTTGTTCCTTTTCCTTCTTTTTCCATTCCTCTCTTTCTTTGACTTTGTCAATGCTCTTTCTGTCTAATTTGAGTAGTATCTGTCCTCCCATCCACTCGTTCTGTACTATTGTCACTTCACTAGCTCTGTCTTTCTTTCCTTTTTGTCTTTCAGATTCTTCTATCTCTAGCTGTGTGTCACTTCTTTCATCATGCTCTTTATGTATATCATGTGTGGACACGTAT
This sequence comes from Ambystoma mexicanum, assembly GCF_040938575.1. Classification (NCBI taxonomy): domain Eukaryota; kingdom Metazoa; phylum Chordata; class Amphibia; order Caudata; family Ambystomatidae; genus Ambystoma; species Ambystoma mexicanum. The sequence continues at coordinate 1,140,509,666 of NC_090921.1, read as the reverse complement.
TTACGCTTTTAATTTTGCTCTCTTCATGTTTTCCTCACTACTATAAGTGGGGTACGCGTATGCTGGATTAACATACCCTGCCGCTACCTTTAACTCCTTTAGGAGATACATTCCCTGTTTATCTTCAATTGTAATACCGCTTTTTGGAGGAGATGAGGAGCCAAAGGCGCTACATCCTCCTCTTTATGTTGATTAAGCATCCACTCCTTTTCAGGTGGGTCTTCTCTCTCGCTCTGTACATATTTCATAGCTCTAAAACAGCTAACATAGCTCCAAAACAGCTAAAACAGCTAACCCTGAGTATGCAGCATGTACGTATGTTGTCATGTGTTGCAATACTCTTCTTGATAGTGAACCTTCTTGAGGCCAAGGCATGAACATTTTGTCAGCCATGCCTTTTACCCACTTGGCATGGTATTTCCATATCTTAGGTGTGAATCTCGGTAATGTTTTGCACAGGTGTAAAAGGGGAGTGTCCCCCATGATAACAAGTCATTTTTGGCTGTCAATACTTACCGGTTCTTTTATTCAAGTATTACTTAGATTAAATACACTACAACAATCAATTCGGGAATGCACCATCAATTGCCGCCCCTTTCCCAAAACAATTCTCCAGCCTACACAATAATATTCTTTTTAGTTCTTCATTTATGGTTTTTTCAATACTTACTATCCTGCTCTTATTATTGACAATCTACAAATCTTATTTTATTCAATGTTTTCAACTCCTGTCCTCCTCTGATTAATTGATTGATTGTTTAGCACCAATTGCTTGTATTTTGGAATCACTACTTTCTATGATCGTCTTCCTTACATTCTCTAGCAAGAATATCTCGTCTCTATATTGCTCCATTTTGGAGTGTGTCTCACACCCTTCTTTGGCTTTTAGTCACAGGAATCCCTTAAATAATACTCCATTCTGGAGTTTGATGCAGTCCCTTCTATTCTCTTTGAGATTAGGAATCAAGGTATCTCTTTTAATCAAATTCTGTTATGTTCCCCACATGCAATATAATGCCCCCTTTTATTTGCCACTTTCGATGCTTCTGCTGACATCTATTTGTTCAGCTCAAGCCCTTCGGTATCGACTCTTCCCCAATCAACCACTTCGCCTTCCGTCCGTGGGGCCCCTGTAGGGACCAGACAGGAATTTCTTCAAAGGGGCACCTGCCGACTGTCTCTGGTTACACATGTATTTTTCTCTCACTCTCCACAGGAAACTCTGCCGTCTTCCGGCTGATGGTGGAAGACCTGAAGAATCTGAGGTCTGTATCTTGAACTGGCAAGCATAACAAGCTTACTCATTCTTAAATACATTTCCATTACACAAAGGCTTTATACCTCAATATGTGTCAGCTTTGATGTCATCCAACGTGGTAAATAGTAAAGACCTATCAGGCAGAGGGATATATAGCTTATTCAGGAGTTAGTAAAATCATTGGCTGTACTTTATCTGGTAGGAACACCTAGAACAACCTCTAACTACATATAATACAGATAATAGTAGAATAACAGCAGCAGATTGGCTTCTGCAACAATGTATGGTCCACCATTGCATAGGACATCCTGACTGGTTGGCATCCTCTTCCAACCTTGGACATTCGGCTCATTAGTCTTACCATCTCTCATCAGTTAGGCCCTAAGCCAAGGCCTCTTCTTTGTAGTTGACCTTGCTGACTGTTCTCTTCTGTGGAACTTTTAAGGGAGTGAGCGTACATTGCTACCTTTGTCTGGAGCAGTACATTGCTGCCTTCGTCTGGAGCGTTATGAATACGCCTTGTTTTCTGGTCTTGCACCACGTGTGAAGGGACTATCATTTCTCCATTCTGTTCTTTTATTTAGTTCTACTTGATTCAATTATACTGGATGTTATTTCTCTCTTTGGCCTCTGGAGCGTTGGTTGCTTCGTCTTCCATATGCTTTCTTCATGTGTAATTGTACAATACTTTCCACTTGCAAATGTTTACTCCTTAGCTTAATCTAAGAGAAATATGTTTTATGTACAATGCTTATCCTCTTCGACTCCTTTTGTACTTTGCAGTTGCTTTTCACTGTGGCATCCTTAATCCTTAGTCAAAAAAATATTCTTTGTTCTTGCACGATTTGTTTTAATGCCTGTCAGCTCTGCAGTCTTGGTCTCTTTCCTTTGGGTTTTTTTAATGCCTGTCAGCTCTGCAGTCTTGGTCTCTTTCCTTTGGGTTTTTAGCTTACTATTACACAAAACCGACGTCCATCTTCTCAAGCTTTTATATTTCTAATCAACTTGCATTTCTGCGACAATATATTTACTGCACATTTTCTTATCTTCTCAGTATCTATGATTTCTTCGTACCCATATGTTCATTTACTTTGTTACTTCAGTTACATCGTCATTCTTTAAGTATTTGCATGTCGTTTCAGTACGTAATTGTGTCTTCTGTTTATGACCTCACTTTACACCTGTCAGACTTTACTTATAATTCTTCTATGTCTAGTGGTGTTTACAGACTTTCTTCTACCACTTCAGTTCAAGGGTACATTCGGTACGGTTGTCTGAGCGCATAACATCTTGTATATCTCGGATGCAGTATTGGGACTACAGCAGGTGTCATGCACGGTGCTTTCTTACTGCTCTTCCAATATGACAGAGGTGAGGAGGCGAGCTCCATGAGTGGCATGTACATCTCCTTCGTTACAGGCCAACAGATCAATTAAGTCTTTGGATTCATCGGGAGTGGGAGTATATTGATAGGGGCAGGGCAAGCCTGTGTCCTTTGCCACTCTACGTTTGTTTCTGCGGCACTCAATGAGTGTCTAAACAATCTCTGGTCTCACAAGTGAGAGATTTGACAGGCTCTTGTTATAGCTGTCCTTTCCCATTGGCACTCTGGGTGAGTGCCATTACAGAGTGCCGTCTCCACTTCTGTCTACAATTTCCTCAATTTGGTTGGGCTTCAGCCCTCCCAAGTCAGTAGCTGGCTCTGCCACTGCACACACGCATTCACCTTCATATAGGCACACATTCATACACAAACACATTTTTTGTACTTACATTTTGTCCAAGCCTAGATCAGCACCCTTCCATCAACTCTGCCCTAAAACCATTGGCCTGGGCACAAACCATAAGCAAAGAGGGAAGTGGATTGATTCTTCCCTCTGTGAGCCCTGCATCCTATAGGGCCCATACGAAGGCAGGTCGGAGCATTAACTTCAAAGCTCTGCTTTTCTGTTTGAAGAGTTGTTTTCCTTGCAGTATAAAAAGCATTTTTTCTGTTGTTGGAGAATGTTCATGAGAGTGTGCGGGCTAGTGAATTGGGACTGTTTTCCATCAAATTCAGTTTTCAGACTAGTGTTTTTGTATTTCTCTGCAGGTCAAAGGGGCAGAACTTCTAAAACTGAAGGGAAAAAGAAACAGTCCAAAAAGGCCAATGGTTTGGCACCAGTGGAAGGAAAGGTAAGATCGTGGCGGTGCATTGAGGGGGCTTATTCTGTTACCCTGAAACATTATTGTTCACTTCTGCAGCACTCAAGACAAGATAAAAAAGGGGGAAAATTGTATGAAAGGAGCATTATCCTTTTGTTGCTGTTTCCCTCCTACATTTTTTGTATTTAGGAGTGACCTGAAGACCACAGCTCTGTATCGAGTTGGCCACATGCCACACTCTCAGCCAAGCCTTAAATTGTGCTAAATGTTACCTTTATCACTGTCTGTTTCACCCATGCACAGACAGTTTCAAAAGACGGGGTGCCACCCGGGCCGGCCTTAGTGGCGGCAGCGTCCGGGCAGTGAAACAAAAATGTGGCACCTCCCCACCCCAATAGCCTCTAGTCAATGCTGGGGAGTGCCACATTTTTCTTTAACTCCCTGCTCCTGCACCGGAGCAGGGAGTCAATCACTGAAATAGGGTGCCGATGCTAATGCATCAATGCCCTGTTCTAATGAAAACCACCCCTGCTCCCATGCCGGAGCACGGAGGTAATCACTTCAATCGGGTTCCAATGTGAAAGCATCAGTGCCCTATTATTATTAAATGCGTCCTGCTACCGAAAGGCCAGGTGCCAGCACAATAGCGGGGCGCATTTAATTTGAATAGGGTGCCTTTGGCTCCTTTTCCTACCACGCCAGCTCAGGGGAGACCTTGAAAGACTCCTCCGAGCTGGTGTGGAACGGAACTACTGGCACCCCCGGCAGTCACCCGGGCGGCCCTGCCCTACGACCGGCCCTGGATGTCACTGTTCTCAGGAAGGGAGACACATCGAAGAACCAGAGATATTTTTAATCATTTTTTTTGTGTCTACGTCATAGAAGAGGGACCCAAGCAAGTAACTGTGATATACACATGTACTGTTCCTTGGAGAATCCATCCTGTCAGGTTATGGAAGTTACATTGGTTTCTGCACCCAATTGCTTGCAAACACGAACCTAGTTTGGAGACCCTATCAGTGACTTTGCTGTGCCCAGGGAAACTCCTCTTTACATATCGATCTCGTGCCTCATTCTGTTTATGGCGATGTATTCTAGGTTGTTTATTCCACTTTTGCGTTTACTCTGGTGTTCAGCACAATAAACTTAGTTTTGTTTGATAACTTGGCTTCACAAGTCTGTTGTTGATTCCCTCGTCGTACTGCAAAAACACCTTTCTGTGGGCCTTTTCCAATAGTGCAAGTACTACAACTGTAAGACCACTCTCACTGTGGCTTTGCTCAAAAAGGCCAGTACTGCCACTTTAGTAAGTAAACGCTCATGTTGGCTTTTCCCAATGATACCAGTAAAATCACTGTAAGAAGAACACACTTGTGCTGGTTTTGCTCAATAATACAACTGTAAAAACAGACGTTTGTTGACTTTGCTATATAAGGGCAGTGTTGTTAATGTAAGAACTCACTCATGGTGGCTTTGCACAATAAGGCCAGTACTGCCAGTGTAATGTTGGGCCTCATTACGAGTCTGGCGGTAACCCTGCTGGCGCTACCGCCGGGTTGCCACCAGCCTCGTAATATTTTACAGGCGCCTGACTTCCCAGTGCCACCGGGAGATTCCAATTCCAGCGGGCCGGAAGTCGAGCGCCGGTAAAATGTAAGTCCCCATTCCCATAAAGTCCACCAGGACTCTATGGGAGTGGGGACTCAGAAGCGCTGGCACCATTGTCAATGGTGCCAGCGCTTCCGTGAATGGTTTGCCTACTGTGGCCTATGCTCCCAGCAGGGTCAGACCTGTGTGGCCATGGCACGCAGACATGTAGTATTCCGGTCCGGAAATAAGGGTGCCCGCAAGCTGACTGGCACCCTTGTTTCCGTGCCGGCAAACTTATAATGAGGCCCATGTAATGTAAAGTGTTCTTATGTATGTAAGTTTTGTTGGCCTCGCTGTAATAACACACTTGTGCTGGTTGTGCTAGTTAATGCCATTTCTGCATTTGTAAGAATACACTAATGATGTGCAATAAGGTCATGTGATGGACTGTGCTAACAAGAGAGGAAAATGCCACAACAAACCCACACTGCACACATAGACCCACCACCAGCAGGGACCCATCCACATACACCAGCAGGCAAGGAAGTACCCACTTGTAAAAGCCAATAGCCAAAAGGCCAGTAAGACGGAGATTCTCCTTATCAGCACACCTGCACCCTGCTTTCCTGTCACTCTCTGGCCAGCCTCCCTTGTCCCTCTTCATGCTCCCACCTGTGAGGCTAAGAACATTGGGCTATCTTCGAGTCCACACTCTCCTTTTCTCCTCACATCTCTGATGTCTCTAAGAAGTCAAACTACCAACTGCACCTCCTCAGAGGTATTCTTTCTTTACTCTCCTTCCCCAAGAAGCTCACTATATCTGTAGCGCTGGTTCTCTTTAGGCTGGACTACTGCAACGGCCTCTTTCTTAATCTGCCTGTTTCTACTCTCCGCCCTCTGCAACTCATCCAGAACAGGACTGCGAGACTTGTCCTTGGCCTCAAGCCCAGGGATCGTATCTCTCCAGGACTGAAATCTCTGCATTGGCTCCGAGTGGCTGTGCAAGGATTAAGTTCAAGACCCTCTCCATTGTCCACAAGGGCTTCTGGTCCCTGGGTCCTCAATAACTCCATCTCTCTCATCGTAAATACCTTCCTGCAGTTGCGCGATCCAAATGTCACTTGGCCTAGTAAGATCGTTGTCTCTGTCTTCCTTCTGTTCCCCTTCCTTGACTCGTCGATCCTTGAAAAACTTGTGAATAGGCATGTTACAAATTCCATATCATATCATATCTTATCATAAGAGAGCCACGGACGCTGGCAGTGCCGAAAAGGGAGCGGTGCTAAACAGGGGATTGTCAGGCCAAAAGCGAGTGTCGGGACGCGGACACCAATTACCTGCATAAAAAACCCTGTTGTATGAAGAAACGTTGTGGCGCGATAAGCCCTTATCTGGGATCTTGGGGATTAGGAGCTGACCCAGCTCATCAGCCATGACGTCAGGAACATCAGGGTGAGACAGAAGTAAAGGCACCAGGAAAGGAAGCAGCCAATGAGAGGAGCACCTGTCTTGGCGGGTGGTAAAAAGGAGCAGGATACGCCAGAGACTTGGAATTGGAGGAGGGAGAAAGCTTGACAGAGAGGGACAGAGCTACTGTTCTTATTTTCCACAGGACCACTGGAGGAAGAAAAGACTGAATATACCTGGGCTTCTATTACGAAGAACCCGAAAAGACCCACACCATAGAAAAAAACTGCGGAAACTCGAGATAACCCCTCAATGAAGCCTAGCTAGCAAAAGGAGGGACAAGAACAAGTTCTGACCTCTCTGGAAATACAAAGACTTTTCGGAATCAATAAAATCGACATCCTCCCGCCTTGCATTTTGTCCCCACGGCATCAGGACAGGACCGTCCTGCCACTGTGTTAAGACACCTATTAGCTTCACTCAATAACGTAGGCACAGCAGCTTTAACACCACACACATGGTTTCTTTGGCATATATGGCCACTGCTGTCACTGTAAGAACACACTCCGGTGCACTTTGTGCACAGAGTTAGTTGGGGCATAAGCAGCATTCAGATTTTAATAACATGGTAGAAATTGTGCCTTTCCAATACTCATTTCCAGAAGGGATTGTGAGGTAGTGATGGTGTTCTCCCACAGTGGCATTTTGAAATAATGATGTTTTTTTAACCAAATGTTTCTAAAAGGAAAGCACGCCCACTTGTGACATAGTATAATAAATACTGGCATGCATTTTTAAGCTATGCATATGAAACCCTGCTTAGTCTACATACAACTCTTATTTTCAACCTGTCAAATTGGCCTCAAGGTGGGTCCACTAATGTCAGAACAACATCTCCACATAGCGATTATGCAGACACTTCATGCCCCAATTTCACATCCCTCAAATTCTCCTTTATTCAGCTCAATTGGAATATATTTAAATGGGTATGCTTGTAAGCCTGAATATTGCCACCCAAAGATGTAAAGCGGTCAGTGCTTAATTTGTAAGAAAATAAGTGCCAGGGCCCAAATATTTTCTAGCATGCCCGTTAAACATTGGGGTGGGCAACTCCACACCCACTGTTGACACCTCCCACGGCTGCTCCATATTTTGTCAACATATTTGTGGTTAAAGCTGCAACTCCCACCGGTTAATTGAGGGTGGTGGATCCACTGTGCAGTTTACATAACATATTAGTTGTGTCTTGAAATTATCTAAATGTTTAAGTGCTACTTTAAAACACATCATCGTTAACATTTTGCTCTTATCCTATCGGTAGTAAGTGGAACATGATAACCATCTATCCACAGGAAAAAAGAGCAATCATGCTTCCCTCCTACGGTAAATTGATGGACAAATGCAGCTGAAATCATTGCTTAACTAATGAACTTGCCTATCAAACACTGCAGCAGGATTGTCTTATATAGGTTGCTACTCATGACAGGAAATCCTCTTCGATATTGGCCTTTTCACTGACCTTGTCCCTGTGTTGGGGCGGCTGGCTAGTGACTATCTAGTTGTTGGCCATCCACCCTGATGGTTATTACAGAGGAGAATTTGTAGCACTGTAATGCGGGCTGAGTGGAGCTGAGTGGAGCTGAGTGGAGCAGACCACCAGTGTCCATCAGTGTTCAGCATTGTCACCGTCCAAATCAATGAATTCATGAAAATGGATAAATATCCCTGCCACCTGGGTCCTCAGGTTCATGAATAAAGATGAGCCAGCCCCTGCAGAGACACTGATGAGTGCACATGGCAGGGCTTGAAATGAAGGTTCAATGAGCAGGACCTAAAGGAGCTAAAAACAGCTGCTGGGTGTCATGCATCACCCAGTAAGCAGGAGCAACGGCTAGGTAACCAGGAGCGGGTAGACACTGCACCACAAATCTAGCTTCCACATGAGATGGACAGTAACATTTGGGCTATTTAATAAACTTATGATCCTTTATGTTTAAATGTGTCCTAGTTCTTGTTTGTTAACATTTTCAAAGACTCAAAGTTAATGTCACACATGCATGTTTGAAAGGCACCACTTGGACTGGGAAGCTAAAAGTAGTTCCTGGTAGCTGTTGGTTTCAAGGTAACCAGGCTCTCCTCGGATGGAGGGAGCAGCTAAATAGCAGCAATTAATTTCGAATCTTGCACTGTTGTTGTTATATTACTATGACTGACTGCCAGTTAAAATAATAAAGTTGCCAAAACACCACAACATAATCAAGATGGCAAGCCCCCGCCCCCACAGATTAAGCACCGATAAAGGTCAACCTGACTATATCTATTATTTTGTTGTGACACCAAACATGGCATGATATTGATAATTGAAAAAAATGCCTGTAATGCATATATAATATCAAGAACACATATCATATGTAGTCCAATTGTACAAATATGAGAACAGGGAATACCCTGTCAATGTATATGCCAATCAGACAGGCCCGCAGGAAAAGAAAGACAATGACATCATACATAAAGGGAAGTATTGTGGCACGTGATTGTCTGTTAAATCTAATTAAATGGGCTGCATTACCAGGAATTAATTTGATGGTTCAGTAATAGATGGGGTCTTCTTGGGATTGAGCAAAGCATCTGACTCATAAACAAGATCAGCAGCCTTGGCATGCCAGCTCAAGTGGTAACCTGGGCTAGGAGCTTGGTGAGTGCCATGCCACAAAGAGGTCGAGTGAATGTGGTCCACCCAAAGTAGAGATATCGATCAAAGGTCTAACCTATGCACATTCCACAACCTTTTTAGTAGAAAAAGATACTAGAACGAGGCTCCTCATATCAGGTTAGGGTGGTTGAGAAGCAACATTACTATATATATTTTTCGAGGAGGGAAGTGACTGCCTAACAGCGAGTGGGACTTTTTCAGTTCCACACTGCGGGTCACCTTTCAGCTCTCTAGTGTGGTTTCCTCTCTCTTGTAACACGGATTTGTTTTAGTATTGCAGTGAAAGTAACATTACATTATCGCACTTGTGATGTTTTGTCTGAGATGTTCTTATTGAGGTCAGGCAGTGTGGCCCAACCTTCAACATGCCGGTTGTAATGCCCTGTCTTGTGTGAAATGTAATTTCTCAATTCTGTACTGTGTGTCATCCTTCAGTATTCCAGTTTTGGGCTGTGTGACGAATTGAGGAAATGCGTCCCTTCTCCACAAGGGGAGCCGCTTCCTGTGAGACTAGGGAGGTAAACCTGCTCCGCAATACCCTCCCTAGGGATAGAGGCAAGTGGGACATCACCATGTGAGACTCCCCTTTGAGGACAAGGACTCCCAATCCAGATGAGGAGCATGGGATTCTTTGGAACACAAGAAAATATTAACTATTATGACTGCCACAAAGAAACTGCAAAGAGATATTATTATCCTATTGAAAAGGAATGTTCCTCTTTAAATAAAAACATCTATGTCACTGGGACGAGTATGTTAGAGAGACTGAATCCGAACGAGAGAGAGAGAAGCAGGAGAGAAGTTAGAGGATGACAGACACAGGCGGTGGGAGGCCCCAAGTCACGTGACGCAAGAGGAGAAAAAGACACTGGAAAATTACGAGTTTCAAACTCGCCAGCAATGGTTTTGCGAGACACCAAAGACACAGCAAACATGTAACCCAAGAAACCCACCAGGCAGGAGCCCAAGCCCTAGAACAGCTGCTGGCGAGATCATGGAGCCAGGACTGTGTTGGACCAATGGTCCACAGAACATTGCTGATACCACCAAGCACTGAGGAACCTGGAATGTCTGTGAAGCCAATCGGACGCCGGGACAAGATGGGAGAGGGAACGAGGCACAAAGAGAGCGTGAAACCATGAGACGGAAACCTTCCAAAAACATTCTCCTTGAAGAGAGAAGGTAACCGGGAGACCGGGAGGTGCGGATAGACTTGTGGGATTCATTACAATACTGCATTAACTCTTCACAGTATAACATACAAAACAGAGTTAACTTTGATGCAAAAGGGATACAAAGATTGTAATGAAAGAGAAAATAATTATAACACTGAGTTAACTCGTTACAGTCTAAAATATGAGAGTTAACTTTGAAGTCAAATGGATACAAAAATGTTAAAGAACAAGAAAATCATGATAACCCCAGTTAACTCATCATAGTAGGAAATGTGAAACAGAATTAACTTTAAAGCCAAAAGGATATAAGGATGGTGAAGAAAGAGAACACTATGATAACAATCAGTTAACTTGTCACAGTATAAAGTATGAAACAGAGTTCATCTTAAAATCAAAGGAAGATAAAGACTCTGAAGTAAAGGAAAAACACTGCAATGCAGAGTTAACTGCTCACACTGGAAAAGTAAAGCAGAGTTAACGTGTAGAGCAAATGAATCTGAAAGTTACACATTCAGGGAAAAGCCTCAAGAGAGAGTGGATGATATAGAGGGAATCAGTGTGAGAAAATACCCAGGGGAAATGAGAAATGAAAGTGTCACACCGTACAAAAACAATACAATATTGAAGAGAAAGAAAGGTTCAGACCTGAGCCTAAATACATAAGTCTAATACCAAGCTGCAAATCAACTAAGAGGAAACCACAAGGAATTCAAGACACAGAGAGAAGGTTCAGCATCCCACACGTGGAGCAGAAGAGGTTGATACGAGAAATCACAAGAGACTATCTATGGATTATGTATTAAAGACATGTACTAGCAGTACCCTCAGGAGAAGAGAATCATTCCTGATTTAAGTTTGTTTTCTCAGTTAGGGTAGTTTTGGAAAGCAGACATTTTGCTTTGGACATTCATGACTGATAGACGAGCACATTAGTAAAATGGGCAGGGACCACCCATAGTTATAGGGCAAGTTAGGTGTTCTGTTGTTATTTTAATAAACAAGTGTACATCATGCCTGCATACTCCTTCTGATTCGCCACACCTGTCATTTGTTTTCTTTTATTAATTATTCTGTATTTTCTTGTGAGCATGTTATCCTGGAATGTTGTTGTGATGCTTTTTGTACTGCAGCATGAGCTTGCATGTCTTGTGGATTACATTTTTATCCGAATAAACAATTGTGACTATGTCCTGTATTGTGTGATATTCACTTGTTTCACCCCTACTGTCAGGCCCCTTTGAGAATTGCAGTGGATGTGTCTTATCTTGTGTGACAAGGACTTGTCTACGTCCTGGAGGGAGGGGTTACCTTCCAGTATAACAGTGCAGCGTTTTGCATGAGGTGGAATCGTTGCTGTCCTGCTGACAACATCACCTTGTGAATGGTGGTGTCTCTGGGAAGGAATCACCCCATTGGGGTCAAGAGGTTGATCTTCATTTGCAGAGACAACATTCTGTCTATGCCAACTTTGCATACTGTACACCCAAAAGGCAAGCATTGCGAGATCACCACGTACAATGGAGGTCATACAAATGACATTGAAAATATATCAAATAGATACACATTCGTTCACAAAATTGAGCACTGTACAGTGCAGCACCGCAATCAGTCAGAATGTGTCTGCTCCAGATTTATAAAGCTGCACATTTTGAATACAAATTCCTCATAGAAACAGTCCCTAGATATTGCACGTCTTTGTTAAAAAATTGATTCCACAGTTAATGCTGCAGACAGCATTTTTGTGTGCAGCTTCCCCTATTTTATGGAAGGCTGGCCAAGGTTGCATGTGATGGCATAATCATGACCATAATTCATGTAGATTATAGGATGCAAAAAGCAAGATAACTATTACCAAATCCCTCGCTAAGTGATAATCATAGTTGGAGATAAATGGACACAGAATGCTAATTTCCTCTAAATGAAGTAAACACAACTCATTTTAAAAACAGGCTGCATTTCACTCTGTAAACAAATTGGTTGAAGCTGCATCTAGTGTGTGGCACTGAGGTCAGGTATCAGGCAGCACTAATTTAGAGAAATAGGAGCCGTAGAAACATCTGTTTTTGTTCGAGGTTTCTAATCTTAAATATACAGCAGTACAAAAAATCTAATTTATAAATATCAGACTAGAAATACTAATATGTGTACCATAAACTTACTCATGCCTCTGTAGTTTTCTTTGTATGAACAACAAACCATTGTAATACGGTACTTTGGTGCAATTAGCTCAATTTGGTCTGGAATAAGAATACAACTCCGAGGATGCATTAGCGACCATATTGCAGAAGGTTTGCACCAGTGTAAGTGCCCGTTTGCACAGTATTAGCGATAGAGAGAGCTTTGTGCTAGTGCAAACATGAATTGAAAGAATTTGTTTTTTAGAAATGGTCAATTTTTGCACTCTTACCAGTACTGAGAAAAACTGCATTGCGACCAGTTTCTAGGTTGTTAAAGGAATGCATAGCAGTGGAGCAGTGTTATATGGTTATTTGGTGACTTGATGCTAATGAAACCTGCAATGCACATCTACTTTCTCCATCATTCGATCCTTTTGGATTCACATGCTTTTGAATATTCTCCGTCATCAGGCTCAGGATTTACACCAACATTAATGCAGTTTACCTTTAAACTTTTTAGACTGCTGGTCACTTTACTGCTCTATTACAGTCAGTTTGGGTGATAATGCCAACAACCAATTAGACAGGTCCCCATAGCTCCAGCCCTGATGGGCATCTTCAGATTTATTACCACACGTTAAGTGCTAGGAGTCCTCGAGAATTCTATCTTCTAATTATTCAATGAATTTTGTCAATTTTTGTAGTTTTATCCATGAAATCTTCTGGTTTTGTGCTGCATCACTTCTCGTTTACGGCAGTGAACTCTCAGCTCATGCCATTACCTCCGGAGTCAAAATCTTCAATCTGGGGCATTCAGGAGTCCATTGAGATGACAGACACAAGGAAGCAAAGTCTTTTTATGGCCTGTTCGACAATCTGAAGAACGTTTACATTGAGGATCTTCATGAACTGTGTCTCTATTGCCTGTATCCGGACCACGACCTCAACAAGTGTACCATCTACCAGTCATTCTCATGCAAGACCCGTAAGGACCGCCACTGCAGGTTAGTGACCTGGTTGGATGAAGGTGCCAGGGTCTCCGTCTCTGCCTCTGTCCATAGTTATTCCTCAGCAAGGCACAGCAGACCTCTAGGATGCACTCCCTCTTCATAGAGGTCAAGGTCCACAAGGAATCTTCCCAGTCCAAGGCAAACACTACCAGTTAAAATGCCTGCCTTTCGGGTTAAAATCTGCCCCAACAGTCTTCATGGCGTGCCTAGCTCCAGTAGCAGCCCATCTCTGTCGTTCAGGTGTCCATGTTTACTCCTATCTAGAGGAATGGTTGGTGCACGCTCCATCGCTAACACTAGCAACACAACAAACTGAGGATATCATACAGTGTCTGACATCCGTGGGGTTCTCAGTGAACTTTGCAAAGTCATGCTTGCATCCTACTCAAGACTTGCTACTCTTGGCCTCACGACTAAACACTCTTACGTGTGTTGACATGCCTTCAGAGGACTGGATGAAGACAATACTGAACATGGTCCAACAACTATCGAGGCTGTCAGTCGCATCAGTCCACTCCCTAAATTCCCTCCTGGGGATCATGTCCTTTTGCATTTCATGAATCCCACACTGCAGTGTGGAATGTATTGACCCACTTTGCTGTGCTATGCGTCATCACCCTGCTAGTTATGGTGCAAGAAGCAGCAACAATGGCGGCAAAACTCTTGTGCGCGCCAAAAACCTACAAAAACCATGTTCTCAAGCACACACAAAGATGGATGCACAACAGACACCCATGGTACATGTGTGTTGGAGTAAAACACACACCACAGAAAATGTGCCAGTGGGCTCCATGACCAGCAAACAGAGTGCAGAGGGGGAAGCAGTGCTGTGCAAATGAAACTCCAAAATGTGTCCATAAATGACATTTGCTTTGTTGCTAAAAACTCCAAAATGCCTATAACACACCACTTCCCAACATTCAAAATCTTGCTTGGCGCTAAAATTCATGTAATCTAATGAAGCATTGCGAACATACAAAGTCCTAATGTGAAGGGCAAAACATTCTTCAGAAAAACTGGATTGTCTGTAAACTGACAGCCTCTGTCAGAATCTGGGTGTGGTGCAGTACCCTGAGCCACCTGTGAATGACAGGTGTCAGATGAGTTACTGATGAAATTTCAAAGTGATCTAAACTAAAAAGTCTGCCGGATTAGCAAACATAAAAAGGATTGTTCCTAAAAAGAATACAGATCTCAGTTATTTTTTATTCCACAGAGTTAAAGCTAAGAGAGTAATGTATTTATGTTTGATGCAACAAGTTTGGTTTTTCCTGGATTCTTAATTAAGAACAAATTAGCTTGGCTGAGCTACAACCCTTTGGAAGTGGACAAACAGGTTTCTCCCAGTGGGAGGTATATTCTCTCAGCTGAAACTCACAGGGAGATGATAATTGTGGGTTAACCCAGACTTTCGTCTACAGAAAGAGAATGAACAATGCCAGACCCTCAGCCTAGGAAACAGAGGTGTGAGAGGGTTGTAAATGGCTCCTGGAAGGAACTTCCCCAAGGAGAGGGATGCTCCTGGACTCCCAGGAGAGACAAAGGGGTGGAGCCAAGCAACCATTTGCTGTTAAGCATGAACAATGAACAATTTTCAGAGACTTATAACTTGTGATTCAAAGTGGTGAAAAATATACCAAGGACATATCTGTTAGTCTAATTTTTGGCTGCACGTTTTAAGAGGCGGCAGAGCCGTGTAACATGTTCTGGACAGGAATGGCAATATAGGTGGTTGTATGTGAAATGTATTAATATTAGAATTGTGAAAATGAAGACACACATCCCCATGTTGAACGCGCACATTTGTGGTAATTTGCATAAAGTTTGGAAATTGTGTTCATAGCAAAAAGGACAAAATTCTGTGGAAAGTTGAAACAATATCCCACAGCTGCAGGATTTTGAGGGACAGATGCTACATAAAATATGGAATCTTTGTGTGTGATTTATGTATAGGTGACCAATGTAGAAATGTGTATTTAATATAACATTCGATTTTGAGACCAGTGGCTAAAGGGAGGTTTCTAAGAACTGTAAAGCAAACCATAAAATGTGACATCCTCCGGCCTTGATCCAATCACTCAAATGTAAGGCGGAGATGAGGTTTTGAGCCAATCGCAGCTCACAGGGGCAAGCTTAGCTAAGCCTGCCCATATACCCACTTTGTGATGTCATTTGAAAGGATAAATAGAGACAGCTGACAACACATAGGGACGCACTAATTCACTCACTTTCCTGATTCCGGAAAAGCACTTTGATCCAGCATTCTACATCCAGCTTTAACATCCTTCCAGATCCAGAGAACAAGCAGTAGAGAACTATTAACTTTCTGCAAGGCCTAATCCTCAAATTTATTATTGCAACCCAGTGAAGCTCTGTGGTCTGAGAAGGCCTTTTGAACTAGTATCCTGAAATTCTCTGGCTTGCTACCACAAGGCTTGCCTGAGGAACTCGCTATCCAGCTGATTGAAAGATCCACAAACAAGAAGGACAGATCCTGTGCAAATCCGGTGACCGGCCTAGCTGAGCGATCCCTTGCCTGATCTGCTGTTCTTCCTAGACCAGATCCAATCCATGACGAGAACTGACGGTCCAATTTAATAACTTATTTTGTAAGTATTAATAGGAAGAAAAGTGACCCTAATATCTCTGCATTGTCTTATCGCAATCTCAACCCATCATATCTATACATTCCGAATCATAGTATTGTCAGAACCTTTCTTGTGCTGATGTTCTCTCATTTGTTTTATAAAATCATAAGTCATTAGTGTTTTTGAGTAACTCCAGTAAATTCCAAAAAGAAATTGAGTTTCCACCACGTGAAGGGTTACGCTGGCCACGTAACTGTGGAGATTCATGTGTGGCATCCTCGCTTTCATAGTCATAATATAGTGTAATCAAACCCATCTTTCATTTTCAAAGCGCATTTCTGTTTTCCATTCTCGTGCCTATTTTGCAAAAACGACTCTCACTAAAACCTCTATAACTCCCTCCGTTTTTATGATAGAAACCAAATTTCAACTCCTACGTGTACTTAACATCCTTAGCTATCCATAGAACCGAAAAGTGCAAAACAGAAATTCTCCCATTATAGCGAATATTGCATAAGGAAAAGTTTGCTGCAATTTTACATTCTGAGAAGTTTTACATGGGTGAAATAGCTTTAATTTAATTCCCACTTGGACTTTGAGATTTTAAATGCTTTCTTCTGACTAAATCATTGCTTGTGATTGTTTGCAACTGTTCAAAGCGGCTCCCATAGGAATCTAAAATCATTTAAGTATTTTTGACCACATTTGGTGTTTTTGCTCAGTCAATTCCAAAGACAATTTAAAAGCCATTCTGACAGCTGAAAAGTCAAGGTGGGAGTAATGTTCTGTTTGATTTGTGCTATTCCTGAATACCTGCTCTCTCCTCACATCTGTTCATTGTCTATTGGGGGGGGTTGAGGGTTGTTGCAGGGGGAACCTCTAACCATAGTTCTATCTATTCCAATCCAACACAAAAGTATTATTTTCTGTGCTACATTTGTCTTTGTGCTCAGTACTTGATTCCTAGTGTATTAAAGATATTATTCAGTGTTCTGTCACCTCATTGGTGATGGTTGTTACCTATTAAAATATATTGTGATTACATTTTAAATACATAAATAAATATTTACCTTTGCAAACTAGCCTGATTCTTGGTTCAGTGTGACCGGGGTGGGGTTACAGGAGAAGGGTGTGATATGAGTGATTTTTCATTCAGAATATTGAATTTATAGATAAAAATAAATAAGGGTTTCATTTGTGCACTGCACGCTGGGTGGGACTTGGGTGTGTGCCAGATTGAAATCACTTACAGCAGGCACAAGATGAGACCACTGCAAGAGTTCCTATACACCCATTGGCAACATAAATTGGGGTACTGGGAAGACAGGCTTCGGCTCATGCCATCTTTCTGCTGAGCTCTCAATTGGTGGAATCGTCAGCACATTCTCACTCGGGGAGCAGCCTTTCATCTTCTGGCATATCAAACTACATTGACCACGGATGCCAACCTAGAGGGTTGGGGACCATGCACACGAGAATTCCACACCAGAGGTCTTTGGCTTCTTGAGGAGAAAGTCCTACACATCAATGTCTGTCATGATGCCTACCTCCAAGGAGCCAGGTCCGACCCAGCAACCCCAGAGGCAGGCATCATTTCCCCCAGGGGAGTGCCAGCGGGCCCAAGCTGGGGCCCTTTGGACGCAGTCCTGGCGCCTTAGGCGCCAGGCTCATGTTGGACCTCTGTCCTGGCGCCTTAGGCGCCAGGCTCATAAAGCTAGACATGTGTTCAAGTGTTTTAATGTGCACTTACCTGATGCAGGCCATGCTGCCACATCCAGGCCCTCTTGAGGCCTGAATGGAACTACTTTACCTGTGGGACTACTTTCCACCCGGGTGTGGTCGGGGAAGGATACATACCTGATCGGAGGAAGGATACACACTTGGAACTTCTTCCAAAGCTATTTAAACCACACCCGATCAGCAACTCACGCTTCGCGTTGTTCTGTTCCTCGCAGCTGGACGCTCACCGTGTCAGCTCCTGCATCTGGACTTCAGCCACGCCTGTCAGCATCCTGGTTCACCTGCAAAGGGAGACAAGAGACCTTACCAGCTAAATCTGCACCACGGAGACATCACACCGACGATCCTGAAAAGGAAGACATCATTTTTAAAAGCATTTTGTTACGATCGCTGCAGCGCTGCATTTCACTCACCTTTCCTGGGTGCCTCCATCTTCAGCAGCGATCATCCGGATACACAGCCACTTCCCAGAGCCTAGAGAAAAAGACAAGAACAAAAGGTGAGAGAAGGAAGGGAATAAGACTTACCTGTTGGGTCATTCCCATTTTATTTCGGGTCTTGCCGCTTCCAAGCATTTTCCGGACCCCGGCCCCTATGGGGAAAAAAGACAAAGACATTGAATGAGCTTATGCAAAGACAGTTCCCGAGCGCTCATCCAGAATTTACCTGCCATTTACTGGAACTGCACGTTTCACTTCGGGTCGGCGCCATATCTCCGGCATTCCGAACCCCGGCCCCTAAGGGGAAAAAAGACATAAGCATTAGCGCTTGCTGCAATAAGACAATGAACATTATTATTAAGCTTGGACTTTTGAACTTGCAACAGAACT
This sequence comes from Ambystoma mexicanum, assembly GCF_040938575.1. Classification (NCBI taxonomy): domain Eukaryota; kingdom Metazoa; phylum Chordata; class Amphibia; order Caudata; family Ambystomatidae; genus Ambystoma; species Ambystoma mexicanum. The sequence goes on along the minus strand of NC_090921.1, from coordinate 1,140,491,093 downwards.
TTTAAGGAGCCTTACCTGAATAGTCAAGCTTACCTGAACTCCCATCAATCCTCAGTCCAGTGAAGTAACTGGGTTTCAACGCGCCCCTGCATCAGAAGCAGGATGGAGAGCTCATCCTTCCTGACCCTAAGGTGAGACTTCACGGGGAATCGTGGAAGGGTATCGTGGAGGGTTGGAAGAGAGTGGGAGGCTTGAGCATAACTCAGTCAGTAGGTAATACTCCCTTTTCACGCACAGGGGAATATTCCTGCGAGCCGGAGAAGCCAGAGTAGAGGGCCCTTCCTGTCCATCTTCAGAGTCCTGCGCTTCACCATTGAAGAAGCATCAGCACTCGAAGCCAGACATGCGCCTCCGTGGGAATCAGGTGAGCGTTACAATGTCCTCGATTTAAGGGTAGTGTTCTGGGCCCTAAAATACTTCAGTCCACAGCTGCAGAACAAGGTGCTTCACATCTTCACAGACATCTCCAACACCATGTTCTATATCTGCAAGCAGGTTGGGACCCACTCATCAATTCTGTCAATGGAAGCATAGGTGCTGTGGAAATGGGTACTCACACACAATGGGGATCATTATGAGTTTGGAGGCAGCCAAGGCACTATTAGCGCCATGGCTGCCTCCAAACTCGTGTCCGGGATGGGGTTGCCGGAATGGGGACTTACCGGGTCATTCCAACCTTGGAGGACCTGGTAAGTCCCCATTCTGAAAAGAATTCCCCATTCCCATTTGAGCCCCCATAGGGCTCAATGGGAATGGGGAAGGAGCTAATAACGGGCCCGCGAATAGTGGGCCTGTTATTAGCTCCCTGGTCCCTTAGCGGCTCCTGCTAAGGGCGGCTGGTAAAACAAATGTCTCTTCCACAACCCTGATTGGAATATATCAAAGAGAAAGTCTTATCTATTCTTTCAGGATGGCAAAACAGAATGTTTTTTCCACAACACTGGTTGGAATATAGCAAAGGAAGGTCTTTCTTACTTTTCAAAATTGTTAAACAAATGTATTTTCTCCAATATGGGTTAAGGTAGGGCAAAAGGCATGTCTCGTCTAATTCTCTGGTTGACCAAATGTCCATTTGAAACAAAAACTGAATATGACAAAGTTTCTATTTAATATACCCCTTCAATGGGTTTCCTAGTAAAGTCTCCTGCCAGGAATCTTCTCAACTGAAACTCTTGATATCCTGGTTTTTCTCTCCTGCGAGGAATATCTCCCTTTTTGGCTCTTGTAGATCCCCTGGTATACTCTCCTGCCAGGTATCTCTGAAAAGGTTTCACTAGCTGGTGCTCTTATCAGGTCTCTCTACGACATTCACATTCTTCTTAAGTATTACACAATTGTACTTCTTCATTAGTGCAACTTTGCTATCTTCGGTTTTTACGTGTGCCAATTTCCCACATACTGACATGCCATATATGAGGGTTTGTTCAAGCTCTGCCTGTCAACCTTTCTTTCAACACCTCTTGGCTCTTGGCAATGTTTGTTCTAGATTTCATATCAGGAGAATTGTACTTGAATCTTGACAACTAGACTGCACGTTACACTTCCTGTTATATTTCCTCCACATTGACTCCTTGCTCCTCTTCCTCCTCTCAGTACCTGAGACTTTCTGGGACTTGGAGTCCAAGGAAGTTTCAATTGATTTTAAGTTACATTGTTGAACAGTTGCATTTAAATTCCAATCACCATAAACTTCAGATGTTGGATATGTTGTACGTTTACCATGTACACATGAAGATTCAATAGGGTTTGTTTGAACAAAGTCGTTTTTAAAGTGTTATAATTAAATGGTTCTGAATAATGACACCATGCCATTAAAAACCCTGTAATCAAGGGATCCTCCTTGCAGGAAAGAGAAGAATACTGCTTCTCTCCTGTTGGAATCACTACTCTCCCCTGATAGCCATCTACTACCATGTGATCCACTCTCAGAATACCACTCCCAGGGTGGGGTGAGGATCAGGTAGCGACTGCCGTCCCCTGGCCACATGGGGGGAGAATTTAGGCTGGTGATCAGTGATGACTCTGCAGGATTGATCACAGTAATTTGTTCCTTCTTTCTTACCATTTGTGGGAAATGGGTGCCATGTCAAAATAATTTGAAGACCTTTTTCTGTAAGTAAATTCAATATACTCATGCCCAGCTGTTTATCCGTTGGATGGAAAACCTGCCACATTTGTTATTGAGCACAAATAATGCCTAAAGGGGCAGCCTCTAAGAAGAGCGAGCGATGGACAGATTTACCAAACCAACCACCAAATCAAGCAATACGAGCAATGAGGGAACTACTAACTCAGAGGCGAGGATGCCGACTACTTCCTCAGCCCCCATGGATCTACAGGGCATGTATACCTCAATGCAGCAGGGATTTGGAGCTATAAACGACAAACTGGACGGCATCAACATTAACACCACAACAATGAGAGCCCAGCTGGAAAAGGCTACACATAGAATCAGAGAGACCGAAGCAAGAATTGGCACTGCGAAGATGCAATAGAAGGGCTTAAGAACACAGTGATAAGCATGGCTAAATATCTGGGCTTCGTTAAACTGAAATGTGAGGACCTAGAGATGAGATCTCGCTGGAACAACAAACGCATCATAGGGGTGCCCGAAGATGCTTTGAAAGTACCTATGGAACGCACCGTCGAGGAATTACTTACAGACCTATTGGGGAACCTTGGCTGGTCCTCAGTGTTCATCGTAGAACAGGCACATAGATCCTTGACAACAAAGCCCAAGCCGGGCACATTTCCCCACCTGATCATAGCAAGACTCATGAACTACAGGGACCAGGACATGGTTTTGAAAACAACAAGGGAGAAAAAAAGAACCGAAGATAGGGTCCAGTGCCATCCATATTTTCCTGGACTACACCGTGGTGGTTCAACAGGAACGGCGTACATTTATCGGAGTAAAGAAACTACTGAGGGAATGCAGGATACTGTACGCAATGCTGTATCCGGCCAGTCTACGCATGCAATATCAGAATAAGACATACTTCTTTACATTCCTCGAGCACGCCGCCACCTTTGTGAGGCCAAAATCCCGCTACCTGCTAAGCAGACGTCAGAAGAAGAACGAAATTGAGCGTACGGAAACAATAGCACCGGAGGAAATATTGAACTAGCTGTAAATGCCAACTATTACTGTAATAATATAGCGTTTGCACAGTACGAGATAAATACACAAACTGGGACTATATTGCTTAGAATATAGGGATGGACCCTGGGCACATGAACAGTAAGATACATTATGAGTAGGATTAGCCTACGAATCGCACAGAGTATGAGAGTATGTGAGATCGGGCAGCTAACAAGTGGTTAGCATATAACTGTGATACCCCCACACCATGACCCACTCTTTTGGCGACTGAATGGTCACTGCCCCAATTATAATGGGAACAAAACTTGGTCTGTAGATTGTGTGAAGCTTGGAGAACGGTGTTACATGTAGATGGGGATAACCAATGCAGACTCGATTGTCCAGCGCACAAAGGAAATCACATTCAGTGTTAGCAACGTTAAGTTAAAGGTTTGGAAGGGGCTTGGATAGACAAGAATCAGACAGTATGCACCGGACCTGGGCTTCCAAAGGCAGTGGATACTCCCCAATGCGAGTGCATAGTTTAAAGGGGGAAGGGATGGGTGTGGGAGGGGGATGTTCATTGGGTATTGCATAGTAGAAGTTCGGGGTACTATTAGGGAGGGGGTGGAGGTTGACTGGGATAGCTGGGTTGAAAAAGTTCAAAAATTGCACAGAAGAATTGCAACATATTATTATCATGCTAAAATACTGCAAGAAACTATGATGGGAAAGCATGGATACATAAAAGACAATGGTTGATGCAGGGGTGAAAGGAATACAACTGTTTAGCTGGAATGTGAGAGGACTGGGTGCGCCTATGAAGATGAGGAAAGTTGTGGCCTACTTCAATAGACAAGGCGCCCAGATATTATTTTTACAAGAAACACGAAACACATCTGCTAGACCACCAGGCCCGCAAGTTTGCCCCCGGATGGGGGAAACATCACTTTTACACCTCCTACTCTAAAAAAGTCAGGAGAACCATGATACTAATTCATAAATCACTCCTGTTTTACTCATTACACAACAGAAAGTGGACCCGGTGGTAGATATGTGGTGGTACATGGGAAATTGGGCAACGTGGAAACACTGATGATCAATGTATATGGCCGCAATTTAGATGACCCGGAGTATTACACAGAAGTCTTCCGTAAGTGCGCTAGGTACCCTACTACCCGGGTAATATGTGGCAGAGATTTTAATCCCATCATGGATGTGGACTTAGACAGGACGTCGACCACTCCTAGATCATTAACAAATGCAGCACGGGTGATACACACACACTGCAGAGATCTGGCATTGAGGGATGTCTGGCGTACACTACATGGAAACAACAAAGCATTCACCTTTTTTCATCGGTCCATGACATGCACTCTAGAACAGACCTGTTGCTGGTTTCACAAATGGTGATGGGATGGGTATCATAAGTCAAAATACTGCCTAGGACACTGTCAGATCACTCCCCTGTATCTCTCACGCTAGATATCCCAGAAGGGTCCCCTCCGAAAGCGCCATGGAGATTTAAGGGTCCAGCACTAATGGACCCGGTTTTTAAAACCAGTATGGTGCAACATGTTAACGAATTCTTCGAAAATAACGAAGGATAGGTGTCCCAACAGTCTGTGCTTTGGCAAGCATTTAGGGTGTATTTACGAGGAATTGCCATGACTACTGAATTTGGGCTAGCAGCCCATCTTCACAGCTGGACACGCATATCAAAACACAACTGGATCAATATTGGGAGGCAGCGGATAGGGAAGTGTGCTACTTTGATGGACCAGCAGCCGCAAGTAGATATGGAGAACAAGACAGACCAGGGAAACTTCTGGCACACATGGTGTGCAACGAGAGGGCAAAACACAAACATCCAGTGCGTCACAAGATCAGACGAGGTGGCGGTAACTAAACCTGAGGATATTCATAGGGTATTCTATGATTTTTATATCAACCTATGCTCTCCCCAAAGCACTGCTACGGACTGGGATATTGATGACTATTTAGCAAGTATTCCCACAACGCTACTATCCGGCGAAGTCCGCAATGCTTTGGAAACACCGATAACACTTAGTGAAATAAAAGAAGCTCTAAAAAGCCCCCCAAGTGCTAAGGCACCAGGCTCAGATGAGCTCAGGGCAGAATTCTATAAGGAATTTGTGGCAGATCTGGCACCCCATCTCTTGGCACTATGGACCGAGGCACTTGACACTACCAGACACAACACTAGAAGCGATTATCATTTTCCTATTAAAACCTGCGAAGCCACTTGAAGAGTGTGGGTTATATCGTCCATTGTCTCTGATAAATACAGACGTGAAAATATTCGCAAAAAAAAAACTCACCTCCCGATTGAGTCGACGGATGCCATATATGGTGAACGAGGACCAAGCCGGATTTGTACAGGGCAGGACCACTGCCTCCAATATACAGAGGTGTTTTAATATAATTGCAAAAATCCCCAAGACACCATAGGGGTAGCAGTTGCCTTAAACATGCAGAAGGCATTTGACACTGTGTATTGGCCCTTCTTTTTCAGAGTACTCCACAATTATGGGTTATGTTCCCAACTTCATTAAATGGGTGCGCATTTTGTACACACAGCCGTATGCATGGGTATGCGTAAATGGGCTGCTGTCCTCGATCCTCAAAAGGGAAAATAAAAAACTGGAACCCAAATGGCGAAAACCAAAATACCAAAAAGAGCAACTGCATCAAGCACCATAAAAATGTCCCAAAATACCATTATCAGGGAAAGGAAATCCTACCTCCAGAATCGCATCTCTCTGGCACACAACAAATCCTCTGAGATGTTCAAGTTCTCTAAAGAACTGGCATCCCCCTCTGAGTACAGCTCCTCGGCGCATCCATTCCAACTACTGGAGGGCAATCTTGCAACATTCTCAAGACAATGCCAGTGCTATCCTCAGCAGCACAGCCCAGCTCGGATCCAAGGACTCCCGCTACCCTCAGCAGCACAGCCCAGCTCGGATCCATGGACTCGCGCTATCCTCAGCAGCACAGCCCAGCTCGGATCCATGGACTCCCGCTATCCTCAGCAGCACAGCCCAGCTCGGATCCAAGGACTCCCGCTATCCTAAGCAGCACAGCCCAGCTCGGATCCATGGACTCCCGCTATCCCCAGCAGCACAGCCCAGCTCGGATCCAAGCACTCCCGCTATCCTCAGCAGCACAGCCCAGCTCGGATCCATGGACTCCCGCTATCCCCAGCAGCACAGCCCAGCTCGGATCCAAGCACTCCCGCTATCCTCAGCAGCACAGCCCAGCTCGGATCCAAGCACTCCCGATATCCTCAGCAGCACAGCCCAGCTCGGATCCATGGACTCCCGCTATCCCCAGCAGCACAGCCCAGCTCGGATCCAAGCACTCCCGCTATCCTCAGCAGCACAGCCCAGCTCGGATCCATGGACTCCCGCTATCCTCAGCAGCATAGCCCATCCCTTGCAACATTACAACTTCTAGCAGAAATGTGAGCTCCTTCGGGTCTGTCTACGAATCAGAACTTATCAATATGGCTCCCACCATGAATGCCTCTTCTGACACAACACCCCCTTCTGTTAAGGCCATCATCGTAGAAAGATCACTACCTTGACACCAGCTCTCTCAACCCTTTTAAACAGCTCCTTTATTCTCCACGGCTTAAACAGTATTTTGTGGCTATGGACGTGTTGGCCAACTACTGCCCTATCTCAAGCACCCCCCTGCGTGGGAAAATATTATAGAAAGCACCTTTGCATCAATACTTGAACTACTGCACATCTTACCTACTACCACATGGCCACCAATCCTGCTTTCAGCGCTCTCACAGTACTGGCATTGTACTACGGTTGGTGGCTGCAGCATTGGGGCGGATGGGCGCTGCTCCCGCCCTTTTTTTTTTACATTAAAAGAGAGTCCTTTAACCTAAAAAACAATGTACGTTTAGATTCCATTTAAAAACGGAAGGGTGTCAGATATACGTTTATAATTGAGAATCTATGTGTGTATGTATGCTTGCATGGTGAGGATGTGCCTAAATATGTTTGTATGCGTGCATGCGAGGGGTGTCTATATAAGTGCAGGTATTAATGAGATTGCATTATGAAAGTGTATGCGGTTGTGACTGCTTGTATGGATGAAAGTAAGTTGTATGGGTGCCAGTATGGGATAGAGTGCATGACGTCTGAAATGATGGGTAGTGGTGACTGAAGGATTGAATTACATTATTGATGACTCTGTGCAGGGGAGTGGCCCTCTGACTTGGGGGGAGTGGGCGATTCGTTTGTGCAGAGGCAGCAAGTGTGGACATGTTTTATTTTGGCATGACATTTTTTACTGGGCATCTGGGGTAAAGCCCACATGAGTATGCTTCTGTGGCCATACTGGCCTACATTGGTGCAGCTAATGTGGATATGATTTCTTACTGTGGCATGGCATTTATTTTACAGGCATGAAGGGCAATGCCAGCATGATGAGTGCTCTTATATGGCTGCACTGGCCTACATTAGTGCAGCTAGTCTGGACATGTACTGTTACTGTGCAATGGCAGTTATTTTACTGGCATCAATCAAGCATGATGAATGTGTTTACATGGCTCTATTTTCCTATAGTCATACAGACAGTTTGGAAATATTTTCTTACTCTGGCATGGTATTCTTTACTGACATCAAGGGTAATGCCAGCATTGAGGTTTTTAAGTGACTCTACTGGTCTGCTTTGATGGATCCAGTCTGGACCTGTTTTCTTACAGTGGCATGGCTTTTTTTAAATGAAACCAGGTTTTCTTATTGTTGCATGGCACTTTTTACTTGGCATGAAGACTAATGCAAACATAAGTGCTATTACCTGGCTAGACTGGCCAACATTGAATGAAGGTCAATGTAGCATGTATTTATTTTATTTTATTGTGCACTTGTAAGGCGCTTACATAGCAAGTTAATAGTGTTTCAAAGCGTCCAAAGGGCAACAGGAAGGGAACATGGGAATGAAAATCAAATATAACAAAGAAGTTTAGAGGCGGACCTATTAGTACTTGTGTGCATTCAGAACGTGCAAGCAGCGAAAGAGAGAGAGCAAGAGAGCGGGAGAGAGAGAGTGGGGGGAGAGAAAGAGAGAGAGAGAGAGAGAGAAAGTGGGGGGAGAGAGAGAGAGAGAGAGAGAGAGAGAGAGAGAGAGAGAGAGGTAGGGGGGTAAGTGCAAGGTGCAGCCTGCATTGACATGTATGGACACTGCTAGCATGAAAATGTTTTACATTCTTGCAAATATTTGGGCGAAGGCATCATGACAATGTGCTGGAAAATGGTTCTGTGTAATGTTGGCGACTCGCATCTATTGGGTTATTTCATGTGCAAAATTGATTGCGAATCGTATGGCTTTTTACCCAATTTTTCACAGAAAGTGCTATAAAATGCACCATTTTAACCCATTATTTAAAAAGAATTCTCAGGAGAAGACGCCCCCCCCACACAGTTGTTTGTTTTTTGTGCTCTCTCGCTTCACTCGGTCGCTCTTTTATATTAGACACAGACACTTAACAGTTCCCCAGCCACCCTTTCCGCCACTTTTGCCTGGCTTTATCAGCTTCCCTTTCCAGTCCCTTCATGTTAGTTTTCCTTGCATCTTTTTTTTAGATGTATCCACGACTTGCTCCTCTTTGCTCTCTTCTCTCCATCAATACTTGTGCTCGATACCGCCCCTCATCCTCTGCTCACAATCCTTTTTCTGCATTCTGCTTGCTTTTTATATCTTCTGCTTTTTCCTCCCAAAGCTTCTTCCTTACTATGATCTGGCACCTCATTTGATCGCACTTGTATTCTTTTGTGCGCTTTGTTCTTTTTCTATTTTGTCTTGGCGAATTCGTTGTATACTCTCAATAATATGAAATGAAATAAGGTATAAGAAATAAGGTATGTTAATTACTGTCCCGGAGTTATGCTCTATGAAGGAGTGTCCCACACTCGAAGACTGACCCGGCACGTGAGAGGAGCCAAGATTGTTAAATCTTCGGGGGAAGGAAAATGCAAGACCATTTGGATACCTTGTAAAGAGAACCTGCGAAGGGTAGTATCCTGGACAAGCCCATTTTTGGACTCTCGCTATGACATCTACCATCCTTCTCAAGATGTCCTGAGTCTCCTTTGTCCTTGATAGATAAGTGTGAAAGCACTGTAGAGCCCACCCTCCTATCTACGTGCTTGGAAACTGCTTTAGAACCCACTTTTGTGACAGAATGTGGCCCCTGGAGTGAGCAGACCAACACCTGATTCATGGAATGTTTTCCTATGGGATTGCGCCATTATAAAACACTTCCATGAATCAGGCCCACTCTCGTTGGCCATTCGAGGAATATACAGACAGAATGAATGGATTTCATTGTGAGTAATCCTGTGATATTCCGGAATTACTGCACTGGTGGTCATTTCTGATGCTGCAGGTCGGCATTTTCAGGCACCAGGACTCATTTCAAGCATACCACCACCAGAGTGTCAAAATTAAACTGACTCTGTGGTAAAATTAAACTGAATATGTCATCAAACCGTATTGCTGAATGTGGTAAAATCACTACCAAGTGCATCATTTTTCATACTCCTTGTCTGGATTCTTAGAATTTTAAAGATGCATGTCCATCACTGTGACAGAGTTCGAAATACCCTATTGAAAAATGCATAGAGGATATATTAAGTCCTTTTGCACTGTGTACCTTCTCAGGTGCTTGTCCACACAGGAGCACAGCAATGCTTAACTTTTCTTTTTGTTTCAAATATTTTTTTATTATTTTAAAGGTTCATGAACAAATAATATAGGGCATTAATTTCTTTGTACATATTATCGAATAGATACACACTTAACTCAGCCATCATAGTCGTAACGTAAAAGAAGTCCAAATAAGAAAAAAGGGGGGGGTGAACAATAGAGAAGAAGAAAAAAAACAAAAATACTAAAACCACCCACAACACAAAGATGATAATGAGAAGTCAAACCAAGTAAACCTTAAGGCACAATTGTAAACAGTTAAGCATAAAGGTCATTACACACACCCCAGATGCTCTCATATCTATGCTGTTGATCTTTACCATGAACAGTCACTTTCTCTCATCTAGAGAGAAGCGACAAACTGAGCAGCCACTCATCAACACAAGGTGCAGTATCACTTCCAGAATTCCAGGATGTGTCTTTTGGCAACCAATAATGCCTTGTATGCCCCAAAACGTTTTTCACTGGATAATCCAATATCAGAGGGAAGTAATCCCAATACACCAATGGTAATGGTAATGTTTATTTTTAAAGTGCCTATACACAAGGCAAGTGTTTCAAAGCACTCAAGGAGGGTGGGAACAAAGAGAAAAACAACAGTCGTTCAGAGCCCTGTAAATTCTGAGACAATAATAGTCTGCACGGACAGAGTACGTAAATATAATACAATTAACAGTTGAGACATAGCAAATAGGCCTGACGACGATTCTGCAGGTTACCAAGTGCAATTAAGGGGTGAAGACAGGGGAGAACAGACAGAAGATCTTCGGGCAAGGTGCTTTCGGATTGTGCAAGTGCACGGACGGTTACAGGGAGGGTGAGGTCCAAGTGCACCCAGTCTGTCGAGACTGGAGAAAGTGCAGAGAGAGCCTCTCTCTTTGGTCATTTCTCAAGTGCAGTGAGGGTGGGGCGAGTGCAGGGCCCTGAGGCAAGGATAAATCTTGCGGTTCTGTTCTGGATGAGTTGCAGAGGGCGCAGGGCAGAAGCAGGGAGGTTGAGGAAGAGGTTGTTGCAGTAGTCCAGCCTAGAGACAACCAGGGCTCTGGAGACTGTGAACCACTGGGGGAAAGTGAGAAAAGGTAGAGTACAATTGCTGAGTTTTAGCTGATAGATAGACTTTTTAGAGATGTCTGAAATGTGAGAGGAGAAGGAGAAAGTGGAGTCGAAGAAGACACCAAGGTTTGTAGCCTCGCAGGTGGGTGCGGGCGCAGGTCCAAGGGAGGCAGGCCAGAATGAGAGTGGGAGGGAGGGAGCAAGGGTCCCAATGCAAACTATCTCAGTCTTACTGGCATTGAGGCAACTGTGATTTGCAGCACACCATAACTGAATAGAGGACAGACAGTCAGATATAGATATGAGGGAGGAGGAGGAGGCGGCTTAGGGTAGCCTGAAAGATAGTTGCATGTCAGCCGCATAGCATTGGAAGTTAGAGGTGAAAGTGGCAATCAAACATGCCAGGGCAGCCATATAGACGTTGAAGAACCAGGCGGATAGATCCCTGGAGAACGCCACAGGTTGAGAGAGTGATAGTCGAGAGAAAAGCTCAGAGTTCCACCTGGGATCGGCAGTCGGAGATAAAGGAGGTTAACCATGCCGGAGCCAGACCTGTGATTCCTAAGGTGTCACAGAGACATGCAATAAGGATGTTGTGTTTAACCTTGTCGAAGGCAGAGGAGAGGTCAAGGAGAATGAGGACAGAGGGAGTGTTAGTGTCAAGGTTTGAGAGCAGGCCTTTGCAGGTGTTCAGAAGAGCAGTTTATATGCCTGTGGATGCTCTAAAGCCAGACTGATGGTTGTGGAAGCACCCAATAGATTCAGTGTGGAGGGTCAGCTGAGAAATAGTCAACTTCTCTAGGAGTTTGCCTAGGGAAGGAGTGATAGAGATAGGGTTGTGGTTTGCCGCAATGGAGGGGTGGGAGAGGGTTTCTTGAGCAGAGGGTGCACAAGGGAGAGCTAAAAAGCGTTTTTGAAAATTCCAGTGGAAATGGAGATATTGCAGAGATCAGCCAAGGCTAGTGGCGAGGGAGTCAATGTTGTCCTTAATGGTTTTGAAAGGGGCAGGGACCTGTTTCGATGAAGCCTTCATGGCCTGGACTGTCTGGCGGCCTCATCGGGTGAGACAGGTGAGAGAGAAGAGAGGGGAAGTTGAGGGGGGCAAAGGAGGCTCCAGTGTTGGTGTATGCTGTGGTGTGGAAGGGAGGGAGGACAGGATATCTTGGGTTTTTGTGATGAAGTGTGCAGTCAGGCTGACCAAAGATTCTGGGTGGGTGTGACAGAGGATGAGGCTGCTGCATAATTGGCCAGTTCCTTACAGACTTTGAAATGTTTGGCCGTGTTGCTTGATGCCACAGAGATGCAGGCTTGAACAAAGGCTCTTTTCTTGGAGCGGATACAGCTACGATATTGCCTTTGAAGGCAGACTAGTTTGTCAAAGGATCTGCCTGACTAATTCCATTTCTGCTCAGCTGCCCTACACTTGCCATTTAAGGCAGCCAGTTATCAGTCGTACCAAGAGTTGCACTTTGTGGGAGGTTTCAGACAGACCCTTATGACAGGGGAAAGAGTATCAAGAGTGTTGGAGATAGAGGGATTGAGGTTAGCGAGGGCTGTGTCAGGATGGGAATCAGCATGAGGAATGGGAGGAGGAGAGTAGGTGGAGGCAAAGGCAGCCACTGTCCCTTTTCTCATGGGTCTGATGACTTTGGCGCCGAGTGGCCATGCCAGGTGTGCCACAGCAAGAGTAGAGGAGAGCTTTAGGTGTGTTGAGAGAAGAGAGTGGTAAGTCCAAGAGAGAGAGGTGGTGACAGGGATCGAGAAAGGGATGTCAGTAGAGATGAGAGCATCCAAAGTGTGGCCCACGGTGTGCGTGGAGCCAGAGGATAGGATGGAGAGGCAGAGTGAGTTGCATAGGTTTCCAAAAGATCCTGAGGAGTCAGGAGAGTCCAGATGGATGTTGAGATCAGTTGAGAGGAGGAGGAAAGTAGACAGGAGGCCAGGAAAGCCCATTCCAAGAGGAAGAGAATGGACTGTCCTGGTGGTCAACAAAAGGTGGCCAGAAGGATAGAAGATTTTGGAGAGAGTGAGAGCCTACAGACTAAGCACTCGAAGGAGGAGTAGACTTGAGTAAGGATGATGGACACAGGTATCCATTCTGGGAAGATCAGCGCCACTCCACCACTTGTCTTATTTTGCCTGGGAGCAGAGAGGATTTGTAGCCTTCAGGTAGGAGTGTGTCAAAGCTCGTGACCAAGCTATCCTTGGACCATATCTCCATGATGGCAAGTACATCAGGATCCGTGTGTTCAAGGAGGTTGCAGATGTCTGGTGAGTGTTTGACAGTGGAGCGAGTGTTAAACGTGGCAATGTGGAGCAGCTTGGCAAAGAATTATTTTACCTGAAGACCCAGATATAGGCAATAACTAGCCTAAGGACACAATCCTCAATTTGAACTCTCTGTGCTTCACTAAGCACGCAATAGTCATGCAGTGACACAGGGTTTTCATGACACCTAATTGCAGGTGCACCATTGGAAGTTGAAGCAAGCCTCCCAATTTACTCATGTTTTGTGTTTCATTTTGCATTTGGTTTTTCATGTTTATTTATGACCACATTGTAATGTATTATAATTTGATTTGTCCACTGTTCCATTTGAGTTTTTTCTTTTTGAGGCATCTCTTAAAAAGATTGTATTGTTAAGTCAACCAATTTTATCTTTTTTCTAATACATGTGAATTAAAACATTGAATTGATTTAATACTGTTTATTTGTTTTAGAAATTGTAGAATCTTGAACTTTGATAACAGTCTAATACTGCTCAGAGCATGTGTTCCCTCTTCAATATCTTCAACTGTCCATAGACACTCTTAAATAAGATGTCTGGATGTTTGAAGACACATAAATCAGACCCATGAAGCAAGAGCCGGGTCTCCTTCACAATCAACCTTTTTGCATATTTCTTCTTATTCGGGTGGGATACCCCAATTTTTATAAATGTAGAGCAGCTTGCCATATTTGAGGGTCTTCTGCGGGGGGGGGGGGGGCGAAGAGGACGCTAGTCCTCCCCGAGGATGGCAAGAGGGCCAGAGGGATAGTGGAGGATGGCAGAGGATGAACACACGAGGACCGAGAGGCTCCCTGATGCCTCTCCATGACTGGATTTAAACATCTTCCTGCTGGGGTAAGCCTTATCTATAAGGTTTTATTGCGGCAATGCACATCGGTGCGCAGTGATTCTGATGATTTATTTTGTCTAATTGAGGCGCATTGAAAAGCTCATGTTGAGCACTGGGGAAACAAAGCAATGAGTCCTGTACTGCTTTGCTATGACCTGTTTGCCTTCTCCTTCGTGTTCCCTGCACTCTGTCTCCACTGCTTTCTGGCCCTTCAATATGGCCGCTTTTTTCTCCACTGCTCTCTGTTTGACTGGCCTGGCCCTGCTCCCACCTCCCATTGGCTGCACTTGGCATTTGAGCCAATCATTGCAGCCGGGAGGCGGGAACCGGCAATTACAACGAAGGCCACAACAAAGGCCCTGTCTACTGATGTCCACGCCAGTCTCCGCTGCCCCCTGTATGCCTGCAACCCCCTCATCCCATCCGCTGCCCCCTCTATGCTGCAACCCCCCAACCCCTCCGCTGCCCCTGTATGCCTGCAACCCCCCAACCCCTCTGCTGCCTCCTGTATGCCTGCAACCCCAAACCCCTCTGCAGCTCCCTGTATGCCTGCGATCCCCCGCCCCTTCCGCTGCCCCTGTATGCCTGCAACCTCCCCACTCCCTCTGTTGCACCCTGTATACCTGCAACCCCCAGCCCCTCCGCTGCCCCCTGTATGCTTGCAACCCCCCCAGCCCCTCTGCTGTCCCTGTATGCCAGCAACCCCCCAACCCCTCTGCTGCCCCTGCATGCCTGCAACCCCCCCAACCCCTGCGTTGCCCCCTGTATGCCTGCAACCCCCCCACCCCCTCCGCTGCCTCCTGTATGACTGCAACCCCCACCTCCTCTGCTGCCCCCTGTATGCCTGCAGCCCCCCTCCAACCTCTCCACTACCTCCTGTATGCCTGCAGCCCCCAACCCCTCCGCTGCCCCCTGTATGCATGCATCCCCCCACCCCCTCCGCTGCCCCTGTATTCCTGCAACCCCCAACCCCACCGCTGCCCCCTGTATGACTGCAACCCCCCACCTCCTCTGCTGCCCCCTGTATGCCTGCAGCCCCCCTCCAACCCCTCCGCTACCTCCTGTATGCCTGCAGCCCCCAACCCCTCCGCTGCCCCTGTATGCCTGCAGCCCCCACCCCTCTGCTACCCTCTATAACCCCCAACCCTCTGCTGCCCCCTGTATGCCTGCAGCCCCCTAACCCCTCTGCTACCCCTGTAACCCCCAACCCCTCCGCTGCCCCAGTATTCCTGCAGCCCCTCAACCCCCCGCTACCCCCTGTAACCCCCAACTCCTCCGCTGCCCCTGTATGCCTGCAGCCCCCAACCCCTCTGCTACCCCCTGTATGCCTACAGCCCCCAACCCCTCTGCTACCCCTGTAACTCCCAACCGCTCTGCTGCCCCCTGCTTCCCTGCAGCCCCGCAACCCCTCTGCAACCCCCTGTATGCCTGCAGCCTCCCAACCCCTCCGCTACCCCCTGTAAACCCCAACCCCTCCACTGCCCCCTGTATGCCTGCAGCCCCCCCAACCCCTCTGCTACCCCCGTATGCCTGCAGCCTCCCCCTACCCCTCTGCTGCCCCCTGTATGCCTGCAGCCCCCCAACCCCTCTACTGCCCCTTTATGTCTGCAGCCCCCAACCCCTTTGCTGCCCACTTATGTCTGCCCCCCAACCCCTCTGCTGCCCCCTGTGTTTGTCCGTACCCCCACCCCATGTATGTCTGTGCCCCAACCACCCCTCGCTGGGCACCTATGCCACCCCCTCTCCTCCCACCCCAATAAGTGCCTGTAGCTGCCCGCCATACTTTGATATCTGCTCCACGTTGTTGCCCATTGATTGGAAACATATGTACTAGTATGCACTTGCCAACGTCCAATACGGGACTAGCCCCATGCTATTCTATGTTGACACTAACCATGCACCCATATGTAGCTTGCCTCCTCTGTATCCTGCGCTGGGCACTACGCATTTACCCATTGACCTTGACCACGCATATATGTGTTGTTGCCGCCTTGCTACTTTTGGACGGCACCTGTATATGCATACTAATCTTTGATCACGCAACTCTCTGTAGCTGCCGTCATGCAACATGTGGCTTGCGCCATGCTTTTGCCTATCGATGCTGACCTCGCAAATTTATGTAGTTGCCATCATATAAGATGTGGCTGGCACCATATACTTGCCCACCAAACTATTTAACCACTGTTAAGCACTTATTGGGACTGTACGTAGCAACATGTATGTATGTATGCCTTCGAATGTACTTATGTAACCAAGTAAGCCTTCTTGACAGCGCCACGATGCCCTAGGGCAGTTTGGCGCTTTACAAATTCAAATAAATAAAAATAAAAATAAAAAAATAAAAAAATATTGACGATATATAACAATTTAGGAAGTAGGGTAATTTTTACCACATTCACCTTGGCCCAAACAGTCAATTTTAATTCCTCCCATTTACTGCAGAGTCTGTCCATCTCAATAGGTTTCAGCTTAATGTTTTTGACCAAGAGAGATTCAACACCTCTGTCAACATGGACACCCAAATATTTAAAACCTGAGTCAGCCCGTTCCGCCTGATCTATATTAAATAGTCCTCTATGGCATGAAAGAGAGATTGGAAAAACTAAGGTCCTTGAGACATTCACCTTATAATTGGAGACATCTCCAAATCTCTGTAGTGAAAGCAGGAGTTCCTGGTAAGAGAACTCAGGATTGGAGATCAACACCAAAAGATCATCTGCATATAAAACGACCTTCGAATTATAGTCTCTGAATGGGATGCCCATAATGTCCAGATTATTTCTCAAAATAACCGCTAGAGGCTCAATAAACAAGGCCAATAGCAACGGGGACAGAGGGCAGCCCTGACGAGTTCCTTTATGGATTTGGAAAAAGTCTGAAATAAATCCAATAACAGTTATGGCTGCTCTCGCACCGCCTTAAAGAGCTCCATAGAGTTTAAGGAAACGTGCCCCACAGTTAACTTTACGCAAGACTTGGCAAAGGAAGACCCAACTCACTCTATCGAAAGCCTTTTCAGCATCTGTACTGATAGCTGCATAAGCATCAATAGAGTGTCTCTTGAGGTAGATAACATCAAGCAATTCACACAAACTATTATAACTATTCCTACCATATATAAACCCAGTCTGGTTTTTATGAACTATTTTAGGAATTCAACTATTGAGTCTTCTGGCAAATACTTTCGCTAAAAACTTAACATCAACATTTAAAAGTGAGAAAGGTTGATAGTTCTCACACAGCAATACATTTTTACCAGGTTTAGGAATAACCATGATTAACGCTGTGTGCATAGATTCAGCAACTGCCTCAGTATGTATAATCTCCATAAACAGTTGTACAAGAGTACAAGAAAAGGAGCCAAGGCTTGACTAAAGGTCTTGTAGAATCCTATTGGGAACCCTCCAGGCCCAGGGCACTTGCTACTTGATGATTTTGCAATAGAATGTTTGATTTCCTGGACTGTAATCTCTGCATCGAGATCCAACCTATCTCGTTCTCCTAAACTCAGCATATCTATCAAACAAAAATAGTTCTTAACCTCCTCTTCAGACACAAGTCCAACATCTCTATATAGAGAAGCAAAATATTTTCTGAACTCTTCACAAATCTCTTAATTTTTTCTCAAAATATCGCCCCCTCATCAAAAACAAAGAGCACTTGTCTATTACTCTCCTTATGTTTTAAACGATTCACTAAAAATGCAACCATTTTCTCACCCCATTCCCAGAATGCTTGTCTTGAATAAAATAGATATGTCTCTGCCTTCAGGCAAAGTTCAGAATCTAAAGCATCTTTAGAATGGGACAAGACCAACATATTTTCTTCACTAGGAATATCTCAGCAATGTCTTGAAGCTGTCTTGTATGCATCTTCCCACTTGAAGATAGCTTTTTCGCTTTCTCGCTTCTTATATGAATCCAAACTAATAATTTTACCTCTGATTGTGGCTTTTAAAGCATCCCAAACTACTCACAATCTGTCAACTGAATTCAGATTATCTGTCAGGAACATAGAGATTTCTCTTTCAATTTGGCTGACAAATTCTGGATCACTAAGTAACTGTGTATTCATTTGCCATTGTTTCTTAGTTGTTTTCAAACCACCCGCAGATCCATCTAATGCTAATTCAATAGGGGCATTCTCTGATATCAAAATATCCCCAATATCAACTCTGCAAGCATCACCACAGAGGTTCCTACTAATCAGAAAAAAAGTCAATGCGTGATGATGTCCCATGAGGGGTAGAGTGAAAAGTGTAACACTTACTCCCACTGTTAAGATCTCTCCAAATGTCATGCAAATCTCACTTGCTTAACAATCTCAAAAGACTTTTCCTAGCCTTGGCTTCAGCATATGAACTAGTCTGGTTGGATTAATCTAACCTCGCATCTAAAGTGGTAGGAAAGTCTCCTCCAATACCCACTAACGTACTGCCCAGCTTGTCCAGGATTACATCTCTTTTTTCAAAGAAGGTTGCTTGGTCTACATTGGGCGCATAGATATAGAAGAGCATCAAGTAAACATTTTCTATATATAATTTAAGCCCAACAAATCTCCCATTAGGGTCAACGCACGCCCCTTCAATCTTATATCGCAAATCATTTGAAGAGTTGTATTGCACATCCCATATGTGAATAGAAGATGCTGAGTGGAATGACTGGAAGCGCCCCTTCCGGCTAATGGATTTGCATAATATTCCACAAGTTTGGATAAAAAGGTATCAGAATGTACACCTGTGATGCGTACCTTCGGATGCTCTTTGTGAATAAGGCTCACATTTTTTTCCTCTTAGAAGGGAGTCTCTGATCACTAAAAGCAGGGTTTCCTCCCAGATGTGTTTGACTACAACACCCATCAGCACTAGCTAGCATGGGTAACGGCGAGCGATCTTGGGATTCAAAATTCAAAAATTCAAGAGAGCCGTTGGGAGGCTCGGACTGGCCTATAGAGCAATAGTCCAATGCGTGAAGTACAGACCAGTTTTTTTGGCTAGAGTGGTTCAGTATAATGAGTCACTTCCCTGTGCAGCTAGTTATTTGGATCAATGTTAATGAACACATATTCATTAAAATTCACAATTTTCTGCATATTTTACCAAAAAACTCCCCTCTGGACTCTACTCATAGGGCCTCATTACAACTTTGGCGGTAGCCATGCCCTTGTTAAGGGCATGGCTGCCACCAAAACCGGGTCCGGGTTCACTGAATGGGGAATTACCGGGCCATTCCGAGTTTGGAGGGCCTTTTAATTCCCCCTACAGGCAACCCGGGCCCGGACCTTCTCCATTCCCAATTGAGCCCCCATAGGGCTCAATGGGAATGGGTGCGGGAGCTAACAACGGGCCGATTACGACCAGCCCGTTGTTAGCTCCCTGCTTCCCTCGCTGGACCCGATGTGGACGTCTGGTAAAACCAGACGTCCACATCGGGTCCAGCGAGGGAACCTCGGAATCTTGCGGAATCGGTTTAACGGGTCCGTCACCATTAGCGGCGCCCGTTAACCCATTCTGCAAAGGTTATAATGAGGCCCATTAAGTCTAAATGATAGAACGAATTGCCATTTATGACTTCCAGCCCCTTTTACATAGCTGCTCGAGCCAGTTTTATGCCTGAATCTGGCCCTATGTTTACCTTCCCCTTTTGGGGTGGAGTTTAAATTACGAGGAAATACTGTGTATTTTTCTGATGATATTCCTATTGAATCCTGCAATTTGTACTGCACACAGTTTAAAAAAATGCTGGTGATAACCATCTCACAATTGGGGGTGCTAGTACAAAATATGAAGTAAACAAACAGCATGTATTTCTCTAATACTGCTAAGCTGTAATGAGTGCAGAGTCTGATTATTGGAGGCGCGGCCATTAGGCCAAGAATTCACCATGTGTCAGAGACAGACAGCGTGAAAGTCCTAAGCCTGCTTGTAGAAGGGGAGTAAGTGGAATCAATGGTTTGATATTTATTCCTTTTGCGCCTATTGAGATGAGCTGTTACATTTCTGGGCTTTGCTCACGTCACATGGTGATTTTAGAGTGATGTTCTGGACTAGGCTTTCCCTTGTGCTCCCGAACGGGCAGCTACTCAGACCTCAGTGAATGCAAAGTGCTCCCGCCCAGGATCAAAATCAGTTACCCTGTGTTTGGTTGGCCATCATTGGCTCCTATTTGAAAGGATCGTTCGTTTGAAGGCGCTTTTCCTTTATGATTTCATTCGTTCACTCTCAAGACCCCAGAATAAGGGATCACACTATTATCCAACGTGGGATCTGACGTCATTGTGTTTGTGGTCAATGAGCATTCCTGATGGTGGAAAAGCCTCTCACAAAAGCATGGTCTTTCCGGTACTTGACGCCAGCCCTCTAGAATGCTGTCCCGTTGGAATGCG